>NC_064643.1:174098986-176580236 GCF_023864345.2 Schistocerca serialis cubense | reverse complement strand
ATGGAACCCTTATATTTAGGGAGGCAACAGAGAAAGTTTGCCAAAGAAATTACTACTATGTTCTAAAGGAATTTGAAGCGATTACCGCGAAATTATTGCAGATCGTACAATCCCTAGGACTATTTGTTCATATCCACTGTCCTGGTGGCCCTACCGTTTGCTACATAGCGTTTCGTACATTTTATTGAGATTTGTGCACATTAGACTACAATACTTTCCAGAATACTGATATTTAAATGTGCTCATTTTCGTGTTCGCTCGAATAATCCGGACACGCAATAAACTAAGCGGCTGTCATCCACGCTCATCACGCTAGTTCACAGAAAAGCTACACAGCACAAAGAGCGCTCCCTAAAGCATCGATAAAACTAACTGAAATACGTGCCAGAGGCAACAGACGCTAGTGTTGCGCTAGTAGTTCATACACGTTGCAATTAAATTACCGAAGGGTATCCTCTTTTTGAAACACTGCATTTATTTCATATCAGCCCTCGTGATTCAATGCAGTTACAAAGCTCAGATACAGTCATTCATGTGAACAAATGAAAAGCAAAATAATTTTACCGCATTTCTTCCTGAATCACAAAAAATCGGGTTTTCATCAACCAAAGCCAGAAACTGCTACTAGACACAGTATAAATACGAACTGCGTGTCTTTCGGGGTACAGTGGTAGATTCCTTGCTACTCTTGGACTGTGGCCAATTAGAATCCCATGATTCAGCCGCCTTTCTCGTTGCGCCACAGAACGTTAACGAAGTACCATTGTCTCCCGTGCACCCAGATGTCGAGAAAGAGACAATAGCGCTCATTCCGGTTTTCTTTCGTTCATTGTCCTACGCTGATACTGTCTCAATGGTTCACTTCATGAATTAATGAAAATAATGTTCCCGCTGCAAAATATCTGTTTAGTAGTAATTCCCTTACCTCAGAAAAGCAAAGCAAAGCTGACTAATTACTCACTGGGATTCGCTGTAATTCATGTCGGATCCCGGTACTAAAGCCGGCCTTAAGGGGCTCCGGAAAGGCTCAAAATCATGAAAAGTTCAATTTTTACTTTTTTGCGTTTTCTGAATTTGCAGACTATTAACTTTTAATAGACGTATAATTTATTCAATTCCGAAGACTGCAACTATTTTTAAATTTTTTTTGAAATGTGTTCTACATGGGCGTGACCCACTGTGGCGCTGTTAAACTGCTGTCTAATGGTGTTATTATTAATGTCCGTGTTCATCAGGTACATTTTAGTGATGTGAGATAAAGTATGTGTTGTGGCTAACCTGTGATGGTTCACTATATATCGCTGGTGTGATTGTCGATTGTTTCATGTTTATTTACTCTGTCGTTATCTCGAAAATATTCGTAATTAATTCTGTTTCTTGAGTCTCTGTTTTGTTGAAGTATAATAATGAGTAAAAGTAAAGTTATTAGAAATCCTCTGAAGGCTTTTAAGAAAAGGAGAAATGTTGGAAAGCCAAAGGTATGTGTTATTACTGTAAACAATAAAGACGATAACCAAGTGAGTGAACCTAACCTCTCAAGTACACCTGCCCATAGCAGTCAAAGTGGGAAAGAAAATTCTTCACAGAAGAAGCTTGGTTCAATGAGTGAAAACTATGAATGTTTTATGGGCGAATCGGATGTGAATGAAATATTTTATATGTCGGTTCTCAAAGGAATTTTTTCAAACTGTGTAAGATGTATTCTTTGTAGTGAAGTTGGTGTGGAACTCTCCATAATAAGGCACGTAGGACTTGCTAGTGAAATACAACTGAAATGTGATAAGTGTTCATACATGACCACCTTTTGGAACAGTGTTGCAGTAACTGCAACTCAAGAAAATGGTAGCAAAATCTACGAACACAACAACGAGCGACGCTTGCTTTAGACAAGGAACGCCTTCGGACTGCAGACAGGGCTGTAAAGAGTCTAGAAATACAAGCAAGAGTAAACAGGAGGAGGAACAAGAGGAAGCTGGAGGAGGAGTTTGCAGAGGATGAAGATAATCCATCCTATGGACCTGGAATGCACTAAAAAGTTAATCCAATCTTTGTCGCTCGATTCCCAAAACTTTTATTTTCTCATACTAATTACATGTTTTTTAAAGATCTTCCAAACATATTTGTTTCAAACTTTCAGTAAATGTTACAAAGTACCTTCTGCATAATTTAACACAGCTTTTTTCCAAAAAAACTGTATATTTTTGAATATATAAATAAAAAATTGCAAAAAAAATTGTGAATTTTCATTACAATTGAAAAAAAATCATCTTTAATAACTGAACTAAAATTTTGTAAAATCCTTGTGTTAAGTTGTAGCCCATATTCCAATAAATAATCTGTAAAAAGTTCAACTTCCTACCTCAAATACTTGTGAGGAAAGATGTAATTTATAAGCGTTATTTTAACATTGCAAGTATAGGGCGTTCCGGAGCCCCTTAACAGGTAAATCTCGCTTAGTTCTCTGCAGCGGCCACCTAGGTGTAATGGAAAGCAGGTACAAAAGCTTGTGAAAATCACCTCTGTGCCAACATTAATTACACTTTCTCTTTGTTGGACTAAATGTATAGAGATTCACTGTAAAAAAATAACAACCCCAGTGACCGTAGGAAACAACGGCGCTGTAAATGGCTACAATTACACATTTCGGAAGTTTTGAACACCCGTGAGTCGGACGAGGCTAGTTTTAGCATACATCATCTCAGTTTGACAGAATAGAAGTCTGCAGTTTTATTAACGGGTGTGTACATGTAGAAACAGCGTGCATATTGAACCTTTCGGTTTTCATGTTAGTTTCTCCACGGATTGCGGTTACACTTCTCCTTCTTCTGGATACGCATTTTCCGCAGTGTTTCATTTTGTCGAAAGTACCGACTATACACTACAGGTATTGACCATATCCAATTGTATCTATTGGGAATAGATAGAGTAGTAACGACATGTTATTTCTATCAACTCAGGACTCCAGTAAGTTATGAGAATACTTACGTCCATTTGGTTTCGTAAGGGATATATCATCCTCACTTCAAATAATTGTGCAGAATAGTTACAAACCATTGTGGCATTCCACAATAACTAATCAGCAGACACGGAAAAACTATCAAGGCCTCGAAATGCTGGCCTCAATGAATTGTTGTTGTTGTGGTCTTCAGTCCAGAGACTAGTTTGATGCAGCTCTCCATGGTACTCTATCCTGTGCAAGGGTTCTTCATCTCCCAGTAGCTACTGCAACCTACATCCTTCTGAATCTGTTCAGTGTATTCCTCTCTTGGTCTCCCTCTACGATTTTTACCCTCCACGCTGCCCTCCAATACTAAATTGGTCATCCCTTGATGCCTGAGAATATGTCCTAACAAGCGATCCCTTCTTCTGGTCAAGTTGTGCCACAAATATCTTTTCTCCCCAATTCTAGTCAGTACCTCCTCATTAGTTATGTGATCTGCCAATCTAATCTTCAGCATTCTTCTGTAGCACCACATTTCGAAAGCTTCTATTCTCTTCTTGTCTAAACTATTTATCGTCCACATTTCACTTCGATACATGGCTACACTCCATACAAATATTTTCAGAAAAGACTTCCTGACAGTTAAATCTATACTCGATGTTAACAAATTTCTCTTCTTTAGAAACGCTTTCCTTGCCATTGCTAGTCTACATTTTATATACTCTCTACTTCGACCATCATCAGTTATTTTGCTCCCCAAAAAGCAAAACTCATATTCTGCTTTAAGCGTCTCATTTCCTAATCTCATTCCCGCAGCATCACCCGATTTAATTCGACTACATTCCATTATTCTCGTTTTGCTTTTGTTGATGTTCATCTTATATCCTCCTTTCAAGGCACGGTCCATTCCGTTCAGCTGCTCATCCAGGTCCTTTGCTGTCTCTGACAGAATTACAATGTCATCGGTGAACCACAAAGTTTTTATTTTTTCTCCATGGATTATAATTCCAACTCTGAATTTTTCTTTTGTTTCCTTTGTTACTTGCTCAGTATACAGATTGAATAATACCGGGGATAGGCACAACCCGCCCCTGGTGGCCGAGCGGTTCTAGGCGCTTCCGTCCGGAACCGCGTGACTGCTACGGTCGCAGGTTTGAATCCTGCCTCGGGCATGGATGTGTGTGATGTCCTTAGGTTCGTTAGGTTTAAGTAGTTCTAAGTTCTAGGGGACTGATGACCACAGATGTTAAGTCGCATAGTGCTCAGAGCCATAGGCTACAACCCTGTCTCACTCCCTTCCCAACCACTGCTTCCCTTTCAAGCCCCTCGACACTTATAACTGCCATCTGGTTTCTGCACATATTATAAATATCCGTACGCTCCCTGCACTTTACCCCTGGCACCTTCAGAATTTGAAAGAAAGTATTCCAGTCAACATTGTCAAAAGCTTTCTCTAAGTATACAAATGCTAGAAACCTAGGTTTGCCTTTCCTTAGTCTATTTTCTAAGATAAGTCGTAGGATCAGTAGTGTCTCATGTGTTCCAACATTTCTACGGAATCCGAGCTGATCTTCTCCGAGGTCGGCTTCTACCGGTTTTTCCATTCGTCTGTAAAGAATTAGTGTTAGTGTTTTGCAGCCATGGCTTGTTAAAGTGATAGTTCGGTAATTTTCACATCTGTTAACACCTGCTTTCTTTGGATTGGAATTATTATATTCTTCTTGAAGTCTGAGGATATTTTGCCAGTTGCTCACTAGATGGTAGAGTTTAGTTCGGCCTGGCTCTCCCAAGGTTGTCAGTAGCTCTAATGGAATGTTGTCTACTCCTGGGGCCTTGTTTTGACTTAGGTCTTTCAGTGCTCTGTCAAACTCTTCACGCAGATTAGTATCTCCTACTTCATCTTCATCTACATTCTCTTCCATTTCTATAATATTGCCCTCAAGAATATCGCCCTTGTATAGACCCTCTATATACTCCTTCCACCTTTCTGCTTTCCCTTCTTTGCTTAGAATTGGGTTTCCATCTGAGCTCTTGATATTCATACAAATGGATCTCTTTTCTCCAAAAGTCTCTTTAATTTTCCTGTAGGCGGTATCTATCTTACCTCTAGTGACATGTGCCTCTACATCCTTAAATTTGCCCTCTAGCCATCCGTGCTTAGCCATTTGCACTTCCTGTCGATCTCATTTTTGAGACGTTTGTATTCCTTTTTGCTTGCTTCATTTACTGCATTTTTATATTTTCTCCTTTCATCAATTAAATTCAATATCTCTTCTGTTATCCAATGATTTCTATTAGCCCTCGTCATTTTACCTACTTGATCCTCTGCTACCTTCACTATTTTGTCTCTCAAAGCTACCCATTCTTCTTCTACTGTATTTCTTTCCCCCATTCTTGTCAATCGCTCCCTAATGCTCTTCCTGAAGCTCTCTACCACCTCTGGTTCTTTCAGTTTATCCAGGTCCCATCCCCTCAAATTCCCACCTTTTTGCAGTTTCTTCAGTTTTAATCCACAGTTCATCAACAATAGATTGTGGTCAGAGTCCACATCAGCCCCTGGAAATGTTTTACAATTTAAAACCTGGTTCCTGAATTTATATATAATCTATCTGATACCTTCTAGGTTCTCCAGGGTTCTTCCATGTATACAACATTCTTTCATGAATCTTGAACCAAGTGTTTGCTATTGAGGGAATAAGTTAATGCATTGTGTACTTGGAGCTTCGCCTTGTAATGCTTCAAAAACACAGCTACATATAATGTCATTCCGGAACATACAAAATATTAAGAACAAGATTTCCGTCACCTGTTTTGTAAGATTGATAATGCCAGCATTAGTTGATGAGAACTTATCTAGTATCCAATGAGAGTTCATCTCAGCACGTTGTACTGAACAAAATTAAATGTTGATTACCAACGGTGATTAAGATCTGAGAAAATCCATACAACCATCTATACTACCTGAACTGCCCATTGGTACCAGCATAGATCCGACGGCACTCAATATCGACTGATGGAAATGGGATGTATCGTGTTTATTTGTCTTAAGCCATGTCTATGGAGACTGAGTACTTGATACCGCAACAACGACTTTTCACCAACAAAACGACGTTTGGAAATTTCCACGTCTTGGTTTTGACAGCAAACTCTCATGTTTATCAGCGCACAACATGGCTCCCATGTTGCGAAACTAATCTTGGGAGTTGCACGCCGGGCCTCTATGGCCGCTCTACACTGCGCAAGAGTTGGCAGTCTCCGCTAGCAGTGAACATTCAGAAAACACACCTTAAAACCGCCAAAAACTGTAGCATTACCTTTTTTTGTATTTTCCGCCTACGTCTGTACCCAGCAGGCCACATAATAGTATGATGGAGGGTACGTCTAGTACCGTTATCACGTTCTCCTTCCCCGTTGTATTTGCGAACTAATCGTTGGAAGAATGGTTGTCGGTAATCCTCGAATTTCTCAGATTTTATCGTTATGGTCACTTCGTGAGACTGAGAAGTAATATGTTGTTTGAGACCTCTCAGGACGTTCTATGTCGGAATATCAACAGCAAAAGTCTCCCTGCGGCACAATACCTCTTTTGTAGCGTCTGACAGTGGAGTTCTTTGAGTATCTCGGTAGCGTTCTCGCACCGAGTAAACGATCCCGTGACGAAACGCGCCGCTCGTCCTTGGATCTTCCGTTTTTCTCCTATTTTCGACTGGTTTCGATCTTAAATTATCATCAGGTCAAAAAATATTTTCCTCGTATCATGGTAAGATGGGACATTGCCATCTGAAGTTCAAACAGAGTCTCGCGTCCGATGGCAGTCGTATTTTAATTTATTATTTGCTACACAAATTGATTGGTAATGGTGATTGTTGCCGACTTACGTGGTGGGCCTTAATCAAAATGATATTTCATTCAGTTTTGACTTACAATTAAATGCTTTTGTGAAGTTGTCTCTTCTTTAACAATATTAATCTTCAGTAGAAATTATTTGTTACGATAATGACTGTAAGACTCGATGAATCTTGAAACATGAGCGTATAAGTTGTACACTGTAATAAACTTTTCATATTAATTTCCTCGGCTAGTCAGTTTACTTTAAAGCAAAAAATCTTTAGTTATGAATTACGACTGCGGCCCACACACGCGCGAGAGAAGTTTTTCCTACCTCCGTTAAACATTGCATTGTAGTCGGAGTCCTGGCTCTGGCTCTTGTACTAAAAATAAGAATCTAAAAGCTACGTATTTTCTGCAACATCGGGCGGCTGTGGAGAAATATGTGTGTTATGTTAATACCGGGCGAGTTCTCCGCTTCCGCTTTTTTTATAATTTAATATCACCACGTAATGGTGTCGTTGGCTGCATCGGCCACTGCGATTGTTGCACTGCAAATTACATGAATGCAGGTTAATTCAAGGAAGGCGGACATGAAATCGGGATCACCTCTTACTGATTAAAAGTGGACAATAATATTAAATCGTTATCCGCTTAATTAGAAAAAATGCCTACATTAGCCAGCGCTCGTAAGATGACCGTCTACACGCAACCAAAACAAGAGAAGAAGTGAAGACGACTAAAAAATTAACAAAAAAGCGCATCGTCTCGTCTCTTTACATCCTTTTGTTTCGAGTGCATCTTTATATTTCTTTGCTCTCGAAACTTACACAGAGAAATTATTATAATACGGACAGATGAGAAAAATACATGTTCGTCTGAGCGGCCAGTGTCCACTTATTACTCAATTTTTAAATGTCTCTTCTGTATAAATACTGGTTTTAAGTCTTTTCTTAGTATTTCACTGGGGACCGTATAAGAGCCCAGGACGAGGTTACACAAAACCTCATAAAACACAGCCTGTCACAAATCCCCCTGTCGGCAATAAAATTGTACACCATAAAACGCCACGAAAAAAAAGTTTTGCACAAAAACTGTCCTTTTTTAAGACAGATTTATTTTACAATAAAACATTTTACCATTTCTGCTACAGTTAATTGATATTTTTATTCATTTACTCGGTTATTCGTAAAACATAAATATCTGTTATAACTGAGACTGAACACCAAAAAACAGCGGTTTTTGGAACTAAAATAATGGTATCGGTTTTAACCCGTCGGTTTTTCGCACGCTGCTGTGTTGCTGAGTCGGGATGGCGAAACAAACACTGTGCGGCTTCCTGTGACCGGAGTGAAGGTGGAGGTGTGGCCCACAGCGAACAACTCCAGCGTAATGGATGCGGCTTAGGACTCCTGCAGCATGAAGCTGGTTGGACGTCAGTACATACCACGGACCATGAAGCGCGCTAGAAAATCCGTCGGACGGCCTCATCTAAACAGCTGCAGAGTGTAAGCGACCAGATTGTTGGGCCATCAGGCAGTAATCGTTGGTTTGCAGCCTGTGAGTGCGTCAGAACAGCAAGAGCGATTACACAACAGAGACCAGCACAAAGCATCAGTGCATCACTGATTATAATATGAATGTTGATCCTGCCAAAGCAATTGATGGTTTACATGGACCATCACTTTACGGTTTGAACGTGCCGACTTTGCATTGGCTGACATCGCTGTCGACATTGGCCAAGTCGTGTTCCCCCGTCGCCATTGTTCGCATTGATTCAGCGACCACACCGGTGACCAGATCGGCTCATCCGGACGTATGTACAAAGGTAAGACAACAAAATATCTCGAAAGCGACACATCGTACGAAAAAAGTGTTCTGAGTGACAATTTCATATCAATGGGAGATCCGTCGGGCCACCTCCAATATTAGGATTCTGCAACTAAAAGTACGTACGGTTTACTCAAGCCGTTGTGTAACATTCGTGGTGGATGGTACTGTAACCGACAAATGTCAAGTGTGCCTGTTCTTGCAATTAATATCCAACGCATCTGAATCTGCATTTCATTTTCGATATAAATGTACACTTTTGTGTTCTGACCGTTTATATTGATCTACAAACGTTACTTCAGTGGTGGAAATGAGATTGTACGGTACAAATAATGTTGCTAGACATTTTTGAAAAATATGTATCAATCTGCCAACCGGTTGCATAGATTTTCTATATACCTTGACCATGTTTCCTCGCTTCTAAGGGTGACTTCATCAGAAGGTAAGGTAATTACATGAAGAACATATCGTCAAATCACTGTACATCTTTGACGATATGTTCTTCATGTAATTACCTTACCTTCTAATGAAGTCACCCTTAGAGGTGACGAAACCTGGTCAAGGTATATAGAAAATTAATGCAACCGGTTGGCAGATTTTTACATATTTTTCAAATTTGTCTACAGGTTTGCTGCAAATGTAAGTCATGTTCAAAGTGGTCGCTAGACATGGAAATTTCTGGTAAATAAGCTACTTGTACGGTAACATAGTTTTCTGTTCCCTACGGGATTTATTGCGGAATGTCCGCAAACCATTGTAATGCATGATTTCGGTGGAAGGGTTCGAACCGCGCCATCAGGGTGGTTGATTTCTATTTATTTTTATTTTATCTACCGTAGGACCAATCTGAGGAGCAAATCTCCATGGTCATGGAACGTATCAGTACATAAAATTACAACAAAAAGTAATAATACGAGGTTTGAATAAAAAGTAATGCCTCCTCCTTCGTAACTCTTCAACAGTTGGCAGCATTGGTATGCGGCAGGTACTGGCTTCTTCCGTAGCCTCCTGTCTGCAGCTCCAGTTGCCGGGAAGCCTTAGCATTGAACGGTTGTGTTGTTACAGTGTAAGGTACGGATCCCTGCGCAGACGGTCGGTCAACGCGATTCAAGCAACGTGCAGTCATTGAATTCATGATAGCACAAGGTGTCACCCCAAAGGAGATTCATCAGAGAATGAAACCAGTTTACGGTGATTGTGTTGATGTGAATAGTGTGCGTCGTTGGGCGATTAAGTTTAAAGATGTCGGGGCGGGACCATCTGACCTGTGTGACAAACAAAGAGTTGTACGTCCAGTGACAGCAACCACACAAGCCAGATGTTGACAGATTGATTCAGAACGATCGTCGTATCACTCAGAGAGAAACTGCAAGCCCAATCGGCATTTCACAAGAACGTGTGGGTCACATTGTTGATTTGCTTGGCTATCGGAAGATCTGTGCACGATGGACATCCCAGATGCTGACTCCTGAAATCAAAATGCACAGACTTGAAATTTGCGTTACGAGATTTAGCACCGTCTGACTGCCGAAAGAAGATCTGGGGGAAGATCATTATGCTTCTGATGAAGACGTTGAGAGAACTGTGAGACTGAGGTTGCGGAAACAATGTCGACTTTTTCCCTGACTGCTTCAGGAAGCTTGTTCATCGTTGGCCGAAATGTATTCAACTGGCTGGTGATTATGTGGAAAAGTGAATATTGGAAATCATAGATCACATTCTAAGGATTATCTCAGCGTTTGATTTATTAGAATATTCCCATCCAAACTCAGTCAACAAAGGTGTAGACATTACTTTTCATTCAACCCTCGTCGATAAATTGAAATGTTTATGAAATCTAAAAAAAAAAAAAAAAAGACAAGCAGTAAGAAAATCCCTGGCAGATAAAAACTATGTGCCGGACCGAGACTCGAACTCTGGACCTTCGCCTTTCGCGGGCAAGTGCTCTACCATGTGAGCTACCCAAGAACGACTCACGCCCCCTCCTCACAGCTTTACTTCCACCAGTACCTCGTCTCCTACTTTCCAAACTTCACAGAAGCTCTCCTGCGAACCTTGCAGAACTAGCACTCCTGGAAGAAAGGATACTGCGGAGACATGGCTCAGCCACAGCCTCGGGGATATTTCCAGAATTCTCACATTCACCAACAACTAACGCCTCGCCTCACCTCCTCGTTGTAGCCATTTCTAGCACAGATGGCGTAATGGAAGCTGTATGTGTTGTAGGGAAGATCAAAATAAGTTTTTATATATGGGGAAGCTGCATTAAAGTTCGACGCTGGTGTTCCTCTTTATACCGAACGTTTCGCTGACAGGCCTCGATATAGAGCAACGATGCATCGTATTCTACGCCAATTTCCTGCCGAAGGAGGTGGGACGCGTAAAAAACGAACTCGTAGAACAACTTTAATGAGTAAGGTGAGTGGTGAAATGCCTCATAATCGACATGCAACTACTCGAGACCTATCTCAGCAGTTTGGAATTGTTTACACAAGTGTGTCTGAGCGATTCTGCGCCATCACAAATGCCATGCATTGAGAACTTCATGGGGATAATTTTCATTAACGGATGCGGTTTTGCGATTTGGCACCTACACAAAAAAGACTCGAAATTGTTTTTTCGGGTAACGTCCTTCGACGAGTCATCATATACTAACCAAGGCGACGTTAATCGGCATGACATGCATCACTGAAATGTGGAGCACCCGCAGAGGATACATGAGATTTCTTCTCGGCGTCATTGCTCTGTTAACGTTTGGTGCGGATCATAGGCGACAAACTAATGAAACCCCTGATTGTGGCAGGCACATTGGATGGGGAAAGATACTGGAAGATATTGCAAGATGACCTACCCATTCTGTTGCAAGATGTACCCGTCTTACTGTGACAGACATATGGTTGCAACATGCTGGTTGCGCGGCACGTTAGTTCACAAGAAAGAGTGAAGCACTAAGGCGCGATTTTAGTGGTCGCTGGATCGGCAGAGATTGTAACATTGCCCGCCAGATCACCCGAACTTACGTCGCCGGGTTTTTGCTTATGGGATTATCTGAAGACAAAGTGTATGCAGAGAGAACATGATAAAACGTATCAGAAATGCTTGTACAAACATTCGACCGGACGTGGTATTAGGATGTATACATGCATTCCACGCACGAATTACGCTACCAGCCATTAAAGTTGCTACACCAAGAAGACATTCAGATGATAAACGGGTAATCATTGGACAAATATATTGAACTAGAACTGACATGTGATTACATTTTCACACAATTTGGGTACATAGATCATGAGAAATCAGTACCCAGAACAACCACCTCTGGCCGTAATAACGGCCTTGATATGCCTGGGCATTGGGTCAAATAGAGCTTGGATGGCGTGTAGAGGTACAGCTGCCCATGCAGCTTCAACATGATACCACATTTCATCAAGAGTAGAGACTGGCGTATTGTGATGAGCCAGTTGCTCGGCGACCATTGATCAGACGATTTCAATTGGTGAGAGATCTGGAGAATGTGCTCGTCAGGGCCGCAGTCGAACATTTTCTGTATCCAGAAAGGCCCGTACAGGACCTGCAACACGCGGTCGTGCATTATCCTGCTGAAATGTAGGGTTTCGCAGGGATCGAACGAAGGGTGGAGCCACGGGTCGCAACACATCTGAAATGTAACGTCCACTGTTCAAAGTGCCGTCAATGGGAACAAGAGGTGACCGAGACGTGTAACCAATGGCACCCCATACCATCACGCCGGGTGATAAGCCAGTATGACGATGACGAATACACGCTTCCAATGTGCGTACACCGCAATATCGCCAAAAAAGGATGCGACCATCATGATGTTGTAAACAGAACCTGGATTCATCCGAAATAAATGACGTTTTGCCATTCGTGCACCCAGGTTCGTCGTGGAGTACAACATCGCGGCGCTCCTGTCTGTGATGCAGCGTCAAGGGTAACCGCAGCCATGGTCTCCGAGCCGATAGCCCATGCTGCTACAGACGTCGTCGAACGGTTCGTGCAGATGGTTGTTGGATTGCAAACGTCCTCATCTGTTAACTCAGGGATTGAGACGTGGCTGCACGATCCATTACAGCCATGCAGATAAGATGCCTGTCATCTCAACTGCTAGTGATACGAGGCCGTTTGGATCCAGCACGGCGTTGCGTATTACCCTCCTGAACCCACCGATTCCATATTCTGCTAACAGTCATTGTATCTGGACCAACGCGAGCAGCAATGTCGCAATACCATAAACCGCCATCGCGATAGGCTGCAATCCGACCTTTATGAAAGTCGGAAACGTGATGGTACGCATTTCTCCTTCTCACACGAGGCATCGCAACAACGTTTCACCAGGCAACGCCGGTCAACTGCTTTTTGTGTACGAGAAATCGGTTGGAAACCTTCCTCACGTCAGCACGTTGTAGGTGTCGCCACCGGCGCCAGCCTTGTGTGAATTCTCTGAAATGCTAATCATTTGCATATCAGAGCATGTTCTTCCTGTCGGTTAAATTTCACGTCTGTAGCGCGTCATCTTCGTGGTGTAGCAATTTTTATGGCCAGTAGTGTAATAAGTGTACCGAAATGAATGGTCATAAGATTGTGCATTTATTGCAAATTACAATTCTGGTAAGAGGCAATAGGACTCACCAAAATCAAGCACCACAATGGGGACAATGAATGAGACTCACTGAAATCAAGGACCCCAACGGTGAGAGGCAAGTGCAATCACTAATATCAAGCATCCTTATTGAGACAGCAAATTATTACCTTGACGTCGTTGCTCCTGGATCACGTAAAACATATAGCAGTTTCTAACCAGACACTGAAACGGCTAACCATGTTGTTCTGTACAATCAAATTGCCAGCAATAAAGAAAATTTCTGAGACAAGTATTAACTGTTAGAACACAAAAGTTTACATTATCGTCGCAAGTGCAATTTAGAGTCAAATGCGTCGGTTGTTAATTGCTACAACAGGCACACTTGATATTAGTCGATTATAGCTGCATCTGCCATGAATGGAGAGCAATGGTTTTTGCTTGGAATCGGAATATGCAATAAAAACAGGGGGGAGGGGAGGAGGCGGGTTCCTATTTGAGAAAACAAGGTTAACGTGGCCCACGCAGGTTGAGTGGTTAGGAGGTGACTAGTTGTATCACAGACAGATGTTCCCTATATTATTATTTTGTATGTTATTATTTTTATTTTATGGCCTTCACTGCACCACTCTGGTCAGTTATATAAAGGTTTATACAGGCTGCTGTTATTCAATAATACGATACAGTTCGATAATAATTCAATAAGAAATTCAATAGTGCATTAGGTATACATGAACTGTTATAATTTATTATTATGTGAATGGTGTTTTGCTCTTCTCTCTGCCCAATAGAGATTTCTCTTCCTATAGTCATTTTATTGATCTTCCTTTGCAGCTCGGTTTGTGTGTCTTGCACTATTCTGGTTTTATCTGTTTTGCTTTTCAAGTCTTCTACTGTAATAAGGAGTTCTCTTACATCTTCGTCAATTTCTATGATTCATTTAATTTTGCTCCTACTATTCCACAATTTTTCTATAATTCGCTTATTAAATCTGTTTTCTGCTGTTCTCATCAGATGTACAATGAATGAGATACGCTTCTTCCAAATCGTGCTCATTACTGTTTCTATTTTCTTGTAAACTGTTTCATTTGAATCTATCACCAATGTCCATTTTCTTTATGTTGTTTATTTATACAAGTCCTAATTATTCCTCTTCTGTCTTTAGTATTTCGTCTATTTCTGCTGTATTGGTAGTTTTGAAGACGATTTCAGCTGCATAAGTTATTTCTGCTTGTGTAACTGTTTTATAATGTTCTAATTTTGCATCCATGGAGAGGCCTTTTTGTTGTATGTGTTTTTGGTAACGTAATTTCCTTTCTTCACTTTTTTTATTCTATTTTGCCATGATAGTTTGTGAGTTAGATCGTAAGTTACGATTACACCAAAATATTTAAATCAACATTTTTGATTTTTTTGTTCTCCAATTTCTAATTCTGTTTGCAAGTGGTGGGTCAGTTAGCATAATCTCTGTCTTTTCAAATGATATTCTGAGGCCAATTTTTGTGCTATTTGTTTTAGTGATATAACTAGGTGTCAGGTTTCTTGAACACTGTTGGCTAGGAGAGCAATATCATCAGCAAATCCCTAGCAGTTCAAAGTCGTATTATTTTTAGCAATTTTCAGTTCTTTTGTTAGTTGGATTACCTTGTACCGTTCTCTCATTATGTATTCGAGGGTGTTTGTTCGACTTCATGTAGTAAGCCTTTATCAATTTTAAATTAATGACCTGCTCTGCACAGCTTCTTCATGGTCTGAAACTTACCTGGTATTCTCTTAAATCCTGTTCTAGTTGTTCCTTTAGTCTTCCATAGGGGATCTTGAATCAAATCTTGTCCTCGTTACTAATATCAACTTTTCACCTAGAACAGTGTTTTCGTACGATGCGTCGTTTTCAAGATATTTTGTTAGCTCAAGTTAAAACAACCACTCTGCATTCTGGCGATGTGGTCCTACTAATGAAACATACAAGTACCGTCACATGCTTGCAATGAGCTAAACCGCCTTCAGCCCGAAAAAAAAGCATCACTTGTTTGTATCGCCTCAACTTGCTATCAATTTTCATGTTGTAGGAGAACGAAGAGTTTGTTAAGCTGTTTGTGTTAAAATGCTGTACATATTTGACAGCTGATGGCCGAGAAAAGCTGTGCCCTGCCAAGTTAGCGAGTTTACTACAACCAGCCGACAGCTGAATCGCAGCATGCGCCAAAGATGGCAACTACGGAGCAGCTGTCCACTAGAAACCTTTTCCGGCGACTGCTAAGAAGAATTATTGTTAAAGAGAGAATTAACGTGACACGTTTGTTCGCAGAGAATGGTTCTTGGCTTGTCCTTTTAGTATTTCAGTTGAGTATCGGAGTATTGTCCGAGTAGTGAGCCTCGAGAGAGATTATCTCAAGAATGTGATAAGATCGACTCACACGTAGGATACTTTAATTAGTCTGTAACGGGAACAGAACTCAAGTGTGTTCAAAGCAGTTCTTAGTCACTTAGAATGATATTTTGAGAAGATTATCAGCTTGTGTAGAAATTGATTATTTCGCCGATTTTGGTGGAGTGCAGATTTGCCACGTATAGGAAAGGCTCCGATTTATCGAAGTGTGAGATTAGTTTCTCCTACTGGTGATTAATGGTGCTTTGTGCTGCTTCATAGCCACGCGACGGTAGGCGAACCGTGTTTCAATATTTCTGTGAGATTTTCCGTTGGATTGTGTATCTGAAGAAACTGGTTCACGCGAAGTTGTTTAGTTATTTGTTTTGTGGCTGCGGATTAAGGCACGCACTAAGAGATAGTAGCGTTGCATTGAATTAACGAGGATGTCTAGGTGTGCGCAAGCACTGAGGAATAGTGACTTAGCGATATTCGTTTAGGACTTATTGTGTGATTTCGGCGTGAGCGTCGTATTGTAGTCAGTTGCGGAAATCTCATTCGATGCACTGAATGTGTAGTCTATATCAAAGAGACCGGACGTATGACGTGATAGTTATTTACTGAGAAACTATCCGACGTTTACTGACAATTTGATGGCTTTTCCCTTCGTCCCTAGACCATAAATCAAGAACCATTCATTAGAGAAGACGCTAATTCTCTGTAAAAGAAATCATCAAATGTTGTGTTTTCAGTTTTAACTATCAGTGGTTCCCGGAAGTCAACGTCTGAAGTGGTTGTTTAAAGTTCATACAGCTGAAGGGTGGTGGTGACACTCAGTTCTTTTTCATTTTTTTTTTTTTTTGGTTTGTTTTAATTTTTCCATTACGTTTCCGCTTCGTTGGGTTTTGATAAGAGAATCAGCACTCGTAAACTGAAACGCTGGTTTGTACCTGTAAAAAAATTAACTGCAGGAAATAAAGAATTAACGGTTTTAGACTGAAAAAGTCAGTATCCGACTTCTCCTTTATCCCCAAATTAATACAAAAAAAAAAAAAACAATTGAAGGCTTCTGTCAAAGCAGACTAATATCTCAAATATAACTTTTCGTAACAAAGCAAATCCAAAGTCCAATACAGTAAAACAATAGAATACTGGTAAAAGCAAAGTTCAAGGAAATTAAAGAAAAAGAATAGTATTTTTCAGTTAATAACTTGCAACGAAAAGAAAGATAACTTATCTTCATTCATGCAGGGAAAGAAGTTTACGTTTCATTGAAAAGTGAATAATTATAAACGAAAAGTTATTCTATTTAATTCTTAAAACTTGAGATTGGCGAAATACTTCATTTCCGTAGAATTTCCGTAGAGTGAAGGATATTGTTTTAGCAAGGCGCTGCTTATAGAGGTTATCGTTGACAAAGAAATATAAACAGTATTAAATTATTCCTTCGACTTTTGAAACTATTTTCTAATTTCCGTAAAAATGTATAACGTTCGCACTGATTGCTGTAAATACGATCATTCGTTGAAGCTTTAAAATAGGAGCAACAACGAGAGGCAACGGATCTAGTATTCATCAGTCATATACACAAGCTGATTTTTCTGGCTCTTACGTTGCTGAGAAAGTACTTACTCGTGCTGTCAGAGCATAGAGAGTAAGCTTCGCTATGGGATGCTGTTATTGTCAAAGTAAATATGTCATTCCTACTCCCCGTAGACTCTCCTATTTCTCTGGTGACTGATACTAGCTTTGGTGGTAGTTTATCTTTCGAACCTAGTGAAACCTAATAGTCAGATGCGTTGTAATAATTAATATCCAGATAGCGACCACTAACGCCATTATACCACGAAAAGTGTTATTGTCCCCGTACTTTTGTACACAGTGATGTCGTAGCGAGGTGTAGTGTGATTTGTAAGGTGAGAAGGTGAATATCAAATCTTAAGTGACGTTGTTGTGTTAGTTCAGACGATTAATTCAAGTCACACAGCTTACATCGTTGAGTGTAGGCAAGGTCTTGTCAGTACAACTTATTGTAATGTTACGAGAATGAGCTACATTGTTCGACGTTGGTTTTCGCCTATGTATTGCAGTGCTGTTACAGCCTGTTCATACGGTATATCTCCTACGAGGTAATGGTGTCTAAAGAGTGGCGGAGGACATGCTTCATTGCCGCCGAAATTTTCTGTTGGCTAGCTATTGTTCGGAGAACTGGTTTTTTCCAGTTGCTGTGCACCGCTGAAATGACATTCGTGGCAGGTGCCGATGTGACCCCATATTTTGAAATAATTCGGTTCCGTTTGTAATTCCTCCCTAGAACACTCGAACGCTGGCCTCTCGTAATGGAACAGGGTGATTCACATGGCCAGATGACTGTGTGTATCTGTCTTCTGGGGCAGATGATGACTCACACAGTTCCTCACCACAGTATTTTCTTGCTGGAGAGCGAGGCACAGGACTTTCTCATATCCCCATCACCTTAAATGACTAAATTAACTTAGCAGGTGTCCATTATGCTGAATCCTTAACGTTAGAGCTTACACCTATGACTAACACACAAACCAAAAGTCAGTCACAAGTAATGGCGAGCTGCTTCCTGTTACAATTCTGCACAATGACTTCTACGCTAAGCACACACTTAGTGGAAAAACCAAAATTTCGAACTAGGAATCACCAGTGTTTCCTAACAGCGACATTAAACACGCCGGGTTTCCACTACCATTACAAAAATGTACATGAAAATTTCACCCGAAATGTCATTTGACCTGTTACCCACAGAAAATTTCTTCAAGCAATACCTTCTGTGACTTGGTATTTCATAAAACATGAACATAACCATAACACATACGCAGACGTACCCATAATAACTCTTTGGTAGCTCCACATTCTGGTAAACCGGCACAAAATAAGTTTTTCCTTTGGATAATTTACGTACAGCAATGAACGTAGGGAACTGGATTGACGAGCACTTATTAAGCGTAGCTCAGTTAAAGTTATCGAGGGATGCTCGGGCATATGTGATATGTGATGAGTAGCTAAAGGATGCACAGCCCTTTGAGGACTTGCAGATACGGTTAGTAGAGAGTTACAAAAAGAAAATTACATCAAGATATTATCAGGGACAGCTAAATGGCGCGCTTGAAAAATAATGTGTATCAGTAGAAAGCTATATACGAGCAGATCGTATCAGGATGATCAGTATTAATATGTATGACTTAACTGATGCTGACAGAGCCAACAAGTTCATTTTGCAGAAAACGGTGCATAGGGCGCTTGATGAATTTTTGTGGGGTCTCCCAGGTGAAATGTCATGTAAAGCACGCATGTAATTACTGCAAACATGGATCGAAGTGGTATAACGTATGGCATCTTTATCTGATACTGACGTGGTGACCAATTCGAATGAGAGAAAAGTAGTCTTTAGTGAGGAGGTCACATGTTTTAGACGTGCCCTGTCCATGTCACATTCAGCAGTACTGTGAGAAGCCACAGTGTCTAGGAAGTAAGCAGGTAGGACTCTCTGAAAGGAAATGCCGGTGGACACATGGGTGTGGACTAAGGCTGAGGTCCGCACCCTACATTAACAGGACATAGAGTGATATGACCACTGTACGAGTTCTCTCTAATGTGGGGGCAGGCGACAACCACATATTTGGGCTGTATTTCCTGACGTGAGCCCGTTTTGATAAAGTCCCTGAACCATCAGAGAAAGAAATCAGTGTTGCCCTAAAACTACTCAAGAGCAACACGGTCCCAGGAGGTAGCGGTATCACGGCTGGGATGCTTCGGTTAGGAGGACAACCACTAATGGATGTTCCAAAACGGTTCAAATGGCTCTAAGCACAATGAGATTTAACATCTTAGGTCATCAGTCCCCTAGACTTAGAACTACTTAAACCAAACATAAGGACATCACACACATCCATGCCCGAGGCAGGATTCGAACCTGCGACCGTAACAGCTGCGCGGATCCGGACTGAAGCGCCTAGAAAAGCTCAGCCACAGCTGCCGGCTGATGGATGTATTGAAACGATTAATATCTGCCATCTGGACAGCAAAAATAATTCCTGAAGAATGGAAGGGAGCAATTATATGCCCCATCATCAAGAAGGGTGATGCTGTCCAAGTATCCAACTACTGAGGAATTTTACATCTTGACATTGGATACAAAGTATTTACAACTCTGCTGCTAAACCGAATGAAACCATTGGCGGAAGGAATTGTAGGCACATATCAATGTGGGTTCATCCCCAGACGGTCTACCACTGACCACATATTTACTTTGAGGCAGCTGTGAGTTCAATCGGGAACCACACCTCATTTTCATAGATTTTCAGCAAGCTTATGACGGCACAGTCCGCGTCACATTATGGGAAACGTTAGAGGAACTTGGCATCCCATCGAAATACATCCAACTGTAGCTTGCTACTCCCAGTCAACTTCTAAAGAACAGTTTGGGACCACCTTTGACAATCCATATTGGTTTGAGACAAGGATATCCATTGGCGCCAATATTATTCAACTTGGCCTTGGAAAATGTAAGCTGTGACACTTGACGAACCAGAGAGATGGTGATGTTGAGAGCAGACAAAGCTCTGGCATTTGCTGACGATGTTGTGAGACACTCTAGAGTACATGTGTGCTGACTCGTCCCGATTCCTCCAAAATGCAAAGGAAATTGGGCTGGAGGTGAACGAGGACAAAACTAAATACCTTGGAGTATCACGTCGTCGAGTTCTCCCTCCTTCCATTGTTGTACACGGGCATACATTCGAACGAGATGAAGAGTTCAAGTACCAGAGCTCAATATTAAGCAGCTAAAGTGAAGTGGCGGAAGAAGTACATCAACGCATAACATTCTTTAGTCTGAACAATCTTTTTAAATCTCGTCTGATATCTCAGAAGAACAAAGTCCATCTGTACATGACACTGGCGTGGCCAGTACTTTTATAAGGCTGTGAAATTTGGGCGACATTAACAACGACAGATGATTCAATATGTGCGTTTCAAAGAAAGGAAGTGGAGTGTCATCTGCAGTAAATACCTCCTCTCTTGTGATAGACAGACATGCCTTTCATTGGAGTTTCTGTGTCTGTAATGTTTTCTTTCCTATTCTTCTTTTGCTGTAGGCCTCATAGGCCCGTTTATGCAATAAAGTAATGATGATGATTTCCTGATTAAACATGACGTAAAAGTCGATCAACGCAGAGTGGAGCTGAATGGGGCATCAATCCATCTCGGTTTTACAGCTGAAAGAACCAATCTGTTTCAAAGCACGTCCCAGATATTGTGAAAGCACACTGAGCTCTGAACAATATCCGTTATACTCGTTTCTCCAGGTATAATACCGAAAGTTACGAGGAAAATTATATGTACGCATATACGAATAGAAGCTGATCTGCCAATTCGTTCTTCATGTGTATCTGAGCCCTTGCCAAAAAATGAGGAACTGAAGCAGGAGCAACATATTACACGACACTTTTTGTCGTACGTTTATAGAAGCTTGATAGTGACTGTCAGTGTGGAAAATATTAGTTCGGAAAAAGTTATGCTATCAAATGGTGAACACTTACGACGAGAACACGGTAAGTGCCATAACTTGATTTCCCAGAAACTCTGCTTGGTGGAAAAAGAGCTTATCCGTAGGTACTCGACCGTTTCTGACAAAATGGCGGTCAATGTTTTCGAGGCACTTCATGCGCCTTGTAGCGAGTCTATACGCAAATGGTTCAGCCGAAGCGGTGGCAAAGCGGCTAGCGTCGCTGTTTCACATTTCTGCGCCTGGTATTGGAAACCCGATTATCGTTTTTTTTGTTTTTTTGTTTTTGTTTTTCAATTTTCTATACATGCCCGTAGGTGACTACTGTACGATTGTTTTCCGCTGTGTAATTAAATAAAGCGTCCTTTTTCGACTACCGAGGAAATTCGTCTGATAAGTTATTTAAGAAAAACAAAGAACCACAAATGAATGAAAAAACTATGTGAAATGGTTTTCAGTGCAGTTCCTGTAATGCATCTTAACTCATAATCAATTGAAAGCGCCAATTATCGGTAAACTGATCTTATATGTGTGGTCTGCCGCGGAATTATTGCCAACGCTTGAAATATTCAGCAATTGTAATTTTACAATTAATATAACGCCCTTGTATTCCCTAACTTGGCTAGAAACATTCATGTTGTGGCCATCTACGAACATGGGTAGATAAATTAAAAATAAAATTAAATTAAATGAATAAAAAAGTACTCAGCTTTCGGAGATGGGGAGCAAAAAGTGAGACACGACGAGGCTAGCCAATGTGCCACCATTTCGGCTAAGACATTCGCGCGCTAAAAGGCATCTAAAGTACGTCGAAATTTTGGCCCGTCGTTTTGTCAGAAACAGTCTAGTATCAACAGATAACCCGAGACACGGTTTCGCGCATTTTGACTCCTCTTCCATATAGCGAAGTTTCTGGGAAATCGGGTTATAGCACTCCTCTTTAGAGCTGTTTGAGGATTATGATTTTTCAGAGATGTTAATGGAGAACATTCGTAGCTGGGACAATTGGTCAGTTTATCTTCACTAAGGAGGAAGGAGTCGCATGTGGAAAGATATGATAGGTAGGACATAAAGGGATAATTAGAAGAATATGTGGAAATATTTAGTCACCTTGGACTATTTCTAGCTGTGCCTCATAGTATTCCTTCTGTAAATGAACTGCCTTTACATATAAAAAATCTACTGGGTTCTGCACAGTCTACAAGCAGTGATGGAAGAATTTATTAATCAGCAGATTATTGACCGAATTATAGTAGGGAGTGTTGGTCATTGTGGAGCACTAAAAGTCATCATTCCAAAAGCGTCCCCGGATGGAAGCTAATAGGTTTCCTTCTGACTACAGATATTTAAATCAACAGAGAGTCACGGATGCTTATCTAGTACTAACATTACAGAGACCTTGGGCAATGTGACAGGGCTGTTAGTTTCCCACTAGTAGGTTTACAAAGTGGGTACCACCAGTTAGATGTAACACTGGAGGATAGACACAAAAAACCACACACTGGGACAGTTAAAAGAACACAACGCGCAGTATGACTGGAGCATAAATGTATCGACAGATGACGTAGCACATAACAATCACTAACAGTAACACAAAGTACAAGGCCAGCACACAAAATCACACCTCTCGATGCACAGGAGAACAGCACCAAACACAACACTGACGTGGCGCACTGATGATGATGATCAAAACGGAGGATCTGCCAGTCGCAAGGAGATGATGGAGAAGGAAAGAAGGGAAGGAGGGGAAGAGAGGGGAGGAGGTGTGCGGGGGGCCCGCCGAAGAGGGTCAGGGAGGCAGGGAGAGAGGCGAGGATGGGTTGCAGGGTCTCATGGGGGGGGGGGGGGGAGGAGGAAAATCCGCTCTGGGAGAAGGAGTGGAGAGGAAAAAGGGGGCCCTGGGGAGGGGGTTCATCCAAATTACCTGGATTTCTTTAAAGTAAGATGGTATCTTACAACCCAAGCGAGACTAAAAGACAGTTGAGCTTCCACGTGTGAATGTGTTTGATCACAGAGGAGGGAATCCCACAGCTAGAGCCGATTTCCAAAATATACACACATAAAACAAAATCACTCCGTCTTCAGGCCATGAGTGGCCTACCGGGACCATCCGACCGCCGTGTCATCCTCAGTGGAGGATGCGGATAGGAGGGGGTCAGAACACCGCTCTCTCGCTCGTTATGATGGCATTCATGACCGAAGCCGCTACTATTCGGTCGAGTAGTTCATCAATTGGCATCACGAAACTGAGTACAACCCGAAAAATGGCAACACCGCATGGCAACCTGGATGGTAACCCATCCAAGTGCCGACCACGCCCGACAGCGCTTAACTTCGATGATCTCACGGGAACCGCTGTATCCACTGCGTCAAGGCCGTTATCATACACACATAAACTAATTTTTGAATAACCCCAGTTTGTAGAACTCCTGAAGGCGCACATTGACTGTGGATATTGTATCACAGACACAGTCCGTTTGACTGTTCAGAGATGTCACTAAACCCGCTCAAAGACGTAAACTACCATGCAGCGTCTATTAGACAGAGGGGGTCCGACAGTTCTTGTCATTCCACCAGGAAGGAGGTACACAGCTCGTGTTGTCTGTAGTTCAGCCATGCCTACACGGTCAATATCGCGGTTAGATCGCGTCTGCACTGTTACTTTTTGCCAGGAAGGGCTCTCAACAAGGGAAGTGTTCAGGCGTCTCGGAGTGAACCAGAGCGATGTTGTTCGGACATGGAGGAGATACAGAGAGAGAGGAACTGTCGATGACATGCCTCGCTCAGGCCGCTCAAGAGCTACTACTGCGGTGGATGACAGATACCTACGGATTATGGCTCGGAGGAACCCTGACAGCAACGCCACCATGTTGAATAGTGCTTTTCGTGCTGCCACAGAAGGTCGTTTTACGACCCAAACTCACCACAATAGACTGCATGATGCGCAACTTCACGCCCGATGTCCACGGCGAGGTCCGTCTTTGCCACCACGACACCATACAGCCCGATACAGATGGGCCCAACAACATGACACATTGTCCAGCGAGTGCGGGACGGTAGAGGTTCCATGCTGTTTTGGGGTGGCATTATGTGGGGCCGACGTACGCCGCTGGTGGTCATAAAAGGCGCCGTAACGGGAATACCATCCTCCGACCGATAGTGCAACGAGATCGGCAGCATATTTGCGAGGCATTCGTCTTCATGGACGACAATCCGCGGCCCCATCGTGCCCATCTTCCTTGAGGGTAATGACATCGCTCGCCAAGAGTGGCTAGCACGTTCTCCAGACATGAACCCAATCGAACATGCCTGGGGTAGGTTGAAGAGGACTGTTTATGGACGACGTGACCCACAAACCATTTTGAGGGATCTACGCCGAATCACCGTTGGGGAGTGGGATAATCTGAACCAACAGTGCCTTGATGAACTTATAGATAGTATGCCACGAGGAATACAGGCGTGCATCAGTGCAAGAAGACTTGCTACTGGGTATTAGAGGTACCTGTGTGTATAGCTATCTGGACCACCATCTCTGAAGGTCTCGCTGTATGGTGGTATAAAAGCACTGTGTGGTTGTTATGAGGAATAAAAAGAGCGGTAACGATGTTTAAGTTGATCTCTATTCCAGTTTTCTGTACAGGCTCCTCAATTCTCGGAACTGAGGTGATGCAAAACTTTTTTTGATGTGTGAATATTAGTTCATATGACCAACCAAAGCGGAATCAGGAAATCATTTTATGAAGCCTGGGTCTGGGAGCTCCTTATAAACACAGAGGTTGTGAGACGAAGTAGTAGCGCTGATTGATGTGTCCGACTACACAGAGACATTGTCTATATTCCCCCGGTGCCAGTGTTCGTAATATTTTCGGAACCGAATCTCAGGATCTTACCATAACGGGGTCAGAGAAACACACTGATGGTCATCTAACCTGATAGCGACCAATGCGTTTGACACGTCACTCTAAAAGTGTTCAACATTAGTAAGGATACTGCCACAGCTCTGTAAGCTCAGACGTGAGTGCGTATGAATCTAGAGTCCAGTAGCGACACCTTCAATTCATTTATTGAGTATGCACATTTAAAGCCCTTAAAGCAACAATGTAGATCGCTGTTTAGCTGTCATTTAGTCCTTGCGTCGGACTAAGCCCAAACAACGGTAGACACTAACACAACAGTCAGTCGGCAGTGCAGATTGGTGATTAACGCATCCGTGTCTGTCCCCCTAAAGCGATAAATCAAGATAGTCAGCTCTGTGGATACTGACAGCTGCTCTCACTGGATCAGTTGTGGTTGGTTTCTGCGGTTTATTTATTTATTCCCTCATTTATTTACCCACCCAAGGGGCAACTCAGAATGATATAGTACTTGTCATCATAATACAATGAAAACAACTAGTTCACATACATATTCACATAGCACGTAGAATATATAAGAATGTGTGGTGTCACCGCCAGACACCACATTTGCTAGGTGGTAGCCTTCAAATCGGCCGTGGTCCGGTAGTATACGTCGGACCCGCGTGTCGCCACTGTCAGTGATTGCAGACCGAGCGCCGCCACACGGCAGGTCTAGAGAGACTTCCTAGCAGTCGCCCCAGTTGTACAGCCGACTTTGCTAGCGATGCTACACTGACAATTACGCTCTCATTTGCCGAGACGATAGTTAGCATAGCCTTCAGCTACGTCATTTGCTACGACCTAGCAAGGCGCCATTACCAGTTTATATTGAGATATTAATGTACCGTCAAGAGCGATGTACACCAATTATGGATTAAAGTTAAGTATTCCAAGATCTTCGTACTTTGTTTGCGATTCTCAAGACATTGTCCTGTTCCAGACCTCACGCCAGTCTGCGTGAGCTTAAACGCGTGCCTTTCGGCTACCTCCGAGTGGCTTGGCTGTCTTGCCAAGTCACTACAGAATGTTTTTACGAGGATAGGGTAGGTGGTCTACCAAGGCCTTGCTGTTGGAATAATCCCAGAATTTGACAGAAACTATTTATGGAAATCAAAGCAAACCCAAATCATGGTGACTGGGCAGAGCAAGCTCGATCGTTCCGTGTTTGAAGTCAGAGACTTAACAGTTGCAATCTCTCATTAGGTTGGTCTCTATTGTTAAAAGTTCTTTGACACGTGTGATGTGTTCAAGATAACTTATAATAGAAAAAATTGTTTTGTGCTGATTCTTTGCTGCTCTTCACACTCTCCGTGCTCACACAATGGATACCCACTGATGACTGTAGGTTCACAAAAATTCTTTTATGACCCTTGCAGTCTCTTCAGGCGGTTCAGGGAACTGCCTCCAGCTCCACGAAGAGCCACGTCTCTATGTCCGAGTGGAAAACTAAATCAGAATCTCCCTATGATGAGTGAGATGTTGAGCTCAGTAGAATAGACATCACTATCATACACTATGGATATTAGCGTATGATTTTTTTTATTTGTGATCATGTACGTCATTTGATAGTATGTTGTAATTGTCCTCTTTTTTATTAAACCCTGCTAAGAGTTCTTTCAGTAATTTTTGTGTAGTAAGCATTAATTATCAGATATGTTTTAGATGCCTTTCTGAATAAATATACTTAACTAATATTTTCGGTCTGCTGGGAAACTGGTAACACGATCTAATTTACTGATAGAAAATGTCGTTCTGAGAGTTTTGTTTGATTTTACTCGGAAAATGTGAGTTTAAATTGACTCTTCTACCACGATTACGTGTAGAACTGTTGGTGAAGAACTATAGTTTTCCCTACTAACCGCAAAAGATTGGTAAATATTCTCACTTGGTGTTGTAACGGTAGAAAGCTTTTTAAAAAAAATAGTTAATTTTAATGTGGCCAATTGTTACTTTTAGTTTTTATTCTTAGGGTGACTAATATAGCTTTTCTTCTTACTTTATTAATGTGCCATAAATGCGGTAACTAAACAACTTTTTATCAAAATCAATCATTAAAAGTCTATTATTAACACATTATGAACTTTCTCTCAAACTCACTTGAGTCTAAATTAAAAATTTAACAAGCTGGTGACTTCTAAAGCAGAGCATTTTAACTGTTGATACAATGGATTAAACGTCTAATAATTAAGTATGACTAATAAGTTGTGTTTGCTACACTGATGAAAGAGCAGAGATTCAGAAACACTTCAAAAGAAATCAGTGGGCCTAGTTCCCAAAAACTGCCATAAAAATACCCTTAAAATGGAGAAGGAAGGATGTTCTATCGAACGAGCTATGACGGAAACTTGTGAGGCGTTCCTTAACTCGAGGGCCACTGCTAAATAAATAGTGACGGACTAAGAGGCACCTCAGTGTTAAATCTACACTTATGATCAACGCAAGATACTATTTCTCGCGAACTCCAAGAAAACCATTCTATGTGGAAAGTACTCCGATGAGTTACGAGTAGCTCAAAACGTACAATTACGTCGGATAAACTAAGAGTATCAAACATTATAGTGTCGCTGTCTGAAAAGGCACGGGAAACCTGAAAATATAATTGTTGATAATTTCTCTGGTAAAATGCATTTTGACAGATAGGAAAATAAAATGGATCAGCCTCAATCCAATAGCTCTGACAAGTCTCATTGGCACTGAAAGTGGCAATGAGAGAGTAACCCCGGATTTATAAGTCGGTATGTTAGTAACCTACCGCGCCACAAAAGAGAATTCACACGTGTTTAGCTGTGCCTTACAGAATATATAATATTTGAATCATTGCTAAAAATCACGTTTTTTTATTTGTGACGGTCGTTCTCATTAACTGTATCAAAATACATACATCTAGCAACCTACTGATTGAACTTCCGGAAAGATTTAAAACATCTACAGATCATCAAAGCTTTCCAACGTATAACCCTCCTTAATGTAGCAGACTACAGTGTACACTTTTAATAACTTTTCTCATGTCTTAACCACACTTTCATTTTTCCAACATTACACTTTTCGACTTTCCGTAATTTTCAAAGACAATGTTATATCAGTCACATAAAACAGTTCATTACATACATTTTATCACGTCAACAATCTCGATCACGAGACAAGTGAAAACTAACTAATGAACGATTACGAATGAATGACCAATTTTATGTGACTGGCATAACACTGCCTTTGAAAATGACGGAAAGTAGAAGCGTGTAAGGTTGCTGGAAAAATAAAAGTGTGGTCAAGACATAAGGAAAGTTATTAAAATTGCATCCAAATGGGGGCGTCGTCTGACAACGTTCTCATGCAAACTGCAGACTGCAACATGCTTCTATTGCTATTTCTCATCTCTTTCAATACCTTCTCACGAACTTGCACGTTACTAGCTTCTTTAGTATGTGACATGTCATATGTGGCTACATTCTTGAAGAGCATGACATGTCTTATTGTTTATAAAACAATGAACGTTAGCAACAATTGGCCGCTCTTCCCGTTTCAAACAAAATGTCGCCAATGTGCATTGTATTGAATTCATTAACCGGAAGATATCCCTTCTCAGAATGGTACTGCACCATGGAGCATCAGTTGCGGTAGAATAAGAGCACATATATTTGCCAGACTACATTTACCTTTTTAAATTAAACGAATACACTGACGTACAATGACGTCAATAACTACTTTTTTTTAATTTGGCGTAAGAGAATTATGCATGACATAATGTGAAATGCATTGACGATGTTCGAAATGCATCTGAAAATCGACTGTAAGTTTCTATATTTTTCAAGTATGTTATTTCAGCGGTACGATTAAGAGAATTAGAAAAACAAATTTGAGTCTTTCCCCTCCTGAAAGGAACTATGCATTTAGAACGACACTTTTTTATTTAATTGATTTCGTTATAAATACACACTTTGCATAGATTCCTCATTAAATATGAATCCCGAAAGATCTAAAAGCGAAAATAAGAAATCGTCAGAAATTAGAATGCATACGCGTGATGAATGAGAGTACTGTGTTAGTATTACAGTGATGTTCTACAAAGCAGACGATGATTCCAAGCGTTTATATGAAATACAACGACGAAAAAATACTGTGATGTTTGCAACTGTTCCTCTGGAGCCGAATATGTGTGCAAAGGGAGTAAATTTTTTCGTCTACATGGATATCAGTTCTTCACTTGATCTGACTTCACTGTGTTTTCCTTAGCAAGTTCCTTGCCTAGTTGTCAAAAGCTGAAGGAACACGAAGGCGGCGCCATTGTTCTGACCATTCTTTGTCATCCTCGGCGAAATAAAGCGCACTCTAATTAAAATTACGCATCATGCGAACCTAATTGACTTCTCCTTTGTAATCACAGGAAATTAAACAATTATTTGAGGATGGTTTAAAGACGAGACGAAAGAGACGCTAGTCTATGTTTTTTTCTCGTAAAGTCATGTAATAGAACACATCAAAGCCGTGTAGGTTTCCACGTAAAATGAAAGAATTATGTGCTCGATTCCCATCGACATTTTTAAGACTTTTACTGGGACTGGTCAGTTTCATGTTGGTGTTACTGGTGTAAAGGAAGTCCCAACATTCTCTGATTTGAACTAACTATAATACACCAAGAAATTACTTACGTAATTAACTAAGAAACGCAATCTGACTTCAGCACAAAGCTGAAAAATACTTGAGCAGCTCACACTTGCTTTAAAGGTGCTACAGAAACGAGCAAGCATTCCAAAATGAAACTGAAATTAGCTGAGAATGAAACTTCATTTCTAAGATTCCAGCAAGAGTGAATACATTTTAGCAACTTGGCGCATAGTCGGTAGCGCCGTAAGGTGGATCTGAAGCGCGATTTATAGTCGTGACAGAAACTTATGGAACATTAAACGTGTTCTTTTCTCACGAGCAAGTACAGTTCCTCTGCATTATGTATCAGCGGCACACTGCCCTTCTGTAACGGAAACTGAGGGCACATAAAGGAATAGTTTAACGTTCAGACTATCAGATGCTGTCGTTGACGTGAAAATACCCTGTGACAATATAAGAATGAATCAATGTAGCAAAAGTTAAGTAAAACCTCGTGCAATAGACTAATGGCAGCACTTCGTTGCTACAGTAAAATAGCAAATAAGGGACCAGTCATAGCAAAATGAAGAGAGAACATCTACGTATTACTGCATGTACAGGGTGGTCCATTGATCGTGACCGGGCCAAATATCTCACGAAATAAGCGTCAAACGAAAAAACTACAAAGAACGAAACTTGTTTAGCTTGGAGGGGGAAACCAGATGGCGATATGGCTGGGCCACTAGGTGGCGCTGCCATAGGTCAAACGGATATCAACAGCGTTTTTTAAAATAGGAACCCACCTTTTTTTATCACATATTCTTGTAGTTCGTCTAGAAATATGAATGTTTTAATTGGACCACTTTTTTCGCTTTGTGATAGATGGCGCTGTAATAGTCACAAAAATATGGCTCACAATTTTAGGCGAACAGTTGGTAACAGGTAGGTTTTTTAAATTAAAATACAGAACGTAGGAACGTTTGAACATTTTATTTCGGTTGTTCCAATGTGATACATGTACCTTTGTGAGCTTATCATTTCTGAGAACGCATGCTGTTACAGCGTGGTTACCTGTAAATACCAGATAAATGCAAGATATGCTCAAAATGATGTCAGTCAACCTCAGTTCATTTGGCAATACGTGTAACAACATTCCTCCCAACAGCGAGTATTTCGCCTTTCGTAATGTTTGCACATGCACTGACAATGCGCTGACGCATGTTGTTAGGCGTTGTCGGTGGATCACGATAGCAAATATCGTTCAACTTTCCCCACAGAAAGAAATCCGGGGACGTCAGATCCGGTGAACGTGCTGGCCATGGTATGGCGCTACGACGACCAATCCACCTGTCATGAAATATGCCATTCAATACCACTTCAACCGCACGCGAGCTATGTGTCGGAGATCCATCATGTTGGAAGTACGCCACCATTCTGTCATGCAGTGAAACATCTTGTAGTAACATCGGTAGAACATTACGCAGGAAATCTGCATACATTGCGCCATTTAGATTGCCATCGATAAAATGGGCCAATTATCCCTCCTCCCATAATGCTGCACCATACGTTAACCCGACAAGGTCGCTGATGTTCCACATGTCGCAGCCATCGTGGATTTTCCGATGCCCAATAGTGCATATAATGCCGGTTTACGTTACCGCTGATTGCGAATGACGCTTTGTCGCTAAATAGAACGGGTGCAAAAAATCTGTCATCGTCCCCCTAATTTCTCTTGTGACCAGTGGCACAACTGTACACGACGTTCAAAGTCGACGCCATGCAATTCCTGGTGCATAGAAATGTGGTAGGGGTGCAATCGATGTTGATGTAGCATTCTCAACACCGACGTTTTTGAGATTCTCGATTCTCGCGCAATTTGTCTGATACTAATGTGCGGATTAGCCGCGACAGCAGCTAAAACACCTACTTGGGCGTCATCATTTGTTGCAGGTCTTGGTTGACGTTACAGATGTGGCTGCACACTTCCTGTTTCCTTAAATAACGTAACTATCCGGCGAACGATCCGGACACTTGGATAATGTCGTCCAGGATACCGAGAAGCATACACAGCACACGCCCGTTGGGCATTTTGATCACAATAGCCATACATCAACACGATATCGACCTTTTCCGCAATTGGTAAACAGTCCATTTTAAGACGGGTAATGTATCACGAAGCAAATACCGTCCGCACTGGCGGAATTTTAAATTATACTACGTACTTATACGTTTGTGACTATTACAGCGCCATCTATCACAAAGCGAAGAGTGTGGTCCAACTGAAACATTCATATTTCTTTACGTACAACACGAATTTGTAATAGAAAATGGGGGTTCCTCTTAAAAAAACGCAGTTGATATCCGTTTGACCCATGGCAGCGCCATCTAGCCGGCCAACCACAGCGCCATCTGGTTTCCCTCTTCAAGCTCGAAAGTTCGTTCTTTACAGTTTTTTCGTTTGACGCTTATTTCTAGAGTTATTTGGCCCGGTGACTGTCAATGGACCATCCTGTATATAGTATACGATAAGAAGATGTTACCTTGTATTGCAGTACCTGTGTTATTCTAAATTACGATGCAAAGTTCCTTCAGACATGCATGCATGAAAATTTGCTCCGGACCGTGACTCTAACCCGGATATCCCGCTCAGCGCGAGCGGTGGTCTTACCATTTGGCTATCCGAAAAAGACTTATGGCCCGATCCAAACTTGCATATGTTTTCCACCATGTGTCTATTGCCTGTACTCGTACATCCATTAAGTATCCTCCTGTACAGGGGAAACATTTTACTTGTAAGTCGTTTGCCAGGTGTCGGAAAATAGCTACGTCAGTGCAGTACTTGTGTTATTTCAATCTATCTGCCCATACCGGGCAAGCGACTTTCATGACCCGATTCCACACACTGTCGTCATTCCATTATATAGCTTATGGTTGTCCATATTCCCAATTGCGAATACCTTCCATGTACAGAAAAGAGGAAAAAAGAAAGGAAAAGGCTCTACAGAAAGGAATGGGACGGAAATCGGTAGATCAATTTACATGTACAGACTAACAAATGATTTAGATTTCAGAAAAATTTGATGATTTATTCAAGGGAAAGAGCTTTGCAAATTGAGCAAGTGAATAACACATTGGTTCAAATGTTCAAACGTGTGTGAAATACTTATGGGACTTAACTGCTAAGGTCATCAGTCACTAAGTTTACACACTACATAACCTAAATTATCCTAAGGACAAACACACAAACCCATGCCCGAGGGAGGACTCGAAACTCTGCCGGGACCAGCTGCGCAGTCCATGACTGCAGCGCCTAGACCGCTCGGCTAATCCCGCGCGGCATCAGATTGGTCCATCTCTGGCTTTTATGGAAGCAGTTGTTTGGTTTGGCAGAGTTTGTTAGCGGTTTCAGGTTTTCTTCTGAGGCATATAAAAGCAAATTCTGTCGAATTGACTCGTTAGACTTTAAACATCCCCAGCTGCTTGGAGGGTCCCCTCTCCAAAAGTTCTCTGTTCGGGAGAGATCCGGCGACCTTCCTTGCCTAGGTATATTTCGTACCTGTGAAAGGAAATGGAAACGCAGACCACTACTCCTGGTTGCCGCGCCGTTTCGTGCGGGATAGTCATGTTAGCCGTCTGAGAAGTTTCCAGACACGGCTCCGGCCTGGACTCTCATTTACTGGACTCTCATGAGTTCTAGTGACCAGCGAAGATGTGTCTGGAGACGCCCCGAACAGTGTTCGAGCACCAACACGACTGTTGGTCATTCTAAGTCCCCTTTTGCTACCCTTCGTGGCAAGCCATACTATACACTACTGGCCATTAAAATTGCTACACCACCAAGCTGACGTGCTACAGACGCGAAATTTAACCGACAGGAAGAAGATGCTGTGATATGCAAATGATTAGCTTTTCTGAGCATTCACACAACTTCCCCCCGGTGGCGACAACTACAACGTACTGACATGAGGAAAGTTTCCAACCGATTTCTCATACACAAACAGCAGTTGACCTGGGTTGCCTGCTGAAACATTGTTGTGATGCCTCGTATAAGGAGGAGACTTTGATAAAGGTCAGATTGTAGCCTATCGCAATTGCAGTTTATCGTATCGCGAATTGCTGCTTGCGTTGGTCGAGATCGATTGACTGTTGGCAGAATATGGATTCGGTGGGTTCAGGAGGGTAATACGGAACGCCGTGCTGGATCCCAACGGCCTCGTATTACTAGCAGTCGAGATGACAGTCATCTTATCCGCATGGCTGTAAAGGATCGTGCAGCTACGTCTCGATCCCTGAGTCAGCAGATGGCGACGTTTGCAAGACAACAACCATCTGCACGAACAGTTCGACGAAGTTTGCAGCAGCATGGCCTATCAGCTCGGAGACCATGGCTGCGGTTACCCTTGACACTGCGTCACAAACAGGAGCACATGCGATAGTGTACTCAACGACGAACCTGGGCGCACGAATGGCAAAACGTCAGTTTTTTGGATAAATCCAGGTTCTGTTTACAGCATCATGATGGTCGCATCCGTGTTTGGCGACATCGTGGCGAACGCACATTGGAAGCGTGTATTCGTCATCGCCATACTGGCGAAGCACCCGGCATGATGGTTACGCGTCTCGGTCACCTCTTATTCACACTGTCGTACCATCCGGCGTGATGGTATGGGGTGCCATTGGCTACATGTCTCGGTCCCCTCTTGTTCGCATTGACAGCACTTTGAACAGTGGACGTTACATTTCAGATGTGTTCCGACCCGTGGCTCTACCCTTCATTTGATCCCTGCGAAACCCTACATTTCAGCAGGATAATGCATGACCGGATGTTACGGGTCCTGTACGGGCCTTTCTGGATACAGAAAATGTCCGACTGCTGCCCGGCCAGCCCATTCTCCAGATCTCTCACCAATTTAAAACGTCTGGTCAATGGTGGACGAGCATCTGGCTCGTCACAATACGCCACTCACTACTCTTGATGAACTATGGTACCGTTTTGACGCTGCATTGGCAGCTGTATCTGTACACGCCATCCAAGCTCTTTCTGACTCAATGCCCAGGGGTATCAAGGTCGTTATTGCGGCCAGAGGTGGTTTTTCTGGGTACCGATTTCTCAGGATCTATGCACCCAAATTGCGTGAAAATGCAATCACATGCCAGTTCTAGTATAATGTATTTGTCCACTGAATACCCGTTTATCATCTGCATTTCTTCTTGGTGTAGCAATTTTAATGTCCAGGAGTGTATATCAGCAAAATAATGACCGACTGCAGACGGCTCGAGTTGCTACTGCGTGTCATCATACTTCCCATAACCTTACTGACCTTGGTCGGATCTCTCTCCAACTGAGAACGTTTGGAGCATTGTGGGGAGGATTCACAGACCAGCTCGGAGTTTTTAAAATCTAACACTCCATTTGGACAGAATATGGCATGGTGTCCCTCAGGAGGACATTCATCCAAGACGAATAACTGCTTACTTAAGGGTCAGAGGAGGACCAATGCGTTATTGACTTTCTCAATTTCTGATGTCCTTTGTCGTGAGTAAATCATCCAGTTTTCTGGAATTTTAGTAATTTGTTTGCCTACATATGTACATCACATCCGCCGGTTTCCGTAACATTCAGTTAATCTACAATCAAATGAAAATGTCTAAATCTCACAACCTGTCCAGATCTCTTTGAGTCACTTGGTGCATTGTCCTCAGATGCTTGAACTGTGCACTCCTTAGCAATGTGATATGTTGTTTTCCCCTCTGCTCTGCGGCGCAGTCAGCAGATGGACGGAAACCCCACTTCTTCCAGCTATTACCTCACCACCCTTGACTCATAAAATAGCAGTTAAGCTCTGACCATGTTTGGCGCAGTATTTGCGAGCTGTCAAAACTTTTTCTTCTCGAACCGGGTTTGCATTTGTGTGTGGCAGTTCGTTCCACCATTGTCGACGTTTGGTTACGTCGAAAGAATTCATACTTTTTTAATCAACCAAGGGTGGTTTGCCTGTTTTCATACGAAGTGTTAGTGGATCTTAGAGAACATCGTAAAAAGGGGTAGTTCTTAAGAGAAGTTATGATCTTCAGAAAGTTTACCTTAGTTAGCTTTATATGCATACCTCAAAAGCTATGAGCACTCGTTCATCTTCGCTACTTTGAAACACAGTACTTCTAATGAAGAAGTGCTCATAACTTCTAAGGTATGCATTTCAGAGCACATGTTTACTGGCCTGTTTTTCTTCTTGTGTCCGTGTTACCAGTTCCCAAAATACCAAAATATGGACATCAAAGAGCCTGCGGTAGAAGAGATTGGTTTCCTATTTTCGAACGTCAAGAACTGCTCATAACTTCTAAGGAATGCGTTTCAGAGCCCATGTTTACTTGACTTTTTTGTTTCGAGTGATCATTTCTGTCATATTTCTGAATAGTGACCATTCCTCCTGGAACAAGCTATACAGTAAATACCGATTTAGAAAACATCGTTCTTGTGAAAATCAACTAGCTGGTTACTCACACGAAGTGTTGAGTGCTGTCGACAGTAAATTTTATCTTTCCATAAGGCTTATGACACAGTCAAGAGGCTTATAATAAAATTGTGAACTTACACGATAACGTCTCAGTTGTGTGACTGGATTCGTGATTTCCTGTTAGAGAGGTGACTGACAGAAAGTCATCGAGCAAAACATAAGTCAGTTCTGGCGTTCCCCAAGGTAGTGTTATAGGCCCTCTGCTGTTCCCTATGTATATAAACGATTTAGGAGACAATCTGAGCAGTTGTCTTAGGTTATTTGTAGACGATGCTGTCGTTTAGCGTCTAGTGAAGTCATCAGAAGATCAAAACAAACTGCAAACCCTTCTAGAAAAGATATCTGTATGATGAGAATATTGGCAATTGACCCTAAATAATGAAAAAGAGTGAGGTCATCCACATTAGTGCTAAAAGGAATCCGTTGTACTTCGGTTACACGATGAATCAATCAAATCTGAAGGCCGTCAATCAATTAAATATCTAGAAGTTACAATTAATAAAACTTAAATTGGAAAGGGCACATAGAAAATGTAGGGGGGAAGCCAAACCAAAGACTGCATTTTAGCAGTAGCAGGTCTGCTATAGAGACTGCCTACATTACAATTGTCCGGCCTCTTTTAGAATACTGCTTCGCGGTGTGGGGTCAGTAGCAGGTCTACTATAGAGACTGCCTACACTACGCTTGTCCGTCCTCTTTTAGAATACTGCTGCTCGGTGTGGGATCCTTACCAGATATGATTAACCGAGTACATCGAGAAAGTTCAGAGGAGAACAGTTCGTTTTGCATTGTGGAGAAATAGGCGAGAGAGTGTGACGAACATGATACGGGATTTGGGGGTGGACATAATTAAAACAAAGGCGTTTCTTGATGCAGCTGGAAATTCTCATGAAATTTCAATCACCAACTATCTCCTCCGAATGCGAAAATATTTTTTGACGCCGACCTAAATAGGGAGAAACGATTATCGTAATAAAAGAGAAATGATCTTCGTAACTAAATAAGTGAAATCAGGGCTCACACGGAAAACTATGGGAGTTCGTTTTTTTTGGCGTGCTATTCGAGAGTGGAATAACAGAAAATTATTGCGAAGTTGGTTGGATGAAACCTCCGGCAGGCCTTTAAGTGTGATTCGCAGAGTATCCATGTAGATATAGATGTAGATGTATAGGTACACTGGCGCATTCTACTTCAGTAAGTTGTGGTGTGAGAGGACGTTATTGCACTGCAACGCACTGTTGAATATTGAACTGCACACCAGACGATCCGTGAGTTTTCCCATGTTGACCCAACGATAACTGCAATTACGATAGCAGTGGGTACGGAATAATCGAGTATCAGTGATGACGAGTTGTATGGCCGGATGAACTACGAATTTTGCTACAAGGAGTCGATGATCGTATCCAGACACACCACCATCCAGGCCAATGGCTACTTGGAGCACGCTTCGCTAACCGATCTAGACTGGTGGTGTCTGTATTATGCTGTGGAGAACGTTAGTCCGGCGATCTACGAAACTTTTGGTACTAAAGGAATCACGTGTGGGTTAGGTGAACATCAGTGTGGGGCACTTGAATTTCTTCACGCTTGATGTCCTCCCTGAGAGCAGGACAACTGCCCGTATCACAAAGCCAGCATCGCGTTGAGGTGGACTGAGGAGCGTGTCAGCGAATTTACGTGGCCTGATCTGCACCCTATGCGGTACGTGCGACCCTACACGCAACCAACTCAGCGTCCATAAAACACAGGCCCATAATTCACCGGAAATTCGTTGATCTGTGCATAGGCACGTGGTGCCACGTGGCTCTGGAAACGTCAAAGGACTTGTCGAATAAATGCAAGCATACACACTGTTGTACTGCGTCTCAAAGGTCCAACACGTTCTAAGCAGCTGACCACAACGTTTTGGCTCGTAAGTGTATAATACCACTCTTTGAAGCAATATGTTTTTAACTGACAGGGTCGCGGCAAACTTAAAGCCACCACAGCGGGCGTCTCTGCGGAGCGATTACAATATAGTAGTGCCGCATACTTTACGATAAGAACTCAGTTAAGTACAGAGGTTTCAGTGATTTACATTTTGATGAGACATAACTATTTAGTAATTGACGCGCCAGGGTAGCCAAGAACACTAACACGTTGTGTCCTGGACACGGATAGGCGCGCCGGCCAATGATACACTCCGCCAGGCGGATTAACGACGTGGGCCGGTGTGCTGGCCAGCCTGGATATGGTTTTTAGGAGGTTTTCCACATCCCGCTAGCTGAATACCGGGCTGGTCCCCATGTTATCCTCAGTTACACGGCTCGCAGACGTCTGAACACATTCGCACTATTCCATGGATTTCACTTGACGCAGACAGTTGGGGTGCACTAATTCTGTCCCGGGGGGGTACGGGGTGGTGACAGGAAGGGCATCCGGCCATCCCTTAAACATTAACATGCCAAATCCGATTAACGATGGCCGACCATGCGTAATTGCGGCACAAGGCTCAAGCAATAGATAGATACACAGGTAACTATTTAGTAATAACCTCAAACTCATTGTGATGCAGGCTGTAATTTACAACAATTAAAATTGTAACGAAATATTATTTCCCTGAACATACGGGTGATACTATGAAAGGAATGATTGTAATTGCATAATACAGTAACTGAAGCAGACCTGAGAAATACGACACATATACGGATTGTGTGAATATGTTTAACGTGCACGCCTCTTTGCCATCCAAATCGTAGATTTAAGATGCTTATATTATAAAAGTATCACTTCTTTTAAACAAAGGCATTTACTAATTTAATTGTAATTTAAGATAGCTATGTGTAATAATAAAACTTAAGGAGCACTAAATCTTGCGTTAAGTTTAATGTAACTGGCGCGAGATCTTTAACTGAGTAACAGTTTTAATGTAGTATTTTATTGTTCAAAACATTTTATCTACTCTCGGGTATTATGTCTTTCATTTCATTTACATACTATTGAAAATAGAACATCTTATGTGATACCAAAATGATTGTCACGATAATACATAGCGTCCCAGGTCGACTGGTAAATACTCAGAGATATGAGAGGAACGATGTGTCGAAACAAAGAACTCTAGTAAACATGGGCTCTTAAATGAATGCCTTAAGAGTTATGAGCACTTGTTGAGTAGAATGGATGCGTTTCACAGTAGTGAAAATGAACAAGTGCTCATACCTCTTAAGGTATAGGTATGCATGCGACAGTACGCGTACCTAATAGTTCCAAAAGGGATTTTTCACTATACTTTCGCCATCACTAGCGGACCAAAACCTCGCCGAATATTCCAAGACGGATGTTCACAGAAAGTGGCTGAAAATTTTACAATATGTTCCTAAGATCCCGATCTCGAAGGACCTTCAAAATTTTCTTGATATGTTTATCCGTTTCCAAGATACAAAGGATCACATATAACCTACTTCTTCACGTAAAATCCGGTATGAGGCAAAATGTAAATAATAAGTAACCATTAGATATTGCTCAAACTTCAACAGTATATTCTCTATGCCTTTACCTCCTCGATTTTAAAAATCTTTATCCGTTATCGACAAACACAGTAAAAGTTTTTTCGGCATCGAAACGCAGCCGCGACTTCCAAGACGGCTATGCACAGATTGTGGCTGTGATTTTTGCGATGTATTCCTAAAATTCAAATCTCGAAAAACGTCGAAAATTTTATTGATATTTTTATCGGTTTCCGATGTATTAGAAGTTACCCTACTTGTAAACGTAATACACATGTAAAATCCGGAGAGAGGTGAAATCGTTGTGGCGTAGTGGCGTTGCACGGAGACATATGCTGTAAAGTGTCTGTGCAATTATCTGGGTACCCAACGTTCTAGTACTGCAGGTCCAGCAAAACCTTTCGCACAAAAAAATTTGTCTGAGGAGTAATACACTTCTTATCATATGAAAAGAAGGGAGGCAAAGGAAAAATGCTGCTATCGCAGCACAAAAATGTGTGTATGTTTCTGTTTATTTGAAACACTGACGGAAAACTGGGGTACCATCTGTCTCTTACTAACTTCCTCACCACTTTAAAAACTTTCCCAAAAATTCTGGCATACGAACATACTCGTGCTTTTCTGTGCTCAGAGAGAAGAAGATAGTGGCAGTAGCAAAGAGACGGAAAAGTAATAGTTGACAGTGGTTGCGTTATAGAAAGAGAGAAGGAGACAGTGGCAGTGCGAGAGAAAGAGGCAGTAGTAGTAGGCAGGGAGGAATGAGATATTATCAGCAAGAGAGAGTAAGAGGGTTGAAGCGTAATTGTACTTTTGAAATGTTTTCCTAAAGAATTTGCTTTATTTACTAGCGATTCACCAAGAACATCAACACATTTGATCACACTAGGTGCCAGGAAGTAACTGGTGGAAAATAAAATTACCTTTAACAAATGTGAATTTTATTCGTAAAAGCCTTTTCAAAAAGAGATTTAAAATTACAATCAGAAAGCACTCTCTAAATATCAAGTTACAATTATTCAGAGGCACAATAACAATTTTTTTTTAGTATGAGCCTTCGAGCTGAGAAGCTTCCGCTCCCTTTCAACACGGCCGTAGTCACGACAGCTCACAACGACCTCTGAAAAACTACACTGGTGCAAATCTGCAACACACCAGATTACGTTAAACTAAAAATTTCAACAACTCATACAAGCACATTAACTATGCACCCTGTAAGAGGGATAGAAATGGTTCAAACACTCACACTAAGAAATTATTTGCCAGCAAAAGTGCAATTTGTTTTTAACAGGGCTCTTACGGTGGAAGGGTGGCAACTTTATAAAAATGACTCTCTAAATAAAACCCATGGAAGTCAGACATACATAAAATGTACAACATGCTCTACATTACACGTATACCGCCTCGGAAGATGATAGGCAAGATAGAAACATATTTCAGGAATTCGGCCTTTACCTCAATTCTATACCGAGTGAGGTGGCGCAGTGGCTAGGACACTGGACTCGCATTCGGGAGGACGACGGTTTAATCCCGCGTCCGGCCATCCTGATTTTGGTTTTCCGTGATTTTCCTAAATCGCTCCAAGCAAATGCCGGGATGGTTCCTTTGAAAGCGCACGGCCGACTTCTTTCACTAATCCGACGAGAACGATGACCTCGCTGTCTGGTCCCTTTCCCCAAAGAACCCAACCCCTTAATTCTATAAATTCGTTAACAGCGAATCCGACAAACATGACAGAGGCAGCTCTTAACGTACGGCAGACCGACCGACAGACAGACAGACACTAAATGCCTAACAAATGCCGACGAGAGACAGACGAGCAAGCTGGGGACGAGAGACTAACAAAGAAAACACGTAGAATTTAAAACGTAAATGAACAGCATATCTCCAGTCACTTAACTTCTAATAAATTGAGATTTCTGGCGAAGACCTGGCACAGAACCCCCGAAACGCTCTCCCGAACCGTCCGCTGCCACCCGCTTCGACGGACGAAGGAAGGCGCGTCGATCTCCCGTCTCACGGCGTCGCAGCTGGCCCCGGCCAGCCCGATGTCGTGGGTTGACTCCTGTTGCTCTCGTGTGGACCGCGAAGCCACTACTCCTCGCTATACGGCTCGGCCACTGGACTCACGTGGCGACCTCACATGCTCCGACGCTCCAGGCGGACAAGTCACCTTGTACCCCAGTGCGCGACCGACCAACCGGTCGATCCAACCACCAATGCCCAGTGCCTGAGCAAACTCGAGCAGACTGGCGGCCTAACACATACTAGGACTCCGGACGACCGACAGACACTAACCGCCTCACCAATGCGAACGTGAGACAGACCCAGACTAACTTGGCTGACCAACTGACCAGACTCGCCCCTAGCTGTCGACTGACTTTTTCTACTAGCGAGCTTACCGCGCCCCTTAAATGCACATGAAGAGGCAACCTTTCTCCTTTTTGCACCAGAGGGGGACACCAAAGCTGCGATTGCCACAGCGGCGCCACCGCCAGAAACGGAGGGCGACTGCTTCACACTACGAGCTGCGGCGCGCTCTTCGAAACAGCAATTTTTACCACGGCTCAAGGGTGACAGTGACGGAGAGAAGACTATAGTAGTAGGACAGAACGAAGGAGACTACGGCTGTGACACAGGAGTCAATGTTAGAGAGACACAAAGAGATAGTGACGAAGAGTTGGGATGAGTGAGTGAGTGAGTGAGAAAGAGCGGCTGGGAGTCGATGGGTAAGAACGACTTAAAGCGATGAACTACAGAATGTGATTAAGTTAGAGTCAAGGAAGCTTGCAGAAGTTTCAGGTGAGCCGAATCGAATATGTTCGGATGCCAAACTTTCTGGGAAAATTTTTAAAGCTTCTGAGGAAGGTGGAATGAAGTCGCTGGTACCCCACTTTTCAGTCATAGTCTTTTAAACAAAAAGGAACATATTCTCATTTTTTGTGCTCCGACACAAGCATTACTCCACTGGTGTACTTCAGGGCTCATGTTTACTGGACTCTTTTTCATTTTGGTCCATACTAAAAAAAAAAACTAATCTCCGTCCGAACTGGCCATGAAGGCCCAACGGTACCGACCGGCTGCCGTGTCACTCTCAGCCCACAGCCGTCACTGGGTGCTGATATGGAGAGTCATATGGTCAGCACACCGCTCTCCCGCCCATATGTCAGTTTACCAGGCAGGAGCCACTACTTCTCAGTCATGTAGCTCCTCGGTTTCCCTCGCGAGGGCTGAGTGCACCCCGCTTGCCAACGGCGTTCGGCAGACCGAATGGTCACCCATCCAAGTGCTAGCCCAGGCCGACGGCGCTTAACTTCGGTCTTCTGACGGAAAACAGTGTTTTGGTCCATACTACTTCTATCAAAATATCGAAAGCAGGGATCTTTCAGCAGAAGATATTTGTTTCGCTGTTTCTAAGACGAAGAAGTGCACATAGCTCCCAAGGCATGCATTTTACATGTTGACTAGAATTTTTTACTTCGAATCATATCACTGTCATATCACTGAATATTGCTCATTAATCCTGAGCCACATTGTGTGTCTACACTTGTACACACGTTTACGGTAACCAATGTAATTTTGGAATAACTGGTCATTTAGCACTTTAAAGAAAGCGTTACAGACGTAAGCTGAGGACGGGCGGCGAGAGTGTGAATGTATGTGGGGGCCTGACTTTTATCTCTTCCGGTTTGTGATGTGTGTGACGAATACTTCAAGTTTTCGGATTTAGTTTCTGGTCTGCGAGGAGGCTACTCTTATCGGTAGTGGACAGAAAATTTATTTATTTATTTATTATTCTATTTTGTTGTTGTTGTGGTCTTCAGTACAGAGACTGGTTTGATGCAGCTCTCCATGCTACTGTATCCTGTGCAAGCTTCTTCATCTCCCAATACTTACTGCAACCTACATCCTTCTGAATCTGCTTATTGTATTCATCTCTTGGTCTCCCTCTACGATTTTTACCCTCCACGCTGCCCTCCAATACTAAATTGGTGATCCCTCGATGTCTCAGAACATGTCCTACCAACCGATCCCTTCTTCTAGTCAAGTTGTGCCACAAGCTCCTCATCTCCCCAATTCTATTCAATACCTCCTCATTAGTTATGTGATCTACTCCTCTAATCTTCAGCATTTTTCTGTAGCACCACATTTCGAAAGCTTCTATTCTCTTCTTGTCTACACTATTCATCGTCCACGTTTCACTTCCATTCATGGCTACACTCCATACTAATACTTTCAGAAACGACTTCCTGACACTTAAATCTATACTCGATGTTAACAAATTTCTCTTCTTCAGAAAAGCTTTCCTTGCCACTGCCAGTCTACATTTTATACCCACTCTACTTCTACCATCGTGAGTTATTTTGCTCCCCAAATAGCAAAACTCATTTACTACTTTAAGCGTCTCATTTCCTAATCTAATTCCAGCAGCATCACCCGATTTAATTCGACTACTTTCCATTATCCTCGTTTTGCTTTTGTTGATGTTAATCTTATATCCTCCTCTGAAGACACTATCCATTCCGTTCAGCTGCTCCTCCGGGTCCTTTACTGCCTCTGACAAAATTACAATGTCGTCTGCGAGCCTCAAAGTTTTTATTTGGTCTCCATGGATATTAATTCCTACTCCGAATTTTTCTTTTGTTTCCTTTACTGCTTGCTCCATATACAGACTGAATAACATCGGGGATAGGCTACAACCTTGTCTCACTCCCTTCCTGACCACTGCTTCCATTTCATGCCCCTCGACTCTTACAACTGCTATCTGATTTCTGTACAAATTGTAAATAGCCTTTCGCTCCCTGTATTTTACCCCTGCCACCTTCAGAATTTGAAAGAGCGTATTCTAGTCGACATTGTCAAAAGCTTTTCTAAGTCTACAAATGATAGACACGTAGGCTTGCCTTTCCTTAATCTATTCTCTGAGATATGTCGCAGGGTCAGTATTGCCTCACATGTTCCAACATTTCTACGGAATCCAAACTGATCTTCCCAGAGGTCTGCTTCTACCAGTTTTTCCAGAGCGTTGCCCAATCGGCCATTCTAAAATTATATCTGCATCTGAAGGCTACCTCCTGTGGTTTTACGGCTGGATACATGCTGATGACACATGATAAGTCAGTGCTGTGTACTTGGCATTGGCGTACGTATTGTTTTTGTGCTATGTTGGACGATGCAGTCTTCCATAAAAAGCAAGTCTGAGCTGTATCCATCGTTGCCATGTTCTGCTGTTAAAGGAGGCAGGAAGTTTGGTGTCGTTAATGAGGGGAACATCGTCAGGTTCTGTACAGGACAATAACGTTTCGCCACTTTTGCCATCTTGCAGGTAGCTCCACGAATGACTGCGACTACTAAAGTCACCTATCACAAATAACCTTTCCTTTTAGTGGACGTTCTTGGTAGGGTAAATTGGAATGCTGCACAGGGTGCTTTATACGCCGAGGTGATTACGACACTGCTGAGCTGTGTGGGAATGATCTCGATGTTTTTTTTCTCGTCTGTACAATAGATACTGCACATCTGGAGATCTGGTCTCGCAATGACGGAATTTCCAATCTGAGAGGGTGGCTATTTGGCAGCCAGCTCCAGGCCTGGCATTTTGGGCCCCGTTAGCCGACTGTCTCTGTGGGTTTCCTGGATGCGTATTGTGTCGCATTTCTTGCTTCTGCACAAATTATACGGCAGTGACATGCCTTCAACGTCGCTGGAGATAATTTTTAATGTTGGGTCTAAAAACGACCTATTGTTTTGTCTCATCTTCTCGGCTGCTTCTCGAATTGAAGGATTAGCCAGTAAAAACACAGGTTTCCAGAAACATCCGAATGTTGCACACTGAGGTGACAAAACTCATGGGATACCTCAGATGGTTCACATGGCTCTGAGCACTATGGGACTTAATTTCTGAGGTCATCAGCCCCTTAGATCTTAGAACTACTTAAACCTAACTAACCTAAGGAAATCACACACATCCATTACCGAGGCAGGATTCGAACCTGCGACCGTAGCGGTCGCGCGGTTCCAAACTGTAGCGCCTGGAACCGCACGGCCACCTAACATCGTTTCGGGCCTCCTTTTTCCAGGTGTAGTGTCGGACGATCTCGGTGGCCAAATCATTCCCTCGAATTGTCCAGAATGTTTTTCAAACCAATCGCGGACAGCTATGGCCCGTTGACCTGGCGCATTACCTTGCATAAAAATTCAGTCGTTGTTTGGGAACGTGAAGTACATGAATGCCTGCCAATGGTATCCAAGTTGCCGAACGTAACCAATTCCAGTCAATGATCGGTAACGTTGGACAAGAGTCCCACATGGCACCGGTATCGATAGCCACGTCCGTTGAGACTTATCTTTTGTTTTCCTGGTTGAGGTGTGGAGGCTCGGCGCTGAGGCATACTGAATGGCACGTGACGGAAGGTTCAAAAGTCAAAATGGTTCAATGGCTCTGGGCGCTTTTGGGACTTAACGTCTGAGGTCATCAGTCCCCTAGAACTTAGAACTACTTAAACCTAACTGACCTAAGGACATCACACACATCCATGCCCGACGCAGGATTCGAACCTGCGACCGTAACGGTCGCGCGGTTCCAGATTGTAGCGCCTAGAACCGTTCGGCCACTCCGGCCGGCGTGACGGATGGAGGAGGGCTGGAATAGCACTGCCTGGCGGCGGACTTTGGTTGGGCCTATTTGGGTTTGACAACGCATGAAAGCAGCCGGATCGCCGAATGACTTGTCGAATGTTGGGCAGCCGCTAAAGAAGGTACTTGGAGCACTGGTGACGGGGGCCACCTTCTCTCATTTGAAAAGGAGGTTGGGTTACTGCACCGTAACCTACCTCCTATTGATATTCTGGCCCTGTGGTTTTACTGTTTAAAAGAAAAATTCGCGCAATATTATTGCGTCTTGTATTTGTTTGTTCTGCAGTGTGCCTATGCTTGAGAGTGGCCAATAGTTGTTAGTGAGTCTTCCTTGAAGACATGTGATTCCGTTAATTGGTAAGCCGCTCGTTTGCACCCGCTTGGGGTGAGATGTTATGAAGTGGCAAAGCCAGGGAGTGGCACTGTACCCGGTGGCAATGACATGGTACTGTATCAAGTACTTTCCATGAGTTTGAATTCTAGCTGTGAGCCCGCATCTCGTGGTCGTGCGGTAGTGTTCTCGCATCCCACTCCCGGGTTCCCGGGTTCGATTCCCAGCGGGGTCAGGGATTTTCTCTGCCTCGTGCTGGCTGGGTGTTGTGTGCTGTCCTTAGGTTAGTTAGGTTTAAATAGCTCTAAGTTCTAGGGGACTGATGACCATAGATGTTAAGTCCCATAGTGCTCAGAGCCATTTTTTTCTAGCTGTGATTTAGTAAAGTGTATTTATTCTAAACTACCATGAATTACGTAGGGCTACAGCTGTGTGAAATTTTCTGCTTTGCTTAAGCTCGCTTTAACTAGTGTTTCTTAAGGCGTATATTCGTATTAGTATTAGTTTATTTATTTAACTCTGGCTTTGTTGTTTTGTTGTGGTTTTCAGTGCTGAGACTGGTTCGATGCAGCTCTCCATACTACTCTATCCTGTGCAAGCTGCTTTATCTCCCACTACGTACTGCGGCCTATATCCTTCTGAATCTGCTTAGTGTATTCATCTCTTGGTCTACCTACACGATTTTTACCCACCACGCTGCTCTACAATGATAAACTGGTGATCCCTTGATGCCTCAGATCATGTCTACCCACCGATCCCTTCTTCTAGTCAAGTTGTGCCACAAACTCCTCTTCTCCCCAATTCTATTTAATACCTCCTCATTAGTTATGTGATCTACCCATCTAATCTTCAGCATTCTTCTGTAGCACCACATTTCGAAAGTTTCTATTCTCTTCTTGTCCAAACTGTTTATCGTCCATGATTCACTACCATACATGGCTACACTCCATACAAATAATGTCAGAAACGACTTCCTCACAGTTAAATCTATACTCGATGTTAACAAATTTCTCTTATTCAGAAACGCTTTCCTTGCCATAGCCAGTCTACATTTTATATCCTCTCTACTTCGACCAGCATCAACAGTTATTTTGCCCCCAAAATAGCAAAAGTCCTTTACTACTTTACGTGTCTCACTTTCTAATATAATTCCCTCAGCATCACCCGACTTAATTCGACTACATTCCATTAACAAAGTTTTGCTTTTGTTGGTGTTCATCTTATATGCTCCTCTCAAGACACTGTCCATTCCGTTCAACTGCTCTTCCAAGCCATTTCCTATCTCTGGCAGAATTACAATGTCATGGGCGAACGTTAAAGATTTTATTTCTTCTCCACGGATTTTAATACCTGCTCCGAATTTTTCTTTTCTTTCCTTTACTTCTCGTTCAATATACAGATTGAATAACACCGGGGAGAGGCTACAGCCCTGTCTCACTCCCTTCCACTGCTTCATGCCCCTCCACTCTTATAACTGCCATCTGGTTTCTGTACAAATTGTAAATAGCCTGTCGCTCCCTGTATTTTACCCCTGCCACCTTCAGAATTTGAAAGAGAGTATTCCAGTCAACATTGTCAAATGTTTTCAAAAAATTGGTTTAAATGGCTCTGAGCACTATGGGACTTAACTTCTAAGGTCATCAGTCCCCTAGAACTTAGAACTACTTAAACGTAACTAACATAAGGACATCACACACATCCATGCCCGAGGCAGGATTCGAACCTGCGACCGTAGCGGTCGCGCGGTTCCAGACTGTAGTGCCTAGAACCGCTCGGCCACCCCGGCCTGCTCAAAAGTTTTCTCTAAGTCTACAGATCCTAGAAACGCATATTTGCCTTTTCTTAATCTAGGTTCAAAGATAAGTCGTAGGGTCAGTATTGTCTCACGTGTTCCAATATTTCTATGGAATCCAACCTGATCTTCCCCCGAGGTCGGCTTCTAGCAGTTTTTCCATTCGTCTGTAAAGAATTCGCGTTGGCTTTAACTATTTGTTTTATCTGAGGTTACGAGTTGTATTTATCATGCCAATGTGAGTCTCATCATCTGTTAGTGTATATTCTGTTATTGTTTGAGGATACTCCATCGCGTGTGATTTATTTTCACAGCTGACTGCGATACACCTTGGTGTTTTCAGCAGTGGTTTCTGGGCCGCTTCCTTGACGGCATTCAGCCCAACGACCGAGGTCTGAGTTACTGCCGCGGGAGTGCTTCGCCGCGTCGTCTGTCTTACCTGACAAAAGTTGGGTAGTTGTCTTGTTCGTTGGAGCTATACCTGGGTTGAGTGCCTGCCGCCAGGGTTGTAGGCTGTGGAGGTTAGCGGGATTAACTCGTGAATTTTGTAATTTATAATCAAGCTATTAGTCCTCTTACGGTTCATAAAAAAGTATGTTCAAATTCTCTACTAACTGTTCTTCATAAAATCGGATGTGCTCTACATTTGGTGGCAGCAGCTTTGCCGCAGTGGATACACTGGTTCCCGTGAGATCACTGAAGTTAAGCGCTGTTGGGCGTGGCCGGCACTTGTATGGGTGACCATCCGGGCCGCCATGCGCTGTTGCAATTTCTCGGGTTGCACTCAGCCTCGTGATGCTAATTGAGGAGCTACTCGACCGAATAGTAGCGGCTTCGGTCAAGAATACCATCATAACGACCGGGAGATCGGTGTGCTGACCCCACGCCTCTCCTATCCGCATCCTCAGGTGAGGATGGTCCCGGTAGGCCACTCATGGCCTGAAAACGGAGTGCTCTACATTTGGTAAATGTAGTTTCCCTTTGGAAAAAACGACATTTTGTCAATAGAGAGCGTGATTGAATATTTTGTAAAAATTTGTTTGTTTGTTTATAGACGCAATCACATTCTTAAGACACAGTCATAAGAATGTGTTTGCGTCTATAAATAAACAAAAAATTCGTAGTTTCCCTTTACTGAACCATTCAAACTTCATTCTTACTGTTCATAAACTCAGATGCTTTGTGTTTATTGAATACTGTTTTCTTTTGGTTATATTGGTAAATGTCAACAGTTGGTCACTTTATATGTCACTATTATTCTAATGGTTTTCACGTTGTTATTTATCAGGAATTTAATTGATCAGAACGCTTTTTCTGAAATAAATGTTAATTTGGTGAAAACGACGAACTATCTGATGGGTCTCCCTTCCACGTGTTGATGTTTTATCCTTTCCCATCCTGAACCTGCTACTCGTCACCTTTAGCTTGTGGTTCTGTCATGATGTACATACGGTAATTTGGAACCTCACTCTTTCGACACGACAAGTTCGCCGAAACAATTTTAGGCCTCCCTATACCATCAGACCTGGGACTCCAAAATGATTATGTTCGACAATGCCAGACGGACACTCATTTGGCGAGTAGTGGGAACTCATAATGCATACAGGCACTATGTTCAACATGATCGTTTTGGTAGCAGAAGTGCTTTGGTGTGGAAAGCCTTAATGGTTCTTGGGATTACGGACCTCCAAATCTACACTCAGCTGTCAACATATGTGTCCCTTTTTACTCCTTTCCCACGTGCGTACCTTCACGGGCGCATTCGGCTCATACTTCATTTCTTTCGAATACAGTGCGCGACCGTGGCGAAATGCGCAGGTATAGGAGCTGTAGGAATTTCGCCGACGGGACTGGTCTGCCCTTTCGCCCGAATTAAATCCCGTAGAGCACGCGTGACATGCGGTATGGAGAGCTATCAAGGACCATACAGCAGTTGTGAACCGCGCTGGTGCGGTGATGGAACGTCCTAACACATAAACTGCTTACCTATGTCGTCACCAGCATGGGATCACGTTGCAGGGCATGGATTGCGTCGAGATTGGTCGTATATCACCTTTTGTAATGTCCAGGTGACCATCATAAATTGCGGTGACTTTATCGTTGTTATTCTCTCTCTTCGGTTCGACCAGTTGCACTTTTGTTTCAGTTAGCTTCCTGTACTGTACGGTACAAGTTCTTTCTATGTCTGGTCCAAGTTTCATCGAGCTATGTGCTTGGAAGTGACACGCCATGCGAAAGTTACAGTAGTCATTACGTTTCGAACACCAGCGTAGAAGTAACTTGCACTATTACCCAGTCACGTGGGTCTGTTCGGTGTGCAAGAGATTGTATGACCTACACGGGGGATTAGTTCCGCAATGTATCGTTGCCAAGCCTAACCTGAGCTCTGTTAAGATCTGGTAAAGTATTTGCTTTAAATAGACTTAACTGCTTATCAGAACGGGACGCTCTCATCCCAATGTGTGTCGCCGGCCGTGGTGGCCGGGCGGTTCTAGGCACTTCAGTCCAAAACCGCGTGACTGCTACGGTCGCAGGTGCGAATCCTGCCTCGGGCATAGATGTGTGTGATGTCCTTAGTTAGGTTTAAGTAGTTCTGAGTTCTAGGGGACTGATGACCTCAGATGTTAAGTCCCATAGTGCTCAGAGCCATTTGAACCAACCAATGTGTGTCGTTCCTGATACTGTGTGGCGGTCAAATATAGGAATGGTACTATTTCCATCCAGAAAAAAAAGAGAAACCAGAATATTCGAATGTGAAGCCTTACATTTCTGTTGTCTGTGCAGTATCTTCAGTTTTAGTACCAGAGACGCAGTGGAAGGAATAGATGCGTTCATTTACTTTTGTGCTCAGTGAGCGAATTTTGAACCTGAAAGAGGGAAATAATTTTTTACAGGCTTCGATGAGATTATGACACGTCCTAAAGTATGCATTGTTAAATGGCAAAAATCTAGTGTCTCTTTGGAAATTGACTGTAGGCTGCAGGGAATGGAGAATTTTCGTAGCAGTGTACCTCGAAAGTTATTGTGCCACAGTTTTTTTTTTAAATAAAATGTTCTCTGATTGTCACTAGAGTCAAGTAGTACAAAGGTCACCACCCGTCGACCAAGTATTCGTTGCTCATTGTCAACTCGAATGACTGCCGGTACGCTGCTGATACGCGCTTAAATACTCTGCCTGCTGTGACGTCACTGGTGCTCATGGTATCGGCATGTATGTTCAAATATTGATTCCGCAGCGCTGAGCTGCAGTCCGCCGTCTCTATTAAGGGTTGTTGGAATATTTGCTATTGTAGTGTTGGGCAGTTGGATGTGAACACCGCGTAGCGTTGCGCAGGTGGAGTTGAGCCGCCAGCAGTGGTGGATGTGGGGAGAGAGATGGCAGTGTTTTGAGAGCGGACCATCTGGACGTGTGTCCGTCAGAAAAACGAAATTTGTATGACCGGATGTCATGAATCGATATATACAGGGTGTTACCAAAAGGGACGGCCAAACTTTCAGGAAACATCCCTCATACACAAAGAAAGAAAATATGTTATGTGGATATGTGTCCGGAAACGCTTACTTTCCATGTTAGAGCTCATTTTATTACTTCTCTTCAAATCACATTAATCGTGGAATGGAAACACACAGCAGCAGAACGTACCAGCGTGACTTCAAACACTTTGTTACAGGAAATGTTCAAAATGTCCTCCGTTATCGAGGATACATGCATCCACCCTCCGTCGCATGGAATCCCTGATCCGCTGATGCAGCCCTGGAGAATGGCGTATTGTATCACAGCCGTCCACAATACGAGCACGAAGAGTCTTTACATTTGGTACCGGGGTTGCGTAGACGAGAGCTTTCAAATGCCCCCATAAATGAAAGTCAAGAGGGAGGTGAATCGAGGAAGTGCAGTACATACTGACGAATCTAAAATGAGCTCTATCATGGAAATTAAGCGTTTCCGGACACATGTCCACATAACATCGTTTCTTTATTTGTGTGTGAGGAATGTTTCCTGAAAGTTTGGCCGTACCTTTTTGTAACACCCTGAGTTTTGAACACTATTAAGGTAAGTACATTGTTTGTTCTCTACCAAAATCTTTCATTAGCTAACTATACCTAGTGCCTTCAGTAGTTAGAATCTTTTTTTAGCTGGCAGTATTCGCGCTCGCTGTATTGCAGTAGCTCGAGTAACCAAGATTTCGGCGAGGTAAGTGATTCATGAAAGGTATAGATTATTGTTAGTCAGGGCCATTCTTTTGTGGGGATTATTGAAAGTCAGATTGCGTTGCGCTAAAAATATTGTGTGTCAGTTTACTGTTGATCAGATTAAATAAAGAGCGAAATATCTGAGTACGTTCAGTTTTGCTCAGCTGTTTGAAAATAAAATAACGTAGAGGTTTACCAGCACAGTAATTCATAAATTTTTCTAAGGGAATGTTTCAGGGTGTTGTCAGCGATTTTTATTTCAATGGATTTTTCAATCACACTCTACCAGAAGACGACAGTACGTAAACGATCCGGCCACCATTCTTTCAAAGCTTGCTCAGCTAATGCAGATCTTTCGTGATGTGGTAGGCAAAAAAACTTTTAGGCTTCTTCCTGCATTGTTCTACAGTGCGTACTGTTTGTCCGGCGTAGTATTGGCTCCTCTTATAGCATAGTTTGAAGATCACATATGTTCTCAGATATTTCACGTCTTTAACTGGGCTCAGTAGTAGTCGGATCTTTGATGGAATCGTGTTGATCAAATAGCTTTTGTGCGGTTTATTTTAAACGACACGCAGCCTCAAAACGGTGAAAATGTTAAATTCGTTTACCGTTTGTCGTCGGTGGTCTTATTTCTATCAGTGACCATGTGCAGTATACAGCTGCATCCATTTCCGATAAGCTACCATAAGAATTCAGAAATCTTAGCAGTAATCAACGCGCTTTCAAACCGGAACTGAAGAGTTTCCTCCCGGATCACTCCTTCTATTCTGTCGAGGAGTTCCTTGAATAATTAACCTGATTCTGTTGTGGCGTAACAAGACAGCTACGCCACACTGAAGTAGCCGAAAGGCACGCGTTAATCTCACGTAGGCTAGAGAGAGGTCTGAAACGGGATACGTAATGAATGGTAGCAAGAAAAGTACGTAGCTGCTATAATACTTAACTTTTAATCCATCATTTGTATACAGCATTCCTTGATGATACAAGTGAGACTCTATCTTAAAATGGTTAATGGCGCCTTGCTAGGTCGTAGCCATTGACTTAGCTGAAGGCTATTCTAACTGTCTCGCGGCAAATGAGAGAAAGGCTTCGTCAGTGTAGTCGCTAGCAAAGTCGTCGTACAACTGGGGCGAGTGCTAGTCCGTATCTCGAGATCTGCCTTGTGGTGGCGCTCGATCAGCGATCACACAGTGGCGACACGCGGGTCCGACATGTACTAAATGGACCGCGGCCGATTTGAGCTACCACCTAGCAAGTGTGGTGTCTGGCGGTGACACCACATTCCTCCCCCGCAAATCGGCGAACGGTCGTTTTATAAGGCTTCCGCCCGCCGTGGGGAGGACCCCATGTTGACGTATGCGATGAGGTGGGGAGCCTAACAACAGGCGAGGCTGTGCCACCCGCACCCGGCCATTCGGTCCGAGGGGAGCTAGGAAACGCCTGAAAACCTAGCCCAGGGTGCACGTCAACATGCGGTGTATGCGCCCGTAAAGAGACAGGAGGGGCCGAAAGGTCGACCTCCATTGCGTCGGGGTACCCGACGCGCGAAGACGCCATGTGGTCCGGAGCGGGCAAGAGTTCCATGGCGGAGGACAGCTGGGCACGGGAAGCGATCGGCGGCGCGTGACCCAGGGAGGCGCTTGGCGGCTGCAGCGAGGCGTCCACTGCGGGCGGCGCCGGCGGGAGAACAGGCGGCGGCGGCGGCTGCAGCGGCGCGTCGCCATGGGGCAAAATGGAAGGCATCGTCGGTAACACCTGGGGATGAGGCGAGCCAGTAGATGGGTCCCCAGGGCGCTGACCGGACGGCACCGTCGCTGAAAGCAGACGGGGAGCGGCAGAACCCGTGCGACGACAGAGGCGCAGCTGATTGAGATGCCGACGCACCTCACCAGAGGCCCCCAAAACCAAATACATCGCGCGGCCGAGGCAGCGAAGAATGCGCCCTGCGAGCCAACGCCGTGAACCTCGATAGTTGCGATAGAGTACAACGTCGCCTGGAGCAAATGCAGAAGTCTGCCGCTGCACAGGAACCTGATGCGGCGGGTGCAGCAAAGACATCAAGGTTCGATGAGGACGACCGTGGAGCAACTCAGCCGGCGAGCGACCATCGCGGGGCTGAGAGCGATACGATGACAAAAAGAGCAACAACGCGTCCTCCCGAGAATGCGACTCTTTCAACTTCAACATCTGTGAGTTGAAAGTCCGGACCAATCGTTCAGCGGCACCGTTTAACTGAGGCGTAAACGGCGCGGATGTCAGATGTTGAATACCATTGGCCTCGCAGAATGACTGAAATTCTGCGGACATGAATTGTGGGCGATTGTCGGAAACAATAGTCTGCGGAAGACCTTCAATGCAAAAGATAGCAGACAACGCTCGGATGGTGGCTGTTGACGTCGTGGAAGACATCCGGACAACAAAAGGAAAATTACTGAAGGCATCTACCAGAACCAACCATCGAGCATTCCAGAATGGACCAGCAAAATCGATGTGCAAGCGTTGCCAAGGGGAAGTGGCTTTCGGCCATGCAAAGACTTTCCGCGGCGGTGCGGATTGTTGTTCGGCACACGCCATGCAAGAAGAACACATATTCGTAATCGCAGCATCGATTCCGAACCAAGTACAGTGCTGACGAGCAAGTTGTTTCGTTCGCACTATACACCAATGTCCTTGGTGAAGAAACCGTAAAACAGAGGACTGTAACGAACGTGGGACCACGACTCTGGACTGATCATAATCAGAACGCAACAACAAAACACCACGTCGAACAAAAAGTCTCTCCTTGGGAGCAAAAAATCGGCGAACCAACGGTTCCTCGATCCGTGACTTTGACAAAGGCCATTGCGTAGCAACAAAACGCAAAACGGTAGCAAGGACAGGGTCAGCAGCTGTGGCTGTAGCTACACGACGAAAATCAATCGGAAACGATTCGACCACTTCATCGGTTTCCGAATCAATGAACATGCAAGCAAATTCGGAAGAATCGAATGCTCTATCCTCAGCAACAGGCAAACGGGACAACGCATCGGCGTTTCCGTGCTTAGCAGTGGACCGATACAAGATATCGTAGCGGTACTGCGAGAGGAAAATAGACCAGCGAATGAATTTCTGCGCTGTACGTGGAGGTACAGGCTTGTTTGGATGAAAAAGCGACGTCAAAGGTTTGTGGTCTGTGATGATGGTAAAGTGACGACCATACAAGAAATCATGGAACTTAGTAACACCAAACACGAGAGCCAAAGCTACTTTCTCTATCTGTGAATAAATTCTTTGCGCAGACGAGAGCAATTTGGACGCAAAGGCAATAGGGCGATCATGCGATCCTACTTTGTGCGCAAGCACAGCACCGATCCCGAAATCCGATGCATCTACCATCAACAAAAGGGGTTTCTGGGGATCGAATGGCGTAAGGCAAGTATTAAAAAGCAACGCCGATTTCAACTGGCGAAAGGCGCGTTCGCATTCCGTCGTCCAGACGAACGGAACACCCTTACGGCGTAAGCTATGAAGCGGAGCTGAAATGGAAGAGGCATTGCGCAGAAAGCGATGATAATAGTTAATTTTACCCAACACACTCTGTAGCTGCTTTACATTCTGTGGCGAAGGCAAATCTTGTATGGCACGGAGGCGCTCTGGACTCGGATGTATGCCTTGGGCATTGATTACATGGCCCAGGTATGGTAAGTCACGAGCAAAAAACACACATTTGTCCTTCCGCAAGCGAAGACCATTTTGTCGCAATACCTGAAATAATGTTCGTAGGTGTGCTAAATGCTCGTCTGCTGTCTTTCCGGAGATCACAATATCGTCCAGATAGTTCGCAGCAGTAGGGACCGACGCACAAACAGTTTGTAAATATTGCTGAAACAATGCAGGGGCGGATGCACACCCGAATGGCAGTCTTTTGAAGCAGTACAAACCAAGATGCGTGTTAACCACCAAGACGCGCTGGGATTCGGCGTCCACTGGGATTTGCAAGTACGCATCTGCTAGGTCTAACTTCGAAAAATATTTACCCGGGCACAGTTTATCAAAAAGATCTTCCGGGCGGGTGTAATCTCCCCACGGAAAATTACCCTCTACCACGCAATAATTAATAATGGTCAACCAAATCATCCACATGTATTTACGTTTGAAAAGTATCTGATCGGATTTTCTAGTAATATATGCGCCGACAGCTCGTCGACGCCAAGGTATTTTTCTAGTACGTTTATTCTTTGGAACAACAGAGGTACAGAAATGTATGCTCCATGGTTATTATAGAGAGAGGGAGGAACAGCTTCGGAAGTATCGGTTGGAAGATTGTCGGATTGCTAAAGGAGATTTATTTACTCTTCTTCGCGCTAAAGCGAGCTAGGAAAGTTTGTGCCGCTAGCGTGATAGATAAAGAGAAAGAAAAACCTGTAAAAGAAAATTACATGAGACTTGGAACCAACAGAAAACGGAACATGTACGGAAATGGATTCAATATACAATTTTCCTCAGAAATAAGGTTTGTGACCATTTTATTCTAGAGTGAATGACGAATGAGTTCTCTGTCTGAACCATTGATGATTGTCTGGGCCCTGTAATTAATTGGGAAGTTTCAGCTGTGACGAAGAGAGCCTGCAATCTCTGAGTTTTTTTGAAATCGTCCAAAAAGGCTTCGTCCACATCTGAAATTTTAAATCTGTCGTAAACTGAACGAATTGTTCAAACGATCGATTTTCCCAACTGAACGCAGCGCTTAATAATAATAACAAATGTAAAGATCTTTTCTAGCAAGCCAGCCGCTGAATATTAAGACGAAGGGCTCCACCAGAGATTCTACTAGGCTGATTTCACGTAAATAATATATTTAAACTGTACACAGATAAAGGACACAGAGAGAGAGAGAGAGAGAGAGAGAGAGAGAGAGTGAGAGAATCCTCCATTAGCATAATTGTTTCTCTGTCTTTTCACGGATCAGCCTAACTAGAAAACACGAAACCCTGACTTTATTGTACCGATTTATGTGTGAGAGGGAAAGAGCGATAAAGGCGACAGATACACTTCTGTACAGACAAAACATTACACCAAGTTAGCGGCAAGCTGCATTCACATAGACTTTCATCATTTAAAAAAGCAGAGTAGAATTCATTATAATGGCCAATCCGTGACAGGACACGTTTTTGGACGTTGTGAAAATAATTTTGTTCTCTGTTCCATGTGAACTACGACGAGACAACTTAACTTGGAAAAGAGAAGAAATACTCGCAGGCAAATTAAGTGGATCTACAAATAAAAGCAGCACGCAGGGCGCAGATAAAGGGCAGATCGATAATTTTTTTAATAAAGCTTGTTAGTATTGAGGAAGTAGACGTAGATTTGAACATTTACTAATTGTGCTCATGCCAGACGTAGTTTGATTGACCTGCCCTAGTTGCATTTAACTGTATACGTTTTATAAGATAGTAGCCACAGAAGTATTCTTGTGTGAAGGGAAATATATACATATTGACTGTAGAACATTTATATGGTTTTAACTAGGGCAATGTTTAAGGTGAGTCAAGCAGAGCAGAGCAACACGCAACAGCCCTCAGCTGTGAGCACGGATAATAGTGATGTAGTAAGAAGTGTTGTAGAACCGATCGCTACAGATAGTGCAATAGAACGCCCGGTAGACACGGCTGGAGATGTAACAGCAAGTATGCAACATGGATTAGATCCATTAGTAATTATCATGAGACAGATGCAGATGATAACCGAGAGCATGAATAATATGAAAACCGACATTAATGCGAAGTTAGCCTCAGTTAGCGAGGGGCAAAATGATTTGAATGCGAAATTAGCCTCAGTTACTGAGGGGCAGGAAAATCTGAAAGCTGAGATTAAGCAGCAGTTACATGACAGTTTTTCCGAATTAGAGCAGCGGATAGAGGCGAAGACAAAGGAACTTAAAGATCAGGCCGAAGAGACGGAACGAAAATTAACTGCACAAATAGAATTGGTTAAAGCTCAATGTGAGGAATCTACTCAACGCGTACGTGTAGAAATGAAGGAGTATGTGGCTATTAAGATAGATACCGTACGGGAACAGGAGGAAATGGTTCCGCAATTAGTACAAAAGCAAGATGCCATGTCATGTGCAGTTGCGCAACTTCCTGAATTGGCACGTACGCAGACGAACCTAAAGGAAAGTGTTGAACATCTGACCGAACGTCAAGACGTTATAGACCACCAAATTAATGTATTAACGGGTAAATTATCCGAAATCACATTAGAAAACAAAAGGCTAATGTGTGAAAACGTTGAGCAAAATGTTAAAGCAGCATTCCAGAGTCTATGCGGCAAACAGGAAGAGAATTTGTTTGCGAAAGGACTTGAGGAAGTGCGACAGCAGTTAGGTGCTGATTTCGAGCATTGGAAACAAACGATAGAAGAGTCGATACGCGTTTCACAACAAGGCTCAGAACAAATGAATACCGGCCAGCAGCAGAAGGTGGCAGCGTCTTTAGAGCCAGTTACTGCACATTCGCACACGATACCGACTTGTGTGAGTAACTCGAATATTAAATTGCCACGAGCTAGTTGTTCGCGTGAAGTTTTATCTGACGGAGATTACGAAAGCCTTTGCCATGCCGAAGAAAAAATGATAAAGCATCGGCAATTCCAGATTTTTAACACTGACAAAAGGGGGGTCCATCCGATTGTTTTTATCCGAAGTTTTAGAGGAGTGCTACCCAGAAATTGGTCGGAGTGGCAGAAAATCAGTTTCGTGACTGGGTATATACAAGGTTCGGGGGCGATCTGGGCCTCGGACATGACTTCTGTTTGCTGGACATATGACGATTTTGAGAAAGCGTTTTTAGCAAAACTCTGGTCAGAAGGGGTACAGGAACGCCTAAGGCAGGAGGTGCTCTACCCAGAGCCTTTCTCTTTTTCAAAAGGAAGCCTTAGGAAGTATTTTGAAAAATATATAAACAAAACTAGATATTGGGGCAGACCTATGCCTTTGCCAGACATAATAAACATACTTAAGGCAAGATTACCAACTAACATCCGGAATCAATTAATTTACGGGAACGATAAAGACTTGGAGCCGTTCCTCACGACGTTAGATCATATAGACATTATAGAAGAGAGCAACCAGAAAGCCCGTAACAACAGATTCCAATATAGGGAGACAGAACCTCCGCCAAATGGTAGGCAAGGGAACGCACAGAGATCGATAAATAGTGGAGAAACCCCTCAAAATCTCAATAATAATACCGGCAATAGTCTTGCGAGGGGCTATCCAAGGAACAACACGAATGGGAAACGATACAATCCCGTATGGGGGAACTAAAGGAATTTCAGACCGCAAGCCTGGAACAATAACAGTAATAGAAAGTGGAATCAACCGGGGGGAATAGATTCAAATAACCAACATCAGTGGGGACGGACATCTACGAATCAACCGGTAATTACCGAAGTGACGGACGATGTCAACCACCAGGCGAATCAAAATCCAACAAACTTGTAAGGACACACTCGTGCCCCGGAGGAGCGGTCAACAATTGGTTGAGGGGCAACAGGATATGTGTACCCATGCTAACGTATAATGATGGACGATTACTGGCAGATGAATTGACCGAGGACTTAGAACTCCAAGATGAGGATAAGGAACAGGTGGCAGTAGCCGAAGTGCAAGTCATTTTGGAGACTGTACCTATAGTGGCGGTTTTGGACACAGATGCAACCACGAATGTTATTTCGGAGGCTCTATTCAACAAGATCAGAAATATAAGACGAGTACCAATTTTTCCAGTTCAAAATCGCAGAATAATAGGCGCCGTTGGGGCTAGATCGGCTAATGTAAAAATGCAGTCACTACTTAGTGTAGAAGTCGGAAATGTAGCAATATTAAGCACATTCCTTGTTGTAAAAAATTTGGTGGTAGACTGCATTATAGGAGTCGACAGCCTACGTCAATACGGATGCAGAATAGATTTTAAAACAGGAAAAATTTGGTTAAATGTAAATAAACAAGAAATTGAGTTGGACTTGTTGAAAAAGGAAAGCCTTACCAGAAAATATAATAGTGGGATCAGTGTGCAAGTAATCAGGACTGCACAAAATTCTAAACAGCACGTAAATAATGAGTTCCAAGTCAAGGGAGACTTCGGTCAATTAGTGTATGAGAAGTTAAAGGAATCCGACTGCATTATTGAAGAGCAGAAGAAGCAGCTCAAAGAATTATTATTAGTGTATGAAAACGTGTTTGACGAAAGGCCAGGAGTTATTAAGGGATACATATGCCATCTCTACGTTAAGCCACACGAAACGTATTGTAGAACTTTCTATCCTGTTCCCTGGAGGTTAAAGGCTCAAGTTCAAAATGAAATAGATCGCATGTTGAAATGGGGTTTGATCGAACCCTCTACAAGCCCATACTGCTCCCCATTGTTGGTCGTGCCAAAAGCAAAATGAACGCTCGTAAAAAACATAACAATAAACTGCGTGTGTAGTGATAGAAACCTTTAAATTGAAATAGTTAATCAGTGACATAGAGTATAGAAATAGTGACTAACTATTATTATCGAGTGTTGTAAAGAAGATAGTGGAGATAGGCTTCACCTGTGGTTTGGGTGAACATAGAACTTTAGCATTGCTAATGTCATCAAGAATGATTAAGGATCTAACTGACCTTCAAGAAGAATGAAATGTTTCCCGCAAATGACGCGTAATAATCAAAAGAGGTTCCGAGTGAATATTCATATATAATCTCATGTGAACGCTTACATGTGTAAACGTGTGAAGGGATGTGTTGTGGTAGTGAATCGTGAGTGACGGTTAACGCCGCAAAGATAATTTCCCGCGCAAAACAGTTGACGTCGGCGCGAGAATTAAAATCGATATAGACGATACAGATATGCTTTGTAAGAGACTCGCACCAAACGCGAGGATAAACTGATTCATGTTGAACTCTAAAAGGAATAGGTGTTATAATTAGAAGTTAAGAGTTTTTAATTTATTAATGAATGATTAAAGAAAGTAATATTCATAGATTCAGTAGTAATTTAATGGTTCGTGTTCGTTTGGGAATTTTGTGTGAAAAATCCATTTCCATATATGAGCATGGATGACCACCGTATGAATCAGAGAGTAATTGAAAGAAGCGAATCCGCATTCCTCAATGCTAATAACTTTTACATTTCAGCACTCAAGCGAAGAAATATATGTATTTAGAATAAAAAGTTTTGAGTATAGCTAAATTATATGACTCATCAAGGAAATATGGATGATGTCTTGGTATAAAATGAACTACACTTTCCATTATTCGATGATTTGAATCCAAAATCTCTAGTAAGTTACATGAATCCTTTAAATTACGAAGAACAAATCAGTGATAGAAAATGTGTTAGAACTTTTGGACTTATAAGCACAAGTGGGGAGGCAAAGTCAAAAGGAGTATTCCAAAGGGAGTAAATCGGATGATGCTTTTGGCATCATCATTAGTTAATGATTGAATTCCTTGAAGTACGTCGTAACAAAAAGGATCCATGAAGCCATAAGGATTTTGCTTTCAAAAAGGAGAATCTTGGTCGGTGCAACCTAATCAGTTCTCTTACAGGAAGAGTTTTCCTTTTGGTCATTGCTAATTCTTTTGGAATGAATGTTGCATGTGAATTCGAGTATCCCTGTTCCTTCTACTCTTCCCATTGTGGGCCGCGGAGATGATCAACTACAGAGGGGGCCGCGTAGAAGACCGACTACAAATGTGGAAGTCGGGGACATGCAAGACCCGGGGGAGTTTAGCACCGCAAGATATTGTACCAGGAGCAAGATTGTAAAACGAGAATTCACGTTATTTATTGTAAAACGTTTTTTTTTGCTAGAGGCACAAACCACTCTTCTCCAAATCGTGATACAAATTGATCCCTGTCTTTCCTTTACAGATCTATTTCAAAATTATATTTTTTTTTCTTCTATAGGCTTTCCTATCTTCTATGTACCGTAGGCTGGGGGTCTAGGCTTAAGAGGTTTTCCAAGGTTTCCCTGCTTAAGAAAGTTCCAGAACGGGTAGACCCTGACATCAGTTCATGAAAAATCATCTTCCTTGGTTGTGCACAGCAAATATATCACCTAGATGCACGTAAAAGCAATACAGCCGCGGTACCGGTCTCTTCATTTCTTCTGTCTTCAACATTTCTTTTCTTCGTCTGTCTCAAATATAATATTCTTTTTCAGTCGGAGGACTGACAATCATCACTTCCGGGTTATCCACGCTAATAGATAGCTCACGAAGTGTGTTCGGTGAATCAAAATTGAGCTCACAAACTTCGCTCGCTGCGAGGGGCATTGTAATCTCCCCAAGGAAAATTACCCTCTACCACGCAATAATTAATAATGGTCAACCAAATCATCCACATGTATTTACGTTTGAAAAGTATCTGATCGGATTTTCTAGTAATATATGCGCCGACAGCTCGTCGACGCCAAGGTATTTTTCTAGTACGTTTATTCTTTGGAACAACAGAGGTACAGAAATGTATGCTCCATGGTTATTATAGAGAGAGGGAGGAACAGCTTCGGAAGTATCGGTTGGAAGATTGTCGGATTGCTAAAGGAGATTTATTTACTCTTCTTCGCGCTAAAGCGAGCTAGGAAAGTTTGTGCCGCTAGCGTGATAGATAAAGAGAAAGAAAAACCTGTAAAAGAAAATTACATGAGACTTGGAACCAACAGAAAACGGAACATGTACGGAAATGGATTCAATATACAATTTTCCTCAGAAATAAGGTTTGTGACCATTTTATTCTAGAGTGAATGACGAATGAGTTCTCTGTCTGAACCATTGATGATTGTCTGGGCCCTGTAATTAATTGGGAAGTTTCAGCTGTGACGAAGAGAGCCTGCAATCTCTGAGTTTTTTTGAAATCGTCCAAAAAGGCTTCGTCCACATCTGAAATTTTAGATCTGTCGTAAACTGAACGAATTGTTCAAACGATCGATTTTCCCAACTGAACGCAGCGCTTAATAATAATAACAAATGTAAAGATCTTTTCTAGCAAGCCAGCCGCTGAATATTAAGACGAAGGGCTCCACCAGAGATTCTACTAGGCTGATTTCACGTAAATAATATATTTAAACTGTACACAGATAAAGGACAGAGAGAGAGAGAGAGAGAGAGAGAGAGAGAGAGAGAGAGAGAGAGTGAGAGAATCCTCCATTAGCTTAATTGTTTCTCTGTCTTTTCACGGATCAGCCTAACTAGAAAACACGAAGCCCTGACTTTATTGTACCGATTTATGTGTGAGAGGGAAAGAGCGATAAAGGCGACAGATACACTTCTGTACAGACAAAACATTACACCAAGTTAGCGGCAAGCTGCATTCACATAGACTTTCATCATTTACAAAAGCAGAGTAGAATTCATTATACGGGGTAAGGGGAAAGTTGCAATCACGAGTTGTGGATTCACTGTTGCCTTGAAGTCCACACAAAGTCTCAGTTTTCCGGAAGGTTTTGGCAAAATTACTAAGGGTGAGGCCCAGAGAGAAGCTTGCACACGTTCAATCACACCTTGTGATTCTAAATCGTTTAATGTTCTTGCGACCTCATCACGCAATGCGTGGGGAACATTGCGCGCTCGGAAAAATTTCGGTTGCGCGTTTACTTTCAGTTCCAAATGTGCTTCATAGTTCTTTGCGCAACCAAGGCCCGGTGCAAAAATGTCTGCAAATTCTTCACACAGACGAGAAACACTATCTGAAGGCACAGTCTGATTCACTGATAGGACCCGATTTACAATAGACAAGTTAAACAATTGAAATAAATCTAAACCAGACAAGTTCACTGCAGTAGAAGAACGAAGAACGTAAAATGACACAAGTTTTGTTTGTCCCTTGTATGTTGCAAGAAGAGTGCACTGTCCTAACACAGGGATCTGCTGTCCTGAATATGTAGTGAGCTTAACAGGTGCGGCACGCAACGGAGGTTTGCCCAGTTGTTTGTACGTGTCATGATTGAGCAATGAAACTGCAGCTCCGGTATCGAGCTGGAATGGTATGACCTTGCCATTAAAGTCCAAATCTACAAAAAGTTTATGGTCCTGTTGACGACAAGAGCGACTGTTTTGTGCAATTTGAATAGACACTGGTACAGAATAACTTGCTAATTGACATGATTTCCGGCGACGTCCACGCACACTTTTTGTGGGACGAACACAGTCACAGTTAGAGACAGTGGCACTGGATGAAGTGGAATTAACTACATGAATGTCCATGGGTGAAGGTCCACGAGCCTGAGCGTCCTTGGTTCGATTCTGGCGCGAAGCAAAGGGCCTGGAATGGTTGTGAATGTCTGATCTGAGCTTTTTCTGGCAAACACTTTGAACATGTCCTTTCTTATTACAGAAAAAGCAAATAGCTTGGCGTGACGGGCAATGTTCACGCGAATGTCTAGTAGCACATCGCGGGCATGATTTCACTGCATTTGTATCCTGGCGCGGCACACCTGGTTTAGAGCGTGGCGGCAGCTGCGTGGACGTGTGCGAGGGCAGTTTACCAGGCTGTGCAGCGCGCCCGACGGGCCGGTTAATGTTACACACGGCTGGCGAAGTTGCAAATGATTCCTGAGCAAAGTCAAGCGTGTCTTGCCTATCCAATATGTCTATCACTTGTTGAAGGGAGGGATTGACGAGTTTCAAAATCTGTTCCCATATGCGAACATCAGAAACGTTCTGTGCTATTGTATCCCGTACCATAGTATCTGAATAAGGGAGTCCACATTCACACTCAAAAGCACAATCCCTTGTAAGGCCTTGCAAAGTTGCAACCCACTCCCTATTAGTCTGACCGGCCGTACGTTTGGTACGAAAGAAAGTATACCTTTTTCAAACGACATTGACTGTTTCTTTGAAATAGGCGTCCAATGCCGACAAAATTTCTTTGTAGGACAGAGTTGCTACGTCGCGTCGGGGAAACAATTTCACTATCACACGGTACGTTTGCACCCCTACACACGCCAATAAATGAGGCTGCCACTCGTTACTTTGAATTCTGTAGGCGGCGAGATGAAATCCAAACTGGCGTGACCACTCAGTCCATGTCTCTTGGGTTGGGTCAAACTTGCGAAACGGCGGTGCAACTGCATGTTGTGGCTGCGGTAGCAGTGAAGCGGCGGCTGCCGCAACGTGTTGCAGTGCACGTTGACCCTGGACGAGCTGTCCAAGGGCATCCAATAACGCCTGCGTCTGCTGATTCTGCAAGCGATAAAATTCGGACAGTACATCTGGCGAAGCCATGACACAAGTAAATGTAAGCAATTAGAAAGAACAAGATCCTTTCCGTTGACTCGTCGCCAACTGTTGTGGCGCAACAAGACAGATACGCCTCAATGAAGTAGCCGAAAGGCACGCGTTAATCTCACGTAGGCTAGAGAGAGGTCTGAAACAGGATACGTAATGAATGGTAGCAAGAAAAGTACGTAGCTGCTATAATACTTAACTTTTAATCCACCATTTGTATACAGCATTCCTTGATGATACAAGTGAGACTATATCTTAAAATGGTTAATAGCGCCTTGCTAGGTCGTAGCCATTGACTTAGCTGAAGGCTATTCTAACTGTCTCGCGGCAAATGAGAGAAAGGCTTCGTCAGTGTAGTCGCTAGCAAAGTCGTCGTACAACTGGGGCGAGTGCTAGTCCGTATCTCGAGACCTGCCTTGTGGTGGCGCTCGATCTGCGATCACACAGTGGCGACACGCGGGTCCGACATGTACTAAATGGACCGCGGCCGATTTAAGCTACCACCTAGCAAGTGTGGTGTCTGGTGGTGACACCACAGATTCCTACGTTACACGATAGTTTGCGTTGGTGTAAATTGACGGCTTGTCTTTCTTGCGTTCATAAACATTTTATATATATTTATATATTTACGAATGAGCCCATTACGAATACGCAAAGTACTTAGTGGCGTGCATTTGCCTTTCTTTGTGGCCACAGTTCCTTCATTCTTTTGCTGTGGGCTTATTTTCTTTCTTGAAACCACGTCGTTCCAGTCTTCATCTTTGGTTTCTCCAAAAACGGTTCAAATGGCTCGGAGCACTGTGGGACTCAACATCTATGGTCATCAGTCCCCTAGAACTTAGAACTACTTAAACCTAACTAACCTAAGGACATCACACAACACCCAGTTATCACGAGGCAGAGAAAATCCCTGACCCCGCCGGGAATCGAACCCGGGAACCCGGGCATGGGAAGCGAGAACGCTACCGCACGACCACGAGCTGCGGGCTTTGGTTTCTCCTCTTGGTCAACTTGCCACTTGTGAATTTTGGATCTGAAAATTTCCATGTTTTGGTTATCACTCTGGTGTAATTTCTGCTGATTTCAGAGGTGTTTTGATTTCGCCAATCCATTTCATTGGGTCTTAGATTTACTCCCGTTTTCATAGAATTCAACTATTTGCTTTGTCAATCTGTCCGGATTCATTCTTTTGATGCGTGCATAGAATCTTAAGCTGCGTTTTCTAATGTCACAGTTAATATTAGACTATTGTTTGATTTCCTGTTTGCCTCTGAGCCGATACTGTTCATCTACAAATTTTGGGCCCAAAATTTTTCTTATGATCTTGCGTTCCTTTTTCTGAATGTTTTCTATGTACGTTTTTCTGTTTCAAATTAGTGTCTGATCAACACAGGCATTTTGGTTTTATGACGGTATTGTAATGTCGTAGTTTTGTGTGCTTGGAGACACATTTTTTACTGTAGCTATTTGAGTGAGACGATAAGAAGTGTCCATCTTTTGGCATCCTACTTCGTTGGCTTTCGTCTCTATTCCATTTTCCTGAATCGTTTCACTGAGGTATTTAAATTGTGAGACTCGTTTAATTTTTCCTTATTTTGTCTCCATGAATTTTGGTGCTTGTTTGTTGCAAGTTATATTATCTCTCTTTTCAAAAGCTACTTGCAGGCCCACTTTTTCCGCAGTTTCTTTCAGGAGTTCAATCTGTATTTTTTCCACTGAAACATCGCGAGTTAAGATATCTAGATCGTCTGCAAATGCTAAGCAATCTACTGCCAATTTTCCTCTGCCGAGAGTAATTGGTTGGTCAGTCCTGAGGACTGATTTGAATTTGCGCCATTCTTGTATCACCTTTTCAAGGACGCAGTTGAACAGTAATGGAGAGAGTCTATCTCCTTGTCTTATTCCTGTTTTGATCAGGAAAGGTTCAGAGTTTTCCCATATAAATTTGACTTTAGGTTTTGTGTCTGTCAATATCTGTTGTAAGATTGCAAGTGTTTTCAGACCGAAACCCTGTTCTTTTAATATTTGTAATAATGGTTGACGATCAAGTGAATCGCAGGCTTTTTCAAAGTCAACAAATGTTCAAACTAGATCTTAGCCACTTATTCGCTAATTCTTAAGATTAGTTTTCACTTCAAAATTTGCTCTGGACATGAACGACCTGGTCTGAATCTTGCCCGATATTCTCCAAATATTGGTTCTAGTTGTTGTTGTGCTCTATCGAGAAAGCACTGGGTTAGAATTCTGCAAGCTATTGATATCAATGAGATTCCCCTATAGTTGTTTACATCCGATCTATCTCCTTTCTTGTGTAGAGGATGAATTCATGCATTTTTTCCAATCATCTGGAATTCGTTCTGTTTGCCAAATGTCTTGTATTATTTCTGTGATTTCTTTTATAGTATTGGGGCCGGCTGATTTGAGGATTTCCGCAACGATTCCATCTTCACCTGCAGCTTTATTGTTTTTAAGGCGTTTGATCTGTTTGGTGATTTCCTCTGCATCCGATGATAATGAGTTTGGATTTGTGGATTCAGGTTCCTGAGGCGGAAATCTTTGTGTTGTTTCTGGGCAGTTCAGCAGTTTCTCAAAATATCTTGCAAGTTCTACGCAATTTTCTTGATTGTTCAGTGCAAATTGCCCATTTTATTTCTTGAAGCAAAGATTTTGAGGATGGTATCCCATGAGTTTTGTTTTGAAATTCTTGTAAGAATTACGCATGTTGTTTCTTTCAAAGTCTTTCTCGATTTCAAGTAGCTGGACCTTTTCGAATTTTCTTTTGGTCTTTCTGATTGATTGGGCTGTCTCTTTCCTCTCTGCCAAGAATGTTTTGTAATTCTTCTCAGTCTTTCTGCTGTTCCAATTACTATATGCTTTCTGTCGAGATTGGATTGCTTGTGCACATTCTTCGTTCCACCAAGGATTTTTTTTTCTTTCGCAGAGGTGTCAGTGTTTTTGCGGTTTCGATTAGTTTGCTTCTGAGTTGTTTTCAATTCTTGGAAGGCTTTTTCTCTCATTTTTCTGTGGAAGATGGTTGGATCCGGCTAGTGCAAAATTTTGGGATTAGTGGCTTCCTTTTTGTGAACCTCTGAGGTTTTAACTGTAGTTTGATTCTCGTTAGGCAATGGTCTGAGTCTGCATTTGCACCATTTCTTACTTGGATATTCATGATTTCTCTGTGGTTTGGTTAGGAAATTGCCATATGGTCAATTTGGGAGTCACGAGTGAACGAATTGAGTGATCTCTTTGCCATTGTTTTGATGGTTTCTTCTTGAAATACGTTGACATGATTTTGAGGTTGAATATTCTGCAGAATTCGACTAATCTCCGTCCATTTTGATTAGTCCATTCACGTGCTGGTAAGTTCCCTATAGTTTTCCTGTATTTTCTTTCTTTGATTAGCTGCGCATTGAAATCTTCTAGTAAGATTTTGACGTGGCTTTGTGGAATTTTGGATACTATTTCTTCTAGTGTTTCCCACGATTTGTCTACGTTTGTGCGACCTGTTTTATTGTCATCATTGATAGGCATGTGTGCATTGATCAGTGTGTATGTTTTGTTTGCACGCTTTAAGGTGATTGTTATTAGTCTATTGTTTACAGGATTCACATGAGTTACCGAGTTGAGTATGCTCTTTTTGACTGCAAAAGCAATTCATAAATGTGGTGCATTTTTTAAAATTCGTGTGTCTGTTTTGCTTTTGAAAAGCCTATAGTTCCCGAAATCCATTGCGTTTTCTCGGTCAGTCTTGTTTCTTGGAGTGCCAGTACTTCCCATTTTTGTTAGTTAAGGATTTTCTGTTCTTCATACACCTGCCCTACCCGCAAGAGAGAATTTATATTTAATGTTCTGAAAAATGTTTTGGTATTTGGGCGAAGTTGGTAAGAGGTCTCCGACTCTCTCTGTATGCGTGTCAAGCCAGACTCCCCAGAATCCAATAGTTTGGTTGTGCTGTTGATGGCAGCAGTGGATTGGTTACCACCTGGGGTACAAATTTGTTTACTGTCCGCCTCATGGTACTTAGTCATCACAAGTTTTGCACCGCAGTCCAGTTTCATAGGATCTCTTATTATTTTTATGTTGGAATTTCATGTACTAACAAGTTTCATTTCATTGGAGATTTGCTCCTCAATTTGGTCCTGCGAGTAAAAAGAAAAAAAAAAAAGGAATCCTTCACAGAAGAGCGGTGTGGTTCAAACGATACACGTACTCCATGAACTGAGCCACCTATGCAAGGCCTTTAGGAACAACGGCTGCAAGAATCATCAGATGAATACCAAGTAACAGATGTAATAAGACCACATCAGCGATTGCAATGCTGATGCGCGAACATGGAACACGGAATGAACTTTATTTAATATTACCGCTGTAAGACAGTGCTTTCTTCCAATATAGGTTTTTTTCTTATCTTGTACACAAGAACACGCAACAGCAGGTTCACGGAAACTGGTGTGTCGTTTACGGGAAACGGGAATGTCGCCCCGTTACTGCTACTGCGGGTCGATGCAGATTCCAGGCGAACCACGGACAGAGCTGCTGGCTGCCCTACTAGCGGCAGATGAGGAAATTCCAGGAGTGTGGTAGGCTCACCTCCTCATATCTGTGGCGCAGTCTCCGAAGCACTCCCTCTGACCAGTATGTTATCGGTTTCCCAAAACTGGACGTCGTAGTCTGTAAACTACAGGCAGCACCAACGACCGAATAATGCTGCATAGCCCTTAGTGTGAAAGCTGTACAAAATTGTGGCTGTGCAAACGACAAGTTTTGCAGTTACGTCAGTTTTAGTGGCAATAAAAAAATGTCTGGACTGCATAGAATTTCCGGTTACAGGATCTATGAGTTAACTACAAGAAGCACTCAAGTCTCAAAGTGTGCAGGTCAAATACAAGACGAGTGTAGACACAGGGAAAAAACGATATTGTCGTTCTAAATCGTCACAACTATGTTTGGGAAGACAGGAGCTCCAAGCACTCGTAGAAAGTGCCGAAACTGAAATCGTATAGGTACTAAAAGCTGGTCAAAGTCGGAGATAACTTCAGCAGAAGATCATACGTGCTTCATGACTGTAGTAGTCTTCCTTGTGCAGGAAATTGATGTGTAGCAGTGTGAGTAAAGGCTATACATTAGCCGGCCGGAGTGACCGAGCTGTTCTCGGCGCTACAGTCTGGAACCGCGTGACCGCTACGGTCGCAGGTTCGAGTCTTGCCTCGGGCATGGATGTGTGTGATGTCCTTAGGTTAGTTAGGTTTAAGTAGTTGACTCCGTGCGGTTGCGAATCTGTAACTCAGGATTCCTCAGTGCTGCCAAGGCTGGCTCCCAGACTTTGCTCTGGTGAAACCCCGTGTCTCTGTTTATTAGGTCACTGCTTATACGTATTTCGACCGCCTCTTTGATGATGGAGTCCCAGTGTCCTCAAAGTATACCTCCAGAGCTCCATCGACTTCTCTGTTATTGGGATGTTCAAAGCAATTTTGTTAGGTGTTGTGGGGTTTTCTTCTCGAGTTATACGGCTGGCTCCTTCTAGTTTTCGAAGCAGGGACCATGCTTTTCTGCTGGATACTTTTAAAGTGTATAGCCTGAGTAGCTTCAATCCACTTCTGTCATCGTGCAAGGCTGTCTAGAGTTCATCTGCTATTTTTCTGTCGCTGCTGCTTTGGTAGTCATTATAAAGTTTCTCGCACTTCTCGTCCCAGCCTGGAATGTATTCTTTGCGGTATCCTCTAGGTATGTGCTTTTTTGGTGTACTGGTGACTGCTCCCACAAATCTTTTATAGCTATCAGTAGATGGAGGGATCCATTCCAGGCATTTATCGAGGTCTTGAAAATAAGATTTCCAATCCCCTTTTCATAGGTTCCATGTAGGTCGAGGAGTTGAGGTAATCAATCGAATGCTTGTGCCGATTTCTACTAGGACTGGACGGTGTTGACTGTGAGGGAAATCTGGCAGAACATTTCGGCTTGTGTTGACCAGCCGGTGATTTTCATCAGCTGTGACAAAGCATAGGTCTGAGTCATACTCTCGTTTCCACATCTGCTGATCTGAAGGAACCGCGATCTTTAGCATCGAAAATGATGTAGATATTGTTCTCTTCTGCCCAGCTTGCTAAGGCTTCACCATTTGTATCAGTTTTTCTATATCACCACTGCGTGTGGTGGCTGTTAAAGTCTCCTACAGAGACCCCGGAATGGCGGTATGATTAGAGCACATCTGCTGGCCATGCGGGTCCTGGTGATTTACTTATGATCAGTTCACCTATTTTGATTATCACAGAGTGGATATCGGCATTTGTGGAAGTGGATAGTAGGTGAGCGTTATCTATTTTTGACGTTTGTAGCCACTCCATATGCATGGTGACATGTTGCGCCAATGATATCATATCCTGATATTTTTCCTCTGGGTCGTAGTTGATCTTCGTTATATGTGTGGGTTTTCTGTAGGCCAACCACGTCAATGTTGGGCTTAGTCAATAACTTTTGAAGAATTTGGCATTTGGGTTTACTAATGCCCTCAATATTCAGTTGGCATATCTTAATACTTGTTCCAAGTCTCATAGATGTTTGACCCTGAGAAGGGCTTTTAATGTGATTGTAGGGCGTTTTCTCTCGGTTATGTACTTCTCGAACAGCCAGGAGGTCTAGAAAGTTTGTCGGGTTGACAGTTTGTTGCCTTCTTAGCACCATCCAGGGGTCACGTGTGGGGCTAACTTCAGGTTTTCCCTACGGACGTGAAGCAACATCAACCGCGAACTCTTCCGCAAATTGCTGCAGATGTCAATGCTGGGCCATCAACAAGTGTCAGCGTGCGAACTATTCAACGAAACATCATCGATATGGGCTTTCGGAGCCGAAGGACCATGCGTGTACTCTTGATGACTGCACGACAGAAAAGTTTAGGTCTCGCCTGGACCCGTCAACAGTCCTGTTGATGATTGGAAACATTTCTTCTGGTCGGACGAGTGTCGTTTCAAATTGCATCGAGTGTACGAGTATGGAGACCAATTCATGAATCCATGGATCCTGTATTTGAGCAGGGGACTGTTCCAGATGATGGCGGCTCTGTAACGATGTGAGGCCTGTGCAGCTGGCGTGACATGGACCCCTGGTACGTCTTGCTACCACAACGACATTGCGCATTCCGACGGGCCTGGGCAACTCCTGCAGGACGATGTGACACCCCACATGTCCAGAATTGCTACAGAGTGGCTCCAGGAACGCTCTTCTGAGCTTAAACACTTCCACTGGCCACGAAACTCCCCAGACATGTTCAGAAGACATCTCCACCCGCTCGTACTCTTACGGATTTATGGACAGCCCCACGGGGTTCATGGTGTCACTTCTTTCCAGCACTACTCAAGTCGAGTAAATGCCACGTCATGTTGCGGGACGTCTGCGTACTCTCGGGGACCCTACACGATATTACGTAGTTGTACCTGTTTCTTTGGCTCTTCAGTCTGTTAGAAACATGAGTAATACCTTCTGCTGCAGAAGACAGTCAATGACATATCCTCTACATCAACTATAATGTTTACCATTGACTCTGTACGCACAAGCTACCCCGTTCATCATTCTTTCCAATCGCATGTTCCTCATTTCCCAGTATTCTTAGCTGGTGCAGTCTGCTTAAATTTCCCTTCGCCAGAAATCGCTATATCAGAAGACATCTTTTATGTATTCTATCAATTCTTTTATATCTTTCACTACTATTGTTTTTATTCTCATTTTTATTATTATTACTATTATCACTATTAGTAGCAGCAACGGCAGTAGTAAAACTACTGCCAGTATTAACTTTGTTAGTTCATAGTCAATATTATTTAGTCACATTGCCAACCCTTCTTAATACTATTTGTCATATTAAAAGTTTCTGTTCTTATGGAACTATGATGTAAAAAATATGACGCTATATATGTGAAACCCTGGTCAGTTGTAAAAGAGCGCCTAATAATCCTAATCAGATGAGGTTGAATAAATAAAGAAAATAGTACCACAGCACATTTACACTAGTACTGTATGTCTATTATTATTGTCATGTGTCCGACTAATCTTCTGAAACTAAATTTTTTTCCAGTATTTTGATACACTTCGCTGCTGCTGCCAGAATGGAAGAAAGCTGTAAAGATTCGTTAGTCACAGGTCGTTAGAAATGGTTCAAATGGCTCTGAGCACTATGGGACTCAACTGCTGAGGTCATTAGTCCCCTAGAACTTAGAACTAGTTAAACCTAACTAACCTAAGGACATCACAAACATCCATACCCGAGGCAGGATTCGAACCTGCGACCGTAGCGGTCTTGCGGTTCCAGACTGCAGCGCCTTTAACCGCACGGCCACTTCGGCCGCCCAGGTCGTTAGAAACAGATGCAAATGGGAGGTAATCTAATTAATGCTGAACGTTAATGAGTAAGCGCCTCATCTACTCTCGTAAAATTTATTGACTTGACTTACCTACAATTTTCATGGCTCTTGCCATCCAAATTACCCAGCAGTAAACTGGGAGTAGAGAGCTTTTCCAGAGATCATGTGTAATACCAATAAACAGTAGTTCTTTTGATCCTGCTAAATACCACTGTATCGTTGTTTGGCCTCAACATTATTAAATGGGCAAAACTACCGCACTGACCTTAATAAAGAAAATTTTCTTTAAATATTACTTAATATTTCGCTTGAAAGCACAAAAATTGTAGTCAGTGTAATGAAAAGAATCTCACTTGCAAGTTAATCCGAGTCCACTTTCACTTGTGTAACGTTATCGTGAGATTCTAAATCGCTACAGCGAAAAATATTAGCAACTGATATTCCATGCTTACTAATAACCAGATGGAATTTAACTGTCGCCTCAGAGTTCATCTGACTTCACTCTAACGATAATATCTGCTTAGCAAACATGCCCACGGTTTCAGCATTAAAGTTACTTAATTTGCAGTTTATTAATCTGTGTTTAATAACCGAAAAGTTCACTGAGAAGTTAAACGGTCGGTCCAGATAGTCTATTCACAGAACAGATCTGAACTAACATCGCCAGCAAACACTGTCGACTTCTAAAAGTAGCAGCATGATCCACAAACCTTTCTTCATATGTGTTCTCGCGATCGTTCATTGTCCTACAGTACATCGGTGATTCTTTTTCTTTTCATGTACTGCTAGGCGAAGCTGTTAATTTGTATTCAAAGCATAGAAATTGTACATACTGTGAAAGAGTACTGTGTCCTCATTTCTGAATAGTTGGTACTCATCCAAGTGGTCGATGAAGCACGATATTTGGTTGCTTTTACAGACTCATTTTCTCTGCCGGTACAGGGGCGGGCCCTTAAAGGAATCTTGTAGTATATCACGCGGATAATTAATGATTAAGGTGGTGTACAAAAAAAAAAGTGGGAAAATCGTTTGGAATGGTACACCTAAGTGACTGTTCACGTTAGCGTGTACAGTCTATGAAAGAGGAGCCAATCAACCAGACTTTCAGAAAAATATAATTCACACTATCCCAAAGATGCCACTGCTAGATAAATGTGAGAGCTATAGCGCATTCAGCTTCATAATTAATCTTAGCAAGTTTCAGAGAATAATGCTACGCGGCAGAATGGAATAAACCAACGGAAGGATCTGTTACAAGTCGACCAGTTTCAATTTAAGCAATGTGCAGACTCCGCAGAGACAGTTGATGTTATGCTTCATAATGGAAGCATGTGCCAGACGTGCCGAAAGTATGAAATTGTGCCAAATGTTTGATGGTCTCAGAAAAATACGTATGATCTGTAAGGAGAAACGGGCTATACACAGAACGCACAAGAAACAAGAGCGAACGATAATATTTACGAACCAAGAGACAAACATTGTCATTAAATAAAAACGCAGCTGCCGTTCAATTATTAGTACAAACGGTTTCGCAACTTAAAGTTCTATCATCAGGTACATCTAAACAGGAAAAATTTAAAAATTTTTGGGAAGAGAAATCAATACGCAACTTCAATGTCTTTTAGATACAAGGCACAGGAAATGGACAGTAACTCTCAAGAGCATCGGGTATGCAATAAGCGGAATACTCACATTGAAACCATTTACAGCAAAACGTAGGAATTACTGTATGGTTCCATCAATCTCAGTCAAGTTGTGTTAAGGTATCCTCAAAAACAACGGTAATCAGAATAAGTGTGGTGGAATAGAGGAGATGGACATGGCAATGCCTCAAGTTCTACAAACGTCTACATCTACATCGCATAGATGTTCCGCAAGCCACCGCTTCGTGCGTGGCGGAGGCCATTTACCACCACTTGTCGTTTCCTTTTGACTCGCAAATAGAGCGAGGGACAGCAACTGTCTGTATGCCTCTGTATGTGTAGTAACCACAACCAACAGCGGGAACGCCTTGGGCTGCGGATCGGAGCCGCCAGGCGGGGAAGCCGCCAGCGGTGGAGCACGCACCACCATGTAAACACAGGACGAGTCGGACGACAGACCAACGACAACTGACAACAACCGACCACGACCGACTATGAGCGACACAACAAGGAAGAGATAAACAACGGAGGCTTGGGGAAACTACAACACCAAACACCAAACGTTAATCCACTCGGAACCAGAGCCAGGCAAATGTCAACAACGAGCAACGACGAGAACGCAGTACCGCCGAGATAGAAACGAAATCCAGAGCGAGTACCAGACTGGCTGGACTAGGTTTTTTTTTTTCTTTATTGTATTTTAATTCCCCAATATGGTGGACTGGCAGCAGCATATGCCCTGCTCTTCAGCCGAAAAACATAGAACAAACAATAGAAGACATTGAAAAAAATAAAAAAGGAGAGAATATGGTGAACATAGATATAAAAAAAAGGGGGAACATCATGGAAGGCAATAGACAAAAAACGGGGTGACTGTAAAATGGAGATAAAAAACTGGTTAAAAGAAGCACACACGAAAAGCCACACACTGCGACAATTAAAAGAACACAAGATACAGTATGACTGGAGCATAAAAGGTATCGACGGATGGCGTAGCACAAATCAAACACTGATGGCGAACCTCAAGGCAGTACACAATTAAAATCACACCTCTTGATGCACCAGAGAAACAGCACTAAACACAACACTGATGTGGCACACTGACGATGATCAAAACATAGGATCTGCCAGGCACAAGGATATGAGGGAGACCGGAAGAAGGGAGGGAGGGGAAGAGATGGGGGAGAAAATTGGGGGGCGCGCTGAGGAGGGCCAGGTAGGGAGGGATGTGGGAAGGAAAGTGGCAAGTATGGGGTGCTGGGTCTCAGGGGAGGCGGGGAAAGGAGGAAAATCCGCCTTGGGAGAAGGAGGGAAGAGGAAAAAATGGGGCCCTGGGGAGGGGGGGGGGGAACAAGGCCAGGTTATAGTTGGAAGGAAGGGTAGATGTCAAGGCGAAGTTCGTCATTCGGGAGGGGGAGGCGTTGGAAATTGCCCTGATGATGGAGATGGAGGGTGTGGAGATGGAGAGAGAGAGGGATACAGCAATAGAGGCGCGGCAACGGGCGGGGGGTGGAGATGGTCTAGGGTAGAGCGGGTCCCTATATACGAAACCGGAGGGAGTGGCTATTGGCCGCTGTCTGCACGTGGCGTAGCGGTGGCGCCCTCGGAGAGCCGCTGCGCTTAATAGCCGCCGCGGAGGGGGGGCCCTAGAGGGCTGACCACGTCCATTTGTTCTGCCGCGTGTTCGACTTCCGCGGCGGAAAGTACTACAGTATGAGCCCCAATGCATCGGATCTTATCATCGTCATCCTTACGCGCAATGTACGTTGATGGCAGTAGAGTCGTTCGGCAGTCAACTTCAAAAGCCGGTTCTCTAAATTTTCTCAACAGTATTTCTCGAAAACGACGTGTCCTTCCCTCCAGGGATTCCCTTTGGAGTTCCTGAAGCATCTTTGTAATACTTGCGTGTTGTTTGAACCCACCGGTAACAAATCTAGCAGGCCGCCTCTAAATTGCTTCGATGTTTTCCTTCAATCCTACCTGGTACAGATCCCAAACACTCGAGCAGTGCTCAAGAACAGATCGCACCAGCGTCCTATATGCGGTCTCCTTTACAGTTGGACCACTCTTTCCTAATATTCTCCGGATAAAATGAAGTCGGCCATTCACCTCCCCTACCACAGTTCTCACGTGTTCGTCACACCTCGTATCGCCCTGCAATGTTAAATCCAGATATTTAAACGACTTGACTGTGCCAAGCAGGACACTGACACTACTGTATCTGAACCGCATTAATGTACATTTTTCCATATGGACTTTTTGTCTAAATCTTCTTGCACCTCCCTACAGTAACTCATCTTCGACACCTTTCCATACATCACGGGATCATCAGCAAACAACTCAAGATCGCTGGCCATCCTGTCCGCTAAATCATATAGATATGCATACAGAGAACAACAGCGCTCCTGTCACACTTCTCTGGGGCACACCTGCCGATACCCCTGTCTTTGATGGACACTGGCCGTCAAGGGCAACATACCGGGTTCTATTATTTACAAGGGAACCTCCCTATCGCACACCCCTCAGATTTAGTTATAAGTTGGCACAGTGGATAGGCCTTGAAAAACTGAACACAGATCAATCGAGAAAACAGGAAGAAGTTGTATGGAACTATGAAAAAAATAAAGAAAATATACAAACTGAGTTGTCCATGTGCAAGATAGGCAACGTCATGGAAATTCTGAACTCAGGAGCGCAGTGGTCCAGTGGTTAGCGTGGAGAGCTGCAGAGCTGGAGTTCCCGAAGCATCTTCGTAATACTTGCGTGTTGTTCGAACCCACCGGTAACAAATCTAGCAGCCCGCCTCTCAGTCGTCCGTCGATTGAAAAGTTTAATTTTTTATGTAATCAACTTCACTCTCCAGAATTCCAGGATATGTTCAGATTTGCTTGGACGTATGCAGGATTTGACGGTCTACACGTGGAAAAACTTGAAAACGTTAAAAACATCTGTTTTGACAGAGCACAGAGAAAACTGTGCGACTGTGAAACTGTCGCATTCATTTGTTGCAGTTTATGTGACAAACTCTTATGTCTTCATCACTTTTTTGGGAGTGATTATCACATCCACGAGAAAACCCAATTCGGGCAAGGTAGAAGTATCTTTTTACCCATTCGCCAAGTGTACAAGTAGGTGGGTCGACAACATATTCCTGTCATGTGACGCACATTCCGTCACCAGTGTCGTATACAATATATCAGACGTGATTTCCTGTGGAGGAATCGGTTGACCTATGACCTTACGATCAAATGTTTTCGGTTCTCATTGGAGAGGCACGTCCTTTCGTCTACTAATCGCAAGGTTTTGCGGTGCGGTCACAAAACACAGACACTAAACTTATTACAGTGAACAGAGACGTCAATGAACGAACGGACAGATCAAAACTTTGCGAAAATAAAGAAAATAAACTTTTCACCCGAGGGAAGACTTGAACCAAGGACCTCTCGCTCCGAAGCTGCTCACGCCAACCACAGGACCGCGGCGCTCCTGCGCTCATTTCCTCCTTGATGTTGGTTATCTTGCACATGGACTACTCAGTTTGTATATTTTCTTATTTTTTCATTGTTCCACACTTCTTCCTGTTTCCTCGATTGATCTATGTACATTTTTTCAAGGCCTATCCACTGTGCCAACTTATAACTAAATCTGAGGGGGGGGGGGGGGTGCGATGGGGAGGTTCCCTTGTTAGGAAGTTCCATATCTGTGAACTTACTCCGTATGTGACAAGTAAATAAAAACACTTACAACCGTCCTTATGATTTTATTTTATTATGTCGCTACCAGTTTCAACGCTTCAGTGCGCCATCTTCAGGCTGTTTTTGATGCGATACAGGTTGATATGATCCCCACGCATAACACATCAGTTGCCAGCATTACTGGATACACAGGCAACGTGTCAGCACTCCAGCCATCAAATGCCATATTCCATATACTCATACCTCCGATAACAGCCTGCTATGAGGCACCGCCTCAAATGCTTTTAGATATTCTAGAAATATGCAATCTACCTGTTGCCCTTCATCTATAGTTCGCAGTATATCATGTGAGAATAGGGCAAGCTGAGTTTGGCACGTGCGGTGCTTTCTAAAACCATGCTGCTTCTATGACATAAGCTTCTCAGTCTCATTAAAGTTAACTATATTCGAACTGAGAATATGTTCAAGAACAATATAATAAAAATGCATCTATCGGATTGAAGATTGCATAAAACCCATGAACTTCTGTTTCCCGGATATAAATAACAATAATTACCACGTAGAGCCATTAAATGGACAGTAAGATATAAGTACTAAAATCATATAAACTGTAGTGAAATACAGGAACCCATTATGATGTAAAGATAGAAAATAATAAAACCTGGATGGGAGTAGTGCGACATTTTTAATATAACTCCACAGACGGAGCGTCCTAACTACTCATATTCAGATTTATATATGCAGATTGAAGCGACGAAGGATATTTGTACCATGACTGGGATTCGAACCTGTGTCTGCTGCTCACTAGACAGTTGTGTTAACCACTACGCCACCCTGGCACAGCCGCTTTTCACAAATACACCGACTGCCCTAGCACGCTTCCCTCCTCAATCCAGATCCCCAATTCCCTCCTCAGCCCACATGGTATTCACCCTAAACCCGAACATCACTGCAGAGGCACCCCATCTGTACTGGAACAGTGCCTCAACATCGAAAGAAATGGGGGAACCTGGAACCATACAGTTTCATTTGATTAAAGGACTGATTGGGTTTCAAGCGGAATCCCCCACTTTATTTCTATGTCAGGGTGCTATTACATTACAGTTGGAGAGTCTCTTTAATGCCGTTCGAGTTTATATGGCATACCAAGTGGGGTAAGTGGTGAACAGGGAACTTTGAGTGAGTAGCGTGGCATGTTGGGGTAGTTTCTGTAGCTGTGTAAACCCACTGTGCCATTGTGCCGTAGTGGTTATTTACTCTGCCAAATGGATGGGAGGCCTGGCTTCGTATTCTGTCCTTGGTACAGATATTCATTCACAGCATCATTCTGCATGTAAACATCATAGACTTGATAAAGTCTCTGAAGCCAACAGTCTCATTTGATTAAAGCTCGTACGCTTGGCTTCCAGATAGGATCCCTCATTTCATTTGATGCTGAGGTGCTATTTCTTTACAGAGCCTCTGCAATGCTTTTCGAGTTTGGCTGAAATAACAAGTGAGCTGAGGAGAGAATTGGGATTTTGGATTCAAAGGGAGGCACACTGTGGTAGCCCATACACTTGTGAAAAGCCACTGTGCCAGGATGGTGTAGTGATTAGTGCATCTGCCATAGTGAGCAGGAGACCTGGGTTCGAATCCTGGCTTTAGTAGACCCTTTCATTCATCACTTCAGTCTACGTATATGCATCATAGATGTTTGCGACTTGAAAAAGATCTCTAATACGACATAGTTTGACTCTTATTCAGTTTTCACTATTTATTGTCTTCTGTCATCTTACAGCACCACACTGTCTACTTATAGGTCTGTTCCACGCTTCCCTGTCAGCTTGATATTAAAAAAAACAATGGTTCAAATGGCTCTGAGCACTATGGGACTTAACTGCTGAGGTCATCAGTCCCTTAGAACGTAGAAATACTTAAACCTAACTAACCTAAGGACATCACACACATCCATGCCCGAAGCAGGATTCGAACCTGCGACCGTAGCGGTCGTGCGGCTACAGACTGTAGCGCTTAACATTTATCCATGCACTCAGTAGTCATCTGGTATTGGACTGTTCTTGTTCTTCCTGTGCCATGTCGGGTGCGTACGGTAAGACACAGGGTTTTCATCCTTCTACTCAGTTTGGTTTCTTTGCCACTCTTTTTATTTTCCACCTGTCTTATTTTCATTACGGTTCGACCACAGTTTATAGGATTTGAGTGCCTTATTCCACTGTACAGTTAGTGGTCCTGAACAACAGTTATGGTTGTTTTCCTCCGGGTGAGCGTGTTACAACAGAATTTTATGAGATTTAAGCATTCCTTAGTCCGTTTGACATATTTTTGTCATATTATACTTATGTTTCTTTGTAGAACTTAAGGGCATTGCCATGGCAGCCACATCCATTCTGCTACCCTTATTCTGACTACCGTTTCTTTTAAGGACGTCGTAACACAACCTGACTGAAAGTGGAGGGGGCTCCAATAATTTCTACGTTTTGCTGTAAATGATATGAATGTGTGTATTCTGCATACTGCGTACCCGATACTGGTAAATGTCTATTTGGCTTATTTAGTACTTAAGCATCATTGAAGTTACATATTGATATCACTGGACCTCTTGTCCTTTTTTTTTTACCTTTTCCTCTTATCTCTTTTTTTATATTCGTACGTACGGGGTGCTGGAACTTCCAAAAACCGATCATAGTAACAAAGGGTTATTTAACACCTGCGGCGGTTTTGTTTAACAAGAATGTATTCTTACAAGTGTGGTTGTTCACAATAAACAGTGTATTGCCAGAGGGAAACGTTTGGATTGAGACGGGTGTAAGGCATGGATGCAGTCGTTCTCCGATGCTGTAACATTTCATATCTAAGATGTTATGACCAAAATAAATGAAATGATCTCTAACGTGATTTAAATTAAGGATGTTTGCTGACGGAATTGTTAACACCGGTAAAAGTGAGGAAGAATTACATGACTTGTTAGACGGAATAAAGTGTCTAATGAAGACAGAATACGAATTTAGAATAATTCGAAAACGGTGAAAGTGACGAAATGTATCAGCAGTGAGATTAATGATGATGTTGACATCAAAACTCAGGATAACTTTCTAGATCAAGAGAAATAGTTCTGCTGCACTACAAGCAAATACTCCATGACAGACGCAACATGGAGGATCTAAGAGGCAGGCTAGTGTGCGAAAAGAGGGTCCCTCGGTAAAGAAACTCTAGTAGTATCAAATATATGCCTCAATTTAGGAACACAGTTGTCGGAATGTACGTTAAGTAAAATCAACCGAATGGCGCATGCTGGACTCGCACTCGAAGTCCATTGGTTTAAATTTCCGTTCGGCCATTCAGATTTACATATTCTGTGATTTCGTCAAATTGCTCCACTAAAATTCCTGCATGGTTTCTATGAAAACGGCAAGGCTAACTTTATTCCCCATCCTTGAGCAATCCGTCTCTGATGACCTCTATGTGGGCGTGACCTTAATGTCTGATCTTGCTTCATTACATCCTGGGAAGAGAATCGCGTACAGTGCAAGAACCGGAAAAAAAGTAAACCAAAGCGCTCAAGATCTGGTGCTGTAGACGAACATGGATGTTAAGTGGCCGGATTAGATAGGAAATGAGAGGCTCTCGACAGGCTCAGCAAGGTAATCACAATGCAGGAAACACAGTCTAGAATAATGGTCACAATGGTGAGATACGAATTAAGGCATCAGGCAATAACTTCCATGGAATTAGAATTCATCTCAGAGACGAAGGAGCGACGTGGAAGACGTTTGGGCCCGTATCAATCCACTCAGTAGAGAGAACACGGAAGAGGTTTCACTTCACGAGCTGCAGGATGGGGGAGACCTGCAATTAAAGAACTTATGAGAGACAGAGTGAGACTCCTATGAATATCTTTTCCCAAAACTGTTTTCCATAGACAGTCTGCAAAGCGGTAGGATTCAGTGACACGAGGCACTCATGACACCAAGGATTGCAAGATTTAAAATGAAAAATAAGGAATAATACAATATTTAAAAGGAATATTAAGAACGGTAGAGAAAGTGTTATTTCTTAGCAAGTACAACAATAAACATTTCGCAAATTATCCAGTCAGTAACATCCAACATTTATCCCTGGGTGTGAACATATGGCGTTTCAAGATGCAAAATTCAAAAATATAGTTAATCACGTTAACAAGCTGTGCCGTGAGTTAGCGAGAAAGCAAACGAGCTTCATCACATATTTAAGTGGAGACCTTTTGACAACACGAAGACTGACGAAGCCGAAATCAGCATAAGGGGGGCAGCGCGTGTAGCGATCACTAATTTATACAGTGCCATGATATGTAGCATTGACCAATGGAAGTTCCTTCTGTTGATGTGCCATGTGCTTCTTGTCTGTTGAAGGCTGTCTGATTTACGCAGCGCACTTACGGAGCAGAGTGGTGTAGTATTCATATGGGGAACAAGCCAAGATGTTGTTTATGTACAGCGAATTAGATAGAAACTGTCAAGTATCAGCACGGCTATACCAAAACAATCACCATCGCAGACACCAACCACATCACAAAACATTCCAAACCCTTTTTCAGCGTTTGTGTGATCATGGGACCTTTCAGACATATGAACGTGCAGGGAGGTAGCAGACTGTGTATACAGCAGATCTGGAGGACCGGGTTCTGCAGCATATTGAGATGAAACCTAGTACGAGCTATAGGCAAGTGGCCCACCAACACAGTTTAAGCCAAAGTACGGTTATGTGTATCCTGCATAACAACCGCCATTATCCCCATCACCTGAAACGAGTTAAAGGATAATTAGCAGCAGATTGCCCTCTATGGGAAGGATATGGCGATGCTTCTGCATCAGTCGATTTGTTGTCATTGCATGCACACTGGCCACTTGCAGACATATGTTCATAGGATTTTTTTTTCCTACATTTCCAGTCAGCAATCCGTCTCTGCAGTTAGTCAGTTTTATTAATGTTCATCCTGTATTCTGGAAGTTATTTTTCTCATAATTGATATTAATCCAGTTTTGACACGAGGAATACTCTCTTTATGTATGCTAGTCTGTTTTTTATATGTTCCTTATTTTGATCAACATGGGTTGTTCTGTTTCCAACATCGCAGAATTCCTACATTTTGTGCACAGTATGGACTCCTATTTCGATGCTAAGTTTCTCGGTAATCACATTTCTGCTGCTTCTTAACACATTCGTCTTCCTTTGATGTACTCCCAGTCAATATTATTTGATAAGCAGCCAGTTCGCCCCTTTCAACAGTTCCACAAATTCTTCCTCACGTTCATTGGCGAACGCAGTGTCATGAAAGAACCTTATCACTGATAAGCTCTCTTTGCATATCAGCATCTTTCAAACATGAACTCATTTTAGTTAAATTTGTGCAGCTGCTGCTGTAGTGCCTTAAAATTATTTGCAGCGTGGCATGTTATAAACACAGAACAAATACTGTATAGTGAACTTCGCTCAGTCAGGATATGATTTTCCATTCTGGGAACTAGGTACACGACTAAAAATACAAGTACAATTATTTCTCAGATTACTTCAGATCTTTGTTACATGTCGTCATATGAGTGAATTTCAAGCAATACAATCAGATACTCCGCTTCATTCAAACAAAATCCTCAGCTAACAGCTATATGGTGCGATGTTTTTATGCGACTGGAAATAATATAGAAACATCTGTCACGCCCGACGTGTGAAAAGACAACAAAAACTATTGGTTTACGAAATGTTACAAACGTTTTGTAGTGTTTATGTGTGACTCAATCAGAATCTTAATGTTAGTAACTGTTTTTGAATATCAAGAAAGAACTAATAAGTTTTCTCAGCATTTATCAGTTGACAAATGCAGATTTGGAAATGATAATATTGGTATAAAACCGTACTGTTGAATGGATTGTTCGTTATTCTTTTCATTTCTTCATGTGGAGATTCTAAAATGTTTTTCATTGCTCTTAAAAGTTAATCTAAACGCTATTGAAGCATTGTGTGTCTTTTGTGTATGAGCAACTCGTAATGAAAAGTAAAATACTATAAGAACTAAAATCAACACAGAATCAATGTAAAACATATAGAATATATTTAAACACTACTGAACACAGTGGAATGAAACATATTCAATTTTAAACTGAAGTAGATACGAAAAAATAGGCCCAATGTCATGGACGTTACTAAACGGTAATCGTATTAACACAGTATTAACGTCAGAAGGAATATCCCAGCATTCACAGTGAATTTGAATACTACTCTTAAAAATTCTTTAGTTTCCTGCTTTGCTTCTATGATGTACATGTAGAACAGAACATGTGAAAGACTGCAGTATTTCCTAACGTAGTTTTTAATCCACGTATATTTTTACTGGGCCACCATCTTCATTGTTCCTTCTTGAATACTGTGTATGGTTTAAATGCACCATCCTTCGAGACAGATTGTACCAAGTTTTCTGAGATTATCAAACATCTTACACCATTTTACATTGTGAAAACTCATATGTGTGGCGACGAATCGAATGATTGTAACTTGATTTTTCTTGAGTGTTGCCTCCACCATGAAGCACACATGACACTCGTCTGTCTAGTGCTTTTACATGTCCTACACCCCAATTTGATCGTTTTCTAACTGAGCCCCAGTTTTCGTTTCCATTCTTCTCTTTGTACATTATTCTGGTAAGCAACTTGAATATATGAGATGTTAAGATTATCCTGTTATAAATCATTCATTTACATTGCTGTTGCTGTCTTTCGGACTGTGTAACTGATATTCTTTTAAAACTCCAGTTTCACTACCTAGAACAACTGCGATTCCACCAATGATTTCGGGAATTTCACTGGCATGTTGTCTATTCCCTGTACCTTGTTTCATCGCACGATTGTTTTAAAATCCAGTGGCTCATTAGATGTTGAAGAGTTCGGCATACATCATTTTCTTTTCATAATTTCAGTATGTAGTGGAAAGAGGGGAAGAAGAAGGTTTTTTTTTTTCTTTACCCGCAGGAGACTGTTGGCTGTCCGAACTTGCACTGCACGTAAATGACCTCTTAAAGTGTCACTCAAAACTCCACAGAGCTCACTACGGCGAAAGATTTCTGTCACAGCCGCCACTACTGAACCTCACTAGCGGTTTCAGTGGCCGCGGTATAACGCCTCGACCGAATTTGTTAGCCGATAGCACGGCGGGGTTATTAGGTTCTGAGCTTCCGCCTGTTTTACATCGCCTCCACCTTTAGCCGCTACCGACTTAACTACTTTGTATTCAAAGAGGGATTTGGTTGAATTTTGCTCAGGACAGTATACAGCTAGTCACGGAAACCGCGTTACTGTATGTAGCACCGTTTTAGTAAGAGCTGAAGGTAATTGCAGGCAACACTCATAGCTTTTGAGGAAACTGAGACGAAGGCTTTAATGAAAACACACTCTCGTTATGCGAAGTAGAACGGAGTAACACCATCGGCAGGGTGAAAAAGAGACGGAACCCAGGAGAAGTGTAAGTCAGCATTCCTCATTTTCACAACTGATTTTTAATTCATATATTGTAGAGGCAATGAATTTTTTTTCCCACGAACAGCACGATTAAGGGCTTTCAAGACGTAGCAGTGGGGCCTCGAAACTGAACAGCAGCAGAATAAGGTGCTTAGTAAAATGCGACTTGCGCTAGATGAAAGCTATAATGTGCACACGAATAAAACGAAAAGTGAGGCCATAGTGTGCATAACAGGTGGACACGACTCACTCCTTTAAACGAGAGCGAGAGGCTCTGGAAGAGGTGCACAAGCCTACATTCTCCGAGGTAGAACAGTTAAATACGGAATGTGGGGCAAGGACACGGTCGGAACATTTGCAAAAAGGGAAAGTGCTCGATTTAAAACGAAACAATTAGTAACATTCAAAATTATAGACCACAGAAAAAGAAAAGAAGTAATGATAAATTATGTTAATATAGAGCGGTTAGAAGTCTTTGGAGTGTGCTGCAACGGGGGCTACAGATTATAAAATTGATTTGCTGAGTAACAAACTACGCCGCACTGCAGTCACTAATAAAAAGTGCTTACTGCACAACATACTAGAACGAGGTGACACAGTCGTTGCAGAAAACCGTTGTTCAACGAATCATAGAGGGGAACTCTCACAGGGTTAGGCTGTAACACGGAAAAACTATCCGGTATGTGCGAGTAAGACTCGCACACCGTGGATTTCGTACGATCTTATTAACGTGTAAAGGCAGTTCATCCGTCCTGAGAATCGAGAATTTCGAAGATTTTTGCTTTTTATCGATATCGATACTGGCAAGATAGCAAAATATTGTCATAAATGGCCGTATCTTTTGATTTCATTGACATAGAAGCATACATTTCTTCCATCGTCTAGGGATCGTAGCAGTTTATGACATGAAGTTCAGTTTAATATGTCCACCCTTTCTTGAGAAAAAGAGGCGTTAATACACGGGTAGACAACAAACGAAAAACAATCGTGTGAGGTTATTACAAATTGATAATTTTTGGATTAATTCCTTCGCCTGTACTTTGAAACCTTACTTTTTGCCAAATTTCATGATTCTACACCGACGGGAAGTAGCCTATACGTTTTACGAGAGAGTTTGCTAGTCTCAAAATATGCAACATGAATGGCCATATCTTTTAATTGCATTGACTTAGAAACTTACATTTATTACACCATCAAGGGACTATATGCCGCACTGTGTGACACAAACTACAGCTTACAAGGTCTACTCGTGCTTGAGAAAAAAGGTGTCCTAATAAGTGGACCGACAGACAGTCGGATAACAAAAGACAACAAAAATGTTTCGTGTGATAGAATCACAAATTAATAATATTCGGATTTTTCCTTTATTTGTACTGTGAAACCCTGCTTCTTTCCAAATTCTGTGACTCCAAGTCAAATGGAAGCACCAATCAGTTTTTCCGGGGTGAGTTTGCAAGTATGTAACGTATATGAAGATGGTATCTGATCTTTCTGACATGTTCGAAAGAGCAGATACCATCTTCATATAGTTAAGGCTAAGCGGCCATTGACCTCCTTCTTCTGTGCTAGATGCACACGTATTGCCCGAACTCCTACGGGACTCGGTAAGATGGTCTGCCGCGAGTAATGAGTGTAATGGGCAGGGGTACTACGAATGTAGTGTGTGGACATCAGTTGGGAATGTTTGTCTCACGGGGGGATCGTGCAAGGGATAAATCAATGTAGTGGCACTATCCTCTGTCCTCTCGGTGGCTCAGATGGGCCGGCATGGTAGCTCAGCGTGTTTGGTCGGAGGGTTAGCAGCCCTCTGTAATAAAAAAACCGAGTGAATAGATCAACAACGAACTTCAACGGGTATCATGAGACGTCCGTGGCAAACAAGGAAATGAACATGAACGAACAAAGTGAGATTTAAAAAAAAAGAGATGGATAGAGCGTCTGACATGTAAGCAGGAGATCCCGGGTTCGAGTCTCGGTCTGGGAACACATTTTCAACTGTTCCTGTTGATGTATATCAACGCCTGTCGACAGCTTAGGGTCTTGATTTATCATTTTATGTTAAGCCGTATCTTTTGGTAGCACTGACTTAGAAGCTTAAATTTTTTTACACCGCTAAGCGACAGTAGACTTTAGTATGTGACATAAACCTCTACTCGATACTTCAAACTGTTCCTGAGAAAAAGGGTTTAGAACTCTGGCAGACAGACAGACAGACGGACGGACAACAAAGTGATCCTACAAGTGCCCCGTTTTTACTCTTTGACGTAAGGAACCGTAAGATAAAGATCGTATCATATGTACCAAGAGTATGGTACCTCAACTTGCCAGCCTGTTAAGTGACATAATTTCATGAAAAATTATAATACAATAAAGACTGACGAAGATGTGAGCAATGATTTACAAGATCTATCAACATTCCTTTTACGTAACAAATTACTCAATACAGACACAGAAACTTCTAAACTTCATAACCAAATTACTGTGGAAATCACTGATCATTCAGTACAAATGGTGAAATAGCTGTAATGACTTTCGAACATGTAATGGTACCATGAACATATATGACCACTCTCGTTACACCATTTGCTGCTGCTCTAGATATTACTCTATATTCGTCCGACCAGAAATCCTTGTATTCCTTCTATTTCACTTCACTAAGCCCCAATGTATCCAGATTGTGCCTTTGCATTTCCCATTTTCAGATATTCTAGCTTCCCTATCAGGTTCAAACTGCTAATATTCCACGCCCAGACTCCCAGAACAGTATCCTTTCGTTGGTTATTCAATCTCTTTCTCACGGTCACCTCCCCCTTGGCGCTCCCCTCCCAGGGTTCCGAATGTGGAACTATTCCGGAATCTTTGGCCAATGGAGGGATCAATCAACATTACACTTTTCAGGTGCAGCCCACATGCAGCGCCTTCTGCATCCTCACGCCGTTCATGATCGCTGATTCTTCGGTGTTTGGATGCATTTTCACATACAAAGGGCGAGAGAGTGCCCTGTTCTTCAGTCCTCTAGCCCTCTTCGACAAGGCGTTGGCCGGCCGCTGTTGCCGAGCGGTTCTAGGCACTTCAGTTCGGAATCGGGCTGCTGCTACAGTCGCCGGTTCGTGTGGTGTCACCGCCAGACACCACACTTGCTAGGTGGTAGCCTTTAAATCGGCCGCGGTCCGCTAGTATACGTCGGACCCGCGTGTCGCCACTGTCAGTGATTGCAGACCGAGCGCCGCCACACAGCAGGTCTAGAGAGACGTCCTAGCACTCGCCACAGTCGTACAGCCGACTTTGCTAGCGATGCTACACTGACAAATGACGCTCTCATCAGCCGAGCAATAGTTAGCATAGCCTTCAGCTACGTCATTTGCTACGACCTAGCAAGGCGCCATTATCATTTGCTATTTATCTTGTGATGCATGTACCGTCAGACAGATGTTCACCAATTAGGGATTAAAGTTAAGTATTCCAGAAGCTACGTACTATTTTTGCTACTATAAAGACCTTGTCATTTTCCAGACCTCGCGCCAGCCTGCGTGAGCTTTAACGCGTGCCTTTCGCCTATCTCATAGTGGCTTGGCTGTCTTGCCAAGTCACAACAGTTCGAATCCTGCCTCCGGCATGGATGTGTGTGATGTCCTTTCGATGGTTTAAGCAGTTCTAAGTCTAGGGGACTGATGACCTAAGATGTTAAATCCCATAGTGCTTAGAGCCAGTTGAACCATTTTGCACAAGGCGTTGGCAGATTAAAGAAGTGCCGGAAGTCTTCGGTCGCCATTGTTGATGATTTTTATTCAAAACTCAAGCAAGGGTGGGATTCAAACCTAGGACCAAGGACGTTTAGATTACTAGGCTATGGCTACACTGCGCTAGTACTTATCGTATCACACACTCCCCTAACTGTCGTGCTAAAAATAACACCGTAGCCACAAGCGGTTCAGTGCCAGCTGCGCTGCATTCCTTGTATTCCGAAAGCCCACCACCGTCCGCTGCTCCAGCCGGATCGATGACACGTATCGACAGTAAACGATCATCAGCCTCGGTTGTATATATCCATGAGGCTGCTTCACTGCTCTGTCACACATTTCCTGCTTCACCTCACGAAGAGGAGGTCGTTGCCCCGCAATCAGCTGGTAATGTACCGTTCGCGGGCCCGTTCCCATCTGCCACTGCACCACCGTCGTTGCTTGTACACGATGGCGACAGAAGCCACCTGTCCTGCGACGTGGGGATCCATACTGTCATCTGGACATTCTTGGTCAGCGCCGAAAATAGCAAATCCTTGTTCAACCCCACCACAAGGAAACAAGGTCGGCCATCGCACCAATGGAAGGCTCCGAGTGACGCCCCGACGACTGGTCAACTGCTTCCAACCGCAATCCAGCCCTGCTCGCCAGAAGCTGTGGCCGATTCTCTTCCGGACGTCAGACTGTCCACTGTCCAATTAGTCAATGTGGAGATCCCCCTGGTGGGACTGAACTGCACTGGGAGCAATGGTGCGTGCAGCACAGCGAGACGAAAATCTGACTGCGTCGTGAATTTGTAAATTCATTGCACGGACTCGAGACAAGATATCATGCGGAAGGTGACGACCCGGCTGATCACCATTCCAAAAGTTGTGTTCCTTAAGCATTTCAAACAACGGTGGGAGCGCTGAAGGGACTGAATACATTATCAAGGAGACTACTCTGAACAGGAATAGGTTTCTCTACCTACAAATAAATAAAAGCGTTTCTGCCAAGAAAAGGCTTCAGAACATTTGATACCACATGGATCGTCAGCGTAGCGACCATTTTAGCGGCTTCAGTGCGGCGTCCAATGTTATGACTTCATTTGACGTGGCACCATGGACAGATCCACAGACTGTAACGCACCCAGTAACAGTTCTGAATACAGAAGAAAAGCCACGTCGTATTTTGGGATGAGTCACGTTTCTGCAAACACCATCACTCTGTGTGTATCCACTTGTAGAGTCTTCGAGGACCACGAACGTTGCTGGTTTACGTCCATCATCGCCAAATCGGCCCATCATCTGGCGTGGCGGTAGTGAATACAACTGGGTACTCGATACCATAACATATGGTTAATATAACAGCTAATTTGCAGTGCAGGTATTTCGCTTCTGCCGTGTCAAGACCACTGGGTGTGCTCTGTCTTCGAGGCCTCCGAAAGGAAGGAAGGTAGATTCGGTTTAACGTCCCGTCGTCATCGAGATTATTAGAGACGGAACACAAGCTCGGATTATGTCAAGGTGGCCGAAGGAAATCGGTTGTATCCTTCCAAATGAACCATCCCGACATCTGCCTGGAGTGATTTAGGGAAATCACGGGAAACTTAAATCTGGATGACCGCACGCGGGTTTGCTCCGTCGTCCTCCCGATTGTACGTCCAGTGTGTTAACCATGGCGCCGGCCCGCTTGGTCGAGGCCTCAGAGGTGCTTTTCAACAAAATAACGCAAAAAAGTATGTTGATCTTCCTGTCCTGGGCTACTTCGATGCAGAGGTTATACGTTTGTTGCCCTGGAAGACTCGTTTTCTGCGTCTCGCGCCCAGTGAAAATATGGGTCATCGGGTGCCAAGAGACCGACTCATTACCACTTTGGTGTCACTGCGATTCATCAGATATCCCATAGAAACGAAACAGCATTGAATGATGTGGTCTTTCGTCTCGTCTATGCTCAGATCGACCCGATGAACATCTCAATTAAAGCCGTCGCTCCTGGTACAGTAGGCACTTGTGTGTACAAAATTTGCACACTGTACACCCTGGAATCACGTACGGTTAAAAACTTGTATTCTTCCTATTGCTCTGTGAACGCAAGGTAAGTTCAATCTCGTTGCTTTCTGTCCTTTCTGCTGTTGTAATTTTAATGGCTAGGAATGCAGATAAACTTCTTTAAGTGTATTTTGGCGTGATACGACTGCAGTGTCTCTTCAGTGGTAGATGGTCTGCGTTTTCGCAGACTGCAATTTGGCTTTTACTGGAACGTCAAAGAACCCAGACAAGAAGCCGATCGCAAATATTTTCACATGCACATCAGAACACGTTCGGTGTAGAACAAGTGGAGTCCAATGAACATCTGTTTGCCGGCCAGTGTGGCCGAGCAGTTCTAGGCGCTTCAGTCTGGAACCGCGTGACCTCTACGGTCGGAGGTTCCAATTCTGCGTCGGGCATGGATGTGTATGATGTCCATAGGTTAGTTAGGTTTAAGTAGTTCTAAGTTCTAGGGGACTGAAGACCTCAGACCTTAAGTCCCATAGTGCTCAGAGCCATTTGAACGTCTGATTATAGATAAGACAAGAAAGACCCTCCGATTTAATACACATGCCTACAGCGATACTAACTTTTCTGTTACTTTATTCTGATCTGTACATAAGAAAAAATATATTATTAGTTATTGGCAGTGATGTAGCATTATCTGTTACCTTAACTTATTTAAGCTCTTATATAGACGGTTTAATATGATTTTTAATGTGCAATAGCAGATGACAAGTAAATAGCCCTTCACACATTAATTATATCTGTCTAGATGTGGAGGCCTTGTGTATAATATAATCGTCAAATTTTTGGATTTTTGGATTTTAAAATGTACACGTGGAGAAGGGTCACCGAAAGACGCCAGTTGAATACGTCTACATTTTTCAAATGTTTCATGTACATTATTTTCCTGTGTATGGAATATTTGACCTTAGTTATCTAGGTGGCTCGGCTATATGAACTGCTGTATCTCAATAGCTCCATTTTAGTGTAGATCTACATCTATTATATTTTCATCTGTTGTTTACCACCAAAAATGTATTCGATACTTTTCTTCACGGCTCGCATGAATTAATTATTTTCGTCTATTAAATAATACCTGATGGAATTTACAGACTGGTAATTTTCTTATATTTCTGCACTCGGATGATACCTAGACAATAACTAGATAATTATCTATGTATTATAACCTAAGGTAGGGTCGACATGTCTAGAAAATTTATCGTCTTCTACATGCAGAAATTATCTCTAATACTAATGTTAAAAGAGGCCGTGCTTAGCAACTTATTTGTCCCTTTCTCTAGCGCAAACTCCTACCCCATCTTCCGTCGCCACTCTCCGTACTTTTCTTCACTTCTAAAATAGTATGAAATGCTAAAAAGAAAACAATTAAAAGTGGCAGTTAACGTCATTATTTAACGTTTAATTTAATGCCAATATGTGCTGATATTTTCCGACCAATGTATTGTTGGATAGGGTGCTCTGTACTTACTGGATATTTATAATGAAAAATCACGTAGCTGCAAATCGATTATGAAAAATAACTCCGAGAAGTGAGTATGATCAATGGGAAACACCTAAATAGGACTTTTAATGATTTTATGTTTTGCTTCCAATACACTTGCAGTGCCTCACCACTGAATATCATCACAACATTTGACGGTAAAATACGTTAGCTGCGATTACTAAACACAGCGACACAAAAACTCTTCCATTATTTTTATTATTTAATATGTCACAGTATAACAAACCATATGTAATTCATATTACGCTGATCTTTAGGAAATTGAACTTGTTTTCGATATGCTACGATGAATGTTCTGTGACGAACGATACATCCATCTTCCTGATTAACTACTGCGACCTGCAATGTTCTAGAGCGATTAAGTACACCATAACAGCAATCAGGTCCATATATTATCGGCGAATGACGTGATTGCGGGCATCGTCGATCAAGCAATTACTGTGCATCACCTTCCAGTATATTGCATTACCAGCAGAACCAGTCAAACCTTCAGCCTCACCATTAACGAATTACTTTGGCATTTCGCTCTGAAGCGAAACGCAGTTTCCTTTTACTCATTTCGTTATTGTTATACAATCATCATTATATTCTTTTCTTACCTTACCATACAATTGAGGCAGTACCCGATAATGAAATAGAAGTGAGGCTACTGTCTTCAATTTAATTGACAGTTTCCGCAAAACTATATACTTTGGTAGTACTATTCGTTGCGACTTTCCACTCTCTCGTCTATAATAGAGGTAGTATTTCTATATAGTTGTTTAGCTACGACTAATAAGGTTTCTTATTTTAATGTGAAATTACATTTGCTTGGTCAAATTTTCACTTTGTCTTCCAAGGTTGTTCAAATAACACTTATCATATTTTGATGTTACCTTAGCTGTAGTTGAAACTATTTTATGTATAGTTAATTTTAATGCTTCCGATATTAGTAAAGGTTCTTACATCAGCAGCCCTATCGATACCTTACATGTAAAACATACAGGGTGTTTCAAAAATGACCGGTATATTTGAAACGGCAATACAAACTAAACGAGCAGCGATAGAAATACACCGCTTGTTGCAATATGCTTGGGACAACAGTACATTTTCAGGCAGACAAACTTTCGAAATTACAGTAGTTACAATTGTCAACAACAGATGGCGCTGCGGTCTGGGAAACTCTATAGTACGATATTTTCCACATATCCACCATGCGTAGCAATAATATGGCGTAGTCTCTCAATGAAATTACCCGAAACCTTTGACAACGTGTCTGGCGGTATGGCTTCACATGCAGATGAGATGTACTGCTTCAGCTGTTCAATTGTTTCTGCAGTCTAGCGGTAAACCTGGTCTTTCAAGTGTCCCCACAGAAAGAAGTCACAGGGGTTCATGTCTGGCGAATAGGGAGGCCAATCCACGCCGCCTCCTGTATGTTTCGGATAGCCCAAAGCAATCACACGATCATCGAAATATTCATTCAGGAAATTAAAGACGTCGGCCGTGCGATGTGGCCGGGCACCATCTTGCATAAACCACGAGGTGTTCGCAGTGTCGTCTAAGGCAGTTTGTACCGCCACAAATTCACGAAGAATGTCCAGATAGCGAGATGCAGTAATCGTTTCGGATCTGAAAAATGGGCCAATGATTCCTTTGGAAGAAATGGCGGCCCAGACCAGTACTTTTATAGGATGCAGGAAAGATGGGACTGCAACATGGGGCTTTTCGGTTCCCCATATGCGCCAGTTCTGTTTATTGACGAAGCCGTCCAGGTAAAAATAAGCTTCGTCAGTAAACCAAATGCTGCCCACATGCATATCGCCGTCATCAATCCTGTGCACTATATCGTTAGCGAATGTCTCTCATGCAGCAATGGTAGCGACGCTGAGGGGTTGCCGCATTTGAATTTTGTATGGATAGAAGTGTAAACTATGGCGCATTATACGATACGTGGACGTTGGCGTCATTTGGACCGCAGCTGCAACACGGCGAATGGAATCCCGAGGCCGCTGTTGGATCACCTGCTGCACTAGCTGCGCGTTGCCCTCAGTGGTTGCCGTACGCGGTCGCCCTACCTTTCCAGCACGTTCAAAAAAATGGCTCTGAGCACTATGGGACTCAACATCTTAGGTCATAAGTCCCCTAGAACTTAGAACTACTTAAACCTAACTAACCTAAGGACATCACACACACCCATGCCCGAGGCAGGATTCGAACCTGCGACCGTAGCAGTCCCGCGGTTCCGGACTGCAGCGCCAGAACCGCTAGACCACCGCGGCCGGCTCCAGCACGTTCATCCGTCACGTTCCCAGTCCGTTGAAATTTTTCAAACAGATCCTTTATTGTATCGCGTTTCGGTCCTCTGGTTACATTAAACCTCCGTTGAAAACTTCGTCTTGTCGCAACAACACTGTGTTCTAGGCTGTGGAATTCCAACACCAGAAAAATCCTCTGTTCTAAGGAATAAACCATGTTGTCCACAGCACACTTGCACGTTGTGAACAGCACACGCTTACAGCAGAAAGACGACGTACAGAATGGCGCACCCACAGACTGTGTTGTCTTCTATATCTTTCACATCACTTGCAGCGCCATCTGTTGTTGAAAATTGTAACTACTGTAATTTCGAAAGTTTGTCCGCCTGAAAATGTACTGTTGTCCCAAGCATATTGCAACAAACGGTGTATTTCTATCGCTGCTCGTTTAGTTTTTATTGCCGTTTCAAATATACCGGTCATTTTTGAAACACCCTGTATATTGCATTATTTTATTATGTTCTTAAGTATTCCCCCTTTTCAGTTCGTGGGTTTTGACGCGTATTTCGAGAAGGTTTTACAACAGCATGATTTCTTGTGATTTTTTACTATATTTCCGTTTAGATCTTCAGGTCAATGACTGCTTCGCAGCAGCACGTCCTGCTTGTCTTTTCAGTACAAGCCACTTCTCGGCATCACTGATGCGACATACGTCTGTTAGAGACTGCTTTCTGTATTCGAACTTTGGCTCCCAAATTCAATTTTTACTCTACACAGTTTCCTTCATGACTGCACTGATTAATCCTTGATCCCTCAAAATCCGTCCCACAAACCGATTTCTTCTTTTAGTCAGGTTGTGCCATAAATTTCATTTATTCCCATTTCGAGTCAGCACCTTCCTATTAGTCACACAATCTACCCATAAACTCTTCAGCATTCTACTGTCGCACGACACTGCAAAAGTTTCTATTCTCTTCCTGTTTGAACCATTTATTCTCCCTATTTCACTTCCGAACAAGGCTACACTACAGAAAAATACCTTCATACAACTTTTTAACATTTCAATTTATAATCGGTGTAAACAAATTTCTCATTTTCAGAAATACTTTCTTACTGTAGTCAGTCTGGACTTTATATCCTGATTACTTCAGTTGGTATCAGTTACTTGGCTGCCTGAATAGCAAAACTCATCTAGTACTTTCGGCATCTCGTTTAATAATATATCACCCCCAGCAGTACCTAATTTCATTGGACTACAATCCACTAACTGTTGTGTTGGCAGAAGAGCCAACACCGTATTACGAGAGGAGGCCGAAATGCACGCGTTTACCTCACGCAGGGTGGCGTGAGGAGAGAAGGACTATACTGACTGAGGTCTGGAACATGACAAGGAATTAGAATTCAGAAAGCGGACGTAGCTAGTTTGATACTTAACTTTGATGCATTAATGATGAACGGCACTCTTGACGGTACATGAGTCACATTTTATCTGTTCAGAAGACATATAGTAACTGAATATGGCGCCTTGCTAGGTCGTAGCAAATGACGTAGCTGAAGGCTATGCTAAACTGTCGTCTCTGCAAATGTGAGCGTATATAGTCAGTGAACCATCCCTAGCAAAGTCGGCTGTACGACTGGGGCGAGTGCTAGGGAGTCTCTCTCGACTAGACCTGCCGTGTGGCGGTACTCGGTCTGCAATCACTGATAGTGGCGACACGTGGGTCCGACGTATACTAACGGACCGCGGCCGATTTAAAGACTACCACCTAGCAAGTGTGGTGTCTGGCGGTGACACCACACTAACTTTGTTGATGATCGCCATATAACCTTCATTCAAAACACTATCTATTTCACCCAACTGCTGTTAGAAGTCCAGTGCTGTCTCTGACATACAGGGTAATTATTGAACTATGTGAAATAAAATTGTCATAACTTCTGAAAGGTTTCCATTAGGACGTTGAAACTGCACGGTTGGCTGAAGGGCATGATGAGAATTACTATGCGCATGCATGGTTTGTTTTAGCGTCGAAGCCCACTTTCATTTGGATGGGTTCGTCAGTAAGCAGAATTGACGCGTTTGGGGGACTGAGAAACCGCATTTCGCGACAGAGAAGTCTCTTTATCCTCAACAGGTGATTGTGCGGTGTCCAATGTCCAATCACAGAATAACCGGTGCGATATACCTTTATTGCACGGGGCTACCGAGTGGTAAATCAAGGTTTTGGAAGGTGATTTCAACTCATTTATTCAAAGTGACCATGATCTCGACAAGATGTGGTTCATGCAAGACGGAGCTCGACCCCCTAGAAGAGTGATGTCCTGGAGGAGCTCTTTGGCGACTGCATTCTGGTTCTGGGGTACCCAGAGGCCGCAGGCATGGGCCTCGATTGGCTGCCATGTTCTGCGGATCTAAACACATGCGACTCCTTTTGTCGGAGCTATATTGAGGACACGATGTACAGCGATAACCCCAAAATCATTGCTGAACTGAAAATAGCTATTCAGGATGTCATCGACAGCATCGATCTTCCGACACTTCAGCGAGTCTTGCAGAATTTCGCAATTCGTCTGCGGCACATAATCTTCAGTGATGGCAGGCATATCGAACATGTCATAACCTAAACCAGAATATCTGTAGTGACGTTTACACGCTGAATAAAGCGTGTGCACGCTGTAGTTTGTAACTAGTTTACGTCTTTTTAATATATTTCAGTAATTGTCACCCTGTAACTTCAAAGTCATCAGCAAAGTGGAAACTTTTAATGCTTTCTTCCAGATATTTAACTGATGTGTCGACAGAAGTGCCGACACAGCGTGATTTGAGGGGACCGCAATGCACACTATAAACACACGAAGGATGGCGTGAGGTCTGAAACAGGATACGTAATGAATGCTATAAAGAAAAGTACGTAGCTTTTGGAATACTTTACTTTAATCCATCCTTGTTGTATACATCGTTCTTGATGAGACATGCTTTATACGATAAGTATCAATTGCTATGTAAGGCTAATGGCGCCTTGCTAGGTCGTAGCCATGGACTTAGCTGAAGGCTATTCTAACTTTCTGCTCGGCAAAGGAGCGAGGCTTCGTCAGTGTAGTCGCTAGCAAAGTCGTCCGTACAACTGGGGCGAGTGCTAGTCCGTATCTCGAGACCTGCCTTGTGGTGGCGCTCGGTCTGGGATCACTGACAGTGGCGACTCGCGGGTCCGACATGTACTAATGGACCGCGGCCGATTTAAAGCTACCACCTAGCAAGTGTGGTGTCTGGCGGCGACACCACATTAACTCCATCTCTTTCACTCCTTTCTGAATGTGCAGGCTGAATACAAGCAGGCCATGACCCTGTCTCATTCCTTCCTCAACTACTGCTACCTTTCATGTCCGTTGAGTCTTTTGAGTGTAGTTGCTGTACAATTATTGATAACATTTCGCTCTCTGTATTTTACACGTCCTGTGCCTGGTTGTCGGACCTTTCATTTCCTCACCTCCTGTTTTCCTTTTCCAGGATCTGTTAGATTTGTTTAAAACTGTCTCTTATTTACCGACTTAGTCAGCTTCAGTATGCATGGTGAAGAAAACACCAACAGGTTGTTAAAAAGAAATAATAGTCCCTGGCAACGCCGAAACTGCGTGCAGCGCGGCCAAGAACAGGTAGCTTGTATTCCATTGTATTCCGGAGCTGTCCCTTCAGCTTGTGACACGATGCAATGCTGTGGGAAGAGAATAGGTAGACTCGCCGATGGTCGAGCCACGTTCCCACAAAACTACATTTTTCAGTTAAAGCATCACATTGTATGCAGTTTACACCTCTATTTGCGTATTTCTTTCTTTTACTCTTACGTCTATGTAATCATTAATAATTACCATGATACTCTCACACGCGAAACGAGACAACTACGTTTCGTTCACTACACAAATAAAAGCCTTTTGGAAATAATAGTGTATACAGTAACATCGTCTATATAAAAAGATGTACAAAAAGCACAATAGATCGTCTACACTAGACTATGCTAAGCCCAATAATACCATTTTGTACCTGTGACGTCACGCTTATCTCCACAGAGCCGGTACACGCATGTACGTGCAACGTTCACTTTAGACAACATGTTCAAAGCGACCACCTTGCATTTGCAAACACTTCGTCACTCACTGGATCATGCTTTGCTGGACCCCATGTAGAACACCTGTATCTACTTCTGTGGAGGCGGCACGCACGCGTGATGTTGTGTTCATCCATGGATGGAGTATTGTCTACTTCAAAGAAGGCCCAGGGAACATGGCGGCCAGAACAGTAGACCTCTATGACCAATCCATTTCCCTGGAAATGCTTCATTTAAATAGTTACGCATATTTATTCCAGTGTGTGGGGGTGCACCAGCATGCTGAAACCATAGCTGCCACTTAACACCATGTCGAACGTTTTCTAATGTACCAGGCAAAGTATTGCAAAAGCAGTTCTCCCTGAATTTCAGCACACAGATTTCACTCTCCATATCATGTTATTTAGAAAATGTTCGTTAACCTCCACTTGGTGGAGAAGTCATTGACAGAACTGTATCTGTAGAATGCAGTCTTCTGACCACTGGTGTTAACATGCAAAGATATGGATGAAGTTCTTCATCATGCAACATTTCAGCCACTAGTCTTTGAGATATCACTGCCTTGCAGTAGCACGGGTTCTTCACCGAATTGACTGGTGAATGGTTTCAAGAATCACGTTATTTGTTTGTGGAGTATGTGCAGTTCATGGACGACCTCGTCGAAAACCATTCTTGCTGGCATGTCATCCAGCAGCAGTAGCTTGGCTGTGGGGTGCTACACGTCACCGGGAAGCCACCCTACATAAACTTGACAGGTCAAGTTACGGCTGTGCACTGCACAGTTAGTAGACAAATGCATGCAATTTAAAGGATACCACTGTCATGTGATTTTGGTAGATAGGCTTGTGTCTTGAAACTTGACGAGCAATTGCGTGACGACCTAAAAGTGCGGTTTTTTCATTTCGCCCTGCATATCGATTCTGATATTTCTGCAATCTTGTTTGTGTGTTGCGTATGATAAAAGTGTGTCAATGAATTGTTATCGTTTCACATACAACAGATATTGGAGTACTATTAGATGACTTTCCAGATAGTTAATTATTGCATTTACTCTGAACTGATGTGTACATGTTTGGGGTAACAGCTCCCCTCCACAGCCGTAGCTGTAGGTGACAAACTAACATCTGTTAGGAACATTAGTTGTTTTCAGTAAGTTATCCGCTTATGTAGTTGTGTTGCTTTGAGATTAGAATTTGCACATTTATATGAATGTGTACAGTTACTGCAAAAGTGTTTATTTGAGTCAGATAGAGTTAGAAACTTCTTCAGGAGCATTAAACTAAAACTAAGAAACTCCTCCTGAACAGGCCATGAAGGTCCAACGGTACCAACTGGCCGCCGTGTCATCTTCAGCCCACAGGCGTCACTGGATGCGGATATGGAGGGAAATGTGGTCAGCACACCGCTCTCCCGGCCGTATGTCAGTTTCCGAGATCGGAGCTGCCACTTCTCAATCAAGTAGCTCTTTAGTTTTGCCTCACAAGGGCTGAGTACACCCCGCTTGCCAATGCGCTCGGCTCCAAGTGATAGCCCACCCCGACAGCGCTTAACTTCGGTGATCTGACGGGAACCGGTGTTACCACTGCGGCAAGGCCGTTGGCCTTCATGATCATTACATATTTCATTTTTCATGTCACGGGAATATCACGGCCTCCTCATCACTTTCTATGAGACTAGTTGAATCGTTTGGTATCATAAATACACCTTTAATTTTTATTGTAATCTGTCATGATATACATCTTCTGGTCTCATGACTGATAATTTGCTACAATATTCATAGAACGCTGTTGTCTATCATATGTTCAGCACGTTTTCATTCTACGTCTTCTTCTTGTGGGTTCAAATTAATTTGTGTACACAATACCTTTCTGTGTAATTGTTGGATATATACATTTATTCAAGATTTACGATTGTGGAATCTAGAAATTAAACATTTTTTGATACAACAGTGAAAACAATTCAGTGATGCTACAGCGGAGTCTCTTACTGTGATATAGTATTGAGTACAGTTTATTTGTGTTTAATTTCTGATGTGAGGTAACATTTATATTAATGCAGTATAGGACGTTAGCAGTATGTGGTGACAGTAAGTTGCACACAATCTTTTTTTTTTCTTTTTTAAAGTTTACCAGTGAAACAAGGAAGTGTACAGTTTCTGTTGCATATGTGGGCACTAGTTTTGTTTCTGAAAGTAAGTTAATACATTTTCTTTGAATTTTTTAAGGTATTTCAGCTTTATGTAGCGTCCTGGGAAACATTAATATGTTCTGCTATGATGAGAACTCTTCTGAAATGTTAGCGTTATTTTTTATGTTATGCGTCATCATGGATCTACATTTTTATACCTTTGTGTGGTAAGAGTTAAGGGCTGTTGTGTGCTTCAGTAGGTCCCAACAGAGAAATGTTTTCTGGCAATCAATGGGTTTAATACCATGACTGGCACTATGTAAAAGCCATTTAGAGTGCAATTCCTAGTGGAAAATTAAAGTATTGTGTTTGAAATAGTGAACTTAGAACAATTTCTACCCTTCAACCACGTAAACTGCCCATCGTGGCTGACTTGTAACGAAATGTTGTTCTTAGAGAACTAATTGAGATGGCAAAATTTTGTACATGGCTGCACGTTCAGAGACCGTGAATATAGTCACAATTGAAAGAAAAACAGCCCTCGGTCACTATTTTTAACGAATTAACCGGGGTTCAACACTGTTAGGAGTGTCTTCCTCAGAATTTAAATCAGAGAATGGTCTATATTCTACAACATGGTCACAGAATTATGACTAAAAACGTATGATAGATTATAAGTACGGAATTATCGTGAAAGATAAGTCATTTATAAAATAATAAATATGCCAAAAGGGCATTAGTCGCAAAGATATTTAAGATAAAGAAAACTGTGATGGCGAGCCACTAAGTGCTGCTCGTTACTTGCGTGATGCAGGTTTCAAAACGGACTGAGGTGCCCGCGTTAACAAATGCGGCCAGGTGAACATGGCACTGCAACGAGCGCGCCATCTAGTAGCCGTAGATACAATTAGGCTACTTCACATTGAAATATAGGCAGAAATGACTATAAATAAACAGTATTTGGTACATAATGGAAATTACATAATTCATTACTTTTTTGTACCCATTACATATTTCATTTCGTATACCACTGGAATATCTTTCTCATTACTTCCCATTAGAGTGCTTGAATCCTTTTTAAACACCCACAAACACACACACACACACGCGCACACACACACACACACACACACACACACACACACACACACACACACACACACACACACACTTCACTAATGCATTCAGAATATTATAGATTGTAGTCTGCGGCCTTCATCTGCATGTCACATACATCGCAACATCTGTCTCAAGCTCTGGTCATTTTTAACGTAGGAGCCTAGAGAGTATATTAACTTTATCTGCAATTGCCACGAGGCATCATCCTTCCGCTGGAACTGCGTTGACAAAAATAATGGGTCATTACTCATTCTCACGACCTAGCTGGCACAATTAACAGCACGAATAAGAGACTTAGAGCGGTTCTAGGCGATGCAGTCTGGAGCTGCGTGACCACTACAGTCGTAGGTTCGAATCCTGCCTCGGACGTGGATGTGTGTGATGTCCTTAGGTTAGTTAGGTTTAAGTAGTTCTAAGTTCTAGGGGACTGATGACCTCAGAAGAGACTTAATGCGCTTCATAAATTTTAAGCTTTCCAAGTCAGCCATATAAAGGAAGTAAATACCAACAAATTGTGATAGAATATTTTTTATGTATCACCCGCATCTCATTCCCATCCCCATCCCTGGTGGTAGTAGTGGTATCTTACTCCCATACTACTTTTCTACAAAAAGTGACTCATGTACAATTACAACAAATTTTGATGAAATAACGACATAAAGTAATGAGGAGATATATAAATCTCTCCAGCTATTCTCCCTCCTATTTCTCTACCCCTCTTCCACTTGCTATATCACTTACTTACCCTCTCCCACTTAGCAGTTTACACCCTGTACCTCTTTCACCTGCCTCCTCATACCATCTCCTTCTTCCAGCACATACTGGCTACATCTGTAACCTGCCTCCTCACACCGTCTTACGTTTCCATCTACTCACTACCTCTCTCCAGCTTCCACCTACCTTCTAAACACCCTTACTACTTCTTTCTATCTCTTCCCCCTCCCTTTGCCCACTTCTCCATCTCTCTGTCCATCTACTCCTCCTCCTCCTCCTCCTCCTCCTCCTCTCTCTCTCTCTCTCCCTCTCTCTCTCTATCTCTATCTATCTATCTATCTATCTATCTATCTATCTACCTCTGTCTACCTCCATATATAATCTCGGTATATCCATCAGAGCCGAGATTGTACCTGCTTAACATTTTCTCATGCACTACTAGAGCGTATGTAAAGCAGTACCTCTCCCCAATGATCATTCTGTGGATCCTTTAGTTAACCTATTTGTGCATTATTTTGTACAGGTAAAGACTAGTTTTCTTGTGGTACATATGCACTAACTGTTCTTTGTCAGTGATGTAGACTGATCTCAACTCTAATAATTTCTGGCACCTTTGTGACCAACTTTAGTATTATAGGTTAGTGTATGTCTTGAATTCATTGTTATGAAAGCTTTTATTTAAGTTTAATGAATCATTTTGAAGTCTGTATTTGTGTTTTCCTCTTTCAGATGATCTACTTGTTTTGTTCAATATTTCCTTGCCAGTTTTATTTTGTCTTCGTGGTTTAGTATCTTGAGTATGTTTCATTCACGTGAAGTTTCGTCAGATATTTATCTGAATATCTGTAACTGTTCCGGCGTAAAGTCAAGCACCGCCACGCCTGTCGGGAACGTTAGAGCACAGAGGGCTGTGAAGAAGACGTCAGTCAGCACTACGCTGACCGACCCCTCTGTAGGACAACACCGAGACAGCAAGGGCCTGTAGGCCGCTAGGCCGCCTGGCCGCGGCCCAGTTCGTCGCCTTCGACTGCGGCATCAAGAATAGGCACTTCTATAGCAGTGACTTAGGAACTGTATTACTTATCTTGTATTACGAACTGTATATACTTAAGAGAGTGCTTATGTTGCATGTCGCCCTCTGCAACACATCATTGTAAATTTCTCAAAGTTAAGTATTGGGATTTATTTTCTGTAAATAAAATTCATTTACACGATTTGCTTGTTATCTAGCGATTCGAGAAAGCAGGTTTCTTACGCACTGCATATTAGACGAACAGACACGATACGACAGTGTCGCACTCCTGTCGTTGGTAAAATTTAATCGTTGGGTAGACCATGTTTATGTGAGAGCTTAATTGTTGGATGAAATTTGAGCTATGTTCTTTTTCTATTATAGTATTAGATATTGACGTTCTCTGAATAAATTTTAATCAATCTTATTGCTTATACGCTTGCCTTCATTCTAACTAGGACTATCTTCGTATGTAAGGTACTGGTTTTGTGAGAGATATGTGTCTGATGTTGCTCAGCCTTTTATGTATGTTTAGTGTGGTACATGATTATAGTGACGGTTGGCATGTATTGATACATGAGTCTACTGAATTTTTGTTTCCTTTGGTTATTTATCAATACTGTTTAGATGTTCTTTTACTATATTTCTGGTATCTTCTGTTACTGCTGGGACCGAATAACGTGACAGCAATAGGTAAAACTTGTAGAATTCAAGACTGAGTTTTTGCCACAGTTTTTTTACGTTATGTGTTTGGCACATTCACCTACAGGTAACATCTTTTTTATATTAATTTTTATGTAGTTCGTTCTACCTGTTGAGACACGAAGCTTTTCATGAGGAGGGAAAACCATAATATGATGCAAATATTGTGAAACAAATAACCATAACAAATAGTGTGAAAAGTAGACGAATAATATTTACATTCAACTAAAAACATTTGTTGATTTACGCATTCATTCACAGAACAGTATATAGTGTTATTACTTTCCGCATAACATGCTGCATGCCAATGAAAGATAGACAACAACACGAACAATGAGATGTTCTGCCAAACTTCTTCTCTTCGTAAAAACAGCACGTTTATTGAGAAAAATTTCACCTTTACCTACCTCGAGGGTCAGATAACACTTACGTTGTACAGTGGACTGTTGACTGTATAACGCCAGTGTAAAGATATAGGGAAAACAGGGTACGGTAACGTTACATTTTGATCAAGACGGGATTCACAAATATATTCATTCTTGAAGCATACATCCTCGTCAGTAGAAATCTCTCTAAAAGTAAACGCAGTAGAAATGGTAGCATTTCCTCATTCTTTAGACCTACTAATGCACACCACATGGAGAGAAACACATCCCTTTTGGTTATTAGGTTCAATATAAAGTGAAAATCTGATAAAACTACAATCAAGATACATTTAAAATTTAGTTTCTTAATAAACAGATATTCAGTCTAGTAACCAGCTGTTTGTTTACTAAAATGTATTTTTAATACTTTCCATTCCCTTCCCAAAATTATAGATAAATAACAAGCAAGCTGTAAAAGTGCGAAGTGGGGACGTTTGCTAACATTTGGGAGGGGACTGCAAATTCCTATATTTACGTTATAACGAAAATGTGAGCCAGGAATTTTTACTTTTAATCTGAGAAAATGTGTCACAGAGATAAATATGGAAACGTAGTGTGTATGTATGTAGGTGTATTTGTTTAATTGTACACAGTGTATGGCCGATAACTTCTTCGACATGTACAGAGTGCCTATATCTACCGCATACTGAAACGCTCTGGGCTGTACGTTTTCATTCACCGCATAATGTATTTAAACTGCAAGAGTGACAGAGAGAGGGCAACGGAGAGAAAGGGAGAGAGAGAGAGAGAGAGAGAGAGAGAGAGAGAGAGAGGGAGAGAGAGAGAGTTTATCTCAGAGTTGCGGGGCATGTGTGGCTGGCAAATTGATCCGCCACAGCCACAGCCGCTGTGTGTGGCGTGGTCCAGCTTCAAGCGCGATCTAATCCCTTGTTATCACCATCAGTTCAGATTAATTTGCTTCTGCTACACAGCTAGGAGCCAGTGTTGGTGGTCTCGCACAATTACGGCACGTCGATGTCGCTCAATAGACATAATGGAAAGCCCGTAGCGAGCGGATGGAGACGAGGTAGAGCGACGGACAAATTAACTGCCAGATGCCATACGCAAAGGGACCACAGAACCTGAAACAACTGTATCGTCGAGTTTCTCCCATTCTTCGTGTGTATAACAAGCTTTGAACTGGATGTTCAGGTCGACAGTTGGCGGGTTTAACATTTACTGTACCAAACCGGCTTTCACTATTCCCAGGTAGCCACTGCATAAAGAAACATCTAAATGTTCAATGTCTTTTAAATATCGTCTGTGTAACTACCAGGAAACACGCAATTGTTACTCCAAATACATTTCGTTTCACTCATGTAAAGCATCATCTCTTATTTGCAATTAAACATAATTACAGTTTTCGTTTCCTTTCTGGATCTAAAAAGAGTTCGTCACAAAGGATACTGAGGTGTGATCTCTTATTTATGAAACTTATTGCCCGATGTTTGCGTACATCAGCAAGTGTCATATGCTGGCATATTTCTGAGGCATTCCGTCGCGTACCATTGGTAATGTTCGCCTACTGTCGCCTTTGTTTCTTCTAGCTCTACACATTTTGTGGTGAGTAAAACGACTCAGTTGAGGGACTGGCTGCTTCTCCTGAAAAGGGAAGAATATTGTTAACTTTGTTTAGGATTGAATGATGAGTAGAGCAGGCGAGTTAGAGGGGAGACATGGAGTTAGTGAAGTTTTGTGATTGTCACGAAACCCCTTTGGGGTCATGTGCGGTGGCGCTTTTGTTGAGTTTACCGAGGTTTGATGGAAAGTGAGGAGAGGAAAAACTGGGTCTTCTGATTCAGACTACCGGCCGCTGTGGCCGAGCTTTTTAGCCGCTTCAGTCTGGAACCGCGCGACCGCTACGGTCGCAGGTTCGAATCCTGCCTCGGGCATGGATGTGTGTGATGTCTTTAGGTTAGTTAGGGTTAAGTAGTTCTAAGTTCTAGGGGACTGATGACCTCAGATGTTAAGTCCCATAGTGCTCAGAGCCATTTGAACGATTTTGAACCGATTCAGACTCCGGTGTGTAGTGGTTCTGGTCTTGACTTTTGTTATGTGTGGATTGCGCTTGGTACACTTGTTCTCAGCGTGACTTCGCTCTATCACTGGTATTGACTATGAAAACTGTGTTGAGGACTTAGCTGTACGAAAAGTTTAGACCTCAGTTGTCTCGGAAAACTCGCTGTGTCGAGGGCAATGTCTGCCCCCTTGCCGTTTGGTCTCCTTGTGCGCACTGCTGTATATGTGATGGTATGAGTGGCGAACAGGAGTGTAACACTCTGTCATCTGCCGAGATTTCAGGGCTCCATTAGAGAGTAATAGCGATCCTTCTAACAAATCGCCAGGCGTGACTTTGCATATTTCGTACCCGTGAATTACAGAGGTTGCACATCACTGCTCTGCAGGCGTTTGAACCACGACCGTCAGCTGAGATAACGCCTCATCTTGAAGAGGTATATTGTATTGCTGCTCCGCTTGTTACGACAAACAGAGTCACAATTTCGCCACTTGTTCTCAGCTGTACCAACGTAGTATGACTTCTGAATACAATTAATCCTTCAAGTCTATTCAGAGTCAGATAATTTCTGATTGCGTTATGCATATTTTGAGCCAGAGTAAGTACTTCAGTGAGACAAACCCTAGTGTTCGCCTACCAGCCGCCATGCGGGTGAGTGTTCACTGTTTGTTCCATATTTGTGCTACCATCAGATCACGTTTTATTTTTCTAAAAGCTGTTAACATGTATTTTTGTCCTATTTAGAATCAATGAACTTGTGCCATAACTTTTCCAAAAATGGTTCAAATGGCTCTGAGCACTATAGGACTTCTGAGGTCATCAGTCTCCTAGAACTTAGAACTACTTAAACCTAACTAAACTAGGGACATCACACATATCCATGCCCGAGGCAGGACTCGAACCTGTGACCGTAGCGGTCGCGCGGTTCCAGACTGAAGCGCCTAGAACCGCTCGTCCATACCGGCCGGCTAACTTTTACAAAAGATCAGTACCGTGGTGATATATTAATCATTATCAACAGTTGACTAAAATAATTAAGGGCCACCATTTCATTAACAATATTTAACCGTTCATGTAGAGTGATAAATTTTGAGAATCTCTGATGCAGGCCATCAGCAACAAACGCAGTTGAAGAGCTAAATCAATTTATCAGAGGCATGGGGCAGGTAGTCAAGTGGAAGGTTTACTAGTTACAGTGATCTATGCTAGGGCGGTAACTCATTGTCACCTGTCACCTTCCAGAACATACCGCAAGTCCCGTGTAGCACAGTGTAGTACCAATAGCGTTCGTTTGGATGCCCCTGGATGTCTTTGCCTCTGCATGTTCTGTGTACGTAGTGTTGCCAACTTAATAGCCGTTTTGGTATTAAATTGATCTGAAAACGCTCTCTCCTTCTATGGTTTGCTATATCACGCTGTTTGTTAATATTTATTTATTGTTGTGTAAGTGATATGGGGAAGTAGTGTAGGTATTGAAGACATAAATGAAGAGTGAGTGAGTAAGGAGAGGACTGAAGAGGAGGCCAAAGATGAGAAAAGCTAGTGAACTTTGAATGCATAGTAGGGGAACAGTGAGTGTGTTGGTAATCAGGTGGAGATAGGACGGAAGAGAGATAGGTGACTTGAAGCGATAGGTGCAAGAGAGAGACAAAGACATGGAGAGACAGAGAGAGATATAGAGGGAGAGAGAGAGATGGGAAAAGTAATTTTTAAATGGTTTTTTCAATTGTTTTGTGTACTGACTGGTTTTCAATAATCATTTAGTTAATACATACCAGTTTATTGTGTATTTATGCTTGTGTATGCTGCGGTTTCGTTAAAAAGTGATGAGACATCCACGTTTACTGATTTTCGTGATGATCATACATTTTTCTGTTGTGCTTGACTTACGATATTTCTGTTTAACATGGCCTGCAAGTGTTGAGTGTTTAGTACTGACATAAATGGATTTAAACGCTTGTAATAATACTATAGAGAATACAGACACTGAGACATAAATGAAGTTTCTTCATTTTCAATATGCGAATTGTTATGAATACTTTACAAACAGTAGCAAATATAGAAAGCAGATTTGACCACAATGACATCTTTATTATTCTATTTACATGATTTACAAATTAATGGGCATGTCATGTAAGTTATCTCCTTAATAGAGAAAGTGCGCTATCAACAGCAAATACCGTTTTCATTAATGCCAAGCAGGACCTCCATAGAATGTTATGTCGGTAAAAAGACACGAAGGTAACCATACCAACAGTACATTCGTCTTATTGTAAAAAGAAGTCTTAAACTACTCCTCTACGTCAAATGCTTTTGACGGCGAGTTAAAAAATTTAAAGAGTTCTTTTGTTCTGCCTTTTTTCTTCTGTGATACTGTGTACCTGGAGAGGCCCCAACTAATTTCCCTCATTGCTAACACCTTCTTCTCATTTACTCCTAACGTCATCAGTTACATATATTCCAATCTCTGTCTTCACTTACGAAATTTTGCACTCAGCGATTCATTATTATTAACAGTTTTTGACGTTATAGTGGGACACAGCGATCCTACTTACAGTTTCAATAATAAGCAATCGCAATAATTTATTTATTTTTGGTTTCGATAAACGGATTCTGTCCAAATGACGATCTTCAGACCAGAGGCTCCAGAGTACATGAGCAACCATTGAATAGTACCTATCGGTACAGTTGCAGTAGTTACTATTGTACTCAGCAGCTCCATGAACTGGCTGTTAATGTTATCAGGACAGCAACCGGTCGCCAGAATCAAAACAAATAATGGGAACAGTTTTTTATATAAAACTAATATATTTGAAGTTACATAGGGTTTTCACTGATCTTCTGTCAGCTGGTGCCTTATCGTAGTTACCGTTCTACACATAGTACATTCCTCGGAGACTCTATGAAGAAGCTACTCATTTTCATCAGTTAATTTTCAGCATCGATCTCTAAAATTACTTCTCTACACTTTTGTTATCGTCATTAGCGACGTCCGCATAAACTTTTATTTTAATAGCGTGATCTATACGTTCAACCTCGAATTTCCGTTAAGAAATTGAGACCTCTGTCTGACACTATCAGATATCTTTTAGTAAAATATGCCCTCCTTTTCTGTGCTTCTCTGGTTCAAATGTTCTAATTGTTTCAGATGGCATGCGCGCACTACTTTGCTGCCAAGGTCTAGGAAGTCGTCTTCTACTTGGTCCCCAGTTTGGATGACAAGTTTTTTTCGTAGTCTCCTTCCCATCATTTTCAGTATCTTTCTTTTTCCTTGACTTAGCTTTGACCAGTATTCTATGCTCAGCTAACTAGTAACACTACAGCTTCGTTCTGTAAATATCGCAATTATACAGAATAAAGGAGGCACAACCGAGCTACTTTTATTTCTCTAGCTAAACCAAGCGATGAAATATCCCGGATCTGTGTCCTTACTGTGGTCGTGAGCATATTTCGGTTATGGGACTTGGGGGCTTTATTTTGTTTATGGTATTTTGCCAATTTAAGTAACATATTGCTTTCACTGTTTTAGTTAAGATACACAGATGAGAGAAACGGACATTCTGCTTGAGGTGCTGGTGCTTTCGTGATCCTGGTACTACCCGAGGTGGTAAAATCGTCCGTCGCACAAAAAAAAAATCGTCTTCCCTAACCAGAGCTGAGCAGCAAACCTAAAGGCACTCTCTGAAGGACGCATGGCCGGTCCAACCCTCGTATTTACCGGCGGTGCCGCAAAGTATAATTTTCAAAATTCCTATCACTACATCTACATGGATACTCCTAAAATAACTCTTAAGCGCCTGGCAGAGGGTTCATTGAACCACTTTCACAATAATTTTCTATTATTCCAACCTCGAAGAGCTCGTAGCAAAAATGAACATCTATATCTTTCCGTGCGAGCTCTGATTTCCCTTATTTTGTTATGATATGTTGGTCGGCGTGAATGTTGTTGATTGAGATTTCGTGAAACGATTCCGCCGCAACGACAAACGCCTTCGTTTTAATGATATCCACTTGAGATATCCACTTTGTATCATGTAAATAAAGGATAGAACGCTACTCACCGTAAAGATGGAACGTTGAGTTGCAGAAGAGGGCAACGAAAAGACTTCTACACATTATGCTTTTGGCCAAAGCGTTCTTCAGAAAAAAGGACACACACATTCACACATGCAAGCAAACGTCACGCACGCTACGGTGGCCGGAGGCAGCGGTCATGTGTGCGTGAGGTGTGTTTGCTTGCATGAGTGTATGTGTGTTTTCTCATCTGAAGAATGCTTTGGCCCAAAGCGTAATGTGTATCACATTTTCCGTTCCCTGGCTGCAACTCAACGTGTTATATTTACAGTAAATGGCAATAATGTTTTAATAATCCTGTTAATATTGCAATAAAAATATCCTTCATGTCTTCAGCTACGAGAGAGCGTTTATGTGCCAGCAATATAATGGTTATCGCCAACTACTGGCCTACAGTCAGTTCCACAAGAAAGTGTACGCCATAATGTTAAACGTAACGATGGTAGCGATATCTCTGCTAGTGGCCTCGAATCTGTGATCGGTTCGCTTTTGCACAGTGTATAGGTAAAAAGTGCGAGAATTAAATGTACGATTTTGTCAGTTGCAGCTTAAAATGAGAGCATCACAAGGCAGTTTTCTTTGTAAATCATCCAAAGGGACCAAATCTTTCATACGGAGCATTTTTAGAAAGTCAATGACTTTCGTTGCATGTTTGGGATGTTTCTCTAAACGCAGTTTTGGCTGTTTGCTCGTATTTACAGCCAGTTTAAAAGCTGTAAACATGTGCAATACCTACCTCCTTGTGAGGACCGTCAAGAAGTTATTTGAACGAGGCAAACTGGGTGCTTCAAGAGGATAATGGTCAGAAACATCCCTGCTGTCTCTGTACAGCGTCGAAACAAGACAATGGGGCAGTAGTAGTAGTAGTAGCTTTATTCAGCCGTAGATCTCTTTTTACAAGGATATAGGACATGTCAAAGTATTTACAAGTTTAGACCAATTTAAAATAAGCTAATTCGTATACACATATATTTACAGACTTCTAGTTACAGACAATCATTAGATTTACTCCTGGTATACAATGCTTTTTTTACAAATAACTTATTAAATAATGTAATGCCACACTGTTCAGTCATATCTCACTGTCAGTCACCGCACACTATATACACACATTGTTTCGTAACACTTCACTCACTACATTCACAAACACACGCTGGTGCTCCCTGTGCCGTTTTCTGTACTGCAACTTCCCATTCGCTATCCTGAAAAACTGAGTCCTGAAAAACTGAGTCAGCATCCCTCCATAATGAGTGAGATGTTGAGCTCAGAAAGACGAAGTGGTGTTAGTATTGTGCTATGCATAGCTTGAGGGGTAAGTATGTCTACAAAGGAAGAAAGAAGGAAAAAAACATAAAATGAAGGCGTTATGTGGAGTGTTGGATGTTATTATTGTTATTTATTGGTATAACATTTTTTTATCAAACCCCTACTTAGTTTTATGTAAGTAATCTTTCAGCATATTAAATGCATTGCATAACAGGTTCTTTTTAACTGCCCTTTTAAATAAGTGTATTTTTGCAATTTCTTTAATCTCTTTTGGTAATCTATTGTGCAGTTTTATTCCTTGGTAGAGAACGTGGTTTTTAGATTTATGTTTATTTTTTCTTGGTAAATGTAAATTCAGTCTTTCTCTTGTTGCATGGTCATATACAGAGCTGTTTGTGCAGTAATTAACAATGTTATTTTTGATGTGTATGACTGACTGGTAAATGTGTTCGCATGGAGCAGTTAAAATTCCCAGTGTTTTGAGCAAATCTTTCAATGAGCTCGACTATTATTTTTTGTTATTATTCTTGTGGCTGTGTTCTGGAGTTTGAAAATTGTGTTCATATTGTGTGCATTTGTTCCCCAAATCAGAATGCCATATCTAAGAATTGAGTGTATAAACGAATAATATGTAACTAAAAGACATTGCATGTTACATGCTGATGATAGGATTCTAAGGGCATAACATGCTGATGACATTCTGTTTGCAAGTACCTTTGTGTGTTCACACCACTTCAACTGAGAATCAATATTTATTCCTCGAAATTTTGTATTTGTTACACAATCATTTTTCCTCTTCAAATTGAAATTGATGGAATTAGTCTTCTTTATGTTCAATGTCACTTTATTGCTTATTGACCAATCATAAACTTCCTTCAGAGTTTCATTTGCTTTCTTGGCAAGGAGTTCTATTGCTTTCTCAGTGAGTATAATATTGCTGTCATCAGCGCAGGGAATTTTTTCACCATGAGTAACACTACTGTATAGTCATTGATGTATAATAGGAATAGTATTGGTCCTAATATGCTATCTTGCAGAACCAATATATTAATGTACTTTGGTTCTGTTTTACTATATGTTCAGATCTATTTGAAGTGTGTGTTATCTCTACTCTTTGCACCCTATCTGCTAGGTATGATCGAAACAAGTCATTAGCTACCCCTCTTATTCCTAATGCTTCTAATTCATTTAATATAATCTTGTGGTCGATTGTATCAAACGCCTTAGAAAGATCCGAAACGTACCTGTGACACACTCATCTTTATCAAGAGTATCAAGTACAACTTTTGTGAATTCTACTATGGATGACTCCGTATTTTTGCCACTTGAGAAACCAAACTGTGATTCGCTTAAAAGATTGTATTTATACAGGTAATTCATTAACCTGTCTTTCATTTCTATAATTTTTGATAATGCTGACAGAAGGGAAATGGGCTGGTCATTTTCTATGTCTTCTGCATCATATTTCATGAGCAAAGGTACAAATCTTGCCTGTTTTAACTGCTCTGGAAATGTCCCTGATGTGAAGGATTCTTTTATTATATTTGTTAAGGGGCCTTGTATAATCCCTATGAATTGTTTCAGTACACACATTGGTACTTCATCTAAGACTATTGACATTTTATCTTTTAGTTTCTGAACAGCTTCATTGGCTTCATTCTCTGTGGTTGGAAGTAACATCATTGTATTTAGTGCAACATTATTTACAGGTGTTATTTTTATTTCGGGAACTTTTTGTTGTAACTTCTCTGCGGTACTTGAAAAATGCTCTTTTACATAGTTTGCTTAGTGTTGTGGACCATTTATTACCTTATCCCCCTCCCTTACCAGTATGTGTCCGCCCCGGTAGCTGAGTGGTCAGCGTGACAGACTGTCAATCCTAAGGGCCCGGGTTCGATTCCCGGCTGGGTCGGAAATTTTCTCCGCTCAGGGACTGGGTGTTGTGTTGTCCTAATCATCATCATTTCATCCCCATCGACGCGCAGGTCGCCGAAGTGGCGTCGAATCGAAAGACCTGCACCAGGCGAACGGTCTACCCGACGGGAGGCCCTAGCCACACGACATTTCCATTTTATACCAGTATGTTATTCTGCATTCGTTTGCCTCTCCCTGTTTCCTTTTTTGTAACATCCCAGACTGCTTTGCTTTTATTCTGTGCATTATATATTATATTCTCATTAAATGACTTTTTTAGGCAATCAGCACTTTCCTATAGATCTTTTTGTATCTGTTATAGAAATTTAAGAAATCTGAAGCACTGCGAATATTTTTCGTGGAACTGAAGTGTTTAAGTGTTTGGGAAGACTTCTTAATACCTGCTGTTATCCATCTGTTTTTGTGAAATGTTGATACAGACATGCATACTTTTGGAAATGCCTTTTCAAAGTTCGATTTAAACAATGTGGAGAATTTAGAGAATTTCATATTCATATTGGTTTTCTTATACACTTCATCTCAGCTTTGCTTTGCGAGTTTTTTTTGAAAAATCTTTTATTTTGATTTCTGGTAGATGTCGTTTGTAGGCTTGTAGTTTTTGGAATGATTCGATGCCTGATTTTACTGTTGTTATTTGACAGTGATGGTATGGTAGTACGAGATCTTTTACAGTTACATCACATTTTACCCTGTCCATATTTGTGGCCACATGGTCAATTACTGATACGGTCATTGTAGTAAACCTTGTTGCACTATTGACCAATAGGGAAATGCCAAAACTTTGAAGGATGTTTATGAAGGTGCTGCTGGATTCATCTGTGATGTTAGTGTTGATGTTAATGTCCCCACACAGAATTATGTTGACTTTTGTACTTGAGATTTTGCAGGTAGTCTGTTTAGGTTTTTATGTTGGTGACGTCACGGAAAAATCCACGGTCACGTAGCCGAGACATGGGCACAGTTTACGACATATACGGTGCTTAATGGTGTGAGACAAGTCCGAATAGATCTAACCCGGGACGTCCTGTCGTACATTTCTATAGGCGGCTGCCGCTCGGTGGTCATTTACGACGGACAAACTCGAATATGTGCCGGTTATGGCAAAGGAGGCCACATCCGTGATGAATGCCTGCAATGCCGCATCATACAACTACGGCACGACGATGCGAATACCTACCGAACCACAACCGCCTTGCCAATCACCTATGCGGCGACACTGCAGGTCCAGCCCTCGCAAGACGCAGTTCATGTACGTCTCTCAGGGCCGATACACCCGGAGGGGTTGCTGCACCTTGACACCGGCAGTGACGCCCGCGAACATGACTTACAGCAGGACACACCGACACTAGAAGTTTACAAGAATACAAGGGAGTTATATGGAGACTGAAGACCGCGTCGCAGCAAAAAATGGTTCAAATGGCTCTGAGCACTATGGGACTTTTCTGAGGTCATCAGTCCTGTTGAACTTAGAACTACTTAAACCTAACTAACCTAAGGACATCACACACATCCATGCCCGAGGCAGGAGTCGAACCTGCGACCGATCAGTGCTAAAATTGACGGACATTTTTCATGGGTGGGTGACAGGGTTTACCACTTCCACCCGATGCGGAAGAGAGATCGGTTTCTCTATTACACCAACACTAAAATGGGGGATGTTTTTCCTACGACTCCTGCAACTACTATGGACTTCCACAATCCACCAGAGCAACCTTCCCCAGCTACGAACCTATCGACGGCACGGATAATCCACCCGGCATACCAAATAGCTACCATCAACACCAATAATATCGCTCCCATGTTAAACTTCAACTGATCCGGGGACACTCTAAGGGCAGCGGACATCGACACCACCCTACTACAAGAACTGAGGACAGGAGAAGGGACTGCATACCTCCCAACAGCGCGAGGGGTGGACATAATAGTTGAGGGAATCAAAATCGTAAATCTCTACACCCCACCGGGCACAGATACACGGAGGGATCGCTCCCACTTCTACGCAGAATATATCACGCTTTTATTCCTCGGCAGATACGATCACCTCATCGTAGGTGGGAATTTCAACTGTGTTCTCGATCGTTCAGGCCAATACCTCCATTTCACCACATGTCCCGAACTTCGCTTACTCGTCCGCCGCCTTGGTCTAAAAAAAATGGTTCTGAGCAGTATGGGACTTAACTGCTAAGGTCATCAGTCCCCTAGACATTGGACTACTTAAACCTAACTAACCTAAGGACATCACACACATCCATGCCCGAGGCAGGATTCGAATCTTCGACCGTAGCGGTCGCGCGGTTCGACTGTAGCGCCTAGAACCGCTCGGCCACTCCGGTCGGCCGCCTTGGTCTCCTCGACACTTGGGGAATGGTACAGGGCGACCGTCCGGGGCATACATACACCACGAGCCACTCCGCTAGCCGATATATATATATATATATATATATATATATATATATATATATATATATATATGCCTCCCTAAAACCAGTTCTTCTCGACGCGAAACGTTCGCCGTCTGCCTATTCGGATCATAGCAACTACATCTACTTCATCAACCTACGCAGACAATGTATATGGCGTATTGCAGGACTTCGGAACTTCAACGTCACGCTACTGCGGGACCCTGAATGTCGACAACAGGTCACCGACAAGTGGCACGCTTTTGTTGGAAGTGCCATGCGTTACGAGACCACACTGCAGTGGTGGTTACTGTGCGTCAAACAGGCCATTCGACGCACCTTGACACACTGTGGCAGGGCAAAAGCCAGGTGGAATCACCACTCAAGAGATTTCACTAGAGATTTCTACCATAACGCTCTACCCGTGCCCATGGACCATCCCCCGTCCCCTGAACGTCTAAAAGATGCTCAACGCATCGAGGCAAAGAGTTTAACATTGACCAGATGCCGTCTGGAATATTATATGAACACGCGGCCAAGATAGGATTAACAGTGAAGAACCTTCTGTGCATCATATTGTTCAAAATGTTCGCCGACACCGACAGCCATTAATGACAATTTTAGACCTACCCGATGGACGACTGTTGACTTCGCAAGGCACTATAGACTTCTCTGTCAAGAAGTACCCGCCGTTGCAGAGTCCATTGCTGAGCTTGTCCAGGAGATCCACTTACATTAAAAGCCGCTGTAGCAACTCTCCTGGCTGCGGAAGTGACCACCGCCGACGTTTATGGCGCTCCGGCCAAAGGATCGCTGAACCGATCTCCGGGCCCGGGTGGTTTACCGCTCGAATTTCACAGATCCATCCAAGATTTGATGTTGCCATGATGGAGAGACGTATAATGGGAACTTTTATCCGGCGGAGCACTTCCAACGTTCATGGAAGTCCCGAAACCTGCAGGAGGAACACCTCTCGATAGTTATCGGCCGATCACGTTATTCAATTCCAAGATTTTCGCACGCCTTCTAGCTGTGTGGCTGCAACGTGTATTACGAGAAATAGTTTCCTACGAACAAACATCCCTAGGTGGCGATCGCAATATACAGAATCCCTCAGTGAATATAGAGAGATGTGATCGCTGTGGCCACAAATTCGCGACTGCCAGGCGCTTTAATTTCCATCGACTTCAATCAAGCGTTTGATCGTGTCTGTCACGCATTCCTTAATGCAGATTCTCCCGACGTTCACGCAGATGACTATGTGGCTCCTTCGTGGGGCAATGTCCAGGCTTCTCGTCAGCAGCAGACTTACAGAACCTATATGGATTGAACACTCAATACAGCAAGGTTGCTACTGTCGACGGTGCTTTATGAGATCGCGACGGAACCACTCATTTGCGGATTACGGCGACGCTTGGCAGGTATTCCACTCCGGGATCAAGTGTTCCGCTGCCGAGCCTACGCAGACGACTTGGCCCTCGTCGTATGTTCAGCAGCCAACATACAAGCTGCAGTGCAATGGATTACCCGTTACAGTTCAGGGGCAGGGAGCACTATGAACGTCGCAAAATCATGCACCACGCTGCCCGGAGTGGCCGAGCGGTTCTAGGCGCTACAGTCTGGAACCGCGCGACCGTTACGGTCGCAGCTTCGAATTCTGCCTCGGGCATGGATGTGTGTGATGTCCGTAGGTTAGTTAGGTTTAAGTAGTTCTAAGTTCTAGGGGACTGATGACCACAGCACTTAAGTCCCATAGTGCTCAGAGCCATTTGAACCATGCGCCACGAAGATTGTGGCCTTCCCACAGACAGCGTAGCACCCTTTCAGCTGGTGGACACCCTTCGCTATCTCGGATTGGTGTACACGCGAGACGTTCGCCGCATCTCGGGGATCATTTTTCGGTCGCTACTGCAACGCATCCGGGCAAACTGCCTCTAAAATGCACATCTTAACAGCTGTTAGTACTTACTCAGTAGAAGAGACATACACCGCACTGGCAGAGATGAAACAGTGCTCGCAGCTCTTAGAGTGTGCAGTTTAGAGTCCATTTTTAGTCGACATTGTTTTATTGTTTTGGTCCACACTACCTTATTCAAATATGGAAATCAAAAAGCCTGCTGTAAAAGACGGCCTCTAATTTTCGACTCAGTCGTTTCCGGAGCAAGGTCCTTACCTCAGATTGATAAATTTACGGCTCAGCATCATCCCAGAAAGTCTGTTACTACATCACGGTATCACCTTGTATAAGACCGCTCTCCATTCAGGATTGAAATGTTTGCGTTCTTCCAGGTTTGTAAACTTGGTACACAAACAAACTGTAAGATTACCGTTTATGTCACTGCGTTGTTCACTTTCAATTCATTATTTACGAACACACACACACACACACACACACACACACACACGCACGCACACACACACACACACACACACACACACATACATGCACACACACACACACACACACACACACACACACACACAAACACACACACACACACACACACACACACACACACACACGCACACACACATATCATTAATACCGGAAGTTCAGAAAATTTACAAGTAATACTGCAGAAAATAAATGAGTTTTAAGCTTTATCTAAAACAGACCTGGCCTTGAACTCCTTGTACTAGAGAGATTTAGCCCTTCCTTCTTCTAGTCCTTTGCTTTTTACTTTTTCTATAAATTCTGAAAGTGAACAGAAGCAGAGAAATGTTACGAATGCTATTAGGTTTTTATCAAAATGCGAGAACAGAGACATAATTTTTATCTCGCGTACAGTAAATTGATGTCATACTCTTAGTAATGTCAGTTTTTAAAATGAAGTCGTAACAGACTGAAACTTCTTTCTCCTTATATCATCATCAGGATTTCGTTTCAGCGAGCCGGGTAGGAACTTTGTGAACCACACGCCTCCATTGGTTTCTGACCTGGTATAGCTTTTCCCTCTCCACTACATCCCATGTTACTCCTGTCCTCTTGAGATCTTCCTTAACCTGGTCTGTCCATCTCTTTGTAGACCACCCAATTGCTCTTCTTCCTGGTACCTCCATCTCCAAATATTGGCGTAGAGTTCGAGTCGGGTGCATTCGCTTCACATGACCGAACCACTTCAATCTCAAAGCACTCATTCGCCCCTCTGTAGTCAAAGTCACGTGCAGGTCTCTCCTTACACAATGATACATGACTCTGTCTCTCCTACTTTTTTTTTGAGCTGACCTAAGGAACTTCATTTCACATGCTTGTACTTGACGCTCTTCTCTCTTATTTATGACACAGGCCTCTAGGCTATACATCATGAGTGGCAGGAGATAAGTTTTTATACATGGTCCAGCCTGTCCTGCCTTATATCATGTTTGTAAATATAGAAGTTCTTAATGATGTGTGCTACAGAGAGTACAAAATGGGTAGAATATGGACAAGGGAGCAAATTTACCGATTCTATAGAGCCAACGTTGCAATATAACGTCCGTCCATTTTCATAAACAAACTGAAGTGTTAGCGAGCGAGATGTAGCCCATATTTTCCGCTGCGGTTGCAAATCACAATGGCAGCCATGTTCCGTGCGATGCTGCACCTCATTTCTGAGCGTTGTGGAGTTTCTCAAAATAAGGGTTGTATTTAAGTAAATGCTGTAAAAAAATTATTCTATAATCGACAGTTTTACTTTTCAGCTCAAGAGAATGTTCGTTTAATAATTTTGCTGGGATGAACCGCGGCATTGTGAGATCTAAAATAGAAATATAATGAAAAATTAAAATTGTCAGTACAAAAATCGTCCCTGGGGCACTATATTTAGTAACTCATTTCATTCATAAATGTTCCGCTGTTACTGCCGCCTCGTACAAAAAAACTGAGCAAAGATACAAAAAAAAAAAATAAAAAAATAAAAAGAAAATAACTATTACTTGTCTCGCTTTTACCCAGCGATTTAATAGCTGCACATTACGGGGAACTGAAAAAAACTTAATGGGAACGCTTTCATCTAAAACCGCTCTGTAAATTAAACCGTTGCTCACTGAATTAAAAACACAATATATTCTTGGCCGGCCGCGGTGGTCTAGCGGTTCTAGGCGCGCAGTCCGGAACCGCGCGACTGCTACGGTCGCAGGTTCGAATCCTGCCTCGGGCATGGATGTGTGTGATGTCCTTAGGTTAGTTAGGTTTAAGTAGTTCTAAGTTCTAGGGGACTGATGACCACAGTAGTTAAGTCCCATAGTGCTCAGAGCCATTTGAACCATTTTGAACAATATATTCTTCAAATTATACTACTGCCACTCTGCTTCGTGGAAATAACTTCCTAACACTGTGAAACATATCAGTGATAACTGCCGTTATAAATTGGTCAATCAGTAACGAAAATAATGTAACAACTGACTATTACAAACTGACTTTCATCTTGGATTGCTTTTGAAGGCAACCACTAGTTGTGGGTGCCATGCCTCTTACAACAATATTTCGAGCAATATTTCGAGCGGCGCTCGGTGTAAGCTCGGAGGTTCTTATAAGTGAACATGAAAGAAATTTTTCCGAAATCCTTACATAGAGGATATTTTCCACACATGTCACCTTTCTCTTATTATTCAATAACGGCTTGATACTCATTATCCTAGCTAATATTTTAACGTGGAATACAAACAAAAAAAAAAGGTTACTGGATCGTTACAGCGTGCGCGAACCACGATATATGAGGTGTGCCTATAAAACAACGTGACTGAACCTGTCGTAGTGTACAGGGTGTCCAGAAAAGGACTCCCTGATTTCAAAATTAAATATCTCGAAAACAAAGATCGGTTGAGGAATGCAGTAAACGGTATGTTTATTGTGAAAGCTGTAAGAAGTTTATACAGCAGTTTGAAATAATAGTTACAAAAGCTCCTAACAGATGGCGCTGTAATCGCCATACGTAATGCCTAGTATAAATAGTGATCCGAAGCCCAGTGCGATCAGTTCCACTATTGAAACGTGAAAGGAGGTTAGCGTACCGAAGGAAGAGATTAAAACCATGTACTCCATTGAACAACGCGTTTTTCTGGTGCTAGAGTGCCACAGGTTAGAAGAGAGTCCTGCGGCAACAAGCACTATTTAATGTTCCAATAGGACCCGATGCGAAAACCATTCGTACGCTCATCGCAAAATTTCAACGAACAGGCAGCGTAACTGATGATCTAGTGGGGCATGTTGGCCGCAAGCAAACGGCAGTTACGCCTGAAAATATCGCCACAGTTTCTGGAATTATTCAGCGAAATCCAATGTCATCCGTCCGTAGAATTGCATCTGAGACTGGTTTTAAGCGTTCCAGCACGCAGAAAATACTGAGAAAGAGCCTACACATGTTTCCATTCAAAATTCAAACGCAGCAGGCCATACCCGTACGAGCTGTGCAACAAAGGGTTTCCTTTGCTAATCAGATGCTCACAATGATAGATAGTGAAGGATTTGATGTTGGCTGCATCTGGTTTACAGATGAAGCACACTTCCACCTGAATGGATACGTGAATAAGCAGAACTGGTGATTTTGGGGTTCCGAAAAGCCATATTGGTGTGAAGCGAAACCCCTGCATTCTCCTTAAGTTACTGCGTGTGCAGCAGTATGCAGCAGAAGCATTATTGGCCCTTTTTTCATTCGAGAAACGGTCAATGGTGCACGTTACGTTGCAATTTTGGAACAATTTGTCGCCACACAGCAAGCGTTAGAGGATCGACCAGGTACTGAATGGTTTATGCAAGATGAAACCCGGCCACATCGGACGTAACAAGTGTTTCGCTTTCTTGAGGAATACTTCGGGAATTGAGTCATTGCTTTGGAATATCCCAAATTTATTGGTGCAGGCATGGATTGGCCTCCTTATTTGCCGGATATGACTCCCTGCGGCTTTTTTTGTGGGGCACAGTTGAAGACATGCTCTACCCGAAGCATACCGCCACGCTGGACGAGCTTGAATCGGCGATCTCTGTGGCATGTGAATCCATTTCGGTTGAGACACTACGAAATGTGATGGCGAATTTCATTCTTCGTTTGCGCCACCTCTGTAGTGTCAATGGTGAACATTTTGAAAACATTGTGATGTGATTGTTTGCAAAGATAGTTTTCATACGATTATTTCACTTATGTATGCTGATATGAGCTGTACAGCGTACAGCGCCATCTGTTAGCAGCTTTTGTAACTATTATTTCAAACTGCTGTATAAACTTCTTACAGCTTTCACAATAAACATACCGTTTACTGCATTCCTCTATCGACCTTTGTTTTCGAGATATTTAATTTTGAAATCAGGAAGCCATTTCCTGAACACTCTGTAAGTGCGCATGCGCCAAAGATGAACGACCAATAGCTGTGAAGCGTGAAGGCTTCTCAGTCGAATGCCTCGTTTCTGGTGTCTTTAGACAAATTAGTGTGGCCGTGGCCGTTGTTTCCGTAAGAGCTGTTATTTTAGAATGAAATTTGCACTCTGCAGCGGTGTGTGCGCTGATACGAAACACAGCTGTTTTCTTTGTTTTGCCGGAAAAATGATACGTGTAATAGTAGAGCAACGAACTGTTACGAAGTTGTACATGAAACTTTGGAAAACTGCTACTGAAACCTATCTGTTACTAAAAGAAGTGTACAGAGAACACCGGTTACCACTACGTGAGTTTTCATTGATTTAAGCGTTTCCAAGATGGCCGAGAATACGTTGAAGAGATTCACGCTCTGGACGCCATTCAGCATCAAAAACGGATAAAATAGAGAAAAAGTCGTTAATGTGAGTCGATCTGGCCACCGCTTGAGTATTCGATCTATTGCTGAAACCGTAGGAATTGACGAGGAATCTGTAAGGCAAATTTTACAAATCCAAGTGGACAAGACACTCTCCTAACAGAAATTCGTGGAGTCAGTAACTGTACGGTTGTGGATGCTTCCTGAATAAGAGTCAACTGCCCGCATCCCGTGGTCGTGCGGTAGCGTGCTCGCTTCCCACGCCCGGGTTCGATTCCCGGCGGGGTCAGGGATTTTCTCTACCTCGTGATGGCTGGGTGTTGTGTGATGTCCTTAGGTTAGTTAGGTTTAAGTAGTTCTAAGTTCTAGGGGACTGATGACCATAGATGTTAAGTCCCATAGTGCTCAGAGCCATTTGAACCATTTTTTGAAGAGTCAACTCCAATGATCTCTTGTTTCAGTCTTCAGGTTGAAGAGTGGTTTAATACAACTCTCAACAATAGTTTAGCCTGTCTTCATTCCTCCCTGTTTAACTTTTATCTCCTGTAGGGCCTATTCCTATCCAATGCCAAACTGTCAGTTCCTTGATGCCTCAGGATCTGCAATGTCAACAGAGCCTTCCTTTTAACCAGGTGGTCCCATAAAGTTCTTTTCTTCCCAAATCGGTCCAGTTTTTCCTGATTACCTGCCTGGTCTTTCTATTTGATTTTCATGCCACTTCTAAATCACCTTATTCAGAGGCTTCTGCTTTCTTCATGTCTGAACAGCTTATCGTCCACGTTTGTCTACCATATTAATCTACACTATTGACAACTAGCTTCAGAGAAGGCTCCTTAACACTAAAATTGATATTAGATATTTTAAAAAAATTCTGAAATTCTTTTCTTGCGTTTATACCTGCTATGGAAATAAGAACAGCGAGAAATTTAACAACAGAGTTTCGGATCACGAAGTAGATGAACTTAATGAATTCTGCTGTCTAGGTAGCATAATAACACCGGGGCAAGAAGAACGTAAATAACAAAGTAACACTGGCAAAAAGGGCACTCTTGGGCAAGAAAAGCTTACTAGTAACATACATGGCCCTTAATTAGAAAAAGAAATTAATGAGAGTGTACGTTTGGAGCACAGCACTGTATGGCAGTGAAATACGGACTGCGGCAAAGCCAGAAAAGAAGAGGTTCGAAGCACTTCAGACGTGGTGCTGCTACAGAATGTTGAAAATTAGGTAGACTGATAAAGTAAAGAATGAGGAGGTTCTTTGGAGAACCGGTGAGGAAAGGAATATAAGGAAGCATTGAGAAGTAGAAGAGTCAGAGTAGTAGCACATCTGTCAAGACATCACGAAATGACTTCTTTGGTAGTAAAGGAAGCTGTAGAGAATAAAAACTGTAAAGGAAAACAGAAATTGGAATACACCTAGCAAGTAATTGAGGATGTAGGTTGCGAATGCTACTCTGAAATTAAGAGGTAGGCACAGGAGAGGGATTCGTGACGGGCTGAATCATACCAATCGGAAGTCTAATAACTAATAAAAATAAGTAAAACCGGTTACCAGAGGAACCATCCGCAACACTCACTATAGTTACGGTGCGTCGATCAAAGTAGGCGGCGCTAAAGCGCTCCGTAGCAATCACGTGGGTTCACAAAGTGTAAGTCCAGACCGCTCACCGAGAACTACGTTCCACCAACTGGATACCACGTCAGACACCAGCAACAGGTCGTGGTGGTACCACAAGACCATCCCTCCATCCGGTGTCGAGTATCAAGGGACCAGCGCGTCTCTTCCTGAAGAGTGAATACCTCAAAACTGTGTTTAGTTCGAACCGATAAACAGACGGAGTTAATTTCTCGTTAGCCCGATTGTAACCATCAGTTTTTCCTAAGCTAATAAGGAAGCTGTTTGTAACATCTACTGGGTCCTCCTCAAATAGCCATCATTAGTTCCTTTCCGGTCGAACCAGAAAACTCATTAACTTCCTGTAAAGTTTCATTTCCTACCAGATTTCTTCGCTTTAGTCTAATTTAATTCGGCTACAGTCCATTACCCCTCTTTTACTTTCGTTGATATCTCTTTCGAAGCCATTTTCCATTCCATTCAACTGTTCTTTCTATTCCTTTGCTGTATCAGGCAGGAATCTCGAGGCTTCTATTTCTTCTTGCTGAAGTTCAACTGCCTTTCCAAATTTGATCCTGGTTTCCCTTGCTGCTTCCTCAACGTACGGACTGAATAACATCAGGAAACGGCTACAACCTCTTTTCACCCTCTTTCAACTAATGAATCCCTGTCATGCCCTTTCAGTGCTACTGTGATGACAGATGCGATAAGGCACAGGAAACGAGAAGTCGGCCTACACTGATTCTCCGACCTTAATGCACTTGTCTCAAGAACATGACACAAACACAAGTTCCAATCAGAACAAAATTCTTTCTGTACCACTGCATCATTCGGCCTCTTTCTCTAAGTCCTTCTCAGTAGCAGCAGCCCTGACTCTGGATAATGTCCAGCATTATGTTAGAGAACTGAGTAACACTCCAGCTCAAAAAGACAGTTAATGACATATCTACCACAGCAACGTTAATGATTACCATTGTTCCTGGACGCACTCGTTACCCCGTACATACTTGTTTCCAGATCTTCTTCATTTCCCATTGTTCTTAGGTGTTGTGGTCTCCTTAAATTTCATTCTCCACAGCTCTGTATATAAGAAAACACATATCTCGTAGACTTATAAATCCTTTTATATCTGCCACTACCATTCTCATTATTCTAGTTGTTGTTAGCATTATTATTATTATTATTATTAGTGATAGCAGCAGCAGTAGTATAAGTACAGCCAGTATTAACTTTATTAGTTCTTGGTCAGTACTACTTATTCACATATCCGCTTTACAGCCTTAAAACACTTTGATATTATTTGTCGTTTTGAAGTTGTTCTTTGTTAGGTACCTATGATGTAAACAAAGATACTAGAAGTGTGAAACCGATGTTAGAGAGGGCGTGTGGCCCTGATCAGGTCATGTTAAATATATAAAAAGCCTTCTCCAATTTTACAGTCTTCTTAGGTAACCGTTGGGGTCTGTATTGCCTCCTATGTTCATACATTTCCGCAGAACACGACATGATCTTTTCCGAGGTCGACAGCAGCCAGTTCTTCCAATCCTCTATAAATAATTCATGCCATAATTTTTTACGTCATGACTCATGAGACCTGTGGTTCGACAGTATTCATGCCTCCTCTCTGTTCTTCGGGGAGTCTAAAGGCATTTTGCTCATCTCATATATTTTGCGTCCAAGGTGGAACATTTTTGTCATAGCTGGCTCTAGTTATTACATTCCTCTTCAAATCTGATGGTATTTTCTCTGTCTCATATATCTTGCACAGCAGATGGAATACTTTTGTCATGGCTGGCTCTCCCAAGTATCTTAATAATTCTGTGGGAATATCGTCTACTCCAGGATTCTTGTTTCAACTTCCTTTTGTGCAGCAACTGTGTTACTGTGTTTGCTAACTTTAATGCTGGTAGGTGGTGCACATCCAAAAACAGGTAAAATATGATGAAGGTTTACGAAAATGTTGTTCTGAAATTAAGTGCGTTACAAAATCAGTCAGCACTATGTGTGAAGCAATAATATTGTGCATCACTTGTGATAATGGGGCTTAAGTACTTATATACAGAGTTGTGAAGGATCACCTATAGCGACTTCAATATACGTCGGTCTATCTGTCTGTGTCGATCCTTGGAACTGTTAAGGGGATCACACCGTGGATCAAGTCGAAGAAAATCGATTTTCGGTTTTCATCATATTTCGATAGATCAAGGTTTTATTTAAGTACTCTGAAAAGGATTTTGCTGAAAAACATTTTTTTTCGGTCATTTAAAAAGCATTTTCCTACCACGTGTGTTCATGTGCCACTCCCACTTTCTGTCATCCAGTTTTCTGCATATATTTTAGATCTTTATATCCCCTACATTGCACGTTAGGGATTTTTTTTCCTCCTGAGTGTGCTGGCTATCCTTGGAATGCAACGGTCGGTATTCTTTTATTTCTGTTGTTTGTAAACAACACGCTTTGAAACACGTGGTTGGTTTTGTTCAAGTGTGATTTCGAGTAGTTGTTATACTTACGTTTGCAGTGCTTGTTTACGTGTGTTTTGTTGTGTTTATTGAAGATGACGAAACGTAAAGGTATTTTCAAGAAACGACAATTTAGAGGAAACAAGTTGAGAAATCTGTCTCTACAAAAGGTTATGTCGCCTGGCAACAATGTTTCTAATTGTAATCCTTCAATAAGTGCATCATCAAAGAAGTTCTCACCATTTCAAGAGAGTTACAACGAATTCACTGTAAGTGACTAGGGGTGCAGCAACATTATTACAAATTTGAGAATATTATCAGATGTCATTTCTAACTTTGTACAATGTAGACAGTGTGGTGAGTCACAGAGTGTGAAAATTTGTGAGAGTGCCAGTGGGAGAAAAGTCGTAGCAGTTGCTTTTTATTTAATTTGCACTAAATGTTCAACTGTGATTTCATTTATGAGATCTTCAAAACCAGATGGAAGTGGCTCTTATGAAATCAATACTAGATTAGTTTATGCCTTACGATCCATTGGCAAGGGCATGGCTGCAGGGAGAACATTTTGTTTAGTGATGAACTTACATCATCCACCAAATATATTTGAAAAACTGGCTGCAAAATTAGAGAAGGCTGTATGTGAGGTCAGTGAGGAAAGCATGAAACTGGCTGCTAGGGAAGCAGTGGAAGAAAATGATGGATGTTCCGATATTGCAGTTGCACTTGACGGAAGTTGGCAGAAAAGAGAACATACTTCTCTCAATGGAGTAGTGACTGCCACAAGCGTAGACACCGGTAAAGTGTTAGATGTGGAGATACTGTGGAAATATTGCAAATGTTGTAAAGTCAATAAACATAAAGAACACAACTGTGTGGCTAATTTTAGAGGGACAAGTGATGGTATTGAAGTTCATAGAGTATAACAAATATTTCATCGTTCCGTAGAAACAAGAGGCATACGGAACACCAAATATTTGGGCGGTGGTGACAGTAAGGCATACAACAATGTGGTGAACTCTATATCATATTAAGATGCCATTACTGACAAAATAGAATGTTTAGGTCATGTTCAAAAACGTTTGGAAAAAAGGATGAGAAAACTAGCTGTTGATATGAGAGGAAAAAAATTAGAAGATGGAAAACTATTGACCAGATGGGGTTGGTTAACTAAAACTGAAATAGAAAACTTGCAGGTATACTATGGGCAGGCAGTTAGGAGAAATAAAGAAAATCTAGAGGCAATGAAGAGAGATGTTTGGGCCATATTCTTCCATACGTCCTGTAATGATGACAAGCCATGTCATGGATTGTGTCCATCAGGAGAAAATTTGTGGTACAAATACAATTGGGCTCAGGCAACTGGAGAATCTTATTCTCACCAGCATTCCCTTCCTGCTGCTGGTATTACAACAATTAAACCAATTTTCAGAGACTTGGCTCATCCTGACCTTCTAAGGAAATGTCTGCATGGGCAGACACAGAACCCAAATGAATGTTTCAACAGCATAATTTCGAACTGCCTTCCTAAAACTGTATTTTCCTGATGCTGTTAGTAGATTCAATAGTGGTAATATTGGAAACTGTTGGGTATTGTAAAAGCTGGGAACTAATCTTGATGAAAATATAATCACTGGGCTGCAACATTGCGACAAAATGATGACAGCCGATGCAGACAGTTCTGCATCTGATATTGCCAAGAAAGCAAGAAAAACATCCAGGAAGGTGAAAAAGAAACTCGAAGACCTGCTAAAGGCCGAAGAAGGGCCACCTTATGCAGCAGGACAGTTTTAATTAACTGTAATTAACAAATTTCGAGCGTTTTTTCTTTAAATCCAATTTCCCACAAACTAAAATTTTCAGTACATTTGCACCATTATACCACAAACTATCATAGATACCTGAATGAAACTTTCAGAGACCCTGCATAACGTAAAAAGCCACCTCTGGCACTACAATCATATATAATCCCCAATTAGGAATTGCACAAAATATATTTTCTTCAGAAAAAACTTAATATATTTATTACTAAATTTTAAAAAAGGTATTTCTTAAAAACTATAAAATGTGTAAAGTGTATTTCAGTACAGTTGATTCTGTTAGCATCATGTAACATACAGTAAAAATATTAAGGTCCTGCATCAAATAGATTTTTCAGAAATGGGTCAAATACTTGACTACATTAACAGGGGTAGATAGGCAGGGTGTGGTCCCCTTAAGAATTAAATTCAGTTGACTGATAAGGAAAGGGATAAGAAGGTTCTGTGCACCATCGTACAGGAAAGGAATATCTTGAAAACACAGATAAGGACAAGAGACTTGGTGATAGGACATCAGGGAATGACTTCCATGGTACTAGACATAGCTGTAGATGGCAAAAACTGTAGAGAAAGACAGAGACTGGAATACATCCAGCAAATAACTAACGACTTAGGTTGCAAGTGCTACTCTGAGATAAAGAGGTTACACAGGAAAAGAATTCGTGGCGGGGTGCATCAAACAAGTTAGAAGAACTGATGACTCAAAAAAAAAAAAATTCTTTGCTTAAAAAGGTTTTTAACATATGTTATTAGGAGTCGTAATGACCCAATATGGTATTTAAAGGGAATGATGATTATAAATTGTTATATTATTATAATTTTATATATAATATTTTAAATATTATATTTGTTACAATATAAACAAGTTTCACAGTATAACATGCGAATAATCTCAACAATGATATGAGCTCAGGCCCTCAGTGAGCTGTTGCGCAACAAGTTTTACTTAGCGTATAGTCAGTCAATCACGGAAAAAATTAGAATAGAGTTTTACTTACAATTATACAATTTGGGCTGTGGTATCCAACGCGTGCTTTACAGAGATGTTTGTTACAATCTGAACAATTCATTGGTGTCCTGTTGTCGCAACTTCATGGACAGTATTTGCATCTGGCACGTATGTAGTTTTGGTTGCCACCGACGGAGCTTGGTGTTGATGGACTTTGTATTCTTCTAACAATGGCCGCTGATTTCATTCCGAGGCAGCATTTTCATAGCTTCAATGAATATAATAATTGAGAGTCCTGCCAGTTATTCAAGAAATACTGTTTTCCCACCCTGGGTTTTCTCTCCACAGCACAAAAGCACTGTTAGGCAGAAATATCAATAATACTGATGAAGATAATAATTGGCCAGCGATGGTTTTCCTCTTGCACCATCGGTGTCATTATGTCAGCTGCCCCCTTACTTGCATTCTATTCCATTATCATTTTTGGTTTTTTGTCTTCTCTGTTGCTCTTTAAAACGTAAGATAAATCGCGGTATCTTTAATAAAACAGAATTTTGAGGTGTAAACTCTTTTTTTTTCTTTTTTTTGCGGATATGTTATTAGGGAGTTTAGGCTTATTTTTCTTCGCATTATAAAACGTCATTTGTGATGTCTTTAGCCTAATGATTATAGCGTGAAAAAATTGTCATACGTGACCTTTTTTCCTTTTAGTTCATGTGTCAGATCCATGACAACACCTCGATTTTTCTGCGGTGTTTGTCCAGATATTTTGCCGGCCGAAGTGGCCGTGCGGTTAAAGGCGCTGCAGTCTGGAACCGCAAGACCGCTACGGTCGCAGGTTCGAATCCTGCCTCGGGCATGGATGTTTGTGATGTCCTTAGGGTAGTTAGGTTTAACTAGTTCTAAGTTCTAGGGGACTAATGACCTCAGCAGTTGAGTCCCATAGTGCTCAGAGCCATTTTGTCCAGATATTTTTCCTGTATAGATTTGTGTCTTGAGAACATAGAAAGTATCAGTATCACGCAATGTCCATTTTTTTTACCTCATATTTTGAGGGTTTGCTCGTTGTATATTGTCTGACTGGACAACTTCCTCGGAAAGCCATCAGTTGTTCATCCACGGTTACATTCGTGCCAGTATTATATAGTTTTGAATGTATTTCCACACACTTATCCCACAGAACTCTTATAGGCGCCCGCTTGTCATTTAATGTTCGTGCCCTTCGATCAGATCATCGAAACGCAACACACGTGAGTTGCAACATAACCGTTTCAGCGGCATTGCGGCTGAAAACATGAGTCTGTCTCTGGATCCTGAAGACTCTTTGTTGATTCACCATATGATTTATAGACACTAGCCCGAAGGAACAGGCCAATACTGGCTTTAATTGTAATTTCCTCTAATGTTTCGGAGCTATCCCCTTGAACTCTTCGACCTTCAGTATTAGTCATTTCCACCACAATACCCTGAATATTCTCGTTCATCATTATTTGAAAAGATGATTTTTATCGCTTACTCCGGCGACAGCGTACTTTGTCGGACCAAGAGGCTATTACAATGTTTGCACTGGATGCTTTTCTGATTAGCGGAAAATGTTCTATGTGCCCATGATTTTTTTGTCTTCAGACTGAATCAATTGAACAACCTGCACATTGTCATTTGGGGTATCACTATCTGAAATTTCTTCTGAATCAGATGAACGATGAATGTTGTCGCCACTGGCGTGAATGGAAATTGCGAATGAGTAATGAAATCGCGCGATTGGCGGATCGGTGCCACATCCTGCTAGAAATTCAGAAAAGTAAAACTTACAATACAATGAATAATCAAATTACAGATGCGGACTGAAAGATTAACGATAAAGCAGAACTTAAGTAGCTCAAATAAATTAGTAAGTTGTGCAGTCAGTACAACTACTCTCCACGATTCACGCCTTACGGAGGCTGAAAGGAGGAATACAAGTGCTAACAGCCAGGCTGCACCTCCCTTTTATTACACAGGTAACACAACTATGAACGTCGACTCTTTGGTCGCAAATATTTGGACAAATTTTTAAACTTAACTATATCTTTTTTTCTTTTTGTTGGGCCGTACTATCTACTTCCAGAATATGGAAAGCAAAGGGATTACAGTAGAAGAGGTCCACAGTCAGAGGTGTAAAAACGATTTTCGTGTATAGCTTACGTCTCTTTCGTTTTCGGACCAGGGTCCCTTACCTCAAATTCATACATTTACCCTCCTCTATTATTCCTGAAAGTTTGTAACGTCATCACGGAATCACCCTGTATCGTGTGTGTGTGCGTGCGTGTGTGTGTGTGTGTGTGTGTGTGTGTGTGTGTGTGTGTGTGTGTGTATGTTGTGTTTCTACAAATGCCGTCTTAGGGATAGAGGGCGGTGTAGCCCCACTAGCCAAGGCCTTAAATTTGTTCGCATAGCGCAGTTTCGTTATATTTGTGCCTTGAAAATGGCAGGCTATACAATTGTAAAATTGTACAAATATCGTTAATTGATAAAGACGTCAAACTCAGGCTGCTCCCGGCGGTGGTTCGAGTCGTCCCTCGGGTATAGGTGTGTGTCTTTGTCCTTAGGATAATTTAGGTTAAGTAGTGGGTAAGCTTAGGGAGTGATAACCTTAGCAGTTAAGTCCCATAAGATTTCACACAAATTTCAACATTTTTCTGAACGTCAAACTCAAGTTAAACAGGTAAAAAAAAATGGTTCAAATGGCTCTGAGCACTATGGGACTCAACTGCTGTGGTCATAAGTCCCCTAGAACTTAGAACTACTTAAACCTAACTAACCTAAGGGCAGCACACAACACCCAGCCATCACGAGGCAGAGAAAATCTCTGACCCCGCCGGGAATCGAACCCGGGAACCCGGGCGTGGGAAGCGAGAACGCTACCGCACGACCACGAGATGCGGGCAAACAGGTAAAGTATGTTTCCTTTCTATCACTAAGTCTTTCTTGAATTAATCTTTCTCAGTGACGGTACACGGAACCTATTAGTAATGTTTTAGATCATTTCTTTTGGAGGAAATCTGCAGCTTAGCGAAAATGCTTTAAAATGGAGCAAAAATAGTCTTGAAAGCTTTTATCTTCTTCTTTCTTTGATTTTGACCATCCATCGACCACTTGAATTAACTTCAAGACGTAGAACCCTTTACTGATTTTTCAGTGTTTCCAGTATTTCTTCATTGTATAACTGTGCTGTTTTCTTCTTTCATTTGTCCATACAGTGATGCACTCTCTGACCTTTCCATGAAAATCCCGGAACTTTCCAACCTTGTGTCGAGAAGTTGGCCTGTCTGGAATTTCTGCTTTCATAACGTTGATTTCTGCTAAATCCATTTTCACTTCTTTGAAACAAATGATACGCGGGTTGGGACTTATGTCGCAATGGTCAATAATTTTTGTCAAGTCTTCCCAGATGCATTCGAACCAAGAGACTATAAATCGTAATTCTCTTTTTCCTAAGAGCATCAGGTAGTTTTGCAGTTTGGGTGTAGGTTTCTTCATTACTACTCTTTATCCACGTCGTCCCAACTTTCCTCTGACCGATTATTTTCCAGAGTGCTTCCCTTCCCGTTTCTTTCGAAAGCAGCGTCTTCGTATTTGGTGGCGAATAAACATTCCGCTGCATGAAGGCAATCTCGTCTTATGACAGTGTTGTAGTGCTGGGTTTTTGCTTTTACGGACATTGATTTAGAATTGTAAATGTTCCTCGTTGATTCCATTTTATGGGCTCCGTTTTTCTTTGGTTCTATACCTAGATGATTTGGCTGTATTATTTTCCATAGGTACGTAAATTTATTCACTCTTTTTACTCTAAGTATCTTGTGCTTAGGAATTTTGGAGTGTTTTTTATTTTTGTTATGAATTGTGCTCAAAAGAAATTCGTGATCCGAACTTTTTCACGTCTCTTTCAACAGGTTGATAGGAATAGTTGCTATATCTGTGTTTTCCGAAAACATTGCTAAGTTATTTGCGAAAGCTAGGCAGTTGAATTTGGCGTTCGAGTTCTTATACCCCAAATTGATTTCTTGGATTACTTTTTCCTGATATCTAAGATTCCATTCCGTTATAACTCAGTTAATAAGTAATGTTGATGGGCCATTGCGTTACCTACCACCTGTTTTGATTTCTAATGGTTCCAAAATTTCATATTCAGCTTTATTTTGGACTTCTTTTCTATGTTTCTTTAATTATTGCGAAAGTCCTTTGTCTGTGCCATATTCTTCACGTGTATTGAAGGAAGGAAGATTGTGGTAAAACGTCTAAATTAACGAAGAATGTTTATCTGTAGACGAAAACGTAGGATTTTTTGGCGTCTACGAAGGTCATGACAAGATTTTTTCTTCTTAGGCAATAGTTCCTTACGAGCAGTTTAAAACTGATAGCCTGTGCCACGCAGGTTACAAGCTGTACCAATAATAAATATCTTAAACTGTCGTGTCGATCTGTATGTTTGCCTCCTGTGCTCGAAAACGCTTCTTCAAAACTACTAGACGAATTTTCATCGGATTTTCCGCAGATAACTCTGCATTACTTGGAGCATCGTATAGGCTGTACTTCATCAAAATCGGGTCATTTAAAGAAAGGCTGTAGTGAATTAAAATTTTACTGAAACCTTCTTGTTTGTCCGTTTGATGGTTGACATGGCTCTGAGCACTATGGGACATAACTTCTGAGGTCATCAGTCCCCCAGAACTTAGAACTACTTAAACCTAACTAACCTAAGGACATCACACACATCCATGCCCTAGCCAGGATTCGAACCTGTGACCGTAGCGGTCGCGCGGTTCCAGACTGTAGCGCCTAGAACCACTCGGCCACCCCGGCCGGCGGAGTGTGCGTTTGAACACGCTTATCTTCAAAACTGCTCGAAGAATTTATTGGGATTCTCGCAGTGTAGCTTTATTTATTCAGAATCGGGTCATAAAAAAAATTTTGGAATTTAAAGGTTTATCATTAATAATGTTATAAATGCAAATGTAAGTCTCTGTGTTACATTTTCGCAACTAACCAGCTGAACCGATTTAGAAGAAATTGATCATATCGAGAATAATCTTAACCTGAGTATCGTTTGCTTCATGGAAGTGAAAATGGACTTAGCAGAAATCAACGTTACAAAAGCAGAATTTCTAGACAAGCCAACTTTTTGACACAAGATTAGGAAGTTCGAGGGTTTGTAGGAGAAGGTCAGAAATCTTTTTGCTATATCGACACATGAAAGAAGAAAAGAGCACACTCATAGATTGAAGAAATACTGGAAACACCGAAAATCAGTAAAGAAGACTACGCCTTGAGTAAAACCCCGAGGAGAAATACATTCTGCTTTAGAAAGTGTGTTGTACAAGATACTAATTGATTTGAAGAACATTACGCGAATTATGTGAAAATACTCACTCTTTGAAAAAAATGAACACAACAAAAAAAGTTTTCCATTACCTCGGTTCCGAGAGTTCCGGAACCTGTAGAGAAAATTGTGATAGAGGTCAACATATACATCGTTTCCGACCTTTGTATTGCTCATGAAAACCACATTCATTGCATTGCACTGCATGTTGTACCACCATACAGCGAGCCTTCAGAGGTGGTGGTCCAGATTGCTGTACACGCCGGTACCTCTAATGCCCCGTAGCACGTCCTCTGGCATTGATGCATGCCTGTATTCCTTGTGACATACTATCCACAAGTTCATCAACGCACTGTGTGGTCCAGATTGTCCCACTCCTCAACGGCTATTCGGAGTGGATACCTCAGAGTGGTTGGTGGGTCACGTCGTCCATGAACAGCCCATTTCAGTATATCCCAGGCATGTTCGATAGGGTTCAAGTCTGGAGAACATGCTGGCCACTCTAGTCGAGCGATGTCGTTATCCTTAAGGAAGTCATTCACAATATGTGCACGATGGAGGCGCGAATTGTCGTCCATGAAGAGAAATCCCTCACCAATATGCTGCCGATATGGTTGCACTACCGGTCGGAGGAAGTCATTCACGTGTCGTACAGCCGATACGGCGCCTTCCATGACAACCAGCGGCGTACGTCGTCCTCACATAATGCCACCCCAAAACAGCTGGAAACCTCCACCTTGCTGCACCCGCTGTACAGTGTATCTAAGGCGTTCAGCCTGCCCGATTTGCCTCCAAACACGTCTCCGACAATTGTCTGGGTGACAATCATCGGAGAAGAGAAAGTGATGCCAATCCTGACAAGTGCATTCGGCATGTCGTTGGGCCCATCTGTACCACGCTGCATGGTGTCGTGGTTGCAAAGATGGACCTCGCTATGGATGTCAGGAGTGAAGTTGCGCATCATGCAGCGTATTAAGTGGGGTAGGACGTCCTATGGGCCGACTTGGAGAGGCACTGCAGGACATTTTATTTTCTACTGTCTATACTTTTACAAATAAATTCACAAAATTTGGTCAGCATGACCAGGAAAGATTCGGGATTCACACTCATAGCAGTGGAAGTTCAAAAACATAAGAAAATAAATTTTTTTACATGTGAAATTTCATCATTTTTTTCGCTTACTATTGGCTGAATTTGTTGCTATAGTGACATTTTTCTTCACAAGTAACAGAGATTCTTTGATGAATTTTGCACAGCATACAAACCATACTTACAGGTGTATGAAACTCTAGAATTTTCCAAATCTATTAAAAACTGTGGTAAAAATTGAGATAATTAACTACAAAATTTGAATTTTTTCTAAACATAAAGTTTAAAACGTAACAGCTCATCCATTTTTTCATAAATTAAATAGATTATAGAGTTTCAGACACCTGTAAGTATGGTTTGTATGCTGTACAAAATTCATCTAACAATCTCTTTTACTTATGAAGAAAAGTGTACCTGTAGTAACAAATGCAGCCAATAGTAAGTGAAAAAAATGATGAAATTTCACGGGTAAAAAAAATTATTTTGTTATGTTTTTGAACTTCGAGTGTGAATCCTGAATCCCTCCTGGTCTTGCTGACAAAGTTTTATGAATTTACTTGTAAAAGTATAGACAGTGGAAATTAAAATGTCCTGTGTTGCCTCTCCTGCTCCAATTCGGCACGTTTACCGTCCTACCCCCATTAAGCACAGTTTGAGTTGTAGCACGACGTCCTGTGGCTGCACGAAAAGCATTATTCAACATGGCAGCGTTGCTGTCAGGGTTCCTCCGAGCTATAATCCGTAGATAGCGGTCATCGACTGCAGTAGTAGCCCATGGGCGGCCTGAGCGAGGCATGTCATCGGCAGTTCCTGTCTCTCTGTATCTCCTCCATGTCCGAACAACATCGCTTTGGTTCGCTCCGAGGCGCGTCGACACTTCCTTTGTTGAGAGCCCTTCCTGGCACAAAGTAACAATGCGGACGCGACCGAACCGCAGTATTGACCGTGTAGGCATTGTTGAACTACAGACAACACGTGTACCTCCTTCCTGGTAGAATGATTGGAACCGATCGGCTGTCGGACCCTCTACTTCTAATAGGCGCTGCTCGTCCATGGTTGTTTACAGCATTGGGCGGGTTTTATGACATCTCTGAACAAAGGGACTGTGTCTGTGATACAATATCCGCAGTCAACGTCTATCTTCAGGAGGGGTGATGCAAAACATGTTTTTGATGTTTGTATTTACATGCTGATAAATCATCATTTGTACCAGCCATATGTGTACGGATTATGTTCCTTAAACGCCACCGTAGCTGCGAACTACATTGGTGACCAGCGGCGACCATACCTGGCTGTGTTTTCTCGCCGTGCAATAGCGACGGTAACTTCACAATAATTTTCGGACTTCGGAGTCCCACAATTACAGAGAAAAGACAGAGTTTTCTGCTACTTCGTGTTACGTGTCATGCTGCAATACCGTGCAACCGTGTCCGTCTCCTCCGACTGTGCCAAAACTCAAGCAAGTGATGCAACAGCGCCATGGACCAGCTATAAAAGAATACCAACGTTCCACCTGAACAATGATGTCAGACATACACTATGTGATCAAAAGTATGCGAACACTTGGCTGAAAATGACTTACAACTTCGTGTCGCCCTCCATCGGTAATGCTGGAATTCAATATGATGTTGCCCCCCCCCCAGCCCCCCCCCCTTAGCGTTGATGACAGCTTCTACCCTCGCACACGTTCAATCAGGTACTTGAAGATTTCTTGGGAATAGGAGCCCATTCTTCACAGAGTGCTGCACTGAGGTGAGGTACCGATGTCGGTCGGTGAGGCCTGGCACGAAATCAGCGTTCCATAACACTCTAAAGGTGTTCTATAGGATTCCGGTGAGACCTATGTCCAGGCCAGTCCGTTAAAGGGATGTTATTACTGTGTAACCACTCCACCACAGGCCGTGCATTATGAAAAGGGGCATCGATCGTGTTGAAAGATGCAATCGCCATCCCCGAATTGCTTTTCAACAGTGGAAAGTAAGATGGTGGTTAAAACATCAGTGTAGCCCTGTGCTGTGATTGTTCCACACAAAACAACAAGGTGCAAGCCCTCATCCATGAAAAACACGACCACACCATAATATCGCCTCCTCCGAATTTTACTGCTGGCACTACACACGCTGGTAGGTGACATCACCAGGCATTCGCCATACCCACATCCTGCCATCGGATCGCCATATTGAGTACCGTGATTCGTCACTTCACAAAACGTTTCTCTAGTGTTCAGTCGTCCAATATTTACGCTCCTAACACCAAGTGAGGCGTCGCTTGGCATTTTCCGGGGTGATTTGTGGCTTATGGGCAGCCACTCGACCATGAAATCCAACTTTTCTCACCTCCCGCCTAACTGTCACAGTACTTGCAGTGGATCCTGATGCAGTTTGGAATTCCGTGTGATGGTCTGGATAGATGTCTGCCTCTTACACATTACGAACCTCTTCAACTGTCGGCAGTCTCTGTCCGTCAACAGACGAGGTCGGCCTGTACGCTTTTGTGCTGTACGTGTCCCTTCACGTTTCCACTTCACTATCATATCGGAAACAGTGGACCTAGGGTTGTTTAGAGGTGTGGAAATCTCGCGTACAGACGTACGACACAAGTGACACCCAATCACCTGACCACGTTCGAAGTCCGTGGGCTATACCGAGCGAGGTGGCGCAGTGGTTAGCACACTGGATTCGCATTCGGGAGGACGACGGTTCAATCCCGTCTCCAGCCATCCTGATTTAGGTTTTCTGTGATTTCCCTAAATCGTTTCAGGCAAATGCTGGGATGGTTCCTTTCAAAGGGCACGGCCGATTTGCTTCCCCATCCTTCCCTAACCCGAGCTCACGCTCCGTCTCTAATGACCTCGTTGTCGACGGGACGTTAAACAACACTAACCTAACCTAACCGTGAGCTATGCGGAGTGCCCCATTCTGCTCTCTCACGATGTCTAATGACTACTGAGGTAGCTGATATGGAGTATCTGGCAGTAGGTGACTCCACAATGTTCCTAATATGAAAAACGTATGCTTTTGGTGGTGTCCGGATACTTTTGATCACAAAGTGTACACTTCGTCGAGTGTGAATACTGTAATACTCCGTACCCATGACATTTCCAACGTTTCCCAGGCCCCGGACTGTGCAACGATCCGATATGTTTATCCCACCTGAATACACGAAACGGTCAACACATTGTGACCACTATCCACCACATCTCTGGATACCGCGTGGAGTCGTTGCGGGCACGTGACGCGATAACGAAAGTACGGATGCGGAGCGGAAACAGATGGGGGTCACCCTAGCGAAAATAGGGGCTGCAGATGGGGAAATACATTAAGACGTAAAACGGCAGAGTATTATTACGTAGAGCCTGTGAAAGATTGTATCGAAATTGGCGAGGCTGGTCGAATGCTACTGTGGTAAGCATCTGAAGGAAGATGTAGGACAGGGACACTACCACTAGGTGCTAAATGGTTGGACGACATTTCTTCACAGAACAGGTGATTCGAAGGCTTGTCTGATCTCTAGAGTAGGATAGGTAGTGATACCTGGCATGTCTGCTGAAAGAGCACAATCTTGGTATACGTCAAGTGTTTTGGGGCATACTGTCCACCGTACGTCGTTGAATATGGCTCTCCGCAGCTGACCACCCCAACGCGTTCACATGTTGACCTAACAACATCGTTAATTACGATTGCAGTGGGCACGGGACCATCGGAATTCGACCATCGATCATTGGGAAAGTGTCGGCTGTTCGGATGAATCACATTTTTGTTACACTAGGCCGACGGTCGTCTCCACAAATGCCGTCCTCGCGGTGAACGGCTGTTCGAAGCGTGCAGCGCGCCACGGACGCAGGCTAGTGGCAACAACATTATTCTATGGGAAACATTCTCCTACGCTTGCATGACACCTGTGGTAGTAATTGAAGATACGCTGACAGCTGCGAATCGTCTGCGTCCCTTCATGCTTGATGTCAACTTTCTGCAGTATTACTGCCCATGTCCCGGAACCAGATCCTAACTACAGTGGTATGAGGAGAATTATAATGAACTCTTGTGGATGCCTCGGCGACAAAATTTGCCTGACGTAAATCCTATAGAACCCACCTGTGTCGCTATCGGGCACCATAACCACGCACGGTAAGCAGCGGCCCGTTATTTATGCGAATTACATAACCTGTGCGTAGACATCTAATGCCACAGAACTCCACAAAAGTATCAGCAAACTGTCTGACCCTATTTGCAGAATCAGTGATGTTTTCGTTCGAAAGACGGACAAACAAGCTGTGAAGCAGGCGGTCATAATTAGTTGGGCCATGAATGTGTGTCGCGCCTACCACGTCCTGTGTCTGCACTCCCACGTGAACGACTGTATCAGACAGACATTTTGTCGAATGAGCACGGTGTTCCTACCGCGCTCACGGCTTTTCCAATGTTTTCCAAGTAATGCACTGCGCAATGTCTCATCCGTTTTCTCGTCGGTGTACGTCGCACCCACCGCGCCGCGCCTTTCTACAATTTTCTCTCTCGCCTCCCAAAAATTGATAAGCCAAATGTACTTTTAACTAACGACGCTTCTGGTGTGCTTGCCGCGCCGGGTTTCGGTACGCCGGTTCCGCTTGCACCTGGACTACAGGGCGCCTGCAACCTTGGAAATACTCGTCTACTTTCCGTTCAACATTAAAAAAAAAAAAAAAAAAAAAAAAAAAAAAAAAAAAAAAAAAAAATCAGGCGCTGAGCACTATGGCACTATGGGACTATGGGACTCAACTTCTGAGGTCATCAGTCCCCTAGAACTTAGAGCTAGTTAAACCTAACGAACCTAAGGACATCACACACATCCATTCCCGAGGCAGGATTCGAACCTGCGACCGTAGCGGTTTCGCGGTTCCAGACTGCAGCGCCTAGAACCGCACGGCCACTTCGGCCGGCTTCAACATTCAAGCACCCACCGTTCTGCACCCATCAACCCCCAATGTCGTTCGTCGTCAGTGAGTGCATCGTGACCGCACTTGAAATAATAGACGATGGTGCTAAATTCGTCCCCTCTTGAAATACCTCGGTGAGGACGAGGATTTGATTAGTGACTCATTTTTCACGCCTCCCGCGGGGAACAAGTGCGATACAGCCAAGCTGCTGCTGCTCCAGTGCTTGTCACAGACACTGGAACAACATCTTAAACCGGTTGTTTACGAGCACTTCTTCACAGCTATGACACCGCCTCCGACCTCCGTTGCATACGACCCTAATGCCTGACTGGACTGTGGACTTTGTGGGTCGTTAAACTGCCGTTGCAATGATTTTTCAGGTACTGGAACCCTTAGATGTGAAATTACGGCTCGTGGATAGAATAGATGCCAGCATGGACAGAGCATCACTCGTCCAGCTAACAATGCACAAATCGCTGACTCAGTGCCACCGCACCGAGAGACACGCAATGGCGCTGTCGCAGCTGCCCAAGTTCAGGTGACTACCCTCAAGCGACGAGACCAGACCGACATACCTGACTGCTGTACCAGAATTATCAACAGTTTTTTACATGACGGGAGATGCTTCGTACAGATAGATAGCAAACGATCAGCACACAAAGTACTACAAGAAGAAATTCTGCAAGGTTCGGTACTTACGCTAACCCTTTTTACCGTGTATGTAAACGACATTCCGACAGCAGGAACCTCGAAAATTGCGCAATTCGCAGACGATACAGCACGTCGGGAAACGCACAGAGGACTATCAACAACAATAAATAGACTACAAAAACAAGTTAACTACACAGAAAAATGGGCCAAACTAAACAAGATAAAAATAAACCCGGAAAAGACAGTCGCCATGATATTCACACGCCGCCGACCAAAAATTCACGACCAGATCTAATTAAACTGTACGCAATTTCCATGGACCACATCAGTAAAGTACCTTGGCGTAACAGTAGACAATAAAATGCTATTCAAGCAACACATAGAACAAAAACGACAACGTATATCAAGCACCATCCACTCAATTTACCCTCTTCTGGCCAGCAAAGAAATGTACCAAAGAACAAAACTAAACATTTATAAAGCAATAGTCCAACCAATGCTCTACGGCTGCTCGGCGTGGGGCGTAACCAGTAAAACCAACAGAAAACCACTTCAAACCTTACAAAACAGATGTTTCAAGCTCATCCTTAACGCCCCATGGTGGACCAGTACTAATCAAATACACGAAGAACCCAACATGCCGGCAGTAGACAACCAAATCAACACCTCTGCAGGAAGACTCTTCGAAAAAATAGAAAGGCTCAGACCTACTAGACAGCAACTACAAGAATTGGCAACAGTAGAACCAGCCAATTGGCAAAAAATACGTGTACCGCTATCCATATTACAGTACAATTAAGAACCAAGCAGCAACTCCAAAACTGGAAAGATCACAACAAACAACAACGAAGCAACAACAAGAATATATAAAAACACCAAGACTGTGGGCCTCAAGGACCAAAAAACCATGCCCAAAGGCTCTCAAATGAATACAAGGTGCCCTATTTTTTCAAATAAATGGTGTCCCCAATAAGTAACCCTACCCCGCACACTTGAGGGACCAACCTCCTCCAGAGGTAGTGCCCTAGCCATCGCACAACACAAAAAAAAAAAAAAAAAAAAAAAAAAAACCCTCAAGCTACCATCGCCAGAGAAACGAGAAACGACTACCTTCGCTGTGTGGGCATAAAGCCCGCCCACCGGGGAACACAGGTTTTGCCTGTCACCCCAGTCGATCCCCCTCGCTACTGCAAGTTCCACTAACGCTCGGCGGACACGGCACGCAACTGTCTGCCCCCGGGCACGTTCCCTAACTCCTACAACGGCCCGCAGTAAGCGCACCGACTTGCTCTCGTCAGTCAAGACGCTTCCATGCACATCTGACATACAAGCACCACGGCCACGACTTTCCAGCTATCGCCTCTACATGTCTGACCACAGGTCAAAGATCTGTCTAGAGTCTGCGCAGGATAGAGTGGCCCATATGCACTGACGAGCTTTCGTCCAAACACTGGGCGAGTTCACCCGTTTTTTCAGAACGAAGTTCGACAGTGTTTCCCCCTCTCGACCAGTCGGCAAAGGCAAAATCAAGGTGCACGCCCTGCAATCTTTCTCAAACGATTTTGCGGAAATTATTCGGCGTAAATCTTTCATTTTTGCTTTATTGAATTTTTCTTTAGGCTTGGGTAGACGTCTCTTTCTGTCACCAATCTCGAGGAAAGTGATTTGATGTAGCACACTCATTTGACATCCCGCCGCTACAGCAATAAAACCAAAGTGAAATATCCACAATATTCAATATTTCATAAACAATTTGGAACATCAGACAGAGATTTTGGGAAATAATAGTACACAAAGAGGAGAGTATTTTTTTTTTTTTTTTTTTTTTTTTTTACTACCCAAAACTTCATTGTCTACCATGTTATTCCACTAACTACAAACCTTTTTAAGGAAAGAATAAATTTGTAATTGCCATCGATAGCTAGTGAAACGAGAAATTTTATGTGTTTCGTAACGAAATAAGTGAAGACATCACACGTTTATTTTGTACCAGGGATGCGCTTTTTCATAAACTACTGACCTTACTTGTTCTTAGTTCCTCACTTAATAAACTTAATAAACCATTGTTTCAAGATTAGCTCCCACTTGTGTCTGGACAACATTTTAGTGAGGTGACGCTTACCACCACTGTTTCTTTGGCAAAAGAAGCCAATTTTAACACGGCAACAAGAGAAATGTGTAGCTTTTGCACAAGATTCGCCAGTCATGACGCTTCTATGAAAGCTACAAACGATTTAAAAGCCAAGCGGAAGTAAATCTCTGCATTTTCAGTGCAATTCATTCTAGATACTAACCAAAGGAGAGTTGACATATCTTTTTCAATGGTCACCATGTAGGTGTGGTAATGGAAGGCTTCACTATATGTTTACACAATATGTCAGCTTCAGTTAGTAAATTTCCCCTACAGCACTTGCTGTAACACCCACCACTGCAGCTCTCCCTACGCTTGCCCTGTTGACTGCGCATTTACCGGCCACGGCAAACTCTACTTCTTGATACAGGCACTGACGTCAGCACCACGCCCCCGACTGGCACACCCCTCCTGCTGATAACTTCGCGCATCGCATGACACTACAATCGGTGTATGTGATGCAACCATCATCGACGACGATCTGGCTCAGACGACCCGCTACCATGGACCTTTCCTGGGTGCAGGCTCGTTATAATACTACCAGCTGCTACCGGCCCTTGTTGACAATGTTTTTCTTTGGCAGGACGGCAGTCTACTCATCGTCTGCGTCGTCAGCGACAAATTCTCCTCCTCTGTCCAACGATCAGTGTTAATTCAGCCAGCCCTCTCACTGCCAGTTCTCAAGAACACTTCTCCCAGTACCTCGCCATCTTCGATGAGATTCAGTCACTCCAGACTCAATATTTTAAAATACTCCTGTCCAGTGCTCATACACGTGACGAAGACAACGACTTCATCGGTCCCATTGGTACAGCCACACCGCACTGCAAGATCTATGGCTCAGTATCAGCAAATTACATCGACGTCACATACTGCCAACTACGTCGAATTGAACCTATGAGGCATTGACACTGCTCTGTCTCCAGACAGAGCCACGGTGCACCTCACAGACGGACCCAGCCATCTCACTGGATATCATACACAAGATTAGTGAAGTTCCACTGTCCATGAACCCAGCGGTGCATCCAACACTCGGCCATCGGATACCCCTACGCCCCTTGCACTCAGTTCTATTTGTAACAGAACTGCACACTGGACTGTCACAACAGTAGGTTTGTCTGTTCGACGCCGACCACATTGCCTACCTCTACACTAACTTCATACGTCAGAGATCGCCGTAGATGAAATATTAAAAGCAGAGATCGTCCATCCCCTCCAATAGTGCACTCGTGTTAAAGAAAGAGAGTAATTGGCGCTTGTGCAATAATTTACAGGGCTTTAAACTCATACGCCAATATTGACAGTTACCCGATTGCAACATGCAAGACTATACACACTCTCTCAGTGGCACATTGTTTTTCAGTGTCGTAGAGTGCAAGAAAGCGTACTCATCAGTTCCTGTGAATGAGGAGAACATTCCAATGACCACTGTCATTATTTCATCCAGCTTATTTGAATTTCTGTTCACGTAGTATGAACTCAAAAATGCAGCACGAACTTGGTATCGCTTTATCAGTGCCATTCTGCTCAAACTCCCCCTCTGCTGTGCGTATCCCGATGATAAAATCAATTTTACTTTTGAATGCATTACGGGAACAGCAGTGATCAATGTCTTGTAAATAATTACTATTAATAACAGTCTTGATCACGATTTATTTAACAAGGTGACCGGTTTCGACCACTACTGTGGTCATCTTCAGACCATTGAGTAGGAACCCCTTTCTCCAACAGAAAGGGGTTCCTACTCAATGGTCTGAAGATGACCACAGTAGTGGTCGAAACCGGTCACCTTGTTAAATAAATCGTGATCAAGACTGTTTTTAATAGTAATTATTTAAAATCAATTTTGCCACCTCACCAGAAGAGCACAAGCATCACGTTTTCGACACGATAGCGCAGAATGGAGTGATCATTAACGATGCCAAATGTCACAACCTTTCTTGGGCACCTCGTTGACGCCTACTGTATTTGCTCCACTAAAAAAGGAAAGAAAAGGACCAAAGCAGACTGTTATCGCCAACCACGGACTTTCACGAATATGCAGTTTCATAGGAATGATCAACCTCTACCTACACTATCTCCATAATATCGCCGCAACGGTTCTACAAAGTTACTGGATGACAAAAATAAAACCAGCAGGTGTTGCATCGAGTGGACGCCATGCAGGTAACAAGTATTCGACAGCATCAAAAATGACCTCACCAACAGTACTACTCTACCCCATATTTTTTCTGACGCTCACCTCTCAGTAAACAGGGATGCAAGTGATTATTCTATCGGGAATGTTCTACTACAGGAACTTTGGGGTGTAACACAACCTAAGCGTATCTTCTCACGGACACAAACTAATTCAAATCGAAAATTGTTCACCTTCCACCGCGACCTGCTCGTAGTCTACAAAGCCCTACATTACTTTCGAGGACGACATCGATGGCCGACCACTCAAAATCTACACAGATCACCATCCTCCCGTGGATGCCATCAAAACTCGTCAACTCTTACTGACCCGCCCTTCCCCCCGACTCTTCCATCATCTGGACTGTGTCACCTATTTTTCTACTAGTGTCAGGACACCTTAAAGGTGCGGAAAATGTCGTCGCCAGCTACCTGTTCAGAATATCCATGTCCACATCCGACAAGGACTATAAACAACTCCAGTCCACAATTCCAATTCACGGACCTACTCCAAGATCTGAATACTGCTCTAAACTTTGAACACCACTGCTTTTCGGGCTGTAAATGTGGGCTGCGGAAAGTTTTCCAGAACAGGCTCCATGCAGTTGCACCTGGCTCTTTCCAGGAAACCATGTTTGACATCCTCTACAATTTTCCATACCCTAGGACTGAGCCATTGGTCAATCTTGTAACAGAAGTATGCATGTGACTTAAAGTAAAAAATAGCCTGTAAGACCTGGGTTCATGTCTGCATAGCCCGCCAAAGGAGTAAAGTCGGCCGCTACTTGCAGCCTCCACTAGGCAGGCTCGAGATTCCCTGTGACCATTTCCAAAATGTCCACATAGAACTTTTGGGGCCCCTCTACAAGTCAGGCTCCGAAATATCCCCTCCAACACAGACAGAGTTATGCGGTGGTTGGAAGCCACAAACATCAGAAAGATCATGACATAAACAGTTGCCCAAGAGTTCGTCATTATCTGGATCTTCCATTTTGGTTGCCCAGTTTCTGTAACAAGTGATCAGGGATGCCAATTCGAGTCTACCTTGTTAACAGAACTATGTAAATTATGGTGTTCTGCAGATAACCCACCACAACATAACACCTGCAGTGTAATGGGCTAGTCAGATACTGACACCAGACACTCAGGGCTCACATGAAGTGCCATGACGAACTGTGGACTGACGCATTTCCATTGATGTTGTTGAGGGTACATGCAACCTATAAAGAGGACCTTCACACCTGCCTTGCAGTGCTCCTCTGCAAAGAACCTTTATCCTTCCCCGCCGAATTTGTCCCCCCTCCAAAACGTCTCTGACTTCCCGGCACTAGTCACATGCAAAAACCAGCATATGGCCCACATGCAGATTCCCTCTCGTTTTCCACATTTCAAACCTCATGTGTCGTTGTTGTTGGGGGGGGGGGGGGGGCGGGGGGGCGGACAGGTCTCCCGATACAACCTTTCTGCCTGCCACCCATTGCCATTTGCATGTCTGCAAGGTCTCTGTTTCAGTAAGGAACCGCTGTGTACAACTCTGTATCACATCCACAACAAGGTGAGTCAGCAATAGAAGTGAATTGGACATAACGTTACCAATTTCTATGGCAAGAGAGGGAGCTAGGGCATGATAATGAGGAACAGTACCACCCTCTAGGAAGAAACCATGCATACTGTAACTACTGCTGCATGGTACAGTGCATTTTAGACTGCTCTCTCTGTAACAAAATACACTCCTGGAAATGGAAAAAAGAACACATTGACACCGGTGTGTCAGACCCACCATACTTGCTCCGGACACTGCGAGAGGGCTGTACAAGCAATGATCACACGCAAGGCACAGCGGACACACCAGGAACCGCGGTGTTGGCCGTCGAATGGCGCTAGCTGCGCAACATTTGTGCACCGCCGCCGTCAGTGTCAGCCAGTTTGCCGTGGCATACGGAGCTCCATCGCAGTCTTTAACACTGGTAGCATGCCGCGACAGCGTGGACGTGAACCGTATGTGCAGTTGACGGACTTTGAGCGAGGGCGTATAGTGGGCATGCGGGAGGCCGGGTGGACGTACCGCCGAATTGCTCAACACGTGGGGCGTGAGGTCTCCACAGTACATCGATGTTGTCGCCAGTGGTCGGCGGAAGGTACACGTGCCCGTCGACCTGGGACCGGACCGCAGCGACGCACGGATGCACGCCAAGACCGTAGGATCCTACACAGTGCCGTAGGGGACCGCACCGCCACTTCCCAGCAAATTAGGGACACTGTTGCTCCTGGGGTATCGGCGAGGACCATTCGCAACCGTCTCCATGAAGCTGGGCTACGGTCCCGCACACCGTTAGGCCGTCTTCCGCTCACGCCCCAACATCGTGCAGCCCGCCTCCTGTGGTGTCGCGACAGGCGTGAATGGAGGGACGAATGGAGACGTGTCGTCTTCAGCGATGAGAGTCGCTTCTGCCTTGGTGCCAATGATGGTCGTATGCGTGTTTGGCGCCATGCAGGTGAGCGCCACAATCAGGACTGCATACGACCGAGGCACACAGGGACAACACCCGGCATCATGGTGTGGGGAGCGATCTCCTACACTGGCCGTACACCACTGGTGATCGTCGAGGGGACACTGAATAGTGCACGGTACATCCAAACCGTCATCGAACCCATCGTTCTACCATTCCTAGACCGGCAAGGGAACTTGCTGTTCCAACAGGACAATGCACGTCCGCATGTATCCCGTGCCACCCAACGTGCTCTAGAAAGTGTAAGTCAACTACCCTGGCCAGCAAGATCTCCGGACCTGTCCCCCATTGAGCATGTTTGAGACTGGATGAAGCGTCGTCTCACGCGGTCTGCACGTCCAGCACGAACGCTGGTCCAACTGAGGCGCCAGGTGGAAATGGCATGGCAAGCCGTTCCACAGGACTACATCCAGCATCTCTACGATCGTCTCCATGGGAGAATAGCAGCCTGCATTGCTGCGAAAGGTGGATATACACTGTACTAGTGCCGACATTGTGCATGCTCTGTTGCCTGTGTCTATGTGCCTGTGGTTCTGTCAGAGTGATCATGTGATGTATCTGACCCCAGGAATGTGTCAATAAAGTATCCCCTTCCTGGGACAATGATTTCACGGTGTTCTTATTTCAATTTCCAGGAGTGTATAACTGAATAAATGGTCTCTAGCATGAAAACCATGCGTATACAGACGTAAGTGGGTGTGACCGGCTGCAGATAGTAGCACATGTCGGAACGAATGACGCCTGCCGCTTGGGTTCTGAGGCCATCCTTGGTTCCTTCCGGCGGCTGGCTGATTTGGTGAAGACAACCAGCATCGCACGCGGAGTGCAAGCTGAGCTTAATGTCTGCAGCATAGTGCCCAGAGTCGATCGCGGTCCTCTGGTTTGGAGCCGTGTGGAGGGTCTAAACCAGAGGCTCAGACGACTCTGCGACTATAATGGTTGCAAATTCATCGACCTCTGTTATTGGGTGGAGAACTGTAGGGCCCCCCTAGACAGGTCAGGCGTGCACTACACACCGGAAGCAGCTACTAGGGTAGCAGAGTACGTGTGGCGTGCACACGGGGGTTTTTTAGGTTAGAGGGACCCCCCCCCCCCCTTGGGCGAAACGATAAAATACCTGACGGCTTACCAGAGAGGACATTATCATCGTTGATAAAGAACGTCCGTCCTCAGAGACCAAAAACAGGAAAAGTTAACGTAATATTGGTAAACTGCAGGAGTATCCAGGGCAAGGTTCCTGAATTAGTATCTCTTATTGAAGGAAATAGTGCGCATATAGTATTAGGAACGGAAAGTTGGTTAAAACCGGAAGTGAACAGTAACGAAATCCTAGACACAGAATGGAATATATACCGCAAGGATAGGATAAACGCCAATGGTGGAGGAGTATTTATAGCAGTAAAGAATTCAATAATATCCAGTGAAGTTATTAGCGAATGCGAATGTGAAATAATCTGGGTTAAGTTAAGTATCAAAGGTGGGTCAGATATGATAGTCGGATGCTTCTATAGACCACCTGCATCAGCAACCGTAGTAGTTGAGCGCCTCAGAGAGAACCTGCAGAACGTCGTGAAGAAGTTTCGTGATCATACTATTGTAATAGGGGGAGACTTCAATCTACCAGGTATAGAATGGGATAATCACACAATCAGAACTGGAGCCAGGGACAGAGACTCTTGTGACATTATCCTGACTGCCTTGTCCGAGAATTACTTCGAGCAGATAGTTAGAGAACCAACTCGTGAAGCTAACGTTTTAGACCTCATAGCAACAAATAGACCGGAACTTTTCGACTCCGTGAATGTAGAAGAGGGTATCAGTGATCATAAATCAGTGGTTGCATCAATGACTACAAGTGTAATAAGAAATGCCAAGAAAGGAAGGAAAATATATTTGCTTAACAAGAGTGATAGGGCACAAATCGCAGAATATCTGAGTGACCACCATCAAACGTTCATTTCTGAGGAAGAGGATGTGGAACAAAAACGGAAAAAATTCAGAAACATCGTCCAGTACGCCTTAGATAAGTTCGTACCGACTAAGGTCCAAAGCGAGGGGAAAGATCCACCGTGGTATAACAATCATGTACGAAAGGTACTACGGAAACAAAGAAAGCTTCATCATAGGTTTAAGAGTAGTCGAATCATAGCTGATAAGGAAAAGCTGAACGAAGCGAAAAAGAGCGTAAAGAGAGCAATGAGAGAAGCATTCAACGAATTCGAACATAAAACATTGGCAAACAATCTAAACAAGAACCCTAAAAAGTTTTGGTCATATGTAAAATCGGTAAGCGGATCTAAATCCCCTATTCAGTCACTCGTTGACCACGATGGCACCGAAACAGAGGACGACCGAAGAAAGGCAGAAATACTGAATTCAGTGTTCCGAAACTGTTTCACTGCGGAAAATCGTAACACGGTCCCTGACTTCAGCCGTCGCACGGACGCCAAAATGGAAAATATTGAAATAAACGATATCGGAATTGAAAAACAACTGCTATCACTTAGTAGCGGAAAAGCATCCGGACCAGACGAGATACCCTTAAGATTCTACAGTGATTATGCTAAAGAACTTGCCCCCTTTCTATCAGCAATTTATCGTAGATCGCTGGAAGAACGTAAAGTACCTAGCGACTGGAAGAAAGCGCAGGTCGTTCCCATTTTCAAGAAGGCTCATAAATCAGATGCGAATAATTATAGGCCTATTTCGCTTACGTCAATCTGTTGTAGAATAATGGAACATGTTTTGTGTTCTCGTATTATGACGTTCTTAGATAATACAAATCTCCTTCATCATAACCAACATGGATTCCGCAAACAGAGATCATGTGAAACTCAGCTCGCCCTATTTGCCCAAGAAATTCACAGTGCCGTAGACACTGGCGAGCAGATTGATGCCGTATTCCTGGACTTCAGGAAGGCATTTGATACGGTTCCGCACTTACGTTTAGTGAAAAAAATACGAGCTTACGGAATATCGGACCAGGTTTGTGATTGGATTCAGGATTTCCTAGAAGAAAGAACACAACATGTCATTCTTAACGGTTCAAAATCTGCAGATGTAGAGGTAATTTCGGGAGTACCGCAGGGAAGCGTGATAGGACCTTTATTGTTTACAATATACATAAATGACTTAGTTGACAACATCGGTAGCTCCGTGAGGCTATTTGCAGATGACACGGTTGTCTACAAGAAAGTAGCAACATCAGAAGACTCGTACGTACTCCAGGAGGACCTGCAGAGGATTAATGCATGGTGCGACAGCTGGCAGCTTTCCCTAAACGTAGATAAATGTAATATAATGCGCATACATAGGGGCAGAAATCCATTCCAGTACGACTATGCCATAGGTGGTAAATCATTGGAAGCGGTAACGACCGTAAAATACTTAGGAGTTACTATCCGGAGCGATCTGAAGTGGAATGATCACATAAAACAAATAGTGGGAAAAGCAGGCGCCAGGCTGAGATTCACAGGAAGAATTCTAAGAAAATGTGACTCATCGACGAAAGAAGTAGCTTACAAAACGCTTGTTCGTCCGATTCTTGAGTATTGCTCATCAGTATGGGACCCTTACCAGGTTGGATTAATAGAAGAGATAGACATGATCCAGCGAAAAGCAGCGCGATTCGTCATGGGGACATTTAGTCAGCGCGAGAGCGTTACGGAGATGCTGAACAAGCTCCAGTGGCGGACACTTCAAGAAAGGCGTTACGCAATACGGAGAGGTTTATTATCGAAATTACGAGAGAGCACATTCCGGGAAGAGATGGGCAACATATTACTGCCGCCCACATATATCTCGCGTAATGATCACAACGAAAAGATCCGAGAAATTAGAGCAAATACGGAGACTTACAAGCAGTCGTTCTTCCCACGCACAATTCGTGAATGGAACAGGGAAGGGGGGATCAGATAGTGGTACAATAAGTACCCTCCGCCACACACCGTAAGGTGGCTCGCGGAGTATAGATGTAGATGTAGATGTAAGTTCATTAGACCTTTTTTGTTCCATATCCCCTCACCGCTCAATCCCTAGAGTTGGTAAACAATGGAAAAAGTCACACTGTATATCCTACCTGACGGAAGACGAGTGTCATGTGTTGACAATGAAATTTGATTTCTAAGCCTACAAGAATTGCTGTTGTCAATGAATGGAGGTCCATCTCAACCTGTTTCCAGGAATACAGTTTGAGGGAGCTCCATTCGAAGCGGGGTGTGTTTCTAAAGGTCGTTGCTCACACCACTACATATTGATAGAGGTCTTCAATGAGCCAAAAATACAGAAACAGGTCAACAGCTGACTTGTGACGTGATATGTGGTCCGACAAACACAAATCGATCTTTTCAAATTATGCAAGATGTCGACTGCATTGACAACCTAGTGACGGTTTAATCCTTTAGAGTGTGGTGAGTGTAGCTCAGGTTGCAGATGGTTCTGTGTTGTTTCCGCTATGTTTTTCTTACCATGACTTAAGCTGACTAGCTGATGTTACTGGGAACATGAATAAGAATGTAATTTCAGCATTTTCAGTGACCGAGTATTGTTCCCTCTTCTTCATCTTCATCATGTGTATACTGTGGACACTCCCTTCTTTCAAGGGGACAACAGCCATGTTCCCAGTTTTGCATGGCTATTTTCCTTGTTTAACAAATACATTCTCCTTGTATTGGTAAGATGTAACCCAGTTTCTCGTTGTGATAGAGTAACTGTACACTTGTGGTAGTTTTTGGATATGTGTACATCTGCCACATATCACGGTTTTTCTGAAATCCTCTACCTTGGTTCTGCAGAGATGTCCTTTCGCTATAGTGGACGCGCTCAGTCATGGGCTCGTACAGAAGTGGAGCATGTAACGCTGTAATGGGATTTCGTATAACTATTCCTGTGGTTTTTCACATCACATATCACTGTGCACTTAGCACTTTGCACAGTATTTTAGTTATCATAGCATGCTGCAGTTGTGGGCAGATGTCACTTCAGTTACTTCCAATGCAGCTACGCTAATGCACTGTATGCTGGCCTGTGACAGTGCAATCGTAAGTAACCTTTTAAATGATAATTTTCAAAAACTTATGATAGCCAATACCTATTTGACTGTGTGCTGTGTCTCCCGCTCCCAGACTGTTTTTCTAAAGCAATAACTAATTAAGAAGAGCCTATACTGATACGACTGTTCACTCTGAGCCCCACCACCTGACTACCGCTGCCTGCCGACACAAGAGAGTTTCTGTGTCGCTCGTTCCAGCCAATCACAACTTAGAGTGTTACTATATATGACGGAGCCTTGAGCATCCGATGGCAAACTTTTGACCTTACTGGCGACGCAACGCCAGGCCAGGTCAGGAAGCTTCGGAACTGTAACTTCCACGTCATTCCGAGGCCACATTGTCCCTCTGTGTAAACAGTAGACTTTACGCGGTAATGCACAATATTGTGAGGTCTTAGATACTTGTTTTGTAACATAAATGTTACAAATAACCCACTAAATTAGCCGTTAATGTTCACACAGAAGATGAGTGGGACTATAGGGAACAGCGGGTGAGACGTAGCCATCAGTATGCCCGCAATTTACTAGCGCGACAGGACCTAATCTACTCTCATGTTCAGAAAGAAACGGAACTACTCGAACAACTAGAGACAGGACACGTACATTAGTACGTTCTGCAGAAATGATTATCATCTCAGTCATCTCGGTTCAGCATGTGCCCTGCTGTCTTGTAGGCAAAGGGTCTGCAATGGTTCCTGATAATTTGTTCCATGCATGATGGTGTCATCTCATATAAGGTGCAAATGGCGTCCTGTGGCATGACCGTCCATGTGGCATTCATGTGGTTCCAAAGATAATCTGTGATGTGTAGCACTGGGTCACAGTGCTGCACCATATAACACACACCATGTGAACAGCGCGTAGCGTTGTGCAGTTGGAGGTGAGTGGGATGTGGGAAGAGAGATGGCAGTGTTCTGAGAGCGGACGATCTGGACGTGTGTCTGTCAGAAAAAGGAAATTTGTAAGACTGTATGTCATGAACTTATATATATAGTATGACTTTTGGGCACTATTAAGGCAAATACATTGTCTGTTCTCTATCAAAATTTTTCATTTGCTAACTATGCCTATCAGTAGTTAGTGTCTTCAGTAGTTAAAATCTTTTATTTAACTGGCAGTATTGGCGCTCGCTGTATTGCAGTAGTTCGAGTAACGAAGATTTTTGTGGGGTAAGTGATTCATGGAAGGTATAGGTTATTGTTAGTCAGGGCCATTCTTTTGTAGGGATTGCTGAAAGTCAGACTGCGTTGCGCTAAAAATATTGTGTGTCAGTTTACCGATGATCAGAATAAGTATAGAGAGAAATGTCTGAGTACGTTCAGTTTTTCTCAGCTGTTTGAAAATCAAATAACGTAGGAGGCTTAACAGCACAGCAATTCATAAATTTTTCTAAGGGGATGTTTCATAACATTGCTTTGGACACGCACCATTCGTGATTTGTGGCTGTACCCAATAGCACCCACACTATAAGGCCTAGAGTTGTCGCTGTATGTCTTGTGCAAACACAGTCACTGTGATACCGCCTCCCCTGCCTGGTGCGAACCAAAATGTTACCATCATTTTCAAACAAAAAATATATGGATTCGTCCGAAAACACTATCTGATGCCATTCCTGTCCCAGTGACATTGCCGTCTCGTATGTTTCTGAACATTAGTCAAAGGTGGGTGGAGAAGTCGACGGCGTGCACGTAATCAGTGCAGTAATAAACGGCGACTGACTGTCACCCCTGTTAGTGTACGATGTGTTCCATTGTTCCACTGCTGCTCCAGAGCCGACGATCTGTCCTCCAATGGCATTCAGATGTATCGATCCTCTCTGAGGGTGGTCTGGCTGATGCAGCCTCACCCATCTACTCGTGTTCTGTCGCCTTCCGTGAACCATTCTGTACACACCTGTTGCACTGCCGAAACTGTTCGTCTCACACGAGCAGTAGTTTCCCAGACGGATGCATCACATTGTCTCATTCCACTTATGCGCCCTGTTTCAAACTCACTGATTTCACGGTGCAGTTCGAGCGTAAGTCTGCGACACAGCCAGCACGTCTGTTCGCAGTATCTTCGGTTTATAGCGACAACAACAGCGGCAGGCACATTTTACCGGCATGTGCTGCTGCGCTGCGATGTCGACGTTGACCTTGAACCCGCCGGCTGACATGGCTAAATACTAATCATTTCTGCAGAGCATACTAATGTACATGTACTGAGAATACGAATGTCCTATATCTAGTAGTTGAAGGTGTTTTGTTTTTCTGACTATTAATGAGCTATCAGTTGCTCAGCTGGATAATACGTAATGGAAAACTCTTGGAATCTCGCCATACTGAGGCGGTTTTGCAGGGCATTAGCAGCATTGGACTGGGACCTGAGTAATTATGTGTCCAGTGCGCCGAAACTTAACACTGCACGCGTGGAGTGTTTGGGCAGCGAGCTGCGTCAAACACTGACTGGGCTCCTTTCCACGAACGCGCACCAGCGTCAGCTGTGTGGCGCCGGCTTTTTGGACAGCCTGCACACACAGAGCTCCCTGTTGCAGGCGACACCGGCCGCTCTAGTGTAATCAGAAGCGCTGCCTTTGCGAACGCATCCGTGTCACGTCCGCGTGACAGCGCGCAAAGCTGCCACCTGTCAGAAGGACTTCTGCCGCGGGGGAAACACGGCCGTGATTTACGCTCCAGCGCTCGTCACACGCAGGTACCCTGCATGCTTGCCGAGTGCAGTTCACTGTTCGCTGTCCTAGCTTTTGGTGTTGCTTTGGTACTTTTAGGCGGTAAACTGCACGGCTATCAGTGGCTACCTAGAAACTACAAGGCACAGCTATGGTTGAAAATTTAAGTTTCCTGGTCACAATGAAATTTCGTTTTTTAACAGTCTCATTTCGAATTCATTATCCAGAAGGCAATATAAGAAAATGATCCTTACCCGGCTAAGGGCTGGAAGGAATGTATAGAACGGCTGTATAAAATAAATAATGTGGAGACATAACCATGGAAGGAAGAAGGAGACTCAATTGTGATATATACATGATACGGAGAGAAGAACTGAACAGAGCACTGAAAAGCCTAATTTTAGAAATGATAACTGAGGTAAATGCCATTTACCTACAATTTTTAAGTGCTATGGGATGTAGATATAGATGTAGATGAAGATGAAGAGCACTAACACTTCGTTGAAGAATCATAAAAGAAGGTTGTATACATGGAAGAAGCCTGGAGATAGGGACAGGTTTCAGATAGATTATATAATGGCAAGACAGAGATTTAGGAACCAGGTTATAAATTGTAAGACATTTCCAGGAGCAGATGTGGACTCTGACCACAATCTATTGGTTATGAACTGTAGATTAAAACTGAAGAAACTACAAAAAGGTGAAGAAGATGGGACCTGGATAAACTGACTAAACTAGAGGTTGTACAGAGTTTCAGGGAGAGCATAAGGGAACAATTGACAAGAATGGGGGAAAGAAATACAGTAGAAGAAGAATGGGTAGCTTTGAGGGATGAAGTAGTGAAGGCAGCAGAAGATCAAGTAGGTAAAAAGACGAGGGCTAGTAGAAACCCTTCGGTAACAGAAGAAATATTGAATTTAATTTATGAAAGGAGAAAATATAAAAATGCAATAAATGAAGCGGGCAAAAAGGTATACAAACGTCTCAAAAATGAGATCGACAGGAAGTGCAAAATGGCTAAGCAGAGATGGCTAGAGGACAAATGTAAGGATGTAGAGGCTTATCTCACTAGGGGTAAGATAGATACTGCCTACACGAAAATTAAAGAGACCTTTCCAGAAAAGAGAACCACTTGTATGAATATCAAGGGCTCAGATGGAAACCCAGTTCTAAGCACAGAAGGGAAAGCATAAAGGTGGAAGGAGTATACAGAGGGACTATACAAGGGCGATGTTCTTGACGACAGTATTATGGAAATGGAAGAGGATGTAGATGAAGATGAAATGGGAGATATGATACTGCGTGAAGAATTTGATAGAGCACTGAAAGACCTAAGTCGAAACAAGGCCCCGGGAGTAGACAACATTCCATTAGAACTACTGACAGCGTTGGGAGAGCCAGTCCTGACAAAACTCTACCATCTAGTGAGCAATATGTATGAGACAAGCGCAATACCCTCAGACTTCAAGAAGAATATAATAATTCCAATCCCAAAGAAAGCAGGTGTTGACAGATGTGAAAATTACCGAACTATCAGTTCAATAAGTCACAGCTGCAAAATACTAACGCGAATGCTTTACGGACGAATGGAAAAACTGGTTGAAGCCGACCTCGGGGAAGATCAGTTTGGATTCCGTAGAAATGTTGGAACACGTGAGGCAATAATGACCCTACGACTTATCTTAGAAGCTAGATTAAGGAAAGGCAAACCTACGTTTCTAGCATTTGTGGACTTAGAGAAAGCTTTTGACAATGTTGACTGGAATACTCTCTTTCAAATTCTGAAGGTGGCAGGGGTAAAATACAGGGAGAGAAAAGCTATTTATAAATTTTACAGACACCAGATGGTACTTATAAGAGTCGAGGGACATCAAAGGGAATCAGTGGTTGGGAAGGGAGTGAGATAGGGTTGTACCCTCTCCCCGATGTTATTCAATCGGTATATTGAGCAAGCAGTGAAGGAAACGAAAGAAAAATTCGGAGTAGGTACTAAAATCCATGGAGAAGAAATAAAAACTTTGAGGTTCGCCGATGACATTGTAATTCTGTCAGAGACAGCAAAGGACTTGGAAGAGCAGTTGAACGGAATGGACAGTGTCTTGAAAGGAGGATATAAGATGAACATCAACAAAAGTAAAACGAGGATAATGGAATGTAGTCGAATTAAGTCAGGTGATGCTGAGGGAATTAGATTAGCAAATGATACACTTAAAGTAGTAAAGCAGTTTTGCTATTTGGGGAGCAAAATAACTGATGATGGTCGCAGTAGAGAGGATATAAAATGTAGACTGGCAATGGCAAGGAAAACATTTCTGATGAAGAGAAATTTGTTAACATCGAGTATAGATTTAAGTGTCAGGTAGTCGTTTCTGAATGTATTTGTATGGAGTGTAGCCATGTATGGAAGTGAAACTTCGACGATAAATAGTGTGGACAAGAAGGGAATAGAAGCTTTCGAAATGTCGTACTACAGAAGAATGCTGAAAATTAGATGGGTAGATCACATAACTAATGGGGAAGTACTGAATAGGATTGGGGAGAAGAGAAGTTTGTGGCACAACTTGACTAGAAGAAGGGATCGGTTGGTAGGACATGTTCTGGGGCATCATGGGATCACCAATTTAGTATTGGAGGGCAGCGTGGAGGGTAAAAATCGAAGACGGAGACCAAGAGATCAATACACTAAGCAGAGTCAGAAGGATGTAGGTTGCAGTAGGTACTGGGAGATGAAGAAACTTGCACAGGATAGAGTAGCATGGAGAGCTGCAACAAACCAGTCTCAGGACTGAAGACTATAGCAACAGCATGGGAGAACCAGTCAGGTTACCTTCCATTCGGAAAGTTGGTACCCACAGTGACTGTTATGTAACATAAATTATAGAGTGCAGCAACCAGTCGTCCTTTTTAGATTTTATTACGCAAATCCAGATTTCGACTAGTAGCTAGCCATTCTCAATGCTAAAAATACAAAAAGTACATAGTCAGATGATACAATAAAAAGTTACAACTAATGGCATAACTTATATGGCTTTCTTCATATTACATGCCCCGTTTGCGTTTGCCGCTCTGATTCTTATGTCCTCCATACTTCGTCCGTTATGTAGGATTTTGCTTACAAGGTAACATAATTCCTTTCCTTCGCCCACTAGACGGTGCCGAATTTTAATGTTAAATTTTACGCTCATCTCATTTCTGCCACTCCTTAACACTTTCGTATTTCTTTGTGTTACTCGCACTACACCGTGTTTTTGCTTTATCGTGGTCAAGCAGTTATACCCTATTTTCAATGACGAGAGGGTCACCAGGAAATTTTATCACTAGTTTCCTTTCACCATGAAATTTTAATTTCTCTCCTGAACCTTTATTTCCGATACGATGTATAGAGTGAACCGTAGGGGTGAAAGACTACTTGTACCTTTTCTAATCAGAGGACTTCGTTCTTCGGCTCTCAGTGTCATTTTTTCCCTCTTTGTCCTCGCACTTACTGTATATTGGTCATTTATCCCTACAGGTTACTTCTATTTACTTGAGAATTTTTTGCACATTTTGTCTTGATTTTTGTTAATTCTTTTTTCCATTACCAAGTGCAGCATCAAAACTGCTTCTCTGGTGTCTTTGCCTCTCCTAAAGCCATACTGATCGTCATCTAACAAATCTTCAGTTTTCATTTCAATTCTTCTCGTAAAAAGCTTGGTTACATGAGTTCTGAGATACTTGTCGCACTATATTTGCCCTTGCTGTTTTCGATATTTTTAGAATCATATTTTTCTGAAAGTATAATAGCGTATACCAGACTCATAGATCCCACACACTAACTTGAACAGCGATTTGGATGCCACTACCCTAGTGTGTCTAGAAATTCCGTAGGATCGTTGTCTGTTCCTTCCGACGTATTCGGTCGCTGATCTTGCGAAGCTCTGTTAATCTCTAGTATTGGATCCGTAGTGTCTTAAATCTCCATTCCGATCTTTTCATTTATTATGTCATCTGACAGTTCCTACAGATTGTAGTGACTTTCTGTGTACTCTTTCCAGCTATCCGCTCTTCCTTTTCTGTTTACCAGGGGAATTCTCCTCGCGCTCGTGATGTTGCCACCTTCGATTTTATGTTTCAGTTTCTTTGAATTTTTCCGAAGGAATCAATGCCTCAGACAAACATTTCTGGTTCAGTTTCTTCACGTTTTACGTGCAGCCATTTTGTATAGTCTTCCCTGCACTTCTCATTTATTTCACTCATAAGCGATTCCTATTTCTGTAAGCCTTCTGCTGCTGAACATTTTTGTACTTCCTTCTGTCGTCGATCAACTGACATTACTACTGTTACCCAAGGATTATGGCCGTTACCTCCCTTGTCTATCCAACTGCTGTGATTGCACTATTTAGAGAGGTCCATTCGCCTTCGGCTGAATTGCCTACTGTATCATTCATTATTGCGCTACCTATATCGGTACAGAACTTGACATGCTCCTTATTACCCCTCAGAACTTCAGTATCCAAATTCCGCCCACATTGACTCTGCTGGACGGTTCTCTTAACATTCTGTCCGCTCTTCATCAGAATTACATTGTCATCTAAGTCTGTATCTGGTTTTGGGTACGCCTTACAATCAAATATCTAATTTCGGAATCTGTGTCGGAGTATGATGTAATCCAGCTGAATTCCTGGCGTGTCTGCGGGCGTTTTCCTTGTCCTTTTATTTGTGAACAAGGTATTCGATATTACTGGCTAAAACCTGTCGCAAAACTCAATTATTCATTCTCCTTTCTCACTTGAACTATCAGGCCAATATTCTCCAGTAACTCTGTCCGCTATTCCATCTCCTTTTGCAGCTTTCCACCCACAACGACAATTATATTTCCGTCACCCTTTACATACAGGATTACACGTTCAGTAGCCTCATTTACATTTTCTATCTCTTGTTTCCTGCTTGTAATGTAGACAAGTATAACTTAACTAGTCTGCAGTCGATTCTGATGAAAACAATCCTATCACTGAACTGTTCACACTGACTCATTCTCTGACCAGCCTTCCTACACGTGATGAAACCCACTCCAGTTACTCGAATGACTGCTTCTAGCCTGAGGCTTTGTATTTGTGCGTTCAGATCCAACAGTTTCCCTACCACATTCATACTTTCTAAATCCATAGTCTGGCTCGTGCAATGTTGGTTATTCAGTCTCTATCTCATTGTCACCACCCTCTTGGCAGGCCCCTCCCAGAGATCCAAATGTCGGACTAATCCGAGATCTTACGACAATGGAGAGAATACCATGACACAGTTTCAGTTACGGGCAACATGTCCTGTGGAGACACATTGTGCATCGTTAATACAGTGGTTTCCATAGCCTTCTGTGTACTCATTACATTGATCAGTACTGAAGCTTCCAACCAGTTTCCCATCCCAAGGGCAAGATGGTGTCCCAAACATCTGTCTACTCCTCCAATGTCTTTGACTAAGCCATTGGCAAAACGAGGGTGACTCCTTATAGCGGAAGTCTTTGGCCGCCATTGCTGACAACTGTTATTGAAAATTTAAGCAGTTATCTTGATCGAACCAGGGACTCGGGACCTCTTAACACTGCCTCTCGACACGGTGACATTTATGGAATGGGTAGTGTCTAGAAAAGAGGTTTTATAATGAACATCGACAAGCGTAAACGATGGGCAAAGAAAAGTAGTCGAATCAAATCAGGTGACATTAATGGAATTTCCTTGGCGTATGAGACACTGAAGACAGTGGGCGAGTTTTGACTTTTGGAAAGGAAAATAACCGGTGATGGAGAAAGTAGACGGCAATCCTGATGTAGATTTTACGTGATTTCCGTAAGCGGCGTCAGGTAAATGCCAGGTTTGTTCCTTTGCAAGGGCACGGCCGATTTCCATCCTTCACTAATCCGAACTTGTGTTCCGTCTCTAATGTATTCGCTGTCGATGGGACGTTAAACACTGATCTCCTTCGTATTTATTATACAACTTGACTAAGAGAATGCATCAATTAATAGATACATTGTGAGACATCAAGTACCAGTTAATTTTTTAATGTAGAGATGTAGTGGGAATCAAATTTGTAGAAGGAGACTGATGTTTTTCAATGAATGAGCTCCTGTGTATGTAGAGCGTAGTAATTTGGCAGAGATGGGAGTTGTACAGGACTCAATAGCGTGGAGAGCTGCATCAGTCTAGTATCAATACTAAATATGTAATATGACTTGTACAGGACCCAATAGTGAGGAGACCTGCATCAATCCAGTATCCATGCTAAATATGTAATATACATTATATTATTATTATACAGTCCATACCAGGTGAAATGTTTCTCATTGGTAATCTTCTACTTGTTATTGTGAGTGTATTATTATCAAAGAGGAATTTTAGGGTCTCTTCGATGAAGCTGTCATTTGGGAAGAGAATAGAATAGGGAATGGTATCATTGGTATCCTTTTCAAAAGAACAATTCTTGCGTTTGCCTTAAACGGGTTATGGAAGCTTTTGTAAACTCCATTCAGGTGGTCGAACGAGGATGTTATACGTAATTAAAGAGAATTTAGAATCATATACTGAAATTAAATGTCGTGTGGCTAGGGCCTCCCGTCGGGTAGATCGTTCTTTCGATTTGACGCCACTTCGGCGATTTGCGCGTCGAAGGAGATGAAATTATGATGATTAGGACAACACAACACCCAGTCCCTGAGCGGAGAAAATCCCCGACCCAGCCGGGAATCGAACCCTGGCCCTTAGGATTGACATTCTGCCGCGCTGATCACTCAGTTTATTTTATTTTATTTTATTTTATTTTGTCTCCACGTGTTCTATATTTTCGTTGAATTTGTTCGGGGTGGATGTCCGATGACACCCGTTTACGTTCTTCGTTGATCCATTCACTCAGTTTTTTATTACAGAGGGTAGCTAACCCTCTCGCTGAACATGCTGAGCTACCGTGCCGGCAGCTGCCGGGGGCTTACAGAAGCATATACTGAACGCCAGAATATTATGACCACCTACCTAATAGCCGATATGTCCACCTTTGGCACGGATGACAACGGCGACGTGGCGACGCATGGTGGCATGGAGGCAAAGAGGCCTTGGTATGTGGGCGGAGGGATTTGGCACCACATCTCCGCATAAAGGCACCTAATCCTCGCAAATTCCGAGCAGCGGGGCAATGAGTTCTGACGCCAAGTGCAGTCACATCCCAGATGAGTTTGATAGGGCTCAGATCTGGTGAGTTGGTGGAGCCAGTACATCTATAGTAAGTCGCCATTGTGTTCCTCGAATCACTCAATCACACTCTGGCCTTGTGACATGGCGCATTATCTTGTTGAAAAATACCACTGCCGTCGGGTAACATGATCGTCATGAAGAGGTTTATGTGGTCTGCAACCAATGTATTGTACTCCTTGGCCATCATTAAGCCTTACAAGACCTCCACTGGACCCAAGGATGCCCATGGGAATGTTCCCCAGAGCATAATGGAACCGCCGACAGCTCGTATCTGTCCCGCAGTACAGGTGTGAAGGAGCTGTCACTCTGAAAGATGTCGGATTCGCGCCCTCCAATCGGCGTGATTTATCGGGATTCATCAGTCCATGCTAAGCTTTGCACTGCGCCTAATTCCGGTACCGATGGTCACATGCCCAATTCAGTAGTAGTTGCCGATGCTGTGGTGTTAACACTGGCACATGCATGGGTCGTCAGCTGCGGAGGCCCATCATTAGCAGTAGTCAGTGCACTGTGTGTTCAGAAACGCTTGGGTTGTGCCCAGCATTAAAGTCTAACGTTAGTTCCGCCACAGTTTGCTGCCAGTTCTGTTTTACGAATCTGCCCAGCCTACGACGTCCGCCATCTGTAACGAGAGATGGCCGCCCATCTCCACGAAGTCTTGACGTCCTTTCACGTTGGTTTCGCCACGTGTTGTAGACACTCATCACAACTCTCCTCGAACACACAAGAAGTGGTACAGTTTCCCAAATGCTCCTGCCCTTCGTCAAACTCAAGTAAATCGCGCGCCTTTTCCGTTCTACACACAGACAGCACGCCCATTGATACTACACTCATGTTCAGAAAAAACAAAACACCTTGAAAGATTAGAGCTAGGACGTTAATATTCACAGGACATGTACATCGCTATGTTCTGCAGAAATTATTGGCATTTGAACCATGTTGACACGTGGTTTCTGTGTCAATATCGATATTGCGGCGTAACGCCACATACCGGTGAAATGTTCCAACGGCTTTCATTGTCGCTATAAGCGGGAGGCAGTTGATCAGTGTGACTTGAGCAGACGTCCAGGATGCCTCACAGACGAATATACGAACTCTACCGTAAAATCAGTGAGTGTGAAAGAAGGCGCATTATTGGCATAAGAAAATTTGATACATCCATCCGGGAAATTGCTGATGTGTAACGGAATATTTTGGCAGTGCAACGGGTGTGTGCACAATGGCTCACGGAAGGCCAGAGGACGTGACGAGATGAGTCAGGTGGCACAACCCAGACCACCCCCCCCTCTCCCCGAGAAGATCGACAACTTATCCGAATGGCACTGCAGGATAGATACAGTCCTCCTCGGCTCTGGCGCAACAGTGGAATAGATTAATACACCGTACTCCATCAGGGGCGATAGTCTGTCGCCGTTTATTACGTTCACATCGTCTACTTCTCCTACCTTTGACGAATGTGCAGAAACATGCTAGACGGCAGTGGGGTATGAAACGATGTTACTGGGGACAGGAATGGCATCAGATAGTGTTTTCGGACGAATTCAGGTTCTGGTTGTTAGAGAACGATGGCATTACAGAGACTGCATTCGAACAAGACGTACAGGGACAACTCAAGTCCTAATGTGTGGGGCTCTACCACAGTTCACAGCTGGTGCGTGTCCAAAGGCCTGAGACCAGGATGACGCCCTGCGACCCTTTCTGCACGACACTCCAGACACCATATTTCAGCAACACAATGCACGAACGCATGTTTCTGCATAAACACGTCCCTTGTTGGTGTCACATGATGTCAGCCTTTTGCCCTGGCCCACTAGCTTTTCGCCATTCGAAAGTTTGTGGAATGTGGTGAAATAACGGGTGCAGCGCTGTGGCCCAGTGCCAATCACCACAGATGAACTTTGGAACCAGGTGAATGCAGCATGGATAGCTGTGCCACAGGACGCCACTCGTGCCTTATACGCGTAGCCGCCATCACCCATGGAACAAATTATCAGTGCCCATGGCGGACCCTGTATGACGCCAGGTCAGTGGTCATATAGTTACGGCTGATCACTGCATTTCACTGCTGCAAATGTAGATACCGCCTGCAGGAAAATTAAAGACGCCTTTGGAGACACGATACTTCAAGAAGGATTTAACAGAGGACTGAAAGACGTAAGTCGAATCAAGGCCCCGGGAGTAGACGATATCCCGTCAGAACTACTGATAGCCTTGGAAGAGCCAGCCATGACAAAATTCTTCCATTTGGAGTGGCGAAATGCCCTGAGTCTTCTAAAATAATGTAGTAATCCGAATTCCTTAGAAACCAGTTGGTGACAGGTTTGAAAACTACCGAGCTATCAGTTAAAGTAAGTCATGGTTGTAAAATAATAACACTAATTCTTTAGAGAAGATCGGAAAAGCTGGTAGAAGCCGACCTCGGGGAAGATCAGTTGGCCGGCCAAAGTGGCCGTGCGGTTAAAGGCGCTGCAGTCTGGAACCGCAAGAGCGCTAAGGTCACAGGTTCGAATCCTGCATCGGGCAAGGATGTTTGTGATGTCCTTACGTTAGTTAGGTTTAAGTAGTTCTAAGTTCTAGGGGACTAATGATCTCAGCAGTTGAGTCCCATAGTGCTCAGAGCCATTTGAGCCATTTGAAGATCAGTTTGGATTCCAGATAAATGTAGGAACACGAGAGGCAGTGCCGACCGTACTACTTACCTTAGAAGGTAGGTTAAGATAATGCAAACCTACGTTTACAGCATTAGAAGAAGACTTTTGACAATATTGACTGGAAATCTCCCCTCGAAATTCTGAGGGTAGCAGGGCTAAAACACGGGGAAGGAAAGGCCACTTACAACTTGTGTAGAAACCAGAGGATAGTTAAAAGAGTCCAGGGCCTGAAAGAGAAGCAGTGCTTGAGAAGGGAGTGAGACAAGGTTGTAGTCCATCCGCATTTTATTCAAATTGCATACTGAGTAAACTGTAAAAGAAACCTGAGAAAATTTTGGAGTAGCAATTAAAGTACAGAAATAAGAAATAAAGACTTTGAGGCTTGAAGATGACATTGTAATTCTGTCAGAGACAGCAAAGACCTGGAAAAGCAGTTGCACAGCTTCATGAAAGGAGGATTTAAGATGAATGTCAACAAAAGCAAAATAAGGAAAATGGAATGTACCTGAATTAAATCAGGTGATGCTGAGGGTATTATATTAGGAAACAAGACCCTTAAGGTAGGAAATGAGATGTGTTATTTTTGCAGCAAAATAAGTGATGATGTCCGGAGTAGAGTGTATGAGATGTAGTCTGGGAACGGGAAGCAAAGCATTTTTGATGAAAAGAAATCTGGTAGTATCAAATACAGATTTAAGTGTTAGGAAGCCTTTTCAGAAAGTATTTGTATGGAGTTTAGCGATGTATGGGAGTGAAATATCAATGGTGAACAGTTTACATAAGAAGATAATAGAATCTTTTGAAATGTGGTGTTACAGAAGAATATTGAAGATTAGATGGGTAGATCACGTTACTAATGCGTAGGTGCGAAATAGAACTGGGGAGAATTTGTGGCGCAAGCTGACTAGGAGAAGGGATAGATTGGTAGGAGGCATTCTGAGATATCAAGGGGTCACCAGGTCGGTACTGAAGGGAAAATGTCGGGCGGCAGGGGGGGGGGGGGGGGAAGGGGGTTAAAAATTGTAGATGGAGACCTAGAGATGAATACAGAAAGCAGGTTCAGCACGCAGTAGGTTGCATTAGTTATCTGGAGATGAAGACGCGCGCACAGTATAGAGTAGCATGGAGAGCTGCATCAAACCACTGTTTGGAATGAAGACTACAACAACAAGAAATGAACAGGAAGGTTTCTTTTTCTTCAAAAAAGTATTATAGTGGCAACTAAATTCGTGTCTTGTGTTGTAATATTATTTACGTCTGTTGATGAAGAAATGATTTAAAGTGCTGAGGTAGTATAACCAATAAAGCAGATTTTCTTCTACTCTTACACTGAGCCTTTTTTTATTTTCCTAAACCAGAAGATTTAGGTAACTACGAAAACGATACTCAGAATTTAGAGTGACATTATATTGCTTTCCCACAGACTTTTAGAACGGCTAGTAAAAGATAAAATGATTTCAGTGCTCAATAATTCAGTGGAATTTTACCACACATTATCGAGCTAAAATCATAAATAACAACACACATGTTTACAAGCTGTCACGTTTGTTTAGTACACTGGCTGCAACTCTTGACCACCCACAAATAAAGCAAAGTTTATGGGATGTTCGTGTGGACATCACTAGTGGCAGTATGCTAACACTAGCAACTCATATAGGTGGTCATATGAAAACCCAAATGAGTCTGTGGAGGCGTGTTTCCAAGAACCCCTCTCTGTAAATGTGTTACGGCGCATGACAGAAAGTAAACTGATTGCGTCCGTTGCCTACAGTTTCTTGAAAACGAGCTTTCTTTGGTTTCAAAGAAGTGCAATACGAAGGGACGCCAGTGAATTCTACTCGTCTGGTGCCATGTCATCCAGATAGATCGGCAGAAACGGTCACATTTCTTGACTATCAAGGTCCCGGACCTTTGCTTGTGTACGTGGTAAGGCTACGAAGAAAAAGTAAAAACAAGACACGAATTGACAAGCTGTATTGTGAATTGCGCTGAACACAGAAAAGAAAGCCAAGACGAACTCCGAAGAACTACCCACTGTGTTCTCAAGAGAACAAGGAGGTGAATTGAAGTCAAAAGTGGAATTAATGGCAATCAGCTGTAGACTCAAACACTTAACTATCTTTAGCACCTTCAATGAGTATTTGACTGGTTTACATTCAGACAACTACTTCTCGGTAACTACGCTACTGGCCATTAAAATTGCTACACCACGAAGATGACGTGCTACAGACGCGAAATTTAATCGACAGGAAGAAGATGCTGTGAAATGCAAATGATCAGCTATTCAGAACATTCACACAAGGTTGGCGCCGGTGGCGACACTACAACGTGCTGACTTGAGGAAAGTTTCCAACCGATTTCTCATACACAAACAGCAGCTGACCGGCGTTGCCTGGTAAAACGTTGTTGTGATGCCTCGTGTAAGGGAGAGAAATGCGTACTATCACGTTTCCGACTTTGATAAATGGATTGTAGCCTATCGTGATTGCGGTTTATTGTATCGCGACATTGGTGCTCGCGTTGGTCGAGATCCAATGACTGTTAGCAGAATATGGAATTGGTGGGTTCAGGAGGGCAATACGGAATGCCGTGCTGGATCCCAATGGCTTCGTATCACTAGCAGTCAAGATGACAGGCAACTTATTCGCAGGGCTGTAACGGATAGTGCAGCCACGTCTCGATCCCTGAGTGAACAGATGGGGACGTTTGAAAGACAACAACCAACTGCACGAACAGTTCGACGACGTTTGCAGCAGCACGGAGTATCAGCTCGGAGAACGTGGCTGCGGTTACTCTTGACGCTGCATCACAGACAGGAGCGGCTGCGATGGTGTACTCAACGACGAACCTGGGTGCACGAATGGCAAAACGTCATTTTTTTCGGATGAATCCAGGTTCTGTTTACAGCAAAATGATGGTCGCATCCGTGTTTGGCGACATCGCCGTGAACGCACATTGGAAGCGTGTATTCGTCATCGCCATACTGTCGTATCACCCGGCGTGTCGGTATGGGGTGCCATTGGTTACACGTCTCGGCAACCTCTTGTTCGCATTGACGGCATTTTGAACAGTGGACGTTACATTTCAGATGTGTTACGACCCGTGGCTCTATCCTTCATTCGATCCCTGCGGAACCCCACTTTTCAGCCGGATAATGCACGACCACATGTTGCTTGTCCTGTACAGCCCTTAGTGGATACAGAAAATGTTCGACCGATGCCCTGGCCAGCACATTCTCCACATCTATCACCAATAGAAAACGTCTGGTCAATGGTGGCCGAGCAACTGGCTAGTCACAATACGCCACTCACTACTCTAGATGAACTATGGTATCGTGTTGAAGCTGCACGGGCAGCTGTACCTGTACACGCCATCCAAGCTCTGTTTGACTTAATGCCCAGACGTATCAAGGCCATTATTACGGCCAGAGGTGGTTGTTCTGGGTACTGATTTCTCAGGATCTATGCACCCAAATTGCTTGAAAATGTAATCATATGTCAGTTCTAGTATAATATATTTGTCCAATGAATACCCGTTTATCAACTGCATTTCTTCCTGGTGTAGCAATTGTAATGGCCAGTAGTGCAATGTTTTATTCAATTAGTGTACGTTGCCATTTCGTAAAATATTTACAATTCATCCTAAAAAATACATTAAATCTGAATGACAGTATGGTTTTCCTTTCATTCTTCATAAGAATTCGCCTTTACTTCGACTATCTGTTGTGCAATAGTGAACGAGAGATTCGAGCCTTCTACTTCCTAGTAGATTTTTCCTTCCAAGACGCAACACGTATTCATTTCCGTGAGTGCCACAGGTTGCCGTGCACAGTTCACGGTAGCTTACGTGTTCCCGTGTATTACGGGCCTCGCCGGAAATGAGCCCCTGGCACAGCGACAGGACATCTAGCGTCCGCCTGCTGCATAATGCAGCGCCGTCGCTGTCGTCGCTGCCTTCTAGTGTTTCGTTAATGAGGCGTCTGCCCTGCCGAGGACTCGGTAACAGTCTCATCTACAACAACAAGACCTTAACTTCCCGATTTACGTTCATTTCATTCCGCTCACACAACACGGCTGTGCACAGGCCGACATGCCTAACATTTATAGCTATTCTTCACGTATTAAATAAATTCTTCACGTATTAAATACAAATATAAACGAGTGACATTCCACCAAATCAAAATAGTTAAATATAGATGGTAAATGTAAATTCTGCTTAAGCTAAGCTGCAAGGTAATTACTTGATCCACTGAGCAGTTCAGCGGTTGAAACATCATGTACATATCTGTTTGGACACAATATTCGACGATTTACTGTAGCAGCACAGCAGGTGGACATGAGGTTAGATTTTGGTGAGATTCACAATAATTAACTGAATTCTCTCTCCTCCCGCACAGGCCATGAAGGCCCAAAGGTCACTGACCGGCCGCCGTGTCATCCTCGGCCCACACTCGTCACTAGACGCGGATATGGAGGAGCATGTGGTCAGCAAACCGCTCTCCCGGCCGTATGTCAGTTTCCGAGACCGGAGCCACTACTTCTCAATCAAGTAGCTCCTCAGTTTGTCTTACAACGGCGGAGTGTACCCCGCTTGCCAACAGCGCTAAGCAGACCGGATGGTCACCAATCCAAGTGCTAGCCCACCCCTACAGTGCTTCGGTAATCTGACGGGAACCGGTGTTACCACTGCGGCAAGGCCGTTGGCAACTGAATTCTACAACTACATAAATACTGCGCTACCCACTACAGGAGGGGGGTTTGGTAAGACAAGTAAAAAAGCAAGAAAAAATATTGGTTTCGTAAACAAGTCACCTTGGTTCGCGACATAGGCTCCCTTGAGGGATATGTACTTAGTCCAGCGATCCTCCGGCTTTTCATGTCATATGAAAAGTAGGTTCCGCCAAACTATACAAAATACTCATTGATGACAGCTATCACATCCTCAGGACGAAAATTTCTTCCTAGCAGGCCAAAGTTAGGGAACGGGAGGGAGTCTATTGGGAGCTAAGTCTGGTGATGGTGCTTTATCCTGGTGAAAGAGCATTGTTTCACATTTTTTCGTGCCAATCTTCCTATTTTTCAGCCAACGGAGGTTTCAAACGACCCAGCGATGAAGCGTAATGGGTTCAAGTTATTGTTCTGCCTTTTTACAAGTAATTTGCGAGGATTATTCCTTGGGAATTGCATAAACAAAATGGTGTTTGCCTTCTTCGGTGCACTTTCACCAGGCTTTATAAATTGTTTTGACTGCCGTGGTGGATCCAGATCTCATCGAACAGTAACAAATCGGTGCGAAAAGTCGCGTCGAGTGGGGTTAAACCACGACAGACGTTGTGTTAAAATGTTGTGCCCACTGCGCTCTTGGTCGACTGTGAGAAATTGCGGCACGAACCTCACACATAGCTTCTTCATAGCCAATTCTCTGTTCAGGATATCGTGCACTCAGTTGGGATGCCTACCGTCCTAGCTACCTCACGAAGCTTTATGCGGCCATCTTCCATTACCAAACCGTGGATTTGCCAACAGTTTCCTCTGTGGTGACCTGAATTGGACAGCCGGAGCGCTCTTCGCCTTCGGTGCTTTTCCGACCACATTAAAATTCATTAGTCCAAAGGGAACTGCTCTTCAGTGATGGTGCAGGGAACACATGGACTTCATCCAGTTCTGTTTTGATATGTGCTGGAGTTCAGTCTTTCATATGAAAAAGTTTAACAACAACACGAAACTCTGTTTCCTCCATTTTTAATCACAGTCGACACACTGACCAATTCAGACAACTGTCAACAGTGAACTGGACGCTGTATATTGTTGAAATGCTTTACGCGACACTTCGAACAATTAAGCTTACCAACCATGACGGCACAACAAAAATGATGCATTCTGTCATGAAAATTTGCCAGACATATCAAACTATCTTCATACAGTGCATGGCAAATAATGCCTCTTACCGATATCATTAAATCCTTTCCTGTTCCATTCTCATATTGAACGAGGATATGCGTCCACAGGAGGGGGCGGAAGAAGGGCGAGAGAGGGGGGGAACGAGCATGGAATCTGGAATACGAGGAGAATCTGGACTGCAGAGCTTTTATTCACCGATTGAGTGGACAATCATTAATTCTCTGGCTTATAGTAAGATTTTTGTATCCACTATAAACTATGATATTTATTGAACGGCATGTCGTGGAACTTGCCATCTCATTTACATTAAAAATTAACGGTTTTAGAGTCTTACCCTCCCCCGTTCCAACTTCGACAAATTTCTGCGGACGCCGTTGTCAGTGAGAGTGAAGTGATTGTACAAACGCTTATGTTCGCGGCCTCATTTCTTTTAACTCTGATCTCATGATCCCTGCAGGAAATACACACACACATCGCCTGCAAAATGGTTAAGCACTCATAAGACATGCTCGGATGCCAATGTACCTTTGTACGCTCATCGGCAGGTGTGTAAAAGATGACAGATGCAATTTGCCGTGACAGGTGCGACGGCAACCACATTGCATTAGCATTCTTTGCCTATAGCGTTGTTACCAAGTATGGTAGGGGATATAAATACCGTGAACAGTGTCAGATGCTTAATGATCACTGTGAGGATCACGTAGGTTCCGCATATTTGAGCGAGACAATGTTACTAGTCGAGCTCATTGTTAAGATTTATTCAAAACACTGGGGATTTTAATTGCTCCATGTGAATACATTCACCAGTCTGTTGTACACATAAAAAATAACATTGGTAATTACTGCACAAACAGCTCTGTCCATGACCATGAAACAACAGATAGACTCAATTTACATTTACCAAGAAAAAAGAAACATAAAACAGCATTTTCTACCAAGGAATAAAACTGTACAATAAATAACCAAAAGAGATTAAAGAAATTGCAAAAATACACTTATTTAAAAAGGCAGCTTCAAAGTAACTGTTATGCAATACATTTTATACATTGAAGGATTACTTAGATGAAACAGAGTAGGGGTTTGATAAAACATGTTATACAAATAAATAACAATAATAATCTTATTTGTGGATTCTTCCGTCGCTGCTTCATAGAACAATTTCATATTGAGGATTGAATAACACTTAGGTGGTTTTTTGTTCTACTGCTTTTTATTTGTATGAACTAGTTTTCGGCTTATTAGGCCATCTTCAGATAACTACTGGCTATTGTTTGCAAGGAGTTTGTGTTCTTACGAACCAAACATTCTGGACTAAGATACAACGCACTTACAAACGATCTGTAGTTGTGTTATTGCCTTTGGAATTGTCAAACGGGTCTTTTGACTTTTTGTTTTGTAAAACTGTTCTTTAACATAATACATCACTCTTTTTTGGTTTGTCAGTAACATGTACGACAACAATGCAATTTTTGGTTTGTCAGTACCATGAATGGCAACAATTCAATTTATTATCTTAAAGAACAGTTTTACAGAACAAAAAGTCAAAAGCCCCATTTGACAATTCCAAAGACAATACCACAACTAAAGAGCGTATATATTTGTGTAGTATCTTAGTCCAGAACACAAGCTCTTTGTAAACAATAGCCAGTAGGTATATGAAGATGGCCTAATAAGCCGAAAACTAGTGCATACAAATAAAAATCAGTAGAACAAAAAACCGCCTAAGTGTTATTCAGCCTTCAATAATAGAAATAATTATAAAACTTCCAACATTCCACATAACACCTTCCCCTGATGCTTTTTTCCTTCTTTTATCCTTTCTAGAAACACTTTCCCCTCAAGCTATGCATAGTACAATACCAACACCTCTTCCTGTTTCTGAGCTCAACACCTCACTCACTATGGACGGATGCTGACTCAGTTTTTCACGGTAGCAAATGGGAAGTTACGGTACAGAAAATGGCCCAGAAATCACCAGTGTGTGTGTGTGTGTGTGTGTGTGTGTGTGTAGTGAGTGAAGAGTTATGAAACAATGTGTATATAGTATGTGCAGTGACTGATAGTGAGATATGAGTGAACAGTGTGGCAATACATTATTTAATAAGTTATGTGTAAAAAAGGTATTGTATACCAGGAGTAAAATCTAATGATTGTCTCTAACTAGAAGTCTGTAAATATATGTGTATACGAATTAGCTTATTTTAAATTGGTCTAAACTTGTAAATACTTTGGCATGTCCTATATCCTTGTAAACAGAGACCTACGGATGAATAAAGCTACTATTACTACTACAACTACTACTACTACAACCTGCACCTGGCAGTGTTTGAAGTGGGCCTCATTATGGGTCTCCATTTGGCTGGCAAGTTGAATCGTCCAATATCCAGATCTGTGGGACAATTACATGGGACAATGCCCCATTTTTCGAGTGCATGTGGACGCGAGGGGACGCATTCTCGTCGTCAAGGTTCTGGTCAAACGTATCGTATCGCTGTAATGTGAATCAAGCTCATCGAAAAGCCTTCACACCCGTACCTGCCACCTGAGAACAAGTAATGGATTCCTTGAAACATTCTACTTCACCCGGCACCACTGCTCGCAGACTAGTAGCAGCCGTACGAGGCAATTAATTTGGATGCTGCAGTTAACACCACAAACAGCTGCGTTTGGAATGGTGCCGTGATCTCTGAGCTGCTGATGAAAGACGTTCCATTGTGTTCAGAGATGTGTGACAGTTCTGCACTACACTGGACAACCATCGTTGGCGTGACGACCTGGTGCAACTTGGGGACAGGTCCCATTCTCTGGAGATGCCCAGCGATGTTCAGCCTGGCGTGATGAGGTGAGGAGTCACTGAGTATATCTTCAGGTCGCGCCTGTGAGCGGCTGATGGAACTCTAATGTCGCAGTGGTAGGTCAAGGTGCTGCGTGGCAGCTTATGCCCAAATTGTCAGGGTAATCATTTAACGCTGCATGAAAACTCCAGACGATATTCGCTACTGCCAATGATTGCCCTCCTAATAACTTCTCGTACTCCTATCTTTTTATTCTGGTGAGGGAGACCTTTTGTTTCTGCAAAATTGTCGCCTTTCTTTCCTCCCGTGATAGGGAAGTGAACATATAAAGATTCATTATGATAAACGTGTTCAGAACTAAGAGCCACCACCAAGCGGGTATGGAACAGGATATTCACAGTGTCACATGTCTGCACTGCAGGCTCATAGGAGGGTCGCCTGCGTTCCATAAAAACTGTAATCTACGAGATACTTGAACGAATCTGGTTTGGTGAGGTAAGACCTGAAAGCTGGATGACAAACTCAGAGAGGGACCACGGGATTGGCCTCTGGTCGCGGCCACAACACCGAACAAAATTCGCTTAAATCTGAGTAAGATTGTGATTGGATCACAGCAACTATTTCGGTAGAAGGAGCGACTTCCCGAGGGCGTCTACGCGCAATGCTTTTGACTGCGTCGGATTTGAAATATTTGAAACCTCCTCTTAGAAAAATTAATGAATCACTTTGCTGATAAACCTCTTACGTTATTTGATTTTCAAACAGCTGAGCAGAACTGAACGTACTCAGACATTTCTCTCTTTACTTTTTCTGATCACCACTAAACTGACACACAATATTTTTAGCGCAACGCAATTTGGCTTTCAATAATCCCCACAGAAGAATGGCCGTGACTAACAATAAACTATACCTTTCATGAATCACTTACCTCACAAAAATCTTCGTTACTCGAACTACTACAATACAGCGAGCGCCAATACTGCCAGCTAAATAAAGGATTCTAACTACTGAAGGCACTAGCTACTGATAGGCATAGTTAGCAAGTGAAAGATATTGATAGAGAACAAACAATGTATTTACCTTAATAGTGTTCAAAAGTTCAAGACATCTTACAAATTTCGTTTTTCTGACGGACACACGTCCAGATCGTCTGCTCTCAAAACTCTGCTCTCTCTCTTCACGCATCCACCACTGCTGGCGGCTCACCTCCAACTGCGCAATGCTATGTGCTGTTCACATCCAACTGCCCACCACTACAATAGTGAATATTCCAACAATGCCAACCAGCCACAGACTGCACACAGCACAGTCAGTGATTTTCTTAGAGAGAACTACGTGGCGTTACCAACATAAAAACCTAAACAGCCTACTTACAATTTCATTCAGTGGGAGTGATTCTCTGCCTTTCTCCCCGCGTCATACTGTCACTGGGTAACAAGACAAAATTAAAAAGTGTAATAATTTGTTAAACTTGTTTCTAGAATTACGGTTGGACAAAACTCGCAAGTTCTGCTGCACTTGCTGGCGAGTGACTACACTGCCAGAAGTAGCCATGTTTTAGTGCGTAAAAGTCAGAAAAGAGTTGCTACAACACACTGAAGTCTACTTCAGGGACTCTGAAGGACACATATGCAGGAGAGAGGGTTGTCTCCGACTTAGAGCACAGAACGGAGGTCGAGCTGATCTTAGAATTCCCACCTACTACTGTAGCTGTCTTCTGTACTCGTACGATTTAGGGTTATTGGGCCTGGGCCAGCGATTGAGTCACCAAGCCAATGGGACACAAAGCTAGTTAAATAGAATAAGGGGTTTAATGGAACAGTTGTAAGATTCGCATCCACCTAGTAGAACTGGTCATGCACTCTGGTGGATATATTGGTGTTATTACTTGCTTTTCTGGGATCTTTCCTTAAATTACTAACCATTTAGGCAGTCACTGGCCATCTGCGCTATGAAGCCTTATATGATGATTTCATGTGTCCACCCAGCTGTGTCCGCAGCTCGTGGTCGTGCGGTAGCGTTCTCGCTTCCCGCGCCCGAGTTCCCGGGTTCGATTCCCGGCGGGGTCAGGGATTTTCTCTGCCTCGTGATGACTGGCTGTTGTGTGCTGTCCTTAGGTTAGTTAGGTTTAAGTAGTTCTAAGTTCTAGGAGACTGATGACCATAGATGTTAAGTCCCATAGTGCTCAGAGCCATTTGAACCACCCACCCAGCTGTGCGAAGGCTTATAGTTCATAATTACAAAAGTTTTATATGCTTCATTCAGTGGCTAAATCACTTTATTTGATGCCTTGTGGCTATAAAGCTAATTGTTATAGTTTCCTTCTGTAGCTAGATGAGTCTCTCCATTAGCATATCTGTGTGCGATGTGATGCCCATACTGAAATGTTTAACTGGACCAACCCTAGTAATTTTCATTTAATAAGTCCTTATCTATTGTGTAACAATGTTTCTCTTAAATTTACATGATCTGCTGTATGTCACTGGAGATTCGACATGTAGCATTTCAGGAGTGTGCTAAACATTTCAACCGACACTTCACGTTGGATATCTTGCATCTTCATGTATTACCTATAAAGCGATTGGGTAATCATATGATTTTTTAAGACAACAATGCTCTGCCACACAAGGCACACGTGTTCAAATGGCTCTGAGCACTATGGGACTCAACTTCTGAGGTCATTAGTCCCCTAGAACTTAGAACTGCTTAAACCTAACTAACTTAAGGACATCACACACATCCATGCCCGAGGCAGGATTCGATCTTGCGACCGTAGCGGTCTAGCGGTTCCAGACTGCAGCGCCTAGAACCGCTCGGCCACTCCGGCCGGCGGCACATGTGTGTTTGAAGTGTCTGTGTGTTGGCGAGGTGCTGCAATGGCCAGCAAGATTCGAATATCTGTTCCTGATAGCTCTTTATATATATATATATATACATATATATATATATATATATATATATATATATATATATATATATATAAAGTGTGTGTGTGTTCGTGTGACTATCTTGGACGTTAACTCGCTATCAAGGACCATTATAACAACTGCAAGTCAACTTTGCTCAGCAGGGGGTACAACGGATTTTTTATTTCTTTCCCAACATGCATCCTGACTAGAACGGGCGCTGTGTTACACCAATAAGTGGTCTCGTACTGGCAAGTTCTTCATAAATTAGACTCCCTACTGTAATCACTGGAGTAACCTCCCATACCATCTCAAGCCCTGAAGTTTCATTTCGTTTCTTGCTGCTTACCCAAGTGTATTACTTGTTCTTTATCAGGCAGCGTACGCTTGTAGTAGCTTAATGGTGGCACAGTCATACTTGAATGCTGGCTATCTAAACTTGCCCATCAGTGTTTCGCGAGAAATACTGGTACGTCGTCTTTGTTCGAATGATTCCCATTCAGTTTATCCGAGTATTTGTCTTTTGTTTCCATATGGGTTACGCCGACCTGTTACTATGGTAGCAGTGCGTCTCCGGTTAGTTGATTAGGACTCCGAACACTGAAATAATATTCGGAGTAGTATCTTGTGTGCCATCATTCCTTGACAGCTGCATCACACTTTCCCAGAATCTTTCCAACAAATCGTACTCTTCCAGGCCTCTTCCCTGATACTGATTTTACGTGATCGTCCAACTTCATACCGATTCTTAGTATCTCGCGGAGTACTTACAGGATGTGACGCGCAAACTATGTTCGGCACTAATCTGGTTGTCAAATGCGGCACCATTCTTTCCCTTCGTCACACGCATTGTCTTATATTTAAACCACACTTAAAGGAAGCTGTCATTGAGCACACCAAGCGGAACTTTTGTACAAGTCTTTCTGCTGCTGATTAGTACCGTCCAGCGACGATACGTCTCCGCAGATGACAGGATCGTCAGCAAGCAGTCTTGCGGTTCTGCTGATCAATTGTTATCGATCCTTTGTGTATACTGTAAATACTACGAGTCTTACTACGCTTCCTTTGCGCATACCCGAAGATGATTTCCTCCCTATGCAACATTCGCCCTCCAATTACTTGAAGCGCCGATAGATGTGACGGACCAATTACTTTACACGTTTGATGCATACCTTCCACCTGATGAAAATGATAGCTTTGGCACAAGATTCTACTTTTTAACTTTATCCGTCCTAAAAACTTAGTCCCTAACGGATGTAACTGTAAATATAGGGTGTCCAGAGAAGACATCCCTGATATGAAAGTAAAATATCTCAAAAACTAAGATCGATAGTCGTGTACAGCAAAATGTATGTTTATTGTGAAAGCTGTAAGAATTTTGTACAGAACTCATACAGAAGTTTCGAACTAGTTCAAAAATCTGCTAACAGACGGCGCTGTAGTCGCAGTATGTAGTGCCTACTAATAGTGCGCCGTAGGCCAGGGCGGTGAGTTACACCACTGAAACGTGAGAGGAGGTTCGCGTACCGAAGGAAGAAGCTCAGGTCATGTGTTCTATCCAACAACGTGTTTTTAGAGTGCTGAAATACGCAGTTCCAAGGCAACAAGGTACAGTTTTCAAACACAATTGAATGTGGCAAAAGGACCTGAACCAAAACCATTCGCTAGCTTTTCGCCATGTTCGAGCGGACAGACAGCGTGTCTGATGATCTAGCGGGGAATGTTGGCCCAGGCAAACGGCAGATGCTCGCATTTTTGGAATTATTCAGCGAAATCCAAGGAAATTCGTCCGGAGAACTGCAGCAAAGATTGGTTTGAAGCGTTGTGGCACGCACAAAATACAGAGACCGACCCTACACACGTTTCCATTCAAAATCCTAAGTCCACAGGATCATACTTGAACCAGCGGTGCGACAGAGGGTTGACTTGGGTAACCACGTTATCACAATGATTGATAATGAAGAGTTCGATGATTGCTGCATCTGATCCGCAGATTAAATCCACTTCCACCTGAATGGAGTCGTGAAAAAGAAAAACGCAGGAATTTTGGGGTTAGAAAACTCCCCATTAGTTTGAAGCGAAATCACCGCACTCTTCCCAAGCTACCGTTTGAGTAACAATATGTATCATAGGGGTGTTGCCCCTTTCTTGACGTAAGAAATGATCACTTGTGATCGTTACGTTGCAATTTTCAAACAATTTATCACCACACAGCTAACGTTAGAGGATCGACCAGGCAGCAAGTGGTTCATGCGAGATGAGGCCAGCCCACATTGCACCGAATATTTGTTTCGCTTTTTTGACGAATACTTGGGAAACAGAGTCATTGTGTTGAAATATTACAAATGTATTGGTCCATAGTATAATGGCCTCCATATTCGCCAGATATGACGCCTTGTGACTTCTTTTTATTGTGCACATTCAAAGACACTGTCTACTCGAACCATCCCACCTCACTGGACATTCTTGAATTGGGGATCAGTGTGGCATCTAACACCATTTCTGCTGAGACACTACAGGATGTGACTGCAGGCTTCTTTGTTAGTTTGCTCCATCTCCGTAATGCGATTGGGGGACATTTCGAAAAGTTTATGATGCCACTGCAAAGGCTACTCTCAGAAGACGACATAAGTTATGCACACTGATACCGTATAAGGTTCACACTACAGCGCGTTCTGTTATCAGCTTTTCCGACTATTAATAAATTTCTGTACAACTTCCGTATAAAATTCTTACAGCTTTCAAAACACAGGTGACTTTCGTTGCACTAGTCTATCGATCTTAGCTCGTGAGATAATTATCTTAGAAATCAGGGTCTCTTTCGCTGGACACCCTGTAAGTGGCTCATTTTTGGTATAAGTGAGTGTATGAGTTCATTCTGTTTATGATTTATGAAACAGAATGTTGGTCATTGGCTAATTCTACATCCACATGGATATTCTACAAATCGCACTCAAGTGGCTGGCAGAGGGTTCATGGAACCACCTTCAGAATAATTCTCTATTATTCCACTCTCGAACAACGAAAGAAAAGATGAAGACCTATATATTTCCGTGCGACCTCTGATTTCTCTTATTTCATTATGATGATCGTTTCTCCCTATGTATTTTCGCATTCGGAGAGGAAAGGTGGGAAGATTCCGCCGAAACGAAAGCTCCTTTTTTTTAATGGTATCCATCCCATATCTTGACACTCTCTCCCATATTTCGTGATAACACAACACCTGCTCCTCTGCGTTGAACTTTCTCGATTTACTCCGATAATCCTATCTGGTAAGGATCCCAGTACAGCAGTACTTGAAAAGGGAACGGAGAAGCGTAATATAGGCAGTCTCTTTAGTGGATCTGTTGCATTTTCTAAGCGTTCCGCCAATAAAATGTAGTCTTTGGTTTGTCTTCACCACAACATTATTTATGTCTTCTTTTCAATTTAAACTGTTCGTAAGTGTATTTCCTTGTACGGCCTTTAAATTAGACCAGGTTTAACGGATTCCTTTTACCACTCATGTGGACGATCTCACCTCTTTTTTAATATTTAGAGTATTGACGCAATGTTAGCACCATTCAGATATATTTTCTAAACGTTTTTCCAATTTGGTCTGATCTTCTAATCAGTTTACTAGACGATAAACGATAGCATCATCTGCAAACAACCTAAGACAGCAGTTCACATTGACTCCTATATCGTTTATATGGATAAAGAACAACAGAGGCCCTATGTCACTACCTTGGGGAAAACCAGGAATCACTTCTGTTTTACTAGATGATTTTCCGTCAGTTGCTACGGACTGTGACCTCTCTGACAGGAAATCACGAATCCAGTCGCATAACAATTTTACTGTAAGTTGCTTGTGTGATAGCGTGAAAGGTTTTTGGAAATCTAGAAATACGGAATCAATTTGAAATCCCTTGTCAAAAGCACTCGACACTTCGTGTGTGTAAAGAGCTAGTTGTGTTTCACGAGAACGATGTTTTCTAAATCCGTGTTGACTTTGTGTCTCTTGGAGGTAATTCATAATGTTCGAACACAATAAATCATGCTACATATCGACGTTTAGTACTTTCCTGAAGATTTTATGGGAACAGGCTCCATCAAAGATTGTGGCGTAGGGCTGAAAAGGAATTGGAAGTTTCTTAGGTTCATAAATTAATTGACGAATAAGTGCGTTTTGGCTACAGACGGTAATGAGGTCAGGTAATGAGGAATGATATCTGAAAAGGATAGAGGTTTGCGAAGAGTATTTAGAATCCATCTGTTCACAAGAGAAAAGTTCACCAAAGGGGAGAGGAGCCAAGGCGGAATTGGAGAAGTTGGACAGAGTGGTATCCGACAGTACGGTTGACAGCTTGACAGACCCCGTGGTTTGGTGGAGTGAGATAGTTTCATTGTAGCTTGGACATAACGGAGAAACGTTTGTAAGTGTAGGATTATGTTGCCTCCTGGTGTAAGCGGTGCAACACACCATGCCTGGGCAACAGGGAAGCTTAACCAACAGGCCGTGTAAAGTAGAGTAATGCTACAGATGTCCAGCGTGAGAGAGGAAACGGAAGGAATAGTTGGTAACCTGCTAAGAAATTCGTGCTACAGATGGTAAATAGTCCGTAAAATAGAATGAGGGGCATTACGTTCAAGACCCTGTCCCAAGTGACCAATCACGTGGGAGCGACCATTTATAAAGGAAAAAATGAAAGATAGTAGGGTGACGGTATCCTTGTGTCTTAGAGAAGTTGCGTCAAATCTATTTGCTAAAGTCACACCAGCGCTGGTGCAAAAAATAATGGTCTAATTTGAACACCTCGTCTCAGTGGGATAATAATAATGTCATAATAATAATGTGAGATGCATTGCATGGTCTCTTGAACAATTAGGAGAAAAACTAGGTTGTTTGTTCGAGGGTTGGATCTTTAATAGTTGCAACTATCCTGTTCATTTTTGGAACACAACCTACGATCAGCTTAGAAGTGGTGACACTTTCTGCAGCACCTGACCATCATTTTGCAGGACAATGCTCAAGCACGTACAATGCAAGCTGTTACTCATTTGTTCGACTGATGGGGCTGCTAAGTGCTATACCACCTACTGCACTCCCCTGACTTAGGCCCTCGTCTGTTCAACTCGATTTCTAAACTGAAGGAAACACTTCACGGCATTCGCTCCAGAACTGCTACAAATTCGTCGGGAAATAGACCGCTCCGCTCGAACTCTCAACACAACTGGCAGTGCTAAGAGTATCTTACGACTTCCAAATCGCTGGCAACTGGTTGTACACAATGCTGGTGACTACTCTGAAAGCCAGTAAAACTTTGAAACACGTATCTGTTTTGTACGAGCTGTAATTAAATAGTTGCCACTATTAAACTTCCAACCCTCGTAAATAAATATAAGAGACTGTACAATATTACAAAAGTATTTCAGTATGATTCACTGGTGTTTTCCGGTGATGCTTAAATAAGTTCGTGGAACATAACACATGTACTGCAGATGGTTCAGCCGGTGAAATTAAAATCTTAAAATACTGAGAGGACGAAAGTGTGGTGTCACCGCCAGACACCACACTTGCTAGGTGGTAGCCTTTAAATCGGCCGCGGTCCGTTAGTATACGTCGGACCCGCGTGTCGCCACTGTCAGTGATTGCAGACCGAGCGTCGCCACACGGCAGGTCTAGAGAGACTTCCCAGCACTCGCCCCAGTTGTACAGCCAGCTTTGCTAGCGATAGTTCACTGACAAATTACGCTCTCATTTGCCGAGACGATAGTAAGCATAGCCTTCAGCTACGTCATTTGCTACGACCTAGCAAGGCGCCATTACCAGTTACTATTGATGCTGTAGAACATGTACCGTCACGAGTGATGTTCACCAATTGTGGATTAAAGTTAAGTATTCCAGCAGCTACGTACGTTATTGGCTATATTAATTACCTTGTCCTGTTCCAGACCTCACGCCAGCCTACGTGAACTTAAACGCGTGCCTTTCGGCTTCCTCATAGTGGCTTGGCTGTCTTGCCAGGCCACAACAGAAAGCATTGTTCGGCTGCGGTGGCCACTGTCCGGCCACCAGAGAACAGCGGAAGCCAGCATGTTTTGCCAGCACTAACAACTGAGACTTTGAAAGCTGAGGGAATATCAAAATAATAAGACCCAGTAATAATGCAGTCGTTCATCGTAGAACTAATCTGGCAAGGAACCCAGTGAGTGCCAGATCGCAAGAGGCCAAATATGTTTACGTCATTCAAAGGCCTATATATTGTCTACCACGCAATCGCAATATTGGCTGATAATGGCAAAAGGGGGGCGGGACTGGATGAGGCTTTGCAGCACAGTTGAAATGATTACTGGAGGAGTAACTCACGACAGTGCAACAGTGCTACTGGTGTCGATACAAAGCCGAGCAAAGGCAAGGATAAACAAAGCAAACACTGCATTATATCGACAACAGCAGTTGCTGAACCTGACACTGCGAACTTCGTAGAGTGAGAAAGAAGTCTATGCGAAATATTAGCCTTTCTGCAAGATAAGTCAGTGCAATGTGTGGTGTTGTATACCCTCGATTGGACGGACAATCTACACGAGGAGTACAGTTGTGGCGATATGTTATTAACTAATGACAGTGTCGAGCCATGTAGTTCATCATCCTTGTTGGACAGTCGGCCACAAATTCCATCTCCAGCGCAACGTTCAAAAGGACAATCGTCGTTCAAGCAGCGGGTGCTAATAATTACGTAGAAAGATTATCCGCAGCATAGTAAAAAAAAAAAAAAATGAACAAATTTCGAATAAGTTTGCAGCAATATGACCGTGTAGTGCATAAGAAAAACTTTGGACATTCAAGGGAGAACAAGACGCACTTATCAAGGATGCTCGATAAAACTTACAGGATGTTCATGATAGTAACAAACTACGTTATGCACATCAAATTACGCACCACATAGATTACAGGGCTATTACAAAAGATTGAAGCGATTTCATAAATTCACTGTAGCTCCATTCATTGACATATGGTCACGACACACTACAGATACGTAGAAAAACTCATAAAGTTTTGTTCGGCTGAAGCCGCACTTCAGGTTTCTGCCGCCAGAGCGCTCGAGAGCTCAGTGAGACAAAATGGCGACATGAGCCGAGAAAGCGTATGTCGTGCTTGAAATGCACTCACATCAGTCAGTCATAACAGTGCAACGACACTTCAGGACGGAGTTCAACAAAGATCCACCAACTGCTAACTCCATTCGGCGATGGTATGGGCAGTTTAAAGCTTCTGGATGCCTCTGTAAGAGGAAATCAACGGGTCGGCCTGCAGTGAGCGAAGAAACGGTTGAACGCGTGCGGGCAAGTTTCACGTGTAGCCCGCGGAAGTCGACCAATAAAGCAAGCAGGGAGCTAAACGTACCACAGCCGACGGTTTGGAAAATCTTACGGAAAAGGCTAAAGCAGAAGCCTTACCGTTTACAATTGCTACAAGCCCTGACACCCGATGACAAAGTCAAACGCTTTGAATTTTCGGCGCGGTTGCAACAGCTCATGGAAGAGGATGCGTTCAGTGCGAAACTTGTTTTCAGTGATGAAGCAACATTTTTTGTTAATGGCGAAGTGAACAGACACAATGTGCGAATCTGGGTGGTAGAGAATCCTCACGCATTCGTGCAGCAAATTCGCAATTCACCAAAAGTTAACGTGTTTTGAGCAATCTCACGGTTTAAAGTTTACGGCCCCTTTTTCTTCTGCGAAAAAAACGTTATAGGACACGTGTATCTGGAGATGCTGGAAAATTGGCTCATGCCACAACTGGAGACCGACAGCGCCGACTTCATCTTTCAACAGGATGGTGCTCCACCGAACTTCCATCATGATGTTCGGCATTTCTTAAACAGGAGATTGGAAAACCGATGGGTCGGTCGTGGTGGAGATCATGATCAGCAATTCATGTCATGGCCTCCTCGCTCTCCCGACTTAACCCCATGCGATTTCTTTCTGTGGGGTTATGTGAAAGATTCAGTGTTTAAACCTCCTCTACCAAGAAACGTGCCAGAACTGCGAGCTCGCATCAACGATGCTTTCGAACTCATTAATGGGGACATGCTGCGCCGAGTGTGGGAGGAACTTGATTATCGGCTTGATGTCTGCCGAATCACTAAAGGGGCACATATCGAACATTTGTGAATGCCTAAACAAACTTTTTGAGTTTTTGTATGTATGTGCAAAGCATTGTGAAAATATTTCAAATAATAAAGTTATTGTAGAGCTGTGAAATCGCTTCAGTCATTCGTAGTAACCCTGTACAGTGATTTCAAGGGAAACAGTGGGTAGTCGCATAACGTCAAACAGTGCTACAGAATTGGAAGACACGAGATACCGAAATTCCAAACATAGCTTCAACTTTATGATGCATAGCAAACTGCGGAATAGGGCGGAAAATTTGTAAATGAATAAACAAACTTATCCCAATGTTGATTATATTTGTTTTCAGCTCCGATCAATCGGGATTTGATGAGGAAATGTATATGAAAGAGCCCTGGAAATTAAAGGTACTAACAGGATTGCATCAAGATCGACTAACATCAACGTCTTAACGCATTCGTATACAATTACGCCGACTGTTAATCTGGATGGTACGTTGGCCGGAAAGTTGCTTATTGTGCTGCGAAAACTTGGAGGTGCTCTGTCACCTTACGATTCTTTCTCGTGTGCATGACCTTGCAAGGGCATCAGGAAATACTTAAGTCACAGCAAGCAAGACTGGGAAAATAAGCACTGCTGTTGACCGACAGCTGGTCAAAATAATTTGGTTCTGCTTGATTCTTGGTCTGCATACAAAAATAATACTGATTAAGGGCAAAATGTCCCTCCTGAAAAGTATGTGACATTGCAGTTCAAACCACAGCGGGCAAAATCATCCTCTGGATATTTGTTTTTTCTGTGCCGATGAAACACACTGTTGCACTATCTGCAGCTACACATTTACGGATTGCCAGTTCCACGATTAGCTCCACGACAGGCTGTATCGCATTCGGTTGCAAGTCATCACATCATTTCTCATCGCCCAGTTACACTACTGTGACTCTATATGCATTCTTGAAGAGTGGTTACGTAGCTGAATGTCCTGCACGGTTTACAACCTCCCCAAGGAGTTCTCATTCAGTCTTGGCGTTGTAAGCTTTTGTGAACACTGTGGTGCACCACTTTTCGTTTGGTGTTTGAGCTGCAAGTGAATGGCTTGTTTCGAACAGTTCTTGAATGTCGACGGTGTCAATTTTGTGAAGTGTAATACATACCTCCCGTAGAAGTTTCATCTCTGCATCTCTCGGACTCTTATCTTTGCTGCCCTCCAGATGCACATGGTGAGTCATTTGCAACTAACATTTTTCCTCTCAAATTGTTAACACCATACTTTCAAAAAAAGCTTTACTAAAGATTGGACTTAAGATCTCGCATTCAAGGACTTCGTTGTGAGTACACCAAGATCACCAAGCAATAATCACGGTTCTATTGAAGTACTGATACCTGTGACATATCTAATGATACCGAAGTTAGCTTTTGAATGCAAGCAAACCGGTAGGGGATTACATAAAGATTAATCACGAGTAAGTGGAACGCGTCATGTGGTCAGATATTGTATCAGAACGTAGCATTGCCGTCGAGCTGTCGTTCGTGAACGCTGCACAGCCATAATCAATGAAGCATTAAGTTATAACACAGATTTGGAGCATACCTTGGTCAGACCATCATGTCCCCCACATGACCACAACAGCTAATCCGGCATGATATTTTCACCACCAATCGTCCATGCATTCTAGTTGTAAATTATTTATTTAATACCGCACTCTGCAGAAGTATGTTATTAATCTGTATCCGTATATTCTATTTCTATATGTAAAAGGATTGTGTATGTATGTACTGACAAGTTTTCTCCATGACCATCCAGTGCCACCCAGTAGTGGTTCTGGCAGTAGATAGCCCTTGGTGTCCTGCTGTTAATCAGGGAATTTGGTCACAGTGCGTGGAGCAGTAAAATACTCTTAGGAAAAGCTAATAGTCCGTGACTTGCGAACTTTTCCCTTCTTGTAAAAGTGCGTTTATTGTTTCATTCGTCCGACATAATATGATGTTTGCGCTGTTTCGTCATTCAAACACGAACATCGAAGTATAATATCAAAGAGGTCAATCGCTCAGTGCGATTTCGTCATTTACACTTTAGCGGCGAACAACAGAGGCACAAAGGAAAAGATCCATATACCCTCGAATATAAAACTACTCGTAGCTAACGAATGCAAAATAGGACGGTACACTACAGTTATTTCAGATAAACATTTCGCTTATTCTTCGTGAAAACTATCCTTTTCATAAATTAGTTCGTTTTCGTCAATCACTTCGACAGTACATAATGAAATAAAGTAATATTCAGTCCTTTGCAGATTCATTTAAATACTGTTACGTTAAGACAGCATTGGCCGCGTAGTGTTAACCGTTGTTAAATATGTCTACGTAACGTAATATTAATGCCAGTATGGAATGAACAGGATGAGGATTGTATAAGCGAGTATATTTACAAATGTGGTAAAGTTTACCACACCGCGCATTACATTGAGATATCTGCCAACCGTAATCACTCACTTCCACGCACCACGGTGTTGGTGAAACACGTTGAGGACTCTATCACCATTCCATTGTGAATTAAACAACAAGAACATTTTCATTTAGAGGTAAAGTTCATAAGTCATAAATTATTTAGCTTTACCTAACAGCATTTATTGCTTCATATTTCGTGGCTTTTTTCCCACCAAACTCACCCACTACCACTAACCGTGACCAAACTAACCTTAGCAGTAGGGTAACCGCATTCCTAATATCCTTAATGAGATACACGTATGTATTCATCTTACATTTACAATAGTACTTATGCGTTTTCGCATGACATAACACTCTGACCCAGGCCACGCTGGGATTCTCAGTTAGTTATTTGTGTCATGTTGTCGTAAGTATTATATGCTACCTGGTACCCTTCATCTACATCTACATCTACATTGATACTCCGCAAGCCACCCAACGGTGTGTGGCGGAGGGCACTTTACGTGCCACTGTCATTACCTCCCTTTCCTGTTCCAGTCGCGTATGGTTCGCGGGAAGAACGACTGTCTGAAAGCCTCCGTGCGCGCTCTAATCTCTCTAATTTTACATTCGTGATCTCCTCGGGAAGTATAAGTAGGGGGAAGCAATATATTCGATACCTCATCCAGAAACGCACCCTCTCGAAACCTGGCGAGCAAGCTACACCGCGATGCAGAGCGCCTCTCTTGCAGAGTCTGCCACTTGAGTTTATTAAACATCTCCGTAACGCTATCACGGTTACCAAATAACCCAGTGACGAAACGCGCCGCTCTTCTTTGGATCTTCTCTATCTCCTCCGTCAACCCGACCTGGTACTTCGAATCAGAAAGAAGTGAAATTTCAAATAAAGTAAGTACATTTATTGTAATACCTTAAGGCAAAGCGAGGTGATCCATTTTATTAAATATTCAATTCTATTAAGCATTCAGTTTTCTTAGCCATTAGATTTAAGAACGACTGTAAGTTGGACGGGAGATAGACTGTAGCCCATTGGCGCGGACCTACATGCGGTCGCAGGTCTTACTGGCGCTGAGCACTGCTGTGGGAAGTCTGGAGGCCAGCTGGTAGCCAGTGGATGGTGTGAAGAGGGGAGTACACGTTATGTGAAGAGGCAGTTACGTTAGGCGAGTCGTAAGAACAGTTCTCAAGTGATGTTTTGAGTAGACGGCATGTCGTCACTCTAGATACTTTAACAGTTTTCGTTCCATGGACCAATTTGGCTTACTTATACGACCAGCGAACGGGTGTGTCACACACTGAAATCAACTGTGATTTCAGGGCTCTGGTAGAGAGTAAATTGCGATCCGTCTGTCTGATCGCTAGACCGTGAGATTTTTGCATTTATTTCGTGGCCGCGATCGATTCAAAGGTGCCGCCTCTGCGTCTCACTTCCTCCGCACATCTCACCAGCTGCAAGTCACGTAGCCGCGCGAAGTAACCAGGGTAACGTACTGTCAGCGCGTACAGATATCAAACGCCACTTGCTCTAGCTGCACCTGTATAGAGAAACTTCAGTAGATTTGATCAATCAAAGTCTGCTCAGCGTGAAATCAATTCAGGTTGGGCTCTCCAGAATACTTGACTCACTGATCACCTAGTTAAACTGTCTTTGCCAACGAGAATCCATCAAATGAAGTGTTAAATCATCTGTTAGTTGTTTAGGGAATTCAACCTATAACTTGTTTAGCATGACTTATGTCTGGTTTGAAAAAATAAATGTTGTTAGTACACTAAATTCTGCAGACATTCTCAATCAATTAAATTGTCCAAACAAGTTACCTGTCATTGTGGCGACCCCACTGGGATCGATCAACGTCTGCTCAGGCCGTTAGCTTTCTTGAGCCTCGCACAAGGTGCATCGGGTTGTAACAAAATCTTTAATAATTTTCTGTATGCGAAAAATAGGTGAGAGAGTAAATTGTCCTCTCTCAATATGATTTTCTGGGCTGAAATTTCTTGCTTGAACTTCACTTTTTTGGGTGATGTTGAATGCCGCCATTCCATGGATTGCTGCCTAGATTCAGGTGTAAACGTGAGCCACCTATTTTTCATCTCCTGTGATAATCTGGCTTAAAAACTCGCCACCTTCCTTACTATAATGCTCTATGGAAGTCAGAGATCTGTCTAAACGTTTGCTTTGGTGCGCCTCATTCAGCATTTTCCATACCCAGCGTAAGCGAAATTTCGATAGTTTAAAAGTTCTATAAAAACTGCATAATGCACACTTTATGACACTTGAGGAAACACATCACATAGGGTCGAAATCGTAAGGCACCTATTCTCTTTAATTTTTTGATCGACGTTCTGCATCAAATCTTCAGTAAAGAGGGAATGCCACCCATTTTGTTCCTTGTCATGTATATTCGCACAGCCATCTTTAGAAAGCTTTCAGCCATTTCCGTACCACCTCATCGATCATAATGATTTCCTCATACACTTCACTGATCTGACAATGAATTTCAACCGCAGTCACGCCTTAAGCACTAAGAGAACGAATCACAGCGCATATTTTATAGTCGGTGGGATACTCCATAGAGTAAATATCTCTGGAGTGAGCATTCACATGCGCAGAACAGATTTTGTGCTGTCAACATACATTGCCGGCCTGGTCACGTGTTCTCGGGACGTCGTGTGTTTGTCCGTATAGCACCTTGTATATTTAGAATGTCACTACAACCCTAGTACATACGGATTCTTTTCGTACGAGTCGTGGATTATTTACATTTGTTGCGCAGACATTTAAACAGTATCCATTTGATACCGGGAATAAACCAGCTACGTAACTTTAAAGGGAAAGTGATATTGCATTCTGCTTCTTTGCGATAGGTGTCACGGTTCAGATCATTCGATTTTTGGTAGTTTTCGGTATGATACGGCACTTTATAGTATTACAGAGCCTGACGTACATTTTTGCAGTGATAGTCTTGGAAAACGACTTGACAGTACGCTAGTACATTTGCAAGTGTCCGAAAAACTTCGAATTTGCCACACAGCGATTATAATCCTGCTAATTCGTCCTTTTTTCTGCTATTTCTGCGTATTTATTTTCTCGTTTTTTCGACCTAAAGCACAATTTTTCTTACTGGTGACACTTTGAAGTATTTATTTAACGCATTTTACGTACTTTCTCCCAGTTTATTAAATAAATAGTAGACTGAGTAACCTATATACATAATCGACAAGTCACTGATAAATGCATAGAGGCTAGTATTTGCTGAAACAACTAACCATTCCCTTTCCTGTTCCACTAACAAATTTACGAGAGGAAGCGATTGTTTGTAAGCTTTTGTACGAGCCGTAATATCTATTATACAGTCATAAAATCGTAGAAAAATAGGTCTACAGAATCAAACCTTAATTATAGTGCGTCTCGAAATTTTTAAACATATACAGTGTCTCTTACTAATATGATAACTATAATTAGAGCTACATGGTATGTACCGATGAAAATTTACTATCCCTCCTTTCACATAATTTTCTTTGCATCCGTAGCAACAACAGTAATTCACCATCGCTATTACACTATCAACAAACGCTGAAGCACAAAAAAACTCTTGATATTATAATCTTCAAACGCTGCGGAAAGCACACACGCACAGCAAAGTCCCGAAATCACGTGACAATCCTGGTTTAATGTTGACAACATGCGCAGAACGCAATGCTCACTCCAGAAATATTTACTCTATGGGATACTCAGTTGGAAGAGGCATTTCAAATACACAGAAGCAAAAGCAAACACTCCGAATTACTCTCAAATGGCGTATGTGGTTTTCCAGCAGAGTACATTACACAGAGTGCATGCTCAATGACGACGGCAGCGCTGCAGCGGCTGAATTTCAAACTGTACGTACCTTTAACAGATTCAGTAGCCAAGAAGTAATAAATTTAACATCATTCATGATGCAACAGTTTTTCATTTACGCCACTGTTTATGACGACTTTTGTGCCGAACTACCTGACACCATACGAAGGAAAATAGAATGCGCTTGTATCAGTTGCTACACACATCACCACAGTAGTACAGATTACTTTTATGTGACTTAACGATAATTGTATCACAGGATAAATAGCCATAGATCATTGTAATATCCCATGTTATTACGGAAAACTATGTTATATTCTGTGCTGCGTGTAGAAACGAAAGACGTCAGTCCCTGCAGAAGATAAGATTATCGTTTCATTATTTCTGATTTTTGTTATCTCTGATGTTGATTGTATTGTTAATAACTCTGATTTTGTTCGTACTCCAATAAAGAGGAAGGGAACTTATAACTGTGAATATTACGTATTACAACTCTACAGTAAATGTTGCATTCAAGGCAGAAATAAACGAGTGCTCATATCTGATAAATAATTAGGTGAGACTCGAACGTAAGCGTTTCTCTTTCTAATCATGCTAAATACTACAGAAAGTTTGAGCTATACTACATCGACGAGGAGTTGTGAGAGACTCTGGGGAGATTGTCGAACGAATCTGCAAATAAACACGGTGACTTGCAAATGACTCAAGGGCACCCAACAAGCTTTCATGGCTCTTTACCAACATATTACCATACGGCAGAACTCATAAAAGGCGGATTTAGTTTTAATGGACATCGCAATACATCATTTGAAAACCAAGAATACACGCTAATCTGGTCTATAGAACCATAAAATAAATATATATCATACACAAGCGGCTACTATCATATATAGTAAACGCAGGCATCATGTAAAGACTACTTTGTGCAGCGTGACGCTTTAGTTGTTACTAAATGAACCTGTAAAGACAGGCGCTGCTCTTCTCTGGCTGCTCTTTAAATCCTCTATGAATCCCGTTTGGTCCGAATCCCACCCCGTTCATCAATGTTCAGGTACTGGTCAAACGAGGGTTTTGTACGCTACCTTCATTGTGGGTGGAATGCATTTACTGAGGATTCTCGCAATGAGTATCAATTTGACAACTGACTTACTTCCGATTTGTTTTATCCAGTCGTTCCACGTCAAATTGTTCCGTATACATAGCCCTAACCATCAAGGGATCTGCAAAATCTATGTGTCCTATCTGAAAGACAATCCCAGTAGGACTGCAATAGCTTCCTTGTTGTCCTTCAGATAACCAATACTCTGTTCGTCACAATTTATAATTACAAGTTTACTCCGTCTCTTCTGTGGTTCCTAACAAAATTCAACTCTGTGGATTTCGCTCCCTGGAGCCGGAACTAAACGCGGAAATCACCAACTCTCGAGCTGCGCGGGCTAGCAACTAGGTCTCATGCGCCTTGTCACGGTTCGCGTCGGAGTTTCGAGTCCTCCCTCGGGCATGAGTGTGTGTGTTGTCCCTAGCGTACGTCCATTTAAGTTAGATTAAGTAGTGTATAAGCCTAGGGACCGATGACCTCAGCAGTTTGGTCCTATAGGAACTTACCACCGCCACCCAACACTCGAAGATAATTGTTTTCCAACGCAGAAGTCTACTACTCGGCGTTAAGTTGTGGCACCGACGGCACGTCATCGAGAGCAGAATTGAGGGACCGCATGCTGTCAGCACATGAATCGGCCAGCTCTCGTCTACAGGAACTACCTGCAGTGATCCAAGGGTTTCATTAAATAGCTTTTCTCCAGGAAGAGACGTGCTGCCCCTACCAACTCGTCACTGGATGTAGGAGTGGTCTTGTTATGGATCCAGCAGTCTCTTTTTGTTGCCTGGCGAGGTAACTGGCGGACTGTAGCTCTCTGTACGCCTCCTCACGATCTGGGGGCGTGCTGGAAAATCCCGCGTTTTTGCTATGGCCCCCATGAGTTTTCCATGACTAACGCGTTGTAGTCGTCATGTGTGTTGCCACTGATGCCCCTGAGCACCATAGCAGGATGCATGTGGTCCTCAATAATCTTTACATTGTCAAAGCTACCCCACTCCTTCAGTAACTAACACTGGCCCTAGGCAGGCTCAGATGAACGTCCTACATAGGTAATGCTGAACCCATTGGCTTGAGTCGGTGGGGCTGTGCATAATTAAATCACTTGTCTGGATGATGGTGTATCTGGGCAGCACCATTGACCAGGTACAACGACTATTCAGGCGATTCACCTGGTCGATCGGAAAGATTCCATTGATCCACAGTCCAATCTTCATGATTCTGCGGCCACTGTAGTCGTAACGTACGATGTCATTAGGTCAACATAGGATGGTTGGTTGGTTGATTTGGGGGAGGTCATCGGTCCCATCGGGTTAGGAAAGCATGGAGAAGGAAGTCGGTCAGAGGAACCATCACGGCATTTGCCTGAAGCGATTTAGGGAAATCACGGAAAACCTAATTCATGATGATCGGATGCAGTATTGAACCGTCATCCTTCCGAATGCGAGTCCAGTGTGCTAACGACTGCGCCTTCTCGCTCGGTCAACATACGAGCGCTTAGGGATCGTCTGCAGTGGATTCCTACGTTCAACAATAATGCCTGAACCAGCACTGTATTGTTTTCTGTCGTCCGATCTGCCACAGATCGGGACCTATTCTGCTTACAGCGTGGCAAGTCCTCCGCGCCTTGCTTCATGATAAAGCGGGACGCCAAACACCTTGTTACACTGTATTGGAACCACTACTCATAGATGCACGCAGTAGAAGCACACGAGCAGTCAATGAGCTTCGCCTTTTCCGAGATGCAGGTTCCCAGTCGCAGGTACATAAAAATCTACCGTTTGTCAAAATTAAGTCTGCCAGTGGATTTTCACACTGTGGCCCAAAACGTTGGCACAGCAATTCTGAATTCCGCCCTGCTCCGTTCTAAGACGCAAAACGGCACAACACGAAGGTATTATTCGAATGGGACGGAAATCGGTAGATGAGATACGTATGTACAGAGAAACAAATCATTGCAATTTCAGCAAAAAATTGGATGATTCGTGCAAGAGAAAGAACTCCTTAAATTGAAGAGGTCAATAACGTGTTGGTCGACTTAGAATTGACGGAGTTGTTGGATGTTCTCAGGAGGGTATCGTGCCAAATTCTATCCAGTTCGTGCGTTAGATCGTCAAAATCCTGAGGTGGTTGGAGGGCTCAACCCATAATGCTCCAAACGTCCTCAGTTTGGAAGAAATTCGACGATCTTCCTGGCCAAAGTAGGGTTTGCCGTGCACGAAGTGGTACATACTCACGCCATATCCTGGAGGACATTATCTTGATGAAGTGTAAACCCAGGGTGGCTTGCCATAAAGAGTGACGAAACGGGAAGTAGGATATCGTCTGTGCTGTTGTAAATAGGCTGTTTAGGTTTTTATGTTGGTAACGCCACGTAGCGCTCTGTATGAAAATCACTGACTGTGCTGTGTGCAGTCTGTGGCTGGTTTGCATTGTTGGAATATTTGCTATTGTAATGCTGGGCAGTTGGAAGTGAACAGCGCGTAGCGTTACGCAGTTGGAGGTGAGCCGCCAGCAGTGGTGGATGTGATAAGAGAGATGGCAGAATTTTGAGAGCGGTCGATCTGGACGTGTGTCCGTCAGTAAAACGAAATTTGTAAGACTGGATGTCATGAACTGATATATATTATGACTTTTGAACACTATTAAGGTAAATACATTGTTTGTTCTCTATCAAAATCTTTCAAGTGCTAACTATGCTATCAGTAGTTAGTGCCTTCAGTAGTTAGAATCCTTTATTTAGCTGGCAGTATTGGCGCTCTCTGTATTGCAGTAGTTCCATTAACAAAGATTTTTGTGCGGTAAGTGATTCATCAAATGTGTAGGTTATTGTTAGTCACGCCCATTCTTTTGTAGGGATTATTGAAATTCAGATTGCGTTGCGCTAAAATATTATGTGTCAGTTTAGTGATGATCAGATTAAGTAAAGAGAGAAATGTCTGAGTACGTTCAGTTTTGCTCAGTTGTTTGAAAATCAAATAACGTAAGGGGTTTACTATCACAGTAATTCCTAAATTTTTCTAAGGGGAGGTTTCACTGTAAGGGTGCCGTAGATGAAAGCCAAAGGGGTCCTGCTATGAAATGAAGTGGATCCCATACTATCATTCACGATGGGCCAATCAGATTGGTATGCCACCGCTGTCCATGGCGTTTCCATACACGTTATCGCTAGTCATCGGAGTTCATTTCGAAGCGGGATTCATCATTGAAGAGAATTTTACTCCAGTCATTGAGATTAGAAGCCCCAGTGAATAACGACATAACGAAGACGTAGCTGGTGACGTCAAGGTCAGTGGTAGAATACCAGCTTGACTGTCACCCAACATACGGCCCAGCAACCAATATTGATGCCCTGGAGTGCCATTTCACTTCATATCGGCACCATTTGTTAGAAACCCGCGGCACCCTTTAAGCACACCAGTGCGTCGACGATACTCTACGCACCATTATTTTATACTGCATGGGATGCCACCTGGGCTTACATTTTAACGAGATAATGCCCGGCCGCACGCGGCGTCAGTCTGTATTGCTTGTCTTCGTGCTTGCCAAACACTATCTTGACGAGAAATGGCTCTGGATCTGTTCCCAACCGAGAACGTTTGGAATATTATAGGCAGGGTCCTCCAGTCAGCTCAGAATTTTCACGATATAACTGACCACCTGGACAGAATTCCTCACGCTATCCCTCATGAGGTCATCGAAGAATTCAGTCCGTCGATGCTAAGCCGAATAACTGCTTGCGGAAGAGCCATATGGGAACCAACACATTACTGACCTTCTTAAGATGTGAAGCTCTTTCTGTTGAATAAAGCATCGAATTTTTATGAAATTGTAAACATTTGTTTGTTCATGTACGTCACATTTACTGATTTTCTCCCCATTCCAATTATTCCTTAACGGTGTGTGGTTTTCTTTTTGTTTGTTTTGTTTTTGAGTGTACTTTACTTACAGTTTCCAGTGGCCGCGGCGCCACCAAGCGTCCTCCAATCTCGGATTGGGCAGTGCTCATATTTCGGCTCATCAGAATATATATGTGTGCGGGTACCCAGCAGACATCATTCTGCAGAGATTGTGGATGTCCATACATATTTGGTCCACAGGCAAGCTCATGTAGTATGTGACACCAGAAGCCTCCAGCACAAATTCGTACAGCCTAGTTGGTATTCAAAAGAAGTGACAGTCATTACCAAATAGATATGATCTGCAAGTGGTAAAGCCACTTCCACCGTGGGACCAAAGGCGAAATGTAAGGGTTCTCTAAATGTATAAGGGAGAGGTTGTTCATGGTGTTTGAAAATGACTTACGACAAATCTATACATATTGAAAGCCTCCTTTACAAATAGAGTATGACTTAGATTGCCATTTCTTAACATGCGGGAGGTGGCACACCATACTGGATGAAGAAAAGTCGAGAGCCACAGCTATGCCCCAGTGAATGTGACAGACCGAAAAATCTGTGAGGAAAACCCCTGAAATCTACACGAACTTTGAAACCCACAAAATTATTCATAGTGAGGTGATCGGAAAAAAATTTGTCAACCAGTGTGTACACAGAGATGTATCGTTAAACCTTTACAGATGGCGCAGCGGTTGAGTCACCTGTTCAACCGATTGCGCTCTGACTGTAGGTGAGCGTGTCACTGAGCCATTTATGTTTCACGCGGTCATTGTACGCAAACGTGGGTAAATGTATCGACGTGACACAGTCGCCAAAAGGGGCAATCGTTTTTAGGGCATGTCCGTTGCAGTACAGTGCTTGTTGGTTCAATAAAGTCTGCTCTGCTTACAAGCTCCGTCATTTCGAATAAAACACTCGAGCTTTCGATAGCTTTCTCCGCCATCGACGTCAGGAGTCGAAATCACTGACTTCCGGGGATGTCAGGGTGTGCTACTTATACAGATGTAAAGGCGGCGTCTGGAACCTTCCAGAGACGTCCGGAGTCGAGCATGCACGGAAGGCAAGTTGGGCAGTTCGAAACGGCTCCGTCTCGAGGCCGGACCGCGGACCATGTGAAAGATTTGGCTGTGGTGCTTACGTCGCAGCACGTGACAGTGCAGGTCTTATGAGTGCCAGCTCCAGTTTGGGAGTATCTATCTCAGACGATTTTAATAATCGTTGATCGCTCGTTTAACGTGTGGAAGCTCTCGGTAGTAGACGAGAAATTTAAGAGCTTTACTGGGTAGCTTTTCAATTACATATTCATTTCCTTTGGGAAATACAGTGTTTGCGGCGGACAAACCGACTAGTGTGACGTCAAAAGCTCGTTGCAGGGCCCGTGTTTCTAGTTCGCCCTGGGCCGAGACCGACTGACGTCACATGGCGCGAGTTGCCGGCGCCACGTTTGAAACTCCCGCCCCCGCATCTCGACAAGCGTCAAGCCTAGGTCTTTGCTTTCGCTCAATATCTAATGACATAGTGGTTAGTCTGGACGTTGTGTCACTTATCACGAGAGTGTATGTACATGACACGCTGGACCTTTTGGCCCGGCAGTTTCCAGCTGATATCGTCAAGCTGTTCGCTCTCGCTTTAACAATGTACTTTTCACACCGCAATGGATATCGCCAGATGACAGAGATTCCACTGTCTCTTGCCGTCGCCAACTTTTTCGTGGAGCACTTATCCGCATAGCTGTAACGGATCGTGTAGCCGCGTCTCGATCCCTGAGTCAACAGATGGGGACGTTTGCAAGACAACAACCATCTGTACGAACAATTAGACAACGTTTGCAGCAGCATGGGTTATCAGCTTGGAATCCATGGCTGCGGTTACCGTTGACGCTGCATCACAGACAGGAGCGCCTGCGATGGTGTACTCGACGACGAACCTGGATGCACGAATGGCAAAACGTCATTTTTTTCGGATGAATGCAGGTTCTGTTTACAGCATCATGATGGTCACATCCGTGTTTTGCGACATCGCGGTGAACGGACATTGGAAGTATGTATTCGTCATCGCCATACTGCCGTATCACCTGGCATGATGGTATGGGGTACCATTGGTTACACGTCTCGGCCACCTCTTGTTCACATTGGCGGCACTTTGAACAGTGGACGTTACATTTCAGATGTGTTACGACACATGGCTCTACCCTTCATTCGATCCCTGCAAAACCCTACATTTCAGCAGTATAATGCACGACCGCATGTTGCAGGTCCTGTACGAGCCTTTCTGTATAGAGAAAATGTTCGACTGCTGCCCTGGCCAGCACATTCTCCAGATCTCTCACCAATTGAAAACGTCTGGTCAATGGTGGCCGAGCAACTGGCTCGTCACAATACGCCAGTCACTACTCTTGATGAACTGTGGTATCGTGTTGAAGCTGCATGGGCAGCTGTACCTGTACACGCCATCCAACCTCTGTTTGACTCAATGCCCAGGCGTATCAAGGCCGTTATTACGGCCAGAGGTGGTTGTTCTGGTTACTGATTTCTCAGGATCTGTGCACCCAAATTGCGTGAAAATGTAATCACATGTCAGTTCTAGTATAATATATTTGTCCAACGAATACCCGGTTATCATCTGCATTTCTTCTTGTTGTAGCAATTTTAATGGCCAGTAGTGTATAATCCGCAAGCCACCGTACTACTCCTCATATCCTTCCCTATTCCACTCGCGAACAGAGCGAGGGAGAAACGACTGCCTATATGCCTCCGTATGAGCCCTAATTTCTCGTACCTTCCACGAAATTGTTCTTTTGCGGCAGTCGCATCCAAATGGCTGTTCTCTAAGTTTTTGCTATAGTGTTACTCGAAAATAACATCACCGTTTCTCCAGGGATGCCCATTTGAACTCCCGAAGCAATTACGTAATACTAGCGTGTTGGCCAAATCTAATGACCTCTGAACTGCTTTGATGTCTTCGTTTCATGTAGTGCTGATGATACTAAGCTTAATCCGATGATCATTTTCTAGCGCAAAACAATGCCAAATCCTTCTTAAATACCATCAGGTGCTGTTTTTTCACGTACGTGAGAAGGGATTGATGGACAAAATTATTTATTAACAGAGTGAGGGAGAGAAGGAAAGTTGCTTTACTGGAGAAGAGTTCTTCTCTTGTTCTAGGTTAGTTTAGCACTGATTTGAAAAATTCTGTGAAAGAGCAACTGAGACAGGGAAATACAGAGCTTACTGTTATGCACGGAGGACTTTGATCACAACTGTAGCCTCTTGGTGTGTCGATAAATAAACCGTTTAAAGTGTATATGAAAGAGGAATGGAACAAGTCGCTGCGTAGAACAGTCGTGGTATAGAGTGAGAGAAGACTTTATTGTTAAATCTTTCAAGAAGTGCGGCATAATTAAGGCTCTCGATGGTAATGAAGACAATGTTATATACGAAGAGGACAACGATGACGACGAAGAGGACAACGAAAAAGAAAAAGAATAACAATAAGAAAAAGTAGTTCATATTACGATTTTCAGTGATTTTAAAGGGTCAATTCGGTTTCATAAACTACAGCCTAGTTTACACGACGACACTAGGTTGCAGGCAACTGCGCTACCGGCCACTGCGCATGCGCGCCGCGCGTTTGCGCAACTCGTTGGTGAAATTAAACGTTTTCGGCGTGTTCCAACTTTGGCGACACTAACTGCATGAGTTTTGAGGTTATATGTGTTCGTAGAGGGCAGGCAAACTGAAATATGAAGTGGGGAACGGAGAATAATGTTCGCTTTCTCAATATCTATGCTTTGCTTAGGTGTTTCTGGGATTTCAGTGATGCTGATAACAAAAATAAGCAACATATCGCTGCCGCTGAGACCGTCGCGTGCGATCAGAACATAGATAGTTTGACAATATCTGAGCTGCAGGGCAAAAGTGTTGAATTAGGAGCACATATGCAACTCAATTAATTAAAATGTAATTCTAGCTGTAGAAATGGTCTTGTCTACAAGATTAAAATCCCATCGTTCGAGTTGGCGACTCTTTTTTTAAGGAATATTGCGCACTGGAAGGAAGGCTACACAAATCAAGAAGCTACATTCTTTATTCAATATTAATCTATTTAAAACGTTGCAGCAGTGCTCCCCATTCACATATGTTTGAATTTTGAAATACTGCCACTGTACAAAAGTGGTTGAAATGGCTCTGAGCACTATGGGACTTAACATCTGAGGTCATCAGTCCCTTAGAACTTATAACAACTTAAACCTATCTATCCTAAGGGCGTCACGCACATCTATGTCCGAGGCAGGATTCGAACCCGCGACCATAGCAACAGCGCGGTTCCAGACTGAAGCGCCTAGAACCTCTCGGCCACACCGGCCGGCAGTGCGGGAACAGCTCAACGTACTTTTGCCTACGGTCAGTCACCTTCATACTAATGCCACACTAGGCGATTTTCTCCGCTGAAGGTCAAAGATTTTAGTCGCGCCAGAAATGGAAATCCATGTTGCAAAAGGTGGGTTCCACAATGGGCTGTAATTGTCGCCCCGTTAAGTTTCCGCGCGCCACTGTCGCTGTCGAATGGGCCCGGGCCTATTTTTGGCGCGGCAATAATAATCTGCATCCCTGTCACACTGGACTGTTACACTCCTAGAAATTGAAATAAGAACACCGTGAATTCATTGTCCCAGGAAGGGGAAACTTTATTGACACATTCATGGGGTCAGATACATCACATGATCACACTGACAGAACCACAGGCACATAGACACGGGCAACAGAGCATGCACAATGTCGGCACTAGTACAGTGTATATCCACCTTTCGCAGCAATGCAGGCCGCTATTCTCCCATGGAGACGATCGTAGAGATGTTGGATGTAGTCCTGTGGAACGGCTTGCCATGCCATTTCCACCTGGCGCCTCAGTTGGACCAGCGTTCGTGCTGGACGTGCAGACCTTGTGAGACGACGCTTCATCCAGTCCCAAACATGCTCAATGGGGGACAGGTCCGGAGATCTTGCTGGCCAGGGTAGTTGACTTACACCTTCTAGAGCACGTTGGGTGGCACGGGATACATGCGGACGTGCATTGTCCTGTTGGAACAGCAAGTTCCCTTGCCGGTCTAGGAATGGTAGAACGATGGGTTCGATGACGGTTTGGATGTACCGTGCACTATTCAGTGTCCCCTCGACGATCACCAGTGGTGTACGGCCAGTGTAGGAGATCGCTCCCCACACCATGATGCCGGGTGTTGGCCCTGTGTGCCTCGGTCGTATGCAGTCCTAATTGTGGCGTTCACCTGCACGGCGACAAACACGCATACGACCATCATTGGCACCAAGGCAGAAGCGACTCTCATCGCTGAAGACGACACGTCTCCATTCGTCCCTGCATTCACGCCTGTCGCGACACCACTGGAGGCGGGCTGCACGATGTTGGGGCGTGAGCGGAAGACGGCCTAACGGTGTGCGGGACCGTAGCCCAGCTTCATGGAGACGGTTGCGAATGGTCCTCGCCGATACCTCAGGAGCAACAGTGTTCCTAATTTGCTGGGAAGTGGCGGTGCGGTCCCCTACGGCACTGCGTAGGATCCTACGGTCTTGGCGTGCATCCGTGCGTCGCAGCGGTCCGGTCCCAGGTCGACGGGCACGTGCACCTTCCGCCGACAACTGGCGACAACATCGATGTACTGTGGAGACCTCACGCCCCACGTGTTGAGCAATTCGGCGGTACGTCCACCCGGCCTCCCGCATGCCCACTATACGCCCTCGCTCAAAGTCCGTCAACTGCACATACGGTTCACGTGCACGCTGTCGCGGCATGCTACCAGTGTTAAAGACTGCGATGGAGCTCCGTATGCCACGGCAAACTGGCTGACACTGACGGCGGCGGTGCACAAATGCTGCGCAGCTAGCGCCATTCGACGGCCAACACCGCGGTTCCTGGTGTGTCCGCTGTGCCGTGCGTGTGATCATTGCTTGTACAGCCCTCTCGCAGTGTCCGGAGCAAGTATGGTGGGTCTGACACACCGGTGTCAATGTGTTCTTTTTTCCATTTCCAGGAGTGTATTATCGCCAGCGACGCAGCAGACACAAGGATACTGCACTCAGTTCTGTTTCGTCTGCGTGTGGCAGTGTCCGAAAACTCTGTAAATACCGTTCCAATGGATCATTTGCACAGAGAACCGATAAAAATTGAGGTGAAGATATATCCCTGTCTTTAAAACATAAAATCTCGAGATTATAAATATCGACTGCTGAAGACAAAAGTATGGAAGAAGATGTGTGCAGATGTTGTTGGGGCTGAGAGTGGAACTCGTTATCAATGGATGCACAAAATGCAATAGGTAAGATGATACACGTACATACTTGTATATAGGTGCATGCGAAGTTTCGTGCATGACGATCGGCGTAAGTTTCTCCTAGACAACTACTCAAACAGTAATCTAATTTTTATTTTTCCTTCTTCCTCTAACAGGTTGACATGCATACAAACCTGTTGCTCCAAAACAATTTAATTAATTGTGTTGAAACTTAGCATGATTTAAAATAATGCTTTTGGAGGTATTTTCAGATTATTTTCATTATTTTAAGAAAGTCAGAAAAATTAATAATATGAATTTGTACTAATTTTTCTTACTAATATCTTAATCCAATATTGCCTAAGGTAAGAAAGAAGAACAGTTATGAGGATACCGACTCTCACACATTTGCACAAGCACAAAGCGGCATACAGGTTTTTCCAAAATGTTTCTTTTAATTTCAGGACCTCAGGAGATTTGAATGATGCCTCTATTGTTGAGGATGGTGAAGCCGAAAAGCATTATGAAGACAGTGCACCGCCACCTAACACTTCCGCTAACCTTTCCACTGCTAAAGCAAATAAAAGGAAACTTCGGGACCCATTTGAAAGAGAGTTGATAAGAGTTTTGACACACAGTTCAACTTGTTCTGTACCACAAAAGGAACCTGATGAGTTGTTTTCGACATCTCTTTTGCATTACTTAAAAGAACTAGACTTTCAAATAAAAACATTAAAATTAATAAAATCTTACAGCCGAAAGACTGTAGAGAGCAGCACTACTACTGACTCCTTCATAAATACTGCGCAGTCAGGTACGTCAAAAAATGGTTCCAATGGCTCTGAGCCCTATGGGACTAAACTGCTGAGGTCATCAGTCCCCTAGAACTTAGAACTACTTAAACCTAACTAACCTAAGGACATAACACACATCCACGCCCGAGGCAGGATTCGAACCTGCTATCGTAACAGTCGCGCGGTTGCAGACTGTAGCGCCTAGAACCGCTCGGCCACACTGGCCGGTTGGTAGGTCGACGTCGACATCGACAAGCACACAAAGCCCTACCCCTGAGAGTCCAATCACTTACTTTTCACCAGTTACTGGACTGCCGGATGAAGACTCGATCTTGTCATTTGAAGAATACTACAAGTGATCATGCAGCTGACACGAACTTGTAATGTAAACTCTTTCATTGTAACCTAGTTTCTGTTAACGTTATATTAACTGTATGTTCATGTCCATAAATTACTTACTCTATTTAATTCAAAAATGTACCTCGATGTTACTGCAAGTTTTCCAGCCCGCATCTCGTGGTCGTGCGGTAGCGTTTTCGCTTCCCACGCCCGGGTTCCCGGGTTCGATTCCCGGCGGGGTCAGGGATTTTCTCTGCCTCGTGATGGCTGGGTGTTGTGTGATGTCCTTAGGTTAGTTAGGTTTACGTAGTTCTAAGTTCTAGGGGACTGATGACCATAGCTGTTAAGTCCCATAGTGCTCAGAGCCATTTTTTTGCAAGTTTTCCTTCCGCACTAACACAGTCACGTAACTTGGTATCCTATTCTTGTAAGTTTATTTCTATAGTCGAGAGCAGTAAGTCGGAATATGCTAAGGACATGCGGGTAATAATCAAAGAATTTAGTTTCTATACTCGAGACCAGTAAGTCGAAAGATGCTACGGACATGCTGTAATAATCAAAGAATTTCTCTGGATAACTGCAAAGTTTCTTTTGTAACAACACAATCTTTCCTCCACTTGGACGATTCATGAAAATTAGATGAATCCTAAATTTTCGCTAGCGGTTACGCCTTCCGCGACGTCGAACTACATATAATGCTACTGCAGCTAAATATTTCAGTTTTGAATGACAGGTCGTCATGCCTGGTGTCTGTCGCGGCTCCAACACGGCTGCAGGAGCCACCGACTTTTGTCACTAGTGCGGCACCCAGTTTCGTCGGCGCAACTTCATCGGCGGCTATTATAATCGTTTGATGTGTGGCACCCTAGGCGACTATTTCAGCGACGATTATTATTGAGAGGAGAAAATCGCCTAATGTGGGTGGCATTAGCCTCAGGCTGCTGCCTCGGAATGCAGCGGTGGCGGAGAATCTGGCGCGTCGAATGGGACACAACAGGTGTCGTTTGTTTTGCCCATGGGATATGCTTACGAGGCGCCTCATAGTTCACCAGACACGATGGATCTGCCCCCACAACACGGAGAATGGGGAGGGGGAGTGGTAGCGCGTTCGTCCAATGTGGAGACGGGCCGCATGGCTTCGCCCCTTCACCCTGTGAGTGTACAGGTGGCCGCTCCTTCAGCAGGGTCCCAGAAGGCGCACGGGGGAAGGCGTTTAGTGGTTATTGGGAGCTTCAATGTTAGGCGCGTTATGGAGCCCTTTAGGCAGTTAGCGTTCAGGGCTGTAAAGAGAGCCAACGTTCACTCGGTATTTCTGCCGGCAGGCCTCATCCGGGATGTGGAGGCGGCCTTGCCTGCAGCTATCGAGGGAGCAGGGTGCAGACGTCTGCAAGTTGTGGCTCACGTCGGCACCAACGACGCCTGTAGCATGGGTTCTGAGGCTATCCCCAGTTCGTACTGGCGGCAAGCACAGGCGCTGAAGACTGCTGGCCTCGCGAGCGGCATGGAACCAGAGCTCGTAATCTGTAGCATTGTTCCCAGAGCTGATCGCGGTGCTTTGGTTTGGAGTCGAGTGGAGGGTCCCAACCGAAGGCTTCGTCTACTCTGTCTTGGCTGCGGGTTTCTAGATCTACGTTATCGTGTGAAGATTTGTACGATTCCCTTGATATGTCAGGGGTGCACTAAACAGAGAAAGCAGCTGCTCAGTCAGGTAACTTAGTACTTGTGGACTGCACATGATAGCTTTTAGGCTAGGCAATAGTTTGAGCTGCTCTGATGAACACTCGCCAGTCGATATGCACCAAGGGAAGTCAAACGGCGTTCAGAATAAAAACATATCCATTGCCATAATTTTATCAGAGAACTGTCGAAGTATTCGTAATAACGCTTCCGAATTTACTGTCCTCCAGGAATGTTTTTCTTTTCTTTTTTTTTGGTCATCAGTCTACTGACTGGTTTGATGCGGCCCGCCATGAATTCCTTTCCTGTGCTAACCTCTTCATCTCAGAGTAGCACTTGCAACCTACGCCCTCAATTATTTGCTTGACGTATTCCAATCTCTGTCTTCCTCTACAGTTTTTGCCCTCTACAGCTCCCTCTAGTACCATCGAAGTCATTCCCTCATGTCTTAGCAGATGTCCTATCATCCTGTCCCTTCTCCTTATCACTGTTTTCCACATATTCCTTTCCTCTCCGATTCTGCGCAGAACCTCCTCATTCCTTACCTTATCAGTCCACCTAATTTTCAACATTCGTCTATAGCACCACATCTCAAATGCTTCGATTCTCTTCTGTTCCGGTTTTCCCACAGTCCATGTTTCACTACCATACAATGCTGTACTCCAGACGTACATCCTCGGAAATGTCTTCTTCAAATTAAGGCCGGTATTTGATATTAGTAGACTTCTCTTGGCCAGAAATGCCTTTTTTGCCATAGCGAGTCTGCTTTTGATGTCCTCCTTGCTCCGTCCGTCATTGGTTATTTTACTGCCTAGGTAGCAGAATTCCTTAACTTCATCGACTTCGTGACCATCAATCCTGATGTTAAGTTTCTCTATGTTCTCATTTCTACTACTTCTCATTACCTTCGTCTTTCTGCGATTTACTCTCAAACCATACTGTGTACTCATTAGACTGTTCATTCCGTTCAGCAGATAGTTTAATTCTTCTTCACTTTCACTCAGGATAGCAATGTCATCAGCGAATCGTACCATTGATATCCTTTCACCTTCTATTTTAATTCCACTCCTGAACCTTTCTTTTATTTCCATCATTGCTTCCTCGATGTACGGATTGAAGAGTAGGGGCGAAAGGCTACAGCCTTGTCTTACACCCTTCTTAATACGAGCACTTCGTTCCTGATCGTCCACTCTTATTATTCCCTCTTGGTTGTTGTACATATTGTATATGTTATTGCGCCCAAATTATTCTCGGGACCGAGGGCTGGCTCAAATCGGAGGTGGAAAGTTCTGAGATATTTAGTGAGTCGTGGAACGTATATTCGAAAAACAGTTTAGATATTATAGGAGTGGGAGTATTCATTGTAGCTAAAATAAAATATTGTTCCTATTGAGGTCGAAGTTGAGTAAGACAGTGAAATTATCTGGCTGCTTATATCAGGTATAGGTGAAACCAAGTAAATTGTTGAATGTTTCTGCCGCCCACCCGATTGTACTGTGGCAGTTCTAGAGTCATTCAAAGAAAAAGCGCGTAAATAGCCAAATCATGCAATAGTAGTTGGAGGCGACTTTAACCTACCGAGTATAGACCGGAATATCTATGGATTCATTGCATGAGGTACAGACATACAATCTTCTGAACGCACTTTTGAATACGCCTTCTGAAAGCTGTCTTCAGCAGCTAGTTCGTCACTGAGACGCAATGGAAATACCTTAGACCTTGCAATTGCAAATAGGTCTGACATTATCGACAATGTCAGTATAGAAACGGGAATTAGCGATCATTATAGCAACTATGATTACGAAAGTTAATGAATCAGTCAAGAAGGCTAGGAGAGTGTTTCTGCTAGACAGAGCAGATGAGCAGTTATAAGTATGTCACATATATGGTGAATTAGCATGACTTAGTTCCAGTATTATGGATGTAGAGGAATTAGGGGCAAAGTTTAAGCAGATTGTAAATCTTAGTCTGGAGAATTATGTGCCTAGTAAGTGGATAAAGGATGGTAAAGACCCACCATACTTTAGTGACCAAATTTGAGGGATGCTGAGGAAGCAGAGGCTGTTGCACTCTCGGTTAAAAAGGGAACACACAATTGACGACAAGCAAAGGTTAGTAGAGAATCGTGTGTCTGTGAAAAGATCTATACTCGAAGCATACAACAACTACCACGGTCACACCTTAGCAAAAGATCTGGGAGAAAATTTTTGGTCTTACGTAAAATCTCTAGCGGGTCTAAGGCTTCATTTCAGTCCCTAGGAGACCAATCTGGTGTGGCAGCTGAAAATAGAAAAACTAAAGCCGTAGTTTTAAATTTCAAATTCAAGAAATCCCAACATCGGACAGACTCCAGTATGGACAACGTAGTACTAAGCATCCCTAGCACACAGAAACAATTGAAAGATTTGAAAACAAATAAATTAGCAGGTCCGGATTAAATAGCATTTCGTTTTTACAAAGAGTACTCTATCCCATTGGCCCCTTACCTAGCTTGCAATTATCTTGAATCTCTCGCCCAGCACTGGAAAAAAGCGCTGTGTCTCCAGTACATAAGAAGGCTAAAAGAGCCGACCCACAAAATTACAGACTAATATCCCCAGCTTCCGTGTGCTGCACAATTTTTGAAGACATTCGCAGTTCGAATATAATCAAATTTCTTGAGACTGAGAAGCTTATGTCAATGGAACACGGTTTTAGAAGGCATCACCCATGCGAAACTCAGCTTGCACTTTTTTCACATGATATACTGGGAACTATGGATGAAGGGCAACAGGCAGATTCCGTATTTCTAGATTTCCGGAAAACATTTGCCCCGATATCCCATTGCAGGCTGTTAACGAAGGTACGACCATATGGAATAAGTTCACAAATATGTGAGTGGCTATAAGACTTCATAAATAAGACATGTACATCAGAGACAATTGTGTTGTTAGGAGTCCCCCAGGGAAGTGTGATAGCACCGCTGTTGTTCTTTGTATACATAAATGGTTGCTTACCGGACAGGGAGGCAGCAATCTGCAGTTGTTTGCTGATGATGCCGTAGTGTACGGTAAGGTGTCAATGTTGAGTGGCTGTAGGAAGATACAAGACAACTTAGACCAAATCTCCAATTAGTGTGATGAATGATAGGTAGCCCTAAATGTTGAAAAATTTGAAGTTAACGTGGATGAGTAGGAAGATCAAACCTGTGATGTTCGGATACAGAATTACTAGTCTCCAGCTTGACACAGCCAAGTCGTTTAAATATCTGGGCGTAACGTTGCAATTAGATTAGGAAATGAGTCACTTAAAGTAGTAAAGGAGTTTTGCTATTTGGGGAGCAAAATAACTGATGATGGTCGAAATAGAGAAGATATAAAATGTAGACTGGCAATGGCCAGGAAAGCGTTTCTGAAGAAGAGGAATTTGTTAACATCGAGTATAGATTTAAGTGTCAGGAAAACATTTCTGAAAGTATTTGTATGGAGTGTAGCCATGTATGGAAGTGAAACATGGACAATAAATAGTTTGGACAAGAAGAGAATAGAAGCTTTCGAAATGTGGTGCTACAGAAGAATGCTGAAGATTAAATGGGTAGATCACATAACTAATGATGAAGTATTGAATAGAATTGGGGAGAAAAGGAGTTTGTGGTACCACTTGACAAAAAGAAGGGACTGTTTAGTAGGACATGTTCTGAGGCTCAAGGGATCACAAATTTAGCATTGGAGGGCAGCGTGGAGGGTACAAATCGTAGAGGGAGACCAAGAGATGAATACACTAGCAGATTCAGAAGGATGTAGGTTGCAGTAAGTACTGGGAGATGAAGAAGCTTGCACAGGATAGGGTAACATGGAGAGCTGCATCAATCCAGTCTCATGACTGAAGACTATAACAACAACAACAACGTTGCAGGGCGACGTGATATGGAATGAGTATGTGAGAACTGTGGTAGGGAAGAGGAATGGTCGACTTCGTTTTAGTGGGAGAATTTTAGGAGAGAGTGGTTCATCTTTTAAAGAAACCGTATATAGGACACTGGTGCGACATATTCTGGAGTACTACTCAAGTGTTTGGGATCCGCACCAGATCGTATTGAAGGAAGGCGTCGAAACAATTCAGCGGCGGGCTGCTAGATTTTTTACCGCTAGGTTACAACAACACGTAAGTTTTACAGATACGCTTCGGGAACCAATAGGAAACCCTGAACGTTCCTTTCGAGAAACACTACTGAGAAATGCAGAATGAGATATTCACTCTGCAGTGGAGTGTGCGCTAATATGAAACTTCCTGGCAGATTAAAACTGTATTCCGGACCGAGACTCGAACTCGGGACATTTTCCTTTCGCGGCCAAGTTCGCAGAAGAGCTTCTGTGAAGTTTGGAAGATGGGAGACGAGGTACTGGCGGAACTGAAGCTGTGAGGACGGGTCGTGAGTCGTGCTTGGGTAGCTCAGTTGCTAGAACAGTTGCCCGCAAAAGGCAAAGCTCCCGAGTTCGAGTCTCTGTTCGGCACACACTTGTAATCTGCTAGGAAGTTTCACTACTGAGAATGATTTCAGAACCGGCATTTGAGGCTGACTGCCGAACGATTCTACTGTCGCCAACATACATTTCGCGTAAGGACCACGAAGATGAGACACAAGAAATAAGGCTCATACGGAGGCATGTACGCAGACGTTTTTCCCTCACTCTGTTTGCGAGTGAAACGAGAAATGGAATGGTTAATGGCACGGTGGCTTGCGGAGTATCTAGGTAGATGTAGTTGTAGAAGTCTTCGGGAAACAGTGGTGATGATGAATCTGAGACTTTTCTTTCGCCCGTCCTCGAAGTATTTCTCGAACTCACTCTCGCCTCCATCGTCAGTTTGTACAGTCTTAACTGTGTTGCGGTATGGATCCCAGACAGGCCACAGCAACCACCTGCGTAATTTTACGGCTCGCCTCTGTAGTAATGCTGGCGAAGTGTCCTGTAGTGCAGAGCTGTACGGTAGCACTGGGCTGCATTGCCACATTCTGTAGCATAAAGCACCGTGTCACAGCCAGCTATGTGACGCGATCCCAGCTCCAGTCACAACACATCCAGCCCAGTAAAATACATAGACCTCATACTAAAATACCGCGAGAAAAGCACGCTTGAATATAAATGCAGATGCTAGCCACGCCTGCAGCTTTCGCTGTTGTATTTGACCACGAACGGCACTACATTTACATCTATATCTACCCGGATACAGAGCAAATTACATTTAAGTGCCTGGCTCAGGTTTCATCGAACTACCTTCACAACTCCCTACTATTCTAATCTAGCATAGCGCGCGGAAAGGACGAACACCTGTATCTTTCCGTGCGAGCTCTAATTTCCGTTATTTGATAGTCGTGATCTTTCCTCCCTATGTAGGTCGGAGTCAAAAAAATACTTTCGCATTGAAAGGAGAAAGTTGCTGATTGGAATTTCGTGAGAAGATTCCTATGCCTTTGTTTTAATTATGTCCATCCCAAATCTTGTATGATTTCACTGACACTCTCTGCCCTATTTCGCGATAATACAAAACGTGCTGACCTTCTTTGAAATTTTTCGATGTACTCCGTCAGTTCTATCTGCTAAGGATTCCACGCCGAGGAGCGGTATTCTAAAAGGGGACGGACAAGCGTATTGTAGGCAGTTTCTTTAGTAGATCTGTTACATTTTCTAAGTGTCCTCCCAATAAAACGCTTTCCCCCGCAACGTTTTCTACGTGTTCCTTCCAATTTAAGTTGTTCGTAATTGTAATTCCTAGGTATTTAGTTGAATTTACGCCTTTTAGATTCGATTGATTTATCGTGTAACCAAAGTTTAACGGATTTTTTTAGCACCCATGTGGATAACATCACACTTTTCGTTATTTCGGGTCAGTTTCCAATTTTCGCACAATACAGATATATTTTCTAAATCGTTTTGGAATTTATTTTGATCCTCTGATGAATTTACTAGAGGACAAACGACAGCGTCACCTTCAAACAGCTTAAGGCAGCTGCTCAAATCGTCTCCCAAATCGTTTATATAGATAAGGAACAGCAAAGGGCCTATAACACTACCCTGGGAAACTCCAGAAATCACTCCTGTTTTACTTAATGGCTTTCCGTCTATTACAACGAACTGTGACCTCTCTGACAGGAAATCACGAATACCGCCACGTAACTGAGACGATATTCCATAGGCACGCAATTTCACTAAAAGCCGCTTGTGTGGTACAGTGTCAAAAGCCTTCCGGAAATCTAGAAATACAGAATCCATTTCAAAAACATTGTCAATAGCACTAAAGACTTCGTAAGAGTAAAGAGCTACATGTGTTTCACAACAACGATGTTTTCTAAACCCATTTTCATTGTGAGTCAATAGATCGTTTTCTTCGAGATAATTCATAAAGTTCGAACACCATATATGTTCAATAATCCTGCTGCATATTGACGTTAATGATATGAGCCCGTGATTTAATGGATTACTTCTACCACCTTTCTTGAATATTGGTGTGACCTGTGGTGTGACTCTTTCGTCGAGTGAACGGATGTATATGATTGTTGAGTATGGATCTATTGCATCAGCATTCCCTGAAAAGAACCTAATTGGTGTACAGTCTGGACCAGAAGACTTGCTTTTATTAAGTGATTTAAGATGCTTCAGCACTCCGAGGCTATCTACTTCTATGTTACTCATGTTGGCAGCTGTTCTTGATTCTAATTCTGGAATTTTTACTTCTTCTTCATCTTTGGTGAAAGAATTTCGGAGCGCTGTGTTTAGTAACTCATCTTTAGTAGTACTGTCTTAGATAGTATCTCCATCGCAATCAAGCAGAGAACGCATTGATTGTGTTTTGCCGCGGTGCACCTCTGCAATGTCCTCAACACTTTGCAGTGGTTAGTCGTAGAGAGAACAGTGCTGTGTATAGTTGCGAGTGCCTCATGTCAGAACTAAGTGAATTAGGATGTGCGCAAATTGATGGTGCTGGTACTATGTTTGCTTCCGTAACCGAGGCAGCCGAATGTCTGGTGTTCCAAGAGACACGCTATCAAAGTTATATACCGCTCACGAGGAAAGGGGAAAAACATCATCTGCTGTCGCAACGCAGACGAAATTATACGCTGAGTTATCGTGACAGGTAGTCGTCGAAGAAAATTGTGATAAAAACTAAGAGGACTCAGGTGCAAAGTCACTGCAGAGCTAACGGTCACACCCGTGAACCCTGTCATCGGCAAAACTACACTAAAAGACATAAAGATAGTAACTGTTCCGGAAGAACAGATACCAATGATGACAATGCAGCTTCTCTAGAAAGAAATAATTAATTAATCGAAACCCTTAGCTGCCAACAGGTGTTGTTGATGTACCTCAATGGGGACAGTTTAAAATGTGTGCCCCGACCGGGACTCGAACCCGGCATCTCCTGCTTAGCTGGCAGACGCTCTATTCATCTGAGCCACCGAGAACACAGATGAATAGTGCGACTGCAGGGACGTATCCCTTGCAGGCTTCCCGTGCGACCCATATTCCCAACTTCCATAACCTACATTAGTAATGTTCCTAAAGGGTATTTGCCCTTTCACTCATTGCTCGGGCCAACTAAGGTGAGGATTCCCGTAAGAGTTCGGGCAAAGTGTGCGCATTTGCACGGAAGGAGGTCAATGGCCGTGTAGCCTTTAACTATATGAAGATGATAACTGTTCTGGAAGAACAGATACCAGTGATGACCATGCAGTTCCTCTAGAAAGAAATGATAATTAATAGAAACCCTTAGCCCCAACTCGTCACCTTAGCTGGCGCGAATGAGTGGGCAAATATCCTTTAGATACATTAAGATTGTAGGTTGTAGAGAGTTGGGAATGTGGGTCTCACGGGAAGCGTGCAAGGGATAAGTCGATGCAGCCGGGCTGTCCTCTGCGCTCTCGGAGGCTCAGACGGATAGAGCGTCTGTCATGTAAGCTTTAGATCCCGGCTTCGAGTCCCGGTCGGGGCACACATTTTTAGCTGTCCCCATTAAGGTATATCAAGAACACCTGTTGGAAGATAAGGGTTTCGATTAATTATCGGTACACTAAAAGATCTCGATAAGCGGGGAATTGCAGGACGAGCTGCAATTGAACAACCACTCATCATTCATGCAAATTCCCATACCAGGAGAACGCGGTGCCAAGGCCATAAAACCTGGACTACGCAGCAGTGGAAGAAAGTCATTTGATCGCATGAGTCTTCTTGCACGCTGCTTCCAACTGCTCGCCGAGTTTACGTCCCAAAAGGGAAAGTTGGTAGACGTTGGTTTTGACAGCCGTATCGTGATATTTCAACTGCTCTCTTGTTTGCAAGTTGGCATTGTTGCGAAAGATTATGTGACCATTTAGGCTGATTATAACCATTCCATGGTGCAATGTTTGTTTCCCAATAATGATACTGTATTCCATGACGACAGGGCCCCTGTTCATGACAACTCAAATAGTCCAGGGCTGGTTGTGTGAGTACGAGGATGAGTTGTATCAGCTCCCCTGGCCACCACAGTTACCAGATCCCAGTTCTATTGACCCTTTGCAGTCTAATTTGGAGAAAAGTTTGCGAACCTGCTATTCGCCTCCAACATCTTTCTCTGGCGTTGCCACTCTTTTGCAGGGAGAATGCTTCAAGATTCCATTGAGAACCGTATGGGACCTGTTTTTAACCATTCTGAGACAATGGGAAGCTGTTGTGAATGTCATCTTTTTTCCTTCATCATATTAGGCATGGGAATGTGTCATGTCTTCACTGCTTCAATATTTCTATCCAGCCCCTGTACGTGCCTGTGTTCCAGCCTGTAGCTCCGAGCTAGCAGCGCCATCCATCTGTCCAACAGTCTCTATACTGGTCATCAGTCGGATGTGGCTCAAAGCAGTTAAGAGCATCTTCCGGCAGCACCAAAATCTTTGTAGAACCGCTAGTCTACAAGCCATCAGATAGACTTCATGTTTCTGGACTTCGATCTGGTACCATTGAGGTGGAGACTGACACTGTAGGCGGCAATCGAGGGTCCGGGTTTCAACTACACGTTCCCGCCGGCCACGTATCCGCTGTAAGAGTACGTGTCTAGCGGCAAACACGCTGTGCTGCGAAGCGAACAGCCGTCCTGTGTCAGCAAAGCAGCCTTTGCAGTCAGCTACTATGATGCCCTCTCAGCACTCTGCTGCCTCAGTGGAGTTACCCGCTGCCGCTAGCCATGGTCAGCACGGGAGCTGCAGCTGTCGACATAACTTTTAAAGAAACGTCCAATAATAAGGAATGTTCCACTGAGCCAGCGTTCTTGACTTCGCATTCGCCGCAGTGCCGATAGGTCTTCCTTCACATGTCATTCTGGGGGCAGAAGTGGCCATACTGTAACGTTGGTGCCAGCGTAATGGTCAAGACAAGCACGATACCAATATATATGGCGTCAGCACTGGATGGTTCAAATGGCTCTAAGCACTATGGGACTTAACGTCTGAGGTCAACAGTCCCCTAGACTTAGAACTACTTAAACCTAACTAACCTAAGGACATCACACACATCTATGCCGGAGGCAGGATTCGAACGTGCGACCGTTGCAGTAGCGCGGTTCCGGACTGAAGCACCTAGAACCGCTGGGCCACAGCTAAGCACTGGAATCTGTGGAGATGCTTCCATCATTGTCAACGTCATCCAGCGTTAAGTAACAGAATGCGTATTTTGTAACCACTCATAGCTTCCTTGTGACTATTTTTATTTAATATTTAACCATCCCCTTCCCGCTGTCATGCTGATACGGTTTGGTTACGTCAGGAATAGATGGGGTTGTGGTACTTGGTAAGGGTCCAAAGAAAGAAGCAATGAAACCAATTATATGTCTAAATGTAACCTAGCGGGCCACGTGGCTCCATATACCGAATCGGATAACGTAGTATGTTTTAACGGACCGAGAATGTGGGATTACGCCAGGCAATGTAGAGAGAGTGGGTGGCTGAGACATGGAAAACCAAGGATACTGGCGGAGTTCAAATGACTGTAAATGGTAGCTGAGTAGAAGCGTAACTTATTTTAAATAGACGGGATCTATGCTAGTACGCAAGTGACTTGACGGCCACAGAGTGCGTTAGTTGTAAGCAGAGCTTTTCTCTTCCTTTACACGTCTGCGTTGCATTCTTTCGACTTGTTTGTTTCTTTGCACTAGTGAGACGTAGCTCAAAGTTGTGCTACTACGTCAATAGCATAATAAATAGATCAGCGTCGCAAAAATGGTTCAAATGGCTCTGAGCACTATGGGACTCAACTGCTGTGGTCATAAGTCCCCTAGAACTTAGAACTACTTAAACCTAACTAACCTAAGGACAGCACACAACACCCAGCCACCACGAGGCAGACAAAATCCCTGATCGCGCCGGGAATCGAACCCGGGAACCCGGGCGTGGGAAGCAAGAACGCTACCGCACGACCACGAGATGCGGGCAGCGTCGCAAAAGCGACTTATGGTTAGAGTTTTTTGAATTCTTATATTGGAACGCTGACTCTGTACGACGTAGTAGGGAACAGACATATCACAAGGATAGGAGATGGGTCTCTGCCCTTGAAGTTATCGTTGTACTGCTCATTGACCATCTGCGTTTAGTTGGCATTATAGCAGAAAGTCAAACCAGGTTAACTGTCGGCAACGCTGTAAGAAATAAGAGTAGTCGTATGGCAAAATTCTATTGACAAATAAAAGTAAGAACGCGCAGGCTATAGATGGTAGAGGGCCTGTGGTTAAATGAATACGCCAGTGATGTCGCAGAACGTATGGAGCACAGGTCTCTCGGGGGTGTGAGGTTAACTTTTAAGATGTAGAGACAATCCTCCAGACATTGTGGTGAGAAATAATGTTGCGTTTTTCTTCCTGAGGTATTTTAAGTATTTTGAGAAGTAGTGGTATCACGTAACAGGTTAATAGAAAGATGTGCAACGTGGTGAACAGGACTGTTGTGTTGGTGGCGAAGCAAGTGAAAGAAAGGTAATTTTTGATAACGAGGCAGCACGTCTTCTGTAATTTCTTGTAATTTTAGATAAGCCCAACAGGATTAAGGTAACCAGAATGAGATTTTCACTCTGGAGCGGAGTGTGCGCTGATATGAAACTTCCTGGCAGATTAAAACTGTGTGCCCGACCGAGACTCGAACTCGGGTCCCGAGTTCGAGTCTCGGTCTGGCACACAGATTTAATCAGCCAGGAAGTTTCAGGATTAGGGTATAATTGCAGAAGACCTCTCGGGGTCCGAAAACCCTACCGTGCCGAATGGGCGAGTGAATGATGTAGACTGTGTTTTGCCTAGAGGCTCAGACAGCCTAGAGAGTGTTCCGCAAAAATGGACACAAGCGTGAATGGTGTGGACGAAAGTGACCCTGGGAGATAAGTGTGAATAGTGGTGGGAGGGAGGATGCATCTCAAGTGTGGAGAGAGAAGAATAAACGAAGACAGTGGTCTACTAATATTGTAGTTCACATACCCAGCAAAAGCCTGGAATTCGGAGCACCGAAGTCTCCCCTGGTGAGGGATGAGAAGTGTCCTCGCGTCAGATCAGGAAAACTATAGAAGCCACTGAGGTGGTATGTGGGCCAGCCACGGCCATAACTTTGCCATTAGGCACGGCAATAACGTTGGTGCGGCATTCTGCAAAGCAACAGTCTACGGCAGCAGTGGGCTGGGATACTACACGCTCTAGCGTATAGCATCGTTTCACACTCACAGCATACCAGACACGGGGGTCGTGTCCCTCGCCCCCTGCCCCCTTCCCGACGTTCACCAGAACCTCTATTTCATCGGTATGACGCATTCGTTCAGCGCAGATTCCACTTCAGTCAGCTGGATGTGCCAATAAACAGCTACAGCTTCATCCGACAGCACCGTCAACTAGGCGAAGCCGCTGATTATGAGCCATCAGATAGTACTGGTGGTTCTGGGTTTCGAACAGCTGTCGACCTACTGTATGGACTTGACTCCACACAGCCCACCATACGCGTCATTCTGGGGGCAAAAGTGGTCATTTTGCAACACTGATGACAACATACCACTCAACAGAAACACGCACTATCACAGTGATGTTGGTTTCCTACGAGAAATTTAGCCCATTGTTCTGCAGATTAGCTTGCTAACGTTGGTTTCGACAAACCTCTGCAGTGGTACACTATTAATTCCGTCTGCATTATATGCGCCCGCATCACTTTGACCTACGAGATAGACTTCTGATTGCTCCAAAGTCATCAGTTAAAGCCCTGTAGTTATCTAATGAGTTTCACAAAGATTCCGAGAGCTGAACATTTGACAGGAAACAATTCATGTATTACTTCCAACTGGTTACCATCAATTTACCACCATAGTCTCCAGAACAGTGCAACAGGAAGCAGTTCACATTCAACATGTAAAAGCTATACTTAACAACATACTTCTTGCTTCCAAAAAAAGTAATTTGTTGTTTTTTATTCAATCTTGCCAAAATCACCATTGTTTCAGATACCAGCTTCCTTACAGATACTGGTTCCCAACCTGCCTATGGAAAACGTCCATGCTATCACTACCGCAAGATGCGCTTAGAAATCCGGGAAGTCCTAGGCAGCAGACCACGTCCACACACGGAAGCATACGTTCAAATACATGCAGACCTTCTCTTCTGGAGAAAGCGACCTCGTCAATTACGATGGATTACTAACTCTCGTCATCTGAAATGATAACCACTTAAAAAAACAAATCTCTCATCAGCTGTTAGAATCAAGCTAAGAGATTTCTTCGTCCATTTACCAAGCATTCGCCTTACTGTATGTCCATCCAACTTCCAATTTCTTTTCATTACTTTCACGATTAACACATCCACTCATGGTTCCATTTTCTTGTCCTGTCTCTTCTAACAATACTCAAAATGGTTGCTCAACAAGTCTTAGTATTTGAATGCGTTGCGCATTAAAAATTTCGTTTCCACATAGCGAAACTATACACAAGAGCCAAAGAAACTGGCACAGGCATGCGTATTCAAATATAGAGATGCGTAAAAACTCAGAATACAGCGCTGCGGTCGGAAACGTATATATAAGGCAACAAGTGTCTGGAGCAGTTGTTAATCGGTTACTGCCGCTACAGTGGCAAGTTATAAAGATGTAAGTGAGTTTGAACGTGGTGTTGTAGTCGGCGTACGAGCAATGGGACACAGAATGTCCAAGGTAACGATGAAGTGGGGATTTTCCCGTGCGACCATTTCACGTGTGTACCGTGAATATTAGGAATCCGGTAAAACATCAAATCTGCGACATCGCTGAGGCTGGAAAAAGATCCTGCAAGAACGGGACCAACGACGACTGGAGAGAGTCGTTCAACGTGACAGAAGTGCAATCCTTCCGCCAATAGCTGCAGATTTCAATGCTGGGTCATGAACGAGTATCAACGTGCGAACCATTCCACGAAACATCATCGATGTGGGCTTTCGGAGCCGAAGGCCCATTCGTGTACCATTGATGGCCGCACAACACAAAACGTTACGTCTCGCCTTGGCCTCTGAAGACCGACATTGGACTTTTGGCGGCTGGAAACATGTTGCCCAATCGGACGAGTCTCGTTTCAAATTGTATCCAGCGGGTCAGCGTGTACGGGTATGGAGACAACTTCATGAATCCATGGATCCCGCATGTAAGCAGGGGACTGTTCAAGCTGGTAGAGTCTCTGTAATGGTGTGGGGCATGTGCAGTTGGAGTGATAGGGGACCCCTGATACGTCTAGATACAACGCTGACAGGTGACATATACGTAAGCATCCTGCTTCACCACCAGCATTCATTTACGTCCATTGTGCATTCCGACGGACTTGGGCAATTCCAGCAGGACAATGCGACACCCCAAACGTCCAGAATTGCAACAGAGTGGCTCTAGGAACACTCTTCTGAGTTCAAACACTTCCGCTGACCACTAAACTCCCCAGACATGAACATTATTGAGCATATCTGGGATGCCTTGCAACGCACTGTTCAGAAGAGATTTGCACCCCCTCGTACTCTTACGGATTTATGGACAGCCCTGCAGAATTCATGGTGTCAGTTCCCTCCAGCACTACTTCAGACAGTATTCGAGTCCATGGCACGTCGTGTTGCTGCACTTGTGTGTGCTCGTGTGATATTAGGGAGGTGTACCAGTTTTTTTTTTATCTTCAGTGTAATAATCCTGATTCATAATGACAATGAATCTTTTGTGTAAAAGGAGGCCTTTCAACTCGCCTCCTTAACAGTTAACAAGGATACATTATATCAACTGAGAATTTCAGTAACCTGATGTGTCAAATCTCAAATTGCTTGTGGTTTCTTCTGCCGAACCTCATTCGCCTCTAAAAGCAAACAGTGCGGACGCAGGTAGGCCATTCTTACAATAAATCGCTTCCTGAAACTGTGGTAAGCTGGTGACTCATTAGTCCTACTCATATAACTACACCCATTTTCTTTCTCGTTTTTACACAGACTACCATGTTATCAGCAGAAATTCGTGAATGATGTAGAAGTTGTCCAGGAGAAACGACTTTAAATTTGATTTAAAATTTGCTTCGATACCTGTCAGACGTTTTATGTTATTGGGCAAATGATCAAAAATTTTTGTTGCTGCATTTTAAACTCGTTCCTGAGCCGCTGACAGCTTTAACAGTGAGTATTTTATGTCACTTTTCTGTTTACTGTTACTGTATGCACATATGCACATCGTCGTTCTTCTGAAATTGTGATAGAATATTTATGGTGGATTTCATAAGCGAATATCTTTATTATGACGGCACAGTTAAATACCTAGATCCTTGAAGAGGTACCTACATGATGTCTGTACGTGCACACCACACATTATTCTTACTGCTCGCTTTTGTGCAATCAATATTTTCTTCCTAAGTGATGAATTGCCCCAGAAAATTATTCCGTACGGCATCACTGAGAGTAAATACGCAAAATATGTCAGGAGCTTGGTAAGTTTGTTTCCAAGATTAGCAATTACACTGTGGTATCAATACTTACGATGCCACGGCATACGTACAAGTTCTTAGGTTGGCTCTACGACACCGACACTGACGACAGCGCCCTCTAGCCGGTGCTGTGCAGCTCTACGAGCGCCGCTCCAGATTCAGCCCATTTGATTCCGAGTAGACGACCAAGCAGCATTGTTTCTATTTCATAGTGGACGAGCCATTACAGATTTTGCCTTTGTAACTTCTAGTCGAAGTTAGATTTGATTGATGTACAGCTTCTTACCTACGTGCTCATATCAGCCAAAGCTAAGTTACAATTTATGTATTCAAGTTACTGTGCTGTGATATAGTAAAACCAGTTTTAATTGCAGTACAGAGACTTCTACCTCACCTGCTCCTCCTAGCTTCCTACATTGGCCTACCCTTCAGTTCCAGGAGCAGACCCACACACCTCCTTCCAGGCGGTATATAAAATACACGAATAGCAAAAATAGCTGAACTTAATTGTTAGAGAAGCTCAGTAATATGTTTCTTCCAGCTCGAGTTTTAATCATTTTTAACACCCAAAAATTTGGAGCATTGCACATTACTTGTGACTCCTGCCTATGTGCTACATCAACTTTTGCATACGTCTACAGGTTGTATGAAACTGAATGTAGTGTGTTTTTTTCAAAACTTAGAGAGAGTCCACTTTAGGGAGCAATTTAATAATTCTTTGGAAAATATCATTTACCAGCTCTTCTGTTGCTTTCTCTTTAATGGAATTTATCATAACACTATTATCGTCTGTAAAAAACACAAATTTGTTGAATGTTAAGTGGAAAGTCATTCACACATTTGAGGAATAAGAGTGAAACCATTACTGAACCGTGTCGGATCCCCTCTGTGATTTTTTGCCACAGTCCCTAAAATTTTCTACCTTTCTGACGTTCTCTGAATTATTCAGCACAAACTGTTGCATTCTGTTTGCTAAGTATGATTGAAATTACTTCTGCCTAAGCCATCAGTTCAATAAAACTCGAGTTTTTTTAAGAGAGTAACATGAGCTACACAATCAAACACATTGCAAAGATAACAAAAAATACCAACTGGCAATATGTTATTGTTTAAGACTTATAATATATGATGAGTGAATGTGTATATAACCGTGTCCGTAAATCAGTGTATAAAGAATCGAAAATGTAATATGCCAAGTAAATTGTTTTCAAAAGTACCTGACTCTCTTGAGTACATTACTTTTTCGAGTAATATGGAAAAATATATCAGTAAGGAAACTGGACGATAATTATTTAAGTCTGTCTTATTACCTTTCTTACGAAGTAGTTTAACAACTGCCTATGTTAACCAGTCTGAATAAATTCCCTGTGCCCAGTGAGGCAATGCATAAATCACTGTGGACATTCCTTCTTAAGTTGGAACAGCGTTTTAGAATTCTGTTTGAAATTCCATCAAACTACACGAGCATTTGTTTTTTATAACATTCATAACTGTATTAATTGCAGTGTAGGTGGACTGGTTATGGAACATGCGACAACTGTGATAGTACTCTATCAATGAATACCGCGACGTACTAACTGTCATATTATATATTATATGACTCGTTTGTGTGGTGTATTTTAGAATTATGTTTTTTGTTCTAGTACATGTGTGTAGCGGTGTCTCGAGTTGTCTGTGACAATGAGTGTCTTGGTGACTCTTCGTTCAGTTTGGAAGACTTATAAAGAGTACTATGTAAATAATTTTAGAACCATATTTATTTCATATATATGTTTCCGTAAAACCTAGTTAAAACTGAATATCGTCACAGATTACATCCCTATATTTGTATTCCTATTCCTGAATTCTTCTTTCAAAATAATCACACCTAGCTGACGGATTATTATATCTGGTATTCTGTTTGATATCTGACGAAATATGTTTCATATTTATGAGTGTTCGGAGGCTTTCTACATTTATCGCGTAAAATGAATTGAAGCGCAAGCAGAGAAAAACATGCCGAATTCCAGCTCAACCCTACCGTAATTCCAATCACTCTTACAGTTATATTGAATATGAATTCTTTAATAGCTCGATACATCCGCTGCAACAAGTACGTTTCTGGCGGAAGCAGTGTTAATATCCCGAGACACTTAAATATTATGTACTATGGGGCACACTTCTCTTTTATTAGGCACTACTAAACCTTTGTACTTCGTACGTTTAACTTATATCTCTTTATAATGTCTGCACTGATCGTAGGATTTTACTGTGGGGTAAAGGTGCACGCAGGTTGGTTAAAAAGACGTAACATGCCAAAGCACGACTACTGTGCTGGCAAAAAAAATCTCCCCTCAGGAAAAAAGACATCTTAAATGTACGGAGCGACAGGTGTTAACTCGCCGTCATGTTTTTCGTAATCTAAGGAGATGTCACGATATGTGCGTGGAGATTTGATTTCATTGCCCACTGTCAATTTTTAGAAAGATTTTAATATTGGTCCACCTGTCAGTTACCTTCGTTTTATATGTCAGTGATAGAGCAGCATGAAATTGGTGTTAAAACTAATAACGAACTCACTGTTGAAACATTTAAAACAATAAAAATAGTAAAACTCTGATTAATCAAACATCTTTTTATAAGTAGATATTACAGCTGAATATTAAGAAGGGAGCAATTCTTCTTTCTTATGAAGCCAGACAGATTTTTCAGGCCTCACTCGTGCTGAAGAAACTAAGGCTTGGAATGAAGTACCGTTGTCCATGTTCTTGCATCGGTGCTAAGAGTCACTTCGCATTCATGTCAGTTTTCCAGTAATATAAACTGGAATGTAAGGAAGAAAACTATTGTAATCGTTATTTGTCTTTTTATTCAAGAAAAATAACTCTTGTGCCCAATAATCTACTATGAAAAATAATTACAACGATGTACGCAATCGCCCTATAAATGCGATCATTCTGGCCTATGGTTTGATAATATAAAATTTACTTAGCAACATCCTTATCTCAAACGCCAGTGTACATATACCATCTGGGAACATTTTCAACACTTTTATTACGTAAGTATTGTCACGTAACGTCTATTTGTTCCTGAGTTTTCTTTTTGTATTCACACGACGTTTTGAACATCGGCAGAACTGCCCCACATTTTTCGAGTCAAATTTGAACAGGTGGTATGGAATCCTAGTTTAAGATATTGAGATATCGAACCGATATTGTGAAGCGAATACTTAATGCTGTGTGAGACCCTGAATGAACAAAGAGCCTGAGGCACGTGTTTATAAACTAATTGTACTTCGTAACGAGCGGATCGATACTAGCGGAAATACCTTGAAACACAGTACTCAGTCGTCTGTAATGTGTGCAGCGCGTGGATTACTATTGTTTCTGTTTCATAACTGGTAGATCAAGCTAGAATATTATGCGTTACACTGATTTACGTATATGAATTTTACCTATGGTACGACAGAATGTAGCGCCATGGGAGCCGAGCAAATAAACGTCGTTATTTGGTTGACATGAATGGCCGTGGATAATAAGTTTTATACTGGGAACCATGTCGTTCCTGCTAGAGATACCATAGTGGCAATTCTTTGAATCTTCGGTTTAAAAAAGAAATGAGATATTTCTAATGCGCTGATACACTGCTGCATACGAATACGCTAACACCGTAAGTTGTTTTGTATCCCGCCTGGAATGCGGCGCCTGGGTAGGAGCAGGAAAAGGTAACATACGTCGGTACTGCGGTTAAAATCACCTTTACTAGTGTATAAACATATGCAAACATATTACATAACTTGCAAGGTGGTGCGAAGTCGAAGCTAAGTGTCCTACCTGGCTGAACCTGACGAAATTGGGAGAATCTGTAGAGATGCTCGTAGACCTCGACAGCACCGGCTAGACGGCGCTGTCGTCGGTGTCTCTCGTAGTGCCAACCTAGCAGAGCGGAACTACGTTGTGGCATCGTAGCTATCGATAGCACAAGTTGCCCCTTACTACGTGATTTTGGAGATTACCGGCTACGCTGGATAAAGAGCGAGAGTATAACCCAGTCTGCAGTCGATAGTTCACTGGTTACTGAAAGACGGCCGCTTACCTCACGTCTTCTACAGATTTCTTGTTGCCCCCAGGTGTAATACCTTATCTGTATGTTAGCCACGCGGTCTCAGGCGTCTTGTCACGGTCCGCGCGGCTCCCCCGTCGGAGGTTCGAGTTCTGCCTTGGGCATGGGTGTGTCTGTGTTTAGCGTAAGTTAGTTAGATTAAGTAGTGTGTAAGCTTAGGGATCGATGACCTCAGCAGTTTGGTCCCCTAAGACCTTACCACAGATCTCCAGTTTCTATCCGTAGGTTACGATTTCTAACACGGTTATTTTCAACAGTGAAAGTAACTGTGGTTATTGGGATAATAATGTTGAGTGTGTGACTGGAGAGAAAAGAATGCCATCTTATTTATTTTTCCATATGAAATGAGAAACACATATCTGGCGATGTGGAAAATTAAATTCTGCCTCAGAGCCACTAAAAACCCATGTATCGATGACGATGTCTGACTATAATATCGTACCGACCATCGTCATCTTCTCTTGAACGACATTTAGTACTACTGGACTAATCCGGAAAGTAAGGTAGAACGAATTTTTTGAAGCACGAAAACTGAATTTATTTTAATAAAATTTACATGCATTGTACTATAAGTCCTGCATTATTTCACATAATCAACATTTACCTCAATACATTATGTCATCCGTGGAACGAGTTTCTCGATTTTTCTGTCTTAGAGGTCTCCCATTGCCTTAATCAGCCAGCTCTTTACTTAGATTTTCACCTCTTCGTCGTCGGAAAAGTGTTTTCACGAAGATTTTCTTTCACTTTAATGAACAGATGATAGTGACTAGGTGCGAAATCGGTGCTGCAGCAGAGGTGGCTTAAAATATGTCAACCAAACGAAGTGTGCTGCAAGAGCGGTTTGCGGAAGCGCGTTGTCGTCAAGAAGACACACTCCCGTTGTTAGTGTCCCGCGACGTTTGTTTTGTACAGTTCTACGAAGATTTTTCACTGTATCACAATATCTTGCAGCATTTATTTTTTCACCTCTTTCCAAAAAATCAACAGGCAAAATTTCTTTTCTGTCCCCCCAAAAAAAGGAACTTGCCCTCTTTCTTGCAGCGGTGTACCGTAGGTCTATAGAAGAGCGTAGCGTTCCAAAAGATTGGAAATGGGCACAGGTCATCCCCTTTTTCAAGAAGGGACGTCAAACAGATGTGCAGAACTATAGACCAATATCTCTAACATCGATCAGTTGCAGAATTTTCGAACACGTATTATGTTCGAGTATAATGACTTTTTGGAGACTAGACATCTACTCTGTAGGAATCAGCATGAGTTTCGAAAAAGGCGATCGTGTAAAACCCAGCTCGCGCTATTCGTCCACGAGACTCAGAGGGCCGTAGACGAGGGATCCCTGGTAGATGCCGTGTTTCTTGTCTTCCGCAAGGCGTTCGATACAGCTCCCCACAGTCGTTTAATGAACAAAGTAAGAGCATATGGACTATCAGACCAATTGTGTGATTGGATTGAACAGTTCCTAGATAACAGAACGCAGCATGTCATTCTCAATGAAGTCTTCCGAAGTAAGAGTGATTTCAGGTGTGCCGCAGGGGAGTGTCGTAGGACCGTCGCTATTCACAATATACATAAATGACCTTGTTGATAACATCGGAAGTTCACTGAGGCTTTTTGCGGATGATGCTGTAATAACAATGGAAAATTGTACTGCAATGCAGGAGGACCTGCAACGAATCGACACATGGTGCAGGGAATGGCAATTGAATCTCAATGTAGACAAGTGTAATGTGCTGCGAATACATAGAAAGAAAGATCCTTTATCATTTAGCTACAATATAGCAGGTCAGCAACTGGAAGCAGTTAATTCCATAAATTATCTCGGAGTAGGCGTTAGGAGTGATTCAAAATGGAATGACCATATAAAATTAATCATCGGTAAACCAGATACCATACTGAGATACATTAGAAGAATCCTAAGGAAATGCAATCCGAAAACAAAGGAAGTAGGTTACAGTACACTCATTTGCTCACTGATTGACTACTGTTCACCAGTGTGGGATCCGTACCAGATAGGGTTGATAGAAGAGATAGAGAAGATTCAACGGAGAGCAGCGCGCTTCGTTACAGCATCATTAAGTAATCGCGAAAGCGTTACGGAGATGATAGATAAACTCCAGTGTAAGACTCTGCAAGGGAGACGCTCAGTAGCTCGGTACGGGCATTTGTTGAAGTTTCGAGAACATACCTTCACCGAGGAGTCAAGCAGTATATTGCTCCCTCGTACGTATATCTCGCTAAGAGACAATGAGGAAAAAATCAGAGAGATTAAAGCCCACACAGAGGCATACTGACAATCTTTATTTCCGCGAATAATACGAGACTGGGACCGATAGAGGTATCTCAGCGCACCCTCCGCCACACACCGTCAGGTGGCTTGTGGAGTAGGGATGTAGATGTAGATGTAGACGTCGTGATTCTCTTCCCTGTTTGCTGAGTCTTGCATTTTTTGGCTCAACGAGAATGATTATGGCGTCACTGCATTGATTGTCGTATGCTCTCTGGAGTGTGCTGATCAGCCTACGTTTCATCTTCTGTCACTATAGAGTTGAGAAAACCCTCGCCTTCACTCTTAAAACGCTCAAGAAATCGTGCGAGCAACACTGACTCTGATCTTTTTGTGTGATTCGGTAAGCATCTTGGGCACCCATCGGGCCCACAACTTGCGATAATTTAGTCGATCAGTTACGATATCATGAACAGCAGTTCATTAAATGTTTGGAAAAATTGCATACAGGTCGTCAATTGTAGAACGGTGATCAGAGAGAAGATGTTTCATTTTCTGCATCACATCATCAGTCACAACGGACAGCCCTCCGCTTCTGTCTTCATCGTGAATATCCATCCTTCCAAAATTTCGTCACGTGCTGCCTTGACATCACGCCCTTTCCATAAACTGAAACAATTTCGCGCTGAATCGTAGAGGTGTTCATGTCCTTAGCATCTGAGTACAGCCTGCACTTCGTACTTGGCGGAGCCGGAAAGCGAACACTCATTTCTAATAGTCACCACACCTCTTATGGACGAGCTACCGATTGTTGGGAATGCTCGTTCCCTCCTTCGGTTTCCCGCTACATGGCAATAGTACTGACTTCCCTCATGGACAGTCCACGCTAAAGTTACATGCCTTGTATCCTTAGTTTCCGGATAATCCTCGTACAGCTGGTTGATTTAATATCGAGTTACGTGTTAACGGTCGCTGCCTCTGGACCGGCCGCAGTGCTTTGGTGCCCATGGGACTGTCCGAATTTGCTCAGCCTCACAAACAAATTCACCTTACAGTCTACCAAGTGTAGGCATATAAAACGTTCTCCTACACATGTGTAACGTTACAGACTGTTTCTAAATTTGTAATCTCAATACTGAGAAACCATCTGTGTTCAAGTTTCATGAAGAGAGCTGTCCCGTTTGATCTGGCTGAGAAAAATAGGTTACCCACTGCAATATAGGATGAACCCGCGAACCTGTGAGACAACTATTTGTTTGATCACTCGCGAGGCGTTCTCTCCGCGGTCCGCGCTCGCGAGGGGAGGGGATTTGAGGCGGACGCCCGCCCTCAGGAGCTTAATTCGTCAGCGCACCTGACGATGGCGACATGTCTGATCGCCGAAATATTGTGCCCGTTGGACACTATCGACCGGCAGTACATCAGTGGACTGTTCGAGCAAGAGACACGCTGGGACAAACTGAAGAATCATATAAAATTTATTTGTTTGGAATGCCGCAGCAACTGCTTTGACTGAGGAGTGAGAATGAGGTACTTTCGCCTAAATGCTATGTCTGAATCGAAGACAAACATCCCTCACATGCAGATTCCTCGGAATTGTTCAGACAAAGCAAGTGAGCCGGCCGGAGTCGCCGAGCGGTTCTAGGCGCTACAGTCTCGAACCGCGCGACCACTACGGTCGCAGGTTCGAATCCTGCCTCGGGCATGGATGTGTGTGAAGTCCTTAGGTTTGTTAGGTTTAAGTAGTTCCAAGTTCTAGGGGACTGATGACCTCAGACGTTAAGTCCCATAGTGCTCAGAGCCATTTGAACCATTTTGAACCAAAGCAAGTGAAAATATTTCTGCATTTTCACACTTGCTAGCTCGAAATTAAACATTTGGTTCGCAGGAAGAATCCGACGTTTGTGTAACACAGGGATTGTCGATCTCCTTTACCTACCGTCCAATTTTGTATCTCTCTTGTAACCCAATGTTCTAACTGTCCACCTGTTCTACAGTAATAATGATTTATAAATAAGGGAAAAAAATAAAATGTATACAGCAGAGTTACAGCAAGTTAATGCATATGAGAAACATATCTTACCAAATTTGTAAATAACAGAAACAAAAAATGATGTTTATAAAAAAAGTTATGCCAAATTAAAACATATAATTACAATTTATTTGTGTCAAAATTTTATAAAAACTTCATGAAAACGTGATTAAAATCCCTACCACCTACCGCCCACCATGAAAGCTGGCTCACCTACTAGAGGGTGGTTGGGACCACTTGACTACCCAGAGATGTAAGGAATGAAAATGGTCCATGCCCACGACGTGATAAATTCATATCGCGATCACGATCTATATTACGAATGAAGCAAAATCGGTCACCCGATCATCGAATTCTAGTCGCAGGTTGCCAGTCTAATGGCTTCCGGAAATTTGATTTTCAAAATTTCATATAAATAGTGACCGAATTTAAAAATTTAAAATCTTGTCATAATCTTCTACGTAATCGGTATAGTCTCTTGTGAAAGGTTCAACGTAATAAGACAAGTATTACAGTTAGAAGCTGTGTGTATGTGTTGATGCAGAAAACAAAATTTGTCCAGTACTACAGAATGAGGGTACTTAACGACCTCCAACAAACTATATGTCAACTTTCAAGTCATCTAGAAATTTTTCTGGCTGATACTCCTCACAACATAATAAAACGAAAAACAAGCTTAACGCTTACTTCATTTTCGTTATTCACGCAGCCAAACTTTAGCATCCGGTAAAACATTTAATTCGTTTCGTCTTCACTACTGACTCCATTATCAAGAAATTTTGCGGACAGTATCCACACATACCACTTAATGTACCCGCAAAATTCTATTGTTATGCAATAGTTCAATAGGTATGTCGTCATAAAGACTAAGATGTGTGAAAAATCAGATTTTCTTAAAATGGAGCGCAAATTACCCAAAATATACTCATGGAGTGTTTGATAATGAGACCACTCAGCTGCTAAAAATAGAAAACTTAAACACAATTTTAAAATTTTTCTCGCTTACAGACCCACAAAAATTAGGTTTGCCGAGTGTGGGTGAATAATCTGAAACGAATAATACAAAAATTATTGGTGCTTTGTGTCTTAAATCAAAAGAGTGTTACATATATAACATCAAGTATTTAATACGTTAACTCATTATTAAGCAGAGTTTGAAGATGTTTTGTAAACGGGAGCTCGATTGTTTGAAGAACAGGAGGTGAGGGATTACTGGTTAATCCAGAATCAAGTACCTGTTACGAGAGCAACTTTGTTAATACAGTAGTAACTAAGACTTTGCATTGAAATGTATGATAGTCCTGAATTTCTTGCATTTTACGTAGAATTTTCTAGCAAATCACAATTTTCTGTACATTAACAGACGCAGGAGCATTCCAGGAATCACAAATCACAATCGACAAAAAGTTGCACGCGGCTGGAATCGAACCAGCGACCGCATGTTGGCGGACAGTGTGCATAATCATCACATCACGACATATTAGGCACAGCATGTTCAGCACACACTTGTGAATGTAAATAATTACCGGCTTTGTGTATGAAGAGTGTTTCAGATCAAGTCAAAAATGATTCAAATGGCTCTAAGCACTATGAGACTTAACATCTGAGGTCATCAGTCCCCTAGACTTAGAACTACTAAAACCTAACTAATCTAAGGACATCACATACAGCCATGCCCGAGGCAGGATTCGAACCTGCGGCCGTAGCAGCAGCGCAGCCGCAGGCTGAAGCGCCTAGAACCGCTCGGCCGCAGTGGCCGGCTTCAGATAAGTTCTTGCAGGATTATGAGAGTGGTTAGTAGGTGGACTCCACATAATTTACTGTTATATAGTACATATGACATAGCAAATGACAGAGATGCACCTGGGTCTACTGCATATTTGTTCTACGCTCTGAAGAGCACGCTAGACGAGATAGAAATATTAGTACCTCGGTAAGCCACATTGTCATTACAGTCATTTCACTTCCAGCCTTAGATAGATCAGCGCATTGCAGTCTTCGGGATATGTATCCATGATACGATGGAATCCAGAACAAAACGTCGTTTGTCACACTACCATCCGTTGGCACTAAGGCAAACGTGATGCCTTATTTCCACTGTAGTTGCCTAAACTTGGTTGTTATGATAGTTCACTACTACATCCTACGTGAGTCACAACAACTTCGGAAATAAATGGAATTTGTGAATAGGGCATCTTCACTGCCCTGCCTTAGAATGTGTTTGCAAGTCACTACTCTGCCATGGTGATCATTTATTTCTAAAAATTTGCGTCCTCTGTATGCAATGAGGGTAAACGAAAAATTCGTGCAGAACTGACTATGCCAAAGCATAGCAAATGTTTTTAATAATTATAAACTATAGCCTGACCGTCTCAAAGTTACGTACTACTCCTCGCTACACTTACCTTTGTTTATTCAGTGTGAGATCTGTACGAAAGCTATAGAAAGTTCTTGCCTTGTGACAAGTGTTCAGTATTTGCAAGGTGCTTGAATAACATGCTAAACACTATAAACAGAAATCAGATTTTAGGATTTCGTTAGTGTAAAATTTTGAATGTCTTTTTCTAGCATGAAACAATAAAGGTCCATTTAATGTTTAACGAAACATTTCATTTCGATAAGTGGTGCAGCAGATTTTAACAAATTTCATGTAAGTCACGATGGTAAAAAGGCGCCGACAACAGCTAAACGAAACTTTTTGCCTTGCTACTCGTGCTGACCGCCAAGGGGCCACAAAACGTCGCCCTGGCACGGTTTTATAGCAGATATTCTGTCTTAAGTTGAAAGCAGGTAGAGTCAAATTACCTTGTAAGTTTTTAATCATTGAAGTGTCATATATGGGGAAAATTACGATGGCAAATACACTTTCAGAAAAAAAGAGAAAGACACACTACGAAAGAATTATCCGAATGGGACGCAAAGCGTTAGATGTGATGGGCATGTACAGGCAATGAAATTATTACAATTTGGATGATTTAAGTAAGAGAAACAGCGTCTCTAATTGAGTGAGTCAATGACGTTAGGTCCAAATATTCAAATGTGTGTGAATTATCTTCTGGTAAACCTTCCGGGATGTAAGGTCGTGGTCCATGAAACTCTTCAGCTCCTAACGTTTCGTCCAGAGCTGCGCCGGACATCTTCAGAGGGGTGTTTCTCCTCCGGTGAGTCTTGTCGACAAGACTCACCGGAGGAGAAACACCCCTCTGAAGATGTCCAGGGCAGCTCTGGACGAAACGTTAGGAGCTGAAGAGTTTCATGGACCACGACCTTACATCCCGGAAGGTTTACCAGAAGATATGTCATCCGGTCGTGAAAGCTTTCATACTATGTGTGTGAATTCCTAAGGGACCAAACTGCTGAGACCATCGGTCCCTAGACTTACACACTACTTAAACTAACTTAACTTATGCTAAGAACAACACACACACCCATACCCGAGGGAGGACTCGAACCTCCGGCGTGACATGGCGCCTCAAAGCGCGCGGCCATTCCCCGCGGCAGCTAGGTCCAACTCTGGCCCTTCCGCAAGCAGTTATTCGGCTTGGCATTGATTGATATTGTTGTTGGATGTCCTTTTGAGTGTTATTGTGCCAAATTCTGTCCAATTGGCGCGTTAGATCGTCTAAATACCGAGCTCCTTGGAGGGCCCGATCCATAATGCTCCAAACGTTCTCAATTGGGGGTAGATCCCTTGACCTTGATGTCCAAAGCAAGGATTGGCAGGCACAAAAAGATGCAGTTCAAATACTCTTGCTTTTCGGGCGAGCATTATACTGCTGAAATGTAAGCCCTGGATGGTTGCCATGAAGGGCAACAAAACGGAAGGTGCTGTATGAGTTCAGCCGATGACACCCAAATGTGTCCTGCTGTGAAATAAAATGACAGCCCAGACCATTACTTCTGGTTGACAGACCGTATGGTGGGCGACAGTCCCAAGCGCTGTCTTGGGCGTCTCCAGACGCGTCGTTGTTGGTCATAGGTCGTAATGGCATTCATCACTCTAGACAACTGTACACCAGTCAATGAGATTCCAGATCGAATATTCCCGACACAACAACAATCGGGATTGTTTAAGTACATGAGGCCAATCGTAGCCGGTTGTGGTCACTGAAGCACCAGTTGCACATCGGATCGATGATAATGATGAATCCAGGGCTGAACTACTCTTTCATGATGCCTTGGGCCTCGCTTTCTGTCATCTCTCTAAGTCGATCGCTTCCTTATTGTCACTGTGTTCGGCCACGATTCATCCATTTCTGTCAACATCGCCGAATAATGACATCGCTCCTATTCAACTGTCGAGCCATTCGCCGATTGCTCCAACCGTCTTACTTGAGCCCCACAACCTGACCTCTCTCAGATTTAGACACCCATGTATACTGTTCATGCGCCTGTGTACGAGGCATAGTCTCTGTCCAGCTGAGTATTCGGAAGGAAATTCGCAAAAACTTCATTCCCTGATATCGACATGTCCCCTGTTATCCATCCTTGCCACTGTGATGTGAAATTGTGCTGCAGCGGCACACATTCATCCTTCGTCAGCCAAAGCTTACGATTCTGCGTTTTTCGTATATACCTGTATGAATATCAATTCGTGACCGAATTTCAGAACTCCTTGGGGCGCGTCGTTTCTTTTTCTGTTTATATTATTTTTTCCCTTACAGTGTATTTTAAAATAAAGCTGTTTTGTGACAGTCAATAAAATTCTTCTGGGTTTGAGGCCGCATTGTCAACTATATTATTCCGACGTTTCGGCGACTATTGCAAGACGCCTTCCTCAGGACGTAGTGCTCACCCAGAAGAATTTTATTGACTGTGACAACGGCCGCGAAGGCCTAAGTTTACTGTTTTGTTACATCAGTCACTTACGTTCATCCTGTAATTTCACAAATAATATTTCGAAGACAGAAATTTAGAAGCATATGTGTGCTTAGCTCACTTACTTGCGACTGAATGGTCGTTATCAAAATCGCATAGGATTTTACATAACTACCATAACGAAGATTTTCTACCTGATGAAGAGTGGACAAGACATAGATTAACGCAGCAGCTGTCGGAAATTATTTCCTTGACTTTCATTAAACGATTACGCTGTTTCTACTGCACTGACGCACTAACGTCATGCTGATAACAGCACAGCCTCAGCACAGTACTCACGGAATATCTGCTTTAGGAGACAGTGTTAACTTCTACGGCTGAATTCAGGACTACAATTGGAGAGAAAAGTACAGAGACGCGAAACAATCACTTAGAAATACGTGTAAGTAACTTCCTCCCATTTGCAAATAGAGGGTAAATTGCTCTGTCCCATTTCACAAATTGTACTTTTATACAGGCGTGCACTTACAGGACTTCTGTTCCTCCCTTTTATCAATACCATCTCCTAAATGTGGGACTCATTTCTCAAACGAGCTTCGTCGGTTATGGATTGGGATGAGTAATGCAAAGGAAGCATATGCTAGCTGAGAAAGTTGCCCGACCAAGTTACCCGCTATATGTAATTGGTTTGTGACTGTTATTACCTCTGTATCACTGTTCAGTATCTGAGGTGTGTCCAATGTTGGCGCAATTTTTATGAAGTAAGAGTAAAAGAGATGCTTCGCTGTGTGAAACAGGACTTTGCAGGGATTCGTACTTCAACGGAGCAAGAGGGGAAGATCATGATCCCCTGACGACAACTTTTCGTCATAAACGTCGATATTCAGGAGGGCGGATAAGGAAGACTGCCTCAATAGAACGATCTCAAGGAACAAGATTATAACCTTTCAAATGCAAGTAGCCTCTTTTACTCAGTGGCGTAGCTACTATAGGGCAAAGCGGATGGAGCCCCACTCTCAAGGGGACCCTCGGCCTCCACGAACGAGTTTCGAAGAAGTTGTATAATATCTTAGCTCAATCAAAATTCTCAACTTTTAACTTTTTGGACCCTGAGCAGAGAGCCTCGAATGGCACGAACTGATATCACAAAAATTTCTTCCGCCTCCTAAATGTAGACATAACGGGTGTATTGCTCGACCGCTAAGACGTGGACCCTGTCGCCGTTTGGGTGTTGTCGGTTGAAGTCAGAGTTGCCATAGCTGCCTATCTTTGTGAACTATTAGCGAGTGGCGCTGAATTACTAGCAGAGTGTTTGACAATACAGTGTGTGACCACATTTGAATATAAAGTCTCTACAATGTATCACCACGGAAAACTGTTTTTGCCGCGCGTCATTTCTAACGTCGAAAACAATAGGTACTGCACGCGAAAATTAAGGCTTGCGAAGCACGGACCTTTTCTCCCCGTGTCTGCCATGGCCATGCCCCGAACGGTACCAGAATTCTCCATCGAGGAGCTAAAAGATTACCGCATGAGTTAATGGCCGTAAGCACTGTTTTCCGTACCTTCACTTTCTTTACCTGCCCTTTTGCTGAACTGGTATATGCTTTCTATCTGGTTGTTAAAGTGCCTGTGTCCGAAGTTTTACCGTATTTTAATTAATTGCCTTAAAAATCTATTAGCATTTGCTGTTTTGTTGTTTATCTGTCGGCCGTCGTTTCTATAAATTATCTGCAGGTGTTCACGTAACCATGAGTTAGCACGAACGGCTGGCCAGTCAGAACTAATGTGCCGTTAATATTTATACGATTGTGAGAGTTTTCGGTTCAAATGGCTCTGAGCACTATGGGACTGAACTTCTGAGGTCATCAGTCCCCTAGAACTTACAACTACTTAAACCTAACTAACCTAAGGACATCACATACATCCATGCCCGAGGCAGAATTCGAACCTCTGACAGTATCGGTCGCGCGGTTCCAGACTGAAGCGCCTAAAACCGCTCGGCCACCCCAGCCGGCAGAGATTTAGGTCTAATCGGCGACATTACAGCACAACGTGTCTTATGATTGCTTGAGTCTATTCGAAAGTGGCTTTAAGCTCCAGGTAAGCAACAGGCCAATGAGTTAACAGCAAACGCGGAAGTATACATAGCACAGTGTTTACATCATATTTATTCCTAACAACAAATAAAGTAAGTGCAGTGTACCGAGTATTCGACTCTGGCACATTCGAGCAACCAAGCAATAGGACTGTTTGTTTGGTTAGCAAAGTTTTTGAAGTGAACTAAAATCATGGATAAAAAAAAGGAAACACAGTGGTGCGTTTAAGCGAAAACAGCATCAGGAGAAAGAAGGGAGTACACAAAAATTGTCCAAAATTGGCAGATATTTTACTCAGCCTTTCCCGCTCAAAACATTTCAGTTGATTGTGACTCAGATAACGTGGTCTCTATTGGGAGGCCTATTGAAGACGATACCACAATTATTGCGGTTAAAAATACCGCCGGCCAAGACGAAGCTAGCGATCATGTCGACGGCATCTGCATGACACAGAGGCAAAGAACCGTCAACTTATACCCTCTTCGAAAAGTCAAATAAAACTTTCTATGATGTGGGAATCTTCACGAACAGGAAACTGAGTGACAGATACAAACGTCTGAGTCTTTATATGATACCGTAACAGCCTTCAGGACCATTTCCTAAGGATCCCCACCATAACAACATCGTACTATGTTTCAGTTTGAAAGTATGGATCAGTAAATCATTTATGACTGTGTTATTCCAAAATTCTAGATGCTGCCTATTGTCAACCATGTCATCGGGACTGGAACCACTTATCAGAAAGAATTAAAAAACACAGATTCTCGAGTGACCACATGGAAGCATTTGCTGTGTACAAAGTTTGGAAAAATAATGATACCGTCGGCAAGAAACTGTGAAAATGAAGTTCGTTAAGAAGCGTCATTTTGAAAACTAGTTCTTACAAGATTATTCGGTATCACACTTACTGTAGCAAAAAGTTCGTTGTCTTTCAAAGGACAGCAAGAGACCGTGAGTCAGGAGGAAGGATACCACGTCAATTTTGTGTCCGCTGTAGAGCTTGTCGCCCGGTATTATCACATTTTCCTGTAAGTTTTGGACATGTCCAAAGGTAATCACTTTCACTTCTAACACCTTTTTTAGCAGTTTATGCTTTGTTTATTTTTTTCAGTTGCTTTCATTCGAAAACATTTTTAAAATCACACCTTTCTATTTTTAGGATCTACAAGGTATCTGAATCACTCAGTTCAAAATGAAATGATTGAGAGCTGAGTTATTCAGTAATATCCATATCGGAAAATGGACAACCAATCGATATTGTAGTGAACTCCAGAAATTACTTTGTGACATCACATACCGTGAAAATTACCAATCAGGTGGCCCCACACTGGGCGCCAAAATTGTAGTGAACTCAAGAATTTATTTTGTGGCATCAAAATTACTAATCAAGTCGCCCCACACTGGACGCCCTAAATTTATTGAATTCTAGAAATTCTTCTCTCTGCTGTCGAATATGGAATGACGAGCACATCACTGTTGAGATTGCCCCACATTAGGAGGCATCAAATATTTCATATCAATAATTAAATAAAATCAAACACAAGAGGTACGTCATTAATGTGGTCATGTATAAGTGTAAAAGATTGCTTATATGATCAAATCATAAAAGAAATATATTTATTTTCATGCTGTTTCCACAAACAATACAAAACTACAAATCTCAGGGATGATTTGACTGGACGTAGACACGACTCAGTTATTAAGGGGAAAGAGAAGGGAACGAATCGTCTCACCATTCTTCTTAATCGTTCGTCTTATACTGCTGTCGGCAGCAGGCGCTGTGTTGGTGCGGCGCGTCGCGTCAGACCTGTGCTGCACGGGTTGCCTGCCATCATCAGTAATCGCTGCTTTGCGGCTGGGCCAGGTACGACCTCCCCGTTGTCTGCCCGTTGTCGGTTGCGTGGCCGAAGCTGTGCTGTCACGGTGTCGGAAGGCGGATGTTTGCGATGAGCGGAAGAGTGCCAATGCCCTCTCGCTTCGGTGGTGTTTCCACGAGTCTCGCATTCGCTTCTCATCCATTTCTCAGTTAACTCCTCTTCGAAACATTATTACTTCTGGCGTTGTGATTCATGGACGAAATTTTCAAGGTAGCATAATAACAGATCGCCATTTCATCGCCACGTATATCCGTGCAGGTTAGAAATTTTCTATGTGGCGTGTGCTGGCGTGTGCCTCGTGAATTAGCATCTTTCTCACGATTTCACATTTTTAAAATGTTTTCCTGCATTCCGAGGCTGTTGGGAGAGCAGCTACACAATTCTTTATAAGCGCTCTCTCTGCATGAGCCCTGGGCAGAGTCATGTTTGGGCTCCATCTCAAAATCTACTGACGTCCTTCATTTACAAGGAATGTCCTCACTGTCCCGGAAAACATTTTCTCAAGAATGCTGGCTTCTTTCACACACTTCACTGCGCTGATTCCCCGCGCTTTTTGCACACTTCTCCCTTTGCCCGTGGGTTGCTGTAATGGTCGGCACATCCCTGTTTTCTAAGGCGCAAGGCCGCAAGGCCACAAGAACTCAGATGCTTTCTCATGTACAATTTTGGCATTCCATCCTAATGGCTGCAGGTGTCTATCAGCTCTCGGCACGCATCTCACTGTAAGAGGGACCCTTCACATCGTGTCCCTTCTTGAGCGAGACGAGGACGTCGGCACGGCTTCCCGCTGTGTGCTCACAGAATGAGTGCACACGCGGGCTCGCCGCAGGGAGTCCAGACACTTCCTCCTCCACAGCTGGTCGTGGCGACTTGGCAAAACTGGCTGCGCTGTTACAATATAGAAGTAAAATAACACTGGGCAACAAGAAAATAATTTTTGAATGTTTCGAGCACTTCATGAGGGACCTACGCCTTCCGTTAAGAGGCAGCGTACAGTCTGGATGGAAGGATCTTAATTGTGGTTCCTCCCTTTTGAGCCCAACCCGACGGATACCTACGGTAGATCGGGGAAAACCACCGTTCAGGCTGTGTTGCTGGCGGGGCCGGAAGGTGCTAACTGCCACTCCACGCATCATTATAAATCTCATTGGCTCAGCATGAACTGTTTGTACAATCAACCTACACAGCCTATACCTCAACCTCCACTACACTAATGACTTCTGATCTGAGGCTTAAAGTTAGGCACCTCTTCAAAGGACCTACGCCCCCTGGTAAGAGGCGGCGCACGGCCTGGATGGAAGGATCTTAATTGTGGTTCCTCTCTTTTGAGCCCAACCCGACGAATACCTATGGCCGATCGGGGAAAACCACCGTTCAGGTCGTGTTGTCGGCGGGGCCGGGAGGTGCTGGCGCCTGATGTACTCTACTAGGAGCCTTGTAGGCTCAACACAAACCGTTAGCGTCATTACGTTTATTACTATTACCACAAGAACCCTTTCATTAGCAACTCTGGGCCAAGTAAAAATCAGTTACCTCTCTGTTGTATATCGTAAATAGTTTAGCTGGCTGGACATGGAGGTCTTGGTCTTAGTCTTAGTTTCAAGCTTTAACGTACCATAATCTCTTCTAGTTAAGTTAGTTTTTAGGATGGTAGATGTTAAAGGCATGGTGAGCGATGGCGTCTTGAGGGTCGTTCCAAGACCCAGGCCGCCACCCACAACCAGGTGACGGGCAATATTATACCTATCTCTTCTCTATTCAATTCTCTTCCTTCCTTCTTTCTAAATATTTAATTCCGTTTTGTTTATTAATATCTCACTTGATTTTTCTAATACTGCACAAAAAAAAGATATCAAATGGATGTAAACAAATAGAGCCCGCCTCCAAGTGGCGGGACACGGGCAACGGTGTGAGTGGGGACGGGAGCCGGTGTGGTGTTACCTTCAGTCACTCCGGACCCCGGACCCAGTCACAGCGGCTAAGTGGCAACATACGACCCACCATACGAAATTAGACGGTGGGTCATAAAAAATAAGCAGCTAGTGAAAAAAAAGGTTCATGACGCAATTCCTACCAATTTTGGGTTGAGAAAAACAAATATGAGGATGAAAAATTTTTATTAGCTCTAGTTTCTATGATACACACAAGGTGGAAGTATTACATATTAACGGATTGATAGAAAACGATAGATTTTAATTACATACATGCTAACAACAATGAAAGTGCATTTGATTTTTTTAAACTGGTAATTACATGCTAAGAGTTCTAAATTGCTGGAAAAATACTTCGCAGATGGTCGTGTCTGAAGAGAATCATGTGGTGGCCTATTGACTTCGTCGTCTTTTAGCTTGCATCTTGTAATGGAGTTCCCGCAGAATACATACACAAATACCAACAGGAATCCGCAACCACTGCTTCATTCCAATGGCCCTGACGTCTTTATTCCATAACAGAAATGTCCTGAAGGAATCTATCACCATGTTCGTCACTAACAGCTTCACAACTAGGAGGGGAAAAGTCTAGGTGGGAGTGGAGGAAATGGATCTTAAGGGACATGTTGCATCCAAGGTTACGATATTTTTGCAGCAGCACTGTCACCAAATGCTTGTACTTGTCATCTCTTTTGTTGTCTATCCATGAACAACACCCTTGAAGGCCTCCCAAGTTTCCTTTCTTTCCCCTCCAAAACGTGGTCAAATACAGGATCCTTTATAAGTTCTCTTATTTGTGATCCGACAAAAATGCCTTCCTTAACTTTTGCATCACTTAATTTCGAAAATTTCTCTCTTATGTACTTAAAGGCCCGGCCTTCTCGGTTCATAGCTTTGACAAAGTTTTTCATCAAACCCAGCTTGATATGCAGGGGTGGAAGAAGAACGGTTTTTGGGTCCACAAGAGGCTTGGCAACGACATTTTTCTCCCTAGGGTGAAGATTTCTTGCACGAATGTCTTCTTTAATGTAATTCAGTTTCCTATTTCTACTGTCCCACATATAAGAAGCAGCAATGCTTTGTGTAACCCAGTTGCGTTCCTAAGAGTATGGCAATGACTTTTAGACCACCACAGATTTTTCATTTGTGTTCATGATATTTAATTGAGTCCAATAGAGCTGTCATATTTGCGAATGTCTCCTTCATGTGAATAGCATGACCAACAGGAATAGATGAAAGAAGGTTCCCGTTGTGAAGTAACACAGCTTTCAAACTAAGCTTGGAGGAGTCTATGAATAGCCTCCATTCAGTTGGATCATGGTTCAAATTCAAAGATTTCATCAAGCCATTAATGTCGCAGCAGACAACGAGATTATTATTCTTCTCAAAAAAGGGAAGCCGTTCCATGTGACGTTTTCTGTACTGTGAGATTCTCACATCACTTTGGAGAAGATTCCATTGCTGTAGTCGAGACCCAAGAATTTCTGCATTCTCCTTTGACAGGCAAAGGTCTCTAATGAGATCATTCAATTCCGCTTGACTCAGTCCGTGCGGTTTAACATCTTTTCTCTCAAAACCAGGGTCATGGGATGTGGAAGGCTTGTTTGGCTCTTCTTGTTCCACACTGTCTTCATTTTCTACTTCAAACACACAATTTTCGGGTGGAGTAGGAACTGGTAAACTAGCCGAATGTGGAATGGGGCGAATAGCAGATGGAAGATTCGGGTACTGAACTGTTCTTCTTTTCTTTATAGACAATCCTGCCTTCATAGGTGGAGTCAGGCAGAAATACCAGCCATCTGTATGGTTTGTAGGCTCCCACCAAATAATAGGCACGGGGAAAGCCATACATCGTTTGTTCTTTTCAGCCAATCTCGCAGTGTAACTGAACATGCGTTACATCATATATGTGGAGCCCAAGACTTATGCTGGTTCTCTACTTTCATACCGAAATAATACTGATAGGCAGTCTTTACAAGAGCGTTAGATTGCGTTTCTGTAAGGAAAATGTTATTTCACCACAAATTTAACAAAAGTTAGTCACCATATTCACACATTTTCGTGGCATTTTTACAAATTTTCCACTAAAAAAGTACTCGCGAACAAGAAATTTTGTATTAATTTGAGTAGAAACTGCATGTAATTCACAGTCACAGCAACAGTATCTATGTTTATGACTTACAAACAGCTGAAGAGCATTTGTGTTTTGTTATTTGACATGTGTGCCAACTCCCCCCCCCCCCCCCCAAAAAAAAAAGTTCCCCCGAATTTAAAATCTTCACTCTTAAAAATGAAATGTCACTTTATCTTCAAAACAAGAGCTAGTTTGTCATTTTTACTGTTACTTTTGAATTCAGCAGGTGGAAATAGATGTAAATTTACTATTTTTAAGCCCAAAACATTTTCATTGCTGCCCAGTGTAATTATTTCTATTGATTTTTTGCAGTCATCGGGCATGGTGCAGGATATTTATTCACTCAAGTGACTACATTATTTTTATTGCAAAAATATTGATTTAAAAAAGTGTGTTTGTCAGATAAGATCTTCTCATACTGTCTTCTAGATCGAATCCAACCGTTGGCAGACACCATAATTGGAAAATATCAAGGAGGATTTCGTCACGCGAGGTCAACTATCGATGAAATCTTTGCCCTACGCCAGATCGTGGTAGAAATGTGGGAGTTTGGCCAAGTACTACACATGCCGTTTGTCGACTTCAGAAAAGCGTATGACTGTATTCATTGGGAAAGTATGATGAGGTGCCTGGAAGAGTTCGGTTTTGCCAAGAAACTAGAAAGTCTCACAAAGGCCTGGCTGATGGATACTAGAGCGGAGGTAAAATTTGGAAATAAGGTGACTGATACATTCAAAAGAAAAACTTGGCAATGGCAGGGCGATGGACTATCACTTGTTCTTTTCAATCTCGCTTTGCAGAAGGTGATGCGAGAGATGTCATCTAATGAACTCACAAGAGTCCAGACCGGGGATGTGGACATCAAGTACCTCAGATATACCGATTATATAGTGCTGCTATCTGGGTCGCAAGAAGGATTAGGGGAAATGGCTGACATTCTGGAAACAACACCGAGGAAAATTGGACTTCAAATCAATCGTGACAAGACGGAATACATGGTTCTACACCATAGACGTAATAAAGCTCAAGAACCACTTACACCCTCAGAGACAACTGAAGGTTCTTATCGTCGAGTCAGGGAGCTCAAATATCTGGGCGCGGTATTGAGATGAACCACCCATTAGAATAGAAATACAGGCAAGACTACAGGCAGGTAATCGCTGTTACCACTGCCTTAATGCTCTCCTGAAAAACAGAAGTTTGTCAAGACATTTCAAAATAAACATCTACAAAACACTCCTCCAACCGGTAGTACTATATGGATGTGCCACCTGGAGTAAAACCAAGCGAGATCTGAACAGACTGATGGTATTTGAAAGGAAAGTCTTTCGGAAGATTTCTGGACCAGTTTACGGTAACTGGAGTGAAAAATGGAGGATTCGTTACAATATAGGGTTGTATGATAGTTACAAAGAGCCGAACATCATGACTACAATGAAGACACAACGACTCCAGTGGGCAGAGCACGTTGCTCGAATGCAGGACAGCCGATGGCCAAAAACTATACTCAGCATCAAGCCAACCGGCAGAAGGCTCGCAGGAAGACCTAGAACTCGATGGAGTGACTGCGCATCCAAAGACCTACAGAGAGTGGGACTGCTGGACGAACTGCAGATGCAACGCGTGGTCCATTGGGCCTGATCGCGTAAAGTAAAGTAATTAAGTGTTATGAGTGGCGTTTATGATGGTCTTCAAATACAGATTAAAAACATTCAGCCGAGTATGTGTATTGCGCAAGTCATAATTGGAATTTATTGATAAATGTTGTCACTAGCAGTTGTGTGGAAGTACAGATTTTTTTCGCAACAATGCAAGACATACAGTTCTCTTCGCGAATAGCATTAGGCATTGGGATCTACTGTCGAAATTCATGGCGAATCAGAAATATTCTCAAAGATTAAATCCGATTAGATGGTTTAGTGGAGTTAATACAATATGCGCAATAGCACTTGGTGTTTTTAGTACAATCGAGGCATTATCTGAAACAGTACGGAAGGGTTCCAGTATAGACCAGCTTAGCGAAGCAGAAAGCATTAAAACAAAAATGTTAAATTTCTAGTTCATATTCCTTTGTGAATTCATGCGCCAAATATTGAATGACATCAAGTATGCATACAAAATTTTACAAAAACCTGATCTTAATTTGGACTAGGCGAGTAGAGCTTTAGCAAATGTTAAAACAAAACAGATATTTTATAGAAATGATTTCGAATCATTCTAGTGCAAAACTCTTGAAACTACAAAAAAGAGATGATATAGCTCCCAATTTTCACGAAATAGGCAATAGAAAATTAAAAAACATTTTGATTAACTAGGTTCTGACCATCGATTTCGAAATACGGCAGAAATATTTAATGTTAGTATTTTCAGAATTGTATACGACACAATAATAACTTAGCTAAATATCCGTTTTACTGATATGAGTGCAGTCCGTCAAATATTTAATTTCGTAACACCATTCATTCAATATTTGGCGCATGAATTCACAAAGGAATATGAACTAGAAATTTAACGTTTTTGTATTAATGCTTCCTACTTCACTAAGCTGATCTATACTGGAACCCAACTTTATCACGAAAATGTGATGAATTCCAAAGTAAATATTTTGATATAATAGGCCCTACTTTTTCATTTCAGTTTACTAACACTTATCACCTTGTTCAACCTAAATTGACCGCATGGACTGTTTACCAGTTATGTAAGGAAATTATAACTAAATATGCAAAGCTAGGGAACGACATTACAGAAGTGTTTACCGCAATTTTAGTATTTTATATAATACCTGTCACTTCTGCAACTGCCGAAAGATCATTCAGCAACTTAAAAATAATCAAAAGGGAATACTATGCGTCAATCTCGACTCCGACATTTGGCACTCATAGTAAAACAAAACAAGGCCGCATCAAGTCTAGAGTTAACTGTACTTATTGTTGATACAGATGAAGGATGTTGTGAAAACTGTACGAAACTAATTACCTTAAAAGTAGTTCACCTTGTCGTGTTATAACATACGCTCACGTACAATGGAATAGTTCGTGCAGACATACGTCACGGGATTTGAAACTCAATATTCATTGAAAAAGAGACGTAATTAGTTGCGCGAAAAAGATTTCTTCCTCAGAAGGGTGAAATACTTTCAAACTTTAACTAGTACTATACTTCGGTAAAATGTCTTCATTGTACCTGCTTCTGACGTTTCCCTTAATCTGCTTGCTTGCCGTCCTCTGGAGTTTATGACAACCGCCAGCCACCACTGAAACTCAGCTATGCTGAAATAATAAATTACAATCGGCTGACTCGTTGAAGTAGAATGAATTGCAAGTGTGTACTGGCGCGACACTGCGATTATTGCTTATAGCGCGTGCCTGTCTGTCGCTTTTCACTTAAGGCAAGAGCCAGTAATATAATGTTATTTCGGAACAGAGTCTAAAACGGCACCTCAATACTGTAAAAAGAAGTATTTAAATGGAATCTCTTATACAGGGTGCGTCAAAAAAATGTGTACACACTTTGAACTGTCATAGACGATTTATTTCCCGTTCTACAAGGTTAAATATCTGTGAGGAAGTTATGTTTCTTCAACAGGTGGCAGTAGTGGCAAGGAAGTAACTGCAACATGGCGGACGTGCGTTTTAGCTTTGAAGCGCGGAAGCAGATAATTAAGTGGTACTGGAAGTTTGAGAATGTAGCTGCGGTTCGTAGACAGCGGAGAAGTGAGTATGGTACAGAACCACCTTCAAGGTTAACAATTACACGTCTACGAGACAAATTCGAAATTCGTGGAACAGTGTGTGATGTGCATAAAGGTCGATCAGGGCGACCTCGTACAGCAACAAGTGATAATTCCACAGCTGCGGTCTTCGGACTGTTTCAGCGTTCGCCTCAAAAATCTTCAAGGCAAGCCGCACATGAGAGTAATGTAAGTGCTAGTAGTGTGCTATGCATTCTGAAGAAAGGCAAGCTTCGTGTGTACATTCCAAGGCTGGTGCAACAGCTAAGTGACGACGATCCAGATCGAAGGTTAGGATTTTGTGAATGGGTTCAGGAGGTGGTGAGACGTGAACCGGGATTTATGGGTAGCATTATTTGGTCGGATGAAGCCCAATTAAAACTCAATGCAACTGTCAATAAGCACAATTGTGTGTACTGAGCTGAAGATAATCCTCACATTATAGATGAAGGTTGTTAATTTTCCTGGTGTAAATGTGTGGTGTGGTTTGTCTGCAAGGGGACTCATTGAGCCTTTCCGCTTTGAAGGCACTGTTACTGGAGAAACGTACCTAACAATGATTGCTGACTCCATATTCCCTGCCATTCGTGCATTATACGGTAATGATGAGCTTTATTTCCAACAAGATCATATCATAGGGACGTACGAGCATACCTGGATCACAATCTGCCAGGCCAGTGGAGAGGATGCAGGAGACAAATCGAGTTTCCTGCACGCTCTGCAGACCTCACACCGCTGGATTTATTCTTATGGGGCACAGTAAAAGATGAGGTGTACAAACGTAAACCACGTAACCTGGACACACTTTGTAATGAGATTCAGACAGTGTGCGCAGAAATCTCATTGGACACTTTGGTACGATGTACGGAATCAGTGGTGACTCGTACTCAGAAATGTATTGATGCTGAAGGCCACCAGTTTGAACATTAATCACATTTGCAAAGTACATTTATTTTTCCAATTGGACTTAAAGCTTTCCATTTCCAGAAATTTAACATTGTAGAACGGTAAATGATGCTTCAAAGTGTGTATACATTTTTTTGACGCACCCTGTATTTAGAAACACTGTGCAGACCAGAATTACACAGAACCAGCTGACCCGGGATGAGGAACACGATAGCACCCCCGTGATCTGGCCTCAAACTTGTGTTATCTCATGGAGTGATGCGGAGGTGATCCAGTCTGTCATTTTGGCGTCTAGCGTGTGTAAAGAGGCTGCATTCAATACTCATAGGGCGCAGCGACGGCTTGCGCAATCAGTGTCACCAAATGAAGTCCGTCGGTTTATCGGCACTTCCCAGATACCACTTCTCTGCCACTGGATTTCCACTGTGTTCCCAACTGCGCTTTCAGACGCATATTTTCCAATTCAAACTTCAAATCAGAAGTTGGCATTGAATGTGCTCCCATCAGACTTTTCCTGGCGACACTTAAAAACTATTTAAGGACTAGCGTTTTTCACACTCCTTTCATACGAGGATTGGAAATTTAATAGTGGCCACTATTTATTTACAGCTCGTGCAAAATACATATGTGTTTCAAAGTTCTACTGACCTTCGAAGTAGTCACCAGCATAGTATATAACCCATTGCCAGCGTTGTGGAAGACGTAGGATACTCTTAGCAGTGCCAGTTGTGTTGACAGTACGAGCGGCGCGGTCTATTGCCCGACGAATTTGTAGCAGTTCTGAAGCGAATGCTGTGAAGTGTTTCCTTCAGTTTAGAAATCGACTTGAACTCACGAGGGCCTAAGTCAGGGGAGTGCAGTAGGCGGTATAGCACTTAGCAGCCCCATCAGTCAAACAAATCAGTAAGAGTTTGCACTGTACGTGCTTGAGCATCGTCCTGCAAAATGATGGGCAGGTCCTGCAGGAAGTGTCATCACTTCTGTCTCTATGCTCCTTATGTTTGGAAGACAACCTACGACCAGCTTAAGGTACATATGCTGGTGACTACTTTAAAGGTCAGTAAAACTTTGAAACAACTATCTATTTTGCACGGGGTGTAAATAAATTGTTGCCACTATTAAAATTCCAACTCTCGTATTTTTTGCCGCATTGATCTCATTATCATTTTTGATGTGCCAATATCCTGTCGGTCTTTAATTTCCTACACCTAAAAACACACTGATACTTGAAAAGGACAGGAGCATCGTATCTCTGTTTTATTTTCTTAAAAATTGTAGTCTCTCTCAAATAGCCAACATGGAGTCCATTTTTCGCCTAGACCGTTGCCTTGAAATCATGGCTTGTTCGTTTCGATGTCTTGTAGGAGCCAAAGAAGGCCCTTTACTTATTCTCCCAAGTAGCAGTACCAACTTTCGAAGCCTTTACTCTCCTGCATGTTTGGTGACGTAAAGAGATACCCCACTTCAATTTTGGCGAATCACGAGCCATCCTGCTCATCAGTAAGTAGTTCATGCGGCAGTTATGTAAGATCTCACTGGATGCAATGCCGAGCGCCACTTTCCCCCCACACAAACTTAGTTGTCTACTTTTGAACTAGGTAGAGAGGCAGACTTCGTTAGAGGAGTAGTGTTCCTGCATCGAAGATTAAGCACGGGTTCCTAGTGGACACAGAATGCCTGTACTAAGTCAGAAATTCCATAAAGTTGAAAGCATAAACGCTTTCTTGTTCTCCTTTCTATGAGGGTTGCCCAGAAAGTAATACACCCAATTTTTTTCTTCAACAGTTCTTTATTGAACATAATGAAAATTACATACAGGAAAGAATGGTGTTTTATCTACACACCGTATTTTTCCACGTAATCTCCATCCCTTTCTATGGCCCTTCTACGGCACGAAACAAGGGCGCGTATGCCCACTCGGTATCAGTCTTGCCATAGTGGCGGAGGCAGTGCTTCACTGTGTGAATCATCTCCTCATCGTCCTCAAAACGTCTTCTACGCATGGCATCCTTTAATGGGCCAAACATGTGGAAGTCCGAAGGAGCTAGGTCAGGGCTGTCAGGTGTGACGGTCGTGGATGGTCTCCCACATATCGTGGAGCTCCGCCGAACCGCCTTCAGATGACCTCACCTTTCGCAGTCGGCGACTAACTGTACTTCTGTCGACAGCAGATGCTCCACAGACAAGCGTTTGTGAATATTTCTCCCAGTTTCTTTCAGTGCATTGAGAAATTCAATGACGGTACGTTGCTTGCAACGTACATCACCTACAGACGCCATTTTGCAACTGTCCTGCAAAAAAATGGTTCAAATGGCTCTGAGCACTGTGGGACAACTTCTGAGGTCATCAGTCCCCTAGAACTTAGAACTACTTAAACCTAACTAACCTAAGGACATCACACACATCCATGCCCGAGGCAAGATTCGAACCTGCGACCGTAGCGGTCACGCGGTTCCAGACTGTAGCGCCTAGAACCGCTCGGCCACCCCGGCCGACCCAACTGTCCTGCAGCTACGATATCCGTCGGAAGTGGCTGAAACTTGGCGCGATCACTCAGGAGACTTCAAATAATACATAGGTAGCGTTTCACATTCGTAGCGTTGTTTTCGGCTGAGGGAAGAAAATGCAGTGCTTTAGTTTCTGGGCAACCCTCTTATTACTATCCCAGCTTTTTATCCTTTTGCGAGTCAAATTCATTGAATGTTGAATTGCGTTGGACTCAGAATCCAAGCTTTGTCCGTTACATCTCATGCACGTAGACACTCGCCAACCAAGTTAAGTAAATTCATCCGCTTTTCCTGCATTCGTTTCGCCTTCAGCGAGTTCTATGAGTCAAGATCCCGGCGTCCCCGGCATCATCTTTCTGGGACTGCGTCATTAAGGAATCGATACACGTCCGCACAGCCGATAATCTCATCAACAAGGATACGGGATTTCGACTGAAAACAGCCTGGAACCCTGCATTGACTGCTATTAAATCACGACGCGTAAATCAAGATTCTTCGATGACAGACCCGTCATAGCATTGGTCAAGTACGGCCTTTGGTGAGTAACGTCAGGGCTGCGGTTTTCGGCAGAGGGAGTTTGAATATGCCACCATCTATACGCAAATTATTGCGCATGTGCGATTTCCGCATTCTTCGCGCGCGTGTTCTACAAACGGGGCGTCGACGTGCGGATACCGTCAGTTCGACTTGACACCCTTAATTCAGCGTGAACTAATGCTTAGTTGCGCGATCGACGGTGTGGAAATAAATGGACGATCGATTTTAGTAGGTAATTGGCCCTTCTGTTGATATACGTACTGAAACATGTATGTATTCAGTACAGCGATGGCGAGGCATGACAGAATCTCTTACCAGAGAGTTATTTATCGTTGCTAGTCTGCGCCTGACCGCGCGAGTGTTCAGTTGCGTGTAGGGAGTCGCGAGTTGCAGTTGCGAGTTGCACTCAGTCAGTGCTAGTAGCGCGCGCGAGACAGTAGTCGTGTGTGAGGAGTCGGCGGGCGTCGACATGGGTCTCTGGTCACGATTCAGGACGAGGTATATTGTTATCAAAGGTAATGAAGCAGCATTGCGCTCAGCCAATAACATCTGTTAATTGTAATTAATTTGTTCAGGAAATGCCCCAATAATAATTTTGTTTTCAAAGCAATCGTTTTTTTTTTTAAAAAAAAAAGAGAATCATTCCAATTGAAACAATATTTCCTATGCTTTTCCTCCCTGAATCAATTTATCAGATTAGTTATTGCACAGGGTCTAAGGTCAGCGATGCTGCCCTATTATTGTGGGTTTAATGATTAAATTTCATTTCTCAATTTTTGTGTCGAGTTTACATTTGGGTATTATTATTCTATAATTTTTGTGGGGACCAAATATTTGGCTCGTTTTCATTATTATAGACTTTTCTTTTATTTCTGCTGGGAGGTTACGTTTAGCACGATGTCCATTCACATTTAATTCCTATCGCAATGCACCGTATAGGAATGACTATCACGACAGACGTAAAAATAATGAGCAAAATTTTCAGCGTACATATAAAAACAGTCGGTCTTACCAACAGCAAAATCATCTGCAAGAACATATTCTCATGAATGAACCCGACAGTAGGTATCGTCCAGAGCGTAATACGTCTGGAAGAAGTAATAGAACAGTTCAAATAGTCGAAATGCCACAGAATCGTCCTGACAATAATGACACGTCAGATAGAATTTGACTAGATACTGTACAGGTCGCATCTTCCAGTAATACAAGCACTACTTTTGACATGCAGAATGTTGTTCACGAAAATGTAATTACTTTCGACGACATCCGAGACACTCTTTTACAGGAAAGACCAGTTGTTCAAAAAACCATTTCACATCCTGTCATCGAAATGGAAATTGGTTCATCGAAATTTTCAGCATTAATCGATTCCGGATCACCTATGTCAGTAATAAACGAATGTAACAAAGAGAATACCTATCCTACATTACCATTAGGCAAAACGAAAGTGAAAGGAGCAGTATCGAGTAAAGGAGTAGATGTTAAATTACAGACACATTTATATTTTTGTATTGCAGGTCACACATTTCACTCAAATTTTTGGATTGTTCTTTTATTGACAACAGACGTCATTTTAGGTACTAATTTTCTGGTAGAACACGACGCAATTATTGACTTTCAAAGTTCCTATTTAATACTAAAGGATGAAAATGTACAATTGGCTTTAGAATTTCAGCGCTCTTTATCTGCGGAAGAACAAACAATTAATCGTACAGAGGTCATTTCCGTATCACGTGGCATAGACTGTAATTCCACATTGTTCACGGATACGTACGTACACAACTATAACACTCCAGACGAAGCTGACCACGACGTAATGCAGATGATTTCTGATACAGTTAAACAAAGCAGTGGTAATACAGACGACGAACGCACGCAACTACACAAAATTCTTATACAGGAAGCTCCAGTTTTCGACAACATTCCTGGTACTATGTCCGGTTTTATGTATGAATTTCAAGTCAAACAGCAAAGCATTATCCCATTCCATATATCCACAGAGAACAAGAAAAAAAGGCTTGACCAAGGAATTATAGAACCGGCAGTTAGTCCGTACATAAACCCGCTACATATTGTTAAGAAAAAAGATGGCTCACTTCGCCTCGCACTTGATTCACGTCACATCAATGACATAATTATTAATGAAACAGATCGACCACAGACATTAGAGGAACTTCTACAGAAATTTCACGGTACTGCTATTTATTCTACATTAGATCTAAAATCGGGATTTTGGCAAATTCAGCTCCATCCGAACTGCAGAAAATACACAGCGTTTCTCTGTTTTGGCGACTGTTATCAATTTTGCAAATTATCATTCGGTTTAACTATTTCTTCTGCAGCTTCTATTCGCGGTTTGAACACAATAATTCCGACAGAACTTAAAGACAGAATTACAACGTACGTAGATGACATTCTTATTGCAGAAGCCGGCCGCGGTGGTATCGCGGTTCTAGGCGCTCAGTCCGGAGCCGCGCGACTGCTACGGTCGCAGGTTCGAATCCTGCCTCGGGCATGGATGTGTGTGATGTCCTTAGGTTAGTTAGGTTTAAGTAGTTTTAAATTCTAGGGGACTGATGACCACAGATGTTAAGTCCCATAGTGCTCAGAGCCATTTGAACCATTCTTATTGCAGAAGCTAACTGGTCTGAACACAATGTGATTTTAGAACGACTGTTGCAAACTTTTCATGCTCAAGGACTCACAGTTAATCTCAGTAAATCGCACATTGGCACAACTTCTATAAAATTTCTTGGACACGTAATTTCATCAGAAGGCATTGCGCCTGATCCGGAAAAACTTCAAGCTTTACGTGACATTACTGTTCCTACGACGAAAAAACAATTACGCAGCTTTTTGGGGTTTAATTAACTTTTTTCGTAAATTTATTCATCACTCTGCCTTAGACACACCTTGATTATGCCAATTGACAGGTAAAAACACTATTTGGTCCTGGGATAAGCAAGCATATTCTGAATTTATGAATCTGAAACATGCTTTGTTGAATGCTCCACTATTATCGCACCCAGATCTTACCAGAAATTTTTCCATTGCCACCGACAGTTCCAACACCGCTTTAGGCGTACATATTTTCCAGGAAATTGAAGAAGATGGCTCTACAGTAATTAAAACCATCGCGTTTGCAAGCCGCATTCTGTCACCTGCTGAACGAAATTACTCCGTTACAGAACTGGAAATATTATGTGTTGTATGGGCTTTTACGAGATTTCGGCACTTTCTTTATGGCAGACATACCACCGTTTACACAGACTATAGAGCTATACAATTTTTACTTTCGGCTAAACTCACACACGACAGACTAAGCAGATGGAAGCTTTATTTACAGGAAATTAATTTCACAATTGTTCACATTCCCGGCACAAAAAATATTGTAGCAGACGCACTATCTCGTTCTCTCAGCAACACCGCATCTCGTGGTCGTGCGGTAGCGTTCTCGTTTCCCACGCCCGGGTTCCCGGGTTCGATTCCCGGCGGGGTCAGGGCTTTTCTCTGCCTCGTGATGGCTGGGTGTTGTGTGCTGTCCTTAGGTTAGTTAGGTTTAAGTAGTTCTAAGTTCTAGGGACTGATGACCATAGATGTTAAGTCCCATAGTGCTCAGAGCCATTTGAACCATTTGAATCTCAGCAACAATCAGCAAGACATCGCAACCAACTTCTGCAAAGCAAATTTCAGCGTTATGTACATTCAACAAGTTGCATTTAAAAATTTTATTTCGTCGTCATTACAGGACATAGCAAAAGAGCAAAATAAAGACAACGTGTGGAAAGAAATTAAGCACCTTTGGCAAGATAAGAATAATGTTACGATTAGAAACCATTACACTGTACGCAATGACATTCTGTTTCGCCGCTCTCAACCTGATAGCAACAATTGATTATTAAGCATTCCTGACGAGCTTGTTAACAAATTAATCTGGTATACTCATTTTAAGTTACGCACATTACGGAGCTAGAAAATGTTTTCTTATACTGAGACAGAACTGTTATTTTGCCAACATGGAGAAACATATACGACGAGTTTTAGTGTCATGTAAAATCTGCCAGAAAGCTAAGTCAGACACAACTTCACATATTCCTCCATTATATCCCATTGTACCTGTTAAATTGAGACATATGGCCGCTGTAGACATTTTTGGTCCGATTCCCAGAACTAATAGAGGTTTTTGCTACATCTTTGTCGCTGTTGAACTCACTTCAAAATTTGTTACCTTCACTCCGTTATGCAAAGCTACTGCTAAAACCGTTTCGAAAGCATTTGTAAAACATTTTCTATTTCATGTAGGGCATGTGATGAAAGTAATTTCCGACAATGGATCACAGTTTCGATCTGCTATATGGACACGCATGTTACGAGCTAGAAACATTTCTCCGATCTATATATCCAAGTACCATGCTTCTTCGAACCCTTGTGAACGATTAATGAAAGAAATTGGTAAACTGTGTAGAATATACTGCCATAAAAGACATATTGATTGGGACACACACATATTCTCATTCCAAGATGTAATTAATTCCATACCAAATGAATCCACTATGCTATCTCCGTCTGTTATACTGAAAAATGCTGAACCACCTAACAAAATTAAAGAATTAGTAACATTTCCTACATCTCGTCGACTACGACACCGTGAAATAATTGACATTGCGCTGAACAATATCAAACGTGCCGCAGAGCGCCGGAGAAGACAGCAAAATCAGGTTTGTACACGCCGTGACTTTCACGTTTGACAGAAGATATTAGTACGTACACACTATTTTTCCAACAAAATAAAAGGTAGGTGCAGTAAATTTGAACTTCTATACGCAGGTCCATATCGGATGCGCAGCATTCCTCACCCCAATGTTGTACACGTCGAAACTTTGAGAACCAGAAAAAGTAAAGGCAATCACCATGTATCCAATATTAAACCCTTAATTGATTGAAGATACTTTATGATTTGACATGCTGTAATGCCATTTGCTAATTTTTGTGATCACGTATGCAATTATACTCACATGACTACTTACTGATGATTATCGTATTTTTTCTTGGCAAGTGCCCCGCAAGGTAAGGTTAGCAGGTCGCTTTTCTTGTCGTTACACATCAGACCGTGCATATTTTTCCAGATGAATTTACACATTCTATGACCATTTATGCAATTATATTTATGTGATTACTTACTGATGACTGTCGTATTTTTTCTTGGCAAGTGCCCGGCAAGATAAGGTTAGCAGGTCGCTTTACTTGTCGTTACACATCAGACCGTGCACATTTTCCATTTTTTTATGTATGTACGATTGTTTCATGTTTGTTTGTATGCATTATGAAAGTAGTTAAGATATAGCACCAGTTGACTTTCCACATATTGCGTTTTCTGTCATATTATGCTGTATGCTTAATTATGTTACCATAAACCAATCACTATTTAGTAATTATATGATGTAAATGCCAGACATTAACCTTTGTTCATCAATTTCAGAAAGAAATGATGCGTGTAAAGGAAATAAATTAAACAGAAATGGGAATTTCACCTACGGAATAGACGAAAGAAGATGCAAAAACCTTATGAGGAAGAGTAAATGGATTAGAATTAACAAGCATTAACAAGAATATACTATACACATCGTAGAATAGCAGTCTTAACTAATTTTTTCTTTCAGAATACGAGGCGATTGATGCAGGCTGTCAGACAGATCTACACATCTTAGTTTTAGTGATGAAATATGTTAGGAATAAGGAATAATTGTATAATGAATAATGAAGGGACTTTTTGCAGATGATAATGAATGATGATAAAGAATGATGAAGAATATGCTACTATGGATAATGAAGTTTTTTTCTTTACAGGTGATGATAATAATGGAGTTATGATAATATAGATAATGAAGTGATGGATAATGAAGTTTTTTTCTTTATAGATGAGGATATTGTTGAAGTTATGTATTTATGCTATGTAGTTATTTAAGTATTTGTTGCAGTTCATTTTGACAGAAGGTATTATATTGCATAGTATAATGACTGAAGGTTTTGGAAAGGACAGCTATGGAACACATTTTTTATACACATTTCACTGCCTGTTAATTCGAGGTCACTACTTTTCAGCATAAAATGCGTTTCTTCCTTCAGATTAATAATCCATTTTTTTGTATATTTTTTGCAGGAGAAATTATTTATGAAATTAATGTGCTATAAGCAGTTGTTCATTAAGTCTATATCATTTATGAATGTGATCACATATACTCTACTTGTTTCATAACCTTGCTACAGCTGACTCATGACGAATGACGTTACACATCTTCATTTGCAGCAATAACTCATATTCAAATATTATTATCCCCCAGCAATTAGTTATCGATCTCAACGCAATGCATTGCTAGCAAATAATAAAAATAATAATAATAATACTTTGTAACTAGTAAATGAGTACCAGTGTTCTCTGTAAAGCACCATATGAATATTATGACTTCTGATGATTTGTAATTAGGAAATGAGTACCAATGTTCTCTGTAAAGCACCATATGAATATAATGACTTCTGATGATTTGTAATTAGGAAATGAGTGCCAATGTTCTCTGTAAAGCACCACATGAATATAATGACTTCTGATGGTTTGTAATTAGGAAATCAGTACCAATGTTCTCTGTAAATCACCATATGAATATTTTGACTTCTGATGATTTATAATTAGGCAATGAGTGCCAATGTTCTGTGTAAAACGCCAAATTATGAACATTATTCTGTAATACTACAACATGGTACAGAAATGTTCAATAACTGGGCAATGAATGCCGCAAACTACTAATGTAATTCTCAGTGCAGACTAGTATGTGACTTAATGTCCTTCACCTTCTAGCCTAACTACCCTGAATTACTGCAATATCCGTTTATCCTGTATATCCTCTTGATCATGGAGCACTATATTTGGTTTTTGCACTAATTCTACGTTGGTGTACCTTACAAGAACGTGGTGTTGACACGACATGCTGTCCACCACCTTGAGCGATGGAGATGTTATTATGGTCCCACTGTTTGGTGTACCTAATGTACTGCTAGAATGATAACATGGAATATAACTACGACATTTCAGTGTCTTGGCTACGCTGATAATTACTTCTGGGAAAAGAACTTCAGATTGTTCCACTTGGTGTTATGCTACAGTAGAAAGATATGGACTTTCAGTGCAGCTGCGTGCAACCTAAAGTGCTACAACCATGATGCAATCCTTCCCATTCCTATCCTAATTCTTGTAACATAGTGAAAAACATTTTTTGCTAATATGATTTGTATTCATGACCAATACATTTTTCTGATTTGCTGATATATTCTGAATTATAGTGCGTGTGCACTTTTGTCATTTTTCTAACATGATTTCTACTCGTTGTATGTACATTTCTTTCATTTGCTGATATGTTCTAAACTACAGTACATGTGCACTTATGTCATTTGTCAATGAGATTTGCACTCATTATGCCTATTTGTTGTGAAGACTGAAGAATTTTTCAGTGCATGTGCACTTATGTCATTTGTTTTGTGCTGAACGTCAGTAAGTGTCCACTTTTGTCACTTATCAATATGATTTGTATATACATTTTTCTGATTTGCTGATATGTTCTGTACTCATTGTATATATATTATTTGTCATTGTCTGAAATGTTGTGTATTCGGTGCATGTGCACCATATTTACTTCATGTTCTACATCTGTTTGTAAAGTTAATTAGTTAAATAAAATTTGTTGCTCATGGCAAGTCCAAATGACTCACCATCGCTGCCAAATTTTTGCCCCCCCCAGTGGAGGGTTATGAAACATGTATGTATTCAGTACAGCGATGGCGAGGCATGACAGAATCTCTGACCAGAGAGTTATTTATCGTCGCTAGTCTTCGCTTGACCGCGCGAGTGTTCAGTTGCGTGTAGGGAGTCGCGAGTTGCAGTTGCGAGTTGCACTCAGTCAGTGCTAGTAGCGCGCGCGAGACAGTAGTCGTGTGTGAGGAGTCGGCGGGCGTCGACATGGGTCTCTGGTCACGATTCAGAACGAGGTATATTGTTATCAAAGGTAATGAAGCAGCATTGCGCTCAGCCAATAACATCTGTTAATTGTAATTAATTTGTTCAAGAAATGCTCCAATAATAATTTTGTTTTCAAAGCAATCGTTTTTTTTTTTTTAAAAAAAAAGGATCATTCCAATTGAAACAATATTTCCCATGCTTTTCCTCCCTGAATCAATTTATCAGATTAATTATTGCACAGGGCCTAAGGTCAGCGATGCTGCCCTATTATTGTGGGTTTAATGATTAAATTTTATTTCTCAATTTTTGTGGTGAGTTTACATTTGGGTCATTATTATTTTATAATTTTTGTGGGGACCAAATATTTGGCTCGTTTTCATTATTATAGACTTTTCTTTTATTTCTGCTGGGAGGTTACGTTTAGCACGATGTCCATTCACATTTAATTATTTTCATTAATTTTTTGTGGGTAGATTACAGTACTAAACTACACCTGTGAAAAGTAGTTACAACCCAACATTCTTCACATACAATATTTCATTGCAGAATAAGAATACCATAAAATATTGAAGTTATAGTCCGATTGATTTTGAATAATTATAGTGCATCAACTACTGAGTAAACACATATTCCGTTAACCGCCGATTCTTGGTACTGCCAATGATATTTCCTTGGTAGGAGGACTGGACTGACGTGCACTCAGCCTCTTATGGCCGAATGGGGAGCTATTCGAGCAAGTAATAGCGGTTCCAAAGTCAAGAAACCCGACAACGGGCGGGAGAGCAGTGTGTTCACCACAGTGACAGTGGCACGTAAAGTGCCCTCCGCCACACACCGTCGGATGACTTGAGGAGTACAAATATAGATGTAGATGTAGATGCCCCTTGTAATGGTACTTGAATTACGTAACCATTGCGGCACCTCACCTGTACCTCTCGATACCAGCTATATTCTACTGTGTTTCTGTGAAGTAGTTAACATATTTCTGAGACAACATTCAGATTTGATTTCATTAATGTAGAGGTACTTTGATACATCGATATGTTTATGTTGCAATGATATTATTCTTGTGTGTATACTTTCTTTTGTCACTATGATCTTTGACGTACTTGTAACTCTGATTTTTGGGCGCGTAAGCGATTATTAGTAGTTAGAGAGTCAGACCTTGAGAAAGTCAAGTCTTGGACGTCATGTTGGAAAGACGCATAACGTAGTCAGCTTATAAAATGTGAACTTTCAACAGTGAGGAAGATGTTTTCAAGTATGAGGAAGATATTTTCAAGTATGTTTTGTATTGTGAAGTGATGTTTTGTGTGTTACGTGATATTACAACAAAAGCAATAAAAAGGAAGTGTAATTTAAATTCGGAGTGCTGATTATTTTTTATATCACCATTGTGCTAACTTTCAAAGGTTCAGTCTTCAAGAATGGTTTGTGAAACACATCGATAAAACTTTTGAATATAGCAGAATAAAACCTAGGCCTCTTTGCATCCGAGCTTGGAATCATCACCACCTAGATTTTCGACGATTGAGCCATGATTTTACAACGAGACCAGCGTGGGAAACACGAAAAGATGAGTGCCTAGTTTATTCACTATTACATGAAATGACTTTATTAACTGTGCTCTAATGACACCTGCCACATAATAACTTTGTTGTTGCCCGAAAATGCAGTATTTAGGAGCGTGAGCAACACCGCAATCATTATTAAATTTTGACCTTTGTTGTGGTACGGTTGTTAGACCCTCTATACCTCATCCTATCACAGCATTGTCAGAGCCTGACATGGCGCTTGGTTGGGACCTACTGCACGGTCTACGGCCAAAATGCGTAACTTGACCTCACGTTTTACATATTTCGTGGGAAACAAATAACAATCAATCGGTAGTTGCAAACAGTAAGATAAGTTTCAAATACTGTATTACTACAATTCATAATGAAAGTTCGTTGTTTAGCTGTCTCGTAGTCTGTCACCAATATGGCTACGTTTGACTAACAAGGGGAGGCCGCCAATTGTTAAATTCAGATTCGATTCATACTGCGCATAATAAAAGCTCATGGCCAGAGGTGTAATGTGGCAAAGCACCAAGATGCACTTCTCAGCCGTTGTCGAGAAAATCGACAGTTAAAAGAAACCGTTGCGGTGAAATACTCTCTACGATTCATAATTCTCTACAGCGTCGTGGCGCAGCGGTAAGCGCTCAGGTTCGTAATCCGAAGGTCGCCGGATCGAATCTCGCACTATGCAACCTTTTTTTTCAGTATTTGTTTTTTATAATTCAAATATATATATATATATATATATATATATATATATATATATATATATATATAATTCCCGGCAATCAGTTGCAACAATTATGCATATAATAAGTTGTTGAAAGTCGTTTGTCGTGGAAAAACTGGCGACATCATTATGTTTTCCGCAAACAAAGTTGTATTTCACAAATGTTATTGTCTTCATAATGTTAACCACGTATAGTTAACGGAAGACGTAGAAACGATATTCCGAAACGAATACGCGTAGCGTAAGTCAAACGTTCGAATTGGAATAGAGACCGCACGAACACAAATTTGCTGTGGCAGGTATGAAATATAAACTCCGTTACTCGCTCGTTACACTTGAATGACAGATGTTGAATGGGCCGAAACGAGCCGCCGCATAACAGCGTAGTTGCCTGCTAACTTCGAAAGAAGGTAGATGCGATCACTAGCGCAACTTATAAAATTGTCGAAAATCAGTGCGGACGGGAGAGCTTTGGTACACCCTGTTTAAAAAAAACGGAAAAATGGATGCGGTACAATTGGAGAGCGATCCGCCTTCACCAACGTGCATAAGCAATTCATTAATACTTTATATATATATATATATATATATATATATATATATATATATATATATATATATATATACCCGTGTGAGGTTGATAGATCCTCCATCGGGCGCCTCCCCAGGTGGCGGATAGGGGAAAGCCTCCCAGATATGGGTGGCACCGAGGAAATCAAATACTCGGGGCGGACCAAAACTATCACATCCTCGAGGATAAGTACCCGGAGTAAAAACCGGCGAAACGAAGAAAACTAACACAAAAGCCCAGACACGTCTGTGTGGTAACCACCGGTACTCTGACCAGCGTCTGTCACCAATGGTGCGGCTGATACGAGATCCAGGAACTGAAAATCCCTGGTTCTACCAAACTGGCGCAAGCCAGACGAATTACAAGCATAATGGCAAGTACACCTAAAAACAACATTACCCCAGGTGGACGATCCACCCGTCGCAAGACGGCAACCAGGCACTCGGATTCTGGGGGGCCTGGAGATGTACTAAAGGGCGAGTCGGAGCGCTCTGGCAAACTACCCAAGAAAACACACACATACTTTGGCACCTTCAACATACAGACACTAGTACAAACGGGAAAATTACACAATCTAACAACGGAACTCACCAGTCAAAAGATCTCGATCCTAGCGCTACAAGAAACAAGATACACGGATTCAGACACAATAGACTACGGAAACTACAGATTCTTCAAGAGTGGAACCAACAGGAAAATCGGCAAAGGAGGAGCACTCCTCGGCATGGCCTTCGCAGTAAACAAAAACATCCTAGACTCAGTAAAAGAAGTCAACGCGATCAACAACAGGCTCATGACCATGCGAATCAAACACGCCAACAAGAACTACACCCTCATCAACGTACATGCCCCCACGAACGCAGACAACAAGGACAAACCAGAAGAAACAGACAAATTCTGGGACAAACTCGAAACCACCCTGGCAAAAATACCCCAAGACAACTCGAAAATTCTACTAGGCGATTTCAACGCACAAATCGGCAGAGAAAACGCTACAGAAAAACAGTAGGAAATTTCCCTGCACACAAATTCGCCAACAAAAACGGCACCAGACTGATCGAACTCTGCCAGCAAAACAACCTCAAAATCATGTCAACCTCCCTGATGAAAAAGCCCAAGAAACAAAAGACGTGGCGATCACCAGTCCACTCACTAGGCGAATTCCAAATAGATCACGTGGCAATCTCCCATGAATACCAGAAAGAAATCCACGACGTCCAAGTGAGAAAAGGCGCCAACATAGATTCGGACCACTACCTAACAAGAATAAAAATCAAACTCACACCAAGAAGACAACACAAAAAGAAATTGACCTCACCGAAATTTGATACAAGAAAGATCAGAGAATCGAACATCACAGAACACTGGGAAAAACAAGAGGCGAAAGATTGGACCAGCTTTAAACAAAAAATTGTGCACACAGCCAAAGAACTGATCCCGCTGATTAGAAAACCCAGGCATCCTTGGTGGAACACTACCTGCGAAATCGCCCTACAAAATCGAAGAACAGCTTTCACAAACTACAACAGCAACAAAACACAAGAAACACAGGACAACTTCTATGAAATTCGAAGACAAACATCGAAAACAATAAGACAAGAGAAACGCAAATACATAAACGATCAGCTAAACTCCATCGAAGAAGACTTCAGAAATTTCAACACACGGGATTTCTACAGGACGTTCGCCAACCAAGTCAAAGGATACTCACCACAGAACCTCTGCTTCAGAAAAGGAGACGGAAAACTGGCACTTACCAACAAAGAAAACTGTGAAGAGCTCGCGAAGTACTTTTCAAAATTACTAAATTGCCCGGAACCTAACTCAACCTTCGAACCCCGAGAACCGGCCAACGCACCGGAAGACTCACCATCACCAACAAAAGAAGAAATCCTCCACTGCATAAAGAAACTGACAAACAACAAGGCAGCCGGTGAAGACGGAATAACGGCAGAACTGCTGAAGAACCTAGGACCAAACTCGCTAAACGAAATCACACAAATCATACAGAACACCTGGACAACCGAAATCATACCTGACGACTGGAAGACCGCACTCATTCACCCGCTACACAAGAAAGGTGACAGGACAGACACAAACAATTATAGAGGAATTTCCCTGCTACCGGTCATCTACAAAATTCTATCAATCTGCCTTCTCACCAGAACGCAAGGACAACTGGAACCCGCCATCTCGGAATACCAAGCGGGTTTCAGACCCAACAGAGCCTGCCCCGAACAAATCTTCAACCTGAAATCAATCATAAAATCCCACATGACAAGCCCCAAAAAAATCATCTGCACTTTCGTCGACTTCAAAAAGGCTTACGACTCGATCGACAGAAAGTTCCTCATCCAAATCCTCAGAGAAAAAGGCCTAGACCAAAAGACCCGAAGACTAATCGAGCAGACACTAACCAATACAAAATCCAAAGTCAAAATCATGGGCGAAATCTCGGACCCCTTTGAAATCCACACTGGCCTAAGACAAGGAGATGGACTATCCCCGCTATTGTTCAACATCGTCCTGGACAAAGTAATGAGCGAATGGGAAGCTGAAGTCAGGAGACAAAACACCTGGAGACCAGTCACATTAGGAAGGAAAAGACTGGAAATCCCTTACCTAGCATTCGCAGACGACCTAGCGATACTGACCTATGACCCAACATCAGCAAAAACACAGATCGAAATCCTGAAAGAATGTGCCGAGAAAGTCGGCCTACAAATCTCTTTTGAAAAAACGCAAGTCCTAACAAGAGAAGGCGACGACATCACAACCAAGTACGGCAAAATTAAAGGGGTCACACAGTTCAGATACCTAGGCGAAATCATCGAACCTACCGGAACAGAGAAACTGGCTTACGAAGACAGACAACAGAAGACACGGAAATCACTAGGCATGGTACGAAACGTCTACAACAAACAATGCATTTCCAGAAACACCAAGATCAGACACTATAACACAGTGATCAAATCCGCCGTACTGTATGCCAGCGAAACACTAGCACTCAACAGGAAAATCAAAATTGAAGAAATCAAAAAGAAGAACGCAAAATCATGAGGAAAATTTTAGGAGGAAGACCCACACCAGATGGCTGCAGACTACAGAAGAACTCAACAGTAGAAGCATATTCGAACATCGAGAACGATATGAGAATAAGGCGCCTTAAATTCTACGGACATTTAGATAGACTCCCTGAAACAAGACTCACCAAGAAAATTCTAGAACACATCAAGACACTTAAAGTCTCGACACCCTGGATGGAAGGAGTCTGAAAAGACCTACAAGCAATTGGCACCACAAACACCACAGACAGAAGCACCTTCCGAAAACACATAGACAATTGGGAAGTAAAGTCAGAAGCGCTAAAACAGCGGACCAAACAAGAATGGTCTGAGGAGAGAAAAGAGGCCCTCTCCAAGAGAATGAAGGAGTACTGGAAGGACAAGAAGAACAAGCCTTCAAAGTCATAAGCTTAACGATTTCCTTTTAGGGAAAATTCGCCAACAATAATATATATATATATATATATATATATATATATATATATATATATATATATGAATTACAAAAAACTAATAATAAAAAAAAATGCATGGCGCGAGATTCGATCCGGGGACCTTCTTTTTTTTTTATTTTTTTTTTTATATTTAATGAAAAATTAAATTAAACTTTTCACTCAATGGAAGATTTTTTTTGCTTTTTTTTCTTTTTATTTTTTGTTTTTTGTTTTTTTTTACTTTTTTTCCTTTCTTTTATTTTTTTTCTACCCCCTTTTTTTAATAAAATGGAACTAAAAAAACAAGTGCCACCGCCACTTTTCATCCTATAAAAAAAAAAAAAAAAAAATCTGGTCCACTTCAGGCGTTGGCTCCTGACTAAACCCACCCCAGAGAGCTGCCTATATACCTGGGGGAAAATGGGAAATCAAGGTTAGGGCTATCCTTACAAACAAAACAAAATCTACCTTTTTCTGAAGTTTATTTTAATTTTTTTTTGTTTTATATTTATTTATTTATTTTATTTTATTTTATTTTATTTTTTTTTTTTTTTTTGTGTAATTGATCAGAGGCCTTCTGCGTCCCGCTGGTAATATGTTGAGTCACGTCTTCTCGAAATTGATGTGTTCCGTTCAATTGTTCAGAAATGTTCATTGGTTCAAACAGGAAACCTTCTCCTCTCTTGGCTTAACACATTCCAGCTGCGAGGCGGCTCGTGGAAAGCACTCCCAAGGAAGTTCGAGAAAAATTGTCTGTATTTTGGGTGACGGACAACGACATAATGACGGTCATTGAGGTATGTCCAAAAATCGAGTACAGAGTCTACAGTTTGTCCAAATAAGTAGTGAATGGCATGTCCGCGAATCCAATTCACAGCATTGGTCTTTGTCCGAGGAAAATAGTCACGTTCCGGAAATAATAATGAAAGGGGAGTAATCCGATCCGGAATGTCCCGCGTTAGAAAAGCCACAATACGTCAAACCAAGTGCCAAACCTCCGCCGCCGGTCCGCAAACAAACCGATGTTCATCATTGTCTGGCACTCCACACGTGGAGCATAGAGGTGATTGGGCGAGGTGGATACGATGAAGGCGAAATTGGTTGATTTGCTTACCATTGACAGTTATGTACCAGACAGATTGAACATTCGTATCAAGGTAACAGGCGAACACCGCGCGCCATACATGACGCCAGTCAACCTGTGGGAACTTTAGTTCAATCGGGTTAGGTGGACGACCTAATTGGAGGACATTGTATACTGCCTTTGTCTTGAGTAAAAGCTGTCTTGGTAAGGTGAGGCGTAGATAACTGAGTTCCAGAAAGAAGTACCGTATATAATGGAACTGGGCCGGAACATCCGAGATCATCACTGGGGCTGACAGTGAGACCGGCGAATATGCCGACAGGAGGAGACCAGTGAGGCTCGTTGGGCAACGTGTCCATACCGTCATCTGGGAGCTGACAAATAGGGCGCGAGCTCTATCCGGCACGTGAAACAGACCTATCCCACCTCGTTCACGGGGAAGAGTAAGGGTCGCATAGTTAACTTTGAACAACATCCCAGAGCTGACGAAAGATGCCATCGCTGCCAACATGCGACGTGCCACAGTAAGCGGGAAAGGTAGAACTTGCGCTACATGGGGAACTCGGGATGCGATATATGTATTGATATATCGAGCTCGTTGGAGAATATCTAGGGATCGAAGGCGATGGTCCATAAGACCTGCTCTGATCATTAAAAGGAGGCGTCGGCAGTTGATGGTGGCTGAACGCCGGAGATCAGATGAAAAATATATTCCCAAACAACGGATGGTATCAACGGTGGTGAGAGGTGTAACGCACTCCACGGGAAGTCCCGTGCCAATGAACATAACTTGTGACTTACGTACGTTTAAAGAGCTACCCGACGCCTCACCATAAGTCGCTACCCACGTCAAAACAGCTCGAACTTCGTCGGCATTACGTAAACAGATGACGACATCGTCAGCATAGGCCGTGCAACAGAATCGGAAGCGATCTATGGACAAGCCTACCAAACGTTGTCTTAGTCCACATAGCAAGGATTCCAAGGAAAAGGCGTACAAAATTGCTGATAGAGGGCAACCTTGACGTACGGATCGACCTATTATTATCGGTGGAGTGAGTCTGCCATTGTACAGAATCCTGGATGAGCGACCTTCGGATTACGAACCCGACCGCTTACCGCTGCGCCACGACGCCGTAGAAAATTGTTAATCGTCGAGAGTATTTCACCGCAACGGTTTCTTTTAACTGTCGATTTTCTCGACAACGGCTGAGAAGTGCATCTTGGTGCTTTGCCACATTACACCTCTGGCCATGAGCTTTTATTATGCGCAGTATGAATCGAATCTGAATTTCACAATTGGCGGCCTCCCCTTGTAAGTCCATAACTTGGCTTTACTCCCGGCGTTTCCAAGTGTCACAACTGGACAATCTTACAGTTACACTATGTGATCAAAAGTATCCGGACACCCCCAAAAACATACGTTTTTCATATTACGTGCATTGTGCTGCCACCTATTGCCAGGTACTCCACATCAGCGACCTCAGTACTCATTAGACATCGAGAAAGAGCAGAATGCGGCGCTCCGTTGAACTCACCGACTTCGAACATGTTCAGGTGATTGGGTGTTACTTGTGTCATACGTCTGTACGCGAGATTTCCACACTTCTAAACATCCCCAGGTCCACTGTTTCCGATGCGATAGTCAAGTGAAACGTGAAGGGACACGTACAGCCCAAAATCGTACAGGCCGACCTCATCTGCTGACTGACAGAGACAGCCGACAGTTGAAGACGGTCGTAATTTGTACTAGGCAGACATCTATTCAGACCATCACGCAAGAATTCCAAACTGCATCAGGATCCACTGAAAGCACTATGACAGTTAGGCGTGAGGTGAGAAAACTTGGATTTCATGGTCAAGAGGCTGCTCATAAACCACATATCACGCCGATAAGTGCCAAACGGCACCTCGCTTGATGTAAGGAGCGTAAACACTGGACGATTGAACCGTGGAAAAACGTTGTGTGTAGTGACGATCCGATGGCAGGATGTGCGCATGACGTCATCTTCCAGAGTGCGTAGTACCAACAGTAAAATTTGGAGGCGGTGGTGTTATGGTGCGGTCGTGTTTTTCATGGAGGGACATGCACCCCTTGTTGTTTTGCGTGGCACTATCACAGCACAGGCCTACACTGATGTTTTAAGCACCTTCTTGCTTCCCACTGTTGAAGAGCAGTTCGGGGATGGCGATTGCGTCTTTCAACACGATCGAGCACCTGTTCATAATGCACGGCCTGCGGCGGAGTGGTTGCACGGCAATAACATCCCTGTAATAGACTAGCCTGCACAGAGCCCTGACCTGAATCGTATAGGACACCATTGGGATGCTTTGGACCGCCGACTTCGTGCCAGGCCTCACCGACCGGCATCGGTACCTCTCCTCAGTACAGCACTCCGTGAAGAATGGGCTGCCATTCCCTACGAAACCTTCCAGCAGCTGATTGAATGCGAGAGTGGTAGCTGTCATCAGGGCTAAGGGTAAGCCAACACCATATTGAATTCCAGCATTACCTATGGAGGGCGCCAGTAACTTGTAAGCCATTTTCAGCCAGATGTCCGGATACTTTTGATCTCGTAGTGTATACACCGCTCGACACATCGTCACTGTACGACGGCTGTTAGCTCTCACCCCCGCAATTGTAAGAGACCTGCCAGTGGTCCAAATTGTTGACTGTCGGACTATAGGGAAACAGACTTACTTCGGCCACGATCATATAGAAACCTAAACATCACCCTAACTGTGTGTGATATGGTTGATATAATGTACTACAAAATTAACCATAAAAGCGTGTAAGATTCTTTTGGGATAAAGGATGATGTCATTTAAAGTAGTTTATTCAACTTCCAAACAATAGAAAACACGCCTAACTGTTTCACGCTCATCCCTTCGATGATACTGACAAATTCTATGAGTCATTCACTCCAAAAGAGAGCTACGTACGATTCAGCATTCCTATTCCAGCGTAATATTTCCGTCATTGTGCCAGTAAACACTTTATAATTTAACTTCGAGTATTTCTCACTCACGACTCTTTCGTTAGATGCTCACTCGACCCAAACTGCCCCACTGCTGGCTCCCCGCTCTCGCTCAGTGTTCCATACAGTATATAACAATTTGCAACCAGACTGAGAGTGAAAAAGACTCAAAAAATGCCTTAAAAGAACTATATTCAAAATTTTTATACAGAAGCATAGAAATGACAATGAAACTCCCCTCACTCGAGGTGTGGATTGCATAAGTAACATGTTTTTTACTAAACCTACCTAAAACTGAATAAGAATGAAGTCTTCATCATTATCGTCATCGTCCTTATGGGAAAGAGAAGCTGCAGTACAAGTTGATGGTCTCGATTTATGTACATCAGTTGTCCCAATTGTTCTGAGAACTGACTCAGGAAATATGTAATTATGGCAGCACCGATTCTTTCTGCGAAGACCAACACGAAACCCTAATATGGCGTTTACCTTATCTGTACGCAATCGATTTCTTATCTTCGTTTTGACGAGGTTCAGCTAGCTGGATATTCTTTCTACCTAGCCGTTGGACCAAGGAAGTAGGAGTCTAGATAATGCAAATTCTACAAGTTCTTTAAAAGGATTTTCACCGCTGGCGTCATGGTAGCTGAAACCCTCACACCAGAAATCGACAGAGTTGTTAACGTCATCCCATTGGACGACGGTCATTTTTTGCCACTGTAATTCAGTTGTCGTTATTATATCATTATCCAAGTGAGAGCTTTCTAACAGGGGAATTAAGGGTTGTTATACCTCTACAAGCGCCTTTGAAACGGCAAGAAGAGATAATTTCCTCAACACTTCAATATTATGAGGCAATCTTCGCTGCAATTGTTTGACAAGGGAAGAAACAAATCTTACAAATCTTTCTCTAATATTTTCTTCTTCACCTTCGGTTATTTTGTTTCTAATTTTTGAATTTTTTTTTCAAATAAGTGTCCAAGATACGGCTTTGTATCTAGGTGATTTTCGAAATAATTGTCAAGATATTTTCTCTATAATGAGTGGCTGGGAATGACAACTTCCTTAAGAAGGGATTGAATAAGAATTACCAGGTCATCTAATAACTTGCGTGGGTCCACACCATTTCACTTGAATTCCTTATTGAATCTCTGAAGACTAGAAAGGATAGGTTTCAAAAATAGCAAATATACTAAATTAAGGGGGGTAGGACGTCAAACGGGCCGACTTGAACCAGGAAAGGCTTCACAGCATATTTTAATTTCCAGTGAGTATACCTTTACAAATAAATTCATAAAACTTTGTCAGCATCACCAGGAAGGATTCAGGATTCACACTCATTGGAGTGGAAGTTCGAAAACATAACAAAATAAATTTTTTTACGTGTGAAATTTCATCATTTTTTCACTTACTAATGGCTGCATTTGTTGCTATAGGTACACTTTTCTTCATAAGTTAGAGAGATTCTTCGATGAATTTTACACATCATACATACCGTACTTACAGGTGTACGAAACTCTCGAATTTATTTAATTTATGAAGAAAACGAATGATCTGTTGTATTTTAAACTTCATGTTTAGGAAAAACATAAATTTTGTAGTTAATTACCTCAATTTTTACCACAGTTTTTAATAGATTTGGAAAATTCTAAAGTTTCATACACCTTTAAGTATGGTTTGTATGCTGTGCAAAATTCATCGAACCATATCTCTTACTTATGAAGAAAAATGTACCTATAGCAACAAATGCTGCCATTAGTAAGTGAAAAAAATGATGAAATTTGACATGTAAAAAAATTACTTCGTTATGTTATCGAACTTCCACTGCTATGAGTGTGAATTCTGAATCCTTCCTGGTCATGCTGCCAAAGTTTTATGAATTTATTTGTAAAAGTACAGACAGTGGAAATTAAAATGTCCTGTGGTGCCTCTCCTGCTACAAGTCGGCCCGTTTGACGTCCTACACCCCTTAAGTTCGTCACTGAACATCGTATACAGCAGTCCAGCTGTGTACCATATTTCGCTTTGCCTAACAATTTCAAAATGAGTTTTTAACTCGAGCCATTGATCAATTATTCTACATACAGCAGGTTCAATAGATAACCATCTTGTGTCACAACCATGGAAGATTTTCAGTGGCTTCTCCCCATCATTTAGGACTGAGAAAATCTGGCGGTAAAAGAGTTGTCGTGAAGGAGATCGAGAAAACCAGTCGTATGTTTTCCTTATTAAAACGTCCAAATTTCTTGGAAGATATTGTAATCGCGACCGGAACGGTCGTGGGGTGGCCGAGAAAGCGCTGGGGACCAAACGGAGAGTGGCCCGCGAACAAACAAACAAACGAACGGAAAGGACGGACACGCAACAACGACGGATGATGGAGAGAGACCCTACGACAACAACACGCAAGACGCAACAGTGTGCCAGAGGCAACCAAACGAATCCAAGACGTCCACTTATAATAAAAACACATAACACATTCAATCACAACCCACATGTGTTCGGAGGCGATATGTCAAGACTCACGCAACGATTAGACTCGCTCGCTGATGTGTTTTTTTTTTTTTGTTTTTTTTTCGAGGGGCAGGCGTTTAAGTACGCTATCGGGGGCGCCGCTATCGGCCGCTGGGACCCCATGTGTTTCACTGTGGCGCCCTCACACTAAATGCGGGCCAGGAGGCGCGCGCCGCCACAGCTTACGGCGCGATGGTGCAGAGACCTCTAAGGGTCTTCGACGTGCATGCCGACTGGCGGGGATTCAAATTCCGCGGCGCGCAGTACCAGAGAAGACATTCTGCAGTTGCTGCAGAGTTTGCAAACTGAATAGAATGACATACACACCTTACAAGTACCAAATGCGGAATCTCCCTTTTAAGTATTTAATACACTCCGTTATTAATACCGACCATCACACTACCATTATCTGTTCCTATCCCCTGCAATTTCTTTAAATTTAAATTAACTTCTTTCAATACTCCTTGAATAGCTGACACAATAGACTCAGCACTGCATTTTTCAAGTTCGACTAGTGTAAGAAATGTCGAAACCATCTTGTGAGATGCTTTACTATGATAAATTATAGCAAGCTAGAAGCTTAGTGATACTAATACCAGTTGATTCGTCACTTAAAATACTGTACGTACCATCATCAACATCATTCGCAAACTATGGCCCAAGAACAGTCTTGATAATAGCACTACACTTTGTATGATGTAAATCTGGCTCTCAATAAGACTGTCTTTGAAACTGGTTTTACACATTTCTCCTAAGTGATCACACGACATTATAGCACAATGTGCGGACACAACGTGGGCGTGTGACCCTTCAGCTTCGTAATGTCCTACGGAATCCTGAACTGGTTCAAAATTAAGTTTTGCCTGTATATGGGAGGAAAAGGAAGAAATTGAAAATTTATGTTTTTTTGTTTATGCGTGATTTTCTATATCCGCTAACGGAGTTCTTACAGTACAGCGACACACTTTACAGAATGCCTTTGTGTTATCTCCTACAGCTTGTGAAAACCATTGGACAAATGTCGGATTTTTTAACCATTCTTCCCTAGACTTTTGGGTGAACTGAGATTTAACTTTACCCATTTTAACAGAACTTTAATCAATAACTATGACGAGAAGAACAAACGCTAAGCACAGCCACTTCCGACACGAATTCGACGATAACTGACTAATAACAACCAGTTTGCCTTTCGTTCAGTTTCTCGGTCCTCGAGAATGGGAATATATAACAGAAATATTACACCGTATCGGGCGTTACTGAAGGTAGTTAAATTACCATTTCAATTTTCATACATTCAAAATAAGTTTACAAAATAAAGAATAAGAGATCGGTGCTTAAGTACTTCTTGCACTCGTTATTTACGTTGTAGAGTACCAGTAGCAATTACTTAGGTTCGCTCGAAGAGCTGCCAGGAAGCAACTTGAAGAACCAGCAAAACAGGCGCTACTGCGCATGCGCGTCAACGTTAACGTCTCTAGCCCATGCTTGGTGTCTGGGCTCTTCAAACGCATTTTACTGATCGACTGTAACCGAGGGGTGAACAACTGAACTACTACACGTGATTTTATAAGAATAAATAAAAATATTACATCAGAAGAAATAAAGTGCTTACCTTACAACCATCGAAGAACCACAAACAGTGAACTAATGCGATCAGCTATTGAAAGACAATCGAAAAATCACGGCCACGTACCCTCACTACAAGCCACTTAACTATGCGCATGCGCGAAACTGGCAGCTTGACAGCGCCAGAAAATTTTTTTCAGGTAGCATCTGGCTACTTCATGCTACTTGCTGGTCGCTCTTCAAACAGCTGGCGCCCCACTCCAAGTAACCAGATTTGGGACCAGACGCGCTTCGAACGCGACTTTCGCTCTGCGCATGCGCGGTAGCCAGAAAGCCTTTCGAACGATCGTTTTATGCTTCCTAGCAGATTTTATGGTACAAGCAGTGGCAAGAAAGTTATTTCTTCTATAACCTGTTGAGTATACTGAAATCAATTAGAATGGACAAAATAAACTTTTCGAAGAATATAATATTAAAAAGACTAGAATTAAACCAGATAATATTTTAAAAAGACTAAATTTCCCACTAGATCTAGTTGGAAAACAACAAAATTGGCAACAATGCTCTCGCTACTAACTCTCATTGTTGGCTCGACACGACAATGTCCTGCCCACCCGTAAAGGAGGGAGACTATAGAAAGTTCTTGAAGCTTAGGTTCGCCAGCTATTGCTTTCCGTTAGGTATCTGGCTGACAAGCAGCTTAATATTCTGACTCCTCTCCTCCCCACGATAAAAATGTGACCTTCTTTTACCCCAATAAATGTATTCGCAGTTGCAAATTTGGACAACCTTCAGCTGCAGAATGGAATGACGAAACTTAAGATTTGTGCCGTTTGTGACGCGAACCCGGATTTCCCGCTTATCGTAAGTGGTCGTGTCACCACTTTATGGACAGACCCAAACGTCCATGAGACCTCAGTCATACGCCTACAACCTGTACTCATGTATATGTTATGTATATTCCCTCGTTTCAAAGTCGCTTGCCCGGTGTTAGATGATAAACACGATATTTCAATGTGTCTGTTATTCTGAATTACGGTGTCAAGTTCCTTTGGACGTGCATACATGTCTTAAGAAACTTTACATCGTCAGAGTAATACAGGTATTGGAATGTCTTATTCCTTTTGAATGGTGGGCTCCATGTGGTTCCCAAGGCGTGCACCGACCGTAAACCATAAAATTACCAAATGTGCAGCAACCAGTCGTAATCTCCTTTAGCACGTCCCAAATGTGTCTCTTCAGCGTCACCACAACGCAATTCTCTTTCTATCTTAACCTCAGGTCTTTGCTTGCATCTTCACCGGCTCCCCTCCTAGACGCTGCAATATTATTCATGACAGCAGTCCCTGGAAATTACATGAAAAGTACGACTCTAGAACCACTACGCCGACTTAAAATAAACGGACTTCATCAGGTGCATTCTAATGGGCTTACCATTTTGATACATCGAACCGGTTTCCAGCTTATTAGCCCACCGTCAGGAAACAACTGAAAATTGGAAATGGAAATCGTTGTAAGTGAGGTTTTTATCAAAAATGCGATTTCAGCACACTATTCTGTTCTCTGTTCTCGGTACTCTGTTGCATGTCCGTAGAGTCGATCAGGGAGTCAAATCACGGAGAAAATATTTTAAACATTCATTTTCAGATAATGGATGGTATCATTGCTAAGCAGTGCTGCACTCAGGATTTCCGCTAGCTAACCCTATTAAGCTATTCCCCGTCATTCTAACACATACATCTCACTTCTTGAATTTTAAAGATGTTGCTGAAGCACTGTTGTCAATGCAGGCGTGAAAGATATCCAAATGTAGCACAAGCAAAGTGTCTCGTACGCGTCCACCTCAAATAGCTATTAATATACTTAATTCTGAAGCAGATGAATAGAAAAATGTCAACATGTTCAAAAGAGGAATTACTCATCTGGCATCGCCAAAGCTGTAATACATTAGTAATTTATCGTTACACAGATACAACAGAAGTAGCTAGCGTTTAATATGTCGTGCTTCGTCTGAAAGACAAGCGATGTTTATCAGTTACTAAATAGAAAGACCTGTTGATGATATTGCCATCTTTTCTTCAGCAGCACATGGAATTTTACGGTAGGCTTTACAACATGGGATGCCAAAACTGGAGTTCTGTAGGAAATAAAAGTATTACTGAGTGGTTTTTTTCGATGAAATTATTTTTTTTATTCTTTTGTAAAAATGCAAAGGAAAAGAGAAAAGGTTTTTGTTCACTACAGTTCTACTAGTTAAAACATTACTACTGTATTTTTGTACTTGTCTTATAACACATAAAACGTAATTCCTCTACATTCACGCCACTTTGAATGAAACGTGTCTAATTGGCGCTCAGAACAAGTCAATTTGCAGTTATAGCACTCAGAACGTTCCTAAAAAAATATTTTTTTGTCTCGTCGATTTTCGAGTGATGAGGTGGGCAGCATAATTCGGTGATACCACAGTATCTTCTCAATATTTAGGATACATATAACTTATGTACAAAACGAAACACGTTCTTTTTTGAGTCCCCTTATAAGGTTACATCGGCACTTAGGACGTTTTACACCTCCACATGTGAACTGATTAGAGTCCATACAAGCCAACAGTGCACCAGTGCACAGACCACTAAACACTGCAAACAAAGATATTATCATTAACTGTTGGTTGTGGCATCCAGTCCGAAATGACCTGCGCAAAAGCTTCTCTGTGTGCTGAAAGTACCTTTGCTTCTAATGTTTAGTCTGGTACACACTAGTGTCTGTTGAGGACGCTAATGAGTTTTTTCCTGACAGTGACACGATAAACCGAAAACCGGTTAGAAATAAACAAATTAGTGAAACAAAAACTCAGTTTGTTTGTTTTCATCTGTAAAATATAATCGAATAAATGTTCCTACATTTACTATTCATTTTGTTTCATCTGTGATTAATAAAAATCTTATGTTGTGTGGTTTGTTACGTATTCTGAATATCATTCAATCACTTCATAGCACTCCCCAACTGCTGTCTAAAGACTGTCTACTCATTTTTGTATCTGCTTTAGTTGAGTAGTCACTACTTTTCCTATACATATCATAACTCAAACGAGAATATAAACAGTACTTTTAAAATAACTGTGATACAAAGTAACTCAATTTCTTATATTATTCTTCGTGTATACTAGTACGAAACGGTTTTTCTATGTCTGTTGTATGTCTGTTGTATGTCTGGGACAGTGTTTGGCATGTCCTGTTCCGTGGAACACTGGTGTTCTATGGGAAATGAATAAGTGCTCTTGGAAAAACTACTGATAACACTGAACATTGAAAAATCGAGGATGGAATGTAACAATATTATGAAAAGGAAAAGTGCCACTCACCATATCGCGGAGATGCTGCGTCGGAGATAGGCACTGCAAAAAGACTGTCACAAATAAAGGTTTTGGCCAGTAAGGCCCTCACCAAGAACAGACAACAGATATACACACACATACTCACGTGAACACAATTCACACATACATGACTGTAGTCTCAGGCAACTGAGGCAACATTTCGAGCACCAGCACAAGTGCATGATGGGAGTGACAACTGGTTGGAGTTAAGGTGGAGGCTGGAGCAGGGACGGGGAGGGTTACTAGGATAGGGGTAGCAGACAATGAAGTGCTGTAGGTTACATGTAGGGTAGGCGAGAGTGGGGAAAGGGGGGAGGGGGATAGCAGAAAAGGAGAGAAGTAAAAAAACTGGGTGCGTTGGTGGAATGAGGGCTGTGTAGTGCTGGAATGGGAACAGGGAAGGGCTGGAGGGGTGAAGACAACTACTAACGAAGGTCGAGGCCAGCAGGGTTACGGGAATGTGGGATGTATGGCAGAGAAAGTTCCCGCCTGTAATTCAGAAATCTGTTGTTGGTGGGAAGGATCCATACAGCACAAGCTGTAAAGCAGACATTCAATGTTTGGCAGCGTGCTCAGCAACAGGGGGGTCCACTTATTTCTTGTCCACAGTTTGTCACTGGTATTTATGCAGACAGACAGCTTGTTGGTTGTCATGCCCACATAGAATGCAGCACAGTGATTGCAGTTTAGGTTGTAGACCACAAGACTGGTTTCACAGCTAGCCCTGCCTTTGATGGAATAGATGATGTTTGCGATCGGTCTAGAGAAGGTGGTGGTGGGAGGTTCTATGGGACGGAATTTGCACCTAGGTCTATTACAGGATTATGAGCTATGAGGTGAGGGTTAGGGAACAGACATTGTGTAGGCATGGACTTGTATATTGTGTCGGTTCGGTGGACAGCAGTTCACTACTGCGGGACTGGCGGGACTGGTGGGAAGGATAGTTAGCAGAACACTCCTCATTTCAGTCCACGACGAGAGGTAGTCGAAACCCTGGCGAGGAATGTAAATCAGTTGCTCCAGTCCTGAGTTATGAGGGAAATGCATCCCTGTGGCTGGAAGGTTGAACTTTGGGAGGGATGGGAGACTGTAGAGATAAGGCCCAGCAGATTTCTTTTGTACAAGGTTGGGAGAATACTTATAGTCTGTGAAGACTTCTGTGAACCCCTTGGTATACTTCGACAGGGTACAGTTGCGACGACCATTGGTGGCTAGCCTGTATTGAAGGAACTTTCTGGTGTAGAACGGGTGGCAGCTGTTGAAATGTAAATATTACTGGTGGTTAGTAGGTTTGATATGCGCAGAGGTAGCCATCGTTGAGGTGGAGGTCAGCATCTAGGAAGGTGTGTTGTTGTGTTGAGTAGGACCAGTTGAAGCCAATGGGGAAGACGTTGTCGAGGTGCTGGAGAAATGTGGATAGGATGTCCTCCCCTTCAATCTAGATTGCTAAGATGTCATCAATGAATCTGAAACGGATGAGTCGTTTAGGATTATGGGTGTTTAGGAAGGATTCCTCTAGACGGCCCATGAATAGGTAGGCATGTGTGTGCCCATAACTGTACCCCAGAGCTGTTTGTAGGTTGTTGTTGTTGTTGTTGTTGTTGTTGTGGTCCTCAGTCCTGAAACTGCTTTAATGCAGCTCTCCATGCAACTCTATCCTGTGCAAGCTTCTTCATCTCTCAGTACGTACTGCACCCTACATCCTTCTAAATCTGCTTAGTGTATTCATCTCTTGGTCTCCCTCAATGATTTTTACCCTCCACGCTGCCCTCCAGTACTAAATTGGTGATCCCTTGATGCCTCAGAACATGCCCTTCCAACCAATCCCTTCTTCTAGTCAAGTTGTGCCACAAACTCCTCTTCTCCCCAGTCCTATTCAGTACCTCCTCATTAGTTGTGTGATTTACCCATCTAATCCTTAGCAGCCTTCTGTAGCACCACATTTCGAAAGCTTCTACTCTCTTCTTGTCCAAACTATTTACCGTCCATGTTTCACTTCCATGCATGGCTACACTCCATACAAATACTTTCAGAAACGACTTCCTGACAGTTAAATCTATACTCGATGTTAACAAATTTCTCTTCTTCAGAAACACTTTCCTTGCCATTGCCAGTCTATATTTTATATTCTCTCTATGTCGACCGTCAACAGTTATTTTCCTCCCCAAATAGCAAAAAATTTCCTAATCTAATTCCCTCACCATCACCCGACTTAGTTCGACTACATTCCATTATCCTCGTTTTGCTTTTGTTGATGTTCATCTTATATCCTCCTGTCAAGACACTGTCCATTCCATTCAACTGCTCTTCCAAGTCCTTTGCTGTCTCTGACAGAATTACAATGTCATCGGCGAACCCTAAAGTTTTTATTTCTTCTCCATGAATTTTAATACCTACTCCGAATTTTTCTTCTGTTTCCTTTACTGCTTGCTCAATATACAGATTGAACAACATTGGGGAGAGGCTACAACCCTGTCTCACACCCTTCCCAACCACTGCTTCCATGTCCCTCGACTCTTATAATTGCCAACTGGTTTCTGTAGACATTGTAAATAGCCTTTCGCTCCCTGTATTTTACCCCTGCCACCTTCAGAATTTGAATGAGTGTGTTCCAGTCAACATTGTCAAAAGATTTCTATAAGTCTACAAATGCTAGAAACTTAGATTTGCCTTTTCGTAATCTAGCTTCTAAAATAAGTCGTAGGGACAGTGTTGCCTCACGTGTTCCCATATTTATACGGAATCCAAACTGATCCTCCCCGAGGTCGGCTTCTACCAGTTCTTCCATTCGTCTGTAAAGCACTCCCGTTAATATTTTGCAGCCGTGACTTAGGCCCCTATTAAACTGATAGTTCGGTAATTTTCGCATCTGTCAACGCCTGCTTTTTTTGGGATTGGAATTATTATATTCTTCTTGAAGTCTGAGGGTATTTCGCCTTTCCCATACATCTTGCTCACCAGATGGTAGAATTTTGTCGGGACGGGCTCTCCCAAGGCTGTCAGCAGTTCTAATGGAATGTTGTCTACTCCCGGGGCTTTGTTTCGACTTAGGCCTTTCAGTTCTCTATCAAACTCTTCACGCAGTATCATATCTCCAATTTCATCTTCATCTACATCCTCTTCCCTTTCTACAACATTGCCCTCAAGTACATCGCCCTTGTACAGACCCTCTATATACTCCTTCCACCTTTCTGTTATCCCTTCTTTGCTTAGAACTGGGTTTCCAACTGAGCTCTTGATATTCTTACGAGTGGTTCTCTTTTCTCCAAAGGTCGCTTTAATTTCCTGTAGGCAGTATCCATGTTACCCCTAGTCAGATAAGCCTCTACATCCTTACATGTGTCCTCTAGCCATGCCTGCTTAGCCATTTTGCACTTCCTGTCGATCTCATTTTTGAGACGTTTGTATTCCTCTTTGCCGGCTTCATTTAGTGTATTTTTATATTTTCTCCTTTCGTCAATTAAATTCAATATTTCTTCTGTCACCCAAGGATTTCTACTAGCCCTCGTCTTTTTACCTACTTGTTTCTCTGCTGCCTTCACTACTTCATCCCTCAAAGCTACCCATTCTTCTTCTACTGTATTTCTTTCCCCCATTCTTGTCAATTGTTCTCTGATGCTATCCCTGAAACTCTGTACAACCTCTGGTTTAGTCAGTTTATCCAGGTCCCATCTCCTTAAATTCCCACCTTTGTGCAGTTTCTTCGGTTAAAATCTACAGTTCATAACCAATAGATTGTGGTCAGAGTCCACATCTGCCCCTGGAAATGTCTTACAACTTAAAACCTGGTTCCTAAATCTTTGTCTTACCATTATATAACCTATCTGAAATCTGTCTGTATCTCGAGGCTTCTTGCATTAATACAACCTTCTTTTATGATTCTTGAACCAAGTATTAGCTCTGATTAAGTTGCGCTCTGTGCAGAATTCCACCAGGCGGCTTCCTCTTTCATTTCTTACCACCAATCCATATTCACCTACTACGTTTCCTTCTCTTCCTTTTCCTGCTATCGAATTCCAATCACCCATGACTATTAAATTTTCGTCTCCCTTCACTATCTGAATAATTTCTTTTATCTCATCATTCATTTCTTCAATTTCCTCGTCATCTGCAGAGCTAGTTGGCACTCGTATAGACTTGTACTACTGTCGTAGGCGTGGGCTTTATCTTGGCCACAACAATGCGTTCGCTGTGCTGTTTTTAGTAGCTTACGCGCATTCCTATTGTTTTATTCATTATCAAACCTACTCCTGCATTACCCCTATTTGAATTTGTATTTATAACCCTGTATTCACCTGACTAAAAGTCTTGTTCCTCCTGCCACCGAACTTCACTAATTCCCACTATATCTAACTTTAACCACAAAACAAAAGTGGCGGAGCTCCAGCCTCCTCCTTACCACCACCCAGTTGTCACTGCCATCATGCATTTGTGGTGCTGCTTGTAGTGTGGCCTCAGTTACCTGAGACTACAGTCATGTGTGTGTGTGTGTGTGTGTGACGAATGCCTTCCTGGCCGAAAGCTTTATTTGTGACTGTCTTCTTGTTGCGCCTATCTTTGACTCAGCATCTCCGCTATAGGGTGAGTGGCAACTTTCTATAACATTATTAATAACATTGCGTTTTCATTCGATGCCTCCATGATATTGATTTAACGAGCGTAAATTTCATAACCGACCATGTCGGCGCCACAAAACGTCACGTGAGAATGAATAACAATAACATTAGTCATTTTTTCCAGTTAATATTCTTTATGAAAGTAGCTTACACCGTGCTGTGGCTATTAACTTGGTCCCTTCCCCTTATTAATAATAGTCGGCAGAAGTTGGAGATCGTCATTGTTTGAACAACTGTCAACCCATGCGATCTAACAGCGTGGTTACAAGATGCTTTCCTGCCTGAACGTTAAATAGTTGTTCAAAATATCGTCCCTCATCTACTCGTTGTGCAGTCGCGTTACAACAGTTTCCTTATAACACCTTACTTAATAATGACTACAAAAAAGCACCGCATTTCGACATGAATGAGTTTGTAACGCTTTTTTACGGAATCCAGTCGATCTGTATGGCACGAGTATGAATATTTTACAGTGGTGCAAAAATTTTCAACTTGTCTTAAATGTAGAGAAATGAATAATTGTGCGCTTCACAAAACGAAAAACGTAGTATCGTATGACTACACTGTTGGGATCGGCGAACTCATACAAATACCTGGGTGTAACATTTTTCAGGGATATGAAGTGGAATGATAACATAGGCTCAGCCTTGAGTAAAGCAGGTGGTATATCTCGTTTTATTGGTAGAATACTGCGTAAGTGTAACCAGTCTACAAAGGACATTGCTTATAAATCACTAGTGCGACCGGTCCTAGAATATTGCGCAAGTGTCTGGGACTTGTACCAAATAGGGTTGACAGGGGTTGAACGCAGAAAAAGATGAGCAGCCTGAATGGTCACAGGTCTGAAACTTCCTGGCAGATTAAAACTGTGTGCCGGACCGAGACTCGAACTAGGCTGTCGCTAAGCCAGGGCACACTCCACTGCAGTGTGAAAATATCATTCTGGTCACAGGTTTGTTTGATTGACTGTCACAGTGATACTGAAGGAAATGAAGTGGACGACTGTTCGAGAAAGAGGTTAACTATCTGGAGAACGTCTGCTAACAAAGTTTCAAGAACCGGCTAGGTGTGATGACCCCAAAAGTATTCTACTATCCCTACGTATCGCTCACATGGGGGTCGTGAGTATAAAATTAGAATAATTACTGCCCGTAGAGATGGCTTCAAACAACCATTCTTCCCGCGCTCCATATGAGGATGGAACATGAAGAAATCCTAATGACTGGTACAATGGAACGAGAATGGATGGGAATGAATCTGTAGGTGTAGATGTATATGTGGACATAGGTGTAGAACGAAGATGGCAAAAAGTCGTTTCAGTGCACTTCCAGCCCCCTCAACAGTTGTGATCACTTTGGTTCCCTTTCCTGTGTTGACAGCAATCTGCACAGCAATCGGTTAGTTATCGCGGAGCACAGCACTGTCGACAGAATTGCAGATGCATTTTCCATAAATCTAATTAAAATACATCAGTAAAATTCTAGTTAATTGTTCAGAATACGGACGTCTAAATTCTACAGGAAAGTAATCTGCGGGAATAATATGTAATTCACAAGGGGGTTTATGTTGTTTTATGTTCTGTGTACAGGGTGATTCATCTGCCTCTACCATGCCATTTTAAGCAACGCGCAATGATCAATCTGGTCTTCAAAAACAACGTGCGAGATTTTCATGTTCTCTCGCTCACTACGCGCAAACTGTTAGTCCTACAGCAGATAGGCACCGGAATTTTTTTTAGGATACTTAACGTAGTTAAATTCTGGACTGCGATACGTTTTCACCGGAGGCCACGGTTTGCGAGTTATACAACAAAGACGTACAAAAGTGGGCTCCAAACCCACCCTGACTCCCACACTCATCCCTCATCAGTCTCAATTTCTAGTATATGGCTCGTGGCAATCCGTTCTTCAACAAAAATTTCCAACTACAAGAACTGTTCCCGATATTCTTTTTTTTGTCTGTATTGACTAAGTCATTACGGCATCAGCATAGCTGGCTATTTCGTTAACACCATTAATTTAAAAGTGCTCGCGAGGGTAATGAAAGAAAAACGACTTTTGCAAACGTTACGCTAAAACTAATTACGTTGACAGTTCGATCCAACCTTACCACTTACAATAGCAGTAGTTTCGTAGTCAGAAGGCCTCATGAACACAGCAATGTAAATGTTTATTTTATACTTTTAAAACTAACAAAACTGGTAGCTAACATTGACACAAACGTCACTTTTATCATATGTAAGTGGTCGACGAAGCCGGGGCGTAATAAGGCCTGCCAATGAAGCTCAAAAAAGGTCGAATGTGGAAATTACTTCGTGTAGTCGCAAATTTTTAAACAGTGTAGGAGGGAGAGCCACTGGCCGCTGACGGCTGTGTGTCGGAGTATGCGTGTCATAGGATGTCCCTTTTGTGTCTTTTTATTAAATAACTCGAAAATTACGGCCTCTAGAGAAAACGTATCCCAGTACAACATTTAACTACAATGGATTTCTTACAAAAAGCTCTTGCTTGTTTTTTTCGGTAGTACTAATAGTTTGCGCTCACAGAGCGATAGAATATGAAAATCTCGCGCGTGGTTTTTGAGGGCCAGATATATCACTGCGGTTTGCATAAAACGGCATCCATAAGGGAAGCTGAATCGGGCTGTATATATTTTTGCTTTTATTCGTACGTGACATTAAGAAGCCACATCGCGTCTGTTAACAACAATTACAAGCAACAGTGTTTGTTTCGCTCGGTGTGGGTGGTAACCTTTACAATCAAAATACGCGCACTCCACGACCGTCTCACTCTGAATAAATGCTATGAAATAATGAAAAATTAGCTGTTGGTGGGTGAGCCAACCCAGAGAAACTAAACAGTACATCTTCCATTCCATTTATTAATTATCCGCGTTTTATTGTAATTGTACTGTAGTAGTCGGCCAAATACATGATTGTATACATTAGAACCCGTTTTTGCCAATTAATTACTTATCATTTATTAACTTCATTAACCTTCGAAGTAAACAAGGTCATCCATCAGAGTACAAGGCTTCTCAAAGTGTTCCGTCAGAGGTAAGTTGGGGAACTGCTGTGTTAGAGGATATTTTGTATATAATACATAAAAATATTTCACTGTGTCGGTCAAAAACATTGACCTATGAAGACAATGGTTTCACTATTCTTACCTTCCCCTTCCTCCACCTCGCCCCCCCCCCCCCCCCTCTGCCCCCTAGTTCCAACCGCCACACATTACATTCTATTGTCTTGACATCTGAGCAGAACTATCGATAGTAGAGGAGAGGCTCATTGCCGGCCGCGGTGATCTAGCGGTTCTAGGCGCTCAATCCGGAACCGCGCGACTGCTACGGTCGCAGGTTCGAATCCTGCCTCGGGCATGGATGTGTGTGATGTCCTTAGGTTAGTTAGGTTTAAGTAGTTCTAAGTTCTAGGGGACTGGTGACCACAGATGTTAAGTCCCATAGTGCTCAGAGCCATTTGAGAGGCTCATAACTCACCCAGGGGGTATCACGGCTCACTGACGAGGAACCCGTTGAGTTCGAGGTCGCAAACGAGCAATGACGTTTACAGCATTCGACGTCCCATGTATTGTCTACCGTTCAACGACAGTATTGGCTGCTCATGGCAACAGGGGCAGGACTAGGGGTATCCAATGGTGAGCACAACGTGAGTTTACAGACCGCACTTCAACTGCTTAGTCGCCGGACGGAGTGGCCAGGCGGTTCCAGGCGCTACAGTCTTGACCCGCACAACCGGTACGGTCGCAGGTTCGAATCCTGCTTCGGGCATGGATGTGTGTGATGTCCTTGGGTTAGTTAGGTTTAAGTAGTTCTAAGTTCTAGGGGACTGATGACCTCAGCAGTTAAGTCCCATAGTGCTCAGAGCCATTTGAACCATTTGTTTGAACTGATTAGTCGACGAGTAACTCACAGTGCTAGCGTGGTGGTGGTGTTGATACAAAGCAGAGCAATGGCAACGATAAATACAACAAACATTGCATTAGATATACAACAACAGCTGCCGACGTTGACATTTCTTCAGAGAGGAGCCCAAAGAATTTCGCAAAGTAAGAATGAAGTGTCAGATGAAATATTAGCGTTTGTGCAAAATGAGTCAGTGGATATGTGGTGTCGTATACTCTCGACTCTGTGGACAATGTGCATTACGAGTACAGTGATGACGATACGACTATATGTACTTAACAAGTGGAAGTGGTATTGAAACATGCGCCGAGCCATGTACGAGTGTTAACTGAAAAGTAGTGCATCAACCTTCGTAACTCTTCAACAGTTGGCAGCATTGGTATGCGGCAGGTACTGGTTTGTTCTGTAGCCTCTTCTATAAAGCTCCAGTTAGCGAGAAACCTTAGCATTCAACGGTTGTGTTGTTACAGTGCAACGTATGGAACCCTGCGCAGACGGTCGGTCAATGTGATTTAAGCAACGTGCGGTCATTGAATTCTTGACAGCAGAAGGTTTCACATCAAAGGAGATTCATCAGAGAATTAAAGTAGCTTATGGTGATTGTGTTGATGTGAGTACTGTGCGTCGTTGAGCGACTGAGTTGAAAGATGTTGACGCGGGAACATCTGACCAGCGTGACAAACAAAGAGTAGGACGTCCTGTGACAGCAACCACCGAGTTTCACAAGCAAAATGTTGACAGATTGATTCAGGACGATCGTCGTATCACTAAGAGAGAAATTGCAAACACAATCGGCATTTCACAATAACGTATGGATCACATTATTGCTTTGCTTGGCTATCGGAAGATCTGTGCACGATGGGTACCCTGGATATTGACTCCTGAAATTTGCTTGGCCGTGTGACTAGGGCCTCTCGTCGGGTAGACCGTTCGCCGGCTGCAAGTCTTTCGATTTGACGCCACGCCGGCGACTTGCGCGTCGATGGGGATGAAATGACGGTGATTAGGACAACACCCATCAGTCCCTGAGCGGAGAAAATCTTCGACCCTGTCGGGAATCTAACCCAGGCCCTTAGAATTGACATTCTGTAGCGCTGACCACTCAGCTACCATGGGCGGACACTCCTGAAATGATAGCGCACAGACTTGAAATTTGCGAGGAATTCCTGCCGCGTTACAAGAATGAAGGTGACGCCTCTTCCCATTCTGCTTCCATTTTCTGATGAGTCTCTTTTGGGGTGACACCGTCTGCTGTCAACAATTCAATGACTCCACGTTGCTTAAATCGCATTGACCTACCGTCTGCGCAGGGTTCCATACTTTACACTGGAACTGTAGAGAAGAGGCTACGGAACAAGCCAGTACCTGCCGCATACCAGTGCTTCTAATTGTTGAGGAGTTACGAAGGTGCAGGCATTACTTTTTCAGTAAACCCTCGTAGTTCATCGTCGCTGTCGGACGGGTATCCAGACATCCTGTCTCCAATGAAGCATAGTAGAGGAAGATCGTTGTCCAAGGAGCGGATACTAAAATAATTATGTACATGAGAGATCGTCTACAGAATAGTAAAAAAAATAATGAGATTTCGAAGAAGTCTGCAACAGTACGATCATGTAGTGGATAAGATAAACTACAGATATTCTAGGAAGGGCAAGGCACTAGTGACAAAAACTGGTGTTTGCGTGTATCAAGGACGGTCGGCACAGATTACATGATAATCATGACAGTGACTTACTACGTTATGCACATGAAATTGCGCGCTACGTAGATACACTGATTTCAAGGGAAGCAGTGAACGGTTGCAGAACTTCAAACAGTACTACAGAATTCGAAGGCGTAAAATAACGACATTTCAAACAGAGAGTCCACTTAACGATGCACAGCAAACTGCGAAATCTATCCCAACATGAGATAAACAAATTTACCCCATCGGTTGATGAGGAATTTTTTTCATCTCCGACAGTTAGGGATTTAAGAGGAAATGCATATGAAAGGAACCCTGGAAATTAGAGGTACCGAGAGAGAGGAATCAAGATCAACTAACATCAATGCCTTAACGCAATGGTATGCAATTACGCCTACCGTTAATCAGAATGGTAAATTGGCTGGAAAGTTATTTATTGTGCTGCTAAAAGTTTGAGGTGCTCTGCTCCTACAATTCTTTCTCGTGAGCGTGACCTTGCAAGGGCACTAGGGAATGTTTACATCACAGCAAGCAAAAATAGGAAAATGGGCGTCAGAGGACTACAACTACGGTATAAGCACTGCTTTTGGCCAGTAGCTGGTCAAAATGACTTGCTGTTGCTTGGTTCCTAATCTGCGTACAAAAATCATACCACTTTAGAGAAAATTATCCCTCGTGATAAGTGTGAGACATCTCAGTTAATACGTTCGGTACCACACTTGTTAGGGGTTGCAGATATCGACTGCGGTCCGTAACAGATATCGCTGGACCAGCGGGTCGCGACTAGCGCCGCTCAGCGGCTTGTGACAATATCTAGCGAGCTCTCGTCCACTCTTGCTCGGTACAACTAGGAATCTAGCAAAGCCTTCATCTGATAGGAAGCAACCTCTAACAAGACGCTTAGAAACATATGGCATAAGTAATGCCTCTCTAAATATCTGTTTGTAATTATTGTATTTATAGCATATAAAGAAGCCTGTAACACAAGTGAAGTACAATATATATAATTTCAGTCTTTACAGATACAGACTATGCAGCCAGCTCCTTACCGACTGTAAGGTGTCAGGCAAATCCAACACCTTCCATGAAAACCCTGACATGATAAGCAAATCCAGTGGTATGTCACATAGCTCCGAACAAATCGTGACATTAAATTAACCAAAGTAATACGAGTAACGAGTGAGCAAATGGAATACCACAGACTAACACAAGCCGTGTTAAGCGAGAAGGCCCTACGATAAGGGACGGACATCCACGTCGCCAGCTAACCGCTACGACCACAACACCCGCAAGTTTTAGCGTGAGACTTTTTCGCGTCTCTGTTACATTAGGACCACCCCCCTCTGTTACGTTGCAAACTTTAAAAACATTGCCCCACCACGAGAAGTATAACGTTTCTCATTGGATAGACAGAATTTCTGTAGGCGGATCTTAAGGTTAACATTGAGACCCTGATTGGTCAGATGAAAACACAGCCAGATAGTTTTTTTTTAAACCAACCTCGATAAATTGTAGTAAGGAGAAGTTAGAAGAGAGTTGCTTCTGAGAGGGCGAACTGGACGGAGCTGCGCCGCCCCCCCCCCCCTGACGAACACCGACAAGGTAATAAACGCACGCGATGCCACATAACAGCGCATAAGGCTTCACTCAGAACTGCAGAAGTCTCATCTGTTACATCCCCTTTTTGCGTAATACTAGTGTCGATCGTCAATTAAAGCTCATGGTGTTCACATTTGCCACTTGAAGTCAAAATCTGAAACACGAAGATTTTTCTGTTATATAGTTATTGAGAAGGCACATCAGCCACTGTAATTTACGACAAGTTCGATAAGTAATTAAAGATAATTGAGGGTCACTGTAGACCATTTTGATAGTTTGCTCTTTTGTGAAACTTAATTTAAACCTAGATTATAGATGTGATATGGCATAGGTCATCCTTCGATCCATTGTAGAACTTGGAAACCCATTCAGGGAATATTCGTTAACATTTTTGTTGAACGCAGTTGGTTTTTACCATCCTGTATTAAAACATTTCCGTTTATCAATAGTTCAATTTATAAACGATGTTTTGTGAGTAGAATAAAATTTCCAATGGTAAACTTAACTGCTTTTTCGACGTTATTTTTACCAGCTAACTAAAAATAGGAAAGCCTTGGACCCTTTCCACAAAATTTAGTTAGTATTAAGATTCCTTTACAGCGAGTGCAGTGGAGCTGACGCTGAAATCATTAAGTATTTGGTTATATCATCGCTAGTCTCACTGAACTCTTCTGAACTCTACATGTCATGTGTGGTCTGGCGTCTCCTTACCAGCAACAGGTCCCAGGTTCAAACTAGTCAATTCCCTAAAAAAACACGCTCGGAGCATCGATGCGCGAAAGTGGTAGGGAGACACGATATAGAACAAACAGACACCACGCAGCATGTTTAGAAGACTTCACTGCCAAACCTGTAATATATGTTTATATTTAGGATTGGTCACCTGTCATCATAACAGCTGACGACGAAAACCGTAACAAATACCGCCTGAAACAACTGGACAAATCCAGCCTCCAACTCTTGTTTTTCTATGCCTATAAAACATATTAGCGCACCATCTGCAGCTACGCCTTCAAGGATGGCCTTTATCACGATAGGCTCCACGACAGACTGTTTCGCATTCGATTGCATGCCGTCATATGCTATCAGTTCTCTTCATCGGGTTACACCAATTATATATGCATTCTTTAAGACTGGATACCTAGCTGAATGTCCTACATAGATTGTACTCCCCAGGAGTTCGCCTTCGATGTCTATCGTGCGAACCTGTGCGATCACTGTGGGGCGCCATTTTTCATTCGGTGTTCATGGTGCAATGAATTCTATGTTTTGAACATTTTTTGAATGTTTACGATGTCCATTATATGAAGAGTAGTACATACATCCCATAGAAGGTTGATTCTCTATCTCTCGGACAGTCATTTCCTGTCGCCCACCTGATGCACAAAGTCAGTCGTTAGCAGCTAATATTTTTCTTGTCATAGTTCTTAACTCAATAGTTTCAAATGACCCTTATTAAAGATTTAACGTGTGGCCTCGAACTCAAGTGGTTCCTTGGGGCTGTTTCTACGATCAGTAGGTTCGGTAGGTGTACGGTACGGTACTCTGCAAGCTGAGCCGGTCTTCGTGTGTGTTACGTGCCAACAACTGGTTGAAGTCTCGTGGGCCTCGTCGATTCGTGTGCACTACTGAGCAAGGCGAAGTGTTTACCTGGCCGTCGCGGCAACCTTGCCATGTTTACACTCGAGCAGCATGAAGCGGAAGCACTCACGTACACTTACAAGTGGAGCGCTGCGCTTCTGTACGCGCCGCTGAGTGACATACCTAATATATCACGAACAGTCACATAGTGTACAGTACGTCTCACCTAAGTTTCCACGACTCTTCGCTGACCGCATCCATAAGCTACCTTCCCAAGTGATGTCTTTATATTCCACAGATGTATCTTTTGTCTTATTGTCTGCCGTTTCAGTCACGGGTGATACGGTCAACCGTTCATTTCAATCTACGCCGACTTATTTTCTTATATTTTCAGTTTTCTCATCTGCCAAAATATCTTTTCACCTGTAATTGCTACACACTCTAAGAGCTTAAGCTAGTATCTCAGTAACGATCGGAAAATGATCACATGGTTTACTGCTTCGTGTTCTTGGATAGTACCGCTGACGTCCTGGGTTGGATTGTGTGATTATCCCAAATTTTTCTCTGTTGGGAAGAACAGGAAAGAGATACACTTACTGTTGTGAGGCCAGTCAGAAAGCTGCTTGAATATAAAAGCAACGAAATGGACGCTCAAATTTTCGAAGTAGCGTTACGTCGACATGCTTCCATGTTTCTCTAAACTATAGTTAATAAATCAATAAAAGGATGGCTACTATTTATGGTAAATCAGTTTTTATTAAAAAAAGAGAACGTGTTATTACCAAGAACTGTGTTTCTTACATTGACACTAGCACCGTAAACAGAGTTTTTGGAATTAACTTAAAACACCAAGGAAATCTAGTACAGTAATGTTCAGAAACGTGTTTTGAGATGAAATATTTGCCAAAAAACCGTAAAGGAAAAAGAGCCAATACCTTTCAGTGAAAAATGACGCTGATTTTCATTCATCACAGTGGAAACATTCTTTTTTGTCGATGGAATGCATTTTTGGACATTTAGCTTTCGTCTCTTCACACCGTGGACCCATGTAACATCGTGATGCCTTGACGTTTTGGCTGACTTGGTCCCACTAGGACTTCTACTGCAGATTCGTCAACCCTGCCATCATTTACAAAATGTTTGCAAAGAACTAGAAAAAACTTTTGGAATTAATTTTCCTCTGTTTCATATTTACTATCATCAATGACACGCCAAGTTGTTTTATAAAATCTTGACACACCTCCTTGCTATTATTTGATGCTTCCCATAATATCAAAATAGTTACTGTAGATATGTTGAACAACTCTCCAAATACTAACCGAGCGAGGTGGAGCAGTGGTTAACACACTGGACTCCCTTTCGGGAGGACGACAGTTCAAACCCGCGTCCTGCCATCAAAATTTAGGTTTTCCGTGATTTCCCCAAATCGCTTCAGGCAAATGCAGGGATAGTTTCTTGCAAAGGGCGCGGCTGACTTCCTCACACATCCTTCCCTAATCCGATGTAAGCGACGACCTCGCTGTTTGGACCCCTCCACACAAACCAACCCACCAACATAATCTTAATCCTAGGCCAACGCCTAGATCTTCTCAGCACTAAATGATTCCCACATTTTGGATTAATTGCGTCCACACCGCCTTCAGTTGAACTGTAAAATTCGGTAGTTTCATATTCGGAAGACTGTGAATTAACCTCTGGTAAAGGATGATGATGATGTTTGGTTTGTAGAGCGCTGATCTGCACGGTCATCAGCACCCGTACAAAGTCGCAGTGTTTTCACAGTCCAATTTTTACACAATCCAGTCTAGCCACTATTACGAATGATTATGATGATGCTGACGATGAGGACAACATAAACACCTAGTACGCTGGCAGAGAAAATCCGCAACCCGGCCGGGAATCGTACCCGGGATCCCGTGGTGAGCGATGCGTCGGTAATGCTACTGTGGTGTCACCGCCAGACACCACACTTGCTAGGTGGTAGCCTTTAAATAGGCCGCGGTCCGTTAGTATACGTCGGACCCGCGTGTCGCCACTATCAGTGATTGCAGACCGAGCGCCGCCACACGGCAGGTCTAGAGAGACTTCCTAGCACTCGCCCCAGTTGTACAACCGACTTTGCTAGCGATGGTTCACTGACAAAGTACGCTCTCATTTGCCGAGACGATAGTTAGCATAGCCTTCAACTACGTCATTTGCTACGACCTAGCAAGGCGCCAGTACCAGTTACTATTGATACTGTAACAATGTACCGTCAAGACCGACGTTCACCATTTAGGGATTAAAGTTAAGTATTCCACCAGCTACGTCCGTTTTTTCTAAATTCTAATTTCCTTGACCTGTTCCAGACCTCACGCCAGCCTGCGTGAGCTAAAACGCGTGCCTTTCGGCTTCCTCTAGTAACGGTGTTGGCTCTCCTGCCAACCCACAACAACTATAATCACTGCTTCATTCTTTATTGGCACATAAGATACTACAGTTTTATCATGACCATATCCGAACAATGACGAGTCAAATCGTCTTGATTTTTTTGGCTGAAACTTTTTTGTTATTTCGCGTCTTTTCTTTTTCTTGGCAACGTGAGTTAGACCATACATTTTCAAATCATCTACTAGCTTCAGCGACGAAAACGAACTGTCAGCAGTGATGTTCCTGATTTCTGATGTATGGGTTCTGCTAACATTAGAACGCTTCTGGCACCGACAGTGATATATTACTCGGTGATGTGTGTTCTCTGCCCAAACATATGGATCAAATGGCTCTGAGCACTATGGGACAACATCTGAGGTCATCAGTCACCTAGACTTAGAACTACTTAAACCTAACTAACCTAAGGACATCACACACATCCATGCCCGAGGCAGGATTCGAACCTGCGACCGCAGCAGCAGTGCGGTTCCGGACTGAAGAGCCTACAACCGCTCGGCCACAGCGGCCGTCCCTGAATACGAGGGTTGTTTTTTAAGTAAGGGCCGTTCGCGCGTATAGTCCCGTAGTTCGTGCGGACGCCGCAACAAGCCACCGTGCCACTTGCAGGCATCCTTCTCGTTCACACTGATGCAAGTTGCAGCTCTGTAGCTGACGTGTACGCATCGCTGTGCTACTTTATAATGTTCACGATTATTGAATCGCCCGCCGCGTGTGAGATACGGTCAGTGATACGTTTTTTGACCGCGAGAAGCCTATCAGCTGCAGAAATTCATCGTCAGTTAACAGAAGTTTATGGCTTGAATGCAATGACTGAAGGTAAAGTGCGTCAATGGATTAGAGAGTTCAAAAATGGCCGTCAAAACGTCCATGACGAAGAACGCTCAGGCCGGCCCTCTGTGATCACTGATGATTTGTTGGCTGCAGTCGAAACAAAGATTCGTGAGGACAGAAGATTCACAATTTCCACTCTTTCTTTGGAATTTCCACAAGTTTCAAGATCGGTTTCGTACAAAATTGAGTCTGAAAACCTATACTTTAAGAAACTGTGTTCTCGGTGGGTACCCAGACTCCTCACAGAGAACCACAAAGGGAAGAGATTTGCCACTTCATTGGACTTTTTGATTCGTTACGAGGAAGAAGGGGATGACATGTTGAGCCAAAGTGTCACTGGAGATTAAACATGGGTATCCCATATCACTCCCGAAAGCAAGCGACAATCGATGGAATGGAACACACAACCTTACCCGTCAATGTCAAAGCCAAAGAGACGCTGTCAAAGCGCAAAATTATGGCAACTGTGTTCTGGGACCGGCACGGTGTTTTGCTAGTGGACTTTATGCCACGAGGAATGACAATCAACTGAGATGCCTATTGTGCAATTCTAAAGAAGCTCCGCAGAGCAATTCAAAACAAAAGGCGCGGCATGCTGACAAAAGGAGTTTTGCTCCTGCACGATAACGCTAGGCCTCACACCTCTCAAAAGACTCGGGATTTGATTGATTCTTTTGGCTGGGAAGTTTAGGTCCATGCACCATACAGCCCCGACCTAGCTCCTAGCGATTTTCACCTTTTCCGGTACCTGAAACACCATCTTGGCGGGCAGCGCTTCAATGACGACGATGAAGTGAAAGCGGCCGTAAACTCTTGGCTGTCGGTGGAGGCGGCCGAATTCTTTGAGGAGGGAATTAAAAACTTAGTTGTACGATATGACAAGTGCTTAAATAAACAAAGCAAGTAATGTAGAAAAATAGGTAAAAGTGTGTAGAATCAGAAAATAAAAGTTTTTTTTTACAAAAGTATTCGTATCTTTAAAAAAAAAAATAAAAACAGCCCTTACTTAAAAAACAACCCTTGTATATGAAAGCTGGCAATAAGTAACGATTTTTTGCGTTGCATTGTCACATAATTTTAAAACAGAATTATCCAGGTTCTGATTACAAACAATGTCTTCTGAAAGGTACTAACATTTACTCTAAACATAAATGTCTGGAAGAAATATAATTGGCTCTGAAACTTCCTGGCAGATGAAAACTGTGTACGAGGTCTTGACTCCAACTCAGGTCCTCTGCCTTTCGCAGACAGGTGCTCAACCAAATGAACAACCCAATCACAACTGACGATCCGTTCCCACAACTTTGCTTCCACCGGCGCCTCACCTCGTACCTTTCAAACTTCACAGAATGTCCCTGCGATACTTGCAAGACCAGCCATTTTGGAAGAAACGATGTTGTGGAGACATGGCAGCCACAGCCAGGGCGACGTTTCCGGAACAATATTTTCACTCTGCAGTGGAGTGTGCGCTGTTATGAAACTTCCTGAGGGATTAAAACTGTATGCCGAACCGAGGCTCGAACACGGAACCTTTGACTTTCACGAGAAAGCACTCTACCGATTCCTTTTCATTTTTTGTTTTTCAAGCGATTAAGAATGAAGACAACGACAGCAAAACAAGCGGTTTTGTTTCCAGAATGAGATTTTCACTCTGCAGCGGAGTGTGCGCTGATGTGAAACTTCCTGGCAGATTAAAACTGTGTGCCCGACCGAGACTCGAACTCGGGACGTTTGTCTTTCGCGGGCAGGTGCTCTACCACTGAGCTACCGAAGCACGACTCATGTCCGGTACTCACAGGTTTACTTCTGCCAGTACCTCGTCTCCTACCTCCCAGACTTTACAGAAGCTCTCCTGCGAACCTTGCAGAACTAGTACTCCTGAAAGCACACATCAGCGCACGCTCCGCTGCAGAGTGAAAATCTCATTCTGGAAGCATCCCCCAGGCTGTGGCTAAGCCATGTCTCCGATATATCCTTTCTTTCAGGAGTGCTAGTTCTGCAAGGTTCGCAGGAGAGCTTCTGTAAAGTTTGGAAGGTAGGAGACGAGGTACTGGGAGAAGTAAAGCTATGAGGACGGGCCGTGAGTCGTGCTTCGGTGGCTCAGTGTTAGAGTACTTGCCCGCGAAAGGCAAAGGTCCCGAGTTCGAGTCTCGGCCAGGCGCACAGTTTTAACCAAGCGGTTTTGTGTTTATTTTCAATTTACTGGTCGCATAAACCATTTTTTTTACAGTAAAACTTTATTTTTTACTTTTGTTTCTCACGAAAAAAATAGAGGGGAAAACATACAATGCGTTCATATGTTATGCGTAATGAAGAACTAGAGAACATACAATTACGATCAAGTCGACACCCTACAGACGAAAAATAATGAAAATTGGCCACCGCCGAAAATAAGAAGAAACAAGCAGCAGAAAAACAACGACCATATAGGAGAGTAAGGAAAGCAATGCCAGTCACCTTGACTTTATTCTTGTCCTTGTCCTAGAAGTGATTTCCGTACTTGTCAGTGGCCTACTAAATAGTAGTGTGTGAGCACCGAACCCGCCTAAAACGACGCATTCCGTGAGTCGTTCAAAGCAGCTGCCTGTGCAGCAACCCGATCCAGACTGTGAGCGAGTGCAGATATTGCACGCTATTTCTAGTGGAGTAGTAAAGATGCTGGGTCACGTGGTTACGGTTGCATTACCTGGGCTATTCTTTGCGTGGTTCTATTGGAAGAATCGGTTGTTTGGACAGTTTTAATGGACGTGAACAGCTTTTCAGTGTGAGAAGAGTCACTCTCTGAGAGATTTGCATTGATTTACAGTTAGCATCAATAACAAAAAAACAGAAGTTAAGAACGCCCTCACGACGAAACTAATTAAATAGCCAAAATGGTATCTGCACGCTGCCAGCTTGTGGGTTGATACTCTCAGAATCACAAGTCGGTCAGGCTTGTTTTGGACACATCTGCTCAAAGAATATTCTATTTCGCAAGTACATTGGTCCGAATACTGGTATTACACAGTCACATTGAAATCACCTCCTCATACCCGGAAAGACACTGCTGCAGGGTGAAAAGGGGGGGGGGGGGGTCGGGAATCCAAGAAGGAGCTACCCAAAAAATTAGCATAGTACTGAAGGTGTCTTGGATTCTACATGAGAAAGGTAAAGGGATCTTGTAGAAACATACAAAAATCAAGAACGCTTTTATCTCCTTCATGAAATAAGTCTGATGTCGATAGGCCTTTTACCCAATTCACTATGTTGGCCTATGTATGTTGGAAATAGGTCTCATGCACGAACAGAGGCGACTTCAGTGCAGCCTTACATAGAAGAAAGGAAACCATTTCCCAAATCAGTTGCAAAGCCTCTGTAGAGGATCCGCACGTCAGTCGATGTTCATCCATGTCAAGTGCGTGACACTGGGGCAATCTGTCATGTTAATGGCACGTAGACGAAGCTTTGCACATATTTACCATTAACAACTAGCTAGCATGTCAGGAGTGCGTCCGTGTCGAGGAGGACGTGATTCACAGAACGCCAGACCACAGACCATTCAGCATAGGATACTGGCTGTCCATCACATCCCCGGCATGATCTCTCATCCTGAGGAAAGAAACACCACGTGACGTCGGGTTCCGGTTTCAAAGCAAGTCGGTATGGTAGTAATTGCGTTCGATGAAGAAGGTCATGACATGTGAGAGGAACATAGAAACATGCGCTGCTGCAATGCGTGCCACTCAGAAGGGAGAGGCCAGTTCATCAATCAGCGCCCCCGTTAATCTGGTTGAGTGGGGAGTCAATGGTTTAACCATCATACTTGCATAAAGAGCATCCGCTTTTAAATGAACGTTAACAAGGCCCAGGATACAGTCTCATGGAGTAAGAGTTAGCGTGTCGTAACAGACTTCGATAATAAGACAAACACTTAGAAAGTAGCCAGATGGGGTAGTCGCAGTGCCAGATGGACCCACTGTATCATGTCTAATGTTCACAGGAGGCGTCCATAGTTAAGCGAGGCCGTTTGCTGTACGTCATCTGTGAAGGTGGTTCTCAAACAGTTGAGTTTGTCCTGTTACGTCGCCGGCCGATTTGACCGAGCCGTTCTAGGTTCTTCAGTCCGGAACCACGCTGCTGCTACGGTCGCCGGTTCGAATCCTGCCTCGGGCATAAATGTGTATGATGTCCTTAGGTTAGTTAAGTTTAAGTAGTCCTAAGGCTAGGGACTGATGACATCAGATGTTAAGTCCCATAGTGCTTAGAGCCATTTGAACCATTTGAACCTGTTACGTCAGTGGTGAAGCACTCTCTTCTGGAAGACCTCTGCCAACGATCGTAGCACCAGACTTCATCAGATTCACATGGCTTCCTTCAGCAGTTCCATATTGATGATCCATTTCAGCGCCTCTCGCGCTTCACCTCCTAATCGAACCTAGAACTCCATGTCATCATGTACACATATCAGATGAGAATATACCCCCTCGTTGTGATCCCAGTCAGCCGGCTCCGCGTAACAGTAGCTCAAGAGTGGTGGCGTGGAGAAGCATCGACAGCGGACGTCTCTGGTTGAACGACCCGACGAAAGCAACGGGGCCCGCTGCACGGTCATTGAACAACACCGGTGAAGTGGCACCTGAGTGATGCGTACAAATGTCCAGGGAAGCTCATTTGTCGCAGCACTGACTCTAGGAAGTCATGACTCACTCTATCAAGGCGTGGTCGACGTTTACCACCACTAAGGCACCGTGAGTGTGGCAGGTCGATGCCAGGGCTATGATATCGTGATAATCGCTGAGTGCCGCCTGATTGTTACTGTCATCATCGAAGCACGTTTGATTCTCAGACGTGACCTAACGGAAGACGCGCTGAAAGCGAGCGGCAAGAATGCGGGTATAAATTTTGAAATCACAACTTCACAGGGTCATCAGCCGATAATGTCCAACTCCCTGACCCCCAGGCAGCTTGCGGACGAGGGTGAGCAGACTTACGACGAATTATGGCCGGAAGAGAAACTCAGGGTCCATCAGTTCTTGATACATCTCAGTCTACCGGTTGATGAAACCATGATGTCGAGGATTTCTCAATTTCATTTCATTTATTGCATATTTAAGACCTTTGCCTGAGACTTAAAAATGTAGGTCGTCCATTATACGGTTTTATATGTCGTTGTACATTGTTCCACATTAATAGTAAAAATTGTTTTGAGCAGTAAAACAAGGGTAATAACAATGAGTTAAGAAGAAAAAAGCGTAGTTGTTAGAAACAGAAAGTTAAAATAATGAATGGTAGTAATTTCAGGTGGATGGGCCTCGTCAGAAACATCGAGTCTGTCTGAAGTAGCGTACAAAATTGTCTTCTAATATCACCAAATGAAATATACTCGTATCATGAGTGGCTGTGCATGTGTTTGTTTCTACTGTCTGACAACTAGTACTACCATTAAATTCTTTAAGTGCTTATATAGTGCATACCCACTGTACTACTTGTGTTACTATAACTAGAAGCGGTTCTACATGTTTAAGTGTGTTGTTTTTTCATATGTTCGTGTGCTTGGTGCTGTTTCCCTTGACCACTACCTTAGATGGGAGTGTTCAAATGGTTCAATTGGATCTGAGCACTATGGGACTTAACATCTGCGGTCATTAGTCCCCTAGAACTTAGAACTACTTAAACCTAACTAACCTAAGGACATCACACACATCCATGCCCGAGGCAAGATTCGAACCTGCGACCGTACCGGTGGCGCGGTTCCAGACTGAAGTGCCTAGAATCGCTCGGCAATGGGAGAGGAGCGTCGGATACGCATCCCCATATTCCTTAGATGTAATGATAGTCTCGTTGCTCATATTAGTAAATTTCCTTTATATTATTTACGTTTATTTTGTTATTATTTTACATTAACACATTCGAAATGCAGTTTTGATACATTAACCACTCATGTGGCATATCTGTTTTTCTTCCAACTATCTTATATATCTATTTCAGGTGTTATGTGACTCCATGTATCTCAGTGTCTGTGGCTATGGCTGCGTTTGTCCCCCACCCTTGTCCCCTCCCTCCCCCAGAGACCCTGTTGTTGTGTTTGTTATGTTTCTCTTCGAGATCTGATGCATGGATTTTCTTGTTCTTGAAACATTATCGGCGATGTTGCCTAGAGCATACCATTTGTCTGGGTCGCGTAACTTTCTTTGATGTCATTATATTCCGTTACATGTCTTATCTGTGACAAAGTGTTGCAAGGTAATGCCACATGTTAAGGAGAACCGTACGCGCCGCATGTGCACGTAGCGCTCTGCCCTAGGGCCTACGCGGTTTAAATCCAATGGGTACGGGCCGTGACCGGCGAGGAAGTGGACCATGCGCGGCTTGCATCTGCATGCTTCACCTGCAACTGTTCGCGTATGTTGGGGAAGAAGGAAAAACACGTCTGCCTTTGTTGGTCGTCTCCCACTCCCGTTGCCACGTGTCTACGCGCCAGCTGTTTAAGTGGAGTGTGTGTACAATCGTTTGGCCTGTTATTTCTAGAACATTTTCGAGTCTGTCCTCTGTACCCAGAATGCCGCTGCTCTGTGGCGGATACTGATGTCAATGGGGCAAGTTTCCAGAATAATACACAAGGCTTCTACTGATGTGGTGACAAAACCACCCGACTTTCTGAGTAGTAAGCCCCTTTGTCCTCGCCTTGGTCCTTTCTATGTCACAGATGGCGCGCTCATGCACTTGCTGCGAAGTATACTATGGTTTCTAAAAAAGCTATGTGGTAAGTTCGTACCCTCTTTACAGGTAGTCTGTATTGTGTGGTATTTAGCCTTTTAAGTTTGTGCGTCAAATGGTTCAAATGGCTCTGGGCACTATGGGACTTAACTTCTAATGTCATCAGTCCCCTAGAACTTAGAACTACTTAAGTCTAGCTAACCTAAGGACATCACACACACCCATGCCCGAGGCAGGAATCGAACCTGCGACCGTTTGTGCATCAGTTTCGTCATTTTGTCAGTTGGCTGTCTAGTATACACATTGAAAGAAGGTCGTTCGCCAATATGCATTCCTAAATATACTGTCACTTGTTACTTCTCTATGTTAATGTTATCTGCTTTAACAACAGGGTTCCGTTTTAGTGTCCCTTTGAATAATAGATGTACTGTTTTGTTTGAAGCCATTTTGAGTTCTTTTCTGGCTGCACCTATCACTTATATTTAAGAGAAGTTGTGTAGTTTTGTTTTCTAAGTTTACCCGTGAGTCTTCTATAGAAGTGAGTACCCCGTTTATTTCGCCATCTGAACTGAAATTGTTTAGGAGCGGCTCGATACCAATGTCCCAAAATGTTGATCCTTGCGGCCATCCTTTCGCTATTTTCTTGACTTCTTTCTTTTTTCTGCAACTTACTCTGCTGTCCTATTTTTGCAATAATCTGATAAGCGGTTATAAGGGGGAGTTGGCACTTCCATCTCCGTCACGCAAGCGAAAACCGCAGACTACCAAAGGTAGTTAAAAGCACCAACGATGTTGATTAAATTTCAACTGCGTATTTATTAATTAACTTTTTTATACTTGGGATTTACTCATGTAGAACTTTATAAAAGACATCATATTTACCCCAGTGACTGTAACACTTTCTTTATTTCACGATTGCAAGTTCGGCCTTAGGCCATTATCAAGTGAAGCTGAAAAATACAGAATGTTTTTAAATTATTTAACAAATTTTTTGTGTATCTTGATATCCGGCCGATTACACAGAATGAAAAATGAAATTTGCGTAAGCATGTTACTTACATGTCAACCTAAAATGAGCTGACACATTTACATGTCGTTGTCATTACTATTAAACACATTGGTGACGCTGTCACATAGTGCGAGCACACATATCCATATGTCATAAAACAACATACTCTGTAGACACTCATGTTGGTTAGCCCATCACTAGTCACATTTATTGGTCTTCGTGTGCATTATTTCTAATGTGCGGTTGGCTGCGACAACGTCGTCAATTGATCTCCCTAAGACCGTATTGGTGTGGTCTGAGGCCAAAAAACTGCCTCTGTGATTGTCGTCGATCACAAAGGATCAGTTCCTGTACCCTGGCCAACGTGTATAGCAAGCTAACTGACTTTTACGTTTTGGGGTCATTTGGATCCCTATCCTCTGATTTCTCAATAATCACCACGTTGGCTGTTCTTGTTGCAGCGTTTTGGAGGAAGGGATAGGTCCCCTAGCAGTTTGGACACTTCTGCACTGCTATGAAATCCTTGATGCTTAGCGCCTCAAACTGTAAATGGGCTGTCTGACTTTGTAGCAGCAGAAAACTAAACATGGAAGTGACTTCCAGAATACTGTTAACAGTGCGTTTTCCTCTCGGTCCTGTTTTCAATATCATACTTACTTGTGCCTCGTTGAATTCGTCCTTGGTGATGTGGTGGGTCAGTCGGTGTGGTAGGTACTAGGTATACTGCCCACAATTGGCCAAATTTCCGAAGCCATTGTTGGCAGTATATCTAGTACTGAGGCTATTGTTGACAGAATACCTAGTACCTACCAGCTATTGAAGGGAAGGTTGACACATCGGCAGATGTGACTCCAACATCGAGCGCAAGTGATGAAGGTGCGGCCTATCGAGCCAAGGTTCGAAACAGCCTTGAATTCCTGAAAGGACTGATTACAGGTGGGAAACGGGCAGGGAACGAGGTAGAGGCAACCCTAAGGAGGCACAATGCGGTCGCTTCCGTGGAGATGGCACCACAGAAAACAACGCCTCACCAGTCAAAGCACCAATGTTAGGCACGAAAAGGAAAGCGTCTAAAATAGGCAGAAAGGCAACAGCCGATGTGCAACTAACGGTGACATCCAGCTACCAAAAAGGAAGCACACTGCCAAGGCTGCAAGGCTGACTTTGGACCGACCCCTCCCAATCGCAAACAGGTCTGTATCGTTCACACACGCTCCGCAAAGTGCGAGCGAGGATCTGCCAAGTAAAACGAAGGAGGCTGCGCCACCACCAATTGTGGTAGATGGACTAAAGACTATAAAAGTCTGCAGCTCTTCATGAAAGCGACGCCCGTGCCCCAGTTACATTAAAAACAGCAGGAACTGGAACGTATAAGGCGTAAACAAAAACGAAATCCTCAAGATACGCATTGAGGACCTGCACTTGTATACATACTCTCCAGAGCAAAAGAAGCTCCCCAAAGTTGTATTCCACTGCCTACTTGAAGGAGGAGAAATACGGTATGGGATCAGAGACAGCTCCCGCATGAAAACACTGCGAAGAAACAGGCAAACGCCACTGTTTTTTTTACAAATCTTGGTTGATAATATAGCTAACAGGAAGACCTTTTGTTGTGGATTGGCTGGAGCCAATCCACGGGGTTTTGAGGAAGCCGAAAAGCACGCGTTTAAGCTCACGCAGGCTGGCGTGAGGTCTGGAACAGGACACGGAAATGGGAACTTAGAAAAACAGACGCAGATGGTGGAATAACTTTAATCCATAAATGGTGAACATCGCTCTTGACAGTACATGTTTTACAATCTCAATATTAACTGAACATGGCGCCTTGCTAGGTCGTGGCAAATGACGTAGCTGAAGGCTATGCTAACTATCGTCTCGGCAAATGAGAGCGTAATTTGTCAGTGAACCATCGCTAGCAAAGTCGTCTGTACGACTGGGGCGAGTGCTAGGAAGTCTCTCTAGACCTGCCGTGTGGCGGCGCTCGGTCTGCAATCACTGATAGTGGCGACACGCGGGTCCGACGTATATTAACGGACCGCAGCCGATTTAAAGGCTACCACCTAGCAAGTGTGGTGTCTGGCGGTGACACCACACCTTTCAATTGACAGCAGTCTCGAACGTAACGAACGACCAGGTTGAGTAATACCCCCGGAAAAATCGTAGGGGACAGTGGTTTTAATGCCAAGGGCTTAATCAAGTGGCGAAGTACTGCACAATACTGCCCCTTCTGTGTTAAATGTGCGAGGCAGAACGAGAGCAAGCAATGTCCAACTCCGAAGACTGACACCCCAAAGTGCTACAATTGTGAGACGGCTCGTATTGCTAGTTACTGTTGAACCGTGACTTATTTTCAAAGAATATTCTTAAGAATTTATTTTATTTACTAGCGATTCATCAAGAACCTTAACACATTTAATCACACTATGTAAGCATGGAAGTAGTTGCCAGGGAGTAACTGATGAAATCATAACCAAATTCCTTTTAAGAAATGGGAATTTTATTCACTTTCATAGTGCCTAAAAGCTTTTTTTAAAAAACAAACATGTTTAAACTATAATCAGAAAGCACCGTCTAAATATCAAAGTTACAATTCATTCAGTTTTGACTGTATGAGCTTTCGGGCAGAGAACCTTGCCGCTCCCTTTTGACACGGCCAAAGTTAAGACTGTTCACAACAGCCTCTTAAAGACTACACTGGTGCAAAGCTGCAACACACCAGATAACTTTAGACTAAGAGTTTTAACAATTTACACAAGCACACAAACTATGCACCCCCCCCCTCCCCCCGTAGGAGGGATGGAAATGGTACAAAACACTAACAACTAAAATATTAACCTTGCCACCGAAGGTGCAACTGGATTTTAACATCTAAGAAAAGTCTTACGGTGAAAGGGAGGCAACATTATATACTAAAATGATCATTTAAAGAAAAGCCCACCATGAAATGCAATCTTATATAAAATTCTACAATGTTGGCCAAACAATAGTTAAGATGCTCTACAGAGATGTTCTACACAGATACTGCCTCTCAAGATCATAGGCAATAATATCAAACTTCCTGGCAGCTTAAAACTGTGTGCCGGACTGAGACTCGATTTCGGGACCTTTGTCTTTCGCGGGCAAGTGCTCTACCAACTGAGCTACCCAAGCACGACTCACGCCCCGTCCTCACAGCTTTACTTCTGCCAGTACCTCGTCTCCTACCTTCCAAACTTAACAGAAGCTCTCCTGCATTCCAAAAATATCAAAGTTTCCAAAGAACAAAACGTATTTCAGGTATTAGGCCGTTACACTCCAAGCGAAAAATTCGTTAACACACCAAATCCGACAAACGTGACAGAGGCAGCTACTAATGTACGGTAGATCGGTAGGGAGATTACCGAACAACCTGAACCGCAGGTTGCTCTAACCCGCCCCTACTCCACAATGGAAAAACGGATCACTCAACTTATAAACAACCACCTTCCCGCGGGTGGGCAAACGGAGAAGAATGGTGGGTCGACCCCAAAGCAAAACGGCTGGTGACCTTACCAAGAAAACAAGTAGAATTTAACAAGAGTAAATCAAACAAGATATCACCAGTCACTTCTAATAAACTGCGATTTCTCGAGAAGACCTGGCGCAGCACCCCCAAATTGCTCTCCCGAACTGTCAACTGCCAGCCGCTTCAACGGACGCAGGAAGGCGCGCCTATCTCCCGCCTCACGGCGTCGCAGCTCGCACTGGCCAGACCGATGTCGTGGGTTGACTCCTGTTGCTCTCGTGTCGACCGCGAAGTCACTACCCCTCGCTATACGCCGCGGTCCACTGGACTCACGTGGCAACCTCACATGCGCCGACGCTCAAGACGGACAAGTCATCTTGTGTCTCAGTGCGCGACCGACCAACCAATCGATCCAACCGCCAATGACTATTACCTGAGCAAACTCGAGCAGACGGCGGCCTAACGCGCAGACACTTCTAATAAACTGCGATTTCTCGAGAAGACCTGGCGCAGCACCCCCAAATTGCTCTCCCGAACTGTCAACTGCCAGCCGCTTCAACGGACGCAGGAAGGCGCGCCTATCTCCCGCCTCACGGCGTCGCAGCTCGCACTGGCCAGACCGATGTCGTGGGTTGACTCCTGTTGCTCTCGTGTCGACCGCGAAGTCACTACCCCTCGCTATACGCCGCGGTCCACTGGACTCACGTGGCAACCTCACATGCGCCGACGCTCAAGACGGACAAGTCATCTTGTGTCTCAGTGCGCGACCGACCAACCAATCGATCCAACCGCCAATGACTATTACCTGAGCAAACTCGAGCAGACGGCGGCCTAACGCGCAGACTCAGATGCAGGAACTGAGCCCCGACCGGGCGACCACTCGCTGAGTTCTCTTCCTGGCGGAGTGGAAATACTCTCATTTTGCCGGCATTAAAGGTTGATCCGAACGACAGACATCCTGGCACTCCGAACGACAGACAGACACTAACTGCGTAACAAATGCGGACGAGAGACAGACTAGCAAGCTGGGGACAAGAGACTGACCCAGACTGACCGACTGGCGAGCTCGTAGCACCCCTTAAATGCACGTGAACAGGCAACCTTTCCCCTTTCCCACCAGAGGGAGACACCAAAGCTGTGATTATCTCAGCGGCGCCACCGCCAGAAACGGAGGGCGACTGCTTCACACTACGCGCTGCGCCGCTCTCTTCAGAACAGCACTTTTTACCACGGGTCAACTGCGGGTGCTCAGTGTTCAAAATAGCCAATTCCAAGCAGCGGGCAATCAACGTTCCTGCAAGGAAGGTACAAGCTGGCGTTAGCTACAGCAGCGTCCCAAAAAGAAACAGGCGCACCCCGATGACAAAACGGGGACGGATAGGTGCTTGAATGCTCACTCCGAATCAGTACGCGCATTCTGCTGATAGTGGCGCCACTGAGCAGGCTGCTAAATCGGCGGCAGGCGCATTTGGGAGTGGAGAGCATACTCACCGCAAATACAGTTGAAGAAAAACAGGAGAACATCACAAATGAGTTCCATTCCCTGCTGTCAGCGATCAAGGAAATGATTAGAACTCTCCCCTACCTATTAGCTGTTGCAGTGACGTCAATCACTGCGTCCAACCTCCAGCAAGGCAAACCAAGCCATGAACAACGGATCAGCTGTTTGCGTGTGTAACGCGAATGGGATACGAGCGCAGGCAGCTCCTGTGGGACGAGGCAGTAGACATCTGGTTATTCACAAAAACTCTTCTAAAGCCTAGTGTGTTCGTACGAGCGAAAAAACTACGTCTGCCACTGATCCGATAGGTTCAATGTGGTTGGAGGAGCCACAGTCTAGATTAAGACGACGATAAAGCGCCATGTGGAGCAGCTGCCGCAACTGCGTGTACTAGAGGCCACTACTGTTGCATTTTTACAACATCTATAGGGAAAATTATATTCTTAGTAGCCTAATGGCCTCCACAGGGGTGCCGTCCAGGTGGTCGAGAGGTTCTAGGCGCTACAGTCTGGATTTGCGGGACCGCTACTGTGCAGGTTCGAATCCTGCCTCGGGCATGGATGTGTGTGATTGTTGTGGCGTAAGAAGCTAGCTACGCCACACTGAGAAGGGAGCCGAAAGGCACGCGTACACACACACCGACTGGCGTCAAGTCTGGAACAGGATAAGTAGTGAATTCTCATAAGAAAAGTATGCAGCTCCTCAAATACTTATCTTTTATTTATCCTTGTGGTACATCGCTCTTGATAATACAAATAAGACTATCTTCAGATACGGTTAATGGCGCCTTGCTAGGTCGTAGCCATGGACTTAGCTGAAGGCTATTCTAACAGTCTCTCGGCAAATGAGAGAAAGGCTTCGTAAGTGTAGTCGCTAGCAAAGTCGTCGTACAACTGGGGCGAGTGCTATTCCGTATCTCGAGACCTGCCTTGTGGTGGGGCTCGGTCTGCGATCACGCAGTGGCGACACGCGGGTCCGACATGTACTAAATGGACCGCGGCCGATTTAAGCTACCACCTAGCAAGTGTGGTGTCTGGCGGTGACACCACAGTGATGTCCTTGGGTTAGTTAGGTTTAAGAAGTTTTAAGTTCTAGGCGACTGATGACCTTAGAAGTTAAGTCCCATAGTGCTCAGAGCCATTTGAACCTCCACAGGGTCTACCGGACCAAACGTACGTCGAGGCGCTGATGTCCATCTGTGGCAAACTCTTTTCGTGGGGGACTTCAATGCCAAATATTCCGACTGGAACTCCAGAGTGACGAACATCTGTGGAAGCCGACTGCTGTGCGTCGTTGGAAGGCACAGTGGCCTTGCACTGGGAGCCTATGACGCCACAGTATACCCTACGAATGGAGGAAAAACGGACGTCCTAGACATCGCACTCCTAAGGGGAGTGGGAAATCTCGCCACACCAACCATGCAAGTTGCGCTGTCGTCTGACCGCATCCGAGTACTTGTCCGTCTAGAAGTGCTAGGCGAACAAACGGCAAACCGCGGACGGCCATTGGGGAAAGTAATTGGGAACAATTTAGGGCCGGCCGGAGTGACGAGCGGTTCTAGGCGCTCCAGTCTGGAACCGCGCGACTGCTACGGTCGCAGGTTCGAATCCTGCCTCGGGCATGGATGTGTGTGATGTCCTTAGCTTAGTTAGGTTTAAGTAGCTCTAAGTTCTAGGAGACTTATGACCTCATAAATTGAGTCCCATAGTGCTCAGAGCCATTTGAACCATTTGAACCAACAGTTTAGGGAAAACATGCAAGGGTCACCCGATACAACCCCTGACGTCGAAATCGCGGCAGTAGACGAAAGAATCAAGAGGTTCATTGAGATGGCTCTAAAAGCTGAGGACTCTGCCTCGCCTTGAGGTCGTCAAAGTGCAAGGGGCAAACTCGCGACAGCTCCCCATAGAAATAACAAAAGCGACTGCGCATGGAAACCGAGTGTTATGGAAACGACAGCTGACGAGATATCCAGCCACCAAGCGCTATTTAAATTGGCGCAGGAGAGACCTTAAAGTAGCGGTGGACCATCACCGCAACGGGGAATGGGCGGGGAAAGAAGCCTCCCTCCGATCGTACTGCCTCAAACGACAAAGCACTGAGGAATCACCAGCGAATCCTCCCGCTACAGGTCGTCCATGACACCAAGGCCAGTACCCTGGGAGACGTCTTTGAGGACAACTTCATTCCTGAAACTTCCTGGCGGATTAAAACTGTGTGCCGGACCGAGACTCGAACTCGGGACCTTTGCCTTTGGCGGGCAAGTGCTCTACCATCTGAGCTACCGAAGCACGACACACGACCCGTCCTGACAGCTTTACTTCCGCCGGTACCTCGTCTCCTACCTTCCAAACTTTACAGAAGCTCTCCTGCGAACCTGTAGAACCAGCACTCCTGAAACAAAGGATATTGCGGGGACATAGCTTAGCCACAGACTGGCCGATGTTTCCAGAATGAGATTTTCACTCTGCAGCGGAGTGTGCGCTGATATGCAACTTCCTTCAGGTTCGCAGAACAGCTTTTGTAGTGTTTGGAAGGTAGGAGGCGAGGTACTGGCAGAAATAAAGCTGTGAGGACGGGCTTGGGTAGTTCAGTTGGTAGAGCACTTGTCCGCGAAAGGCGAAGGTCCCGAGTTCGAGTCTCGGTCCGGCACACAGTTTTAATCTGCCAGGAAGTTTCATATCAGCGCACACTCCGCTGCAGAGTGAAAATTTCATTCTGGAAACTTCGTTCCTGTCGACGACCTCATCAAAGAGGAACACGTACGTCTAAGTGTAGCAAAAGCTGACAGCCTTCCTCAGTGCCCAGTATGAAGATGAAATAGAAACGATAAAAGTTTAGGAGGTGGAGGCTTACATCAGACTCCTAAATCCAAAGAAGGCCGGTGGAGAAGGCCAACTTGAGAACATAATGCCCTTCATCGCATCAGAAATATTTCAATAATATTCTGCAGACAGGCAACTTCCCTGCTGCATGGAATCATGCAGAGGTGGTTGCCATACAGAAACAGGGGAAAGACCACAGGCTCCCACAAAATTATGGGCCAATCAATCTCCTCCCAGCCGTATAGTAAGTCTTCGAGAGGTTGTATATAGAGAGATTTTGCAGAGCATAGAAGCAGGAGGCCTAATACCGCATGAGCAGTTTAGCTTCCGGCGCGGACACAGCACGCAACATCAGCTCACTTCTCCTCGTGGAGGAGGAGATGTGTACCTAGGCAGTGTTTCTCGATATCTCCGAGGCCGTCGACTGGGTGTGACATGAGGGCCTTCTCTACAAATTATTCGTATTGGGGGTACCGACGCCGCGCTTCAGGCTCATCGCGTCATACCTCAGGGATAGGACCTTCCATGTTCGCGCCAGCGATGGCACATCAATGGCCAGACAAATACTATTCGACCTCTGATGACGTACGCAGCCCCTGTCTGGGGATACGCTGCGCCCACACGCCTGCGCCATCTGCTGAGACTCTCACGGAGGTAATCCACAAACTGACCACAAAACTATACAGAAACTCCAGACATTCGCAGAACCCGTTCATTCTGAATCTGGGGAACTAAGCCACAACCATAGATGGAAACATAAAAGACCAAAAGACATACTTGCAAGGATCTAACATCTATGACCAAGTACACGCAAACACAACGGTACAGGTAAACCCCTGTTAATCAGCCATCACTACTGGATATCCAGTTGGAACACGGAAGCCATATCGTACACTACAGACAGACAAGCTACACACTCCCCCCCCCCCCCCCCCGCAACACACACAGTGCACAGTGAGATGATCTATGGTCGATCTCCCACTAATATATAACGATCATGATTGTTCCAGAAATGCAGCGACTGCAGCAAACCGGAATACATCGCCATCGCGTGCCACGGTAATGATGCATGATACCCACACTAACAACCCCAACCTTGCATGAACTATCGCAGCTAGTAAGCCACTACTGCTCTTACTACCCATCCCACTGTCGCAGAGGTATTTTCCCACGGCACGAGCCTTGGCACTTTTTTCCCCCTGCTCTTCTAATCGCTACCCTCATTCGCGTTTCGTCCACTATCTATCACCTGACGGACCGTGTTAATGCGCAGTCTTACCCAGACGCGCGGATAACATCAGAGCCCAGCATCCTGTGATCCACCTATTAGATAACTAACATGTTCACGGAGGAGACAGTAGAACTTTTGGTTTGGTCACCACGTTGGTGCGGGCGTGGAGGGGCTCCATCTTTTTTTAAAAGCTGCCCATCTCTTTTTAAAAGCGGGAGGGCCGCAAGGATCCGTCATTACCCCGCTGCTGTATTTTCTCTACACTTCCGACACACCGAAAGTGGACAAGATTGCAATAGCCGTGTTTGCAGACGATACGGCCCTGTATTAGTGTGGCGATGACCTCACTATTTTCCTAGTATGCAAACAAATCAGGTACTCCCTGAAAGTAAGAACGGAACCTAAACCTAACACTGTGATACATTGGTTAGGAAATCAATTTAAAATCCCAGTGGTCTTATAACGCTTATCATGGCTGCAAAATGTGGCAAGCTTCTTTCATTTCCGCAGCTTTGAATTGCAAGGGCTGTTGAAGACAACAGGGTGAGGTATCGCCTAATGCAGGGTCAAAGAAATTTGTAAACGTCAGAAATTTCTTTGGATTATACACACTGGTACTTTTGGATATAAAAGTATTGTATAGTATGAAGAGCCAAAGAAACTGGTACAACTGTCTAATATCGTGTAGGACCCCCGCAAGCAAGCAGAAGTGCAGCAACACGACGTGGCGTGGACTCGACCAATATCTGAAGTAGTACTGGAGGCAACTGACACCATGAATCCTGCACGGCTGTCCATAAATCCGTAAGAGTACGAGCGGGTGGAGATCGCTTCTGAACATCACGTTGCAAGGCATCCCAGATATGCTCAATAATGTTTATGTCTGGGGAGTCTGGTGGCTGGCGTAAGTATTTAAACTCAGAAGAGTGTTCCTGGAGCCACGCACTAGTAATTCTGGACGTGTGGGGTCTCGCAGTGTCCTGTCGGAATTGGCTGTGTCAGTTGGAATAGTAATATATTGATTATTCCTTGTTACTGTAGTGTTATCTTGAAGCTGTGAGAAAGGAGGACAGGCGTCCCAAGGCGCGGAAGCAGAGACGATGCTGAGGGCAGACGAAAGTAGGTGAGATATTGTTACATGAAGTAATCCGTAAGGGAAGATCCTTGCGAAAATACAGACGCCCCCAGGCACGGTTCCAGGGCGTTAGTTACTCTTCAGGGAATTAACATGCAACTTCATATGTCGTCTAGACGCTGTAGTAGGTTGTCACCGTAGTAATTTGTAACCAACAGGCACGTACTGGTGTATAAAGCTAGCTTGATACTAGCCCTGAGAACAGCAACGTCAGTAGACTCACAAGCGTTAGAAAGAGAGCGAAAACTCCAAAAACTGTTGACCTAGCAGTCCCTAATCCGGGGAGCCCGAGGGGCGGGGCTACATGACGCATAGCAATAACGCTGCAAGCCCTCTTTGGCAGAGCAGTTACGTTTAGCTTTCAGCTGAACAATGTTGATACTAAATACGGACTTAGTTAGTGCGACTGCATTAACATCCCAGCCTTAGGAGAAGTAGAGGGGAGCTGACTAAACCGTGACTGGCAGGCAGCTGCAAGAGACCTACGGGATTGGCTGAGTGGCTTTACGTGGGAAAAACAGTGCCCCCACGCGACTCTTTAAAACCCCTAGATTCCAGATTTTGGCAGAGTTCTCAGTTTCGATTTGGGCGCCGAACCCGCGTCATTCAACTCCAGCCTCGGTCCAGCTCCGCGTAAGACTGCTTTCTCTCACTTAGAGTGCCTGAGTGAACAGTGTCACTTTCAGTATGCTTTGTTTTGCAATTAATTTGTTGCCTTAAGATGCTGCTAGTGTTTGCTACTGTGGTTAGCATCCACTCCTTGGACTTCTGCACTGGCTTCTGTTGTAACAGTGTTATTCATGCTTTTTCTAACCCTAGAACTAGCCTCCAGTGTACTAATTTGTCCTGTCTCAAACGAACAAACCCTGTTTGTCCAAGAGTCTCCGAAACGAGTTCCCTACCGAGTCTCATCACCTGCATTTCTAGTAAATGTCTGTAGCAGTGTTGGCTCAGATAGAAGAAAACAAATTCCTTCACTGTGAATTACCCTTCTGCCTTCTGCTCTGAACCGCTGCCGGCCTGTGTGGCAGAGCGGTTCTAGGCGCTTCAGTCTGGAACCGCGCTACCGCTATGGTCGCAGGTTCGAATCCTGCCTCGGGCATGGATTTGTGTTTTGTCCTTAGGTTGGTTAGAGTTAAGTAGTTTTAAGTTCTAGGGGACTGATGACCTCAGTAGTTAAGTCCCATAGTGCTCAGAGCCATTTGAACCATTTTTTCTGTACCACTCGTGAGCGCAGACTGACCAGCAACCGCTTTTTTCCTCTCCCACCTATGTCAGGACACGACAGAATGCATAATGGACATGAATGGATGCAGGTGATCAGAAAGGATGCTTACGTACGTGTCACCTGTCAGAGTCGTATCTAGGCGTATCAGGGGTCCCATATAACTTCAATTCCACACTCCCCACTCCATTACAGAGCCTCCACCAACTTGAACAGCCCCTGCTGACATGCAGGGCCCTCGGATTCATGAAGTTGTCTCCACACCCGTACAGGTCCATCCGCTCAATACAGTTTGAAACGAGACTCGTTCGACCAGGCAAAATGTGTCTAGTCATCAATAGTCCGACGTCGGTGTTGTGGGCTTAGGCGAGACGTAAAGCTTTGTGTCGTGTAGTCATCAAGAATACATGAGTGGGCCGTCGGCTCTGACAGGTCATATCGATGATGATTTACTGAATGGTTCGCACGCTGACACTTGTTGATGGCCCAGCACTGAAATCTGTCGCAGTTTGCGGAAGGGTAGCCTTCTGTCACGTTGACCGATTCTCTTCAGTCGTCGTTGGTCCAGCTCTTGCAGGTTGTTTTTCCGGCCACAGCGATGTCGGAGATTTCATGTTCTACCGGACATCCGATATTCACGGTACACTCGCGAAATGGTCATACGGGAAAATCCCCACTTCATCGATATCTCAGGGATGTTCTGTCCCACTGCTCGTGCGCCGACTACAACACCGCGTTCAAATCTTGATAACCTGCCATTGCTGCAGCAGTAACCGATCTAACAACTGCGCTAGTCTTATATAGGCGTTGCCGACTGCAGCGCTGTATTCTGCCTGTCTAAGTATCTCTGCATTTGAAAGCGCATGTCTCTACCAATTTCTTTGGCGCTTCAGTATATTAGCTGTTACCCATTGAAAGGGTACAGTACTGCCCGACATTGAAAATAGGTACAACATACTTCATTATTTTTGTCAGAACAACACATTTTTTTTGTAAAATAACTCAATTTCAATTAATACAGCGAAGCTGGATACCGGTGTGGGAAAGAATGACAATTTATTTATTTAATTGATTACGTGTGCACTCCCACAAAGTAAATCCCTACATCCAGTTTGGTGAGATCTGTGAAATGAATGAATGTATGGTCGTCTGCTAACCGCAGATAGTGAATGTGCAATATATGATCATCTTTGAGACGGTCCTTTGGTCACCTTTGGTGGGACCAAAGAGATGAAATTTACCTGAGCTTTGAGCGCCTGAAATGTGGCTGACCAATACGGTAGCAAGGTGCTCCCCCACTTCAGCAGAGGTGTGAGAGAACCTGAAGAACGGCCATGTTTCAGCACTCTGCCGCTGGATCTTGTGTTGTTAAGACCTGTCTTAGGTGTGCTCCGTAAAGACAAAAGAGTGGAGACATGGTATGCATGTGGAATATTTAAGAGTAGTTTGAAATAATAATTTCTCTATTTCAGGAACTTTTGTGCGGAGAATTAAATGTCAGGCAGGTAATATTAATGGGATCGTAGTAATCTTCGGAAGTGACCGACGGTCACAATGAAACCACGTGCAGCAATAAGTTGAAATACTTCCGTGTGCTTAAGTGATGCTGAATTACTAGCGTATGTACAATAAGTTGAAATATTTAAGAAATAGCGTGTGTACCATAAGTTGAAATATTTAAGAAATGACGTGTGCAGGACTTGATATTAGAGACGAGTACTTCCACATGGTGAGTACTGTGTGAGTCTCAATCTGTGTATGAGACAAAGGATAAAGAGAAGTACTCGTCCATGGTATCAGTTGAGGACTCGCGTGTGTGATGAATATGTTCTTAATATTACTTTGCGTGATATGATTCCGTGTGACGCTAGATTCAAACTCTGAGAGAGAAGCAAGGTGAGTCGGCCGTCTATCCAGCAACGCCACTTGGCTTGCATTGCACAGGAAGATGTGCATATATCTCCAGAGTTCATAGTAGGAAAGTAGAATTACAAAGTGGGGCAGTGTCATGTGAAACTGGGATAAATACTAATTGAAGTGGGAAAGCCGAAAGTGATAGTGTTGTGACTATTTATTGTATTGTATTCCATGTTGTAGTGTGGTGTATGTCATGTAATTTGGGTATGTGTGGTTTGCATGGGAGAGTAGCAAGGTAGTTTCAAAAGATTAGTGGGTTATGCTTGTTCCTTCTGTACCGCTCGATCTGGAGGAAAGTTTCGTGATGATTGTGAGAGTCGAAGTGTGAGATATAATAAAAGATCCACCATCCTATCCAGAAAGTGCACTGTAGCGTTAAATAATTACGAGACCATAAGGTAGAGAATCACCAATGTAAAGCCAAGCCCACAGGGCGGAATTTCTCATGTGTTATTGTTGTAGGTTATAGAATTTGTGTGTTTAGGTTATAGAATTTATCGGAATAAATAAGATAGTGATAAGAAAAAGATTGGTGGCCTTTTCCTTCGAATTGTATGTTGTCATGATATCCAGAATTTATAATGTGTGCGCCACTCGTATGCAGTGCGATGGCCACGTGTTGATAAAAGCTGTTAAATAAAAAAAGAAAGAAAATGTGGTATTGCCAGCGCGTAGTGAACAGTCAGAGTTCTGTAAATTACTGATAGTCAGATGCGTGGTTCCGTTGCGTATTATTCATACAGGAGGATAATTTGTAACTTAATTGTGAATACGAGAGTTCATGTTACTCGATAAATAAGAATGAATCCACTCGCTTGGCAGACCACTCATCTTGCAGGCGTGACTGCTTGATGCCACAGTATGAGCAAGGCATGTGGGTGCCTCTCACCATGACTATGTTCGCATATCATTGGTTTTGTCATGATGAGTGATGGAAATAAGCTGTTGTAAGTGCAATAACGTCAGTTGCCCTCACGAGTCTGCCTATTCCAGTAAGCATAACTCATGATATTCATCCTCCTCTGCTCATCCTTTCCCATCACTGCAAAGCGATGTATGTGGAGGGGTGTGGTCAGAAGTACACGATGCGTATATTACTACTGAATTATCTACAGATTCTATAACGTGTAGTAAAGGCAACAAATGTAATATATTTTTTTAAATTGATCATGCTCACTGATTTAAATAAATGGTTCCATCCTGTAGTTAACCATCTTACAGGTCGATTTTAATTTATTTCTACAGCAGCTTATGTCCCTCCTCAGGGTTGAAGCAAATTCCATACACAATTTTATCGAAGTCGGTAAGTGATTAAATCGCGAAAACATAACAAACTGATTTACTTTCACGTTAACAACAGTTAAAAGATGGATTAAACATGTTGAGGATTGTATAAGCATTGTACTCATTACGTTGTATCGTATAGGGTAGAACATACGAACCAATAAAGTATCTTCACAAATGTGATAATGTAGGTAAAAAAGTCAAAGATCAAATAGCTTTTTATAAAGAGTAAGATTTTTTCAAATTCGCATGCTTCAAAACCTACAAACCACATAGTAAAATATTCTCGGTTTTCTAACCGCCTCAATTCTAATAAAATAAGAAACCGAGAAAATTTTATTCACGCATGCCACCGTTGAAGTGGTCTAACAGTCCCTGTTAAGATATTCATGTATAGAGCAGAGTTTCCTATCAAAAAGTTTTCTAAACTCTGTTTAAACTGTGTTTTATCTGAAACCAAGTTTTTAACTGCCATCAACCTTAAAAAACTTGGTTTCAAATGAATTACAGTGCAAACAGAGTTTGAAAGACTGTTGGATAGGCAAATCTTTCTACTCTATAGATGAATATCTTAACGAGTATTGTTAGGCAAACTTAAGTAAACATTTCTGTTAGATTTCAGTCTTGACACCACTTAATCACAACAGTCGAAATGAGGTATTTTCTGTATGATAAATTTATTAAAAGCGCATAACTATGTTTCATTTTGACACTATTAATTCTGTAAATATTAGCAGTTCCAGTTTACTTTAATGTAATCATCCATTTTGACAATCACTGATCAGGGCAGCAAGCATTACATTCAAATGACTTATGTGTCTTATCTTATACTTTCTGACATGTTCCACACCCACGAAAATCATCTCATTTATGGATCCATGGAAATGAAATTTAATCTAATCTAATGTAATCCATAAGACTGCGAGGATTCAAGTAAATATCTTGTACTACACATTTTCTGAAGTCGCATATGTTCTTCCTTAGCCTTCAAGCTACCTGCATGCCACATTAAATCTACATCGGTTCTGCAGTTTAATCATAAAAAGGTAACAGATCGAGATCCTTCCGCATTTGTAACATTTTGGGGATTCCCTTTATTATACCATTTACTTCAGCACTGTGGAATACATCATGATGTAAAACATTAAATGTGGTCTGCATTTAGAGTGGTACGCTTCTCAAACAATAATTCGTCATTCACATCCATTTTCACGCAATCCGGCAGGTGAAAAATTATTAACGTTCGTGGAATTGTCGTTATGAAACCTGTGTTCAGTCTAATACCCGTAAAATGGATCCTGTCGTGGTCATACATTACCTCATTGAAGAGGAGCGAATTGCAGCGATTTATTTCAGCAACAACGAACTCTTTGCGACTGACAGGACGGTTATAACTGTCAGCATTCATTTTTCACTTTACAGCAGCTGTGATGACAAAAACGCTGGACGTTGTATTTCTCACCGAACAACCTATTTCTGCATCGCCCATTTGAATTTCAAATGGGACTTTTATAGCCATCTAAACGACGTTTTTCTTGCATCGGCAACGTTGTATTGTGTAGAATTTGTCACCACTGATTTGCTGCATATGCCGGTCTTTTGGTTCTGATATAAACGTGGTACGTTATAGAGATTCTATAGTGCAAATTTAAAACTATAATGTCGTGCTACAGATGAAAAAATGACTGGTACAAGATATTTAATTTCTTGTTTTTTCTTGACAATATCCAGAACATTACATATGAGAGCCGATTGAATCAGAAAAATGTTATGATATCCACATCAGGCATCGAAGCTCAGGCCAGAAATAGCAATTCGTTGGCAACATTTTCACGCTAAGAGCATTAATTAAGAGGCTGTCTGTCGTATTATCTATTCATTTCTATTTCTCAGTTGTTGATGAAACTGAAAATAAGATAGTATTGTTAGATGCGCTGAAGAACATACACCATATATATATATATATATATATATATATATATATTGTAATCTCCCCACAAAAATGAAAAAGAAAATATTTTAAATGTGAATACTCATCGTACTAAGTGTAACCTCCCCAGAATTAATTTTAAATAATATAAATTGAATGAAAATGCAAATAGAGCCAAATGTCATCTTCCAACAGTAACAAAACTCAATGATAACAAACATGTGCAAAATACTAAGACCTCACAAAATTAACATTATGATCAACCTGATAAATTTTATAAGGTCATCTGCGATGACCTTAGGCCCTGTGCAAATCTGATAAATTGATTCTGGCAGGAAAAGCATAGGAAGTATTGTTTCAATTGTAATGATTATTTTCTTAAAAAATTGCTTTCAGAATAAAATTATTATTGGGGCGATTCTTGAACAAATTAACTACTGTTAAGATACATTACATTATCAGATGAGCGCAATGCTGCTTCATTACCTTATATAAAAATACACCTCGTCCTGAACCTTGACCAGAGCCCCATGTCGACGCCTGCCGACTCCTCACACACAACTGCGACTGTCTCTCGCGCTAATACATGCTCTTGCGACTCGCTACGAACAACAACTTTCTCGCAACTGAACTGCAACTACCGACTCCCTACATGCAACTGCACTCTCGCGCGGTCAAGCGCAGACTAGCAACGATAAATAACTCTCTGGTCAGAGATTCTGTCATGCCTCGCCATCGCTGCTACCGAGTACATACGCGTTTCAATATATATATTTGGTATTCTGCAACAGTAATCACAGGTAAAAACTATAGTAGGATATATTATGTTGTATACCGAGAATATCATTTGTTCCATTGTCTCTTATTCGGGCGAACGTCTTGAAAGAATTTTAGTCTATGACGTTCGATTTGTATTATTTGTGGCTTCCTTCTGTCTGACAATTCATTAATGGGAATTCTTGGAAGAATTTGGTGTCTCTGTTGGAACTGCTAAATATGATTACACAAACAACTAATGGTGAAATGCAGAAATCTTTGTTCCAGTTGCACAGGACAACAAATGTATACTCTGCATTTTTTTCCTTCATGATGTCGTGACTCCAATTTTTTTTTTTTAATATGTTAAGTTCAGAAGTATGAAGGATTTCCTTTGGTCACATGACGTTTATTGATAACTTTCTGATGAATGTTAAGAAAACTCATACAAAGCACCTACATTCAAATAAACTTTATTAAATGAAAAGCATCATATCAATTGCTACTATTAATATTATACTGAAGCATTGAATTCTTCAGGTTTAATGCAATGGAATAAATTTTACTGTGTCTTCTTTTTCTCCTTCAAACCTCCTTTGCGTTTTATTCTGTAGACTGACTCTGCAGCATTCACCAGTTGCCGGCTATCATGTTTACATCCCATAGGCCCTCGTATCCAAGTTCCGTTTGTTTAATGTTTTATCGAAGCTTTTTCCCTGTTCCTCACTCGCAGCACTTGTATTTTCTATAAAGCAGCAAATGCAGAAGTCTAGGAAACGCAGCTTCAAGTTCATTGAGGCGTCTAATATTTTAATCATCCAGTACATCTGTTACTATTTCTGATAATCAAGATCTTTGCAGTTGCCCAGAATCTTTTTGACAACTTGTTGCAAATACATTAAGATGATATTTAAATTTCATTTACTTTTCTACTCCATTGGTTTCCGAACCCCCGTCCTTCGTCACAGCTTCTGATAGCCTCGGTTATCTTAACTTGCAACTACTCCATGGCCAAGATCAGTAATTCAGGCTCAACCTCACCCAGCAATCTATCTGGGAGACTTCAATAGCCACCACGAACAGTGAAAATATAAGGAGTGTGATGCTAATGGTGAAACCTTGGTGAAATGGGCTGAAAATGAAAATCGTAACCTTATCTTTGATGCGAAAGACCGTTACACATTCAAATCAGCTGCCTGGGAGCAGGAATACAACCCGGATCTATGCTTCACCTCAACTGACGGAAATAACCAACCACTACCAGCTACCCGTAAAGTCCTGTGCGACTTTCCTCATAGCCAGCACAGACCAGTCATTATTGAAATTGGCAGCCAAATCCCACTGGTGACTTCCATGCCTTGCCCCAGATGGAATTTCAAGACCGCAAATTGGGAAAAGTACTCTCGAGACCTTGATAAATGTCTGGGATGGATACCACCTACCCATAAAAACTATAGAAGATTCATCGGAGCAGTAATAAGCACTGCCAAGAAGCACATCCCTAGGGGATACCGACGAGAGTATGTCCCAGGGTGGTCCAAAAACAGTGACGAGCTCTACCAGCGCTTCCTCAAGACGGGCAACAAAGAACTGGCCGATGACCTTCTCCACAGTCTTGATACTGCAAGACAACGTAAATGGACAGAAGCAATGGAGAGCCTGAATTTCCAGACTTCAAGCTGACAAGCATGGACCCTGTTAAGGAAATTAGGAAGTGGAGCACCTATTCAAAGACAGACAGCAAACGTCTCCCCAAACACCATGGCATCTCATGTAGTGGCCACGTCCAGAGCCCCTAGTGACAGAGCACACACGATCAAGATAAAACGAGAACTCAGGAATCTGAGGAATAAGGCGACAGAAACTGAATACGCTCTCCCTTTCTCACTCGAAGAAATAGAAACAGCACTCAAAGGGGTCAAGCCAGGGAAAGCACCAGGACTCGACAGCATTAACCCAGAACTCCTGATACACTGCGGTAAATACACAAAACTCTGGCTGGCGAGATTCTTCACCGACATCATCCAAACCGGTAATGTGCCTAGTGACCTCAAAAGATCGAAAATAATTTCGATCTTAAAACCAGGGAAACCAACAAACTCACCAAAGAGCTACAGGCCCATAGCACTACTGTCAGTAATATATAAATTGTTAGAAAGGCTCATCTACAATAGAATCTGCCAGAAAATACTCAATGCTATACCAACTGAACAAGCAGGTTTCAGACCAAACCGCAGCTGTGTCGATCAAGTTCTCTCACTCACGACGTACATTGAAGCTGGGTTCCAAAGAAAGCTTAAAACCTCTGCAGCATTCATAGACCTGTCAGCTGCCTACGACACAGTCTGGAGAGAAGGCATGATTTATAAGTTCCTCCGCATAATCCCATGTAAACTAACAGCTCGCCTACTAAACAACATGCTGATTGACAGAACGATCCAAGTCACCATGGGTTCAGATATTAGTTCACCGAGGAAATTAAAAAATGGCCTACCTCAAGGATCGGTGCTTGCACCACTCCTCTTCAATCTCTACATTGCAGTCATACGGGAAACAAGATCAAAGAAGTTTGGCTACGCCGATGACTGGGTCCTTGCAACGAGAAGTCAGTCATTTGAAGGGGCAGAGGAGACCCTAGCAGCTGACTTGGAAAAGATGGGAGAATATTTCCGAAAATGGCACCTGCAACCTAACGCCAACAAAACAGAAGTATCATGTTTTCACCTAAACAATAAAGCGGCTAAGAGGGAGCTCAGAATAAAATTCGAGACCACATGGCTTACCCACAATAAAACCCCAAAGTACCTAGGTGTGACCCTCGATAGAACACTCTCTTTCAAAGGTCACCTAATGAAAACAGCAGAGAAATTAAAAACAAGGAATAACATTATACAGAAGCTCTGTGGAATGACATGGGGAGCGGCAGCTACTACGTTACGGACATCAGCCTTAAGTCTCGTCTTCTCAGCTGCCGAATATTGTGCGCCGGTATGGCTAAACAGCCCCCACACCCATAGAATCGATGCACAGCTCAATAACACAATGAGAATGATCGCTGGTGTAATAAAGACTACACCCGTGGAATGGCTCCCAGTACTAAGCCACATACCACCCCCTAACCTACGCCGCAACAAACGCTCTTATAAGAGAGTACAAAAAGATAATGAGCAATCGGAATCTACCCATCCATGAGAATTTTGAAGATGCCACCCAAAGCCGCTCCAGAAGGTCACCCATCAGAATCGCTATAGCCACATCTGCAACAGAGGAAGAATTCAACATAACCAGCGCCTGGCACCAAGATTGGTCCTTAAAGAACATCAGCAAACTTCCATGTATCTCCCAGAAGCCTCCAGGTTTTGACTTATCACGCAAAACCTGGGCAACTTTAAACAGAATTAGAACTAAACATGGCAGATGCGCCTATTCCCTCTACCAGTGGGGCATGACAGAATCGCCGCTATGTCAATGTGGAGAAAATCAAACTATCCAGCACATAATAGAAGACTGCCCCAGGACAGCCTATGATGGGACTCCAGAAGATTTCCTGATGGCGACTCCAGAATCAATTGCAAACATTAACTCATTAGATGCTTGATTCTTGAGCTTCTCCCGGCGTATTTGATAATCAAAATATCCACGGGTATGCTGCCGGTCTATAGTGTCCAACGGGCACAATATTTCGGCGATCAAACATGTCGCCATCATCAGGTGAACTGACGGACTGAGCTCCTGTGAACGTGCCGGCACGGAGATCCGTACGCTATGGCTGCTCAGAGGGAACTGGGTTCGGTCGCGGCGGCGGCCGATTTAAATACCCTCCGCCCGCGGCGCGCTCCCTCCGCCGTCCGCGCCCAGCGCCACGGTCGTGCGGTGGAACAGATTGCGACGGCGTCTGAGATGACGTCGGTGTGATGGCTCTGTCCGCCGTGGTCGTCACAACTATACGTCTGCTCGATTTACTCTTGATTAACCCGATCGCTGGTTCCCAAGCCTTGCTAAGATTATAGCCACAGTCACGGTTTATGAGGTCGTCATTGGTGCGAATTTCGATGGCCTCTGTAACAACGCTGTCCCAGGATCTCGACGTCTGTACCAGAATCCTCGTACGGTCATACTCCATGGCGTGATTTTCCGACAAACAATGTTCAGCGACCGCCGACTTGCTCGGATACATCAGTCGAGTGTGCCTCTGGTGTTCACGGCATCGATCCTCGACGGTACGCATCGTCTGACCAATATACGACTTGCCACATTGACACGGAATCTGGTACACGCCGGCCTTCCTCAAACCGAGGTCATCTTTGGCGCTCCCCACCAGTGCACGAGTTTTATTTGGAGGACAAAACACAGTTCCGACCCGGTGTTTCTTCAGAATGCGGGCGATTTTCCCCGAGAGTGCGCCTGTGTATGGAATAAATGCAGTGCCTACCTCCTCCCTCACGACTTCATCCATCTCAACAGGTTGTGCTGCAGTGGTTGGGCGGAGAGCACGTTGAATCTGCCACTCTGAGTACCCATTTTTTTGAAATACAGTTCTCAGATGTTCCAATTCCTGGGGTAGACTCTCTGCGTCAGAGATAGTGCGCGCCTCGTAAACAAGGAGGGTACCCCTACGAGAGTCACTAGAATTGATTAGTCAGAAGTTTGACGAGAAGACCACTGAACTTTTTAGGCATGTCTTGACTTCCACGTATTTTCTTTTTAATGGAGAATACTACGAACAAACGGAGGGAGTCGCCATGGGTAGCCCACTCTCACCGGTGGTAGCGAATTTGTACATGGAGAACTTCGAGGAGGAAGCCCTGTCGTCATCCGTATGGAAACCTACTTGCTTTTTCCGTTACGTGGACGACACGTTCGTCATCTGGCCACATGGTATGGATAAACTCCTTGACTTCCTTACACATCTAAACTCCATACACCCCAACATCAAATTCACTATGGAGACTGAAACGGAGGGTAAATTACCTTTCCTTGACGTCTTGGTCAAGAGAAGGGCTGACGGAACCCTAGATCATGGGGTGTATCGGAAGGCTACGCACACTGATCTGTATTTGCATGCAGACAGCTGCCACCACCCTTCACAGAGGAATGGGGTACTTAAAACTCTAGTACATAGGGCGCGCACTATCTCTGACGCAGAGAGTCTACCCCAGGAATTGGAACATCTGAGAACTGTATTTCGAAAAAATGGGTACTCAGAGTGGCAGATTCAATGTGCTCTCCGCCCAACCACTGCAGCACAACCTGTTGAGATGGATGAAGTCACGGGGGAGGAGGTAGGCACTGCATTTATTCCATACACAGGCGCACTCTCGGGGAAAATCGCCCGCATTCTGAAGAAACACCGGGTCGGAGCTGTGTTTTGTCCTCCAAATAAAACTCGTGCACTGGTGGGGAGCGCCAAAGATGACCTCGGTTTGAGGAAGGCCGGCGTGTACCAGATTCCGTGTCAATGTGGCAAGTCGTATATTGGTCAGACGATGCGTACCGTCGAGGATCGATGCCGTGAACACCAGAGGCACACTCGACTGATGTATCCGAGCAAGTCGGCGGTCGCTGAACATTGTTTGTCGGAAAATCACGCCATGGAGTGTGACCGCACGAGGATTCTGGTACAGACGTCGAGATCCTGGGACAGCGTTGTTAGAGAGGCCATCGAAATTCGCACCAATGACGACCTCATAAACCGTGACTGTGGCTATAATCTTAGCAAGGCTTGGGAACCAGCGATCGGGTTAATCAAGAGTAAATCGAGCAGACGTATAGTTGTGACGACCACGGCGGACAGAGCCATCACACCGACGTCATCTCAGACGCCGTCGCAATCTGTTCCACCGCGCGACCGTGGCGCTGGGCGCGGACGGCGGAGGGAGCGCGCCGCGGGCGGAGGGTATTTAAATCGGCCGCCGCCGCGACCGAACCCAGTTCCCTCTGAGCAGCCATAGCGTACGGATCTCCGTGCCGGCACGTTCACAGGAGCTCAGTCCGTCAGTTCACCTGATGATGGCGACATGTTTGATCGCCGAAATATTGTGCCCGTTGGACACTATAGACCGGCAGCATACCCGTGGATATTTTGATCATCAGATGTTTGTTTGTTATTACTTCCAAACTACTATAACTTTGTATAACTACTGTAACATGTGTATTATGTGTAATTTTGTATAATTTTGTATAATTCTGTATAACTATTGTAATAATTGTAAGAATATCTAATGCCAAATTATTACAATTTTGCATATTGATTGTAATAACAATTGTGTCTAAATGCCATACGCTAAACAAATAAACATACTTGAAAACCACACCTGGTATACTCGAATTTGATGCTGCCTGTGGGGCAGAGGTGACGACCGAGCTGGTCTCACACGTATACTATTGGACATAGATATGGGGACCTTGCGGCCACAGGGATACCTTGAATTCATGGAGACAGTTCATAGAAACATGTGCAACTGGTTGACGAGCATTGTACTGTTAAATAATGGCGCCAGAATACTGTCACGTGAGAGGTAGGCATGAGGAAGAGGGTGATCGTGAAGTATCGTTGGGCCGGCCGTTGTGGCCGAGCGGTGCTAGGCGCTTAAGTCTGGAGCCGCGTGACCGCTACGGTCGCAGGTTCGAATCCTGCCTGGGGCATGGATGTGTGTGCTGTCTTTAGGTTAATTAGGTTTAAGTAGTTCTAGGAGACTGATGATCTCACATGTTAAGTCCCATAGTGCTCTGAGCCATTTGAACCATTTTTTTTTTCAAGTATCGTTGTGTCGTTAGAGTTGAACCGTTACAACCAGCTTTAACGCGAAGTCATACCCAATGGCTCCCTCTACCAAATCGCCAGGAGTTACACCAGTGTGACTGCAAAACATTGGAAGAATGAGACCTCTCCCAAGGACGTCGCGGTAGTTGCCAACGATGGTCAACCAGTGTACTGCCGAACCGCGCTTCATCGCTGACGTCCACGTTACCCGGTCCCCGCACCACTTCCAAGGCCGCCTTCAGCGTTGTGGCATTAGCAATAACTTTCTTACGGGACATTAATTCTCTAATCCGGCTGCGGCTGTTCTGCAACCACTGATGTGGGATGACACAGAACTTTTCCATGGAATCCATTACTCGTTGTGGGTTGGCAGGTGCTGTTGTCGGCCACTAATACACTCTGATGGATGGTCTACCCCGCCACAGACAATAGCCGGTCTGGTCACTAACATGTCCAACGACGGTGTGTACGTGTAGAAAGTTGCATTGGCATCTGAGTAATTGTTCTGAGTGTTTCACTATCGCTGGCAGGCGGGCAGGGCCGGTTTGAGAACATTTGTACACGCTAACGATTTAGCTGTTGGCACCTCTCCAACCCCCTTTTTCCTAAGCCCACTCGCTCCCGTGTCAATATCCGCTATTAACTAAGGTGCTGTACACACTGTACCAAATGGTACACATCGGCTTCGGGGAATTCCAGTTCTGGCAGTTATCTTACAATCGAAGGGCCGTCTGTTTTGACCGAGCGGTTCTAGGTGCTTCAGTCCGGAACCACGCTGCTGCTACAGTCACAGGTTTGAATCCTGCCTCGGGCATGAATGAGTGTGATGTCCTTAGGTTAGTTACGTTTAAATAGTTCTAAGTCCAGGGGACTGATGACCTCAGATGTTAAGTCCCATAGTGCTCAGAGCAATTTTGAACAATCGAAGGAAACTTCCCAAAAGCATTGGTCATAAATGGGGGATCGAAACACACCTATGTTTTATTTAATTCTGGGACTACGATCCGTAGCTCGCGTTCTCGCTTCCCGATCACAGGGTCCCGGGTTTGATTCCTGGCGGGGTCAGGGATTTTCATCTGCCTCGAGAAGACTGGGTGTTTGTGCTGTCCTGATCATCATTCATGAAAGTGGCGAGATTGGAATGAGCAAAGGCTCGGAATTTGTACGGGCGCTGACAACCGCGCAGTTGAGCGCCCCACCAACTAAACAACGTCTTCATCTGGGACTAAAAACGTGAAACGTTCTTCTCGTCATGTACAGTGCAATAGTCGACCACAATATTACTGCACCTGAGAGTAGCTGTCATTCGGTCGGCTTATACGTCCATGCCCGAGGCAGGATTCGAACCTGCGACCGTAGCAGCAGCGTGATTCCGGACTGAAGCGCCTAGAACCGCTCTTCCACAGCGGCCAGCACCTTAATGCGACATTTTATCATGCTATTTCAAGATGACACGCTAAACCATTGATAGTATAGGCGCACATGCCTTGAAATCATGCCGGCCGGTGTGGCCGAGCGGTTAAAGGCGCTACAGTCTGGAACCGCACGACCGCTACGGTCGCAGGTTCGAATCCTGCCTCGGGCATAGATGTGTGTGATGTCCTTAGGTTAGTTAGGTTTAAGTAGTTCTAAGTTCTAGGGGACTGATGACCTGAGATGTTAAGTCCCATAGTTCTCAGAGCCATTTGAACCATTTGAACAAATAGCGAATCACTGAAGCAGTGACACAGGCCGCAAATGGGAAAATCCACTGGAGTACACGACTTTTGAAAAAATTTTGATTGTTATGGTGCAACGTCTGGGAACGAGCATCTTGGAATTGTTCAAGCTAGTCGCTGTACGTATGCTACTGTTGTGGATTCAAGAACGATCAAATAAGAAGTAGCCGACAGTATTCTGGACGTCCAGGCCCCTCATACTGTGTTGAGTTCGGAAGCTTGCCCTCTCATTAAAGCCAGACAGGTGGTCGTCTGTGGCAGATCTGACAGCTAAGTACAGCAGCTGTGCAGGCATCCGTGTTTCTGAGCACACTGCTCCTCATCTAGTGACTTTTCACTACTAGTGTCTAAAGTATGAGATATACTTCGATGAAGCCATGAAATAATGTCAATATGGAAGGGTTAAAAATCAAGCTTCCATTGATAATTAAGCACGTGCTCATAGCTTTTGAATTTAGATCAGTGGAAGTAAAGTGATAATCTAAATCTCTTTGTGACAAGTAGGAACATGCTAAGTCGTTAAGCTTTGAAACATTCTAAGCTGATTAATTTCCTAACATTAAAGTATGAATAAGTCGAATTAGGAATAATGCTATGTTCAAGAAACAGCCCGAAATTTGCTGTTTGTTCGTTTGTGTGGCAATAGCAGTCTGGCGGCCTTTGACGTATACTTTGAGCAGATGGAAGCGCGATCTACAGAAAGATCAGGGAACTGTCGTAGGACAGACGGCAGTAACTGTAGCAAAACGAAAAGGAAGACCATATATTGCTGAACACGGCATATCTACTGAGATTTGTACACTGTAATTGTTAGACAGGGTTTAAAAAATAATTTACAATTTTACACTTCAGAAGTAATAAGAATATGCGCCAGTCACTGATCGAAGGTCATGAGCCTAGGCAAGAGCATAATTATAACCAATGCTGCTATTGTATGTAGGTAACAATCGGATTTAGAACTGTAGTGTTATTCGTCTTTGTCTGATAGATGTGTCACAACAATACATCTTACCTAGGTCCACAGAGAAGAAGTGTTTAAATAGGGTTGCTAATAAGCAATTATGAAGAAAGTCTAGCTTTAACTTCGAATCTCATATTAAAGTTCTGTTTTTAGGAAATTGATGTAGCTAAAGCTGTTTAATATTGCATAAATAAGAATAATGCATTCAGTTTTCTGATCGATCATTAATAATAATGAAATGGTGTAGTTGTTTGATGGGAATAATAAGAAATATGTATTGTATAACTTTCTTTATGTATGGAGGAGCAGTTATGCTTTCTGTAGTGAAATTACAATCGAAGTAAGTAAATTATTATGAGTTTACTTTATTATTCATGAGAGCGTACCGAAAAACTACAGAAACATGTGATGCATCTAACTCTGAAATATTTGATGTAAAACATACGGAAAAATTAAAGAAGTATTATAAAATTAAAACAACTTAACATTTTGTGGCGTTGGTACCTCTCTTTATATTCCTAATTGCTTCCTGTTCTTTGCACAATTTCTATCCAGCATGAGTGTTTCCTAGCTCTCTTCCTGTTCTCCATAGCTTGCTCACATTTATGTTTTTACCATATCTTCCTGGTTGTTGTTGGGTTTATTTGTCCCAGAAATTTCTTTGGCGCTTCAGTCACAGTGTTCTTAATACCTTGTAATTGATCATTACAGCTTCTTCCGTTACTGTGTTTTGATTCCAGGACGTCAAATTTGTTATGCATTCTGATATTATACTGGTAACACAATTCTGAATACTTAAAGTTCTCAGCATCAAACTGCCTCTTGACCATGTAGTTCCTCTATCTTGTATAACACATCCGTAATTTTAGTGTGCCGATTACTAGGTAATGGACTGGGTCCACAACAGTCACTCTGTCAGACACAATATCTCTCATATACTTCTTCTGTCTCTCATCTATAAACATATGATAGGTGTAATTGATACTACTATCATCTGGGGATGTAGAGGAGCCTCGGCGTACCTTTTTGTGGGGGATGGTCGCCGAACTCACCACAAGATTCTGGTTAACTTGATGAGGTGTGTACAGTTGAGCAAAAAGACAAGGTCAAACACCTGGGGGAGGGTGGGGGGGCTGTCCTACGAATTTAGCATCATAAAATGAGTGAGTCAAGGTGATGCTACGAGGCCTATTCGGAAAGTAAGGAACGATAGGTCGCTAAATGTAACCTACAGCGAAAATCATAGCCAGCGGTTCATTTGAGCAGAGATGAACCTCAGGGGTAGCAATTGCGGGCTATATTTTGGGTGATCAAACACTTCCCATTGAAAACGCTGCAGGAGCATCTTCATTGCCCCTGCAGAGTGTGGCCGAGAATCGTCGTGTAGAACGAACAGCATGACGGTTACGTTATGTGGATTGCATAGCTTCAGGCGAAATCTTTCGCGAGGCCCTCATACTTGGCGAGAGACGCTAATTTCTAGCCATCTTTTCGTTCTCACTGTGAGCTCAGACCTGAAAAGAGCAACATGATGCTATCGACGGGCTTGCTAGACACAGTGCCCAACGCTTCATCAGATTTATCACTGTATTTTCCATTTCGCAACCGATCGTTCCTGACTTTCCTTGTAATTCTCGTATTTCACCATTGATTTTTAATTCGGTTCTGGAGAAAGTAGTGTGGGAAATGAAAAGAGAAGGCAGAAAAGAGAAACTTGGAAACTAGGCACGTGTTTGCTGTTGTGTGACCCTTAACTGCTTTGCGAATTTGGGGGCAGAACCGTGAAGCTAGGCAAATCAAAGAAGTGGCTTTATATTGCATCTGCACAAGGTGTGTAACCGGATCTTATGATGACCCTGATGTGAATCGTATGTGGGTTTGCTAGCCTCTCATATAATTTATCATTTAAATTGGTCAAAGTTCCCCTCAAAAATGATAATGAGAAAGGATTGTGGTGAGTGCGACTGTTTAACAGATAAATGCAGGCATAAAATTTATAATTACATTTATTTTCCTTAAATGAAAACCAAAATTGATCATAAAGTGTAAAAGGAACAGTCATGCATATTAACATAAATCATACAGGTAAATGGTTCTCACTTGATAGAGATGTTGCCAAAAAGCTAGTACAACCGACACTGCATGGAATCTAGTGTGTTTCCCTACCAAGAGAAGGGGGAGGAAGCAGTACAGATGAAATGTATAATATCGATAAACAACTGAGTAATCGGATGAGGTATCACTATATCACCTAAGGAGGCAAAGTGGTTCTGTGGGAGGCACCGTTGAGCAAGCTCAGTTAGTATTTTGGCCCAAGAAATCAACTGAAACCCCTGAGGTCAGCGTACTGATGACAGCCGTTCAGTGATAATGGGCTCCGCCGTGGAGACCGATCGTAGCGCTAGCGCTTAAAAAAAATGGTAACTTTTCGTCCGGCCACTACGAATGAAATCACTCTGCAGCGAGGGCGACAAAGAATGCGATTAACTCCGGCAGCGGCCAGGCACCAAATAACCTCAGTTCTTTTCCGCTCCGTGCCCAGAGACACACAGCTCCACTTGCTCCAGAGCTCTGCCAATCGTTGCTGATAAACAAAGTTCTTACTAATTACGGTCTTATAACAAATTCGTCTAGTCACCCACTACCATACTCCATCAACCTAGAAGGCAAAACCATTCCTTCCCCCCAAAATTCTGACAGTGCCTGCAAACCTATGCTCACGTAACAGTATAGCAGCTTATCGTAGCCTCCGCCAGGACTTCGCGAGGGAAGCTTACTGGCGACGGGCGCACAAGGGAATATGATAATTTGGTGTTACATGTGGTGTGGCGTCGTTATGTCGGTTATCCCCTGGAGCTCGGCGAACATATGTCCGAAACGTCCGAAATAATAGTACAGACGTCGCGTAGAGCTGGCGCGTTACGGTCCCAAACATGAGGCTTTCACGAGAAAGCCGCCTCCAGCCATTGCAAAAGTAGAGAGCGCCCGTCGCTCTGGCATCTGAGACCCGACATCAAAAGAGAAAGCCGCCAGCCACGGGTCGGGACTCTGTCCACAGTTCTCAGTGACCGGATGCCTCCCACTTCCTGCTATTCTGAGCTGATTGTCTCCTCATAGCCTGAAAGCTCCCGTTCGTCACCTACGCGAAAGGAACAGAATTACGATGCGCGTACTTCCTAATCTCGATCATGTACATCGTGGTACACAGCATCTGGTCACTTACTTCACAAGACAGTGTAATACGGTACCGAAATAAAATTAATTTGCGTGGATGCAAATTCAGATTTTATAAATGCAAGATAAGCTGGTTTGATGGCACTTAATAAGTGTATGAAGAGGACAGATGGCCTGATATCTCGGAACCAAAATGAAATGCCACAGTTATTGGGGTATGCAGATGACGTTGCTGCCATAGTGGAGTTAGAGAAACAGCCGGCAGAAATCGTAGAGGACTTAGCTAAGAATGCTAGTAAGACTGGACTGAGAATTAACACGGAGAAGGCTGAAATGAAAAAGGGATTCAGAAAATACTCTAATAAGGTCCCATGAACCATGGACCTTGCCGCTGGTGGGGAGGCTTGCGTGCCTCAGAGATACAGATAGCCGTACCGTAGGTGCAACCACGACGGAGGGGTATCTGTTGAGAGGCCAGACAAACGTGTGGTTTCTGAAGAGGGGCAGCAGCCTTTTCAGTAGTTGCAGGGGCAACAGTCTGGATGATTGTCTGATCTGGCCTTGTAACACTGACCAAAACGGCCATGCTGTGCTGGTACTGCGAACGGCTGAAAGCAAGGGGAAACTACAGCCGCAATTTTTCCCGAGGGCATGCAGCTTTACTTTATGGTTAAATGATGATGGCGTCCTCTTGGGTAAAATATTTCGGAGGTAAAATAGTCCCCCATTCGGATCTCCGGGCGGGTACTACACATGAGGACGTTGTTATCAGGAGAAAGAAAACGGGCGTTCCACGGATCGGAGCGTGGAATGTCGGATCCCTTAATCGGGCAGGTAGGTTAGAAAATTTAAAAAGGGAAATGCATAAGTTAAAGTTAGACATAGTGGGACTTAGTGAAGTTCGGTGGCAGGATGAACAAGACTTCTGGTCAGGTGAATACAGGGTTATAAATACAAAACCAAATAGGGTTAATGCAAGAGTAGGTTTAATAATGAATAGGAAAATAGGAATGCGGGTAAGCTACTACAAACAGTATCGTGAACGCATTATTGTGGCCAAGATAGTACGAAGTCCACGCCTACCACAGTAGTGCAAGTTTATATGCCAACCAACTCCGCAGATGACGAAGAGATTGATGAAATGTACGATGAGATAAAAGAAATTATTAAGATAGTGAAGGGAGACGAAAATTTAATAGTCATGGGTGACTGAAATTCGAGTGTAGGAAAAGGGAGAGGAGGAAACGTAGTAGGTGAATATGGATTGGAGGGAGGAAATGAAAGAGGAAGCCGCCTGGTACAATTTTGCGCAGAGTATAACTTAATCATAGCTAACACGTGGTTCAAGAATCATAAAAGTAGAATGTACACCTGAAAGAAGCCTGGAGATATTGACAGGTTTCAGATAGATTATATAATGGTAAGACAGAGATTGAGGGACCAGGTTTTAAATTGTAAGACTTTTCCAGGGGTAGATGTGGACTCTGACCACAATCTATTGGTTATGAAATGTAGATTAAAACTGAAGAAACTGCAAAAAGGTGGGAATTTGAGGAGATGGGACCAGGAAAAACTGAAAGAACCTCACATTGTAGAGAGCTTCAGGGAGAGCATGAGGGAACGATTGACAAGAATGGGGGAAAGAAATACAGCAGAAGAAGAATGGGTAGCTTTGAGAGACGAAATTGTGAAGGTAGCAGAGGATCATGTAGGTAAAAGGACGAGGGGTAACAGAAATCCTTGTGTCACAGAAGAGATATTGACTGTAATTGATGAAAGGAGAAAATATAAAAATGCAGGAAATGAAGCAAGCAAAATGGAATCCTAACGTCTCAAAAATGAGATCGACAGGAAGTGCAAAATGGCTAAGCAGGGATGGCTGGAGGGCAAATGTTAGGATGTAGAGGCTTATATCACTACGGGTAAGATAGATACTGCCTACAGGAAAATTAAAGAGACCTTTGGAGAAAAGAGAACCACTTGCAGGAATATCAAGAGCTGAGATGGAACACAGTTCTAAGCAAAGGAGCCAAAGCAGAGAGGTGGAACGAGTACATAGAGGGTCTATACAAGGGCGATGTTCTTAAGGACAATATTATAGAAATGGAAGAGAATGTAGATGAAGATGAAATGGGAGATATGGTACTGCGTGAAGAGTTTGACAGAGCACTGAAAGACCTAAGTCGAAACAAGGCGCCAGGAGTAGACAACATTGTATTAGAACTACTGACAGCCTTGGGAGAGCCAGACCTGACAAAACTCTACCATCTGGTGAACAAGATCTATGAGGCAGGCGAAATACCCTCAGACTTCAAGAAGAATATAATAATTCAAATCCCAAAGAAAGCAGGTATTGACAGATGTGAAAATTACCGAACTATCAGTTTAATAAGCCACCGCCGCAAAATACTAACACGAATTCCTTACAGACGAATGGAAAAACTGGTAGAAGCCGACCTCGGGGAAGATCAGTTTGGATTCCGTAGAAATGCTGGAACACATGAGGCAATACTGACTGTACGACTTATCTTAGAAAACAGATTAAGGAAAGGCAAACCTACGTTTCTAGCATTTGTAGACTTAGAGGAAACTTTTGACAATGTTGACTGGAATACTCTCTTTCAAATTATGAAGGTGGCAGGGGTAAAATACAGGGAGCGAAAGGCTGTTTACAATTTGTACAGAAACCAGATGGCAGTTATAAGAGTCGAGGGACATGAAAGGGAATCAGTGGTTGGGGAGGGAGTGAGAGAGTGTTGTAGCATATCCCCGATGTTATTCAATCCGTATATTGAGCAAGCAGTAAAGGAAACAAAAGAAATATTTGGAATAGGAATTAAAATCCATAGAGAAGAAATAAAAACTTTGAGGTTCGCCAATGACATAGTAATTCTGTCAGAGACAGCAAAGGACCTGGAAGAGCAGCTGAACGGAATGAACATGGTCTTGAAAGGAGGATATAAGACGAACATCAACAAAAGCAATACGAGAATAATGGAATGTAGTCGAATTAAGTCAGGTGATGCTGCGGAAATTAGATTAGGAAATGAGACGCTTAAAGTAGTAAATGAGTATTGCTATTTGGGGAGCAAAATAACAGATGATGATCGAAATAGAGGCGATATAAAATGTAGACTGGCAATGGCAAGGAAGGTATTTCTGAAGAAGAGAAATTTGTTAACATCGAGTATAGATTTAAGTGTCAGGAAGTCGTTTGTGAAAGTATTAGTACGGAGTGTAGAATGTATGGAAGTGAAACATGGACGATAAATAGTTTAGACAAGAAGAGAATAGAAGCTTTCGAAATGTGGTGCTACAGAAGAATGCCTGAGATTGCATGGGTAGATCACATAACTAACGAGGAGCTATTGAATAGAATTGGGGAGAAGAGAAATTTGTGGCACAGCTTGACTAGAAAAAGGGATCGCTTGGTACGACATATTCTGAGGCATGAAGGGATCACCAATTTAGTATTAGGGGGATACCAAGAGAAAAAACACTCAAGAGCTTCAGACGGATGTAGGGTGCAGTAGGTACTGGGAGATAAAGAGGCTTGCACAGGATATAGTAGCATGGAGAGCTGCATCAAACCAGTCTCTGGGCTGAAGACCACAACAACAACATATCGATGGTTCCTAGATCTGCATTCTTCCTGTGTTCGACCTGCACCCTTAGAATCTTAAATCCTTTTTATGTTTCCCCAAGACCTTATAATCTAAAAAACCACCCAGACCACACCACATAGCGCTTGATACATGCGTAACGGCCTACTGCATGTGGTGGACTCCTGACCTACTTAACGAGACCCAACCATATTGTGGCGCAAGTCGAGGAATCTGCAGCCTACATGGTCGCAGAACCGTTTGAGCCCCTGATGCAGATTCTTTACTCAATTCTGTACCATAGGTTCGGAACTGGTACTGTCGACTATGCTGAAAATGGTCAGCTCTGCTTTCACCTAGCATGTATGGCTGGCAACCTTTACCACTTCTGATAACAGCTCGAAAGCAGAGAGAATCTCTTCTGATCCAAGGTGACATCATTGCTACCGTCGTGAGCCACCATCTGCAGTTGCCTGCACCTTGTGCTCTTCATGGCATCCACGTCTGGAGTGATTCCACCTGGTTCGCACATGGAGTGCACATTGGCTTTTGTCCCCTCCTTGGCAACCATGTCCCTAAGAGGCCCCATAACGCGCCTAACATTGGAGCTCTCAACTAGCAGTAATCACGGCCTCTGTTATTGCCAGGATCTTGTAGGCTGAGAGGTTTCCTCTGAAACAGGACACACAACTGGCTGAGGGACAGTGTCAGCCACAGACAGCACATGAAACCTATTCGTCAGACTAACCGGAGAAGCCTTATGTTAGACCTCCTAGGAAGTCTTTAGCCACCTGCCACACCTCAAATTGACCTCCCACTCGACCACAGGGGAGGAGTCAACCTCAGTGCAAATAGTAGGTGTGCTGGCCACCGGTGCCGACCGATCAGCGGACTCAGACGTGCTGGATGTCTGGATCCCCATAGCGTGTCCACAACAGTAGCCATGTAACCGCAGCCATCACAGCCGGGAGCTGAGAGCAAAGTGTCACCAACTCAGCTAGCATCAGCACACATAAATCACAGTTCCTATCCATACTTATAAAAACGGAAAACTGAACCACAAAGACAGACAAAGGAATATCGACACATGCTACACAACTCTATCGCAGGCCGTGACGAACACGTAAGAACTGTGCCTAGTAAACTAGATTAACACGCAGAGGTTCAAAAAACGAACTACCAAAGCACTCAGGTGAGAATAAATAGTACACTCCTGATTAGGAAGTTGTAATATGTCGCAAGATCAGTTTACTTTCCGACAAGAGCATTGTGTCTACTAAATATTGAATTAACACGCAGAAATACAAGAAACTAAACAACCAAAGTACACAGACGAAACTAGACAATTCCCTCCTTGTTAAGATCCCACTGTCGCAAAATCCGTTTACTTCCCTGCTGCTGCTTGCTTTATGCGTCTCAGATAAGAAAACACTCTAGTCATCATTCGAATATATGTTGCAAACATTTTACATATGAATGTTAGATAGCGACCATCTGCAGCAGTTCACCGAAACACAGAGGCAGATATGTCATTTCGATGCGGTGTGTGCAAAGCGGAATTCTGCGTGGAGCCATGTTTCCAGATCAACCACACAAAAAAGGAACTGTTTGAAATACTTAATCATTCTCCAATTATAATCTTCCCTTTCTTTTACTCGTACTTTTTAACAGAAATGCAAAAAAAAAAAAAAAAAAAATATGTTTCATCTGATATGGAAATGTCGTGTGGCTAGGGCTCCCGTCGGATAGTGTGTTCGCGTGGTGTCAATGGGGATGAAATGATGATGATAGGGACGACACAACTCTCAGCCCCTGAGTGGAGCAAATCTCCAACCCATGCGGGAATCGAACCCGGGCCGTTAGGTATGACATTCTGTCGCGCTTACCACTCAGCTACCAGGGGCGTACTTTCATCTGGTAAAGGAAACTTTTTCATGCCCTGTGACGTTGAAATGTTTAACAGAAGGACAATATAAGTCACGTCTATTTAAAAACCATGTAAAGGGCTTTATTTCAAAGTGGGGTAGTTAGTATCATTTTGTATTTTGAGTATCTACAAGACTGCCGTATTGTAGTGAAAATGTTCAGTACTGGATGAAGAAAACAGTGATAACTAGCTGGCACTGGGGTTTACTGAGTTGCCCAAAAGTCCGTTAACATTTAAAAATTCAATACTTGACGGAATAATGTAGGCAAAGAGTTATAAATTGACACACATACTTGAGATGACATCGGTTTTATTGAAACAAAAAAAAATTAATAACTCATGGTTCTTCATATGATACAAAGGCAATAACTACCATAAGAATTGACTTTTGCCAAAGACAATGTTCTTTATAACAAATGCTCAACACGTCGGCCGTCATCTAATAACAATACCTGTAGTCGAAGTACAATCTTACGTACAGCACAGTATGGAATTCCATTTGATATGGCGAGAAATTGTCGGATGTTATCTTTTAGCATCCCTAATGAGCTCGGACGATGGCGTTGGACTAGCGACTTCAGGAAAACCCACAACCAATAATCACACGGACTGAAGTCTGTGCACGTGGGAGGCCAAGCAGAACGTACGTCGCAGCTCAACACGCAATCCCCATAAAGCGATGTACGGAAGAGATGTTCCACATTTCTAGCAGTTTGGGATGAAGAGCCAACCTGGATGGCCCCTCCCGCCGGAGGTTCGAGTCCTCCATCGAGCATGGGTGTGTGTGTTGTTCTTAGCATATGTTAGTTTCAAAATGGTTCAAATGGCTCTGAACACTATGGGACTTAACATCTATGGTCATCAGTCCGCTAGAACTTAGAACTACTTAAACCTAACCCTAAGGACATCACACAACAGCCAGTCATCACGAGGCAGAGAAAACCCCTGACCCCACCGGGAATCGAACCCGGGAACCCGGACGCGCGAAGCGAGAACGCTACCGCACGACCACGAGGTTAGTTTAATTTAGTTTAAGTAGGGACCGATGGCCTCTGCAGTTTGGTCCCTTACGAACACACACACATTCGAACACATTTTTGAGCCATCCTGGAGAGAAGTCGTACCTCTCAGCAGGTGTTTATCACCCAGGTTAGGAATGATCTGACTCCCACTCTCACTATAGCTCATTTTAAATATGATTCTCATTAGGCATCACTAACGTGTTACTGTCTAGCACCATCTGTTGACCAGTTTTACACTTGTTTTTGGTTGCAATAAAGCCCCTATCATTTCAATCATGAGTGTGTCAATTTTCACATGTTTACGTACCTACGATATTCTGTAAATTAGGGTACTTTTAAATGTTAAAGGACGCTTGGATCATCCCTTGCATAAGTGACTGGCACTCAAATGATGAGTCTCGAAATTATGATGGGCGCTCAATAAGTAATGCAACACAATTATTTTCAGTTTGATTCTGTTAAGTAATAATTCAAGAACAGTCTTAATCGCTTTTATTATTGTTATAATACCGCCAACCGGTTTCAACCCGACGTAGGGGTCATCTTCTGGGCGTTTACACCATTGGTCGACTGCTGGTGGTGTCACAAAGGCAGTTATGTAGACAGTTATGTCTACATGTTGTCCAAAAATCTATGATTCTATTAAGGATTCCTCACTGTTTTGAGCACAAAATCCTATTTTTCAATACAATCTCCGTTCACTGGGCGGGCCTGTATGTCTACATTGCACCACTCTATTAGTCAATGTCGGAGCCAACCTCTTGCTGCAACAACAATCTCCCAGTCATCCACGTACTGTTTCCCATGGAGTGTATTCATCATCGGGAAAGCAGGTGGAAGACGGAGGGTGTGGTATCTGGACTGTAGGGTGGATTAGAGAGAACACTCCATTGACGTTTTGTGAGCTCCTCCCGTATGTGCGGACTTGTGTGAGTCCTAGAATTGTCATGGAGAAGATGTTCGTTACCATTTTTGTGGCAACGAACCCTCTGAAGTCGTTTCTTCAGTTTGCTGAGGTTAACACAATACGTTTCAGAATTGCTCGTTGCACCATGAGGAAAGACATCAAACAGACTAACCTATTCACGACAATAGTCATGTGTCTGCCGGCTGAGGTTGTGGCTTTGAACTTTTCCTTCGGAGGAGAGATGATGTGACGCCTCTCCATGGATCACCGTTTTGTTTCAAGCTCAAAGTGACGAACCCATTTTTTTGAAAGTCTTTTCGGGTTTGCTGCCGGATCCTAAAATCAACTTGACTCGATATTTCGGCGATCCAACTGCTCGCCATCTGAACGGTGGCCTATATAGGACGTCGAATTGCAATCTTGCGTCAGTTCTCAGCGGGACTCATCAGCAGAAGCAGCATTTCCTGAAGATGGCGAACAGTTGGATCGCCGAAATATCGAGTCAAGTTGATTTTAGGATCCGGCAGCAAACCCGAAAAGACTTTCAAGACTTATTACGCCGGGAAAGCCTACGTAGTCACATGATGAACCCATGTTTCAAATCCTTTGGCGATTTCCAATAAAAAATTCTCACGATCAGCCTCAGCGCAGATGGTCTTTATTTGCTCTTTATGGCACTCTGTTAGGGTGCGAGGAATATACTTTTGAGTACCCCCAGCAGGTTGACGAGTGTGTCAGCACTACCAACAGAGACTTCCAGATGAACAGAGAGGTGTCTGACTGTGATCCATCGATCACCACGAATGAGAGTGTCTCCACATGCCAACATTGCAGGGGTCACATCTGTCTGCAGCTTGCCTCGTCCCGGAAGATCGGACAGATTTGCGTGACCTTGTTGCGATGATGGCAGACGTCTCGCCCAACGACTCACCGCGCTTTTGTACACTGCCGTGACTCTGTAGACATTCATCAAACGCCTAGGAATATCTGCGATGTTCTGGTTTTACCCCAAAAGAAACAATGGCATCCGTCATCTTGGAATGCACCTCCGCTACAGACGCCGTTTTTAAAGCTACGTACAGCTCCGCGACCTATCGAAACTAAAGCGGCTGAAGGTGGAATATTCCACGATGCCCCACAACAAGTTCCGCGTTTTTTGAATCGATTGGTCGACGACAGATATGTTGGATTACTTATTGAACGCGCCTCGTACTACAAACCCGTACATATCGCTCCCATAGAGATCGTGGGGGCAAGATTACATTAACTGCAACGCGCACAGAAGCATTTAAACAGTTATTCTTTCTGTATACCATACTTGAACGGAACAGTAAGATGCCATAATGTTTAGTACAGCGGGAAGTAACCTTTGCCGTGCACTTAACAGTGATATAATGCGTGTGGCTGTAGATGTCGATGCAGGCCGTTCTGACAGGGCTTTCGTAGGTAGTTTTTCATAGCTCTGTCTGAAGTACTTAACAATATTTTACTTTATATAAACTCAGGCAAAACTGTAACTTCTATTTGCTTACGTTGAATTGTAGTTGTAAGGTACTAAAATTGATTATTTAGTTTAATTGCAAGTATGTAGGGCACGTGCATAAATTAGCTGAGAAATTTTTCGAGCCTCAGACTACCTTATACGGCACAGAACCCTTTATGAATCAAACAAAGTGGTCAGTCAATGAGTGGATATACTGTTGGTGATATTAAGAAACATATTTGAGGTTCCTTGCAGTCCACTGCAGTATAGACACAGACAATCTTTTGATGATACAAATATACTGTATTTCATTTGAAAGCTGCGAGCGGCATTAATACGGGAGAAGATCCAAAGAACTGGGCACCTCAAAAAGCAGAAGGACCGCCGTCGCGCTCAAAAGCTTGGCGTTGCCATGTGCAGGGGCTGAACACTTGTTGCAAGGCTGTGGGTGAGGAACAGCACACATTGGGCTGGCCTGGACTCCTTGTAGCGCCAATAAAACTTTACGACACTGCCGGAGGACACAGTTTGGCAAGCGACCAGATGTCGTGAAAAGAGCAGCAACTCACTCTGGAAGTTTCTACAGTCGACGCTGATTACACCATGGATTACTAAAATTTCAGTGACACTGCAGCTGTTGCGGATCATTGGCCTAAATTCTGGGCGCGCCGGGAAACGTACTGGAAAACCCTTTTTCATTCCTTCTTAAGTATACCTGGCGATCCTACCGACCACAGCCACTACTGTAACTACTAGTACTACTATTAAGACGAAGACTTCAACTACTACTACGACGACGAATATCACTACTAATACTGCAACTACTACTACTGCTAATAATAATATTCAAATGGTTCAAATGGCTCTGAGCACTGTGGGACTTGACTTCTGAGGTCATCAGTCCCCTAGAACTTAGAACTACTTAAACCTAACTAACCTAAGGACATCACACACATCCATGCCCGAGGGAGGATTCGAACCTGCGACTGTAGCGGTCGCGCGGTTCCAGACTGTAACGCCTACAACCACTCGACCACTCCGGCCGGCTAATAATAATATTAATAATAATCCCCGGGAGTAGACAACATTCCATTGGAACTACTGATGGCCCTGGGAGAGCCAGCCCTGACAAAACTCTACCATCTAGTGAGCAAGATGTATGAGACAGGCGAAATACCCTCAGACTTTAAGAAGAATATAGTAATCCCAAAGAAAGCAGGTATTGACAGAAGTGAAAATTACCGAACTATCAGTTTAATAAGTCACAGCTGCAAAATACTAACGCGAATTCTTTAAAGACGAATGGAAAAACTGGTAGAAGCCGACCTCGGGGAAGATCAGTTTGGATTCCGTAGAAATGTTGGAACACGTGAGATAATATTGACTCTACGACTTATCTTAGAAAATAGATTAAGGAAAGACAAACCTACGTTTCTAGCATTTGAAGACTTAGAGAAAGCTTTTGACAATGTTGACTGGAATACTCTCTTTCAAATTCTGAAGGTCGCAGGGGTAAGATACAGGGAACGAAAGGCTATTTACAATTTGTACAGAAACCAGATGCCAGTTATAAGAGTCGAGGGGCATGAAAGGGCAGCAGTGGTTGGGAATGGAGTGAGACAGGGTTGTAGCCTCTCCCAGATGTTATTCAATCTGTATATTGAACAAGCCGTAAGGAAACAAAAGAAAAATTCGGAGTGGGAATTAATATCCATGGAGAAGAAATAAAAACTTTGAGGTTCGCCGATGACATTGTAATTCTGTCAGAGACAGCAAAGGACTTGGAAGAGCTGTTGAACGGAATGGACAGTGTCTTGAAAGGAGGATATAAGATGAACATCAACAAAAGCAAAACGAGGATAATGGAATGTAGTCGAATTAAATCGGGTGATGCTGAGGGAATTAGATTAGGAAATGAGACGCTGAAAGTAGTGGAGCAGTTTTGGTATTTGGGGAGCAAAATAGCTGATGATGGTCGAAGTAGAGAGGATATAAAATGTAGACTGGCAATGGCAAGGAAAGCATTTCTGGTAGATTGGTCGTTCGAGCATTGTTATACATCTACATACATCTACATTTACGTACACATACAGTCCCCGCAAACCACCTTACGGCGCATGGCGGAGGGAACCTTCTACCTCTACTACTCATTTCCCTTCCTGTTCCAATCGCAAATAGAGTGATGGAAAAACGACTATCTATAAACCTCTGTACGTGCCCTAATTTCTCACAGATTATCTTCATGGACCTTATGTGAAATGTACGTTGGCAGCAGTAGAATCTTCTGGTAAACCTTCCGGGATGTAGGGTCGTGGTCCATGAAACTCTTCAGCTCCTAACGTTTCGTCCAGGGCTGCGCTGGACTTCTTCAGAGGGGTGTTTCTCCTCCGGTGAGTCTTGCCGACTGACGGGTCGGACGTCTGAGAGCGACTTATATATCGTAGAAAGTGGGCGTGACCAGAGTTACACGTGATATGCAGAGATAATCTTTGTCAGAGATAAAAACTTAACTATCGATCGTAATCTCATCACGGATAAAACTGTCTAGCAATTCTGTAGTGCTACTGTCGAAATATCACTAAGTTTCATGGACTTCTTTCCGTGACGAGATGGCGAAGGATAAAACTGTCTAGCAATTCTGTAGTGCTACTGTCGAAATATCACTAAGTTTCATGGACTCTTCTTTCCGTGACGAGATTACGATCGATAGTTAAGTTTTTATCTCTGACAAAGATTATCTCTGCATATCACGTGTAACTCTGGTCACGCCCACTTTCTACGATATATAAGTCGCTCTCAGACGTCCGACCCGCATCAGAGGGTTGGATCCCCTCATTCGAAGGCGCCAGATTGCAAAGCCTGGGCTACTCTCAGGTTGGAATCTCCGCTTTCGAAGATTGTGTCCGTCTGTCTGTCTGTCTGTCTGCCCGTCTGCCCGCCGCTTACTGCTGTAGCTGTTCGTTCGTTCGTCCGTCCGTCCGTCCGTCCGTCCGTCCGTCCGCCTGCCTGCCTGCTCGCTGTCCGCCTCCGCCGCTACCGCTGCTGCCTGCTGTCCGTCCGTCCGTCTGTTCGCCGCCGCCGCCGCCTGGTTGCCGCCGCCGCCGCCGCCGCCGTCGCCGTCCGACCCTGGTCTTCGGCCGTCCTCGTCTTCCTCCGTCTTTGTCTTCGTCTGCCCCGGTTTGTGTCCTTTCTCTTTCGTTCTGTGCGTTATTGTTTCTCCCTGTCGTCATGTCCGCCCCCGCCACCACCGCCACCACTACCACCACCGCCATAGATTACACTTCCCCTTCCGCCGCCTCCACCACTATAACGTGGTGTGCCCAGTCCCACCCCCCTCCTTCCATCCCACCTCTTCTCACTCTCCCTTCGCCCTCGCTCTTTGTCGCCCCCTCTCTAGCTTCTTCCTCCCGCTCCTCTCGATCTGATCCTTTCCCCCCACTCCCCCAGCCAGTCACGGCAGCTCCGGCTAGGGTGGTGGCCCGTCAGGCCACTGTCCATGCCCAGCTCTCCCCGTCGCCTTCGCCATCACCGCCGCCACCGTCATCGTCATCGTCATCGTCGCCGTCGCCTTCGCCTTCACCGTCACCGTCACCATCTCCGGCGCCGACTCCAGCCCCGGGACCTGCCACTCCCCGCCACATTCCAGTTGTTCCCATCCCCCACACCTCCTCCGCCGCCGTCAAGCGCCCCAGTGGCACCCCTGCCTCGTCTGCTCCAAAAAAGGCTCCGCCTCGTCCCCCTTCCCCCACCCCTGATGCCATGGATGTCTCCACGCCCGTCCCTGCCCCCTCCTCCTCCTCCTCCTCTACCCCCTCCTCCTACCCCTACCTCCTCTCCCGTCCAGATCCCTCCCTCCTTGAAGCCCGGAACCTCACCCTCTTCCTTCGCCAGAATTGTCCTGGTGCCCCCATCTCCCTCCTCACTCCTCGCCGTGATTCGGTACTCATCTCCTCCCCCAGCCCTACCCTCCACACAGGCCTCCTTTCCCGCATCCCTGTCACCCTCTTTGGCCCTCATGCCTCTCTCACCCCTGCTCCCTCACCACCTCCCTCCCGCCAACCCCAACCTCCGTGTCGCCTGCCGACCCTCACTGCCGTGATCACTCGGCTCAGTCCAGTGATCACGGAGGAGGAGGTGTTGGCGGAGCTTCAGGCCCATCCCCATCTGGAGGTGAGTGCAGTTTGCCGGATCCATAACACTGTCGGCCCCACCCGCCTTATGCGGGTTATTTCTGAGCACGCCCTCTCCATAGACCGTCTCCTGAAGGAGGGTGCCCTCCTTTTTAACCAGCATTATAAGGTTGACCCCTCCCGTTCCCCTCCTCAATCCCTGCGCTGCCGGAGGTGTCTGCGCTTTCACCCCACAGCTGAGTGCCGCGAGGCCCCAACCTGCCCACATTGTAGGCAAGCGCACTTCCTCGGGCAGTGCCCTAACCTTCAATCCCCTCCTTCCTGCAATACCTGCAATCTCCCCCATCCCACCTACTCCCAAAAGTGTAAAGCCCGACCCCCTCCGACCACTCCTGAACTTACCGTCCCTGTCCGTCCCCTGGACGCCCCCACCCCTCCTGGCAATTCCCTTCTTCCCCCCCCCCCCCCCACCGCTGAGGACATCATCAGGTTCTTCACCTTCGTCCTTCAAAATGTTCATCCATTTCAGCGCCCCCACACCCTCCAGCAGATCTCCCTTGCCGCCCATTCCATATTCCAACTCAAGATGTACGCCACCTACTCCAACAACCAGGCCCATTTCACCTTCTCCCGTCTTGACACCCTCGTCTAAATCCCTGTCATGGAGCAACAGCAATGTATCCTTTTCAACAATATCCGCTCCCTCTCCACCAACAAGAACCTCTTCCTGCACACCCTTGCCACCCACCATGTGGATACCTTCCTCCTCAATGAAACCTTCCTCCAACCCCACCACTCCATCCACACCTGACCCTATCTCCTCCACCGCTCCGATAACCCCCTCCCAATTGCGCGTGGCGGAGTTGCCATTGGTCACCACCGCCAGATCCCCGTTCGGCTCCAACCTCTCCTTCCCGATCCCACCGAACACCTAATCCTTAGTCTCTTCTTCCCCGGCCTTACCGATACCTGCGCCACCATCTATGTCCGCCCTAACGCCCCTATTCCCTTCGACTTCCTCTCCCACATTGACCGTACCTTCTCCTCCTACGTCATTGCCGCCGACCTCAACATCCATAGTCATTCCGCCGCCCAGTTACGTCGGTGGCATCGGTTCCTCTCCTCCCTTCAAGGCGACCTCATCCCCATCCCCCAGCACACTCGTCCCAAATCCAACTCCACTCCTGATGTTATCCTCTCCTCCCCCAACCTCCTTGGCCGCATAACGGTGGATGTCCTGGAGCCTATTGGTAGCGACCATCTCCCTGTCCTCCTCACCATTTCAGACGGTCGTCGCCCTCGCCCCGACCCTCGTACTGACCCTCCCCCTAAGTATGTCCACGACTATTCCCGTGCCGACTGGAATGCCTACCGGGATACCCTTTCCACTCAGGTCGATAGCCACCCCTTCACCTACCACCACCCTGACGATGTCACCCATGCCGCCTCCTTTCTCCAGCAGACCCTGTCTGAGGCCGTGGAGGCCCATGTCCCTACTGTCGCCATCCACCCCCACCGTCCTACCTTATCCCCACAGGCCGTTCTCCTCCTCAGTGAATCCCGTCGTCTCTACCGTGCCTTCCTCCGCACGTGTGACCCGGACACACTCCAGCGACACATTCGTAATTTGCTCGCGGCTAAGAAACGCCGGGACTGGCGACAGACATGCACCCATTTAAATGCTACCCTACCAATCAACTCGTCCAAGTTCTGGTCGGCCTTCCGTCGCCTTACCGGAACTAAACCCTCCCCCTATTATCCTCTTCTCCATGATGATCACCCTTTCCCTGACACCCTTAGTAAGAGCAATCACTTTGCCTCCTACCTCTCCGATGTATTTTCCATCCCCGATGATCCCCAGTTCGATTACTCCCTCTTCCCGGATGTCCGCGATTGAACTGACACCTCTGTCACTCCCCTCGCTCCTGGTTTCAAGTACTTGGACAACATTGCACACATGGAACTCAATGCCCCTATCACTATACAGGATCTCATTGCTACACTCCGCACAAAACGCAACACCGCTCCTGGTCATGATCGTGTCACCTACCGTCACCTTCGTGAAGCTCCTGTCTCTTTCCTCTCCACCCTGGCCAGGCTCTACAATGCAGTCCTGTCCACCGGTTACTACCCCGACCTGTGGAAAACCTCCCATATCCTCATGTTCCTTAAACCTGGCAAACCACCGTCCGCCGTCTCCTCCTACCGCCCCATCAGCCTTACCTCAGTCTTCAGCAAGGTCCTCGAATCTATCCTCACCCGACGCATCCACCAGCATCTCCGCCAGCACCGCCTCCTTCCCGTTACCCAGTGTGGCTTTCGGCCGTCCTTCTCTTCTGACGACCTTCTCTTTCACCTCACTCATCTCCTTTCCGAGCAGCTTAATTCCCGTCGCTCCGCAATCTTCCTCTCCCTGGACCTCGAACGTGCATATCACCGCGTATGGCATTCCGGTCTCCTCTTCAAGCTCCAAACCTTCACCCTTCCCATTAATTACGTCTGTCTGATCGGCTCCTTTCTCTCCCGCTGTCCTTCCTACACCTTTTTCCCCTCTGCCGGTGTGCCCCAAGGCTCCGTCCTCTCCCCCCTTTTGTACCTTTTGTACACGACGGACATGCCGCCGCCGTCAGCCCCCGTACAACTTCTCCAGTTTGCCGATGACACCGCCTTCCTTGCCCTTGCCCCCACCCTACACCACTCCCAACACCTTCTCCAATCCCATCTTGACCGGTTCACCGCTTGGTGCAACCAGTGGTTGCTCAAGGTCAATCCCTCCAAAACCCAGGCGATCATTGTAGGCAAAACCACCCCTTCCTTCCGCCTCCTTGATTTCTATCTCATCATCTATGGCCGTCCTATCGCCCTCACTCCCACCCTTAAGTACCTTGGCGTCACCCTCGACCGTCGCCTCTCCTGGACTCCCCACCTCCGGACAATCCAAGCCAAGGCACGCTCCCGCCTCAGTCTCCTCAAGATCCTCTCTGGCCATACGTGGGGTCTGGACCCCTCCACCATCCTCCACACCTATAAGTCCCTCATCCGCCCTAACCTTTGTTATGCCCATCCGGCTTGGATCTCAGCCCCCCTACCTTTTACAAATCCCTCCAAATCCTTGAATGTCATGCTCTCCGCCTCGCCTATCGCATCCGTCTCCCCTCCCCCACACGGATCCTGTACAATCTCATCCCCTTTCCCCACCTCCTCCTTTTCCTTGAAATACGGATCCTGTACACCTCCTGCAAACTCGATCCTCCTCACCCGCTCGTCTCCCCGATCCTCTCCCACCCCCGCCCGCTGCTGCGCCTGTATTCTCACGTCCCACCCGGTCTCCATCTCTCCACCCTCCTTACCCCCTCCCAAGGTGGCTTCCGCCAGCTCCCCCTCCCTGATGATGTCCTCCTCCCCTCCATCTACCCCTCCTATCAACTTTGTCCCTGCCCCACCCCCCACTTCCGGTGTCCTTTCCCTTGGGCACCCTCCCTCCCTTCTCTTCCCTTCCCTTCTCTTTCCTTTTCCCACGTCCCATCCCTCCACCCCTCCTCCCCCGGGTTCCCCTCCCCCTTCCTCCCTCCCCCCTTTCTCCCCTGCCCATGGCCTCTCTGCTCTCCCCTCTCGCTCTCCCACTCCCCTTCCTCCTCCTCCTCTCTTGGCAGGTCCCCGGACTTGCACATGCATAGTGAACATCCGCGCACCGGAGATCATCGACATCAGTATCTCGTGTGTGTGCTTCGTTTTGTGTTTCGTGCAGTTATGATTCCACTGTTCACATGTGCCATCGCCGTTCTCCGTGTTTTGTGCGCCGTGTCCACAAGTGTTAGTGTTTTTATCGTCCAACGTGAATGGCTTCATGTTTATTGTTTTTTTGTATCTCCATTTTTTGCCAGCCGTTTTTTGTATTGTCTGTATCACCTCTATGTCATGTTCTTGTTCCACTTAAGGCTGAAGAGCAGCCTAATGTGCTACTGCCAGCCTGCCTGTACAGGTGATTAAAATTACAATAAAGGAAAAAAAAGTCCGACCCGTCAGTCGGCAAGACTCGCCGGAGGAGAATCACCCCTCTGAAGATGTCCAGCACAGCTCTGGGCGAAACGTTAGGAGCTGAAGAGTTTCATGGACCACGATCTTACATCCCGGAATGTTTACCAGAAGATATGTCATCCGGTCGTGAAAGCTTTCATACTATGAGTAGTAGAATCGTTCTGCAGTCGGCCTCAGATCACGGTTTTATAAATCTGTGCAATGTTCCCTTGCAGAAAGAGCATGATCAACCCTCCAGGGGTTCCCATTTGAGTTCCCTAAGGATCTCCGTAATACCTGCATGCTGATCGAACCTACCGCTAACAAATCTAGCAGACCGCCTGTGAATTACTTTGATATCTCCCTGTAATCCAACATGGCTGGGATCACAAAGACTCAACCAAAGTCGAGAATGAGTCGTACACGCGCTATGTACGCCGTCTCCCTTATGTTTGAGCTACATTTCCCCGAAATTCTCCCTTAAAAAAGGCAAGCATTCGCTTCCCAACTGCCAATCTGACGTACTTATACCATTTCATATCGCTTTACAACGTTACGCATTCATAATTAATCGAAGTGACTGTGTCAAGCTGCACACTCTAATTATTGCATCTAGAGCATCACAGGACTGTTATTTATCTCATTTGCATTAAATTACATTATTCTACATTTGGAGCAAGTTTTCATTCATCATCCAAAATAATTTCTCTAAGGCATCTAGTACATTTCTACAGTCACTCAACGACGACAACAGTGGGATAAAGCCAGTTCTAGGACAATTTAAATATCAAAATAATTGTGCAAATTAATTGGTTGGTCAGTTACACCAACGCCATGATGACATCATAGGTTCCCCCCAGCCTGCACGTGGGTCCCTCTCAACGAAGTCCCAGCACCCTCCCCTCCTGTGACGTAAGCCAAGATGGCGGCCTGGGAAAAAATGGCGAGACTTTCATATTTATTGGTGGGAATATCAAATTTTGTGTCTTCACCTTGAGATCCGGAGACGTACTGACCTACTTCAAAACACCACCACCAGGGCATGCTGTTGGCATTCCCCCATTCCCTTCTCTCCTCCTGTCACTGGAAATTGGCAGGAAATGATTCAGTCTGTGCTAGGCTACCTGATTGGATGGATGTAAGGCATTGTCATTTTGTACCCAGTTCATTATATTGCTCATTTAAACAATTTTAGTTCTCATTGATCGATCACTACACAGTACCTCCATCCAGTTTCGTCAATAAACGCTAGAAGTGGATTGGGTATTTTCACTATTAGACTACCACAGCAGAGTTGCTCCAGCCAGTCTATCCAGTAGCTCTATAAGGCAAGGATGGGTCATGGTGGTAATAGGACAGCAAGCTATCAATAAAGTACAAGGGGGTAGCCTCTTGCCGATCTACAAGTGAACAGCTGGTGCTGTGAGGAACATAAAGATGGCTCATAACAATATTAGAACAGTGATCCACTGTCCCACTGTGTGTTTTTTCCCTTTTTTGTGATTTCATTCCCCTGCCCCATATGGGCAGGGGAGGGCTGTCAGTAGCACAATCCACCGCTCTTCAGCCGAGTGATAAAGTTAACAAAAAGAGAACGTGAGACATATAAAATGTGATAATGAGGTACTGTGTAGTTGCAACTAAAAGTGTTTGAATAAACAACATACTGCTCTGTGTACAAAAAAATAAAGACTTGTTTCCAACCTTCCCAGCAGCCTAGCACAGGCTGAGTCATTTTTCAGATGGGGGAGGGGAGTGGGGAAGGGGCAGCAGCACCTTCTGGTGGTGGTGTTGTAAACTAGGTTAGTTGGTGCCCAGACCTGGATGTAAACACACAAAATTTGTTATTCCTGCCAATAAATTTGAATTTCTCGCCATTTTTTCCTGGGCCACCATCTTGGATAACAGCATAAGGGGGTAGGGGGCTACAATTTCTCTGAGTCGGATTTGCATGCTGTCTGGGGAAAACACATACCCTAATCAGGGGATGGAGGTAATTAATTGATCAATTCATTAATTTACATAAGCAATTTGATATCAATTTGATATTGAAATTGTCCCAGAACCGACTTTTTACTACTACTGACTACACCTTTCTGTACACCGCAGCGTAATCAGCAAATAAACATAAACTGCTGCCCATCCAGCCCGTCAGGTCATTTATGTATATAAAGAAAAAAAGTGGTCTTCCCTGGGGCATTCTTGAAGGTATCCTTGTGTCTGGCGAACACTCGCCGTGAAGGATATCATACAGCACTCTTCCAATATTACCTAAAATGTCTTCGAGTAAAGGAACCTAAACTGTTTGCTCGGACCCTCGTGAACAATGTGCAGTAGATTACTGCATCAGATGCTTCCCAGAAACCTGGGAATGTGGAATCTGCCTGTAGATTTCCATCCAAGGTTTGTAGGATATAATATAAGCAAAGGACAAGTTGAGTTTCGCACGAGCGATGCTTTCTAAATCCGTGTTGATTGTGGCCAGAAGTTTTTCTGTCTCAATGAAATTTATTATATTCTTACTTGGAATATGTACAAGAATCCTGCAGCAAACCCATGTTAAGGATATCGGTCTGTAGCTAGGCGAGTCAGTTATTTTGCTTGTCTTGTATATGGGAGCACCCTACACTCTGACTCATTAGCTAATTTAATTTGTAAAACAAGTTAACAAGGCGATCCTTCTCCTTCTCGAATCGTTCAATGATGTCGCTGTAGCATGTGGTTTGACTTTCAAGTACTGGTTTTTCGGATAAGTAACAAGGAAGAGCTGATAAGTGATCATGGACCATGTTGCTTATTGCTCCTCAAAAAACTCTTTAGGGGGTTAAGAGAAGAAAGACTCCTTTCGAGCGTTGCGCTTGTTGCAGGAATTGTAGCAATTGGACAAAATTATTAGAAAGCTTATAGAAGAATTTGGTCCGTTCCATTCTCACACATACACTCCTGGAAATGGAAAAAAGAACACATTGACACCAGTGTGTCAGACCCGCCATACTTGCTCCGGACACTGGGAGAGGGCTGTACAAGCAATGATCACACGCACGGCACAGCGGACACACCACGAACCGCGGTGTTGGCCGTCGAATGGCGCTAGCTGCGCAGCATTTGTGCACCGCCGCCGTCAGTGTCAGCCAGTTTGCCGTGGCATACGGAGCTCCATCGCAGTCTTTAACACTGGTAGCATGCCGCGACAGCGTGGACGTGAACCGTATGTGCAGTTGACGGGCTTTGAGCGAGGGTGTATAGTGGGCATGCGGGAGACCGGATGGACGTACCGCCGAATTGCTCAACACGTGGGGCGTGAGGTCTCCACAGTACATCGATGTTGTCGCCAGTGGTCGGCGGAAGGTGCACGTGCCCGTCGACCTGGGACCGGACCGCAGCGACGCACGGATGCACGCCAAGACCGAAGGATCCTACGCAGTGCCGTAGGGGACCGCACCGCCACTTCCCAGCAAATTAGGGACACTGTTGCTCCTGGGGTATCGGCGAGGACCATTCGCAACCGTCTCCATGAAGCTGGGCTACGGTCCCGCACACCGTTAGGCCGTCTTCCGCTCACGCCCCAACATCGTGCAGCCCGCCTCCGGTGGTGTCGCGACAGGCGTGAATGGAGGGACGAATGGAGACGTGTCGTCTTCAGCGATGAGAGTCGCTTCTGCCTTGGTGCCAATGATGGTCGTATGCGTGTTTGGCGCCGTGCAGGTGAGCGCCACAATCAGGACTGCATACGACCGAGGCACACAGGGCCAACACCCGGCATCATGGTGTGGGGAGCGATCTCCTACACTGGCCGTACACCACTGGTGATCGTCGAGGGGACACTGAATAGTGCACGGTACATCCAAACCGTCATCGAACCCATCGTTCTACCATTCCTAGACCGGCAAGGGAACTTGCTGTTCCAACAGGACAATGCACGTCCGCATGTATCCCGTGCCACCCAACGTGCTCTAGAAGGTGTGCGTCAACTACCCTGGCCAGCAAGATCTCCGGATCTGTCCCCCATTGAGCATGTTTGGGACTGGATGAAGCGTCGTCTCACGCGGTCTGCACGTCCAGCACGAACGCTGGTCCAACTGAGGCGCCAGGTGGAAATGGCATGGCAAGCCGTTCCACAGGACTACATCCAGCATCTCTACGATCGTCTCCATGGGAGAATAGCAGCCTGCATTGCTGCGAAAGGTGGATATACACTGTACTAGTGCCGACATTGTGCATGCTCTGTTGCCTGTGTCTATGTGCCTGTGGTTCTGTCAGTGTGATCATGTGATGTATCTGACCCCAGGAATGTGTCAATAAAGTTTCCCCTTCCTGGGACAATGAATTCACGGTGTTCTTATTTCAATTTCCAGGAGTGTACTTTTGTTTACGTCTCCCAAACTGACAGAGTGATATGTAATGTTACTTTTAATCTTTCTTGTTTGCAAAAATGTTTATTCAGATGACCAGTTTCGGTTCCTCTAGAACCATCTTCAGAGCTACAATTTCGGTTACAGGAGTAACCCGTCGACACACAGCAACCTCCAAATGCTGCGTCAGAGCACACATGAGCACACATGAGCCCAGCATGTGAAGGTTGCTGTGTGAACGGGTTACTCCTGTATCCGAAATTGTAGATCTGAAGATGGTTCTAGAGGAACCGAAACCGGTCATCTGAAGAACCATTTCTGCAATCAAGACGTATTATAAGTAATATTGTATAACCTATGATTGCGGTATCCCACTAGACATTATGTCGGTTTTTCCAAAGAGTGAAATCTGTCTTCATATTTGGAAGATAATACAGTTCCAGTTCACCACGCATCTGGGAGCGACAGAAGGACACATAAGATGTTTGTTATAATGAATCCACACTGTCTACAGGGAAGTGCTCAGCATAACTGGCGAAATGAATAGCATCGTGTCACTTAAGGAAGGGAAGTTTGTCACAGTGTAAGAGTCTTGTCTCCAGCTGTGTTACAATGTTATCCAATACCTCGAAGTACATCTGTTTTGACATCGATGGACTGGCAGTGTAATCAACCATCATTTCACCTCTATTTATGGAAGCTTCAGGTTGCGAATATATCGAGCGTTTCGCGGAATTTACAAAGTCGTTCGATGTACCTTAATCTCTTAAGTTTCTCGTGTAATCTTTGCATTCTGAGTCAGCGTTGTTGCAGACGTGTGCAACGCTGGTTTTTCTCTGAAGAATGGTGAAAAGCAGTTCTGTGTTTAAAAATGCTCTTTGAAAAACAGAAAGAAGAAAAACGACATTAAAGCCTAGGAGCCTAGTTGTAAAGCCACGGGCTTCTCTTGTAGTCGTTGCGCTGGAGTCCTGACTCTCAATTTTTCCGTGTAGAACCTCAATGATCCGCGGACAGTTTTCGTTATTACTCTGGCATTACAGTTCCATCTCATTTCACTGTTCGAAGGAATGCATTTACCAACAATAGTACCATCCAGAACTGCTATGCATTCGGAAGACCTGTGGTAGGAAGCAAGAATACCCTGAAACGTGGAGAAAAAAATCCCTAACTCTTTTATACAACAGCAGCGGTTCTGTAAAACTAATTTCAGACTATGCACAAAACAGTGACTAAAAAGAGCCTTAGCGGGAAATTTGACGAGTCTTACCTTGCAGGACATTTAATTCTCCTGCCAGAATGGAAGCATCGGCATAGGTCTGGGCAACCGGTTTGTTCTTTAGATCACGGTTCTGAAACATCAGCAGTTCCACCTTGACGATCGTCACGAAAACCAACAAAATGGTCTTGAATGTCACTGTTGCAGTCCACCAGCCTCAGCACAATAGAGCATACTTTATCTTTTCTGTTCCTTCGTTCACAGTGCAGATATAAAACGACATTGTATCAAAACTTCCTCCTTATTTATACATTCACACACTTCATCTTTTCCATTCGTATTGTTTTTGAAAATTCCACAAATACCCCATTTTCTTCCATTGTGCTTTCAAATCATCAATTCCCTTTAGTAGAAGTTTAAATATGGCTCTTAAAGCCGGCCGCTGTGGCAGAACGGTTCTAGGTGCTTCAGTCCAGAACCGCGTTGCTGCTACGCTCGCAGGTTCGAATCCTGCCTCGGGCATGAATGTGTGTGATGTCCTTAGGTTAGTTAGGTTTAAGTAGTTCTAAGTTCTAGGGGACTGATGAGCCCAGATGTTAAGTCCCATAGTGCTCAGAGCCATTTGAACAAAGGCTCTTAAATTTCCGGAATTCAGGGTATCTTCCATCTGATACCTCTGAGAACTTGTTGCTGCTTGCACAAAAGACCCATAACTTAATTTAGAATGTTAATGTTCTCTCTGTTTGCCTTCATTGTTGTGTTTGATTTTCATCAATTTGTGATTTTCATTAAATAGCTCTGCAATACTAAACACTTTGTAACTGAACCCGTCGATTCCACTTGTGACCGAATCATCTTAAGTTTTAAAGTACACGAATCGGTGTAATCCAACTTTTTAATGTTTTTCATGAAGGGAAAGCATTTCATTTTGATTACGAAAATAGCAATTATTAACTAGTATATTAGCTCTGTTTGCTTTCAAATGTATTTATTTGTAGAGAATACGATTGCCAGTTACTGCAAAGTCCAAGTTTCGACCGCTAGACGCTATGTAAAAAACAGATAGCTATAACGTCCTTTTTACACTGCAGAATGGTGCGCGACGCGGAGGCTGTCTGGCGTAGTCTCAACAAATCGCCTAACACGAAACCAGATATCTTCCCAGGAAACTGACGCCTTTTGTCGCTCTGTTGAGTACTGGTATTTAAACTACGCTTTGAAGCTGTTACTATTCTGCTGTCCCTGAAGATTTTTAAATACTTGTTGACCATGTGTGACCTAAAGGAATATACTGTTAATTTTGAAGCACCTAATTGTATCATGAAGCTCTCTCCAAACCGCGATGAGGATGACGAATGATGACTTAGCTGCCTGTCTTGTATTTTAGCCTCATTACATTAGCGAATAGATTGTAGAGTGGTGTAAACTTACGTTACGACAGTCCGTCTGTAATAGATACTAGTTCTACGACATTTTTTATTCGCCTAAACCGACGGAGTAGTTTAAGTTTAGTATTTTGGAAGCAGTTTTACTGTTACTGAAATGCAGTTTCTTACTTATAATTGTTTTGAATGTTCTACTTAGATTCAAATTGAAGCAACCTCTGATATTGCTACATATCTAAATGGCTACCATCTTAAAAATTTGCAGTTATGAATTAATGAAAATTAAATAATTGGAAAAATCATGAAATTAACAACAAGATCAATATCAGCAAGTAAGTCAGCAATGTGACCAGTAAACTTCAGATAAATACCAAAAGATCTGAAGTTGCCTTTTCCAGCAAAATGAACGTTAGTTGAAATTACGACAGCCGTCCAATGTTATGATTTTGGGAAGTTACTATTATCTTCTGACCGTTTAGCTTTACACAAAATTGTTGACAAACAGTGACGAGGAGATAGGGTAATGTTTATTTAAGAAAGAATTTTAAATAACTTACCCTGTTTCATAACGGCTGATGAAGTTTGGACTATAGAATTCAGTAGAGTTCTAACCACTCAGATTTAATAAAATTTCAGGCCTTGTTTATCATAGCTGTTGTGATGCTGTAGTTGACAACTGCACAACGATAAGTGACTAGGCTTTTCACGTCATCTTTGAGACTGAATTAGTTTATTACTACCATGTTGCTTGTTGTAGCTATTTCTCTTGACGTAGCGTAGGCTCCAAACTCCATCATATATTAATGTTGGACGATCTCATTTATCAAAACCCACAATTTCCTCTTCCTGAGACGACGGTGTACCACGAATGCTGTAGGCACGCCAACTTTCTGACGAATTTGCACAGTTTTAGCACTCGGTAATTTTTAACACTGCCAGACATGACACAGCTAAGCTCACACACGAGGCTAGCCTGCTTGCGACTTTCAAATTTTCATTCTTTCCGCGCCACTCTGCACCAAGTTCATCCACACAACGCACGCTGAAAACCCAGAGTGAATCCCTGCCTCAAAAGCTTAATGCATTTCTAAATAGCCTCTGAATATTACGGTTGTCACAGCCAAAGCATCGACTGCACACGATCCATCACAGCGCCGCGACACGGCATCTAGACCTATGCACCGATGTGAAGAGTGGACAGCACCACACCTCCAGGAAGACAGAGTTCGGCGCCTAACCGGCCATCGCTGGTCGGCCCCGTCTAGTAAAGTCATCAGACGATCAATTCTAATTACAAAGTGATCTAGAGAGAATTTCTGCGTGGTGCGAAAAGTGGCAAATTGCACTAAACAAAAAAAGTGCGAGGTCATGCACATGGGTAATAAATGAAATCCGATAAATTATGGGTATACGATAAACCGCACAAATCTAAGGGCTGTCAATTCGACTAGGAATTACAATTATGAGCAACTTAAATGGGAAAGACCACATAGATAACATTGTGGAGAAGGCGAAACTAAGACTGCACTTTGTTGGCAGAACACTAAGAAGATGCGACAAACCCACTAAAGAGACAGCCTACATTACACTTTTCCGTTCTGTGCTGGAATATTGCTGCGCGGTGTGTGATCCTTACCGGGTAGGATTGACGGAGGACATCGAAAAAGTGCAAAGAAGGGCAGCTCGTTTCCTGTTATCGCGCAATAGGGGCCAGAGTGTCACTGATATAATACGGGAGTTGGGGTGGCAGTCCCTGAAACAAAGGCAGTCTTCTTTGCGGCGAGATCTATTTACGAAATTTGAATCACCAACTTTCTCTTCCGAATGCGCATACGTTTTGTTGACACCCACCTGCGCAGGGTGAAATGATCATCATAATAAAATAAGAGAAATCAGAGCTCGAACGGAAAGATTTAGGTGTTCCTTTTTCCCACGCGCCATTTGAGATTGGAATGGTAGAGAAGTAGTATGAAAATGGTTCGTTGAACCCTCTTCCGGGCACTTAAGTGTGCATTGGAGAGTAACCATGTAAATGTAGATGTAGATGTGTTCTGTGGTGTCACCGACAGACACCACACTCGCTAGGTGGTAGCCTTTAAATCGGCCACTGTCCGTTAGTATACATCGGACCCGCGTGTCGCCACTATCAGTGATTGCAGACCGAGCGCCGCCACACGGCAGGTCTAGTTTACAGAGACTCCCTAGCACTCGCCCCAGTTTACAGCCGACTTTGCTAGCGATGGTTCACTGTCTACATACGCTCTCATTTGCAGAGACGAAAGTTTAGCATAGCCTTCAGGTGCGTCATTTGCTACGACCTAGCAAGGCGTCATATTCAGTTACTACGAATGTATTCTGAACAGATAATATTGCGAATCATGTACCGTCAAGAGCGACTTTCATCATTAATGGATTAAAGTTATGTATGAAACTAATTCTGTCCGCTTTCTGAATTCTCATTCCTTGTCATGTTCCAGACCTCACGTCAGTATGGTTCATCCCTCCTCACGCCAGCCTGCGTGAGCTAAAACGCGTGCACTTCGGCCTCCACTCCTAACACGGTGTTGGCTCTTCTGCTAACACAAAATGTTCACTCGCAGACTTCGAGGGCATCAGTAATACGTGATCGGAAAACTAAACTTAGCCTACGTTCTGCGAGTAGCAATGGTGTTTAAAAGTACTTGCATGTAGGAGGCACATGAAGCACATCAATCCTAAACGAGAAGTTAGAAATAAACCTATTAATCTGCAAGTGGATGTACAGATCATTTTGGATTCCTGCCTCTGGCCATCGCAACTTCTCTCCTTGCCTGTTTGAGTCGGTGCTGCCTCTCACAGTAGCGGATACAACAAGTGTTATGCTCTTAGTTTCGTTAACAAATACTTATTTCTTAATTTTATTTTAACAGTTAGACAAAGATATTTAATGCAGCGATGTGACGATAGTCATGGGATACTTCGTAATATGGCGTCGGAATTCCTTTGGCCCGGCTTAGTGCAGGAACTCAACGTGGCATGGACTCAAGTGGTTGGAAATCCGCTGCAGAAATATTCAGTCATGCTGCATCCATAGTGTGAAAAACGACGCGGATTTACCCGTCATTTGTCCTATTTTTATTCGTTTAAAACCATCTTTTTGAGTGACTCACAGAGCATTAAATCGAGAGATTACGCAGAATTAATATGCTACTAGTATGGAAAGTCAATGCGTGTGCAACATTTTATTCTCCTTACTCTCTTTGTCCTTTATTTTAATAACCTTCTTTCTACTTTTTATGACAATTGGTGTCAGCTTTCCATTGCAGTAAACTGGCTCCAGCAGAGTAGACTCAGCCAGCTCTGAGCGAGAGAGCAAATTTCACACGGAACAGTGGCCAGCGGCAAGTGCTCGACTTCCAGATATGTGACCTCAACTAGAGGCCCGCGGGGACGCCGCGGAGACGAAGACCACAGTGGAGTGTCGTAACAGGTCACACAGGCCTCGGGCGGCCGCGCGCAGAGGCAGTTTTTGCCCCTGAAGCACACAATGGGCTCGAGGTTTGGCGAAAACTCTAAACAGGCTTTATTGTCCCCGTTTCACTGCGCTGCAGGGGGAAGAAGCGTTCCGCAACCAAAGCTGGGGAGGCGAAGTTCTTGAAAAGTATCATAAGAATTTCAGGAGAGGGACGGTGGAATCTTCCCCCGACTACTGCTGTTTTCTTCTCTCAATCTTTTTTTTTAAGGGAAATTTCGAACCGAGTGTGGGAGCGCTGTGCCTTTGGTAGATATGCTCATTGGATTATACGGAATGACGTCAGGGTAAGAGACGCTTCCGTGGCAAGAATATAATGTACCAACACGCAGGATTGCACAGAATTTTCTTTCGGTTTCGTAACACAGACATTCTGCACTGTGCTTTTGTAACCTTCCCGTATGAATATAAAAATATTAAATAAAGTTGTGTAACTGTCCCGAACAGGAAAAAATAAAAATAAAAGTAATTAAAATTGGATAATTAAATTCTGACGTATGAAAACTGATAAATCTTAACTCATGAAAAACTGATAAATTCTGACATAAGCAGCGCTACGCCATGGCTCTGTGAAATCAATCTCAATCTGTCCGTGAGAAATAAACTGAAAAGTTCCTACCTCGTGATAGTGTCGCCGGATACCGGTCTGTATATCTGCTAGTAAGCCGGCCGCGGTGGTCTCGCGGTTCTAGGCGCGCAGTCCGGAACCGTGCCACTGGTACGGTCGCAGGTTCGAATCCTGCCACGGGCATGGATGTGTGTGATGTCCTTAGGTTAGTTAGGTTTAAGTAGTTCTAAGTTCTAGGGGACTGATGACCACAGCAGTTGAGTCCCATAGTGCTCAGAACCATTTGAACCATTTTTTCTGCTAGTAAATGGCACAGCTTAGTGCAATGCTGGCCTATCTACTAATACCGGATAACATTTGTCTGATATCTGACTTTACTTAGTGACACAGGTGCACAGCTGGTCGTCTGATTACTAAAGAGCACATGACTGTGATCTGACAAAAATTCTGGAATATTTTAATTTAGATAAATGCCTCGATCGGGACTGGCAATGACTTTAGGGGAAATTATACTTTTATAGTTGACTGGTAAAAACAATTATATTTCTGCAAATTTATTACGTTATTCATAAAGATCTACAATCTATTAAACGGGAAAAATTGAGTATATTACAAACCTGGGGCAAATGGTTCTGACGAATAACAAAACCAAAGATTGAAACAAACTTTCGTATTAACATCTCAGACAAGTGACTTCACCACGCGCATGCCAATAAAGATAATAAAATTTACCTTACAATAGATGGATTGACTTAATTACACTGTTTGATTTTTCATTATATTAACAATTATTTCATTTGTTTCATCATCTCATTCCATGGTATCATTTAGCTCTGCGGCTGATCACAATTATTAGTCAGTTTCCATATAATAAAATATTACAGTTTTGTTCTGCACTGTGACTTTTAACAAATACTAACTATAAACTGCGCTGTACTACAAATGTAGCAGTGGGCGACTGCAAATGCGGCAGAGACTGCTCTGACCTGCGACTCTATCGCAGCTCTCTTTTAACAGGGGCAAAGATTGAGATTTCACCTTGCAGCGGAGTGTGCGCTGATATGAAACTTCCTGGCAGATTAAAACTGTGTGCCGGACCGAGACTCGAACTCAGGACCTTTGCCTTTCGCGAGCAAGTGCTCTACCGGAAGTTTGGAAGGTAGGAGACGAGATACTGACAGAAGTAAAGCTGTGAGGACGGGGCGTGAGTCGTGCTTGGGTAGCTCAGTCGTTATAGTCGGCCCTCGGCGGCCGTCGCGAGCGGACGCGCCCTGGTGTTTACGTCTCTGCTGTTGCCGGCTGAGCGCTGTTTACGGTGAGTTGACGCTATTGTAGCGTACACAGTTAAGGGTTATTGTGTGAAAAATGTCACGAATGGACTATGAATGAACTAGCACGAAAAGATACTTTGAAATTAAGTTTCGATCCGAAATACGCACGACCTAAAGCTTAGGAACTCGAAGCATGGATTGAGAATGTTTTGAAACGATCTTTTGATGAAATAATTGGTGTACATCTTTCGATCGTTAGCAGTACAAAAATGGTTCAAATGGCTCTGAGCACTATGGGACTCAACTGCTGAGGTTATTAGTCCCCTAGAACTTAGAACTAGTTAAACCTAACTAACCTAAGGACATCACAAACATCCATGCCCGAGGCAGGATTCGAACCTGCGACCGTAGCGGTCTTGCGGTTCCAGACTGCAGCGCCTTTAACCGCACGGCCACTTCGGCCGGCGTTAGCAGTACTGCGCACATAAAGTTTAAAAGTGCTGAAATATGCGATCAAATTGTTCAGTCATGCGGTGGTAGCCTTAAATTTACTCACAGCGATGGTAATATTGGCGAAGTTCATGTATCTCGTGCAGGATTTAGTGTCCGCACGGTTAGAATTTTCGAACTACCTTTTGAAGTTTCTGCCGACGAAATAAATGCAGTTTTGAAAAATTATGGCACGATTATCAGCAATATTGCGGAAGAGTGTTTGTCCTTCAAAGTTCCTGTCTTGAACGGTGTTCGACAGGTGAAAATAGAACTGGAGAAACAAATTCCATCATATATTACTATCTGTGGATACTGGGCAATTGTTGTATACGATGGGCAGCCTCGCACTTCCTCTGGGTGTGGTGCAACAGATCACGTTCGTGCACAATGTGTACAGAGACGAGTGACACAGTTGTCACCACGCGAAAGTGTTCCTAGTAACAAGATGTCATCAATGCCTCTAACTTACGTGGCGGCAGTCCGTTCGACCATGGCAGCGACGGAGGTCACTCACATGGACACAACTGTCAACACCACCGAAGCTGACCAGACACCAATGGAGACTGCCACCCCAGAGGGCAACGCTGACACCACCCCCGACGTGACGATGAAACTGAACGATCCGGAGGCTACGTGTTTGGTTAGCGCCCAGGTTGGCGAGAAAACCCAAGATGTTGAGAATGATCTACGAACTGACAAAGGAGCGGATTCTAAATCAATGGGAAGCGACGACACCGGATTACCAATCTGCAGCTCTTCCTCAGTGACTGTGGCAAATGAAAGGGCTGACGTTTCTCCTAAAAAACACAACAAGCGACGGATCGCTCACAAGGATGCTGAGGAAACAGCTCCACTGCTGCGCGAGAAAGGTGCGCAAATTGCCCGCGATTTAACGGACGCAAGTCTTGGCAGGACAGATGCGAAGCAATCGAGTGGCCACGACCAGGCGGTAAGAGTGACCACGCCGAACTCTGGGGTTGGAAATCACGCTGCAGCAGACGAGGATCGGGTCTCTCAGCAGCTCCTGAGAGAGGGGCGAAAAGAACAGTGTCCAAGGGGAAAGGGCTCAGATGAGAAGATGGACATGTCAAATGCAGGCAGCTGGGCTGATGATATCGAGGACATGTCGGTGGATCGAGGACTGACTACGTCTGAACCACCAAAGGAGGCTGTGCCAGCCGGGAGAGCAGAATTACTTGTGACACGACAGTTTTCAACGAACCTGAGAAAAGATGATGATTCGGATACGTATTAATTTCCTCATCGACATCATGCTTTTGCTGACTGGTCAGCGACTTTTAACATGGAGAACTTCATGCCTCCTTTTCAGGACTACAAGACAGTCACTGTAAACTTAAACAAAATAACTTCAGAGCAGAAGATACACAGTCTCCACGATTATTTGTATAGCTGTGATGCAGACATCGCGATGCTGCAAGAGGTGGCACACCATTTCCTACCTGACTTTTCAGGGTATGACGTACTGACAAATACCATCCCAGATAGCTCCTCAGGCACAGCTCAGTTATTCAAAGAGGGTGTTATTGTCTCGGAAGTGGAAATACTAGAGTCTGGTAGAGGAATCTCGTGCCTTATTAATGGAGTTCGATTGATAAACATCTATGCTCCCTCGGGGAATCAAAATAGAGCTGCCAGAGCACATATTTACGCTACGGAGGAATGAGGAGCACGTGATCGTCGGCGGGGATTGTAATTGTGTTTTAAAGCCTAAAGACCACTGGCCGGACTTTGTTGTGCGACACTTGCCGAAACTGTTCAACTGATGTACCTAGAAGACACCTGGGAAATGACAGTGCTTTACGTATTTTACCGCTCAAACTGCCAGCCGACTAGACAGAATTTATGTAGGAAAACGTCTGCGGGGCAACGGAGACGTGGCCGTTGTACTTCTCCGACCACGAGGCATATCACTGTACAATCCGAATGGTACGGCAGGGAACGTACCGTGGCAGAGCAGGTTGGAAGCTGAATGTTTCAATACTCAATGATCAAGGTTTAAGAGAAGGGGCGCCAACAAACTTTCCCGTCGGTCACGCTGTGGTGGTGCCGCTGCGCAAATCCCAAACTTATTAATTGCTTGAAAATTTACAGCTATGAAAGGAGCCGGCAGCAGAAAGAGCTTTTCAAATTTTATTTTCGATGTCTCCGTGAGCTGTATTCTTCTCCTCATGTCGCACAGGAGAACTTTGTACAGATCAAAAGCATTAAGGCGAAGCTAACACTACTGAAACGAAGACAACTGGAAGAAATTAATATACATTCTCGCGATGGTAACCTCGCCTATGACGAAAGCCCATCCTCCTTCCATCTTGCGAAAGAGAAACGCCGCGCAAGACAGAAATTGAGTCACAGATTAAAAACAGAAGGCAGTGTCACCACAACCCAGAATAAGATAAAGGAATACATAACCGGCTATTGCCGACGGCTGTACATATCAGAGCCCACGAATGAAGAGGCAATTACGACCATGAAAAACTACCTTACAGCGACCCTCGACGAGGCGGGCAGACAACTATTACTGAGTGACGTCACTGAGGAAGAACTTCGGGAGGCTTTGAGGAAGGCTCAGGGTAATAAATCGCCCGGGGAAGATGGCCTACCCATTGAATTCTACAAACAATTCTGGTATTTACTCGAACAGTGCTTTCTGAACATATGTAATGAAATTAAAGCAGGTCGGCAACTACCAGCAGGATTCAGTGATAGTCTAATTGTACTGGTCCATAAAGAATACCCACCAGATGATGTTAATAAATTTCGTCCTATTTCCCTCCCGAACTACGATTACAAAATTGTGGCCCGCGTTCTAGCAGCGAGAATTAAACATGCTTTACATAAAATCATACATGATAGCCAGACAGCAGCCGTCCCTGGTCGAACGATCTTTAGAGGTCTCGCAGATTATAGGGAGATCATCTCCTTTTGTGCTATTACCCAACCGGAGGCTGCAATTTTAGTTCTAGATCAATGCAAAGCCTTTGACAGGATCTCGCACAGCTACCTTTTTCAAATTTATGAACCATTTAGGTTCTGGTGACGGTTTTATTACGATGGTCAAAAATATGTACACCTCTGCTTGCTCTAGGATCGTCATCAATGGGCAACTTTCCCGGCAAATAACTATGGAGCGATCTGTACGACAAGGGTGCCCCATGTCAATGCCTCTTTTTGTCATTGCCATTGAGCCACTTGTTGGTTTGCTGAACCGTACACTTGAGGGCTTAACCCTGTATTGGACGACTGTAAAATGTGTGGCATACGCGGATGACGTAAGTGTCATCGTACGTTCGGAGCGAGACCTACAAGAAGTCACTAATAGTGTGCGGGAGTATGAACGAGCCTCATGCTCAAAGCTCAACTATCGAAAGACTAAACTAATGCCGATCGGTAGAGGGTTTAGAATCGATGATAACTGCCCATATGTAGAACACGAGAGTATCAAGCTGTTGGGAATACGAATGAGCCGCTGCCCTCTGAAAACTACTGGCAAGAGCTTCTGGCTATGACGAGAGGTTGTCTCCAGCAAAATAAAGGCAGAGAACAGGACCTCATACAAAGAGTGCAGTTTATCAATAAAACGATACTTTCGAAAATCTGGTACGTAGGGCAGACAATCCCTGTGGTCAACAGCATTTCCAAGCAAATAATGACGGCAATTGGTTGGTATAATTGGAGGGGCGAAATATTCAAAGTGGGAATTTATGTTATTACTCTCCCACCAGAGAAAGGGGGCCTAGGGCTAATAGATGTTGAAATTAAATGCAAGGCTCTTCTTATACGGAGAACTATTCGGCTGTTTCAAGACTACCCAGACAGCGCGCTCCATATGGTCCTACGGATGTATACACCTACTAATATGGCAATACCGATAAACCTGGGGGAAACCCACTACAAAGCCAACCACATCACGATGTTTCTGCTCGAAGTTAAAAGAAACGAGACCAAGCTATATGCTTGGGGTATACCATAATAGGCAACCCTCGAGAAGACGAGCGTTGAGTGCCGTCAACAAGCCGAAATGTCTCACGCAAAAAATAGTGGAAACAAACAATTAAAAAAAACCTTTTTTGTGTATTAAAAAAGTTGAAAGAAAAACAAAAAACAAAAAACAACCAAACACGATGAAAATAAAAGTTTTGCAGCAAAGAGTCATCAACAAGAAATGAAACGTTTCCTTTGCTGCAGAAGCAACGCACCTTGAACTTTCCACTGCAGTGGCAACACGTTTTCCTTTCTTGATGCAGAAGAAGCGTCCTTTGTGTTAAACGTTCTTTTTGGCGAGCCCAAGGATGGGTTGAAGGGGAGGAAGGAGACCAAAAATAAAAAAAAGGTCGGTAGAGCACTTGCCCACGAAAGGAAAAGGTCCCGAGTTGGAGTCTCGGTCCGGCACACAGATATAATCTGCCACTAAGTTTCAGGGGCAAAGATATTTTATGTCTCAGGCAGCGCCTGTGAATAGTCGTTCTAGTAAGTGAGCAATACACTGATATTACATTTGCTCCAGCAGGGTGCTGAACCACTTACACTGTGCCCTGTGACTGGAAGAGGCATGAAAGAAACGATAGAAAGTAGGGGAATGCGAAACTTTTTGTTATGCGAGGCTCTGACTTAATTCTCGATTCTAATTTCTGCATCATGCATTCGAATTCCTTCTTGTTTGCTTGCTTTCGTAAGAGTAACAGGCGTCTCTATGTGTAGTGTTGGCAGAAGAGCCAACACCGTGTTACTAAAGGAGGCCGAAATGCACGCGTATTAGCTCACGCAGGCTGGCGTGAAGAGGGAAGAACTATACTGACGTGAGGTCTGGAACATGACAAGGAATGAGAATTCAGAAAGCGGACGTAATTAGTTTCATACTTAACTTTAATCCATTAATGATGAACGTCGCTCTTGACGGTACATGATTCACAACATTGTCTGTTCAGATTACAGTAACGGAATATGGCGCCTTGCTAGGTCGTAGCAAATGACGTAGTTGAGGGCTATGCTAAACTATCGTCTCTGCAAACGAGAGCGTATGTAGGCAGTGAACCATCGCTAGCAAAGTCGGCTGTACAACTGGGGCGAGTGCTAGGGATTCTCTCTAGACTAGCCTGCCGTGTGGCGGCGCTCGGTCTGCAATCACTGATAGTGGTGACACGCGGGTCCGACGTATACTAACGGACCGCGGCCGATTTAAAGGCTACCACCTAGCAAGTGTGGTGTCTGGCGATGACACCACACTATGTCTAGCTACCATGGAAACGGCCATGAAGCACTCCTGCTTGGTAATTAGCAATTGCAGACAGGCTATCTGCCAAATAGGCAGTTTTATGTTTAGCCTTCAGTTGTGACACATTAAGCTCTTTTTATAGTTGCAGGATTTGAAAGTCTGCCGATTGTGATCACGGAAAGTGGAAAGCATTAGATAAAATTGCGTTTGCTGATCCATCTTAGGAAAGCTTTAGCCCTAAGTGTGCATCTATTCAGGAGTTCCACTCGAGATCATATGTTCTATTCTTCCGTTAGAAGTTTTCGTTTATTTCGTGTTAAACTATGCACGAGTTTAAAGATACATTTTGTGTCGGAAAATTATTTCAGCGCAGGGCAGATTTATTCGTGATTCAACCACCGCCAGACGAGTCTTTTAGGCCGCGTCCTACGTAACCGACAGAAGCGACTGACAGCGTGCGACAGCTTCAGAAACATCGCCGCAGGTACGGTTACGGTGAAATGTCCTACCCGAGGCCCACAATAAAGACGGCCTGCGGTGAGTACGTCACGAAGGTAAGCCTGAACTCGCTCGCCCGCTCGGCTCTGCGGAGAAGATATATTTCTAGAACTGTTAACCCACAGCGGGGTGTGTTCTTACTAACGAGAATTGTATCTTCTACTGTAATCTGCTATTACGAAGTCTTACTGAGTAACAGCATTGCAACGAAATTTAATGGAAGTCCTAGGCTGGATGTAACTGGCAAATCGGTTTGTTTATAGATTTGAATCTCTTCTGGTTTTTTTATTTTTTTTGGTCATCAGTCTACTGAGTGGTTTGATGCGGCCCAATTCCTTTCCTGTGCTAACCTCTTCATCTCAGAGTAGCACTTGCAACCTACGTCCTCAATTATTTGCTTGACGTATTCCAATCTCTTCCTCTACAGTTTTTGCCCTCTACAGCTCCCTCTAGTACCATGGAAATCATTCCCTCATGTCTTAGCAGATGTCCTATCATCCTGACCCTTCTCCTTATCAGTGTTTTCCACATATTCCTTTCCTCTCCGATTCTGCGTAGAACCTCCTCATTCCTTACCTTATCAGTCCACCTAATTTTCAACATTCGTCTATAGCACCACATCTCAAATGCTTCGATTCGCTTCTGCTACGGTTTTCCCACAGTCCATGTTTCACTACCATACAATGCTGTACTCCAGACGTACATCTTCAGAAATTTCTTCCTCAAATTAAGGCCGGTATTTGATATTAGTAGACTTCTCTTGGCCAGAAATGCCTTTTTGTGCCATAGCGAGTCTGCTTTTGATGTCCTCCTTGCTCCGTCCGTCATTGGTTATTTTACTGCCTAGGTAGCAGAATTCTTTAACTTCATTGACTTCGTGACCATCAATCCTGGCGTTAAGTGTCTCGCTGTTCTCATTTCTACTACTTCTCATTACTTTCGTCTTTCTCCGATTTACTCTCAAACCATACTGTGTACTCATTAGGCTGTTCATTCCGTTCAACAGATCATTTAATTCTTCTTCACTTTCACTCAAGATAGCAATGTCATCAGCGAATCGTATCTTTGATATACTTTCACCTTGTGTTTTTATTCCACTCCTGAACCTTTCTTTTATTTCCATCATTGCTTCCTCGATGTACAGATTGAAGAGTAGGGGCGAAAGGCTACAGCCTTGTCTTACACCCTTCTTAATACGAGCACTTCGTTCTTGATCGTCCACTCTTATTATTCCCTCTTGGTTGTTGTACATATTGTAAATGACCCGTCTCTCCCTATAGCTTACCCCTACTTTTTCAGAATCTCGAACAGCTCGCACCGTTTTATATTGTCGAACGCTTTTTCCAGGTCGACAAATCCTATGAAAGTGTCTTGATTTTTCTTTAGCCTTGCTTCCATTGTTAGCCGTAACGTCAGAATTGCCTCTCTCGTCCCTTTACTTTTCCTAAAGCTGAACTGATCGTCACCTAGCGCATTCTCAATTTTCTTTTCCATTCTTCTGTATATTATTCTTGTAAGCAGCTTCGATGCATGAGCTGTTAAGCTGATTGTGCGATAATTCTCGCACTTGTCAGCTCTTGCCGTCTTCGGAATTGTGTGGATGATGCTTTTCCGAAAGTCAGATGGTATGTCGCCAGACTCATATATTCTACACACCAACGTGAATAGTCGTTTTGTTGCCACTTCCCCCAATGATTTTAGAAATTCTGATGGAATTTCATACAAGAAGTGGTGCCTTATGCAACTGATAATCATTTTGGCATGATTTTAATTTTATTGTGCCACAATACAGCCGTAACAAATTATTAGTAGGCCTAAGGACTTCCGATCATTGTGGGACTAATAACAGTAAGACTCCATAATAGCGGACTCCTGTAGAAGATGTAATTCTCGTTTGTACGTACACTCCTAGTTACGAGTTGACAGGTGTAGAAACGTAGCTTGTTTGCTGAATTGAGCGAGCGCAGGCGTACCTACGTGACGTACGCGCTGCGGCCTGTCTTTCTCGTAGGCCTCGGTCCTAATTGGCGACGTTCGTGGCGCTGCCTGTCCTCTGCTGCCACTGGCGACGTTTGAATTCAAGCATGTTGGAATCCTGTCGCTGCAGCACGAGCGACAGCGAGAGCGACTGTCACTTGTCTTCTCGGCAACGCAATGGAGCGGATACAACGGCAGCTATGAAATACTTATCATCCGATTTTAAGAAAACTATTTAGTGAAAAAATTTTATTCTTCTGAATCTTAGAACTTGATATCGTTCCTCGATAGTCTGAATTTATGTTCGTTATTCATCATAGTTATCGTCTGCACGTTATGTTATCGTGCTGCATGAAACTGAGTACATGGCTGTACGAAACTTTTAAGAATTTGCAGAGGTAAAATCACATTGCGTAGACTTTCCGTATAGTTCATTTAATGCCATACATTATTGTGTATGAAATGTAACCAATATATCTAAATTGTGTTTCAAGTTGAGACCAGAGTGACATCTCTTTTCTTTCTGGAGATATTGGTTGTTATATCCGCGGACGGTTCACTTGCGGCGTGTCCGAATCCTTTCCTGCGCTTCGGGAATCAAGTAGTCGTAAAACTCATCGTATCTCATGAACGGTTCAAGATTTCGAAACGACGTTTTTGGAATTTACAGAATGCAGAAAGGATTATTTTAAATTGTGAATAATACTGTATACGTTTTTGTAAACGCGTGAGCAGAGCGAAATCAAGACTCCCATAAATTACACCATGGTGTTTTGTCCGAATTTTCACAGCCTAACAAAGAGACACAGCCAGGCAAACGGGGTATCAAAGTGACCAGGGGGAGGTCTAGTTTTGCTTGGAAATATTTAACTGCTTCAAATTAATTAGGGTAATTCAGGAAAACTTAATTAATGGGTTGAGGAAAAATTAAAGTATGTCACAAAAAGCGGTTGCCAAGCTACCTAAATGAGGTGTGGAAAAGTTCATCTGTTCAAGGACTAGCTACTTTCTCACATAAAAAGATACGTTGGTGCGGTATTTAAACATTAAAAAGGCTTCTTTCGAATCAAGTTAGGAAGGCAAATGCTTCCTGAACAAAACTTGAAAATAAAAAATGAAAGAAATCGGTCAAATACTTTGTGAAATGATTTGTGTAAAAGAAATAAATAGATCAGAGAAACGTTCTATGTACCTTTGAATGATGCTCGATGTTATGAACAGAAAATGAGGCGGATCAACATTTCCCTAATATTTTTAATTTCATGGTTTTAGACATCATTTCACAAATCATTTGACTTTCTTTTCGAAAATTTTATATGCTGTACTTTTACAGACTATTTAGCTTAACTGCAACGCTCGGCATTAACACTGACTGCTGATCCTCGCAGTATCAAATGTCTTTATACGTTCATGGTGCCTAAGGGACCAAACTGCTGAGGTAATCGGTCCCTAGGCTTACAAACTACTTAATCTAACTTAAATTAACTTACGCGAAGAACAACACGCACACAACCATGCCCGGGGGAGGCTTGAACCTCTGACGGAAGGAGCCGCGCGAACCGTGACAAGGCGCCCAAGACACGGCGGATACCCCGCGCAGCTAAAATTTCATGGTTGTTCATTGTAATTTATTAGTAATTTAATGTGTGTGACATACTGGGATATGTGTGTATACACTTAAAGATCAAGAACTGTGGCAAGACCTTAAAAATATACTTAGCGGTGCAGTGTAAACAGTATATATAAAACTTAGTATACAGAATTGTAACTCAGTCAGTTAAAAGTAGAAGAGGCAGCGTCGATCGAATCCAGGACCGTATCGCAGCCGTAATTTCAAACTGGGACCACTAGTGTTACACCACGCCTCCTTCTTGTTAACTGCACTCGTTCTTTCTATTTACGGTAGTCAGTCATTCTTCCGCATTCATCGGCTGTTAAAAGTTCTTGATCATGTAAAAAACGTTATTGAGGAGATAGTCGAATGCTCCTCTGCCCATTCACGTGTATTCGAAGAATTTGTCTGGTGATCTTCGTAGCTGATGACATAAATTGTGTGTGCGGCTCGTCCCGGCGGAGGTTCGAGTCCCCCCTCGGGCATGGGTGTATGTGTTTGTCCTTAGGATAATTTAGGTTAACTAGTGTGTAAGCTTAGGGAGTGATGACCTTAGCAGTTAAGTCCCATAAGATTTCACACACATTACATTACATATAAATTATGACATCCTCCAAGAAGAGTCATCCCCTTTGTAAATTTCATTCACTGGATTCCTTTACGCTTTATTTTCCCAAGTAATGCTAATTTTGTAGCCTTACACTCCTGCTTCAGTATTCTACGGTTCCGGGGCACCGTTTTATAGAAACAGCTGGTCGACACTAAGCAGCCATCTTGTAGCACGACGTGGTCGCTCGCACGCAGGGTACCCGAGCTTTTTGCCCGACGTTGCTGCTTGTCGCTGGAGTGTCGCGTATCCAGAAGTCGCTCGCTGCCGGTCGCTTCTGATGCTGAGATAGAGGCTGTTTAAGCCACGCCGCAATATGCTTTTGTGCTACTTGAGGCCAGTTATTGTGGTGCTGCCTCTCTAGGTTTCCCTTACTTTAGCTGTCCCGTGTGCAGTGAGTATGGATGAAGCACAACCTCGATTTCGAGTGAGGTCATCATACTTCCTTGAAGGATATTTCGTTTTCAAGAAGATGTGGAACTGAACGACATGAAATTTTGAAGAAACTATGTCCAACGTTGGCGTCAAAACGTCCTCAGAAACGTAAGTTCAAAAAACGTGCAATCCAAATTCCATTGTATGAATAGCACAAGTGGTTATCTCTGGTTATTTGCTAGCCCTAAAAAAGGAAAATTTTTCTGATGGCCATGTTTTCTCTTAAGTACAAGAAAAACCATGTTGTCCACTTAGTGTTTTAACGATCCGAGGTTTAGCATGGCATGCTTCTTCTACAGATAATCTACGTAGTTTTATTTCATTTAAGGAACTATCCAAACAAGTTCTAACGTAGAAGCTTAAATGTAATTTGACTAAAAATTTATTAAAATTTTTCGTTCAAACTAAAACTGTAAAAATCTACATATGAGGTAACGGTTTACAAACTATACACTGAAGTGACAAAATTAATGGGATCGATAAATGCATATATACAGATACTGGTAATATCGCGTACACAATGTTTAATAGTGTAGTGCATTGACAGGGCTGTCATTTGTACTCATGTGATTCATGTTGTGGTGTCACCGCCAGACACCACACTTGCTAGGTGGTAGCCTTTAAATCGGTCGCGGTCCACTAGTATACGTCGGACCCGCGTGTCGCCACTGTCAGTGATAGCAGACCGAGCGCCACCACACGGCAGGTCTAGAGAGACGTACTAGCACTCGCCCCAGTTGTACAGACGACTTTGCCAGAAAGGGATCACTGACAAATACGCTCTCAATTGCCGAGACGATAGTTAGCCTAGCCTTCAGCTACATTTGCTACGACCTAGCAAGGCGCCGTATTCAATTGCTAATTAATATTATGAAGCATGTATCATAAAGAGCGATGTTCTGCAATTATGGATTAAAGATAAGTATTCCAGAAGCTACGTACTTTTCTTTACAGCATTCATTACGTATCCTGTTTCAGACCTCACGCCAGCCTGCGTGAGCTTAACGCGTGCCTTTCGGCTACTTCCGAGTGGCGTGGCGGTCTTGCTACGCCACTACACATGTAAAATGGTGTCTGGGGTGAGTATATCTGCACGATGGAAACTAACACAGTGAACGCGGAATGGTAGTTGGAGCTAGTCGCAGGGGACATTCCATTTCGGAAATCGTTAGAGAATCCACTCTTCCGAAGTCCACAGTATCAAATGTGTGCCGAGAATACCAAATTTCAGGCATTACCTCTCATCACGGACAACGCAGTGGCCGACAGCCTTCACTTAACGAGAGAGAGCACCAGTGTTACCATAGAGTTGTCAGCGGTAACAGACAACCGCAGAAATCAATTTGGAACGTACGGTACAACGAACGTATTCGTCAGGACAGTATGCCGAAATTTGGCGTTAATTGCAGACAACCGACGCGAGTGCATTTGCTAACAGCACGACATCGTCTGCAGCACCTTTCCTGAGCTCGTGACCATATCGACTGGAGCCTAGACGACTGGAAAACCGCGGGCTGGTCAGTTGAATTCCGATTTCAGTCAGTGAGAGGTGATGGGAGGGTTCGAGTGTAGCGCACACGCCACCAAGCCACGGATCCAAACTGTCAACAACGCACTGTGCAGTCTGGTGGTCGATCCATAATGGTTTGGGCTGTGTTTAGATGGAATAGACTGGCTCCTCTGGTCCATCTGAATCGATTATTGGATGGAAATGGCTATGGCCTGCTACTTGGAGACCATTTGCAGCCATTCACAGACTTTATGCTCCCAAACAACGATTTTATGGATAACAATGCGCCATGTCACCTGTCCACATTTACTCCCGATTGGTTTCTAGATAGTTCTGGACATTTGGAGCGAATGATTTGGCCGTCCAGATTGCCCGAGAAGAATTCCATCGACAATTTATAGGACATAATGAGGAGGTCAGTTCATGCACTAAATCCTGCACCGTCAACACTTTGACGGTTATTGACAGCTTGCGAAATGCTGGTTGGAGCGATTATTTTATGTCTGACACGTGTGTGCATATATCAAATGCCACACTACTCGCCTCAAGTTGAACGCCAGATAAACTCGAGCGAAGACCTGAAAAACCGCGTCTAAAGGAATGATTTTGATCCTGTGACTTTCGATTTAACGTTCGGCATTTAGCACAAACTGCTCCTGTTCCTAAGTATTTGTAGTAATGCATCTAACTTACAAGAATTGGAATTTCCTTCTTCATCAAAATCGACATTTTTTTACATACAAATATCGGGGATGGAATGGTGCTAGTACTTGAAATAAGATTTCATATTCACTGAATACTCTTTAACCTCACAACATAAAAATGGACATTGAACATGACTTAAACAACTGCTGAACACACAAAACATGATGAAGAAGAATATATTTAATTGGATTAGTTGACGTGTGTCTGGACAGGGAAGGCGGAAATACGAACCAACAGTTTTCCTACTTCTCATTCGCGAGGCAAATTGTCCTTCCTCAATGCCAATGAATGTGCATTACAGATTTTAACTAAATTGAACATGCTTTGGAAACACAAAGAAAAACTATTGATCCAGAACAAATTACCTGTATCTTGCTTCCTTTATTTCCCTACCGTGCCAGGGCTGAGCGGCAATTTACCATAGCGGGTGACTACTGCGACGTCTGGCCATTATGACGCGCAGGTCGGCGTGCGTTCTGCATATCGGGTCTGGGCTGAGGCCTCTCCTGTTTCTAGCAGTGAATTAATTATTACCATGGCAAACGAGCGTTTTCAGGTGGCTTGGCATGTGTCTGGCATACTCGCCATGTATTCACGCCTCTGTTTGCATTAGCTTAGGGTTAAGCTATCGCACTATGACTTTCTCTCTAATGCTGACTCTAATAATACAAGTCTTTCGCGGTCGATGACGGAAGTGCATTAAAATGTGATTTAAAAATAATTATTGCTGCTGCTACTACTACAATCTCTTCTGCTGAAATGTGAGGACTTGCGCCCTACGTTGCCTCTTTTGATCAGCCGCCGCTACTCTGAACTCACGTGAAGCGTTATCGCAAAAATGGTGGTACAGGCCAAAGTTGGTAGAGGTGGGCTACCTGCACTAAGTTACAACGACGGGACGAGCCCATATGTTCTAAAGGCAAAAAAGTGAAACTATGCCCTGAACCGGTAAGCACGTAGGTAACAACTATAGCACTTACATGAAAACATGACAGCACACTGAGTCGTTGGGCAGACGTTGAGATTCGTGTACAAAATATAAAAGCTACACTGCCACGGAGGTCTGCAGTATGTAGGAATGGAAATTAAGACCTACACGACATTAGTTAAGTGATGTGAATTCAGTGATACCGCGGTTAATTTGTGCGAGTTTCGGATACAAACATACCGATATAAATATATCTGTGTAGTTTCTTAGGATGGAAAATAGATGTGAAGTAACGCATTTCCGTATTATTATTCTGAAAGAGGGTAGTTGCTAGTTCACACTTTACAATAGTGTGCTAAGTTAGGAGTCCTGGAACTGATTTCCATTCATAACACAACATCACGTTTCTGCCCATCGAAATATGACTAGAGTCCTTCCTTTATCCGATCTGCGCATGACAGTAGGCCTGAGTCAAGTGAGGTACAGAATGCATCTTAACACCAGGTACTGTAAAAGTTTGAAAGTTAAAATGCAGTTAATTTTCATGTTTGGTGAACAATTTTCCTTTCGAAGAGAACAATGCTTCACACAAGATAGGAAGATAATCGATTTTGCAGATCTTCACAACTTCTACATCTACATCTACATCCATACTCCGCAAGCCACCTGACGGTGTGTGGCGGAGGGTACCCTGAGTACCTCTATCGGTTCTCCCTTCTATTCCAGTCTCGTATTGTTCGTGGAAAGAAGGATTGTCGGTATGCTTCTGTGTGGGCTCTAATCTCTCTGATTTTATCCTCATGGTCTCTTCGCGAGATATATGTAGGAGGGAGCAATATACTGCTTGACTCTTCGGTGAAGGTATGTTCTCGAAGCTTTAACAAAAGGCCGTACCGAGCTACTGAGCGTCTCTCCTGCAGAGTCTTCCACTGGAGTTTATCTATCATCTCCGTAACGCTTTCGCGATTACTAAATGATCCTGTAACGAAGCGCGCTGCTCTCCGTTGGATCTTCTCTGTCTCTTCTATCAACTCTATATGGTACGGATCCCAGACTTCTGAGCAGTATTCAAGCAGTGGGTGAACAAGCGTACTGTAACCTACTTCCTTTGTTTTCGGATTGCATTTACTTAGGATTCTTCCATAGAAACTCAGTCTGGCATCTGCTTTACCGACGATCAACTTTATATGATCATTCCGTTTTAAATCACTCCTAATGCGTACTCCCAGATAATTTATGGAATTAACTGTTTCCAGTTGCTGACCTGCTATACTGTAGCTAAATGGTAAGGGATCTATCTTCCTATGTATTCGCAGCACATTACACTTGTCTACATTGAGATTCAATTGCCATTCCCTGCACCATGCGTCAATTCGCTGCAGATCCTCCTGCATTTCAGAACAATTTTCCATTGTTACAACCTCTCGATACACCACAGCATCATCTGCAAAAATTCTCAGTGAACTTCCGATGTCATCCACAAGGTCATTAATGTATATTGTGAATAGCAACGGTCCTATGACACTCCCCTGCGGCACACCTGAAACCACTCTTACTTCGGAAGACTTCTCTCCATTGAGAATGACATGCTGCGTTCTGTTATCTAGGAACTCCTCAATCCAATCACACAATTGGTCTGATAGTCCATATGCTCTTACTTTGTTCATTAAACGACTGTGGGGAACTGTATCGAACGCCTTGCGGAAGTCAAGAAACACGGAATCTACCTGTGAACCCGTGTCTATGGCCCTCTGAGTCTCGTGGACGAATAGCGCGAGCTGGGTTTCACACGACCGTCTTTTTCGAAACCCATGCTGATTTCTACAGAGTAGATTTCTAGTCTCCAGAAAAGTCATTATACTCGAACATAATAAGTGTTCCAAAATTCTACAACTGATGGACGTTAGATATATAGGTCTATAGTTCTGCACATCTGTTCGACGTCCCTTCTTAAAAACGGGGATGACCTGTGCCCTTTTCCAATCCTTTGTAACGCTACGCTCTTCTAGATACCTACGGTACACCGCTGCAAGAAGGGGGGGCAAGTTCCATCGCGTACTCTGTGTAAAATCGAACTGGTATCCCATCAGGGCCAGCGGCCTTTAGGGCCTTTAGGGCCAGTCGGGGATTCTATTCAGATGGCTGAAATGGTCAACGCATCCCTTTGGAGAAACGGAAAAATCTGGATTCTAATCTCAACCCAGCATAACTTCTCTACTTCTGAACTGGACGACATTACATTAAAATTTGAATGTGTAGATGCACACCACAAATTACCAGTCCGTATTTATCATACTTTATGTACCTGTTCAAGCTGTTAAATCATTAACTTTCATGCCGGCCGGGGTGGCCGAGCAGTTCTAGGCGCTATAGTCTGGATCCGCGTGACCGCTACGGTCGCAGGTTCGAATCCTGCCTCGGACATGGATGTGTGTGATGTCCTTAGGTTATTTAGGTTTAAGTAGTTCTAAGTTCTAGGGGACTGATGACCGTAGACGTTAAGTCCCATAGTGCTCAGAGCCATTTACATTAACTTTGAATTCAATGTGGAACGTCCGAAATCGACCTCAGTATGATATTCGACCCCAGTGGGCACGAATATATTCTTGCGTTCATTTTGCATAGAAGCAAACTGCCTCCTAGTCTTAGAAGTGAGGATCTCCCGTCCACGCCTGAAACGAATTCTCCGTCGATTCGTGAATGTTGCTGATTGGAGGCTAGTTTGAAAGTGTACAGTCCCCATCACATCCCAGGTGTGCCCTATTGGTGATGAATGGCCGCCCAGTCAGTTATCAGGGAGTTCAAGGTGTTTGCGGTGTGAACCGTAGTGTGAAGTCTCGCGTATTCCCGCTCGAACTCCCATTCGGTAGCCTGTCATGGAAGATTTGCAACCGGATCTAGATATATTGCTGAATATTGGCGAACATATAGCGTCACTTCAACAACTGCATCACCCAATCAAAGGAATAACGACATTGACTGCTACTGGACATTGAAATAAATCAGCTCGGAAAGTTGAAAATTTGTGGCGAACTGGGAGTCGAACCCCGATTTTTTCGTTTCTTGCGGTCACCTTGACCGCCATGGCCAACCGGACGCGATCCTTAGCCTACATTGCTCGGACTTGTCCTAAGTAACAGACATGACATGTTTACAACTTGGGTGAAATGGCGATGATATCTTCCATGCAGATGCTCAGACAAATCTGAACTCCTATGGCGTCCAGTGATCGCTGCGAGCAGTAACGGTAACGGACAGGGCAACTACGTCAGTACTGTGTGAATAAGTTGGAGATTAGGTACAGTTAGGGACCGTATACAGATGGCCGAAATGGGCAACGCATCCCTTTGGAGAAACGGAAAAATCTGTATTCCTAACCCGGCATAACTTCTCTACTTTCCTCATTCATTTATTTGTATATGCCGTAGCAGCTAATGACGCTTGATTAATTGTCGTATAAGGCTGCAGGATGGGTAACAGTGTTTGTCATCTGTACATGTCCACAAAATAGGCACCACATGTGTACAATTACATCAGTCCTTTGGTGATGTCCAATAGCTCCTGACGCTACGATTCCAGGAGCTGCAGTGTCATGGACGTTGACAACCGCTGCTTCGTGTTACTTTTCACCAGTTCGTGAACACTTCGGTGTCAATTCGACCGCCACAGGCAGAGGCACGACGTATACAGTGGTTCTATTAGACCTGTTAACCACGATTATGATAAGCCTAGTTACGGCTCGTCGCAGCCCCCAGTTTCCGAGAAAGTCGACGTTGAAATTTTACGCGTAGCTACTACACCCGTAACGTTAATCATGTTGTGACGAAATGGGTAGCCTTCGCGGCTACAGCGCTACCTGCATATTGTCTCCTCCCTTTTATTTCAATTTTGTGGCACTTAAAATCATAAAACATTATATGTCATGCAAAATTATTCAAATATAGTGATTTTCGCCGTGGTAATTCCATTAATAATTCAGTCACTGCGGCAGACGTTCTTCAAACGTGCATTCCGTTAGTTACAGAACAGATTAATTAATAGTCTTACTCGCTATCTCATCGCTTGCCCTGCTAGAACAAAAAGAAGCAACCGAAACAAATTCGTAGACAACCACTCACATTTAATATAAGCAGCTGCCTTGCTGGCACAGGGATTTTTGAGAAGGGATACTGGAAAATGACGCTCGTTTGGAACCAAAGAGATTTTTGTTTCATCGTTCAACTTCGATGCAAATCAGGCGTTTTTGATAACCTCTGTGGAAGCAGGTGCACAAAACTGATGCTATACTAAGGAATGTGTTTTCGGAGTCTTGGCCCGAAGCTACTGCTCTATCCGTCTTTAGCATGTCTGGGGAGCATTTTGATTTTATTTTATTTTATTTTATTTTTTTTTTTTTTTTTGGGATAATCTTAACCTTCCTGTGGAAACAGCACGCATGGCGGAGAGAAGTTAATTTCGATGGGATGTCTTTTACGGCGCAGATGCAAGCTTGTCTTTCACCTACAAAGATTTCATCGTAAAGCCTCAGGTGGATCTGCCATTCCCACGAATCAACGACATGTTTTTATTCTTGTGATGACTCTGATGTTTGGTTTGTGGGGCGCTCAAGTGCGCGGTCATCAACGCCAGTACAATGTCCCAAATTTTACACAGTCCATTTTCTTTTCACAGTCCAATCTTGTCACTCTCACAAATGATGATGACGATGAAATGACGAGGACAACACAAACACCCAGTCTCCTGGCAGAGAAAATCCCCAACTCGGTCACGAATCGAACCCCAGGACCCTGTGATACAGAGACAGCAACGCTAGCCCCTAGACCACGAGTTGCGTGTAGGTTTGTTGCTGTTGTTGTGATCTTCAGTCCGAAGCCTGTTTTGATGAAGCACTCCATGCTATTCTATCCTGTGCAATCCTCTTCATCTCCGAATAAATACTGCAAACTACGTACTTCTGAGTCTGCTTACCTTATTCATCTCTTGGTCTCCATCTACGATTTTCTTACCCCCCACCCCCCCCCACATACACACACATCGCTCAATTACTACATTGGTGATCCCCTGATGTCTCACAATGTGTCCTGTCAACCGATACCTTCTTCGAGTTAGACTGTCCCACAACCTTCTTTTCTCCCCAGTTCTATTCAGTAACTCCCCATTAGTTATGTGATCTACCCATCTAATCTTCAGAATTCTTCTGTAGCATCATATTTCAAAATTTCGTATCCTCTTCTTTTGAAAATTGTTTATCGTCCATGTTTCACTTCCATACCCATCATAAAAATACTTTCAGAAAAGACTTTGTAACTCTTAAATGTATATTCAATGTTAACAGATTTCTTTCCTTCAAGAACGCTTTTCTTGCCACTGACAGCCATCACTTTTTTCAACAGAAAATGCCATATATGCTTTCACCAATCAAATTTTGAATGATCTGAATAACCGAACACCACCCATTGGGATTTTTTGTGATCTCTCAAAGGCTTTTGATTGTGTAAATCATGAAATTCTGCTAGACAAGCTCAAGTATTGTGGCATGAGTGGGACAGTGCACAAATGGTTTAATTCATACCTAACTGGAAGAGTGCAGAAAGCTAAAATAAGCAGTTCTCATAATATGCAAAGCTCAGCACATTCCTCAAACTGGGGAACTATCAAGAATGGGGTTCCGCAAGGGTCCGTCTTAGATCCTTTGTTGTTCTTAATATATATTAATGACTTGCCATTCTATATTCATGAAGAGGCAAAGTTAGTTCGCTTTGCTGATGATACAAGTATAGTGATCACACCTGACAAACAAGAATTAACTGATGAAATTGTCAATACTGTCTTTCAGAAAATTACTAAGTGGTTCCTTGTAAACGGACTCTCACTGAATTTTGGTAAGGCACAGTACATACAGTTCCGTACAGTGAATGGTATGACGCTATTAATAAGTATAGACCTTAATCAGAAGCATATAACTAAGGTAGAATATTCCAAATTTTCAGGTGTGTCCATTGATGAGAGATTAAATTGGAAGAAACACATTGATGATCTGCTGAAACGTTTGAGTTCAGCTACTTATGCAATAAGGGTCATTGCAAATTTTGGTGATAAACATCTTAGTTAATTAGCTTACTACGCCTATTTTCACTCATTGCTTTCATATGGCATCATATTTTGGGGTAATTCATCACTGAGGAATAAAGTATTTATTGTACAAAAGCGTGTAGTCAGAATAATAGCTGGAGTCCTCCCAAGATCATCCTGCAGACATTTATTTAAGGATCTAGGGATATTCACAGTAGCTTCTCAGTATATATACTCTCTTATGAAATTTGTTATTAACAACCAAACCCAATTCAAAAGTAATAGCAGTGTGCATAACTACAATACTAGGAGAAAGGATGATCTTCACTATTCAAGATTAAATCTAACTTTGGCACAGAAAAGGGTGAATTATACTGCCACTAAGGTCTTTGGTGACTTACCAAATAGTATCAAAAGTCTGACAGATAACCAACAAGTATTTAAGAAGAAATTAAAAGAATTTCTGAATGACAACTCCTTCTACTCCATAGAGGAATTTTTAGATATAAATTAAGAAAAAAAAGAAAAAAAGAAAAAAAAATTATAAAAAATAAGAATAAAAAATAAAAAAAGCACAAAAAAATAAAAAAGTTGTTATATTAACTTAAGTATGTTGTTAAATTAACTTAATTATATCATGTATTGGAAAATTTGACTCGTTCCATATCATTACGAAATATCGTATTCATGATCCATGGAACTTGTATTAATCTAATCTAATCTAATCTAATCTGTTCCTCAGCCATCATCAGTTATTTTTCTGCCCAAATAGCAAACTCATCTATCACTTTCAGTGTCTCCTTTCCTAACCAAATTCCCTCAGTATAATCTGATTTAATTCGACTACATTCCATTATCCGTGTTTTGCTTCATCTTACACCCTCCTTTCAAGTCACTGTCCATTCCTTTTAGCTCCTCTTCCAAGTCCTTTGCTGCCTCTAACAGAATTACAATGTCTTCGGCAAACCTCAAATTTTTTCTTTCTTCTTCCAGAACCATAATTCCTTCTTCAAATTTTTCTTTGGTTTCCTTTCTGCTTGTTCAAACTACACATTGAACAACACTGGGGATAAGCTGCAAACCTGTGTCACTCCCATCTCAACGACTGCTTCCTTTTTATCCCCGTCGACTCTTATAACGGTCATCTAATTTCTGTATAAACTGTAAATAGCTTTCCGTTCGCTAGATTTTACCCCTCCTACCTTCAGAATTTCAAAGAGAGAATTCCATTCAACACTGTCAATGGCATTATCAAAGTCTGCCAATGGTGTGAATGTAGATTTGCCTTTCCTTCACCTATCTTCTAAAATAAGTCGAATGGTTGTATTGTATTGTATGTTAACCGAGGGTCTAGAAACGACGGAGAGGCTCCGTCCCCACCGTAGCTGCAGTGGTCCACTTCCCCCCTCCACCGCCCCACACCGAACCCAGGCTTATTGTGGGGTTCGGCCCCCGGAGGACCCCCCAGGGAACGTCTCACACCAGACGAGTATAACCCCTATGTTTGCGTGGTAGAGTAATGGTGGTGTACGCGTGCGTGGAGAACATGTTTGCGCACCAATCGCCGACATAGTGTAACTGAGGCGGAATAAAGGGCCCGCATTCGCCGAGGCAGATGGAAAACCGCCTAAATAATCATCCACAGAGAGGCCGGTTCACCGGACCTCGACACAAATCCGTCGGGTGGATTCGTGCCGGGGACCAGGCTCTCCTTCCCGCCCGGAAAGCCGTGCGTTAGACCGCACGGCCAACCAGGCGGGCTAGTCGAAGAGTTAGTATTGCCTTACGTTTGCCCACATTTCTCCTGAATCCAAACTGGTCGCGTCTACCAGTTTTTCGATTCGTCTATAAGGAATTCGTGTTAGTACAGGGCTATTACAAATGATTGAAGCGATTTCATAAATTCACTGTAACTCCATTCATTGACATATGGTCACGACACACAACAGATACGTAGAAAAACCCATAAAGTTTTGTTCGGCTGAAGCCGCACTTCAGGTTTCTGCCGCCAGAGCGCTCGAGAGCGCAGTGAGACAAAATGGCGACAGGAGCCGAGAAAGCGAGTGTCGTGTTTGAAATGCATGCACATCAGTCAGTCATAACAGTGCAACGACACTTCAGGACGAAGTTCAACAAAGATCCACCAACTGCTAACTCCATTCGGCGGTGGTATGCGCAGTTTAAAGCTTCTGGATGGCTCTGTAAGGGGAAATCAACGGGTCGGCCCGCAGTGAGCGAAGAAACGGTTGAACGCGTGCGGGCAAGTTTCACGCGTAGCCCGCGGAAGTCGACGAATAAAGCAAGCAGGGAGCTAAACGTACCACAGCCGACGGTTTGGAAAATCTTACGGAAAACGCTAAAGCAGAAGCCTTACCGTTTCGAACTCATTGATGGGGACATGCTGCGCCGAGTGTGGGAGGAACTTAATTATCGGCTTGATGTCTGCCGAATCACTAAAGGGGCACATATCGAACATTTGTGAATGCCTAAAAAAACTTTTTGAGTTTTTGTATGTGTGTACAAAGCATTGTGAAAATATCTCAAATAATAAAGTTATTGTAGAGCTGTGAAATCGCTTCAATCATTTGTAATAACCCTGTATTTTACAACCATGACACATTAAACTGATAGTTCGACAATATTCACGCCTGTGAGCACTAGCTTTCTTTGGAAGGTTCTCTGTAGGGTGCAATTCTACTTTCTGTGAAGCTAAGTGACAAGAGGAAACCTATATTATTTGGGAAAACGTTCAAAAGAGATGCCACTTGATGTACTTATTTACTAAATACCATAAACTTATAATATCGACACGATTAAAAATTAATTAACTAAAAACTAACAAATCCCTGAGAGCGTTTTCTTGCGGTAGAACTAGATAGGTAGGCATTCTGTAGGGGACAGGCGACTATGACGCACATCCTCTACCTCCGAGTTACACCCATGATATTTCGTGCATTTTAGTTACTTTAAACATTATTCATTTATCTATTGAGATCGTCGATTTCTGGCATTCTAGTATTGCTGTAAAAAAGTACATACAATGACCTGTAAGTCTCTCGTATTGGAGAGCGAACATTTAGCAAACATTTATCAGTCAAGATTCCTTGCTTCGCGGCAGAATAACTGTGCTTTCCCTACGTACCGCGCTGCTGACGTAACGGACATTCTCATGTGTAGCCACTGCTCCTCACACCACCGTCCGTTGGCACCGCCGTATGTTCCACTGGCTCCTTCAGCCAGCATGGAAACTGAACTCTCACTGCCGGCTGTGTGTTCTGTAGTACCGCTTTACTCACTGAATGCTACGTGATATCTGCAAACGCGATACAAAAGCGTAAATCTCTAAAATAAGGATATTAAATGTCGCTAGTACAGAAAGAATATTTTACACGTGCCCTCGGTAGTTTCTTTTCGAAATTACGATTTTTTAGTAGAACCATAATTTTAGAAACACTATGAACGCGGTCTTACGGTTCTTAGAAGCACCCCGTACAATTTTGGTGAGGTCATTTTTTAGGTCAGTTGCTTTACGTATTTCTCTCTTGCCTCAAATTAATTTTAGTATTTCGTTAAGAGTTCTTTTAAACGCAAAATCAAGTTTTTCATGTGATACTGTTACATTTTCTGATTAATTGTGTTAACAGAACCTTTGAATTTTAACTTCCATACTCTCGTGAAATTAAATACCATCATTCTTCCAAATAGAAAATCATTGAAAATCAACAACATATTAAACGAAATACTTCAAATACAACATTAAAGCTCCAGAATAATGATTACTAACATAAAATTTGTTCGGAGCGTCAGCAAAGTATTGTTTGACTTTACATACTTTTATAAAAGTAATAAAATCATTTCGCTCATATTTTCCAGAGGCTAGTTGGCCGTCCCAAAGAAATACGTCGGAGCATTTTTTCACAACTTACACTACACAGACACACTACAGACGGAATGCAGAAACGCTAATACACAGTACCCAAGAGAAATTTATTTCCCTTTGCTCTGTTATGGAGGATTACTGCTCATCATAATACTTTTTAAGAAGCAATTACGGCTCGAGATCGTTCTTTGTGAACTCATGTCTCCGACAAAATTATTTTGCTCGAAGCAGTGCTATTCGCCGGCCAAAGTTGCTGGACCTAGAGGTCGTTATAATATTACTCATATTTAAAAAAATGTAGTATTATATTTATCACTTTTGCTGGTGGCAATGCTCCTGAAATGATAGAAGGGTCCGCTGAAAATTTTTACCTGTTGATAATAAAATTGTATTCCGCCACCCAACATCAGATTCCCATTAGACCGACGAGAACTTCGACCGACGGCATTGCTTAGAGGACAGTGACCGGTCTCAAAATAACGCAGTTTGCGTAATTACCTTCCCCGGGTACTGATAGAAAATATCGGTAAAAGAGATCTGAAGGACGCTGAAATAAAATCTTGATAAATGCCTATTGAACACAAGTAGCGTTTCTTTTCTTTTCTTCTTTTTCCGTGGAAGTTGTTCGAGGCGGACATCCGATGACACCCGTTGAGGTTCTTCATTGACCCATTCACTCGGTTTTTTATTTCAGAAGGCAGTTAACCCTCTGACCGAACACGATTATTTACCGTGCCGGCATGGAACGGATTATATTATCCGAGCCCTCCAAAAAGATATTACGTAAAATAAAGGTTACATAACATGTTTAGCGTAAGTATTTAGCCAAAAGTTACAAATACGAGAGCGATACTTACATTTTATCAAACAGCCATCGAAAACAAACGATAGAGAGCTAGAGAGCTCACAACTCCTGCTTTCATGTAATCCGAAAACAAATTATGGCGACTGCCTTCAACTTCTTTTTCAGTTTCGATGTATAAATATTCCTCTGGGACATTCTTTGTCGGAACAGCAAAAAAATATATTTCTTAGATTAAATCGTGACCCATTCTCATTACTTTGCAGATTTATATACACAAAGAAAATTTATTCTTTATGTATGTTACCGTTTTAGTGCATATTCTGTTAATTATTCAAATAGCAACATTTCAACGCGTTCCAACTGTGTTTCCTTGATGACTGCCGTCATTTGCGTGTATATCAATCGCGTCTCTTGCTGTTGTCTATTCATCTGGTTCGACACTCAGTACACGTCATCTGGTTACATGTGGACCGAATTTTTCCGTGTTTCCATCAATTACTGTTAGTATGGTAACTGGAACAGAAACACATAACTTAAAAACTAGATAAAACAATAGTTTACATTTCCCATATGACATATATTTCAGTAATACTATTTCTTATTATACCCAAGTTGCAAATTAAGAAAACAGAAAGAACCAGCTTCCAAATACTGCTATCTACGCTGTTTGCTTACAATGTTTTTCCAGTTCTGAATCTATTGAACACTGATTTTATTATATTACTCTTCAACTGGTCACTTAAGAATAACAGTTAGTCCCCTACGTGAAACAATTACGTTTACTAATATTGTTTACACATCTTTCGTGGGGTCAATACGCTATTCCTGATCTGTTTACTAACAGACCTATTGAGACGCATCCTTGATTACGTCACGTCAGCATATACTCGTTCCCTCACCCGGTGCGTCAGCTGTGCCGTTCAGAGACCATTTGTATTACACCGTTTGCACTAGTTCTTCAGAGTACCTCGTTGACGTCAGAACACGGTTATTACAACTCTACCGACATAATGAATGTAAAAAAGAACTGAACACGCGCCATTTCAAAGTTCTTAGAACTAATATTTCTCTTAATATGCTTACACTACTATTATGTACAGTGAATTATATGTCGTATCTGTGTTTGTTTTTTAGGGCATATTTCATATGTTTCTTTGCTAGAGAGATGTTCTCTCTGGTACCCCGTAATGTTCTCGCTCGTATTCAAGCTCGCCAGCATCCTTACGCTTCCCTTTAACTACTATGGAACACTAACTACATTGTATATGCTTCTTATTACGTGGGACTCAGAACGAACCACATCCACGACGTTCCGATGACGTACCCTGAAATATGGCCCCTCAAAACTTTCACAGAAATTCTTTATCTCGTTGTCTATTTTAGACGATATCCTGTGAGCCCTCATTAGTACAGTATCACCCACGGCATATTCCTTTGGTGTCACTTTCTTGTTATGTGTCGCCTTTCTAGACTACATTTCGTTAGTAATCTTTCCAGAGCTCGTTTACGCTTTTCTTTCCAGACGTGTGTCAGATCCTTCTGAAATTATAACGAGTATTCGATCATACTTTCAGGTCCCTTATCCATCAGTAATTCATATGGTGATACATCGGTTGTTGACTGAGGAAGTTCGTTAAGTATTTCCTCTAATTCTTTAACGTGTAGTCGCCAAGTAGTATGGTGGTCATGGGTCTTTCCAGCTCGCTGTAGGTGTTCTCATTTTCTGAAAATTCTCACATCTTTCTCATATTCTCCTAATCGTGTTCACAATATTGTTAAAAATAGAAATTTCTATCAACTTTTACGCATACTTTGAGTCCAAAATAGGCATAGCTCATATGGATACACCATATGAACACCTTTGTCGTGCGTTCGGGTAAACGTAACTTACAATTTCACCACACTAAATTAGTTCTGCGGTACAATGCCCCTTCTCCCACCAAGTAGCATTTCCTTATTTTGGGTTCCCTACTTTCTTCCCATATTTTCTTTACCAAAATCAATTCTTTTATTTGTTCCTCATGTTCCTCATGATCTCTCTAACATTGCTATCGTAGCCTACTCCCCTCACATACAACTAACATATCTCTCTAGAGTCCGATTCACTCTTACCTCCTTCTATTCATTCCTGATGGCAATCTGAATAATACATCCGCCACCACACTGTCATTGCCAAAAGTATAAAGTATGTCGAGTTGTTATTCTTCGACTGCAACGGCCCATCTGATAGGTCTAGAAGGGGTGAATCTGCAGCTCTTAATGACAGAAAGTGACTTATCGTCGGAATATACATTTACTTTTGTCCCTAACAAATACAAGTGGAACTAATCTAAAAGACACACGATTGCTAATGGCTGTCTTTCAGTAACTGTGCAGTTACGTACACAATGCGTTAATATTCTGTTGGCGAAATGAATTGATTGTTGCTCTACACCATTCGCAGTCTCGACAATTTTGAATAAATGCGTTCTTTTCCAAAATCTGAACTGTCAACAAATATATAAAACACCTTATCTACTCTCGGATGGATCAGCATTTCTCCTAAACAGACAGCTTCCTTGATTCTATAAAACTCTTTCTGACACTATCCACACCCATGGGATGCTGTTTTTAATTAGATTAAGTATAACTTCTGCGAATAGAACCCGTTCAATCACGAGTTTCGGGTAAAAATAACAGAGACCTTTAGCGGTGGGTATCCCTTTATGGCTTCCAACTTAGCAGGATTCGGGCTGTTATCTTTTGCTATACAATTTTCCGAACTCGAATTTGGATAGGATACGTTGAACGTATCATTTTCTCTTTGAAAACGTTTTAGTTCTTTCTCCAATTATACCCTTGCCAGTTGCTGGCTGCAGTAAAAATGTCGTCTGCGTACAAAGTAATTTTAGATATCAGTTTGTCTTCAAGTATGGAATCACGCTTCCTTCTGAGCACGGATACCGAAATATTTTGTCCAAATGGAAGTGCTATGAACTGATAAAGTTGGTTCCTATACACTCTGTGAAACTTGCGAAATGTCTACATCTTTCATCCGATTGTATCTGCCAATATCCAACGGTCAAATCAACTAGATAACTTACTAGCCTTTTCAAATTTCTGTAACAGTTCCTCGAAAGGGTCTAGCTTATCGTTCTCAGATTCTATGAATTTATTTAGCACATAAGCGACCACTGTGACTCGTACTGAACCATCCTTCTTCGTATCATACAGTAAGATGTTGCAATACTGACTACTTGATCTCTCTATAATCTGCAAAGATAACATACTCTGTGTCTCTTTATCTACAGTTTCCCTCTTTGCTAATGGTATTAAATACGGTCTTAATTTAAAACGCTTATGTGGCATAGCTTTAAACGTGTTAAGTTCTCCCTTCATTAACCCTGGTTTATCAGAAAGTACCGATTTTTATTAATAATAAATTTTCCAACACTCTTTTCCCGTCTTGGTCCACACTCCTTACTTCGTCTGATATTTTCTGAGCCAATCTCATTTTAATTTTTATCCTTTATCTTCTGTGAAATACTTTCCTCTCTTTATCTGCTTCCCACTGAATATATTTGCGCATTATTTTCGGGTAGCAATTACCCTGTACCTTCAATTTGGGACTAACTAAGTTATCAAATTTAATTTTTCTCTGAGTACTATTTACCGTCAGAGTCACAATCCTAAATCCGTAATAGCTGCGCAATCCACCAATAAATCTGCCCCTATTATCAGTGCAAAGATTTGGAACCACCCTTGCACTAACGTCCAATACCACTCCTTGTACGTTTGCTTCCAGTAGTACTTAGTTCTTTATTATTTGTCTATTGCCGCCTACTGCACCTATACCCTTAACTCATGGAAAAGGCAATACGGGTACTGCTTCTTCATCCATTGTCTGATCATAAAGTCCTCCTGCTAAAGTACAAAATACACTATCTGTGTCAGTAACCGCCACTACCTCAATAACGCCAGCTTCCACATCTACGCAAGTTGGTATTTTTCTTTACCTGCAATTTCATCTTCCTCGTAAGGAACTTCACTAATATCCCCAGAATTTTCTTTGCTCAATCTTTCCATTACCACAGGTCCGTCAATCATATGGGTTTGTGTCTGGACTCCACACAAACTCCTTTCTGGTTCAAATGGCTCTGAGCACTGTGGGACTTAACTGCTGTGGTCATCAATCCCCTAGAACTTAGAACTACTTAAACCTAACTAACCTAAGGACAACACACACATCCATGCCCGAGGCAGGATTCGAACCTGCGACCGTAGCGGTCGCGCGGTTCCAGACTGTAGCGCCTAGAACCGCTCGGCCACGCCGGCCGGCAAACTCCTTTCTGGTTTAACCTTTCATTATCATCTATTTCGCGACCTCTCTCTACCCTGTCATTATTGCGTCTCTCCTAGTGTTGCTCATGTCGTATATTACTGTGATTAATTGACCTCCTTTGTTCCAACCTTCGCTTCTACGTCTGTTATAACAATTATTGGGGCTCACGCTCTCGCTCATCCCTGTTTCATTCCCTCCAGTTTCTACTTTCTCTGCATCTCCACTTCACACTCCAACCGATACTGAATGTCTCTTCTCTTGCAAAAGCATCTAATTGGTCTAATGCTTGCAAAATAGCTTCCGTTTGTTTTTTCGAAGTACCTTCTAACTTTTCCTGTACACTCCCTTGCAGTTTATTAGATACTTCCGAAATGAGGGCTTCTTCACTAAGTGGGTTATCTAAATACAAATTCTTTTCACATAAACTTTGAAAATAACCTTTTAAACTGTCATAACCACTAACCAAGGAAATTCTCCCCTGAAAAATTCTGTTTCTTAAGCTACATTGTGTACTGTTAGATCAATAGTTGTCTAAGAACGTTTCAATCAGCTCGTTCATACATCTCATTCCACGTGATAGGGCATCCCCTCCAATTCCACTTGTGACACATCTTGTTTTTCTCTCGAAACTGTTTTACAAAAGCTTTGGGAAGAAGTCTCCCTCTTCCCTCAAAGTCATGTAACGTACATGAACCTGAACAGTGATCGCCATTGTTATTGTTTTCACTATTATTATGTACTGTAGTAAGATTTTTAATTTCGAATCTAGTTTCATTTTTACCCTCTTAGCGAAGATATCAGTGCCTCTGGAAGAAAAATCAGTGACCCCCTGTTGAATACTAGCTACGTTGTCAAATATCTCTTTAGTATTATAATCTAATGACTCTATTCTGCTAGACGAAGCTGACCAAGTTTCATGGACTTTTTTTGTTTACATTGGAGTTTGGCACATTACGTTTTTAAATCTCCTTCCAGAAATTTTAATCTAATGTTTCACTTATCTCTTGTATTTCGTTTATACATCTTCTATGATTTACTACTGCTGCTTCCCCAGGGATGACACATTTTGATAAATCTTGAGCTATTGCCCTCTGTTCCTTTATTACCCTCTATGTTTTGTCATCTACAGTTTAAATTCTTTTCAGTCTCTCTGTAGCATTTCTCTAATTTGTCAGTGGTTATTTTGTTAATTTCCTGAATTACTTTGTTCGCTGTCGTTTACTATCTCCAGCTATTCCTTCTGTTGTATTGCTAGTCGCTTCTAGTTGTCGGTTAGTCTCAACTAGGCCATAGCTGTTGTATCGCAAGCACTTTCTCCTATTTTATTGTTAGTCACCACTAGTTAATCATCATAGCTGCAAACATTTTTAAGCACCTTACAATACTGTTTGTAAAGGCCATCTGTAGCTTGGTTGTGACTACTTCTAACATTTTGATATAATTCCCAGTTTGTTCTACATGACATGCTTATCCCACTAGTCAACCACCCAGATTGCCTTTTACTGCTAGTACACCGATTAGAAAGTTCTAATGGAGAGCAACTCTCAAAGAGCATGAGAAATGTGTTGAGAGAAGCATTATATTTGTCATCTGTGTTATCGGCACTATAACAATCGTGCCACTCTGGTTCCCTGACGAGTTTTAAAAAACTCTCTATTACCATTGGATTAATTTTCCTACATAGTTTGTAATTATATGTGACATTTGTTTGAGTACAAAGGCCTTTTAATGTTAAAATTTCTGCATCGTCGTCGGAGAGGCCAATCACCATTTTACTAACAGAATACCCATTTAGTAATGAAGAATGAATAAAAATATTACCTATGGCTGTTTTACTGTTCCCCTGCACCCCAGCTGGAAAAAATATAGTCTGCATCATATCATATGAATTTCGGAGATCAACCAACATCTTTTTTCTTGCTCCATCATGCACAAAATTAATATTGAAGTCACCTGATATAACTAATTTCTGGTACTTCCTATAAAGTGAATCAAGAGCCCTCTCTAGCTTGAGCAGAAATGCTCTGAAGTTAGAGTTACGGGACCTATAAAAAATAAGCAACAAGAAGTGCACTTTCATTAAATTCAACTGCCCCGGCACAACATTCAATTATCTCTTCAGTGTAGTGCCGTGACACGTCTATGGACTCAAATGGAATACTGTATTTAACTTACATGGCCACTCCACCAGCCCGCAAGGAACTCCTTGAGAAACAGCAAGCTGATCTATATCCTGGTAACGAAAACCTCTGAATTGTCAAGTTATTTAAGTGGTGCTCCGATATACCAATAATTTAAGAGTCAACATTCATAAGCAGTTCACTTATCTTTATCTGTAATACCTCTTATATTTTTTAACTTACATGGCCACTCCACCAGCCCGCAAGGAACTCCTTGAGAAACAGCAAGCTGATCTATATCCTGGTGATGAAAACCTCTGAATTGTCAAATTATTTAAGTGGTGCTCTGATATACCAATAATTTAAGAGTCAACATCCATAAGCAGTTCACTTATCTTTATCTGTAATACCTCTTATATTTTGATGAAATTTGATAATTCCTTCTCTAATTGGAGCCTTGACATCCTGTGCATGTGATTCCTTAGTTAGAGGTACTTTCTTCAAGCAGGTATACCTATCAGGTGACTTCAGTCTAAACAAGGTGCAGCTCTAACACCAACTACTATAGGAATTTTTCCATGACTGATCCCCCCACTACACTGTCACCTATAAGCTTTGCCAGCCTCCCCTTCCCATCCCTACTGAGGTGAAGGCCATGATTAGTGAAACCCTACCTGCTGATAGACTCAGCTGACACCACTGCAATGTGACCCATGTGCTCTGCCATCAGTTCCTTCTCCATACTCATGTTAACGTGCCTAACAGCTGCATTAAGATAAGGCCGATCATAGCGATGAAACAGTTGCACGAAATGCACATTAGTGTCACCAGTTTGAATCGCCATCTGTACCAGATCACCACCTACATCATCTTTCGCGTACCTATCAAGACTATTACCTGCTCCACCCACTATCACTACCTGATCCTCTGCTGTAAAATTCCTACATAACTCCCCTATGCTGTCAGTCACCTGAGCCAACCCTGCACTAAGCTTCACAATGTTGGTCACCTGGTACTCACTCCCCAACACTTCCTGCAACTGCTGGCCCACACATCTACCGTGTGGACTACTTAGCAACAGAACCTTCTTCTTTCTGTTAGACTTTGCAACTGACTTAGGCTTCCCAAGTTTGAAGACGTTTAAAGTGACAGTAGTCAATGATAACAACAGTCACTGTAATGCAAGTAAGGACTTTAGATTGATGATAGTGACAGGTGACCAGTGGAGCAGGCATGCATGGCTGCAGATAAGGGATGGGAGGTGTCATGAATAAGAGGTGTGTTGAACTTATGATGGAGATTGCTTGCCATTTCATCAGAAGAGATGGAGTGCAAATGGAAACGGCGTCCCAGAGTTTCTGTTGGTCTCTGGTGTCCAGCCGCGTGGAGTCATTTAGGTAACACTACTTTTGGATAGCGTGCCTTGTTATCATCTTCAGGTGATATCTATAGAATGTAAGTGTTCGCTACATCCCTTCTCCATTATACTCTTACTGCTCTCCTCCCCTGGCCTCATTGCTAACAGCACGGCGCGTTCATTGGAGTGGTGGAGGTACGCTACCGCATAACGCCCGGGGCGAACTCCGGTCCTTCAGTGCTTCTGCCGCCCACGTCGGGCGCGTAAAGGCCGGTTCCCACTAGGGCTGCCGCGCGTCAAAACGGCGCGTCAGCGGCGTGGTTGCCATGGAAATGGCGTCAGCGGCAAGGCGCGGCGGGCTCTGCGTCGCGGTTTGACCATGTCGAACCGCTTCCGCTGCCGCGTGCCGCGCTCCAGGTGCGCGCTGCCAATCACAGAACGCGCTGAGCGTGACGTCAGGTACGGACTCCCGGGCCACACGAACTTTCGCCGAACCGCTGGCGCGGACGCGGCGGCAGCTATGAAATACTTATCATCCGATTCCAAGGAAACTATTCGGTAGAAAAATTTGATTCTTGGGCATGTTACAGCCTGATATCTTCTCTCGATAAAGGACCGAATTTCTTTTCGTTATTCGTCGTGGTTACTTGCTGTATCGCATTTACGTAAACCTTTACACGAAATTTTAATGAGTGTGCAGAGGTAAAAACGCATTGCGTGGACTTTGCGTACAGTTCATTTTAGGTAATACATTATTGCGTATGAAATTTAGTCAACATATCGAAATTGTTTTTAAAGCTGAGAGCAGATCGATAGCTATCACCGTTCTCGAGATATTGTCTGATATGTCGGCGGACGGGCTATGCCGTGACCGCGCGCGGGTTGCTCGGCGACGCGACCGGTACTTCGTCCTGCTCGTCGTAAATCATGTGGTTGTATCAACCGCAAATTTCGTAAACGGTTCAAGAAATCGAAATGTGGTTTTTTTTTTCTTTTTTCTTTTTTTTTTTTTTTTTTGCAAACGATAACTTGTGAAAAGTCATGTATTTCGTAGCATGATAAATATCCTAAATCTGTTTATATGAAAGTAACTACAGTTTTTCAGAAGGGATAGATGAATTTTTTTAAACCGCATTAATAGCATGTCGAATGAGAAGTTAAACCGAAACTAATTTGCTGGTATGTCATAAGATGTTATTTACTAAATATGTAGAGCTATTGATTATTTCCTTTCTTTTTTCTTTATCCAGTGTACTTTACTGATTCAAGAGGCGTTTCGCCTTTTACTTTAAGGCATCTTCGGTGGAATCTAGAATGATTCAGTTATGTTTTGATATGTGATACTTGGAGATTATAAAACAGTTCACATCTTTTTTTACGTGAATGACTGATTACTTTCAGTGAATCGAATTTTTGGTGGACATATACGTTTCCCCTCACCTGGTCACATGCTGGAGGTTGAACTAAAACTTAGATTATGGAACATAAGCACATTATCATGTTCGCTCTTTTTTCTTCTGTCACTAGCAGTAGACGTTTTACTGAAAACTCTGATTTGACGTCGTAACTACAGTGTGTTCACCTCATGTCCCTTCCTGTCTGGTTTGTTTATGTACATGTTGCCAAACTGCAGAATTATATGCTGAAAACGAATGTTTGTTTATTTTGGTTCTCCTTATATCTGTATGCGTGTGTGGCTAGCCGGTGATAGTTATAGAAAGTTGAAAGTGAATCCAGTAGTTGTCAGACAGTGGTTGAAAGATTTGGTGTTCAGCTGATTTCAGTTTTGGTTTAAATGTTTTGTGGAGGAGTGCATGGAAGAGTAAATTCACTGCTTACATTAACAGATAAAATAGTAGAATAGTATTTCAACAGATGATTATTATCAGAATAGTATCAACCAACCCCTTTGTCCTCACTCTTTGACGCCCCATAATACGTCCTGTCAACGAACCCCTATTGTTGTCAAAGTTGTGCCATAATTTCCTCTTCCTCCTCTATTTAATTCCGTACCTCTTCTTTAGTCACACGATCCTCGTATCTAATGTTCAGCATTCTTATGAATCACCACGTTTTGAAAGCGTCTATTGTCTTTTTGACAGAACTGTTCATCATCCACGTTTCACTTACGTACAAGGCTGCACTCCACACAAATACCTTTGTAAAATAGTATCCAACCATTAGAATTTATATTCGGCATGAACAAATTTTCTTTTTCAGAACGCTTTTCTTGCTATTGAGAGTCTTCAGTCAGGTTTGCGTCTGCATCAGGAAATGCCTTACAATTTAAAATCTGGTTTCGAAAACTGTTCGAAATATATATTATTCTTTCGTGATTCTTAAGCAAGGTGCTGGCGATGATTACATTATGCTCTGTGGGAAATTCTATCAGGTGGCTTCCACTTTCATCCCTTCCCCCTAGCCTTTGTGTTCTTACTGTTTCGTGTACCTGCTACCGTATCACATTTTAAATTTTTGTCTCGCTTAACTATCTGAATAATTTCTTTTGTCGTACATTGTTTCAATGTGTTAGGAGATAGTAAACAATCGTGAACAGTAGTCATGAAATCTGTTCATGGTGAAATGAGAAAACATGAATAATGAAATATGTGAAAGAGTACATTGTACAGAAAATGAAAAATTGGTATGTCTTCACCCAACTCCGTCCTCCCTTCATGTAGGTGTAAGATATAGTTAATCAAACGTACCGCGCGTTTCGGTGGGTCCCACCCCGTACCTCAGTGGCTGTCCGTCATTGGCTACCGCTAACGTCTGCCGCTTCCAGATGGGAACGCCAATTCCGCGAGCCGCCGCGTCAACGCGGAAAACGCTTGCCGCTGCCGTTGCCGCACGCCGCGCTGCCACGCTCTAGTGGGAACCGGCCTTAAAGGCCGGTTCCCACTAGGGCTGCCGCGCGTCAAAACCGCGAGTCAGCGGCGTGGTTGCCATGGAAATGGCGTCAGCGGCACGGCGCGGCGGGCTCTGCGTCGCGGTTTGACCATGTCGAACCGCTTCCGCTGCCGCGTGCCGCGCTCCAGGTGCGCGCCGCCAATCACAGAATGCGCTGAGCGTGACGTCAGGTACGGACCCCCGGGCCACACGGCGGCAGCTATGAAATACTTATCATCCGATTCCAAGAAAACTATTCGGTAGAAAAATTTGATTCTTGGGCATGTTACAGCCTGATATCTTCTCTCGATAAAGGGCCGAATTTCTTTTCATTATTCGTCGTGGTTACTTGCTGTGTCGCATTTATGTAAACCTTTACACGAAATTTGAATGAGTGTGCAGAGGTAAAAACGCATTGCGTGGACTTTGCGTACAGTTCATTTTAGGTAATACATTATTGCGTATGAAATTTAGTCAACATATCGAAATTGTTTTTAAAGCTGAGAGCAGAACGATAGCTATCACCGTTCTCGAGATATTGGATGATATATCGATGGACGGGCTGTTCGGTGACCGCACGCGGGTCGCTCACTACGCGACCGATACTTTCGTCCTGCTCGTCGTAAACCATGTGGTTGTATCAACTGCAAATTTCGTAAACGGTTCAAGAAATCGAATTTGCTGGTATGTCATAAGATGTAATTTGCTAATTATCTACAGCTATTGATTATTTCCTTTGGAAGTAACAAACGTTTTTTTCTTTATCCAATGTACTTGATTGGTTCAAGACGCGTTTCCCCTTTTACTTTAAGGCATCTTCGGTGGAATCTAGAATGATTCAGTTTTGTTTTGATATGTGATACTTGCAGATCATAAAACAGTTCACATCTTTTTTTACGTGAATAACTGATTACTTACAGTGAATCGAGTTTTTGGCGGACATCTGCGTTTCCCCTAACCTGGTCACATGCTGGAGGTTGAACTAAAACTTAGATTATGGAACATAAGCACATTTTCATGTTCTTTTTTTTTTCTTCTGTGACTAGCTGTAGACATTTTACCGAAAACATTGATTTGAAGTCGTAACTACAGTGTGTTCACCTCATGTCCCTTCCTGTTTGGTTTGTTTATGTACATGTTGCCAACCTAAAGAATTATATGCTGAAAACTAATGTTTGTTTATTTTTGTTCTCCTTATATCTGTATGTGTGTGTGGCTAGCCAGTGATAGTTATAGAAAGTTGAAAGTGAATGCAGTAGTTGTCAGACAGTGGTTGAAAGATTTGGTGTTCAGCTGATTTCAGTTTTGGTTTAAATGTTTTGTGGAGTAGTGCATGGAAGAGTAAATTCACTGCTTGCATTAATAGATAAAATAGTAGAATAGCATTTCAACAGATGATTATTATCATATTACTATCACCCAACCCCTTTTGTCCTCAATCTTTGATGCCTCATAATATGTCCTGTCAACTTACCCCTCTTCCTCCTCTATTTAATTCCGTACCTCTTCTTTAGTTACATGATCCTCTTATCTAATCTTCAGCATTCTTATTGATCACCACGTTTTGAAAGTGTCCATTGTCTTCTTGACAGAACTGTTCATTGCCCACGTTTCACTTACATTCAAGGCTGCACTCCACACAAATACCGCACTCCACACAAATACCGCAATCCACACAAATACCTTTGTAAAATAGCACCCAGTCATTAGAATTTATATTCGATGTGAACAAATTTTCTTTTTCAGAACGCTTTTGTTGCTATTCACAGTCTTCATTTTATATCCTCTCTACTTCTGCCTTCTCAATTACTGCTTCCCTTTCAAGTCACTCAAGTTTTAGGAATGCAATTTGGTTTCTGTACAAGTTGTAGATAATCTTGTGGCCCTGTGTTTTATCGATGACATCTCCAGAGGTTCAAGGAATGTTTTAATTAAGATTGTCAAAACTTTTCCCTTAACATGCAAATGCTATAAACACAGTTTCGCAGTTCTTCAGTGTGTCTACTTAGCTAAGTGGTAGGATCAGTATTGCCTTGCATGTTCAGACATCTCACAGGAATCTAACATCGTGCTTATGTTAGTTTGTACAACCCCTCCCCCTCTCCTCTCTACATATTCCTTCCACTTTCTAGCCTTCTCTTATTTGCTTAGTTCTGACTTGCCAAATGAGTTCTTGACAGTTGCTTCTCCTTTGAGCAAAGTTTACTTTGTTTTTTCTCATTTTCATTCTCTTATGTTTTCCAAGTGCAAAATCGCGTTGCAATTTTGGACTTTCTGTCAACGTCATGTTTAGACATTTCTATTTCCTATGGCCTACTTTATTTGCTGCATTTTTATATTTTTCCCTCGTATCAAATTTAATATATCACGTTTTATCTAACGATTTCTACTGTACCTTCTTCCTGTTCACATACTCTGCTGCACTGACCACTTCTTCTCTCAAAGATATCCATTCGTATTCTAGCGAATTCCTCCCTCTGTTTCAGTCAGTCGTTGCATTACGGTAACTTTAAGATTATCGAATAACTGTGGGTCTTGACTTATTCAAGTTCCATTTCCTTAATTTGCCACCGTTTACTGTTTCTTTAGTTGTAAACCGCAGCTCGTAACCAATAAATTATTGTAGGTTTGCGTCTGCACCAGGAAATGTCTTATAATTTAAAATCTGGTTTCGAAAACTTTGTTCCAAATATGTATTATTCTTTCATGATTCTTAAGCAAGGTGCTGGCGATGATTACATTATGCTCTGTGCGAAATTCTATCTGGTGGCTTCCACTTTCATCCCTTCCCCCCAAGCCTTTGTGTTCTCACTGTTTTCCTGTACCTGCTACCGTATCACATTTTAAATTTTTGTCTTGCTTAACTATCTGAATAATCTCTTTTGTTGTACATTGTTTCAACGTGTTAGGAGATAGTGAACAATCATGAACGGTAGTCATGAAATATGTTTATGTTGAAATGAGAAAACACAAATAATGAAATATGTGAAAGAGTACATTGTACAGAAAATGAAAAATTGGTATGTCATCACCCAACTTCGTCTTTCCTTGATTTAGATGTAAGATATAGTTATTCAAACACACCGGTCGTTTCGGTGGGTCCCAGCCCGTACCTCAGTGGCTGTCCGTCATTGGCTACCGCTAGCGGCTGCCGCTTCCAGGTGGGAACGCCAATTCCGCGAGCCGCCGCGTCAAAGCGGAAAACGCTTGCCGCTGCCGTTGCCGCACGCCGCGCTGCCGCGCTCTAGTGGGAACCGGCCTTAAATAGCTTTCCGTTGACGCTATAAGATGACTGACTGTAGTTTATCAGGCCGTCAGTGGTTTCGCTCCCTGTAAAGCTTGTGTCCCAGCGCATGAGCGATCTCTGCGACAGACTTGGGCGCCAGAAACACTCTAAGACCAGAGTTGGCACCTGACGTTCGGCGAAGACATCTCTCCACCACTCCACCCGACGTGGCCCTTTAGTGAGGGATGGGTGGGGAGCAGTAAGTGTGTAAGGGATGCACGATGTAACGCAATAGTCCGTTCTACAGTTACCATCTCAAGACGACGACGATGTTCGCAGTCGAAATATTGTGTATTGTAATCGACAGCACCCAGATCGACGCTGGAGAGCAATACAAACAGTTCATTCAGAGGGAACGCTCCTGATCCTGCAGGTCACCACTGACTTTACTCTCTTCTCTTGCACATATGACAGCTTTTACAAACTTATTTTAAATATTCGAATTGGTACCAGACCCAACCTAATAAAATCAAAACACAAAGGATTTACAGTCGTTGCCTGCAGGTGGGCATTGACTTAAATCAAAGGGAAGGTTAAAATGTATGTGCTGGACCAACCAGGATTCGAACCTGTGTCTCCTGATTAATGGGCTGATGCTCTGACCAATGAGCCATCTCTTTTGCTCTTTTTTTTATTTTCATTCGAACCCGGGATCTTCCGCTTACTAGCAGGTGCGTTAACCACAGTGCCATTTTTTTCCCCTAGTGACTGCCAGGCAGTGACGACAAAGAGGGCAGGGGTCATTAATTCAAGAATTCTGAGGTCTGGCCACGATGCTGCCCAATACCTGTCGCCAATTGATATTATCTTGTGATGTATCTCCTTTTTCTACTTTCAGTTTCTGGGAAGGCGGAAGCAAAGAGGACCGGGGTTGAAGATCCCGAGGCCTGGCCACAGTATCTCCTCCATTTCTGTCACCGTTATTCGCACGTATGCTATCGGGACACGTTAGTCAACGCAACTCCAGGGACTACCCTAGCAAGACTCCCGTCAGATCGAAATTCTCAACCTATCCGCACACTAGTGTAGTGTCCCTTGGCCATTATTCTCATTACTCGCGGCATTTTTCCGATTCCCTTAAGAGTTCAACCCTTGTGTGCATCCGCACTGAAGAGATCATTAGCCTTAATTACATTCACATGTTATGTCTGTTCTTTCTGACGTGCCCGAAAGATCAGATGCCATTTTGATCCAGCAGCTACAATCAATTAAGACACAAACGAATTACAGACACTGGCCGCGAGAGGGCATTAATGTAAATCAACAGGGAAGGGTGAAAATTTGTGTCGGACAGGTATTTGAACCCGGATCTCCTACTTGCTGGGCAGATTTGCTGACCACTCCGTCATCCGGACACAGAGGTCATCGCAACTGCACAGACTATCCTAGCACGCTTCACATCAGACCATCAACCTCAGCCTATCTTTTGGACATGTCCAAAAGAACAGATACCGCATATATACAAATAAAATCTGTTGTTTTCTCTAACTAATAGAGTGGTTAAGGCACATTTCTTCTCTCGAGAGAGAAGCGGTGATTAATTCTTTTTATTCAGCTAGATACATGAAAGTCAGGGTTCCTGCATCAAGAAAGTCAAAACACCACTGTTCCTTACACTATCTATGTACCAAGATAGTAGTCCATTCTTGAGTGGATAAGATACTAATTTCTTTCGTTAATTCTCAGTCTGTTCAATCTAACAGAGTTTGAGTGATTTCCTCAAAGTCAGGATGGGTGCATTGCGAAACGGCTCCAGGGTACTCTCCCACCATTTGTCAAGTATAGTAGCAGTCCACTTCTTACACAGTGAGGAGCCAAAGATACTGGTACACCTGCCTGATATCGTGTAGGGTCCCCGTGAGAACGCAGAAGTGCCGCAACGCGACATGGCATGTACTCGACTAATGTCTGAAGTAGTGCAGGAGGGAACTGACACCATCAGTCCTGCAGGGCTGTCCATAAACCCGTAAGAGTACGAGGGGGATGAACAGCACATTGCAAGGCATCCCAGAGTGTTCAACAATGCTCGTGTCTGTGGAGTTTGGTGGCCAGCAGAAGTGTTTAAACTCAGAAGAGTGTTCCCGGAACCACTCTGTAGCAATTCTGGACGTGTGGAGTGTCACTTTACCCTGCTGGATTTGCCAAGTCCGTCGAAATGCCCAATGGATATGAATGGATGCAGGTAAACAGACAGAATGCTTACGTGCGTGTCAACGTGTCAGAGTCGCATCTAGGCATATCAGGGGCCCATATCACTCCGCAAACCATTAGATAGCCTCCATCAGCTTGAACAGTCCCCTCCTGACATGCAGGGTCCATGAATTCACGAGGTCGTTTTCAAACAAGTACACGTCCATCGGATCGACACAATTTGAAACGAGACACGTCTGACCTCGCAACATGTTTCCAATCTTCAACAGCGCATTGTCTGTATTAACTGGCCCAGGTGAGGCATAAGGCGTACACGGGTGGGCCTTCGGCTCCGAGAGCGCATATCGGTGATGTTACGTTGAGTGGTTCGCGCGTTGACACTTGTTGATGGCCCAGCATTGAAATCTGCAGCAATTTGCGGAAGGGTTGCACTTCTGTCACTTTGAAGGAATCTCTTGAGTCGTCGTTCGCCCCGTCCTTGCAGAATCTTTTTCCGGCTGCAGCTACGTCGGAGATTTAAAGTTCTACCAGATTCCTGATATTCACTTTACACCCGTACGGGGTGGCCGAGTGGTTCTGCGCCACAGTCTGGAACCGCGCGACCGCTACGGTAGCAGGTTCGAATCCTGCCTCGGGCATGGATGTGTGTGATGTCCTTAGGTTAGTTAGGTTTAAGTAGTTCTAAGTTCTAGGGGACTGATGACCTCAGCAAAATCCCCACTTTAGCGCTAACTCGCAGATGCTGTGTGCCATCGCTCGTGCGCCGATTATAATACCACATTCAGACTCACTTAAATCTTGATAACCTGCCATTGTAGCAGCAGTAACCGATCTTATTGTCTTAAATAGACGTTGTCGACCGCAGCGTCGTATTCTACCTGTTTACATATACCTGTATTTGATTACGGATGCCTATACCATTTTCTATGGTTCAAATGGTTCAAGTGGCTCTGAGCACTATGGGACTTAACTGCTGAGGTTATCAGTCCTCTAGAACTTCGAACTACTTAAACCCAAGTAACCTAAGGTAATCACACACATCCATGCCGAAGGCCGCTACGGCCATTTTCTATGGCACTTCAGTATAGATACTTGGCTTGAATGATTTGATGAAAGTCAGGGTTTTTGCTTTAAGGATGTCAAAACTCCCCTGTTCCTCACGCTATCTATGTCCTGAATAATTGTCCATTCCTGAGTGGCTAAGATACTAATTTTTTTCGTTCTAGGGGACTGATGACCTCAGATGTTAAGTCCCATAGTGCTCAGAGCCATTGAACCATTTTGGTCATGCAAGAACTGTCAATAGGGGGTCAAAGGCAGCCACTCATTTCGTCCGGCATGCCGTGGGCTGGGCTCCCTGTGAACAGACGCTAACGCAGGCCGCCGGCCGTGTATCGATTGCGGCGTCCCACTTAACCCGGTGTAAATTTTAACCAAGCAGCACCTCGCGCGTCTCCACTATACTTTAATGGCGCTGTACACTTTAATAGCAGCCCATTTGAAGTAAGTACAAACTTTCGCCGTCCAGTAACGAACTGCATGACTCCTGTTAGCGAGGAGACAAGGAAACACTTAACACGATTACGTAGCGAATTTCACGCAGAATACTGACGTCATTCTTTCTTACGTTACCACTCAGCCTCTGATACGCAAGACCTTATTAACCTAAACATGCAACCGAGCTTCAGCATGACACTTATGAATCGAATCTTTCACACGACTCCTGTTAGCGAGGAGACAAAATGTTTAAATGTGCGTCAAATCTTATGGGAATTAACTGATAAGGACATCAGTCCCTAAGCTTACACACTAATTAACGTAAATTATCCTAAGGACGAACACACACACCCATGCCCGATGGAGGACTCGTACCTCCGCCGGGACCAGCAGCACAGTCGATGTCTACAGCGCCTTTGACCGCTCGGCTAATCCCGCGCGGCTGAACCACCTTCAAGCTGTCTCTCTACAGTTCCACTCTCGAACGGCACGCGGGAAAAACGAACACTTAAATTACTCTGTGCGAGCCCTGATTTCTCGTATTTTATCGTGATTATCATTTCTCCCTATGTAGGTGGGTGCCAACAGAATGTATTCGCTCTGCTAACGGTATACTACGCCTTCCACATCACTGGCAATGGGTTCTCCACAAAGCTGGTGACTTCTTTGAAGGAGAGTAACAGGTGCAAACATGTAACTTTTTTGTATCGGTTGTGAATGAATAGATGCCGCTATGTAATTTCTAACCCCCGTATACAAGCTAAGCCAAATTTAACTATGTACGAGAAATTACAATTTACTGTTAGGACTTCTGCACGACTTGTTAGCAGCAGACACAGTGGCTGCGCCAAAGACTGAGACGGCGTGGAGTTTTACAATTATTTATTGAACTTTCTTTACAATTTCTCCCTCGTCGTCACTGCCCAGCCCTGCGGATCCCTCCACCTGGCTGCTGCTGTGTCGATTCTCCGACAATGCGCGCAACACGCGCCGCTGATCCCACTCGGGAGCCTCAGGCCACCAGTGCTCCGCTGAAGCCAGGCTGCCCTGTGGTTGAAATGAACTCGTCGCCGCTTGGCGTCCCCAGTACGGGCACGCCCATGGAGCCGCATCGCCGTGAGGTCAGCTTCGACGCCTGCTGCACCGGCGGCTGGGAAGCCGTCAGTGGCGATGTCTGCGAGGTCCCATCATGGTCTGACCACGCGCTGTGGGGATGGGTTGCCGTGAAGTCCGGGCGTCAGTCCCCGGTGGCGCCTGTGACCAAGATCGCGCTGCGGCCGGTGCCGACCGAACTCGGACCGTCCTCCAGAGCTGAAGTTGACATCTGGCAGTGAACAGATGCCTCCTACGAGCTGGAACAGACTTCCGGAATGGCCACTTACGAAGATTGGACATTCGGACATAGACACGTCCATTCTCAGATACGAACTGCTTCCTAATGGCTTCTTTTTGTTATTACTCCCGCACTACGTTGCAGTGTAGCTTAGCGTGCTGTCCTCACTTCCCCTTACTGAGCACTCTCCAATATTTGCTCGGTCTGTGTCCGTCCTTGCGTCCTCCTTTCGGTAGACTGCTGCTGTCAGCAAGGCTATTTGTGCGTGCCTACTTCGAAATGCCTCGGTCGTCAGCGTGCCTCTGTTTTGCCATTCTCCACTGCATGAAGCAATGCTTACTATATGTGGCCGCAACATTACTACGGAGATGGGAAGTTAATAAAAACTTCATAAAACAGCATGACTTTTAGTAATTTGGAAGACATCGGTAGTCACAATTAAAAAAATAGGAAGAAAATTGTCTAGTAAAATGCACCTGACAGTATGGGAAGAAAGGAAATTATTATTGCTGTCTGAAGATGGCCCTACATGCAAAAAACCAGTTCACCAACAAGTTAATATTTTTCAATACGATAATTTGATTTTCTCATTGACAAATATAAACATACCAGCTAAGAAGACAGCCGTTGCCTGGGTACTTATTTATTCCGCTCTTTTATCAGTCCAGTCTCCTCACCCTCTGTGTGCCCATCTCCTCCTCTTTCCCCTCTCAGTTCATCACATCATCTGCCCTTCTTTGTCCATTACGCCATTATCACTCTCAATCCCACCACAGTGGCTGGTTGGTGGTTTTTACTCCCACAGTATTTCATCAGTATGCAAATAATATCTGTAATATGTTTACCTAGTTTGGTTGAAACCGACCCAGGGGCCTGGGACGAAATGCGTAACATATGTGTCTTTAATATATATTGCACACATATATGTCTGATTCTCTGCTCCATTACACAGTACGACTCCAGAGAGGATGTTAAATTTGTGAGTGGATTTCAGCCACAGAGCTTGATCTTAGATCTCGAAATAATTGGCTCGTGATCGTGCTCATTCTCACTACCTGATTGACAAACTGAACAGCACACATAAGATACAAATTACATACTTCTGAAAGTATTCCAAATCAACTATATGCAGGAAAGAAATACCACCAGGTCATTTTGGAACACTTATTCGTCTCCTTTCCTCACTTACATTCACACCCCTGGTGGTAGTGCAGAACCCTATTTCCACAGTCCTTTTAAACGAATAATAAACAATGTACGTAACAAATTTGGTTCAAGTTGATCCAGGTGCTCCTGAGTCGAGCTTCAGTGTAGCTCCTTTTCATTCTCACCATTGTGAGATGTAGGCTGTCTCCAACAGTGCTTCTTTACAGATAATAAAAAACCAGTAAACTCTCGATTCTTAAAGTAACCAAACTCCCCTGTAAAAACAGCTTCAGAATTCTGATTACCTTACAAACGAATTAATGTGTTAAGTATTTGATGTTAAGCATGGAAGCGAGAAAAAGTTTGGAAAGGGTTTGAAATTACCGACATGTTTCAATTTCCTGGGAAACTGCTAAGTTTTCTAATTATCAAAGATTAGATTAGATTAATACTTGTTCCATAGATCATGAATACGACACTTCGTAATGATGTGGAACGTGTCAAGTTAATAAAAGATGTCTGTACAAGATATTACATTACACAAAATATTGCATGACACTAATGTTTAAGTTGTTTTCTTTTTTTTTTTTGTTTTTCCCCACTTAATTTATATCTAAAAATTCAGCCAATGAGTAGAAGGAGTTGTCATCTAGAAACTCTTTTAATTTATTTTTAAATGTTAGTTGGCTATCTGTCAGGCTTTTGATGCTGTTTGGTAGGTCACTAAAGACTTTTGTGGAAGCATAATTTACCCCTTTCTGTGCCAAAGTCAGATTTAACCCTGCATAGTGAAGATCATCCTTTCTCCAGGTGTTATAGCTATGCACAGTGCTATTACTTTTGAACTGGGTTGTATTATTAACAACAAATTTCATAAGTGAATATATATATATATATATATATATATATATATATATATATATATACTGTGAGGTTACTGTGAGGATCCATAGATCCTTAAATAGATGTCTGCAGGATGACTGTGGGTGGGCTCCAGCAATTATTCTGATTACACGTTTTTGAGCAATGAATACTTTTCTACTCAACGATGAATTACCCCAGTATATGATGCCATGCGAAAGCAGTGAATGAAAGTAGGCGCAGTAAGCTAATTTACTGAGATTCTTATCACCAAAATTTGCAATAACCCTAATAGCATACGTAGCTGAACTCAGACGTTTCAGCAAACCATCAATGTGTTGCTTCCAGTTTAACCTCTCATCAATGGACACACAAAAAATTTTGAAAATTCTAACTTAGCTACAGACTTCTGTCTATATTTATTACTGCAGTTGTGCCATTTACTGTACAGAACTGTATATACTGTGTTCTATCAAAATTGAAAGAGAGTCCATTTGCTGAGAACCACTTAATAATTTTGTGAAAAACATGATCTACAATTACATCACTTAGTTCTTGGTTTTTGGATGTTATTACTATACTTGTATCATCAACAAAAAGAACTAACTTTGCATCTTCATCAATGTGGAATGGTAAGTCATTAATGTCTATCAAGAACAGTAAAGGACCTAAGACAGAACCCTGTGGGACCCGTACTTGATAGCCCCCCCCCCCCCCCCAGTTTGAGGAATTATCATTACATGAATCACTTATTTCAACTTTCTGCATTCTTCCAGTTAAGTATGAATTAAACCATTTGTGCACTGCCCCCCTTAAACCATAATTGGAAGATTACCGCTCCGTTTTAAGAAAACATAGTTTCTCACGCACCTCAGTCTTTATGATGTCATACCTCCTAGGTGCATTCATTGGTAAATTTGTATACCATGTGCAAAACGTGCTGCGAATAGAATTAGTTGTAAATAAGTAATAAATGAAAACGTCATGTGTGATGCGGCAACTTTCACGGATCTGAGTGTTTATGACGTCATATCCCATTAATTATAAGACGTAAGTTGGCGTAATTTTGCAGGCACATTAGCGGCATATGTGGCTACTGTCTGAGAGATTTGAGTCGCACAGAAGCAATTAAAACGCCAAGCCTGATGCGGCACTTTTACTCCATGAACAGCCAAAATGTAATAAGCGATAACTTATTTTTTTTCTTTCACTGTATTGTGGAGCATTTCAGAGAAAAAGCGTCGTAAGTGTTTCAGTGTATGTGTAATGTTTGTTTCAAGTCGCTAAGTGCCCCGTTTCCCAAACAGTGAATGAATGTAATCTCTTTTTTTTTTAAGTGTGGTGACTTACACACATTTCTCAACCCCATCGCTAATTTTTCAACCCACAATGAACCCTTACAGACAGCAAGTGATACGTGCACTAAGTGTGGCTGAAGTCGATCTACTAGTTTAGCAGGAGATATTGGAGTACATACATTCATATAACCATTTCTGTATGATAGTAGCCTTTGCCTGTGGCTTCCACTGGGTATAGATTCGACACATATATAGCTCAAACCTCTTCCTCCATCCGCCTTAGTCCACCTTCTCCTTCCCCCCTCCCAATCTGCCCATTTCCTCTTCCCCCACTCACTGTTGATCACCCCCTCCCCATCTCTCTTTAACTGCCCTACCCCCTTATCTGAGCCATCTCCTCCTCACACCATCTCACTCTCTCCTCCTCACCTGCACCATGTGCCCATCTCCTCCTCATCTCTTTCACTACCCATCACTTCCTCCCCACTGTCCATCTCCTCCTCTCCCCATCTCTGTCTACCTCCTCCTACCACCATGTATTTTGCCATCTCCTTCTTTCCCCTCTCCCTATTCATCTGCTCCTGCTGCCTCTCCCTATTCACCACCGCCTCTCAGTATCTCCCTATGCAACTCACATACCTGTCCGCCAGTCTCCTCCTCACGCTTCTCTCCTATCTCATCCTCCCTTCTGTTCATCTCCTCCTCTCACACCTCTCTCTTCGTCTCCTACCCCTTTTCTCTGTCCATCTTCCCCTCTATCTACCTCTGTCACTCCACTCATTCACCCCTCTGTTTCTGTCCATCTAATCCTGCACCACTCTTTACAAATCCATTCCCTTGTCCCTCTACCGTCTGTCTAATCCCTCCTCCATCCAAATCGACATTATCCCAGCCAAGCCAACCAGAACATGTAGCGCTGCAAAACCGTTTGATAAGTCAAATTGTACTGCTCCCACAATGATCCCATCATGCAGGGCAACCTACAAGTCAGGAATTAGAAAACCGTTTCATTACTAAGTTTTATGGCCCATTCCATGTAATGTAGTAATTGGCGCATTTATTATGGAAAATGATTATTCTTGAATTTACGTATGAGAACAGACCACATAAATAGACAGCAAAGACATATTTCAGAGTAGTACTTGGACGGTTTAGTTCGGGGAAAGGGATATAGAAGAACAATGGCTCTAATTTATTAGAAGAAGTGTCCAAGCATTGGATGTACAGTGCGATTTGAAAGTCATATTCTGTAGGACAAATATGGTGCACCAAAACTCCATTGACAAATTTCCAGAGGTGGTAGCATGGTCCAAAGAAAGGAAAAAAGTCTAGTAAACATTGGTTCTGAACTGCATACTTGAAGAGCAATGAGCACTTGTTCAGTAAATGAGAAGTGTTTCACAGTATCGAAGACAAACAAGTGCTCATAGTTCGTAAAGTATGCGTCTGACAGCTCGTGATTACTTGATATTTTTTATTGTTTTGGTCCACACTACTATCTCTCACGAAATGGAACGCAAAGAGCTTACAGAAGAAGACATTTGTTTCACACTATCGAAAATGAAAAAGTGTATAAGGTCTTGAGGTCTGCATTTCAGAGTCCATTTTTACTACATAGTTCTTCCTTGTTTTGATCCATACTTACGTCTGTGGAGTTCTGGACCACATTATTTGTCCTATGGGTCATGACTTTTGAATCACCATGTATAAGGGGCAGTGAAATGAATACAAGATAGACGGAACAAAAGTCGGTAAACTGCTTATTATTTCAAAAGTAAACTCCATAACTATTAACACATTTATCCTATTATGAGACAAGAAGGCGATCAGTGACTTCATAGTATAACGTATGTAGTTGCCTACAGTATCATCATTTCTCCCAGCCGTGCAAGTTTTCGTCCAAATGAAGTCGACGACTACGAATTTCTTTCTTCAGGACTCGGCAAGTATGGAAATCACATGGTGAGAAACCAGGACTTTATGAAGAGTGGGTAAGGGCTAACCAGCGAAACCTCTGCAGCGTGGTCTAACAACCTCAGCAAGATGTGGGCGGGCAAGAAGTTTCCGTAGATGGGATGGCGCATTAACGGTTATGACGAATAGTTCTGAGATAATAAACAATTTACTTACTTTTTCCCATCTATGTCCTTTTCATTTTAATGCTCCTTACATATGTACCTAGTTGAACAGTTTGTGGTGGTAAAGCCGGCCAGTGTGGCCGAGCGGTTCTAGGCGCTTCATTCAGGAACCGCGCGACCGCTACGGTCGCAGGTTCGAATCTTGCCTTGGGCATGGATGTGTTGATGTCCTTAGGTTAGTTAGGTTTAAGTAGTTCTAAGTTCTAGGGGACTGATGACCTCAGATGTTAAGTTCCATGGTGCTCAGAGCCGTTTGAACCATTTTGTTGAGGTGGCAAAGACCTTCAATTGTATTCAGTATCTGTAAAGAAAATTCTAAAGAAACAACGACAGCTGTGCAGTAGCGCAGGGCTATACCTATAGATCAAATGGTTCAAATGGCTCTGAGCACTATGGGACTTAACATCTGTGGTCATCAGTTCCCTAGAACTTAAAACTACTTAAACCTAACTAACCTGAGGACAGAACACAACACCCAGTCATCACAAGGTAGAGAAAATCCCTCACCCTGTCGGGAATCGAACCCGGGAACCCGGGCGTGGGAATATACCTATAGATCGGGAGATGTTGACGAAAGCGTGACTGAAAGCAAAAGGACAGTGCGCCGTCAATAACAATCGTTCCAGGATACCATTGGAGAACCTCTTACAAAGTGTAAGGAAATTCTCGTCATTTTTATAGGCTGTCTCTGGTTCAAAATTCGTGTTAAGACACTAATGGATGTCACAGAAACTGAAATCAATGGTAACGAAATCAAATGGTTCAAATGGATCTGAGCACTATGGGACTTAACATCTGAGGTCATCAGTCCCCTAGAACTGAGAACTACTTAAACCTGACATACCTAAGGACATCACACACACCCATGCACGAGGCACGATTCGAACCTGCGACCGTAGCGGCCGCGCGGTTCCGGACTGAAGCGCCTAGAACCGCATGGCCACACCGGCCGGCCAATGGTAACAAACCAAAATCAGAAATTATTAAGACAGTCACCATTTGTCTCACTACAAATAACTCAGGATTCCTGTCTCAGGCTGCTTCTCACACCACTATGCTGATGAGTAATGTATTTATTAGTGTCATTAATGTTGGCCAACAACAAAAATCACTAAATTTCAATAAAGCTCCAGGTCCTTACGAAATCTGCGTCAGACTCTGTAGAATATTTGCGTCTAAGTTGGTCCGTCTTTAAACCATAAATTTTCGTTTATTCTTCGAACAAAAAACCTGTGGTCAGTAGTAGGGAGGAAACGCAAGTCAAACTCATTAACAGTTCAGGTAAAAGAACCGATCCACCAAACAACCATTCAATATTTTTAACATCCATCTCTACTGTAATCTTGTAGTTTCTCTGAACTCAAATATAATGGGGTATCTGTAATAGAATGGTCCCCTGCTTGTCAGCCAACAAGGATTTCACAAACGTCTGTTATGAGAAACCAATCACATACAGAAGACCATCTACGAAGGCAGTCATGTGGAATGCAGTATTTTTTGACTCTCTAGAACAATATGGTTGTATCACATTAACATCTAGTAACAGAAGAACAATCATGTGGGGTAAAAATCGAAAATTCTGCCTGGATTGAAGGTTTATTGATAGCGGGGATGCAGCACTTAATGTTGGATGGAGAGCAATCGACAGGTGTAGAGGCACCTCAATGCTAGATCCGGGTGCGTGTATTGGGACCCATACTGTTCACGGTCCACGGTCTATACACTAATGACCTATCAGACCGCATTACTAGCAACAAACTCTTCGCAAGTTATGTAGTTATCTCCAATGATGTACTCTCTGAAAAATGTTGCAGATTTAATGTCTCAGGTCTTGGTTAGATAACAAAGTTTTTCAAGGAATGGTAAATAGCTTTAAATCTTCAGAAATATAAACATTGGCGCTTCACAAAAGTTAAAAACACAGCATCATATGACTACAAAATTTGTGAGTCACGACTGGAAGCAGTCATCTCATACAGTTTCTTTTGTGTAATAATTTATATTGATGAGCTGTGGAATAATTACTTTACATTCCTTGTACATCAAACACATAGTTGACTTCGCTCCATTGGTTGACTGAACACTGGGAATACTGAGACTATAAAGAAGACTGTCTACGTAACACCCACGTGAGGCAACACTGAATATAGCCCCAGTATGTGGGACACATACCAAGAGGACTAAAAGGGGATCTTGGACATGTATAAGAATGACGATATGCACGGTGACATGCTTGATGGACCCAAACCAGGTGCGTCACCGCAAATGGCAGTCACCTGAAGATAGATGTCAGCTGTAGTATTAGAATCAAGCCGATCCTGGTACATTTCTGATATCAGATTCATATGCTATTTGATTAAATCGATCATTTGAACCACACCTACACCATCCATTATCCTATGTTCTACGAAGTGTTTTATGATCATCTGGGGGGTCGATTTATGACCCTCTTGGATAAATATGTCCCCCTGAAAAACCTGTCGCTAAACCCCTCCACCCCTGTCTCCTCCTGCGCCTCTGCCTCATCTAGCCCCATTCTTTTGGAAAAGTGACACTTTTCCTTGTTACACCCTCCATAGTTGTTTTGAATGTCCATCCTCTTACCAGGAGGTCTTTGGGACGACGGCCGTTACTATCGTGACAAAAAATAAATACACCTACAGCAGTTCTTATGATTTTATTTTCTCGCTATCAGTTTAACACTTCATTGCGTCATCTTCAGTCTGCTTTGATGCGGTACAGGTTGATACGATCCCCAAGCATAACCCATCAGTTGCCAGCATTACTGGGTTCGCAGATATTGTGTCAGCACTCCAACCATGAACTGGCAGTTGCGAATCCAGTAATGGCAATTGATGGTTGGGGTGCTGACACGTTATCTGCGAATCCAGTAATGCTGGCAGCTGATGCGTTATGCTTGGGGATGGTATCAACCATCAACTGGCAGTTGATGGTTGGAGTGCTGACACACTATTTGCGAATCCAGTAATGCTGGCAACTGATGGGTTATGCATGGGGATCGTATCAGCTTGTACCGAATAAAAAGAACCTGAAGATGACGCAATGAAGAGTTGAGACTGTTAGCGACAAAATAAAATCATAAGGACGGCTGTAGGTGTTTTTATTTTTTGTCACTCCCTAGTTCCTTTCTGAGGCACATTTCCCCCTGCTGGGGCATCCCCACAGCTCTCTTCTCCCAGACTTTCCACCTCCCCTCCCCATCGGGAGATTGATGGGAAAAGGTCTCAGTATGTCCTAGAGAGGAAGGCTCTCATGACAAGGAATTGAAATCAGTATTATTAATATCCTGTTCGTTCAATTCGTGTATTCTTCATTTAAGCAGTCAGCGCAAGATAGGGATCCTCCTCTCCTTTCCCGCAATTTCCGTGACGTAATAACTACTAAATACTACCGACCGTGACCCAGAAGTCGGCGTCGTTTGAAATTTCATACGCTTGAAACCACCTCCGCTCCCTCTCTCTATCTCTCTCTCTCTCTGGCTTCTTCCTGTTGGGTAACACTTGCACCTAAAAACTATAGACTAAACGCCCAAGGGTCCTCTATTTGTTCCCATAATCCCTGAACAATGCATCAAGCGGCAGCATTGGGAAATTCCAGATTCGTTCTGTGTCTCTCAGGTGGTTCCTTCCTATTTGTGAGAACAGATGGGTGAACCAACGTGTCCAAAGACACCGACGGAGGTTTTCGTCCCTTCTCAGAATACAGTGTTGCTACTGACTAACTTCCGCAGCTCGTGGTCGTGCGGTAGCGTTCTCGCTTCCCACGCCCGGGTTCCCGGGTTCGATTCCCGGCGGGATCAGGGATTTTCTCTGCCTCGAGATGACTGAGTGTTGTGTGCTGTCCTTAGGTTAGTTAGGTTTAAGTAGTTCTAAGCTCTAGGGGACTGATCACCATAGATGTTAAGTCCCATAGTGCTCAGAGTCATTACTGACTAACGCGGGCGACAAAGGGAGAGCTGACGCAACTGCAATATAAAAAATGGTGGGAAGCAGTCCATTTTCACCACCCTATGAAATTAATTGTTTAACAATTTACAGGAGGCTAACAGATCAATTAAAACACTCACCACCACCTTACGATGATTATTCTTTGTAATAAAACGTATTTTCAACGTTTGATAATCAGATACAAACATTTTGCAAGTCAAACATATTTCTGACATGAATTGATACAAAATGGTTCCAATGGATCTCAGCACAATGGGACTTAACATCTGAGGTCATCAGTTCCCTAGTATTAGAACTATTTGAACCTAACTAACCTAAGGACATCTCACAGATCCATGCCCAGATCGAACCTGCGACCATGGCAGCACCGTGGTTCTCGACTGAAGCGCCAAGAACCGCTCGGCGACAGGGGCGGGCCATAAATAGATTATAGAGCTAAATACGTCGAATGTCTTGTATGCACTGACGTTTGAGAACACAAGTACCCTTCTCCATCACATTGTTCCCATCTTACAGTAACAGATCTGGCGAAGAAACTTTCCAGTCACACACACTCGCGATCGTGAAGTGGATGCCGTCCGCTGACTGCTTGGGAGGCGTGGCCGCGCCAGGCCGGGGAGGGCTAGAGACGCGCACCTGCATCGGCCACGCAGGCAGTTGTGTGCACATCTCCAGGTATGCCAAACACTCAGAGGCCGGAGAGTCTGTCTCCATGACCGTCAAATGGAGCACAAACCCTCCAGTGCAAAATCTCGCCACATTAAATCTTCTTACGCAACACACGTGTCCACTTCTGTCGACGCTCTACCAGCATACTCGTTACTTCGTTATTCAGCCATTCAGCGGTCGCCACGAGCTGCTGCAGCCAATAGCCGACTAGCTGGAATCTTTCTTGGCTTCTAGTCAGCTAAAGACCCCATGAGCGCCCCTGGCGCTGACTGTGTGGCAGTGTATGAACCAAGCAGTGGCAGTTTGGACGTATAGTCCTAACAGAAATTCCACCTCCCGACACACTCTTCCCATTTTAAAAATCCGCTTCACTCAGTCCAAAACTGGAACTTTGTCGTCCATACCCCTCGAATTTCTAACGCGAAAGATGGATTCCACCCTTTTATATGGGTTGTTTCTGTTGACAGAAGAAATCGGAGCATACACGCATTTTCGCATCGCTTAAGTATCGTTACTTGTTGTGAAAATACCGTACAACTGTGTGGCATTGAGTATATTTCCGTTAAGTATTCTCTCAACGGGGAAAAAAGTGTTCCGGCGCAACGTCAAGCGCCGGCACGACGATCAAGAACAGAAGAGCAGAGAGGGCTGTGAGACGACATCAGCCAGTAGTACGCTGACAGAACCCTCACCAGGACGACACCGAGACAGGAGCGGCCTCTACGCGAAGATAATATAAGGGCCGCGCCGCCTAGCCAGCGCCGCAGTTGAAGTCTAAGCAGTGTACGAACGCTACACTAGTGAGTTAGAAAATGTATTGTTTAACTTGTACTCCGAATCGTACACGGTGTTACAAAAAGGTACGGCCAAACTTTCAGGAAACATTCCTCACAGACAAATAAAGAAAAGATGTTATGTAGACATGTGTCCGGAAACGCTTAATTTCCATGTTAGTGCTCATTTTAGTTTCGTCAGTATGTGCTGTACTTCCTCGATTCACCGCCAGTTGGCCCATTTGAAGCAAGGTAATGTTTACTTTGGTGCTTGTGTTGACATGCGACTCATTGCTCTACAGTACTAGCATCATACACATCAGCACGTAACATCAACAGGTTGGTGTTCATCACGAACGTGGTTTTACAGTCAGTGCAATGTTTACAAATGCGGAGTTGGCAGATGCCCATTTGATGTATGGATTAGCACGGGGCAATTGCCGTGACGCGGTACGTTTGTATCGAGACAGATTTCCAACGAAGGTGTCCCGACAGGAAGACGTTCGAAGCAATTGATCGGCGTCTTAGCGAGCACGGAACATTCCAGCCTACGACTCGCGACTGGGGAAGACCTAGAACGACGATAACACCTGCAATGGACGAGGCAATTCTTCGTGCAGTTGACGATAACCCTAATGTCAGCGTCAGAGAAGATGATGCTGTACAAGGTAACGTTGACCACGTCACTGTATGGAGAGTGCTACGGGAGAACCAGTTGTTTCCGTACCGTTTACAGCGTGTGCAGACACTATCAGCAGCTGATTGGCCTCCACGGGTACACTTCTGCGAATGGTTCATCCAACAATGTGTCAGTCCTCATTTCCGTGCAAATGTTCTCGTTACGGATGAGGCTTCACTCCAACGTGATCAAATTGTAAATTTCCACAATCAACATGTGTGGGCTGACGAGAATCTGCACGCAATTGTGCAATCACGTCATCAACACAGATTTTCTGTGAACGTTTGGGCAGGCATTGGTGATATCTCGATTGGGCCCTATGTTCTTCCACCTACGCTCAATGGAGCACGTTATCATGATTTCATACGGGATACTCTACCTGTGCTGCTAGAACATGTTCCTTTACAAGTGCGACCCAACATGTGGTTCATGCACGATGGAGCTCCTGCACATTTCAGTCGAAGCGTTCGTACGCTTCTCAACAACAGATTCGGTGACCGATGGATTGGTAGAGGCGGACCAATTCCGTGGCCTCGATGACCTCAACCCTCTTGACTTTCAGTTATGGGGGCATTTCAAAGCTCTTGTCTACGCAACCCCGGTACCAAATGTAGAGTCTCTTCGTGCTCGTATTGTGGACGGCTGTGATACAATACGCCATTCTCCAGGGCTGCATCAGCGCATCAGGGATTCCATGCGACGGAGGGTGGATGCATGTATCCTCGCTAACGGAGGACATTTTGAACATTTCCTGTAACAAAGTGTTTGAAGTCACGCTGGTACGTTCTGTTGCTGTACGTTTCCATTCCATGATTAATGTTATTTGATGAGAAGTAATAAAATGAGCTCTAACATGGAAAGTAAGCGTTTCCGGACATATGTCTTCATAACATCTTTTCTTTATTTGTGTGTGAGGGATGTTTCCTGAAAGTTTGGCCGTACCTCTTTGTAACACCCTGTATATACTGACGAAACTTCTTATTTGTCTGCCACCCACTGCTTGCGAGACTCCTGTGTTCCACAAAAGTTAAGTTTTGTCAGTTCTCTTACTGCAATAAAATCTCATTAATACAATTTGCTCGAATGTTGTCTAGTGATCCGAGAAAGCAGGTTTCGTAGGCACCCTATATTAGACGAGTGGGCAGGGTACAACAAAATGAATCTCTTCTGAGCGGTGCTGCGGATCGCGTTAATGCTTTTTGTAGGTTTCCGACTTCTGTTGGAGGCCAGATGTTATCGTTTAGTTGGCATGGTTGCGGTTGTTGGTCTTATTCTCATGTTGACTGGCGCCACTCGGTTTCGCAAGCGTTGCCTGTCCGCTAGTGGCAGCAGCGATGGTTATCGATATGTATTAACTGTTGCCCTATCTTTGGGGCGACGTCGTTGTTTTTTCCGGGTCGTGTGAGTGGGCCAGTTCGGCTGGGGACTCAGGAGGGACCAGGTCCGCCCAGGGCCAGAACACGCCGGGACCGAGGGCGGCACGCATGGCCTGCCAGATGGAAGGGCTACGTTCACGAGGGAGCGCGACTTCGTCGTAGAGTGGATCCAGCAAGCTTTAAGATGACTGCATTTCAGTTCGAGTAGAGTGGAGTCAGTCACCCGTGTGGGACCCGTATGTGATGTGACAGATTATCAGCGCACTGTCATTGCAGTTTGGTGGATCTGCGTGCCGCTTAGTACTTGAAGACAGTACTGTGTTAAAAGCACTTGGCTCAGTGATAAGACGGTGTGCTTACTCAACTGTAAATTAATAAAGCAGTGAAGAGATTTGTTTCATTGTGCCAACCGTCGTCAGAGTTGTCAGAGTGAGTTTGTGTGCCAAATGACTTTGATGTCTCCAGAATGATATTTTCACTCTGCAGCGGAGTGTGCATTGATATGAAACTTCCTGGCAGATTAAAACTGTGTGCCGGACCGAGACTCGAACTCGGGACCTTTGCCTTTCGCGGACAAGTGCTCTAGCAACTGAGCTACCCAAGCGCGACTCACGCCCAGTCCTCACAGCTCTACTTCTGCCAGTACCTCGTCTCCTACCTTCCAAACTTTACAGAAGCTCTCCTGCTAACCTTGCAGAACTAGCACTCCTGAAAGAAAGGATATTGCGGAGACATGCCAGGAAGTTTCATATCAGCGACTTTGATGTCACTCATCTGGTACTTGGTTTTGGCTCGTTTTGCGATTATTTCCGCAGTGACGTGTGGCTGCTGATTCTGGTTGGTTGCATTTCGGTTTTGCCTCGGGCGCAAGTCGAGTGGTGTTTTAGTTACTGTTAGTAATGGTTGAAATGGCTCTGAGCACTATGGGACTTAACAGCTAAGGTCATCAGTCCCCTAGAACTTAGAACTAACTAACCTAAGGACATCACACACATCCACGCCCGAGGCAGGATTCGAACCTGCGACCGCAGCGGTCGCGCGGTTCCGGACTGAAGCGCCTAGAACCGCTCGGCCACTCCGGCCGGCTTTAGTTACTGTTAGTTTGTCTGGTGTTCTGTACTGTGACTTGTTTTTTTTTCAGATTTTCGAGTTTGTGGAATCGGACGTAAATCTGGTAGTGGTTCCTTTCTCATTCCAATCGCTTTAAAAACAGTATGCTGGACGTAGTGCAGACCGCCGGTTCTGGCTTTGGCGTATTTTTCCATCGTTACCTTTGGTTTATCGGACGTCAGGTAGCTTCAGGAAGATTATCATTAGTCATTCGTTAGACTGCCACTAGTCTGAGTTACCATCTTGTGAAGTGAATGCAACTCTTGGCTGCCTATCTCTTCGCTCGCGAAAGTGTTTGCTGCCGGACCTTCTCAACTTCGATTCCTGGAGCACCGTCTGGGTCAGCTGCTTGTTTTCTTAAATAACTTTTTCTGTTCTTTTTCTGTTTTACATCAGGTTTCAAAATTGATTCACATTATTGCCGTTCCTGGCGTGTAAGGCCTTCAGCCGTGATTGTGGTCATTTGCCTTAACATTTTAATTTGGTATTTCTATTTTAGCAGTAAGCCTTGAAACCTTATTTACTACCATTCTTGGTGTCTGATGCCTTCTGCTGTGTTTGTGTCGACTTGCCATTAATATTTCAAAACCTGTAATTTGTAAGTTGTAGCGAGTTTTAAAAAATTCTTAAATTATTGCCAATCCTGGCGTGTAAGGCCTTCTGCTCAGATCACAGTGGCTTGCTTTTAAAACATTATCTGTTGTATCTGTGTTTAATGCTGATATGCTACATTGTAACTCACTGAAAACACCATGTTGTTTATTCCTTCATTAACAACGTGTGGTATTTTTTATTTATTGTTGAGTCTAGAATATTGGTATAAAATAAATTGTGTGTGACTGTAAAAGACAACCAAAAGTAACTGATTACGGCCCCGTCCACAATCGTAACCGAATACTGACTTCCCTTGACTACCACCAGGTCTCATCTTCTTATCAGCTTTATATGTGTTACTTCCTGCATCATAGGACTCGAATATTGAACTTATTTTTGGCTCCTGATTACTAAGAGCATTTCCTACCTCTGTCACAGGATGCATCCTCACTTTCAAACTCTCTTAAATGGCTCGTCACTTACGAACTCTCTTAAGGCAGAGCCACAGAGGACTTATATCAGGTTAATACACACATCAAAATATGTCTTGCATCATGTCCCGGTTCCCAGAACTGCTGAAGATGGACGTTGACCGTGGATATTGTACCGCAGAAACAGTCCCGTTGACTGTTCAGAGATGTCACTAAACCCGCCCAATGATATAAACAACCGTGCATGAGCAGCACCTATTCGATGGAGGGGGACCAAAACCCAATCAGTTTCAGTCATTCTACCAGGAAGGAGGTACACGGCTCGTGTTGTCTGTAGTTCAACCATGCCTACACGGTCAGTACCGCGGTTCGCGGTGCGTCCACATAGTTGCTCTGTGCCAGGAAGGGCTCTCAAAAAGGGAAGCGTCCCGGCGTCTCGGAGTGAACAAAGGAACTGTCGATGACATACTTCGCTCAGGCCGCCCAAGGACTACTGTTGCGGTAGATGAGCGATACCTACGGATTATCGCTTGGAGGAAGCCTAACAGCAACGTCACCATGTTGAATAATGCTTTTCGTGCAGCCACATGACGTCGTGTTACGACTCAAACTGTGCGCAATAGGCTGCATGATGCGCATCTTCACTTCCGATGTCCACAGCGAGGTCCATCTTTGCAACCACGAAACCATGCAGTGCGGTACAGATAGGCCCAACAACATGCCGAATGGACCGCTCAGGTTTGGCATCACGCGCTCTTCACCGATGAGTGTCGCCTATGCTTTCAACCAGACAATCGTCGAAGACGTGTTTGGAGGCAACCCGGTTAGGCCGAACGCCTTAGACACAGTCCAGTGAGTGCAGCAAGGTGAAAGTTCCTCACTGTTTTGGGATGGCATTATGTGGGGCCTAAGTACGCCGCTGGTGGTCATGGAAGGCTGTATGATACGTGAATGCCATCCTCTGACCGATAGTGCAAACATATCCTCAGCATATGTGCGAGGCATTCGCCTTCATGGACGACAGCTGGCCCCATCCATCGGCCACATCTTGTGAATGACTTCCTTCAGGATAAAGACATCGCTCGACTAGAGTAGCCAGCATATTCTCCAGACGTGAACCCTATCGAACATGCCTGGGATAGATTGAAAAGGGCTTTTTATGGACGACGTGACCCACCAACAACTCGCCAAATCACCTTTGAGGAGTGGGACTATCTGCACCAACAGTGCCTTGATGAACTTGCGGATGGTATGCCACGACGAATACAGGCATGCATCAATGCAAGAGGACGTACTATCACGGTGTGTACAGCAGTCTGGACCACCACCTCTTAAGGTCACGCTGTATGGTAGTACAAAATGCAATGCGTTGTTTTCAGTGCAATAAAAAGGGCAGAAATGATGTTTATGTTGATATTTATTCCAATTTTCTGTACAGGTTCCGGAACTCTCGAAATCGAGGTGATGCAAAACTTTTTTTGATGTGTGTATTTCTTGAGGGTATAAGGAAGAAAATATTGGAAGTGAATTAGCACAAGAGGAGAAAGTTTCTTAAATAGAATTTTACATATTGATGTGCAACTGACGAAGATATTGAGAACACACCATTGTCTGGAAGCGAAATGGAAATGAGAAAGGAAGAGACTGAAAACTATCGAGGAATGTTAAAAAAGAAATGTTCAGATAATCTACGAAATGAAGGAGTACAATAAACAATATGTGATGATAGAAAGCTGTGGTTAATACTTTGCTTTGGTGTGTGTACTATGTATCACTTTATAATTTCGTTAATACAGCGCATTTTATTACGATCGTCAAATCTCCCTGTGTAAGTGGGAGACTGAAATTTGGTTAAAGGTTCTCCCTACAACTAAAAAGTGCTTGATTACCGCTCCAACTCACTAATAGTATCCGCGTTACCCTATCACCCTCCCGGTGGGACGTTATCGATATCAAATTGATTGAATAATTAATTAAACTGATAACGAGACATTCGTGTGTATGGTGAGTAATTTTTTGCTGTAGCTGGATTGCACTCGGCATATAACCTTGTAACTGAATCTCCAAATGTCTGTTAGGACTATTTCAGAACAGCGATTCTATGCAGGATACTCCCTTCCATAACAAATGTTCCATTAAAACTAGAGTCTTCCGTAAAGTATACTTCTCATACTCAGTTTTGAATTGTAGTTCCGTGCTGCTAGCTCTTAGACAGGATCAAACTCGAACCGGACATTACAATAGTTAGAAACGAGGTTGTTTTTAGCGGAGAGTTCTTCTTCTCACCTTCCTACAGAAGCAGGAGAGTCTGCGTCAAAGTCGCTGCTGGGAAGATAGATTTCCAGTGGGTAGGCGACTATATGTTTTATATTCTAGAAAAATAAGCATAAAATATAGGAAAGAGAGCTGAAAGAACCGGTAGGTACTGTGATATTCCAGCCATCTGCACCATCAGAATAGCAATTTTTAATGACAACCGACGCAATTTCATCCCTGGTCTTTAGATGTATTTCTGCTACCACATCTTATATGAGGTGGACTTTAACAATTCAGGTGCTACAACGGTAGACAGAATTATAACGTTTTCTAGCGTTCTGTTCATATGCTACATATGACCATTATCCAGGATTTTCCTATTGCATTCTCCCAGTCATCGCTTTGTCATCTCCATATAGGAGTCATGGCTTCTCAGCTCTGATAGAGATGAACTTGAGGAATTCGCTACATAGATAGCCGCTATAGGTGCCAAACACATCCGAAAATGTTAGTCAGTCGGACTCCTCCATCTACTAAGAATTTGAAGGCTGCTATACACTTTAGAGCAGAAGGAACGGACATGATGAATCACAGACATGTAGATGTGCCAGACAAGTGAACCACACGTGCTTGCATGCATGCACACACACACACACACACACACACACACACACACACACACACACACACACACAACCACACACACAGTGATATGGTAGAGGGGAACTGCCCCTTATACGTCTCACCCTGCCTTGTGTCCATAACCAAACACTGTGTCCACATACATTGTTACACTATACTATCTACTTAACGCACTGCACTACTCCATACGAAACAATGTTCAGATACAATGCTATAGTCTACCAGCCAGTTAGTGCACTGTACCATCCAAAACCAAGTTCAGGTACAGTGCTGTACTCAACACCCCACTTAATGTGGCGTGTACACTCGGCAACAGCACATGATGTCATCAAAGATGGGGACTGTGATTTTGGTGGGAATGTAGGTCAATTGCGCAACCTCCACTAACCTAACCTACCTCCCCCCCCCCCCAGAAAAATGGCGGGAAGTTAAAATTCCAACAGGATACTGTACACACCAGTGTCATCTCAACTAACCTAAGAAAATCGCGGAAAGATTGGTCAGTTGGGCTACCTCCACTAACATAAGTCATCTGGCCACCACCTATTCCTAGGAACTGAATTTTGATGGTAAAGAAAGGTCAATTGGGCTATCTCTACCAACCTAAGAAAATGGTGGGATAGAAAGGCCATCTCCACTAACCTGTCACCCAACCGCCACCTTCTTCTAGGGATTCACAGGAAAGGGACTCGACCAGTGCAGAACATAAGTCTTTATTATTTTGCATGCACTATTTTATTTAAGCAATTAGAGGCACTACCACCATGCAGTGTGGTCGCCAAGGGGTCTAGACACCAACTTACCTAGTACACAGTGTTACGACGAGAGGGTGCTCTCATCCCTCCTGTGATGTAATCCAAGATGGTGGAGGGAAATGGCATGAAACAGTGTGGTCACCAAGGGGTACCGACTCCATCTGACCTAGTAGACAGTAGCACCGCCAGAGAGCACTCTCATCCCTCCAGTTATGTAATACAAGATGGGGGGGGGGGGGGGGCAAATGGCGAGAAACAGTGTGGTCGCCATGGGATCTGGACTCCAACTGACCTTTTACATAGAACCACCACCAGGGGGGCTCTGATACGTTACATAATCCAAGAAGGCTGCCATGACGTCATCTGATGACCCAAGTACCATTATCGAAGATGGCAGGAAACAGTGTGTCCACCATGAGGTCTGCATCTAGTAAACAGTACCACCCGCAGGAACACTGTCGCCAGCTCCGTGACGTAATCCAAGATGGCGGTATGGGGTAGGGAAAATGGTGGGAAAAGGACTCTGCCTGTGCTGGACATAAGTCTTTATTTTGCAGGCAGTACCTCCACTATGAGACCTAGAGTCCAACTGACATAGTACACAGTACTGCCACAAGAGGGTGCAGTCATCCCTCCAGTGACCTAATCGAAGATGTTTGACTGGAGGGGGAAAGTAGCGCGAAAATGACTCAGCTTGCGCCGGGCTGCTGGAGAGAGTAAGGAAGTAGTGTACTTTACTTATTTTCGAACAGTTTATTTAGGGAAGGAGTATATTTATCACACTGATACAGAACACATGCTCTGGCATGTTTGGGTTCATGCCACACAGCCCAAAACCTGTAAACTACTCATAAATAACAGTCCGCAAACACGCAAACAACTCCTAAATTACCGAAATAATTTCAGTACAGACATGCAATTACTCCTAAATATTGCACTACACAGATGTGCAGACACGAAATCAGCCCATAAACTGTCCAAATAGCGCATAGAACAGCCTACAGACCTACTCGCAAAATAATGCAACAGACACGCAGTAAACAAGCACAAGCTACGTCCATCAGCCCCTGTCCAGTAGACCATACAGGAGGGTACTTGCAAATATGTGAAGTGACACAGCCATCAGCTGTAAAACCACGCACAGGTGCCTGTTTGGGTCCCTCAAGCATGAGGCAGCGATATCTCTTTCATACTTGGTATCTGAGAAATTCCTCTCGAAATACGTGTTCACCTAGGCACCAATGCTGACGGGACCAGACGGGAGTGCAGACGTATCTTCAGAGTGCACCAACACAGCCGTGAGCCACCGCTGGACACAAGACAGTGCGATGCATCGTTCTCACACCGCTGCTGCCTACAGTGACTGGGTGAAAGTGCTTCGCATATATCTTCATTCGTCTAGAGGAGGGTATTGAAATAGATTTCCCATCGGTGAACATGATCCATGATACATGCATTGGAAGACCTCTGCTGACAGTGGTGTGGAGACATTTGCTGTTAACGATTGCAGGTAGACAGCAGTCTAAGTCATACACAAAAGATGCAGCTTTATACAAGTCGATCGCAAGTTATATCACAGAACTGATGCATCCCAAGACAACAGCAGCTAAAGTGGTTAAATGCATGATAAATGACCTGCAGAAACATCACCTTCTCTATAGAATGTATCATCAGTCTACCATTCAGTAATACCTCGATACAACCCCTCTCAATCGATCACTCCATTTACTTTCTGTCATGTCAGTTTAAAGGCAGATGGTTCTCTTTTCCAGGAGAGCATGAAAGACAGCTGTCAACTTGCAGTCATCACTATTACCTCAGTACACATACAGAAGAATGTTGTTAAAAAACCATACAGCAACTGTTCTGTAAGTTATGTGTTAGTTGACACTACTTGGTTGTGACTGGTGGAGAGTACAGAGAAGCACATTGGAATCACTGACTCTCAGGGTTTAAAACACATAGACAGTCTTCTACAGGGTCAAACACGTGATTCATTCTGTAGCTGTGTATTGCAGTCATCCCACCTGGTAATGCAATGATGTTCAGCTAAGAACACTATCTAAAAATCTGTAAGACAGTTGCCGATAACTCTGAGGTCACACCTGGGCTTGTGGTCCGACGTATATAACATATAAATTTATTACTCTCTCTTTGGTGGTCATCCACGTTAAGGAATCTCTTACAACCATCTTATCACTATCGACGAACAATGACTATCTCTCTGGTTCCCAGAGCTTTCATTTCAACTTTTTCTCAGATTCCTCTTGTTGTCACGTACTCTTTCCTACGTACCTTAATTTTCCGGTACCAAGCACAAGTACTCCCTCATTCTCCTCCCAATTTCCCCTGACTTTAGGCGTATTGTCCTTCAGTTTTAGATATTTCCCGTCATTTCTAGTAATTTTATTGATTTTATGTCAGTTCTGCCCCTGAGATCGTGAATTCACCTCTCGCTATGTACTCTAAAATTACTTGTAAATGCGGTATAGTTGTCAACACCTAGCGCAAACGCTGTTTTTTCTGGTTGGATTGTATAGTACAGCAATGTACTCTAATGCATCCAGTCTCCTCCAGCCACATAATCTACAGTTGCAGTGTCTTTACTCTTTTTTCTTTATGTATGTGTTTCCTGCACTGTGGATCAAATGGCCACATCAAAAAACTCGAACAGCTCCAGCATAGCCAACAGTCTGTATGAGTTGCGAAATGCATCTTCAGTCCATCCAGCTGCATCACAATTATCTGCTGAAAAGTATTCCTGCTGTGCTCGTCCATTGTCATCTCGTTAAATTCCTCATGTAAGAGGCTAGGGATTCGGTGCTCAGCTGCGTGCTTACAAGCAATACACTTATTAAACTCGTCTCTGCCCGAAACCTACACTTCGTCAACTAAACACTTTCCCTACTAAAATTAAAGACTGTAACTTGCACGCGAGCATTTTTCTCGCCGATTCACAAGTGTGGGTGGGTGTACCTGTAGTAAAGTTTGGAGCATCCTCTGGTGTCGATATTCTTGTCTAGAGGAGTCAGGCTTCAAATTCTGAGGCGAGCAACATACATAAGCGCGATCAGGAAAAGTCAGGGCACAGATGGTGGAAAGTGTGGGGGTGGGTGGAGGTGGGTGAGGGTGGGCGGGGGCGGCAGCAGGGTAACACCACCAAGAACTTATTTGCCGACCAAATACGTAAATTAATTAATAATGACACTACCTTAGGTTTTTTGTCTCCAGCATCTCAGCACAGACAGTTTTCTTCCTGTGAATTCACAAGTCGTGGAGAGAAGGGGAACTGACGAGCGGAGGAGGAAGTGGGGGAGGGGGTGGGGGAGGAGCGTTGGTGGCGATATCATGCAACGTTGCCACCTCTGCACCCTAGAGACAGGATCATCTTGAATAAATTTGGCAACAGTGCAGACTGCGCTAGTTTTTGGTTTATTCCATTACTGAAGTTGAATGGAGAAAACTTTGAAACCACAACCTTGTTTTTATTACATAATAAATACCGCTCTTACTTGTCGATATATTCGTTACTTACAACTGCAGTTTCGAAGATTTACCGATCTGAAGCGTTCAAATCGCAAGGGGACACAACTTGGCAATATTTTAAGCTAACCAAATCAGCACAGTCCCATTAAATAACGGTAGGAGTTGCTGTTACGGATGAAAGGACAAGCACGGTTCACGGCTTCTGAAACAGGTCACTTAAAATGCTTTGTGTATGGTAGTGTGGATGCTGGCATACGGGATCGTTGTTAGTAAATTTTCACCACTTGAGTCAGAGTAGACAGAAAACTATGTTCCATATGGGGTACCCAACATTACAGGAATTATATGCACACTGTGTGCGGCAGGATTTTCATTATTACTGCCGGCCGCGGTGGCCGAGCTGTTCTAGGCGCTTCAGTACAGAACCGCGCAACTGCTACGGTCGCAGGTTCGAATCCTGCCTCGGGCACGGATGTATGTGCTGTCCTTAGGTTAGTTAGGTTTAAGTGGTTCTTAAGTTCTAGGAGACTCATGACCTCAGATGTTAAGTCCCATAGTGCTCAGAGCCATTTGAACCATTTCATTATTACTATAGCATTTTTAATGTAATGAGTTGCCGTTAGGCCCCAGTACTCATTCAGCGACGTAGGGTTGGAACACAAGCATCCGGTGCATTACAGCTGCAGACATTCAACTTGTGTCTGGACAAGGCGAGCATGCCTTTAATTGTAAATTTGTTTTATCAAAGCATTTTTATCAGAACAGCGGCAACACTGGTGCTGCTCTTCGCGAGTATCGTCGCATTGAAGTAATACGGAAAGATCCTCTTTCCGTGCCGAGGGTGATTAACATGATTCAGAAGTTACAATTAACTGGTGAGTGAGAATTTCTCCTGGGAGAGGCTGACGGGCCACAGATTGTTGAAGAAGTCACTGTTAACACGACCGAGTATGCTGGACGCAGTGTTCGATGTTCAAGCAGTGTACGACCTGCGTCACGACAGATGAACATTCCTTGGAGCGGCGTTGTTCTGGGCAGTAGTAGTGCGATCTCTGCTGCTGTTCCAGGCTGTCGAGGATGCACTGGTCGTAACACTGAGCAACCTGGAACGTAAGCCTGGTGGGAAATTAACAAACGTTTCCCTCTCATGCGGAAATCAAAATGTGTTTCTTTCGCATGTTTATCTCTTAGTCATGTCCTCGTTTATCATGGGGGCTCTATGGAATAGCGCAAGTCTAATTATAACCAGCCTATTCATTGTATTTGGCAATGACCTTGCCGCAGTGGATACACTGGTTCCCTTCAGATCACCAAGGTAAAGCACTGTCGGGCGTGGCCGGGACTTGGATGGGTGACCATCTGGGCTGCCATGCGCTGTTGCCATTTTCGGGGTGCACTCAGCCTTGTGATGCCAACTGAGTAGCTACTTGACCAAATAGTAGCGGCTCCGGTCAAATAAAACCATCGTAACGACCAGGAGAGCAGTGTGCTGATCACACGGCCCTCCTATCTGTATACTCCGCTGAGGATGACACGGCGGTCGGATGGTTCCGATGGGCCACTTGTGGCCTGATGACGGAGTGCTTATCCATACTCTTTCCTAAAAGACATAGTACATGCTACACAGACAAATACACTGGGCAAAGCTGACACAACCGAGCGAGGTGGCGCCGTGGTTAGCACACTGGACTCGCATTCGGGAGGACGACGGTTCAATCCCGTCTCCGGCCATCCTGATTTAGGTTTTCCGTGATTTCCCTAAATAGCTTCAGGCAAATTCCGGGATGGTCCCTTTGAAAGGGCACGGCCGATTTCCTTCCCCATCCTTCCCTCACCCGAGCTTGCGCTCCGTCTCTAATGACCACGTTGTCGACGGGACGTTAAACACTAATCTCCTCCTCCTCCAAGCTGACACAAGACTCCAGATTCTCGACATAAACGTCCCTCAAGTGATATTTCGCTTCGTTAGGTCGCAAAATAAGCACCAAATGCTAGGAGAAGGCCTAGGTACGTTGATTTCGCTTGATTCAAAGAAACAGTATTCCAGCAGATATTATGAATTTTGAGTACTGTATTCACTCCTACTACAATCAACGTTTTCACACGTACTTTTAAAATGTATTTCCATTTATTCCGGATGCTATTAAATTTTCTTACGTCCTCGAGTTTCATCAAATATGATTTTTCTGGAGAAATATGAGGTAATACAACGAAACCTACTAATTAAAGTGATTAATTAGCTGTATAAACAGGAAACCAATGAACCACACTTGCATTTACCAGCACTACCGGCAAATAGTTTATTATTTCACATGAGGCTACTTGATTTCGGCTACAGCAGTAGTTTTAATCTTTGCTCAAGCGAACTAAATTTAATCGAGCAGGTCTGTAAACAAACTGGAATACAATATTTTTATATGTGGTTCCTGCCTTAATTAGTAGCTCAACATTTTATTAGTTTTGTTTTACACACAGGAAATTAACGTTTTACACGCAGAAAATTAACTCTTTGCCTGTAGATAAATGGTTATTATGTTTCAAGGGTGAGAGCAGTTCTAATTCCGTGTTACTCGATTTGCTGAACGAGTTTCAATTAAAACGGGTTATAGGCTTACCAATGTTTTGTATCTGAGAAATAATTCACCCAAATACTTAAAGTGTGTTTAATCGAGCCTATAAAATTGTTTTGAATTGTACTTCCTTGTCATTAGATATTGCAGAAAATATGGTTAACTGTTGTGTGTACGACAAATCATTTTCCTGGAAGGTGCTGATTGTGTACACATTCACTATGACCCTGTATCTCGCTATGCTGATCTCTGCAGCTACATCTACATCATACTCCATCTAAATTATACTGTGTTGTGGAGGGTGCATCTGCTAGCACTAACTGACCTCTCCTTCCCTGTTGCACATGCTAATGGCGCGGGCAAAGAATGGCTACCGGTAAGACTCTTTATTACCTCTAATTTCTCGAATTTTCTCGTTGTGGTCATTTCGTGAGATGTATGTAGGAGGAAGTAATAGGTTGTCCGACTCTTCCAGGAAAAGTTTCAATCGCATAGTCCGCAGCTCGTGGTCGTGCGGTAGCGTTCTCGCTTCCCACGCCCGGGTTCCCGGGTTCGATTCCCGGCAGGGTCAGGGATTTTCCCTGCCTCGTGATGACTGTGTGTTGTGTGATGTCCTTAGATTAGTTAGGTTCAAGTAGTTCTAAGCTCCAGGGGACTGATGACCACAGATGTTAAGTCCCATTGTGCTCAGAGCCATTTGAACCATTTTTTACTCGCAGTTTCACTACGAAATATTTCAGTGATGCACAACACCTCTCTTGTTGCGTCTGCCACTAGAGTTTCTGGAGCATCACTGTAACACCCACGCGCCGACTGAACGAAGCTGTGACGAAACGCGTCGCTCTCCGTTTGATCTTCCCTCTCTCTCTCTCTCTCTCTCTCTCTCTCTCTCTCCTGTTCGTCTGCCTATGTACCTATCTCCTCTACTAGTCCTATCTGGTAACGGTCTTAGATTGATTAACGGTACTCAAGAATCGGTGGAACTAGCACCTTGTAAGTCACTTCCTTCGTGGATGAACCACATTTCCTTAGGATTCTTTTCGTACAAAGTGTTTTATGTGGTCAGTCCACTTAAGGTCGCTCTGAACAGTTACTTCTAGATATTTTATGATACACTACTGGGCACCAAAATTGCTACACCAGGAAGATGAATTGCTACAGACGCGAAATTTAACCGACAGGAAAAAGATGCTGTGATATGCAAATGATTAGCTTTTCAGAGCATTCACACAAGATTGGCGCCGGTGGCGACACCTACAACGTGCTGACACGAGGAAAGTTTCCAACTGATTTCTCATACACAAACAGCCGTTGACCGGCGTTGCCTGGTGAAACGTTGCTGTGCTGCCTCGAGTAAGGAGGAGAAATGCGTACCATTACGTTTACGACTTTGATAAAGGACGCATTGTAGCCTATCGCGATTGCGGTTTATCGTATCGCGACATTGCTGCTCGCGTTGGTCGAGATCCAATGACTGTTGGCAGAATATGAAATCGGTGGATTCAGGAGCGTAATACGGAACGCCGGGCTGGATCCCAACGGCCTCGTATCACTAGGAGTCGAGAGGACAAGCATGTTATCCACATGACTGTAACGGATCGTGCAGCCACGTCTCGATCCCTGAGTCAACAGATGGGGACGTTTGAAAGACAACAACCATCTTCACGAACGGTTCGACGACGTTTGCAGCAGCATGGACTATCAGCTCGGAGACCGTGGCTGCGGTTACCCTTGACGCTACATCACAGGCAGGAGCGCCTGCGATGGTGTACTCCACGACGAATCTGCTGCACGAATGGCAAAAATTCGTTTTTCGGACGAATCCAGGTTCTGTTAACAGCATAATGATGGTCGCATCCGTGTTTGGCGACATCGCTGTGAACGCACATTGGAAGCGTGTATTCGTCATCGCCATACTGGCGTATCACCCGGCGTGATGTTATGGGGTGCCATTGGTTACAGGTCCGGTCACCTCTTGTTCGCATTGACGGAACTTTGAACAGTGGACATTACATTTCAGATGTGTTACGACCCGTGGCTCTAACTTTCATTCGATCCCTGCGAAACCCTACATTTCAACAGGATAATGCACGACCGCGTGTTGCAGGTCCTTTACGGGCCTTTCTGGATACAGAAAAGTTTCGACTGCTGCCCTGGCCAGTACATTTTCCAGTTCTCTCACCAACTGAAAACGTCTGGTCAATGGTGGCCGAGCAACTGGCTCGTCACAATACGCCAGTCACTACTCTTGATGAACTGTGGTATCGTGTTGAAGCTGCATGAGCAGCTGTTCCTCTACACGCCATCCAAGCTCTGACTCAATGCCCAGGCGTATGAAGGCTGTCATTACGTCCAGAGGTAGTTGTTCAGGGTACTGATTTCTCAGGATCTATGCACCCAAACTGCGTGAAAATGTTATCACATGTCAGTTCTAGGATAATATATTTGTACAATGAATACCCATTTGTCATCTGCATTTCGGTGTAGCAATTTTAATGGCCAGTAGTGTAGATACCGTTACCAGCAATTTGTCGTCAATAGTGCAGTTGTATGGCAGTGGATTTCTTTTCCTGTGTATAAGCAGTACCTTACATTTATTTACGTGCAGGTCCAACGACCAGACACTGCACCATTCATCAATCCTCTGTAGGTAATTCTGCAAATCGACGCTGTCTTCAACTACATCTTCTGCGAACAGTCTTAAACAACTTCCATCACTTTCTACAAGATCATTTATACAAGCTGTAAACAGGGAACGGTCCTATCATACTGCCTTGGGATACTCCGCAAATACCTTTTAATCTGTCGATTTTGCTGCGTTAAGAGCTACTTGTTGAGTTCCATCTGCAAGGAAGTCTTGAATCCACTCGTAAATCTCGTACTCGGTAATCCCGTTTCTATTTTGTTTTTACCCCACTAAATGGCAGTGCGTGACAGTGTCAAACCCCTTCCTGAAGACAAAGAACACGGTATCTACCTGTTCGCCGATGTCCTCAGCGCTGTGGATATTATGGAGGAACAGAAATAGCTGAGTTTCGCAAGACACCTGCATAAGCCATGTTGATTCATGTAACGCGTATTTTAGTTCTCCATAAGTGTTATAATTCTCAAGATAAAACATGCCCCATAATTCTACAACAGATTGACGCCAACGATATAAACGTATAATTACGAGTTGCATTCAGGTTCTAAGGCCCCCGATTTTTTTTCTCCGGACTGGAAAGAGATAGAAACATGCGCATTGTTTTAAAATGAGGCCGCGTTCATTGTCAATACGTCCCAGAGATGGCAGCACCGTACGGAAGATGGAATTTTACCGCCAGCGGTGAGAATGAGAGCTGTTTTAAATACTTAAAATGGCGACGTTTTCCTTATTTCAACAGCGTGCAACCATTCGTTTTCTGAATTTGCGTGGTGTGAAACCTATTTAAATTCATCGGCAGTTGAAGGAGACATGTGGTGATGGAGTTATGGATGTGTCGAAAGTGCGTTCGTGGGTGCGACAGTTTAATGAAGGCAGAACATCGTGTGACAACAAACCGAAACAACCTCGGGCTCGCACAAGCCGGTCTGACGACATGATCGAGAAAGTGGAGAGAATTGTTTTGGGGGATCGCCGAATGACTGTTGAGCAGATCGCCTCCAGAGTTGGCATTTCTGTGGGTTCTGTGCACACAATCCTGCATGACGACCTGAAAATGCGAAAAGTGTCATCCAGGTGGGTGCCACGAATGCTGACGGACGACCACATGGCTGCCCGTGTGGCATGTTGCCAAGCAATGTTGACGCGCAACGACAGCATGAATGGGACTTTCTTTTCGTCGGTTGTGACAATGGATGAGACGTGGATGCCATTTTTCAATCCAGAAACAAAGCGCCAGTCAGCTCAATGGAAGCACACAGATTCACCGCCACCAAAAAAATTTCGGGTAACTGCCAGTGCTGAAAAAATGATGGTGTCCATGTTCTGGGACAGCGAGGGCGTAATCCTTACCCATTGCGTTGCAAAGGGCACTACGGTAACAAGTGCATCCAACGAAAATGTTTTGAAGAACAAATTCCTTCCTGCACTGCAACATAAACGTCCGGAAAGGGCTGTGCATGTGCTGTTTCACCAAGACAACATACCCGCACATCGAGCTAACGTTACGCAACAGTTTCTTCGTGATAACTCCCTACTCACCTGACCTGGCTCCTAGTGACTTTCGGCTTTTTCCAACAATGCAAGACACTCTCTGTAGCCGCACATTCACCAGCCGTGCTGCTATTGCCTCAGCGATTTTCCGGTGGTCAAAACAGACTCCTAAAGAAGCCTTCGCCGCTGCCATGGAATCATGGCGCCAGCGTTGTGAAAAATGTGTACGTCTGCAGGGCGATTACGTCGAGACGTAACGCCAGTTTCATCGATTTCGGGTGAGTAGTTAATTAGAAAAAAAATTGGAGGCCTTAGAACTTGAATGAACCTCGTATGTGCATCTATTCTACGACCCTTTCTGAAAACGTGAATGACCTGCGTTTTTTTCCAGTCACTATGTACTCTTCGTTGCTCCAGCGACCTACGACAAACTGCTGCTAGAAGCGGAGCAAGTTCTTTCGCGTAATGTTTGCGGAATCTGGTAGGCGGCACATCTGGTCCTGATGCCTAGCACCACTAAGTGATTGTAGTTGGTTTTCTATTTAGCTGTCGGTTATTCCAATGTCTACAGTTTCGACGTTCATACAATGATAGAAATGGGGAAGCGCGTTAAGATCTTTCGTGGTGAAACAATTTCGAAAGACGGTATTCAGCATTTCGGCCCAATCTGTTCTTCCGCCTCGGTGCCATTATGCTCACTGAGGGCAGAAATAGACGAATTCGAACCGCTTACTGCTTTTATGTAAGACCAAAACCTCTTAGGGTTATTTCACAAATCGGTGGCCAGAATTTTATTTTCAAAGCTACTGAAAGATTTTATTATTGCTCTTATTTTCTCATTTTCGCTTAGCTCAGCTGTTTTTCGCCAGCTAGGTTTTGACTTCTCTTTGTTTACGTAGCAGCATTTTAACATGCCTGTTAAACCACGGTGGGTCTTTCCCATCCCGTAAGACATTCTTCGGGACAATCTTGTCTAAGGCATACCGAACGATGGTTTTGATCTATTGCACCTGTGCCCCAATTCCTCGTTCTGACATCTGAATATTTGAACCTAACTATTGAGATACTCAGTAAAGATTCATCTTTAGCCTTTCCAAATCACTAAAGATACATAAAATTCAAAATTTTTCGCTAGCTGTAAATGAGCTATTAAATTGTGTGTAACACACTCATAATATTTCATCTGACTAGACTACATACGTAATTCTCCAAAGCAAGAATGAAATATCTATGAACATTAAGACATGTAACGTGGGTAGTATCTCTGGTTTTTATTTCATCAACTGTTTCTACTGTGAAGCCCCAAATACACAATGCTCAGTTTTTGGTGAACAGAAAGTTCAAATTGGTTACTTTTGAAGTAAATGTAATAGCATTTCTTTCAGAATCTCAATAAATACATGCACCGAAATTTGGTGTGCTTGCTGCTTATTAGTAAGATTGTGTTCTCTTATTATATGATGACCATCGGAAATAACGATTGCCGCTGAAGTAGAAAATTACTGAGTTGCCTCCAAGAGGCAGCTGTTCATACCGATCTCATAGCAGCATGAGCTGTTCCATTCCGTTCCAGTTAGTAAAATTAATTACTTCTTTATCCTCAACACAATGTGATAGTCTTTTCAGTGTTATCATCACCTAACGTTCGTGCTGTCGACGTTGTTCTAGTCTTCAATCCTAAAACTGGTTTCACGCAGGTCTTCACGCTTCTCTGTGCTGTGCATGCGTATTCATCTCCGAATAACTACTGCAGCCCACCTTCATTTGAACCGGCTCTTACTTTTTTCGTCCCTTGGTCTCCTTCTACAATTTTTACACGGCCCTCCCCCTACGTGGATCATCGTTAATTGTTTTACTGTGGCAATGAAAAAGCTCATCCTATGCTATTTATGTCCCATTTCCTAATCTAACAAATTCTGCATTATTATTTTACTTTTGTTGATCTTTATCTTATAACATCTTTTCAGCATACTAACCAGTCCACTCACCTGCTTTTCAAAGTTCTTTCCTGTCTGAGAACTTTTAACTAACTCGAAATACCTAAAAGTAATCTCGAAACCATTAATTAATTCTTCTCCCTAATGTTTAATTTACTCTCCAAATTTCTGTTTGGTTTCTCTTTTGTATCCCGCTTGGAAGGGCGGCGCGTCGGTCTGAAAAATAGGCCGAATGAAGGAAGCGAGTAGGAGCAGGAGAGGTAAAGCACTCCGGTACTCCTTGTAAAAATTGTTCAAATGGCTCTGAGCACTATGGGACTTAACTTCTGAGGTCATCAGTCCCCTAGAACTTAGAACAACTTAAACCTAACCAACCTAACGACATGATACACACCCATGACCGAGGCAGGATTCGAACCTGCGACCGTAGCGGTCGCGTGGTTCCAGACTGTAGCGCCTAGAACCACGCGCTGCCCCAGCAGGCACTGCGTTTAAAATTAAAAATGTTTACTATAGGCAAAAACAAGTTAATAAATGGTTACATAACTTTGCGACGATGAGCACATAGGTGCGAAGCCGTATTCCCGTCGTAAGTAGTACAAAGTCTCAACAGCAAGCCAACACGCACTAAAGTTGAAGCGATGTTTCCAGGCAGTCTGCTCTTGATGAAATGGGCAGAAAGCAGAGCAGTGCTCGTTGAGCTCCACAGCGTCGGCTAGAGGGCTCTCGTAGGGCCAACCTACGAGCGTGCACCTACGCTGTGGCATTGGAACTATCGATACCACAGTTTCCTTTACTGCTTGTTCAATGTGCAGATTGACAACACTGTCTCCATCCTGTCTCAGCTACTGCTTTTCATTCATATGCTCTGACTCTAATAACTGCAATCCGATTTTTGTTCAAGTTGTAAATAACCTTTCGCTCACTGTATGTTTTCCCTGTTACCTACAGAATCTTAAAGACCATATTCCACTCAACACCGTCAAAAGCTTTTTCTAAATCTATAAGTTTGGTGTCCTTGCACGGTGGCAGATCACCTTTGGCGCAGCTGGCAGATACCGATGGTGCTGCAGCTTGGGTGGAGGTGGTGCCTGGAAGTAATACTGCAGCGTGGGCATCGCTGGCAAGTGGTGATGATGCTTTGGTGTAGGTGCGGGCGTGGCTGATGCCTGATGATGCTGCGGCAAAGGTTTGGCTGGTGTCTGGCAATGATACTGCAGCTAGCCGGTGCCTGCAGCCAGCATCAGCAGGACTAGGCGGTGACACTGGCAGGCGATGATCCACTACCAAGCAGCAGCTGCCTATGACACGGTGATGTGCAAATTCCGGCTAGATATGCGATTCAACTCTGGGGCGACAGAGCTGACTATCTGGAGTCGGGTTCGGGTGATGGAGGCTGCTGCGAGGCAGCGCTGGACCAGCGGCGGCCGCCAAAGATGCAGCGATGCTGATGGGTCAGCGAGGCGGGCAGTGTGGCTCTGAATGAAGGGCTGCAGGATGTGACTCACGTAATTGCCTATAGCAGAGTGAGAGTTGACTCTCTACGATAGGCCACGTACCGTAGCCTATTCAGGCAGCTAGATGGGCACGCACGTTGAATCATGTGACTGTGGCTGAAGAAATGGTCAGCGATTGTAGTGCCACCATCGATGGTGTGCATACAGTGTAGTGGAGAGCTGACATCTCTGGAAGAGGATCGCCTGTGGTGCTGAAATTGGAAAACCAACATGGTGTGGGTACTGTTCCGTCAGTTGTTCTGGCCAGGAAATAAAATTCTGTACAATAGCTACAAACATATGTTCACCCTAAAAAAAATGGTTCAAATGGCTCGGAGCACTATGGGACTTAACTTCTGAGGGCATCAGTCCTCTAGATCTTAAAACTACTCAAACCTAACTAACCTAAGGACATCACATACACCCATGCCCGAGGCAGGATTCGAACTTGCGACCGCAGCGGTCGCGCGGTTCCAGACTGTAGCGCTTAGAACCGCTCTGTCACCCCGTCCGGCTGTTCGCCATCCTTTGACTTATCTTCTAAGAGAAGCTGTAGCGTCCGTGTTGCCTTGAATGTTTCTACATTTGCCAAGAATCCAACCTGATCTTCGCCGAGGTCAACTTCTACCAGTTTTCTTAATTTGTTTGTAAATTATTTGTAACCATGGGTTATTACTGATACGCGGGTTAAATTCACGCCTGTTAGAAGCTGCCTAACTTTGGAACTGGAATTTTGTTTGCCAAGCTTTTTGTGTGTCCTGTTTATGGGGATAATCAGGGCATTAGCAGTCAGAAAATGCTACGTCTGTGATGTGGTGTCACCGCCAGACACCACACTTGCTAGGTGGTAGCATTTAAATCGGCCGCGGTCCATTAGTATACGTCGGACCCACGTGTCGCCACTATCAGTGATTGCAGACCGAGCGCCACCACACGGTAGGTCTAGAGAGACGTACTAGCACTCGCCCCAGTTGTGCAGCCGACGCTAGCGATGGTTCACTGACAAATTACGTTCTCATTTGCCGAGACGATAGTTAGCATAGCCTTCAGCTACGTCATTTGCTACGACCTAGCAAGGCGGCATTACCAGTTAATATTGAAATTATAAAACATGTACCATCAAGAGCGATGTTCTCCAATTATGGATTAAGGTTAAGTATTACATCAACTACGTACTTTATTTGCTACTATTAATTCCTTTACCTTGTTCCAAACCTCACGCCAATCTGCGTGAGCTTAAAAGCGTGCATTTCGGCCTCCTTTAGCAACACGGTGTTGGCACTTCTGCCAACACTTACTGTGACGTTCTGTCAGCCTCGTATGCCGCCGGCTAGAAGAGTTTGGTGAAAAGTTTATCACCCGGATTTATCCGTGTGTTGATTACGAGTGTCTAGTATTAATAGTACTGTGTTATCTTTCGTAGCGAGTGTAGGACCTTGACGAGATGTAATACACAAGAAGAGTTCTTAGCCCAAGAGCTGAAGCGCTGTAACGACGCTACCCAACTTCGTTCTTTTCTTAACTGTCATGTATTTTTATCATTTCTTGGTCATTGGTTGCGCACGCTAATATGTGCAATCCTGCTACAATCTCAAGTGGTTGTGACAATGCTAACTAAGGGCTCAGGAATAACAATAAAATGTGTGCTTAGAGACCTGTCTCAACTTAAACTGACCTACCTTATAAACATTATTCGGATTTCAGGAAGAGAACAGATGTTCACAAGTATTATTGTCTTAAATGCTTATGTTATCAGTAATTTAGTAAAATTATGAACTGCTAATACAAAATACTTATGGAGTAATTTTATCACATCTCTCTCCAAATGTTGAACACGTTGGTGTAGTCATCAATAAGTTATCTATGCTACTGACACACTACTAAAAAGTAAATGTAGCGCTTTTCCGTTATAAAACCTATATACGTCTTGACATCAGAACAAACACTCCAATTATAATACTCACCACTGGACAGACGATAGGGGGCTGAAGGGCGGGAGGCGGTAGGTGTAGGGGGGGGGGGGGCCGTTTGTTTTTGCAGTATTTGCAGCGCCATCAGCGGGTCTAAGAGTCCCATGCTTGACAAGCTGTCCTTAGTACAGAACCCCTGAGGTTGCTCTTAGGCCTTAGGGCAATAAGCCCTCTAGTGCGGTCACGGCCACTGCCAGCACTTTGTCATGTGACCAGCCTCCGGCCAGGCCGCCGCTGCAGCCAAAGTTACACGCAGCTGAATGGGGCAGCGGACAAGTTGCACTGCCACTGTGAGGCCAGCGGTCAACACGGTTCCAGCTGTGGAGATATTTTACGTTTTATTATTTGTTTGCTGCTGCGTGTCTGCAGAAGGATCTTTCTGTCATCATGGACTTTGATACGAAGAAATTTATTATAAACATAAGGGTGGGCCTGCTTTGTTTGACTTGTCATCTGAAGAATATGCTGGCACAAATGTGAAAAAGAGAATGCAGGAGAAGTGGCTATGATGTTCGGGAGCAGACAATGTGCAACAACAGAGGAGCAAAACACGCTGTGTAAGTTCTAATACTTTTACTTGTATTTATTAACACAACATGCACGTATAATTCAGACTTCATTGAGTGTAATCCAACTGCCACGGCAGAGAGCCTTCGTGTACAAAGTAATTGGCAGAAACGTTTCTGTAGTGTGAACTGGATGCACGCATACGTATTCGTTGTGGAATATCCTCATGAACTGAAGGATATCCATATACTGTATCTTAACATTGAACACCATCACTGTTTCGTACATAGAACACAACATGCCTTAATAATGTCTGTGGCGAAATCAACGTCCACATTCAGGGGGCTGTGAAAGATCCTCCACTTGCTGGCCGTTATCCCGACTGTGCACTCTACGAAACGTCTTGCTCGAGAATGACGATGCTTGAATATCTTTTTTTCTTTTGTATCAAGTTCCAGACCTATGTATGGACACACAGTTCTGTGTGACTGCGAAAATGCGTCGTTACAAACAAACACATAAGGCACTGGTGTTTTGTTTATGACTGAAATGCGTTTGTCTTACACAATGAAGGCTTTAACGACCCGTTGTTTCAGGTGCTGAGAATTCTTCCGGGTCGTATGGCCGTGGTCCATGGAACTCTTCTATCCCTGATGCTTCGTCCAAGACTGCGTTGGACATCTACGGAGGTGCTCCTGGTTGTGCTGTGTCGGCAACACTCAGAGTCCTTCTGCAGACACGCAGCACCAAACTAATAATAAAATGTAAAGTATCCGCACAGCTGGAACCGCATTGCGGTGTGGCCGTGCGGTTCTAAGCGCTTCAGTTTGGAACCGCGTGACCGCTACGGTCGCAGGTTCGAATCCTGCCTCGGGCATGGATGTGTGTGATGTCCTTAGGTTAGTTAGGTTTAAGTAGTTCTAAGTTCTAGGGGACTGATGACCACAGAAGTTAAGTCCCATAGTGCTCAGAGCCATTTGAACCATTTTTGAACCGCATTGACGGCCGGCTTCACACTGGTAGTGCAACGTAGGCAAGACTGAGCACAACGAGGAGTACCTCCGAAGATGTCCAACGCAGCGTTGGACGAAACGTCAGGGATAGAAGAGTTCCATGGACCACGGCCATACAACCCTGAATAATTCTCAGCAGCTGTGTTTGTCTTCCCGAATATCCAAGTTATTAGGCAGTATTCGATTATAGAACACTCATTGTTGAAATATCGTTGAGCCAGCACATTTACCATACGTTCCCACATCTACAGCGACAAATTTATAGTTTGCACCAAAAACAGCCATTAATAGAATAGAGAAATATTTCTTATAGTTGAAGAACATTGATGCACTATTTCCTGGTTTCACCAGTCTCACATGCTTTCCATCAACGGCGCAGAGACAGTTTGGGAAATTGGCCTTAGTTTAAAATTTTTTTGCTATTTGCAGCCAGTTGTTTTTGGTCGGTTCTGACAAACATTCACCTTTTATGATAATCAAGGTTGATGAACTTACTCCTCTTACAATTTCTCTGATTGCAGTTACTCCAAGTAAAGCATGATGCAATTCAACGAACGAATTTCCATTTGTCAGATATCTGAAAAGGAAAAATAACGAAATTATTTCACACTTTTACGAGATAGGTTAGGTGAACAAAATGTCCTGAGATATTTTTCCGAGATAATCTAATAAACAGAATTGTTTTAACCATTTTATTTAAATTAACGTACGTCCCATCTAACATATCACTACTTGTAGGTTCCGTTTACAAAGAATACACATTATTCTTAGGTAAGATAATATTTCATTTTTACAGGTATATCGTTACAGAAGAAATGGCGTAACATTAAAGATTCGTACAGCCGAGAAAACGGAGATTAACCGGTAAAAGAGGTCCTGCTGCTGAAGACGCCATATCTGTATTTTAATCTCAATCATTTGTAAATGTTACCATTCCACCGTTGGATACACATATCAGTGTGTCACCTGAGAATGCTGAGAATCAGGCCACAGCAGAAAGTAAAGTTCCAAGTGGACCATAGCAGGCTAGGGTGCTCCGTAAGAAAATGAAAGCAGAAGCCGAAATTGGAAGACAACTAATCGATGTTCTAGAAAAATCAGCAGACGCCCAAGCAGCAAATGGACACACATGTGATGACAGATGACGACAGGCTTTTTTCCTTGTCTTTGGTCAGCGACTTCAAAAAATACCTCACCAACTCAAGTTTCTGTAAAACGACGAATCTTAAGTGTTATTGAAGAAACTCAACCGCATCCTCACTGTCCAAACACATCTTCCTACGAACATTACCCACCGTACATTTTTCACCGTCCACAATCATCAGCGGAATATACCTCACAACACCAACCATTGTCTTGTGATGGAACAGGTTATTATCAGGAAACCTATCCCACGCAATTTAGTTCCTCTTCTTCTTCATAAAATAATAATTCAGCACAGTTTCCTCCAGAAACCACTGATGATGGCAGTATCGATAATCGTGTTACATCACCACTACTTACAGGTTTCGGTGAATCATCAAGTTAATTTTACTTACAACATAATGTAACATTAACAATTTCATTACTGTTAAAAATTTTCTTTAATAAAACTTACATCTACATCTACATTTATACTCCACAAGCCACCCAACGGTGTGTGACGGAGGGTACTTTACGTGCCACTGTCATTACCTCCCTTTCCTGTTCCAGTCACGTATGGTTCGCGGGAAGAACGACTGCCCGAAAGCCTCCGTGCGCTCTCGAGTCTCCCTAATTTTACATTCGTGATCTCCTCTTGAGCTATAAGTAGGGGGAAGCAATATATTCGATACCTCATCCAGAAACGCACCCTCTCTAAACCTGGACAGCAACTACACCGCGATGCAGAGCGCCTCTCTTGCACAGTCTGCCACGTGAGTTTGCTAAACATCTCCGTAATGCTATCACGCTTACCAAATAACCCTGTGACGAAACGCGCCGCTCTTCTTTGGATCTTTTCTATCTCCTCTGTCAACCCGACCTGGCACGGATCCCACCCTGATGAGCAATACTCAAGTATAGGTCAAACGAGCGTTTTGTAAGCCACCTCCTTTGTTGATGGACTACATTTTCTAAGGACTCTCCCAATGAATCTCAACCTGGCACCCGCCTTACCAACAATTAATTTTATATGATCATTCCACTTCAAATCGTTACGTGCGCATACACCCAGATATTTTACAGAAGGAACTGCTACCAGTGTTTGTTCCTCTCCCATATAGTCATGTAATCATACCTGATTGTGATTAGCAGTTTCTCTACATTTCCTATGCATTGTCGCATTGCAGTGTCTGTACCTCTTATGCTGTCTCCAGTTTTCTTTAATATACGGTGTCTCACTCAAACCTCCCTGATTTCAAGGATCCAGGAGAGAAAAACCACAGCAGATACAATGAAAAATGCACCACATTGTAGAGCATCTCAAAAAATTTATATTCCCGTCTCAGAAGTGCCAAGTGTCATCTCCAGAGAGTGCAGCATGGTCGCAAGCAGTAATGTGGTTTGCAGATTACTGTGCAAAGAAATTATCGTTGTGTGTATGAATAAGATCCACCTGATGTGAAAACGGTTAAGGAATGGTATAGGAAGTTTCTGGCAACAGGAAGTGTTCTGAAACATTCTGGCGGTGCACGTTACGGAGTTTCAGAAGAGACAGTGGAGGACATCAGACAAACGTTTCTCGGAAGCTCACGTAAGTCAATTCGTCAAGCATCTAGGCAACTTGATGTACCTCGATCAAAATTGCATCGTGTAGATCACCAGCGTGTTCGTGTGTGTGCTTACAGAGTGCAAATTCTGCAACATCTGACGCCGAACGACAAACCACGCCGACAACAATTTGCTGCCGATATGCTGCAGCGTATTGATGTAGATGCCATCTGCCTGGAAAGGTGTTTATTCTCAGATGAGGCAACTTTTCATCGATCAGGAAGGGATAATAGGCATAATGTTCGGATTTGGGGTTCCCAAAATCCGCAAGTTTTCATTGAAATTCTTCGTGATAGCCCTAAACTCAACGTCTGGTGCGGGCTAATGTACGATAGGATTGCTAGACCGTTCTTCTTTGTGGAACAAACAGTGAACGCGTCAGTGTATCTGGACATGTTGGAGCAGTCTGTGTACCCTCAGATAAAAGACCTGCAACCCAACATCATTTTTCAACAACATGAAGATCCGCCGGATTGGTCAAGAGCTGTTCGCTAGTTCCTGGATAGGAAATATCCCAATAGTTGGATCGGACGCGGAGGACCCATTGCCCGGCCACCACATTCCCCCGACTCTACGCCGCTTGATTTCCTCATGTAGGGATTCATGAAGGACCGCGTGTATGCGACCAAAGTGGACGATGTTCCTACGTTGTGACATCGTATCACTAATGTGATTCCAACAATAACAGAGGAAATGTTACAAAGGACTTGGCAAGAAACTGAACATAGACTCGATATTCTTTGTGCTACAAATGGTTCACATGTAGAGGTGTATTGAGGAGCTCCATAATTTGGAGCATTTTTCATCGTCGTATCTACTGTGGTTTTTTCCCTCGGTTTCGAAGTCTGGGAGGTTTGAGTGGGACACCCTGTATATCATCAAAAATTTTTATAGACATTCTAATGAAATTGAAGGATTAATCTTCGTGTTCACGAAGTTGACAAGAAAAGTAACAACCATTCCCTTTGTAGAGTGGGATTGCAACATAGAATGTACTTAGTACCTTTTCTTATTTCGTCTCCCCTGTCGATGAGAGACGTACTCAGCCGTTGCTATCTCCGTTATCTCCATGGTGTGACTGAGCTCCGGCCAACCAACTGCCAGCCGTGCCGGCCAGCCACAGTTCAAAATGGTTCAAATGGCTCTGAGCACTGTGGGACTTAACATCTGAGGTCATCAATGCCCTAGACTTAGAACTACTTAAACGTAACTAACCTAAGGACATCACACACATCCATGTCCGAAGCAGGATTCGAACCTGCGACCGTAGCAGCAGCGCGGTTCCGGACTGAAGCGCCTAGAACCGCTCGGCCACCGCGGTCGTCTCCAGCCGCAGCCCTGGTTGCAGCAGCTGCGGCCACGGCCAGCCGATGGTCGTTTTAATGAAATAAAAAAAATTAAAAAAATAATCAGTTACCTTTTTTAAATTTGTTTTTAGTTTTGCCTTTATCTTTCTTTCTGTACGTACGAACTTTGTTGTAGAAACTCTTATTTACGTGTGGTAATAAAAATTCATTTAGACAGAATTAAGTACATTTAAAATTACGTGAATTCATATTAACTGATTAAGAATATTTAGTTGAGAATTAAATCCTTTATATAATTCGGCCTTGACACACATTTTCTAAATGCAGTGGTTTTTTTAAAAATATTTACTGAATTCTTTCCCGGTGTTAGCTATGGAACACAAGACTGTCTCTATTAGCAGAAAATGGTTAAATATTGCCAAACCAACGTTTAACTATCATTGATAAAACACACTTCATTATACATTTAAGTTATTTGAAAGAACCAACAAATTGTTAAATTTCAACGTTAACTATCCGCCTATGAATGCACAAATGTGAAACTAGTAATAAATTCCGTCAGTCTCAGGATCGCTGTAAAGGAAAAACATTTTCTTAATTCACTGCTAATTTTTATCTGCTCCCGATTTACGGGTTTGGTTAATTTTTCTTAGCGGAACAATTTTTTAAATGTGCCGCCGCTGCAAATCGTTCGGTAGCGGCACAGCCCAGCAACACCAGCGATCATTGCTGATAATTCTTTAAAGAAATATTATAGATGACATGGGCAAGCTAATTTACATTAGTAACACACTTTTGATAAATTATAATGTATTTAGACCACAACAATAATTCAACTTACATTAGTTTGTAATTTCTCCTCTAATGGCGGCTAAATCTAGATACAGACAAAAGAAGTCTACCCATTCATAAAATACTACGTCACAGGTTCCTCTCACTTTCAGCTCTCGAGGAAGACGACAAAGAATACACACTACGTGGTGCTTTTTATACTACTGCTGACCATTAACATCTCTTTGTAATCTTACAACATTATTTTCCTCTGTGGCTGAATTTTACATTTTTGTTATCGCAGATATTGACACATTTCGCAATTACATTATGAGTATAGAAATATTACAATCATAAATACATCGAGAATATTACTACAGAAAATATTACAATAATAACGAATGTCCTTTACACAAAATTAAATAATATTTTTTGTTAATTAATTACAGTATATACAAATTGCTTGTAGCGGCGTATATAGTACACTTAAATTGTAGTTTATTAATAGTGTGAGTGTTGCCAGGGAACGTTACATTTCCCCCTGGCAGCATTTGGCAAAGAGTTTATATACTTTGACACAATGGTGCCAGTAACGTTCTTTACAATTCTGTATTTTTTATGGAATGGCTCTTTTAATTAGTCCCAGGGATATATATGTTCATGGCTCCCCCATTTGGGCGAAGGCAGACAGGAAACCTGGGCAAAACTGTGCCGGAGCCCAGCCATCCCAGTTGGTTCATGATTAATATTGTCTCTTTAACAGTCATTCTTTTGAAATGATTTAGCAGTTTGTCATCTACGGTTACATCATATCACAGTCACATACAGTTCAACGAAAGTTTGTTGTGTGTGATTAACAACCCGTTATTATTATTTTTGCGATATACTGCAAGGTCACTTGTCCTAGGATATATCACTTAGTTTTTTGAAATCATTTAGCACAACGTCACTTTTCATAATGTTCCCACTACCTACGTGTTACAAATCCATCTCCTACACTTGTTAGTGTTTATTGTCTCTTGTCAATTTACGGGTATACATAATAAATGTTCAATGTTTATCAAAAATCGAGTTCATTGACATGTTATGCAGTTTGTGTAAATATTTTGGAATATGTCAATAATGCTGTAGTTGGTGAGCGGTGCGGAGTGATTGTTGAGCGGCGCTCGGCGCGGCGCGTCGGTTCCGTGTAGGTCACCGCCCCCGGTGTTGACAGCTACGGCGCGGAGAGACGTGTGGCTGTCTGGTCTGCTACGGGCTGCTGCGGCCGCTGCATGGCTGAGGTAGCCGGATGCGCGTTGTATATCAGCTCGCCCGTGTGACATCTTCTTGCAATGCTCCAGCAAACATGCAACAAGTTCACAGACAGTTTACTATCCTTATGGGCATTTTTCCTGCTGTGGGAAAGAACGCACACAGATATTGGCAGTTATTATTCAGTAGGCCTTCACTTGTCTGGTTTGCACAATGTTTCGTTGTCACAGTAACACGTTTTATGGGCACACAATATTTTTTTACCATGTCATGACTTGTCATTAGTCACACGCAAGTTTTCACCTTAGGACAAAATGTATCTCTGTAGTCAATGCGCTTTCCTAGCGTCCCTTGACACACAAAGAGTTATAGTTTGACACTAACTTGGTCCACCGTCTGTTATCGGCTCACTGTTCGTGTCGTGCTAGTTCCTTGTCCACTTGCACACACGACGATGATACAGTTTCTTATTGCTTGTTCAAAACAACCTCGTGACGTATTGCTGCAGGTTTAACAGTCACTGTCTGTCTCTGTCACACAATACTGCACTTTTGTTTAAGTTTTTTTCATTTACAATTTCCGTTGTGCAATTTTTGTAACAGCACATTCGTAACTTCTTTGTTCGCTGTTTACCAAGGTGTGTGATATTTGCGTACATGGTAACAAATATTAAAATTTCGTATTAGTTTGGCCAAAAATCATCTATATTTATGTTAGAGTAGATTTTATTTGTGCATTCCAGACGGATTCAGGCATATTGTTCAATAACTCCTTTGAAATTATGTCTCACTTTACTTGCAAGGTCCTACGTAACTACAGTGTAGTCTCTGTAGGCTAAAATTGACTCGGACTGTATCAGGTTAGCTCTTTTTTACTGATTGGATCTTCACATGCTTCAATTAGAGGGGCAGCAGCCTTTTCAGTAGTTGCAAGGGCAACAGTCTGGATGATTGACAGATCTGGCCTTGTAACAATAACCAAAACGGCCTTGCTGTGCTGGTACTGCGAACGGCTGAAAGCAAGAGGAAACTACGGCCGTAATTTTTCCCGAGGGCATGCAGCTTTACTGTATGATTAAATGATGATGGCGTCCTCTTGGGTAAAATATTCCGGAGGTAAAATAGTCCCCCATTCGGATCTCCGGGCGGGGACTACTCAAGAGGACGTCGTTATCAGGAGAAAGAAAACTGGCGTTCTACGGATCGGAGCATGGAATGTCAGATCACTTAAGCGGGCAGGTAGGTTAGAAAATTTAAAAAGGGAAATGGATAGGTAAAAGTTAAATATAGTGGGAATTATTGAAGTTCGGTGGCAGGAGGAACAAGACTTCTGATCAGGTGACTACAGGGTTATAAACAAAAAATCAATTAGGGGTAATGCAGGAGTAGGTTTAATAATGAATAGGAAAATAGGAATGCGGGTAAGCTACTACAAACAGCATAGTGAACGCATTATTGTGGCCAAGATAGATACGAAGCCCACACCTACTACAGTAGTACAAGTTTATATGCCAACTAGCTCTGCAGATTACAAAGAAATTGAAGAAATGTATGATGAAATAAAAGAAATTATTCAGATAGTGAAGGGTGACGAAAACTTAATAGTCATGGGTGACTGGAATTCGGTAGTAGGAAAAGGGAGAGAAGGAAACTTAGTAGGTGAATATGGATTGGGGCTAAGAAATGAAAGAGGAAGCCGCCTGGTAAAATTTTGCACAGAGCACAACTTAATCATAGATAACACTTGGTTTACGAATCATGAAAGAAGGTTGTATACATGGAAGAACCCTGGAGATACTAAAAGGTACCAGATAGATTATATAATGGTAAGACAGAGATTTAGGAACCAGGTTTTAAATTGTAAGACATTTCCAGGTGCAGATGTGGACTCTGACCACAATCTATTGGTTATGAACTGTAGATTAAAACTGAAGAAACTGCAAAAACGTGGGAATTTAAAGAGATGGGACCTGGATGAACTGAAAAAACCAGAGGTTGTACAGAGTTTCAGGGAGAGCCTAAGGGAACAATTGACAGGAATGGGAGAAAGAAATGCAGTAGAAGAAGAAAGGGTAGCTTTGAGGGATGAAGTTGTAAAGGCAGCAGAGGATCAAGTAGGTAAAAAGACGAGGGCTAGTAGAAATCCTTGGGTAACAGAAGAAATATTGAATTTAATTGATGAAAGGTGAAAATATAAAAATGCAGTAAATGAAGCAGGCAAAAAGGAATACAAACGTCTCAAAAATGAGATCGACAGGAAGTGCAAAATGGCTAAGCAGGGATGGCTAGAGGACATATGTAAGGATGTAGAGGCTTATCTCACTAAAGGGTAAGATAGATACTGCCTACAGGAAAATTAAAGAGCCCTTTGGAGATAAGAGAACCACTTGTATGAACATCAAGAGCTCAGATGGAAACCCAGTTCTAAGCAAAGAAGGGAAAGCAGAAAGGTGGAAGGAGTATACAGAGGGTCTATACAAGGGCGATGTACTTGAGGACAATATTATGGAAATGGAAGAGGATGTTGATGAAGATGAAATGGGAGATACGATACTGCGTGAGGAATTTGACAGAGCACTGAAAGACCTGAGTCGAAACAAGGCCCCCGGAGTAGACAACATTCCATTGGAACTACCGACGGCCTTGGGAGAGCCAGTCCTGACAAAACTCTACCATCTGGTGAGCAAGATGTATGAAACAGGCGAAATACCCTCAGACTTCAAGAAGAATATAATAATTCCAATCCCAAAGAAAGCAGGTGTTGACAGATGTGAAAATTACCGAACAATCAGTTTAATAAGCCACAGCTGCAAAATACTAACACGAATTCTTTACAGACGAATGGAAAAACTAGTAGAAGCCGACCTCGGGGAAGCTCAGTTTGGATTCCGTAGAAATACTGGAACACGTGAGGCAATATTGACCTTACGATTAATCTTAGAAGAAAGATTAAGGAAAGGCAAACCTACGTTTCTAGCATTTGTAGACTTAGAGAAAGCTTTTGACAATGTGACAGGAATACTCTCTTTCAAATTCTAAAGGCGGCAGGGGTAAAATGCAGGGAGCGAAAGGCTATTTACAATTTGTACAGAAACCAGATGGCAGTTATAAGAGTCGAGAGACACGAAAGGGATGCAGTTGTTGGGAAGGGAGTAAGACAGGCTTGTAGCCTCTCCCCGATGTTATTCAATCTGTATATTGAGCAAGCAGTAAAGGAAACAAAAGAAAAATTCGGAGTAGGTATTAAAATCCATGGAGAAGAAATAAAAACTTTGAGGTTCGCCGATGACATTATAATTCTGTCAGAGACAGCAAAGGACTTGGAAGAGCAGTTGAATGGAATGGATAGCGTCTTGAAAGGAGGATATAAGATGAACATCAACAAAAGCAAAACGAGGATAGTGGAATGTAGTCGAATTAAGTCGGGTGATGCTGAGGGAATTAGATCAGGAAATGAAACACTTATAGTAGTAAAGGAGTTTTGCTATTTGGGGAGCAAAGTAACTGATGATGGTCGAAGTAGAGAGGATATAAAATGTAGACTGGCAATGGCAAGGAAAGCGTTTCTGAAGAAGAGAAATTTGTTAATATCGAGTATAGATTTAAGTGTCAGGAAGTCATTTCTGAAAGTATTTGTATGGAGTGTAGCCATGTATAGAAGTGAAACACGGACGATAAATAGTTTGGACAAGAAAAGAATAGAAGCTTTCGAAATGTGGTGCTACAGAAGAATGCTGAAGATTAGATGGGTAGATCACATAACTAATGAGGAAGTATTGAATAGGATTGGGGAGAAGAGAAGTTTGTGGCACAACTTGACCAGAAGAAGGGATCGGTTGGTAGGACATGTTCTGGGGCATCAAGGGATCACCAATTTAGTATTGGAGGGCAGTGTGGAGGGTAAAAATCGTAGAGGAAGACCAAGAGATGAATACATTAAGCAGATCCTGAAGGATATAGGTTGCAGTAGGTACTGGGAGATGAAGAAGCTTGCACAGTATAGAGTAGCATGGAGAGCTACATCAAACCAGTCTCAGGACTGAAGACCACAACAACAACATGCTTCAATTGAAGCTTCTTTGTGCGTAACTTTGCGTTACTTAAATTTGCAACAAGTTTGCCTCCCATGGTGCCCTCGGGTCACTACTGAGTGCATTATTCTCTTTGATCACATTGGTTTGAAAATAAAGTTCTCAGGGTCTCATATTATTGATATTATTCTGGGTTCGAATCTGTCAATCTGACAGCTACACACACACACACACACACACACACACACACACACACACATATATATATATATATATATATATATATATATATATATATATATATAAAATAGAAAAGATTGTACCAAGAAATATTTCAAGTTTGACACACATATAGAATATTATGCAGTATACAAACTAATCACTACTAAAATGTTCCTCCTGATTGATCTGTCACAATTTAACACTATAAATAATTGCACTAATCAGGTTATCTGTGCAGACATTTAGAGCATGTTAAGCTAACACTAATTAAAAGAAGACATAACACAAATATTCATAAACAAAATAGAAAGTCAATCATATTCTTATAACTAAATACTTCTACACTAGTACATTATCTCTACAGATCACACATCATTAATGTTCATTTATTTTCAAAATAATGGTGTACCTTTTTTTACACATAACACATAGGACTATCAGTCATTTACAGTAGGAATATTTTCACATCCTTACGCTGATACAGTCCCCGTACTCTCAGTGATTGGGGATCTACTAAGAGATAGCTACTATATCCTTCTTGGACTAAGGAATGGAGTATGAGGCTCGATAGTAGGTTTTGTGAGGCTTCACCTCGATATTGTATTGATACCCCTTAACAATTCCTGGTCGTTCTGAAAATACATTTGCATAGTTAGATAATAACTGTACCAAATCCTGCTGTTGCATTGAGTTCAGATCTTCGGACTGTGATACTTTGTTCACAATTGCGTCCACATTTGCTTTTAATTGATCACTTTGTACGTCTGGATAATAGAGATTTTGTCCTAGGGAATGATTGTCTAAATGTAGTATCCACTGATTCCTACATTTTATGTTAATAGCATTACAATTAGGCACAGGTAGCTGTTCAGATCTGAGCATGGACAATTCTATCCTCCTACCCGCGTTCATCAAACTTAATTTTCCCCGAGAAAGGTCGATTACTGCGTCCCTTTCTCTCAAAAAATCTACCCCCAAAATGCAGGCTACCTTTAAACCCTTTACTACCAGGAATGAGCACGCTATGGCTTCTGCCCCTATATACATCTCTACCCGCACTTGGAGTTAAATTATTTGTCGCTGTGCACTGATGGCTCCAGTGACTTTGCAATTATTCACAGGATAAGTCAGCATACGCTTTTCTTTCCCCAGTACTCTGAATTAGTCCATACTCATGACACTGACAGTAGCACCTGTATCCACGATTGCTTGCACATCAATATTGTTAATTTTGATCTCTATTATCGCTTCTAATTTGTCTTTGTGCTCCTTTATGCACGTGGGTGGTTCAGTTATTAATTCATGTCCCATCTGTACCCCATCATTATACCTGAGGATACAGATTCCCGATGTTTTGGTCTCTGTCGGGCTGCTCTCACTCCAAACCTCAGCCGACGATGGAAAGCGTATCTTGGCTGTATCTAGTTTGTTGGATTATTACTGGTGGATGTGTGTGGCTGCTCTGTGTCGCTGACCTCCACTAAGTGTAAGTTGTGTTGCGTCGGCCGCCACGGTTGCGCAATTGGCGCATTTTGTGGTGGCGGTCGGTTATTGTCATATCTTTCACTGTTTTGCCGGTCCGGACTGGGCCTCTGGTTCTGTGGCCAAGTTCGGTTTGCATCGTTATAGGTATTAGTGTTCCACAGCTCCCCGGCATTTTTCCATCTACTATTGCTTGGTGGGCCTGTTTCATATCGGACCTCTGACCTCCTTTTCCGGTCATTGTTCACCGGCGGACTATTGCCGTTACGGTCCCTACCTCTATTCCCGTTTTGTACATAATCTTGTCTCCTATTGTTTTACCTCCGCCGTTTCCATTATTTGGTGGAGGCGTGTTATTTCGACAGTTTCTGTAACCCTTTCCGTTACTTCTAGCCTGTTCAGAGGCTGCCTTAACATCCTCCTGAATCAGGTCAATTGAGTCCAGAACAGACAAGAAATGTTCCATGTCGTTCTCCGGTACGTGTATAAGTTATTCCTTTATGTGTATCGGCAAGTGTGATTTCAAAAGTCTGATCAAATCCCGGGATGAAATCTGTTCGTCCCAGTATCGGGTCTTATTAATGTATTTCTCAAAATATTTTCGCAAATTGCCTAATCGTGGAGAATACGGCTCTGGATTATATATCTCTTTCCGTAATCTCTTCTGAATACATGTTGACCAATATTTGGCCAAGAATGCCTTTTCAAATTGCTCATATGTGTCGCAACTGTCAGCTGCTTCGGTTGCCCATAATGCAGCATCTCCTTGTATGTAAGACATAACGAACTGTATTTTTTGTGTATGACTCGAAACGCTAGGCAAAATGTTTCTAAATCCCTTGATAAACACTGCAGGGTGAACAGATTTCTTCTCCGTTGTAAAGATCTGAAACTGTCGGTTTTTAATCAGGCTTTCTTCAATCACTATTTTGGAGTGACATTTGTTTGTTTCGCTAACATTGGTTGCCTGTTCTGTCTCGCAGTCGCAATTTTTCACTGCTGTACTTATATGCCAATCACTGTTCACGCCTGTGCGTCGCCATGCAGCGAGCTGTTTTGTAGCTCCGTAAGACAACGGTTGACATTCTACTGCCACAGCGGAATGTCAGTGTGCACCCCATGTTTTAGGTCCTGCACTTCCGCATTGTTTGTTTCGCTAACATTGGTTGCCTGTTCTGTCTCGCAGTCGCAATTTTTCACGGCTGTACTTATATGCCTATCATTGTTGGACATGGCTGGCGTGATACAAGCCTGTGCGTCGCCGTGCAGCGAGCTGTTTTCCAGCTCCGCAAGACGACGGTTGACATTAAGCTGCCACAGCGGAGTGTCAGTGTGCACCGCCTGTTTTAGGTCCTGCACTTCCGCATTGGAGCCTGCGTCTTTGGCCTCAATCGCGGCGTGCACCTTCTCGTCTATTTTTTTTATAAATTCGTTATCAATGTTGTGCACTTGTTCGGACATTTTGTGCTCAATTACTTGACTTGTGTCAATTTCTAATTGTTCCATCCTGTTAGCCAGTACACTGATTTCACCCACGATACTGGCGTTAGCCACTTGAATATTATCTACTCTTTCGATTGGTTCTTGCACCGCTTTGGGTATGGTTTCATAGTTTTGTTTCAAACTAACAATATCACTTTGCATAGCTTCCAAAGATTGCATTAACTGCAAATCTCTCTCATGCTGGCGTCGATCACGCTCTGCTTGTTCATGCATAAACGTAGCTTGGAAATTGAGCATGCACACGAACATAACTCCTAATGATTGCACTTCTGACACCTCACCACTCTCTGGTCCGTGTCTAGTGCTTGTGGGTGGTACAGGTGGTACAGGGATGCAGTTGTTGGGAAGGGAGTAAGACAGGCTTGTAGCCTCTCCCCGATGTTATTCAATCTGTATATTGAGCAAGCAGTAAAGGAAACAAAAGAAAAATTCGGAGTAGGTAATAAAATCCATGGAGAAGAAATAAAAACTTTGAGGTTCGCCGATGACATTATAATTCTGTCAGAGACAGAAAAGGACTTGGAAGAGCAGTTGAATGGAATGGATAGCATCTTGAAAGGAGGATTTAAGATGAACATCAACAAAAGCAAAACGAGGATAATGGAATGTAGTCGAATTATGTCGGGTGATGCTGAGGGAATTAGATCAGGAAATGAAACACTTAAAGTAGTAAAGGAGTTTTGCTATTTGGGGAGCAAAGTAACTGATGATGGTCGAAGTAGAGAGGATATAAAATGTAGACTGGCAATGGCAAGGAAAGCGTTTCTGAAGAAGAGAAATTTGTTAACATCGAGTATAGATTTATGTGTCAGGAAGTCATTTCTGAAAGTATTTGTATGGAGTGTAGCCATGTATGGAAGTGAAACATGGACGATAAATAGTTTGGACAAGAAAAGAATAGAAGCTTTCGAAATGTGGTGCTACAGAAGAATGCTCAATTAGATGGGTAGATCACATAACTAATGAGGAAGTATTGAATAGGATTGGGGAGAAGAGAAGTTTGTGGCACAACTTGACCAGAAGAAGGGATCGGTTGGTAGGACATGTTCTGGGGCATCAAGGGATCACCAATTTAGTATTGGAGGGCAGTGTGGAGGGTAAAAATCGTAGAGGAAGACCAAGAGATGAATACATTAAGCAGATTCTGAAGGATATAGGTTGCAGTAGGTACTGGGAGATGAAGAAGCTTGCACAGTATAGAGTAGCATGGAGAGCTACATCAAACATGTCTCAGGACTGAAGACCACAACAACAACATGCTTCAATTGAAGCTTCTTTGTGCGTAACTTTGCGTTACTTAAATTTGCTACAAGTTTGCCTCCCATGGTGCCCTCGGGTCACTACTGAGTGCATTATTCTCTTTGATCACATTGGTTTGAAAATAAAGTTCTCAGGGTCTCATATTATTGATATTATTCTGGGTTCGAATCTGTCAATCTGACAGCTACACACACACACACACACACACACACACACACATATATATATATATATATATATATATATATATATATATATATATAAAATAGAAAAGATTGTACCAAGAAATATTTCAAGTTTGACACACATATAGAATATTATGCAGTATACAAACTAATCACTACTAAAATGTTCCTCCTGATTGATCTGTCACAATTTAACACTATAAATAATTGCACTAATCAGGTTATCTGTGCAGACATTTAGAACATGTTTAAGCTAACACTAATTAAAAGAAGACATAACACAAATATTCATAAACAAAAGAGAAAGTCAATCATATTCTTATAACTAAATACTTCTACACTAGTACATTATCTCTACAGATCACACATCATTAATGTTCATTTATTTTCAAAATAATGGTGTACCTTTTTTTACACATAACACATAGGACTATCAGTCATTTACAGTAGGAATATTTTCACATCCTTACGCTGATACAGTCCCCGTACTCTCAGTGATTGGGGATCTACTAAGAGATAGCTACTATATCCTTCTTGGACTAAGGAATGGAGTATGAGGCTCGATAGTAGGTTTTGTGAGGCTTCACCTCGATATTGTGTTGATGCCCCTTAACAATTCCTGGTCGTTCTGAAAATACATTTGCATAGTTAGATAATAACTGTACCAAATCCTGCTGTTGCATTGAGTTCAGATCTTCGGACTGTGATACTTTGTTCACAATTGCGTCCACATTTGCTTTTAATTGATCACTTTGTACGTCTGGATAATAGAGATTTTGTCCTAGGGAATGATTGTCTAAATGTAGTATCCACTGATTCCTACATTTTATGTTAATAGCATTACAATTAGGCACAGGTAGCTGTTCAGATCTGAGCATGGACAATTCTATCCTCCTACCCGCGTTCATCAAACTTAATTTTCCCCGAGAAAGGTCGATTACTGCGTCCCTTTCTCTCAAAAAATCTACCCCCAAAATGCAGGCTACCTTTAAACCCTTTACTACCAGGAATGAGCACGCTATGGCTTCTGCCCCTATATACATCTCTACCCGCACTTGGAGTTAAATTATTTGTCGCTGTGCACTGATGGCTCCAGTGACTTTGCAATTATTCACAGGATAAGTCAGCATACGCTTTTCTTTCCCCAGTACTCTGAATTAGTCCATACTCATGACACTGACAGTAGCACCTGTATCCACGATTGCTTGCACCTCACCACTCTCTGGTCCGTGTCTAGTGCTTGTGGGTGGTACAGTATTTCTACTTTCAACTGAATCACTGGCTGCGAGTGGCAACATTTCTTGCCCTTCTGCCCCCAGACTCTCACATTGCACTTCCTGAACTGCGCCACTAACATTACTTTGTGCCCCACTTTCTAACTCGGTATCACTGCTTGCTAACTGTTGTTCATTATCCATGTTTATACCTTTCTGACTACGCAATCTAACCATAGTCAACAAAAGAAACAAAATCTGAACTAAATATCCTAACACTCAGGTTTCACTGACATAATCACACAAGAAATGGTCATTTGTTGAAACACACTAATTATATACTACAATGACTAACTACTCAAATGTCCTGTTATTTTTAAAAAAAGAACACTAACAACAAGCACACCACTAATGATCCGAGAACACTGCACTGAGGCTACTTTACTACCCACAGGACAACTACACTGTAGCTTTACCTGTTGGTGATCTATCTTGGGTGCAGCTGCCCCCTGGTATTGTGGTAGGTAATTAGTTTTTCCATATAATGAGCTCTCTTCTTCAGCTTGCCTCTGGGTATATAGTGTTCTCATGCAAAAAAATCATATACAGGTATTACCACACAATATTGGTTAGGCAATACATACAATACATAAAAAAAAATATTAATTGTTCCCCAACAAAGTTCGACTACAATAATTCCGTTATCTCATGGGTATTTTGTGGCCACTGCATATTCGAGCCCCACGTTGGGCGCCAATGTAATGAAATAAAAAAAAATTTAAAAAATAATCAATTACCTTTTTTAAATTTGTTTCTAGTTAATTTGCCTTTATCTTTCTTTCTGTACGTACGAACTTTGTTGTAGAAACTCTTATTTATGTGTGGTAATAAAAATTCATTTAGACAGAATTAAGTACATTTAAAATTACGTGAATTCATATTAACTGATTAAGAATATTTAGTTGAGAATTAAATCCTTTACATAATTCGGCCTTGGCACACATTTTCTAAATGCAGTGGTTTTTTTTAAAATATTTACTGAATTCTTTCCCGGCGTTAGCTATGGAACACAAGACTGTCTCTATTAGCAGAAAATGGTTAAATATTGCCAAGCTGACGTTTAATTATCATTGATAAAACACACTTCACTATACATTTAAGTTATTTGAAAGAACCAACAAATTGTTAAATTTCAACGTTAACTATCCGCCTATGAATGCACAAATGTGAAACTAGTAATAAATTCCGTCAGTCTCAGGATCGCTATAAAGGAAAAACATTTTCTTAATTCACTGCTAATTTTTATCTGCTCCCGATTTACGGGTTTGGTTAATTTTTCTTAGCGGAACAATTTTTTAAATGTGCCGCCGCTGCACAGCCCAGCAACACCAGCGATCATTGCTAAAAATGCAGAAAATTCTGTAAAGAAATATTATAGATGACATGGGCAAGCTAATTTACATTAGTAATACACACTTTTGATAAATTATAATGTATTTAGACCACAACAATAATTCAACTTACATTAGTTTGTAATTTCTCCTCTAATGGCGGCTAAATCTAGATACAGACAAAAGAAGTCTACACATTCATAAAATGCTACGTCACAGGTTCCTCTCACTTTCAGCTCTCGAGGAAGACGACAAAGAATACACACTACGTGGTGCTTTTTATACTACTGCTGACCATTAACATCTCTTTGTAATCTTACAACATTATTTTCCTCTGTGGCTGAATTTTACATTTTTGCTATCGCAGATATTGACACATTTCGCAATTACATTATGAGTATAGAAATATTACAATCATAAATACATCGAGAATATTACTACAGAAAATATTACAATAATAACGAATGTCCTTTACACAAAATTAAATAACATTTTTTGTTAAATAATTACAGTATACACAAATTGCTTCATAGTGGCGTATATAGTACAATTAAATTTTAGTTTATTAATAGTGTGAGTGTTGCCAGGGAAAGTTACATCGTGGCCCTGGCCACACTAGTACGCATTCTTTCATTCTGGGATACCCCCCCCAGGGGGTCCACAACTCTTTTGTGGATACGTGCATAGCAAGCACGGGACCCCAAGCTAATGTGGCCTTCTTTCCTTTCCCGGCTGCATACCTTCCCTTTCCGCATCTTTCCCCATCCCCCATCTTCGCCCCTCCTCCCCTCACCTCTGGCTCTTTCCTTCCCCTTCTCCCCATCTGGGAGTATGGTTTGTGCCTACGTCTGGAGACGGAAGCTCGTAAATGTAACGCGTTCTTCGCCTTCTCTGCTTGTATGTCTTCTTCCTTCCTTTGTCCTTCTCTTTTCCTTACCTCTTCTCTTTACCCTTTTCTCCGCTGTGGCGTTTGAGACCTCTCTTCTTTCCTTTCCCTTTCTCTTTCTTCCTCCCTGTGCGTGTCTGAAGGCTGACCCACGCATTTTTGTGCGTAGCCGGTGACGGGGTAACGCGTAATTCCCCACCCCAGGTAGGCAGGTAGGACACGTACGTACCCCCTGGTAACGGCCAGGCCCAGAGAGGGGTGATTACCCGAGCTGATACCTTCCGAAAGTGCCGATTGGTCCCTCCGTCCGTTTGTCGGGAGGTGTGACCTGAGGTGTGAACAATCACCTAAGGCGGAAGTGCCCTCAGAGAGGGCCCCCACAAGGGAGGAGCGCACCATCGGAGACGCCGGTAATCATGGGGGATTCTTCCGCAATGGTTTCCTCACCTTCCACTATGTCTGGTCACAAGCGTAAGTTCACTGAGTCTCAACCACAGACAGTCCTACCATCGTTGCCACAGTTCCTTGTTGTTTCTCGGTCTGACGAAGGTCACGACTTCTCCACAGTCAACCCTTTCATTATTCAGAAAGGTGTCGACGCAATTGCAGATCCTGTGAAGTCTTGTTCCAGATTACAGAATGGCACCTTGTTGTTAGAAACAGTCATTGCCCTCCAGGCACAAAAATTGCTGCGTACTTCACTGCTGCACACCTTCCCTGTCCGGGTTGAAGCGCACCGCACTTTAAATTCCTCGCGTGGAGTCGTTTATACACGCTCCCTCGATGGATTGTCTGACGACGAAATTCAGCACTGCCTGTCTGACCAGGGCGTAACGGCTGTTCATCGAGTCATGAAAAGGGTTGACACGAACATCATTCCAACCCGCACTGTCTTCTTGACATTTGACAAAGTTCAACTCCCATCGAAAATTAAACCAGGCTATGAGATAATTTCCATTCGCCCTTACGTTCCAAACCCTACGCGTTGCTATCGGTGTCAGCGGTTCAATCACACCAGCCAGTCCTGTTCCAATCCGGCCAAATGTGTTACATGTGGCAAGGATGCCAATGAGGGTGCTTGTCCACCTCCATCCCCTCGCTGCATCAACTATATGGGTGACCACGCTGCTTCCTCTCGAGATTGCCCTGTTTTTAAAGACGAAAAGCTCATCCAGGAAATCAGAGTGAAGGAAAAGGTGTCGACCTTTGCTGCTCGAAAATTATTCGCTAGTCGACAGCCCACCGTGCCTCAGACAGGAAAATACAGCACTGTCCTTGCTTCTCCTCGGCCAACAAAGGAGGCGGCCACGCAGACTTGCGACCTCACCTTTAGTGCCACGGTCGTCAGATCGGCCAGCGCAAAGATCGCCTGTTCAACCTCACCACTTTCGCCTGCCCACTCTATGGCTCACCCTTCATCGGGTTCTGCCAAATCTCGAGCCCAAAAGTCAGACACCTATACTTCAAAAAAAGAGCATACTCGTGAAGATTTTTTACGTACCCCAACTTCACAACCATCCGTTCCTCCTTCATCTAAACATCATATTTCCAAGAAGGCTACTAAGAAACCCAGTTCATCTCCTTCTCCGCCAAGGCGTGTCTCATCTACATCACCACCTGGCGGTAACCGCCCTCGGCCGTCTTCTGTGTCGCCGAGGCGCACTGCCGGCGGCCGATCAACCGGCCGATCGCTGGTGGCAGGAGCTGCTCCTGAACAACATATGGGTCAGGATCTTCTGCCTTCGGCTGAATGCCATTCCATGCTGTCGGTCGAAAGCTCTGAGCAGTCGTTGAGTTGACGGCAACCTTGGTCACATTCCTCCAATTTCTTTTCACCCTATGTTCATTATCCACTGGAATCTCCGCGGCATTCGAGCCAATCGGGATGAATTGCCGATCCTCTTACGATCCTACTCGCCGGTCATCTTATGTCTTCAGGAAACAAAGCTGCGTCCCAATGACTGCTTTGTTTTCCCCCATTTTTAGTCAGTCCGATTTGATCTCCCCTCTGTTGAAGGCACTCCAGCCCATGGAGGACTCATGATTCTTCTCCATGATACTCTCCATTATCACCCAATCCACTTAAACACTTCCTTCCAAGCTGTCGCTGTCCGTCATTCCCTCTCTGGATGTACCTTTTTTTGTACTGTATACATTCCATCGTCCACACCAATGGCACGAGCTGATCTCCTTCATCTTCTTGGTCAGCTTCCACCCCCTATTTGCTGGTTGGGGACTTCAATGCCCACCACCTGCTTTGGGGATCTCCACATCCTTGTCCACGTGGCTCACTATTGGTAGACGTCTTCCACCAAGCGGATCTAGTTTGCCTCAACACTGGGGTACCTACATTTTTGTCTGCCTCCACGACAAATTTCTCTCATTTGGACCTTTCGGTCGGTACTGTTCCGCTAGCTCGACGCTTCGAATGGTTCGCCCTTGATGATACACACTCGAGTGACCACTTTCCATGTGTCCTTAGACTGCACCCTCAACTGCCATATATGCGCCCGCGACGATGGAAGTTTGCCGAAGCCGATTGGACACTTTTTTCGTCTCTAGCGACATTCGATGACCGTCACTTTCCCAGCGGTGACGATGAGGTCACACATATTACCGACGTTATTTTTACAGCTGCGGAACGTTCAATACCACGCACCTCCGAATTGCCCCGGCGCCCCCCAGTTCCTTGGTGGAACGAGGCGTGCCGTGACGCAATACGTGAGCCACGACGTGCTCTTCGCGTTTTCCGCCACCATCCTACGTTGGCCTACTGTATCCGCTATAAGCAGTTCCGTGCGCGATGCCGTCACGTCATCCGCGATAGCAAGAAGGCAGGTTGGAAATTCTTTATTAGCTCATTTAACACCTTCACTCCCTCCTCCGAAGTTTGGAGTCGGATTCGACGGTTATCAGGCGCGCCTAGTTTCTCCCCGGTCTCTGGGCTCACTGTCGCTCATGATACATTAGTGGACCCCGTCGCAATTTCTAACTCATTGGGTCAGCACTTTGCTGAGATTTCGAGCTCTTCAAATTACCCGCCAGTGTTTCTCCCGAAGAAACGTGCAGCGGAAGTGCGACCTCTTGCTTTCTCCTCTCAAAATCGCGAAAGCTACAATACTGTTGTCTCCATGCGGGAACTCCAACATGCACTCTCTTCTTCTCGCTCCTCCGCCCCAGGACCGGATGGTGTCCACGTCCAAATGTTGCTGCATTTCTCAACCCATAGTCTGCGTTACCTCCTTCGCCTTTATGATCGAATTTGGACCGACACTACTTTTCCTAGACAATGGCTGGAAGCTATCGTCTTTCCTGTTCCGAAACCTGGAAAGGACAAACATCTCCCCTCTAGCTATCGTCCCATTTCTCTCACGAGTAGTGTATGTAAGGTTTTGGAGCGTATGGTGAATTGCCGTTTAGCTTGGTGGCTGGAGTCCCGCAGTCTTGTAACACCTGCCCAATGCGGATTCCGAAAGCATCGTTCTGCAGTTGACCATCTTTTTGCTCTCTCCACTTATATCATGAACAATTTTCTCCAGAAACGCCAAACAGTAGCAATATTTTTTGATCTGGAGATAGCATACGATACCTGTTGGAGGACAGGCATCCTCCGCACACTGTTCTCTTGGGGCTTTCGAGGTCGGCTACCCCTTTTTCTTCGCGAATTTATGGCTGAGCGCACATTTAGAGTGCGGGTGAACACTACTCTCTCCCGTGCTTTCTCCCAAGAAAACGGGGTACCCCAGGGCTCCGTGCTAAGTGTTGTACTGTTTGCCATAGCCATAAATCCAATTACGGATTGTCTCCTTCCTGATGTCTCGGGCTCCCTCTTTTTTGGACGATTTTGCGGTCTATTACAGCTCTCTACGGACCAGCCCTCTTGAACGACGTCTTCAAGGCTGTCTCGATCGCCTCCACTCTTGGAGCATCGAAATCGGCTTCCGTTTTTCTCCCAGTAAGACCGTTTGTGTTAATTTTTGGCGACATAAGGAGTTTCTTCCACCCTCCTTACATCTAGGACCTGTCAACCTTCCGTTTTCGGACGTCGCTAAATTCTTGGGTCTTATGTTTCACAGAAAACTGTGCTGGTCCTCCCACGTTTCCTATCTTTCGGCTCGCTGTCTGCGATCCCTCAACACCTTCCGTGTCCTGAATGGTACCTCCTGGGGAGCGGACCGAGTGGTCCTTCTACGCCTCTATCGCGCCTTAGTGCGCTCGAAATTGGACTATGGAAGCATAGTCTACTCCTCTGCTCGGCCGTCTATTCTTCGGCGTCTCGACTCTATCCACCACCGTGGATTACGTTTAGTGTCTGGAGCTTTTTACACCAGCCCTGTGGACAGCCTTTATGCTGAGACTGCTGAACCTCCTCTGCCCAATCGGCGAGCTGTCCTTCTGAGTCGTTATGCTAGCCATCTGTCTTCCATGCCTACTAATCCAGCCCATGACATTTTTTCCGACGCCTCCTTTGATGTAGGGTATGCAGGCCGCCCCACCTCCCTACTACCACCGGGAGTCCGCTTCCGTCAACTGCTCCATTCTCTTTCCTTCCGCTTTCCTAAAACCTTCTTGACAACTTGGGGTACAGCACCGCCTTGGCTCCGTCCCCGGATCTGCCTGCTCCGTGACCTTTGTCAGTTTCCCAAGGATGGTACCCCTTCACTTGTTTATCGTCTGGCATTTTCTTCTCTATGTGCACAAATGAAGGAAGCCACATTTATTTACACTGATGGCTCAAAACCATCGTTTGGTGTAGGGAGTGCCTATATTGTTGGCGACACCCCAAATCAATTTCGGCTTCCCGACCAGTGTTCGGTTTATACTGCGGAGCTTTACGCTGTTCTCCAGGCTGTCCACTACATCTGCCGCCATCAGCGGATACAGTATGTTATCTGTTCAGATTCTCTCAGCTCTCTCCTCAGTCTCCAAGCTCTTTACCCTGTACACCCTCTGGTCCACCGGATTCAGGACTGTCTGCGCTTGCTCTACTTGGGGGGCGTCTCGGTGGCGTTCCTCTGGCTCCCAGGACACGTTGGTATCTGTGGAAATGAGGCGGCCGATATAGCGGCCAAGGCTGCAGTCTCTCTTCTTCGGCCAGCTATTCAATCGATTCCCTTCGCCGATCTACGGAGCGTTTTACGTCGTCGTGTTGTTCTTTAATGGCACGCACATTGGTCGACACTTCCCCATAATAAATTGCGGGACGTGAAAGCTCTTCCTTGTGCTTGGACCTCTTCCTCCCGAACGCGTCGTCGGGAGGAGGTAATTTTAACTCGACTCCGGATAGGGCACTGTCTATTTAGCCATCGACATCTTTTAAGCAGCGATCCTCCCCCACTCTGTGCCCACTGCTCTCAGCTGTTGACGGTAAGACACCTTTTAATTGAGTGCCCCTATTTTACTCCGTTACGCGCCCGTCTACAGCTGTCGCCTGATATATCGTCAATTTTAGCAGATGACACGCGCTCGGCCGATCGCGTTCTCGAGTTTATTAGTGCCAGTGAAATGACGTCAGTCATTTGAAGCTTTTTTTGGAGACAACCAACCCCTTTCTGTAGTGGATTTTTAAGCTTTCCTTCTGCTTTTAGTTTCTTCAATTTTTTGAGTTTCGTTCCCATTGCTGCTGGTTTCCATTTTCGGTTTTTTACTGTTTCCTAATTCACGGACCATAGCAGTTTTGCGCCCTAAAAAACCAAAAACAAAAAAAAACAATTCTGGGATAGGTTCCTGCTATTTCTTAATCACATGGAAAGCAGAAATGTAGCCTTCACTTAGGCAGTACTTTTAGTCATAGTTGGTAAGGCTTCCACTGATTTTAATTTCAATAGATTCTCTTACAGATCGTTGACTTACCTAATTCTCCTAAACTTCTTTGCCGTTGGTGTCCAACGTTGCGTTCTTCGGTAGTTCTGACAATTTAGCGTATAGAAGATAAGCCGTATTGGCAAGAGACTCGGTACATTACAGACTCGCTGAGGCTTAAAAATCGTCTTTTACACAGCCCACGAGCGATATTATTGTCTAAATCGAATACCACATGTATGAAAACTTTTTTTCCTAGATACCAGTTCCAGCCCGAAACTTTTGTTGGTTTACTTAAATTACCATTTAATTAAGCGACATGTTTCGAGGTATAAACGTCACCTTCAGTCTACTATAGCAATACAAAAACGTTTAACAAAAGTGCACATAGATAATTTAAGTTGTTATGTGCCGTCTTGGCATGAGGCGTGGCCACCTTGCGGAGTAACATAATGATAACCTGTCGTGAGGGAATATTTATTTTGTATGTTAGTCTGCTGCTCATATAATTTTTAAATAAAGGCTTTGTTCATGTGAAGGTTGTGTCTTGTTGTGTTGTCTTCACTTAAGTCCATTGCTGTGGCTCCTTGGGTCTTGTTAACCGCTGTTTATAAATTTGCAAAGGAGACTTAAAATTCCTGGCGGGGTCAGGGATCTTCTCTGCCTCGTGATGACTGGGTGTTGTGTGCTGTCCTTAGGTTAGTTAGGTTTAAGTAGTTGTAAGTTCTAGGGGACTGATGACCATAGATGTTAAGTCCCATAGTGCTCAGAGCCATTTGAACCATTTTTGAAAACTTAAAAACATGTCATCGCAATCAGCCCTGTTGTGCAGGAAAACAAGATGGCAATCACAACAAAGCATCCTTCGACTTAACTAACGATGTATCAAAATCTCATCGGTCTCTTGCAATGTCGTCTGCACACCTAGCTCAGACGCCTCTGATGTTGGTTGTGGAAATATATCGCAATGAGAGAGAATCTGAATGTTTGATGTTAATAACGAGAGTATAGAAATACTTTAAATAATTAGAAAGATATTACATCGCCGCACAGATTCACAAATCTTCTTAACAGTTACGTCGAGTAACAGGCAATACGGCTTTCAACTGTTGAACATCATAATCTCACAACAAATATGCCACACACTCTAGTACTTCGAAACACGGTGAGCCGCAAAATCCCTAAGTAACACCGACATGAGTTCAGTACAACATAAGATCCTTTATTTATGCACACTAGTCATACATTACGAAAGAAATAAAAATCCCTACACTTTTCAATTTTTATCCAGTTTCGTTGTCTTCTACAGATGGGTTTTATAGCCAACGTAGTAATATATTTAAATGGATCTATAACAGTGTCGCCTTGAAGCAACAGGAAATTAGAATGTAGCGTCCCATCGCCGGCGTGGTCATTAGTGTTGGACCACATATTCAGAACAGGAAAGAACAGCCAAGGAAATCGGCCGTGACCTTTAAAAGGAACCATCCCGGGATTCACCTTAAGTGGTTTAGGGAAATCCTGGGGAACATAAGCATCGATAGTCGGGTGGGGAGTCGAACTACTGTTCTAACAAATAAGAGAAGTAACAAAGATAAGGCACCTTGCAGCAACCTCTAACCACACTCTCTTTTTCAACGTGACTCAGCGTCTAATCTAAAACTATAACTCAGAATACCTTGAAAAGAGCGACAATACTAGTCACGTAAGAACATGACTGCTACGTTACACAACAAAAACGTTTATGATGAATTAACAATAATTCAAAATTTTGCGAAAACTTCTTTCTGAGTTAATGAAATCTCAAGACAATTATTAGGAACTTGCTCACTGCAATATGCTCTAACCCAAAGAGCCACGTTCCCTTTGTCAGGCACACGTACACAGACTCCAACAGTGTTCACCTACATGCGCAACAGCTCATTCAGGAGTATTACCATCATAACTTCCGGAACCTTGCTTTGATGCGAAGCGCGGTTAATTAAGCTGAAAATTACTTCCTCATTTGGTTACAAAGTGGATACTAGCTGCCACAAGAATCGAGTTCTCTCAGCATCGAGGGGAAGAAGGCAATGTAAACGTGGAGTCGTTTGAAGCTAAGAGCAAATTTCGTGATAATTTCTCATTACCTCATCTGGATGTTAAACATTTCAGGAGTGGGTTCCGTGTCTGAAACAGGGTGTCCCACTTAACTCTGTCATATCGTATATTTCTGCAATGAAACAAAATGTACAAATGCAGCTGGGTTCACACAGTGGACAAGAATGCACAATCCACAAATATATATAAACATCGTTTTGAAGAGAAAGTTAGCTTTTTTTAATGCCACATGTACGTTTCTCTACATCAACATCTACATTTACGTCATTACTCTGCTATTCACAACAAAGTGCCTGACAGAAGGTTTAATGAACCACCTTCAAGCTGTCTCTCAACCGTTCCACTCTATAACGGCGCGCACGAAAACCAACACTTACATTTTTCTGTGCGAGGCCTGATTTCTCTTATTTTATCGTGATGATCATTTCTCCCTATGTAGGTGGGTGCCAACAGAATGTTGTCGGAATCGGAGGAGAAAATTGGTGGTTGAAATTTCATGAGAAGATCCCGTCGCAACGAAAAACGCCTTTTTTTTTAGTGATTGCCACTCCAATTCACGTATCATGTCGTGGCACTATCTCCCCTACTTCGCGATAATACAAAACTAGCTGCCCTTCCTCGTATTTTTTCGATATCATCCGTCAGTCACATCTGATGCGGATCCCACACCGCACAGCAATACTCCAGAATAGGACGGACAAGCGTGGTGTAAGCAGTCTCTTTAGTAGACTTGTTGCACCTTCTAAGTGTTCTGCACTGAATCGCAGTATTTGGTTGGCTCTACCCACAACTTTATGTATTCGATCGTTCCAATTTAGGGTATTTGTAATTGTAATCCCTAAGTATTCAGTTGAATTTACAGCTTTCAGATTTGTGTCACTTATCGCGTAATCGAAATTTAGCGGATTTCTTTTAGTACTCATGTGAATAACTTCAAACTTTTCTTTATTCATGGTCAATTTCCATTTTTCGCACCATACAGATATCTTATCTAAATCATGTTCCAATTCGTTTTGGTCATCTAATGACTTAACATGACTGTAAATGACAGCATCATCCGCAAACAATGTAAGACAGCTACTGAAATTGTCTCCTATATCGTTAATATAGATCAGGAACAATAGGGTCCTACAACACTTCCTTGGGGAAGGCCGAATATTATTTCTGTTGTACTCGATGACTTTCCGTCTATTACTACGAACTGTGACTTTTCCGACAGGAAATCACGAATCCAGTCGCATGACTGAGGCAATATTCCATAGGCACGGAGTTTGGTTAGAAGACGGTTGTGGTGAACGGTGTCGAAAGCCTTCTGGAAGTCTAAAAATATGGAATGAATTTGACATCCACTGTCGACAGCACTCATTACTTCATGAGTATACAGAGCTAGTTGTGTTTCGCAAGATCGACATTTTCTGAATCCGTGCTGTCTATGTGTCAATAAACCGTTTCCTTCGACGTAATTTATAATTTTGGAATTCAGTATAATTCCAAAATCCTATAGCAAATCGACGTTACTGATATGGGCCTGTAATCCAACGGATTTCTCCTACTTCCCTTTTTGGGTATGGGTGTGACTTGAGCAATCTTGCAGTCCTTAGGTTCGGATCTTTCTGTGAGCGAGCGGTTGCATATAATTGCTAAATATGGAGCTATTGCATCAGCATACTTTGAGAGGAACCTAACTGGTATACAATCTGGAGCGGAAGCCTTATTTTATTAAGTGATTTAAGCTGCTTTGCGACACCGAGGATATCTATTTCTATGTTTCTTGATTGGAATTCAGGGATATTTACTTCGTCTTCTTTGATGAAGGAGTTTCGGGAAATCATGTTTAATAATTCTGCTTTAGTGGCACTGTCATCAGTGACTTCACCGTTGTTATCGCGCAGTGAAGGTTTTGATTGCGTCTTGCCACAGGTGTGCTTCTTGTATGACCAGAATCTCTTTGGGTTTTCCGCCAGATTTCGAGTCTAGAGTTTCGTTGTGGAAATTACTGAAAGTCTCGCGTTAAAGTGCGCACTGTATTTCGAACTTCTGCAAAACATTGCCAGTCTGAAGGATTTTGCGTTCTTTTAAATTTGGCATGCTCTTTCGCTGCTTCTGCAACAGCGATTAGTCTCATCACTTACTAATTTATGTGGGTGGTAAATATCTTTCAATTGCTGTCGATACTATCCCTTTGAAATGATTCCACAACTTGTCTACGCTTGCATGATCAGATCGGAAGGAGTGCAGACTGTTTCTTAAAAAGGCGTTAAGCGCATTTTTATCAACATTTTAGATATACTTTGTGTTACTTTTTGATGGTTGTAGGAGTTACGGTATTCAGCCTAGCAGCTTCTTAGCACCATCGACTACAATTATGACTGGGGTACCTACACTCCTGGAAATGGAAAAAAGAACACATTGACACCAGTGTGTCAGACCCACCATACTTGCTCCGGACACTGCGAGAGGGCTGTACAAGCAATGATCACACACACGGCACAGCGGACACACCAGGAACCGCGATGTTGGCCGTCGAATGGCGCTAGCTGCGCAGCATTTGTGCACCGCCGCCGTCAGTGTCAGCCAGTTTGCCGTGGCATACTGAGCTCCATCGCAGTCTTTAACACTGGTAGCATGCCGCGACAGCGTGGACGTGAACCGTATGTGCAGTTGACGGACTTTGAGCGAGGGCATATAGTGGGCATGCGGGAGGCCGGGTGGACGTACCGCCGAATTGCTCAACACGTGGGGCGTGAGGTCTCCACAGTACATCGATGTTGTCGCCAGTGGTCGGCGGAAGGTGCACGTGCCCGTCGACCTGGGAGCGGACCGCAGCGACGCACGGATGCACGCCAAGACCGTAGGATTCTACGCAGTGCCGTAGGGGACCGCACCGCCACTTACCAGCAAATTAGGGACACTGTTGCTCCTGGGGTATCGGCGAGGACCATTCGCAACCGTCTCCATGAAGCTGGGCTACGGTCCCGCACACCGTTAGGCCGTCTTCCGCTCACGCCCCAACATCGTGCTGCCCGCCTCCAGTGGTGTCGCGACAGGCGTGAATGGAGGGACGAATGGAGACGTGTCGTCTTCAGCGATGAGAGTCGCTTCTGCCTTGGTGCCAATGATGGTCGTATGCGTGTTTGGCGCCGTGCAGGTGAGCGCCACAATCAGGACTGCATACGACCGAGGCACACAGGGCCAACACCGGGCATCATGGTGTGGGGAGCGATCTCCTACACTGGCCGTACACCACTGGTGATCGTCGAGGGGACACTGAATAGTGCACGGTACATCCAAACCGTCATCGAACCCATCGTTCTACCATTCCTAGACCGGCAAGGGAACTTGCTGTTCCAACAGGACAATGCACGTCCGCATGTATCCCGTGCCACCCAACGTGCTCTAGAAGGTGTATGTCAACTACCCTGGCCAGCAAGATCTCCGGATCTGTCCCCCATTGAGCATGTTTGGGACTGGATGAAGCGTCGTCTCACGCGGTCTGCACGTCCAGCACGAACGCTGGTCCAACTGAGGCGCCAGGTGGAAATGGCATGGCAAGCCGTTCCACAGCACTACATCCAGCATCTCTACGATCGTCTCCATGGGAGAATAGCAGCCTGCATTGCTGCGAAATGTGGATATACACTGTACTAGTGCCGACATTGTGCATGCTCTGTTGCCTGTGTCTATGTGCCTGTGGTTCTGTCAGTGTGATCATGTGATGTATCTGACCCCAGGAATGTGTCAATAAAGTTTCCCCTTCCTGGGACTATGAATTCACGGTGTTCTTATTTCAATTTCCAGGAGTGTATTTGAAATGAGACTCAAGTTTTCTTTGAACCGTTCAGCAAGTCGGGAGTTGGTAAAACGACCCAATTAATAGTTTTGTCCGATTGTCAAGTATAACCTCTGCCCACACTACTTCGCAGCAATTACCAATTTCACCACAAGGCAAACCACTTCTGACAGTAATAAATACTCCACCACCAAATGTATTTAATCTGTCCTTTCTGAACACTATCAGATCGTTAGAAAAAATTTTTGTTGAGCTTATTTCCGGCTTTAGCCAGCTTTTTATACCTGTAACTATTTGAGCCTCAGTGCTTTCTATTACGGCTTGGAGCTCTAGTTCTTTCCCAACACAGCTACGACAATTTACAACTACAATACCGGTCTTTTCTACAACTACCTTACTGTGTTTTACCTGCCCCCTTTTAGGCGGACGCCCTTTCTGTGGTTCCATGAGACCTTCTGACCTAAAAACCCGCCCAACCCCTTCCATACGGCCCCACTACCCGTGTAGCTGCTTCCTATGTGTAGTGGACTCCTGACCTATTAAGTGCAACCTGGAAACCCACCACTCAATCGCGGAAGTGAAGGAATCCGCAGCCTACACTGTCGCAGAACCGTCTGAGCCTCTAATTCAGACCCTACACTTGGCTCTGCACCATAGGACTAAAGTAGGTTCTGACGATGCTGCAGATGGTGAGATCCGCTTCATTTCGCAAGCAAGACTGTCTGGCTTTACCATTTCCGCTAGCCGCCCGAAACCAGAGAATCTCCTCCGACCCCAATCGACATACGTCATTGGTACCAACATGAGTCACCACCTGCAGTTGGCTGCACCCTGTACTCTTCATGGCATCCAGAAGCAGCCTTTCCACATCTAGAATGACTCCCCGCCGGCATGCACACAGAGTACACAGTGGCTTCCTTCCCCTCCTTGGCAGCCATGTTCCTAAGGGGCCTCATTACGCGTCTAACGTTGGATCTCCCAACTATCAGAAAACCCACCCTCTGTGAACGCCCAGAACTTGTGGGCCGAGATGCTTCCTCTGGAACAGGGTGGACGACTGCATCCAGCTCAGAGACATCGTCAGCCACAGATAACGCCCAAAACCAGTTCGTCAACCGAACCGGGGAGGCCCTACGATTGGCCCCTCGGAAAGTTTTTCGCAGCTTGCCAGACTTTGGAATTATCTCCCACTCGACCACGAGTGAGGGATCAACCTCAGTGCAGACAGCATCCGAGGCGACCACAGCAGTGGACCGATTGGGGGACACGAATGACTGTTCGACATCTCTTGCATCCCCGCGTCCGACCCCCCCCCCCCCCCCCCCCCAGTGGCAAGTGATTCCCATTGGAAGCAGCCTCATGCTGTGTGATAGAAATCAACCCAGCCTGGAGCTGTGAGCGAAAGGTCGGCAACTCATCTCGCATCTGTACATAGCAATCACAGTTACTATCCATTACTGCAGTCGCTCCCGTTTGAAGCTCGTGAGAATAAACAACGAACGGTGTACTCGGCTTATCAGCAGCAAGAATTCCAAGTGCTCTCTCGCTAATGGTGTAAACGTCACTGACTACACTAACGAAAACAAACAAAAGCCTGCACGATCCGAGGGTTGATATGTCGATAGCAACGGCAGTACGGTACGTTACACTGTTATTAAAACAAAAACTTGTGCCTAGAAATTACAAAAATAATCTAGTAATTACACAGGTATCTGCAAATAAGTCGCTCATGCTGGAAGGTCGTAAAAATATACAACAAACGAACGGTGTACTTTCCTTCTTAGCAGTAGCTGCTTTCTAGTAGTAGGGGCAGTATGGTGTTCTGCCTTACGGCAGGTCTTGTCATGGGTTAAGTCTCTTCCACTTTTGTCTTTCCACAGCCAGTCGTTTCATTTCTGAATACTTGCCTCCTTTGATAATGTCCAGTATTTGATATCTTCTTTTTCCTCTTCCCCTTTTTCCCTCCACCATTCCTTCTATTCCTTTCTTCAATAAACATTCCCTACTTAAACAATGCCCAGTTCAGTTCCATTTTCTCTTTCTGATGACTTTAGCAAGTCTTTTCCTCAGTTTTTTGTTTAGTCGTCCACAAAGTAATTTCTGTTTCCTCTTGAATCGTTCTTTTGCCATTGCAATTCTTTTGCTAATTCTGTTGAGCAATACACATCATCTACTATTACACTTCCCAAGTAATTGAAGTTATTCACTTGCTCTATTTCCTCTACCCCCATTTTCATATGGCATTTTCTCCCCTTTCCTCCAATTAACATGCTTTTCATTTTCTTCTTGTTAACCTTCATTCCATATTCTTCTGATTTTGTGTTTAGATCATCTAACATTTGTTCCATATCTCTTTCACTCCCTGCCATCAAAACCATGTCGTCAGCAAATCTTATATACTCCACTCTCCGACTCATTATATTCGTACAAACTCCTCTCCTTCCATCAAAACTTTCTCTAATAATTTCCTCCAGATGCATATTGAACAGTGTTCGTGATAAACAACAACCTTGTCTTACACCTCTTCCCAGTTCAATTTCTTCACTCATCACACCTCCTATTCTTACTCTTGCTCTCTGGTTCAAGCATAAATTTATCATTAGCCGTCTATCCCTCCAGTCAACTCCATGTTTCCTTAGGACTTCCATCAGTGCATCTCGTGGTCGTGCGGTAGCGTTCTCGCTTCCCAGGTTCCCGGGTTCGATTCCCGGCGGGGTCAGGGATTTTCTCTGCCTCGTGATGGCTGGGCTGGGTGTTGTGTGCTGTCCTTAGGTTAATTAGGTTTAAGTAGTTCTAAGTTCTAGGGGACTGATGACCATAGATGTTAAGTTCCATAGTGCTCAGAGCCATTTTTGAACTTCCATCAGTTTGCCCCATCAGACAGCGGCAAAAGACCAGATTTCTACAATAACGAAGAAAGCTAGTGACGGCAGACTCGCTTTCACTGCTCTAAACCTCTTACCATCTGAAATACATATCCTAAACATAATACCTTCTGAAACATACAGACGTAAGAGATGGCAGTGGCAGCACAGTTGCTACCTTCTCTGTATCGTTTCACAGAAGTACTACCGCCGGGTGGCTTGACTTCCTAGGTTTAAAGGGTGAAAGGTAAATTTTCTCTTTATTTCTGCATGAGAACTGTGTTGGGCACTAGGTCGTTTCAGCCTCCTAAAGTGTTGGTTACTTTATTGAATTTAAGTTAACGTTTTACTTTACTCTTCTGTCACACGACGTTCCAGTAATTTTTCTCCTTTCTTTGGCTGGAAATATGCATTACTTAGTTATGTCACTGGGGCGCCTAGATGATGGTGCTGGAAACTCGGATGCGATGCCACCTCTCAGGGGCGGCAGACCCCACATAATCAAGATGTCGTGTAGTGGGCCATAGTCTTTCAATGGTAGCGAGCTGTTTTTGTGTGGATGGTAGAGCTACTTCCCTGATGATCTCCATGTGCAGTTCGCGATGGAGATCCCTGATCCTTGCCCACCTAGGTGCCCGAACAATTAACGCAAGCATCGGTTTTGTAAGGTTTGCAGCGGTTTGAGATTTCTGTTACAGGTGATTCCAAGGAGGAGCATACATATAAGATTGACTGCAGGATCGTTATTCGGTAGAGGGTTAGTCTGGTCCTCATGTTCAGATGTTTACTCGACAGTTGGGGGTGCAGGTGTAGGTACATGGAATTTTTGCATTTTCCCTGAACATGATCCTCAAAGAAAAGATTTGTCCAAGGGCGTACGATGTTGCGCAGTGTTAGTTGATCTCTAAGTTCGGGCTGACGGTGAATAAATCCAATGAACTACGTCTTCTCTGCCTTCAGCGAAAAGTGGTCTACTGCTATCCATAACTGAATAAGTGTAAGCTGACATTGGAGGCGTCGTATTGCAGCACTGACTCTGTGGCTGCTGGTGAGGATCACCGTAGCGTCCGCGAATTGTAGATGGACTGTTGGTGGAAGTAACGGCAGATCAGTGACGTACAAGACGAATAGAATCAGGGACAGAACAGAGCCTTGAGGGATCCCTTCGGTATTTATTGGCTGTTGGACCACTGTTCATTTCGGACAAAGTAGCTCCTGTGTTGAAGAGAGCTGTCAGTAAGCTTCGTGCGGAAGTCCGGGATAGTGGGGCGTGATGCAGTTTGGTGAGCAGCTTATTTTTCCACACTCAATCACATGCCTTTAGAATATTGAGAAAGGTTGCCGCTGTATAGATCCCATGGTTCATATTATATGCTACATACTTCATAACACGGAGGAGCTGGGGTTCGACTTACAGACGTGGGTGGAGGCGGTCTGGGTGAATACTGGGTGAGGTCGTTGGAATATGATCCGTTTCAGTAGTTTGTTGGCAGAAGGCCGATGGGCCCATGGTTTTGTAGCTGGCGATGGTCCTTCCCTCCACAAAGTGGTCTGGGCGTATCATATCCTCTTTGCTGATTGCTGGGCAAAGTCATTCTAGTACTTCGGGATGTGTTGGCAGGAGGCTGATTGGGCCCATGGTTTTACAGTTGGCGGTGGTCCTTCCACCCTCCTCCCTCCCCTTTGGTGCTGGTACTATGCGAACAATCTTCCAGATGGACAGGAAGTATCGTTGCAGGAGACTGTTGATAAAAATGCGGGCTATCAACACCAGTGGTTTGTATGACAATTTCTTCAACTGTTTGTTCGTTATAACATCTGGTCTGGGGGCTGAGTGGTTGCTGAATCATCGTACAACCGAGTGGACGTCTGCCAGTGTTGTTAGTAGTGGTGTTGAATGTTGTGCCTCCAAGAGATATCTTCTGACTGGCGTCGTATCCTTATCCCCTCGTCTTTTGCTGCGGCCTCATGTACTAAGACATTTTGTGGTGCATACGTCATGGTCAAAAGATCTTCCTTGCTCAGGGGGTCAAACAATTAGCCAGTTATTCTCAAAAGGGACACCTTTACTAGTCTTGAGTTTCAGTGTGCCCGAACAGGCCCCATTCGTCCCTGGTGTGTAAGTGAGAACAGCCAACTTATCGTCCCACTTGCCCTGTCGAAATTCAACAGCTCTGTAGTGTAGCTCCCGAGAGTGACCCTTGAGTTGTCAGCAGTCTTCGGGTTTACCGCTGTCAGCGTTTTCACGCCCTCTTTTCATAGTTCTTCTCTGTAGAATCCGCGCCACTCGGTTGTGACCATAGCCTAACAGTAGGCCCTTTGAATCTTTCCTGTTAATGCAGAGACAGCTACAGGACTGTTGTCGATATGTCAGTTGTGGGACGAACATTGTTGCTAAGGGGCGCCTGGTACTGGTCCCAATTCACGATTTCCACTGGAAGATGTGTGTGTTCCAGCGATGATACTGACCGCCGAACTGTGGTCAGACGTCACATCGTTAACGGTTTTAAGGCGAAGATCGTGTGTTAGATATTTCACGGCAGCTATGCCCAAAACATGTGGCCTAGGGGCTGGATTGCTTGGGACGTGAGTTGAATCGGCCGGCGCGAAAGGCATGCCTTCCTGTCGTTCCTCCGAGCTGTACATCCGGCACCCCCGTGGGTTGGTACACCGAGAACTCCACGTGAAACGCTTGGCGCTGAGGTCCCTGCAGAGCAGAATTCTCTCATATCGATCAAATAGCAAAGGAGGTCATCGTCGACAAATGACGTCTGAGGGCTAAGATACCAATGTAATGATGCCAAAACGGGTGGAAATGTTAACTGCAGTTCCTCATAGAGATGTAAATTGTGGCGGTGCAAGAGGAACGAATGTGCTCGATCGCTTCATATATAGGGCTGTGCCGCCTTCTAAGCCATTTGCTCTGTCCGTCCGATAGCCTACCGTGTTGCGTAAGTTAAAAAATGGGCCGGAGATGCGTTTGCGTTGGGAATAGAATAGAATGAGGAAATTCTTGAGTTCCTTATTGTAGATGCCGTTCGCGTTGAATATACAGAGTGAAGGGTTATCAGGCCTTGTTGGGGACGAATATAATCATGGCTCCATCTGCTAAGGTGTGTAGTTTCGACGAAATGTCTGGTGCTTCATTAAATGTGTGTAAAAATATTATTCTGGTAATAGACGCCTAAAATTCTGTTACGCTAGTGTTCATCTTCATGAGTTCCGAGAAGCCAAAATGTGAATATGGTTCCGTTATAGTCACGGTGGGTTGCTGACATCAGAAGCTAGCTAAAGTGTGCCAGGCGGCTGTGTACTGTGTCGTTCTTCGACATAAAGACGGAAGTTCCTCTTCGTTGGTAAATTCAGTTTGAGTAGGACAGCAACCAGTTGTTGTCTGGTCTGTGCTGCTTTCCGTGCGCAGTGTTAATCCGTAATACCTCTTGGAATTTGGGGCATCCTCTCAATGTAGCACGATGTTCACCCTCCACAATTTACACATTTCGCCTTTCACTTTGAAGGTTTTCGGCATGCCTTGGATTGGTGGTGGTCCATGCACTTCATCCAGCGAGGTGGCAAGTGGGAATAATGGGTCATATGGAAGAAACATTGAAATCTGCATTGTGGGGGCCTGTCTTTTCATCGATATGTTTCGAATACCACTGTGGCGTCGAGAAAATGTTTGACATCGTATACTCACTCGCTGGCCGGGCCTGCAACATACGTCCCACAGTAGAATGGCTGTGGTATTAATTTGCTGTTTTTTCCTGGCTGTCAATTTAAATTTGTGGACTGAGGCTTGTTCGAGACCAATGTTGTGCAGAGCATGTGCTATCTCTTCTTCTATGATTTCCGATGATGACTTTGTGGGACTTGTCATTTGGACACTAGTGTGTAAAAATCTTTAAAGCCTTGAAAAACCACATGCCCAGCCTCTGGTCAGGCAGCGATGAGAAGTGGTACCTGGTTGTATCGGCCTTAAAAACCGCACTTAATGGCTCTTTGACATGTTTCTTTAGTTCTCTGTCCAGGAGTAGGTGTTGCCTTGAGTAATTGATGCTAATGCGTGGTGTCCCCACTGGTGGTAGTGGAGGCTCTTGCCTCGCTGCAGGGTTTGAATCGTTTCTCATTCCAGCTGCACTCTATTCTGTTGACACCTGCATGTGATCGTCGTCAAGCTGCAGCAGTGCGCATTTGTTTGACATAGGCGCAGGATGCTGTCGTAACCCCTTGTCCTCCGCTTCATGCAGTTTTCTTCCCGATCGTTGATGGGCAACAAGCTGAAACTCTTGAACTTCTTGTTGACTAGGTAGTTGAGCATCGACAATGTGCGACATTTTCGATGGATGAGAATCTGACGAACTTGGTAACTCCATCCACTCCCCATCAATGGTAGATGATGGCATTTTTTTTTTCATGCCTGGCTGTGAGTCCTTTAGCATGTCTTCTGTCCTGGGCGGGGATATGGTGGTCTGGAGCCGTCGACAGTTGTTGAACTGTCTAGCGAAACGCTTCTACTTGATTACCACTGCCGGGTTCCGGACCGCGACCTGTGCCTGATCGGGCGAGGGCTGACCACCGTAAGACAGGGCCATGGCGCTCCGTTGTCCTCCGGACGAGTTGCTCGCTCGTGTGCCGTGTCAGTTGCTTGGTTCTTCATAAACCGTTGCCTGTCCACCGTTGCCAGACTCGTCCTAGATGAAGTGGCCTATTGGATCGGTGGCGGAGCAGACCCCTCCGGAAGGCGAACAGCTAACTACTGGACAGCGGAGGTAGCTGGATGTCCGAGTACAGGTTGTAGAGACTTGGTTGACGACACGTGGAAGTTTGTATCTGGTCGCGAGTCGTGCTCGAATAGCCTAATGGTAAGGTGATGGCTCGCGAATTCCGGGTTCCACTCCCGGTTTGGCACGAATTTTCATTGTCGTTATTCCATTATACAGCTGATGGTTATCCACATTTGCGACTACGAAGATATGTCATGTATGTCATAACGGTTGTAGTCACCACAGTGCCCGTTCCTTCCGATATGCATTGCATTGTCATTCGGAATAACACAAGCACTAAAGTACCGTCTATGTAGGGATACGAAATGAAATGATGACATTGGTTCAGTCGTGGATTAAGCAGATTGTAGACATCGGTTTATTTGTATAATACTGGGGAAGTGCAATCGGTCTACAAAGGAGGTTGCTTATAAATCACTCGTGCGACCAATTCTAGAAGTGTGTGGGACCCATACCAGATAGGACTGATGGAGTATGTTGAACGTATGCAGAGAAGAGCAGCACGAATGGTCAGAGGTTTGTTAAATCAGTTGGAGAGTGTCACAGTGATACTGAAAGTACTGAACTGGAAGACTCTTGAAGACAGATGTAATCCATTCCGAGAAGGTGTATTATCAAAGTTTATAGAACCGGCTTTACATAATTACTCTAGAAATATGCAACAATCCCCTATGTATCGCTCACGTAGTGATCTTGAGGATAGGATTAGGATAATTACTCCACGCACAGAGGCATTCAAACAATCTTTCTTCCCGCACTCCATACGTGAATGGAACAGGAAGCAACCCTTATAGAAGGTACAATTGGAGGTACCATCTGCCATACGCCTCACAGTGGTTTGCAGAGTATAGGTGTAGGCTGAAGATGTAGATCCTCCTGAACATTTGTGCTTCTGAACTTTTAATAGCTATGATAATACTTGTACGATTTAAAACGACGAACGTGGGACGTACACAGTATACAACTGATACATGACTAGTTCACTTTCTTACTATTAGCAGTTACACGTCCCCCCCCCCCCCAATCCCCCGCTTTTTTTCGTTTTAAACCTTAAACATCTTAAATCATAAACCTTAAACAACATCTTAAATCATAAACTATGTTACCTTTTTCCAATACTCTAGCTCAACAAACCGTACTGAAATGTTGGATTTTGACGGGGTATTTAATATGTTTTATGAATTAAACTGCATATTTTGTAATACATAACGTCGTAAGGCGGCAAATACGATACATAAGCACAATATGGGCAAAGACGATGATGGAACAGAGTTCCACAAACAGAGTTCGAGCTCTCAAGAATACGGTTTTGACAGGAAATAAATTTACTTTTAAAATTTCGTAAATATTTCCGTTTCAACAGCACTTGGCACTACAGTTGTAACTTAACTGTTCTAGAACTGTTTTAAAAAATATAATCATACGCGTATAGGAACTAATGAAATAAGGTACAGGTTAAGCAGTACTGTTCAGTGAAGTTAACTCAATCCTTGCACCACACTTCAGAGTAATTAAAAATTGTTTATATTGTTTATCAAATTACTTATAGATTCATGCTACATCATTAGAAACACGAATGGGACTATTGATCTAACTCAAAGGTTAAAGTGATCTTGGCGAGAGCTGACAAAATGCTGTCACACAGTGGAAACTACATGACACACTGATGAAATAGCGCACTGGACAGTAGTAATACATATTTGGGTAGGTAAGAAACAAGTGTTGCTAGGCTTTCAACTACCCATATTCAATTACATTTCAAAGTTCCAAAAACAATAAGGCGTCTCCATGCTAAGCAGTTATCTTTATCCTGCGGTAAAGGACGTTTGTTATCTGCTGCTGTTTATGCTAACTTATGCTACTGTGAAAAGGAGACTACATGGCACTTCGCCCAATCACGGCCACTGCCCTACTGCAGAGAGTGCACTTTGACAAGAGAAAAATATAGAGAAAAGAACTAGAGGTAGGCTGTTTTGTTGTAATGACTGGTAAAACACTGAACTGTGATTGGTTGTTTCGTATTATCCGTCAGTAAAAATTAGGTCGTGATTGGAGGAGAGGGGAGGGGCTTACTTCCACTTTGTAGTGTGATGCCAGAGGGGCATCTACAATGCAATCATCATTATCGATGAATGCTTGATTAAGAGAGTGTGCTCAGTCAACTGATTTTGCGTACAACCGAAACATTTTTGCTACTTTTGCCTAAATGCACTTAAGATCCAGTTTCCAAATTAATGAATCAGTTCACAAGTGAGTTCTCCTAGCTGGGGTTCACAGTCAAATAAAATTTCGTACATGACATCGTGGTCGATATTATTATTAATTTGTACATTTTATATTTAGGGCGTCTGATCATTATCAACTGCTAATAATTTGTGCTTTAGCGTATGTCGAAACATAAATTTATCTGATACATATGCATGTCTTACGGATGCGACAATGAGATGTGTATATGCCACATTACTTTTAGGTTCTGACATGTGCTAAAGAACAATTATTTCCTCATGATAACTGCTATACTCCAAAAGTACAGCAGTGATTTGCGGAAATAACTAACTTTTCAGTCAAAAGGCGACCTTATTGTCATTAAAAAGAAAAGAAAGGGGGCCAGTTTAACAAGACTCTGAAACGCAGCTCCTTCGATGTCTACAGGGTGGTCCATTCATAGTGACCCGGTAAAATATCTCATGAAATAAGCGTCAAATGAAAAAACTACGAAGAACAAAACTCGTCTAGCTTGAAGGGGGAAACCAGACGGCGCTATGGTTGGCCCACTAGATGGCGCTGCCATAGGCCACACAGATATCAACTGCGTTTTTTTTTTAAATAGGAAACCCCATTTTTATTACATATTCGTGTAGTACGTAAAGAAATATGAATGTTTTAGTTGGACCACTTTTTTCGCTTTGTGATAGATGGCGTTGTAATAGTCACAAACATATAAGTACGTGGTATCACGTAACATTCCGCCAGTGCGGACGGTATTTGCTTCGTGATACATTACCCTTATTAAAATGGACCGTTTACCAAGTGCGGAAAAGGTCGAAATCGTGTTGATGTATGGCTATTGTCACCAAAATGCTCAACGCGCGTGTGCTATGTATGCTGCTCGGTATCCTGCACGACATCATCAAAGTGTCCGGACCGTTCGCCAGATAGTTACATTATTTACGGAAACAGGAAGTTTCTTGTTACATGTGAAACGTAAACCACGACCTACAACAAATGCGGATGCCCAAGTAGGTGTTTTAGCTGCTGTCGCGGCTAATCCGCACATCAGTAGCAGACAAATTGCGGGAGAATCGGGAATCTCAAAAACATCGGTGTTGAGAATGCTACATCAACATCCATTGCACCCGTACCATATTTCTATGCACCAGGAATTGCATGGAGACGACTCTGAACGTCGTGTGCAGTTCTGTCACTGGGCACAATAGAAATTATGGGACGATGACAGACTTTTTTGCACGCGCTCTATTTAGCGACGAAGCGTCATTCATCAACAGCGGTAACGTAAACCGGCATAATATGCACTATTGGGCAACGGAAAATCCACGATGGCTGCGACAAGTGGAACATCAGCGACCTTGGCGGGTTAATGTATGGTGCGGCATTGTGGGAGGAAGGATAACTGGTCCCCATTTTATCGATGACAATCTAAATGGTACAATGTATGCTGATTTCCTACGTAATGTTCTACCGATGTGACTACAAGATATTTCACAGCATGACAGAATGGCGATGTTCTTCCAACAAGATGGATGTCCGGCACATAGCTCGCGTGCGGTTGAAGCGGTACTGAATAGCATATTTCATGAAGGTGGATTGGTCGTCGTAGCGCCATACCATGGCCCGCACGTTCACCGGATCTGACGTCCCCGGATTTCTTTCTATGAAGATAGTTGAAGGATATTTGCTATCGTGATCCCCCGACAACGCCTGACAACATGCGTCAGCGCATTGTCAATGCATGTGTGAACATTACGGAAGACGAAGTACTCGCTGTTGAGAGGAATGTCGTTACACGTATTGCCAGATGCATTGGGGTTGACGGACGTAATTTTGAGCATTTATTGCATTAATGTGGTATTTACAGGCAATCACGCTGTAACAGCATGCGTTCTCAGAAATGATAAGTTCACAAAGGTACATGTATCAGATTTCAATAACCGAAATAAAGTGTTCAAACGTACCAACGTTCTGTATTTTAATTTTAAAAAACCTACCTGTTACCAACTGTTTGTCTAAAATTGTGAGCCATATATTTGTGACTATACAGAGCCATCTATCACAAAGCGAAGAAAGTGGTCCAACTAAAACATTCATATTTCTTTACACACTACACGAATATGTTATAAGAAATGGGGGTTACTATTTCAAAAAAACGCTGTTGATATCCGTTTGACCTACGGCAGAGCCATCTAGCGGGTCAACCATAGCGCAATCTGGTTTCCCCCCTCAAGCTAGACAAGTTTCGTACTTTGTAGTTTTTTCTTTTGAAGCTTGTTTCGTGAGATATTTGGCCCGGTCACGATTAATGGACCACACTGTATAGTGTTGGTGTCTGTGACCATGGTGGGTCCTTAGTAACTCGCATTGTCTTACAGGGATTAATGTCTTTTATTTAAAATCACCAGGGTCAATTATATCTCGCAAATTAACTAAGTGCTAATTAAGATACTGATGTCCTAAAATATAATAATAACAGGCAACAACTGTTTCAGTTGTAGAAAAACATTTCCCAGCACTATTACTCCACTGTAAATCGTAGCTAATGACCATCGACCGGTGAATAATTAAAAAATTATTGCGAAAGGCTAAACAGAAATGAGTATTAATTACCTCGTATATTCTCTCCCTCTATGTACGCAAGTACCACTGGCTTTGCCACAGTTTCTACCACTGGACTGTTTAGGAGTGGCCTTGTTTTACTCACAAGGGCAGTCATATAATTCTCACCGTTTCCAGCGCGCGTGAACGGTCACGGTGCAGGGGGCAGCTGCGCAGCCATCAATCACTGTCCCAGCAGCCTGTGTCTGCCTCACGATGGCGTCTGCCGTCTGATTTACCGCGTTCCCAGCTGAGAGCGGGCGTTCCACGCAAACTGTTTATCACTGTCAGGAACAGTCTCATTTCACATTTCTAAGCGCCCTAGAGCCTGCTGCGGTACGATATCCAAAATATGTGTTTCCTCTTGTTGCGTAAGTAACTGAAAATGCAAAAGCAATGTATCCCGCAATAGCCGCAAATCAGGCTGTATCGATATCGATACAGACGCAGCACGATCGCTGACGCGCGTCACGTGATCTGCGCTGGGGGCACTAGCAACACAATAGGTAGTGACCCCAGCTGTGAGCCGGCCGGGGTGGCCGAGCGGTTCTAGGCGCTATAGTCTGGAACCGCGCGACTGCTAGATCGTAGGTTCGAATCCTGCCTCGGGCATGGATGTGTGTGATATCCTTAGGTCAGTTACGTTTAAGTAGTTTTAAGTTCTAGGGGACTAATGACCTTAGAAGTTAAGTCCCATAGTGCTCAGAGCCATTTGAACCAACCCAGCTGCGACGTGTGACCGCCATACACACTGATACGGCTAAAGTGTTCACCTCAGACGTTTCCTGACGTGTTTAAGATATCGTATTTCCGTTTTCACGTGAATACATTGTGCAACAGTCATCAGTAAATGCCATATAGTCTCTTTTCATGTACGCATTAATTATAGACATATCAGGAGCAACTCCTTTTTTTTCAATAAAACAATATTAAGATATCAGAGTGTCTGTGTTGTTAAGAAGAATGATGCAACGTTTCTAAGCAAGATTATCGTATCTATCCGCCGATAGCAGGCAGCGACTTTCAATTACGAGGGCTATTCGGAAAGTAATGAACGATACATCGCGAAATGGAAACCACAGTGAAAATCAAAACTATTTTATTTGCAATGGTTAGCTACACCTTCCAGCCACTTCTCTGCACAGTCGCCGCTCAAACCTAGACATCTGTCGTAGCACTGTGCCAACTTTTCAATTCTCTCGTTTTAGACGACAGCTGCCAGTGGTTTTCGACAATTTTCTGTTCTGGACTGCAGCTCGTTGTCTGTGTCAAAATATTGTCTTCATAGCCAGCGGTTCTTTCGAGTAGAGATGATTCTCAGGGGTAGCCAATTACGGGCTGTATTGTGGGTGATGAAACACTTCACATCGAAAACGCTGCAGGAGCATCTTCATTGCCCCTGCAGAGTGCGGCCGAGAATTGTCGTGAAGAACGAACAGCATGACAGTTATGTGGACTGCATAGCTTCAGGCGAAATCTTTCCCCAGGCCCTCATACTTGGCGAGAGACGCTAATTTCTAGCCATATTTACGTTCTCACTGTGAGCTCATAACTGAAAAGAGCGATATGAAGCGATCGACTGGCATACTAGACACAGTGCCCAACGCACCTGTGCAAAGCTTCATCAGATTTTTACTGTATTTTCCATTTCGCCACCGATCGTCCCTCACTTACCGACTAACTCTCTTAAAGGAACGTCACCCATACAGGAATTATATAATGTGTGTATGAGTGCAGGAACGGCGACATAGGGAAGTTTGGGTCCAGCTATGAGTCATGCATCGATAGCCAAAGCGCTTAAGGCGACCGCTCACATAAAGCGAGAAATTCAGGTCCCAGACCGGGTCTGACACAGATTTTCATTGTGATTGTTCCCTCGTACAGCTAATGGTCGTTTGTATTCGCAACTGCAATGCATTTCGTCTAAAACTAAAGAACTTTATGCTGCTAGTACCACAGTTGTAAGAGAGATCATTTTAAAAAAATACACAACTGTGTGCTGTTTGTAATAATGTTTTTATTATTATTTTTTTGATACCAGTATCTGTTCTTAACCATAATCAAATGGTTCAAATGGCTCTGAGCACTATGAGACTCAACTGTTGTGGTCATAATTCCCCTAGAACTTAGAACTACTTAAACCTAACTAACCTAAGGACATCACACACATCCATGCCCGAGGCAGGATTCGAACCTGCGACCGCAGCGGTCGTGCGGTTCCAGACTGGAGCGCCTTTAACCGCTCGGCCACTCCGGCCGGCTAACCATCATCAACAGAAGCAGTACAACACACATAAGTAGACGTTTCATCAACAGCAGCTGTGCAATATACAAAAGTGGACTTTAGTACGTTGTACAGCGGTTGTTGATGAGGGTTCAGAACAGGAACCGGTATCCAAATAAAAAAATTAAAAAAATGATTACAGACAGGACACAGTTATGTATTTTCTTTTAAATTTGTACAAGCTTAAGTAAGATCGTCAGAGATAAAGTCAGAGGGGTTTGACCCTCCAAATTTCGACTGATAGTCTTGGCAAATTATAATTAGGATTTGTGTGTTTTGTACAAAAGCCCGACTGCTGTGATACGCAGAAGTATGTGATTTCATGTCCAAATAAGGATATATGTCATGTGGGATAAGGATGAAACAGAATGCTGTGGCGCAACAGTATAAGGGTAAAAGGGAAGCAGAGGAATGTACAGGGTGTTCAATAAGTAATTATGCAGTTCATAACTTGCCGCATTAAAGCTATGGAAGTTATAAGATATGCTGGAAGTGATTCTCTTCAACTTGAAGACACAGTTGCACACGTTTCTGCATGTTCTTGAAGACGTTGTGCAGAACATCGGGCGTGATGTTCCAAATGTGACGTATCAGTGCAGGTTGGAGTTCTTGTACAGAGTGCGCATTGCCTTCATAGGTCTTTCCCTTCAACATACCCCATAGAAAGTAATCGAAGGGAGTCAAGTCGGGTGAAAGCGAAGGCCAGAGTCCTCGACAGATGATGCGATCACCGAAGATGTCCTTTAAAAAGGTCATCGCCTTGTGGGCGGTATGTGCAGTCGCCAAATCCTGTTGGAACTTGGTATTTTCAACTTCGTCCTTACTCAGTTCAGCTAGGAAGGGCTCCAGAGCACAGGTGCAGTGCCGTTCTGCATTTATGGTGTCCTTAAAAAAGATGGGCCCAGTGAAGAGTTTACGAGTCGCAGCCCACCAATCACCAACGTTTTGATCGTGCAATTAAATTCATGCCGTTTCGCCATGGTCGACACACGACTATTCTGTCTATTCACGTAACCGGAGAGGTGAAACCACGCCTCATCCGTTGAAAACGTTGCATCAAGAATCCCCTCACCATTGTTCAGTTGCAAGAGATCACACGCGCCGGTGGTCGGTGTCTCTCAGATCATGCACGACCTACATTTTGTACGGATACATGGACAGTGACGTCCGGAGAATCTTGTGAGCAGAACCCACAGACACGTGGGCCTGCTGAGCTAATCGTCTAAGGATTTCTTTGGACTTTGCAGCATCATGTCTTGTACCTCCGCCATCTTCTCTTCGGATGTGGATGGCCTGACTAATTTTGGTGCATTATGAACGTCTCCGGTCTTTCGAAACTTGGTGATGAGGTTCCGTGCAGCATTGCGGCTAGGCATCTTCAATCCTGGGAACTTTGCTGCAAATACAGCTACTACTGCTAAGGTAAACTTGTCTCCACTGCGGAACACATGCTCCACAAGAAACGCTCTTTATTGAATCGTCAGCATGATGACCTGGACACAGTGATGTCACACAAGACATTGGTCCTCAATCAAACAGGACATGCGAACAAATACAAATATCTGGTCAGATATGGTTCAAATGTGTTAAACAACGGAAAATTAATAATTGACAATCGCATCAGTCATTACTTAGCACACAGCAACATGGCAATGCATACTTACTTTCTGAACACCCGGTAGATTTCACTTTCTCTGTGAACAGAGTGTTGGTTACTTTGAATAAGAAATGTCTTTTACAAACTGTGAGGACCTAGATACATTATTTTTTACGAGAATCCAGATAGAACGTGAAGAGAACAGTTACTACATGCACAGAAAGATACATTGACAGATAGTGTCCAACATGAGTGGCAGTTCACTGAACGTACAAAAAATTGTAACTGGAAAGGCACTGGAATACTACAGAGAAATTTTAAACATAGCTACGAAACAGCAACTGTGCAAATCTGAAGAGGTTGAAAGAATGAGCCGACCAGTTGTAAAACAAAGGTTTATTAGACCTTGACCTAGGTTTCGATATTTCTAAAAGTATCTTCTTCAGAAAGAATGCGCCTTGTTACACCACTTGACGGTACATTAGATTAGCTGAACGGCTCTTCTCTGTGGTATCGACAGTTCCGGTACCACAGTGTAGGTGCACGCTCTTAGGTTGGCACTACGAGGGCGGACAAACTACACCGACCACAGCGACCTCTAGCCGACGCTGTGGAGCTCAATGAGTGCCGCTCTACTTTCTACCCAGTTGATCAACAGCAGACGACCTAGCAACTTGGCTTCTACTTGTAGGGTGGCTTGCCATTATAGACTTTGCCTTTGTAACTTCTAGTAACTGTTAGCTTTGATACATGAACGGCTTCGCACCTACGTGCTCATCTGTACCAAAAGTTAAGTAATATGTTTGTATATGTTTATACACTAGTAAAGGTGCTTTAACTTTACTTGCGGTACCGAAGTGCTTTACCTCACCTGCTCCTTCATTCTTCCTTCATTCGGCGTATATTTCAGGTCACAGGAGCAGGCCCACGCACCGCCTTCCAGACGGGATACAAAATATTCTCATGTATAAAATTGACAAAAACAAGCATTATCCCAAGCCATGGCTTTAGATAGCAGCTAGACTACATTTAGCTTACTTCAGAATGAATGGTCACAAGTAAAAGTCCACAGTTAGAGACCCTCGGCTTCAGCTAATCTAATTTACCATCACGTGATGTAACAAGGCCCACTCCTTATGAAGAACATATTTTTAAAAATATCGAAACCTAGATCAAGTGCTAGTAAACATTGGTTTTGATACTGGTTAGCTGATTTTTTTCAATCTCTTCAGTGCGGAGAAAGTAATGAGCAATATAGGAGACGAGATACTGGCAGAAGTAAAGCTGTGAGTACCGGGCGTGAGTCGTGCTTCGGTAGCTCAGATGGTAGAGCACTTGCCCGCGAAAGGCAAAGGTCCCGAGTTCGAGTCTCGGTCGGGCACACAATTTTAATCTGCAAGGAAGTTTCAATGAGCAATATAATTGTCCATCTCGACTGCTAGTTTTATTTTTCAAGAATTATACACCTTAACGCAAATCATCCGCGGGTAGTGTTGGTACATTATTAAATTTACAAGATCAGCTACCTGAACGAAAGGTAACGGGTTTTCACTTCCATCAGCCAGAGCGTAAACATTTCCTTAGAGTCATTTCAGAGAGGTTTGTGGTGGCCTAGTGAAAATGCTGTTGACAGTGAGGAATGACTTTTCTTAAACACCAGTACGTGATGTGTCACGGCTCAGCGAGGCAAACACCTCTCCCTCTGTTGCCTATCACTGGTGCTGACGTCTGGGCGGCGACGTCTGCCCTGCCCTACCCTGGGTCCTCACATGCCGCCCTGTACTGCTCACGGCAGGCCCATGTTAGGCTGGCAGCCTCTGCAGACAAGTGATTGACGTCAGCGGCGTCCTACTTCCTTTGGTGGCATGGAGCTCTGAACGGCCCCACGTGTGCAGACGCAGCACTGCGGCGGTGCACAGAGAAGGTTGTGGGCAGGATCCGACTCGTAGCACTGTGGCAAGAGTCGGACGGTGGCCGACGCTGAAGGACCAACTCCTGTTTGGAGCTCATGTTCGGTAGCAGCAGACAGTGATGGCAGGTCGGCGGTACTGGGGCATCGAATCCTGGCGCAGCCCAATGTCGAACGCACGGCTGCTACAGGTGATGCCCAATTGTCTCACTGTCTGGCGTAGCCCAGGCGTCGTGGTGGTGGTGCTAAACTCTGGCGACGAGAATTGCCCTCCTGCCTCAATTATCAGGCTTATTAATACGCTAAAACTAGTCGCCCATAACAAGACACTTGCGCTAGTGTGGTGACATCGACCACATCGGTCATTGCCGCTGTGTGGTGCTGCTCTCTCCTGAGGGTCGCTCGTAGTCTCTCACAAGCCCCTTACGTGTATGTTACTCTGCCACACACGTTGCCACACTGCGGCCGCCTGCCTGTGGCTGCTAACGCAGTACAACAGTAGCCCCCTCACTACTTCTCATTACTTTTGCTAAAGACTTATTGCTTTTGCTCAAAGACTGTGTCACGACATTACATCGTATGTAAAATTCTTGCTGGACGTGCTGCTTGCTGCGTGCTGATTCAAGGACAGTGATATTCAATTATTAATCCCTTCTTATACCCCCTATGTTTTATTATTTCGTTTTATTTGTTCCGGTTCGCAAGCTGTTCTTTTTGCTGAATGAATTCTTGTGTTATATTTATTAGTAGTTACGGCATTTGGCTTTGTGTATTGGCCGCGCGGGGTAGCCGCGCGGTCTCAGGCCCCGTCGGAGGTTCGAGACCTCCCTCGTGCATAGGGGTGCGTGTTGTCCATAGCGTAAGTTAGATTAAGTAGTGTGTAAGCTTCGGGAGCGATGACCTAAGAGGTTTGGTCCCATAAGAGCTTACCAGAAAATAAATTTACATTTTTTTCTGTATAGGCAATAGGCATTTTAGTCGACCTTTATACGTCAAACTTTTTTTTCCATACCACGTTTTGCTTTTCGTCGCAATTTTTGGCTTCCTTGAGGGTATGGTTTTCTTACTTTTGTAGCGGTACCAGTTTTAAGTTTCGCCGGCCGCGGTGGTCTCGCGGTTCTAGGCGCGCAGTCCGGAACCGTGAGACTGCTACGGTAGCAGGTTCGAATCCTGCTTCGGGCATGGGTGTGTGTGGTGTCCTTAGGTTAGTTAGGTTTAAGTAGTTCTAAGCTGTAGGGGACTGATAACCACGGCAGTTGAGTCCCATAGTACTCAGAGCCATTTGAACCATTTGAAGTTTTAAGTTTCCTGTATTGGTGTAGGGTTTTTCAGGTGAGCTAAATAAGTCACGTTGTGTTTTCGATTAGAAGTATACATCGTTAGTATAGATTTTGTACTTCTTTGCGTCTTTTGCTGCCAGTCATTGTATTGTCTTGTGGTTTTTCCCTGTCGTATATAGCCGGCCGTGGTGGTCGAGTGGTTCTAGGCGGTACAGTCTGGAACCGCGCGACCGCTACGGTCGCAGGTTCGAATCCTGCCTCGGGCATGGATGTGTGTGGTGTCCTTAGGTTGGTTAGGTTTAAGTAGTTCTAAGTTCTAGGGGATTGATGACCTCAGAAGTTAAGTCCCATAACGCTCAGAGCCATTTGAACCTCTCGTATATTTTATTATCGTTGTGGCTGTGTCCTCTCGTAATGTTTTGTGGTTCCTGGCTGGATGTGGAGAGGGTGGTATGATAGGTGGGTGGCCAGTTTCCTCTCACTACAACACAAAATGCGCACGTGTTAAAATACACTTCATTAGAGGAACCAACTGAGTACTTAACTTCAATAATGTCCAATCTGAAGTTCTGTGGTTAACAGCAATCAAATAACATGTACTAATTCTTAAAACTTGTCCGTGTCCATATCAGAACTATACACAATGTCTAACGTTCCGATGCGACGTACTGAGGTGCTGAGGTCGAGAGATTGCGACAGATCCGTCGGCGGCGGCGCTCTATATGCACGCTGCCCAGGGGGCTTTATCAGTGCGTTGTCTGGGGGCGTGTGGGGGCGTGTCTTAGTGTTGCCATAGGCGCGCCTATTTCAGCGCCTGCTATACAGTGTTTCCAAGTGGCGACCTGTGTGCTGGAGAAGACATACATTTTCATATATTTTTGGTTGTTATTTTAAATTTTAGTTGTTCCCGCCCAAAAGCCCCAAGATTTCCGGAATTGTCCAGTAAGCTTTGAGCCGCGCTCTCTCCCAACCATGCGGTTTCGTGAACTTTGCTGTGTATCTGTGTTTGGTTTCCCGGCCTTGTCGCGGTTCTTCTTCTTTCTACGTGTGACAGCAGTGATTTTTATCGATAGTTGCACCGTATATCATCTTTGGTTTGGTGCATATAGTTTCCGACAAAGGGGCCTGGAGTCAGTCGTTCTGTTGTTGCGGACGAGCTGTCGGCTGGGGCCGCTGGCAGCCTCTGCGCAGTGTTGGAGCGTGTGTGGGGCTGTCCGATCGCCACGAGCTTCGTTGTTCACAGACCCAAGACGTCAAAGTTGAGTAGTAGTTTCACATACCCGAGCGACGTCTGTTAATGTTGTGGTGGTTCGCTTCGGTGGTTTGCTGTTGGAGAGGTTTTCCGTTGAGCAACACCATGTGGTTCTACTGCTGAGATTTAGCCGCCATGCGGTGCAATTAACTATTGTGGTCGACTACGATTTGAGTGCACCAGTGGAATTTTCTGTCTTGTGGCCGTTGGTGTTCTGGTTACCTGCCCCTGGGGCCTGATGTAAGATCAGGCAGTGTTCTTTTGAGCGAAGTTAGCTATTACCGTGTTTCAAATTCGAGTGTACCAGCGGAATTTACCGCCTAGTGGCCATTAGTGTTCCGGTTACCAGCCCTGGCCACTAACGTAATTTCAGGCAGCGTCCATTCCTCACCTATTGTTGCTCTCCAACATGGTGTGTAATGTTGACAGCTAAAACATACTCCGTTGTGGATTATCACGTTTGTAACGTTGCCGGTTTGAGTTCTCATGTACTGATTGACGGGAAACAAGTCGTCGTCGTCGTTCGGTCCGTGGCTGCCCCCTGGTTGGGTTCCGACGGATCAAGTGCAGTTCGGATCACCACCTGTCTCACCTAAGTGAACGCGGGCAGACCGACCTCCCTGGAGGCTTTCTGAGTGCCACCGGTGTCAGCTATTTTAAATTTTAGGCATATGGTTATCTGTTTTGTTTTCTTAAAATTTTGCAAAATTAATTTTTAAGTTTATCTTTCAAGCTTAAACACTGCGGCCTTCTGCCTTTAAAGATTATGGTAATATATTTTAAAATTTGGGAGTTTAATTTTGGCCCTCAGCCATTGGTATTGCACTTTGCACAAGTTGATTCCTTAAATTATTTTATTGCTATCTTAATTGGATATTTATTTTGTTGATTTTTCAGATTTCTTTTTGTTAAAAATACTGGCATTCTGCCTATAAAGGTTTATGGTAATATATTCTGAAAATTTGAAATTTAATTGTGGCCCTAAGTCATTTGTGCTGCACCTTGCATATGTTGCTTTTGTAGCTTTTAAATTGTTTTATTGCCATCTTAATTGAATTTTGATTTTTTTATGATTTCTTGTTGGCCTTCTGCCTTTAAAGGTCTACGGAAATATATTCTAAAATTTTGGAATTTAATTGTAGCCCACAGCCATTTGTATTGCACTTTGCGTATGTTGTTTTTCGAAATATTTTTCTTGCTATCTTAATTGGATTTTATCTTGTTAAGATTTCTGTTGGGGGTCTTCAGCCGTGAAAGAGTTGCATTCGGTAAAGATTCAGCTATGTGCCACATTGGTTGTAATGTTATTGTTGTTGTGGTCTTCAGTTCTGAGACTGGTTTGATGCAGCTCTCCATGCTACTCTATCCTGTGCAAGCTTCGTCATCTCCCAGTACCTACGGCAACCGACATCCTTCTGGATCTGCTTAGTGTATTCATCTCTTGGTCTCCCTCTACGATTTTTACCCTCCACGCTGCCCTCCAATACCTAATTGGTGATCCCTCGACGTCTCAGAACATGTCCTACCAACCGATCCCTTCTTCTAGTCAAGTTGTGCCACAAGCTCCTCTTCTCCCCAATTCTATTCAGTAGTTATATGATCTACCCATCTAATCTTCTGTAGCACCACATTTCGAAAGCTTCTATTCTCTTCTTGTCTAAGCTATTTTTCGTCCTCGTTTCACTTCCATACATGGCTACACTCCATACAAATACGTTCAGAAACGACTTCCTGATACTTAAATTTATACTCGATGTTAACAAATTCAGAAACGCTTTCCTTGCCATTGCCAGTCTACATTGTATATCCTCTCTACTTCGACTATCATCAGTTCCTTTTCTCGCCAAATAGAAAAACTCCTTCACTACTTCTTGTGTCTCATTTCCTAATCTAATTCCCACAGCATCACCCGACTTAATTCGACTTCATTTCATTATCTTCGTTTTGCTTTTGTTGATGTTCATCTTATACCCTCCCTTCAAGACACTGTCCATTCGGTGTAACTGGTCTTCCAAGTCCTTTGCTGTCTCTGACAGGATTACAATGTCATCGGCGAACCTCAATTTTTTATTTCTTCTCCATGGATTTTTATACCTACTCCGAACTTTTCTTTTCTTTCCATTATTGCTTGCTCAATATACAGATTGAATAACATCGGGGATTGGCAACAACCCTGTCTCACTCCCTTCCCAACCACTGCTTCCCTTTCATACCTCTCGACTCCTATAACTGTCATCTGCTATCTGTACAAATTGTAAATAGCCTTTCGCTCTCTGTATTTTACCCCTGCCACCTTCAGAATTTGAAAGAGAGTATTCCAGTCAACATTGTCAATACCTTTCTCTAAGTCTACAAATGCTAGAAACGTAGGTTTGCCTTTCCTTAGTCTTTCTTCTAAGATAAGTCGTAGGGTCAGTACTGCCTCACGTGTTCCAACATTTCTACGGAATCCAAATTGATCTTCCCCGAGATTGGCTTCTATCAGTTTTTCCATTCGTCTGTAAAGAATTCGCGTTAGTATTTGGCAGCTGTGACTTATTAAACTTATTGTTCGGTAATTTTCACATCTGTCAAAACCTGCTTTCTTTTGGATTGGCATTATTATATACTTCTTGAAGTCTGAGGGTATTTCGCCTGTCTCATACATGTTGCTCACCAAATGGTAGAGTTTTGTCAGGACTGGCTCTCCCAAGGCTGTCAGTAGTTCTAATGGAATGTTGTCTACTCCGGGGGCCTTGTTTCGACATAGGTCTTTCAGAGCTATGTCAAACTCTTCACTCAATGTCATATCTCCCACTTCATCTTCATCTACTTCCTCTATCATTTCCATAATATTGTCCTCAAGTACATCGCCCTTGTATAGACCCTCTACATACTCCTTCCACCTTTCTGCTTTCCCTTCTTTGCTTAGAACTGGGTTTCCATCTGAGCTCTTGATATTCATGCAAGTGGTTCTCCTCTCTCCAAAGGTCTCTTTAATTTTCTTGTAGGGAGTGTCTATCTTACCCCTAGGGAGATAAGCCTCTACATCCTTACATTTGTCCTCTAGCCATCCCTGCTTAGCCATTTTGCACTTCCTGTCGATATCATCTTTGAGACGTTTGCAATCCTTTTTGCCTGTTTCATTTACTGCATTTTTATATTTTCTCCTTGCCCTCGTCTTTTTACCTGTTTGATCTTGCGCTGCCTTTGCTATTCCATCCCTCAAAGCTACCCATTCTTCTTCTACTGTATTTCTTTCCCCATTCCTGTCAGTTGTTCCCTTATGCTCTCCCTGAAACTCTGTACAGCCTCTGATTCTTTCAGTTTATCCAGGTCCCATCTCCTTAAATTCCCACCTTCTTGTAGTTTCTTCAGTTTTAATCTACAGTTCATAACCAATCGATTGTGGTCAGAGTCCACGTCTGCCCCTGGAAATGTCTTAAAATTTAAAACCTGGTTCCTAAATCTCTGTCTTACCATTATACAATCGATCTGACACCTTTTAGTATCTCCAGGGTTCTTCCATGTATACAACCTTCTTTCATGATTCTTAAACCAAGTGTTAGCTATGATTAAGTTATGCTCTGCGCAAAATTCTACTAGGCAGCTTCCCCTTTCATTTCTTAGCCCCCATCCATATTCCCCTACTATGTTTCCTTCTCTCCCTTTTCCCACTCTTGAATTCCAATCACCCATTACTATTAAATTTTCGTCTCCCTTCACTAACTGAATAATTTCTTTTGTCTCATCATACATTTCATCAATTTCCTCATCATCTGCAGAGCTAGTTGGCATACAAACTTGTACTACTGTAGTAGGCGTGGGTTTCGTGTCTATCTTGGCCACAATAATGCGTTCAGTATGCTGTTGTAGTAGCTTACTCGTACTCCTATTTATTATTTATAACCCTGTATTCACCTGACCAAAAGTCTTGTTCATCCTGCCACCGAACTTCACTAATTCCCACTATATCTAACTTTAACCTATCCATTTCCCTTTTTAAATTTTCTAACCTACCTGCCCGATTAAGGGATCTGACATTCCACGCTCCGATCCGTAGAACACCAGTTTTCTTTCTCCTGATAACAACGTCATCTTAAGTAGTCCTCGCCAGGAGATCCGACTGGGGGACTATTTTACCTCCGGAATATTTTACCCAAGAGGACGCCATCATCATTTAATCATACAGTAAAGCTGCATGCGCTCGGGAAATATTACGGCTGTAGTTTCCCCTTGCTTTCCCCTTGCTTTCCCCTTGCTTTCAGCGGTTCGCAGTACCAGAACAGCAAGGCCATTGTGGTTAGTGGTACAAGGCCAGATCAGTCAATCATCCAGACTGTTGCCTCTGCAACTACTGAAATGGCTGCTGCCCCTCTTCAGGAACCACATGTTTGTCTGGCCTCTCAACAGATACCCCTCCGTTGTGGTTGCACCTACGGTACCGCTATCTGTATCGTTGAGGCACGCAAGCCTTCACACCAAGGGCAAGGTCCATTGTTCATGGGGGGGATTGGTTGTAAAGGTTACTAAATTACAATAAATGACAATTAGAAGCAGAAACTGACGTCAAACCTTGGCCCTTTCCACACCCAGCCCAGCAGGTTTAGCGTCTCAAGCTTCAATACTTTTATTTTTGTGATTTGTAAGATTCCGCATTTGACCTTTGTACAGGGAAATTCAAAAATAATAGCTAGATAGAAACACAATGTCAACGTTGAAAACCAATAAAAACAGTCTTGATCGTGTTTTCAGATTTTTTACGCGGTCGAGACTGTTTTTATTAATCTTTAGCATTTTATACCGATCGCTGCGCTCCTATCAAGAAGGCTTCCTAAAATTAGAATTTCAACGTCCCTGGAAAGCGAAAAGTTCAATTTTTTATACGTGTAATGTGAGCACCGTATGTACACGACAAACAGCAAAACGGGGGCTTATTTCCTGCTACGTACGAAGCAGTCGTCTCTCGTTCTGAATTCAGAGCTTCAACGATGCGACGCCGCAGACTATCAAGAGTATCAGGCATTAAGGGCATAAATCGCGCTCTCTTACTTAACACCACCGATAAGAGTCACTAGGTGTGAGGTCTGGAGACCCGGGAGCAGACCGGCGATGAAGTTTATCTTCTGCTCGTCTCCTTACAATCGAACGTCCTGGAATGGTGTCATTCAGGTAACGTCGGTCGTGCTTAGAGAATTTCAAATATCACATGTCCCATGGTAGAAGACCTATGTTTCGAGCAACAAAACGGTGCACAAATTAGTGCTTAACAGTCTACATTGATATAACTAGTTTTAAAAATATATAGAAGTTTTCTTGCTGTGAAATTCTATAATTGAATGTTTTACGACAGCTTCCAAATAGCTTTACTACATTATGCAGAATTTAAATGTATAGAACTAAATATATTAAAAATCACTGCCAAAGAGAAACCTGATGCGTCAGAACAACAAAAACAGCAGATAATGTCAGAACTTACTTGTGACTGTCTCTAGCGTGCACACCTCTGCGTTTTCTTAAAACCGGCCGCCAGAGTGAGACTCCGATCGGGAAATAGCCAACGTTTCTAAATACGTACGCTATCCACCAGGTACAACATTCTCCCATACTTGTTAAACATTTCCTGTAGCCAGCTTCGTACACATATCTCTTACTGTCTGGAAAGAACGACAGGGGGAGGGGGTAAGAAACACCTACCCATCTACCTCTCAAAGGGATGACGGTAAGGGTGAAAAAGACAGTAGCTCACGGTGCACATGTAATCAGACTTTATTCATCCGCTGTTTGAGGATGAGAGCATGAAGTGACTTGAAACAGACTTTATACATAATTTCAAATCTTTACGAAACAGTTTCTTACTCCCCCCGCCCCCCCCCCCCCCCCTCGCACCCATAAAATAAGAGAAAAAAGCACTCCGTCTTCAGGCCACAAGTGGCCCATCGGGACCATCCAACCGCCGTGTCATCCTCATGGAGGATGCGGATAGGAGGGGCGTGTGGTCAGCACACCGCTCTTCCGGTCGTTATGATGGTTTTCTTTGACCAGAGCCGCTACTATTCGGTCGAGTTGCTCCTCAATTGGCATCACGAGGCTGAGTGCACCCCGAAAAATTGCAACAGCGCATGACGGCTGGATGGTCAACCACCAAGTGCTGGCCACGCCCGACAGCGCTTAGCTTCGGTGATCTCACGGGAACCGGTGTATCCACTGCGGCAAGGCCGTTGCCACAAAATGAGGAAAGGAAAACAGTTTCTCTCTTACATTTCCGCTGTTCATGCAGTAAATCTGCCGCATCAGGCATGCCTTCTTTACTACTAACTCTATTCGTAACACATTTTGCAGACAGTATTCACGTATACCAATGTATGTGGTTGCAAAAATGTATCATTGTACGAAACACAGTTCAGGATATTTTACGTCATAAACACCGAGATGCATGACAAACTGCAGCACCACACATGGCCTTTTATTTATTAGTATTATCAATCCATTTCGCAAATAGTGACCACATATAACACTGAATGTACCTCCTCAACTATATCATTCTACGACGCAAAGTTCAGTATATATGACGTTATAAGAACTGAGTGTAATAAAACGAAACTGGAGGTGAAATACGTGTACAAGTGTATGTGAAATATGTGTTACAAGTCTGTGCGAGTGAAAAGCTCCGTATAAACCCCTGAATCGATTTAAGCGAAACTTGGTTGACATATTTTTATTATCTGAAAAGAAATACTGTGGGGCCAAGAACTAATAACGTCCTATTAGGGTGGTGGTGACAACGTCGAGGGAGAAGGGAGGAGGAAGTGATGCAGGAAGAGGGTAGAGGCGGAGGTGGAGACAGTTAGGACGGAGGACAGGTAGGAGAGTGGAGGAGGTGAAGGGAGAGATGGGGAGAGAAAGAGATGGACAGAGAGAGTGGAGGAGAAGACGGAGAGGGGAAAAGAGCAGATGGGCTAATAGAATTTGAATAAATACGTAGCTGGGCATTGAAAGTTACGAACTTTAATTGACACCCACAAGGATTCACAGGGTATGCTGGAGGGTACTGGATCCTATATGCGGTGCAGATTTATGGGTATTTAGTATGCCGTTTAAATTACTTAAAATTGGTCAAAACGTTGCTGCTGCCTTGTCAGTGTGCCCGATCATACGTCGCGTTAGCTCATGTAATTAGGGGAGTGCGGAGCAGCACGTCATATCGCATTATCCCCGGGAGCGCCTCTGCCGGGACGTGGAGTGACGCGGCCAGTGGCTGATTACAGATACGGCAGGGCGGCGCGCTGGGACCGCACCGCAGCCAGCCACTCCGCCCACTGCCGGCCGGTGGCCTTCCGCAACGCCGCACAGTGGCCGATGGGCTCCGCCCGCCAAGCACCGAGCTCTATCGGCTTCCGATAAATCTGTTGACGCCAGCGGTCGTCATTACCCGGAGCGCCGATCACAGGCGTACTGCTCTCCAAACGTCACCTGCTCTGTCGCTGAAATAATCAACAGGAGCTCTCGTGCTGCATTTCTGCAGTGACACCAATTTAAACTCTGTTTCGCCGTGATACCTCCAGAATCGCAACAGAAAGCGTGAATGATTGGCTAATAGGAAAAACATATTTCGTAAAAAGACAGACAGCTGTTTCACTTGTAGTCGTGTATATGAGGTAGCACCCTCTATTGTTATTATTATTATTTTCGATTATTCCCATATAAAGAGAGCTTTTGAACTTGAATTCCTTTATGACGATTGTATATGTTTTTTCTGAGCCCAAATTTTCTTCATGTGTTCACTGTGTTGTTTCTTTCGCTCCGCTGTCCATTTGCATCCTGCTCTCTTCTGTGTTGTGGTGTCAAATTTATGTTTTTTGATGATGTTCCTGAATTCAGTTCTATTTTCTGCACCGTTTACTGTTATGTGTGCTTGTCTGGGGTCCTCTTCAACTTCTTTCATCGATTTTGTTTTTCCCCTGCCTGAGTTGATGACTTTAAGAATTAGCTTTGAAATTCTGTTTTCATTCATCCTGTGGATATGTGCGTAGAACTGCATTCTTCTTTTCCTCATTGTATCCGTAATCATGTCTGCGTATTTATATAATTCTGATGTTGGTCTCTTCTTCCAGATTCCTTGCTCTTGTATCGGCCAAAAATTTTCCTGAGCATTTTCCTTTCTTGTTTCTCTATTTCTTTGATTTTAGTTTTCCCACCTATTTGTGTTTTTAGATGCATACAGTGCCTCTGGAAGTACGACAGTGTTGCAGTGCCTCAGTTTTGCGTTAATGGATATGGACTTTTTGTTATAATAGTTCCAAGTGAGTTTATATGCTTTCTGTAGTTTTTTTTATTCTTTCCTCATTGGCCTTTAGGTTGATCCCTGATGGCTGGATGATTTCTCCCAGGTACTTAAAATGTACTTGTACGATTTTCCCATGGTTTGTCACAATATGCAATTTGTCTTGTGGCACTCTTTCTATGTACTGCGTTTTCTCATACGAAAGAAAGAAAGAGCACCCTCTATTACTTATTATTATTATTTTTTTTTTACAATCGTATTGACCAACTAGGATAACGTTAACAACTTCAGTTCCTCTTCTTCCTTTGTTGTTCTTTCCTATTTTTCCGGTATTCTCATTTCCTCCCCATGAAGTCTCTTCCTTTCTTCTGTCCATGTTGTTCCCGTTTTTTTATTTCTTCTGCTTTGAAACCCTTCCAAATTTAGCATTTTGTTTTTAAAACGGTTTCTTTCTGCTATTTCTGATTCTTTGATGTTGTTTCTTTCAAGATCTTTTCTTACATCTGTAATCCATGCTATTGTCGATTTCTTCTTCCAGAAATATAGGAGTATTTGTTTTGTTAGTCTATTTCCGTCCATTCGGTAGAGATGTCCAAAAAAGGTTAATATTCGTTTGGCCATTACTTCAGATATTTTCTCTATATTTTTGGAGATCTAGATTATTTATTATTTGTACTTTTAATTATTTATATACTTAACATTTCCTTACAATGTACGAGCAACATTACATATACGAAAATTAACTTGTTTTATTATCTGTAGGATTTTCCACTAACAGAGATATTTACTCGTACAGTTATATTGGGTACATTTTAATTAAATCAGTTGTGGGTTCTTAGTGAAACATTGTAACTTAATTAAACAAATACTATCTTTTGCCTTATTTCACAAATATTATTATGATTACCGCACAACCTAGGCTTCGCATTATAAGCCCATTTTCAAGTACATTACTGATTCCAAATACGATTTTGCAAAGTTGAACATGGTGATAAGGCAAAGATAGTCACCACGACTTCTTAATGTATCGATCCTTGCTTAATGTAAAATTACTGCAATGACCATTTTTGACAAATTACATATGGAACTACACAACTTGGCAGTTACACTAGCACGACTAAACACACGTATGAAGAAAGTATGCATCAGGCAAGAACTTTTTATCTATTGATGGATTGCGGCTCAAAGTTTTTCTCCTATCCCAGAGTTGTGAAATCATTTAAAAGAGGTGAATAATTGAATTGGGTTTGCTCGTTAAACAATAGGTATGGGGATGTACACATCCGGTTTTTTTTTCTAAAATTTCTAACTGACTGAGTTTAGCCCCCGTTTCCTCTGTGCGTAACACTTGTAGATCTGTTATGTAATTGTGGTTTTTGTTAAGGAAATGTTCCGCAAAGACTGGACCAGGCTTCTTCAATATCCGGCTTGTTTGATGTACTTTAAACCTGGCGCAGATTAACCCCCCCCCCCCCCCCCCGTCTGTCAAATGTAGTAAGACTGACACTCCCGTCACATGATCTTATAAAGCCCACGTTTGGGATGGCTGGTTGTCTCTTGCATTGAACAAACAAATACCTATTGTCTGAGGGACATAGAAAAGCACAGAGAAACCCTTTGTCTTCAAAATGTTACTTATCCTGCTTCACGTTTTCTCTATAAAAATAATCTGCACCAATTCTTTTCCTGTTTGTCTGTGTTTTCCATTGGGGACAGCAGGAATCTGGTTTGCTTCTTTATTTTCTCACCTAGAATTTTGTCAATGGTGTTGAGGACAAATTCATTTTCTGCAGCTACTGTTTTTATAACTTTAAGTTTTCAATGGTGTTGAGGACAAATTCATTTTCTGCAGCTATTGTTTTTATTATTTTAAGTTTCTCGTGGACGTCTTCTTGGGACATAGGGATAGAAAGGATTGTCGGATAGCAGAGAAGTGTATTGAATTACAAAAGTTGTAAGAACCTTTTGTGAATCTGTGACCTAAGTGTGATTTATTGATGAGCCATGGTCTTCTTTCAACATTTGTATATTTCCTGGGAATTTCTATCTTTTTCCTGACATTACTCCATGCTAAATGCAGGTGGTCAACAGTCTGGTCCCCTCCATTGGATGTTCACAGCACATCAATTCTTTTGATCCGTTTATAGTAATCTTTCAGTTTTCCATGCCTGTTGCTGACTGAAAAGTTTAACGACAGTGGTAGCTTAACAGTGGCCCTGATCGTAGGAAAATAGAGCTTTAGGTTTTCCCCGCTTTTCGTTCATTACCACTCAACATCCCATTTCTTTCTAAACTGTTCTCTTACTTTTACTTTTTGGCACTTTCAGACATTTGCTGTAGCTTTATGTTCTCGGTGCTCGGGCTACTCTCTTTGATTATAAGCTATTTCATTGCTCCACACCCCTGTATGAACTATTGCCAAGTCCATAATCTACCTGACAGGTTTGGATCTGTAATTTCCTGCATTTTCAATCTTCTGAAGTTATGAGTCTTCGGATTTTGTAACGAATACAAGATTGTCCTGCAACACTGTCAATGTTTACTAGATTCTGCACTGACTCAAGCGTATTAAGAATGGCGAATTGATCAGTTTGGTTTTCCAATTTAAGATGTAACTGACGATTAAAATTCTTCTTAATATACAGGGTGGTCCACTGATAGTGACCGGGCCAAATATCTCACGAAATAAGCGTCAAACGAAAAAACTACAAAGAACGAAACTCGTCTAGCTTGAAGGGGGAAACCAGATGGTACTATGGTTGGCCCTCTAGATGGCGCTGCCATAGGTCAAACGGATATCAACTACGTTTTTTTTAAAATAGGAACCCCCATTTTTATTACATATTTGTATAGTACGTAAAGAAATATGAATGTTTTAGTTGGACCACTTTTTTCGCTTTGTATTAGATGGCGCTAAATAGTCACAAACGTACAAGTACGCGGTATCTCGTGGCATTCCGCTAGTGCGAACGGTATTTGCTTCGTGATACATTACCCGTGTTAAAATGGACCGTTCACCAATTGCGTAAAAGGTCGATATCGTGTTGATGTTTGGCTATTGTGATCAAAATGCCCAAGGGGCGTGTGCTATGTATGCTGCTCGGTATCCTGGACGACATCATCCAAGTGTCCGGACAGATCCCCGGATAGTTACGTTATTTAAGGAAACAGGAAGTATCCAGTCACATGTGAAACGTCAGCCACGACCTGCAACAAATGATGATACCCAAGCAGGTGTTTTAGCTGCTGTCGCGGCTAATCCGCACATCAGTATCAGACAAATTGCGTGAGAATCGGGAATCTCAAAAATGTCGGTGTTGAGAATGCTACATCAACATCGATTGCACCCGTACCATATTTCTATGCACCAGGAATTACATGGCGACGACTTTGAACGTCGTGTACAGTTCTGCCACTGGGCACAAGAGAAATTACCGGGCGATGAAAGATTTTTCTCACGCGTTCTTTTTAGCGACGAAGCGTCATTCAGAAACAGCGGTAACGTACACCGGCATAATATGCACTATTGGGCAACGGAAAATCCACGATGGCTGCGACAAGTGGAACATCAGCGACCTTGGCGGGTTAATGTATGGTGCGGCATAATGGGAGGAAGGATAACTGGTCTCCATTTTATCGATGACAATCTAAATGGTGCAGTGTATGCTGATTTCCTACGTAATGTTCTACCGATGATACTGCAAGAGGTTTCACTGAATGAGAGAATGGCGATGTACTTCCAACATGATGGATGTCCGGCACATACCTCGCGTGTGGTTGAAGCGGTATTGAATAGCATATTTCGAGACAGGTGGATTGTGCATATTATGCCGGTTTGCGTTACCGCTGTTGGTGAATGACGCTTCGTCGCCAAATAGAAAGCGTGAAAAAAATCTTTCATCGTCCCGTAATTTCTCTTGTGCCCAGTGGCAGAACAGTACACGACGTTCAAAGTCGTCGCCATGCAATTCCTGGTGCATAGAAATATGGTACGGGTGCAATCGATGTTGATGTAGCATTCTCAACACCGACATTCTTGAGATTCCCGATTCTCACGCAATTTGTCTGATACTGATGCGCGGATTAGCAGCGACAGCAGCTAAAACACCTGCTTGGGCATCATCATTTGTTGCAGGTCGTGGCTGACGTTTCACATGTGACTGAATACTTCCTGTTTCCTTAAATAACATAACTATCCGGGGAACGGTCCGGACACTTTGATGATGTCGTCCAGGATACCGAGCAGCATACGTAGCACACGCCCGCTGGGCATTTTGATCACAATAGCCAAACATCAACACGATATCGACCCTTTACGCTATTGGTAAACGGTCCATATTAACACGGGTAATATATCACGAAGCAAATACCGTTCGCACTAGCGGAATGTCACGTGATACCACGTACTTATACGTTTGTAACTATCACAGCGCCATCTATCACAAGGCGAAAAAGGTCGTCCAACTAAAACATTCATATTTCTTTACGTAGTACACGAATATGTCATAAAAATGGGGGCTGCTATTTAAAAAAACCCAGTTGATACTCGTTTGACCCATGGCAGTGCCATCTAGTGGGCCAACCATAGGGCCATCTGGTTTCCCCCTTCAAGATACACAAGTTTCGTTCTTTGTAGTTTTTTCGTTTGACGCTTGTTTCCTGAGATGTTTGGCAGGGTCACTATCAGTGGACCACCCTGTAGACGGTGATCGCCTAAGTATATACTATTAGAGCAACAGTGCAGTTACACGTCGCCAACGGTGAAAGCTCGTAATAAAATCACCGAATTTAGAAAGATATTCGACTAAGGGGCGCAGTATTAAGCTGGTATTTGCAACTCTCTCATGACGCCGCTAGATGTTTCTCCAGTATTTGTAACGCATTCTGCCTCGATGCTACGTCAGAGGTTTTGCGATATATCCACTGGGGAATAGGCGATGGCCGATTGAGAATGATCATAAACAGTAGATGGTGTGCTGATTGAGGTCATATAAAGTGTACACAGGCTTTTCAGATCTCTAGTGCTACGCTTTCCTGTAGAAATGCTGTCTGCGATTTGGAATCAAGTCTTTTCATTCGATCACATATCTGCATTGCAACCTATTGAGAAGTGCTTTAATCATTATAGCCACTTGTGAATCATATTTCTAGCACTCTCATATCTAGAAACGAGTCCACTTTTTCGGACCTATCTGCTACAGTAAAATTCCAAAAAAATGGTTCAAATGGCTCTAAGCAATATGAGACTCAACTGCTGAGGTCATGAGTCCCCTAGAACTTAGAACTAGTTAAACCTAACTAACCTAAGGACATCACAAACATCCATGCCCGAGGCAGGATTCGAACCTGCGACCGTAGCGGTCTTGCGGTTCCAGACTGCAGCACCTTTAACCGCACGGCCACTTCGGCCGGCAGTAAAATTCCAACGTGGTTTTAGATAGTCCCTATGCATCTTGCAACTGTTCCACAGAATCTGTGCTGCCACCCCTGCAGCTTTGCGCGTGTGACCGTTCCAATTGAAGTCGGAACTGAGCAGAAGTCAGAGAGAGCTATATCCACGACATTCTGCAGCCTGTGTAGAAACAGGCTAAACTGAGTTGATCTACTGGAGCAGATCAGTGTAAAGTGTCAACGCCCGTACTATGGGAGGAGGATGACCGTATACCACTGACTATACTGTCAGTCGCAAGAGAGGCTCCCGTGTAGTTGTTGGAAACATCGTTTTTTTCTGCTGTAACACACGTGTACAGTGCCATGCATTTTGTATTTTCTGCCACGACTCCGAGGTCTGTGTCAGGTTCTAAACTGACATTAACACGTTCTGATCCACTGCCTCTCACAAAAAACTAGACATCACTCAGCGTAAATTATGTTGGTGCTGCTTCTACCACAACACACACACACACACACACACACACACACACTGGATGATTTGAAATAAAAGACAGTCACCACATAAGGAAACCGGAAGAGTTTCGGAGCTTTGTGGAGCGTTTCCAAACTGCTGTCCGAAGGTGATCGATGGTCTCTGCATTTAAGGGGAAGGAATAGATGATAGCTCTGTGGTCCGCTTCGATTGATTCCTGGTGTTGCAGTCATGTGCGCGATCACTGTTTCGGTGCTAGCCATCCCCAGAAGGTATTGCCCCTCTACCAAGACTCATTCTCCATCTCAAACAAGCGATGTCAATCAATCATTATATGGTAATCGAAAGCGTACCAGCGGACCGATGGGATGCAAAAGACACCGTCGATGTACTGTAATCATGAGCATCACAGTTGATAGTGCGAAAACTTTTAGCAATTTTACAATAATTTCAACACCGATCAGTGATGAGACAGCATGCTACCCAATTTCAGTATCATCGCTAAACCGCCCCTCTTGTGGACGAAATCCAAGAACAGCGACCAGGAAGCCTGTGTGAAGTGACGCTACCCTACGACAAAGCGCGCCATCATTGTGTTTGACTGGCATTGGAATTGTGTTGGGAAGTTATTCCGCACCTAACTTTTCACCTGATACTGTGATTTCAGATTTTCACATTTTCCTCTACTTATCGTACAATCTTCAAAGAACTTCTTTTCCGGATGCGCTCCCATCATGGGTCGATTTCTTCGCAGCAAAATGGCATGATTTCTACAGTCACGGAATCTAAAACTTGCTCCAGCGTTGACAGACTTTTACGAGCAGTGGTGCGTACACAAAAATGTTGGAAAAAGGCTACCAAATACGTGAAATAGACGTAGCCATGCATCTGTATGCGTGCCGCTTCGTTTGGAGGAAAATAACGAAGGGCAAATGATGACATTTTCCTGTATTTACGACTTCGAGTTCCCCGTATTTTACTGGCAGAATTTAAGATACGGGTCGCAAAGGGTGATTTTAAAAACTCGTTTATATTATTAATGCAGCATAATGTTTAGAAATGATGCGGTGCGGTGAATTTTATATTGTGTTATTTATCCTAAGTTATTAATTAAATTATTTTGTACTATAGTACGGCAACGGAAAGGCCTTATGGAATGTGATGCACAGATAAATTGCATTTAGCTCGTAACAATATATTTAAATGGGGATCATGGATTAAAGGTAAGCTCATGCGTATGAAGTGCGCCTAAGCCAACAATTATCAAGGATACTGAAAAACAAAAATTCATATGAGGATATAATAATATTTCGGTGCCGTAAAGCGTTTTCGAACGAACTGAAAGTGCATGTTCTTACAAGTGAAGGTAAGATGTTCGGCTTAAGCATGTCGGACGCCTTCGGTATTACAGAAAGAAACAGATTTCTTCATATTTTCAATGTAGTGGAAGCCAAGGCAGGCAAAAACAGGGCTCTAAGTGTCCATCGAAGAAATATGGCTCAGTGCGAAGGAACTGAAGAAAGCTGCAAGCAAAAGTGCAAGGCCTAGCCAATGGGGCTGTGAGCTGACGAGCATCTCATTTACAAACAAAAGAGACTTAATACACTCCTGGAAATGGAAAAAAGAACACATTGACACCGGTGTGTCAGACCCACCATACTTGCTCCGGACACTGCGAGAGGGCTGTACAAGTAATGATCACACGCACAGCACAGCGGACACACCAGGAACCGCGGTGTTGGCCGTCGAATGGCGCTAGCTGCGCAGCATTTGTGCACCGCCGCCGTCAGTGTCAGCCAGTTTGCCGTGGCATACGGAGCTCCATCGCAGTCTTTAACACTGGTAGCATGCCGCGACAGCGTGGACGTGAACCGTATGTGCAGTTGACGGACTTTGAGCAAGGGCGTATAGTGGGCATGCGGGAGGCCGGGTGGACGTACCGCCGAATTGCTCAACACGTGGGGCGTGAGGTCTCCACAGTACATCGATGTTGTCGCCAGTGGTCGGCGGAAGGTGCACGTGCCCGTCGACCTGGGACCGGACCGCAGCGACGCACGGATGCACGCCAAGACCGTAGGATCCTACGCAGTGCCGTAGGGGACCGCACCGCCACTTCCCAGCAAATTAGGGACACTGTTGCTCCTGGGGTATCGGCGAGGACCATTCGCAACCGTCTCCATGAAGCTGGGCTACGGTCCCGCACACCGTTAGGCCGTCTTCCGCTCACGCCCCAACATCGTGCAGCCCGCCTCCAGTGGTGTCGCGACAGGCGTGAATGGAGGGACGAATGGAGACGTGTCGTCTTCAGCGATGAGAGTCGCTTCTGCCTTGGTGCCAATGATGATCGTATGCGTGTTTGGCGCCGTGCAGGTGAGCGCCACAATCAGGACTGCATACGACCGAGGCACACAGGGCCAACACCCGGCATCACGGTGTGGGGAGCGATCTCCTACACTGGCCGTACACCACTGGTGATCGTCGAGGGGACACTGAATAGTGCACGGTACATCCAAACCGTCATCGAACCCATCGTTCTACCATTCCTAGACCGGCAAGGGAACTTGCTGTTCCAACAGGACAATGCACGTCCGCATGTATCCCGTGCCACCCAACGTGCTCTAGAATGTGTAAGTCAACTACCCTGGCCAGCAAGATCTCCGGATCTGTCCCCCATTGAGCATGTTTGGGACTGGATGAAGCGTCGTCTCACGCGGTCTGCACGTCCAGCACGAACGCTGGTCCAACTGAGGCGCCAGGTGGAAATGGCATGGCAAGCCGTTCCACAGGACTACATCCAGCATCTCTACGATCGTCTCCATGGGAGAATAGTAGCCTGCATTGCTGCGAAAGGTGGATATACACTGTACTAGTGCCGACATTGTGCATGCTCTGTTGCCTGTGTCTATGTGCCTGTGGCTCTGTCAGTGTGATCATGTGATGTATCTGACCCCAGGAATGTGTCAATAAAGTTTCCCCTTCCTGGGACAACGAATTCACGGTGTTCTTATTTCAATTTCCAGGAGTGTAGAAGCACAGGAGAAGGAATCTAGAACTACAGCTCCACCTTGCACCTTACCAGGTTGGTCGCTCACTACCCATTAAGCTATTTGTCCATCTACCTGAATTGGCTTCTGGTTGTCTGCCCTTTCACTCTGCTATGGTTCGTACAGGCGTAGGCGACAAAAGCAGCGGCCGGCCCCGGCGGAGGTTCGAGTCCTCCGTTCTGCATGGGTGTATGTGTTTGTCCTTAGGATAATTTAGGTTACGTAGTGTGTAAGCTTAAGGACTGATGACCTTAGCAGTTAAGTCCCATGAGATTTCACACACATTTGAAGATTTTTGATAAAAGCAGCGTTGACGAAAATTCGATTAAATACCTTCCATACAAAGGCCACATAACTTCTGTCCATGGGTAGCAGCTGAAAGTTACTTAAACCACCGAGCCTTCGGGATTCTTGCATGACTCGCTTGAAAAAATGTCAAAAATTTCCTTCTAATTGGTGTAATGTCTTTAAAACAAGGAAAATGACTATTAAGTCTGTATTTGATACTCCGATACCAATTATGCAACGTTGCCGACTGTCTCTGTTACAAGTTCACACTAGAAAACAGCCAGAAGATACTTAGTCAGATCCAACACTTTGAACGTCCTTAACAATGACTGACCCACGTTGTCTTGCGAGTTAACGCATTCATTCGTTCAGTAGGCTTCTTATAAAGAAGTGCTCGCGACAATATCTCGTTGTCTGCAAGAAATATGTCACGCGGTTTCTATGTATGACATGAAATCTTCACTCGCAAATATCTCCTTAAATAAGCCAGTCACAAGGCTCAAACGTTGATAAAATACTCAAACTGTAGTCGCTCTTCCACAACACACGAGAACCGATCAAACGCGCGAATTTCTTCATTTTGGTACAGATTTAGCTGTTTAACACAGCTTTTTACCGGAAAACTGCTCCCGAGCGACTCTGCACTCATAGATCAGAGGCACAAAGCCCTAATAAAACGCGAGGGAAATGCTGAATACCTATTGGTTTGTATGTTAAGCAGCCAATCAGATCATCTCGAGCACTTGAATACTCGCGGTATTACTAAAGTCAAGCAATCAGACTATCGCAAGTAATGCAGGCTAGAAATCTCGTATTTCCGTAACTAAATGAACTTTAATGAGAACAAAATACTACTGCTTTCCACAAAATAAGTTACTAATAAATCTAGCACTCAGCGCCTCATCCGGCTGCCTTTTGCTAAATCAAGTTCTGTAGGACCTAAATCACAAATTCTCCTATTGCACAACAAATTTCTCATGCATACATTTACGTATTTTTAATAAATATCACATTCTCACTTTGTGCATATCCTGCATTCAATCTCCCAGTCCCTCCAAAACCCTGACAACCAACACAGGAAGAAATAATAATTTTCCAAGGTATTTTTAATTACGCCAGAAATCTGTGGTAATTCCACAAAATTAGATTATGTGAACTTATCGTCTTGATTGTAGTTTCAATTTATGCTGCAGGTGAATACATTACAGTCCCTAAGTCGTTTTCACAATGCCAGCAAGGTTATTATGTGTTTTAGGTAAAAATTTATATCTCCAAAGGTATTGAAGTTATTGATTTGAAATTTCAGCAGTATGGTTGTGTTATCCATAGAAAAATGGTACACCAAGTATGAAAAAGACCGATTAATATTTAATAGTACTTCTTCAGATTTATAGAGAGTATGAGTAACGTATTGCACGCAGCATTAGTCACGAACACCTCTCGCCCGGCCCAGTAGCCGGCGTTAGTTTTGCGAGAGTGGGAACAAAAATCTGCTCCCCTCCCGGCGACAAGCCAAGCTACCCTTTCAGTGCAGGCTGACAACACGTAATAATTTGCTACGCTACAACCTGTGAGCAGGAAGTATTTTAGCTACTCTGCAGGGAAGCCACCACAGAAATTCATTCGCAAAACGGATGAATGCTATAGTGTATCGTGGGAGGAAGATCCAATGTAAGAAATGATCAGATGGATGAATGGCAAAATGCGACTTCATGCAAAGTGTGCAGGGATGGGGAAAGGAGTGGAAATGTTATATTGCAGTGCCTGCAAATAACGACGTAAGAAATAAAATGTGCAACATTTTCTTGAAGTTAGACTAGTACGTATCTTTAAGCTCAACAACATAGTTTATAAAGTTGGAACAATTTATGCATCCAGTGGTACAAATTATAAAGCATGATTTTTACCATTCGCACCACTTGCAGGTACTTATAAATTTAAGTGCAGTGTGTTTATTTTTCTAAGAATTTTGAATCTTTGAATCGGATAACAAGAACAACTTCAGGCTTAGAGGACGATATGTAACTACCGAGGGTAAGCTATAATAAAAAGGAAGTCTCAAAAGTGGTACAACTAAGGCACCTCTCACCTATTAGTAATTAATAATGGGTCTTAAGAATAGGATATATCAGTTTAAAATCAGACAGACTGTAGTTCTTTATAGTCTACTTCTCCAGCATCATATACTGTATACAATGCTTCACTCATTTCGTCACTAAAGCACTGGTGTACACATCCTGTCCCATTTCTGCATATTTACTGATCCAATTGATATGAAGGAATGGTTTCAGGGGTTGCATTATACAGGGTGGTCCACTGACCGTGACCGGGCCAAATATCTCACGAAATAAGCGTCAAACGAAAAAACTACAAAGTAAGAAACTTGTCTAGCTTGAAGGGGAAACCAGATGGCGCTATGGTTGGCCCGCTAGATGGCGCTGCCATAGGTCAAACGGATATCAACTGCGTTTTTTTTAAATAGCAACCCCCATTTCTTATTACATATTCGTGTATTACGTAAAGAAATATGAATGTTTTAGTTGGACCACTTTTTTCGTTTTGTGATAGATGGCGCTGTAATAGTCACAAACATATGGCTCACAATTTTAGACGAACAGTTGCTAACAGGTAGGTTTGTAAATTAAAATACAGATCGTAGTTACGTTTAAACATTTTATTTCTGTTCTTCCTATGTGATACATCTGCCTTTGTGAACTTATCAGTTTTGAGAACGCAAGCTGTTACGGCGTGATTACTTCTAAATACCACATTAATGCAATAAATGCTCAAAATGATGTCCGTCAACCTCAATGCATTTGACAATCTGTGTAACGACATTCCTCTCAACAGCGAGTAGTTAGACTTCCGTTATGTTTGCACTTGCATTGACAATGCGCTGTTGCACGTTGTTATTCACCAACAGCGGTAACGTAAACCGGCATAATATGCACTATCGCGATGTAACAGCATGCGTTCTCAGAAATGATAAGTTCACAAAGGTACATGGATCACACGGGAACAAGCGAAATAAAATGATCAAACGTACCTATGTTCTGTATTTTAATTTAAATACCTACCTGTTACTAACTGTTCGTCTAAAATTGTGAGGCATATGTTTGTGACTATTACAGCGCCATCTATCACGAGGCGAAAAAAGTGGTCCAACTAAAACATTCATATTTCTTTACGTACTACACGAATATGTAATAACGAATGGGAGTTCCTATTTTTTAAAAAAAACGCAATTGACCTATGGCAGCACCATCTAGCGGGCCAACCATAGCGCCATCTGGTTTCCCCCTTCAAGCTAGACAAGTTTCGTTCTTTGTAGTTTTTTCGTTTGACGCTTATTTCATGAGATATTTGGCCAGGTCACGATCAATGGACCACCCTGTATATTCAGTGTCGCGGTATTTGTCTGGAAAAGCGACATCATTCGGAAGTAATGCCTTACCTTGATTTATTAGACGTGTATAGCTTTTAATATGGATATCGTTAGTAATACTTGCGAACACCTGTAGAACCAAGACCGAATTTGACAGTACCATAGTCGCTGAGATCGTGTTTTTAATATCTGGCACCTTGTTAGTTGGTTGCGTTTCTCTCTCCAAGACACTGTGGTACCACTTGCAAGAAAAAGTTATGAGATTTTTTCGCCCATCGCTGACTTTCGATCACTATTGTTTCTATCACCGGCAGTCAATTATTGGCGAAGTAATATATTTAGTAGTAGGAGATGAGTGATAGCTTCGCCTTGGCCGTATGGCTTATAAAGTATGTGTGTGTGTATGTTCCGACATGTGCAAAGAAAATGATTATGTCCAGGTGTAAGGAAGGTATGAATCTGATATAGAATACTGCCATACCCACAAAGGAAATGAAGGATTTTCTTTTTTATTGGAAAAGCATGTCAAGTCATAAGAATAGTACAGATTTCCAGAGCCATTGCCCTCAGCAGGGGTTATTTAAGATAGTTGGCACATTGTCGAATGTCGTCCAGTTGAGACCGCGATCGTAATGCTTAATTGTAAGTACAGTGATTAAGTATATGTGGCCGGTTTCCTAGGAAGATTCTGTCTGGTGTGTGAGAAGTACATGGCGACGGTGGCCTGTGGCGGGGATGGTTCACGTTTTCCGCTAACGGCAGGAACTGTCCAAATGGTTCAAATGGCACTATGGGACTCAACTTCTGAGGTCATTAGTCCCCTAGAACTTAAAACTAGTTAAACCTAACTAACCTAAGGACACCACACATATACATGCCCGAGGCAGGATTCGAACCTGCGACCGTAGCGGTCTCGCGGTTCCAGACTGCAGCGCCAAGAACCGCACGGCCACTTCGGCCGGCTACTGTCCAAATGTAAAGATCGGTTGGGGTACAGGAATGTAGCTGACTTAACGGTGTCACCCTCTAGACGGCAGAATAGTGTGTGTGTTGTACAGCCTTCGTGATCGCGTGTGTTCTCGGTGGAAATCTGAATGATTCACCACGGACATGTGTTTGCGCTGGACCGTTATTCCCTCCCATGTAAATTATGCTGTTGATTGCTTCTGTGCATTTCCGGTCGTTATTTGGTTGAGAGAACATCGATTGTGGTGTGAGTTGTGGGCATCTAGAAGGTGAAGGATGGAATACAAGTTTTCTGGTTCTCTAGACATAAGAAGTACCTTAATTGACTTTGTAAATTATAAGGATGATTTGTAACCTGTTACATCACCGACATCGGTATTCGCTAGTGGAAATATCAGTTTCCTCTATTTTTTTCGAGTTTTCACGTAAAGATCTTCGCAGGCGAGATAAGTTTCTAGTTACTCAGTAGTTTACAGTATGCTGCATCTCGCTGATGTTTTGGGTTTCTAGAGAAATAATTTCCAGCCTATATCTTCGGAATTCTACTGTGCAAGCGATACTGCTATGCAAACGATTTTGCTGCGTGCTTGATATCCAGAAGTATCTCATAAATGCTACGATATTCTGGCAAAACGTGTGAAAGTGCACATGTTCTTATAATCCCAGAGTCTGGAGATGGGTATAGAAACCAAGCAAGGAAACAGGTCGCGTCCAGCAACAGTAAAGGCGCGTTTATGATGCCACCCCATTGCTCGCTGGCATGGCACAGCGATGATGAATCAAACACAAAGAATCCTACCGCCCCATTTAGCGTGCACCATCGCAGCTCGCGCCCCTTGCTGCCGCTACTCGCTACGATCCTCGGCAGGCGATGATATCAAGCTGGTTTGTGTTTCGCCCTACGACCATCGCCACCCGGCCTGTACTGTGATTGGCTGCTTCAAGGTCCTTATAGCAAAGCGCTGTTTCACTGCTTGTTGCGCACGTGGTACTTTCGTGTCCCATCGCCCACAATATTGTTTGTTGGATGTAGTTTCTGTACAGGCCACAAACCATAGGTGACGATTTGAAGCAAATGATTATTTCAGCCGTTTTTGAACGGAACGCCATCTGGGACCAGACGCACGCAGATCATCACAACCATTTCATACTGGATAAACTGTGGATAGAAGCTGCAGTAAAATGTGGAAAACGTAAGTTGCATTTCAATTTAATTTCATTACACAATACTTTCTTCATTAAACGAACACTGAAACAGTTTCCAACTGGTTGGCTGATTTTTTTCAGTCTCTTCACTGCGGAAAAAGAAACGGGCAATATAATTGTCCATCTCGATTGCTAGCTTTATTTTTCAAGAATTATACAGCTTAACACAAATCATCCGCGGGCAGTGTTGGTACGTTATTAAATTTACAAGTTCAACTACCTAAACGAAAGGTAACGAGTATTTACTTCCGCTCAGCCAGAGCATAAACATTTTCTTAGAGTCCTATCGGAGAGGTGAGTGGTCGTCCTGATGGCTGGAGGGCCCAGTGCAAATGCTGTTGACAGTAACGAATGACTTTTTTTAAACGCCAGTACGTGATGTGTGGTGGCTATACACAACTATACACAATGACCAATGTTTCATTAGAGCTACATGAGGTGCGAGGTGACGACTGTGGAAGACTAGCGCACAATGCAACGTATTGAGGTGCAGTGCGAACCGAGTCCCGACGCTACGTACTGAGGTACTGAGACTGAAAGATTGAGACAGCTCGGTCGGCGGCGGCGCCCTATATGCACGCAGCCCTGGGGGCTTTTCGGCGCGTAGCCTGGTGGCGTGTGGGGGCGTGTCTCGATCTTCTCTTGTCGTAGGCGCGCCTAGTTCATCGCCTGTTATACAGTGTTTCCTAGTGGCGACCAATGTGCTGGCGAAGACGCACGCCGAGACGACTATTTTCAAACATTTTTGTTGTTATTTTAAATTTTAGTTGTGCCCGCCCAAAAGCCACAAGATTTCCGGAATTGTCTAGTAGGCTTCAATATTTATTTTTGTGATTCGTAAAATTCCGCATTTGACGTTTATACAGGGCTATTCAAAAAGAGGGAACTAATTTCAAACATTCATTGCTTCTAAGCTAGATAGATACGCGATTTCAACGTTGAAAACCAATGAAAACAATCTCGATCGCGTTTTGAGATTTTTATACGCGGTCGCTAGTGGAAATATCAGTTTCCTCTATTTTTTTCGAGTTTTCACATAAAGATCTTCGCAGACGAGATAAGTTTCTAGTTACTCAGTAGTTTACAGTATGCTGCATCTCGCTGAAGTTTTGGGTTTCTAGACAAATAATTTCCAGCCTATATCTTCGGAATTATACTGTGCAAGCGATACTGCTATGCAAACGATTTTGCTGCGTACTTGATATCCAGAAGTATCGCATAAATGCGATGCAGATCATCACAACCATTTCATATTGGATAAACTGTGGAAAGAAGCTGCAATAAAATGTGGAACACGTAAGTTGCATTTAATTTCATTGCACAATTCTTTCTTCACTAAACGAACAATGAAACAGATTACTTATTTATGTAAAACATAAGCAGCATATGGTCTGTTGCATAACACAATATTTTATTCATTAAAGAAACGCTTAAACAGATTCCTTATCTCGATAGCTTCAGCAGGAGCTGCATTGTTTCTTCTTGATGGCTGAACTCCAGGAAGTACATCTCTGTACGCCACATTGTTCAGTACATTCTCTTTGTCCACAATCACATTATGTAAAACGCAAACAGCTTTCACAATCAGTTCTGCAGTCTCTACTTTCGTTTCAATTGGTTTGTTTAGTAGTCGCCACTTTGCAGCCGTAATTCCAAAGGCACATTCGACAGTTTTTCTAGTTCGTGAAAGAACTTTGTTGAACTTTTCGTTCGAGCAATCAAGATTTCTCCTGGCAAAAGATTTCATCAGGTGTCTGAGAAGAGGGTACGCTTCATCTCCTATGAAGACAAAGGGGGCTTCAACAGCAGTACCTGGTAGAAAGTCGTCTTCAGGAATGTGAAGCATGACTTTCACCATTTTATCGTACAAAATAGACATCCTGAAAGTGCCTCCGTCACTTTGTTTCCCAAATGCTCCAACTTCAATAAAAGTAAATTTACAGTCTGGATGACACACAGCCTGCAGAACTATTGAAAAGTATTTTTTGTAATTTAAAAACATAGAACCAGACCATTTAGGGCTTACAATTCGTATATGCTTCCCATCAATAGAACCTAGACAATTTGGAAACCTCCACTTCTTGTAAAACATTTCAGCTATTTCTCTGAATTCTTCTTCCGTTGGTGGCTTCATATGCAATGGTTGTAGTGTTTGCCACAACACTGATAAAATCTGTTTTAAAATTTGAGAAACAGTAGTTATTCCTACTCCAAACTCTCCTGCTAGGCTGTCATACGAGTTCACTGTTGCCAAGAACCTGAAATTAAAAAAAAAAAAAAGTTTGTTACTTTCCACTGTGTATTTATGTAACTACATTCTATACTTAATAGAATTGGTTATTCTTTAAAGTTTCTGCAAAGATATTTTTCCTCTTATTTCAGCAGTCTGGGATGTTAAGAAAAAGTGGAAAAGTCTTCGACAGCAGTACAAAGAAAGGCTGAACGCGCTTCCTAGACACGCCTCAGGCGGTGCTGCTCACACGGCTCCAGTACAGTGACCGTATTTCGAGGCTAAGACGTTCTTACGAGATAATTTTGAACCTAGAGCGACAAGTGGGAATTTGGATCCCGAGGAAACCAGCGATACGACTGAACACAACAGCGAGTATAGTTCTCATTTTGATGAAGCTCATAGGCAACCAACTAACATCTTTACCGTCACCACTTTCACTAGTGTCTTCTGATCGCGCTGAGACACCACCAGACTCTACATCTGCTGAACGTAGTGCCCATAGGAAGAGACCACGACCTGTAGACCCAATTGCAATTCACGTGATAGAAATTGAAAAAGGAGAAGTTGCGTATGCGAAAAGAAAAAGAGTCGCTGTTATCAGAAAAAAACGATGAAGATGTTGCTTTCTTCATGTCTCCTCTTCGTCACGTGAGACCCATGACTCCTTTCGACAAAATGTCGTCCAGAATAGATGCGCTGAAACTAGTTATGGAAAGAGTATACGGATCTTCAGATCGAAGTTACAGAGGATTCGATGAAGCTTCGCAACGGTATATACGAGGCCTGTTCAGAAAGTAAGCTCCGATTGATTGCCAAATTGAAACCACAGTGAACATCAGAAATGTTTTACTTGTAACAATTAGCTACACCTTTCAGCTACTTCTCTACGTAGTCGCCGTTCTGACTTAGACTTTTGTCATAGCGTTGTACCAACTTTTCAATAGCCTCATCATAGAAGGCAGCCGCCAGTGCTTTCCGTCAATTCTCCACGCTGGCGTACACCTCGTTGTCTGTGTCAAAATGTTGTCTTCAAAGACAGCGGTTCATGTGACCAGAGATGAAACTCAGGGGGAGACAATTGTGGACTGTATTGTGGGTAATCTAACATTTCCATTTGAAAACGATGCAGGAGCATCTTCATTGCCCCTGCAGAATGCGGCTGAGAATTGTCTTGAAGAAGAAACAGCACGACAGTTATGTAATGTTAGCTGCATAGCTTCAGGCGAAATTTCTCACCAGGCCCTCGTACTTGGCGGCAGACACTATTTTCTAGACATCTTCACGCACTCACTGCGAGCTCAGAAATGAGAAGAGCGACGTGATGCTAACTGGGGTTATACTAGAGACACTACCCAACACATCTGTGCAAAGCTTTATCGGATTTTCATAGTCGTTTCCATTTCGCGACCGATCGGAGCTTACTTTCTGAACGCCCCTCGTGCATATTCATCCATCTACTTCAAATATTAATACTGAGAATGGATCCATTGTATTTGGAACGGGAACAGCACTTACAAGGGAACCTCCCCATCGCATCCCCCTCAGATTTAATTATAAGTTGGCACAGGGGATAGGCCTTGAAAAATTGAACACAGATCACTCGAGAAAACAGGAAGAAGTTGTGTGGAACTATGAAAAAAATAAGCAAAATATACAAACAAAGTAGTCCAGGCGCAACATAGGCAACATCAAGGAACGCATTAACTCAGGAGCGCTGTGGTCCCGTGGTTAGCTTGACCAGCTGCAGAACGAGAGGTCCCTGGTTCAAGTCTTCCCTCGAGTGAGAAATTTACTTTCTTTATTTTCGCAAAGTTATGATCTGCCCGTTCGTTCATTGACGTCTCTGTTCACTGTAATAACTTTAGTGTCTGTGTTTTGCGACCGCACCGCAAAACCGTGCGATTAGTAGACGAAAGGACGTGCCTCTCCAATAAGAACCGAAAATATTTGATCGCAAGGTCATAGGTCGACCGATTCCTCCACAGGAAAACACGTCTGACATATTATATACGACACTGGTGACGGCATGTGCGTCACATGTCAGGAATATGTTGTCGACCCACCTAACTTGTACACTTGGCGAATGGGTAAAAAGGTTCTTCTACCTTGCCCGATTTAGGTTTTCTTGTGGATGTGATAATCACTCCCAAAAAGTGATGAAAGCATAAGAGTTTGTCACATAAACTGCAACAAATGAATGCAACTGTTTCACAGTCGCGCCATTTTCCGTGTGCTCTGTCCAAACATATGTTTTTAACGTTTGTTTAGGTGTAGCGTCCCCATACTATGGTGCAGTTACCTCGCATCGGACGGACGGACGGACAGATAATAATTGTCTGAAAATAAAAAAATTAACTTTTCACTCGAGGGAAGACTTGAACCAAGGACCTCTCGTTCCGCAGCTGCTCACGCTAACCACGGGACCACGGCGCTATTGAGCTCACATTCTCCTTGATGTTTCCTATCTAGCGCATGGACTACTCAGTTTGTATATTTTGCTTATTGTTTTCATAGTTCCACACAACTTGTTCCTGTTTTCTCGATTGATCTGTGTTCAGTTTTCCAAGGCTTATCCACTGTGCCAACTTATATCTGAATCTGAGAGGGGTGCGATGGGGAGGTTCCCTTGTTAGTAACCAACATTGCACAGTTAATGGTGTACAAACTTAAAGCACAGGTGAGTAGATAACTGGTGGTACAGACTACGATCGCCCAGGTGAAACGAAAATAAGTTTTGTGAATGTCATGGACCCGCATTACAACCGAGCTTAAAAAGGGAACTAAATAAACCTTGTCACATTATAAAGCACTTTTGTAATGTAGTTGGAATTGGTTAAAATAAAATAAAACTATCAGAAATGTATTTATTGTTGTTTTTATTTGTAGCTATCGTGTTAGTCTTTCGTATCCCTGTAATTCAAAATCATGCAACAGAAATATATTGTCATTAGTAATTAGGTGTAATATTTTTTAAAGTTATAGTTACATCTAAGTTATAAATTTTACTATTAGGGCAACCCTATGCAGATGGCAGATGTAGTACATAAAGTAGATATAAATAAAGTCTGACGAATATTACCTCAGAGTGAGTACCAGGCGCTCCTCCACAGGAATTGCATTAAAATGTTGGGCTGAATCTTCATCTGTTTAGCTAGTCCTGGTTCGATGAAATTTAGAATGTACTGGAAAGTTTCTTGCGACATTCGTAAATGTCTCAAAAAGCGATCTGGATAGTTTCTGAGCTGTTGGTAATACTTGTGAAAGTATCCGTAGTGAGGACGTTCAGCATTCAAAGGGTGCACTCCGTACTTCCTCTTCCTTCTCCTTTCCAACAACCACATTTTTGTAGCGAACGAATCACTGCCACTGTCGTCAGACGATGTGGAGAACATGTTTTACGCTTGACGCCACTTTCCTGTACTGTAACAGCTGAAGGATGAACACACACGGCGAGCAGCGAGGCGCCTGCAGCGACATGCGACAAGGCTGCCGGCGACGAGCGAGGTCCCGTGTGCCAGTAGCCAGCTGGCAGCTGCGAGAAGGCAGCGTAAACGTACCCTTATGCCCTTTTGCCAAGGAGAACAGACCCAGCCCTTATACAACAGTTTGGACAGTGACCTCGGTCGGCTGAGAGCGTTCTCGTCATGCCTTGGGCCAGTGTGTGTGCGGGGGCAGATGGCTTGTGACTGTCGGCTGAGGTGGATGACCTACCAATTTCGCGGTAAATATCTATATACAGTCCATGTGCTTATGATGTCTGCCTTCGTGGTATATGTACAGGTGACTGGGGTCGATACTTATATGCAGGATGCAGAAGGTATGATTTTGTATGGCGCAGGGTACGAATTGTGTGTTTACTACATCGATACAGTATGTGGTGTTACACAGCCGGGTTGGAGATCGGTTTATTGCTGAAATATATAAGCTTTCCTACTGTCACAGGCTCGAATCCTGCCTAGGGCATGTGTGTGTGTGATGGCCTTAGGTTAGTTAGGTTTAAATAGTTCTAAGTTCTAGGGGACTGATGACCTCAGATGTTAAGTCCCATAGTGCTCAGAGCCATATAAGCTATCCTCGACAGTGGCAGAGCATTGTAATTGAGGAAGTGTCTTTCCGTATTTCATGATCTGTAGACCACTTTTGCAAGGTTTAACTGTCAGTGCAATATGGCGACCTGTACAAAATAGTTTTGCCACTGAAAGTCTCATCTGCAGAGAAAAATGGCGGACAGTGCTCCCATACCAGCAGCATCAGTAATTTGACGGGTAAATTCAGTAAAAGACAAACAGATTGCTCCATTTATTCACGAGACATCCTTTCTGCTGTGGCACAGGAGCCTCTACAGAATGATTAGAACAAGATGGGGGCAAGCTATCTACAGAAAGTTCTGAGAGTAAGTTCTTCGTTCAAGTATTCACCTATATGCAAGTGACCATCCATCTCTGGTGTGATGCGGTTCCTTATCTGCCATTGTGGCATTAGGGCGTTCCAAACCAGCTGCTGTAGGACACAGAAAATTCCAGCCATTTTTCTCTCCCGTAGGACAGTTCTTCGAATTCTGTTTGCATAACAGTTCTCATTTTCCTGTCTGTGCTTCGACAGTGCTGTCTTTCCAAACAGCAAGAATGCTTTTATGATTAATGGTGTCTTTTCATGCTTTTCAATGACGTGATGAAGGCTTTTAATGGTGAAAAGTTTACCTTTTCTGAGAATTTTGTTGAAAGCAGGATGTAACGATTTCCAGGAAGGGTAACTTGGTATGCCTCGTTAGCACCATCAGGAAGAGTGCATATGGTGTTTTTTCTGAGGTATTGTCCTAAACAAATAATGTTAGGACAAGAATTTATATACAGACAAGCTGAAACATCACGAAAGATCCTACAACAAGAGATACGACCGTTAACTATTTCTTCGACACTTTACGAGAGCGAGACTTGGCTGTTATTTATATAGCCATGTGACGTCAGTATAACACTGACAAGCTTTTACCTGCGCCTGCGATGGCGACCTGCTTTGCATACATCTCCCCCGCCCGGTGTTGGACCGGTACCTACGAACGCTATGCGTCTCCCAGGGTGGCACAGCTACTGCCTGTGACAACTGAAATTGTTTAAGTAAACAGTGCATGCAAAATAAAGACTTGCGTCCATCCTATCAAGTAGCCCTGCACAGACTGAGTCCTTTTCTCGTCAACATTTTCCCGCCATTTTCTTAGGTTTTTGGAGGTAGCCCAAGTGACCTTTTTCCACCGAAATTTGATTTTCCCGCCATTTTCTGGTGGATGGGGGGGGGGGGGGGGTATGTCAGTGGAGGTAACCCAACTGAACTATTTTCCCGCCAAAATTTAACTTCCCACCCTGATGTCATTGCGATGTTGCCACTTCTATCTCCATCATCTTGTATCAACCATGTTGAATAAATCTGGCAACAATGCAGAGTGACGACATGCCCTCCTTGTACCCCTACTTCCGTGCTCCAGTTCAGCATCGATTGAATCTTGGTCGATGGACATCAATCGCTAAACTCTCTGCCTTCCATTCTACGTGATGCGTCTGTCACTCGTACTTCATCACTCCACCAAAATGTACAGGTTCGTAGCTGTTGTACAAGGGACTTATAAAATTAACCCTGATAAGGAACACAAGTCATAACATATATCATTTGGATTTAAAATAAGTCTGAAGACTGGATCACTTTCAAATCTCACGTTTCTCGTTATGCACCCTTAGGATCCTGTAATAGGAATTGTGAAACCGTATGTATAAAACTTTCTGTATGTCTATCTTTTCAGAGATGGTTGCGGCACTCGGCTGTTCTGTGCAGACTGTCAAATTAAACACCCTTTAGCTGTCTAATTTCCAAACTGCTATTTTATTGGGCTACCAGGTTCGGTGATTTATTATCCCATCATAAGGTCCCCTGAGCAACGTGTAGGAAGATTCCAACCTCGGTTCTGGTCAAAATAGGGGAACTTTGAAGTGGTCACTGTATCATGCAGTAATCTACAGATAGCAGTCATCGAATGCTGGCCTCTATTTTGACTGGAACCGAGGTTCGAATCTTCGTACCTGTCGGTCATGGGACTTGAAGATGCCGTAATAAATCGCTGAAACTCCTAGCCCAATAAAATAATAGTTTGGAAATTGGACGTGTGAAAGGTGCTTGATTTCACAGAATATAAAACCTTCTGTCAGATTAACACCGTTTGCTAAACCGGGAGTCGGGTCTGATGCCTTTCCTTCTGTGGGCAGTAGTTTTACCGACAGAGCTACCAATTTATCATACGTTTACTCCTGCTAGTAAACATCACGCAAGCTGCTAAACTAGCATTATTGGAGGAAGGAATACTGCGGAAAAATGACTAAGCCACCGACCGCTTAGGAGATGGTTGCTACAACATATCGGAATCTCTGAGGCAGAGTGTAGAGTTCTTGGGGCTTCATGGCCGTTTAAAACACTTAGTCTGCGCGGGACACGAATCGGAACCACCATTTTTGTTCAGATTTCTTTAGTCTGTTTCAGATTTAAGATATGCAACTTTTTAATGGTTTTCTGATATAGTGTTTCTGTCCACCAACATGAAGTGCTCCTTGAGGAGTGACCCAAATTTTCCCTTCGTGATGTGTACTCCCTTACTCCCTACAGTCTCTCGGTGAATTTCACGTTAGCCATCCACCCATTGGCTTCAGACATCAAACTAATGCCTGCTGCCGATGCCGCCTACTTGCTCCCATACCCCAACCCACTTCGTGCCTGCTTACTGTTTTGACTGAATGTCTCTTCAAACTCCATAGAACTGATGTTCCACTGGTCTTTAGGTGCATTTAATAGGCTTTTAACTCGAGTTCCCCAAGTGCAGGTGTCCTACAGACTCAGCCCATAGATACAAACTATACATATTTCTTTACAAAGGGAAGCAACTTCTTGCAGCTAGGAACCCATATCCGTCAGTCGGTCACAAATAGCTTGGGAAATCCTACTGTTACGCTTCTACAACCCTTATGATTCATGAGAGGAGTTATTATTTGACCCTGAACCGATTTATTGTATGGAGAACTGTGATCAAAATTTGCTTTCAGAGACAGAAAAGTAATCTGGATAATCTGCTTTTATTGTTATTATTATTCTTTAGTTACTGCTTTGATTTAATAATTATTATTATTACTGATTCAAGGAACCATTGGATTATTATTGTTCAGAGGATATGGGCATGGTAGACTAGAAACCTGCTGCTGCACACTGACTGTAAGCTGGACTCGATGTCTCTGGCGGTCGTCGAAATGCGTGCTGAATCTGCAGGAATCTCAGTCTACGTTTACCTACGGTCCGTCCAATTCTCCTTTTTATGGAAGCCTGTCCGTCGAAGTGGATTTGTTTAAAAGTCTTTAAATTAATGTCCGTATAGAGTTTACAGGTTCGAGCTTCCACAGTGCAAAGAAAAATCTCGCAAGCATGTACAAATATTTGAAAATGTGAAACCATAAGATGGAAAATAATTTACGCAATATACCTTGTTTATGCTGCCGAGAAATTGGTTTATTGGCTATTATTCTTGCAGAAAATCGGAACGTGGCTTTCAATTAAAGATGGCGGTCTCGCAACATTGCTTTCTCTCTTAGGCAGTAATACATTCGTCCATACTCATTAAGATCAGAAGCAAGTCTATATATTTTCACAATAGTTAACGTCGAACCAAAGCTCTCTTAGTTCAAAGAATAGAGAGAGCGTCAGCGATAAAGGTGCTTTCTCGCAGTCAGTTGCCCGCGAGTACGCTTCAAGACCAAAACTTGGGCACTATTGTATACAGTAACCGCATACTTTTACTTCCAACGTACGTGTTAGTTTTGGAGCGCTTTGGAAGGAATTATAATTACTAGTGATGGGCTAAACTGCGATTTTCCGATATCAGTGATTTCTGTGAATGCTACCTTGCAGTATCTGTTAACTGTGATCTGTTGCAGTTAGGGAACATAGGTCGTGCATTCCTCCGCCACTGCTATTTCTGCGATTTCTGCTACTTCCGCTAGTTCGTATTTAGAAAATGAATTCTAACATATTGTTTTGTTCACAGGTACCTGAACTACATTTCAGTCACTCAGTAAAAGCGTTTCGATGGACTTAATTACTTCAGTGAGACCGTTCTTGCAAATGTGATATTCATTATAGCAAATATTAGCAATCTACTCTGTCAATTATATTGCTAGTAATTAATGACAGCAAAAATTGTTTAATAATCCTTGTGTTTTTGCAGACACAGTTCTGACTCTGATTACTGGTTGCTGTACGTATCTATCCACATCAAGGCTGTTTTTGAGAGAGAATCGTGAAGATTCAAGACAGCTCTTAGAGGATTTGCAGTTTAAAAGTGAAATAATTGTGAAATAAGTGTGTGAATGATTAAACTGTGTTTTATTGAAGTTGTTGTACGATTTTAAAGGAATAATAAATGTCAAATACAGTGAGTGAATAATAAAAATCTCATTTTCCACATGTTTAAGCCGTCCTATACCCATAATCCATAATTTTCCGCCACTTACTTATTGGTAAACACTTGTTGGTGAGTGACATGCCGCTCCCCCCCCCCCCCCCCCACCCCCCCTTTCTCCACAATCTTGGTGTGACACTGACCTGTAACATATCCCGAAGTCTACAATATGCATTTTGAGGCTGTTGATATGAAAGTGGGAAGTACAGATCTTCCAGTTAAATCAGGAATAGCTTAAGTGCATTACTTGAAAGTAACACAGGAAAAGCTTACTTATGTAGGTGGTAGTTGTGTCGGCAAAAAGTTCTTGTGTCTGAAGTTGCCATGTAGAACACCAGGTGTAAAACTTTTCTCCCGAGTCTTGAACTGTGTCGGAACAAAAGTGAGGCAATCATATGATTGTTTTCATTTCTCTACACTTATACAGATGTCTGAGTTCTGCTGTGTTAACATTGCAAAGTCCTGTAGGCATGTGGAGTATTAACCAAAACTGTCATATTGGAAGCAGAATCAAACACATTTGTTACGTTACTTGATATTTTCAGGAGAAAAAGGCAATGTTGCTTCTTATTAATATAATACGTTCAGAGTCACAGCAGTATTTGACCAACCCATAACTGATGCTGAATGTGCACGTCGTCATATAATACGAAGGGCTTATTTCAATAGTGGTACAAGTCCATTACCTCCACTTTTCTGTCTATAATGCTTCTGAAATTAGTGATCCAAACAAACATAAATAAAGGTTCATCTCTAGCAAGAAGCCATATGCTTGAATATTTCTGGTATCTCAAATGCAGATTTGTCAGCGCTCATGTAACTTTACGACTCTGTATCTCAAAATGAACAAAAATGGACTTGTACCACTATTGAAATAAGCCCTTCATATGCACACACAGCACATCGATCTCGTGAGGCACAAGGCTCTCATAACGAAGTACGTACGTCGGTCAACAGATGACACTAGGAAAAGTATGTTAACTGCGCTTTTTAGTTGCTACTTGCGACTCTTAGTTGCGATTTGTCACAGAAATCGCAGTTTGACTCGGTAGCGAATAGCGTAGTATGAACTTTGCTCAACAGATGGCAGTGCTAACTGCGCTTTTTAGTTGCTACTTGCGACTCTTAGTTGCGACTTGTCACGGAAATCGCAGTTAGACTGGATACCGATCGCAGAGATGGACGTAGTACGAACTTTGGCCAACAGATGGCACTGTTAACTGCGCTTTTTAGTTGCTATTTGCGACTTTTAGTTGCGACTTGTCACGGAAATCGCAGTTGGACTCCATAGCGTACCGCAGAGATGGACGTAGTACAAATTTTGGCCAACAGATGCCACTGTTAACCGCGCTTTTTAGTTGCTACTTGCGACTCTTAGTTGCAACTTGTCACTGAAATCGCAGAAAGCAGTGGTAAATTCGACCAATAGATGGCTCACGTGTTTGAATATGAAATAATACTTGCGACTGCTAACTGTGACTGAAATCGCAGTTAGATTCTGTAAAGTTGCTACTGTGATATCTGTGACTTCCCAGTCACTGTGATTTCTAACAGATACGCGATTTCCTGCCCACCACTAACAATTACTATTCACGTCCGCCTCCGCAGTCCCAGAAGATAATCCCTTGGAGCTTAACGCTTGCTACTGCGGCCGTATGAGAAACGATTAAAATAGGCAGCAGCTCTGAGGGGAGCCCGTTCTGTGGACCACCAAGGTCAACCCTCTAACTAAATTAAAACAGCAGTCCTGAGCTGCACAGCAATTGAATCCATATTAGCATGTAACAGACGGTCCTGAGCTGCAGAACAATTGAATCCATATTAGCATATAACAGCAACATCTGTGGCAATATCACACGTGCCAACAGGGGTTTGACTGATCTACGCACTATTCAAAACCCACGAATATTCAATGATCAGCTACAACAATTCAAATGAATTCAACAGCTGTCCAGCTGATCTGAGCTGCACGTAAAACAACTGGTAAATTTAAACAACAAGCACCTACACAGATAACGAACACAATGACTGCCTAGCTGATCTGTGGAGCAATTACACCCACACGACAATTTAATCACAACTGCAGCGACCTAAGCTAATTCACTGGTCACCCAGCTGACCCTCACAGCACTTACAATGGCGTTAACATTCGAAACGAAGTCCAGAGCCATAAGACAACCGTCAAACAATTCCGTTCAAGGAACGGAAAATCCAGCAAAACAACCTCGACGTATCCCACAGCACCACCTACCGAAGCACAGCCTCGAACAGCCTTCATTCTCCGTGCAGCCGCCGGAGGTCCACATGTCTCCTACCCTACACAAGAGTCATTACCTGCTTACCCTGCGAGTGACAGACCGAACCAGTAGGCCTTTCAAACTACTTCTCTAACGACTCGAGCCGAAAAGCGAGAGATACGCCTGCGGCAAGTGGCATACGGCACAGCACGTAGGAGAGCGTGTCTTCTTAGATTCACCGCGTCGCCGCACAATACACACAGCTCTACACCGAGAACCACCAGCCACTGGATTTCAAAGAAGACTGGTGGTAATAAATATAAATAATACCGACAACCAGTTTAAGAAGACACCCTAATAAAATGCTAACAAGAATACTTTATAGAGCTGTAGAATACCCGGTGGAAGTCGATTTCAGTGAAGCTGTATTTGTGCTCCGAAGAAATGTACAGAAATGCATGACAACAATGGCACAACAATTTATCTTGGGTGACAGGCGTAGCCAGGTTGATAGCAGGTACAAACTAAGAGGAATATTTTGAAAATCTTGAAGGGAATACACTCTTTGACGTTCCCGAAAGCTAAGAAGGATCAAATGCAATAAAGGAAAGCTTATACACAACTTGGGCCGAATTCAAACTGCAGTAATAACAATGTGAAGATATAAAAGATAGACTTATTCTGTAAGTGCGTCCACTGGGCTGGCAGTACAAGGAACCAAGGAGAAATCTGGAAAGGATATTACATCAGTGGACACTGAAGGAATGAGATTAGAATATTAGTCACTAAAAGTGGAAAATGTGTTATCTCCCAGCAAAACAACTGACGATGGCTAACACAGATAGGATATAAACTGCAGACCGGAAATGCGAATAAAAACGTTTCTACACTACTTCACATAAAAATGCACATCTTGGGCTACATATAGAATTTACACAAAATACGATATTTGATTTGCAAGCATATATAATTTACGCACCAAGGTGGCGCCATCGAATAATATCCAGGTCAAGATAGCACGTACTGGCGTGAAATGACCACTTCACGGAGATAGCGCGTCATAAACATTTACTAATGATCATTAAAAACGTATACTGATGCTATCAGAACACTCGCGGTGGCCACAAACCCCTTGCCATGTACTTGCGACATTTAAAACTACATTTACGCCTCGGCGGAATGTTATGTACACTCATGCACAAAAGTATCCGAACGACCTGACTTGCATTTCGCCTGATTCGCATTCAACCCGCATAACGCGACTGTCTAGCACGTTCTCTAATCGCTCCTCGGTACAGTCTTTTGACTATTGAAAATGGTTCCAACAAGTCACCACTAGAAAACACTACTCTGTATCGCAATAACTCAAGATGTAAAGTAATGCCACGGTACTACAAATATCAGTGAACACCTTATCACTGATAATACTGTCCTTAAGGCTTGTAAGCACACATTTATTACAATAAATGACATACCTAAAACGTTACCGCTCTCATTATTACATCAGATAGGTAATGCACGCAGTACGTATTCATGATTTCCTCTTCAAAGTAACATACCTTAATTATTTTTTAACACAAAATGAAATTAAAAATTTAAGTTATTAACGTGCAGCTAGTTGAGAATGTGTATGAACTTCAATTGACACGACGAACCGTCTCGTTCTGCATATGGATTCAAAACTAGGTCATGCAGACTAAGATTCCGTGACGGACGGAAACTAACAGTCATTCCTGACTAGGCATACAGAGAGTGATATACCTCGATTTTAGACTGTATCAGTTAGTAAATATCAACTTTAAATTACATAACGTAAACATTTTTAACGAACGGGATATCCTACCCAGCATCTATTCTCCCTGTTAATGAACTACGACAGATGTTAAATATTGCTTCTTCACAAGTAACTTACTTGAAATGCCGTGAGGTAAAGCTTTGTGTTGGACAAGGGTTCGAACACAGAACTTAATCTTATTGATATCGATGCACAATCAAGTGTGACTTATCTGAATTTCTCGGCGGTAGCTAGATGTTTTAACTGAAATGATGAGATGAAACATTAATTTTTTCCTTCCCAGGATTCCAACCCAGCACCTATCGCTATTATATTCTAGAGAAAGCCTGCCGGTGTGGCCGAGCGGTTCTAGGCGCTTCAGTCTGGAACCGCGCGAACGCTACGGTCGCAGGTTCGCATCCGGCCTCGGGCATGGATGTTTGTGATGTCCTTAGGTTAGTTAGGTTTAAGTAGTTCTAAGATCTAGGGGACTGATGTTAAGTCCCATAGTGCTCAGAGCCATTTGAACCATTTTCTAGAGAAAACGAACGTTAAATATGGGTTTGTTACACAAGCAGCGACATGTGAGAATGTTCGAACTAGAAATAATATGACGAAGTGTTCAATGCTGACTGGGAATCGAACCCCAAACATATCGTCTCTAGTTCAATCAGGTACAAGGAAAATAAGAGCCCTGTTCCTTTAAATGGCTATCGGTTCATCAAATAAAATAAAATTTTCTAAAGTAAGTAAGTTCACTGGTGGCGGTATTTCTGTTTACCATGACTTCCGCCTATGTCATTTCCCAACGTAAACCGGCTCTGCCCAAATGGTAATGAAGGAACGTGCTGTTTAATGCGGATTCTAGATTATAAAGTCTTTCTCTTCAGGTTACCAGAGGTAAAGTAAATCTGTTTGTACCTCTTAAAAGTAAATTCCTGAACCCACGCATTGCACCTGTGATAGTTCGTTCCGCCAGACTATTGTGGCCACATTTCCCAGCCCCAGAAGTGTGCTGTAACGGATGATGTGCTTAGTTGACAACATTAGTAACGGTGGAAAAAATGCGAGTCTATTAATTAGTTGAGTGGAAGCAAGCTTCTGACGCGGAGATTATTCTATTTTCATGTCAGTAGGATGTAAAGACCCGATGTGAACTCATTTTGAAATTTTCACTAAGTCAGTAAGTTTCTTAGTTTAAGAAAATCTACTGTGAAGTGTGAAGTTAGCGGATAATTCGATTATTATCGCCATTATTACTATCATTTTCTTCATACCGCTGCTGGAAGACATGTGCTTGAAGATCATTTAATGCCTTTTGGTCATTATAGAAGTAGTTGCCCAAGAACAGGTACTTTCCTTGTCTACGGAATCTTTTTCGTGTTAAAAACAAACATTAGCAATTACTCGTAGATTACTTTACGATTAAAATGATTGATGAAGACGATACTTGATAACAAAAACCCACTGCCTTTCTTCATTTACTTGCGCCTAGAAATGGATGTCGAATACTGCCAAACCAAAAGTTAGGAATCTTACTGCCTTCCGATATACGTCGCTGTCAGTTCTTCCATATGATTTGGTGGACGTGACCTGTTTCAAATTGTGTATGACAGAGAATGTTTTAGAAAATCAATTGCTTTCCTTTGCAATAAACAGAAAGATTTTCATTCTGTGCTATCCAAGTTCCAAATTTTCACAATATTAGTTCAAATTTAATATTCGCTTCTACAATGTAGGAAAGTATTTCACAGTTGCCAAAGCCGCATCTGACTCATTGATGTTACACTTAGTCACTGACCATAAATTCTAGATCAGAGTGACACCATAGTGCAATGCTGCACAACAGGTAACGCCTCTTTTCGCTGCTGACAAGCAGTTTTGGGTTTCTAGGAACACATAACTTGTAACCTCCCCGGAAAATTTTGAAAGGACAATAATTAAATGTAAATGGTCATCGTGCTAAATGTAACCTCCCAGCAGATTTTTACAAGACAATATAAATGTTAATGTGAATAGAGGCAAGTGTAACCTTCCCGCAAATAATGTAAATGACGATAATTTCCCCGCAAATAATGTAAAAGACTATAATTAGATGTTAATCGGAATTGAGCCAAATGTTGCTGAGCTCCCGCAAAACATCGTTAAATCAAAATAAAAGCGACTGCACCTTCGCTACAAAAATATTGAAAAATAATGGCCCAATCTAAACTCGACACAAAAATTGAGAAATGAACATGAATCATTAAACCCACAATAATAGGGCAGCAGCGCTGACCTTAGGCCCTGTGCAACAATTAATCTGATAAATTGATTCTGGGAGGAAAAGCATAGGAAATATTGTTTCAATTGCAATGATTCTTTTCTTAAAAACGGTTGCTTTGAAAACAAAATTATTATTAGGGCATTTCTTGAACAAATTAATTACAATTAACATACATTACATTATCTGATGTGCGCAATGCTGCTTCATTACCTTATTTAACAATATACCTCGTCCCGAACCTTGACCAGAGACCCATGTCGACGCCCGCCGACTCCTCACACACAACTCCGACTGAGTACAACTTGCAACTGCAGCTCTCGCGCGGTCAAGCGCAGACTAGCAACGATAAACAACTCTCTGGTCAGAGATTCTGTCATGCCTCGCCATCGCTGGTACTGAATACATACGCGTTTCATAACCCTCCACTGGGGGGGGGGGGGCAAAAATTAGGCAGCGATGGTGAGTCATTTGGACTTGCCATGAGCAACAAATTTTTTCTTAACTAATTAACTTTACAATCACAGAATATACAGATGTAGAACATGAAGTAAATGTGGTGCACATGCACCGAGTACAAAGCATATTAGGCAATAACAAAATGTATATACAATGAGTACAAAACATATTAACAAATGACATAAGTGCACACGCACTGAAAAACTCTTTAGCATTTTCACATCAAGTAAATATAATGGCAAAAAATCATGTTGACAAGTGACATAAGTGCACATGCACTGCAGTTCAGAACATATCGGCGAATCACAAAATGTATATACAATAAGTAGAAATCATGGTAGAAAAATGATAAAAGTGCACACTCACTGTAGTTCAGAATATATCGAAAATAATGTATAAGCCATGAATACAAATGATGTTAGCAAAAAAATGATTTTCATTATGTTACAAGAAATAGGATAGGAAAGGGAAGGATTGCATCATGGTTGTAGCACTTTAGGTTGCACGCAGCTGCACTGAAAGTCCATATCTTTCCACAGAAGTACAACACCAAGTGAGACAATCTGAAGTTCTTTTCCCAGAAGAGTTTATCAGCGTAGCCAAGACACTGAAATGTCGTAGTCATATTCCATGTTATCATTTTGGCAGTACATCAGGTACACCAAGCAGTGGGACCATAATAACGTCTCCATCGCTCACGGTGGTGGACAGCATGTCGTGTCAACACCACGCTCTTACAAGGCACACCAACGTAGAATTAGTGCAAAAACCAAATATAGTGCTCCATGATCAAGAGCATATACAGGACAAATGGATATTGCAGTAATTCAGGGTAGTTAGGTCAGAAGGTGAAGGACATTAAGTCACATACTAGTCTTCATTGGGAATTACATTAGTAGTTTGCGGCATTCATAGCCGTTATTGAACATTTCTGTACCATGTATGTAGTACTACAGAAAAATGTTCATAAATTGTTTTACAGAGAACATTGGCACTCATTGCCTAATTACAAATCACCAGTAGTCATTCGTTGTACAGAGAACATTGAAATTCGTTGCCTAATTACAAATCATCAGAAGTCATTAGTTTTACAGAGAACATTTTACAGAGAACATTGGCATTCATTCCGTAATTACAAATCATCAGAAGTCATTAGTTTTACAGAGAACATTTTACAGAGAACATTGGCATTCATTCCCTAATTACAAATCATCAGAAGTCATTACTTAAAACAGGAGGTAGTCAATAACATAGTATTACAGAATAATGTTGACAATAAATCATTGGTCATCCCAATACGGTAATCAGTAGCATTCATTTCCCGGTTACAAAGCATTATTAATTAATCATTGGTCATCCCAATACAGTAATCAGTAGCATTCATTTCCCAGTTACAAAGCATTATTAATTAATCATTGGTCATCTCAATACAGTAATCAGTAGCATTCATTTCTCAGTTACAAAGCATTATTAATTAATCATTGGTCATCTCAATACAGTAATCAGTAGCATTCATTTCCCAGTTACAAAGCATTATTAATTAATCATTGGTCATCCCAATAGAGTAATCAGTAGCATCTCAATACAGAAATCAGTGGTCATATCAATACAGTAATCAGTAGCATTCATTATTCAAGTGACATACTATTCAGAGCTAATCAGTATTACTATGAACCCTCTTAAACTGGTATTATTATTTCGGACTGGTAATACATTTTTTTTGTTAGCAGTGCATTGCTTTGGGTAATTATAGGGGAAAGCAAGAAGAGAGAAAAAATTTGCTTCTGGGTTGTTCCTGTAAGTGAAGATGTGTAACGTCATTCGTCATGAGTCAGCTGTAGCAAGGTTATGAAACAAGTAGAGTATATGTAATCAGATTCATAAATGACATAGATTTAATGAACAACTGCTTATAGCACATTAATTTCATAAATAATTCCTCCTGCAAAAATATATAAAAAAATGGATTATTAAGCTGAAAGAAGAAACGCATTTTATGCTGAAAAGTAGTGAATTTCGAATTAACAGGTAGTGAAATGTGTATAAAAATGTGTTCCATAGCTGTCCTTTCCAAAACCTTCAGTCATTATACTATGCAATATAACACCTGCTGTCAAAGCGAACTGCAACAAATACTTAAATGACTACATAGTATAAACACATAACTTCCACATTATCCTCATCTCTAAAGAAAAAACTTCATTATCCATCACTTCATTATCTATATTATCATACCTCCATTATTATCATCACCTGTAAAGAAAAACTTCATTATCCATAGTAGCATATTCTTCATCATTATTCATCAGCATTCATTATCATCTGCAAAAAAAAATCACTTCATTACTCATTACATAACTATTCCTTATCTCTAGCATATTCCATCACTAAAACTAAGATTTGTAGTTCAGTCTGACAGCCTGCATCAATCGCCTTGTATTCTGAAAGAAAAAATTAGTTAAGACTGCTATCATACGATGTGTATAGTATATTCTTGTTAATGCTTGTTAATCCTGATCCATTTACTCTTCCTCACGAGGTTTGCATCTTCTTTCGATCATTCCGAAGGTGAAATTCCCATTTCTGTTTAATTTCTTTCTTTCACGCATCATTTCTTTCTGAAATTGATGAACAGAGATTAATGTCTTGCATTTAAATCATATACTCACTAAATAATGATTGGTTTATGGTAACATAATTAAGCATACAGCATAACATGACAGAAAACGTAATATGTGAAAAACTTATATAGTGTTCAGAGGCAAAAATGTACTCAGTGTAACACAATGTAACAGTAAAGTAGTGACGATGTTGAGATATCATAAGGCAAAATGTCAAAGTCAACTGGTGTTTGCTATATCTTAACTATTTCATAGTGCATACAAACAAAACATGAAACAATCGTATATACATAAGAAAGACAAAAAATGTGACGTTCGTTGTGTTCAGCTTGTCTGTTGTGTAGTTAATAGAGGCGAGAATTAAAGACTTTAATGGAGAGACAATTTAATAAAATTAATATGTCACTAGATAACATTGCATAATTATTCATAAGATACGTAAGTTTCTCTGGAAAAAATGTGCACAATCTGATTTGTAACGACAAGAAGAGCGACCTGCTAACCTTACCTTGCCGGGCATTTGCCAAGAAAAAATACGATAATCATCAATAAGTAGTCATGTGAATATAATTGCAGAAATAGTCATAAAATGTGTAACTTCATCTGGAAAAATATGCACGGTCTGATGTGTAACGACAAGAAGAGCGACCTGCTAACCTTACCTTGCCGGACACTTGCCAAGAAAAAATACGATAATCATTGGTAATTAGTCATGTGAATATAATAGCAAAATGGCATTATAGCATGTTAAATCATAAAGTGTCTTCATTCAATAAAAGGTTTGATGTTTGACCAATGGCGGTTGCCTTTGGATTTTCTGGTTCTCAAAGTTTCGACGTGTACAACATTGGGGTGAGGAATGCTGCGAATCCGATATGGACCTGCGTATAGAAGTTCAAATTTTCTGCACCTACCTTTTCCTTTGTTGGATAAATAGTGTGTACGTACTAATATTTTCTGTCCAATGTGAAAGTCACGGCGTGTACAAACCGGTTTTTGCTGTCTTCTCCGGCGCTCTGCGGCACATTTGATGTTGTTCAGCGCAGTGTCAATTATTTCATGGTGTCGTAGTCGACGAGATGTAGGAAATGTTACTAATTCCTTAATTTTGTTAGGTGGTTCAACATTTTTCAGTATAACAGACGGAGATAGCATAGTAGATTCATTTGGTATGGAATTAATTACATCTTGGAATGAGAGTATGTGTGTGTCCCAATCAATATGTCTTTTATGGCAGTATATTCTACACTGTTCACCAATTTCTTTCATTAATCGTTCACAAGGGTTCGAAGACGCATGGTACCTGGATATATAGATCGGAGAAATGTTTCTAGCTCGTAACATACATGTCCATATAGCAGATCGAAATTGTGATCCATAATCGGAAATTACTTTCAACACATGCCCTACATGAAATAGAAAATGTTTTACAAATGCTTGCGTAACGGAGTGAAGGTAACAAATTTTGAAGTGAGTTCAACAGCGACAAGGATGTTGCAAAAACCTCTATTAGTTCTGGGAATCGGACCAAAAATGTCTACAGCGGCCATATGTCTTAATTTAACAGGTACAATGGGATATAATGGAGGAATATGTGAAGTTGTGTCTGACAGCTTTCTGGCAGATTTTACATGACGCCAAAACTCGGCGTATACGCTTCTCCATGTTGGCAAAATAACAGTTCTGTCTCAGTATAAGAAAACATTTTCTAGCTCCGTAATGTGCGTAACTTAAATGAGTATACCAGATTAATTTGTTAACAAGCTCGTCAGGAATGCATAATAACCAATTGTTGCTGTCAGGATGAGAGCGGCGAAACAGAATGTCATTGCGTACAGTGGAATGGTTTCTAATGGTAACATTATTCTTATCTTGCCAAAGGTGTTTAATTTCTTTCCACACATTGTCTTTATTTTGCTATGTCCTGTAATGACGACGAAATAAAATTTTCAAATGCAACTTGTTGAATGTACATAACGCTGAAATTTGCTTTGCAGAAGTTGGTTGCGATGTCTTGCTGATTGTTGCTGAGCGAACGAGATAGTGCGTCTGCTACAATATTTTGTGTGCCGGGAATGTGAACAATTGTGAAATTAAATTCCTGTAAATAAAGCTTCCATCTGCTTAGTCTGTCGTGTGTGAATTTAGCCGAAAGTAAAAATTGTATAGCTCTGTGGTCTGTGTAAACGGTGGTATGTCTGCCATAAAGAAAGTGCCGAAATCTCGTAAAAGCCCATACAACACATAATGTTTCCAGTTCTGAAACGGAATAATTTCGTTCAGCAGGTGACAGAATGCGGCCTGCAAATGCGATGTTTTTAATAACTGTTGAGCCATCTTCTTCAATTTCCTGAAAAATTTGTACGCCTAAAGCGGTGTTGGAACTGTCGGTGGCAACGGAAAAATTTCTGGTAAGATCTGGGTGCGATAAAAGTGGCGCATTCAACAAACCATGTTTCAGGTTCATAAATTCAGAATGTACTTGCTTATCTCACGACCAAATAGTGTTTTTACCTGTCAATTGACATAATCTAGGTGTGTCTAAAGCAGAGTGATGAATAAATTTACGAAAAAAGTTAAGTAAACCCAAAAAACTGCGTAGTTGCTTCTTGGTTGTAGGAATAGTAATATCACGTAGAGCATGAAGTTTTTCCGGATCAGGCGCAATGCCTTCTGTTGATATTACATGTCCAAGAAATTTTATAGATGTTTTGCCAAAATGCGATTTACTGAGGTTAACTGTGAGTATTTGTGCACGAAAAGTTTGCAACAGTCGTTCTAAAATCACATTGTGTTCAGACCAGTTAGCTTCTGCAATAAGAATGTTATCTACGGACGTTGTAATTCTGTCTTTAAGTTCTGTCGGAAGTATTGTGTTCAAACCGCGAATAAAAGCTGCAGAATAAATAGTTAAACGAAATGGTAATTTGCAAAATTGATAACAGTCGCCAAAACAGAGAAAAGCCGTATACTTTCTGCAATTCGGATGAAGCTGAATTTGCCAAAATCCCGATTTAAAATCTAGTGTGGAATAAATAGCCGTACCATGAAATTTCTGTAGTAGTTCTTCTAGTGTCTGTGGTCGATCTTTTTCATTAATAATAATGTCATTAATGTGACGTGAATCAAGTACGAGGCGAAGTGAGCCATCTTTTTTCTTAACAATATGTAGCGGGTTTATGTACGGACTAACTGCCGGTTCTATAATTCCTTGGTCGAGCATATCTTGCAACTCTTCTTTAACTTGTTCTCTGTGGATATATGGAATGAGATAATGCTTTGCTTTAAATGTGTCGTGCGGTTTGACTTGAAATTCATACATAAAACCGGACATAGTACCAGGAATGTTGTCGAAAACTGGAGCTTGCTGTAAAATAATTTTGTGTAGTTGCGTGCGTTCGTCGTCTGTATTTGCACTGCTTTGTTTTACTTTATCAGAAATCATCTGCATTACGTCATAGTCGGCTTCATCTGGAGTATTATAGTTATGCACATACGTATCTGTGAACAATGTGGAATTACAGTCTATGTTACGCGTTGCGGAAATGACCTCTGTGCGATTAATTGTTTGTTCTTCCGCTGACATTCTAAAGCCAATTGTACATTTTCATCCTTCAACATTAAATAGGAATTTTGAAAATCAATAACTGCGTCGTGTTGTACCAGAAAATTAGTACCTAAAATAAAGTCGGTTGTCAATAAAGGAACAATCCAAAAATTTGAGTGAAAAGTATGACCTGCAATACAAAATGATAAATGCGTCTGTAATTTAACATCTACTCCTTTACTCGATACTGCTCCTTTCACTTTCGTTTTGCGTAATGGTAATGTAGGATAGGTATTCTCTTTGTTGCACTCGTTGAAAGTTTCTTCATTTATAACTGACATAGGTGAACCGGAGTCGATTACTGCTGAAAATTTCGATGAACCAATTTTAATTTCGATGACAGGATGTGAAATGGTTTTCTGAACAACTGGTCTTTCCTGCAAAAGAGTGTCTCGTATGTCGTCAAAAGTAATAACATTTTCGTGAATAACATTCTGTGTGTCAAAAGTACTGCTTGTGTTACTGGAAGATGCGACCTGTACAGTATCTAGTCAGATTCTATCTGCCGTATTATTATTTTCAGGACAATTCAGTGGCATTTCTACTATTTGTACGGTTCTGTTATTCCTTCCTGACGTATTACGTTCGGGATGATATCTACTATCTGGTTCATTCATGAGAATATGTTGTTGCTGATCATTTTGCTGCTCGTAAGACCGACTGTTATTATACATACACTGATAATTGCGCTCATTGTTTTTACGTCTGTCGTGATAGTCATTCCTATATGGTGCATTGCGATAGGAATTGAAATATTGCGTTTTCTGTACATAGTTATTTCCTTGCTGGCGTGCGTTACTATTTGTTGTACCAGGGACTATATGTCCACGCGGCGAAACATTAAAGTTTGGTTGACCTTGGCATTACATTGTTGGTTAGGTATGCTAACCGGCTGGTTTTGTTGCTGTTGTTGTGAAAAACCTCTATTGTTACTAAAATATGGTTCCTGTTGCTGAAAATTTTGACGATATTGATAATTATAATTTTGTCTGTTATTAAAGTTCTGTTGGTTGTCATTCCTAAAGCGTCTATTACCTTTACTATTGAAATTACGTGGTTGATCGTAATTACTGTAAGTTTGCTGCCCTTGGTTATTATATGAAAAATTTTTGTTTATAAAGGAATAATCCGATTGCTGTACTTCCAGAAGCTGTAACAGATCTCTGAATGCCGAAATGTTTTCTTTTTGCTGACCCGTTAAAAGTGACACTCTTAATGATCGTGGCAATTTAGAAATACATAATTGAATGAGTGCAGATTCACTGTATGGTTCACTTAGGTTTTGGTTTTGTTGGACCATGTGCTCAAAAAATTGCGTGACACTGGGGAAATTTGAGTTCTCATAATTTGGCAAACTAATTAATTGATCCTTAACTCCACGCTGTGTCGTCTTCGACCAATACGCTGACAGAAAAGCATTCTGAAACTCTTCTGCCGAATAGCATTGCCTCGCGATCAGTCTCATACGAGTTGCCGGTTTGCCTTCCAAAAAACTACAAATAAATTCAAGTTTGTGTGTTACGGGCCAAGTCGGTGGAAAAGCAAAGCTAAATTGTTGTATCCAATCCAGAGGATGAATCTGTGTTCTGTCATTTTTAAACACTTTAAATTTTCTCACTGACAGAAAATGTTTGTAATCAAAATTATCGTCTCTGTATGATGGAACAGGTTCAGGATTGTATGGGAATCTGTTTGACTGCGACTGTTCTGAATCTAACTCACGTACTCTCTGTAGATTACTTAAATTATACGCGCTGCGTGAGTCTGACAAATGTTCGCAAAGTGGCGTCTGCTGTGATGTCTTATTAACTGAAATATTTTTTATTTCTGTTACTTCTTGCTGTAAACTTGACAATTTTCTACGCAATGTGTTATTAGATGAATCGATCTCATTGATCGTCTGCTGTAAATTTTGGAATTCAGGTGTTTGGTTAAACAAAATCGTTGCAGTATCGTCTGATTTGCTGTCATTATTACTTTTAATAATTTCAATACAACTGGCCAATTCATCACATTTTTCAGTCAGTATTTTTACCTGATCACCGGTTTTAGTGTCAGAGAAATTAATCTGTTTTTGCATCTTACGTGTGGTTTCGTTCAGTTTTTTAATGTCAGCTTTGATGTCATCGGAATCCTGTGTTAGTTCTAATTGTTCGAGTCTATCGGTCACTGTTTGAATATCTACTGCGTGTGTATCTGTTTTTGATTTAAGATCAGAAATTTTATCACGTAATTCAGTGTTCAACGGTTCGATGGTATTAATTTTGTCGGACACTGTAGTAATATTGTTGTCTAGTATGTTTTTGCTTTCGCAAACAATTTACGTTTGTCTTCTTGTCTCTGTGCTGTGATTGTTTCCATTACTTGTCGTTTTACTTTATTCTGATCCTGTATAAATTTGCGGAAACGCATATCACTGTTTTTTAGGTGAAGATTAAAACGTTCGTCAATCTGAGTGTTCTGTTGGTCGAATTTCGCGTCTATCTTTGCATCCATTGTGCGCAAAAGTTCTGCTGTCATTACTTTAAACTCGTCGCGTAATTGTGTAGCTTTTTCAGAGCATTGTTTACCGATTGTACTAATTTCGTCTATGAGTGATTCTGTTGTAGCTGTTTGCATAACCCTTAATTCTTGTTCAACAGATCTAATTTCTTCGCTACTTTTCCTAGCACAAGCCTCAATTTCCTCGCGTAACTGTTCTTTAGTATCATGACATTGTGTGGCAACGGCTCTAATCTGATCACTAAGCTGCCTGGAATTGTTGTCTAATTTTTCATTAAGGTGTTTGTTCTGTTCATTAAGTTGTTTGAAATCTTCACTAAATTGTTGTTTGAAATCTTCTTTAAGGTTGTCTTGTTTTTTATTAATTTCATTAAGTTGTTGTTGTAGCAATCTTGCCATAATTTGTTCCAAGTCAAAATTAGCATTTCTATTCTCTGTGCTGTTTAATGGTGTACCTGCAATTGTCACATTTTGTGTGACCATTTGGGCTTTCTGTGACTCTCAAAAAGGTTTGCTTATCGGATGTGCACTGTGCGTCACTACCTTGGAATTAAATAGATCTGTCGTGTTTTGAGTATCCTGTTCATTTTCATTAGAAAAATTTATCTGTTCGTCACGTAAATCCTGCAAACCTGGTGTGTTAATATGGGCAGCGCTCATTACAACAGAACGCCCCGCGTCATCAATTGTCGTCAAATCAACAGAGAACACAACAGAGTTCGTTTGTTCATCATTAAAACAAAAATCATCATTAGTGGTTGGAACGCACTGATTGTAAGTAAACGCCGGATTGTCATCATTACACTGTGTGTCACGAGTCCTATCGGTGAAGTTATTTAAATCGGTTTTCATTCATTACGCCTCGCGATGTACTATTAACAGTTTTTCGCGGCATTTTTACACAAGTAACAATTATTCACAAATGAGATAAGCACAATGTAAAATCCAACAAACAAAAATACAACAAAGAGCAAAGAATTGCCGATGATCTGTGAAAGAAATTGACAAAATTAGTAAATGGGTTGCGCCAAATCCTAATTATTTAAGTAAATAAGAGCAGATATTGACCACTTATCAGAAGATTCACAAAGAAATACGATCCTGGTCCGGATGTAGCCAAGTGTAACCTCCCCGGAAAATTTTGAAAAGACAATAATTAAATGTAAATGATCATCGTGCTAAACGTAACCTCCCAGCAGATTTTTACAAGACAATATAAATTTTAATGTGAATAGAGCCAAGTGTAACCTTCCCGCAAATAATGTAAATGACAATAATTTCCCCGCAAATAATGTAAAAGACTATATTTAAATGTTAATCGGAATTGAGCCAAATGTTGCTGAGCTCCCACAAAACACCGTTAAATTGAAATAAAAGCGACTGTACCTTCGCTACAAAAATATTGAAATATAATGGCCCAATCTAAACTCGACACAAAAATTGAGAAATGAACATTAATCATTAAACCCATAATAATAGGGCAGCAGCGCTGACCTTAGGCCCTGTGCAACAATTAATCTGATAAATTGATTCTGGGAGAAAAGCATAGGAAATATTGTTTCAATTGCAATGATTCTTTTCTTAAAAACGGTTGCTTTGAAAACAAAATTATTATTGGGGTATTTCTTGAACAAATTAATTACAATTAACATACATTACATTATCTGATGTGCGCAATGCTGCTTCATTACCTTATTTAACAATATACCTCGTCCCGAACCTTGACCAGAGACCCATGTCGACTCCTCACACACAACTCCGACTGAGTACAACTCGCAACTGCAACTCTCGCGCGGTCAAGCGCAGACTAGCAACGATAAACAACTCTCTGGTCAGAGATTCTGTCATGCCTCGCCATCGCTGGTACTGAATACATACGCGTTTCAAACTTTATTTATGAAATGCCACATTTCCATACCTTTGAGTATGACACAGCATACCAATTAAACACAGACCCAATCGAAATCTAAGTGAGTAGTATTTTACTAATTGGTGCAGATAGAGGCACACTTATGTACAGATACTCAGTTCTATTAAAACAGACTTTTGTCGTAATGTTATTGTGGGTAGTTTTATTTCATTTCTTATATACAGTGCACAATTTTCGTAAGAGTTCTTTTAGTGTTGTTAAAACAATAGTAAACATGAGAGAGAAGTTAATCATCATCGATATATGCGAATTCTCTGATGTTATCTATAACAGTCAGACAATGCACATCCATTTTATTGATTACATGCATGAAGAAAACTTTTTCTGAGTTAAAGCTGTCAAACAAGGTTTGAAGAAAAATAAAATGCTACTACCACACGACAGCTAATGTGAATTATACTTTTCTGACGTATTTTGGCACGATGCGCTCTCCCAATATATATTACAAAATTTTCGAAATTGATCTACTGCCTGTCTTTCTATTACATCTGAGAAGAACAAAATGTCGCAGACGTTATCCCATTTTCCACATGCGACTATTTTGGATTGAGAAGTGAAGGGAATTACGTTCAAAGTTTCATTACATTGATAACTTCAGCAAACAGCATAATTGTGTTTTAAAAAAATATAGTAGCGAATGTAATACAACAAGCGACGTCTTATGAACAGTGCCCGACGCTTACCGTTACGCTACAGCACCTCTGGAAGTGAACAACAGTTCCTTCAGAACTTCAGCATTCCACAGTGCTGTGAGATAATACATTAGGACGGATCTAGACTTCTGAGAGACAGACAGTTACCACTCTTCTTTAACACTGCACGACGTATTGAACAAACAGATAGCGCAATAGAGTAGATCAAGTGGAAAGGAAAACTTCCTCTTTAAATTTCTCCATCCTACACTGTTGGCAGTTCTGTGTAGGTGGCAGTTACGTGATTTTATTTCGGTGATTACAAAATAAAGTCGAATGTATGCATTGGGTAGCCGAGGCAGCTAGTTCATGGCGATTCTGTCAACCAAGTAAATGAATGCACTGAACATCCTGCAAACCACTACTAGGAGCCGCTGTGTCAGTATTCTCTACCAGTGTGGCGCAACGGCATTACGATAGAAAAATGAATCCCTGAGAAGAGGATTTGGTGGTGTGTTGGATTGATGGTAGGTTCATATACTTATGGTCTGGGTTCGATTCCATCTTCTGCCACTGATTTTTGATAGAGAGTGACGGATTCTATTCTCTTCTGGCTACGCTATGTGAAGAAGGTATAATGGCATTGTGGCCTGAAATTCACATTAAACATGATATTCCTTCTCTACCAAGCAGACGTTAGGCTGAGCCACAATAAAGTCAGGAGTGGCGACATGTAGAAACTTTATCACCAGTAACTTTTCTTATACTGGATATTTATTTCTAGTGACGAAACAAACGCTATGTAGGGTCACAGGACACTTATTCCATCTTTTATTTGAGCTCCTGTATGTCGTTAAATTGGTTCTGAACTGGGAATACAACTCAGACCGCCCTTAATGCGGAATTTGATCCCTTCGTGACAATACAGCTCGACAACAACTTGTTGTTTGTTCAAAACTTCAAAAAATGGCTCTGAGCACTATGGGACTTAACATCTATGGTCATCAGTCTCTAGAACTTAGAACTACTTAAACCTAACTAACCTAAGGACATCACACAACACCCAGTCATCACGAAATTTGTTCAAAACTGCAGATTCCTCAACATCTCTACGTATTGCATGTGAATGGGTTCTAATCCTGGCCCCGCTGGAAAGTTTTCATTATGTATTATCAAGCTCTAGCATGAGAAAACCTATCTGGTGGTAAATAACAATTTTGATATTTAATGTATTTTCATTCGTTGTCAACATTAATGATATCTGACGCTTTTGACTCCCAGTGAGACACAGAACTATTTGTGAGATCACTGTAAGTTCAAGGATGTTATTCTGAGCTGGTAGTGGAGAAAAATTTGATAGCTGACGTCTCATTGTGTGAACAACGATATGTCTGGGGTTCGATTCCCAGTCAGCATTGAACTCTTCGTCATGTTGTTTCTAGTTCGAATGTTCTCACATGTCGCTGCTGGTGTAAAAAACCCATATTTAACGTTCGTTTTCTCTAGAGTATAACAGCGATAGGTGCTGGGTTGGGGTCCTGGGAAGGAAAAAATTAATGTTTCATCTCGTCATTTCAGTTAAAACATCTAGCTACTGCCGAGAAATTCCGATAAGTCACACTTGATTGTGCATCGATATCAATAAGATGAAGTTCTGTGTTCGAACCCTTGTCCAACACAAAGCTTTACCTCACGGCATTTCATGTAAGTTACTTGTGAAGAAGCAATATTTAACATCTCTCGTAGTTCGTTAACAGGGGCAATAGATGGTAGGTAGGATATCCCGTTCGTTAAAAATGTTTACGTTATGTAATTTAAAGTTGATATTTACTAACTGATACAGTCTAAAATCGAGGTATATCACTCTCTGTATGCCTAGTCAGGAATGACTGTTAGTTTCCGTCCGTCACGGAATCTTAGTCTGCTTGACCTGCAACCCGCATAACGCGACTGTCTAGCAGGTCCTCTAATCGCACCTTGGTACAGTCGTTTGACTATCGAAAATGGTTCCAACAAGTCACCACTAGAAAACACTGCTCTGTATCGCAATAACTCAAGATGTAAAGTAATACCACGATGATAGAAATATCAGGGAACACCGTATCACAGATAACATTGTCCTTAAGGCTTGTAAGCTCACAGTTATTGCAATAAATGACATACCTGAAATGTTACCACTCTCGTTATTACGTCAGATAGGTAATGCACGTAGTAACTTCGTCGTATTCATGATTTCCTCTTCTAAGTAACATACCGTACTTGTTATTTAACACAAAATGATATTAAAAATTTAAGTTGTTCACGAGCAGCTAGTTGAGATTATGTATGAACTTCAAATGACACGACGAACCTTCTCGTTCTGCATATGGATTCAAACCTAGGTCATGCAGACTAAGCAAAGATTTCGTGACTGACGGAAACTAACAGTCATTCCTGACTAAGCATACAGAGAGTGATATACCTCGATTTTAGACAGTATCAGTTAGTATATAACAACTTTAAATTACATAACGTAAACATTTTTAACGAATGGGAAAGGCTACCCAGCATCTATTCTCCCTGTTAACGAACTACGAGAGATGTTAAATATTGCTTCTTCACAAGTAACTTGCTTGAAATGCCGTGAGGTAAAGCTTTGTGTTGGACAGGGATTCGAACCCAGAACCTAATCAGATTGTTATCTTATCACAATCAACTGTGACATATCGGATTTTCTCGGCAGGAACTAGATGTTTTAACTGAAATTACGAGATGAAATATTAATTTTTTCCAACCAAGGATTCCAACCTGGCCCTTATCACTGTTATATTCTACAGAGAACGAACGTTAAATATGGGTTTGTTACACCAGCAGCGACATGTAAGCATTTTGCAACTAGAAATAACATGATGAAGAGTTCAGTGCTGACTGGGAATCGAACTCCACACATATCGTTGTTGACTACACACAAACAGACGTCAGCTGCCGAATTTGTCTCCACCAACAGCTCGGTGTAACATCCTTGAACTTACAGTGATCTCGCAAATAGTTATATGTCTCAGTGGAAGCCAAAAACGTCAGATACCGTTAGTGTTGACAACTAATGAAAATGCATTAAAAATCAAAATTATTATCCACCAGCAGGTAGGTGTTCTCATGCTAGAGCGTGATAATTCATGATGAAAACCTTTATGCTGGGCCAGGACTCGAACCCATTCACGCACAATATGTGGAGATGTTCAGGAATCTGCAGTTTTGAACAAACAAATTGTAGTCGACCCGTATTGTCACAAAGGGATCGAATTCCACGTTAAGGGCGGTCTGAGTTGCATTCCCACTTCAGAACCAATGTTTTTGGCATACAGAAGCTCAAATAAAAGGTGGATTAAGTGTCATGTGATCCTACATAGCGTTTGTTTCGTTACTAGAAGTAAGTAACTAGTATAAGAAAAGATACTGGTGATATGCATTATCTCACTGAACTGTGGAATGTGGAAGTTCTGGAGGAACTGTTTTTGACTTCAGGGGCTGCTAGCCATTAGAGTAACGGTAAGCGTCGCGCACTGTAGATAAGTAATCGCGCATTCCTATACATCCCCTGCTATATTTTTTAAAACGCAATTCTGCTGTCTGCTGAAGTTATCAATTTAATGGAACTTTGAACATAATTCCCTTCACTTGTCAACCCAAAATAGTGGAAAAATGCTAACTTCTGCAACATTTTGTTCTTTTCAGGTTTAATAGACGGCCAGGCAGCAGATGCATCTCGAAGCTTTTGTATTATGTATAGGGAGAGCGCACCATGCCAAAATAGTCAGAAAAGTATTTCTACATTAGCAGTCGTCTGGTAGTGGGATTTTATTCTTCTTCAAACCTTGTTTGACAGCTTTAAATCAGAACAAGTTTTCTACATGCATGTAATCAATAAACTTCATGTGCATTGTCGGACTGTTATAGATAACATCAGAGAATTCGCATATATCGTTGATGATTAATTTCTCTCTCTTGTTTAGTATTGCTTTAACAACGCTTAAGGAAACCTTACGAAAATTGTGCAGTGTATTATAAGAAATGAAATGAAACTACCCACAATAACCTTATCAAGTAAAATTGAGTATCTGTACACAAGTGTGCCTCTGTCAGCACGAATTAGTAAAATACTAGCAACATGGCGGCGAGTGAGTGACGTGCGTTAGCTTGGCTCGCAAGTTTACGTGAAATCTGGAGGTGTTTTAAGCAGTTAGGCTAGTCTACATATACTAAAGCCGTATATCTACTGCCGAGTGTCGTATTTTACATCACATACTGAGCACCAATTACACGGAATCGTACTAAAAATGGAAAATCGCCGAACAACGCGCAGTGCAGCCAACGGCCAGGCCGGCGACAGCGCAGGGGTGGAGTCTACACCGGGAGCTGCGGCCGCTCCGCCCGGCATCGCTGACGTCGCCGCACTCGTGAAGGCTGAGGTGAGGTGAGTGCCGCGCTGCAGGCTAAGGAGACGCTCGGGCTCGTTGTTCAAACCATGACTGATGCCGTCACTGCAGCAGTGACGGACAAAATACAGAAAACTCTGGAGGCGAATGCGAGCGAGATCCGTGCACTGGACACATCTTTAAAAGCAAGTGAGGAGAAAGCACGACTGCTCGAACAGAAATTGATCGAGAAGACGGACGAGCTCGAACAATATCAGAGACGGAATAATCTCAGACTGTTCGGCATTCCAGAGAGCAGCAGAGAGAACACAGATGAACTTGTGATAAACCTTGTCCAAGAAAAGCTAGGCGTGCAGGTGACTTTGAGTGACATTGACAGAAGTCATAGAGTGGGTCGTAAGTCGCCAGGTTCTACAAAACCAAGGCCTATAATAGTGAAATTTATGTCGTATAGGAAGAGATCTGAAATCTTCAGAGCAAAGAAGAATCTCGCGAAGTCGGGTCTGACAGTACGCGAGGATCTGACCTCTGAAAGACTAAACATTTTGAAGAGCGCGATTTCGAAATTTGGGCTGCATAACGTATGGACAAATGACGGCAGGATAATGGTTAAGACCGAAAACAGAAAGAAAACAATTTGCAGTGTTAATGAACTCGAAAGCCTGTGCTTTAGAAGCTAAATCATGTCTAATCTTGCTGCCACTAACCTGTATGTTTATATTGTTTACACTGTCAACCATATCGTAACTAATGTATCATCAAATTGTTCGTTTCTCTAAATAACTATTTTTTTTATCTCTAATTATTTTTTCTCGTGTAATATTTGTTATTATTTGTATTATCAACTCTTCGTTTCTCCACATAACTATTTTCATTTTTAATTGTTTTTCTCATGTAATTTTGTTAATTATTGCATTAGGTAGTCTCACTTCCATCCTTAATTAGCAACCCACCATCATACTTTAGTTGTTATCCTCATAAGTGCAATTAATATCACACTATGTCATAACGTGCAGATTACTCCCGTTGTATTTAGCGAAATTCCTTCCCCTGCCAGCCCACTGCTACTTCCATAACCGTTGCAGACCTCGCTGACCTTGGCCGCAGATCCCGTTGTCTCCCCGGGGACCTACCCCCTCCCGGCCGCTTTCACTGCACAGAACTGGGAGGACACTCCCTCACCCGCCTCTCCTTCACACGCTTTCCGCATTCCTCATGCCAGACCCTCTTGTCACCGCCAACCACGACCCGCAAACATCGGTCGGCAGCCTCCTCGGGCAATCAACACCCGAACGCACCAAGCTGCATATTGCACATGCAAATGTCCAGTCTCTGCCAGCTCACTTCGACGAGTTCAAATATATATTTCAAGCTGCTGATATACACGTAATACTTTTGTCAGAAACTTGGCTCAATCCAAGTATTCCTACAACTTCCGTAAACCTAGATGGCTATATCTTTCTCAGGCACGACAGATGCAACAGACGAGGGGGCGGAGTAGGGGCGTACATACGCTCTGATTTGTCACCTACAGTACTACACACATCCGACAACAATGTAGATAAACAAGTGGAATATATGTTCATAGAGATCAAATCACTTAACAGAAAGTGCTTAATATGTGTCCTTTACAAACCTCCTAAAGTAGGTGGGTTCGCCTGCTTCGAAACTGCCCTCTCTAGTCTCGAATCGTCATATGAGCATGTAATTATAGCTGGTGACACTAACATTAATTTTCTGTGCAATAGTCCTTCCACTGGGAAATTTAACAGGATGCTTTCTTCCTCAAATATGACGCTACTTCAGCTGGCACCTACTCATCACACGACTACCAGTCACACGTTCATAGATATATTCGCAACGAAATCTCCGAACAGAATAATCCGCACCTCTCAAATATCTGCGCCTGGCATGTCCGCCCATGACATCATTTCCATGACGTATTCACTAGAATGCCCTAGAAAGAAACAAAAACTGTCTACATACCGAGACCTCAAACGCATAAATTTGCCTGAACTCGAAACTGAGGCACAAAAAATAGTTTGGGGGATGACCTCTACTCCCCTCATGGACATAAACGACAAACTCTACGATTTCACTAACAAAATTACTCAGCTATATGACAAATATGCTCCAATAAAGACAGAAAAGTAAAAAGGCAACCTGCACCTTGGCTGACTGATGAACTAAAACAGCTCATGAATCTCAGAGATGCTGCACATCGAGCATACAAGATACACCCTACACCTGAAAATCACGCTGTATACAAGCAGAAACGAAACAAAGTCAGTCAAGCGGCGAGAAACGCTAAGCTCAGACATGCCCGTACATTAGCTGACAATAGATGTAGACCAGCTATCCTGTGGAAAAATCTCCGTAGTCTCGGTTTAGGCAAAATAAAAGTTGCAGAAAATCCCATGGTCCCAGCTGAAGAACTAAACCGATTCTTCACATTACCTGCAACCAAAATTGATCCGCAAAAAAAACAGAGAATCATTGATTACTTCATTGGGATGAACGACTGTAGCAAAGAAAAATTCTATCTACAGCACGTCACTTGCAGCACTGTCAAGAAAGCCATAATGCGGATTAGATCAGCATCTACTGGACATGATGGTATCACTATCCAGATGGTAAAACTTATTATTGACCAACTACTGCCCTCTATAACAGACATTTTCAACGATTCATTAATCACAAGTGTTTTCCCTGAGGCCTGGAAACTGGGACAAATTAAGCCACTGCCTAAAAAGGACATCGCCACAGCAGCCTCTGACTACCGCCCCATCTGCCTTCATCCTGCACTATCAAAGGCCTTAGAATATATAGTTCATGACCAGCTCACCAACTACCTAACTACTAACAACCTACTAGACGAATACCAATCAGGTTTCCGTAAACATCGAAGCACAAGATCCGCTCTGATAAAGGTGACAGATGACCTGAAACTTGCCATGGACAGACAAGAAGCGACTATTATTTGCTTCTTAGATTTCAGCAAAGCATTTGATACTGTCGACTTCGACATCTTACTAGCCAAACTTAGCGGTCTAAATTTCTCACAAAGCGCAATGCAATGGTTTCGCTCATACATGATGTCTCGTCAGCAACGCGTCATGTCTGGGGATATAAAATCACAATGGCGGCAGGTAGTGTCAGGCGTTCTCCAAGGCTCAGTATTAGGTCCTATACTCTTCTCTCTTTATGTCAATGATGTGTCATCGGTCCTGACCTATTGCAAATACCATATGTATGCTGATGACCTTCAGTTGTATATAAGTGCGAAACCAAGCAATCTCAAGAAAGCTATTGAAAATTTCAATACTGACCTCGATGCACTGTCAAACTGGGCACAGGACATAGGTCTAAAACTAAACCCATCTAAAACCCAAGCGGTACTTGTTGGTCACTCTAAGCTCATTAGCCCAAAACATCGGGAATCCGTACCACCTCTTATCCTAAATGGAACAAATATTAACTTCTCGCCATCAGCAAAGAGTTTGGGAGTAATAATTGATGAAAATCTAAATTGGACAGAGCACGTAACTGCAGTGTGCAAAAAAGCATCAGCATCCCTTCATCTCCTACAAAAATACAAAAAACTCTTCCCTTTCGATCTGAAAAAGAAATTAGTACAAACGCTTATACTCCCAATCATTGACTACAGCGATATTATCCTACAAGGCCTCTCTCAGGAAAATTCCCGACGTCTAGAACTGGTCACGAATGCCTGCGTCCGATATATCTGTGACGTTCGACTTTTTGATCACATTTCACCAGCATATGCAAAATTGTCCTGGCTGCGTGCAGACAAACGCAGAGATTTCCATACACTCTGTCTCATCTACTGCCTTATAAATGTACACTGTCCCTCATATCTCTCCTCTTCCCTAACACTCATGTCGGAACAACATGACAGAAACACACGTTCCCATCATAATAAAATCCTCTCCGTTCCACTGCATCGCTCAGTCACCTTCTCCAAGTCCTTTACAGTAGCGGGAACCCGACTCTGGAATAACCTCCCTCGTTATGTTAGAGAACTTAAAAACATTACCGGCTTCAAAAAACAGTTAATGACGTATCTACTTAAGCAACAGTAATGCCTTCCTCTGTACATGAGTGCACTTCACCTCATTACTTCCCTCTCTCCCCCTCCTTAAACCTCCCTTACCCAAAACTCGCTATACTAGTAAACATCTACTTTACACACCAATATATTAATGTACATCTGCACAAACCTTCATTATTATTGCCACTCTTTCTCATGTTTGTCATTATTATTTGATTTTTTTTTTACTGTTATTATTATTGCTTTCACCATAATCTGTATGTATAGCACCTGATGTAAAAATACTGCCAGCATTTACTTTATTAGGTCTTAGTCATATTCATCATTATTATTTGATTTTTTGTTTTACTGTTATTATTATTGCTTTTATCATAATCTGTATGTATAGCAACTGTTGTAAAAATACTTCCGCATTTACTTTATTAGGTCTTAGTCACTACTCTTTATTCATATTGTCACTAGAGTAAGCTAATTTTCTCATTTAAACTATGTTCATGATGTAACTCTGATGTGTGAAATGCTGCATGTGTGAAACACTGGTCCGATGTAAGAGAGGGCCTGATGGCCCTAATCTGATCAGGTTAAATAAATAAATAAATAAATAAATAAATAAATAAATATATTTCGATTGGGTCTATGTTTATTTGGTATGCTGCGTCATACTCCACAGGTATGCAAATGTGGCATTTCATAAATAAAGTTATGTATTCCTAGAAACGCAAAATTTGCTTGTCAGCAGCGGAAAGAGGAGTTACCTGTTGTGCAGCATTGTAAGTTTTTCACCATTGTACTATGAGCCGAAAGTATTATCTTGCTATACGCTTATCGATGTTTGATCTGACTGCTTTGAGCTCTTTCACAGAAGGGATAAAAACGTTACCTTCAGCGAGACTGGAACCACAAAACAATACAGACGCTTTTCCACAGGTCAGCATGTCACCACACAGCTAGCGAATAGGTATGTGTTGAGCCTTCCTCTTACAAGGCCAATTGTGGCTAGAACTCGTAAACCGCTATTTAAAGGACGAGATTAGTTGCGATTTCCAAGTGCAAGGACTTTCCTGGGCTGAAAACCGTAAATTTACAATCTTTTGTTACACCTCAAGCGATAATAACTCCTATTATTCAATGGGAATGACCGGAAAAATCAAGTGAACTTTGAGGCTTAATTCCGTGCACACCAGGAAGTAACTCGTCTATCACAGTGTTGCCAAACACACGTTGCCTTGTTGCCAAATCTCAGTTACAATACCAGCAGAAAGAAGACGAACCGATGTGATCCTACAGCCAGCTGGGAAGTGTCTATAGCTGCGTCCCAAAGACACGGCTGCTACGGACTGGAATACGTAATGCGTCTGATGCGCATTTCTGTAACTAGGTTTATGGACTGGAGCGTAGTTGCTAATAATACTCAGAACTGACTGCATACTAAGCATAATAAATCAGTAACTCTCATAGTTGTTTTTGTATTTCTTTCGTAACTGTAATCAAAACTAAGAAACTCATTCACGAACGTTTTCGTACCTCGCCGATAGTCGAGCACAACAAACAAATCAAAATAAAAATAGAATAGTGTGTGTGTGTGTGTGTGAGAGAGAGAGAGAGAGAGGAGAGCGAGAGAGAGAGAGAGAAAGAGCGAGATAAAAATAAAAAAACAATGAGAGAGAGGGAAAAAAACTGTTGTAAAGAAATTGAATACTTTTATGTAAAGAAATCTTTCATTAAAATGACATGTTCCACATCATTTTGAAATGTCGTATTCATGATCTATGGAACAAGTATTAATCTAATCTAATCATATCATATTGTTGACTAGCCATGAAGGGTCATAAATTACCGAAATTTTCGCCAACATCAGTAGCCAAATCTAAACTTGAAAATAAAAGAAGACAATTTTTGTAATAAGCCGGGACTCCTATCAAGATCCTTTAATCCCTGTTATCTAACCACGAAAGATGTCTGATATACCTCAATTCAGAAGTAACATAGCGTGAATGCTTTTAAAGATGAAGCGCTTGATGCGAAGTTCTGTGACGGAGATACGAACCCAGCACGTAATCGGATTGTTAACTAAGTAAAATCAAATGTTACGTATCGGTTTTTCTTACCTGCTGCTAGGTGTTTCAATCTAAAATAAGGATACAAATTTTTGTACCTGAGCGACAATCGAACCGCACTCCTATTGTTCTTCTTTATCGTCCACGAGTATAAGTATCAATTGCTTACTCACCAACAGTAAGATGTGTGCGTGTTTGACCAGAAATTGTTGGCAAAACATTAACAGACATTAAAAATGCACATTAATTTTCACTAGCAGGCCGGTGTGCACGTGATAGTACTTGAAATGAAATTATGAATATTTTTGTACTGGATCAGGATTCGGACCCACATAGTACCTCTGGAGGAGACCTAGAGGTGATTGCAGTCTTGGGAAAAAGGAACGAAATGATTGAACTACACTGTTCCGAGATATTCAGATCTTCAAAAGAGGAGATACGAATTCGAAGCACAGTCAAACACCAAATTTTTCATCATCACGAGTTCAATCAAGTACAAGTAAAATAAGAGCCCTCTTCCTTTAAATGGCTATCGGTTCATCAAATAAAATAAAATTTTCTAATGTAAGTACGTTTACTGGCGACAGTACTTCTGTTTACCATGACCTCCACCTATGTCATTTCCCAACGTAAACCGGCTCTGCCCAGTTGGGAATGAAGGAACGTTATGTTTAATGCGGATTCTGGATTATAACATCTTTCTGTTGAGGTTATCAGAGGTAAAGTAAATCTGTTTGTGCCTCTTAAAAGTCAATGCCTGAACCCACGCATTGCACTTGTGATAGTTCGTTCCGCCAGACCATTGTGGCCACATTTCCCAGCCCCTGGAGTGTGCTGTAACGGACGATGTGCTTAACTTACAAAATTAGTCACCGTGGAAAAAAAATCGAGTCTATTAAATGGTTAAGTAGCAGCAAGCTTCTGACGTGGAGATTATGCTATTCTCATGCCAGCAGGATGTAAAGACTCTTCTAGGCACCATAGCCTCGATGTAAAGCCATTTTGAAATTTTGACTAATTCAGCAAATATCTTAGTTCGTGAAAATCCACTGTGAAGTGTGAAGTTACCGGATCATTCGATTATTACCGTCATTATTACTATCATTTTCTTCATACCGTTGCTGGAGCACATGTGCTTGAAGATCATTTAAGGCCTTTCGCTCATTATAGAAGTAGTTGCCCAAGAACAGGTTCTTTCCCTGTCCACGGAATCTTTTTCATGTTAATATCAAACATCAGCAATTACTCGTAGATCACATTAAAACTTAAGTAATTGATGAAGACGTCACTTGATAACATAAACGTGCTGCCATTCTTCATTTACTTGCGCCTAGAAATGGCTGTCCAATACTGCCAAACCAAAAGCCAAGGGATTTTACTGCCTTCCGATAAACGTCGCTGTCAGTTCTTCCATATGATTTGGCTACGTGACCTGTGTCAGGTTGTGTTATGACAGAGAATTTTTTAGAAAGTCAGTTGTTTTCCTTTGCAATAAAGAGAAAGATTTTCATTCTAAGCTATCCAAGTCCAAAATTTTCGCAATATTAGTTCAAATTTAATATTCGCTTCTATAATGTAGGAAAGCATTCCACAGTTGCAAAACCCGCATCCGACTCATTGTCCTTAGTCGCTGACCATAAATTCTAGCTCAGAGTGACACCAGTTTAAGTAACCTAATGTAGCGAAGAATGTTTGCCAGTGCTCTTTCTCACTGGAAAATATGCAATTCACTCAGTGGGCTCCATAAGTACTCTGTAACAGTAATTTCTGTGTGTATGCAATGCATACGGATTGTAGAATTTAGTGGTGTTCTCTCTTCCACTTCTGTATACAATATGCCTGACCTTTATCATTACAGGCCCTGGGCGGTGCAACATCATATTGACAACAGTAATGTGCTTATATTGACAACCTCTCTGTTCGTTTTACCTGATTTTCAATCATTTAAATAAAACAACATGACCTTCCAGTGGGAGACATTTTGTCCCCCTTTTCTTTCTGTGAAATTTGTAAGTAAGCTTTTTGCCTTCCGACCAGCTACATGCGGCAGAGTACGACCGGTAAACAATTCACAAACCACGATTTAGTGCCGTTAAGACGATTTCTTCAAACATTGGCGTAGCTGAAGGAATTTAGTTTCTTCTTAAATCGTCTTATGCAGCAACGTTCACAGATATTTCAAATAGGAAAAGCATTTTATTCAGGTACGAAGGTTGTAAAACAAACTTCCCACAGTTTGTGTCAGGTTGATCTTTTCGTCTGATAGCACTGCGTAAGTATTTTTTCTAAGAGGTATCACAAGTAGTGTTCCTGTAGCTGTGGGAATCATTGGTTGAAAACGAGTTTAACACCAATGGGTACAGCACTGTTAAATATTCAAAATGATTATCAACCTAAGTCTGCGATCATCCACAAACTGAGGCTTATTTGTCATATTGAAGCTAGACTGTGTATCCTTGTCTTCCTTGACTGAGCATTGGAAGGCGTTTACACACACTTACACGAGTCTAATCCCAAAGGTAAGGTCTCCTAAGGGACACGCAAGTGCCAACGCAGGCACAAACTAAAGATCCTAAATTTAATGCCAACCCGAAACCACAGCGTTCGCTGCATGGTGGCAAGGTGATAATGGGCAAGACTACGTATACGAAGGTCTCAGGTTCGATCCCTCGTCAGTCGCATGATTTTTATGTGCCATTTTTACACTTATTTCCACTCGGGCAGTGTTTGTTGATGTGAAAAATGCCGAGTTGCACTGTGGGCGGAAAGCCACGTTAAACAGTAGTTTCCCCTATTAACTGGCTAGGTAAGTCAACTCAAAGGTCGGAGGATAGCAACGGCATACCACCTCAAACAAGACAGTGCATATTAAAGCACTGTGGAGTTCAAACCACTGTTACAACTAGTGACTGCTTTACTTTCTATGGGTTCCAAAATTAATGATCTTCGGGTTATTAACACGTTTGTGTTTTCATGTTGTAGCTTTGATACCAGTAAACGGCCGAGCACTGTTACCGTTCGAGTTGTCAAGGTGGTAGACGATTTTAGTCATGGCTATGTTTCAGTCGATACTTCTATGTGCCTTTCTGCGTATTTCAAGATAAACTTTTATACACTTGGCACACATCCAAATTGATATCTGATAGAGCTGTATTTAGCAGCATGAATCATATATGTTTTCCGTGCAATATATCGGACAACATGTCAGTGCAGCGAGATTTCATTTGTGTGTTGCTCATGGAGCAAGAAATATTTGTGTTTTGCTTGCTTCTGTGATAGGTTTCACCCCACTGAATGCGAGCAAGCTCACGAATAGACTGTCAATAACTGGAATTACGCAACAATACACTTAAAAGTTGTATTTTTGCATTACGTATCCCGATGAAAATAACTGTAAACAGAATATATGCCTACTTGCTTATTATTCGCGCTTCTCGATGCTTTCCTCAAAAAATAAAAATAAAAAGAAAAAGAGAGAGAGAGAGACAGAGAGAGAAAACATAAATGTATTTCAAATGTCAGCTCAGTGACGCCATGTTCGTCTCATGATGTAAAGCAAGGGTAGTTGATAGGCAATACCTCGTTGTACTAGCGATATGTATGGCAACAGGATTCTTTCTTTTCTCTCTGCAAACAACCAGAACAGAATTAAGTAACAAAGTGGTAAGAACATCTATGCACTGCGCCAGTTAAACACTCAGCCTTTCTTTGTTATTTTGTCAATCGTCTGTAATGCAGTAAACATCCTTTATTGATTTGTTATTACTACTATTGTTATTGTTATCCGTAACCTCACAACAGCTTTCCTGTCACCCATTGCCGCCGATGCACGTAATGAATGGATCAGGATGAATGGAATATGGGATGTTTCGTCACGGAGAATATGCACATTTATCTCGGCGTCTTGTGTTCAGGGTAATACGAAAATCTCAATAAGAGAAGACGACAACGGGATGCCGGTGATGCAGGCAATAACACCCAATTATTTCTATCGACTTAACACCATGACGACGGACAAACTAGCGTCTCACTGTATTTTGATTATAATTCGTTATCCTTCTCGCGACCTCGTTTAAATACCTCGTGGGTACACCGAACAATAACACATAAAGGTATTAGATGGAAGGATACAAAGAAACAATCAGACTCATGGGTGTGAATCCAGTTCATCATTAGAAGACTAAACAAGAGGGAAACATTACGAAATCAATGAATACGCTGGTTAGTATATATTATTTGTATAGATCTGAAGATCAAAACGCGCAGATACTCACAGTGCCCGCATCTGCACTTTAGTTTCTGTCGTAATGGGCATAATTTTTAGTTTCTTCTCTTCTGAATTATCAAATGAATTGATTATTACGTAGTACAGAATAATTAGTTAACTGTGTTTCTTACAGCTTCCATTCGCACCAACATTTGTCTACATTCTCCTGCAATTCATGATATTCTACTTGTATGATCACATGCCGGCACATAGATGCAATCGATTTCAAGGTTCAACGTGTTTGTTATCGTACTTTTCGTGACAGTTGGCCAAAGTTGATTTCCAAAGACTTTTTATTGTACTGAAATAAACTTTTGTCACAAAGTAACAAAAATAATTCAAATGGCTCTGAGCACTATGGGACTTAACTTCTGAGGTCATCAGTCAACTAGAACTTAGAACTACTTAAACCTAACTAACCTAAGGACATCACACACACCCATGCCCGAGGCAGGGTTCGAACCTGCGACCGTAGCGGTCGCGCGGTTCCAGATTGTAGCGCCTAGAACCGCTCGGCCACCGCGGCAGCACAGAGTAACACGGTAAGTGTTTTCTTCGTATATATTTTGTGGGAAACTGTAATTGTGATGCCAGATTACACACCTGAATGTTTGACACAACTGGTAGGCGAAAACGCTGCATATTAACCAAACCCCGCGCCTCCTCTCCGTATCCTCCTATGACACGAGCACGGGATTCTCCGCCTATAACGCTACAGAGCTGTCCCCAGCACAGCTGAGAATTGGCAACATCGTCACAAACATTTGGCAACACTGTGACAGTGCAATCACTTCTGCGTATGGTACTGAATTGACTTGCTAAATTCTCTTGATATTCCCTTTCCATTTGAATGACTCGTGCTATATAATCCTCATGTAAACTAAGACACTGAAACAGAAAATACAATTTTTTGCCTAAAGAAATACTATTCCTCACATAAGTGACAACTTTTATTATCTTTCACGATGCGTTATGAGGCTGAGCAACCAATACTAGGATGAGAGTGGAGTGCTGGCAGCAGTGTTCTCGTAACACGGTGGTACCCCCCCCCCCTCCCCCCCCCCCCTCCCCGTATCTCGTGTTGCAACGGATCATCGAGTGGTCAGTTATAATCGTGGTAGATGCCAGCGTGTGCGAGCTTTTTTTTTGTGGTTTATTTTATGGAGCTGCGAATTTCCAGAAAAAATTCTGTAACGAAATCAGAAGAAAACCTTCACACATCAAATCCTCTTAGCAGCTCGACTCAGTAAGTTGTGGTAATGGTCATAGATCTCGGCTTTCTGACTGCCAAGCTGCTTCACAATACAAGAAGAAATTCGAATCGACCGTTAACGATACGAAATTCAAAATTGTTCTTCACTTAAGACTCACATGCCAGGGTGATACGTATGAAGGAAATGAAATGATAAGCAAATATCAAAAAAATACTTTCAGCTCATAGCGCAATGGTGAAAAACTTACAATGCTGCACAACAGGTAACGCCTCTTTCCGCTGCTGACAAGCAAATTTTGCGTTTCTAAGAATACATAACTTTATTTATGAAATGCCACATTTGCATAACTTTTGAGTACGACACAGCATACCAATTAAACACAGACGCAATTGAAATCGAAGTGAGCAGTATTTTACTAATTCGTGCCGATAGACGCACGCTTGTGTACAGATAATCAGTATTATTAAAACAGACTTTCGTCGTAAGGTTATTGTGGGTAGTTTTATATCATTTCTTATAATACAGTGCACAGTTTTTGTAAGGTTTCTTTAGGTGTTGTTAAAACAATACTTAACATGAGAGAGAAATTAGTCATCAACGATATATGCGAATTCTCTGATGTTATCTATAACAGTCTGACAATGCATATGCAGTTTATTGATTACATGCATGTAGAAAACTTGTTCTGATTTAAAGCTGTCAAACAAGGTTTAAAGAAGAATTAAATGCCACTACCAGACGACAGCTAATGTAGAAAATACTCTTCAGACTATTTTGGCATAGTGCACTCTCCCCTTACACAGTACAAAAGCTTCGAGATGCAACTGCTGTCTGGCCGTCTATGAAACCTGAAAAGAACAAAATGTCGCAGAAGTTAGCATTTTTCCACTATTTTGGGTTGACAAGTGAAGGGAATTATGTTCAAAGTTCCATTAAATTGATAACTTCAGCAGACAGCAGAGTTGCGTTTTAAAAAATGTAGCAGTGGATGTATTGGAACACGCGATTACTTATCTACAGTGCGCGACGCTTACCGTTACGCTACTGGCTAGCAGCTCCCGAAGTCAAAAACAGTTCCTCTAGAACTTCCACGTTCCACAGTTCTGTGAGATAAAGCATATGGCCGGATCTAGACTTCTGAGAGACAGACAGCTACAGTTTTTCTTATGCACAGCACGACGGTTTCAACAAACAGATAGCGCAATAGAGTAGCTCAAATGGAAAGGAACACTTCCTATTTAAATTTCTGCATCCTACACTGTTGGCAGTTCTGTGTAGGTGGCAGTTGCGTTATTTTATGTCAGTGATTACAAGATAGAGTCGAATGTATGCACTGGATAGCCGAGACAGGTAGTTCATGGTGATTCGGTAAACCAAGTAAATGAACGTACTGACATGCTGCAAACCGCTACAGAGAGCCTGTGTGTCAGAATTCTTATCGCGTGTGTCGCAACAGTGTTATGATAGAAAAATGAGGCACCGAGAAGAGGATTTGGTATGCTGTTGGGCTGATGATAGGTTTATATACTGGAGGTCTAGGTACGATTCCCACTTCTGCCGATGTTTTTTAATAGGAAGAGACAGATTCCATTCGCTTCTGGCTACGCCAAGTGAGGAAGGTATAATGGCATTGTGGTCTGAAATTCACATTAAACATGATATTCCTTCTCTACCAAGTAGACGTTAGGTTGAACCACAATAAAGTCAGGAGTGGGGACATGTAGAAACTCTATCACCAGTTTCCTTTCTTATACTAGATATTTATTTCTAGTAACGAGACAAACGCTATGTAGGGTCACAGGACACGTAATCCACCTTTTATTTGAGCTTCTGTATGCCGATAAAATTGGTTCTGAACTGGGAATGCAACTCGGACCGCCCTTAACGCGGAATTTGATCCCTCCAAGCTCTAGCATGAGAACACCTGTCTGCTGGTGGATAATAATTCTGATTTTAATGCATTTTCATTCGTTGACAACACTAACGATATCGGACCTTTTTTGACTCCCAGTGAGACATATAACTATCTGCGAGATCACTGTAAGTTCAAGGATGCTATACCGAGCTGCTGGCCAGAAAAATTTGGTAGCTGACGTCTGTGTTTGTCAACAACGATATGTGTGGAGTTCGATTACCAGTCAGCACTAAACTCTTCGTCATGTTATTTCTAGTTGAAACATGCTTACATGTAGGTGCTGGTGTAACAAACCCATATTTAACGTTCGTACAATATAACAGTGATAGGTGCCAGGTTGGAGTCCTGGGAGGGAAAAAATTAATATTTCGTCTCGTCATTTCAGTTAAATCATCTAGTTCCTGCCGAGAAAATCCGATATGTCACAGTTGATTGTGATACGATAGCAATCCGATTAGGTTCTGGGTTCGAATCCCTGTCCAACGCAAAGCTTTACCTCATGGCATTTCAAGTAAGTTACTTGTGAAGAAGCAATATTTAACATCTCTCGTAGTTCGTTAACAGGGACAATAGATGGTGGGTAGGAATGCGCGTCTGTTAAAAATGTTGTCATTATGTAATTTAAAGTCGATGGTTGTTAACTGATACTGTCTAAAATGGAGGTATATCACTCTCTGTATGCCTAGTCAGGAATGACTGTTAGTTTCCGTCAGTCACGAAATCTTAGTCTGCATGACCTGGGTTTGAATCCATATGCATAACGAGACGGTTCCGCGTGTCATTTGAAGTTCATACATATTCTCAACTAGCTGCTCGTGAATAACTTAAATTTTTAATCTCAATTTGTGTTAAATAACAAGTACTGTATGTTACTTTGAAGAGGAAATCCTGAATACGACGAAGTTACTACGTGCATTACCTATCTGACGTAATAACGAGAGTGGTAACATTTCAGGTATGTCATTTATTGCAATAACTGTGAACTTACAAGCCTTAAGGACAGTCATCTGTGATTCGGTGTTTCCTGGTATTTCTAGCATCTTGAGTTATTGCGATACGGAGCAGTGTTTTCTAGTGGTGACTTGTTGGAAGCATTTTCGATAGTCAAACGACTGTACCAAGGAGCGATTAGAGGACCTGCTAGACAGCTTTGTTATGTGGGTTCCATGCGAATCAGGCGAGATGCAATTCAGGTCGTTCGGATACTTTTGAGCATGACTGTACGCCTCGCGTGCACTGCAACAGACTATACGGGTCTCATAAGTAGTTATCTGGCAGAGAATGCCTCGATCCTAGTATTTAAAACTTGGCTTTTCTCCGTATGGAAATGTGGGGACTTTCTTATTGTGTGACGCATCAAGAACTTTGTCAGATTTGTACAACACAATAAATACTAGACATGCAGTAAAATGCACAGATGAAGAGTAATTAAAACATGTGTTAATGGCTCGATTTTGGCTGTCACCAATATCACCTATATTATCAGCTTTAGATATTCATTAATTGGTAGAAAAGTGATACAAATAACAATAGATTGAATCACTGGCAAAAATCCGTGACCCATATCAATCCACCACTTGACTCACAAGTTTCAGTAATTGCTGCAATGAAAAATGAGAAAGTAGTATGTACCAATATGACATTAGGAGAAGTTCTAAAGTCTGTGAACCAAAAGAGCAATATTGAGCTTTTGTGACAAAATACACTCATGCTCATAAATTAAGGATAATGCTGATATATGGTGAAACAATGGTCTGGTGGACGGTTTGCGGCCTAAATTACCTCGGGGTATGACCTTGCGGTGCATTTGACCTGCGGTCGTCACGCTGTGGCAATGGCAGCGTGTGTATTGAAAATGGCTCATAGAACGCATATTTATGACGTTATGAGGGATAGAATACAAGGGCGACTGGAGGCTGGTCAAACACAACAGGTCGTAGCACGGGCCCTCCATGTGCCACAAAGTGTGACCAAGATTATGGCAACGATTCTAGCAGACAGGAAGCGTGTCCAGGCTCTAGAGTACGGGACGGCCACAGTGTACAACACCACAATAGGACCGACATCTCACCATCAGTGCCCGCAGACGGCCATGGAGTACTGCAGGCAGCCTTGCTCGGGATCTTGTCTCCAGACACTGTCTACAGACGACTGAACAGACATGGTTTATTCGCCCGGAGACCTGCAAGGTGCATTTCACTGACCCCTGGTCACAGGAGAGCCCTTGAAGCCTGGTGTAAAGAACACAGTACATGGTCATTGGAACAGTAGTCCCAGGTTATGTTCACGGACGAGTCCAAGTATAGTCTGAACAGTGATTCTCGCCGGGTTTTCATCTGGTGTGAATCAGGAACCAGATACCTTAATGTCATTGAAAGGGACGTATGGAGGTCGTGGTTTGATGGTGTGAGGTGGGATTATGATTAGTGCACGTACACCCCTGCAGTTCTTTGACAGAGGAACTGCAACAGGTCAGTTGTATCGGGACGTCATTTTGCAGTAGTATGTACGCCTTTTCAGGGGTGCAGTGGGTTCCACCTTCCTCCTGAACTATGATAACGCACGGCTCCACTGAACTGCCATCGTGGAGGAGTACCTTGAAACAGAAGATATCAGACGAATGGAGTGGCCTGGCTGTTCTCCAGACCTAAACCCCATGGAGCACGTCTGGGATGCTCTCGGTCGTCGTATCGCTGCACGTCTTCAAACACGTACGACACTTCAGGAGCTTCGACAGGCACTGGTGCAAGAATGGCAGGCTATACCCCAGCAGCTGCTCGACCACCTGATCCAGAGTATGCCAACACGTTGTGCGACCTGTGTACTTGTGCATCGTGATCATATCCCATACTGATGACGGGGTACATGCGCAGGGAACAGTAGCCTTTTGAAGCACATGTTTCGGGACGGTTTTCTCAACTTATCATCAGTACCGAGGACTTATATATCTGTGTCGTGTGTGTTCTCTATGTGCCTATCTTATTTGCGCCAGTTTTGTGGAGTTCCACGTTGTGTGGCACCACATTCTGCTGTTATCTTTAATTTATGAGTATGAGTGTATATGGCGGTGGTAGACAGTCATAGGACTCTCTGGCAACGGCAGTTATTCAAATGCCAAAGAAACAAGGAACCCAGAAATGAAATGCGCAAAGAACAGTCAGCCTCAATTCACATGCAGCCGTAGTTCCGTTAGTAATCATTAATAAAAGATGGGAAAAGATAATGGAGGAGAATGCGAGTGAGGAACAATTGGTTTTTAGTCAGGAAAGAAGCACAAGAGAAGCAATAAGACTCTAGCAAATTTTGGAAGAGAGGTTTATTGGAAAGGGAAAAGAATACTTGTATATCACTGACCTGGAAAAGGCATTTAATAACGTAGATCGAGATGAGCTTGTAACAAAAATAAGAGAAAAGAGACTAGTGGAAAATCAGACGGTACACGTAAACTGAAGAACGTCTAGAGAAAGCGAAAAGAATCAACTGAATATAAGTAGAAAGAGAAGTGAGAAAAGGTTGTTGTGTGTGTGCTACCCTTTCCAATCTGTACTTAGTAAATGCGACTGACCACTGCTTTGATAGGTGACAAGAGAAGTCAAAATTCGAGGAACAAGAATGTGATGTTTGAAGTTCGTAGATGACATGGTACTTGTAGCAGCGAAAGAAAAAGAATTACGGGAAACATTGAAGCAATAGGAAAGATTTACGAAATGAAAATCACTACAAGGGAAACGTAAGTTATGACAGCAGGGGCAAATAAAAGGGTAAGAATAATGCTGACTGGAGAAATATTGGAAGATGTGCAAAGCTTTAAATATCAAGGAAGCATCACAGAAACAAATTGGAAGGGCAGCACAGAAATTAGAACCAAGATAGCAGTGTCAGCAAGGGAGAATTTTCTGTAGCAATAAGGACAAAGATCCGGTGGAAAGATTGATAGTATGTTTTGTATGGAGTGTCCTTCTGTATGGTACTGAAACGTGGACAATGAGGATGAAATATAGAGGAAAACTGGAAACGTTTGAGACGTGGGTGCTGTAGAGGTTTGAAAGAATAAGCTGGATCGATAAACTGAAAAATTTTAATGTACTGAGAAGAGTGAGAGGGCAAAGACACTAAAAGTAATACGAGGAAGGAAAAAAACTGGAATGGGCATATATTAATCCTAGCAGCACCAACCCTTTACCATTTCGTGTACTACTAATGGCGGGGGGCGTACTTTATGCCCTCTACGTACCAAAATCGTTAATTGTTGTTAACATTTATTATTTATTAAGAAGATGCTTTTTAAATGGCTGCAGACGTATAACTAAGGTTCAGCAATACCAGGGCATTTACTACAAATTGTACACACAGAGCAAGCGTACTTTACTTCCACAACAAAAATGTTGAAAAATGCACAACACGTTTGTTGTCGTTGACTTCTATTGGCAACACACTTTTTAAAGATTTACAAATGCAAATCTATTCCAATTCCATAAATACGCTGCTGGCCACCGTAAATGCAACACCCTGAAGGAAGCATCCGAATCAAGTGAAATTTACACCATGAGTTTGCAGCGATGAGATATGCAACTGATTAGAATTTCAGCGCAGACGCACATCACGCGCGCCTGTGGCGCCACCTCATAGCGCCATTTAAGGCTTGGCGATTTCGACGAGTGTACGTTCGGCACGTGTGTTTACCTTGTGGTTGTTTCACAAGACGATCAGTTATGCCTCGTAGACAACAGCGAACATCTTTAGATCAAGTATCCGAGTTCGACAGAGGAAGGATAGTGGCTTACCGAGATTGTGGATTATCATACAGAGAAATCGCTAGTCGTGTTGGACGAAACCAGACAACTGTAATGTGGATATGTGACCGTTGGATGCAGGAGGGTACGACGGACCGACGTGGTCGACCGCATTCACCTCGGTGCACCACTGCACGTGCTGATAGGCAAATTATGCGCATTGCAGTGACGGATCGCCCAGTGACATCCCGAACCATAGCACAGCACATTGCGTCTGTAACGCATCATCCAGTGTCTGCGCGTACCATTCGACGCCGTTTACAGCAGAGTGGTCTGTCCGCAAGACGTCCATTGCTTCGACTACCATTGACGCAAAACCACAGACGCCTCCGTCGCCAATGGTGTGATGACAGACGGATGTGGACGGCAGAATGGAATGACGTTGTCTTTACTGACGAGGCACGCTTCTGTCTGCAGCACCACGACGGTCGGATTCGAGTGTGGAGACACCGTGGAAAGAGGATGCTGGACAGCTGCATTATGCACCGCCACACTGGTCTTGCACCGAGTGTTATGGTATGGGGCGGTATTGGATGTTACTCTCGCACGCCTCTAGTACGCATTGCCCGTACTTTAAACAGCCGGCGCTACATATCCGAGGTGCTGTAGCCAGTTGTCCTTCCTTACCTTCAGGGCTCGGCCACAGCCATATTTCAACAGAATAATGCGCGACCACACGTGGCACGCATTGTCCAAAGGTTCTTCGTCAATAACCAGATTGAATTGCTTCCCTGGCCAGCTGGCTCTCCGGATCTTTCGCCGATAGAAAACATGTGGTCCATGGTTGCTCAACGAGTGACCCAGATTACATCCACAGCTGCCACACCAGATGATCTTTGACAACGTGTGGAAGCTGCTTGGGCTGCTGTACCCCAGGAACACATCCAACGTCTCTTTGACTCAATGCCGAGACGTGTGGCAGTGGTGATCTCCAACAATGGCGGCTACTCTGGCTACTGATTCTGGCAGGAACCACATGTCACAGACATCTGTAAACGTAATCATTTGATACTTGGTCAACATGTTATCTACAAAATAAATTTTGTTGTGCTACCTCTTGTCTTTCTTGGTGTCGCATTTACTGTGGCCAGCAGTGTATAAATTAACTCCAATGCAGTGTTGTGAAGTGGTACAGCAACTTTATACCGTGATTAATATTAAATGACAGTCCTAGGTTGCAGAATGCTCTTTATTGGCTCAAAAACGAAGCGTTTCATCCGTGCAGGCCATCATCAAGATGTGGGTCAAAGAGGCGCAGAGTAAGAGCGCGCTCAAGGACTGTAAACATACCACCGGAACGAACTGCCGGCGTCCGGTCAGCGATCACGCAGTGTATACTCAGTACTGAGTGAGAGCGTATCGGAAACCGGCAGTTTGTTCTGGGGTTATGTCGGCGATTGTTTTGTATTTTACGATAGTAACGCAGTCAAGTTAAAATATCTGGTTTTTTGAAGAGGTAATTCCAGGATTTTCTGTAACAACAAATATTGCTCTTACAATGCATTCCTTTGTTCTGAAAATACTGCTTCTACTACTGCGTTTCCCTTGAAAATTATATCAAAGCTCACAGCTAATAGAAATATGAAGAATAAACATGTTTCAGAATTTTTAAATCGTTTTCAGCAGGAATCATGAGTACTGCAAACATAGTTGTCCTATGGCTCTTCACTATATTCCTGGAAACTAGTTTTCCAATTGAGGTTGTAATCTATCTGTAGTCAGAATAAACTTAACTCTTGCTACTTCTTGTTACCTATTGTTTGAAAAACAGATTTTTAAAGCTTGTGGGGCTGCATGAGGAGAAGTGAACAGTGTGTTCCAAATTTTGTCAAAATTTATGATAATCCATTTGCCTTGAACGACATGTTGATGATTTTAAATATTTCAGTGCCTGCACTGTCAGTAGGGGGACCGGTACTACCGTTTACTCCTATACTTTTGTCCGTCTCCATAGGGTAGCGGTGGCGTTACCGCCTACTACGCAGGAGGCCCGGGTTCGATTGCAGGCAGGGGACTGGGTGAGTCCTTCATCATAATTTTCATCATCATTGAGTCGCAAGTCGTCGAAGGGGCGTCAACTGAAAAGGACTTGCAATGCGGCCGCCGAACTCCCCCGAATGGGGCCTCCCGGCCAACAATGCGATACGATCATTTCATTTCATTTCCTACACTTGTATCATCTGCAACAAGGAAATTATCTAATTCATTGAAACTGTAAATGGACAATCATTTACTGGGTGATCAAAAGTCAGTATAAATTTGAAAACTTAATAAACTACGGAACAATGTAGACAGAGAGGTAATAATTGACACATATGCTTGGAATAACATGGGGTTTTATTAGAACCAAAGAAAAAACAACGTTCACAAAATGTCCGACAGATGGCGCTGGACAGCAAAACGTCCGTGACTGCGCATGACAATTGTGTATAAAAGGAGTTGCAATGAGAGAGAGAATCAAATGCGCCAGCAGTCGCAGCATCTTGCGTTACCTGAAAAGGCGCTTTTAGTGAAGCTGTATTATCAGAGTGGGGAATGTGCTAGTTCAGCGTTACGACCTTAGCGCCATAGGAAGGGGATTCGAACAGGTAAAGGTCCGATGACAAATGCAGCGCGTTGTTTAGACGATAGACACCGCAGTGGCCGACCGAGCACAAGGCGTAATGCTGCTGAGACAGTTCAGTAAGAAATGGAGACTGTAGCGGGTTCGTGTACGCACGGGGAAGTCAGCGCTCGTGTAGTCGCACGTCGCACCGGCATTCCATACACTACTGTTTGGTTAGCACTTAGACGTACCCTCCGATGCTACCCGTACAAAATCCATCAGCATCATGACCTGTTACCTGGCGATTTGGTGAAGCGGAGGGCATTTGCGGTGTGGGCGTTTCAAAAGATGGCGGAAGATAACGATTGGTTGAGTACCGTGTTGTGGACCGACGAAGCTCATTTCACTCTTCGAGGGTCTGTCAACGCCCACAACTGCAGAATTTGGGCTACCGAAAATCCTAGAACTGTCTTGGAAACTCCATTGCACGACGAGAAAGTCACGGTATGGGTTGGATTTACCACATCTACCGTTATCGGGCCTTTTTTCTTCGAGGAAATGCGTGATTCTGGTTTTGTAACTGCTACCGTGACGGGTGAGAGGTACGCCGATATGTTGCAGAATCGCATCATCCCCCGCCTGGCTGATAAACACCTGCTGGAACGTACGATGTTTATGCAGGATGGCGCGTGAAAGATCTCTTGCGCGCGTCGTTTGGTGATGATCGTGCGCTCAGCCGCCACTTTCGTCATGCTTGGTCTCCCAGGTCCCCAGACCTCAGTCCATGCGATTATTGGCTTTGGAGTTACCTGAAGTCTTAAGTGTATCGTGATCGACCGACATCTCTAGGGATGCTGAAAGACAACACCGGACGCCAATGCCTCACCACACCCCAGACATGCTTTACAGTGCTGTTCAAAACATTATTCCTCGACTACAGCTAATGTTGAGGAACGATGGTGGACATATTGAGCATTTCCTCTAAAGAACATCATCTTTGCTTTGTCTTACTTTGTTATGCTAATTATTGCTATTCTGATTTTTTAACTTATGTATTTTTTTGGTTCTAATAAAACCCCATGTCATTCCAAGCATATGCGTCAATTTGTACCTCTCCATATACATTATTCCATGATTTATTCAGTTTTCAAATTTATACTGACTTTTTGATCACCCGGTATATAAATCAGCAACACATAATCCGAGTTAGAACCCCACGGTACACCATGTCTGATTGCTTCAGGTTATGAGTGCCAGATGTTAAGTGATTAACAAATCACTTCCAGACGTTTAAGAAGCGACAAGACAGAAACAAATTCTACAAGAAACCTGAACTCTTGACTCATTAGCGTGGCTTTAGCTTTACTTTTTCTCACCATAACTGTTGTCAATACCAGTGCTGATGCAACGTACTTTGAACCATACTCAAAATTGTACTGATTGTGAACTGCTAGATTGTACAACGGAATACATAAGATCTAGAACGCATTGGTTCCGCTTGATTCGAATCCAAGTATAAAATCTGAATTCGAAAGAGGTTGAAGGTCAAATCTCTTCCTGTCACTCAGGCTGTCCTGTAAATAGGACACGCAGAAAGCTCAAGTGATAGCTTTTTGTGTTGACTGCCGCCACGAGATTCGCGCGCCTCGGTATGCCCACACCGATACGCCGAGCTCTAACTAGACTTGCAGAGAATTTTTTAATTAAAAATCCGACTTGGCGGCCCACGATCTTCGCTCCAGGCAGACAGCTACCGCACCAAGTTCGCTGGCCGCTGGAACGTACACGCGAAGGAGTACCACAAGTTCCTAGGGATAACCGCATCGCTTCATCTCCCCCTTCTTGTCGCAACCTCTGAGAGAGAGTTAATTACGTCGACTCTCTCGCGTTCTTTGACGACGGTCACCACGCGAACTTTCTAGGTACATAAAGGAAACGGTTACGGACGACCTATTCGTTGTAATTAAGGTCTCGATACAACATGATGCAACTGATTCGTTTTGTATTGGTCACCAATATGCCCCCTCATCCCTCTCCCAAAAAACTCTGAGCTGTATTTGGCTGATGAAACAAAATGTGTTTAGTATGTTTCAAAACTGCAGTGAACTAGTAAACAAAAGTATTGAAGTTAATTGATCATTTTAATGTTGGCTATATTTTGATTGGTTACACATTCAAACATCGAAGTTTGTTAGGAATTTTCCATTTATTACGAAGTGATTAGCTTCTCAATTTAATTATTTTATTTACGGCTCATTTAATATGAGACATTTTTATATAAATTCAGAATTCTATGTTTCCCCAGTTTGCTCTTAAAATAGAGTCAGGCAAATCCAGCACCTTCCATGAAAACCCTGACGTGATAGCAAATCCGACAGTATGTCACATAGTTCCGAATAAATCCTGACATTAAATTAACCAAAGTAATACGAGTAACGAGTGAGCAAATGGAATTCCGCAGACTAACACAAGAACGCCTAAATGCATGTCATACCTTCCCAGCGTGAAACAGACGCATTTCCGAGGGGAGAAACGAGAACAGAATCCGAGAGCAGAGTCGTGTAGGCTAGGAGGCCCTACGGCAAGGGACGGACACCCACAGCTCCAGCCGACCGCCTAGACCACCCCCAGCCCATGTTTAAAGATAGAGCCCTCCAGAAGAACGGTATAGATCTTACGATAACACTAAAAGGGCCACACCAGCTGCAAATTTTAGCGTGAGACTATATGCGTCTCTGTTACGTTGCAAACGTTAAAAACATTGCCCCACCATGAAATGTATAACGTTTCTCATTGGATAGACAGAATTTTTGTAGGCGGAGCTTAAGGTTAACATTGAGACCCTGATTGGTCAGCTGAAAAAACAGCCAGATAGCTTTTCTTAAACCAACTTTGGGAAATTGTACTAAGGAGAAATGAGAAGGGGGTGGCTTCCGAGATGGCGGGGTGTATGGAGCAGCGCCGCCCACCGCCCCCTGATGCTGCCTAACCAACGACAAGGTAATGAAAGCATGCGATGCCACATAAGCGCATAAGGCTTCACTCAGGACTGCAGAAGTCTCTTCTGTTACATCCCCTTTTTGCGTAATACTAGTGTTGATCGTCAATTAAAGCTCATGGTATTCACATTTGCTACTGGAAGTTAAAATCTGAAACGCGATGATTTTTCTGTTATATAATTATTGAGAAGCCACATCAACCACTGTAATTTACGACAAGTTAAATAAGTAATTAAAAATAATTGTGGGTCACTGTAGACCATTTTTGATAGTTTTCTCTTTTGTGAAACTTAATTGAAACCAAGATTATGGATGTGATATGGAACAGGTCATCCTTCGATCCATTGTAGATCTTGGAAACCTATTCAGGGAATATTCGTTCACATTTTTGTTGAACGCAGTCGGTTTTTATCATCCTGTATTAAAATATTTCCTTTTATCAATAGTGCTATTTATAGACAATGCTTTGTGAGTAGAATAAAAATTCCAGTGGTCAACTTAACTGCTTTTTCGACGTTATTTTACCAGCTAACTAAAAATAGGAAAGCCTTGAACCCCTTCTACTAAAATTAGTTAGTATTAAGATTCTTTTACAGTGAGTGCAGTGGAGCTGACGCTGAAATCATTAAGTATTTGATTATATCATCGCTAGACTCATTGAACTCTTCTGAACTCTACGTGTCATATGTGGTCTGGCGTCTCCTTACCAGCAACGGTCCCAGGTTCAAACTAGTCAATTCCCTAAAAAACACGCTCAGAGCGTCGTTGCGCGAAAGTGGTAGGGAGGCACGACTTAGAACAAACAGAGACCACGCAGAATGTTAGAGGCTGAAAATAAACCTGAACATTGTTTTTTTTTCCATTTCATTCATCATCAATATTCATGTAATTGAAATATTGTTTGTTCAGAATTTTATTCTTCGCCTTGTCTACAAATTAGGAAATTTAATTCTATGCTGTTTAGTCTATTACGATCACAGATATGCATATATGTAAACAAAAGTTACAAATCGGAAAAGTTACAAATACCTCAACTGTCTTTTTGCATTTCAGTCACACTGATACCATTCAAGTCAGACCAGTTATCTCTTATTACTGAACTACAAACCCTTACACAACTGTAATGCGAAATATCCCACAATTCCATATCTTAACATAAAACCAAGTGTTTGTAGACAGTAGTGCTAAATTTGGGAACGTTTTAATGCATGCCTACCTTTAAATGTCGTACTTCTAAAGAAACGTTGCTCAATAGGAAATTAATCCAGCAATATAAGTATCGCGGCCGTTTCCATCACTTGCGCATGGATTACAAAAATTTCCAAATGACGTTTATGATTTTCAGTGGTTTCCCAAAAAATGTGAAGGTATGTTGTTTTGTACAGCATTAATCAATCTGATTGGTTACTAATAAGTGGAGTGAGTTTCATAGGACCAGTAACTTCCTCACCCACCATGCCTATCCTCTAAAGAGTAGAACTCGGGTGTATAAAACAACTATCGATGTTCATGGAAATAATCGGAAACTATAACAACTCAGTTACAAACTGAACGCTAAACTATTAGGAAGGGGGCTAACAATTACGCTAAAACGATAGGTTATACAAGACATTTTGCTAAATGCATCAGTTGTTTCTTGTATTTCTGTACGAAGTACAACGTCAGTTATAATGACAATCTGGTTTATGCAATCTCTTCGACTTTCCCGGCGATTCCCTGTCATCTCGTTTAGATCGGATGTTCTGCCGGTGGTCCACATTTTTCCAACACGGTATTTCAAAGCCGTAAGTCGACTTCTTCATCTGATGAATACGTCGCGGGAGGCGAGATATTGTGTTGGGAAGACGCGGAAAACCGGCAGAACAAGTTATCTCAGCCAGATGACAATCGTTCTTACATTTTTAATTGTGTAATTCTAGTCCATATACAGGGTGAAAAGTATTTAAACCGACACACTCTGGGGGTCTTAGGGGACATCAAAACATATATTTTCCCCTAATGTCATTTTTTCCTATGAGGAGTATTTAATCCAGTAGAGGAAGATTTCTCTGGCGGCAAATTAATTAAACCAACAAACACTTTTCCATTTTTTTATGACCAAGAGACAACACAGTAACACAACCCAATTCCAGATACAGCAGATTTTCAAAAATGCCTCCATTGACACGTAAACAAAGGTTACACCATCGGATCATGTTCTGTCTGACATGGGCAAAAACCCCAGGAGTATCCTGAATTGTTCCTGCTATCCGGGCAACCAGATCCTCTTCTGATGCAACAGGAGTTGCGTAAACAAGGTTGCGGATCTCTTCTCACACAAAAAAGTCCAGAGGGGACAGGACCACTTCTGCCAATCCACATTTCTGGGAACCGTCGGTCCAGGAATCGACGCACACGACGACTGAAATGTGCCGGCGCCCCGTCATGTTGTAACCATATGCGTTGTCTTGTAGGGAGCGGGACGTCTTCCAGCAGTTCTCACAATGCTCTGGCGAGAAAATTGTAGTATTGTCTGCCATTTACTGGCCTAGGTAGGCAATACGGACCAATTAAACAGTCCCCATGAACACCGACCCACACATTAACGAAGAACCGCACTTTATGAGCGCTAGTAACTGTGGCATGTGGGTTATCCTCACTCGAAACATGCGAATTGTGAATGTTGAAGACTCCATCACGCCCGAAAGTTGCTTCATCGCTAAACAACACAGAGGATGGAAATGTAGGATGAATTTCACACTGTTCCAGGTACCACTGCGAAAACTGTGCTCTGGGTGAATAATCAACTAGTTCCAGGTTGTGGACACTCTGTAAGTCCAATGGACGTAACAACTGCTCTCGGAGGACTGTTCTTACATTCGTCTGATTCGTCCCTATGTTACGTGCAATTGCACGAGTGCTGATTGAAGGATCCCGCTCCACATGCTGCTAGACAGTTTCCTCAACTTGCAGCGTTCTTACCGTGCGACGGCGTCCCTGTCCAGGTAATCTGCTAAATGACCCGGTCTCACGCAGACGTTGATACACAGCAGCAAAGGTCGTATGATGCGGGATACGGCGATTAGGAATTGGATTGTTGATAAACCGGCTGTGCAGCTCGTCTGTTGTGGTGCGCTACGTAGTACGCACCAACCATATCAGTGAACTCACTCCAGGTGTAACGCTCCATTAGTAAACAGAGACAATCCACTACTACACTGGCGGACAGCTGTTGCCTACAACTGAAGAGCGTAATACGCAGTCTAAGAACTGAAGATCGTAATACGGCCTCTAACAACTGAAGAGCGTAATACGGCCTCCACCGGTTTAAATAATCCTCATAGGAAAAAATGACATTAGGGAAAAATATTTGTTTTGATGTCACCTACAACCTCCCAGAGTTTGTCGGTTTAAATACTTTTCACCCTGTATGGTAGTCATATGAATAAACTCCAACACAGATTTTTTTCTACGAATATTTATGCAAAGAATACTGAGAAACATTACGTTCTTCTGAAGAGGTAGGTTTTCTCCTAAACTATTAAACTATGTGACGTACAATCACATAATTTTCTAGGTGTCTCCAGTGGCATATGTGGATATTGTCCATAAAATCTATTGCTAATGGAGTTAGTAGTGAAGAAATAATAAATTAAGGCGACTTACCTGATGTTTAACTACATGAGAAGCGAAAATTCAGTAGACTTAACCGATAAACTTCCTTAAGTCCATTATTTCGTGGGAGCGATAGTGAGAAGAAATTTGTAAACTGTTTGAAATTATGTGTAAACATTGTTGAAAGCCGCAAAGCGCTATCATTCTCTAATACTAGATGAATTTTTTGCGGATTAGCCAGTTTGCACACTTCGAGTTATGCTGCCTCAAGGTACCTTGTATATACAGTTTCTAAATGATTGTGTTTTGTATCTCATCGTGTTATCCTTTAACGTAAGGTTATACCTCTTAATGAAAAATATATGAATCATTTTTGACTTTTTAAATTCGGTCAATAATTTGCAGCGGAAAAATTCTCTTGTAGGGGCACAAAATGAAGAAGAGGTTTCTCTTTAAAATGCTCCGACAGAAAACTGGGGAACCAGCTACCTCAGTTCTCATTCGGCAAACCCCAGCAAAACTTTCAGCATTCTAAATCGTTTTCGCCATTTCCTCTTCATATATGACTTAAGATTCATCATCTCAATCGCATTACTACTGTCGATATATGTCTTTTTCGCATTGTCTCTTTTTCCTCCCATTTGTTTACAGTATACCCCATCGCGACTGTCTTCTCTCACTTGAGCTTTCTCCTACAGTCTTCCTTTCCCACAGCACTTTCTGCATCATTCTGGGTGCTCTAACTTGTTTTTTCCCCTATACCAATGTATTGGGAATTGCGATCCAAAATACGACCTCCAGTACACCTACGTGTTAAATTTCTCCAGTCTGAGAGGGTTATCCCCCCCCCCCCCCCTTTTCCCGGCTTCACAAGCGTATATGTTCTCCACTCATCTGTATGTTTCATTTCGACTCTCCCCCTCTCTGTTCCGTCCTCTGCTTCTATCTCCATCCATCTCTCTTCCTATTTCACTGCTACTGTTTCTCAGTGCCCATCAGCATCTCATCTGTGTTTCGATCCAACGGTTGTTGTTTCCAACGATGTCTCTTTCTATTTCGTAATCACTCCCTCTCTCGCACCATCACTGTTTGCGCTCACTTTCTCCCCCACTGGCACTGTACCCTCTGTCTTCCGCGCTCACTGCCTCTCTGCTACTGTCTTTCAGCACAGAAAGGTCCGCATGAAAAACGTTTTGGCGAGGAATCGTCTTTGCAGTTCCAGAGGTGTTTTAAGAGAGTACAGAAGTTACACTATGCGATAAGAAGCATCCGGACTCCTGGCTGAAGATGACTTACATTTCATGGCCCCTCCATCGATGGTGCTGGAATTGAATATGGTGTTGGCCCACCATTAGTCTAGATGAAAGCTTCCACTCTCGCAAGCATACGTTCAATCGAGGGCTGGAGATTTCTTGGGGAATGGCAGCCCATTCCTCACGGAGTGCTCCACCGAGGAGACGTATCGATGTCGGTCTGTGAGGCCTGACACGAGGTCAGCGCTCCAAAACATCCCAAAGGTGTTCTACAGGATTCAGGTCAGGGCTCTGTGCAGGCCAGTCCATTGCAGGGATGTTACTGTCTGGCAACCAATCCGCATAGGCCGTGCATTAAGAACAGGTGCTCGATCGTGTTGAAAGATGCAGTCGCCATCCCCGAATTTCTCTTCAACAGTGGGAAGCAAGAAGGTGCTTAAAACATCAATGTAGGCCTGTGCTGTGACAGTGACACGCAAAACAACAAGGGGTGCATGTCCCCTCCATGATAAACACCATCACACCATAACACCACCGCCTCCGAATTTTACTGCTAGTAATACACATGCTGGCAGATGAGGTTCTCCGGGCATTCGTTATACCCCTACCCTGCCATCGGATCGTCACATTGTGTACCACGATTCGTCGCTCCACACAACGTTTTTCCACTGTTCAATCGTCCAATGTTACGCTCCTTACACCAAGCGATGCGTCGTTTGGCATTTACCGGCGTGATGTGTGACTTACGAGCAGCCGCTCGACCATGAAAGCCAAGTTTTCTCACCTCCCGCCTAACTGTCGTAGTACTTGCAATGGATCCTAATGCAGTTAGGAATTCCTGTGTGATGGTCAGGATACATGTCTGCCTATTACAAACCACTACCCTCTTCAACTGTCGGCTGTCAGCAGACGAGGTTGGCCTGTACGTTTTTGTCCTATATGTGTCCACGGCACTACTTCACTATCACATCGGAAACAGTGAACCTAGAGATATTTAGGAAAGTGGTAATGTCGCGTACAATGACACAAGTGACACCCAATCACCTGACCAAGTCCGTGTGTCTCGCGGAGCGCCCGATTCTTCTCTCTCACGGTGTCTATTGACTACCGAGGTCTCTGATGTGGAGTACCAGGCAGTCGGTGGGAGCACAAAGCACCTAATGTGAAAAACGTATGTTTTTGGGGGTGTCCGGATACTTTTGATCACATAGTGTATTAGAAACATTTTTCTGAATTTGCAGTCTTTGCATTTTTTCCGTTATTTCTGGCACTCATTTTAAGTTCTTTTCAGGCATGCAGAGACACATTTTAGCCCACCTTTTGTCGCTGCTGTACCACATTCGACATATTGTATAGGCGTGAAGTGCCAACGGTACAGAGACAACGCGTCATGACGTTTTATTGGTGAAAAATGCTGATTAGAAACATAGTTTGGTGACCTCAGAACCCTTGTGACGACGCTAGGACCCTTTTCATATGTTCACTATATCAGTTAACACTACATGTAAATTATAGATTGCAATAATCAGTCGCCCTTTTTAGATTTTATTATGCAAATCCGGATTTCGGATAATAACTTGCCATTGTCAGTGCTCTGTTTTTTTATTTATTCGCAACGCAAGTAAGTCCCTGTTGTTCGGGTGTCAGTCTCAGTTCTTTGAATACTCAGTAATACAACAAGGACCTACATGCATTGGGAATAAACAAAAAAAATAGCGCATTGAGAATGACTAGTTACTAGCCGAAATTCGGATTTGCATAATAAAATATAAAAATGACGACTGATACCTGCACTCTGTAAGTCACATACAGTCGCTGAGTGTATCCACTTTCCGAATGGAAGGTAAGCTGAGTTAAAACTACATTTACGTCTCATAACCGATATTACGTGCATATTTTACGTTCGTAAATACGGTACATTTAAACTTCTGTATTTGGGTAACGGATAATGAAATCGAAAAAAGTTTAGAAGTTCCCTGAGAATAACATGTTAAGAATATGTGGTAAAAATTTCGACGATGTGCTGTTAAATGAAATCATAGATGCGGCCCTCCCCACGACTGGTAGTTTTCGTACCCAAAAATCGTCGTTTTCTTGCCTTTCTTAGGAACCACCCGAACGAAAGGTGCTTTTAGAAGCCACCTAATGCAAAAGAAACAACAATTATCCCGCGCTGGAGGAAGTGTGTTACGAAGTGCCACAATAAAGTAATGAGATTTATGTGAGAAAAGATGTTGCTTACCGTTTTAGTCAAGTTTAGTGTTGTCGCCTTCAAAGTAGTTCCCTTCTGATTGCACACACTTTTCCCAGCGCTTCTGCCATAGATGGTAACATTCCTGGAACTCATCTCTCCTCCAAGACCCTCGCCACAGCTTTTTGGACATCTTGTTTGAAAATAGTGTCCCTTGACCGCCGTTTTCACTCTTGGAAATAGAAAAAGGTCTCATGGAGTGATATCTGGTTAATAAGGTGGCTATGGTAGTACTGAAATTTGTTTTGAGGTTGAAAATTGCTGTGCTGACAGAGCAGTATGGGATGGCTCATTACCGTGATGCAGAATCGAATTATCAGCAATGTTGGCACGGACAGGAAGAGCTCTTTCACGAAGTCTTTCTAAAATTTCTTTGTCGTAATATTGGTTAACTGTTTGTCCATGAGGCACATACTCTTTATGAACAATTCCCTTGGAATCAAAGAAGCACATATGAATGCATTTCACTTTTGACTTTGACATGCGACCTTCTCTGGTCTAGGTGATCCCTTTGAGCACCATTGCCAACTTCGCCGTTTTGTCTCTGGATTGTACTGAAAAAAAAAAAAAAAACAACTTTCATCATCAGTCATAACACGGCTCAAAAATTCTGGATTGATTTCCGTTTTCTCTAACAGATCGGCTGCCACATTTTTCCGTGTTTCTCGCTGTTGTGGAGTGAGATTTTTGGGGACCATTTTTGAACAATTCTTTCTCATACCAAGATCTTCAGTTACTATAAGACGAACCGTTTCTCGATTGGTGTTCGGTTCTTTTGCAATCGTTTTAACGGATAATCTTCGATAACATCATACGAATTCACGCACCCTGAACAAGTTGCCATCCGTCCTTCAACATTCGTTCTGCCTTCACTAAACATATTATGAAAACAAAAAACTTGAGGTCTTGACATAACCTCCTCTCCAAGAGCCTTCTGAAGCTTACCGTAAGTTGTCTTCACGTTTTCACCCAATTTAACGCAAAAAGAAATGGCATATCGTTGCAAAATATTATGCGGTTCCATGTCCTTGACGAGAGACACAAACACGTGTTAACTTATTACAGCACAATTCGCGACTGAGCAGTTGTATCGATGTGCCGCTTGGACTAGAAGCAGCTTATAGACCAAGGTCAAAGGTATTGTGACTATGCAAGCCTGCAGGGTTGCCACATCTAGCAAAGAAAATCAGTCTCATTATTTTATTGTCGCACCTGGTATATTTAGAATTTACCCCTGTACTGTAGGATAGCTGAATTATACCCCTTCTTCCGACAGGTATACGATTAGTCGCTACGGCAAGTGCCCTACAAAACAGCCCTACAAAACAGCTGGCCCCTTATATCTGTGACGAGCAGAACCAGGGACACGACTCTATGAAAAGTCGCATTTCTCCCTGCAGCTTTTTGAAACACATTAGACCAGTACACTGACTTGCACGGACTGAAATGAAGCACTGAAAATCAGCATTAGGTTGTCGCTGAGAGCTGTTAAATAGCCAACCTGCAACTGAAAATCGTGACCGTTTTAGACGGATTTGGTAATGACCATTACCTCTTTGCTGATGATTCATTGCTAACTCGTGTCTCGTAGGCTTGACATGCGTAGGAGAAACAGACGAATTATTATCATTCCCTAAATATCTACCCACATTTCTTAACAGCCTGCAACGTGCAGAACGTGAAAAGAACTTAGGCTGTGCAGAGCTCTGAGCTTTGGCAAAAAACCCGATAATCTCCAAGTTACCATCTCTCTTTAGAGTTCACGAATGTTTCTTTTCGGTACCCCGTCAGTACTATTTGAATCGCACTGAGCACTAATATCATCATGCTTTCAAAAGGGAATATTGACATACATTGCAAAATACGGTAGCCATATCATGAAGAAAACAGACTGAAGAGTTTGCTGGTGAAACAAAGGGAGCGTGACAGGAAGAACAAAGATAAGAACTACCGAATGGCTACTCGATAGAAATGCCTCTGCTTCAGGGCACCTGGGGGAGAATCATGTGATACCATTCGTTCAGTTGTACACTTTCTCACTGGTGACGACCAGTCTCCACCAGAATGAAGGAAACAATAGTAACTCGAACAAATACTTCAACTGCGTTACGGGTCCGTTTAGCTGACCTGTCCACAGTTGTTAATGTGAACGATTAAAAAGAAAAACATAAATCGAGTTGCTAATTTAGCTAGAAAGCCAAAATTGGATCGGTGCCTGAGTAAAACTGTGTGCTGGACTGGCAGTCGAACGCGGAGAACTGCCATTGGCGAGTGAAACTCTTAAAAAATCGAGATATCCAGACTCGACTGACGTTCGCGCGCTCAGAGCTTTAGCCTTCCAGAAAGACTGCAAAGTGACTGAATCTAGGAAGAAGCGCCTTAGCTGTACTTTAGCTATTTTACCGTAATATCCCTTTCGGGAGGAGTGAAAGTGCACCATGGTATGCAGAGTCATACATAGATGCAGTTAGAACAAGAACAATACATAAGGCAGAAAGAATGAACGGAGATGTTTGCATGGGGCCGTAGCTGGCTATAGGAAAATTCAGATCGTTTTCGAAGGCGGTAATTTAACTCACTCTGATTTTCACGAAATCGAACAATAAACAAGGCAAATTTGTATGTTAACTGACTGAAGTGGCAAGTGAAAATTTGTACCAAGGCCAGGAAAAGAACCCGAAACACCTGCCCACTAGGCAAGTGCATTAGCCACTAAACCACCCTGTCACAGAGGTTCAGACATTTGCACGGATTCCCTTGTCACACCCCCTCTTCGACCCAACTTCTCAATGCTATCCCAGTCTACTTTAAATTCCCCATTACACACGAACAGGCTTGAAGAGGCACCCAATGTTCTGGAATAGCACCTCAGCATGGAACGTATATGGGTGAGATTTTGGGTCGAGAAGGGAGGCGTGCCAGGGTAATCCGTGCAGTGGTGCGAACTGTTCTGCCAAAGTCGCTTACTAGCTAATGCACGTGCCTAGTAAGCAGGAGACCTGGGTTCGATCTCCAGCCTTGGCACAAACTTTCATTTGTCGCTTCAGTCTATATAAAAAAAAATAATTTCTGTATGACATCTGAAACACTCTGTATCATTTTATTTGCCACTAAGGCAAGTGTTTTTTTCTTGTGTCACTCTTTGGTGGAACAATGTAACTGTAAATAATAAACCTAATATTTCCAGAATGAGATTTTCACTCTGCAGCGGAGTGTGCACTGATATGGAACTTCCTGGCAGATTAAAACTGTGTGCCGGACCGAAGGTAGGAGACGAGGTACTGGCAGGTGTAAAGCTGTGAAGACGGGCCGTGAGTCGTGCTTGGGTAGCTCAGTCGGCACAGTCTGCCTTCGGCAGGGCAACAGAGCGGACGCGTACGTGTTGACTTCGTGCGGCGCGCGAGCTCGCCTTGTTTACTTTCCGACGGCCGTTGCTTAAGTGCCGGCTTACCTTGTACGATCCATGGCGAACCGTTACCGTAAATCAACACTCCGATTTACTTTCTGCAACGATTATGCCCGACCCAAAGCACTTGAGGTGGAGCGTTTTCTGCGAGAGGAAGTGAAGATCCCGGCGACCGATATTATAGGCATACATTTGTCCATCGTGAGCAGCACGGTCTATGTGAAAATCATTAACGACGCGGCGTGCGAACGCATACTACGTGAGACCAAACAGGGGCTCCGCTTCTGTCACGCTGATGGCAATGTGGGAGAGGTCACCGTCGACCACGCAGGCTTAGGTATGCGAACGATACGCATTTTCGAATTGCCATTCGAACTTCCAGCTGAGGAAGTCGTCGCGGCACTACGCCCATACGGCACAGTCCACGGCCACACTGCGGAGAAGTGGACGCAGTTTCGGACGTATCCTGTCCTAAACGGGGTCCGACAGGTCACCATAGATCTCCGAAGCCACGTCCCGTCCTACTTACAGATCGGCGGATGCCGTGCCATAATTATATACGATGGCCAGCCTCGGACCTGTTCCGGGTGCGGCAAAGAAGGCCACCTTAGATCCGAATGCCTACCACGGCGTATTACGCAACTTCCAGCTGCCGAAAAACCACCCACGTCGCAACCTACAGTGCTACCGGTGACCTACGCCGCTGCTCTAGCGTCTCCTACCGCTTTGCAACGTCGCCCGGTCACCACAAACGACGCCACCGACGAGCCCGACCAGACACTGACGGAGAGCGCCTCGGACGACCCGCCGCCTCGGCCGGCCATTGACGCCGCTCCGAAGATGCCGACGCAACCAGACGCTGACCCTGATCTCGGAAACACGATGGAGATCGACTCGCTCATCGTTCCTACAGCGGCCTTTCTGCCAGAACGACGTGACTCCCTTCCGTCGTCGGACACGGAGGGTCGCACAAGGAAACAACGTTCCCCGAAACGTCGCAAGCGAAGACGTCGTACCGTTTCCGGCCAAGAGGAGACGTTACAAGTCGAGGAGGACGTACCCGTCGACCAGCACGAAGCCTCAGAACCCGCTACTGCTGACGAAGACGTCATGAGCGCGGAGACGTCTATCGGTGTGCCTGCGCCCCGTGCTGACGCTGAACTAAATCATGAACGTCTCACAGGCGACACGACACCACGCACAATTACAACATCTTCTGAAGACAAAATGGACGATACACCAGTTTCCGCTTCCACGGCGTGGCACGAGGAGGAGGTCACGGAGCAGGGGCCGTTACGGGACCCTGCGCCGTCACGGCCGCACCACTAATCATACTCTCCCCAGACTCCCCTGCGGCCCAGCGGGATAACGTTCCGCTGCGACGCCCACACCCTTGCGCGGACGGCGGAGTGGACCAGCCACCAGCAATCCGACACCAGGCCTACCGGATAGCAACCATCAACACCAACAACATCCGTTCCAGGGTGAAAATCCGCCTTATGCAGGAGATGTTCTGGGCTTCGGATATTGATTTCGCCCTTCTGCAGGAAGTTCACTTGGCTAGTCTCCCGGATATTAATGGCTATACCGCCCACGCCTCCGCGAGTGATCCTATGGGCCGCGGGGTGGCCATCTACGTCCGCCACGGGATTTCTGTGACCGATGTCGCCTTCCTTCCATCAGCTCGGGGCATGGCACTCACTGCCATGGGGACACGCATCATTAATGTCTACGCTCCCTCAGGCACCGAACGACGGCATGAAAGAGCCCAGTTTTATTCCGAGGAAATCGCTCCTCTGTTTTTAGGGCGTTATGACCATTGCCTACTAGGAGGTGACTTTAACAGCGTTCTGCATCCTAAAGATCAGATTCCCCACTATACTACATGCCAGGAGCTACGTATAGTGGTGCGAGACCTCCTGCTTCACGATACCTGGGAAGTACAACACGGCGACCTTTCTGGCCATACCTTTCTTACAAGTCATTCCGCAAGCCGACTAGACAGGATATATGTCTCACAAACTCTTAGATCTGCGATACGGGGCGCCGAACGCTGGCCGCTGGCCTTTTCCGACCATTGCGCTTACATCTGTACGGTCCTCCTTCCGCCGCAATCAGTATGGCGCAGCCGTGCGCCATGGAAACTCAATACCTCACACTTGCATGACCAGGCGTGTCGCCAACAAGTCACTGACACGTGGACAGCCTGCGAACGACGCCTTCCCCGCTACCGCTCGACATTGACATGGTGGTTGGACTGCGCCAAGCCGGCGATCCGGAGGACACTGATGAGATACGGGAAGGACATGGCCGACTGGCATCGCACCACTGTTAACTTCTATTACGCGATTCTCCGAGATCTGGATGCTCAACCGCCAACCCCGGACAACCAGTTGGAACGGCAAAGAACTAAGGCGAAGATAATTGCGCTGGCACGCCGGAAATTGCAAGGGGTCGTGATACGGACGCGGCGCCACGATCACGCGGATTTAGAAATTCCATCCATGCATGATATAGTGTCCGACAACCGAAGGCGTCGTCGGCAGATCATCAGCACTTTGACAACGCCTCATGGAACGCAGGTGACCACTCAGAATGACATCGTCCGCGCATTCGTCGAGCACTACCGTCGTACTTATAGTGATGACGACGCTGCAACTACAGCAGACGACTCCATTTTGAATTACGTCACGCGCACCCTCCCCCACACGGAGGCGGATGCTTTGACAGTGGCGGTCACGCTAGACGAAGTCAACAACGCAATCGCCAAGGGTGCAGTCAACAGATCGCCCGGCATTGACGGCTTACCGATTGAGTTTTACCGTACCTTTCGGGACCTCATGGCCCCACGGTGGACGACTATGTATCAAGAACTGATAACATCTGACCAAGCAATCCCACCCGCCTTTGCTGAGGGCATCATTATACCAGTCCACAAACCAGCCCGTGGTTCGATGGTCACGAGTTACAGACCGCTCACCCTCCTCAATGCCGATTACAAGATTTTCGCGCGCTTACTGGCAATGCGGCTCCGAACTACGCTCCCTCATATCCTCTCGCCAGAACAAACGACGCCTGGCGGACAGATTAACATACAGACTGCCACAGGGGAATGCCGCGACTTAATTGCGATAGCGGCGGCCTGCAGGCTCCGGGCAGCGGTCGTCGCTATAGACTTCGACAGCGCCTTCGATAAAGTGCGTCATCGTTTCCTGTTTTCGGTGGCAGCCCGAATGGGCATCCCCCCTCCGTTTCTCGACGTCATCCGGCGTCTTTACGACAGTGCCAGTTCACGTGTCCAAGTCAATGGACGTATAGCAGGGCCGGTACCTATCTGCCGTTCGATACGGCAGGGGTGCCCCCTCTCTACCCTCCTGTATGCTATTGCCCTTGAGCCCCTTATTGGGGGCTTGACGACCAAGCTTTCTGGCCTCACCCTACGCCAACACACTTTTCGCTGTCGGGCATATGCTGATGACCTCCTCCTCCTCATTCGCTCCGGCTCTGAGATTCGGGATGTCCTCGACTTGATTACCCGTTATGGGGCTGCCGCTGGCAGTGCCATGAATGTCGTCAAATCTTCTGCAATGCACATTGGACGAGGCCTCCAGGAGGGTGAAGTGGCACCACTGCCGCTTGTGCGGACTTTCCGGTACCTGGGCATTACCTTTACCCCCACGGTCACACGCACGGCGGCAACGAATTTCCGTCGCCTGTTACACGTCATCCGCAACGACGTCCGCCAGAACCTCTTGCGCCGCCAGGACACACTTCAAAGGGTTGCGTTTATTAATCTTTATGTGGCATCAAAATTAGTTCACATCGCGCAAGTTCTCCCTCTGCCAACTGCAATTGGGCGCAACCTTCAGGCGGCTTTTGGCTATTACCTCACGGCTGGTTCAATGTTTAAAGTCCGTTATGAGACACTTACCCTGCCCACACGGTATGGTGGCGTCGGGCTCGTCAATGTCCGTATGCGATCTGCAGCCTTGTACATGAGTACCATGAGAAAACAGTGGATGGGCCAGGGTACATCTCTAACACGCAGCTTGCTTGAGGTCCTCCTACCAGCTTCCACCTCACCACCAGTGTCTGTCGGCCATATCGTGCCTCATTTGTCCCATCTTTCGACCTTTTTCGTCGACTACAGTTATATACATACCAGTCTCCCAGATACACGCCCACCTAGGACTAAGGATTTTTACAGCCTGTTGCTGCGCTGTGTTCCCCGGAATGTGATGGAGACCAAACACCCCTCCATCCAGTGGCCCATAGTGTGGACTACCGTCCACCAGCCCTTCCTCCCTACGAACGTCCGGGCGCTGTGGTATCACATAGTCAACAGGAAATTTGCCACGAAGCAGCGCCTGCACAACATTGGCTTGTCAGAATCCCCTCTTTGTCTCCTTTGCCAGCAACTGGACACTGATGAACACCGTCTGACATGCGCCTCATCGCAGGATGTATGGCGCTTCGTGCAGCAAATCATTGCCTGCTATCTCCGGGTGCCACCAGACACAGTCGAGCCTCGAATGTTTCTATACCCGGAGGACCGACATTTTCCCGCCGCCAAATGTCATGCTATTACGTGGGTCAAAGGGTGGGCGGTCGCTTATCTCTTTAATGAGGGACCTAAATCCCGCCTCGACTTCTGGACCTACTTACGAACAGCCCATGCAGCTCTCGCAAACACGCCACGTTACCGAACATTATTTGCTAACTATCTTCGAGCGGTCCTTGTTAGACCTCCACTGAGTTGGGGGGTGCCTGGCACAGAGGGCACCCACCCCTCCTCCCCCGGCGGTGTCTGAGCTTCAACCGCCTACGACCTATTCTACTTCTGACCTCCGCGGATGGGAGAGCGCGTCGCAGATTGCGCGGATTTTATTTCTTTTTGCTTTTCCTTTTTCCTTTCTTTTTCTTTACCTAGAATTTATATTTCTTTTATCTTTCGCATATGTGTTCCCATTATTTCATGCTATTAGTGAATATTACAAAAACACACGCAAATAAATAAATAACAACGCCTTCCACTACTGTTGATTCCTGTTTCTCCCACTTCCCTAAGCACCACAGGCTCGGTGGTGGTGCGGGGGACACTGTGGCCAGGCCTCAGGTTTCGACCCCTGCCCGCTTTGCCCCCCGAGCCCCCACCGGTCAAAAAAAAAAAAAAAAAAAAAAAAAAAAAAAAAAAAAAGTCGGTAGAGCATTTGCCCGCGAAAGGCAAAGTCCTGAGTTCGAGTCTCGGTCCGGCGCCCAGTTTTAATCTGCCAGGAAGTGTCAAACCTAATATTGTGTTCCTTTTTATTCTTCCATTATTATGTATTTATTTATATTATTGTGACTGCCCATGTACTAAATACATGCTGTTGGTACAGTTGACGATTCTATCTTGTACACCACGTTCTATACACCGGGTGCTCGAAAAGTCAGTATAAATTTGAAAACTGAATAAATCACGGAATAATGTAGGTAGAGAGGTACAAATTGACACACATGCTTGGAATGACATGGGGCTTTATTAGAACCAAAAAATACAAAAGTTCAAAAAATGTCCGACAGATGGCGCTTCATATGATCAGAATAGCAATAATTAGCATAACAAAGTAAGACAAAGCAACGATGATGTTCTTTACAGGAAATTCTCAATATGTCCACCATCATTCCTCAACAATAGCTGTAGTCGAGTAATAATGTTGTGAACAGCACTGTAAAGCATGTCCGGAGTTATGGTGAGGCATTGGCGTCGGATGTTGTCTTTTAGCATCCCTAGAGATGTCGGTCGATCACGATACACTTGCGACTTCTGGTAACCCCAAAGCCAATAATCGCACGGACTGAGGTCCGGGGACCTGGGAGGCCAAGCATGACGAAAGTGGCGGCTGAGCACGCGATCATCACCAAACGACGCGCGCAAGAGATCTTTCACGCGTCTAGCAATATGGGGTGGAGCGCCATTCTACATAAACACCGTACGTTCCATACGGTGTTTATCAGCCAGGCTGGGGATGATGCGATTCTGTAACATATCGGCGTACGTCTCACCCGTCACTTTAGCAGTTTCGCTGACCAGCGCCATCTGTCGACCATTTTCTGAATTTTCTTTTTTTTTTTTTTTTTTTGTTCTAATAAAAGCCCCCAAGCATGTGTGTCAAATTTTACCTCTCTATCTACATTATTCCTTGGTTTATTAAGTTTTCAAATTTATACTGACTTTTTGATCACCCGGTATAATACCCTTTCAAGTCATTGTTTATCACTCTTCTCAAGTACTGATTTTATTTAACATACATTTTTAACATTTTTAAACAGTTAAATAGCCACCGTTTATCGAGTTTTGTATTTTTTTCTGGCCTGTACTCTCTGCATTTATTTACTGTCCAATTTTTCCCTTTTTAAATGTATTATTACCATATTGCCAAAGATGACATTTACTGTGTCTGCGTGCCTCGGTCTAGATGTTTAACATCTTTCCCAATGTTGTTCACAAATGTTGTAACTTCTTTGATGTCGACAGTCGGTTAAATAATGAAGATGGGGTTGTAAGCCGAAAACCAGTGAACTAGATAAATTAACGCACACGAGAGAAGTAGCGAAGCGAAGTGACAATTATGTACGACAATGGCGTTGATGGAAATATAGAGTGACTAGTGCTGTTAATCTTACTGACAAACGGTATTCGTTTACAGCATTTGAATTTGCTAATACCCATACTGAACCGTGAACTACCCACTCAGCTTCAAAACACATCAGTTCCGCTATTGCACATCATTTAATGTACCAATCACAATGACATCTGATGTTTTTCGATTTGTGATATCAGCTGATAGAGACTTGCATTTGTATGTACGCAAAAACAGGGATACCTAGATACTCTTCTCCCGAAGGAATTGCCTGTCTTTTCACTGGTCCCGCTCATTATGTTGTTAATTACATACTTCTCAACGAGAGCATCGCAAATGTACAAGGAAAACGTGCCTGATGTTGCATATTTTGCTAAATGAATGAAACATGACACGAGAAATACTAATTTTGATCTCAAAAAATGGAAAATCCAGGACGGAATGTAACAACAATGTGTTAAACCCACAAAACGACAGCGTGTGAACACTAAAATCTACACCGAGCTGACCGGACAAAAGCGTGTTAGTATACCGCCGGCCGTGCGGTTCTAGGCGCTTCAGTCTGGAAGCGCGTGACCGCTACGGTCGCAGGTACGAATCCTGCCTCGGGCATGGATGTGTGTGATGTCCTTAGGTTAGTTAGGTTTAATTAGTTCTAAGTTCTAGGCGACTGATGACCTCAGAAGTTAAGTCGAATAGTGCTCAGAGCCAAAGTATTCCGCCTAGAACAGCAGTTACAATACTGGAGCAAGTATTCAACAACTCGTCATGGTACATTAATCCCTTGGAGCCTTCACGTACCTTTGGCCTTATAATTCGTAGCAGCAAGATTCGACGCAGTAAACATCCACACAAAGCGAAATACACACAGTAAGGAATTGCTGTGTCTCCATTAACGCTATCAACAAATTATGTTGCATACACCGACACGCGCTTATCATTTACGCTGAACACGATCCTGAACCCCACACTGCAAGTCAAAACAAAGCTCAAGCGGTTGTTGATGCAGCTTGCAGACGCAACTTGCAGGCATGGGACTGTCCGCGACAAGGGGAAAATGTCGTGGTAGACCTTGCACACTTCGCACGCCTGATATGAAAGACGTTATTCTATCCATACCATCTGCAGCGACCACAGCCTGTCACGTCACAAGAGCACCGTGCCAAATTGAGATACTACGCATGGCACATAAAACAGCCACATGTTGTCGGACGCAAATATTTGAACCACTATTGAAGCAAAGCACATGGTTCACTTTTGCATCGATAAGTTGTCAGGAACTATGGGTGACAGATTTAGTGCCATACAAATTAACATGGGCAGCCTGTGACCTGTTTTTACAGCTACAAATTACCTGTGCTACTGCAGAATATCACCACCATGGAAAGACGACTGATGTGATTTATCTGACACACCGTCTGGCGGCAGATAATACAAATATTTATTTTGTGATGGATTTTTCGAGATGATATTGTAATATGGTCTTGCCGTTCACCTGCACTTCATCCGTTTGATTTCTAGCCCCCTTGAGCCACGTGGATGTACTCCATGCCCACCGAACACAAGCACTCATTATTACGGGGCGTGTTTCAAAATGGTTCAAATGGCTCTGAGCACTATGGGACTTAACGTCTGAGGTCATCAGTCCCCTAGAACTTAGAACTACTTAAACCTAATTAACCTAAGGACATCACACACATCCATGCCCGAGGCAGGATTCGAACCTGCGACCGTATTGGTCGCGCGGTTCCAGACTGTAGCGCCTAGAACCGCTGGGCCACCCAGGCCGGCGCGTGCCTCACGTGTACCAGCAAATCTGAGGGCAGCCAGGTGAATTCACACGAATTCGAGATACTTTAACGAGGGCTGAATGGTTCTACATCTACATCCATACTCCACAAGCCACCTGACGGTGTGTGGCGGAGGGTACCCTGAGTACCTCTATCGGTTCTCTCTTCTATTCCAGTCTCGTATTGTTCGTGGAAAGAAGGATTGTCGGTATGCTTCTGTGTGGGCTCTGATCTCTCTGATTTTATCCTCATTGTCTCTTCGTGAGATATACGTAGGAGGGAGCAATATACTGCTGGACTCTTCGGAGAAGGTATGTTCTCGAAACTTTAACAAAAGCCCGTACCGAGCTACTGAGCGTCTCTCCTGCAGAGTCTTCCACTGGAGTTTATATATCATCTCCGTAACGCTTTCGCGATTACTAAATGATCCTGTAACGAAGTGCGCTGCTCTCCGTTGGATCTTCTGTATCTCTTCTATCAACCCTATCTGGTACGAATCCCACACCGCTGAGCAGTATTCAAGCAGTGGGCGAACAAGCGTACTGTAACCTACTTCCTTTGTTTTCGGATTGCATTTCCTTAGTATTCTTCCAATGAATCTCAGTCTGGCATCTGCTTTACCGACGATCAACTTTATATGATCATTCCATTTTAAATCACTCCTAATGCGTACTCCCAGATAATTTATGGAAATAATTGCTTCCAGTTGCTCACCTGCTATTTTGTAGCTAAATGATAAGGCATCTATCTTTCTATGTATTCGCAGCACATTACACTTGTCTACATTGAGATTCAATTGCCATTCCCTGCATCATGCGTCAATTCGCTGCAGATCCTCCTGCATTTCAGTACAATTTTCCATTGTTGCAACCTCTCGATACACCACAGTATCATCTGCAAAAACCCTCAGTGAACTTCCGATGTCATTCACAAGGTCATTTATGTATATTGTGAACAGCAACGGTCCAATGACACTCCCCTGTGGCACACCTGAGATCACTCTTACTTCGGAGGACTTCTCTCCATTGAGAATGACATACTGCGTTCTGTTATCTAGGAACTCCTCAATCCAATCACACAATTGGGCTGATAGTCCATATGCTCTTACTTTGTTCGTTAAACGACTGTGGGGAACTGTATCGAACGCCTTGCGGAAGTCAAGAAACACGGTATCTACCTGTGAACCCGTGTCTATGGCCCTCTGAGTCTCGTGGACGAATAGCGCGAGGTGGGTTTCACACGACCGTCTTTTTCGAAACCCATGCTGATTACTACAGAGTAGATTTCTAGTCTCCAGGAAAGTCATTATACTCGAACATAATACGTGTTCCAAAATTCTACAACTCAACCAATCTAAATGATACCTCCTATGAAATAAAGCAGACACTAATTGCAGCCATTAGAGCTTAATTCGCCTTAAAAAGGCTTCTATCTTCAAGGCTCCTGACTAGGACCACAAAAGTAGCCATATGCAAAACATCAGACCATTGCTTACAAAGTCTCTGAAAACTGGGTTCTGACAGCAAAGGATGCTGAATTTCCGGATGAATTGGAGTGAAGGACACTCGGGTGAATCACCGGTTCACTTTGCGAAAGAGAGAGATGGAGGAGGAGACACAACAGTGTGTTGTACGCCACCTAAAAAGGCCAGCCTTTCTGAAGAATTGTGAACTCATCTAAGCTGAGGTGGGCTGGACACGCGGCACGGATGAATCATACGGAAATCATAAAAAAAAAAATGTTTGACAAGGAAAGTCAGGGGACAGCGAGGACATTGTCGACCGAAAACTAGATGGGAGAACGGAGTCAAAGAAGACGATCGGATGATGCGCTACAGGAAATAGAAAATACCAGCAAGGGTCGGCGATAAATGTAAAGAGTTAGTTAAACAGACCGAGACTCAACATCAGTTGTAGGGCCGCAGAACAAGAACAAGAGAAAGAAGAAGGGTGTGTAACAACAATATTCCACTCCTCCATCGCAACGGACAGATGGCTGTCACAGGACAGAATGGCGGGTATCTTAGAAAGTTTTTTTTTTGTAGGAATATGTTTATAGAATATTTTTCTGATTATGAGCAATACTGTCTCCCATAAGAATATGGAATGCATTCTCTTTAACGCGCTGCCCAAGTACAGGTTCTCGCACTAACATAACATGAGTGCTTACTATCAGAACAACTGAACGAAGGGAAGGGAGTGAGTGAGGCAAGAGATCAGATGTAAGAGCCTGCAAGTTGCGACATCTGCTCAGAGGTTTTTTACAGTTTCACACCGAACAGTGTTGGACCACACAGCTGTAAAATGAACATGACTTAAAATCAATAAATAAAAAGAAAATATCACGTTCTCTTATGGAGAGAAACATGAGCTGAAAGGCACGTGTTACAGAATGTGTAGGACAGGGGTAATAGAGACCTAGGCTCACCAGCCATTCTGTGCCACTGCTCTGTCGGCTCGCTGCACACGTCTTCCACCACCGCACCTCACTGTCTGAGCATGAGCAGGGGGGGATGGGGAGGCAGTGAATGCCCCACATTTAGGTGGCAATGAAGTCACACTACGTATGACTTCGTTGCGTGTTTCACATTTATCAACAACATAGATCACAAAGTAAACAAATTTAATTTTTTTTAGGTGTGCTAGAGATAGAATTTTAAATCTGGTTCAAACCATCGGCATATGAACAGGTGTAGACAGTTTGAGATTCTCGAACTCAGGTTGCCACTTAATCGTGACTTGTTTAATTTGATAATCGAAAAAAGATTTTTCTCACATATATGCTGAGCGAAATACTTTAGCGTTGTAGCAACCTCTTTAGCGATGTGTAGCAACTGTACCTGGGGAAAACAATATAGACATCTGGGATAGTCTAAACGCAAAAACATTTGTCCTTAAAGTGGAAATTACATTCTACTAGCATTATCTAAGGCTTTAGAGTATATAGTTCACTATCACATTACCAGCTCTTAACAACAGATAATCTGCAGGATGAATACCGATTTAGTTTCCGGAAAAATCGATGTACGACGATTGCTGTTATTAAAGCGACTGACTAACTGAAAATAGCCACGGAAAAACCGGAGGCGATTTTGTGCGCACTTTGGATTTCAGAAAAGCTTTCAACACTGTGTAAGATCCAACCAAAGAGGTCACAATGGAAGAATGTAGCATCAGGGACTCCTTAAGTATCAGTATTGGGTCCACACTTTTCTCATTATATGCTAATGATGCGTCGACTATTATCTTCTGTTGCTAATATCATTTATACGCTGGTGACCAGTTTTACTAAAGTGCAAGCCCAAAGAAATCTGCTCACAGCCGTCCACAACGTAAACGCTGACTTCATTTCTTTGACAGAGTGGACGCAGAACATAGGTTTGAAATTTAACTCGTCTAAAACGCAAGCAATCAGTCTCCCAGAAAAAAAAAAACTTATTACTCCTCAGTTCAGAGAATCTCTTCCACCCTTATTTCTAAACAACGCAGGAATCACCTTCCCTTATGCTGCAAAGAATTTAGTGATAATTCTGGACCATCACCTACACTGGACTGAAAATACACAACTACAGTCTGTAAGGTGTCAGCATCATTTCATTCATTACAGAAATGCAAAAATTATTTCCTTTCGAGCTTAAAAAGAAACTCATAGAGTGACTAACACTCCCCACTTTTGATTGTGTTGATCCTATTCTCCAACAACTTTCGTATGAAAGCTCACATCGGCTGAAACTGGCGATGAATCATTGTGTGTGATATCAGTGATGTACGTTACTTCGACCATATCACTCCTGCCTCAGAACAATTATCATGGCTACGTCCCAATAAACTTAGAGCTAATCACACTCTGTGTCTGATGCATTGTCGTCTCAATCATTACACTCCTTCCCATTTACCTTTAACCCTCACGCTACTACATGAACAACACAGCAGAAATACTCGTCCTCAACAAAGTAAAATCCTCTCCTTTCCTCTCTACACAGCACTGTCATATTCTCTAAATCATTTTCTGTGCCATAAATTCGACTTTCGACTAGTATTCCTCAAAATATTACAGAAATTAAATATATTACATTTAAGTAAATCAGAAGACAGTTCAAGAGGAAAGGACATCTCTGAAAAGGTCGATTACAGAAGTTGGAAAGTAAAACATAGGTACAAAACAAGGTAATGGTAAGAGACGAAGTACTTCAGTTGATGAATGAGAGATGAAAGTACAAAAATATTCAGGGAAATTCAGGAATACAGAAATACAAGACACTGAAGTATGAAATAAACAGGAAATGCAGGGAAGCAAAGACGAGATGGCTGCATGGAAAATGGGAAGAAATCGAAAAAGGAATGATCGTCGGAAGGACTGACTCAACTTACAGGAAATTCAGTCTTCGGTGAAATTAAAAGCAAGATTGGTAATATTAAGAGTGCATTCGAAATTCCACTTCTACATGCAGAGGAGAGAGCGGATAGGTGGAAAGAGTACATTGAAGGCCTCTATGAGGGGAAGATCTGTCTGATGTAACGACAGATGAAGACACAGCAGTCGACATAGAAGTTATACAGGGTCCAGTATTATAATTTCAAAGAGCCTTGGAAGACATAAAACCGAATAAGGAAGTGGGATAGGCAATATTCCATAAGAATTTCTAAAATCAACTGGTGGAAGTGGTAGCAAAGTTTCTGTTCATGTTGGTGTATAGAATGTATGAGTCTGGCAGTATACCTCGGAAAGTCATCATCCACACATTGCACAATCAGCTTAACAGGTCATTCATCCAAGTTGCTGACGAGAATAATGTGCTGAATAACGAAAAGAAGATTGAGACTGTGTTAAACGATGATCATCTTGGCATTAGAAAAGAAAGGCGCACCAGAGACAGTTATGACGTTGCGGTTGACAATGGAAGCAAGACTGTAAAAAAAGCAAGACACGTTTATAGGATTTGTCGACCTGCAAAAAGCATTCGACAGTGTCAAATGGTGCACGATGCTCGATATTCTGAGAGAAGTTGTTGTAAGTTATGTGGAAACACGTGTAACATACGAGATGTACAAGGGCCAAGAAGAAACAATAAGAGTGGAAGACTCTGCTCGGTTTAGAAAGTATGTAAGCATGGATGTAGACTTTCGCACCTACCATTCAATGTATACATCGAAGAAGCAATGACAGAAACAAAAGAAAGATTCAAGAGCGGAATTAAAATTCAAGGTGAAAGGGTATCAGTGATAAAATTCGCTGATATTGCTATCCTCAGTGGAAGTGAAGAAGAATTAGTGGATTCGCTGAATGAAATTAACAGTCTAATGAGTACAGAAAATGGTATGGGAGAAAAGCGAAGAAAGACGAAAGTCTTCAAACATAGGAATTATACAGCTAACTGGTTGCAAATAACAGTTTGGTAAAACTGACCTTGGTTTCAACGCTTACTAAGGGTGTCTTCACCAGAATTAAATTTCGACAAACCGTAAAATTACATTGCGAGAATTTAGAGCAGTTATGCTCAAGTCAAAAATAAAATGCATTCCCCCCTTGTCACATACGCCAAGCTAGGAATAAGGAGTCACATATTATTCCTAACGAGTCATACGTGAAAGGGCTGGAACGCATTTTGTTTCATTCTCGACTTGAGCGAAGCTGCTCGAAATTCTGACCACTGGTTTCTCGCAATGTAATTTAACGTTTTCTCAAAATTTCGTTCTGAAGAAGACACCCTTAGTAGGTGTCGAAACCTAGAACAATTATACCAAAAATTTATTTGCAGCCGGCTAGCTGTATGATTCCTATGCTTGAAAATTGTATACGGTTGCTCAGAAAGAGCTTCCAAAACTGAAAGACGAGAGTAATTAGAAGTAAGAGAAATGAGAACAGCGAGAAACTGCACATCACGATTGGTGATAATGAAGTAAATGAATTTAAGGAATTATACTACCTAGACAGAAAAATAACCTATGACGAACAGAGCAAGGAGGACATAAAAAGCAGACTAGCAATGGCAAAAAGGGCATCTTGGACAAGAGAAATCTACTATTATCAAACATTGGCATTAATCTGAAGAAAAAATTTCTGAAAACGTACGTTTGGAGAACAGCAGCCGGCCGTTGTGGCCGAGCGGTTCTAGGCGCTTCAGTCCGGAACCGCGCTGCTGCTACGGCAGCAGGTTCGAATCCTGCATCGGGCATGGATGTATGTGATGTCTTTAGGTTAGTTAGGTTTAAGTAGTTTCTAAGTCTAGGGAACTGATGACCTCAGATGTTAAGTCCCATAGTGCTTAGAGCCATTTGAACCATTTTTTTGGAGAACAGCATCGTATGGTAGTGAAACATGGACTATGGTAAAACCGGAACGAGAGGGAATCGAAGCATTTGTGATGTGATGCTACGAAAGAATGTTGAAAATTAGATGGACTGATAAGATAATGAATGAGAAGATTCTTCGCAGAATCGGCGAAGAAAGGAGTATATGGATAACACTGATAAGAGGAACGGACATGTTGGTAGGACATGTGTTAAGACGTCAGGGAATAACTTCAATGCTGTTAGAGGGGCTGTGGAGGATAAAAACTGCTGAGAAAAACAGATTGGAATACATCCAGCAAATAATTAAAGACCTAGGTTGCAAGTAAAAGAAAAAAAAAAACAATTGGCGACACATTGGTCCAAGGGAAGTGTCGGTGACTAGTGTTCCAAACGTGCTGCGTACCAGCCAATGCTGAAATTTTGAATAAAAAGCAATCACTAATATCGGTCAAAGAATTCGAATGGCGGAAGTCACTTTCTATCCACCAACGGCCTTATCAAAGAGGGTGGAAGAGTGGACAGATGTTCGTCATAACATCTTACCTTTGGGATGAGAAACTGGAAGAACCAGAACTTGGAAGAACGACCAGTGATTTCGTAAATACCTGAGCCAGGAAACCTGAAGGCCATAAACGCTACGGTTCGCTTAGGAATTACCGTAATTCACCGTCAGTAGTAGGATTATTGCAGGCGAGTTACACCGATATTCACTCTGATGCGTCAACAGCCTGGGAACACTGTCTGTTAAATATTCACGGAATAATATGCAGGCCTTGTGTGTTTCGTCACATATCTGTATAGACCGACTCGGCTGAATAAACAAGAGACCGATATTGCACCGTTACCACACGTACAAAAAAAGGTTTGTTCTGTCGTTCAATGCAAATAGGTGTTGGCATTCATATGTCCGCTTCTTTTGTGGATACTTTGCTTTTGGCTGTTTACACATACGAGCGTTCATTTACATTTCTCTGTGTGATCGGTACGTATGCATAAGCCACGAATGCTGGACGGCCATCTGTAAATATTGCTCTGTATAGAACCGTCTTTCTGCCGATGAACCGAATCCTGTCCGAGGCTTATAAGTAGCTTTGTGTTCCTAATGGTAATCCGAATGCTGTTTCATAACCTCCTATTGCAGCACCCGCGTATTAATGAAGATAGTATGACATGGGATAGTACGTACGTAAACTCTTTGCTACTATAAAAATTATGGGAGCTCTTCCTTTAGTAACAACTACTGCTCACTCACTAAAAATGCATTTCAGTCAAGCAGCTAAGAATTAAATAGTTTCGTGATCGAATCCTTCTAACTAGTTCTCTCGAGGTATTGGAAATCAACTTTGTAGTCTCAGGGGTGTGTGTTGTTTTGTGTAGTAGTATGCCTTCGTTCAAGTCTACACCTCGGGACAGCCACAAAATTTTTACATCTCTTCTTGAACAGATTCACACACACAAAATTAATTATTAACGCATTCTTAGAGCGGTTAAACAGTAACAAGTAGTAGATATGGTTTTTTATTTTACATTTCAGATTATCTTTTCATGAATTCATGAATGCATTCGATAAAATATAAGTACATCAGTGCTTTTGCTCTTGGCTTATTAATATAGCAGTTACGAGCCAATAAATTCTCCAGGAGTTGTGTAAAAACGTACTAACCGTTTCTCACCTTTTCTCATGAGTCTCTGGGCACAGAAGAATGTTTTAACAAATATATGGTTGGCGTTACAATGCCTTAAATTATACAAGAATCACATCTATTTTCAGTGTAGAACATCAGTCTAAAGTCAGCACCAACAGTTTACCGGTAATGTAAACTTACACTAGTTAGTGAATAAATATTAGCAAAAGCTCACTTAAGACTGATCACACTCATTCTGAATTTCAGTGTTCTTATGCATTTGTTTGTCCTATAGGCAAATAGAAGTAATTAACAGTGTAGTAAACGGTCTGCTCTATAGTAAACCTACATGAGCATTTAAGTAGGCCGCGCTGGGTAGCCGCGTGGTCTCCGGTGCCTTGCCACGGTTCGCGCGGCTCCTCCCGTTGGAGGTTCGAGGCCTCTCTTGGGCACTGGTGTGAGTGTTATCCTTAGCTTAAGTTACTTTAAGTGAGTTCAAGTAGTGTGTAAGCCTAGGGACCGATGACCTCCATCAACAAAGGAGGTGGCTTACAAAACACTCGTTCGACCTATACTTGAGTATTGCTCATCAGATTGGGATCCGTACCAGATCAGGTTGACGGAGGAGACAGAGAAGATCCAAAGAAGAGCGGCGCGTTTCGTCACAGTGTTATTTGGTAAGCGTGATAGCGTTACGGAGATGTTCAGCAAATTCAAGTGGCACGCTCTGCAAGAGAGGCGCTCTGCATCACGGTGTAGCTTGCTGTCCAGGTCGCGAGAGGGTGCGTTTCTGGATGAGGTAGCGAATATATTGCTTCCCCCTACTTATACCTCCCGAGGAAATCACGAATGTAAAATTAGAGAGATTCGAGCGCAAACGGAGACTTTCCGGCAGTCGTTCTCCCTGCGAACCATAGGTGACTGGAACAGAAAAGGGAGGTAATGACAGTGGCACGCAAAGTGTCCTCCACCACACAGCGTTAGGTGGCTTGCGGAGTATAAATGTAGATGTAGAAGACAAATTTTTTCCATCTAAGTAGGAAAATAATCACACGTGTTCAATAGCTAATAATAATAATAACAATGATAATGTAACCAGCGGAAAAATTGTCATCTCGAAGCTCAAAAAGATTCTGACAGAAAAGTGGAGAATTAGCAATGTAAATTCTCAAACCACCTGTCTCACCAAAACTGTTCACATGCCAATATCTTCGCGTTTCTTTTAACACAGAACATTCTAAATACTTTTTCCCAATCCCTCTTTGTAGTTAAGCCGTCGTACTCAGCATCTCGCTTTCAGTGCAACTTCCCATACACAATGATGAGTCAAAACATTATGACCGCTTGCTTAATTGCTTGATCGTCCGTCCTTGGAACGAAATGCTTCACTGATTCTGCGTATCAGGTATCCGAGAGTTTGTTCATAGGTTTGTGGAGGTATGTGACGTTAGTTGTCTACACACAGGTCATGTAATTCGTTAAATAACCGGCCGCTCGTTTGTAAACGCGGTGAATGCACCCGATAGCGACCCACATGGGTTCCATAGGATTTACATCAGGCGAATCTGGTTGCCGAGAAGTCAACGTGTGTTCACTACAATGCTGCTCAAACCACTGTAGCACGGTTCTGGCGCCGAAAATCTGAGTAACCTTTTTATATTGTTTGCAATGATGCTGTTATCTATCGCCTTGTAAAGTCATCTGATGATCAAAACGAATTGCGAAATGATTTAGATAAGATATCTGTATGGTGCGTAATGTGGGACTTGGCCATGAATAAAGAAAAATGTGATGTTACTCACATGAGTACTAAAAGAAATCCGCTACATTTCGATTACATGATAAGTCACACAAACCTGAAGGCTGTGATTTCCACAAAATACTTAGGGATTACAATTACAAATAACCTAAATTGTAACGTTCACATAGATAATGCTGTGGGTAGAGGAAACGAAAAATTGCGATTCATTGGAAGAACACTTAGAAGGTGCAACAGCTCTACTAAAGAGGCTGCTTACACCACGCTTGTTCGCCCTATTCTGGAGTATTGCTGTGCGGTGTGGGATCTGTATCAGGTGGGACTGACGGATGACACCGAAAAAGTACAAAGAAGGGCAGCTCGTTTTGTATTATCGCGAAGTAGGGGAGATAGTGCCACAGACATGATAAGTGAATTGGCAATCATTAAAACAAAGGCGTTTTACGTTTCGACGGGATCTTCTCATGAAATTTCAATCAAAGGTTTTCTCCTCCGATTGTGAAAACACTTTGTTGGCATCCACCCACATTGTGAGAAATAATCATCACGATAAAATAAGAGAAATCAGAGCTAGCACAGTAAAAAATGAAGTGCTCGTTTCCCCAGCGCGCCGTTCGACAGTCGAGCGGTAGAGAGACAGCTTGAAGGTGGTTCATTGGACCCTCTCCCAGGCACTTTATTGCGAATAGCAGAGTAATCACGCAGATGTAGAGACACGGACAATTATACTGCTGAAAGCTGACATCACCGTCGGGGAAGACACAAAGCAGGGATTCCCAAAGTGATCGATATCGACCCCTTTGGGTCGATACCGGTTTCCTAGGGGTCGACATAAACGAAAACTGATTTTGGGGGTCGACGAGGTCTAAAAATCGACCCCTAGTAAATTAACGCAAGTTCTTATTTAAAACTTTCAAGATAGGTAGGTACTGAATTATTTATGTTGTGTTACGTGCACCAAGAATAATTAATATTTTTGTAGGAAATAGCATTGTTGTAGTAATGTAAAGTCTCAAGTTCGTATAAGATGAAAAACTCGGCAAGTCCGTGTGGACAAGTTTCAGCAAGATAATGAGTTCAAGCGTACGTCTTTCAGGCGCGTTTTGACTTGCTCTCTATTTGACGCTTACGCGATTTAACACGAACGAATTCATGATCGAGTCCAAACATGTTCCTGATATTTTATTATTTAACGAGCTTGCACTTAGGTTGAACGTTCATTTGCGTTTTGAAATTCGTTGGAGCTTGAACGATAATAACTCATATAAGTACTCATTTATTTCAAGAGATTACGAAGTTATTTCATAGCTAAATTAAGTGAAGTAAAGTGACTGAAAAAGTGCTAAATACAACATACGACATATTTTAAATAGGTAGGTATGAAAGTATTTCTAAAAATTACTTACACTTAAGTTGTTAAGTAGGTAGGTACCTAAACTTTGAAGTGTTCAGTCTGCTTTGGTTTTCGTTCTTACGCTGATAGGTACCTACTTACCTAATACGAATTTTTTATAGCTAATTACCTACTATAGTTACTTACCTAATATAGGTATCCAAGTTTATCAATGAGTAAGTCAGTAATACCTAACAAGAATCCATTGTTAAGTAGGTAGGTACCTAAACTTTGAAGTGTTCAGTCTGCTTTGGTTTTCGTTCTTACGCTGATAGGTACCTACTTACCTAATACGAATTTTTTATACCTAATTACCTACTATAGTTACTTACCTAATATAGGTATCCAAGTTTATCAATGAGTAAGTCAGTAATACCTAACAAGAATCCATTACCTGGGTGTGATAAAAATACGATAGTGTGCAAATTTAACAGTTTATTATTGTTTTTTATTTAGGTAGTTTTTTATTTGCAGGATTACTGAGTTTTATGATGGCGGACACGAAAAAAAAAAATGTAGACAATACAGTTTGGACTACTTGAAGTTCGGACTTATTGCATCTCCATCAAATCAACACCTGCCGATGTGTCTCCTATGTGAAAAAGTATTCAGTAACGATGCCATGAAGCCTTCAAAAATGGTATTTTGCATCAATAGGAAAAAATTGAAGATAGGCCCCGTTATTCATAATAGTCTGCTAACTTAAAGCATTGCTAATTCTCACTCTGTCGTCTTCTATTGAGCTAAGTCAGAATGAAAAATAACACTCTGTAGCAGCTGTTTTAAGTTAGCGGACCATTATGAATAAGGGGGTTGATCTTAAAAGTAGGTAATTTGGCCATGGGGGTCTGAGGTAACAGCTCATTTTGGAAAAGGGGTCACTTGTCCAAAATAGTTTGGGGATCCCTGACATGAAGTATGAAGGGATATAGCTGGTTCGCAACTGTCAGCGTGTCTTCGATTCCTACCATAGGTCCCGTGCAAGCGCAGAAGAATGTCACCCGAGCACAAAATTGTTCCCACCAGTCTCTGTCCGTGGCGCGCTACAAGTTTCCAGCCAGCGTTCACCTCGATGACGACGTTTGTGGAGACGACCATCGACCTAATATAGCAAAAATGTGATTCACCCGAGGAGCTGACACGTTTCCATTGATCGACGGCCGAATCCCAGTGGTCCCTTGCCCACTGTAATCGTAACTGACGATGTCATTGGTTTCAAGCGTGAACACGCAGGGGTGGCCTGCTGCAGAGCTCCATGTTCAACAATTTGTGATGGACGGTGTGCTCCGAAACACTTGTGCGTCCACCAGCACTGTGCTCTTTCGACAGAGAAGCCACACACAACCATCTACCCTACTTCACAGACCAGACGGGCTTCCGAACCTCACGTGCTGTGAAGATTCATGGACGTCCAACCATTTAGCGCCTGGTGGTAGTTTCACCGTCCTTCTACCTCTTTCCGAAGATGCTCATGGCAGTAGCACGTGAACATTCAACCAGTTTCTACGTTTTCGTCGAGGCCCACGAGAAAGACAGGAAGAGGTGCGTACACCACGAAGATAGGCCTGAACTCGCTCGCTCGCTCGGCTCGGGGAACAAAGTGGGTTTCTAAACGTGTTAACTCGCAGCTCGGTTCGTAAACGCTAACGAGATTTGCATCTTGCACTGGAACGTGATGTTATGAGTCTTAATGATTAACAATGCTACAACAAAATTCAGTTAAAGATCAATAGTCGATATAAGCGTTATAACGGCATGTTTATAGCATTTAGTCTCTTCTGCTTAATAGTCCTCATTTCATACAAGACGTGGCCTTATACAACTGATAATCATTTTGACGATCAGTTTGGCTTTAGGAAAAGTAAAGGGACGAGAGAGGCAATTCTGACGTTACGGCTAATAATGGAAGCAAGGCTAAAGAAAAATCAAGACACTTTCATAGGATTTGTCGACCTGGAAAAAGCGTTCGACAATATAAAATGGTGCAAGCTGTTCGAGATTCTGAAAAAAGTAGGGGTAAGCTATAGGGAGAGACGGGTCATATACAATATGTACAACAACCAAGACGGAATAATAAGAGTGGACGATCAAGAACGAAGTGCTCGTATTAAGAAGGCTGTAAGGCAAGGCTGTAGCATTTCGCCCCTATTCTTCAATCTGTACATCGAGGAAGCAATGATGGAAATAAAAGAAAGTTTCAGGAGTGGAATTAAAATACAAGGCAAAAGGATATCAATGATACGATTCGCTGATGACATTGCTATCCTGAGTGAAAGTGAAGAAGAATTAAATGATCTGCTGAACGGAATGAACAGTGTAATGAGTACACAGTATGGGTTGAGAGTAAATCGGAGAAAGACGAAGGTAATGAGAAGTAGTAGAAATGAGAACAGCGAGAAACTTAACATCAGGATTGATGGTCACGAAGTCAATGAAGTTAAGGAATTCTGCTACGTAGGCAGTATAATAACCAATGACGGACGGAGCAAAGAGGACATCAAAAGCACACTCGCTATGGCAAAAAAGGCATTTCTGGCCAAGAGAAGTCTACTAATATCAAATACCGGCCTTAATTTGAGGAAGAAATTTCTGAGGATGGACGTCTGGAGTACAGCATTGTATGGTAGTGAAACATGGACTGTGGGAAAACCGAAACAGAAGAGCATCGAAGCATTTGAGATGTGGTGCTATAGACGAATGTTGAAAATTAGGTGGACTGATAAGGTAAGGAATGACGAGGCTCTACGCAGAATCGGAGAGGAAAGGAATATGTGGAAAACACTGATAAGGAGAAGGGACAGGATGATAGGACATCTGCTAAGACATGAGGGAATGACTTCCATGGTACTAGAGGGAGCTGTAAAGGGCAAAAACTGTAGAGGAAGATGTCAAGCAAATAATTGAGGACGTAGGTTGCAAGTGCTACTCTGAGATGAAGAGGTTGGCACAGGAGAGGAATTCGTGGCGGGCCGCATCAAACCAGTCAGTAGACTGATGACCAAAAAAAAAAAAAAAATCATTTTGGTTTGATGTTAATTTTATGGTATCTCAGTACAGCCGTTACAAATTATTAGTAGGCCAATGGACTTGTGATCATTGTAAGACAAACTGCAAGACTCCATTATAGCGGATTACAGTAGAACACGCAATTCTCGTTTTTATGTACACACAGGTGTAGACGCATTCAGGTGTACAAGATCAGTTTGTCTGCTGAGTGCAGCGAGCGAGCGAGCACAGGCCTATTCTCGTGACGTACGCGCCGCGGCCTGTCTTTCTCGTAGGCGTCGGATTTAGAGGTATTCGTTCATAGTCTTTGCCTAACAATGATCTGTCCTTTGACAAAGTCGCTTATCACAGTCGATTTACCCATTTGCAGCGCAAATCCTCTCTGGGATGATCCCCCATCCGTCTCTGCTGCGCCTACATACTTTTCATAGCACGTGACGTGCCCTCACCGTCACCAGGCGGCGTCCAACTCCGCGATGATCAGTGGTCATAATGTTCTCGCTTATCATTGCATCTCTCTCTCCCGTAGTCTCCTTTTTCTCCCATTGATTTACAGTATACCCCACTGCAACTGTCTCCTCTCTCACTTACGCTGTGTGCACCATACCATACTATGTTCAAAATAAGGGGCGGGGGGGGGGGGGCGTGGGCTGAGCTCTAAATTATCATACCCCTATACCGACGTGTTTCAAATTTCTGTCCTAAAAGTGCCCTCTTCTACAATTACGTCTTAATCGCCGCTGATCTGGAAGGATGCAGGCCCCCCCAAGGATGGTCTCCATTCACCTGTATTTTTCATGTCCACTGTCTCCTCTCTATCTTGCTCTCCCTGCCTCTGTATCCATCCATTTCTCTTTTTCGTTTACTGCCACATTACCCACTGGCCATCAATCTCCTCTCTCTTTGGCTCGCACTGCTATTGTCTTCATTCATCTCTCCTTTTTCTTTCACTGTCACTTTCTTTCCCCCTGCGTCACTGTTTACTATCTTCCTCTCTCTCAGTTGCACTGTCTCCGCTCTCTTCCACTGTCCTTTTCTCTCTGCCGCCCTCTTTCAGCAAAAGATGCGCGAACATTTTCGCATGCCAGAATTTTTGGTGATGAAGGTGGGATGAGCATTCAGGCAGCTGGTTAACCACTTCTCTGTCAGAGTCTTTTAAAGTGGAACATATTCCTGTATTTTGCGCTCCGATGGGAACATTTATCCGCTGGTTCCTGTCTTTTCCCTGTTGCAGCATGGTGTACTGCTCATGTAAAATGGCTCAGTTAACTTTTCACAGTTTATTGATATACACTGACATATTTCTACAGTTTAACACGTATAAACAACAAATAAGTTCAAATGGTTCAAATGGCTCTGAGCACTGTGGGACTTAACATCTGAGGTCATCAGTCCCCTAGACTTAGAACTCCTTAAACCTAACTAACGTAACGACATCATACACATCCATACCCGAGGCAGGATTCGAACCTGCAACCGTAGCAACAGGGTGGTTCCGGACTGAAGCGCTTAGAACCGCTTGGCCACAACGGCCGGCAACAAATAACTGTATATAAAAGATACCAAATAGTTCCTTTACATTTTTTTCTGGATACTTAGCTCATCGAACTCAATACATCGAAAATGTCCGGCTAACAATTTGTATCTAAAACGGATAAAATTATTATTAGAAATATTTGGCTGGTGTGGTTGTTTCCTGGATATATCTTAATAACGGTTACAGACTTAAGAAAACGAAAAAATGGCGTTTCTAGATGAGTGTCTACAGAAAGTACAGCTAAAATTTGAGCCATTGTCTACAGTTAGTTACTTAAATCATTGCAGCCTACACTGCAAAAAGGCTAAAAACCGAGTTTCTGGGTTTCCCGCGTAAGTAAGGTAAATTTGAACCTATGGATGTCGATGACAGATAGTGATAGCAAAAACAGTTTCAAGGTAACTGAAAATATCGTCTTAAGCACATATAGCAAAAATTTTGACGATTTGCCGCAAGCAGAAATTATAGACAGACACAAGAACGTAGTGCTCCCCGAGTTTTGTGATGTTAAAAGACGTTTATAAAGAACTAGATTATACAAAACTCATCAATGGCTTGTGCAGTCGCTTTAGAACGCAAAATAAAACGGATCGGCTGCAACAAAACGTGAGTAATAATAAATATACACTCAAACTGGCAGGCCAAAACCACGTATTTTAAAAATTAAGGGATGTGTTACCTCGCCGGTGAAATTCACATTTTCATCGTTTGGTTTGCAGGTGACAAGTTATCAGTGGAGGAGACCACACAGGTGATCCTGCACAACCATATAAAGTAAAATCGCGGCAAGGAGCAAAACGAACGAAACACTTTCTTTCGGCTTGACTTTATTAGACCAGTTACAATCTAAAATATGTTCTTTGCACAGTTTTCAATAAACAAAACCCCCTAATGATGGCACAGAGGTACCGAAACAAGTTTAGGTAAAAGAAAAAAACAGTGTTTTCTATATAGGATGAACATATATTCTATAGCACAACAATGATATGAATATACAGAAAACATTACGTTTTTACAACATAAGAAAATTGGTCTGAATAGATGCGCCTCTGTTTCCATCCTCAAGTGTGATCATTTGACATGGCTTTCTTTCTTTTTCTTTTTCCTGAAGTGAGAATTAAGTAAAATCTATTACAGTATCCCAGGAAGGAGCGGTCAATGCTATTTTCTTCCCTTTTGCGTTACTTGAAAACTGAATACGAGGTTACAAAATTATTATTATTTTTTCCTCCAAACACCAATCGGTAGGAATGGTTTGAACTTCTGGTTGGAGTAGTGACATCTTGGCATTCGCCCAAGTCCTACAAGGGAACAAACCGAAACCTGGAGAAGGACACTCCTATCCGTGTACGGTTCCTACAGCTTCCACATATCGTTGCGTCCCGAGATATAACAGCCTTGTTACTGGCAGAGCAGGCGAATCGATGCCAATTAGGTGAAGTTGGGTGAGTTGCCCGCCTGCAGTCAGTGGTTCAGGCATGATGCAACATGAAACATAAAAACAAATCGTAAGACAGAGATTAGACAAAAAAAAAAACAGTGTTCTTCCTATAAAGAAGTCCATTTGGGAGGAACATAGTGTCTTATGACCTGAGATCTCAGGTGCGTTAATAACATTTGAAAACACAGTACATTTGGTTAAATAATAATTCCGTGAAATGTCAACAACGTGATAGTCAGTAAAAAATAGCTTTACTCGCTACTAGCATTAGTATTCCACTAAATTTAAATGCTCACACTGAAATGCTGCTCAGTTTTCCAGAGCGGTTCTGTCTTTTTATGCACGTATTTGCATTCACATTTCTCTTAAGGTTTATGATCAATCACAGCAGGTACAAACTGAATCTAAGCTCCGTAGCGACGTAAGCTGGATGTAACCTTCATTTTACCCACATGGCACTGGTAGCCGAGACATACTGTCAGTTGTCTGTAGCCCCTGGCTCGACGTAGTACGCAGATTCCACACAGAGCCGAGTAGAGTAGGCATCACTGTCGCGTCGAGATTTAAATTCCTCATGAATGGTCAAGCATCGAAACAATAAGTTGAACTGTCGCTTAGCGTTCGCGTGATATCACTAGTGTGTGTCCGTGTGATTCGGTGACACTTCAAAATATGTGTAGTGTTCCACAGCAAATCATAAACTGCAGACTGGGGTCTACCCCACACAGGCTTCTGCTTCGCCTGTGATAGCGTCGCAGTGGTAAGGACCATTTGCAGTTGCGTGAAGCGAAGGGAACTCTTTGCTCCAGTACTGGCCTTAGTTTAGACAAACGCATTGCAATAGGCCACACAGAGTACCACAGTTTCCCCAACTTCGCATAGTAATTCGTTTGCAGACAGCTCTTCACCAGATATCGTGAGACAAATCATTGCACCTGATTTAGTCTTTCTTTGCCTTTGGCCAATTGAATGCATAGTAACCTACCTTTTACCAACAGTTCATCCGAAATTGTGAGCCGTATGTTTGTGACTATTACAGCGCCATCTATCACAAGCGAAAAAAGTGGTCCAATTAAAACATTCATATTTCTTTACGTACTACACGAATATGATATAACAAATGGGAGTTCCTATTTAAGAAAACGCAGTTGATATCCGTTTGACCTATGGCAGCGCCATCTAGCGGGCGAACCATAGCGCCATCTTGTTTCCCCCTTCTAGCTAGACGAGTTTCGTTCTTTGTAGTTTTTTCGTTTGATGCTTATTTCGTGAGGTATTTGACCCGGTCACTATCAATGGACCACCCTGTATACGACCTATATCTGATATACTATTGATGCGGCTTATTTCTGCTGCAGCCATTTTCCATTCAGTCGTAATGATGACTGTCGCCATTGTGTGACGCTTCCTTCGAATCCTAATGTATCAAAACATTGTTATTAACCATGGTTAGGGAAGCATGCATATTGTTGTTGTTGTTGTGGTCTTCAGTCCTGTGACTGATTTGATGCAGCTCTCCATGCTACTCTATCCTGTGCAAGCCTCTTCATCTCCCAGTACCTACTGCAACCTACATCCTTCTGAATCTGCTTAGTGTATTCGTCTCTTGGTCTCCCTCTACAATTTTTACCCTCCACGCTGCCCTCCAATACTAAATTGGTGATCCCTTGATGCCTCAAAACATGTCCTACCAACCGATCCCTTCTTATAGTCAAGTTGTGCCACAAACTTCTCTTCTCCCCAATCCTATTCAATACTTCCTCATTAGTTATGTGGTCTACCCATCAAATCTTCAGCATTCCTCTGTAGCACCACGTTTCGAAAGCTTCTAATCTCTTCTTGTCCAAACTATTTATCGTCCATGTTTCACTTCCATACATGGTTACACTCCATACAAATACTTTCAGATATGACTTCCTGACACTTAAATCCATACTCGACGTTAACAAATTTCTCTTCTTCAGAAACGCTTTCCTTGCCATTGCCAGTCTACATTTTATATCCTCTCTACTTCGACCATCATCAGTTATTTTGCTCCCCAAATAGCAAAACTACTTTACTACTTTAAGTGTCTCATTTCCTAATCTAATACCCTCAGCATCACCCGACTTAATTCGACTACATTCCATTATCCTCGTTTTGCTTTTGTGATGTTCATCTTATATCCTCCTTTCAAGACACTGTCCATTCCATTCAACTGCTCTTCCAAGTCCTTTGCTGTCTCTGACAGAATCACAATGTCATCGGCGAACCTCAAAGTTTTTATTTCTTCTCCATGGATTTTAATACCCACTCCGAATTTTTCTTTTGTTTTCTTTACTGCTTGCTCAATATACAGATTGAATAACATCGGGGAGAGGCTATAACCCTGTCTTACTCCCTTCCCAACCACAGCTTCCCTTTCATGTCCCTCGACTCTTATAACTGCCATCTGGTTTCTGTACAAATTGTAAATAGCCTTTCGCTCCCTGTATTTTACCCCTGCCACCTTTAGAGTTTGAAAGAGAGTATTCCAGTCAACATTGCCAAAAGCTTTCTCCAAGTCTACAAATGCTAGAAACGTAGGTTTGCCTTTCCTTAATCTTTCTTCTAAGATAAGTCGTAAGGTCAGTATTGCCTCACGTGTTCCAGTGTTTCTACGGAATCCAAACTGATCTTCCCCGAGGTCGGCTTCTAATAGTTTTTCCATTCGTCTGTAAAGAATTCGTGTTAGTATTTTGCAGCTGTGGCTTATTAAACTGATAGTTCGGTAATGTTCACATCTGTCAATCCCTGCTTTCTTTGGGATTGGAATTATTATATTCTTCTTGAAGTCTGAGGGTATTTCGCCTGTTTCATACATCTTGCTCACCAGATGGTAGAGTTTTGTCAGGACTGGCTCTCCCAAGGCCGTCAGTAGTTCCAATGGAATGTTGTCTACTCCCGGGGCCTTGCTTCGACTCATGTCTTTCAGAGCTCTGTCAAACTCTTCACACAGTATCGTATCTCCCATTTGATCTTCATCTACATCCTCTTCCATTACCATAATATTGTCCCCAAGTACATCGCCCTTGTATAGACCCTCTATATACTCCTTCCACCTTTCTGCTTTCCCTCCTTTGCTTAGAACTGGGTTTCCATCTGAGCTCTTGATATTCATACAAGTCGTTCTCTTATCTCCAAAGGTCTCTTTAATTTTCCTGTAGGCAGTATCTATCTTACCCCTAGTGAGATAAGCCTCTACATCCTTACATTTGTCCGCTAGCCATCCCTGCTTAGCCATTTTGCACTTTCTGTCGATCTCATTTTTGAGACGTTTGTATTCCTTTTTGCCTGCTTCATTTACTGCATTTTTATATTTTCTCCTTTCATCAATTAAATTCAATATTTCTTCTGTTACCCAAGGATTTCTACTAGTCCTCGTCTTTTTACCTACTTGATCCTCTGCTGCCTTCACTACTTCATCCCTCAAAGCTACCCATTCTTTTTCTACTGTATTTCTTTCCCCCATTCCCGTCAATTGTTCCCTTATGCTCTCCCTGAAACTCTGTACAACCTCTGGTTCTTTCAGTTTATCCATGTCCCATCTCCTTAAATTCCCACCTTTTTGCAGTTTCTTCAGTTTCAATCTGCAGTTCGTAACCAATAGATTGTGGTCAGAGTCCACCTGGTTCCTAAATCTCTGTCTTACCATTATATAATCTATCTGATACCTTTTAGTATCTCCAGGTTTCTTCCATGTATACAACCTTCTTTCATGGTTCTTAAACCAAGTGTTAGCTATGATTATGTTGTGCTCTGTGCAAAATCCTACCAGGCGGCTTCCTCTTTCATTTCTTAGCCCCAATCCATATGCACCTACTACGTTTCCTTCTCTCCCTTTTCCTACACTCGAATTCCAGTCACCCATGACTATTAAATTTTCGTCTCCCTTCACTATCTGAATAATTTCTTTTATTCATTTCTTCAATTTCTTCGTCATCTGCAGAGCTAGTTGGCATATAAACTTGTACTACTGCAGTACGTGTGGGTTTCGTATCTATCTTGGCCACAATAGTGCGTTCACTATGCTGTTTGTAGTAGCTTACCCGCATTCCTATTTTCCTATTCATTATTAAACCTACTCCTGCATTACCCCTATTTGATTTTGTGTTTATAACCCTGTAGTCACCTGACCAGACGTATTGTTCCTCCTGCCACCGAACTTCATTAATTGCCTCTATATCTAACTTTAACCTATCCATTTCCCTTTTTAAATTTTCTAACCCACCAACCCGATTAAGGGATCTGACATTCCACGCTCCGATCCGTAGAACGCCAGTTTTCTTTCTCCTGATAACGATATCCTCTTGAGTAGTCCCCGCCCGGAGATCCGAATGGGGGACTATTTTACCTCCGGAATATTTTACCCAAGACGACGCCATCATCATTTAATCACACAGTGAAGCTGCATGCCCTCGGGAAAAATTACGGCTGTAGTTTCCCCTTGCTTTCAGCCGTTCGCAGTACCAGCACAGCAAGGCCGTTTTGGTTATTGTTACAAGGCCAGATCAGTCAATCATCCAGACTGTTGCCCTTGCAACTACTGAAAAGGCTGCTGCCCCTCTTCAGGAACCACACGTTTGTCTGGCCTCTCAACAGATACACCTCCGTTGTGGTTGCACCTACGGTACGGCTATCTGTATCACTGAGGCACGCAAGCCTCCCCACCAACGGCAAGGTCCATGGTTCATGCATATTATCATCCGGTTAATTAAAAGTTTTCATCGTTCACGACACGCAAATTGGCTTTTAGAATTAGCGACACTTAGTGAGTTGTTATCGCCTTATCCCAGTACTAGACGTGACATGTGTCTATAGCCTTGTGGTCCAGAATGCTGTGTCGTTTTGCAGAAGGGGTGCCGCAAACTCAATGAGTGCCGAAATAAGCTACTAAATGACCATATGAGTAAGATGCGTTGGGTTAACTTCTTTTCACAAGAAAATTGCCGAAGTTGGATCATGTTATAGCACAGCATTGCAGTTGCGATGAGTGTTGGTAATGGCAACGTTAGGCTGCTTATCTTTTCTCAGTCCAGCACTTGGTATAGAATTACCGGTGGGTGCAAACAAGTTGTTAACCGAAAAAGCAGATGAGTCATTGCTCTATATTACTTGATTAATTTTCTCTCTGTCTCATTTTACAACAGCTACTCGCCATTCTTTCATTTCTATGACGATGGATTCCTCTCCATTGTTACTTCGACGGACATGAGTTTGCACTTGCAATTTGTGTTCCCTTTACGATTGTCAGTTGGTCGTAATTTCGCCATCGCCCTCGTCGGTTTCTTCATGTAATGTATGTGTGGAATGTAGCTTCATTCTGTATGTGTTGCTACCGTTCCCATTGGGATGTCTTACTGTCGACTGTTTGATCAAACTGATGTTGTTTGCCTTGTCACCAAATGGTTATTTCTTGATGGCGACTGAACTGCTCTGTTATGAGCTTTTCCTGCTAAATAGAGAGGTTTTCTTATTTGTTCAGCAGTTCGAGTTGCCCTTTTTCATTTTCACGTTTGATGTAATCTTCCTGTTCTGTTTCTTGCTGAGAAGAGGTATTTCATCGATTTGTGTAATGAAGTTGGCTTGTGACGCAGACAATCCGTCATGCGGACGTGCCTTTACGTTAATATTCGTTGTTAAAATCGCTTGAGCGGCAGACAATTCATCCTAAACGCCCACTATTTCATACTGAGCGCGAGAAATTTCGTTGCTCTGGACAGCTAAATTCGCTTCCCCTGTCGTTAATTGTAATTTAGTGTGTTCCTGCGTTTGCAGAGCAGTACTCATTGCTAATGTCACTGTTTCGAACTTACTTAACATTTCAATCGGTGTGGTGTCACCGCCAGACACCCCACTTGCTAGGTGGTAGCCTTTAAATCGGCTGCGGTCCGGTAGTACACGTCGGACCCGCGTGTCGCCACTGTCAGTGATCGCAAACCGAGCACCACCACACGGCAGGTCTCGAGAGACTTACTAGCACTCGCCCCAGTTGTACAGCCGACTTTGCTAGGAAAGGTTCACTGACAATTACTCTCTCATTTGCCGAGAAGATAGTTAGCATAGCCTTCAGCTACGTCAATGGCTACGACCTAGCAAGGCGCCATTAACAGTATATTGATTATAACATGTACCGTCAAGAGCGATGTACACCAATTATGGATTAAAGTTAAGTATTCCAGCAGCTACGTACTTTTCTTTATAACATTCATTACGTATCCTGTTTCAGACCTCACGCCAGCCTGCGTGAGTTTAAACGCGTGCATTTCGGCCTCCTCTCTCAACACAGTGTTGGCTAATCTGCCAACACTACAATCGGACTAACAGGTGTCACAATTTCTTCCTGTTGTTCAGAACAGGACTACATTTTGTATAATAGAAAAATTAAGAATACACAAACAGTTTCAGAAGACAATAATACGAATTAACTGCTCAAGTAGTTTATACCACGTTGATTACTTAGAAATCTCACCGTCCGTAGCCAGTGACCACATAATAGCAGCCAATTGTAAGACCAAATGAGCTAATGCTGCTGCATCATTAAGTGCGCTACTACATTCGAGCAACTATGCCCCTATTGCGTTTTAATACAACTTTCTTCACACTAAGAAATTCCGGAAAAAATAATACTATTGCTGCGCAGAAAAATGACTAGCGATAGAAAGAAATTTTTGACACACATTTTTTTCCAACGATGGAAGTTATGGTCTGCATCGTCTGGAATTCTCTTCCTTTTCCTCGTCCTGTGTTCTTATATCCACGCACATTCAGAACGGTTCAGTTAGGATTTTTTGTTCATGAAACAGAAATTGGTACCTTGATTAATCGAGTGTTTTAATATTGTCACCAATGTACTGTCTGAATATTCAAGAAGATAATATGACATGGACTCATAGTAATAAAAGTTCACACATGTTTTGTTACTTATCTAAAGATTGTTCGAGATATTTCTTTGGTTATAAACATTCTTCGCTCCAGATGCCAACTGACTCGAGCAGCTAAGAGCTAAATAGTTCCGTTACGGAAGATTGCATTCTCTCGATATATTAGAAATCAACCATACAGCTTTAGAGGAGCGTATTTCATTATACGATATAATAGCGTACCGTCATTGAAGCGTACACCTCCAAGAGTATAAGTAGATAATCTTAAAGAGATTCAAACACATACAGTTATAGATGTATTCTTAAGATTAATAATAACATGTTGTGGGTAAGTTTCATTGCCCTATCTCTCACATTATCTTTTCATGACTACATTCAGTTATAATTAGTGCCTGTACTCCTGGTCTATCAGTATAGCAGGTAAGTTACAATAAGTTTTCCATCTAATAGTAATGAAAAGTAATGGCTAATTTCTTCCTGTCTGCTCAGACACCGAGAGAAGTTGAAGAAGATAGCGAACAGGTAAACATCAAATAAAATAACTGAGGAGCATCAATCCTTCAGAGGTTTTGTAAGCACTTATACTCAGTTCTTACTTTTGCATGTGAGTCTCTGGGAAAAGAAGAATGTTTTAATTAATTTGTGGTTTGACGTTACACTACTTACCCTTTTCAAAAATGTAATGCGATTCATTATACAGATTTCTATGAAAGTCTGCAATAGCAAAATTAATCAATTGCAGTGAAGATCCCCTTTCTCGTCACTCCATTTCACTTGACAGAAGCTACAGATGTCATCAGACTACAGTGTGGAACTTCAGTGCAACTGATTAATAAATATTGTTTATCTAGACTATCTACAGCTATCTGGACTACTAATACATGTTACTCGCTTTCTCGTTTTTTTGTTTTTCTCTTAGCTATTTTTAGCATACTTCTTAACACGACACATACTTCTCCCTTCATTTCTCTCGACTCCTCAGAAAATTTAACATTCGGTAGTGGGAGAAATTGCATTGTCACATGCTTTAGCTTACTGGTTTCGCATTTGAGGTAGAGTTAATATTATTCCAAGTGCAGTTAGTAAAGTATCGCTAAAGGATCACAAGTTCTCATTCACAAAACGACAGATAAAACAAGTGAATTGATTGACTGGAAGTTAATTTCAAGTTCTTTCACGAAATACATTCTGTTCATTCGCGCGTAATCTATGATATATGAAACATGAAACAGTTGCCAGCTTAAAATATAAGAAGAGGTTCACACGTCTAATGAACCACGCAGTTATCTATTTGGGCAGATTTCTGTATACCATGATGAGACGAGACTAATAACAACATCGTATCTCTTCATAAGAAGACTGTGGATAGCTTGTTTTGTCCGATCATATGATATATAGCCATTTCCGTATCTACCGTTCTACAGTATTTCCTGCGGAATGAGTTTTAATTCCATCTAGTAATACTTCCACATTGTTCGGACAACTAATTATACACTGAAGTGCCAAAAAGGTGGTACATGCATGCGTATTAAAATACAGACATATGTAAACAGGCAAAATACGACGTTGCGATCGGCAACGCCTATATAAGAGAACAAGTGTCTAGCGCAGCTGTTAGATCGGTTGCTGCTGCTACAATGGCAGGTTATCAAGATTTTAAGTGAGTCTGAAAGTGGTGTTATAGTTGACGCACGAGCGATGGGACACAGCATCTTCGAGGAGGCGATGAAGTGGGGATTTTCCATTACGATCATTTCACGACTGTACCGTGAATATCAGGAACCCAGTAAAACATCAGATCTCCGACATCGTTGCGGCCGGAAAGAAATCCTGCAAAAACGGGACCAACGACAGAAGAGAATCGTTCAACGTGACATAAGTGCAACCCTTCCACAAATTGCTGCAGATTTCAGGGCTGTGTCATCAACAAGTGTCAGAGTGCGAACCATTCCACCAAAAATCATCGATATGGGATTTCGGAGCCGAAGGCCCACTCGTGTACCCTTGATGACTGCACGACGAAAGCTCTACGCCTCCCCTGGGCCCATCAACACCGACATTGGGCTACTGATGACTGAAAACACGTTTCCTCGTCGGACGAGTCTCGTTTCAGATTGTATCAAGCGGATGGACGAGTATGGGGACGGAGACAACCTCATGAATCCATGGACCCTGCTTGTCAGCAGGGGATTGTTCAAGCTGGCGGAGGCTCTGTAATGGTGTGGTGCACGTGCAGTTGGAGTGATATGGGACCCCCGATACGTCTAGATACGACTCTGACAGGTGAAATGTATGTAATCATTCTGTCTGATCACCTGCACCCATTCATGTCCATTGTGCATTCCGACGGACTTGGGAAATGACAGGAGGACAATGCAACACCCCACACGTCCAGAATTGCTACAGAGTGGCTCCAGGTACACACTTTTGAGTTTAAATACTTCCGCTGACCACCAAACTCCCCAGACATGAACATTATTGCCTCGCAACGTGCTGTTCAGAAGCGATCTCCACTCCTTCGTACTCTTACGGATTTATGGACGGTCCTGCAGGATTCAAGATGTCAGTTCCCTCCAGCACTACTTCAGAGATTAATCGAGTTCATGCCACGTTGTATTGCAGGACTTCTGCGTGCTTGCGGGGGCCCTACACGATTTAGGCGGGTATAAGAAGCTTGCACAGGATAGAGTAGCATGGAGAGCTGCATCAAATCAGCCTCAGGACTGAAGATCACTACAAAAACATCAACTAGTTTAATTGGCTCTTCAGTGAACTTTTCAGCAAGTACCACTGTCATGCATCATTCGACGTCTTTCTGGTTTCAGCTGTTCCAAAACAATACACGGAGGACGTATGCTCAAGATGAACTAACGATTATCCCGTTTTCATGGTCATATGCAACTCATCGAACCAAACGGTCATTTTGATGTTAGCAGCATCTGACGTTAGAATCATCTGCATGCAAGTAATTTGAATTCTGTTTTCAGCTGATTCACCACGCAAGGGCTATGAGTACAAACAACACCTCATGTGTCACTTGTTGAGAGAGAGACTCCGCAGTTGATAAAGATCGGTCTCCCGCTCGAAAGACGGATGCTATTCGGTTTGGCATTTAGCTCATGTTTTTGCTGATAGTAAGGAATCTGGCTAATCCACCTGCTGTTATCGCACTTTTTGTGTAAAGAATATTGAGCAGTTAACAAGTCTGGCTGCTACACTCGAAGGCCAGTCATGGTCAGTGAGGTCTAGGAAAGTGCCTTCCCAAACTGACTCATTCTAGCTGAATCATTAATTTTACCCGTATTTGGGGATGTGAGTTAACAGCTCCTATATTTTATGGTCACGATTACGACTGGTAGCATTTTACCACTTTAATCGTACTTGATACAATTCAACAACGCATTTCTAATTGTCATTATTCAGGAGTTAACATTAAAAGTCTAACAGTACCTGCAGAATCAATGCAGGGGACAATAGATCATTGTCTCACTTTAAAATCTTCCAGTTCCGTACTTGTCAGTTCACATGAAACCACGCCACCAGACATCAGGGCTGGACATCCACAGGGAACTGTCTGTATGAAGAGTGTGACACTTACTTCTCCATAGCCTGGGCGTAGTTGCCAAACACTATGCCCTGACAGTAGGCAAGTTGGCATAGTGTCGCCAAGACGTGTGTGTGTGTGTGTGTGTGTGTGTGTGTGTGTGTGTGTGTGTGTGTGTGAGTGTGTGTCTGTCTGTACCGAAATTCAGTGCGTCTGGTTGGAGGAGGCCGGGGTTACGCCACTGGTTACAGATTCCCACACAGTGGTAGGAGCCTGAGGTATATGGAGGATGGGGAGTGCGGTTGTTTATCTACACGGAGTCAGTAAACTGTGTTTGAAGGCAACATCCCTCCGACGCCTGCCTTCAGCGACACTCTGTGTGGCTACATGTCACGCTGACTGCAGTTAGTGATGCCAATAATAGACATTATCCACAGTTGCCTCTTAATGTCAATAAAATGTTATATGATTGTACGATACGTAATTCAGGAGACATAACGTCACAAACACTGAGATTCATGAAATGCTGCCACCTCATATACAACGACCAAATTAATTACGACTTTGCTTTTAAATCCATTCGCAACACATTTTGCAAACAGTCCAAATATAGCGTTGAATGTTGCTGCAAAATTTATATTGTTGTACAACACATTGTTCAGAAGGTATGACATCATAGAGACTGAGCATGGAATTTCCTGCAGATAGAGGTGAAATATTTATGCAGATATGTGAAATGTACAGTGTGTTAACTGTAAGACTGCAGAGTTGTGAGGGAGTGCGGGGAGAGGAGGGAGCAAGCATTGGCCAGCGAGGGGTGAGGGGCCGTTTGGGGGAGGGGGGGGGGGGGGACAAGGCACGCCTACCAGTTGCAGTGCTGGCACTACAAATTGCGCGTCATGCTTACACGAAAGCAGACGAAAGGCTTGGAAGTAAAACTCGCTTTAAATGTTGTTCGTAAACGAAACTGAAATCGTCATGTACATTAAAATCTATATTTATAAAAATGAATGTATGTATGTTTGTCTACTATGCGCTCCCCTATGTAGTGATACCAACGACACTCTCTTCAGGTAAGTCACCCTTCCTCTGCCAACATTTATTAAACGTTAAGTTATTATCGATCCACGATTCATCGAGATAAAATATTTCTCTGCCTGCTTCCCTGAAGTTCTTCATGTAAACAACGAAACGAGATCGCCAGTGCACAATGTCTGGACGTTCTAACAACACAGTCCTCTTGTTTTCCACCTTACGCCATATGAATCCCATAGACCAAAGTACTTTTCTCAGCGAGACAATACTCCGCTTCCAGCCTATTTTGTTGTGCAAAACTGGAAGCAGTGTTCGCATGCTCGGCACAATCTTCCGCACTGAATAAAATTCCGCTATCGTGTCGCGAATGACACGCTGGTTGAAATCATCGATCATTACTTCGATTTCTCCACTTCTTTTCCTAAGATAAAAGAGAGAGAAAGATTTATAAGAAAATACCTTCTGCACTGCATGTATTTTTTTGGATTTGGAAATGTACTGTAATATGAATGTGTTTCGAAATAATACAGTAACCAGCGGTGTTTCCATACAAAGCAATACAGTAGCAAGGAAAAATGAAATATAAGTCAATTCAGTCGAAATAGGGGGCTCCTTCAAAGTGATCGCGAACAAAATATCTGAAATGGAAAATCACCTTTCCTCCCCAGACGTTTGTGGTGATACGCCAGGATGATTCTAGGAAAATTGAATCTTCCAATGCTACGCATGCATTGTTTGTGTATGTAGCAGCTCTCACTGAAGATTTGTAAACGGGGTGAAGCAATTTTTTCTGCTCCCTTTCCCTTTCGCAGCATTCAATCACACGCAATATAATTTTGCGAGCATCGCTACGGAATACTGGTTTCCTTCTAACCGTAGGCCTACCGGTAGGTGTTCTTAGCGACTCCCGAGACGGGCCAGCAACTGCCTCTTCACTCATTTTGATAATGTTTAGCACAACTGCACAATAAAAACACGCAGAACAGTACAGCGCAAAACAATAACGAAGCAGACGACAATGTCTACCTTGTACAACACAGTAAGCTATGTAATGTTGGCAGCAGTCGAAACTGCGTGCCTTCCGAAGTCTCCCGACGTTTACCGACTTCTACCGATTCAGGACTAGGGAGAGGTCTGCCATCTAAAAGTTTACACACTGTACGTAGTCTGGCAAAGCTGCGAGTATAAAGCTCCTCCTAAGCCCCTGGATCGATCTTCAATTAAACTTCGTACAAATATTACTTCCTATCTGGAAAGAAATGCTGTGAGGGAGGCAGGAATAACCAGCCTACTATATGATGCTGGTGATAACTTGGTGATGGTGAGAGAAGACGAAGAGGAGGAGATGGACAAGACAGAGGCGATGGACACAGCTTTGGGGAGGTGGAAGAAGTGGGCAGAGAGAAGGCAGGAGGAAACGGACCGAGAAAGGGATGAGGAGATGAACAGTGGGAGAGGGAGAAGTAGACGGACTGAGAGAGGGGGGAGGTTCTAAGATGGACAGGGAGAAGAATAGGAGGCCTTGCTCAGAGGGTGGAGTAGATGGACAGTGGGGGAAAGAGGAGGTGGACTAACAGAAGATTGTGATAAATAAAGAGCCAAGCAACGCCTGGTACTCAGGTAGTATGTTAATGATTTTTGCACGTAGCCTTTCGCGGTGGCAAGCCTGAATAAAACGGTCTCTCTTTTCAAGCTGCGTTACATTAAATAAAACACTTGACCTTTCAAGAGCTGTCTTTGCCATCAAGTAAAAGACACTGACTGCCGGCAGTATTCCGCTGTTCCTCCTATATGGGCGTGACAGCACCGTCTGGAACCTTACAGGGAGGTCCTCAGCAACACACACACAGCTCGGTGAGTTGGACAGCTCACAGCAGCTCTAACTCCAGCTCACAGTGGGACCGAGAGACGTTAGGTGGTGCGAGAAGGGGCCCAGAATAGAATCTGAAAACAAGAATGTCTTGGATCGTGTGTCGTCATATTGCGTCCGAATATTTGGAAATATGTGGTAAGTTCCTACGGGACCAAACAGCTGAGGTCATCGGTCCCTAGGCTTACGCACTGTTTAATCTAACATAAACTAACTTACGCTAAGGACAACACACACCCATGCCCGAGGGAGGACTCGAATCTGGGACGGGAGGAGCCCTACAAACCGTGGTAAGGTGCCCTAGACCGCGTGGCTACCCTGCGTTGCATTCCATCCGAGACTAGTACAAACTGCAGCGGTTTTAACTGAGGCCAAGGAACAGAGCGGGGCATCTAGCGGGCTTTGAATATTGACCGAAAGCAAAGAAATGTGCTTGACACTTGTGACATGTGCATTGGACAGTCTACTGCTCATGTGGTTCGTAAAGTTCGTGGCGCAGCTCAAACAGTGAGCCTTATGAATGAAAAAAGGAAACAGTGTTTTATGAGTGGGTTAGAAGACGTCGTATGGGATGACGTGTTTACAGGAATAGATGCTAACTTAGGTATATATAGACACAGATGGTAACGTAAAATTCAGTTTATTACATTTGTGTCAATGTTTGAAAGTCTAAAAAGCCATCCAGAAAATCCATTAATACAAATAAGCTATGAATAACTAAGGTAACTAAAATCTCATGTATGAGGAAGAGGGAAGTTCATATAAAGGCCAGAATAAATCAAGATCTGACAGTAGTTGCATACTACAAAAAGTACTGTAATTTTGTCAGCAAAGTTACTAAAATGTTCGCGCCCTGACAGAAACTAATAGTTCAAATAATACTATTAAAACTGTATGGGGTGTTGTTAAATGGGAGACAGGACAGCCAGCGCACAAGGTACCATCAAACTAAAAGAAAATGTTGTGCTAATAAACAAGTTGCGAAGACTTTTAACAGTTACTTTCTAAATGTGACAATCAAAACAGGATTAAACGCTCCATTTGGTAAAGCAAGAGACTGTATTAAAAATGCTATTCCACATAACATTAAACAACGAGAAGTAAAGCTGAAATTAACAGAATTGCCGACCGCGGTGGCCGAGCAGTTCTAGGCGCTACAGTCTGGAACCGCGCGTCCGCGACGGTCGCAGGTTCGAATCCTGCCTCGGGCGTGGATGTGTGTGATGTTCTTAGGTTAGTCAGGTTTAAGTAGTTCTAAGTTCTAGGGGACTGATGACCTCAGAAGTTAAGTCCCATAGTGCTCAGAGCCATTTTGAATTAACAGAAAACATTTTTTTTAAAAAAATCAACAGCTCAAGCAATGTCCACAGATAATTTTTCCAGCCCGTTTAAAACACACAGTTGTTAAACCTCTCCAGAAGAAATGTAACAAAGACTGAAATAATTCTTGTCCAGTAGCCTTAATAAAGTGTTTTTCCTAATTATTCGAAAAGAAATATGCGCAAGAGTAGTCTGCTATTCAAGTAAAAACCGTTTTATTAGTATATCATTTTGAATTCCAGAAGGATTGCCCGACTGAGCATGCCTTTTATACATTCGTTCATCAAATGTTAGGATTCTTAAATAACAAGAAATCGCCAGCTGATATATGTTTTGCGATCTTCCCAAGGTGTTTGACTGCGTATATTTAGTCACACACTCAGAATAATTCTATTTTTATGGCACTGATGACTTTACACAGAGTCTGTTTGAATCATTCCTAACAAACAGAAGGCCAAAAGTTGCACCGAACATTTCAAACAATGTTCAGGACTGGGGAGAAGTCACAAACAGAATCCCACAGGATTCAATATTTAGCCCACTCCAATTCCTTATATATATGTCCGTAAACTCCCATTCAATAAGAAGATGATATTAGTGATATAATAAATTTCATAAGAGAGAAAGCTATGGAAGAGATTGTTAATTATATATTTCAAATAATTATGAAGCGATTCTCTGAAAATGGTCTGTTTCTTCATTTTGAACAATAAAAACAAAAACAAAAGATCCGCTATATTTAGTTCATATAAGAAGCAGAGTTGTATCAACAGTTGATGTAGCCAATGAACAAGAGTTCATAAACGCTCCAGGCTTCAGGTTTACATATTGATAAAAACTAGAAATGAAGTGTGTTTATTACTGAGCTCCTCGAGAAAAAAAGCTCAGCTACCTTCTACTCATCTTACAATTGCTAGTCGTGGAAACAAAAGAAATAACTTTCTGAAATGTTTTGCCTATTTCCACTCAATAATATCTTATGGAATAATTTACTGGGGTAACTCACCATTCAGAATGAACATATTGATGGCACGAATGGAAGAATAATATATTGTGTTCGCCAATAGGTGTCATTTAGGTACCTCTTCAAGAAGTTAGATATTTTAAGTGCACTGACACAGTATATATATATATATATATATATATATATATATATATATATATATATATATATATGGTAATTAAATATATGTTAAATAATCCATCACAGTTTGAGAAGAACAGTGATGTTAATACCTACATTAGGAGAAAAATTACCCGTTACTAATGTTTTCTGTGACTCAGAAACTAGTTCAATACGTGAAAACAAATTTTGTTTATCATTTGCCCAATAATATAAAATGTGTGACAGGTGGCAAAGCATTCATTAACGTTAACTTTACCACGTATACTTGTCTTGTAAACTCAGTCGTTGCACATCATTTCGATAAAAGAATCATCCAAACGATCGATGGAGCATATAAGTAACTAAATGACTAACTACCTGACCCCAAAACTAGGATTGTTTGTAGCTGGTCCCTTTATGGTGAAACTGGCTTGAGCACCGGTACATTCAGAAGCAGTGGCCTGTGAACCTTTATCTTGCAGATGGTGTGGTTGGATGTAGGTGAATCTGATTGGCCTGCATCAGACTGATCACTGTCGGAGTAGGGCAGCATTCGAAGACAAGGGACTGGTAGTGTCCTTAAGCGAGTGCTTAAAGCGACTATACTCAGTTTTGTTGTAAAAAGGCCCCCGACTTAGGTCACGTAAGTAACCGAGGAAGCACTCTATTCGTCCACAGCATGACGAAGATCAACTCACCACTGCTGTGGACTGTGATTGTTTCTGCAGTATTCCAGCCCATGGAACAGGGTTTTGTGGACAGCTACCTAGCCTGCCTCGCTACGAGCTGTGAAATCTGGATGGAGGGATGTTGTAGCAGCACTCCTCTCTCTTAGAAAGATTCAGCCCAGCGAATATTAGGCTTCTGCTAGGTCTGTCAGTTACTCAAAATAGCATATTACTATTTTCATTGTCTAATAGTACTGAAAATTTCCGCACTGACTGTCTTTTCCTCTTTGCTCACTCAGTAAGAAGGTGAAGAAATTGTGGTGCACCTTAAACCCTCAAATCGTAGGAGTCACCCCTCGGTTGGTAAGTAATGAAGTAGAAGTTTCGGTGGGTGGGCGGTTCTTTGTCATTGATAGACACAGGCTATACAAGTAAGGACCAGAATTAAGATGGAACCCATAGAGGAGATTCGTATCATCATGGCAGTGTGTTTGAACCTGGCCGGCAGGCGTGGTCGAGCGGTTCTAGGCGCTACAGTCTGGAACCGCTACGGTCGCAGGTTCGAATTCTGCCTCAGGCATGGGTGTGTGTAATGTCCTTAGGTTAGTTAGGTTTAAGTAGTTCTAAGTTCTAGGGTACTGATGACCTCAGAAGTTAAGTCCCATAGTCTCATAGTGCTCAGGGCCATTTGAACCATTTTTTGAACCTGCTGTGGTACTGATAAATATGATGGAATATCTACTCTGTAAAATTGCACCCCTTCTGTGTAGCTATATGCACATCAAAAGAACGAAGTATGGCTGTATTGAAACCAGTGATTTGGATTTGAGAGGATTGTTGGACAAATACAGCAACAGATATGTTAGATTTAGAGAAGCAACACCCTTATTGATGTCAGATGCTGAAACGTCTGCCCCAGGATGCCACACATTCAGTAGTAAATACTCCGTTCTGTAGTTCTTATCATTCAAGTAGCTTTAAAAGTCGCTCCCCATAGCAAGTGGTAATGATTACAAATGTGTAAGGTGGTTATGTCATTTCGATTTTTGTATGTCATCGATGTGCACGTCAGAGAGATAAAGTTACAATCTTTGCTCTTGTCGTGGCACAGTCTTTGCCTCTGCGCACTCTGGTACTTTCTTAGTTGAAGTGTGGCATATGACGGATGGCTTCTGTAGTGCTGTGTTGACTTGTGATGGTATCTGTTAGATGAAGAAAGATTGACTGTAAAGGACAAAAAGGAGGAATATTGTATGTATATTCGAAGGCAAAAAGGACGTAAATTTTGGATAATGTTATTATTTTTGAGGAGATGAAGTTTGAGATAAAACTGCAGCACTGTGAAGCTAGGAATGGTTATTGTCATCTAGTTAACTTGCTCAAAGCTGAGAGAAAGACCATCCCACTTCCCTGAGTAAGACATTAACATATTAACTGATTACGCTGTTTGGCTTTTACAGTAATTCTCTGTTAACTTTGTATCCATTTTAAATCATTGTTCACTTTGTTAAGCATAGTATTGTTCATACCAATATTATGGGTGAAGGTCATATCAAGTTCTGCTCTTTCTTTTTGAATACACACTTTATTCTAAAATCGTTGTCTTGGAATTTCATAGAAATAGTTACTCTCACCACCCCACTGTTTGTCATTGAGCTTTACCACAAGCAACTGCTTCAGGATGTATTTAGAAACAGAAATGAAGGTAAGCCGCTGCCTGCTTGCTGTTGAGTTTTCAAGAAATTTGCAACGATTTTGTCAAGACGCAACGTAAGTGAAAATTTTCATTGGACGCAGATAATTGTTTTAGCTCAGTTGCGCATTTAATATAAGACAAACCGCATTCATATCAGTTCGAATTAGATTCTGTTTAGTCAGACGTTAGCATTCAAGTTTAAGTTGGATAACAGTTCTGGGTACAAAGTTTGGTAATACGTAGACTTTTTCCTGATGTATATTAACGACATAGGAGACAACCTAAGTAGTCGTCTTAGATTGTTTGCAAATGATGCTGTCATTTACCGTCTTGTAAAGTCATCAAATGATCAAAACGACTTGCAAAATGATTTATATAAGATATCTGCATGATGTGAAAAGTGCCAATTTACCCTGAACAAAGAAAAGTGTGAACTTATTCACATGAGTAGTAAAAGAAATCAGCTAAATTTCGATTACGCGATAAGTCACACAAATCTGAGGGCTGTAAATTTAACTAAACACTTAGGAATTACATAAATTGGAACGATCGAATGGATAATGTTGTGGGTAGAGCAAACCAAAGACTGCGATTCACTGGCAGAACACTTAGAAGGTGCCAACAGGTCTACCAAAGAGACTGCTTACACTACGCTTGCCCACCCTATTCTGGAGTATTGCTGTGCGGTGTGGGATCCGCATCAGGTGGGACTGACTGATGACATCGAAAAAGTACAAAGAAGGGCAGCTCGTTTTGTATTATCGCGAATTAGGGGAGACTGTGTCACAGACATGGTACGTGATTTGGAGTGGCAATCGTTGCTATGGGATCTTCTCATGAAATTTCAATCACCAGTTTTCTCGTCCGATTGCGAAACATTCTGTTGGCAACCACCTACATAGGGAGAAATGATCTTCACGATAAAATAAGAGAGATCAGTTTTTTTTTTTCTTTATTGTATTTCAATTCCCCAGCGGGCGGGCTGGCAGCAGTATATGCGCTGCTCTTCAGCCGAAAGACATAGAACAAACAATAGAAGACATTTAAAAATAACGAAGGAGAGAATATGGTGAATATAGATATAAAAAAGGGGGAACATCATGGAAAGCAATAGGCAAAAAACGGGGTGACTGTAAAATGGAGATAAAAAAACTGTTTAAAAGTAGCACACACAAAAAGCCACACACAGAGACGATTAAAAGAACACAAGGCACAGTATGACTAGTATGACTGGAGCATAAAAGGTATCGACGGATGGCGTAGCACACAACAAACACCGACGGCGAACCGCAAGGCAGTACACAATTAAAATCACACCTCTTGACGCACAGGAGAAACAGCACTAAACAGAACACTGATGTGGCACACTGACGATGATCCAAACGGAGGATCTGCCAGACGCAAGGAGATAAGGGAGGCCGGAAGAAGGGAGGGAGGGGAAGAGATGGGGGAGATGAGAGGGTGGCGCGCTGAAGAGGGCCAGGTAGGGAGGGATGTGGGGAGGAAAGAGGCAAGTATGGGGTGCAGGGTCTCAGGGGAGGGGGGGGGGGGAAGGGGGAAAACCCGCTCTGGGAGAAGGAGGGAAGAGGAAAAAGGGGGCCCTGGGGAGGGGGGAAATCAGGGCTTGCACAGGAAAATTTAAGTGCTCGTTTTTCCCGCGTGCCGTTCGAGAGTGGAACGGTAGAGAGACAGCATGAAGGTGGTTCATTTAACCCTCTACCAGGCACTTCATTGTGTAATAACGTAGATGTAGATGTAGATGTAGAGTGAGAGGTACAGTTGGGTTAAATTTCAGGCAGAAACAAATGTGGTGGGGAGGTTACAACTTTTGTGGTGTCATATACGAAGTTTGGTAAGGTAACGGCAAGTTTCTGCCTGACGCCGATAGCGGTCGCGTGAGCTCTGGCGGACCCAGTGGCGCGCACTCGCTGAGCCACGCCTCAATTAGCTGTGTACTGCGAGCGCCCTCTGCCTCCTCTACATAGGACTGCCGATGGCAGCCACTCGGCCCACTCGCACCTGGAGCCACTACACTACAACACCTTCGTTCACGCTCCATCCTTGTTGACAATGAGATAGTGGGACTGTTCCTTGCTGCATTATTTGTACTGAGGCTTTGTTTGCTTGTAGAAACGTAAGTCAAGTAAATCTTTTGTTTACTGTGTTAATCTGATCGATAATCATTTCTGCTCCTGTCCAGCTTTCATACGACGACAGTTACTGCACCACTCTGCAGCCCATCTCTCCTTACTGTTGTGTACGAACTCATACACAACAATTGTCTTGTGTACTGATTGTACGCTGAGTGGTTCTGTCTTCTGCAAACGCAACTAGGTTACGAGGATTACCCATGGATATGCTTCTGTATTGATCCCCCCAGAAATAACTTAATCTTGAACGTCTTCCTGATAGTTACGACTATCACAATCTCTATAGTGCCACACTGTGTGCCCATCATGTATTACTTCGTCTCCTGGTGTTTCATCTCAATCTTCAACATTAAAATACTCATAACTGCACAGTACTTTACTTAGACTACATGAATGCAACAGAATAAATAAACACCATCTTCTGTCATTTGAGATTCGCTGTAAAAAAACAAAATACCAAATTACTGCACTACCATGATACAATTCAAATAAACAACTTACATTGTACCCCCAAACAATCCTCAACGTACTACAAGAATGAAATTCATCCATACACTATAACCGCCCAGGTAATATCGTTACTTCTCATCTATTATCATCAGTTTACTGTCAATTCGTAACCATACGGTGGCATAGGCTCACCAGCGCTCTAAGACTTCAGTACACTCTCAATCAGAATACATATACAAACACATAAAATCAATCCATTCACAAGCGGAGAAAAGAAAAAATTCAAAAAATTCAGAATACAACAACCCATTCTCTTTATAGTGACATAACATAAGGCAAGGCGCACATAGCTTGCAGATACATGGTTCGCTCCACCTGACATGTTGGCTTTCCCTTTCCGTCCCCGCCCACCTCTCATGCGACTAGTGCTGGTAGTTGGGTTAAGGGTCAAGTACCCTGCAAAACGGTCCGCCCCTGGTAGCTGTGTGGTCAGCGCGACGGAATGTCATATCTAACGGCCCGGCATCGATTCCCGGCTGGGTTGGAGATTTTCTCCGCTCAAGGACCGGATGTTCTGTTGTCCTATATGCGAAATTCCAGCTGTCCCTATATATGTCCCTACCAAGCTGTCGAGCCCAGTAGACGTGTTTTTGTGCGCGCTCCGTTTGTAAACACCTCGAGCTGCAGGGAGGTGCAGTGGACAGTGCCGTTACTAGAAGCAAGACCATAATACTGCTGTCTGTCGTTCAACGTCATGTCAACAGGGAGCTGAACCCTTCTGAACACCTGGTGCAACTCTTCGTGTGTAAAAAAATGTGCCTCCAGATGTGAGGGATGTGTATCTTCGCAATTGCAGCAAGGTGCGATTAAATGTTGCAAAAGGACCTCTACAAAAGTAAGTGAAATTTTTTAAGTAACACTAACGATTTGCGTGTGAAACTTTAGAAGCGGTTTAGTACTGTTGTTCTAACATAAATGTGGTACCTATATCCCAAGTGATAGGTTAAAGGGAGCCTTGCTAACACTTTGTGTACTGGAAATAGGCCCTTTTGGACAACTCTTAAGTATTATCAATGAAAGTGATATCAATTTCTACTAGAGTGTTCAGTGCAGATATAGAATAAGCGCAACACTCCAAGCTATTCCTGTGAAATAAGAAAACCTTTAGAACCAGGAAGATGGGAATCCAACTATAAACCATCAATACTCAAAGTAAACACAAATAAGAACACAATACAATTTGTTTTCATAGTAACTGTTGTTTTAACTCCTGTGAAGTTTGAGATCTGGAAATGGACAACATGTGATTGAAAAACTTCTCTTAATTGTCCAAGATCATCTGTCTATCTGAGAACAGCAATAATTAAATTCTGTTTTTGGTCAACGATAGATTGCGTTAAGTCTCTATTGTGCATTTATGGTAATTAAAGCTCAGTTTTTTTTTAATTGTAAACAGTTTTCTGTAAAGTGGTCAGATTTTATATGACGGCCGCTGTTAGTTATTTATGACGTAATAGCTTTTCGCTAGTGCACGTAGTTGCACGATTGGTTGTCGTGCTGCGCTATAGTTAGCACAGTGTAAGCACAATTGCCTTCCCTAACCAACGTAAATAAGGCACAATACGAGAGCCACGTGGTAGACCAATACACTTTTCTTTTGGATAGCTGTAAGACTACTAATAAGCTAATTTATAATTATTAATTATATAATCTGTACAATATGCTATTTCTGTCATATCTTGCTTAACACTGTGGGAAGTATTCTCATAATTTTCAAACTCCTGTCTGTCTGAAATACTCGGACACTGGAGAAAACTAGCTGGGCAGAGCTGGCTTCCGCTAAGGCTCGTGGTGATTGTACACCTGATACAAACGTCACCATTGCGTCTAACAGCAGGCGAAGTAGTGATGGAACGCCTGTGGCCAGAAACACAGGCGCCATAAGGCGGACATATCCAATTGAATCAATTCCGCAAAGATCTGAAATGGAATCGCGGATGATACAGACGGTTGACGAGATTCTAGCTGACTTTCAACAAGAACTAAAGCAGAAAAAAGTGTCATCCACAGTCACATCTCAAGTAAGGGATAAGATCTGGGCGTTAGCGCTAGGGCAGTTCACGCTGCATGGTCAAAATGAGGAGCTCAGATCGGAAAATGCCGAACTTCCTAAAGAACTCGCGGCGGCTGCACCTCCCGATTCATTAGAGCTAATACAAAATTTAGAAGCGGAAATTATGGAGCTCAAGCTAGAAAATCAGAAACTTAAAAATGAAAGTAAATCATTCCCACTGTCCTTTGCGGCTGTAACTGCCACAGGCCCAAGACCATTAAACAGGGTACAGGAGCATATACAGAAGGCAAAGTTCAAACAGTCGAGTACTCTCTTCTTTAAATCCGAAACAAATCAGGATGCCAGGGTCATACGTGAGGCAATTACCCAGAGTGTAAACCCCAAGCAAGACAAGCTCAAAATTAAGGCAATACGATCCACAGCAAATACAGTAATAATAGAAACCGAAACACAACAGGACAAACAAAAGCTAATAGAAAAAACGGCACAGCTACAAAACATTAAATGTGAGGAACCTAGGAAATTCAGACCTCTCCTTGCAGTTTACAGAGTAGGAACATTCCTCACAGATGAAGAGTTCCTGGAGGAGCTGTATGAAATAAATCTCGGTGAGCATATAAACAAGGAGGAGTTCCAAAATGAGGTTAAAATTAAATTTAAAAACGGTATAAGGGGAAGACGAACTGTCAATAATATTCTTGAAGTAACACCAAGGGTTAGACTACTTCTCTTACAAAAAGAAAGAGTCTACATACAGTTTGAGTCACTTCACATTGAAGATTACGTGGTTGTTGTAAGTTGCTCTAAATGCTGGGGTCTTGGGCATTCACCGAAGTACTGTGAAAAACCTACAGTATGTGGTAAATGTGCGAAGACAGGCCATAAACAATTAGAGTGCCAAGAAGAAACTGCAGTGGGATGTATACCATGTATGTATAGAGACAGGGTATGTAATAAAGCGGGGGGCCCTGAGTGTCCGACATATAGACAGCTATATGAAAGGCAGATAGAGCGCACAGAATATGAAACAGTTAACAACGTACAATAAACAAGAAAGAAGCTATAGTAACCACACCAAAATAACTCCCCTAAAAACACATATAAGAATTCATAAACTTATTGATGTAGAGTCGTACAATATAAGTTGACTCAAACATAAAATATTAAGTAACGGGTTAGGGTTTCTGCAGAGAACAACTAGCGTTAGGCGAAGTTCAGTCTCAATGTTGAGCATCGTATTAAACAACACATTTCACGCTAGCAGACCTGTATGTGTCCACAGAAGAGTTTCCCATTACCTGTATATAATCTCTATGGATCTGGCTAGAATATATGGACAAGTCTCCTTCGACTCTAAACAGCCTGTGTCAGAGAGTTTTCTTTTTCTGGAAAACCCGCCTTGAAGGTGATCCAACTGAACTGTATGAGGAGTTCCACAGTTAGTATGGAACTAGGCAGGTTCTTGGGCGAAGTAAAAGCAGACGTCCTCCGTGTTCAGGAACCTCTCCTGCGTGGCGGCAGGATCACAGAGCTACCCTCTAATTATATAACAGTTGCTGGCACGTCTGGCGCGAAGACGGCCATAATAGTATTAAATAAAAATACAGCAGTTACAAAGATCGCTCAGCTATGTTCTGAGCATGTGGCCACCGCCGAAATAGCCGTAGGCCAATGTATATGGAAAATATCGTCAATGTATGCTCAATTCTCCTACGATATCCAACCTTTTGTTGATAAAATAAGGGACATAGCTCAATTCTCGGAAAACAAAAAAACTTTTAATTGTGGCAGATGTAAATGCAAAGTCGACGTTATGGCATTCGAGCAGAACGGACGAGAGGGGACAAACAGTGATAGATGTAATTAATGAGTGCAACTTATGCATATTAAAGAAAGCAGGACAACCACCAACTTTTCGTGGACATGCAGGAGGCGAAACCAATATTGACATTTCACTAACGAACACCCAGTCCATACCATTCATTAATACCTGGGAGGTTATGGGCCGAGCCACATGTAGTGACCATAATCCCATTATCATTGGGATAAACTATTCTAGGTCCATACAAAATAGGGACGCTCAACATCAGCGTTTATTGATGAGTGAGGCAAATTGGCCAAAACTCAGGGATATGGTCACGGCCGCATCTTTGTTAACAATCAATGGCAGCGTAGACTACAGGACACACGTTATAACAAGTGTCTTACAGAAGGCGCAGCGTGCAACTATCCCTACGGCACATGATAAGGGAGGAAAGCAGCTGCCATGGTCAGCGGAACTAACCAGATTGTGTAGGGAATCTAGAGTCAAAAGAAAGCACTACCAGACCGCGAAAACGGCGCCGGAGAGACAAATTAGGCTTCAACTCTTCAGAAATGCAAGACAGAAGTATAAAGAGGAATTACACAAAATCAGGAACAATCATTGAACAAACTTTGTTAAAACAGAATTACAAAAAGACATATGGGGGCAGCAGTATAAACTTCAGTCAGAGTGCCTAAGGGCACCGACTGTACTCTCAACATTAAAACAATCTGATGAAGAGGGGTGGCGGAGTTCGGCTGAGTATCTTTTAAGCAGACTGCTGCCAGATGACGATCACGCACAGGATGAACAGTGTCACTTGGATCTTAGAAGGAAAATGAGGGAAATTTATGTGACAGAATTACTTTGCCATTCTCACAAGAAGAAGTCGCAATAGCAATCAAAAAACTTAAGAGTGGTAAAGCACCTGGCCCAGATAAAATCTTTCCAGAAACAATAAAACAGACAGTCACTCAAATTACGCCATTTCTCACAAAATTGTTTAATGATGCTTTAAGCCTAGGTAGAATCCCACATTTACGGAAAATAGTAGGACACATGGAACACACTCATGACATAACAGACAAGGTCTCTACAGAAATGTATGACCTTTTTTGAAGGCAGAATCCCAATGGTAGGAGGCAGGGACATCATGGTACACAAGGCCTAAATTACACTACAGAAACAAGTACTGATACTAATTCTGAAAGTGATACACAAAGTAAAGTGGATCTAGAATGAGACTGAATTGAAGTATCTAGCCTGGTAGTAATTATAAAGGTTATTCAGCTATATGAAAACTCCACACTAGAAATGACTGGAATCAGACACAAAACAGAGATCTGGAAATGTCTGAAGTCGTTAGTACCTACTACACCCTTGGCAATTATACTATATCCTAAAGTAGCTACACTTGAAGGGCCTGTGCCTGCTGTTATGTGCATCACATATAATTGTACTGCTTAGAGCCTTTTATGTTTTGTATCCTTTTAATGCAGCTTTAACTAGATGGGATCAGGACCCTATAGAAGACTAATTGTATAACTATCAGTAAATTTGTGTTAAGTTGTGATGCCCCAATACAGGAAGGGAATGCAAATAAGTTAAAAAATGTGTGTAATAACTATAATACCAAAGTAGCTACATTTGAATGGCCTGTGCCCGATTTTATGGGTATTATATATAAATGTACTGCTTAGAGCCTTTTACGTTTTATATCCTTTAACGCAGTTTTAACTAGATGGGCTCAGGACCTTATAGAAGACAAATTTGTGATGCCCCAATAGAGGAAGGAAGTAAAAATACTTTGGATAATGTGTGCAGTAACTACAATCCCAAAGTAGCTACATTTGAAGGGCCTGTGCCTGCTATTATGGGTGTTATATATAATTGTACTGTTTAGAGCCTTTAATGTTTTATATCTTTTAAATGCAGTTTTAACTAGATGGTGTCAGGACCCAGGACTATAATCCCAAAGTAGCTGCATTTGAAGGGCCTGTGCCCGCTGTTATGGGTGTTATATATAATTGCGCTGCTTAGAGCCTTTTATGTTTTATATCTTACATATACTTGCACTACCTAGAGCCTTTTACGTTTTATATCTTTTTAATACAGTTTTAATTAGATTGGGTCAGGACCCTATAGAAAACTAATTGTATCACTACCAGTAAATCTGTGTAAATATTAGTAATTGCTTGAAACTAGTTGCAATAAGCAATCTCAAAATTTATACATCGTTATGTTTACATGTTATTAGTTTTACCAGTCGTAAGAGAGTGTGACAGGCTTTGGTTAATACCAGTATGAGTACATAATTAAGTATTACTTTAAATGTTCTAAAACAGTATTATATAAGACAAGGGTGTATGTAGACCAATGTAGACCAATCATATTACTATAGTGCCTCTGCCCTTTAAATTTGTGATGCCCCAAAACAGGAATGGAGTGCAAATACTTTAAACAAAGTATGCAATAACTATAATCCCAAAGTAGCTACATTTGAAGGGCCTGTGCCCGCTGTTATGGGTGTTATATATAATTGCACTGCTTAGAGACTATTATGTTTTATGTCTTATATACAATTGTACTGCTTAGAGCCTTTTATGTTTCATATCTTTTTAATGTAGTTTTAACTAGATGGGGTCAGGACCCTATAGAAGACTAACTGTATAACTATCAGTAAATTTATGTAAATATTAGTAATTGCTTGAAACTAGTTGCAGTACCCAATCTCAAAATTTATACATCGTTATGTCCACATGTTATTAGTTTCATCAGTCGTAAGAGAGTCTAACAGGCTTTGGTTAATACCAGTATGAGTACATTATTAAGTATTGCATTAAATGTTCTAAAACAGTATTACATAAGACAAGGGTGTATGTAGACCAATGTAGACCAATCATAATACTGTAGTGCCTCTGCCCCTTATTGAAGTAGACAACGTTGTCTGTGTTAGAAATGTATACTTATTCTTAATCAAGCTTCTAAGCTACAAGGTCAAAGCAACTATAGGCAACTCTCATTAAATGTATATGTTTTTATTTTTTTTATTTTATTCGTGTAAAGTAATGTCGTTCTTTTCTAACTCACTATGTTCATATCTTCTTTATATTATATTTTATTTAGTTTTATATTTATACTAAATATTATTAACTTGTTAATACTTTGTAAAAGCAACACCAAACCACGCACGCAGCATGTGATAGCATAGATCTGGTCCGCCTCCTCATGGCTAGGGACGGAAACGGTGCAGCCACTCGCAAACAAACCGTTTGTGAATGGCCGCAACGGCTAAGAGACCATGACCTGCTGCATACATACTGAGATCAGTAAGCTGAGAACCCACCATAGTTATCAAGGCGGTGGGTTTTGTATGTGGTTAAATGAAAAAAAAGGTCCTTATCCTCATCATTTCATCCCCATCGACACGCAAGTCACCGAAGTGGCGTCAAATCGAAAGACTTGCCACCGGCGAACGGTCTACCCGACGGGAGGCCCTAGCCACACGGCATTTACATTTACCCCAAAACTGATGAATAGACCAACATGGATTGCCGTAGTATGGTTAGGAAGTTCTAGCTTTACGTTCACTAGTGAGGCCATTTAAGTCAGTTGATATGTACCTTAATAACCAATGAGGAGGAGGAGGAAAAGGAGGATTAGTGTTTAACGTCCCGTCGACAACGAGATCATTAGAGACGGAGCACAAGCCCGGATTATGGAAGGAAAGGGAAGGAAATCGGCTGTGTACTTTCACAGGCACTACCATCTCGGTATTTGCCTGAAGCGATATAGGAAATCACGGAAATCGTAAATCAGGACGCAAGTTTGAACCGTCGTCCTCCAGAACGCGAGTCCAGTGTGCTAAGCACTGCGCCAACTCGCTCGGTGATAACGAATGATGCATTTCTTTGTTTTTCCTTTCAGGGTGTAAAGGCTCGTTAACTTCACTCGTTATCCTTTGCGGTACTCAAGTAACTTTGCACTGCGTCGTCCTATTCGTTCCTAACTCTCCAGCGCCTTTGTATTTGTGCACTACTTTCCATATATCCCGACAAAGTTCTTGCGAAATTCCGTGCTATTTCACCACTGTTCATACGTCAGGCTTCACTAACACGAACAGTGACGCCATTTTCAAGCTGTATACATTGTTGTACAGCTACAGGCCCTTGTTAATCTTACAATTATCTGCTTCGACAGCGTATGCTAACAGGGTTTCACAGTCACTGTGCTGTATATTTACGTAAAAACATCTGCCTATTGTCCGTTGAACTTGCTTTGTTCTCCCGCTCGCCTGAGGCTGTAATATGCTGGTACGTAAGTTGCAAGTACGCAGTGAGTGACAAAGTTGCTTCATCAATTCTGATACGAAATTGGTGCCCCTATCCGTAATCAACGTCTCTGAAATTTCGAACTTGAAACAATTTTTTAGCATAATCTATACCACTGTACTGTGTTGCTGACCTGGGATAGCGGATAGACCTGGAAACGTTTACGCAGAGCACTTTTCTGGAGAACCAGTTTTGGAAAAGTGCTGCCGACAATGGAACATTAGTACTGCCATCTACTGAGGGCTCTCACAAAAGTTACAGAACTCCTTAACACGAATAACAGAATTATGTGTGTTTTTAAGGTTAGTAAATTTTGTTTATCAAACATCGAAACTCCAAGGGAGTATATGTTTCAGAAGTGAGACTAAAGAAATGTATGTTAGTTTACAGGAGATTACTCTATATTACGACGTACATTTGTATAATGTGAAAACCATAAAGCCTATTGTAGTGTCGAAACTAATTCAAACATTTAAGCAGTTCTGTTGTGGCATGTTTACGCACTATTTTGCGTTTCCGTTCTAACTGACACCCCAGCCAAGGAAACTTTAAGAGAACAGCCGATAGAAACACACTTTAGAAGATGAAGGCACAGGCGAGTAAAAGGCAGAAATTGTTAAAGAAGCCCTTTGAATCTAATGAATCTCAAGCAGAAAGAGCAACGACTGATAAGGACAAGAAATTATTAAATGCAAGAACCAGGAAACATGTTGATAGGCCTACTTTTGATATCATTAGTGATCTCTCCAAAGGCAGAGTTTTGACGTGATATCTCTCCATACTCTCCTTACTTCTGCCATCCTTTGCAGATCCTTGGGTGTCCATACTTTTCTATTCTACTCTGTATGTGTGGAGCAAAGGTTATGCTCGCTCCCATTGGCGATAAAACTGACATCAGTGTGACAAGTAGGTGGTTCCTGAGATTAGTGACGGTGGAGTTCACGAAGTGAACAGATAACTGAAAAGAAAATCCAAACTGTAACGACGAAGTCACTAGAAGCTTGCATAAATAGTTCAGGGAGCAATACAAATCAAAGGGTAATACGGCCAAGGTCAATCGCTACATTAATATAAGGTCTGTCCAAAAGGCTTGAAGCAACTAGTGTGCACTGGTAGGCAACTCTGGGGCTGCAGTGTTTGCTGGCACTGTCACATCAGTTGATGGAGCCACATGGTATGCATCTAACTGTGACAGCTCTCCCCCACTCTCAAAGGAGCAAGCTGTGGCAAGAGTATGAAGTCGGTGTATCACCAACTTGTAATCCATATCGATAGTTGTTTGGGGGGGGGGGGGGGTGTATCCAAATCGCTGTGTAATACTAAACACATCAATCACTTCTAATGCCTTACTAACCCCTATAATCTTTGCAGAGGAATATTCTGATGTCTCGATTCAGCCCATTGTGCACATGGTACACAGTTCTTCCCAGACTGTTCCACATCCTCTTTACGTTTACACCTCCTGTATTGTTAAGTTACATGCTACTGCGCAGTTCTTCGATCTCCATTACATTCTAACACGTAATCATGTGCCTGTCACAGTGTTCCGTCTTGGAAAATGGCTGCAATCACAAGGTCTGAGTTTTGTTTTCTTGCATAACACTCCAGTTTTGTTTCCTTGCATAACACTCCATAGTGAACCGTGAACCGTGGCTGCATTGTAAATAACATAAAGTCCTCATCAGCAGCTTGCACTTTTTGTCACTGCTACAGAGTGACCTACTCTTCATAACACCGCAACATTTGTATTGAAGCCTACTGATATCTGTGTTCTTGCTAGGTCGGTGGATTACCCCAAAAGTGAAACTTACTGAGCTTCAGAGTCCAGTGCATTAATCTGCCTCATGGGTCTTTCAACGTTAGCAGTCATTTTCATTCTATCTCATCCGTTACTACCTCAAATTTTCTACCATATAAATAACACGGCAAGTGTGTCAAGCCATGAGGCTTAGCATTTTGTACTCCATAGTAGGGTAATATATTATGCTTTATTTAACTGCCATGAGGTATAGGCTACCGGTTGTTTTCCTCCGTTTACTTCTTGACTAAGTACTAAGCCAAGTTCCAAATTACTGGCAACATGAGACAAGATGAATTGTTTCCCATAGTTTCGAGAAATCAAAACACTACCAATTTTTAACTGTTGTTATAATTTTACCAAATGCTTCTTTGAACCCTTACGTCCAGTGGAGCTAGACTACTCCTTTTTTATTAATAACTGACGGAATTGTCATCCTATTTCTGGATATTTTGGAACAAACTTTCTATTATAATTTGCTAAACTCAACCGTAACTTCTTCCCTGAACTAGGTACTAGAAAATCCTTTATGGCCATCACTAATCTTGCATCTGTATCAACACCATCATGACTAATCACATAACTTAAATATAGCATTTCCTGTAGCGGAAAAGGAGAGTTTTCTACAGTGATCTGTAAGTAAGCTGCATGTGAACTCTTAAGAAACTCCCTTAATCGTAGCACATGTTCTCCCATATCCTATGAAAAGACATGCTTGTCATCCAGATATACCATAGACTTCCTCGGTTTTTAATCTTCACAAAATTCCAGCTACCAAGCACTGAAGTGTGGCTGCCACATTCTTTAACCCAAATGTCATTCTATGGTCTTTGTTCTGAAAAAGCCGAAAATGCAGTTTTTCGATGGTCCTCCAGTAATATGTCGTGATGATGATAGCCACTCTGTAGATTCATGGTGGGAACATATCTGCTCTTTTACAAACTGTCCAAAGCTGAGAGGCATCGTCCTTGTCTGGGCCTCCGCCTCTCATTTTTAATTCAACGTCCCATTAAATTAAAGTCGAGTTCATACACGTTTTGTACTTATTTTATATCAAGTTCATTTACGAGCAGGTAATAAGTGACAACTAGGTTCATATGTTTTGAGTTCTTCAGTTGATTTCATCGCTTTACTTTTGTCTTGCATTTAGTATATCAGTTCATGTGGTAGAGCAGGAAGCACACTATCGCCCGCCAAATTACGACCGATTTACTGTTTGGGAAGCTTTCGGCCTGAGTGCGTGGGACAGGGAAGAAGACGGTGCTGTGCGTGCTCCATTGAGCTCAAAACTAAACTGGAGAGACTACACAAAGACACCTTGGCCCAGAAAACTGTGACGGCCTATGGTGGAGCCGGCATATTGTAAAGGGGAATTCGTAGATTTTCTGTTTGCGGCTTTATTGTGGTTCTGACGGAATATGTCAATTTTTTAACAAAAAATGGCTGAAACGTGTGCAGTACTCCAGGGACGAATGGAAGTGGTGTTCAGTTTCACACGCAAGTAAGGTACACTTCAATATAATATAAAGCAAATACTGCTACAAAGATACGTAAAATCTTTTTAGGTCTTCTCACTCACGCCCAGATCATCTAAAGAAATGGATGCACGCAATACGGAGGAACTCGTCGAAATATAGTGTCATCTACAGCAATGATTTTTTTCAGAAGACATCTACGTGTATCGACCATGAGGTGATGTACAACTGGTGAAACATGACGCAGTTTCGTGCGTATTCAGTTTTCTTCTGAAAATTCTATTGGAAATCATTCAGAGAAGACAAACTGTTCAGAACACACCAACATTTTCTGAGGTATAACTGTCTATTTGACTAGCGACGTGGATACACAGTACTTTCCATGTTTCATTCTGTCGTTGTGATCGCTTTAAATGCCGCTGTTATAATTTGGTTTCAGCGAATGAATGAAATCGAGATAAACACTTTGAGTGAATCCGATGTCAGTCATGCTAAATATGATGTAAGTGTTCAGACTGAAGTATCTCACAGAAATGTGGCCCTCAGGAAGAACGTGAGAATACCGTAGACGAAGTTCAGGTGACTTGAAAAACGCAAGTTCATGGCAGGATTGATTACAGCGCTGAACGAAAGGAACTGTCTAAGCAACGTACTCGAAACATGTTCAGGAACAAAAATGGTTCAAATGGCTCTGAGCACTATGGGACTCAACTTCTGAGGTCATCAGTCCCCTAGAACGTAGAACTACTTAAACCTAACTAACCTAAGGACATCACACACATCCAGCCCCAGGCAGGATTCGAACCTGCGACCGTAGCGGTCGCACGGTTCCAGACTGTAGCGCCTAGAACCGCTCAGCCACTCCGGCTGACTGGTCAGGAACATGTTCGTGGTTTCTTGTTAGTCAACTGATAAAACAGTGGTTCAAAAAGACAATATTAGCGATATTATAAATTAACTAACCAATTTACATTTATTCTGCTCAACTGACTTTTACTTTCATTTCAAGGTATTAAATTCTGTGTGTTGTTTATCTGGTGATCACGCCAATGTATTTAGCGAAGGATCCACGCTAGTATCTGGAGTTGTTCGTAAAGACGTCTATAAACGATAGTTAATACGACGGACTTCTACTGTACATAATTATTTTACAAACCCACAAAGAAAGCAGCAGCTGCCACACAGAGGCACTATCCTGACATGAGCGCCTGAGAAAAGTATTAGGCAAGCTAATATCATTTGCCAAAGTGTTACATGTTGTAAATACCGCGTATGCTAAATGCAACAATATGAGAACTTAAGCTCATAGTGAGGCATGCTTAAGCTCATAGTGAGGCATATAGACTTTTCCTTCGTGAGAGTGGAACACGAAAGGAAATGACTAATAGTGGCACAGTGTACCCTCTGCCACCCACTCTACGGTGACTAACGGAGTAGGTAACTATGTGGACGGGGAAACTATCTGTCCAAAATGGGACCGAAAAATGGCGTGGAGTGTGCCACAGTGTCAGTAGCAGACAAAGACGAGGTACTTCTGAGGTCTGAGTGACGATTATTTATAATGGCCCCGGACAGCTTTGTTGTGACGGGATCCCGCTTTTTGTCACAGAAGTGACCAGTGCAGAGCTGGGCCACAATATGAACAAATTAAGCTCACCACTGCGGCAGACTGAGGTCTTGCACCGAGACGCCTCTGCAGTGTTACAGTCTCAGAAACAGGGTTTCACAGGCAGCGAGCCTTTTGTCCCACCATGGTTTTTGAAGCATAAAAAGATGACTGTTGGTGGAAAACCAAGTTTGTTGATGACAGTGTAGAACAGTATCAGTAATTTTCGCCTGCTCTGAATAAGTACTTCTGCGATAAGGAAGAGCTTAAGTTATACACTGAAGAGCCAAATAAACTGGCACATCTGCCTAATATCGTGTAGGACCACCACGAGCACGCAGAAGTGCCGCAACACGATGTGTCATGGACTCTGCTAAAGTCTGAAGCGGTGTTACAGAGTTTACTGGTCGCGCCAACTTATAGCGGTATTTTTGTGTCATTACTATTTCTGTCTATTGGTTTTGAGCCCTGCTGGTGATTAATGATGTGGTGTCACCGCCAGACACCACACTTGCTAGGTGGTAGCCTTCAAATCGGCCGCGGTCAGTCAGTATACGTCGGACCCGCGTGTCGCCACTATCAGTGATTGCAGACCGAGCGCCGCCACACGGCAGGTCTAGAGAGACTTCCTAGCACTCGCCCCAGTTGTACAACCGACTTTGCTAGCGATGGTTCACTGACAAAATACGCTCTCATTTGCCGAGACGATAGTTAGCATAGCCTTCAGCTACGTCGTTTGCTACGACCTAGCAAGGCGCCAGTACCAGTTACTATTGATACTGTAATAATGTACCGTCAAGACCGACGTTCATCATTAATGGATTAAAGTTGAGTATTCCACCAGCTACGTCCGTTTTTCTAAATCCTAATTTTCTTGTCCTGTTCCAGACCTCACGCCAGCCTGCGTGAGCTAAAACGCGTGCCTTTCGGCTTCCTCTAGTAACACGGTGTTGGCTCTCCTGCCAACCCACAACACATATACTATAGGAGTTGCTCCTGTAACACATTGCGTGCTCCACTTATATATAAATTCATTTTTTCTGTCTTAGTTGAAGCCATGCGGGCGTTCTCGTTCAGATTTTACTTCTACATTCCTGTATGGTACTAGCTAGCGTCACTGGTCTCAATCTAATATCAAGGTTTCGGGCTGTCGGGTTGTGTATTGTACAGATATTCATGACTGTTGGGTTCAAGGCCGGATTGTAACCCATGGTGTAAATTTTAAGTTGACAAGCCAGAATAACTCGAAAAATAGGCTTCACACGAAAAAAGTGTAGAATCCAAAATTGATTATTTTAAAGGGGGACATCTGCTGGCCCCCTAGGGATGGGGCGGGAGGCAACTTCAAAATTTCAAATGGGAACCACCCATTTTTATTGCAGAATCAGATTCTACATAAGAAACTACATACATTTTGTCTTAAACATTTGTTTTCATTCTTGGTAGTTGGCGCTGTAATTCAAAAAATTCCAGGTTCTCATTTTTGCGTGGAACATGGTTATGGATAAATAAAAAATACTTATTTTCTTCATAAATTTTGATTCGCTGAAAGTAAAACTCTCCCTCTCTCCACATAGGGTGGGGTTTGAGAGAGAGGAATTAGTGTTTTTCAAATGTTGACCCAAATACTAATTTTTTCCTCGGATTCGCATACGTTATGTTTGTTTCGTAGTTTCGAGGCCACACAATTTTTAATTATCAAACAAATCATCTGACTAGCTAACTAAATAATCAAACATCCTACCTACTAATGAGTGAACAGGAATTTTCTTGAATTACAGCGCCAACTACCAAGAATCAAAACAAATGTTTAGGACGAAATGTAGGTAGTTTTTTCATGTAGAATCTGATTCTGGAATAAAAAATGGTGGTCCCATTTGAAAATTTAAAGTTGCCTCCCGCGCCGTCACTAGGGGCTACGATGGCGGGCTAATTTTAGCACCAGCAGACGTCCCCCTCGACAATGATCAACTTTGGATTCTACACCTTTTTTTCGTGTGAAGCTAATTTTTCGAGTTATTCTGGTTTGTCAACTTAAAATTTACACCCTGTATATTAGTATTATTAGTGCTGGCCTTGATACTCATTGTTAATTCTATGAATTTTATTGGATGCTAGGAAGGCATTGTTTCTTAAACTTTATTTATACATCTTTTACCGCCGCTCATTTGTTTCTGTGTTCTCTTACTGTGGCTCGTTACCTTTTCTGATCTGATAACTAAACGCTCACACATGTTGCGTTTATTATTATGGGACACACATTCACTGAAGCGGTCTTCCCTTTGTTTCACATAAGACTGTGGTTATTTCATTTATGTTCAACAGAACGATTTGAATATCGTGAAACACCGTGGTTCGATACCTCAAATTAAATTGTTCATTTGCTAATTCTAAAATTTTATTATTTGTTTGTCTACATTCTTTTGAGGTTCTAAGATACTACGTGTTAAAAAATATGCAATAATTTTTTCAAGTATCTTTTTTTTAATTTGTCTTTTCTGGTTTAAGTGTTGTGTATTTGGGGCATGGTACCTTTCCATCCCTAGCTCCTCGCTTCCTACATTATTTGACGTCAAAAGAGAACAATGAGAATGGAAGAAAAAGAGAGAAGCACTCGGATAAAAAAACGTCGTAAGGATGCGATGGAAACTATTACTCAGGCTGTGCAACGTAGAAGCAATGACTGAAATAAAAGAAAGTTTCATTAGTCGATTAAAATTCAAGGTGGAAGAATATCAACGATAGGACTCGCATGCAACTTTCCTGCACCAGTAAACTCCGTAACGAATGCCTAAAACACACAGTTTAAAGAACTCTACGTCTTAATGGGTTGCTCCATAGAGCGGCTCGTATGGCTTAAGCGTTAAAGTGCTCACCAGGCAAGTCTATACGGCTGAGGCATTCCACTTTGTCCATGAATTCTGTAGTTACTAAAACCAGCAGACTGAATACCAAGGCCGTCGTACACCAAACTAGAGCGACGTATTTCTCAGGCATGTAAACTGGCAGGGTAGCAACACGTAATCTCGCTCAAAGCGATATTCAGATCCGGCAGGTGCTTACAGCTTCGACGTCCCTCATAACTGCTAGCATTTACCGTTGAACGCCCGTCGTGTATTCATCGGTCGTCAACGACCGACATCGAGCTGGTGGGGACCGTCGTTAAAACGCCGTGGGAAAGGGCGTGCATGCATCCTGGGGAGACACGAAGCAGATGCTTGCTTACCTAAATCACAGCCGTCATATCGCGCTTGCTATTAGATATCGAAGCAGCGCACGGGTCATGACTATTGCACATACCGTATAATGTCCAGCTTTCCCTAATCTTTATACGCATTTAAAAGGTATTACAAATATATTTTTTTCCATTTTTTAATGTCGCTCTCTTTCTCTTGTTGGAGACATTAAAATAGTTTATTTATTCCTAAGTTTTGCTCTCATTATCAAGCATGTCTTTAGATCCATCTCTCTGTTGCCATTAACTTTACTCAGATAACACTATCATAGAATCAAAGATACTCCGTTTTGCTTACCACTGTTGTCGTTGTCATCCCAGCGTTTACGATATTTCCGAAGTAGATTGAAAACTTGATACTGGCGCCCCACTCCCCTAGAGGGTTCGGATAGGACGTCAAAAATTAAAAACAAAATCGTTTTTTGCTAAAATCGGTTCATCTTGTTGCGCACACCTTTCTGCTATGTTTGATATATAAAAGACTCATGTTCGGGAAATGTAAGTCGTCTTACTTGGTCTTATGTATGCCAAAGTGCAGTGACACGCATCTCCACACAGCATTCTTCTATCACACATCACTGTGCTTCGCTGTGTGGAATTCGGGCGTGTATATTTTGTAATGGAAGCCATCAAGCATTACTCAGGGCAGTGGAAATTAAAATATTTTGTGGTGCCTCTCCTGCTCCCAAAAGGCCTGTCTGACATCCTACCCCACTGAAAGAAACTCACAATTAATAGTGGGTAGGATTATTTATGATCGGGAGAGTAACAAGTCTTTAGAAACTTCGCACTATTCATTGCCTATTAGCTAATAACTTTCTCTTTTGTCTGTCATAAAATTAAATAAAGGAAATATAAAACCAGTATAGAGAAGAGACATGCAAGACAGCACACATTTCTTCATTCCTTAAGTCCCAGTATTGTTTCCTCTCCAATCTTGCTACAGCTTCACACAGCGCTCTTTCCTTTCTGCGAAAGAATCTATTGTCTCATCAAAGTTCGTCAAACGTTTTGCTACCTGAAAAATCAAAATTTCGTTGTCTAATATTTAGAAAAAAATGTTAATAGCGAATATTACCCAAGACTGGAGCGGTTTGTCGATTTGATTACGTCTATTTTGTGACTGTATGCTAGATAAAACGAAATAAGCCTTTCTAATATTGTTGAAATTGTAACACACGCAGAATAAGCGAGACTTTTGTCCCAAACGGTCATTTTGTGTACCTCATTTAGATAAATAACACGACAGAATATAAGTACCAATATCAAATGCCTACTACAAGGAAAACGTTTTATGTTAGGAAGTAGTTTCACGTTTCAATCATGTGCTTCGGTTTCTCTTGCATGAGCTCGAAAAGTAGTAGTACGAAATTTTTATATAAATTTTGGAATCGTCATATTCTTCCAAATAATTCGTAAGATGTCCCGGTTTCTTCTCCTTCCTCATTCTAAGAAACAGTCTTGCAATCGCCCATTCTGAAACTTTTCCAAACTTATTCACCGGTTAACTTCACTAACCCTGCCAGAATCACTGGTTCAGTCAGCCCTTGTTCACTCTCCGTTTAGGTGTTATTAAGTGTTCGTACAACGCTTGTTCCTCGCTATTCCAAGAACAGAGCTTAAAGCGGCTGTTAACTGGTGACTGTAAAACTGTTACTTATGGGTATAGCTTTCAAAGGGTTCACATGGCTGTAATCACTATTGGACTTAGCATCTGAGGTCATCAGTCCCCTAGACTTAGAACTACTTAAACTTATCTAACCTAAGGCCAGCACACACATCCATGCCCGACGCAGGATTCGAAACTGCGACCATACCAGCGTGGTTCCGGAGTGAAGCGCCTAGTACCGCTCGGTCACAGCGGCGGCGGTAGTGTAGCGTTCTGTCAAAAATTTTCTGTCAAAATTTCTTTTTCTTGGATACGCTCAGAAGATAATATGTAATCTTTCTTACGTGTTGTTCCTGTTAGTCGTTTATTTTCAGTCTGGTAATCTTAATCTATAGAGTTCGCTATTAATTCTAACAACGCTGATCTTTAGCACACCCAGCCAACCACAAAAACGAACAGCGATTTGCATTCACCCATTCGGGTGTACTCTGCTCCACCCGTACAGCTCCGTCTCTTTTGTCAGTGTGAAAGTTTGTTACTTCTAGATGCGATGGAGATTCCCTGTCAGATACATCACGTACCCTATGCACTCCTCCAAAAACCTACATATGATATGTTCATAAATCAACTTAGAATGTGTTAAAAACGTTCAAAAACCCAAAACCCAACTGGGATGCGTTTCAAAATCATACAATAATTGGTAGTCCAACGTGCGCTGGATGCTAGGTGCTTCGATATACGAGATTTTTTTTCTTCAAGAATATGATTTCGGCGTCCCCTGAAATTGCCAGGCCTGTTCGTTGAAACGTTTCTACGTTTGTTTTGGTACTCATTGAAAGTTTCATTTGCAATGTCATCCTTCATACACGTACCCCGGATAGTTTTCAAACAGAAGTTTTCAGTACTGTATATGTTACACCACAGAGGTTCTGGATGCAAACAAAATAATCTTTAAACTTGTTGTAGCTGGGATTCACAGTCATAAAAAAAATTTTGGTGGACATCATCTTTACGCCAGCTTACATTACGTTGACATGTCTTAAAGCCATAATATCAGCACTTGATACTGGCCTAAGGCCGAAATTGCAATAGTGCAATAAAAATTTATAACAGTCACTGGCGTAAACATGATGTCCTTCAAAAAATTATCTTTGGTAGTCAGTACCATTGTCGTTGCCAGCGTAGAGGAAAGTGAGTGAGTCGGGTGTTAGTCACGTCGCTGGGCTGTCTGCAAAGAGCTAGCAGAACACAGAGATGCAAATGCACAGGCTGTTCGTGATTTTGTAAAGATTCATTTGAGAAATATTACGAAGACATTCAGGTTAGCACGATTTTTCTTTATTGATTTCGGTTAGTTAGTTTAATTGTCGAGATGCAGTTAAAGAAAGTTAGCTGCTCACGTAGCTTGGGCTCAGAGCGATATTTTCACCACTCCTCAACCATTTCAGTAAAGTTGTATATGAAAGACTAGTATTCTTTTTAATACGAAGTTAATTTTGTAAAGATTGAGGTAATTGTGAAGGAATTATTTTCGTAATTCACAATACAGTTTTTGAATGATAGTCTCTTCTACATCACTCAGTAAATTCAGTTTCTACCACCACCTCCACACGAGCTTTATGATCTTGTCGTGTGTAGCCGCACTGCATTTAGGGGAACACAACTGCTCAGGCTTAATGTGCAATGTGGTTAGCGTAGTTGCTTTGTCGTGCTTTGCGGTTGGGCAGGGTTTCTTCTCTTTCACTATCCTACATATTACCATTAATCTCTTTCAAGCAGTACCGAGTTTCCGTTGCCACAATGTAAGTCATCAAAACCTGTCATACCAGTTTAACACCACAGTTAGCACGCAGTAACATCACTGATAGTTAAGCATTTCATTTCAAAATTATCTTAACGGTCAGTTTAGGTGAAGTTCAGTTCTGATTTCATTTCTTATGCATTCTTGCGTTTGGAATTTTATTTCGTCATTTTGCGTACATAAATTTACAGAGCGTTTTAACAGAAGTATTTCTGACAGTTATTCATTCAGAGTGTAACTTATAATTTTATGCAGAATTCTTACTCTGTAGTTCTGTGTGTTATAATTGCAATGTACGTTGTGTGACATCACGGGTTGTACCGCTGTTCACCGCACAATACAAAATTTCACAGGTTAGCTTATTTAGTATACACTTTTACGATTTTCACTTAATTCTCATAAAAGATAATTGTATTACAGCTACAACATAGAGGTGGACTTGGTGATTCTTTTAATCAGATAGAATTTACCTAACTACACCCCTTGCTTTGTTCAGTTTCATGTTATAACACACCCACGCACACACACATACACATAAGTTAAAGAACAGGAATCAGTGTGCACACATAACAATAAAAATCAGCATACCAAAAGAAAACAGTTACATCGTGCTCGGTTGTACAGCGATAAGGTGAGTACCTACAACCTTTGACATCGTCGTATAAATATAAGGTCAGTAAGGCCTTTCTAACAATCGACCATTCGCTGGTCTTAATTAGCACATGGAAGGAGCACTGACTTATACCATCGTCTTGCTGTGTCTGGTTTGGATTTTCTATGGCTTCCCAAAATCGGTTAACGAAAAAGTCTGGATTGTTCCGTTCTAGAAAACTAGGCCATTCTCCTTCCCCACTCAGGTGTTTCCAGAATGGTTTGCGTCACCAAAGACCAACCTGTGTACAGGATATTAAATTCCAGTCTTCCACATTTGTCTCATACTTTCAGAAGTACTTTTGTTAGCCAGCGTACATAAGTAACCTGAACTGCATATCGTGGGATATACCGCTGTTTTATGATTAGCTGAAGCGTTTTCTTATCAACCATTAACATCCCCAATCCCGATTCCTTAAAGATTGAAACTCCGATGTATAGAACAGCATCAACAGTCTCGACGATAAACATGTAAGATCCTAATTATGTTGGTTTTATTACTTTCTTATTATTTAGCGACATACTAATTACTAAGCCAAAACCTAAACCGGTAAATCTAAAAAGTGAAAGTTTTTTACACATTCATGTAAGACTTTACGGCAAATGTTACATAGTTTTAAATTGTTTATTTTAGATTTTATTATAGCAAGTGTTAAATATAAAAGCACAGATTTATATCGTAATTTAACAATATGATTTCGTGCAATTTAGAAAAATTAGTTTCCACGCATCTAAATGCTTATCGCGTCATATCTCGTGAACTATGTGCCGTAAAAGATATAATCTTGTAACTATATTTAGTGTTGCAAGTGAAAACGATCTGTAAACACCGCTGCAAAAAGAGTTTGGAGTAAAGAACAATCAATCGAAAAACATCGTTGATGCTGAAGCATGGTGATGCCAGAGCAGCAAAAATATAGTAAGCTATACACTTTTCCCTTTCGTTAATTTATGAAAGGGATAAAAAGTTTCACAAATGTTTCATATTATGTGTAAAGTTTGTTGGAAGCAGCTATCTGGGTAATTTACGTGTTGTTAGCTAATCTGCCACATGACAGTTACAGCTTTTTAACGTAAATACTTACCTTATTGTGTCAAACCTTTATCGCAAGACTTTACTTCTTAATGAGCAAATTATGATAGCATTCAAAATTTCTGAATCCGGTCAATAATGATACGAAACCCTGGAAATCAGTACGTAACCTACTACTGGATATTGCTGGCCATAGCTGTTTAATAATAGACAAGCTTGTGATACCTTTCAAACGCGCTTTTGTCTTAACTTCATAGTTTCATCACTATCCTTTACTGTCTCTGCGTGGCGTATAGGTATGTGACGTAGTTATTGCTATACTCACGAGCCATACCACTAACAGCATTAGCAATGTCAGAGTTCGTAGTAACGTTCCTGAGTGCACGTGATGTTACTTAATTACACAAATCTACAATAGTTTCATCACTATCCTTTACTGTCTCTGCGTGGCGTATAGGTATGTGACGTAGTTATTGCTATACTCACGAGCCATACCACTAACAGCATTAGCAATGTCAGAGTTCGTAGTAACGTTCCTGAGTGCACGTGATGTTACTTAATTACACAAATCTACATACACCAAACCTAGTGGTAAACCAGACGTAAATTAGTGAGGATAAACTGTGGCAGTCTAGGGTTTACTTGTCTCGGCAACCAGAATTCATTGCATTAAGCAATATCGTGAGGTATTAATTTATGAGAAATTTATAGCCCGCTAAGCGGCAGTAATCGCACATTACTACAAGGTAGTGGTGGCACCGCATATCTCCTAATGTTTTCTCATGTTATTGAAATTTCGTACCCCGTATCCTACTTTTGAATCTCAAACTAAAAGCAGAGATTACTGAAAATTATCAGTGGTTCAGTGACTACTTTTTGCGGAATAGTCACATTATATCCGTATTATTACTTACTGCAGACTACGTATAACAAACGCTATGAAGATGACATCCTGTTAAGGGGTAAATAGTGGAGTCAATGTCGTTAATGGTATTATGTGCATGTTAGATTTCATGCATCTGATAATGTCTACAGTACAACTGGACGTAAATCATTCCATCAAATGTGTAGACTTCCACTATGATACGATGCATATCACTGAATGAAATTAGTCATTCAGCTTTTTAAAATAATGACCATGCGTGAAGTCCTTTGATTTTAAAGAGAAGGAATAAACAAAAGAAGATTATAGACAAACCTAAAAAAATTATATTGATATCACGACGCGACATGAAAATTTATTAATTCGATTTGCTCCTAAGATGGGCACTGTAAATAACAATTTCTGACTTCACTTTCGTACTTCCAAAAATTTCAGAGCTGTGCGGTTTCTGAACAACTGAGTACATTGCCCCAGTTTATCTATGATGGGAATCTGAAGTCTCTTTTCCAAGTGTATATATGTTCTGAATTTCATGTTCTTCATTCTCCATGTCTTTCAGATCACCTTTGGTTTTTTAAGCTAAGTGACACCAGGAAGAATGCTTCAGTTTGATATGTTCAAAGATTCTTTTGCATATTCACTTTTAATTGATCCGAAACAGATGGTCATAAAACATCGTACTACGTTTCCTCATCGTTACATTTAGTTTTTCAATTTTCTTGTAGGGCTTTAACTAAACCTGTTCTTGTATTCAATCTTGCGTGTTATCGGCCCCAAGAATTTTCTTATCTTTTCCTCCCACTTTTTTCCATGTTTTCTGTCTTTCCTATCTTAGTAAAATCCAAGATTACGGCTGCTTATAAACATTCTGGTTTTATTACTGTGTCGTAATGCTGTAACTTTACTCTAGAGAAGATAAAGTTCTTACTGTACACCGTAACATACCACCTCGACTAATCCACAACTTTATGTACACCAAGTCCCCTATCAGACTTTGCATAAGCTAGACAGCAAGTATGAGATACGCTGATTATTCTAATAGGGCCTTTATATACATATTTAAACTTGGAAATCTCGTTGGCAATTTCAGAGGACTTCTAGTTGGTTTTAATAAGAATTAGGCCCGCACTGTGAACTTTGTAAATTGGGCTTTACCATCGTGTCGACATATTCTTGCCTATCCTTTCTTTCGCAATCTCTGTCGCAGTTGTTCTTTCTCTAAGGCAAATACCAACAAAAATTTGCCCCATTTCCGGAAAGAACAAAGCTTCATCTTCTCAATATGCACAAAAACTCATCGGGCAGCTTGCTATAAATTGCCTTGGAGGTTTGTTCTTCCTCTTTCCCTCCACACCGTTAATTTCTTCTATGTCAGCAGTTCATCATCTTGTGATTAGCGTTACTATCGATGATGTTGATGCCCTAGGTTCGGTTCCTGACCGTGTCGGGAATTTCCTCCGCTCAGTAATGGGTATGGGTAGTCCTCATCATCATTTCCTCATCATCGCATTTCAGCTCTCTGAAATGTAATCAAATAAAAAACCTTGCATCAGGCGACTAAACATCCTAAAATCCGGTGTCAGGGACATTAATGCCATATGCACATTTAATTTTTTAACACTGTCTTTTAACTGATTTTGTTCACATAGGGATCATGACGATCCCAGCATTGTACGATTTTTATCTGTTTCGTCCATCAAAGACTCCTGTTCCCATGCAAGGTTTTAAGCTCTAGTTCCGATTGTAATTCTCAGGAAGATTGTTATTATCTTTCAACTGAGACTGAGAAAATGTATTCTGTTTGAACCAGTGTTTTTTTCTTTTGAGCTTCCGATATCCGCTTTATTGCAGCCTAACTCCATTGAACCTGCTTTCTTCCCGTAAATGTACCTAGCTTTCTAGAAGTTGTATAGGATCATCACACACTAATTCACTTTGATTCTTCCGCTATTCACACGGTTTGATTCCCAATAACTAAAATGGCTAATTTGGCTACTACATCTGCTCGTTCCGGAAATGCACATGCCGTTTGTACAGTGCTTTCCTCTTTAAATTCGCTAATCTGGTCGGGACTGAGAAGTATGAATTTTTTTCCTCTCTCCCCACAAGCACTAATCCCACTTTCTCTCTATTTGTTAGTGAATCACTTCCTACTGGAGTTCGTAGCTATTTTCATGTTTTAACAATGCCTGAATATTTTCTTGTGATCAGTACTACTCCATTTTCACGTTCGTTAAGCACTTCGCTTTGGGTTTCTACTATTGCTGCAGATTCGTAATGTTCCGTATTAATACGCACACTGCCTAGTCGCCAATTCATCCAATTAGGTGCTGTTTATTTCTGGACGGCCAATATATGATAACGCCCATTGGCCCTTAACTAGCACGATCTGGGGTTTTCGTTGGTAGCAGCGTCTCCTTCAGTTTGCCCATATCTTTGACACCTCTAGTCTAGTTACAGCCTCGTTGTTGGATTCGATCCATGCGTATTTGGTATTGTCATTTCTGCTTTCTGTAATCATTACTGCAGTTCCTATAATTTTCCCTACTGTATCTCCAGTCGCCCTCAATCTTGACCTTTTCCGATAACTATAGTAATGATTCTACAATTACTATCAACATAAAATTTAGAGTTGTCGGGAAATTTCTTCCGCAGTTCCCAAACGAACTCTGAATCTGAGCGTCGTTCGTGCAAATAACCTAATTTTCAGAACCATTTCTCGCAAAATTTCTTGATCGAGACTCTGATATTGGTATCATAGGATTTTAACACTACGAAATCGCGTCGCACATGTCCCTGCTTTTGAACAGGCCAATATCCTTTCACAAATCTATTATTATGTTCTTGAAACTCTTGCCAGGTACAGTGACGTCCAGTGACCATTTCTTGGCGTTCCCTTCTAACAGGTGAATAACAGTCTTGATTTTCTGGTCTTCTGTCCACATTTCTTGCAATACCCATTCACAACTCTTATACCATGGTGTCACCCGGCCTGTTTTTGAGTGGATAAAACCATTCTTCTTTTCTTTGTATCTCTGTACTATGTATGTGACATAGTACATAATTTTGTTTTTACTGAATTTTATGTTCTAAATTTCCAATTTGTCTCACTACTTTAGAAACTTTGTAGACAATGTAGCCACAACTGTAGTTTTCTCCTCACTAGTGTCATTCCGTTTATTATCTTCAGAATTTACTGCAGATACAATACCTCTCAATTTTGAGATTTCTTTTATGTTCTGTTGTTGTAAAACTGTTATTTCCACCTCAGTTTCATTTCACAATTTCACTACTTTGTTTCCCAAAATATGTTGAATATTACGTGGAGTCCTAGCGATTTCCGAGCGTAATTGACTATTGAGTTCAATAACCTGCCACTGTAAAAATACGATTGCCGAGTTAGGTATCCATATTTCCTATTTCTGTCTAGTACAATCAACGTTCTTTTCACTGTACCAGCACTGAAATGATTATCTTCTTTTCGACGAATGCAACTCAGCTTCCATTTAATTACGAAGATCATCTACTTTAACTTATCGAGAATCCATTTTGCCTATCATAATTCTTAATAAACCGTTCATAGTTTCTAGATGTTCCGATTCTAATTATTCTGACTTGGTTACTCTTTAATTTTTTTTTCATAATCATTTTCAATTTCTTTCTATACTACACACAAGTATTTGAAATTCCGTTACCGTACGTGCTTGAATTTATAAGGCAGCATCTGTGATTCTTGCTGTCAGCTCTTGAACTGCAAATTTCACTGAATTCGCATCATTTGTTCAAGCGCCTGCTCTTTGTCATAACAACTGAAAGTTACTCTTCATTACGTGCCCTAATTTTGTGTTCTTTGTAACTAATACTGAAGTTTATTGTCTCATATTCGTCGTAGATTTTCTGTTACTATAAACGCTATTCATATTTTATTTGCATATGCATTTGCACTAAATTCAAAATTCGGACCAACAGAAATGCCTACACTAATACTGATCTTTCCCTTCATCGGCACATGTAACCTCCCACCTTCACTAATCGGCTGTGTGTAGACCATGATCACGTGATCCTTTTCGTAACAAAGAAATCTTGAGTGAAAACTGATTAATGTGGAAAACTTTACAGCAAGATATTATTATAAATAACTTTTTATACTTTCTGATTACGTGAATTTTTGATAATGTATGTAGAACAGTATCAATCACACACGCTAAAGACGAAACGAAAAAGGAAGTATTATGTAATCCGAAATAATACACATAAAAATTAAAAAAATTATTTTATGAAATTAAATAGGGGTCAGTGAAGTTGCACAGTGGCTGTTTGTTACGTAATAGATAGTCAGAAAAGTAATAATTATGTATTTGTTTAAGTAGATGTGTGTCAACAGGAGGTTTAAACATTCATAACCAATGCAACATGGGACAAAATGACAATGAAAAAATTTAGCAATTGTTTTAATCTGCCAAGAAAATTAAACGTAGTAATCTGCAATAGTGAGCAAATGATTATTTCTGAAATAACTGACTGATGAAACCCTGTTACATCAAAAATTTGCATTGCTTCCTAATTATGTTTACTTACACGAACAAAATGTTCATACGAAGTTCCCTAAAATATCCTGTCTTAATTAATCTGGAAGTCACTTAAAAGTTTAAATAACAGTTCGCATGTAGCAGAACTGCGATATCAACCAATTAAGCAAACAGAGAGTTTCATTCTGTTGAATAACATGAAGTAAAAATGTAGTAAATTTATGTATCGTTTCATCTGTACCCTAAATAGGCAGTGTAATGTCATTAAGTTTTCTTTACTGTTACTTCTGTTGAACTGTGATAAGGAATCTTAAGTCTGATAATTAAGGAACAGATGGCTAACTAACAGTGGAGCTAGGCAAATCCCAGGCCAGCCCGCATTGTACCAGTTATCCCACAAAGTCGAGGTCAGAGCCACACTCTCACTCACCCCCTACCTACTCTTCTCCTATCCGGTCGAACTGCTTTAAGTATAAAAGGTGAGGAGTTCAAAATGGAGATGGAGTGTTGTCATGTTGATTAGGGGTCGGGGTAAGCCAGCTTAGTTACCTGATTTCCCACGTACATTTTGGATTCGTACAGCTGTAATTAATTATTGTTATTCATGTAATTTTTACCAAATTAACTACCCTTGGGCTCCTTACCACTGTAATTTGCTATCTAACACAGCTACAGGATGTTTTTCCAAGTGGGGTTTATCTTAATTAGTTTAACTTAAGGTTCAGAATGGTCGACATGGATGCCCAAGACGCTAAAAACATCAGAATTGTGCTAAGGATAAAAAAAAGAGGAAATGCATGATACAGTGTTTAACCTGGCAGTGCATGTGCCAGGACTCGTGACATCAGTACATATAGCTGGCCTTACATGCCCTCACCATTGATATGTATATTATGGAGGGAAGTGTCAGTAAATGAAATAGTATCATACCAATTACTTTAATATATGTCCATATAAGAGAAAATAATTTCTATTTTGGTCAGAAGCATTTACAGAAAATATAAACATATAAAAATGAAGTGCTGTCGAAGTAATAGGCATATTCAGTGGAATATTTTATCGATACAATCTTGACACACGCAGTAACGGAATTTTCAAGCCAAATACTTTTGTTTTCTTATGCTCCACAAACTATCCTCGTGAGCTGGTAGTTGATTCCACTTCAGAGCTTTTCACACCACAAAGCTCACCTATGTTCTTGGTTACCTTTTTTGCCAAAGTTTTTGACAGTACCTTTTGCTGAAGATGGTCTTGCAGAACCGCAAAAAGAATCTCTTCTCAGTGCTTCTTCCGTATTTGTGCTCAAGATAATACCAGCATTTATAGCATTTGAGTTGATGAAGCTATAAAATACAACCCTTGCCTGTCGTCTTGTATTTCTAGCTATATTCTGTGTTGCACACATTCCGTCTATCACATCAACTCCACTTTTTATCATTCCGTGTTTTTTTTTTTTTCTAAATTGCCATCTCTTTGCATTGTAGACAGAAATAACACCACTCTGCTTCGTCTCGGCACGTAAGAAACTGAGGTGCAATTTTCCTCAAAGCGAAACGTAGACGACTTACGTTGACGGTTTTTAATTTTAGTAAATTCCAAGGGCACTTGTCTTTTGGTCTTCAGAGTTCAAAAGATGGTCGTCTTTTGGAGTGCATTTGCAGGTTCGTAACCTGTAAAATAATAATCGCGAATTATGTTGCGGTCTGTATTCATGATCGATTGGCAAACTCTGAACAAGTTCAATAGGCGTCTTGTCCTGTTTGTATGTACCTTCAGGCTGTTGCCCAAGATATATCTCCATTGAATGTGTAACACATTCTGACATCCAATGCTGCAGAAATTTTATTCCACTCTTGTTTGGCTTATTTGGCACGTGCTGCCGGAGTCTACATCTTCCACGCAATGCTTCTAGTTTTTCATCAGTTGTCACGTATTCAGACACTTTTTATACCTTCTGAAAATTTTCAACAATTAGGCTGAAAATCTGTCTTATCACCTAGAACTATCTGTTTGCTCTCTCACACGTCTTGTTTCTTTATCATCAACTCTGAGGTTCCCATAGGGAGAAACGAACTTGTTTATCCCCATACTGATATGAAATATTTCAACACCTGTGCCACCTGTTCTCTACAAAAGTTGTAGGCTTATTCGTTGGACAAGTAGTAAGCCACCTTGGTATAATAATCCCAATAAAGTCTTCATTTCATATTTATTAATTTGTTGGGGCACTCTCTCTCAAGAAATGTTCCACTGGATAATTTGAGTGTGCCTGTTAGTTCAGTTCAAGAGAACGTCCATAATTTGTACATTAAAAAACAGTTCCCACCATTGTACAGGATTTACAGCTATTTCTCCAGCCATTTCCACATCTGGTTAATGAGTTACGATGTAAAGAGAATGTGTGTGCGAGTTCCTTGAAGGAGCACGTGATTTCCATATTGTTCCAGTTTTACGGACAACCATTTCACTATCGGCTGCTGCCACTGTCTCGTGTTTCGTCACCCGGTGCTACATGTTCGATGTCGGAATAATTTTTACACTCTGGTTCTGGATTTCTTCAAAACCGAACTCTCTATCTTTCTAATCATGAGTTTCAGTTTCAGCAATCACTTGTTCAGCGAGCTGCCTAATTCACTCCTCTTGTGCATTATAAGAATATGCCATGATGCAGTTACGATACTTCCAAGATATTAAAATAAGGGAACGTCTGTTCTGACAGTAAATCCAATTCTGGATACAAGTTTGCATGGGAATAACCTAAGCAGAACTAACAATAAACTGGCAGCAGTGAATGCGGCTTGGTCATCACACCCTAGAAGAGTTTGTTGTAACCTAACTGGAAGTGCTACTGTTAAAATACCAGGTACGTCACACCAAAGTACTCCTATCACTTACAGGTACTCCGAACATAGCTTCTCGGAAGCCAGTGTCAGACATTGTATTAATGTGAAAATATTCCCTGTGGCCTCACAGACCACCTGAGTGTACTTACTGGTTATAACGATTACGGACGTATTTTAGTGCATAACAAGTTTTTAGCATTATTGAACACAGACCAGAGACTTTTAAAAATTTGGCTGCTGTAAGGAGGCTCTGACCGCAGCAGACATTATCAGGACTGAACGTGTGGTTTTAACAAGAGAATGGTAGATATATGAAATTACAACACGTAAAAATTTAACTCTGTCACAAGAGAAAAGTGTCATACCTCTTAGAAGTTATGGAAATTGGTCTGTGCAGGGATGTATGTGCCATTGTTATATCAAAAACACACCGTAGCCCATATGCAAGACATTGCTACATTAATAAACAAATCACACCAATAGCTCGTAGTACCTTGCTAAACAATTATCATGCAGTGGAAAGGACTGGACCAATTGCAACGTCTTTATGATCAGCCACCATCACTGCCTGCACCACATTGTGCCAAAGAGACCTGTCACATCTGATTGTAGGTTCTTGTTCCAGTGACCATTTTGGAGTCTCCTCTGCATACCAGCAACAGAACTTAATGAACACTTACGAAGCACTAAACCCCGCGCAGGAGCACGTGGAACATGGCTTTGAGTTAGCATCCACCTCTAGCCTGAAGGAGAAGCTGCAGACACTTACCTGTCACACCATTCCAAGTGTCGCCATATTTTATTATAGTCTGCCTGTGCGTAGAGAGATTGAGTGCTATACCTGCACTTTTTTTAAACACAGTATGGTACATGATAGTGGCCGGAGTAGCTTCGACATTGCAACCGCAAGACAACAATCTCACTACATTTTCTTTAATGCACAGCTAAATTTTTTCAACTGCAATAATATTCTAGTTCTTATTGCATCCACTGGCTGACATCAGTGGCTAGGCAGGAAATATAATCATATCCACAACATGGATTTACTCCATTCCATTAAGAGATTATCTTCTTGTCAGTAGAGATGTACAGTAACTGAAGTTAGTAATAATGACACAATGCTTAGTGCTGCACACGATAACGGCGGCAGCACACAGTGCAGAGCCACTTCAAGAGTTCGGAAAGATTTAAATGTTTAATAAACGCTTTGTTCATTTTTCCCACACACTATTCGAGAATCAAATGGTAGATACGACCAACTTCCTTATAGGCGTTTCGTCCGTGGGTGGTACGTATCCCAGGGGCGGGCAGGAATCCTGCACGTGTGCGGTGCACTTGCACGTGTGCAGTTAACAGGTGTTCCGCGTGCACACAGGGGCAAGCTGGCCACCCCCTTATCTCCCATCCCCACCATACCCTCTGTCCGCTCCTTCCTCTGTAATGCGTTTTGTTTCCTAGCTTGCTTTATTGAGTGAATGAATAAGGTTAGTAGGAGTGCTTGAAGGAAATCATGGTTTGAAAGACTACCTATTACCTTCGATACGTTTTATTTAATTATCACAGGTGGAGTTTACAATACGTTCAATATCTGGAACAAAATTTCTACATACAGACAAACACAAACAGTTACGTAAATTTTCATCACTGATGTTTGCTCTTAACCGAGACTTATTAATTCAGCAAACGGTTTTCCAGCTCTCGCTATATTAAGCGCAGTCTTATAACTTGCATATACCGCTGGGCTATTATTGTTGTCGTCCTGAAAATTTGAAAACAGTGCTCCATAAAATGTTAAATCAGTTAGATGAGAGACATGACGAGAGAAAGTCGCAGATCTCTCGTGACAACAGCAACTACGACAAATTCAAATGGCTCTGAGCACTATGGGACTTAACTGCTGCGGTCATCAGTCCCCTAGAACTTAGAACTACTTAAACCTAACTACCCTAAGGGCATCACACACATCCATGCCCGAGGCAGGATTCGAACCTGCGACCATAGCGGTCGCGCGGTTCCAGACTGTAGTGCCTAGAACCGCTCGGCCACTCCGGCCGGCCAACTACGACAGATTCATCTGGTATCGTCAGATTGCTCTTCTTAAGCTCAGTCAATTCCCCATCCGCTCAGAATCCGACAGTAAATTGTACTCGTCCCTGTGAAATTTATTATAATGGCCTTCAATACTAAACTTCCGTTGACCAGCGAGAATACTGCCACATATTAAACATTTCGAAATATCACGTTTTTGCACAAAGAAAAACTGATTCTCCCATTACTTTTTAAAAGAGAGCAACTCTCCACTTTTCCGGTTCTTGAAATACAACGTTCACTACATAGTGCTCGCTTCGCATCAACGTCCGCAGCTTAGCCTGGCACTACACTGCCGCAACCTGCCGGCTGTCGCCACAGCCCCGGTCGACGCCTGCACGCGAGCAGCACACGTGCAGCGCTGTGCGCTCATGAGCCACGTGCAACGTTTGCCCGCCCCTGACGTATCCACTGCCACTTGAGCAGTGTACATGCATGAACCTGTACCCCTCTTCGTTCGTCATAGTGCATTACGTGATTGAAATTGTGGGCCCTATCGAATTAAAAGTATACCTACTCCTGAACTTTAATATGGGGTGTGACTACGATCAATATGTACAACGTGTGCAAAAAGAAAATCGCGACTGGCACTAGAAAAAAAGTTATTTTGCCACCACATCGCTGATTTCTCTGCAAACAGAATGATTGACAATGATGTATTTAAATAAAAATATCATGCAATTGCCGTTACTATGCAGTCCATATTTAAAAAAAGAAAATTCTATCTTGACAACTTTATAGTGCCCTTGCACGATACAACTGTAAAGCCCCAGTATATTTGCAGCGGTTTTGGTTATGACGATCCAATACAGCTACCACTGACTGACTGGTGAAGTGCGTATGCTGCGTAGATTTTATGGTCACAGATCCATGATCTGGACTACGTAGCACATTTGAGAAACGTTCACTGATGACTACCCATTCCTTACAAGGATCGAAGTAAAAATGCCCACTTTATTCTTTACAGAGCATTGAGCATTGTCATCATGCCACTAATTCCCCTGCCAATAAAAGCAGTTCAGGACCTATCCCTCAAATATTTTTTTTTTTTACTTGAAGAGTTAGTGTCTTGGCAACAGGATCTGCATCCATAAATTTTAAATACGTAGCTCTCTGCACCACTCTAGAATGATTTGCACCATTGTGAGTGCCGCAATTGGTTGGGGAAGAGCAGAGATATACAGACCCACCAGTTTACCCATCTAATTAGCTCTCAAATTGATGTCATTGCTCAAAAGCACATTTTATTTGACCGTATGTGGATCGATACCCATCAACGTTGCAAAAGAGCTAGACTTAGAGTTCACCGCTGTAATTGAACTAGAGAATGTACAGAAAAGTAGAAATGTTCAGTTCAGTCAAATAGAATAGAGACACTTGAGCGAAAGTGTGGCATACATATAGAGCCAACTCGCCCACGAATCCAACCCACTTCACGCCATTATCACTGTTTTCTCCAAGAGTGTCGCCACCATCGACAGTATTCATATTACCATCTCAATAGGAACAGCATATGGTGGTACAGCACGGAAGCCTATATACAGAGAGACTACACATAGCATACGTTTTGAAAAGGGAGGTGTTACAAACGTATGTAGTGGATATGATGCGATGTGTTTTGCGATAAAATACATCAGCTAACCAATACGGTAAAAGATACATTCAGTGGCATAGTGGAATGTATAACGCAGCACAACGTTCGTCTTGGCATCGAACTGGGTGACAGCATAGCTGCATAAGAAGATGATCACATTCGTGCCAAATTGAATGAGTACAGAAAGCAATTATTTGCTAAATAATGCCATGTGATAATGGTTGTGATGAAAGAGAAAAAATAACCATGCATTAGTAAGTTTGTATGTATGAGAAAAATAAAATTAATATTGTTTTTAAGAAGTTAGAAAATCTGTTTAATTTCTAATCATGCATATTAAAATATTTCCCTGGATTCCATTTGTAAATGGGATGTAAGTTCACATTATTATTACGGCGTGAGAGATACATAAAAGTGTTGTGAATCATGAAGCCCTTTAATCAGTATTAACAGCGATACATGGAATAAAAATCAAACTGATATTGTAGGTAACTGCTGCTAGGACTTCAAAATTGGTTCCTCGATCATTATTTCCATCTGTTATGTATACGTAGGACCTTTAGAGTAAATAATAAACTTTGACACCTACATTTGGCCGGTATCTCGTGCTTTTCTTTAACATATGAGAAATTACAGAAAAGTGATGTCACTTTTGTTGGGTTGTCTTGGAACATGATTTTGTAGTAGTAATTAGTAGTACTAATTAGTAAGCTTAAGAAATCTAAAATGAGCACATTCAGCTTTGATAAGCTAACTGATACCTCCACAGTCTGTTTTTGTGTGTATAAGGGGAGGATTCGACAACTAGTTTTGTTTTGGCAGAAGCTTTACTGGGTATACATGTAGAAGAAGAAGAACTGATCCTGCAAACATTCTGTAGTGGCTGTGGCTGGTTGAGGAAACCTGAATCACTGTTGAACGCTAAAGAAACACACACGTCAGTTAGGGCAAGGAATAAGAAAATAAATATTTCCCTACAAATCTTTGTTGATTACTGCATAGAAATTTATATACAGGATACAGAAAACACAGAATATTTGCATTTACTGTAAATAATAATGGGAAATGATCATTGGTGTGTACTTCATTGTAATGATGAGCGCAAACGGTCTAGAAAAATTCAGAATAATAGGAACAAAGATATACTTATTTGCAATACACTCATCATTAAGCCTAAGTGCTTTGTATCCTGCAGACGTTCTGCAATCTCTCTCTGTTCCACTGGTACTGGTTATCGATATTTACTAGAAATAAGAGTAGCAATAGTATCATATTAGGCTTGTAGAGTCTCATTGGCATAGTGCTATACTCATATGGTACCACAGCAATGTCACCCACATGCTTGACATGATCACAGAGTAGCTTGAAGATAATCTGAGTGTGGTGGCTTAAAAAGACATACAGGTCAATCACAGTTACAGGCAGTGAGATGATGCGGATTCGGCGCTCTCTGGTGGCCTGTGTAGCAACACGTGGCAGCGTGTGGCACGCCCTCTATAGCGGCAGCTCGTGGTGCCTGGTTTCATTGTTCCTTCTGTGGAGATACGACAAGCGTATGTGGTCGACACCATCGATACCGCAGTCACACACTACTGTACGTGCAGAAAATGATATACAGGGTATTACAAAAAGGAATAGCCAAACTTTCAGGAAACATTCCTCACACACAAATAAAGAGTAGGTGTTATGTGGACATGTGTCCGGAAACGCTTAGTTTCCATGTTAGAGCTCATTTTAGTTTCGTCAGTAAGTACTGTACTTCCTCGATTCACCGCCAGTTGGCCCAATTGAAGAAAGCTAATGTTGACTTCCGTGCTTGTGTTGACATGCGACTCATTGCTCTACAGTACTAGCATCAAGCACATCAGTACGTAGCATCAACAGGTTAGTGTTCATCACGAACGTGGTTTTGCAGTCAGTACAATGTTTACAAATGCGGAGTTGGCAAATGCCCATTTGATGTATGGATTAGCACGGGCCAATAGCCGTGGCGAGGTACGTTTCTATCGAGACAGATTTCCAGAACGAAGGTGTCCCAACAGGAAGACGTTCGAAGCAATTGATCGGCGTCTTAGGGAGCACGGAACATTCCAGCCTATGACTCGCGACTGGGGAAGACCTAGAACGACGAGGACACCTGCAGTGGACGAGGCAATTCTTCGTGCAGTTGACGATAACCCTAATGTCAGCGTCAGAGAAGTTGCTGCTGTACAAGGTAACGTTGACCACGTCACTGTATGGAGAGTGCTACGGGAGAACCAGTTGTTTCCGTACCATGTACAGCGTGTGCAGGCACTATCAGCAGCTGATTGGCCTCCACGGGTACACTTCTGCGAATGGTTCATCCAACAACGTGTCAATTCTCATTTCAGTGCAAATGCCCTCTTTACGGATGAGGCTTCATTACAACGTTATCAAATTGTAAATTTTCACAATCAGCATGTATCGGCTGACGAGAAACCGCACGCAATTGTGCAATCACGTCATCAACACAGATTTTCTGTGAACGTTTGGGCAGGCATTGTTGATGATGTCTTGATTGGGCCCCATGTTCCTCCACCTACGCTCAATGGAGCACGTTATCATGATTTCATACGGAATATTCTACCTGTGCTGCTAGAACATGTACCTTTACAAGTACGATACAACATGTGGTTCATGCACGATGGAGCTCCTGCACATTTCAGTCGAAGTGTTCGCACTCTTCTCAACAACAGATTCGGTGACCGATGGATTGGTAGAGGCGGACCAATTCCATGGCCTCCACGCTCTCCTGACCTCAACCCTCTTGACTTTCATTTATGGGGGCTTTTGAAAGCACAAAAGCGGTACCAAATATAGAGAGTCTTCTTGCTCGTATTGTGGACGGCTGTGATTCAATAGGCCATTCTCCGGGGCTGCATCAGCGCATCAGGGATTCCATGCGACGGAGGGTGGATGCATGTATCCTCGCTAACGGGGGACATTTTGAACATTTCCTGTAACAAAGTGTTTGAAGTCACGCTGATACGTTCTGTTGCTGTGTGTTTCCATTCCATGATTAATGTGATTTGAAGAGAAGTAATAAAATGAGCTCTAACATGGAAAGTAAGTGTTTGCGGACCTATGTCCACATAACATATTTTCTTTCTTTGTGTGTGAGGAATGTTTCCTGAAAGTTTGGCCGTACCCTTTTGTAACACCCTGTATTGAAGGGTGTTTGCTGCATTAGAGAGTATATGAAAGATCGGTGTACAGTCCACCATTTCCATTCGGTACTGCTTAAAAAAAATATTGTTAAACTCTATCAACATGTGGTGGACTGGGCATTGTGCACCTTGCTATTCCACAATCGTTAGGAAAAAAAGCATCACAAACTACTACTGTTCCCACAAATAATGTTATGCCACAGCTCTTAGGACAAATAAGCAATGTATTGAATAGAATAAACCCTAGGGTAATAAGCTTTCTTATAACATGGATACATGGATGCTGAAGAATAGGGTGGGGGGGGGTCTGTTAACTCACTGGTGATAAAGTAATACTTCTTTTAAAAACACTTACACTATGCGATGAAAAGTATCTGCACACCCCAAACAACATACGTTTTTCATATTAGGTGCTTGTGCGGCCACCTACTGCCAGGTACTCCATAAAAGTGACCTCAGTAGTAATTAGTCATCGTGAGAGAGCAGAATGTGGCGCTCCGCGGAACTCATGGACTTCAAACGTGGTCAGGTGATTGGATGTCACTTTTGTCGTACGTCTCTATGGAAGATTTCCACAGTCCCAAAAATCCCTAGGTCCAATGTTATCAATGTGATAGGAAAGTGGAAACGTGAAGGGACACGTACAGCACAAAAGCGTACAGGCCGACCTCATCTGCTGACCGCCGACAGTTGAAGAATGTCGTAGTGTGTAATAGGCAGACATCTATCCACACCATCACACAGGAATTCCAGACAGCATCAAGATGCACTGTGAGTACTATGAGAGTTAGGGTGGTGATGAGGAAACTTGGATTTCATGGTCGAGCGGCTGCTCATAAGCAACACATCACGTCGGTAAATGCCAAACGTCGCCTCTCTTGGTGTAAGGAGTGTAAACCTTGTGAGCCGTGCGTGGCTCATGTTCCCACCATCATGTATTTTACACCCTGTTTTTGACGTGCTTCCACCTTACTAGTTAACTTAAATTACTAATGTCACTGAGTTTCTGCATTGCCTGACCGTGACCGGCGCTAGGAGCGCATATCGATATATCCCCTCTGGTAATATCTTTGCTCGATTACTATTACTTCCCGAGAGCGGATTGGGAGTTAGTCTCGCGAGTTCGGGTCTGCCAGTCAGTGCGAACTCGTCTGGAGCGCAGTCCGTATCTGCCAGTCGAGGAATTGCAGTGCGGCACTAGTGTAGTCCAGTTGGAGTAACAGTGATCTCTGCGTCGACATGGCTCACCCGACCATTGCCGCCACGCATCACTTAAGCCGGGCCACGGTCTTGGTGGATCGTCGGTCGGTCGTCCTACCAGACGACGCGTTTTGTTGGGTATCGTTCAGGTCTTTGTGCAAGTGTTTGTTAGGTTGTGTGTGTAGTTGGTGTTATTTTCTTGACAAGTTATTATAAATGTTGTCAGCGTACTGCATCTGAGAGTTGGGTCGTGTTATAGGGCGACGTGTAACTGGTCCTCCGAGCGCTTCTGGGCCCCTTCAATTACTATCTTGTGGAACTTGGGTCGGTCCTTTCCTGGTGCAGGGATGTCGTATAGCCAGTGTGCGTGTTTCCTCTGCATGGTTGGATCCGAGCCAGTATTTCCGCCGTCGTGTGTCTGGAAGTGAGTGGGAGACGCACCAGCAGTGCAGTCGCGACGGAGCAGCAGTCGTGGACCGGCCAGTGGGAGTCGGTCGGTTGAAGCGGACGATGGAAGACATCTACGCGCGGTGCAGTCGGCTGGGTCCGCAGGCGGTCCCAGTGCAGTGACGGAGCATGTGTGGAGTTGTCCGATCGCTACGTGCTTCGCGGTTCACTGACCCAGGACGTTGAAGTTGCGTAGTGTTTTAAGTACTCGAGCTACGTCCGTCCACGCTGTGTCGTTTCTTGTCTTTTCACAGTTTAATACATTTGCATATTTAATTGTGAATATGAGTTCTCATGTTGCGATTGGTGGCAACCAAGTCATTGTGTCGGTCTGTCCGCGCCTCTCCCCTGGTCGGGTTCCGACGGATCAAGTATAGTTGGGCTCACCACCTGTCTCGCCTAAATGAACGAGGGCAGACCGACCTCCCTGGAAGCCTTCTGACTGCCACCGATGTTAAATTATCTGTTGTCAGCTGTTTTAAATTTTAGTTTGATGTTTATTTGTTTTGTTTTCTTACAATTTTGCAAAATTAATTTTTAAATTTATCTTTCAAGCTTAAACATTGCGGCCTTCTGCCTTTACAAGATTATGGTAATACATTTTAAAATTTTGAAGTTTAATTGTGGCCCTCAGCCATTGGTATTGCACCTTGCATATGTTGCCTTTCTTAAATTATTTTATTACCATCTTAATTGTATTTTTGTCTTGTTGATTTTTAAGATTTTTTGTTGGCCGTCTGCCCTTAAACGACTATGGTAATATATTCTAAAATTTTGAAATTTAATTGTGGCCCTTAGCCATTTGTGTTGCACTTTGCATATGTTGCTATTTTGTTTTTAAATTATTTTATTGCTATCTCCATTAGATTTTTGTCTCGTTGCTTTTTAAGATTTCTAGTTGGCCTTCAGCCGTGAAAAAGTTGCATTCGGTGAAGATCCGCCTATGTGCCCGTTTGGTTGTAAAAATTATTAAGTTACAATAAATGACAATTAGAAGGAGAAACTGACCTCAACCTTTGGCACCTTTCCACAATCCTACTAGCTGTTCTGCCCAGCGGGTTTAGCGGGCGTCTCACATTGGACGACTGAACAACGTTGTTTGGAGTGACGAATCACGGCACACAATTTGACGATCCGATGGCCGGGTGTGGGTATGGCGAATGACCGGTGAACGTCATCTGCCAGCGCAGCATGTGTAGTGGCAAAAGTAAAATTCGGAGGCAGTGGTGTTATGGTGTGGTCGTTTTTTTTCATGGAGGGGGCTTGCACTCCTTGTTGTTTTGAGTGGCACTATCTCAGCACAGACCTACATCGATCTTTTAAGCACCTTCTTGCTTCCCACTCTTGAAGAGCAATTCAGGGATGCCGATTGCATCTTTCAACACGATCGACCAGCTGTTCATAATGCACGAACTGTGGGGGACTGTGGGGGACTGGCCTCCACAGAGTCCCGACCTGTACCATATAGCAGACCTTCGTGGTGTTTTGGAACGCCGACTTCGTGCCAGACCTTACCGACCGACACCGATACCTCTCTTCAGTGCAACGCTCCGTGAAGAATGGGCTACCCATTCCCCAAGAAACCTTCCAGTACCTGATTGCGTATGCCAGCGAGAGAGGAAGCTGTCATCAAGACTAAGTGTGGGCCAACACCATATTCAATTCCAGCTTTACCTATGGAGGGCGCCACGAACTTGTAAGTTATATTCAGACAGATGTCCGGATACTTTTGATCATACATTTTGTTTTTAACTTTGTGTTCTGCCTTGTCATGGGGGAAGCCTTGTCAGAGAGGCTCACAGTATGAGCGTCTAGGGATGTGATTTTGGCCACATAGTGTATGTAATTTAACTAAGGCAGAACTTATAAATTAGTTGTTATAAATAATAGGTTCAATGAAAAAAATTAGTGTAGTATAATACAAAGTACAAATTTGTTGATATGCACACAAACTACTCTGAATGGACAACTTCGAGGCAGGAGACAAAGTTCTTTTAGAATGTGTGTGTGTTACACAAATGATTATGACATTGTCCACAATACCCTTTTGATTTGCTTAGGTTGTTGTTCTTCCATTGCTTTGTTTTAGCTTCTTTTACACAAATATGGCACCGACCTTTATGTGCAGGAAGCTGATCTGTATGTGTTGTTTGATTTTCTTTTGTAGAATGCTTTCCATTGTCTGAATAACTTCGTTAGATAACCCTCTTAAATTATTGTTTATTTCTACTATCTGTGGTTTCACTGGTTCCAACTCAACCTGCAGTTTCTATTTGTTATGATTCTTCTCAATCCATCTTCGATGTTGCTGGATTGATATTGTGGTTGCACTTATAGCACAAATATCAATTAGAGAACAAAATACTGACGGCGCCACCTATGTGTTCCCCTCTAGCAGGCATACATATGAACCATTTGATCAATGACATCAATTCCATCTTTAATTCAATTTTAGTATAACTTTATGTAGGGGCTTGTTGAACCCATATTAAAAGATTCTATCTTTCAGTGCCTTCGTCTTTCCATGATAACATCAGTAAGTTTTTACTATGCAGGATACCAAATTAATCGTGGCGTACTTGCTGTTACGTTTGTGAACAAGAACTTCGACGAATATAGCCCTCGATCTGATGTGTTCTTCATTATTTCCGGATATGACTTCTGTTTGACTGGAGAGTTATTACTGCAGTAACTTTGTGGTCTTGGTTGATCCTTACACCAAATCAACCGATTTGTATTATCGGTCTGTAGTCACTCTGAACCTCAGTCTCCTTCGGAAAAACTCTGCACTTTACCTCCATAGGTTCAATATTCATGACTTTCCTATCTGTTGCATCTCCCATCACGTGTGTAAGGATGCTGTGCTTGATCGGTTCCTCCTTCATAGATACATTTAAGCTTAAACGTCCTGTAAACAAGCTGAGCACCTCATCAAAGGTGCGGTGAACTTCCGGCTTGCACAGTACTGGAAACTTATCGTTTACTTGCCTGAAAACTTCGTCGATTGCTGTTAACATATCTGTTCCCTTTCTTTGTTGGCGGCTAGCTTTTTGACGAAAACTAACGATTCTAATAAGTTGCTTGAAACGTTCTCCTGCCACAACACTCTTGTAACAGACAGATACATTAGATTCGACCATATGTCGTGTACACTGACAGAATTGCCCTTATTTGTACCCATCAGTACCAGTATTCCTGTAAAGCCATACAATTCTTTTCATTAAAAGATGTAACATTTATTCAAATTTCCTCTTCATCTGCATGTTTTACTGTAACATCTATGTCAGATGCAAAAAGTAACTTCGAGACTTCTGGAGAATGGCCAACGCTGGCTGAGATACTCCTCCCGGCTCCCTTACTATCTTCGCATGAAGTCTACGTATTCTGAGCTATGTGATTACATACCGTATTCTACATTTGGCCACAGTCATATTCTGATGCAGAGATTGAAAATACCGCTTCAGTTGTAAATTACCTTATTTTAATACGACCAATTTCGGACTTTTATAAGCCCATCCTCAAGTGTCGTAGCTGTGCTCCCCGAGCGTCGGCTGTATTTTCGACCTCTGCTATAATGCTCAGTTGCGGATGTTCTCCCAACAGGATTGTTTCCATATCCTGATGGTTACTATCTGAATCTAAATTGTCTTCATCGTCTTCATGGCTAACGTCCACCTCCGTTTACTGATCTGACTCGCATTCCATAATGCCATTCTCATCTTCAGTTTAACTCCCTGAGTTCGAGTCTTAATGTAACATAACATTCAGAACTCTCTCTAAAAACGATTCAAATATTTTTTAGACATTCCTGAGTCTCCATATGAACAGCAGGGAGCAGAAGTAACTCTCTGGAAGTATGCAAGATACTTCCTCTGAACATAAACGCATTGTTAAGATAACAAGAATGCTTACCAGACTTCCATCGTTTTAGAGGTGGGAAGAAAAAAATCTTACAAAAATTTTCTGTTACACGGAAACCTAAGAGGGGTTTGTTGAACCCGTATTAAAAGATTTAGTTTTTTCTTTTGTAGGAGGAGTTTCCTAGAAAATTTACTGATACTTAAGTTTCATAGAATGTTTAATAAACAGGTCATCGGATGAGACAACCTGTACCTTGGCGGACAGGTGACTTCCACTCAGTGATACGAGACATGTGCGCAGCTGCTGTGCAGTTGAAATACGTTCCAATAGAAGGTAATCTGACAGACTTTTGCGTCGCAAGAGCCAAGGCTCGACACGTAATTAAGGAGAGAAAGAAAAGATCATGAGAAGCGTTCCTCGACTCTATCAGACGTTCCACTTTTTGTGCAAAAGTATGAGAATCCATCAGGAGGATTTCTGTTAAACATAGTCACAGCAGTCCTGCAATGGGGGTGAGCATTTTGCAAAAACTACTGCCAATGTCAGGAAGAATCTGGCGTTTCGCCACTATCGTGCATCTGCAGAGAGAGGCAAGTTGGACTTAAGGTCCAACAGTTCTGGTCCCTACAACTACCCTTCATCCACGTGGGAGCTGGAATTGTCACTGTATGAGACACGTGGTACTGCGTCTGGTCACTACCAAATTGAGTACTGCGACATTCGCCTACAGCTTCAAAGGCAGTCCTTCTCGAATGTTTTACTTTGACGTGGCACGTAGGTCACTTTCCCAACTCTTGCAGAGAGACTATTTGGATTCCTCACCACAAATCAGGAAAGAACTCCACGTGTTCCAGTAGTTACCGAAGTATCGCCTCACCACGCTGTGTCGGAACCTGGAGCGTATGGTTAATCGTCGTCTGCTCTGACGACTAAGACTAGGAAACTTCTTAGTCGCTCTCAGTATGTACTCGAGAAATTTCGGTCCACTGTCCACAATCTGGCCGTGCTAAAGCCGGCTATACAGCAGGCTTTCGTACTTCACCATCATGCCTCAGGATTTCCTTTGACATCAGTAAGGCATATGACGGTACTTGGAGACACAGTATTGTAGGGCAGTTTCATGAATGGGACTTTCGTGGCCACCCTCATACAGTCTTTCCTGTCTAAGCGGATTTTTAGATCCCGCATTAGTGACAATTTGTCAGAACGGTTTGAGCAGGACAGTGTTATCTCGTAGGACAGTGTTTTAAGTTTTACCCTCTTTGACACAGCCATAAACACTATCACGTCTACGGTAAGGAATCCCATACAACGCTCATTACTTGTGGAACATTTTTCTGTTTTCTGTTCCTCCCTGTTCGTTGCAACAGCGGCTCGCCAGTTGCAAATTGCAGTGCAAAGACGGGTTTTCCGTGGAAAGTGTGTGTGCACTCATTTTAACCGTTCTCTCGATATCTTTAAAGTATCTCCCTTGCAGAGGTTAGAGAAGTGGGGTACAGAGACAGGTTTTCAATCTTCCGCAGGTAAGTGTGTAACCGTCTTCGTGATATTTTTAATTTACCTGCCTAGCCCTTCCCCCCTCCCCCATCACCTATCCCTCCTCCCACTCACACTTCCCCAACACACGAATCGTGGACCTTGCCGATGGTGGGTAGGCTTGCGTTTCTCGATGTTACAGACAGCTGTGTGGTAATTGCAAGCACAACGGAAGGGTATCTGTTGCGAGGCCAGACAAACATGTGGTTCCTGGAAAGGGGCAGCAGACTTTTAGGTAGTTGCAGGGCCACAGCCTGAATGATTGACTGATCTGGCCTTGTACCATCGACCAAAACGATCTTGCTGCGCTGACACGTAGAACGGCTGAAAGCAAACTACACCCTTAATTTCTCCCAAGGACATGCAGCCCTACTGTATGCTTAAATGAAGATGGCGTAATTGTGGGTAAAATATTCCGTAGGTAAAACAATCCCCATTCGGATCTCTGGGCGGGGACTACACAGAAAGATTTCATAATCAGGAAAAACGAAACTAGTGTTCTACGAACCGGATCATACAACGTTAGATCTCTTAATCAAGCTGGTAGATTAGCAGAGGATCAACCTGGAAAGGGGAATGGAAAAGTTGAAGTTAAGTTATAGTCGAGACTAGTGAATTTCGGTTTCGGGAGGAACAGGACCTCTGGTTAGGTCATAAATATGAAATCAAATACGGGTCGTTCAGTAGTGGGTTTAACAATGAATAAGAAAATGAGGATGTGGATAAGCTACTAGCGAGCGCATCATCGTATCCAAAATAGACACGAAGCTCACTTCTACCACAGTATTACAAGCTTATATGCCATCCAGTTGCGCTGATGATAAACAGATTATTCACGTTCCGGTACCGCGCGCAGCGGAATTACAATCACAGCCAGACGTCATGGACGTCGGAGACCCATAGAGGTCTCTGCACCACCACGCCGTAAGCTGTGGCGGCGCGCGTCTCCTGGTCCAGAGGTGTACAAATTCCCCTTGCAGCCTGCTTGCCTCTAGCACCTCTGCAACCATTCATGCAGGTCAGCCTGCCGCGATGTAAACACAAGAGTGCGCGTGTACTGAGGCATAGTGGGCAATGCGGGCGATACGGGCTCCCGCAAGCCCGGGCTACCTGGGTTCCCGCAAGCCTGCCAAGCTTCACGGGACCCGCTCAGCTTCCTGCGCCTGACAACAGGTTGCGCTGTCAAGCTACCGTGACTAGAGTAGCCAGGTAGTTAGCCTGCAGTTCATTTATCGCAACGGTGGAGGCAGCACAATGAATAGGTCGAACTTTAGTGAGATTGAAAAAAAATTTGACAACTGGCGAATACATGCTGGTAACGAAACAGAGCACAAGTGCCGCATGGGAAACGTTTTCGTGTGTTTATGAGGCCGCTTCAAATAAATCGGTAGGTGTGTCTCAATGCAAACTATGTAAGAAGCTCTTAAGTACTTATTCGGGAACCTCGAGTATGTTACGACATGTGTGCAAATTTGACAAGCAGTTCCCTCACTCCGTAATTACCTTGAAAGAGGACAAAGATTTAGTGGCCGAAAAGTGCGTCGAAATGTGTGCTAAGGACCTGAGACCATTTAGCAGTATAGAGGGAGAAGGATTTCTTAATTTACGGCAGACACTGATCGACATAGGTAAAAAATATGGCTCAGTTGATATTAAAAATGTTATGCCTTCCCGAGTGACAGTAGCTAGGAAAGTTCAAACCTTAGCTGATAAAGTGCGCAGCAAAATGCTCCCAGATATAGTGCATGCGATTCGTTCTGGTATATGTGCCAGTACAATTGATCTATGGACAGACAATTACAAAGGGGTGCATTACATGTCCGTGACAATGCATTACATAAATTCAGACTGGCGTTTGAATAAATATGTACTAATGTGCTCTGCGTTTCCTGACTGCCCAAAAACTGGCTCGAATATTCGAAACGAGTTGGAAGATGGCTTAGAAACTATGGGTGTTTCTCGTGAAGACATTGCCAAAATTACGTTTGTTACAGACCAGGGCAGTAACATTGTCAAAGCTCTCGAAGTATATCAGCGTCTTCCATGCATGGCTCATAGTATAAACACAGTCTTGAAACATGTTCTGAGCGAACAGTGTTTGAAAGAAAATGTTCCAAATATATTAGCCATTCTTAATACAGTGCGGGCTACGGTTTCGTACTTCAAGAGAAGAGGTCTCTGTGTGAGACTGAACTCATCTTTAAAGCAGTGGGTTCCAACTCGTTGGAATAGTTATTTTGACATGCTTGTATCAGTCCATTCTCAGATTGATTCAGTGAAGGCTGTTTTACATAATGAAGGTGCTTCTGATAAGATGCTGGGTTATGACCACCATATAACTGGCCAGCTTATAGAATTTCTTAAGCCGTTTAAAGAAGCCACAGTTGATCTAGAGAGTGACAAGGATCCAACCCTACATTTAGTTCTACCGTGGTTTTATGCCTTAAAAACGCACTGTACCGTACGGGATAACGATGAAGAGGTTTGTAATTTTATTCCATCTGAACATTATAGAACCACTTGTGAAATATGTATGTTGAGAAAATGTATTTTCAGGACATGAAACCTTTGAAACAAGCCACTGATGCCTTCCTAGAACAGAAAATGTGCGTTAGTGTGTTGCATAAAATTGCAACGTTTATGGTGGCTAACTACCGCACATTAAGAAAGTTAACCGAGGATGAAAAAATTGAAGTTTACCAAGCAGCACGACAGATGTGTGCTGAAGGTAAGCTCCTAAGATAATGCATATATTCTTCATCTACATGTACATGGTTACTCTGCAAGACACATGCAAGTGCTTAGTTGAGGGTTCATCGAACCACTTTCAACTTATTTGTCTCCTTTTCTGGAATTTCGAGCGGGATAGAACACCTACAGCTCTCCGTCTGAGCGCTGCTTTTTTGTATTTTATTCTGATGATCATTTCTTCGAATGTACATGGGACTCAACAATATCTCTTCGAATTCGGAGGTGTAAGTTGGTGATCGAAATTTCATATATAGATCGCGCCACGTCAAAAAACGCCATTGTTCAAATGATTACCACCCCAACTCTTGTGTAATTTCCGCGACACTCTTTCCCCTGTTTTACAATAATACCAAACCAGCTGCCCTTATTTAGACTCTTTCGACCTCTTCCGTCATTACTAAGGCTCTCCAACTTCGTAGCAATGCTCCAAAAGAGTGTTTTGTCATTAAAACGCCTACAGCATTTTCTGTGTGTCCATTCCTATTTAAGTAGGTCGTAATTGTAATCAGAGGTATTAAGTAGAATCTACAGCCTTTAGATTTGACTGGTTGATCTTGTAAACGAAGTTTAACGGACTTAGTTTAGTACACACAGGGATAACCTCGCTCTTGTCATTATTTATTGCCAAGTGCTAATTTTCACACCAAAAATATATACCTTATTTAAATCGTCCTGCAGTTAGTTTTGATCTTCTGGTGACTTTACAGGACGATAAATGATAGCATCATCTAAAACCTATTATAATTTCAACTATGTGTAGTACGATCTTCACATTATTCTGCAAATATTAATTGGAACCTGTACAGTTTCAGTACAAGTGCCCAATCACAGCAACCAAGAAACAAATCCAGGGCCGTACAAAATGGCGAAATTTGAGGACTGGGCAGAAGAGCCTCCACTCCTACATGATGAAGTCAGCAGATACTTGCATGAACACTGTGTGAACGAGGGAGATATTCTACAGTGGTGGAAAAATAACTCCCAACGACTTCCTCGACTTGTGTGTGTGGCAAGAAAAATATTAAATATACCAGCCACTAGTGCGTCTAGTGAGAGAATTTTTAGTTGCGCTGGAAACCTAATTAGCGAAAAACGATCACGTCTTAATGCAGACAGACTTAACGATCTCGTCATAATTAATTCAAACACTAATCAGCAGACACATTGAAAATACAGTAGAACATTAAACGGGAAACTATGAGTTTGAGCGCAAATTTACTAATTAAGAGTGCAGATTTCTTTCTTGTGCTTTCTGGGCGTCAATTTCTGAGATAGAAATTTTGTAATGCATACAGTTCATTTTTATTTTAGACTAAACTTTTTGATTTCAATCCTTCCAAGTGACATTAATTATTGTTTGTAAACCATTTTCTGTTACTTGGGTTTGCAAAAGTAGCCAAATATTTTTAGGAGTATCTGGTTTGGCCTAAATAATACTTTCAGGGGAACTGAAGGAAAATTTGTAAAGATTTTATGTTGAAAAGTGTTCTGCAAAATAAAATATTCATTTGTGGAGTAAGGCAATACACATTATGAGTTTAAATTACAATTTATTTTGTTGAGTTCCACACACATTGCAAAATGTAATTTTATTCTTGTATTTCTATATTAAGGGGAATCCCACATGCAGAGTCAAGATGCTGAAGACCTAGACACTACAAATACTCCTAAAATGAAGAGCGTCTTTTTCCATGAATGTATTGTAGTAGGAATATAATGGAAACTCTGAGCCACTCTCCACAGCGTCTATATCTGCGTCATGAGGATTCAGACTCGTCGTTTAGGTCTGTGTTATGAGGGTCTAGAGTCGTCGTTTAGATTTGCATCATGCAAGTAAACACTCGTCGTCTTAGTCTGCATCATGATGGTCCGAAATATGGTCCCTCATGATGCAGACCTAGACTACAAGTGTGGACTCTCATGACGCAAACGTAGGAGCCGCGAAAAATGGCTCAGGGTCGCCATTGTATTCCCAGTACTATAGTTTTTAGACGAGCTGGATACGAAACAAGTCCTTCGATTTTGTTAAAATGCATTTTGGCAATTTAGAATGATTTTTCCAACTTCGAATGAATTCACAGAACCAGTAAAATACATCCTGGAAACGTTGTTAAATATTTATATAATTGGTGTCATACTTGGCTGAAACATACTAAAGTTAAAGAATCTAGACTTCCAAAATCTTAATTTGGTTCTCATTGCAATACAGTGGTTAATAGGGGCGTATATAATTTGTTCTTCTGGAGAGGTGACCAATCTTCTTTTTGGGGGGTGGAGGTTCACTTCTTTAGTACAAATATCCATCCGTTTCGGTGTTGAAAAGTGCAGCACAGACTGCATTGCGTTGCCTGGGCATTTATTTATTCCATACTCTCGTAGTCCATCTTCCCTCCCGTATTTTCTCTCTATCCATTTAGTCCTCTCCCACTATCTCTTTGATCACCTCCAACCCCTCCAGTTCTAGGCGCTACAGTCTGGAACCGTGCGACCGCTACGGTTGCAGGTTCGAATCCTGCCTCGGGCATGGATGTGTGTGATGTCCTTAGGTTAGTTAGGTTTAAGTAGTTCTAAGTTCTAGGGGACTGATGACCTCAGAAGTTAAGTCCCATATTGCTCAGAGCCATTTGAACCATTTTTGAACCCATCCCTTGGCCCATCTCCCCCCCCCCCCCCCCCCCACCCTCTATCCTTCTCCTCGTCCTCTCTCTGTTGGATTCCGCCACCTCAGTTCATCTCCTCTTCACCTATCTATGAAAACTCATATACATCTGTCAACTTTTGTGGTGATCAGTGAATCAGTGTCAAAGTTTATTGCTAGGTAGCATTTATTGTAATACTTTTTGATACGCAGCATTGATAGTTTTGTTTTCTGGTGCGTAAACAAATGAAGTTGAAGGTGTCCCGACAGGGCAATATGCGACATACAAATAGCCATGTGAAAAACATGATTTTCAAGATTGATGCCACAAATATATAACAACTGCCCCTGCGATTTATCTATCGACGTGTAAGCTGCACTGGAAATTATAACCGTTTAAAGTCGAATGGCATGTCGGTCGGAATCTTAGTGATATTGGAATCAAACTGTACTCACCTTTGTACTTTCCTTTTAAAATTGTGGCTTCGATTACGTTGTTCTTTAACTTCTTCCCCGCAAGCCGGGTGCCATTACAAAGACGTGGCTGGTTTACCTTTCGCAACATGATTGCCGATCCGACTTAATTACAGATTGGGAGGCGGTAATCCGGGGAAATCCAGCGAATTTAAAAATTCCGTAGGACAGTTGAGTACATAATCTTTGTTAGTAACGGAATAAACCGACTTGTATGTCAGCAATTCGCCAGGTGTCATATTTTGAATCTGAAAATTCATTTCGTTAACATCAAGGTTTTTTGCAGCCAATATAACACGTTCACTCAACCAAAAATGGTTTGCAACTGTTAAACGACATTTGCTGTGCGCGAATTGTCCAACACGACGACTGTGAATGTGTCAGACAGCTCTCAAATTTCAAAAAGATCATAGACATTTCGTTTAAAAGAAATTATATATATATATATATATATATATATATATATATATATATATATATATATATATATATATATATATATACATTTTTTTAAACGAAATGTCTATACTCATAGACAAATACATATATATATATACGCATATACATACATATATATATATACATATACATGCACATGTAAATATTCAAAAACCTTCTCCATGGAAACATGCGTACATAGTGAACTTTCATGGTAACCCGCAAACGATGTCAAAATCTTTTGTAAGGTACTCTCTTCAATGTACTGTCCGAAATATTATGTAGACAGTGATGTTCCTCTTGATGGTCAAGTGTGCAAAATTTCTTCAAGATCGGAATAAAATTGTAGGTTGGTGTAGAAGTGTGTACGTAAAGTACCCTCCGCCATGCACCATTCAGAATTTTAAGCAGGCAGCGCCCTTCATCCTGCTTTGAATATCAAGTGTGCCAAATTTCACCAAGATCGGAATAAATACGTACAATTTGTCGAGTTCCGTTATGTAAAGGAACCTCTGCCATGAACCATTTGAAATTTTGTGTAGACTGTGACCTTCCTCTTGGTTTCAAGGTATAGTGTGCAAAATTTCATCAAGATTGTATGCAATACAAACACACGGACACAATGAAAACGCGCTTTCAGTTTTTGTCAAATTTTCCAATTTTTCAGTCGATTTTCGAAAAATTTTATTTCATAAAAACCTTGTCCTGAGAATTACGAACACAGCAAAAAAAATTTAGCCGAACTGGTCCAGGCGTTCTCGAGTTCTACGCTTATCAACACATTTGGCAATTAATTTTTATTTATATAGATAAGAAGCCCGAAATATACGCGTAAAGGAAGAATATACAAATAAAACCAATATTTTTTTTACCTGAAATTAATACATATATATACACTCCTGGAAATTGAAATAAGAACACCGTGAATTCATTGTCCCAGGGAGGGGAAACTTTATTGACACATTCCTGGGGTCAGATACATCACATGATCACACTGACAGAACTACAGGCACATAGACACAGGCAACAGAGCATGCACAATGTCGGCACTAGTACAGTGTATATCCACCTTTCGCAGCAATGCAGGCTGCTATTCTCCCATGGAGACGATCGTAGAGATGCTGGATGTAGTCCTGTGGAACGGCTTGCCATGCCATTTCCACCTGGCGCCTCAGTTGGACCAGCGTTCGTGCTGGACGTGCAGACCGCGTGAGACGACGCTTCATCCAGTCCCAAACATGCTCAATGGGGGACAGATCCGGAGATCTTGCTGGCCAGGGTAGTTGACTTACACCTTCGAGAGCACGTTGGGTGGCACGGGATACATGCGGACGTGCATTGTCCTGTTGGAACAGCAAGTTCCCTTGCCGGTCTAGGAATGATAGAACGATGGGTTCGATGACGGTTTGGATGTACCGTGCACTATTCAGTGTCCCCTCGACGATCACCAGTGGTGTACGGCCAGTGTAGGAGACCGCTCCCCACACCATGATGCCGGATGTTGGCCCTGTGTGCCTCGGTCGTAGGCAGTCCTGATTGTGGCGCTCACCTGCACGGCGCCAAACACGCATACGACCATCATTGGCACCAAGGCAGAAGCGACTCTCATCGCTGAAGACGACACGTCTCCATTCGTCCCTCCATTCACGCCTGTCGCGACACCACTGGAGGCGGGCTGCACGATGTTGGGGCGTGAGCGGAAGACGGCCTAACGGTGTGCGGGACCGTAGCCCAGCTTCATGGAGGCGGTTGCGAATGGTCCTCGCCGATACCCCAGGAGCAACAGTGTCCCTAATTTGCTGTGGGAAGTGGCGGTGCGGTCCCCCACGGCACTGCGTAGGATCCTACGGTCTTGGCGTGCATCCGTGCGTCGCTGCGGTCCGGTCCCAGGTCGACGGGCACGTGCACCTTCCGCCGACCACTGGCGACAACATCGATGTACTGTGGAGACCTCACGCCCCACGTGTTGAGCAATTCGGCGGTACGTCCACCCGGCCTCCCGCATGCCCACTATACGCCCTCGCTCAAAGTCCGTCAACTGCACATATGGTTCACGTCCACGCTGTCGCGGCATGCTACCAGTGTTAAAGACTGCGATGGAGCTCCGTATGCCACGGCAAACTGACACTGACGGCGGCGGTGCACAAATGCTGCGCAGCTAGCGCCATTCGACGGCCAACACCGCGGTTCCTGGTGTGTCCGCTGTGCCGTGCGTGTGATCATTGCTTGTACAGCCCTCTCGCAGTGTCCGGAGCAAGTATGGTGGGTCTGACACACCGGTGTCAATGTGTTCTTTTTTCCATTTCCAGGAGTGTATAATGTTGGGGTTTGTCTTTTGGTGCTCAGGTAAAATAAAAACTTTTGATTAACGTTCATAATACGACAATGACGCGCGCAGACTAAACGGCTGCGTAGCGCAGCTCAGCAGTAATATGGGCAGGTAAGCAAGTTTCCCGCAGCCTGCCCGGGTTGGGTTCTGCTTGGCTTGGCTGGGAGTGAAGCAGCCTGCCCGTTCTGTTGACAACGAGCGGCGGCCTGCCCGCCTGGCCACCGGGCAAGCATGGGCGGGTTAAAAGCGGGACATGTACACCTCTATCCTGGTCTGCATTTAGAGTGAGGGCGCCACAGTGGAACACGTGGTGGCAGCGGCCAATAGCGGCGCCCCCGATAGAGTACTTTAGCGCCCGCCTGTCGCTCAGCCTGCCAGTCTATCTTCGCGTGCGTCTCAGGGCATATCGCCTCGCGTTAGACAGCGTATTCACTTTTGTGTTTTCTTTATGAGTGGACGTGGTTGTCTTGTTTGGTTCGTGACTCTGTTGTCTGTTCTTGTTGTGTCGTAAGGTCCTCCGTTGGTCGTGTCCGTTCTCTCCCGTTGTGTTGCTGTTTGCGGGCCTCCGCGGGTCCCGCCGCGTTTCCGTCACTACAACCCTGCGACCGTTCCGGTCGCCGTTACAACACACGTGATTTTAGTTTTGGTGGGTGACTGGAATTCAGTGGTAGAAAAGGAAGAGAAGCAAAAACAGTAGGTGAATATAGACAGGGGGACGGAATGAGAAAGGAAGCCATCTGGTCACATTTTTGCACAGACCATAATTTAACCGTCGCTGACACTTCTTTCAAGAGTCATGAAAGAAGGATGTATTCGTGGAAGAGAACTGGAGACGCCGGAAGATTTCAGATTGATTATGTAACGGCAAGACAGAGATTTCGGAACCTGATTTTATATTACGAGTATAAGACATTTACAGGGGAAGATTTGAACTCTGACCACAATGTATTGCTTATGAACTGTATTTTAATACTGAAGAAATTCCAAAGGTAGGAAGTTAAGGAGATAGTACCAGGATAAGTTGAAATATCTAGAAGTTGTTGGGAGTTTCGGAGGGAGCATTAGAGAACAAATGGCTACAAAGTGGGAAAGAAATGCAGCAGAAGACGAATAGTAGAGGCAGAAGAGGATCAAATATGTGAAAATACGTGGTGTAATAGACACCCTTGTATAACACGGGAGATATTGAATGTAACTGAATAGAGGAGAAAATACAAAAATGCAGGAAATGAAGCAGGCAAAAGGGAGAACAGACGTATAAAAATGAGATTGACAAGAAGTACAAAGTGGCTATGCAGGAATGTCTCTAAGAATTTACAAAAATATCCCACTACAAGAAAGATAGACACTACCTATAGGAAAGTTATGGAGGCTTTTGTAGGAAAGAGAAGCGGCAGTGTGAATATCAAGAGCTCCGACGGAAAATCAATAATAAGAAAAGAAGGAGAATCTTAAAGGAGGAAGGAGTATATAGATGGTCTGTATAACGTAGGTGAACTTGAAGGTGTGTAGGCATAGCCCCCAGACAAATGCACGTAAACTTTGAGAGTAGACACGGCTGTGCCCGCACGATTTGTTGTTGGTTGAATACAGAGGCCCAGCGCGAGAGCGAGTTTGGCAGTAGAAGGGGGTTGGAAACTGGTCATGTGTGTCTGTGGACGGGTAGAGGGTGTGGGCGGAGATGGGAAGGGTTCGCGCTGAACCGCCCACAGCGTCACCAGCTTTGAGGTCCCACTGCTAGATGTCGGCTCTCTTTGAGTCTTGCTCTGGAGTATGAGAAATTCTGGTGACTAGTATAAGTTCAGGATGCTCTGGAAGCATGTGTTTCGGCCGTTGGAGGCAAAGAATGTAGCAAATGGCCGCCATTATTGGCCAGAGGGACCAGCTAACATAAAATAAAATGTGTCAGTTCATTAGAAAGTTTAAGGTGCGTTACATAGGCCTTCTTACTTAAGACATCTTTTTTTGAATATAAACGTCTAATTTCTTTAATTATAGCAGTTTTCATAAGCTGCTGAATGTAACATGGTGAGCTACCAGTAATTCTATTGAACAGTCTTGGGGAACACATTACATGCTAGACACATTTTACTATAATTAATGGCGGCTGATGTCAGATAGAGTCTCTTGCGTAAATTCAGAAACTGGTAATTTATTCCAATTGCCCTGCGCGGCGTTTTACTTCAAACAATCCTGTTGGCAGAACATCCGCAGCTGAGTGTTATAACAGAGGATGAAAATACCGCTTCAGTTGTAAATTACTCTATTTTTACGCGACTGGTTTCGAACTGTTACACTACCGCCCATTAAAATTGCAACACTAAGAAGATGACGTGCTACAGACGCGAATTTTAACCGACAGGAAGAAGATGCTGTGATATGCAAATGATTAGCTTTTCAGAGCATTCACACAGGGTTGGCGCCGGTGGCGACACCTACAACGTGCTCACATGAAGAAAGTTTCCAACAAATTTCTCATACACAAACAGCAGTTGACCGGCGTTGCCTGGTGAAACGTTGTTGTGATGCCTCGTGTAAGAAGGAGAAATGCGTACCATCACGTTTCCGACTTTGATAAAGGTCGGATTGTAGCCTATCGCGATTGCGGTTTACGCATCGCGACACTGCTGCTCGCGGTGGTCGAGATCCAATGACTGTTAGCGGAATATGGAATCGGTGGGTTCAGGATGGTAATGCGGAACTCCGTGCTGGATCCCAACGGCCTCGTATCACTAGCAGTCGAGATGACGGGCATCTTATCCTCATGCCTGTAGCGGATCGTGCAGCCACGTCTCGATCCCTGAGTCAAGAGATGGGGACGTTTGCAAGACAACAACCATCTGCAGGAACAGTTCGAAGACGTTTGCAGCAGCATGGACTATCAGCTCGGAGACCATGGCTGCGGTTACCCTTCACGCTACATCACAGACAGGAGCGCCTGCGATGGTGTACTCAACGACGAACCCGGGTGCACGAATAGCAAAATGTCTTTTTTTCGGATTAATCCAGGTTCTCTTTACAGCATCATGATGGTCGCATCCGTGTTTGGCGACATCGCGGTGAACGCACATTCGAAGCGTGTATATGTCATCGCCATACTGGCGTATCACCCTGTTTGGTGGTATGGGGTGCTATTGGTTACACGTCTCGGTCACCTCTTGTTGGCATTGACGGCACATTGAACAGTGGACGTTACATTTCAGATGTGTTACGACACGTGGCTCTACCCTTCATTCGATCCCTGCAAAACCCTATATTTCAGCAGGATAATGCACGACCGCATGTTGCAGGCCCTATACGGGCCTTTATGGATACAGAAAATGTTCGACTGCTCCCCTGGCCATCACATTTGTAGTGTTGGCAGAAGAGCCAACACTGTATTTCTAGAGGAGGCCAAAATGCACGCGTTTAATTACACGCTGACTGGCGTGAGGTCTGGAACAGGACAATATCTTGAGAATTGCAAATAAAGTACGTAGATGATGTAATACTTAACTTTAATCCACAATTGTAGAACATCGCTCTTGATGATAACATGCTTCATATAATAAATATCAATTGAATACGGCACCTTGCTAGGTCGTAGCAAATGTAGCTGAAGGCTATGCTAACTATCGTCTCGGCAAATGACAGCGTATTTGTCAGTGAACCATTGCTATGAACGTCGGCTGTACAACTGAGGCGAGTGCTAGTAAGTCTCTCTAGACCTGCCGTGTGGTGGCGCTCGGTCTGCTATCACTGACAGTGGCGACACGCGGGTCCGGCGTATACTATTGGACCGCGGCCGATTTAAAGGCTACCACCTAGCAAGTGTGGTGTCTGGCGGTGACACCACAACATTCTCCAGATTTCTCAACAATTGAAATCGTCTGGTCAATTGTGGTCGAGGAACTGATTCGTCACAATATGCCAGTCACTACTCTTGACGAACTGTGGTATTGCGTTGAAGCTGCATGGGCATCTGTACCTGTACACGCCATCCAAGCTCTGGTTGACTCAATGCTCAGACGTATCAAAGCCGTTATTACGGCCAGAGGTGGTTGCTCTGGGTACTGATTTCTCAGGATCTATGCACCCAAATGCTTGAAAATGTAATCACATGTCAGTTGTAGTATAATATATTTGTCCAAGGAATACCCGTTTATCATTTGCTTCTTGGTGTAGCAATTTTAATGGCCAGTAGTGTATAAGCCCATCCTCAGGTGTCGTACTGGAAATAGCAAAAGACGGGAGATAATTTTCACACGCCGCAACACAAACTTTCGCCACTCTGGTTTACCAATTTGCCTTCTCGTTCGCATCCGCTACTCCCTGTTCTGCGCTCATAGGCAGCGCACCGCGCCTGGTACACGCGACGCCCGGAGACCACAGCGCAGCCTAAGTGTCGTGATATCATTTGTATATATTCTCTACCCAGGCAGTCGACCGTAGTACTGTCTGGTGCCACTTGCGCATTGACATAGGTTTCATAGCACCTAGTCCGATCGGCAGTTTCGAAATGTTTTTTAAAAGTTTTTAGAACTTTTTGGAAAAAATTGTTTTTTGTTCTTTATGTGTGTTACGGCGAGCGAAAATTATCTCTTGTCTTTTGCTATTTCCAGTACGACACCTGAGGATGGGCTTATATCAGTCCGAAACCGGTCGTGTGAAAATAAAGTATTCTACAACTGAAGCGGTATTTCCAACCTCTGTCAGAAGGATATAGCTTGTAATACTTATTCGTAGATGAAAAGCCTCCAACAGAATAGAGTGGAGAGCCATCGGGATGAAGACCATAACAACAAACAACCTGCCTTGCGTATGACAGACTCCGTTCTCTATTTAAAGACTCACTAAAATTTCTGGGTCTCATTTTCGACTCCAAACTGGAGTTATTGCTACACCTGGGACACATGAAAGCTAGAACCGTGAACGTACTGAATATCATAAAATGCATTAGCCACAGTTTTATAGGGCTTTCGTGCGTTCATGGCTAGGCTAGGTGCGCACAGTGTATAGCTCGGCGACGCCTTGTTATCGTAAGATCACTGACTCTACAGACCATGTGCGGATTAGACTGGCCACGAGTACTTATAGGACCAGCATCATACCCAGTCTGTGTGCTGAGGCTGGTGAACTGCCACTAACTATCCGACGGCAGTTCCCCGTGGTGCGTCAAACATGTAAATTGCGCGCATCGCCGAATACATTGGTACACCATTCTGTTGACCCCTGTGGAAAGCCTTTTCTCCAATCGTCCGCAAGCAGCTAGGCCGTTTGGGTACCGTGTGTGGCATGTGCTACAGTACAACACCAAATAAAAGGTTTTAAGAGTCTGCCGTCCGGGTTACTGCAGAGGCTCCGAATTAGTTTTAGATTTAGTGCAGTACAGTAGAGGTTGCACTCCTGTATTTGTTTTTAATACATTGTTTAAGGACATTTTAAGTGAGCACCACAACTTTACAGCCGTCTTTACGGTTGGGTCGAAATAGGTGTATTCCGTTGGTTACTCTGTTGTTTTTCTGATCGTGTCCTCAAGATCCGACTGCCTCAAGGCTTTGGTGACTTCGATGCGGAAATTTACGCGATCTTGCGGGCGCTGTTGGAGATGAGGCGTGATTCAAGTACCAAATAGCTTGTCAGTTTCGATTCCCTGAGTATCCTTCACTCTCTACAACGCTTGGACCCAGCAGGTAATGTTGACCAGGTTATCCAGAACAGGCTTGGGAAGGTGTCTTTCTGATGGGTTCCAGGGCACATGGGTATGGCGGAAATGCTGAGGAAAAAAAGGTTGTTGCTCTCTCGGTTAAAAAGAGAACGTTCAAATCACGGCAGGCAACGGTTATTAGAAATTCGTGCATTAGTGGAAAGTTCTGTGAGCGAGGCATACAACGACTACCACCGTCACACCTTAGCACCTTAGCAAACTATCTGGTAGAGAAACCTTCAAAATTCTGGCCTTACCTAGAATCGCTAAGCGGGTCTAAGGCTGTAATTCAGTCCCTTGTTGACCCGCTTCGTGTGGCAGTTGAAGATGCCAACCGAAGCTGAAGTTTTAAATTTCGAGTTCAGTAAATCTCTCACCCTAGAGAATCATACAAACATACCATTATCTGACCATCGTCCGTTATGGACGAGATGGTGATAAGCATCCCTCGGTAGAGAAATTACTGAAAGGTCCGCATTGAATCACAGTTAGATTTTACAAAGAGTACTCTACGGCATTGGCCCCTTACCTAGCCTGAAAAAAAAATGGCTCTGAACACTATGGGACTTAACGTCTGAGGTCATCAGTCCCCTAGAACATAGAACTACTTAAACCTAACTAACCTAAGGACATCACACACATCCATGCCCGAGGCAGGATTTGAACCTGCGAACGTGGCAGTCGCGCGGTTCCGGAATGAAGCACCTAGAACCGCTAGGCCACCGCGGCCGGCTACGTAGCCTGCATTTATCACCAATTTCTCGCCCAGCACAAAGTTACAAGCGACTGGATAAAGCACAGGTGACTCCAGTGTATCCGAAGGGTAAGAGAGCGGACCCGCAAAATTACAGATGAGAATCCCTAAGTTCTGTTTACTGCAGAATCCTTGAACATATTCTCAGTTCGAATATAATAAACTTTCATGAGGCTGAGGAGTTTATGTGCACGAAACAGCATGCTTTTAGAAAGTCTCACTCGTGTGAAAATCGGTTTGCCCTTTTGTGACATGAATTGAACTATGGATGAAGGGCAACAGGCTGATTTCATATTTTTAGATTTCCGGAAAGCATGTGACACTGCCCCATTGCAGACTGTTAACAAGGTTACGAGCATATGTAATATATTCACAGATATGTGAGTGGCTCGAAGACTTCTTAAACAATAGAACCCAGTATGCTGTCCTCGACGGTGAGTGTTCATCAGAGACAAGGTATCGTTAGGAGCGCCCCAGGGAAATGTGATAGGACTGGCGTTGTTCTCTATTTGCATAAATGATTTGGCGGACAGGGTGGGCGGTAATCAACGATTGTTTGCTGATGATGGCGTGGTGTACGGTAAGGTCAGAGTTGAGTAACTGTACGACGATACGACTTACACAAAATTTCGAGTTAGTGTGATGAAAGGCAGCTAACCAGAAATGTGAAAAAAATGCAAGTTAATGCGGATGAGTAGGAAGGTCAAAGCTATAATGTTCGGATACAATATTACTAATGTCCTGCGTGACACAGTCAAGTCGTTTATATATTTGGGAACAAAGTCGCGAAACGATGGAACGAGGATGTGAGAAATGTGGTAGGAAAGGCGGATAGTCGACTTCGGCTTGTTGCGAGAATTTTAAGAAAGAGTGGTTCACGTGTAAAGGAGACCGCATATAGGACGCTGATGTGACCTATTCTTGAGTACTGCTCCAGTGTTTGGGGTCCGTACCAGGTCGGATTGAAGGAAGACATCGAAGCAATTCAGAGACGGGCTGCTAGATTTCTTACCGGTAGGTTCGAGCAACACGTATGTGTTACGGGGATGCTTCGGGAACTGAAAAAGGAATCCCTGGCGGGAAACACTATTAAGAAAATGTAAAGAACCGGCATTTGAAGCTGACTGCAGAACGATTCTTTTGCCGCCAACATAAATCGCACGTAAGGATCACGAAGATGTGATGCGAGAAATTAGAATTCATACGGAGGCACATAGGCAGTCGTTTTTGCCTGGCTCTGTTTGAGAGAGGAATAGGAAGGGAAATGAGGAGTAGTGGTATAAGGTACCCTGCGCGACGCACCTTACGGTGACCTGCGGAGTATCTGTGTAGATGTAGATGTAGAAGTTAACGGCTATGTCCTGTATTAACAGACTTCTGGGACGAGAACTGGTTTGCTGTGCTAGTCTCCTTCTTATGCTTTCCTTGCTTCGTCCATCACCCAGCAGTTTGCTGTCCCCAACATTGATGTACAATTATTTCTTGTGATTTATGCCCTTTGATGATAACACACTTTAACATAGATTTTTCCTAGAATGAATCGCTTATGATTTCTTAACTGTAAACTATTATGAACTTGATGTTATAGGGGCGGATTTACTTTTTTCTATCGATACACGTTCGAAAGCCATGTAAACAAAGAAATAGATTTTGGTGCTTCAGATCATCGGTATATAGCTCTTCAATTAAAAGGAAATACAAACACAATGACTCGCAGTAACAAAGCATCTGGAACCCACAGACGCCAGCGTTAATGTATCTACATACAAATGAGAAGCAGTATGTACGTAAGGTTCACAGAATACATTCTCGTTCTCACGACTCATCGCGGAGAAATAGTGTGTTTGCTCCAGTACGAGCTCACAATCTGCCCTCTTCACATTTCGCTAATAGCGAGTTTATGACTGAAAATGTATACTCGGTAAGATTGGAATATCAGCAATATAAAAGGAAAGAAACAACAGAAGACCTGTAAGTAGGGCAAGTAAGTGCGATCACTTATTTATTTCTCATTAGTGACCTGCTCAGGACCGTGAACCCATTACGGTGTATCTACACAAAGGAGCAGAGAAACGCAGTCTGACGTATTACATGATTGTGTCTCTTTCAGTGTTATTTTGAGACAGTGTCCTCTGTTGCAAAAATATGCTGCTGACCGATACTACTGAAAGACAAGGAGGAGCTGAAAATAAGGAAATTTTAATTATTACACATATACAGTATAGTAGCGAGAATGCATAAATTTGTAGCTGATTGTGGATTGTACAAGTTGCAGATTTCTGTAAAGAGAGCGGCCTCTATTGCCAGCAGCAGCGCTGTCTCCATCCTGGCTCAGGACCCATCAGAACTGAGCCTGGATGATGAATTGATGGATTGTTGGGGTGTGCAAAAGCTCGGTGGTGAGATTATCGATGCCCTTACAAATATTAAAAGAAACAAATATGGCTAAAAGAGCTAAAAACTTCGGCACACTGAGTCACTCACTGACTCCTACCTCACTCGTGTTGCCCTACACAATCATTCAATATCACACGTCGTGGAACAAAGGACAAGTAGTCAGAGGTGGCGCATCTGGAATGAAAACAGAAGCAAACCGACAGAGGAGCTAAAGCAACGCCACCGGAATTTTTGAACAGAGTATTCGCTATTACTACCTGAAATTAATTAAGGAACTCAATTAAAGGTCCTCCTGTCTAATCCCTTGTCCCAAGCTCTTATTCTCCTGTAACCTTTTTTTTTTTACTCCTTCCCCTACAACTGCATTCCAATCCCCTATGACTATTAGATTCTCATTACCATTAACGTATTGTATTACCCTTTAAATATACTCATATACTTTCTCTATCCCTTCATCTTCAGCTTGCGACTTCGGCGTGTATACCTGAACTATCATTGTCTGTATTGGTTTGCTGTTGATTCTGATAAGAACAACCCTATTCACAACGAATCGTACTCCTGTTGTACCATTTTCTGGTACTGCTGATATTTGCCTATACTCACCAGAAATCCTTGTCTTCTATCCATTTCGCTTCACTGACCTCTTATAAATCCAGACTGAGCCTTTGCATTTCCCGTTTCAGATTTTCTAGCACCTCTACCACGTTGAAACTTCTGACATTCTACGCCCCAACTCGTAGAAAGTTGTGCTTTCGCTGATCATTCAATATTCTTCTCGTGGTTACCTTCCCTTGGGCAGACCAATCCCCGGAGGGCCGAATGGGGAACTATTTCGAAATCTTTCTGCCAATGAGAGATCATTATGACACTTTCTCAATTACAGGCCACATGTCCCGTGGATACACGTTTTCTGTCTTTAATGCAGGGTTTCCATTGCTTTCCGCATCCTCATGCCTTTGATCACTGCTGATTCTTCCGTCTCTAAGGGCAGTTTCCAACTCCAAGGAGAAGGGAGTGTCCTGAACCTCTGTCTGCTCCTCCGCCCTCTTTGACGAGACCGTTGTCACGATGAGTGTGACTTCTTATGCCTCCAATGCTTTCATAATCAATTTTAATGCCATTCTCGAACATCTCTTTTATTTGCCTTATTGTTCTTCGATGTGTAGACTGAACAGCGGGGTTGAAAGACTGCATCTGTGACTTACACCAATTCTAATCTAGTACTTCGCTCATAGTCTTGCTGTCTTATTGTTCCCTCTTGGTCCTTGTAAATATTGTATATCACCCGTCTTTCCCTATAGTTTAATCCCATTTTTTCACAGTTTCGAACATCTTGCCACATTCTATGTTAATGAACTTTCCTAGGTCGACCTATCGAATGTGATGTCTTAATTTTTCTTCAGCCTTGCTTCCATTTTTAAGCACAACATCAGGATAGACCCTCTGGTGGCTTTACTTCTCCGAAAGCCAAACTGATCGTTAGCTACTTGGTTTTCTTTTCCACTGTTCTGTATATTATCCGAGTGAAGATCTTGGCTGCATGAGCCGTTAAGCTGACTCTGCGATATTTCTCGCACCTATCTGCCCTTGCAGTCTTCAGATCGGTGTGGGCGATATTTTCCCCGAAAGTCCGATGGTACCTCGCCAGTCTCATAGATTCTTCACACCAACTTGATAGTCGTTTTGTTGTCACTTCACTAGAAGATTTAAGAAATTCCGATGGAATATGACCCATACCTTCTGCCTTATTTGATCTCAGATTTTTTCTAAGATCTTCTGAATTCTGGCTCTAATACCGGATTCTCTATGTCTTCCATATTAACTCCAATTTCTTCTCCCGTTATGTATTCGGACAAGTCCTCCCCTTCATAGAAGCCTTCTACATACGCTTTCCATCTATTCGCTTTCTGCATTTAACACTGGAATTCCCATTGCACTCTTAATATTACCATCGTCAAATTCTCTTTCACACAAAGTTGTTTTGAATTTACTAAATGTTGAGTCAGCCCTCCCCACGATCACATATTTTTCCATTTCTTCACATATTTCCATCATCAATTTCGCCATTGCTGCCGTGAACTTGCTATTTATTTCATTCCTATGGAGTTTTATTGGTGTATTTTCGTTTTCCCTCAACATTTCTGTTCTTCGTTCTTTCGTCGATCAAGTGAAATATTTCTTCTCTCACCAAAGTTTTTTTTTATCATTTATCTTCCTTATAAGTATGTTTGACTGTCTAACATTTGTAATTGCCGTTTTTAGAGATGGCCTCTTCTCTTACAGTCAACAGCTGACTCTGGTACTCCTTATCGCAGTATTCACCTTTCTGCGGACTTGAAACGCGTCCCATCACTCGTCAGTAGTTCAACATCCCACTTCGTTCCACATTGGTTCTTCCAGATGATTTTTTTTAAAGTCCAGTTACTCTTCAATATTATTAAATTTACGTTTGAGTCTATATTTGCTCCTGTGTACAATTGAATATGTGATTTCGCAATCTCTATCAGACCATGATGTTACACAGCAGGCATCTTCCCGCTATTGGTAAACATTTTTGGAATACAGTGATCAATAGATTATTATATTTTGACTAAAGTTCAGTCTTGATCACACTATTTATGTTTCAATTGATCAGTTGACCTCGTAGCAGCTGAGGAGAGCTCCGCCTACCATCCTAAGGGAGCCATGGGTCTGATGATGGTTATGTAAAAATAACCGAAACCGGTTACCTACGTCATTGAAACATAAATAGTGTGATCAAGACTGAACTTTAGTCAAAAAAAAAAAAATCTTCCCGCTTCTCCAGGTATTTTCTAAGTATATCTCGTTCTCTTGTCTTTCTTGAATAAAGCATTCGCTGTCACCATCTGACATTTATTGCCGAACTCAAGTAGTCATTCTCCTCTCTTGTTTTTGCTGCCAAGCCCATACTCTACCGTAATCCCTTCTTCTATTCCTCCCGGTGTAATGGTGTATCAGTCTCCCATGATTATCGGATATCGATCTCCATTTACGTACTGAGTTACCCGTTCTCTGTCTTCAATATGCCTTTTCTGTCTCTTCATATTTTGCGTGTGACGTTGGACGTGTGTACCCGGACTTTTGTTGTCGGCGATGATTTGCTGTCGAATCAGATTAGAACAACTCTATCTCTGAACAGTTCACAGCCCTATTTCCCTGTTCATAATCTATCCTACTCCTATTATACAATTCCCTGCTGCTGTTGATATTACATCATATTCGTCTGACCAGAAATTCTGCTATTCTTCCCAATTTCACTTCACTTACCGTCACGATATCCAGACTGGGCCCTTGCAGTTCCATTTTCAGATTTGCTAGTTTTCCTGCTACATTCAAATCTCTGACAGTCCAAGTTCAGGCTCGTAGAACGTTCCACTTCCGTTTATTATGCAGTCTTTTTCTCATGGTTGCCTCCTTTTTGTCACTCTTCTCTCACTCTCCTCCCAATGGTCCAAACTGGCGACTATTCTGGTATCTTTTCCCATGGAGAGATCATTATGATAATGCATTCGTACGCCATTTATCATTGCTGATTATTCGATCTTTTAGGGGCAGTTTCCCACTCCAATCGTAAGAGAGCGCTTTCAACCTCTGTCAGCTCTCTCATCCTCTTTGACAAGGCTAGTACCACAACTATGGTGACTTCTTATACCGGAAATTTTCGGCCGCCACTGCTAATGATTTTTATTTAAAATTTAAGTAGTGTCTTTGTTCTAACCCGGGACCCAAGCCGCTCTGATTGCTAATCAAAGACGCTACCCCTTGACAGCGGGTGAAGTGTCGACAATGGTAGCCCACCTGAAAGTCAGTTGCACTTTGGGTATCACTGAACTCTCCATATGGATAACTGTCTAGCTGAAACAAGCCCATTTTCTAATTCGACGTATGTGATGTGCCTTTAGAATTCTGCTCAGCCGGGCGAACAATATTAAAATAAGGTCGTATGGGGTATTTTAGATCCAGCAAGACGTTGACTATGGATCTCCTCAACTCATCGAGCTGTGATAATGTCCACAGAGTTTGTACGATGAAAATGTACTGATTCGAAGATTATGAATGTTTGACCTGTAATTATCTACAACATGTTGTAGTCGTGGGATCCAGTAAATAGGGTGCAGAAATATCGCCGAAAGATGATCTGCAGTGTTTATAGGCTACGATTATGTCGCTGTCGGATTTAGTATTTTGTAGACGTCCCACTTATTTCTCAAGGCATAACACGAACTTTTCGCAATTAGTTAGTATTCGCACGCAATTTCTGAATAATAATTGCACAGCCTAATTTGTTTTTATATGCAGAATGCATATGAGATCATTTCTGTATGGTTACGATAAATTGTCCAAATGGTTCAAATGGCTCTGAGCACTATGGGACTTAACATCTGAGGTCATCAGTCCCCTTGACTTAGAACTACATAAACCTAACTAACCTAAGGACATCATACACATCCATGCCCGAGGCAAGATTCGAACCTGCGACCATAGCAGCAGTGCGGTTCCGGACAAATGTTGAGTGATCGCTGCGAACGACACGGAGGTGCAGAGTGTTCACGTGAGACTGTGTTATCAGCAACTGACGTGGTGTGAAGTGGCCCCATTGTGTGTATCTATACAGGGTGGCTTATTGCACAGTCTACAAACTCTAAAGGATTGATCAATGAGAGGATACAGAACAAAAAGTTCTAATGAACTTAGGTCCGGAAAAGCATGAGATCATTTCTGTATGGTTACGATAAATTGTCCAAATGGTTCAAATGGCTCTGAGCACTATGGGACTTAACATCTGAGGTCATCAGTCCCCTGGAACTTTGAACTACATAAACCTAACTAACCTAAGGAAATCACCCACCCCATGTCCGAGGCACAATTCGAACCTGCGACCGTAGCGGTCGCGCGGTTCCAGACTGAAGCTTCTAGAACCGCTCGGCCACACTGGCCGGCGCTAAATTGTTAATCATTGGCAGGTTCTAAGCCATGACTCCAATAACGTCCATACAATGACGTGTCTACTGGCTTTACGTTTCATTATTCCGAAGGTAGTGTAACTGAAGGGCATGTTAACTTTACGAAATTGTGACTATTTACGTAGCTGACTGTTTTGAAGTTCGCTCCGTTGTCGCCTCTTCGAAGTTACGATAATGTCCACAGATACTGCTTGTACGAAGAAAATGTAGTGATTCGAGGGTTATGTTTAATCTGTCTTTACTTACGAAATAAAAATGTCTACACTTTCAACTCAAAATACCAACTAAAGATGTCTGCTTTCCACAGCATCGCAAACACGACTTTACTCCGCCACATAACACTTCCCGCCAGGTGCGAGCAAAAAGAGAAAGGACAAAGATGACATCTGAGGCGAAGACGTTTAAATGATCTACGTCACTGACAAAGATATTGTTTGGATTACCGGACATGTATTTAGCAAAGCTCAGTGGTAATAAATTTACATGTCTTTATGTTAAAACTTCAAAATTATCCTAATCACATAAAATATAAACAGAAGTGTGTAGATTACATTTTTGTCAACATATACTACTGGCCATTAAAATTGCTACACCAAGAAGAAATGCAGATGATAAACGGGTATTCATTGGACAAATATATTGTACTACAACTGACATGTGATTACATTTTCACGCAGTTTCGGGGCTTAGATCCTGAGAAATCAGTACCCATAACAACCACCTCTGTCCGTAATAACAGCCTTGATAATCCTGGGCATTGAGTCACACAGAGCTTGGATGGCGTGTACAGGTACAGTTGCCCATGCAGCTTCAACACAATACCACAGTTCGTCAAGAGTAGTGACTGGCGTATTGTGACAAGCCAGTTGCTCGGCCACCATGGACCAGACGTTTTCAATTGGTGAGAGATCTAGAGAATGTGCTGACCAGGGCAGCAGTCGAACATTTTCTGTATCCAGGATGACCCGTACAGTACCTGCAACATGTGGTCGTGTATTATCCTGTTGAAATGTAGAGTTTCGCATGGATCGAATGAAGGGTAGAGCCACGGGACGTAACAAATCTGAAATGTAACGTCCACTGTTGAAAATGCCGTCAATGCGAACAAGAGTTGACCGAGACGTGTAACCAATGGCACCCCCTACCATCACGCCGGGTGATACGCCAGTATGGCAATGACGAATACACCCTACCAACGTGCGTTCACCGCGATGTCGCCAAACACGGATGCGACCATCATGATGCTGTAAACAGAACCTGGATTCATCCGAAAAAAATGACGTTTTGCCATTCGTGCACCCAGGTTCGTCGTCGAGTACACCATCGCAGGCGATCCCGTCTGTGAAGCAGCGTCAAGGGGACCGAGCTGATAGTCCATGCTGCTGCAAACGTCGTCGAACTGTTCGTGCACATGGTTGTTGTCTTGCAACCGTCCCCATCCACTCAGGGATCGAGACGTGGCTGCACGATCCGTTACAGCCATGCGGATAAGATGCCTGTCATCTCGACTGCTAGTGATACGAGGCCGTTGGGATCCAGCACGGAGTTCCGTATTACCATCCTGAACCCACCGATTCCATATTCCGCTAACAGTCATTGGATCTCGACCATCGCGAGCAGCAGTGTCGCGATACGATAAATCGCAATCGCGATAAGCTACAATCCGACCTTTATCAAAGTCGGAAACGTGATGATACGCATTTCTCCTCCGTACACGGGGCAGCACAACAACGTTTCACCAGGAAACGCCGGGCAATTGCTGTTTGTGTATGAGAAATCGGTTGGAAACTTTCCTCGTGTCAGCACGTTGTAGGTGTCGCCACCGGCGCCAACCTTGTTTGAATGCTCTGAAAAGCTAATCATTTCCATATCACAGCATCTTACTTCCTGTCGGTTAAATTTCGCATCTGTAGCACGTATCTTCGTGGTGTAGCAATTTTAATGCCCAGTAGTTTGGTTTTATATGAAATGTAAATGAAAATTGCGATATGCATCGGTATCGAAGGGTCCAAAATATGTGTCAGGCACGATTACAACACATTGTCTAAGCACGCAGTGTACCTGACGCAAATTTTATGCTTCTTGCTTCACGGTGTTGCAGTTTTTACTGCCAGTTGTTTACAAGGATACAAGTGTAATGCGCTCGGCACCGCATATCGGAGTAAGCGTCGCTGAAAGGGTGAAGACGAGTGCGCCAGACGGTCGACGGAGAGAGACGGAAAGGCCTGGCTGCTGGGTTGTGTTTCAACACTAGAGACAGCCGGTCTGAGGGCGGCAGCGTGCGGGTTCCCTGAGGCCGACGGAGTGGCGTAACTCAACCTGGCACCAGTGTCCGCAGGGCATCGGAACCCGAAGCGATGCGCCTAGCTGCCCGCTCCACGCGACACTGCGGCTACCCAGACTCGTCACGGGCCACTAGAGGACGCGCTGTCCACAGGCGACCCTGTAAGGCGCGCAGCAGCGAGATCCCGTATTGACTAGCAGCTCCAAACCGATACGAGACTCGTCATTCCCCAACAGAAACAGACGTTAGCCAGTGCCACAATAGGTAGTACTGAGGTTGTAAGTGATAAACTCTGGTAAAAGTATCGGCAAACATCTTTTTAGTACACTCCTGGAAATGGAAAAAAGAACACATTGACACCGGTGTGTCAGACCCACCATACTTGCTCCGGACACTGCGAGAGGGCTGTACTAGCAATGATCACACGCACGACACAGCGGACACACCAGGAACCGCGGTGTTGGCCGTCGAATGGCGCTAGCTGCGCAGCATTTGTGCACCGCCGCCGTCAGTGTCAGCCAGTTTGCCGTGGCATACGGAGCTCCATCGCAGTCTTTAACACTGGTAGCATGCCGCGACAGCGTGGACGTGAACCGTATGTGCAGTTGACGGACTTTGAGCGAGGGCGTATAGTGGGCATGCGGGAGGCCGGGTGGACGTACCGTCGAATTGCTCAACACGTGGGGCGTGAGGTCTCCACAGTACATCGATGTTGTCGCCAGTGGTCGGCGGAAGGTGCACGTGCCCGTCGACCTAGGACCGGACCGCAGCGACTCACGGATGCACGCCAAGACCGTAGGGTCCTACGCAGTGCCGTAGGGGACCGCACCGCCACTTCCCAGCAAATTAGGGACACTGTTGCTCCTGGGGTATCGGCGAGGACCATTCGCAACCGTCTCCATGAAGCTGGGCTACGGTCCCGCACACCGTTAGGCCGTCTTCCGCTCACGCCCCAACATCGTGCAGCCCGCCTCCAGTGGTGTCGCGACAGGCGTGAATGGAGGGACGAATGGAGACGCGTCGTCTTCAGCGATGAGAGTCGCTTCTGCCTTGGTGCCAATGATGGTCGTATGCGTGTTTGGCGCCGTGCAGGTGAGCGCCACAATCAGGACTGCATACGACCGAGGCACACAGGGCCAACACCCGGCATCATGGTGTGGGGAGCGATCTCCTACACTGGCCGTACACCACTGGTGATCGTCGAGGGGACACTGAATAGTGCACGGTACATCCAAACCGTCATCGAACCCATCGTTCTACCATTCCTAGACCGGCAAGGGAACTTGCTGTTCCAACAGGACAATGCACGTCCGCATGTATCCCGTGCCACCCAACGTGCTCTAGCAGGTGTAAGTCAACTACCCTGGCCAGCAAGATCTCCGGATCTGTCCCCCATTGAGCATGTTTGGGACTGGATGAAGCGTCATCTCACGCGGTCTGCACGTCCAGCACGAACGCTGGTCCAACTGAGGTGCCAGGTGGAAATGGCATGGCAAGCCGTTCCACAGGACTACATCCAGCATCTCTACGATCGTCTCCATGGGAGAATAGCAGCCTGCATTGCTGCGAAAGGTGGATATACACTATACTAGTGCTGACATTGTGCATGCTCTGTTGCCTGTGTCTATGTGCCTGTGGTTCTGTCAGTGTGATCATGTGATGTATCTGACCCCAGGAATGTGTCAATAAAGTTTCCCCTTCCTGGGACAATGAATTCACGGTGTTCTTATTTCAATTTCCAGGAGTGTATTTTGTTTCTTTTTATCAAATGGCACATTAGTACGAAAACTATTGCACAATTAGCTTCAGGGCTCACACGTTCAAGTATCTGGCCAGAATCATACACAGAAAAATGGAAGGGCCGGCCGGTGTGGCCGAGCGGTTCTAGGTGCTTCAGTCTCGAACTGCGCGACCGATACGGTCGCAGGTTCGAATCCTGACTCAGGCATAGATGTGTGTGATGTCTTTAGGTTAGTTAGGTTTAAGTACTTCTAAGTTCTAAGGGACTGAGGACCTCAGGCGTTAAGTTCCATAGTGCTCAGAGCCATTTGAACCATTTGGAAAATGGAAGGGAAACTTCAGGATCTGTTAGATGACGATGGCTTTCGAAAAGTAAGGATAGTTCTGACGATGCGATCCATAACGGAAGCAAGACTATGATAATGAAGACAAGTTCATAGAATTTTCTGACCTGAAATTGAGTTCGAAAATGAAAAATGGCGCAACATTTTCGAACTTCTGAGAAAAGTAGGATTAAGTTATAGGGAAACAGAGACAGTATACAGGTGGCGATCAAATCGTTTCCGTTCGAGGGCATTGCTGTTGCGTATACACAACGAAGAGCGACTCCGACGCGGGTATATAAAGACCGACACGTAGGCAAGAAATTAGTGCGGCAAACGTGTCTTTGCGATACGTGTGGGGTAATTGCGGAAACGTGAAGTATTACGACTCTATTGCAAAATGCGTCCAAACAGGACTCACGTGTTGCTATTCTTTGCCGGCCGGTGTGGCCGAGCGGTTCTAGGCGCTTCAGTCTGGAACCGCGCGACCGCTACGGTCGCAGCTTCGAATCCTGCCATGCACATGGATGTGCGTGATGTCCTTAGTTAGGTTTAAGTAGTTCTAAGTTCTACGGAACTGATGACCGCAGATGTTAAGTCCCATAGTGCTCAAGCCATTTGAACCATTTGTTATTCTTTTCCTGGTCACCGAAGGACAAGCACCGGTAGGCATCCGTTCGAGAATGAAAAGTGTATGTGGGGCAGAATGTCTGTCGAAAACCACCGTTGTTAACAACGGCTGCCGCTGGTTTGTAATAACGCACGTCCCATTATCACAAAAATGTCGTAGTGCAGACGTTACAGAAACTGTAGCTGGAGATACCTAACAGTCTCGATCTCTTCCCATGCAATTATCACGTCTTCCTTCCTTTATGAAATGCCTTGATGTGTCGACATTTCCAGTCGCCGCCCGCTGTGGCCGATCGATTCTAGGGGCTTCAGTCCGTAATCGCGCTGCTGCTACAGTTGCAGGTTCGAATCCTGCCTCGGGCGTGGATGTGTGTGATGTCGTTACGTTACTTAGGTTTAAGTAGTTCTAAGTCTAGCGGACTGATGACCTCTTATGTTAAGTCCCATAATGCATAGAGCCATTTCAACCATTTTTGATTCCAGTAGGACTAGGTGGTACGTCTGGACGTTACGGAATTCTTCGGACCCGGTGTTCTACGAGACGGGTATCTTCAACCTGATGGTGAGAAGATTGCCACAGTGCTCACGGCAATTCTGACTGATTGGCATACCGATTCTGGACCGCCCATTATGCAGTGTAAGTTCCAAGATGGACCAGTCAGATCGGAAGATAAAGAACAAAGTGCTCAAAGTTAGCGATGTGATTCTCAACCCTGCTGTTCAATCTAAACGCCGAAGGAGCAATATCAGAAATGGAAGAAACTTTCAGCAGTGATATTACAATTATAGATGAAAGGATATCGATGATGAGACTCGCTGATGACATTGCTATCCTCAGAGAAAGTGAAGGTGTCTGTTGAAGGAATTAACAGTCTAATGAGAGAGAATAAACCGAAGAAATACGTTAGTCATGAGGAGTAATAGAAATGAAATTAGAGACATACTTCATAACAATATTGGAGACCACGAATTAGACGGAATTAATAAATTCTCCTTAGAAGCAAAGTAAAACATGGCGGACGAAGCAAGGAGGACATAAAAAGCGGAATAGCAAAATGGTAATTCCTGGCCAAGAGTCATTTGCTAGTCTTAATTTTCGAGAATCTACATTTGGACCACTGGATCATGCAACTGAATCATCGACTGTAGGAAACCTATGAAATAAGCGAATCGAGATGTTTGAGATGTGGTAATATAGAAGGATGTTGAAAATTAAACCAAACTAGAAACTAAACTCCGCCCGAACTGTCCATGAAGGCCCAATGGTACGGACCGGACGCCGTGTCCTCCTAAACGCACAGTCGTCACTGGATGCGGATATGGAGGGGCACGTGGTAAGCACACCGCCCTCCCAGCCGTATATCAGTTTACGAGACCGGAGCCGCTACTTCCCAAACAAGTAGCTGCTCAGTTTGGCCCGAAAGGACTGAGCGCACCCCGCTTGCCAGCAACACTCGGCAGACTGGGTGGTCACCCATCCTGATGCCAGTCCACCCAGACAGCACTTAATTTCGGTGGTCTGAAGCGAACTGGTGTTTCCCTTGCGGTAAGGCCGTTGGCACGTTGAAAATTACGTGCACTAATAAGATAAAAAATGAAGGAGTTCACCACACAATCGACGAGGAAAGGAATGTATGTAAAATACTGAGAAGGATAAGGGACGGGATGGTAGCACATGTGTTAAGATGTCAAGGAGTAACTTCCGTGATAACACAGAGCACAGAAGAGTATGAAAGCTGTAGCCATCAGTCAACGTTTTGGACTTAACAAGCAACGGCTATAACAGTTGAATAAGTTGGTACCAATAAATTGCTATCGTCCATCTACAAGAAGAAGTAGCTATGGAAATCATCTTCGAAGCCTGTTTCCCAGGTCCACCAGGCGTTCGCCATACGTAGTACGAGACTGTTTCCAGCATATAGTCGCCGTGTCTGAGTGGTTTTTCGCTCTATTACTGTTGCTGGCAATAGGGAAACTCTGCTCGAGAATCAACCAAAAATCTGAAACTTGTGTTGCCATCAATTACGAACAGACAGCCTCCTTGCCAAGTGGGATATCTACGAGATTTCCTTCTGATCGTTAGTGGATGGTTGAGAAACAAATGAAGATGGCCCAACACAGAGATATCGATTTGGCAGCTCCTGAAAGTGGGTCGTTAGTTCTGAAAGCTGCTTTTCCAGATGGGGAAGCTTGTCATCTTGAGGTGATGGTGAAACAGTTTAAGCATTAAATATGAACTGACTGGGCATCGTAGTCTGTAACATTTTGTCACCAATAAAAGCCATTACATCGAGACATACATAATGAGTAGCTGCTGGCACAGAACATACATTGGTACGTGGTTGTTGAAGAAATACAGTTTTCAGCACATTACTGGTGCATTAAGTTCCAATAAGAGCACGCATCACTCTGAGGAAAGTAAAAGGTTTTGATAGTAAATGAAAAGCACCAGTTTGCTTTTGTTCTTCAATATTACTTTTATTGTAAACCGGTTTTTGCCTTACAAGGCCATCTTCAGACATTTACAATAAAAGTAATATTGTAGAACAAAAGCAAACTGGTTCTTCTCATTTATTATAATGTTGTTCTATCAAGAACCGACGGAAGATTCTGTTAATATAAAAGGTTTTCTGTATCCTAGTTCTATTTCTGATAGTAATTCTCTTACATTGAGTGACTCTGATCCTTCAGCAATGAGATAAGGTGCATTGTTGAGCTCGTAGTGTGGGGCGGCGATTAACTTGTAAAAATAAAATCTAATTGCTGTATAAATACTTGCATGTTGAATCAGTTTCTGGCTTTTAGAATGTTATTAATGCTGTCTTTCGCCGTTCTCAACACTGGCTCTCTATTTACTTTTTAGCACCCAGAAAGTGATTTAACAAAACGTGGAGCCAGTAATTAGAGATCCTAGTGCCCACTTCATCTGAGAATACCATTATAGCTGCAGCTTATAGCTCTGAGGAATTAGGAGATTGTCCAGGATTTCTAATCAAAAACGGTTTTCCAAAATAGTTGAGTATATTCTGAAATTCACTGATAAAAAAACACAAGTATCCCTACAACCTAACTAACAGAACAGTTCAGAGTCTAATGCGCTGATGCAACTATAAATGTCCGAATTAAATGTTAAAAAGAATGCTCGCCATAATTTGATGAGAGTATTTCATCAAACGCCACGCTAAATATTTGGTAGAATGTCTGTCCCGCGACGGCACGTGAAAATACGACAATACGCAAACTGAAGCTAGATAATGAAAATCATCCCAGAATTAACACTTCACTTGAAATGTTTTCATGGTTCCGCGTATCTCTAGTAACTTAATACGGCACCCGAGGCTGTTTGTAGCAGTGATACCGATGCGACGCGACTCCCGACACAGATGGCGTGTCATTCAGCGTCTGGAGAGAACTGGGGCCTTGCTTCCTCGCGCAGCGTTCTTATATATAAAGCCGCGGTGCGGACGGCTAAGGGAACGCCTGATCAAATCGGCTCTCCCGACTAGCCGCTGGGCTAGTAACGCACCACTTCAAGTTACATAATAATTTATAGCTTCTTTTGCTGATGGCCGATGAAGCTCTTAATTTAAACGTGCATTCAGCACGCAGGTAAGTATTGATAATAAAATTTTGACGTGGCTAAGTTAAATATTTTGGGCGATAGAATTAATTAAATTACACTGCACGCAGTAGATGAGCTCTGAACTGGCCCTTTTGAGATCCGCTATCGCTATAATTTTATAGGTATTCAAAAGAAACTTTTCACATCTTCATAGTCATAGCGGACCTCCAACCTATTTAAATCTAAACATCCTAGCCTTATTTATTAGCCTACTTAATCTATCTTGCTTCCTTCAGTTTTGAGATGAAAACCAGAAAATCATGAATTTCCACTAAAATCTTAATTTGTGAAATCCAAAGTACTGTTTTTATTAAATCATTATGAAAGATGAATCTAAATATAAATTTTGAAGTCTCTATCTCTTTTCTGTTGCGCCAATGATTTTTTCAGAAAAATGTCCAAATTTCGAAAATGGCTGAAGTTATCGAACTGATATTTAACACATATTAATTTAGTATTACTTCTGACATGCCAGAAAAGTTTTAGGTCATTTGCTTGATTTTTAAGGTATTCCGCAACATTTATGACGTCAGAGCTAGTTACAGCAGACTGGCTGGCACACAATGGAAACTGATGTGAATTTACTACAGCGTGAGTAGGCTGCTTCCCTACAGTAGGCTGATAATGGTTTGGATATCAATTCTGGTCATCCCAAAATGTAACGATATTTTGTTACTTCCTTGTTCATTTCTTTTATGTCCGCTAATGCGTAAACAAGCTAAGTCTGACATCAGCTGAACACTGAATAAATGCCAGTAACGATAAGTAGATAGTGCCCACTACAGGGTAGGTCTACGTAAATCAGCTGGGCATGATGGGTAATAACATCTGTGAAGCACTAAGTATCACTTGCAGCTGTTAGCACACCCCCATTGCTGTGAGCTGCTGGGATGTGACACACCTCTCACACCTCTGATGTCAATCTCTTAACTGTAACACTTCTGAGTTGCTATCGCTGTTGGGGATATGCAATCTGTCCTCCCCCCCCCCCCCCCCCCCCCAACCACTACCACCACCCGAAAAGTTGGCACATAGTACTGAAAATGTCCTAGCATGTGCCGGTGTCAGCACAGGACGTAAGAAGGGTTGGAGATGGGGAGAAGAAAAACCCTCCCTCGACGCACCCCGAACCGTGGGCTTTGGCTGGCCCCCGTTGGTGGCCTGGCAACGCACTGTGTGGGCAGCTGAGGCGGAAGAAAGTTGGCGGCAACAGGCTACCTAGGTAGTACAGGGATGAGGGAAGTTTAGGGCAGAAGAAGAGGCTACGTTTTCATAGCTTCCCAAATGATACCAGAGTGTCAGGGGTGCTGGGAGAGAACGAGAGGTACAGTTGATTGAAATCCGGTTGTATGACATGAAGATTTGTGGCAGAGGCTAGGTTGGGAACGCCGACCACAACTAAAGCCATGCGCAGAGTTGGTACTGGTGGCAGGTCAACTGGACATGCCAATCGCGATGTCAAACAACTTATCCCTACGGACTATTACTAATCCTTAAGTCTATTCCAGATGTCAGTTGAATGTGTGTGCCCAGACATATGGCTCCTAGCGTACGTGGGATTGAACACAGGACGGGAACACTCTTCCAGGATTTCAGCTGGACTGATGCCATTGACATGGAGGACTGATACAATGTGAGGAAGCCGTATAGGGCATCCTCAGTAAACGATGTGTCCAAGATCTTCTGCATCTTAGGTTTGAACGTCCTTACCATCCAATCAGCATCTGCTTTGGAGGTTGGGTAAAAGTTTTGTGGTCTGGTACTCGATGCCACTACTGTGAAAGAAGGCCTGAAACTGCGCCCATACACCTTGGGTATGGCAGAATGTGCTTACTCGCTGGAGAAAATCCTATTGTGGGCACAGACAATGGCAGGGGTGGTAGGTGGCGAGAGCTGCGTGACGTAAGTAAAGTAAGAAAAGATGCACGTCACCAACAACTACGTATATCACCGAAATGGCCCAGAAAAGTCTCCCATCGATGGCCAGGGCATGTTGATGGCGAGAAACGTTTCACAGGGGCCACCTGATTGAGGGTACGGGAAAGACCTCAGTGCATTATGCATTCAATGAGGACATTTTTTTTCGAACAATATCTTAATAAACTGTGCCTACAGTATAAGATCAACACTCTCTTTAAATTACAAATTTCTATCTTTAGCAATTTGAGCTGGGTGATGATGAGTCAGTGAATAAGTCAGCCCCTATTGTACCCACTTAGAGATCTAATTTCCAAAAACATCAAAACACAATTTTTTTATTTCTAAACGAGAAGGCAAATTCAAATTTTCATCGATTTAGATTGAAAAATGCTTTCATGATGAAATACTTTCATAAAACATTTTATCCCCTGTTTCATCCCATAAGGGCTGAATTTTCAAAAACCCAGAACACGTATGTTTCTATTCCTAACCGAGAAATGAAATACCAATTTTCATAGATGCATCTCTAAAAATTCTTGTTATTATTGAATCTTGTCATGAAAGTGGACTTTCGATGCTGTTTGCGTTTGAATAGACTATTGTCTGGTAGGATAACAGAACAAGTCGGCTCTGGCCGTACCTCCTAGTTTTAACGTTTTCTGTTATCCGAGTACTACCTTTTATTTCATATGCATATGTATCTTTTACTGAAGTGTGATATACATCACAGGCCTCCGCTACCTGAGCTGCCTGGGATGTGCCATTCCCAACCCGTTTCTTTACCATGTTTAATACTTCCTCTAAGTTTCCTGTCTGATGATTAATGTGGGCTTCAACATCCTGATGCCATTTAGGCAAATCACGTGTCAAAGTTCATTTTGTGAGTCCTAATTCATCTTTAACCGCCTGTGCAGAACTGCCCTTTTCGGACTACACTTTGGTAACATTAGGCTGTTCGGCTTTCTTTAATTCTGATACTAAAACTTCTGTAATTTGTTCTTTCTTTTTCTTTCAATATTCATCTCATTTTCTATCGTGATCAGTGGAGAGAGCCCCTACTTGTGTTACTACCTGCTTAAGGTGGATTTCAAAGTGTCTTACTCTAGTTTCAAAGTACTGAACTTTTCAGTCAGTTTCTCAACAGATTGAGGAATACGTCTAATAGTGATTTCCACGTCTGAAATCTCTGTAGTTATGGTTTCATAGATCGGCTCGCAACACGTTGGTCACTTAACTAGCAACCTCGGTTTTTAACTGCTCAGTTTAATTCCTGACCTGCTCACTTATTTGCATAACCCGATTACATTAGCTTCATAGAAGCGAAATTATTAGCCATAGATTCTTACTTTCGACTCATACTTTTTACCCTTGATAAATATTACTTACATTCTCATCCAGAGTGTTTATATTATTAGCCATGGCATACAGATCTTGTAAAATTAAAGTGATAGGATCTAATTCCGGCAAAACAGATTGAGCAACAGTCCCGCCTGTACCCAGAGAAGTAATTTCACCCGACCCAACTGTTATGTCATTTACATTTTCAGTGGCGTATTCGCCATCTCGTACCTGTTCAGACTCAATTTCTGGACTTGAAGAGGCAATCATACTGAATTGTTTTCTCGTTAGTACAATTCTAACTTGCAAAACAGTTTGTCGGAACTATTGCTGATTGCAATGCAGCTAACACGTAGCCAGATCACCGATGGTATCTGTGCGCAGCTCAGCACTGTAAAATACTTCTTTGAAAGACAATTGCAGATCACTATTGCAAGCTCCATAAGCCTATTACGAACATCCGCCTTTTTCACAATATGTGGGACAATTACATAATAAAAAATTCATATGACAAATCCTTTCAACCTACAAGCGTCAAAAAAGACTGATTCTACTACGATGCCAGAACTACTACATACTGCTGAATGAATGAAGTATTGTCTGCCATGGTGTTGTAGCCGTTAACAATGATGTCTTCGCAAATATTTGTCGGTTCAAGTTTCTCCTTTCTGATGCGTTTTACCTTTATTTCAATAGTCTTAAATAAGTCTCGTTGTCATTTTAAAATTGATTTTTCTCTGTTTCAGAAATCACAGATGAGATTAACATCACACGTATGTATAATCGGTATGAATGAAAACAGAAACAAACCGTCATGAAAGACAGTGATTTTGAAATAAAATTATTTATGAATGAATGAAATGAAGGAATGAAAATAACCTGTATTCTCCCGTCGAGGGGAAGGTGTAGCTGCTTTTAAAGACTCAAACGGCGAGCTAGTCCGTGTAAGAGGGTACTGTACTTAATGCACACTACAAATTGAATTACGCTTGATCACTTAATTGTTGTTCTAATTCTTTCCATTCCTTTCTGTTTCTGGCTGTGTTGGTCCACTATCTTTCTGCTTGTTTTCTGAATAAGTCCATTTGCGTCTTGGTCTTCCTGGGAGTCTCTTAGCGATATAGGAGTCCCATGTGGTAGCTCGTGCCGTCCATCTCTCGTCTTGCAGCCTCGCCACATGGCCGCTCCATTTCCTTTTGTTCTTCGTAGCCTGTTGTGCTATGTCTATTGTTTCTGACATCTTGTGTGTCGAGGTGTTCTATACTCTTTCAGAGAGATGCCAAGGATCTTCCTCTGCATTTTCCTTTGGCATACCTGTTGAGTGTTTCTCTCTTTGGCTTTGAGACCCCAAGTCTCACATCTATATGATAACGCAGAAAAAACGCAGATTTCGAGTGCCTCCATTTTGAGCCTCGTATTCAGGGTTCTAACAATACCAACTTTAAGGATCAAAAATCTTTCCAATCTAAGGAAACTCTTCGTTTTATTTCTTTTTCCATTTTGTTGTTAAAGGAAATTGTTTGGGCTAGGTATATTATTGTGATGCATATATTAGTTCCGTTCCGTTAAGATATATTGGGTTTTCTAATCCATTTGTCATTACTTGCGTTTTACACTTGTTCATTGTTAGTCCTGCTATCTTGCTTTGTGTGTTAAGCTCCTGGAGCATTGATTGCGGTTCTCTTGCAGTTTCGGCGAAGATAACTATGTCGTTAACCTCAAATTTGCTAGTCTCTTGCCGTTGAGGCGTATTATTTCTTTCTTATTCTATTTTAGTTTCCTGAATATGTCCTCCAGTATGTAGGTAAATAGGATCCCCTTGTCTTTTTGTGGCGGTGTTCGTAGCGACAAGCAATTCGCTGTAGAAACGGCTTACGAAGTCACCGCCACACTTTTAATAGCGGGCCGACCGGTCCGCTGGAACAGTGAACAGAAAGATGAAAGCCCAAACACTCAGATTAAATAAAAGTCGGTACTTATCTTTATTAACGAAGATACAGAGACAAGGTCGTGAACTCCGTGTCAACAGTAATCTGTCTAGTTCGAGTCGGAGCGGCTAGGTCAGCGTCGGCTGACGACAAACAACAACTCTGCTGCGATGAACACCCAACTGACTAGCAAGTACACAATTCGGTGGCGAGTACACAACTGAGCGGCGAATACAGAACTGTCCTAGCGCTCGCGACTCCAGCGCTTAAGAAGCCAGAAGCCAGCGGTGGCGCGCGCAGACTTGCGGCGATTTCCTGTATCGCTGGCGCTGCTTATGCGGACGGCGTCCGGACTTTGATGCTGCCAACCTTTTGGCAGCGGGCTCGGGTTGCATTACTGGCTAGGATATAACATGTCTAACTCCTGTTTCCACCCGGAAAGATTGGCCTGTCTTTTCGGTTTTAACTCTAGCGAAGCTGTGGTTTTGAATGTTTCTTAGTAATTGGATGCATTTTGCTTGTACTCCTTGATTCCTTAGTGCTTGAAATATGTTTGGGTGTTCGATGGTATCGAATGCTTTCCTGTAACCAATGAAAGCCAGGTACAATGCTGCACGGGGTAGTCGCGCGGTCCGAGGCGTCTTGTCACGGTCCGCGCGGCTCCCCCCGCCGGAGGTTCGAGTCCTCCCTCGGGCATGTGTGTGTGTGTGTCGTCCTTAGCGTAAATTAGATTAAATAGTGTGTAAGCTTAGGGACCGATGACCTCAGCAGTTTGGTCCCACAAGACCTTATCACAAATTTCCAAAGTTCCAGGTATATTTTGAGATGGCGATCTTCTGGTTTTTCTATTATCTGATAACTGGTTTGAATATCGTCCACTGTGCTAAATCCTTTGCGGAATCGTGCTTGTTCTGACGGCTGGTTATCGTCTGGTGTTTTTGTTAATCGTTTTATTAGTATTTTCGTGAACAGTTTATGTAGGTTAGACACCAGGCTTATGGCTCTATAGTTTTTCATGTCACCTTTCGTACCATTTTTTTTTGTGTGCAAAAGTACAATTGTACTTGTTTTCCACTGATGGGGAATGTCTTCGGTTTGTACGATTTTGTTGATCACTTCTGTGATGATTGATGTCAGAGGATCTTGGGCTTTTTTTAAGTGCTCATTGTATACGTTTTCCCCTCCAGGTGACCTTCCATTTCTCATTTCAGTGATGGTTGTTCTAACCTCACTGTATATTATAGCGGCTTTGGTTTTAGTGATGTTTGGGTCTAGATCGACAGGGTTACGACTGTGGCTTTGTTTGGTAGAGAACTTGTGTGTATTGCTTGGTAGAATTCCGTTGCTGATTTGATTATATCCTCTCTTGTGATAATATATTCTCCTGCATGATTCTTTGTTCCTAGTGTCCATTGTTTCCCGCCCTGGGCGATTATCCTCGCTTTTCTAATTGATATGTTTGTTCCTAGTATTTGTCTCGTTGTTTCTGATCGGTGCTTAGGGATACCTTTCCGTATTTCCCTTTTCGTTATTTTGTCTAGGTTTGCGTATTCTTTATTCCTGTCTGAAACATCTCTAGTTTTTAACATTATCGATTTATGGTCGATTAGCTGTATGGTACTATGACTTAATTTGCTTCGACTTTTCGTCATCTGTTCGTCTTTGCTTTAGTCTTTGTGATCTTGGTGTATGATTTCTCTAGTGCGTTATACATTTCTTGAGTGCTTTGTCATGTATTGATATTTGCTTGCTGTAGTTTCTTCTGTAGTTCTTGTTTAAATTTGTCTCTGTTCAGTTTTTCAATTTCTAGTTTGCTTTCTTTTCCTACGTTTCTTCGTTTCTTTGGAATTTTTATTTTTGCCCTCACTATTCTATGGTCCGTGCTAAGTTTTAATTGTGGGTTTACTTGGATGATCTTTATTATATTTTGTTTGCCCGTTAGAATGTAATCTATTTCGTTTTTCGTCCTGCCATCTGACGAGCTCCAAGTCCATCTTGGTTTTGATTTTTCCTGAAGAAGGTGTTGGTTATTTTGAGTTTGCATTCTTGAGCAAATTGTACTATTCTTTCTCCTCTCTTGTTCCCTGTTCCAAAGCCGTGTGGTCCGACTGCGTCTTCGTCATCGTTACTCCGGGGGCCGACTTTACTGCCGAAATATCCAATTATTTGGATTATTGGTGATTGATATGTCTCTAAGATGTCATCCAGTTTGTCTTAGAAATCTTCTAATTCTTCGACAGTACTCGTTTCTGTTGGGGCGTACATTTGTATGATTGTTATTTGATGACTTTATGCGGTAACTTCCAAAGCTGCTAGTGTTTGTGACACTTCCACTATTTCTTGTATGGATGATTTTAAGTCGCTTTTGATGATGAAGCACATTCCTCTTTGCCCTGGGGATGATCCCTTGTAATACACCAGAACACTGTTTGGTTTCTCTATGATGGCTTCCCCTGTTTTCCTTACTTCATATAGTCCTAGTACATCGAATTTTATTTATTTTAGTGCATATCCGAACTCTCCTTCTCTCTCTATGGTTCACAGAGTTTGTACGTACAATGTTTCTACTACGATTTCGTTATTATTGCTCCTTTTTAGTCTGGTGCTCTTGACCGTAGTTTCTTCTGTTGTCTGTTGTGATTATATTAGATTCTTTCCCGATGGCCTGGGTGTTTTTTCCAGTCTTCTGGGCTCTGTATCAGCGTGTTCGTTCCTTTTTTCTTCTTTGATTAGTTTAATTCCACACCCTTTCTTGTTGCTCTTCCTGTGAACCGAAAGAAGCGAAGTCGGCGTATTAATGTGTCATCAGGCCAGAAACCTGAATTTTGTGTGATTTCTAGGTCTCCAAAGGGAATTCCCACATTGAAGGCTTTTTTGTTTACTAATGTGTGTAGTTCCTCGCATTCTAAAGGTCCCGTTATTCCGTTCTGTAACAGATATTTCATCACTATTTCGTTTTTAGTCCTTTTCTTGAGATTGCCGATCTATAACCACGCTGTTTTGGCTGCTGCTTGCATGTCCTGCTCTTGTTTCGTCTCTTTTGATGTTCCTATGCTTCGTATTCTGCCTTCTTGTCTTCTTTCCCATGTCAACGTTTCCCATGGCTGTTCCGCTCGTTCATTTCCTTTGGTTTCTTCATGTTGGTACTCCTCTTCCGGTGCTTCTTGTTGTTGTTGTCCTTTCCGTCCTACTGGCGGTTCCATTTCCTCTCTATGTTCCTCTTATCCTATTTTTCTACCACCCCTGTTTTGTGTTTCGGTTCCCTTCTGTTGTGAGCACTTTTACTCTTCCATGGTTTTCCTTACTTGCTCGCTATTACATTTCCTAGATTGTCTGTGTGGAAGTCAATTACCTCTTCTAATTTTTGTGCCATCTTTTCGACCTCCGTCGATTTCTCCTTTTTCGTTTTCGTTGTTGCTTGTTTCGTTGTTGCTTGATTCTTGCTGGTTCGTGCATCTGATTGTAGATCTGTTTTCCTTTTCAACCTCCTGTATTCCAATTTTACATACACATATACAGCATAATAATCATCTGTTTTAACGGTCCTGTGAGCGGTCGCCAGTTTAACTCTTCAAACCCCGAGAAGTAAATTGACGAGTAATTGAAAAGTTTAAGCTTGCAGGTAATATTAGTATTCGTGGAATAACTGGCTTGGTTTCATATTTTCGCTATCGTGTCGACTTATGAATATCCAAAGTGTGTCAGTGTTGTTAGCACTGGCAAATCGGACCTTGCAAATCAGTTAGCAAGCAGGTTCCGTGTGGTTACTGAAATCCGTAGTTGTCTCAATGATACGGACGGAATGGCGGTCAACTAAACTTAGTCCAAGCGGATTATTTTTGTTCATACAATACAAAACGCACTCGCCTGTGCACAAAAAAGCTGTTCATAACATACAAAGGATATTATTAGTACGAAATAAAAAAAGAATTACACAATGTATGAAATCAATTTTTGTGGTTCATACGTACGTAACATATATACATAATATACATATATGTGTTAACAGTACAAGCCGGCCGGAGTGACCGTGCGGTTCTAGGCGCTACAGTCTGGAGCCGAGCGACCGATACTGTCGCAGGTTCGATTCCTGCCTTGGGCATGGATCTGTGTGATGTCCTTAGGTTAATTAGGTTTAATTAGTTCTAAGTTCTGGGCGACTGGTGACCTCAGTAGTTAAGTCGCATAGTGCTCAGAGCCATTTGTTAACAGTACAAAACCAGTACGAGGAAAGCTGAAGAAGGAAGTGACATGTGAAGGATATCAGACAAAAACCGAGTATTAATTTACAAAGACACTCTTTTCAGTCCATACATTCCTCCGAATTTCTAATATTCTAATTCTAGGATTTTATGTTTTGCTTACATAATTGCTCCTTTTCTTATATATCACTAAAAACAAAATGTTTCATTGGCAGACTATTATATTTGCTCTTAAAGACAAGAGAAAATAATTTCACTTAAAAAAAATAAAAAATACTATTATATCGCTATACATCGATACGGAACAAGTGAACGCGCTGGTGGGTCGACCCTCCAATGTGAAGCACGAAATACACTCCTGGAAATTGAAATAAGAACACCGTGAATTCATTGTCCCAGGAAGGGGAAACTTTATTGACACATTCCTGGAGTCAGATACATCACATGATCACACTGACAGAACCACAGGCACATAGACACAGGCAACAGAGCATGCACAATGTCGGCACTAGTACAGTGTATATCCACCTTTCGCAGCAATGCAGGCTGCTATTCTCCCATGGAGACGATCGTAGAGATGCTGGATGTAGTCCTGTGGAACGGCTTGCCATGCCATTTCCACCTGGCGCCTCAGTTGGACCGGCGTTCGTGCTGGACGTGCAGACCGCGTGAGACGACGCTTCATCCAGTCCCAAACATGCTCAATGGGGGACAGATCCGGAGATCTTGCTGGCCAGGGTAGCTGACTTACACCTTCTAGAGCACGTTGGGTGGCACGGGATACATGCGGACGTGCATTGTCCTGTTGGAACAGCAAGTTCCCTTGCCGGTCTAGGAATGGTAGAAGGATGGGTTCGATGACGGTTTGGATGTACCGTGCACTATTCAGTGTCCCCTCGACGATCACCAGTGGCGTACGGCCAGTGTAGGAGATCGCTCCCCACACCATGATGCCGGGTGTTGGCCCTGTGTGCCTCGGTCGTATGCAGTCCTGATTGTGGCGCTCACCTGCACGGCGCCAAACACGCATACGACCATCATTGGCACCAAGGCAGAAGCGACTCACATCGCTGAAGACGAGACGTCTCCATTCGTCCCTCCATTCACGCCTGTCGCGACACCACTGGAGGCGGGCTGCACGATGTTGGGGCGTGAGCGGAAGACGGCCTAACGGTGTGCGGGACCGTAGCCCAGCTTCATGGAGACGGTTGCGAATGGTCCTCGCCGATACCCCAGGAGCAACAGTGTCCCTAATTTGCTGGGAAGTGGCGGTGCGGACCCCTACGGCACTGCGTAGGATCCTACGGTCTTGGCGTGCATCCGTGCGTCGCTGCGGTCCGGTCCCAGGTCGGCGGGCACGTGCACCTTCCGCCGACCACTGGCGACAACATCGATGTACTGTGGAGACCTCACGCCCCACGTGTTGAGCAATTCGGCGGTACGTCCACCCGGCCTCCCGCATGCCCACTATACGCCCTCGCTCAAAGTCCGTCAACTGCACATACGGTTCACGTCCACGCTGTCACGGCATGCTACCAGTGTTAAAGACTGCGATGGAGCTCCGTATGCCACGGCAAACTGGCTGACACTGACGGCGGCGGTGCACAAATGCTGCGCAGCTAGCGCCATTCGACGGCCAACACCGCGGTTCCTGGTGTGTCCGCTGTGCCGTGCGTGTGATCATTGCTTGTACAGCCCTCTCGCAGTGTCCGGAGCAAGTATGGTGGGTCTGACACACCGGTGTCAATGTGTTCTTTTTTCCATTTCCAGGAGTGTAGGTAGACGATGCGAGGCCGAAATGAGCGTGGAATGGCGATCCAGCATTCAGGGTACTCTGTGGCCAACACTACGTGGCGTTGAGTCAGTAGTGCGAAGCGAAATAATTGAGAAAAATCGGCTGGGTCTGGTGGGAAACGTGCTCCGGCCACTGTTTTTGTGCTGCAGACGAAACTTTTTGTAGGACTGTGTTACAGGGTGAAGTTTTGGGTACCTTTGTGCACAGTGAATTGTTGTTGATGTCGGTCGTACTAAGTACTATACACAACTAACTGACAACTGTTTGCCTGGTCCCACTGCTTTGAGTGACTAGGCCCATGTGACACACCACTCACACCTCTGACGGCGTTCATCAACCGTAAGCTCTGAGTCACTATCGAACCAGGCCGCTGGCGGTAATGTTAAAATATCTGCGGTAATGAATTGAGATTCCATTTGTAAAAACTACTTTTCACATTTCTCTGTCTGAAAGGTGGTATTTTTACAGCCACATGCGATATTTCCACGTTGGGTCATTTGATTGTCGGCCTGCCACGAACTCGCGCACTTACGGCGATAAAATCAAGTTTAAATAACATTTGTAACTTTTGCTTACTGACAGTTACGTCGAGGTCAACAGTAGTGGTTCTAGTTAAAATAACTCTGTTGTTGTGACGAGAACTATAGAAGAGCAACAAAAACTACAGTGAATGCCAGTACCTTTTCATCAATAATGTTGTAGTTGATACAGTATAAGTAATTCAGTTAGTAAGAGAATGTGTATCAGTAACTTTAACAGAGTTTATATTTCACTAAATTGGTTATAGGCACAGTCTCATACTGAAATTGGAACTGAGATATAGTTCTGGTTGTGGCCGTTAGTTCAAAGAATTATTTGGGAAATGTCTTCAGATCTACAATTGTCTTTCAGCTTCAGAGGGACCCACTGAGTCTTCTGTTATTTATCCTTGCAGCGGAAGAAATTGTAAGAATATACCGCAGGGTTAGTGTAATCTTATATGCATATGCTGCCGATATTGTAATAGGCGCAGAGGACATTGCAAAGTTACAAGAAGGAAGATTGGTGTGTCGAACACGGCTTCGAAATAAATGTGGAAAAACGGAAATGGCGATACTCTGAAATGGAAGAAGAGCACCTGCATCAACCGAGATCTTCATACGGGAGAGAAAACTGAAAAGCGTTCCAGACTTCAAGTACCTAGGGGCCACGATGCAAACAACAGCAAAATGTGACAGAAATGGCAATGAAAGCAATAATGGCAATCCGTGAAACAGAATACTTTAGATCTCAGCCTAGTGACAGCAATTGCATTATTGAGAGCCAGAGTCTTTCCAACTGACGTACGGCACAGAAATTATGGAACCGCATCTTGCAATCAAAAACCTAATGACACTATAAAAAGTTAAGACGGTCTATGAAAAAACAATACGAATGTCCAAAAGTACACGATACAGACTTGTATACTTGCTGGTGAGGGAGCCCTTCCTCATTGAAGGCCTAAGGACAGACCTGATGTTACCCAGCACCAGCGCTCTCTGAAAGTCTACTAAGAACACCGATGGAAAAAAGCGAAGATATATCTCCTGAATTTTGTATCGAACATTTCGAAATGTGACACGTGATCGCTAGAATGACAGGCCATGGTTTCCACTACCTTATTTGCAACAGTACGTCATATCATGAACCAAACGCAATGTGTTAGTGCAAAATGTGTTATCAGATATGCAAACTTTACCATATAGAACTCTCCATCAAAAGGACACGGTCAATAAGTGACTATGCAAATTACAATATGTAAAATACCTAATTTCGTGTATTATTATTATCATTGTACTTTGAACCTGAATGGCTATTTCGGTGCAATAAGCTAATTACTAATTATCTTTCATGACTGCTAAACCAATATTAGTTTTAAATTGTGCTGTGCGCAAATCTAACATGTGGGTTCTCCTTTCATTCCTTCCCCCAAGTCTATGTTCACCTACTATTTCTCCTTTTCCTCACTTTCGCAATATAATTTCCAGTATTCCATCATAACTACATTTTCGTTTTCCGTAATGATCTCAATAATTTCTTTTATCTTACCATCGCACATCTTTCAATTTCTTTATCATCTGCAGAACCAGTAAGCATATAACTTGCTATTACTTCGGTAAAATTAGGAAAAAGCTCACTTCACTTCCCTGTCATTTATTTCTAGGACTATTCGAGAACTAAAGTCCGATAAGTCTCGAAATGGAAACAACACTGAAAATTTGATTATGCGTTGAACAGTTGTGTTCAGCAATGTCTCTAGTATGCCTGTCGATGGCGTCACATCACTCTTCTCAGTTTCGAACACACAGTGAGCAGGTAAAGATGCCCAGGACAATAGTATCTCCCAGCAAATGTGTGTGCCGGGTGCGAGGATTCGCCTGGTTTCAAGCAACCTAACCTAACCTAACTGTCATGCATTTCCTTCTTCATGACAATTCTCGGTCGCACACTGTAGGGGCACTGAGAAAGACCCTGCAGCGTTTCCAGTGGGAAGTGTTTGACCGCCCTCCATACAGCCCGGACTAGGCTGCCTCTGGAGTTCATCTCTGCTCTCATGAAACTCTCATTCTGAACACAACACTTTGACACAGGCAGCGAACTGCAGATCAACGTAGAGAACTGGCGGAAAGCACAGGCGGCTGCCTTCTATGAGAATAGTATTGGAAAGTTGGTACAACGCTACGAAAAATGTCTGAGTTGGAGCGGTGAGAATGTAGAGCAGTAGCAGCAAACTTTCTGCAAATAAAACATTTTTGTTTTTCACTGTGGTTTCCATTTCGCGACCTATCGGATCTTACATTCCGAATAGCCCTCGTAAGAATATGATCCGCTTCGTCCTCTAGTAGTAAGCCAACCTCAGGTAATGCACCATCTGGCTGCCGATGATGATGCTTGGGACAGCCGTGCTGACCCCAGTCGCAAAACTGCAGTTGTTCCAGCGTAGTCGTCAGCCAGATGGTGCATTATCTGAAGATGGCCTGCTACTAGACGACGAAACCCGTCATATTTTTAATAAATCACTGCTCGATGGAGACCTTTTTATCAATTTAAGCAAATAAAATCCCGCTGTTAAATCCAAGTGATGTTATCTAAAATTATGTATTTCTACTACTTCAGCGTGTGTTGGTTTTGTGTATATATTGGCTTCGATAATGCAATAACTACGCTGTTTATTTTAGCTTATCCGCATTACTACTTTGTTATTCATAATTGCACTTTCTCCTGCATTACTCTTCTTTAATTTTATGTTGGCAACCCTCTTATCACCGCACTTTACCAGCTCCAATATAAATGCAACCCATTCGTTTCATATTTGGAATTCTCTAGCCCATCTTTTAGATTAAGGGAGCTCCAACCTGTAGGAGAAGAGATTTGTTTATCTCGATGACAACATACTTGTGTGTAGTCCCAGTCCCATGATATGAATTCGGAAATGTTGAACCATCGTAGAATTTTACCAAAGACAATGCCTTTGTTATCACACCACACAATAGTAGTGTATGGGATGGAGAAAAGTAATTGTTTTCACTACCTTTGATTTGAGCCGTTCGAACTGCAAACGTAGCAATGACATGTTAAGGTTGTAAAGCCAAATGATTCCCTCACGCACCCTGTTGCTCCTGCAACCCCTGGGTAAGCTGTTTCACGTTTCCAGGAAACATGGGTTACACTGGCTTCTCCACAGACTCTCCACCGCAGTGACTGCATCTTCTGAACGGTTCTCTTTGGGATGAATAATAGTAAGAAAACTTGCTTTTAAAGTAAGAAAAGATCAGTAACTTTGAGTTACCTAGGAAGAGACGTTAGTTTTAGCGTTATGTCTCTGGCGTAGCCATGAAAGACAGAACACAAACTCGACTGGGGAAGGAAGTCGGCGATGCCATTTCAAAGGATCTATGCCGCGATTTAGCTTGAGTGTTTAGTGAACTTACGGAAAAACTCAATGAGAATATCCGGAAGGAGATTCGAACCTCAGTCCTCCCGACTATGGGTTCAGTACCGTAACACTTGGTCACTTTTATTGACATCAAAGAAACTCGCAAATATAGTAGGCTCTTTTTTTCTAATGACTGCAGCTAGCTTATTTTTACCTGTTTTCGTATTTGGTGTGTAGTCGAGCAATGCCCTTGTTATATCGGATGCTTTTATGAACCAATACTACCATACTCTATCTGTTTCCATATCCGCGCTTGGAGTTACTCCTTAAGGCTGTCTCCGATACTAACGATTAGCCACAACGAATATTCACTAAAATATTATCAGTTTTGTTTCATCAGAAACGATTGTCGATGTGTAATTGTCACACAGTCCAAGTAAAATCACCATTGAGTGGAGATATTTTCTTAGCAATTTACAAAATCAGGAAAACAGTTGCTAACTAATCATACTACAGCTGAGTATTGCGAATAAATAGACACCAAAAGAAATAAGCAGGAAACTAAAAGGGACGTGTAATGCTCTTAGCAACTTAAGTTGTTTTTCACAGCCAAATTTCCGATGTGCCTGAAGCTGAAAGTTTAAAACAACTGTTAATCTGGTATTATATGCAAGCTTTTACAGCTGGTACTAACGTCACTTAAAACTTGCTGGTTGTTAGGCAGTGGTTAAGATATGACACTTTCTCCTAACGTTTCCTCTCCGACTGCGGGAGACATCTTCGGAAATAAAGTGGCGAATATGTCTCCCGCAGTCGGAGAGAAAACCTTAGGAGAAAGTTTTATATATCGACCACTGCCTAACAGCCAGGAAGTTTTAAGTGATGTTAATCTGGTAACTACTGAATAACTGAGGGTTCCTGGGCGAGCAGTGGAAAGATGCGCGCTATGAACTTTTTGCGAGAGACAGGGAAATAAAAGGAGATCACGTTCAAAGAACAGAATGAGGCGTAGCTGCGATGTTAACGAAAGTAAAATTAAGGCGGGCGAGTACTGTAGCCTGGCGAATGGATGGTAAGTGGAGCAAGGAAGCGCTCTGCTAGATACCAACAAATACCAAATGACCATGAATATTAGATGGGAGCTACAAAGCCTGACAAAGAAAGTGCAAGCACTCAGAGACATGGTCTGATTTCAGTGTGACTTCGGACACTTACACAATGTCGGTGGGTATGTATATGATTAGTGTATCAGATCCTTGTGACAGGTATAATGGCGGCCCCCGGAGAGCATCAGAGTTATTCGTGTTTAGTGTTGTTACCAGTCCTGGAAGGGTATGTAAAGGGCATGAACAGCATCAGATGTTAAGTTGGTCCAAATGATTCAAATGGATCAGAGCACTATGGGACTTAACATCGGTCATCAGTCCCCTTGACTTAGAACTACATAAACCTAACTAACCTAAGGACATCATACACATCCATGCCCGAGGCAGGATTCGAACCTGCGACCATAGCAGCAGCGTGGTTCCGGACAGATGTTGAGTGATCGCTGCGAACGACACGGAGGTGCAGAGTGTTCGCGTGAGACAGTGTTATCAGCAATTGACGTGGTGTGAAGTGGCCCCATTGTGTGTATCTATACAGGGTGGCTTATTGCACAGTCTACAAACTCTAAAGGATTGATCAATGAGAGGATACAGAACAAAAAGTTCTAATGAACTTAGGTCCGGAAAAGCATGTTTTCCATGACCGAGAACATTTATTCCATCACATTTTGTTACAGAGACTGCGGTACAACTAGCGCTGTACCATACAGCCACAGTTTCGGTAAGCATGGCTTCCTCTTAGAGGGTGGTACTGTTCCTCATCCGTCATTTCCTAGCGCCCTCTCCTGCCATACTCGTTGGTAATGTTGTGTCCGATTCACTTCTCATTGTGGACAATGGTCCCATATTCGAATCGCGAACTTTCCGACATGGTGTTTACGTATGGAAAGGTAACGGACGGCTGGCAGCAAGGTTGTATCAGGAGAACTATCCCCTTCGACAACAACCACAGCATTCAATGTTTGCAAAGTGTTTCGGCGTTTGTCTGAGAGAGCGTCGTTCGAGGAAGCAGGAAATCATAAAGGACGTACTCGAAATTTTCGGACACCAGATAAGGACGGAAATGTGATTAACACTGTGGAAGACGACCGCCGTGTCAGGCAGTTGGCCTGACACTATAGAGTAGGACAGACGACCGTATGGAACGTTCTCCTAGACAATTTTTACTAACCTTACCACTTACAGCGAGTGCAGAGTTTACTAGCGACAGATTTTGCACTTCGGGAGTTGCTTTGTCACTGGTTTCTTCACCAGACAAACATTATTTCGTTATTTCTGTCGATCATCCTAATCACAAGACAACGGCCTTGCCGCAGTGGTAACATCGGTTCCCGTCAGATCACCAAGGTTAAACGTTCTCGGACTGAGCTAACACTTGGATGGGTGACCGTCCGGTCTGCCGAGCGCTGTTGGCAAGCGGAATGCATTCGGTCCTTATGTGGCAAACTGAGGAGCTCCTTGATTGAGAAGTAGCGGCTCCGGTCTTGGAAACTATTGGCGTTTCTTAAGGGTGAGTTTTGATCCCCTCCTCGAAGAAGTGCCCTTGATGATTCGATGCGTTATGTGGCTGCTATATTATGATGTTCCAGCCCACTTCACCGCTAACGTCCTGACGCATCTCAATCGTGGCTTCCCTAGTCGATGGATCGGACGCGGGGGCCAGTTGCACGGCCTTCTCCTTCATCAGATATCAATCCGAGCGATTGCTGGTTATGGGGCAATCTCATAAGTATCAATTATGCACAGCCCATTGCAAACGTGGAGGCACTGGAGCAGCTTATTCATGGAACCTTTGACATTGTTCAGATGCAGCCTTGCCGATGTGAACGTATGCGACAGAACATGCTACAGCTGGTACACGCATGCTTTGAGGCACATGGAAACAAATTGCAACACCTACTCTAACTGTGGATGCAAGGTACAATGCGTGTTCTACTGCAGTCTCTGTAACAACGTATGATCAAATAAGTGGTCTCTAGTATGGAAACAGTGCATTCACGGTAAGTTTTTAGACCTTTTATGTTCTGTACCCTCTCCACGATCGATCTCTTAAGTTTTTACATGGAGGAGAAAATAACCCTTTATAAACAGCTGGTGGAATCAAGGAGCATTCGCATGTGACAGTGGCCTCATGTTGCACTACATCTGAAGATGAAGGCGAGCACAACAATTATCATCGTTTCAGTCGACCACCAGAAGGCAGGATCGTTGTCTTTTATACCAAGCACATTGCAAACCTCTCGCATCAGCCAATGCCATCCGAAAAAAGTAATGGACTACCTGCAACATTCTGTCATCCCGCACCATTGGTCTCAGACTAGCATCAGCCGGTATACACAGACTGTAGTCAGCACCTAAACAGCACCAGCTGCCTATGGAGTGCTGTCGTTACCAGGATGCATGGTACGTTGATGAATGGTGTCTCTTTGCGGTCAAGCAAGGATCGCTGTTCACACCACTCCAGATGACCATCATTGGCAACTGTACTGGTGACTGGGATAGAGGTACCTTTATTCCATTCTTTTGGGTATGCACATTGATCTTACTCCTGGCGTCATTATGTGCAAAGCCACTGGGTATGACTTCGGATTACAAGGGTACATTATAGTCATCATGCTTCCCAATTCCTTGCATCTCGTATGTCAGTATTACGGTGCTATTTTTCAACACGGCAATGCTCGTCCGCACACAGAGCCTTTCTCTATGAACTGTCTGCCGGATTTTGAGGTAATACTGTGGTCACAACATCCACAGGTGTGTTACCGATGGATCTTGTATGGGACTAGTTCAGATGTGAAATCCGTCTCCCTGTCAATGTCCAGGATATGTTGTTGTTGTCGTGGTCTTCAGTCCTCCCTGAGACTGGTCTGATGCAGCTCTCCATGCTACTCTATTCTGTGCAAGCTTCTTCATCTCCTAGTACTTACTGCAACCTACATCCTTCTGAATCTGCTTAGTGTATTCATCTCTTGGTCTCCCTCAAAAATTTTTACCCTCCTCGCTGCCCTCCTATACTAAATTGGTGATCACATCATGCCTCAGAACATGTCCTACCAACCGGTCCCTTCCTCTTGTCAAGTTGTGCCTCCTCTTCTCCCCAGTTCTGTCCAATACCTCCTCATTAGTTATGTGATCTACCCATTTAATCTTCACCATTCTTCTGTAGCACCACATTTCGAAAGCTTCTATTCTCTACTTGTCCAAACTGGTTATCGTCCATGTTTCACTTCCATTCATGGCTACACTTCATACAAATACTTTCAGAATCGACTTCCTGACACTTAAATCTATACTCGATGTTAACAAATTTCTCTTTTTCAGAAACGCTTTCCTTGCCATTGCCAATCTACATTTTATATCCTCTCTACTTCGACCATCATCATTTATTTTGCTCCCCAAATAGCAAAACTCCTTTACTACTTAAAGTGTCTCATTTCCTAAGCTAATTCCCTCAGCATCATCCGACTTAATTCAACTACATTCCATTATCCTCGTTTTGCTTTTGTTGATGTTCATCTTATACCCTCCTTTCAAGACACTATCCATTCCGTTCAACTGCTATTCCAAGTCCTTTGCTGTCTCTGACAGAATTACAATGTCATCGGCGAACCTCAAACTTTTTATTTCTTCTCCATGGATTTTAATACCTACTCCGAACTTTTCTCTTGTATCCTTTACTGCTTGCTCAATATACAGATTGAATAGCATCGGGGAGAGGCTACAACCCTGTCTCACTCCCTTCGCAACCATTGCTTCCCTTCCATGCCCCTCGACTCTTATAACTGCGATCTCCTTTCTGTTCAAATTGTAAATAGCCTTTCGCTCCCTGTATTTTACCCCTGCCACCTTCAGAATTTGAAAGAGAGTATTCCAGTCAACATTGTCAAAAGCTTTCTCTAAGTCTACAAATGCTGGAAACGTAGGTTTGCCTTTCCTTTACCTATTTTCTAAGATAAGTCGTAGGGTCAGTATTGCCTCACGTGTTCCAACATTTCTACGAAATTCAAACTGATCTTCCCCGAGGTCGGCTTCTACCAGTTTTCTCACTCGTCTGTAAAGAATTAGCTTTAATATTTTGCAGCTGTGACCTATTAAACTGATAGTTCGGTAATTTTCACATCTGTCAACACCTGCTTTCTTTGGGATTGGAATTACTATATTCTTCACGAAGTCTGAGGGTATTTCGCCTGTCTCATACATCTTGCTCACCAGATGGTTGAGTTTTGTCAGGACTGGCTCTCCCAAAGGCCGTCAGTAGTTCCAATGGAATGTTGTCCAGGATATAAAGCTCCAGTCACTACAGCTGTGGTGCAGCTTGGCTTAGGAGATGATACAGCAGCTTTGTGACACGCTTACCGGTCGTATCGGTGCTTCCACCCGTGGCAGAGGGGTGCCAAACATTCTGATGAGTGAGAAGCCTTATACTGCCTATTTCTGTTTATTATTTCGTTCGATTATGTAATCACCGCAATAATACCTCATAGCCTTCAACCGGTGCAGTTTTATTTCGCTTCCTACTGTCTTTCAGAATGCCTGACTTTTTGTCGGACGGGTCTAATGCTTCCATTCAGTCACTCGTTGAACAGTCTGAATTGGTAGCAGCAGATAACAAGAAGAAGGCCGAAGTTTTAAATTCTACGTTTAAGATATCGTTCGCGCCGGAGAGGCGTACAAACGTAACGTCGTTTGAACATTGCACGAGTCCCGTATGGATGATGTATTAATAAGCATCCCTGGTGTAAAGAAACAATTGAAAGAGTTAAAAACGATTAAATCACGAGGTGCGAATGGAATTCCAATGCGGTTTTATATGTAGCCCAAAAAAATGGTTCAAATACCTCTGAGCACTATGGGACTTAACTTCTGAGGTCATCAGTTCCCTAGAACTTAGAACTACTTAAACCCAACTAACGCAAGGACATCACACACATCCATGCCCGCGGCAGGATTCGAACCTGCGACCGTAGCGTTAACGCTGTTCCAGACTGTAGCGCCTAGAACCGCTCGGCCACCCCGGCCGGCTTATGTAGAGTGCTCTAAGTCATTGGGTCCTTACGTACTTTGCATTTGTCGCGAATCTCTCGACCAGTGCAAAGTGCCAAGCGATTGGGAAAAAGTGCAGGTGACACCTGTATGTAACAAGGGTAAGAGAACGGATCCGCAAAATTACCGGCCAATATCCTTAAGATATTGCCGCAGAATTATAGAGCATGTTCTGAATTTGTATATAATATATTTCCTAAAAACCGAAAAGCTCATCTCCAGGATTCAGCATCGCTCATCTAGAGCCCAACTTGATCTTTTCTCACGTGATATACGGCGAACTATGGATAAAGGGCAATAAGGTGGTCCCATATTTCTGTATTTCCGAAAAGCATTGGAAACGGCTCCTTAGTGCAAACTCTTAACGAAGGTACGTGCATGCGGAATAGTCTCCCAGATATGTGACTGCCTCAAAGACTTCTTAAATAATAGAGCCCAGCACGCTGCTCTAGATGTTTTCGTCAGAGACAAGGGTAACATCAGAAGTGGCCCAGGCAAGTGTGATAGGACCGTTGCTATTTTCTATATACATGAATGATCGGGCAGACAGGATGAGCAGCAACTGCGGTTGTTCGCTGATGATGCTGTGATGTAGAGGAATGTGTCGAAAATAAGTGACTGTAGGTTGATACGAGATGACATAGAGAAAATTTCTAGTTTATGTGATGAATGGCAGCAGCCTCAGAATGTAGTAAAATGTAAGTTAGTGCGGATGAGTAAGGAGATCGAACCTGTGATGCTATACAGCATTAGATGTGTCCTGCTCGACACAGACACGTCGTTTATGTATCTGGGCGTAACACTGCGAAGGGGCATGGAGCATGTGACGATGCATGGGGGCTTAATTATATAGAATGCAAATATTTTTAGTAGCTGTATGTCCGGTTACGAAGTCTCGTAGCCTGTTGGCCCTGAGTAGTTTAGTACGCAATCTGACTGCAGAGAATAACAATAAAGAATGAAAGGAAATTTGCGTTAACATAATTGATTAATTAAGTCCACAGCAACTACAAGAGCTACGAAACAACAAAGCACAAGTGTAACTGTTCTGTGTGTGGAAGTGTGATTCAACGTACACATGTGGCACGGTTCTTCCTCAATACGACAAAATATTTTAAACACCATTTACAATGAAGTAATTAAAAAAAAACAGAAATACTATAATTGCACATAGAAACCAGAATTACGGTCTAATACATGAACACAAGCCAGATGCTTTGTTGACTGAACCTGTGACCAAAAGGCATTGTTATTTAGGAAATTTGAAATAAATAAAAAAAATTTTTTGTTACCTTCATATATTGACGAAAACTACACTGTGATCATTGCAACATCCCCAATCAAACACCATCTGCTGTCTCGTCCAACAGAACAACTGCACACGACATGCCCTCAACTAGTGCTGCTATCGACATCCTCTCAACAAGCACTGCCCACGGCAACCTCTGAACTACTACTGCTCCAGTGGAGGCGGCGGAATCATACTCTTTGGCACAATCTCTGGCGCTGTGACTCAGTGTAGTCACCTTTCAAGGACTGTACTAGAGAAGGCGAATGGTCGACATCGGTTTATTGGGAGGATTTTAGGAAACTGTGGTTAATCTATAAACGAGACCACATATAGGACGCTGGTGCAACCTGTTCTCGGTTACTGCTCGAATGTTTGGGGTCCGCACCAAATACAATTGAAAGAAGATGTCGATGCAGTTCAGAGGCGAGCTGATAGGTTTCTTACCGGTAGGTTCGATCAGCATGTAAGTGTTACGGATATCCTTCGGCAACTCAAGAGCGGATCTCTGGAGAGAACAAGACATTCATTTCGAAGAACGCTACTGAGAAAGTTTAGAGAACCGGCATTTGATGCTGACTGTATAATGTTCCCAGTGCAACGAACACACATTTGGCGTAACGACGACGAAGATAAGGTACAAGAAATTAGAGCTTATACGGAGGCATATAGTTGTTATGTTCTTTCCCTCGCTCTGTCTGCGGGTGGAACGGCAAAAGAATCAACTAGTTCTGGTACAGGATATTCTCCGTCCTCATTGTGCGACGGTTAGAGGAGTACGTATGTAGATGTAGACATTGCAAAACGTACATGACCAGCTTGCAGTAGCCGGGCGACCTCAGATGGAGACGAAACGTCAGGTGGAAATTTTATACATCGACCACGGCCTCTCAGCCCGGAAGTTTCAACTGAAGATAGTGTCGTAGGGTTACAGGAAATGAGATGGCAGGGTAATGGGCAGATAGGTAAACCTGAGTACTCACTGGTATATGGGGGCCAGAAGCAAGAACACATCAATGCGGAACAGGGTTTATAATAACTAGGGAAGTTAGAAGAAGTCTATTATAATTTGAAGCCATAAATGAAAGATGATAAATTTTGACTCATACTAAGCGGGAACTTTAGGAATGTATCAATAGTAAATGCCCATGCACAAACAGAGGAAAAAGAGGATATAATTAAAGAACAGTTCTACGAAGACTTGAAAAAGCATGCTGCCCAGTACCTAAATATGGCCTCACGCTAGTAACAGGAGATTTTAATCCAAAAACAGAGAGGAATGAACATCAAGATATAATTTCTGGAAAATATTCACTACATGAACAAAATAACGAGAATGTAGACTTACTATGTCAGTTCACAGCAAGGAATAACAGGACTATCAAAAGTATTTGCTTCCCATACAAAAGGATACACCTGGGTACTTATAAGTCTTCATTCAATAGAATAGTCAATAAGATTCATCATATTTTAGTGACTGCACGCCACCGCACGTCAGTTGTAAATGTACGGAGCTGCAGAGGATCAAAATGCGACTCAAACAACTTTGTGACAAAATCAGTCTTGAGAGAGAGGAACTATCATTAAAAACGGCAACAGAACAAAAAAGAAAATGAACTGGAATACTGACAAACTGACAATCCATGATGAAGTAACAAAATACTAAGCAATATGAAGCAGAAATTTGAACAATGAAGAGACTGCAGTAGGAGTAGACGGAAGGTGCAGCAGGTTTGGAAAAACCATTGAACATGCTGCAGAAAAAGTAATACACATAAGAAGGAAGATAAGAACCCAGGAATGGTTTGAGGAAGATTGCAGGTCAGGAATAGAGGAAAAGGAAGGGCAAGAACAAAAGTACTACAGAGAGAGACCAGAAATAATGTGGAACAATATAGAGAATTAAGGGGAAGAGCTAACAGACTGTGCAAGAGAAAGAAAAGAGTGTGGACTACGAAGAAATTTAGAGAACTGAAAGAGATAAAGGACCGAAGTGAAATAAAGTTCTACATCTGTAAGCAATATAGAGAGCGGATTACAGCCAAAAATAATGGCATCGCCAGTACAGATGGGTTAATGATAAGGAAGGAAAGACAGATAGTGGGAAGCGGGGCAGAATATTTCAAATATAGATTAAATACCAGCGAAGAGACAGCTGGACAAGAAGAAAGAGGGGATCTGGAAGCAGACAATGACGTCAATGAGGCAAGAAAGCCAATACCACAAGGAATTTCCCACGCTGAGCACAAGAAGAAAAACAATCGAGCCCTGGGTAAGACACCATAATCCCAGAATTAATAAAAAACTGGTGGAGAAGCTATAACAAAGGAACAGCGCACATTAATATCACATGTGTGGGAGACGAACACGATGACAGATAATTGGAAAACTGGCATAATAACCCCCATTTTTAAGAAAGGGGATGGAACAGCATATGAAAACTATAGACGTATAACACTCCAAAGCACAGCTGATAAGATCTCCACAGGTATCTTAAAAGAAAGGATACAGAAGTGCGTAGAATGAACACTATGGAAATATCAATGTGGCTCTCGACCAGATAGAGGAACAACTGATTCAGGATGACAATGACAGAGACAAGAGCAAAAGTAAAGGTCCTTAGCAGAACAAACAAAAGCTTTGACTTCAAGAAAGGCGTGATGCAAGTTGATATTCTCTCTACTGCCCTATTGAATATAGCTATGAATAGTGTAGTAAATAAAATCAACGAAAGAGGCACCATATTTATTAAAACTATCCAGACATGTGTACACGTTGACAACATTCCTATAGTTGAAGAAATATCAGTACACTGTAACAAACCATCGTAGTAAATAAAAGAAACGAAATACATAATAACGTCATAATGTGAGACCAAAAAGCCCCTGAAGACCTAGACATCTATGGGAAATGCTTCAGAGGAGTGTCGCCGTTGAACTACTTGGGAGCCCTGATAACAATGATAACAGTATTGGAAAGGCAACAAAGGAAAGAATAGAAGCGGGAAACATAGCTGACTTTGCACACATGCAACTTTTCAGAAATAGCCTTCTTACAAGAAAAGCAAACCTGCTATTATATCTCCCTAGCGCGTCCAGTTATTACATATGGGTCAGAGGTGTGGACGTTTACAGAAGATGACAAAAATACACTAATATCCTTTGAGCGGAAAATACTACGCAAAATCTGTGGGCCAATAAGAGGGAAGAATGCTGGAGAATACGCTACAACGCTGAATTGCAAGTTTTAACACAAGGTAGGAAAATAGTAAAATTTGTGAAATCACAGCGAATACGATGGCTAGAATGGCAAAGGATAGAATTCCAAAGAAAATTATGAAAGGTGTGATCAATTCAGATAGGCGAAAAGGGAGACATAGAAGGTGGACTGACGACGTGATACTGGATCTCATGGAGTCCAGGTGTGAAAAAGAGCAGCAAACAACCGAGAAATGTGACGGAAAATCATTGAAGAAGCCAAGGCTTAACAAGGGCTGTAGCGCTACAGAAGAAGAAGATAACGCTTTCAGAAACTATTTTCATTAAAGGAATTCCGACCTGTTTACTAAAGGATATTGGAAACCTTTACTTTTACCCCCTTCAGACTTCTTCCAACATTATAATTAATCCCCCCCTCGGCCTTCAGAGGCTGTGAACCATTAGTTTAAACCACCTGAGTCCTGCTGGCGAAAACCGTTTCTGCTGCATGTGCAATTATCAACAAGATCCCAGAGAAGGTCCTTGCACTTTAATTCGCAATCGAATCAAACTCCACAAATCAGAAGTATCTGCTGTATTATAAATAATAGGTCTCAGCTATCAGTCGTTCTTTTTAAATTTTACTGTAAGATCTAGATTTCAGCAAGAATTGAATGAACTGTGGATGAAGCCCAACCAACAGGTACTACATACATTGATCAAAAATAATAGTGCATTGAGAATGACTACTTTCTAGCTGAAATCTACCAATAAAATTTAAAAAATTTAAAAAGGACGACTGATAGATGAAATCTATTATTTACAGTACAATATAACAGCCGCTGTCTGCAACAGTCTTCTGAATGGAAGGTAACCTGATATTCTCATACTGTTAAACAGCAACTATCATCAAATGAATCTCTACGGCTATAAGATTCCAGAGACATTATCAAGTGTCATATGGAGACCGAAGTGATGAATGAAAATTTGAATCATAGCTGGGAGTCGAACCTTGGTCTCCTGCTTACTAGGCAGATGCCATAGCCACTACACCACCCTCGCACAGTGGCTTTGCACAATTGCACGGAATGCCTTAGCACGCCTCCCTCCTCAATCCAAATTCCCACTCACGCCTAAGCCCACTTGGTATTCCCCATAAACTAGAACAGCCCTACAGAGGCTCTCCAGCTGTATTGGAATAGCACCTCAGCATCTAACGACCTAGGGGATCCTGTCTGAAGCTCAGGCATAAGTTCTTTAATCAAATGAAACTATACGGTTCCAGAGACCTTTTCAGGACCTAGATACCTATGATGAATATGCCTGGGTTTCATGCAGAATCTCCAATTTCGTTCCATCCTGAAGTGCTATTCCAATACAGTGGGAGAGCATCTGCAATATTGTGCGAGTTTATAGGGAATACCAAGTGGGCTAAGGAATGAACGGGAGTTCGGACAGAAGAGGGAGGCATCCTAGAGTAGCCCTTCCAGTTGTGCAAACCCACTCTACTAGGGTGGTGTAGTGGTTATTGCATCTGCCTAGTGAGCGTGATACACGCGGTGGAGTCCCGGCCTTAGAACAAATTTTCATTCGTCGCTTCAGTCTTTATACATGGGACACTTGTCCTGTTCCTGTGGTTCCAGTATCCGCTTTTCCTTCCTCCTATTTCCCAACACTACCACAGTTAGGCCAGTAAATTTCCCAATGGCATTTCTGGAGATGCGGGTTTGGATACTGTTTTTCATTTGCCGTAGTCGGCTTTCGTTCCAGGTACACGCCCTATTGTCGTTGACTCGTTATTTAATTGTCAGGTAGCTACTTGCTTCTTTTAAACACTGTGGAATGAAAGTGTTCAATTTATTTATTCATTTAACTGAAGACATACACATTTTACTCTTAATAAGTTTCAGTAGGTAAATAATGTTGCCAAGGCTGCGATTTCGAATTCCTTTGAGGGTCTTCGATTGGATGCAATGGGGAGAAAGTGTTATCTTTGCCGGGACAAAGTGTGTACGGCTGGTAGAAAAGGCCGCAGTAAGTTGCTTCTTGACGGTGGGCAAGCAGCTGCAAGCTGTATCTGTAACGAGAGAAAGAGTAGAGTAGAGTGCAAATTTGAATGCTGGCCCCGTAAGGCGTCCGTTCACGACTTCTGACAGTTTCTTTAAGTCACATTAATGTCCATGTCGCTGCATGTGGAATACAGGGCTGTTACAAGGACTGGTACCTTCCAAGAACCCACAGAGCAGTCCAGGATCCTAGGAGGTTAACGGACAAGGAAGAACAACTGCCGAAATTACATAATAAAGCAGCAGTTACCAGAAGGCTGCACGGCTACCAGACTCCGCAGTAGAAAAAGGATTTTGCAGTGGTCTGATTGAGTTGAGTAGTTCGCTTAGTGACTGTTCTACGGTAATGTTAACTATGATGTGTTGAATGAGTTGCTCGGCACTGTGTACGAAGCAAGCTGAGCCAAGAAGTACTACGTTCTAGTTGACAAAAAAGGACTAACTGGCAGAACTACTTGTTGTTTCATTGCTACAGAATTGGTCTACTTAGAACGAAGACTTTATTGTTGTCGGTATGCTGAGCCTGCTAGTGGGAGATGCTGGGAAACAACTAAGTTTCATCGTATTATTGCCATTTCTTAAAACTAAAGGAATATTTTCATTTTTGCATTCAGCTTTAAAAGGTGTAGATGTTGTTTTGTTTGAATGAATTATTATTTCTGCTGGAAGGGATTTGTTTTAACCTTAAAAGATATTGGAAGAATGTTTTCATTTGGGCATTCAGTTCTAAAGGGTGTACAGATTGCCTTATTTGTTAATTTTACTCCTGAGTAATTGTTCTAACTGTAACAGGTCTCATTGTCATATTTGTCGATGTTGTTTCTTAAAAGTAAAACTAAATTCTCCTTTTGGTATTCAGTTTCATTCATAGAACACTAAAGAGGTGAACATGTTACATTGCTACTAAACTTCCGTGAAGTTTCTTACTCCATATTTTATTCAAAGGAAGTCTTAATTTAAAGGTTGTGAATTAGTTATTTACAAATATTTGATCTCCAGTGGTATATTAGATACCAAATTAACTTCGAAATGTTGTGTTTCATACCCTACTGTAATCTTAAATTTTACGAGGGTTTATGAATCTAGGGTTAAAAGCGTTTAAAGATTGCTGTATTGTTATGTCTTTTCTCAAATTAAATTTTACTATCAAAATAAAATGGTTAAAATTTATTTGTGCATCTTTCGCTCCAGTCAACTTGGAACATCACGGAAAATATCCTGTAGTGCCACAATAAGTGCCATTATATTAACTCTGTCGGGACAGATGAAGTGATTGTCAAGAACCGTATGTTCCGAGTTGCTGAATTGTCAGTAAAATGCTCGATATTAGTGTACACAGTCAACGGCTGACGACAAACGTTCACCAGTTTTGTGGGCGGCAGAATGAATATTTCTCTACTCATCGAAAATTTTGCACACACTGAATATCATGAAAAATGTATGACCACAACCACGTCTCTTCCGCAACGCGTGGTCGAGGTTATTCTAGTACAGTAGTTCTGCTGGCGTGCATGCAGGTTTTATTCCCTCTACTTAAACAGTCTTCTCCTTCTCCTGAATTGTACCTCTCACATCCAGACGCTCATGAGAAAACTTGAGCTCTACCCATTAAAGAATCTTAGAAGGCGTCAGAGCACAGAAGAAATCGCAACACACGGTTTAATGGCATCATTCCTTTAAAACTATTTGCGATAGTTTAGAATATTTGATTAGGGTAGCAAATTGGATTCATGTGTAACTACAGGGTGCTTCAAAAATGACCGGTATATTTGAAACGGCAATAAAAACTAAACGAGCAGCGATAGAAATACACCGTTTGTTGCAATATGCTTGGGACGACAGTACATTTTCAGGCGGACAAACTTTCGAAATTACAGTAGTTACAATTTTCAACAACAGATGGCGCTGCAAGTGATGTGAAAGATATAGAAGACAACGCAGTCTGTGGGTGCGCCATCCTGTACGTCGTCTTTCTGCTGTAAGCGTGTGCTGTTCACAACGTGCAAGTGTGCTGTAGATAACATGGTTTATTCCTTAGAACAGAGGATTTTTCTGGTGTTGGAATTCCACCGCCTAGAACACAGTGTTGTTGCAACAAGACGAAGTTTTCAACGGAGGTTTAATGTAACCAAAGGACCGAAAAGCGATACAATAAAGGATCTGTTTGAAAAATTTCAACGGACTGGGAACGTGACGGATGAACGTGCTGGGAAGGTAGGGCGACCGCGTACGGCAACCATAGAGGGCAACGCGCAGCTAGTGCAGCAGGTGATCCAACAGCGGCGTCGGGTTTCTGTTCGCCGTGTTGCAGCTGCGGTCCAAATGACGCCAACGTCCACGTATCGTCTCGTGCGCCAGAGTTTACACCTCTATCCATACAAAATTCAAACACGGCAAACCCTCAGCGCCTCTACCATTGCTGCACGAGAGACATTCGCTAACGATATAGTGCACAGGATTGATGACGGCGATATGCATGTGGGCAGCATTTGGTTTACTGACGAAGCTTATTTTTACCTGGACGGCTTCGTCAGTAAACAGAACTGGCACATATGGGGAACCGAAAAGCCCCGTGTTGCAGTCCCATCGTCCCTGCATCCTCAAAAAGTACTGGTCTGCGCCGCCATTTCTTCCAAAGGAATCATTGGCCCATTTTTCAGAACCGAAACGATTACTGCATCACGCTATCTGGACATTCTTCGTGAATTTGTGGCGGTACAAACTGCCTTAGACGACACTGCGAACACCTCGTGGTTTATGCAAGATGGTGCCCGGCCACATCGCACGGCCGACGTCTTTAATTTCCTGAATGAATATTTCGATGATCGTGTGATTGCTTTGGGCTATCCGAAACATACAGGAGGCGGCGTGGATTGGCCTCCCTATTCGCCAGACATGAACCCCTGTGACTTCTTTCTGTGGGGACACTTGAAAGACCAGGTGTACCGCCAGAATCGAGAAACAATTGAACAGCTGAAGCAGTACATCTCATCTGCATGTGAAGCCATTCCGCCAGACACGTTGTCAAAGGTTTCGGGTAATTTCATTCACAGACTACGCCATATTATTGCTACGCATGGTGAAAATGTGGAAAATATCTTACTATAGAGTTTCCCAGACCGCAGCGCCATCTGTTGTTGAAAATTGTAATTACTGTAATTTCGAAAGTTTGTCTGCATGAAAATGTACTGTTGTCCCAAGCATATTGCAACAGACGGTGTATTTCTATCGCTGCTCGTTTAGTTTTTATTGCCGTTTCAAATATACCGGTCATTTTTGAAACACCCTGTATATACATAGCTGTACAAATCGAGTCCCAAAATTCGATTTTCGACTTCCACATGCTTTTTCGTACGTAACGTGGTAATCTATGTACTACAGAAGCTCAGTTTTACATTAGAGCCAGACGGTTCAAATTTGGTGCTCTTACATACACAGTGAGTGATATCTTAATTCCAATACTGGAATTGTATCGTATGGGTCTTCTCTGCTAGCTGTGGAGTAAACTAAAATACATCAATTGTAGATAACGTCTTTTATGCCAAATTAAGCCAGTTAAGATTTTGCCTAAAACACTGCTACAGTGGGTCTACGGTGATAAATGATTGCGTCCTTCCTTAAAGAGGAAGGAAGATCAGAGATAACATCCTGTCGACATCGAGGCCATAAGAGACAACACATGTTGGGATTGTGTCAAGGGTCGGGGAAGAAATCGCCTGTGCACTATCAATGAAACCAGCCCGGCATTCGCGTGAAGCGACTTAGGTAAATCACGCGAAACCTAAATCACGATGGCCATACGCGTAATTGAACCGTCGTCCTCCCTAATGGGAGCCCAGTGTCCTCACCACTCAACCACCTCGTTTGCTGAGTCCTTCCAAGCAAAATAATCATGAGTAAAACTGCTTTAGCTCGGCGATGCAATGCAACTTCGGTAGTCAGCCCTAGAACAAAACAGGGGAGAAAATATTACTTTCTTATTAAATCGTCGTGAATTTCATTGCTCCATACTTTATTCAAAGAAAGTCATTATTTACAGTTTATGCACTAATTACCTGCAACACGGTAGAAGACGAATGGGTAAGTATGAGAGATGAAATAGTGAACGCAACAGAGGATGAAACAGATAAAAAGACAAGGCCCAGCAGAACTCCTTGGATAACACAGGAGCTATTCAACTTAACTGGTGAAGGGAGAAAATATAGCTTCAATTGATGCAGGCCAAAGAGGATACAAACGTCAAAAATATGCTGTTGACAATGCGTACAAAATGGGTCAGCAGGAATAGCTAGATACAGATGTAAGGATTTAGAAGCATATTTTACGAGGGGAAGAAGAAAAAATCCTTTGGAGAATAGAGAAGCATGTGTATCGATATCAAGAGCACAGATGGAAAACCGGTCCTAAGCAACGAATGGGAAGTACAGGAGTAGACAGAGGGTTTATACGAGGGAGATGACCTTGAACGCAATATTATAGAAAGGGAAGTGGATGCAGTTGAAGATGAGATGGGACATATGATGCTGCGAAAAGAATTTGACTGGTTGCTGAAAGATCTATATCTAAACAAGACACCAGTGAGTAGACGACATTCCATGAGAGCTACTGATAGACTTGCGAGAGCGAGCCATGACAAAACTTTTCCATCCGGCGTGCAACATGTATGAAACGGGCGAAATCCCTCAGACTTCAAGGAGAATATAATAATTCTAATTCCAAGGAAAACAGGTACTAACAGGTTTGAAAATTAACCGTCTTATCAGTTTTGTAAGTCATGTTTGTAAAATACTAACACGACTCCTTTACAGACGAATGGAAAAACCGGTAGAAGCCGACCTCGGGGAAGCTCAGTTTGGATTTCTGAGAAATGTAGGGACACGCGCGGCAATATTGATCCTACAACATGTCTTAGAAGATAGATTAAGGAAAGGCAAAGCTACGTTTACGGCATTTGTAGACTTAGAAAAAGCTTTTGTCAATGTTGACTGGAAAGCCTTCTTTGAAATTATGAAGGTAGCAGGGGTAAAATACAGGCAGCGAAACGATATTTACAATTTGTATAGAGACCAAACGGAAATTATAAGTCGAGGAGCATTAAACTGAATTAGTGATTGCGACGAAAGTGAGACAGGGTTACCGCCAGTCCCCGATGTTATTCAATCTGTACAGTGAGCAAGAAATAAAGGACACTAAATAAAATCTGCAGTAGGAATTGAAGTTCAGTTAGAAAAAATAAAAACCTTGAGGTGTGGGGACGACATTGCAATTCTGTCAGAGACAGCAAATGACTTGGAAGATCACCTGAACGGAATGGATAGTGTACTGATAGGAGGATACAAGAAGAACATCAGGAAAAGCGAAACGAAGATAACGGTAATCGAATTAAATCAGGTGATGCTGAGGCAGTTAGTTAAGGAAACGAGAAACTTAAAGTAGTAGATGAGTTTTGTTATTTGGGCAGGAAAATAAATGATGATGATGGCCGAAGTAAATAAGGTATAAAAAGTGGACTGTTGAAGAGAAAATTTTTAAGATCGATTATAAATTTAAGTGTTGGGAAGTCATTTCTGAAAGTATTTTGTGAAATGTAGCCATGATTGGTACAGAGACATGTACGATAAACAGTTTAGAGAAGAAGAGTGTAGAAACTTTTGAAACGTGTTGTTCCATAGGAACGCTCAAGATTAAATGGGTAGATCACGTAACTACTGAGAAGGTACTGAACAGGGTAGAAAAGAAATTTGTGGCACAACCTGACTAAAGGATGGTATTGGTTGATAGGACTCATTCTGAGACAATACATCACCAATTCAGTACTGGAGGGAAATCTTGGCGGTAAAAATTGTAGAGGGAGACCAAGAGATGACTACAGCAAGAAGATTCGGAAGAGAGTAACTTGTAGTAGTTATTCGGAGATGAGGCTTGCACAGGATAGAGTAGCATGGAGAGCTGCGTAAAACAGTCTTCGATCTGAAGGCCACAACAACACTTGCAGTTATAAGATCTCAAATGGTATGCCAGCCAACAACCTTGCCGCAGTGGTAACACAGGTACAGGATTTGCCGAACGCTGTTGGCAAGCGGGATGCACCCAGCCCTTGTGACGCCAAATGAGGAGCTACTTGAAGGACAAGTAGCGGCTTCGGTCACGAAAACTGACGACAACCTCGTGTGCTGACCACTTATCCCTCTATTTAGTGACTCCTAACGGCAGAGGACGACAAGGCGGTGGACCGGTAACGTTCAACCTTCCAAGACTTCTGACGGAGAGAGGGAACGGAACGTTAACATACATAATCAGTATAAGATGTCCTCTTTTACACGATATACGGACAATACTAGACTGGCGGGAGCAGAGAGATGGTACCAACTGCAGTCGTCAAATTTATGAGAATTTAGCAATCTAGGGTTAGTAGGGGTCAGTAGATATAGTATCGCACAGTTAGTCGCAAGCTCCGCTATCTGAATATAATATTGCAAGTCGCTACGCTGCATGAAGCTCTATAATATTTAATCTATTGTCTGGGACTAATTTTCGTAACACAATAACAGAGAGTGAAATACAATCCTTCCAGCAATAAATACAACTCTCGCTAGATTGAGAACATCTTACCCGAAGAGTAACGCTGTACAGTATTACCATTTTCTTTACGCCGTGCAACTTGTGCCATTTAAAAAAAAAAACTGTCTAAGTAGTCTCCTAAGTGCTCTTATTACTTATGGCGATAAGTCATAAGAATTTTAGAAACACTTTAATATCTGGATAATACAGAATATCAAAGATCCAATCGCTCTTTATTGGTGTGACGAATGAACCATCCATTCTTCACACAGTTCGTAATGATCGATCGTGGAAGATCTTACACGCTACAACAGATATAATTTTCAGGTCCGCAACCACAAGCTATTTTTTGATGAGTAAAAGCATCATACATAACTTCTTTCAATTATAAACATTAGCAGGCAAGCCTTGAAGAAATCATAAGGTATTGTAATGTTTTAAACATGATTACTGTAAATTGGAATACGAATTCCAAATGAAAAAAAAATGGCTCTGAGCACTATGGGACTTAACAGCTGAGGTCATCAGTCCCCTATAACTTAGAACTATTTAAACCTAACTAACCTAAGGACATCACACACATCCAGGCCCGAGGCAGGATACGAACCTGCGACCGTAGTGGTCGTGCGGTTCCAGACTGAAGCGCCTAGAGTCGCTCGCCCACTCCGGCCGGCTCCAAAAGAGACGGATTATCCTAGATTTGATAATGTTCGTGAGGTTCCTGGTCAGTTTACGCCGTTAAAAGAATAAAATTATAACGCAATTCGTTTGGAATGCTTATGTCACAAAATACATTGCACATTAGTGCCATTTAAAAGTACTTTTTGTTTTCGGCACTTTATGAGGGAGACAGGCTCTAGGTTAGAGGGAACCTAGTATATTCAGTTACTAAATATATGACCGTAGAACAAATTAGATAGCTGTAGCGGTTTCTGAAACAACTCGTGTCTATCTGCAATACATGTCATTAGTGAGGAACGTTTCCTTTCCTTCCAAACATTTCTTATTCACCTTGACAGCATTTTTTAATTTAATTTTTTATATTTTATTTTCAGTCATCCTCAGGAAGATGATATACATTCAGACTCTACAGCCAGCGCGCGTTAAAAGCCCCTTCAAGAATCCTAGTGAAAATCTTATCTAGTTTGTAAGATATCATCTAGAAGGTCATGTACCCAGTGAATATCAATAGCAGCAATATCAGTAGGAAGAATTTTAGCTACTTTAAGATTTTATCAGTGTGTGGAAATATACTATGTGCGTAAAACGATTATATTTGGTCCTAATTTGGTCCTAATCATTTGACCGCACCTGGAAGAGGCTTCGCAGCCACACCCTTCATTATTTAGATTGCTGTTGGATGCAGATACTTGCCGTAACGTGAGTTTAAAAGGATGGCAGCTTAGCACAAAGCACTCCTAATTTTAGATAAAGAGGGAACCACTGTCTGAAGTAATTACTCCAATTACTCCCAAAGACGAGACCAATATATCTTTTTTAATTCGTAAAATTTGCACGTGATGTTGTGTTTCAGTTCAGTAATTAGTAAGTATTTGGAAAGAGATTTCTGCAATTCGTTCCACGACCTCTGCCAGCCCCTCTGCTGAGATGAGTGGGATCCTCCAGGGTACACTTTCTATAGACAGCACCCTCCAGCCTCTTGAAACTGATAAGGAAGCGGTCCACTCCGACATGTTGAAACCTACCCTGAAATTTTTCACACTGGAAGGATACAGCGAAAGAAATACTCTGTCAAAATGTTAGCTGCTAATGCGCACTGTAAGTATTTAGATGAAATTATAATTGCTCGGTTTTCCCTCACGAAGAAACGCTTGTAACAACGGTTTGTACATCCCTCTCTACCTACCGCCTACGCGGTCTGGCGAATAAGCTGTTCACAGCCGTGACAAGACGACGTAGGGCCGCATAGAGCTAAGTCCAAGGTGCACACACGCCAATTTTAAGCATGTAACCATGCCAAAAATGTCTCATGTCCTTAATTCTTTGAATAATTTGCAGTTGATATTGACAGACAAACTGTTGCAGATGTAGTTCCTACACAAACGACTCCCAGAGGAAATAAAATGAAGTTGGTGTATTTTGTCAAAGGACAGACGAATTCTATAAATCGGGACTTTGATTTGTTGACATGAAATACTTTATGCAGTTCCTTGCAGCACAGTTCTTACGTTAATATTTATATTTTACTAACAATGAAACAGTTACTAGTTTATTCCCTGCAGTCATCACAAAAATGAGAACTGTGTATTTTCCTTGGACATGGTATGCTTGATAAAAAAAAATTAATGTATTCAGGGACTTTGACATAATTGCTAATTTTGTTCAGATAGAACTGAGATGAAGTAAGAAATGGTTGTGGTCTTATTTCTACGTACTTTGTTGTGTATCAGGCATACTCAATCAAATTCGGAAGACGTGATGATGCAAAACGATAACACACAAATGACTGAAGTTTAACAGTACTGTTTTTCAAGAGCATCAAAAGTTTTATTTTCGGACAATTTTCTGAAATATGCTCTAAACTGTAGAAAAACTTCTTTATTGAGAATCTGAATCATAGTATTAGAAATCGTTTCTGAAGAAGAGAAATTTGTTAACATCGAGTATAGATTTAAGTGTCAGGAAGTCGTTTCTGAAAGTATTTGTATGGAGTGTAGCCATGTATGGAAGTGAAACATGGACGATAACCAGTTTGGACAAGAAGAGAATAGAAGCTTTCGAAATGTGTTGCTACAGAAGAATGCTGAAGATAAGGTGGGTAGATCACGTAACTAATGAGGAGGTATTGAATAGGATTGGGGAGAAGAGAAGTTTGTGGCACAACTTGACTAGAAGAAGGGATCGGTTGGTAGGACATGTTTTGAGGCATCAAGGGATCACAAATTTAGCATTGGAGGGCAGCGTGGAGGGTAAAAATCGTAGAGGGAGACCAAGAGATCAATACACTAAGCAGATTCAGAAGGATGTAGGTTGCAGTAGGCACTGGGAGATGAAGAAGCTTGCACTTAGGTGGGAATGTGAGTCGTACTAACATTCTTCTTGTCGTTCTCTTAAAGACAAAGGTGTAGTTATGTCCAGGCCGAGAGACGTATGGTCTGCAGATAGCAAGAAGACGTTTCGTATTTAGTGTTGAAAACTATTCTTTTCCATTTTTCCAGATTTAGCTATGTCGATTAAAAAATTTTTGTAACTGAATAGCCCTTCCCTTCAAGCTTTTGGTCCTAATTTGCGTTGAGGTTCCTGGAGGTAGATATAAAGCTGCGGAAACCGTAATCCACCAATACGTATCACTGGCACTGTAGTACGTATATGAATGTGTCATAGCATTCAAGGGCAGTAGAAAAGACTTTCTTTCACTCGAAATTTCTGAAGTAGCTAAGGTTTCCACATAGTTTCTGCACGAAACCTGACTGACTGGCTTTATACATAGCATTTTAGATGATAACAACAAGCTGCGAATTTCTTGCTGTACTGCCCGCTACTGACAACTTCTCTACACCTTTTCATGAAACAAACGTCGTCATTTTGCTGCATCCTATTCGTATAATTTTCCGAGTCTGGTTAACGAGGTCGAACAAGCCTATAAATGAGTAATCTTTATCTCACTTGCAATTGAGAAGTCCTAGACACGTAGTTTCTCTTTGTAGCGGTGGAATAACTCTCACGGGCAGTTCTAAATCTTTCGAATAGTTTTTCTTTCACACTTTCGTTAGTTTTATTTTGGTGCATATTTCATACTCCACGCACATCTTTCTTGCAGTTATACAATTCAGTTTCAGATTTTACGAAACGAAACCGACTTTGCAGAGAGCTGAACATTAAGTTTAAGTCCTTTTCTTTATGTCTGAAAACTATTACGGTACATGGTTTCTCTGGCCTAGGAAGGCACTGTATCGTGAATCTGCACTTTAATTAGTACAGCAATAGTCATTCGAACCACAAGTTCACGGAATCGTTAGAATTACTTCCTCTTTCTCCTAATGTTTCCACAATTTCTAACGAAATGTCGACATCATTGGAATGAATATGAAGGAAATTAATAAATAACACATACGCAGGTATTCATGAGAAGCAGGTGTTCTCAATTTCAGATAGCTTTCTCTTTATTTTATCTTTGCGAGGGGTTACAAACAATAATTCATTAGTAAATTATTATGAAACTTGAGAACCTGCACAAAAGCAGATGCTATAAGCAAGCATATGTTAAAAGAAAACGCAACGAAAATTAATTTACTTTTGCAAACATTGTTAACATTTAGCGATGTGCAAATGCAACTGCAAATTATTACTGATATTGAGTTGTAAAATTCGAGCGAGTAACTCTGAACAACTGTGTCAGTGAAACGGCAGATGGGAACTGAAATTCACGTTACAAATAGCGGTGGAATCGTGCTGTGTTATCTGTTTAGCGGCGTGCCGTCAGTCAAAGCTTTGTGCTTGCCGTATCGCGCTAGTGCTATCTGTTACTGGTATGGTAGGTATGTACATAAATCGAGCCACCTAGCTATCTACGAGGCTGGAATTTTTCCGCATTTTAAAAAAAAAAAATTGTTGCAGTGTCTTGACAGCTAAAATTTTGACGTTGTGTTTCATTCAGTGTATGCTTGCTGTATAAAAAATTACAGGGCAAGTTCCGACATGTCGGACTGAGCCGTTAGGCTCCCTGTGATCTGTATAGATATCGCCTTGATATTTTCCTCAGTTTTATTGCCCACCGAACAACGTATTTCGCGTCTTCAGACTCGAACAGTGAGTGAAGGTCCATCTCCACCAGTTTCTGAGCGACTAATGCGAAAGCAATGCAGCGAATATTTGGAATGGGTACCTTGAAAAAGGCCAAAGCTCACACGGGCACTTACAGAAGCACGTTAAGAATGGTTCAAGCAACACAGAAATATGGCAGCAGCTGACTTGTAGCGTTTAGTGTGATATGACGAGTGGCGATGTTTCCTTTTTTTAAGGTGCTGCAAAGTGTCGAGTGAATCGTAGTCCCAACGAGGCGACAAGTTGCCGTGATTGAAGGCGGAGGTATTCTGTGATTTTCTTCTACGGGAATGAGACAGGAGAGCAGGAGGAGGGGGTCATTTCTACAGTGTCTGCGTCAATTCATTCAAGAACCAGGTCACATTCTCACATGCCTAAGCGCAGGGGTTTCTTCTGCACGTTTGTGGACACTTCCAACAAGACAACACCACTTTTGACATACGGCACACATATGTTCCTCGTTTAAAAACTTTGGGTCATCCTATTTCTCGATTAGCCCGCTAATCTACGAGATTTTAACCCCATAGAACAGTCTAGCACGCTTTGGAGCAGCGGGTTAGATGTAGCGATCAACATCCTCGCGATTTGATTCACAAATCAATGTCTTCTGATTGGTGTGGTATACCTGAAAAAGCCTGTGGACTGTTGGTTGTGAACTAAACTTCTTGAAATATATATATAAATAAACTTGTTATGAAAGCTAGGGGTGGAATTACACTTTTTCCACAGTCCATGTTTCACTACCTTATAATGCTGTACTCAAAACGTCCGTTTTCAGAATTTTCTTCCTCAAATTAAGGCCTATGTTTGATACTACTAGACTTCTCTTGGCTTGGAATGCCCTTTTTTCCATAGCTAGTATGCTTTTGACGTCCTCCTTGCTCCGTCCGTCATTGGTTATTTTACTGCATAGGTAGCAGAGTTCCTTAACTTCATCTACTTCATTCCCATCAATCCTGATGTTAAATTTCTCGCTGTTCTCATTTCTGCTACTTCTCATTGCTTTCGGCTTTCTTCGATTTACTCTCACTCCACATTCTGTACTCATTAGATTGTTCATTCCATTCAGCCGATCATGCAATTCTTCTTCACTTTTATTCAGGATAGCAATGTCATCTGCGAATCGTATTATTGACATACTTTCACCTTGAATTTTAATTCCACTTCTGAACTTTTCTTTTATTTCCATCAATGCTTCTTCGATATACAGACTTAACAATATGGGGGAAAGACAACATCCTTGTCTTCACCCTTTTTAATGCGAGCACTTCGTTCTTGGTATACTAGCCGTCTCTCCCTAGAGCTTACCCAATTTTTCTCACAATTTTCAACATTTTGCACCATTTTACAATGTCGAACGCTTTTTCGAGGTTGACAAATCCTATGGGCGTGTCTTGATTTTTCTTTAGTCTTGCATCCATTATGGCGTCCGGAGTGGCCGAGCGGTTCTAGGCGCTACAGTCTGGAACCGACCGACCGCTACGGTCGCAGGTTCGAATCCTGCCTCGGGCATGGATGTGTGTGATGTCCTTAGTTAGGTTTAATTAGTTCTAAGTTCTAGGCGGCTGATGACCTCAGAAGTTAAGTCGCATAGTTCTCAGAGCCATTTGAACCATTTTTTGCTTCCATTATTAACCGCAATGGCAGAATTGCCTCTCTGGTGCGTTTACCTTTTCTACAGCCAAACTGATCGGCATCTAGCACATCCTCACTTTTCTTTTCCATTCTTCTGTGTGTTTTCTTCTCAGCAAATTTTATACATGAACTTAAGTCTTCCAAAGGTCTTTTAAATTCTGATTCTAGTGGTGGATACCTATCTCTTCTAAATCGACTTCCGCTGCTTGTTATATCACATAAGACAAATCTTACCCCTCATAGAGACTTTCAATGTATTCTTTCCACCTATCCACTCTCTCCTCTGCATTTAACAGTTGAATTCCGGTTTCACCCTTAATATCACGACCCTTGCTTTTAGTATCACCGAAGGTTGTTTTGACTTTCCTGTATTCAGAGTCTGTCCTTCCGACAATCATTTCTTTCTCGATTTCTTCACATTTTTCATGCAGCCATTTCGTCTTAGCTTCCCTGCAATTCGTATTTATTTCATTCCTCAGCGACCTTTGTTTCTGCACTCCTGAATTTTTCAGAACATTTTTGTACTCCCTCCTTTCATAGATCAACTGAACTGTTTCTTTTGTTAGGCATGGTTTCTTCGCAGTTACCTTCTTTGTACTTATGTTTTTCTTTCCAACTTTCGTGATGTCCCTTTTTAGAGATGTCCATTCCTCTTCAATTGTACTGCCTGCTGAGCTATTCCTTATTTCTGCATCTATCGCCTTAGAGAACTTCAAGCGTATCTCGTTGATCGTTAATACTTCCATATCCCACCTCTATGCGTATTGATTCTTCCTGACTAATGTCTTAAACTTCAACCTACTGTTCATCACTATTATATTGTGGTCTGAGTCTATATCTGCTCCTGGGCATGCCTAACAATCCAGTCTCTGATTTCGAAACCTCTGTCTGATCTAACTGAAATTTTCCTTATCAACCGGTATTTTCGAAGTATACCTCCTCAACTTGCGGTTCTTCAACAGAGTATTCGCTATTATTAGCTTTCTCCTCTCTCATTCCTTGTCCGAAGCCGATATTCTGCCGTAGCCTTCTCTTTTCCTCCTTCCCTTACAGCTACATTCCAACCCTCATGACTATTACATTTTCATCGACCTTTACATACTATATTACCCTTTGAATGTCATCATATACTTTCTCTAGCTCTTCATCTTCAGCTTGTGACGTCGGCACGTATACCTGAACTATCGTTGTCAGTGCTACTTTACTGTCGATTCTGATAAGAACAACCTTATCACTGAATTGTTCACAGTAACACACAATCTACCCTAACTTCCTATTTCTAACGAATCCTACCCCCGTTACACCGTTTTCTGCTGCTGTTCATGTTACCCTACACTCATCTGCCCAGAAATGCTTGTATTCTTTCCATTTCAGTACACTGACTCCTACTATATCTGGATTGACCCTTTGAATTTCCCTTTCCAGATTTTCTAGTTCTCTTACTACGTTCTAGCTTCTGACAGTCCACTCCCTGACTCTACGAACGTTATCCTTTCGTTGGTTACTCAGTCTTTTTCTCATGGTAACCTCCCCCTTGGCAGTCCCCTTCTGGAGATGCGAACGGGGACTCTTCCGGAATCTTTTGCCACTGGAGAGCTCATAATGACACTTTTTCAATTACAGACCACATGTCCTATGGATACATGCTATGTGTCTTTAATTCAGCGGTTTCCTTCTGCATCCTAATGCCGCTGATCATTGCTGATTCTTCTGCTTTTAGATACAGCTTTCCACGCCTAGGACTAAAGAGTGCCTGGAACCTCTGTCCGCTCGTCCGCCCTCTTTGACAAGGTCGTTGGCAGAATGAGGGTGACTTGTTATGCTGGAAGTCTTCGGCCACCAATGCTGATTATCAATCCAAATTTAAGCAGTGGCGGGATTCGACCACGCAACCGAGGACGTTTTGATTACTAATAACAGACGCTACTCCTAGACGACGGGTGCCCAAAAACATATGTAAGGAAGAGGATGTCATAGCATGTGGTCAGTGTAGGATGGCCTGTCAATGACCCGAATATGATGTACCAAACATCGTTACGATCTGCTTAATTGCATGTTGGTCCGTGTTCAGAAACCAATATAGCGATTCTGCATATCATGGATTCAACAAGTCCTTAGTAGGTTTCTGGAGGTATGTGACAACAGATGTCTATGCACAGGTCCACAATTCACGTGAATTGCCTGTAGCCTGTCGGTGTGCAGTTGGCTCCTTACAGCGTCCCTGAGACGTTCCCTAGGATTGAGCTCAGGTGAATTAGGTGGCCAAAACGTCAACGTGAATTCACTATAAAATTCCTCGAAGCACATCAGCACAGTTCTTTCCATATTGTATGAATGGTTATCCTGCTGGAAGGCGCAATAATGGTTGTAAGGCGTCCACATTTTTTCCAGACCTTACATGAGCTTCATAATTACTATACAGAATAAAATCTCCAGAAGATTATATTGTTAACAGGAAGCAACTGTAATAATCTCATGTACTGAATAACAAAACAATACCTACCCTTATAACGACAGGGTCATGCGTAAATGAGATAAAGCGAACGCAGTTTGGAGGCAGACTGTGCACGTAACTAATGGCATTGGGGAACCCCAGTTAACATTAACAAAAGAAGGCCCAGCTACAGTGCAGAAAGAATTGACGAGGCTAGTGGCAACCTGGCAAGAAAAATAAGAATTCACCTATAACGAGGGAGCAGTTGGCTGAAGCCATGCTGTGTGACGTAGAAGAGACATGGTGGGGACAGTCACGCCATATATATGTATTTTTAGGATCTCTTGTCTCACAGCGGGCCACACCCATGTGTGGAAAAATAGCGAAGACGTTTACGTCTGCGAAGTCGGGGTGGTACGCTTCACGTATCGTGACGACAGATAGTTCATAGTCCTGCGGGAATTTTTGCAGGCAGAGCATTGTGCACATTGCTCCATCCCTTAGCGAGTGTGCACTAGCCATTATTTTGACTAGGGAAAATTTAACGTTATACGGAACGCAGGAAAATTGAGACTGAGTGATTCAGTCAAGGCCAGAGTAGGGAATTAGCATTTCAGAGACAACGCAGCCACAGTTCCCAATTGGTAATGTACCAACGTGCATTAGGCGACATTAAATGTTGAGTCGAGAGTGTGCTCACTCGAACCTGCGTACGCTTTGAATACAGAATTTCAAGAGTTGAATACTAACATACCCTCCATTGAGTACTTGAGAGTTTGATTAGCTTAAAAGATAAAATTTCATTCTCCGCCAGCTTAGTCCATAGAACAGCAACGACAACATAGATGTAAATTTCATTGATGAAGATTTAATTGTTTTGCTAGTTATAACATTCTCATATATAGATATAAGGATTTGATAATCACGTATTGAATGTCTAAATGTCAATTATTTTGTTGAGACTTGAAAGTGATTGAACCTGCTTGTTATGTGTCACTTGGACCCTGAAAGCAGTGGTAAATGAGATGTAGAATGGAAAAGGCAGCGGTTCTGTTGTCATTTTAGAAAAAATTCCAAACTCTCATTTATATCAATTTGTGCATTCTTTTTATGTCATAGCAGAATTTATAATTAATTTGAGACTCTCCACACCTAACACTAGCGGTATTACAGGGCCAATATTAGCAGCTACGTAGAATGTCTGTTTACCACTCTGGGCTTGAGAAGACAGTAAGATTTGTTATCCACTTCCGCGTGATCAGAAAATAGCTTTACCCACCAGCACTTTACACAAAATGACAGCGCGTTAGATGGTGATGCAGATCACAGCTGTCTTGGTGCCTCTGATTACTATCACAGGTCACATCGAGGCCAAGGTGAGTGTCCTTCATAGCGTGATGCTGCCACAACGACGGCGGGTATTTGGACAAGACCATAGACATGCTGTATCAAAAAACCTGATTCATCCGATCAAATTTCCGTTGATCCACTGTCCAGTGCCTATGATCCCGTTGGGTAAGTATGTCAGTATGTATAGGTCTTACGCTGCAGGGCCCTTTGTTCGAAAATGTGCACTGAATAGCTATCTCTCCAACACTTGGTTCTTCACCAGCATTGCATATGTCGTCAGATCTGCAATAGATTGCCACATACCCTGCTTTACACAGCTGGCGAGCCTCCGAATTCCACATTCTGTGATGGGGTGCCGACATCCAACGTCCCGTTGACCACTCGTGGTTTCACCGTCCGCTTTCCATAAACGGTCACTACAGTAACACGAAAATAGACCACTGTCTCCGGGATGGTCGTCCTCAGGCCCGGGCCACGCCAAACTGCCTTTGTCAACGTCGCTTGTGGACTGTATTTCCCTGTCTGTGGCACATATGTCTGCGACGATTTCTCATTTGTATCTGCCGTGCTTATCTATCTTCCTTGCACAGTCACGTGGCCACAACGCCATCACCTGGCGTTCACCGACATGTGACTCAGAACCACAACCCTTCGGCACCCTATTGTTCCTTAAAGTTGTCTTGGCATTTTCATCTATCATTATGATGAGAATGTTGTAGAAGTTCCTTCATGCCCTTTAGTTCCTGTACTGATACAACCAGGTAAAATGTATCGAAACGCGAGGTTAATAGTACCACAATTGAGCTTTGGACCGGTTCGTGCGAGTGTGCCAGAGACATTCCTATTCCATCACTGTGTCGTGTACGAATACTCCGTGGCGTCCAGACAAGGTAGTATGCGAAGAGGCGAAGAAGTGAACGTAAGGAAGAGTGCGTCTGATCCACGGCTCTCTCTCGGTCCGTACTGCTTTATCTCAGCTGTTGAGAAAGGGCTTGTACTTCGGATGAATTGCAACGAGAGTTTTTGCCACATATGAGATGAGGTGATTTCTTCGGTTGGAGTTAGCGTGGTTGGAGGCGATGGCTACAGTGGTGCAGCATTCCATTTAGCCTTAACCGTTACCTGGTGCCTAGGCGGTCAACGGAAATTTACCACCAAGCGGGTCTCAGACGCTTGGCTTCGAGTTGTAGAGCCATGCACATGGGTGCCCGGTGTGCCATGAGGTGACTGGTGAAGTGCATTTATTTTTAACGAAGGCATTATGCGAATTTCACCGACACGTTGACATACTATTGATTCTGATGATACTGAACTTTATTAAATATCACACAGTTGTGACTAGCTGAAGACCCACTTTCTTAGAATGTTCCTGGCCACACTTTGGGAGAATTAAGGACAAAATTAAGTGAATATTGTTGTTACGTTGAAAAGGTGTGCCCCATAACGCAAGGTAGCACTTTTTTGTTTTCTAAAAAGAGAAAGATATACAGATGTTTTGAGTTAAAGTCCTACCTGAGCAATGCGTGGCTCGTGTTTATCCCGTTTATTGCTTGGCACCTTGTGTTTGCGGTACTACCGTCTCGTTTCTTATTCAATTTACTGGCGCCAGTAAGTTGCTGGCTTGCCTGTCTGTGAGTGGCAACAGCACCGCTTATCGATAAGAGCACTGTCGTATTATGTTTGGAGCGACCTCTAGTATTTCCGGGTCGTCGTGTGTCGCGAGTTACGTCCGAGACGGAATAGCAGTGGGGTCCGGACAGCCATGACTCGCCCGACCGCTGCCGACACTCGACTTGAGTGGGGACGACCTTGGTTGTTCGTTCGGTCGGTCGTCTCAGCGGACGACGTGTATTTGGTCGCCGACCGCTTCTGGGTTCTCCGTGTGTGTCGACTGGTGGTTCTTCCTTGTTGTTCCTCAGTGACTGGTTTTAGCATCGTTCGAGTTGTTTGTGGAAGTGTTTCCGCGGAACCGTGTTTAGCTTGTGATTTTGACTGACCAGTTATTGACACTCTCTGCGACTTGGATGCAGTTTGTCGGTTGGGACTGAGTAACGGCGTGAATTCGGGCCAGGAAGCTGGCGGCGCGCACGCGTGGTTGGATTGTGAGGCGCTAGCCGCGAGAGCTACAAGTTCATTGCCCACCGAACCGGGACATTGAAGTTGAGTGATTAGTTAACCTGTTATGAAACCTCAACTGCTGTGACATCTCTTCGTTCATTGCCGGTTGTTGCTTCCTGGGCCGTTCCGGCTAGCAGAAATGTATGGTGTGTTGGAGTCGGAGAAATTTTGCAGCCGTCTTCCTGCGTGGTCTCTGACTATGAAATTGGTTGTTACTTATCAGTGAAGTGTCTAGCGGTATTTTCTGCCTTGTGGCTGTTAATACCCAAGTTACCTGCCCTGGTCGTTAGCGTAGTTATCCGGCAGTGTTTTCTTGCTCGCCGTGTTGATGCTGTCCGGCACGGCATGTAGTTCGATAGCCCTTTAGTTGTTTATTCTTTTTTTTTTTTCTTGGAATGGTTATTGTGCATTGGCTGTCTTTAGATGCCAATTTTGAAGACGTAGTGCTGATGGTATCTTCGTCCTCGGCTGATACTTTTCGTTGCCGTGCCGTCGGTAGGGCGGAAGGGCATTAGATTGTTGGTCGGTCATTCAGCCGTCCCTGGGTCGGGTTGCCATCCGATTATTTAACCTTACTTTTCACTGCCTGTCTCACCTCACCTTACGTTAGAGCTACCTCCTCAGGCCGACCCTTGGAACACTTCTGAGCACCACTTGTTGTGTTTGTTTTAGATTGTGATTTTCATTTTAGTCTGAAGTACTGTGTGAGGCCTTCAGCCGCCTATTAATTTACCTTGTTTTGATTTTAAAATAAGGCCTTCAGTAGTCTTAAAATTTGAAGACTCATTCGTTAAAACGAATTTTTTTTAAATTTTTCTTGTTGTCAAGGTCCTAAGCCCTGAGTTGTTCGATGTCTTGAGTGTGGCCTTTAGTCGAGTATTTACATGAAATATTTTTTTTAGTGTGGCCTTCAGCCGCGTGTATTCTTTGAAGCAATTTTTTATAACTTGTGTTCAGGCCTTCAGCCATTCTTGTTTTGGTGTGGTTTTGGGCCTTCGGCCAAGGACGTACTTCATGTTTTCTTAACTAGGCCTTCAGCTATATTGTTTTACTTTGATCCTTTTAAGGCACATCTACATTTATACTCCAAAAGCCACCCAACGGTGTGTGGTGGAGGGCACTTTACGTGCAACTGTCATTACCTCCCTTTCCTGTTCCAGTCGCGTATGGTTCGCGGGAAGAACGACTGCCGGATAGCCTCCGTGCGCGCTCGAATCTCTCTAATTTTACATTCGTGATCTCCTCGGGAGGTATAAATAGGGGGAAGCAATATATTCCATACCTCATCCAGAAACGCACCCTCTCGAAACCTGGACAGCAAGCTACACCGCGATGCAGAGCGCCTCTCCTGAAGTCTCTGCCACTTGAGTTTGCTAAACATCCCCGTAACGCTATCACGCTTACCCAATAATCCCGTGACGAAACGAGCCGCTCTTCTTTGAATCTTCTCTATCTCCTCTGTCAATCCGACCTGGTACGGATCCCACACTGATGAGCAAAAGTATAGGTCGAACGAGTGTTTTGTAAGCCACCTCCTTTGTTGATGGACTACCTTTTCTAAGGACCCTCCCAAAGAATCTCAATCTGGCACCCGCATTGTGTAATTAAGTCGTTCTTAGGAAAATAAGTTTGTGTGTTTTGTGCAGCTGACAGTAACTAATTTCGGCTCCCTCCACAACCATAATCTGAAACGAGATTTCACCACGCAACACCTTTTACACTTTCCAGTAACAGAAATTCTTCTACGGAATAGAAGGAGTTGTTAAGCAGAAACTTTCTCAGTTTATTTTCATATTTCACTTTGCCGTTGGTCAGGAATTTTATATCACTGAGTTATTAAAAATTTTTTGCTGCACAGTTGCGCAGCCTTTTTATGCTAAAAACAACCTTAATGTGGAGTAATGAATGTATTTTTCCTTGTGGTACTGTAATCATGTACAGCATTATTCCTTTTGAACTGTAGTACATTATTTACAATAAAATTCCTGAGGGAATGAATATGCTGTGAAACAGTAGTCAGAATGCCCAACTCCTTAAACAGATGGCTACAAGATGATTGTGGGTGAACACCGTATATTCTTCTTGAAGCAAGTTTTTCCGCAATGAAGACCGTATTTTTGAAAGATGAGTTCCCCAGAGCATTATTCCATATGTCATTTCTGAACGAAAATACGCGAAATATGTCCACTTACTGATCCTTCTCTCCCCAAGTTCTTCAGTGATCCTAACTGCAAAGGCATCTGAACTAAGTTATTTTAGGAATTCCAAAATTCTCATAAATTTGAACACCCCAGGATTTTGAAGTTTCCATCCTATTTATAATTGCCTATCCATGTGTTACATTTACTGGTGTAGTACCCCTAAATGTGCAGAACTGGACATTTGTGTTTTTAAAACTGAAGGAAGGCCAGTCAATTACAATTTTAAGAACTTTATTTACTATTTCTTCCGTTTTGTATTCATGCTTTGATTTATTACTAGTGTCATCTGCAAAAGAACTAATTCTGTCTTTTGTACTTTAGACGGGATATAGGTTTACATATATGGGGAACAATAGTAGACCTAAGATTGGGCCTCAGGGCATCCCAGTCATAAACATGCAGCGAGATAAAATTGATTGAATTACTAAGTACAACTTTCTGCATTCTTTTGGTTGGATATGACATTATTCATTGGTTAGCTGTACCGTCAATCACATAAAAGTTGAATTTAGCTATTAGAATACCGTGATTCACACTGTCATATGCCTTTGTTAGGAAGCCGAAAAAACCATGCGGCGCCGTTTTATTATGTAATCCTCCCAAAATGTTGAGTGAACCTGTAAATGGCATCTTCAGTAGAGCACTCCCTCTGAAACCTAAACTGTGGTTTGCTGAGGATATTTATTGCTAAGGTGAGATGCTATTCTGGATAAACTCTCTCAAATATTAGAGTACCATGTCAGCAGTCATACAAGTCTGTTGTTATTGACGTCTCTCATATCAACTGGCATAAAGAGGGGTTTGACAACAGCATATTTCAGTCTCCCTGAAAAAATGTTGGTAAATGTTTTTAATGTATTTCAGAAAAGACTGAGATTATTATATGGGAACAAATCTTCAGTACTCTATTGAAATCCATCAGAAACAGGTGAGCATTTATTTTTTAAATAATGTATAATTTTATTAATTCCAAAAGGAGGATTTGGGTGTACATTAAAATGATTGAATTTTATGAGAGTTGCTGTTTCAACATGCTGCTGTGATTTTTCTCTTGAGCTGTTTGTCCTTATGCTTTCTACTATATTTAAGAAATAACTATTAAACACAGTTTTCGCCTGTGACTCATCGTTTATAGTCATTCCACTTTGTTCAATAGAGATCTTATCCTGTACCTAATTTATTACATTCCATACAGCGTTAAGCCTGTTGCCAGAATTGCTGTTTTTTGACATTATGTGCATATTCGTTGGTTTTTAAAACCTTTTTTAGAAATTTTCAGTAGTTTTTGTAGTGTGCAGCTCTTACAGGACCCCTACATGTTCTTGCTCACTTCCTTTCGCAAGATACTTCAATCCCTTTAGATACTGAAATTTTCTTTTTTTTCGATTGTTAATTGTAAAAATTATGAAAATGTAATTTAAAACTACTGTTTTGAAATTTTTTCGAGGTTAAATATTGATTTTGCTGTTGTTTAAGTTCATATTGAATACTGATTCCGAATTATCTGAAGTTAATTTTTAAGATTTAACTAATGTATTTGGAGGTTATACGTCTAGGAATCAAATAAAATTCGTGAAAGAGTATAATACTTGATGTGCTAGCTCTTTCCGCACCCTGCTCCATCCACTGCTAACATACCAACAAGAGCATGCTCATGATACAATTTCATAATTCCTACAGCCCTCAGTGACCATCTATTTCGTTGTAGCAATAACTTGATCAGTTTCTGACATGAGTCGAATATTTCCTTTGAGGAAAGTTTTCGTGATTGTGAAGTAATGCTTTCGAGAAAGAAAGGGAATTTTCTTTTTGGGAAACAGTTTCATGACTTTTATTACCTTAATCCCTGTCTGTGCGCAGTTGTATCCATCACAACATTCCAGAGACTGCATCACTGAATCGTGAACATCTGTATACCGAATAACGATAGCAGTACACAGAACAGTTCATATGATACTAAGAGGAACGTGATCAAAAACCAGAAATCCAGCTATCAGAACAAATGATCAAAATGTGCAAAGGAAATAGGTAGGTACTTTGGAATTAAAATCGAAGAAACGCAAAACTTTCGTGTGGATGTAGAAATCGTCTGCCAGGGAGGCTTCAAAATCCTAAATAAAATAACAACAACTGTCCAAAGATTTCAGCTGCCACTAAGCGCAATAGGAACGTACCAAAACGCAGTCTTACTCGCTACTGTGGGCTACATGCAGTACTTTTGGGCTCACGAAACCGAAAACGTAAGCTCAGCGCAGGTTTTACGGCGGTCACAGAGATTTGTACTCCTGTGTTTGACAGGTGCGTGTAGAAACAAAACGGACTTCGGCGGTGCTACCTCTAGACCTAGCCGTGAGGAAGAGAGATGTCACACTGGCGCGAAAAGCGTGAATATGATAACGTAAAGGAGGTATTGGGCACAAGAGCCGTATCAAATTTGGAAATAAAGGCATTCATTAATAGAGAATGGCAAAAAATGACAGGGCAGAAACAGAGGAGAAGCTACCGTTGCCCTCCTATCATAAAATAAGAATCCAGAGTCTCATACTTCTTTCCGACCAAAGGACCTACACAGTCCCTCTCGTGATATGGTCTATATACCAGCATAATAATTATAGTACAGGGTTACATCGCCAATTACAGTTACATTCTCAGCAAGTACACCAAGTCCTTTCATCCATACATGTATTTTTTCATCATTACTAACTTTACGACAGGATCGGGTATACAATGTAAAAGGCTTATTACTATATACATAACTAGGTCTAGATTGGGTCTTGGCGTCTATTCCACAATTCCAGGTCTCGTAAGCGAGGACATCTCGGTGACAGCGCACCACAAACACTTGTGAATGTGGAGCGATCGGCCACCCAGATCGATCTGGGAAGGTATCATTACACAAGATGTTACAGACCAGGATATGAATGCATTTGGTAATGCGACTATAATGTAATAATAAACGACAAACTGTGGCATAAACTGAACTCGCTGACAGCTTAAATGTCAGCTAATAAACTGCAGGCAGAGAGACAACTAAGAGGAGGTCATGCATCATGATAACGAGACGCGCCACAGGAGAACGTCTACCTGCAACAACCTTGTGGAAGCAGTGATGAGACGAGCTTGCGGGCGGACCAGGAAGGATTTCCTGAGACCCTGACAGCCATTTGCCAATCTCTGCATCCTAGATGGCACAGCAGCACAGCCATTGTGGATCCTAAGTTGTCAGCAGTGCGCTGGGGGCAAAACTTTTAGACAAATCAGTGATCCAGCTTGGTTCTGATATCAAAACCAGTAATGTGGTGTAATGCTATGTAGTCTAGTGTTGTATAGCAGTCTAGTCTAGAATAATAAATTACAAATGTGTGATCTAGCAGTGGTGCATATTGTAACAGACCAGCAGAATGTGCCTTCTTGATTCCAGATTAACAGATATCTGTATGCCAGATAGCCAAATGGTAGTATGTAGACTTTTTTTAAATTATTATTGTTTTTCTTTTATGTAGATATTCTATGTAGACATTTTATCCTCTTAAACGGGATAGTAATTAGTTATTAGTACCACATTTGAAATTATGTTAAACTATTATGTGTTACACTCATACCCCTTCATGTGCAACATTCTGTCTGTTCTATCATATAGATATCAGGCTAAAAGAAAGTAGTAGGTAAATAGATAAATACTACTAAAATCTCAGAAACCCTTTCCTTTTCTTTTTCATTTAGGAAGAGCACAATGAGTATTCAGGCAATGTCACCTCAAGATGAGTACATAGTGATTTAGAGTCTCCAATGTTTTCCTAATACTAATAACGCGAAGATTACTTGCTTTTTAAGTGGGCACTCCCGTATCCTTCCTCGTCGTTGCATAAACGAAGCACGTGCTGCGTTTGTAATGAAGTCATCGTCATTGGGACGTGAAACACTCATCTTCCGCTTTTAAACTCGAAAGCCTTGAGATCGTAGTAACCTCTCCGGAGTTGAGGGCCCACCTCTCTCCAGCGCCAGCTATCGAACCTTGCGGCCACTGACGTCAGCAGAGCAAACAGCATTGCTCCACCGAGTGCCTCTCTCCACCAGCTCGTTCGCGCTCTCGATGCTGCTCTTCGGAGAAAAACTGCGAACTTCTGCGTGTAGCGCGTATGAAAAACCGCACGCTTCCATAACGTAATTCTCCTCCTGGGAAACTTTATTATCATTTAATATTTTAGTTTACTGAAAATTATATTAAAATTCTAACTCAATATGTATGGATTTTACATATTTATGTACTATGAATTAATTTATAATATTGTACGTTTTCCTCAATTTTTATGATACCTTACCTCAGTTCCCTTATAGGATCACTTTGCTGTCTTGTCTGTCTTTCTTTTTGCCTGACTGTTAAGATCACTTTTCCTGAGGAAAGGACAGAAGTATGAAGATGTAATTTATATCAGATACTTAGGACTATGGTTACTGTGTGTGGTAAAAGGTTAAGCTTCTCAGTCAATGCAGTTTCGAGATACCGCCATTTACGTCACATAATTTGGCCCTTGCAAACTCACTCACTACAAACTGTACGGTACAAGAAAAAAAAAGAAAATCATTAGTTTTTAGCTATATCACACGAACATATTTCTTTGGCCATTTGTTATCTGACTTCAAAATTAAAATCAAAATATTCTCGAACGTACTGGAAATCGTGGGGCCGATATCTTGCAGTACCGAAGTCGATAACAGACAAAAATCGCAGATATTGTCGGTTTTCGGAACGGATAAACGGTCAATGTAGGGAAACCTCTACATCTATATCTATATCCATACTCCACAAGCCACGTGATGGTGTGTGGCGGAGGGTACCTCTATCGTTTCTCCCTTCAATTCCAGTCTCGTATTGTTTGTGGAAAGAAAGATTGTCGGTATGCCTCTGTGTGGGCTCTAATCTCTCTGATTTTATCCTCATGGTCTCTTCGCGAGATATACGTACGAGGGAGCAATACACTGCTTGACTCCTCGATGAAGGTATGTTATCGAAACTTCAACGAAAGCCCGTAGCGAGCTACTCAGCGTTTCTATTGCAAAGTCTTCCACTAGAGTTTATGTGTCATCTCCGTAATGCATTCGCGATTATTAAATGATCCTGTAACGAAGCGCTCTACTCTCCGTTGGATCTTCCCTATCTCTTCTATCAACCCTATCTGGTGCGGATCCCACACCAGTGAGCAGTATTCAAGCAGTGGGCGAACAAGTGTAAAGTAACCTACTTCCTTTGTTTTCGGACTGCATTTCCTTGGGATTCTTCCAGCGAATCTGTCTGGCATCTGCTTTACCGACGACTAATTTTATATGGGCATTCCAATTTAAATCACTCATAATGCGTACTCCCAGATAATTTATGGAATTAGCTGCTTCCAGTAGCTGACCTGCTGTATTGTATCTTTCTTTCTATATGTTCGCAGCACATTGCACTTGTCTACATTCATATTCAATTGCAATTCACTGCACCATGCGTTAATTCGTTGCAGATCCTACTGCACTTCAGTAAAATTTTCCATTGTTACAACCTCTGGATATACTACAGCATCATCCGCAAAAAGCCTCAGTGAACTTCTGATATTATCCACAAGGTCATTTATATATATTGTGAATAGCAACGGTCCTACGACACTCCCCTGCGGCACACCTGAAAACACTCTTACTTCGGAAGACTTCTCTCCATTGAGAATGACATGCTGCGTTCTGTTATCTAGGAACTCTTCAATCGAATCATACAATTGGTCTGACAGCCCATATGCTCTTACTTTGTTCATTAAACGACTGTAGGGAACTGTATCAAACGCTTTGCAGAAGTCAAGAAACGTAGCATCTACCTGGGAACCCGTGTCTATGGCACTGAGTCCGACGAATAGCGCGAGCTGGGTTTCACACGCCGGCTTTTTCGTAACCCATGCTGATGCCTACAGAGTAGATTTCTAGTCTCCAGAAAAGTCATTATAATCGAACATAATTCGTGTTCCAAAACTCTACAGCTGATTGACGTTAGAGATATAGGTCTATAGTTTTGCACATCTGTTCGACGTCCCTTCTTGAAAACGGGAATGACCTGCGCCCTTTTCCAATCCTTTGGAACGCTACGCTCTTCTAGAGACCTACGGTAAACCGCTGCAAGCAGGGGGCAAGTTCCTTCATGTGCTCTGTGTAAAATCGAACTGTTATCCTATCAGGCCCAGCGGCCTTTCCTCTTTTGAGCGATTTTAATTGTTTCTCTATCCCTCTGTCGTCTATTTCGATATCTATCATTTTGTCATCTGTGCGACAATCTAGAGAAGGAACTACAGTACAGTCTTCCCCAGTGGAACAGCTTTGGAGAAAGACATTTAGTATTTCGGCCTTTAGTCTGTCATCCTCTGTTTCAGTACCATTCTGGTCACAGAGTGTCTGGACATTTTGTTTTGTTTCACCTACCGCTTTGACGTAAGACCAAAATGTCTTATGATTTTCTGCCAAGTCAGTACATAGAGCTTTACTTTCGAATTCGTTGAACGCCTCTCGCATAGCCCTCCTCACGCCGCATTTCGCTTCGTGTAACTTTTGTCTGTCTGCAAGGCTTTGGCTGTGTTTACGTTTTCTGTGAAGTTCCCTTTGCTTCCGTAGCAGTTTTCCAGCTCTGTTGTTGTACAACGGTAGCTCTTTTCCATCTCTTACGATCTTGCTTGGCACATACTCATCTAATGCATATTGTACGATGGTTCAATACCTCAGTACGCGAGTCCTCCAACGTAAAGCCCCAAATTCTTTAACTGCCTTTCACTTTTTTCTACTTTTTGCAGTGGCACTGACAGTCTTGTTCAAGTTACATATCACTGCACATTACACGATGGGAAATTGATATTTCGCAATAGGTCCCTCAAATTTCTCTGGTACAAATATCACTTAAATTACCCTCAACGAGATCACAGGTCTCCAGCTTTAGACTAAAAATTTTGCGCAAAACACAAAGTTGATGTAAATCACTGACGAAGCTATGTGAACACACGTCCAATATAGCTTTCAACTGTCTGCCTACCAGCTTTCTCAGTGCAACCAGTCAACTTTCCATGGTCATATTATGTAGTGACGTCATTTGGTACGGATAGTCCAGCTCCCTTATTAGATTCCACCCAGAAGTTGCAAATCTCACAAAGTCTAATGAAAAGTTAATTCTTAGCAGTATAACGTGATATGTACATCAACACAGGCGTATAACATTCTAGCATCTTTGATATTTCAGTTTCCTCCCTTATCATCATATGATACCTGTCGACTTTAACACATCTATCAGATGTGCTATTACATAGAAGAAGAATTCTGAAGGGAATTTTGTATTGAAAGGTATAGCCAGCAACATACCTTTGATTCCTCTCATTCTTGAGTATTGGTACAAGAGGTGCAAAGTAATTTACCCCACTAAGTTGACAGTAACAACTAAATCCGTCGGACTGTCATTCTGAAACTTATGCAATGTGTTTTATAATTTCCAGATACATGTGGAATCAAGACGAAAAATGCGTGAATAACGGTGATTAATCAGTAAAATAGTGACAACTTAAAGATTGCGAGCTACGAACACTCTGGCTTCAGTTTTTCAATCATAATGTCTATTTGCACTAATGGTTGCCCTAGACTGGTTATTTAATCTTTCACTTTCATATGCAACTTTTGCATTCAGATGTGCCGCTAGTGATTTGCATAAATGATGCTGTATGGTCTGAACCCTGAAAAGTTTTTGTTCCTAGAACCTATGGCCTCAAAAGTAGTTAGAGCTATTTCATCAAAAACTCTCAGCGATTCATTAACATTTTGCTTTTGAATGTTGGAATGAAAAGTGCTTTAAATATCAGAAAATCACTGTATTTTACTAATAACCCCCTTTATTTCTTGTACAGAAATTCCACATGCTCATAATCTATGAGATCAACATGTTCAAAATCGGTAAACTTTCAGACTTTGGAATTCAATTGTTATGCACAGTGTCGAAATTTAGGAACTACTTTCCTGCACAGTCATGCGGATTATGCAGTACAAGGCTGCCGCACACCATTAGGATTAAGTAGGTCATACGCTTGTTCAAATTACTGCAGTATTAATCGATACTGGGGAAACCATGACAAAAACTATATTTGTATGAAAATGGAACACCAACAGCCGTCCTTATGTCGTCATTTACTGTGTATCTACCAGTTTCGGCACTTCAGTGCACCATCTTCAGGCCTCAGTTGATGAGGAAGGGGTTATCAAGATCCAAATATATGACGCATCAGTGCCCAACAACTGGTTCGAGCAGACTACCTGTAACTGTGATGTTGTCTCTCCAACCATCAGCTACACAATAAAGGACAACTTAAGGGTGGCTCTAAGTGTTTTACTTTCTTACAGTAGTGAACAGCCGTAGTCCCCAGACCTACTGCCACAAAGATGGTCACACAAATCTCTACCGTATATAGTACATGTAATAACGTATATTTTAGTTGTGGAGTAGTTGATGTGCCAACAGACGCAGTCACACCATTTTGCAAAGACTCCAAGTATCAAAGAAAAACTAAGATTTTCTGGTAACACTATTATCATTTTTGTTGGCGCCATAGGCTGTACCTACTTTAAAGATCGAACGAGGCTCTGTGTAAATTTCTTACTGGAGCCTATGCATAACCATCTTTCAAACATTTTTTCTTAATCAACAGATACTCTATAGTTTCGTCTACTGTGAAACTATTTAAATAAACTTGGCTAACAGCTTTCTTTCACCGCTTGCATGGGGAAAATGGAAATGGTCATTACAGCGTATGCTGATGGCAAGTGCACCCAAAGAGAAGCTTCCAATAATACACTACTGGCCATTAAAATTGCTACACCACGACGATGACGTGCTAAGGACGCGAAATTTAACCGACAGAGCGAAGATGCTGTGATATGCAAATAATTAGCTTTTCAGAGCATACACACGAGGTTGGCGCCGGTGGCGATACCTACAACGTGCTGACATGAGGAAAGTATCCAACCGATTTCTCATACACAAACAGCAGTTGACCGGCGTTGCATGGTGAAACGTTGTTGTGATGCCTCGTGTAAGGAGGAGAAATGCGTACCTTCACGTTTCCGACTTTAATGAAGGTCGAATTGTAACCTATCGCGATTGCGGTTTATCGTATCGCGACATTGCTGCTGGCGTTGGTCGACATCCAATGACTGTTAGCAGAATATTGAATCGGTGGGTTCAGGAGGGTAATACGGAACGCCGTGGTGGATCCCAACGGCCTCGTATCACTAGCAGTCGAGATGACGGGCATCTTATCCGCATGGCTGTAACGGATGTGCAGCCACGTCTCGATCCCTGAGTCAACAGATGGGGACGTTTGCAAGACCATCTGCATGAACAGTTCGACGACGTTTGCAGCAGCACGGACTATCAGCTCGGAGACCATGGCTGCGGTTACCCTTGACGCTGCATCACAGACAGGAGCACCTGCGATGGTGTACTCAACGACGAACCTGGGTGCACGTATGCAAAACGTCATTCTTTCGGATGAATCCAGGTTCTGTTTACAGCATCACGATGGTGGCATCCGTGTTTGGCGACATCGCGGTGAACGCACACTGAAAACGTGTATTCGCCATCGCCATACTGGCGTATCACCCGGCGTGATGATATTGGGTGCCATTGGTTACACGTCTCGGTCATCTCTTGTTCGCAATGACGACACTTTGAACAGTGGACGTTACATTTCCAATGTGGTACGACCCGTGGCTCTACTCTTCATTCGATCCCTGTGGAACCCTACATTACGGCAGGATGTTGCACGACCACATGTTGCACGACCACATGTTGCAGGTCCTGTATGGGTCTTTCTGGATACAGAAAACGTTAGACTGCTGCCCTGGCCAGCACATTCTCCATATCTCTCACCAATTGAAACCGTCTGGTCAATGGTGGCCAAGCAACTGGCTCGTCACAATACGCCAGTCACTACTCTAGATGAACTGTGGTATCGTGTTAAAGTTGCATTGGCAGCTGTACCTGTACACGCCATCCAAGCTCTGTTTGACTCAATGCCCAGGCGTATCAAGGCCGTTATTACGGCCAGAGGTGGTTGTTCCGGGTACTGATTTCTCAGGATCTATGCACCCAAACGGCGTGAAAATGTAATCACATGTCAGTCATAGTATAATATATTTGTCCAATCAATAGCCGTTTATCATCTGTAGCAATTTTAATGGTCAGTAGTGTAATACTAATGTTATTGTTGTCTACTTTAGTTGGAAACTGAATTTGTACAATTGTTTATTAGTTGTATCTGTGAAAATCCGTCACATGAAAAACTCTCCTCTAACATATTCATTACATGTTGAACCTCAAAGTTTTTGTTAAAGTGTCTCATGCAAACACTATTGACTCCTCGTATTTAATTAGTTTAGCGAGCACATGGAATCATGTCAAATTATGGAATATTGATGACACTGCACCTGGTTTCAGCTCTGGATTACTTTATAATCAGCTGTACATCAGCTGTAAAGTATTCTGCTAAAATGGTTAACGCATGTGGGAACTTTACTTGGCCACTTTTCTTTAGTCGTGCATTACTGGGTAAGGAAAATTTGCTTGCTGCTCCATTATGAGATTTATAGTTATTTTTACACCCACTCACACTAAAATCTCGTCGCACATTTAGTATCTGGAAAAGGACTTTCAGTATAAATAAATTGTGAATACCCACAATTTCCAAAATTGTTTCTATGTATTTAGTTAATTTATGCAATAACTTGTAATATGACCTTGATGAATAACCTTAGCGATCCTTTAAAATACTCAATGGCTGTTAATAAATTACAGTAACTCCTTATTCCAGCAGGTAAGAAATAGTCGCTGTTAAAAGAACTGCAGTATTATGATCTTCAATAGCTGGAGGAAACAATAACAAATAAAGCCCGATTTAATGTGAAAGCTGATATTTTCTTATCCACGTATCCGAACGAACTGGTCAGTCCACATGCAACAGGTCTACTCATGACTGACTAGAGATGCCTGTGGAACTACTTCATTGGCATCACAAACAACATGGGTTCCAGTGCACAGGCTAGTATCCTTAGTCAGCTTTGGTAGCAATGACAGTATTGCTGCTAACGGTGTGGATTTACTACGATTGTTTTTCGCTAGCTTCTTTGTCTTTAATTCCTAGGTTGTGGTGTATTTAGTTACATTATTTTTTACTGTTATTTGAATTGTCTAGGAATTTTAGCGATTAAATTGAATTTAAGCGCATTTTATTGTGCTCTTGTTATGAACAATAACCCTGAATCTTCAATCAAAGATGTAGTTTACAGACGCTTTCTAAAAGACGTGTGAGATGCTTCTTAAATTGTTATATTTTTGCCAAGGAAACAATCAAATTTATGTCAGTAATGCGAGGATCTGTTCCGAACTTTTCGTCCACTTATTGCATACAAGATTTACAAACTGATTGTCTGATTTTAGGCCGGCATACTACCGGTAGTAAGCTGTAATCATTGGCCTAGAAACTGAAGTAAGGGTGTTGCGAAGAATATAAATGTTCCAGTGGATCAAATTACTGTTTCTATGAAAAAATTCAAAACACAGGCGTTATATTTCAAAACATGTGTACCTCACAGTGAAATAAAAATGTAAATAATGGTTCAAGACTACACTGTCCATCTGTTTAACCCGGCTACCACCAGGACTTTTTGTCTCACTGGTTGCTACTGCTGGGGTCAAATAGACCCCAAGTAATTTAGTATTGGTAGTATTTTAACGAACTAACATAAAAACACACATTCCAGTTATTCATTGTAATAGTAATGATTCTACGAGGGACATTTCGAAAATAAAGCACAGGCAAGTATTACTGTGGATTGTTTGATGCAGCAACAATGAAAATAACGTCTAACATAAAATTGGCTAGAGATAGAAATGGACCCTGCATGGGTCTAGAGTACTGTGATTGATACGTAGTACTTACTAGAATTAAGGATAACATGGAAGGGAGGACACACCGATATAGCTTTCTTTTCACACAACCTGTTTATTTAACAATATATAAACTGTATTTTACAGATAATCGAAGCATTTAACCATAAAATTTTTTATTAAAATGAATATATTTGCAAAATTCTTTTGACCTTAAGCCTTAAGATGAATAAGCGTTTAATCTTAGCAAAAGAGATCTGAAGTGCTGTATTGCAAAACACCAAACAATATGACAATGTTTACAAGACGGCCGGACGTGCAGCCCGCTCGTTATCGGGTGAAACAGAGGTGTTTACTACCACACTGGACACAGTCTGTCGTATTAAATGCCCTTCTGCAAGACGTGAAAACTATATAACCACCATTGATAACAAGAGTGATTCAGTTACTCAAAACGGATGACTTAACTTTTAATCTGAAAGCTGTATGTCCGAAGATTCGGGGTTAAAATGTTAAGATGCGCACCTGTGCTTAAAGATTAAAAAGATTAGCAAACAATATGACAATGATAAGGCTTACTTCAAAGCAAGCATCCTCTTAATTTCAATTGACAACCAAAGTGTGACTAGATTCCAGCCCGTTCCTTCTGACAAAAAAGAAAAAAAAAAAAAAAACCAGCGCATGGCATTCTTGGCCGGGAGGCCCCATCCGAGGAAGTTTGGCTGCCGACTGCAAGTCTTATTTCAGTCGACGGTCGACGCCACATTGGCACATTGGGCTACTTGGTGTCGATGATAAGGATCAGATAATAATATGGAGAGCACAACATCCAGTCCTCGAACGGGGAAGATCTGCAACCCGGCCGGGAATCGCAGCAGGGCCCGCAGCACAGGAGGCAAGCACGTTACCACACAGCTAAGCAGGCGGACCCCTACTGACAATTTTATTTTGACTAAAGCCCTGGTGACAGTTGCCTGTTAAAATTTTCAAAGTTAAACTGAGTGTCAACTATTAAGACCGCTCTGAAGTAACGTCTTACAACATTACTTGTGAACACTTATTACAAGAGAACTCACTCGGCGGAACCAAAAGATCCAGCTAAAAATACACCAATAATGACCTAGTTTTTCAAACACAGATATGAACAGCTTAGTATAACAGGTTGTTCAGATTATAACTAATAACTGAGAAATGCAATTACAATCAAAGAACTGAACCTGTTAACAGCTAATTCTAACCACAGAGTCCCTCTTTTGTTTAACGGCAACCTGTGCCCTAGTACAATTGTTCCGACTGTAGTTACGACCAAGAGCTGATTACTAATATTTTCACAAATATTACGTTGAAGGAAAAAAAAAGGAAATCGTGGTACTCAGTGCGAAAATCTGTGTATAAATTGCACTGTGTTGTAAATTTAAAACTGAGCAAAACATAAGTGAATGCAATTGACTGAGAAAGTAATATGTTTTGAAAAAATAGCTTTGAAAACAAGGAAAATACTATTTTTCAATGTGCTTATGTTGACTACAATAAGAGCTGATGCAAGAAACCCTAAAAATAGATACAAAAATAAGCATTAAATATGTTTTCATTCTTCCAGGTCTTTCGTAGAGCTGTTCAACATAACATTTATCATTCTATTTTCAAACATGTTCAAGTGTGTGTGAATTCTTAAAGGACCAAACTGCTGAGGTCATCGGTCCCTAGGCTTACACACTACTTAAACTAACTTATGCTAAGAGCAACTCACATACCCGTGCCCGAGAGAGGACTCGAACCTCCGGCCGAAGGAGCGGCGCAATCCGTGACATGACGCCTCAAACCACGCGGCCACCCCGCGTAGCATTCAATTTTCATAAATGTTACATTCATGAAAGAAACAAACATTCTAAGTGGGCAAAATATTGGCTCCAGTGGTACTAAGAAAGGAAAAAAAAACAGCTGATACGAGAAACTCTAATAACAGGTACAAAAGTAACCGGAAATTTATTTTCATTGTTTCAGGTGCTTTGTATAACAGCTGTACAATGTAACTTCATTCTATTTTGATAAATGTTACATTCAACAGATAAACAGAGAATTTAAGTTGTCTGTGGCACTCAGTGCAAAAACCACGAATAAACTTCAATGTGTTGTAAATATTAAAAAAAGAGCGAAACAGCGTTAGATGCAAATGTCACAGAGGGAGAAAGTCATACATTTTGGAAACAATAGTTCTGAAAAGGAAAGAAAGATATTTCTTAATGTACTTAGCGGTCATGATGACCCCAGTGATTCTAGAATGGTTAAACTGAAACTTACTTCTCGTATGAAGAGCGAGGAACACTTTCTACTCCGTTGTGACATCAGTCTTTCGACAAGTGTAGCTATGACATGACTCGTGAACTTTAAAATAACTGATAGAACGGACTCCGTTCACGTGTAGTTTCATCAACAATTCTTTAGGAGATACACCTGTAAAATGTCAAGTTTTGTAAATTTTGCAGCTGAATAAAACAAACCAACATATTCCCCATCTGGGTGTTTCTCAACAACAACAGAGAAGTAGCTTCTGATTTTTCGTTGGAGCAACTACTTCCCATTGTAACGATGTAGTGGACTCTAGCGAACTAAAAAACTTTGTTTGTTAATACATTTTCCCACTGACATCATGTCTAAACATAATGCCTTTGAATCTATAAATCATATCCCTAGAAGTAACTAAGAGTTTTCTAACATCCTCTTGATTAAAAATGACACCTCATCTGCTAAAACAAACTTGTTTAATCGGTCTGTTTAATCAATACGTTAACATAACCCTTGCGTTCGAAGTAAGAAATTTCACACGCAAATCATCAAAATGATCCGTTATCCCATATAATGTAATCACAGTTCTTCATGTCGGTCAAATTCTTGTCATTCTTCTGAAGAACCCACAAATTTCGAAAACACAGCCTACATCTTCAGTCAGTCGAAACACAACTGAAGTATGTACTAAACCTGAACTTCCGGTTACAGCAACAGAACTGCAAATTTGCTTTTTGTGTAGTTAAAGTAAAACTACGCAATTTAGGTTCGTAGTTACAGACGACGTTCGTAGTAAGCATTGTCAACAACACCGCAGATGTTTGTCACTGAGTGAACAGAACATCAACTGCCAATGTAGCCAACTTTGAAATTCACAATTTTTCTGTTAGATTGGATCGCTAACAACCTGGAAAAGCAAATCTTTGCATGATATTTCCATTTCTTTTCCGAAACAATAGGGTAGAATTTTCTTTTAAGTTCTTTCCTGTTCACACCATTGTTTCTGTTCACCCTACTGTGTGGTATTCTCCTTCACTAACTAAAAAAATGGTTCAAATGGCTCTGAGCACTATGGGACTTAACTTCTAAGGTCATCAGTCCCCTAGAACTTAGAACTACTTAAACCTAACTAACCTAAGGACATCACATACATCCATGGCCGAGGCAGAATTCGAACCTGCGACCGTAGCGGTCGCGCGGTTCCAGACTGTAGCGCTTAGAACCGCTCGGCCACCCCTGCTGGCTTTCACTAATTACTTTAAGCCCATAATCTATATACACCTGCAGTTAAAATATGAGCAGCTGCAGACCCTTTATCACATCAAATGGAATCGCGGCAAGCACCTTAGTGCTGCATGAACCACGATTTTCTAAGACGTTGTTTTTGGTGTCACCTACAGTCATAGGTCTACCGAATCAAAAGAGTGGTACCTGTGGTTTGATGAACAATCAATCGCTAGACTGTACATCTACATCTACATCCATACTCCGCTAGCCACCTGACGGTGTGTGGCGGAGGGTACCTTGAGTACCTCTATCGGTTCTCCCTTCTATTCCAGTCTCGTGTTGGTCGTGGAAAGAAGGATTGTCGGTATGCCTCTGTGTGGGGGCTAATCTCTCTGATTTTATCCTCATGGTCCCTTCGCGAGATATACGTAGGAGGGAGCAATATACTGCTTGACTCCTCGGTGAAGGTGTGTTCTCGAAACTTCAACAAAAGCCCGTACAGAGCTACTGAGCGTCTCTCCTGCAGAGTCTTCCACTGAAGTTTATCCATCATCTCCGTAACGCTTTCACGATTACTAAGTGATCCTGTAACGAAGCGCGCTGCTCTCCGTTGGATCTTCTCTATCTCTTCTATCAACCCTATCTGGTACAGATCCTACACTGGTGAGCAGTATTCAAGCAGTGGGCGAACAAGTGTACTGTAACCTACTTCCTTTGTTTTCGGATTGCATTTCCTTAGGATTCTTCCAATGAATCTCAGTCTGGCATCTCCTTTACCGACGATCAACTTTATATGATCATTTCATTTTAAATCACTCCTAATGCGTACTCCCAGATAATTTATGGAATTAACTGCTTCCAGTTGCTGACCTGCTATATTGTAGCTAAATGATAGGGGATCTTTCTTTCTATGTATTCTCAGCACATTACACTTGTCTACATTGAGATTCAATTGCCATTCCCTGCACCATGCGTCAATTCACTGCAGATCCTGCTGCATTTCAGTAGAATTTTCCATTGTTACAGCTTCTCGATATACCACCGCATCATCCGCAAAAAGCCTCAGTGAACTTCCGATGTCATCCAAAAGGTCATTTATATATATTGTGAACAGCAACGGTCCTACGACACTCCCCTGCGGCACACCTGAAATCACTCTTACTTCGGAAGACTTCTCTCCGTTGAGAATGCCACGACCGTATTTGCGTAACATTCTGTAGTATTTTATGAGCTGAGGAGATTTAAATATAACCAAGCGGCCCTTATCTTTAGAATCAGTTGCATTACTAACACGGAAAATTACGACTCTCCATTTCTTCTTCGTCATCTGAAGGGGTACTTGAGTAGAACGGTCGGAAACAGTACGAGCGGAAAGCGTAATCTTGCAGAAGGCGAGGTAGCAGAAAACAGCACCCCATCTTATTGAACCGAATCGGATCCTCACACTAGCGGTATGAGACTTGCGCGCTGTATATGTTCTCCTGCAGAGCTGTACATGCGCCAGTCGCGGGACGAGATATTGGTTTTGATGTTCCAGTTTCCATACGGTACTCCAGCCGGAAGCAATAACGCCGGCGATCGGAAGGCAATGCAAACGGCGCACACCCGTCTATCAGGTGCGCCTGCAGAACTGACACAGGTGGCGGGCAAGTGGTCACAGGGTGGCTGCACGTAATAACGGGGTGGGAGCAGTAGCGTCAGTACAGCGCACGAGCAGACACGGCAGTTGGTTTCAGCTGACCGACCGAGGTGGGCTCTGGAAGACCATTCTATGTGTCAGCTTCATAAAAGAACAGTGTATAAGTTTTTAGTATTTATGATCTTGCACCTTTGTTATTTGTAAATGGTCCGTCCCGGCAGCTGAGTGACGGCTGCACGGTAGCTCTGCGTTTTCAATCAGAGAGGTGCTGGGCCTGCGTAATAAAAAAAAAAATAGAAGTAAAAAAAAACCTTCAACGGATGTCTCGTGACGTCCGCCTGGACCAAACGCAACGAACAATGCCGAAGAAAATGAAAGAAATGAACTGTTCAGTGTGACGGAGTGTCATGCCGAGTGGCCCGGGTTCGATTCCCGGCTGGGTCGGATGTTTTCCCCGCTCAGGGACTGGGTGTTGTGCTGTCGTAATCAACATCTCATCCTCATCGACACGCAAGTCGCCGAAGTGGCGTCAACTCAGAAGACTTGCACCAGGCGAGCGGCCGAACCCACGGCCCTAGCCACACGACATTTCATTTCATTTTCATTTTTAAACCTTTCGATGTTTAGCAATATCTCTGAAATTTTGTCCCCTCTGGAATTGTAGTACTGATGATGACAGTAATATCCTACAAAATATTCTTCCTTGCTGTTTTGAAAAGTCTCACGGTTCAATTTTCCAGATCTCGAATCTACTCAGTACCTCGATTTTCGCTTACTTGTCGCTGTCAGTCCTCTTGAACATACATCGGCATCAGGTTTTGGGGCATATTTGAAATGATGTAGGCGACGCCAGACCTGCCGCCAAATCACCATTGGAATGAGCATGATGATATATGAAAATTTATTTATTTTATTTATTGATAAATTATAGACCTCTTACCTGATGTTTTAAAAAAGGTAGTACATCTTACAATTTTCGTTTTTCTTCTTATTTGCAATTTTCTTTTCTTTGTTTTTTTTCTACAACATTTTACAAATAATGATACTTTTCAAGATAATAATAATTTAAGGTTGAAATATCAATAAAATTTTGTTGTTTTTAAGAAGAATGTAAAAAGATGGTAGGATAGATGAGAGATTTCTTAGTGCAATCGCATATTGTGACTGATGGATAATACCTCGGAATGGGTTCTTCGAGTTGTTGACCGCCAGTCACACACACACACACACACACACACACACACACACACACACACACACACACAAATCTGTTGTTAGTAGAGAAATAGTATTACTAATCCTAAGCATTGCTAATCCTATGTATTAACTTTAGGTGCTTATCTGTGTACAGCATTTGGCGATTTCTTGGCTAGATCAATCACCATCACCTTATGCTTATTAACTGTCACACCTCGTCTTGCTCCTCCAGTTCCTCTTCATTGCCGCCGGCCAGATTAGCCGAGCGGTTCTAGGCGCTACAGTGTGGAACCGAGCGACTGCTACGGTAGCAAGTTCGAATCCTACCTCGGGCATGGATGTGTGTGATCTCCTTAGGTTAGTTAGGTTTAAGTAGTTCTAAGTTCTAGGGGACTGATGACCTCAGAATTTAAGTCCCATAGTGCTCAGAGCCATTTGAACCATTTTTGAACCTCTTCATTGCCACTGTTTTCGCTGTCGCTGTGGGTGTCGCTGTCCACCCTCTGGATATTGTTGTTACGATGCATACAGGCATGGGCCGTGTCCACAATACTCTTCATGTATTGTTTTGGAAATACTGTTTGCCAATACATTTAGTTGCGCCCATTGTTCTTATTTCTGTGTAGATAACTACGTTTGTTTCTTCAAATGGCTCTAAGCACTGTGGGGCTTAACATCTGAGGTCATCAGTCAACTAGACTTAGAACTACTTAAACCTAACTAACCTAAGGACATCACACACATTCTTGCCCGAGGTGGGATTCTAACGTGCAATCGTAGCATCAGCCCGGTTCTGGACTGAATCGCGAGAACCGCTCGGCCACAGCGGCCGGCTGTTTGTTTCTGTGTAGCCCAAGTGTAGTGTAGGCAACAGCCTTGCCGCAGTGGATACTCCGGTTCCCGTCAGATCAACGAAGTTGAGCGTTGTTTAGCGTGGGCGGCATTTGGATGGGTGACTGTCCGGGCAGCCATGCGCTGCTGCCATTATTCGGGGTGCACTCAGCCTTGTGAAGCGAACTGAGGAGCTACTCCACCGAACAGTAGCGGCTCCGGTCACAGAAAACCGTCATAACGACCGGGACAACGGTGTGCTGACCACACGCCCTTCCTATCTGCATCCTCAGTTGAGGATTACACGGCGGTCGGATGGTCCCGACGGGCTACTTGTGGCCTGAAGGCTGAGTGCTTTAATTGTACTGTAGGTCTATTGTTCCCGTATTGCCCCCAGAAGAAGACAGTGTGTTCTGTGGAACCTTCTTCCCTGCATGTGCAAGTAGGTGTCTGCCACAGACTCACGCGTTTTAGTGCGTGGGATAACGTCCGTGTACGGTAAAGATAAGTACCACATCACGGCTGGGATCGATGTATATCATTCTCAACCGCTCCCTTACGTCAGGGAGTAAATCGTGCCTTCTGCGTCTCTTGTCCCTTACATCCCACCTGCCTAACCATGTATCCGAACGCCAAGTTTTAAGGTGACGTATCATCTCTGTCGGCACACCAATTATTGTGTGTACCTTATCTAGTCCCCCCTCATCTTAAACCAGTACGTTGGAGCTCTGTATTTGATCGTGATATCTATGGGGCATATACCGAGAACCACATACTTACTTGTTCTCGGATGGCAGGGGCTATGTGGAGGGGTTACCACGTGCTAGATGCGCAGTGTGGCTATCCTTCCTCACGATGGTCGATCTGGAACTTGGCAAATGGTATGCCTGCCCTCGCATTCTCAGACAGTTCAATTACGGGCCGGCCACTACCACATCCAAATGATCTTAATGTCACACTCACGAACCCTGTCAGGAGCAAAACAACCTGAAGGGACCTCCATAAGCAGGGTCTGACAGCGCGAGCTGCAATTCCAAAAGGTCCCATGTCTTGCAAATACTGTAACAGGAAAACGTGGTTCTGAAGTCGTAAAACATGGAATATGGGGCAATGTGTCACACCGTTTCCAAGTTCTGACCGAGTTTACGTTCGGGGAATAGTTAGCAGGTTTGCATTACAGTCAATGAGTATGACACCATTTTGACTATGGTACAATGTTTATTACTCAATGATGGTTCTGTGTTCGAAGGCGATAGGGTGCCTGCTTATACATCACGCATCGTCCAGCACAGGTATTGTGTGCACGAGGATGAATTGTTGCAGCTATTATGGCCACCACAGTCACCAAATCCCAGTGTTATTGAGGTTTTCTCGCCTACTTTGATGGGAAGTGTGCATCGTCGCTATCCGCCACCATCATTGTTACCTGAAACGTGCCAGTATTTTGCAGGATAGAAAGGTATAAAATTCATTTGAAAGCCCTACAGGAGCAATATTTATTCATTCCGAGGTGCCTGGAAGCTGTTTCGAAAGCCAATAGTTTTTCTACACCGTCTTAGTCACGGTAATGTGTTTTTGGTGTTCCTATATTTTTTACCAACCCCTGCATGTAGACGGTGGTTCAGATGGCTGCAGTTGACTTAGCCTAAGGTGCCAATTGATACATTGTTATCTCTTAAGCCTCTCGCTACGAGTTGCCGAGTATTACACAGTTTCCACTCATGAACTTCATATTTATCAGATGTACCTACATTAATTCAAGCGATTCTACCCTTCGCTCTGAGATCTCTCCACGTGTAACCTTTATCCCGTATCATTGGCGATGGCTCTCCATCCTCCACCATAACCGAGTCCATCAACATGAGGTAGAAAATATGAGGTAGCCAAGGAGGTGGAAACGTGGGTTCTATTATGCCAAGACTGCTTGGTAGCTACAACATGAAACACAATTTTTTGGCAAGAGTACAAAATAAGAAATTATTTATTACTTAAATTTTGTTGTAGTCGAAGATCTGTTCTCTGACAATTATAGAAGACGCGACTAATGTAGAATAACATAATTTACAAGTCACAAATGTTGCAGTGACGAATTAATCTCTCGTAATCTTGAATGTCGAATCCGGTGAATTTGAAGACTAACTTGTAACTGGGCTACAAAGACTTGATGGCAGCAATGACTGAGCTGCAGACGATGACTAACATCGGCGCTGGCTGACCACCGAGCGCGGCTACGAACTGGAGACTGCCGCAACTGCACTACTCTCCTGCTGCACATGAAGTGGACTCGCGGCGAACATAAGTACTGCGACTGGCTGTGTACTCTTTGGCTAGCACAGCCGTTCTTCTGTTCCGTTCATCGAGAGAATCGTATCCGGTGGATCGATCTATCAGGCGGCGGTGTGGTCGTATGGCAGGCGATATTACAACTGCGTTCTTTGAATCTCCTTTCATTACACGTAATTTTTTTCTCTGTAAAACACGTTGCCTGATTATTCTGTGGATTTTACTTAGAAAGTGTGTGACCACCATCTGTCGCGTAATTCACTCTGTCTTCATTTATTGGTTTTACCGTGTATTCGAAGTTATACATCTGTGGTGCATGACCGCTATAAATTTGCACTTGCTTGGGCTTCATGAGCAACAGAAATTCACTTTCGTGGCCTTCCTGAGGTTATTTATTTTTCAAAAATTTTAATAAACATGTGAATTATTGCAGCAAGAATTTTTGTATTTCAACATTCCCTTACACGTTTCTCCTTGCTCCCTATGATTTTTTTTGTAAATTTGTAAATAGAGCTAAATCTCAATAACTACCTCTCTGTAAAGAACGAATAAATTCCGTGGACTATGCTGTTGGGTTCTCTGTCTCGCTATACTCTCAATTTTTTCAGACCAGTCTTTCTAATGATATGTGGCACGTTTCTTCTTCTGGCAGGTACTTCTTATTTGCCAACAGTGGCTGTGAATATCGTTTTTCTTCCCTATGCTTTTCCGTTCTGTACAGTTAGCAATGCATTAACACTCTGACACCGCACAGCTTACGATTTTAGTGAGAATCTGAAATACACTTAACGGTACACTCAGCGTTTTCCATGCTTGAATAGACTCATTCTTCACTAAATAATCCTTATTACTTACGCATTCATTTTTTTCAGACCATTTCAGGAACGTAATTTACGCCCGTAATAGCGGCTTAATGCTACATAATCGTGTGTATTGTTACACACTCAAAGTCTAAGTAGCTCCCATTTCTCTTGGAGAATGGTGAGAACTTACTTGCACAATCTAGGGCAAACAGACGTAACATCACGAATTTGCTCTTGCTCACCCCGTAATGATACGACTTGTTTCCGATCACCGGTTTAAATATTCTAGAGAAGGAAATCCACCTCATTTTCATCGTGCCGCAATGCAGTGATTTTTGTTCTGTGGTCAGGAGCATACAGACCAACAAAGAGATCCGCTTCCAGCCTGTTTTCGTGAGGTGATGACACTCAGCTTGGTGATTCCTATCGGAAATCGTATAGCACTATCTCTAAATGCTAAGAAAAAATGTTAGTATTGCAAACAGTTTGAAATGTCACAAATTACAAAGTCGTAAATGAAGATTTTTAGTTGCAGTATACGTCTAAATACATAGACGACGACCTCTTCCCCTCCACATAAACCCAAAAGCGCTAAATGAATGTCAGGGCATCGCATTATATAAATGGACTTTCTGTGCCAGTAGCACAATAGTGCTATTGTACTCCTTATAACGTGGAGAAGAGAAAATGAACAGTACATTGCAAAACTAATAGTTATAAACAGCAGCTCATTCGCTGTGTGCAGAACATACACGCCCTCTGAAACGTCTTCCATAGTGCTATTTTAAAAATGGCAGAAACTAATGGTCCGATTATAGTGTACAAAAGGAATAAACTATGATTTTACCTCCGTCATATGTAACTGTCCTAAGATTCAATTGTTCTTGTGAAATACAACTAGCACTTCTTTCTAATGAGGCGATCAGTGCTATCTACAGGGGATATCCAACTGACTGCACATTTTTATTTTTCCAAGATGCTTCTGAGGCCGCTCCTCCCACTACTAATTACGTGTCTATAAAGTATCATCTCAGTTGTGCGATTGAATTCGTGGTTTCTTGTCAGAAATGTCACAGTTCGCGGTGAGTAAAGTAAAGGTAAACTCATACGATTTGGATTTCTGGGAGAGGCCGAGGGGCAGTTTCAGTCGCCATATAGCAAACGTTTTTCTTCTTCTCATCAGGTTATCTTCCATTAAGAAGTCTGTTGCACTCAGCGACTGTTATACTGACTTGTAAATAATAGATTTCAGCTATCAGTCATCCTTTTTAAATTTTATTGGCAGATCTAGATTTAAGCTAGAAACCAGCCATTCTCATTGCACTATCATTTTTGATAAATGCATGTAATGCCTGTTGGTCGGGCTTCATCCACAGTGAGTAGTATTCAATGAAATGTGGATCAAGCCCGAGAAAAAGGCATTACATGCATTTATCAAAAATGATAGTGCATTGAGAATGGCTATGTAAACGATTTCGGAGCCGTCTTCAGGGATTGTCGGGTGATGATGCTGTCGTTTACTCCCTGATAAACTCATGAAAAGACCAATAGGAATTATAAAATGACTTACATATGGTGCGAAATATGATACTAGATTATTAACAATAAAATGTGTGAGAATCGTCAAAGAACAGTAAAAAAGTCCGTAAAATTTATATTACACAATAAATCAAATTTGAAGTTTGTTGATTCAACTAAACATCTAGGGATTACAATTAGGAACCACTTAAATTGGAATCATTAACATAGAGAAGTTGTGAGAAATGCGAACCAAAGACTGCGTTTCATTGGAAAAAGATGCAACATAACTATTAAACAAAATGCCTACACTAAACTTGTCCGTCTTTTACTAGAGCATCGCTTTCTATATGGGATCCTCATCAGATAGTACTGATGGAAGATATCGAAAATGTTCAAAGAAGTATAGCTTGAAACTTTCTGGCAGAATAAAACTGTGTGCCGGCCCGAGACTGGAACTCGGGACCTTTGCCTTTCGCGGGCAAGTGCTCGACCAACTGAGCTACCCAAGCACGACTCACGTGCAGTCCTCGCAGCTTTAATTCCGCCAGTACCTCGTCTCCTACCTTCCAAACTTCACAGAAGCTCTCCTGCGGTTCGCAGGACTGCGCGTGAGTCGTGCTTGGGTAACTCAGTTGGCAGAGCATTTGTCCGCGAAAGGCAAAGGTCCCGGGTTCCAAGCCTCGGTCCAGCACACAGTTTTATTCTGCCAGGAAGTTTCATATCACGCACACTCTACTGTAACGTGAAGATGTCATTCAAGTATAGCTTGTTGTATATACGAGTCTGGGTGACAATAAGTAAAACAAAGGAGTTTTCCGTTGCAGCAAGATCTTTTCAAGAAATTTCAATGATCAACTTTCTCCTCCGAATGCGAGACCAATTTGACTCTCACCTAATCCGGGAGGAATCATCATTGAAATATAATCAGAGATATGAGCTCGAAAGTCCCAGTTGTTCCTCTTGGCTCCAGAGAGTCATTGCGTCATACTGTAGGCGCCAGGGTGTGGACAGCACGGGCACGTGATCGCTCTGTCCGCTGCCGTTGCTCAGCTGGTTGCAGCCACAGGTGGTACTGTGGAGGCAAGACAACTGCAGCAAGTGGAACCGGCAAGATCTTCCGGTGGCCAGCGCAATCGCCGTGGTTCAAGAGGTGGACAAGCCTGCGGCGAGTCACCAGCAGTCGGGATGGGGCGGCGGCCAAAGTTCTCCTAAACGGACACTGGGCCCGAAGGTAGACAGTTGCTGGACAGAGACGAAAAGCCAGTGTAGGGAAGCAACCTACTCACGCCATAATAAATTCACATCAATCTTTCCATTGTGTGCCAGCCAGTCCGCTGTAACTAGCTCTGACGTCATATATGTTGGGCAATACTTTGAAAATCAAGTAAATAACCTGAAACGGTTCTAGCATGTCAAGAGCAATACTAAATTATTATGTGTTGAATATCAGTTCGATAACTTTAACATTTTCGAAATTTGGACGTTTTTCTGTAAAAATCATTGGCGCAACAGAAAAGAGCTAGAGACTTAAAAATTTATATTTAGATTCCTTTTCCATAATAATTTAATACAAGCGGTACTTTGGATCTCACAAATTAAAATTTTTGTTGAAATTCATAATTTTCTGGTTTTTGTCTTAAAAATTAAGGAAGCAAGATAGATTAACTAGGCTAATAAATAAGGCTAGGATGTTTATATTTAAGTAGAATGGAGATCCGCTATAATCATAAAGATGTGAGAAGTTTCAATTGAATAACTATAAAACTATAGCGATAGCGTATCTCCAAAGGGCAAGTTCAGAGCTCGTCTACTGTGTGTAGTGTAATTAAATTAATTCTCTCGCCCAAAATATTTAACTTAGCCACGTCAAACTTTTATTATGATTACGTACCTGTGTGCTGAATGCACATTTAAAATGAGAGCTTCATCGGCCATCAGCAAAAGAAGCTATGATTTATTCAATAACTTAATATGGTGTATTACTAGCCCAGCGGCAAGTCGGGAGAGCCGATTTGATCAGGCGTTCCCTTAGCCGTCCGCACCGCGGCTATATATATAAGAGCGCTGCGTGAAGAAGCAAGGCCCCAGTTCTCTCCAGACGCTGAATAGCACACCATCTGTGTCGGGAGTCGCGTCGCGTCGGTATCATTGGTACAAACAGTCTCGGATGCCGTGATAAGTTACTCGGGATACGCGTAACCATGAAATCGTTTTCGAGTGAAGTGTTAATTCTGGGATGACTTTAATTATCTATCTTCAGTTTGCGTATGTCGTATTTTCACATGCCGCCGCGGGACAGACATTCTACCATTATTTAGCGTGGCGTTTGATGAACATAATCATCAAATTATGGCGAGCATTCACTTAAAAGCCGGCCGCGGTGGCCGAGCGGTTCTAGACGCTCAGTCCGGAACCGCGCGACTGCTGCGGTCGCAGGTTCGAATCCTGCCTCGGGCATGGATGTGTGTGATGTCCTTAGGTTAGTTAGGTTTAAGTAGTTCTAAGTTCTAGGGGACTGATGACCACAGATGTTAAGTCCCATAGTGCTCAGAGCCATTTTAACCATTCACTTAAACATTTAATTTGGACAGTTATAGTTGCATCAGCGCATTAGACTCTGAACTGCTCTGATAGTTGGATTGTGTGGATTCCTTTTTTTTTTATCTGTGTCTTTCAGAATATACTGAACAATTTTTAGAAAGTTGTTTTTTGATTATGAATCCCAGACAATCTCTTAATTTCTCAGAGCTATAAGCTGCAGCTATAAGTGTGTTTCTCAGATGAAGTGGGCACTAGGAATTCTAATGACAGGCTTCACGTTTTACTAATCACTTTCCGGTTGCCAATATTGTAGTTAGAGAACCAGTGTTGAGAACATAAAAAGACAGCATAAATAATAGGAACATTTATATTACAATTAATTCCACCCACATATGGTGAAACGGCAGGGAAATGCATGTGTTTCCACATTCTACATTAAATAACAAACAGCAAAATTCCACCGCCCCCCCACACCAGGTCTGAGCAGAGCCATGAGTGAGTGCCTCAAGAAACTGCTGCGAGACTATGAGCGTGCCATCTCTACGTGTCGTGACTGCTGTGTGGGCACGACAGCCTGGCGGAAGGTTTGGTGTCTGATCTTAGCCGGACAAACTGCCATCTGAGCCGACGTAGTCAAAGGGCTACTTCAAGGCTACGTGAGTACCTTTGCAGCGGACGTCTGCACGCTAGTGGGTTTATTGTTGATACCGCTACATTGTGTGATGGTGACCAGTGCATTAGGTGTGTTCACTAGCCACACATTATGCGCCGAAGTCGGTGGTTATCATGTGTTCGCTTAATTGATGGTTACAGACCGTGGTTGCATGTGCTGGCAGCGATGGTAGGTCGAATTTGTTAACTACACGCTCTTAGTATGATTAACTGTATGAATCCTAAAGTGCTCTCTTAACCTGAGCTATGGAAAATATTCTGACATATTCTGCAGAGAATTCGTCTTCCTACTTGCCCAATGAAAATAAACTATTATTTGTGCTACTGTTTAAGAATTATTAAGATGTAAAGGTAGGTAGTTTGGTACTTGTGTGTAACTTGTGTTGGTAGCCACCTAGTGATTGTAGTGGTATTATAGCATCACTTAGTTGTATGTTACAATGCTAGTTAATTTAGAAGTTGTTTACTGATTTTGGCCGAGGCCAACCGTTGTAAGTTGCTATTGTCATTACCCAGTTATGTTTATTAGAGCAAAGGTTGGATTTAACTTTTTATTTAATTAAAGGCATTTTATTGAAATGAGTTGTAGAGCCCTGTTGAAAGCTTATTTTGGACTGTCTGTTGATGTTAAATAAAGTTATTGTCAAATCGAATCTAACATCTGCATAACCGCCTGCCTGAACGACTTCTTCTTCCGGTGCCTATGTGGTTCGGATGTTGGCAAAAATGGTGGCATTCTTCTGTTGCAGGTAGCAACACGGAATAGTTCTGTTAACGACACATTGAACCAGCATCTAAGGTTGTCAAACCAAGAACTCTTTTGCTGTTCATGTTTCTTTGAAGTATTTTCTGTATTAAACCATATCTATTTCTATTACGCACATGTCCTAGATATTGCAACTTTCACCATTTCACTATCTTGATTAATTTAGGTGTTGCCTTCGTTCTTCTCAAGACTTGTACATTTGTCGTCTATGGGTCCAAGGTATTATCAGGATCCACCCATAAAGCCACAATTCGAAGGTCCATGTTTTCATGTAAGATTTATGTCTCTACCCTATATAGGAGGACAGAATATACATAGCAGTGCGGAAGTCTGACTTTTGTTCTTGGACTTAGGTTACGGATTTTGAAGACAGCATTCATTTTCTGAAGCACACTTCTTGTTTTCCCAATGTGAATCTTGACTTCTTGTGAGTTATCCCAATTTTCATTTATTATCGTTCCAAGGCATGTATATTATTTTACCCTTTCTACAGTTCTTTGGTTTATGACTATGTCTACTCCTGTAATATTGTCCTCACTTATGACCATGAGTCTTGTCTTTGTGGTGTTTATTTTAATCAAATACTGACTTTTAACTCATACAGTCCTATCCATTACTAATTGTAACGCTTTGATAGTGTCAGCAAATACAATAATAATATCAGCATATCGAATGTTGTTTGATCTTATTCCATTTTACCAGGGATTCTCTAAATATGAATTCTGAGTATACATTAACTACTATGGGTGACAAGATACATTCCTGTCTTACCTCCCCTAGAATTTTGACTTCTTCCGTGCATTCTCTATCAATACGCAAGACCGTTGTTTGATTTCAGCATAGGTTCTTGATTCGTATATCCTATTCCTACATTCCAATGTTTCTCAAAATCTCCATCAATCTGACCTGTTTTGCTCTATTAAAAGCCTTTTGGTAATCTATCAGGCAAGCAGACACATTTTTATTTGCATCTTTGAAACAATACTTGTACACTGAAGAAGGCTTCTCTCGTACCCAGGGCATCCAAAAATCTAAACTTGTTGGCGGTTATCTGTTCCTCACATTGTCTATTTATTCTTCTGTCTATCACCCAAACACTATTTCAAGATATGGCTCATTAATACTGAATCATACTTCGCCCACATTCTAAACTACAAATAACAGCTGGGTGTGACAGATTATTGTGCCAGTAGAGATGTAGCTTGATACTACTAGAATTGTAGATAAGATATTGTGTGTTGCTTTCCTTTTTGATGTTTCACCCATGGCTACTAGGAAAATGCTGGGTGCAGCCTGGAAGTAGTTCTTGTGGGTAGTAGAGGACGTTGGCCAGATCACTGCACGGATTTGAAACTAACACGGCACCTTTGGCTAATCTTGGGTGAGCCAGTGTAGTTGTCAGTGAGAAAGTTTTAAATGAGGACCGACAGTCCTTTCCGGTTATTCATGCTTAAGCGGAGTTGCTTGTAATTTATCTTCTGTCGACATTGAATCATATTCGTGGGGCAAGGTGCTGCATCGCTGACTTGGTGCATGCTCTACGGTTTTGCGGTGTTGTGTTATCTTTTGTTGTCAATAGAACAGTTTGGGTCATGCATGATGGACTAGAACACTGGTTTTTATTTTGGCAGAGCTCCTGCTTCTTCCAACTGGGATGGACAGAGAGATCTCACTAGATTTCAGTTACCACAAGGTTCTATTCATGCACTGGATGCAGTACTCAGGGCTAGTTTACCTTGGTTCCAGTTGGGTGTTCATTACTGTTAGTGTGGCATAGGGTGCTGCCTGATCACAGATTAGACTGGTGTATGACTGCATCATCCACACAATTCCGAAGACGGCAAGAGCTGACAAGTGCGAGAATTATCGCACAATCAGCTTAACAGCTCATGCACCAAAACTACTTACAAGAATAATACACAGAAGAATGGAAAAGAAAATTGAGAATGCGCTAGGTGACGATCAGTTTGGCTTTAGGAAAAGTAAAGGGACGAGAGAGGCAATTCTGACGTTACGGCTAATAATGGAAGCAAGGCTAAAGGAAAATCAAGACACTTTCATAGGATTTGTCGACCTGGAAAAAGCGTTCGACAATATAAAATGGTGCAAGCTGTTCGAGATTCTGAAAAAAGTAGGGGTAAGCTATAGGGAGAGAAGGGTCATATACAATATGTACAACAACCAAGAGGGAATAATAAGAGTGGACGATCAAGAACGAAGTGCTCGTATTAAGAAGGGTGTAAGACAAGGCTGTAGCCTCTCGCCCCTACTCTTCAATCTGTACATCGAGGAAGCAATGATGGAAATAAAAGAAAGGTTCAGGAGTGGAATTAAAATACAAGGTGAAAGGATATCAATGATACGATTCGCTGATGACATTGCCATCCTGAGTGAAAGTGAAGAAGAATTAAATGATCTGCTGAACGGAATGAACAGTCTAATGAGTACACAGTATGGTTTGAGAGTAAATCGGAGAAAGACGAAGGTAATGAGAAGTAGTAGAAATGAGAACAGCGAGAAACTTAACATCAGGATTGATGGTCACGAAGTCAATGAAGTTAAGGAATTCTGCTACCTAGGCAGTAAAATAACCAATGACGGACGGAGCAAGGAGGACATCAAAATCAGACTCGCTATGGCAAAAAAGGCATTTCTGGCCAAGAGAAGTCTACTAATATCAAATACCGGCCTCAATTTGAGGAAGATATTTCTGAGAATGTACGTCTGGAGTACAGCGTTGTATGGTAGTGAAACATGGACTGTGGGAAAACCGGAACAGAAGAGAATCGAAGCATTTGAGATGTGGTGCTATAGACGAATGTTGAAAATTAGATGGACTGATAAGGTAAGGAATGAGGAGGTTCTACGCAGAATCGGAGAGGAAAGGAATATGTGGAAAACACTGATAAGGAGAAGGGACAGGATGATAGGACATCTGCTAAGACATGAGGGAATGATTTCCATGGTACTATAGGGAGCTGTAGAGGGCAAAAACTGTAGAGGAAGACAGAGATTGGAATATGTCAAGCAAATAATACAGGACGTAGGTGGCAAGTGCTACTCTGAGATGAAGAGGTTAGCACAGGAAAGGAATTCGTGGCGGGCCGCATCAAACCAGTCAGTAGACTGATGACCAAAAAAAAAGACTGCATGTCGGCATATTTTGACCAGGAGTGTAGTGTTGTGCCGGTAAACTTAGATGTGCTACACTCCTGGAAATGGAAAAAAGAACGCACTGACACCGGTGTGTCAGACCCACCATACTTGCTCCGGACACTGCGAGAGGGCTGTACAAGCAATGATCACACGCACGGCACAGCGGACATACCAGGAACCGCGGTGTTGGCCGTCGAATGGCGCTAGCTGCGCAGCATTTGTGCACCGCCGCCGTCAGTGTCAGCCAGTTTGCCGTGGCATACGGAGCTCCATCGCAGTCTTTAACACTGGTAGCATGCCGCGACAGCGTGGACGTGAACCGTATGTGCAGTTGACGGACTTTGAGTGAGGGCGTATAGTGGGCATGCGGAAGGCCGGGCGGACGTACCGCCGAATTGCTCAACACGTGGGGCGTGAGGTCTCCACAGTACATCGATGTTGTCGCCAGTGGTCGGTGGAAGGTGCACGTGCCCGTCGACCTGGGACCGGACCACAGCGACGCACGGATGCACGCCAAGACCGTAGGATCCTACGCAGTGCCGTAGGGGACCGCACCGCCACTTCCCAGCAAATTAGGGACACTGTTGCTCCTGGGGTATCGGCGAGGACCATTCGGAACCGTCTCCATGAAGCTGGGCTACGGTCCCGCACACCGTTAGGACGTCTTCCGCTCACGCCCCAACATCGTGGAGCCCGCCTCCAGTGGTGTCGCGACAGGCGTGAATGGAGGGACGAATGGAGACGTGTCGTCTTCAGCGATGAGAGTCGCTTCTGCCTTGGTGCCAATGATGGTCGTATGCGTGTTTGGCGCCGTGCAGGTGAGCGCCACAATCAGGACTGCATACGACCGAGGCACACAGGGCCAACACCCGGCATCATGGTGTGGGGAGCGATCTCCTACACTGGCCGTACACCACTGGTGATCGTCGAGGGGACACTGAATAGTGCACGGTACATCCAAACCGTCATCGAACCCATCGTTCTACCATTCCTAGACCGGCAAGGGAACTTGCTGTTCCAACAGGACAATGCACGTCCGCATGTATCCCGTGCCACCCAACGTGCTCTAGAAGGTGTAAGTCAACTACCCTGGCCAGCAAGATCTCCGGATGTGTTTCCCATTGAGCATGTTTGGGACTGGATGAAGCGTCGTCTCACGCGGTCTGCACGTCCAGCACGAACGCTGGTCCAACTGAGGTGCCAGGTGGAAATGGCATGGCAAGCCGTTCCACAGGACTACATCCAGCATCTCTACGATCGTCTCCATGGGAGAATAGCAGCCTGCATTGCTGCGAAAGGTGGATATACACTGTACTAGTGCCGACATTGTGCATGCTCTGTTGCCTGTGTCTATGTGCCTGTGGGCCTGTCAGTGTGATCATGTGATGTATCTGACCCCAGGAATGTGTCAATAAAATTTCCCCTTCCTGGGACAATGAATTCACGGTGTTCTTATTTCAATTTCCAGGAGTGTATTTCAAGACTATACTGCCATATGACTTCAATATGTTCAGTGGACTGCCTGGTTATATGGTAACGGGTAATACACTACAACACGCGCAAATTAACACATGCTAGACTGGACATGCCGAGGAACCTTTTCTTCTAAGAAATATATCTTGATTTCAGCTGCTGGCCGCTGTGGCCGAGCCGTTCTGGGCGCTTCAGTCCGGAACCACGCCGCTGCTATGGGCGCAGGTTCGAATCCTGCCTCGGGCATGGATGTGCGTGCTGTCCTTAGGTTAGTTAGGATAAGTAGTTCTATGTCTAGGGGACTGATGACTTCAGATGTTAAGTCCCATAGGGCTCAAAACATTTGAACCATTTTTTTTTTTTTGTAGTGTTGTGTTCGATTTAATTGATTAAGTGTAGTGTGTGTTTTAAAGGTGCATGATTCGATAATATTACATGACATCGGAGCGTGCTGCAGTCGTGTTCCAGTGTTTCGATGGACAGTCTTTCAGCCATTCTGAAGGAGAGTTGATTGCATGATTAATAAATTGCTTTACACGATGCTGTGGAGTGATTTTGCATGCGACTGAGATAGCACTATTAGTAATAAGGTTGTCAGTCACAGGTAATACTTTACTTGTCTTAACTACTTTTTGTGATGTTATCATTGTTTACTTTTCTAATTCTCGGCTGTAAATTAAAACTGTAGTAGTGCTCTAGATGAATCTAATGTTGTGTGTACTTTAGTTACATACAGACAATTTTGGCACAGAAATATTTAGTTTGACTGCAGAGGATGTTGAACTCTTGGGAAGTTTTAGATGTGAGAATAATATTACAGCATTTTAAACAATTAGATCTGCAGTAGTGGCTATGAACGAATTAGTGTATGCTACTTAGATCGAACTACTGCCATCTACCACATCATAATTCATTCATGAAGTGCGAGTAAGCAGGCTGCGTGTATTTGAGTAATTAATACAGACAGTTTGCTGTGGAAACGTTTAATTTCAATGTCCATTGCAGTTACAATTTGTGAGAAGTCTTACATGTAATATAGTTCCATTTTACTCAAATTTTCGTAGGGGTTTTGCATTAAAAAGTTGGCGTACAAGCTGTAGTTACCTTAATAAGTTATACAGAAAAATTATAAGTGGAAATAGGGTCACAGAGCTTGCAAATGTGACACACATATCAAACTTTCCTCATAAACGAGTACTGTTTAAATTAAAAGTTTTTTGAGTAGTGCAGTATATAAGCAGCATTCAGTTTAATATGCAATACAGAGAGTTTAGATGCTGTAATATTTAATTTGAAGCTTCATTCTCCTTGCAAAGTTTGTAATATCTTACATGTAATACAATAAGTGGTTCATGATATAAACAATGAATTTTATTTTCGGAATGTCAACTCTCTCATCGTCTTTGGGCGTTTCACACACCTAATTTCCGTCTTTGGTCGTTTCGTGAATGTTTGTAAACGAAGCATGTTGTTCTACAGTTCAAGTGATACATCGTAATGAAACACCTTCTTCTTTCTTAGAATGGAAGTGATACAAACACTTTCTTCCCCCTTAAAACTGTGTTGTGTGTATGTGGTAGGATTTTTTATTACACGTAGGTCCAGTTGATTAGAATTCTTTTAGGCATCCTTAGCTCCGATTATTGCAGTTCATTCATTCATTTGTAATAATTGATACCACATGTATTTTTTCAAATGATTCAATATCTTCGCTCACGTAAATTGACGATAAAAATTTGTGCAATGACAGTACAAATCATCAGCTACAATATGCTTAATGTATGTAGATACTGTTGGGACGTAAAAATTACACTTTCTTGCGTTGCTGACACATTCTTTAGGAAATTTTGGAATATTGTGACTTTTGGCGACCATCATAGATGAGGTACATTGATTTAAGCCTTACACTACGGTACAACGTTTTATAAATAACCCCAACTACGACCCAGTCATTTGCAATAATTGCTATCGATTATATTTTCGTGTCAGACATTGTCTAGTCAAACGTCATCCAGCGCTTCCTCCGCTGCCACATACTTTGCAGTTCTAGTTAAACATTATCTAGCTCTTCCTCGCCTGGCACTTTGCAGTTCACAATCTTGTTTCACAGAAAGTAACTTCATGAATATGTGTGTAAAATAACATCATGATACTTGTAGTGAACATGGCGGCAACTGACGTAAGCCTTGCGATGTTTCTGCTTTTCTGTCTCATTTTTTCAGATATTTGACATTACTCTGAGATTTTACAAGCATCATAGATGGGGAAAATAATTAATTTGAAACTTTGTACTGTCTTATATTTAGCGTGATGGATAGATCGCCCTTTTAATATTTTCACCAGTGCAGCTATCTACTGATGACGATAAGCAACTGGTGCATAAATCAACAGTCTATTTTATTGCACATTTTTCGGGGCTTTCAGTATAATGCTAGAAGTAAAACTCATTTTATGCAACTAAATATTACTAATTAGTACATTACAGTGGATAAGCAAATGTAGATTTTTAACTTGTTCCAATATTTATAGTGAATGATACTTAGCTTCTGATGAAATTTACGAATGCAACTTGTGGTCCTGTCCATGAGAAATTTTTGGAAGAGAGTAACGAAAGGATGGTTAACAACCCTTGCATCATTTTACACACTCCACATACTTTTCAAGTTTGTGAATTTTTGCTAATAAAAATTTCTGGACGGATGGGAACTTTTGGGGACAGACAAATTAACGCTACACTGTAATTTCCTCTTTCGTTTTAACGATGGCCGAAATATTAGGTTTCCGTTTGAGGAGAGTGGAGAGACGTGGTTCATATAGCAGCATGTGTTTACATAAATATCATGGAAATACTATGCCTCAGTGTCAGATTTAGACATCATATTAGTACTTCAGTCTAACAAGCTTTAAATGGAAGGGGGCAAGGGCAGTATAAAGTACAAGTGAGATAGTTTTCTCATCTTGGATTCACGATTGGCTATTTCAGTTTTAATACTTCACTGTGATTGGTTGGACATTGGAAGAGCTGAGTGGGGTGTAAAGCACCATTGAATTAGTACCCACATCTTGCACATTTTGAATGGGTGGAGACAGGGAAGGGGGAGACGGTTCTTATATTTCTCCACTAACACAACTGAGTTAGTTACGCCGCCTTCAATCTTTTTGACTGGCTCTTTCATTTTTAATTCTGTGGTATGATTTATCAAGAATAGATGGGAGGTGAAGGATGGGCTAGGGAAGAGCAGACGAGGGAACATGGCTTCCCACTGACGAAGACGATAAGGGAAGAGCAGAAGAGGGAACATGGCTTCCCACTGATGAAGACGATACTATCATAAGAGTGATGGCATCACTGCTGAGAGTATGGCTTCATTAGGTCAATGCCCTCAGTATGTGACATCACAAATGTAAACACAATGTGCCAGAAAGTATGTACCTACTGTAATACCAGGATTCAAACTGTAAATGAAGAGTAGAGCAGTCATATATTAGAAGTCAAGGAACCTGACGGAGCTGTTGAAGAAAACAAATAATACAGCAAATAATCTCCGAGGATTTCCAAACATTGGACACCAAATTCACACAACGATCACAAATATTCAGGCTGGGTCAGCTGCATAATACATGGATGTCATTTCGATACTGACAACATTAATGAGAATAGTATACAGAAATGTGATCCATGGGGTCAGAAGAAACAGTCTCCCAGTAATAACTAATAACAAAAGATCAATTAACCATAGTTTGAATGAAAGAAAGAACAGTCGCGTATGTGATAATATGGCTCTGAGCACTATGGGACTTAACATCTATGGTCATCAGTCCCCTAGAACGTAGAACTACTTAAACCTAACTAACCTAAGGACATCACACAACACCCAGTCATCACGAGGCAGAGAATCCCTGACCCCGCCGGGAATCGAACCCGGGAGTCCATGTGATAATAACGAGCCAGTAGAGACACTGCAGAAAACAATTGCCATAACTGAATATCCAACAGCACAACGTATTACTTAAGACGTGATAGAAAATTCTGTGACAAATATCAATTAGAGGTGTTAAAACAACAATTCAGAATGACATTTTCACTCTACAGTGGAGTGTGCGCTGATATGAAACTTCCTGGCAGATTAAAACTGTGTGCCGGACTGAGACTCGAACTCGGGACCTTTGCCATTCGCTGGCAAGTGCTCTACCACTGTGAGGACGGGTCGTGAGTCGTGCTTGGGTAACTCAGTTGGTAGAGCACTTGCCCGCAAAAGGCAAAGTTGCTGAGTTCGAGTCTCGGTCCAGCACACAGTTTTAATCTGCCAGGAAGTTTCGTATCAGCACACATTCCGCCGTAGAGTGAAAATTTCATTCTAGAAACATCCCCGAGGATGTGGCTAAGCAATGTCTCTCCAATATCCCCTTCTTCCAGGAGTGCTAGTCCTGCAAGCTTCGCAGGAGAGCTTCTGTAAAGTTTGGAAGGTAGGAGACGAGGCACTGGCGGAATTAAAGCTGTACGGACGGGGGGCGAGTCGTGCTTGGGTAGCTCCGTTGGTAGAGCACTTGCCCGCGAAAGCCAAAGGTCCCGAGTTCGAGTCTCGGTCCGGCACACAGTTTTAATCTGCCAGGAAGTTTCAAAATATCAGAATGAAACATAAAACACAGCCAGCGGTTTTCCTGCTAGCTATTGGGAATGCTCTACCTGATGATTGACAACAATTTAGAAAAATAATATCTGTTCTATGTCATTTAGAGAAAGCATTTCAACAGGGATAGCTGAATATTTATCGTTTTCGATTCTGCATGCATTCTGGAGAAAATAAAATTGTTAGATTAGATCGTTAGTTTAAGAACTATTCTGTAACTTGACGTGGTCTCCGAGATTTTATAGTGCGTCATGTAGGTCAACCCAAGCTCCTAGATAAAACCATACCTGAAGAAGACCTAACAGAAATATTAGTCAATCGAGTGCCACACTATTATACTTCTTATGTACGTAGTGGAACCACCAAACCTTTGCCAATATAGTAGTTCATTCACACCTCGATGAGCCAAAACATTATGACCACCTGCTTTATAACATGTTTGTCCGTCTTTGTAACAAAGTGCATCACTGATTCTGCATGTCAGGGCTCTGACAATTTGTTGGTAGGTTTTTGGAGGTATGTCGCATTGGGGTGTCTACACACAAGTAGTGTAATTCGGTTAAATAACGGGTCGCTGATTTATGTACTAAGTGATGGCAGCTTGACTTCTTCTTACCGTCTTCTTCCTATACTCAGAATGTTGAGCGCTGAACAGTAACATTCTGAATTCAAAAGACATGACGCTAGTGTAATCAAACTGTCTGGAAATGCAAAATATTTGTCATCGTCTGCTAATAATGCTGACTTATGCTTTCACACAGTGGAGACCACATGGCACATTGCTGCCAGACATTGTCATGCTACAACAAAAATGTAAACGATTGCTTTATGCATCGCCATGAGAGTCTAAAATTGTAATAAATTGCGCCATACATCACTAACTAATGAAATTGCGACTTGTTCCAAAGTGTTGCGAGTTAGGCGGCGCTGAGTAATAAGTGATGCATGACAGCCCAGATAGTGTACAGTGATGCAACACTGTGTAAATTAGCGATACAGTGGACAGCTGCCTTCAGAGAAGCAAACTAAATCAATAACTGTGCAACTCTTCTCTTATGTGCATGACAGATGCTTGACGAACAGCAGGTTCAACAGAGGGGGTAGTTGCCACATTGGTTACAAGTACACAAAATATCTGGCGCAGTAATTATTATCATACACAATAAGTGAGACAGGCAATACATAAAGAGAAATGATAAGCGTATCATCTCTCCTTAGCATACAAGACTTTGAATTAAATTATCACCAGACACATAAAAACCTTATACAAGTCAGGAAAGGAATATGCTGGCTTTAGAGTGTATAAAGTACAGTAGGCCATTTGCAATTCATGAACAAAATTATAGAACGAATCAGTGAACGTGAATCACCACGTAGTCTGGCATTCATAGATTTGCTAAGGCACTGATTCACTTTCCACAAAGTATGTACCTTCTGTCCCATGAGAAACAGATTTTTAAATACTGTACTACTGCATCCATTAGACTTCAATAAGACAACGACAAAAGAGTCAGCTAAGAAGATTCCATATCACCAAAAGCGTTCTCAGTAGTCGTTGTGAAAGTTTCACGTCTTTTAAGTGGGAAAATGAATATTGCGTACTAGATAACGGATAATACGTGAAACAGCAATTGTATGTGTATATATTGTACTTTCAGACAGAAATGTGTATAAACATCAGCAACAAAACGAAGAACATAATAGGAAAAATTTGAAACTTGGCCAGAATATCAATTTCGATATGACAGAGTAATGTAAGGTTACATATCGAAAAGAAAGTAATAGTAGTTAACAATGAATTCATAAAAACAGCTGAAGATATTTTTTCATTTAGATTTACCTTGAAAACATCTAATAGCAGTTTTGGTAATCTATTTAGAATTTCAAAACTAGGCTGTCTACGCATCTGAAACTGACAGTTTATAATCAGTGTATATTACAGTTTGACTACTGGTAGGAGATGTGGACATTTATTTCGAACCCCATTCAAAAGCTTTGTGATGCGCGTTGGAGAATGACGATAAATATGTTGGTAATTAGTGGGACGGACAGAAAACTAACAACTGTATTATGGTACAAACTTGGGGAAAGAGATATTATGACTATAATTAAATTTAAATGAAAGAGGCAGAACAGTTTGTGAGGAATGTGGATGGTAAAGGTACCAAGAATATTCTTTTGTGAAATCCCGAAACAGCCGAGATCATGTCCTGACGAAAGATAAATTAATATGATGAGCTGGAGCAACAAATCGGCGTATGTATGAAGGCCATAACACTTGTAAAAGTCTAGAGCAGAGATCAATCAAACAGTGATTGTCAGATAGATGGTGGGGGTGCTGCAAATAACCTCGATTAACGCTCAACAGGAAACTAACATCGCTCACCCATATATTAACCACTCAAAGGAAAATTTAAAGTAGTTCCGAGTTACTTCACAGGAAAATCAGAATTTCATTACTCCAGCAATATATGTCGTACATTCAGTACAACTACGGTGATGTATATGGTAATACGTTACAATTATTTTATGACGTTGCAATTTAGGGAGCAAGTTGTTACAATTTTTCCATTATGTATGACTAATTTTGTTACAACTCTGTTTGATGCTTATCTGTAACCAAATATAAAACGGAGGGCAGTTTCTGAGACTTTGTGATTGATGACTGTTCGTAACTGAATTTAAATGAGGGAGATCTTGTAGCTGATGTCCGGTATTGAGTTATAACACACACTGTCAGCTTATGGAGTTAGCCGTTTGCCTACTGGGGATTTGTTAACTCGTGGTACCTCGCCGTTCCCCTGTTGCGCCTGACGTACACTCCTGGAAATTGAAATAAGAACAACGTGAATTCATTGTCCCAGGAAGGGGAAACTTTATTGACACATTCCTGGGGTCAGATACATCACATGATCACACTGACAGGCCCACAGGCACATAGACACAGGCAACAGAGCATGCACAATGTCGGCACTAGTACAGTGTATATCCACCTTTCGCAGCAATGCAGGCTGCTATTCTCCCATGGAGACGATCGTAGAGATGCTGGATGTAGTCCTGTGGAACGGCTTGCCATGCCATTTCCACCTGGCGCCTCAGTTGGACCAGCGTTCGTGCTGGACGTGCAGACCGCGTGAGACGACGCTTCATCCAGTCCCAAACATGCTCAATGGGGGACACATCCGGAGATCTTGCTGGCCAGGGTAGTTGACTTACACCTTCTAGAGCACGTTGGGTGGCACGGGATACATGCGGACGTGCATTGTCCTGTTGGGACAGCAAGTTCCCTTGCCGATCTAGGAATGGTAGAACGATGGGTTCGATGACGGTTTGGATATACCGTGCACTATTCAGTGTCCCCTCGACGATCACCAGTGGTGTACGGCCAGTGTAGGAGATCGCTCCCCACACCATGATGCCGGGTATTGGCCCTGTGTGCCTCGGTCGTATGCAGTCCTGATTGTGGCGCTCACCTGCACGGCGCCAAACACGCATACGACCATCATTGGCACCAAGGCAGAAGCGACTCTCATCGCTGAAGACGACACGTCTCCATTCGTCCCTCCATTCACGCCTGTCGCGACACCACTGGAGGCGGGCTGCACGATGTTGGGGCGTGAGCGGAAGACGGCCTAACAGTGTGCGGGACCGTAGCCCAGCTTCATGGAGACGGTTGCGAATGGTCCTCGCCGATATCCCAGGAGCAACAGTGTCCCTAATTTGCTGGGAAGTGGCGGTGCGGTCCCCTACGGCACTGCGTAGGATCCTACGGTCTTGGCGTGCATCCGTGCGTCGCTGCGGTCCGGTCCCAGGTCGACGGGCACGCGCACCTTCCGCCGACCACTGGCGACAACATCGATGTACTGTGGAGACCTCACGCCCCACGTGCTGAGCAATTCGGCGGTACGTCCACCCGGCCTCCCGCATGCCCACTATACGCCCTCGCTCAAAGTCCGTCAACTGCACATACGGTTCACGTCCAAGCTGTCGCGGCATGCTACCAGTGTTAAAGACTGCGATGGAGCTCCGTATGCCACGGCAAACAGGCTGACACTGACGGCGGCGGTGCACAAATGCTGCGCAGCTAGCGCCATTCGACGGCCAACACCGCGGTTCCTGGTGTGTCCGCTGTGCCGTGCGTGTGATCATTGCTTGTACAGCCCTCTCGCAGTGTCCGGAGCAAGTATGGTGGGTCTGACACGCCGGTGTCAATGTGTTCTTTTTTCCATTTCCAGGAGTGTATATAAGCGCAAGCCTTGGGTCTTCCCTACTGCGCTAAGGACGTGTTGACGCGTACCGCGCCACCGTCCTTTCCACCGCTAGGGACGAGTTTGGGTGCACAGCTACCTCAGCCCTACAGACGTGTAAACACGCAGAGCTGTCTTTCCACCCTGCTTATCCAGTAGCTGTGCAGTGGTCTTACTGTATAGTTCCATAGTGTATATATGTTTGTTGTCGTGTTCCCTCCTTGAAGAATTCGACTTCGATTCCTGTGTTTTCGTCAGTTGTCTTGTTGTCTACGCGAGAAATGTAACGTCGCCGTGGTTGCACAGGTAAAGAAATCCTGGATATGCTCACTAAGAGCGACAGTGAGTGTGAATTATCTGACATTGCTAGCAGTGATGAGTCTTCAACCGAATCTCGAAGCTGTAGTTCCCAGCCCTTTGCATCAGAGAGGAGAGCAAGAATTAGTCAGCAGTGCGTCTGAATCCGAGGAATCAGAAAGGGACAGTGAAACGGTTCGGATAAGAGCGCGCTTAAGTGACACATTTTACTGGAAAGATACCGATTTCCAATCGTTAAACCATTACTTCGATGACTGACCCAAGCATTCTTTCATTTTTTGTGATATTTATGTCTCAAGAACTGACAAAGTGGAAAGACATTGGATGTGAGGAAATGTATTGTTTTGTTGCTATTTGCCTTCTAATGGCGCAAGTTAAGAAGTTAAAATTAAGTGATTTTTGGTCTAGAGGTACACTTTTCAACACACCAGTTTTCAGCGAAGCTATGTCCCAAGACCGTTTTTGTCTACTTCTGAGAATGTTAGACGTCAGTGATTGAGAGTACTGGAGGCGAAAGTCCATTTAAAATTAGGACGATTGTTGATAAAGTTCGTAGGACGTTTCGTAATTCATTTCGCCCACATCACAAGCTTTGTATAGATGAAAGTCTCTTGCTCTTAAAAGGACGATTATCTTTTAAGCAATTTATTCCAACCAAGCGAAGCAGACTCGGAATAATAACATTGTCAGAGTGGGTATATTTTTGATTTTATTGCATATACAGGCGCAACAACAGAAATTGGTTTCCACGATTTTGGAAAAAGTGGCGACGTAGTGGCAACTCTTATGGGGCGGTATTTGTAATAGGATCATATTCTATATGTCGATAACTGGTACTCCAGCCTGGACCTGTTCATCTGGCTTCACAACCATGGAAGGGCCGCATGTGGCACTGTTCGTAAGAATAGGCGCAATATGCGAAAACTGCAGAAGAAACTAAAGCGAGGAGAAACTGAGTTTAAGTCCACTGACAACATCCTTGCTATCAAGTGGTGCGATAACACAGAGGTGTGTATGTTGACCACAAGTCACACAACACAAGTGGTTGAAACAGGGAACACTGACTGAAATACTGCCAAAAAAATAAAGAAACTACAATGTTATTGTAGATTGCAATTCGAATATGGGTGCAGTTGACTGTTGTGACACGTCGTTGACCCCAGTGGGATCAGTGCGTAAGACTGTGAAATGGTACAAGAAATACATTTTTCACATTCTGGATTGGTGCATTCTCAATGCTCATGCTCTCCACCCGTCGGTGGACGGGCGAAAAATGGCACTCGCAGAGTTTCACCTTTCTCTCGTAAGGGAGATTGTAGAAAAATTTGCTACAGAACGGAAAAAAGCTGGTAGGAGAAGGCACTACGCTGACGAGAATCCTCTGCGATTCACAGGGAAATTTATTCCGTCTGTTATTGTGGGTAAACATTCGCAGAAAACTACGCTAATGCGCAGATGCGTGACTTGCACGAAACAGAAAGTACGCCTGGAAATTAGACACAAATGGAAAACTTGCAATGTTTAATTACGCGTTGTACCTTGCTTTGATGCTTATCATTCAAAGAAGCATTACTAATCATTGGGAACTAAATCTGAGAAAATTTATTGACACTTCTGAATGAATTACTAAAAAAAAGGCAAAAATGGAAAAAACATATAAATCTATTTTTAACTTCGCCAGTGAGGGTTCAAAGCCCGGATCGAAAAAAAAGGACGAGAAATACATGCAACAGGTGTAAAATTATTGAAACGAAGCCTGCCTTCTCCATATGTAGCAGTTTATTGGCAAATGAACGGACTTGGTGATTGAGATGGCGCTTTATCTGTACTGTGGCAAATGTAATTACGCCGAGTACATTGCGACAGTATAACAAAACCCATATATTAATCTTCGTACGATACGTTTAAATTATTAACAAGTAACATGGACAGTTATATTCTTTTATCCTTAGTAGTACGAATACAGATCACATTCGGTCTACCTATACAAATCCTGTTTTCCATTACTGGCCTAAACGCCTTGATCAACGAGAAACATCATGCCAAAGTTAAAACTCTGTTCTCAGTGCGATTTTTCTGCTACTTTGCCTCTGTGTTTAGCCAATATTGGAAAATAAACTCATTGTTCTGTGGAGGGTAGGGGGCTTAAAATTTGTTGTTCGAATGAAACTGGCTTTGAACCATTAATAGAAAACGGTATTGTAAAAGAAGTATCGAATATACCCTGCTTTCATCTTTTTATAACAATCAACATCCTTTCAACTAATTTGTAGATTATTGAAAATAGGAGAGGAATAAAAAATTTTATTCTTTATCGTTGTGCTGTCAATTTATTGCACTCTAAATTTCAGTTTCATCATGTGTTCATTCTACTAGATATGCGAATCCGAAGTTTACATAGTTTTCGGGCCTGATTTTAGCGCCCAGCTTTCATCCCAGTTGTACAGATTGGTATGTTTTATGGAGCATAGTTTTTTAACAAAATCGGAACGAAAATGTCGCATTTTTGACGTTTTTACAAAATCTTCAAATTTGTGCTTAATTCATTCAGTACTGAAGAGTGATATGGAAAAGAAACTTTATATCTAAGAACCTTGTGTTGTTAGGTTACTACATGCCAAGTTTCACGTTCGTCATAGCATTGGTTCAGGAGATGCAAGAAGCCAAACTTCGTAATATTTTCGTGCGCCTATTTTTTGGTCGATTTACCTACAATTTTCTGGCTCAATATAGCTCGTAAAATTCTTTTCTTTATTATATGTTACGCAAAAAGTTGTACAAGACGGCCAAATTTTATTTCCTTATAAAACTATTGCCCGAGATATTACCTCTCAAAGTCACCAAAAATTCACGCAGGCTCTACACGAGTCGTAAAACATTTCATTTAAGATTCAGTAGCTAACACCCAATGCACATACACGCAGTTTGTGGTCATAGCATATTATTTATGACCTAGTAGGCGTCACCTGCTGCACACACACACGCACACACGCACACTCGCACACACGTACACTCGCACACACGCACACACGCGCACGCGCACACACACACACACACACACACACACACACACACACACACACACACACACATTGCCAACTTCTAGTGTTTGAATAGTATTTGTTTTCAAATGTCAACTGTAACTGCCTTCCCTGCTTAGCACATTAATTTTCTTCAGTTTTCCAATGGTAACATCATACAGGGAAAAATAGCAAAAAGATAATTCTGGGCTATGAAGGAAATCACATGTTTTGATTTTTGAATGCTGTAAAAAATATGAAACCCATAAAAAATGCTAGTAAATTTTACAAAATTCTCAGATCAGTTCTGAAGTGAAATATTTCTGAAGACTAACCACTTCAAAGACAGATGACCTAGTCCTGCTTAATGAATGAATACTTGATGCTCAGTAAGGTAAGTGGGTCATGAATAGTTAACAGACCAGGTTCCGTGATAGTAAAAGTTAGCTGATAGGACACATCCTCGAACTAGTTGCAGAGCTGAAGCTGGGTACTCCATTCAAAGATGAAAAATTAGGCAGGAAGTGGATAGAACTGTTTTTGCAAAGACACCCAAACATTACAGATAGAATTCCACAGGCAAAAGCTCCATCAAGGTGCAGTGTTACTGATAAAAAACCAACAAGGTGTAAGGTGTCAGGCAAATCCAACACCTTCCATGAAAACCCTGACATGATAAGCAAATCCAGTAGTATGTCACATAGCTCCGAATAAATCGTGACGTTAAATTAACCAAAGTAATACGAGTAACGAGTGAGCAGATGGAATACCACAAACTAACACAAGAATGCCTAAATGCATGTCATACCTTCCCACCCACAGACGCAGTTCCGAGGAGAGAAACGAGAACAGAAGCCGAGAGCAGAACCGTGTTAAGCGACAAGGCCCTACGATAAGGGACGGACACCCACGTCGCCAGCTATCCGCTAGGACCACCCCAGATGCAAGTTTTAGCGTGAGACTTTTTCGCATATCTGTTACGTCAGGACCACCCCAGCCCATGTTAAAAGCTAGAGCTCTCCAGAAGAACAGTATAGATCTTACGATAACACAAAAAGGGCTACCCCAACCGCAAGTTTTAGCGTGAGACTTTTCGCGTCTCTGATTACGTCAGGACCACCCCCCAGCCCACGTTAAGAGATAGAGCCCTCCAGATGAACAGTATAGATCTTACGATAACGCTAAAAGGACCACACCAGCTGCAAGTTTTAGCGTAAGACTGTTACATTGCAAACTTTAAAAATATTGCTCCACCATGAAAAGTGTAACGTTTCTCATTGAATAGACATAATTTTTGTAGGCGGATCTTAAGGTTAACATTGAGACCCTGATTGGTCAGAACAAAACACAGCCAGATAGTGTTTTTTTTAAACCAACTTAGGTAAATTGTAGTAAGGAGAAGTTATGAGAGAGTTACTTCCGAGACGGCGAGGTGAGCGGAGCTGTGCAGCCCGCTGCCCCGTGACGAACACCGACAAGGTAATGCACGCACGCGATGCCGCATAACAGCGCATAAAGCTTCACTCAGAACTGCAGAAGTCTCATCTGTTACACCCCCAGTTTGCGTAATACTAGTGTCGATTGTCAATTAAAGCTCATGGTATTCACATTTGCCACTTGAAGTAAAAATCTGAAACGCGATGATTTTCCGGTTCTACAGTTATTGAGAAGCCACATCAGCCACTGTAATTTACGACAAGTTAGATAAGTAATTAAAGATAACTGAGGTTCACTGTAGACCATTTTGATAGTTTTCTCTTTTGTGAAACTTAATTTAAATCTAGATTATAGATGTGATATGGCATAGGTCATCCTTCGATCCATTGTAGAACTTGGAAACCCATTCAGGGAATTTTCGTTCACATTTTTGTTGAACGCAGTTGTTTTTATCATCCTGTATTAAAACATTTCCTTTTATCAATAGTGCAATTTATAAACAATGTTTTGTGAGTAGAATAAAATTTCCAATGGCAAACTTAATTGCTTTTTCGACGTTATTTTACCAGCTAATTAAAAATAGGAAAGCCTTGGGCGAAAACACAGAGAGTAGGACGTCGGAAGAAAACGCAATAGGACCCACCAATCTGGCTGAATTATTACAATTAATTACGGAAATCATGACAAGGCAAAATAAAGAAATTGCGAACCAAATTAAAATTCAAAATGCAGAAACGACGAAACAAATTGCAGAAACCACGAGACAAATGCGTAAGATTAAAGAACAAAACAAAAAAAAATCAGTTACACCTAAGTCATATTGAAGACGAGGCAAGAGAAGCTCGGGAAGTGATAGGAAACTTAATAACAGGTCACAATCAATTGAGAACAGACATTGACAAGGTACAAGCGGACGTACAAACATTGCGTAATGACGTTCAGGACGAGATCAAAACATTACGTAACAACACCCAGGGAGAAGTAAAGAAACTAGAGAAACAGATAAACGAAATTACTAGACAAGCAGCAGGTACAGCGCGTGAAGTTGTTGAAAAAAGTGTCTTACACAAACGTATCACAAAAGCAGCGCTGAAAAGATATGATAACCGCATAGTCAAAATAGAAGCGCAAACGAAGCTACAATTTCAGAAAATGCGAACAGAGTTGTTGCAAATCATTGAAGAGCGTAGTGAACAAGATCGAACAAGCACTGAGTCTGCAACCACATCTGTATCTGTAACAGCACCGGAAAAACAAACAATTAACGAAGATATCATGCATTTTCGATTCCAATCACAGGCGGAAAGTAACATACGTAAAATCAGACAGCCTGCACCGCAGGTACGCGAAAGGTACAGTGGACAGTATCAAATGGATCTACCGCAACCGGAAAGAACGACGGGAGAAATCATCAGAAACGAAAGTGGCGAAGAATCGCGAATTTCATATGGAACTATGACGAAGTACGACAACGATCCTTTCCTCACAGTCAGAAAATTTCAACACTTTCGAGAAGGAAAGTCATTACATCCACGAACTTTTATTGATCAGTTCCGAGTAGGATTACCAGAACACTGGACGCTAGCACACAAATTAGACTTTATATGTGCACACATGTCAGGAACAGTCGCAGAAACCATGCAGAATATTGCAGCGACATGCCGATCGTACGAAGATTTCAGAGAGAAGTTTCTCTCACGATATTGGTCCAACGAAGCACAGAACAGAGTGAAGTACGAATTATTACAGAACCCATATTTTGAAAATTCAGGAGAGAAGAGTCCCGTGAAATTTTTCGAATTAATGCTAAAGAAAAATCAATACTTAGATGTACTATACAGTGACGGAGAGTTGATTAAATTATGGGCGATGAAGCTACCATTGAAATACCAGCAATCATTAGTAGGTCGCGGAGGAAATGACGTGGAAGCATTTAAAGGTATTCTAAGGGAAGAAGAGTTCATATTTTCGGAAGGTGACGCAAGAAAAAGACGAAGCGCACGTGAAAACGAAAGCAAAAAGCAGTGTAATCCACAAGACACAGTACGAAGAAACAATAATTACGAACCATGTTATAACTTCGCACCAAGAAATGACAATAGATTTCAACAAAGTACCGGTTATGGATTTAGAAGAGAATATGGCAATAACTGTAATTCACCCAGGAACGACAACAATTATTACAGAGGGAATAACGACAACCGGAACGGGTACTGGAGAACCAATAGACCGACAAATTATCAACAAAGAAACCACTATCAACAAGCTGAACAAGAAAAGAGAATACGGACAGAAGAGGTGGAGGTAAGACCACCAAACCCCGATAAACGTTCGAATTGACAGCTAAGCGCCTATAACAAAGGGAAAGACGCACCGACCCAGGACAATTGCAGCACCATGAACAGAGAAGTAAAAATCTTATCACGAGAAGAGAAGAAGGAAGAAGCAAATTCGCAGCGACCAGATGAAAACGAAGACAAGAAAATAACAACATCGTGTTGGGACGAAATTAATTGGGAGAATACTGACGAGGAAAATGAATTACCAGAGGCATGCACAACGAATGTAGGAGGAAAGGACGAAGTAATGAGTATTGCGGAGCTATTTGAGATGGAAACCAGGGAAAGCGAATTCAATGAGGATAATGCGCAGTCGACAGAAGTTGAAAATAAGTTACGAGTGGGCACACAACCCAACGTATATAATGAAGGAAGTTATGAAGCGAAAATTAAAGCATTTAGATGCGATTATGTGGAAGTAGCGATGAAGAAGGAGAAGATAGACGAGGATGAGGAAAAAGTAGAGGATGCTGAAGAAAGCGTAAATGAAGGAAGAAATAGAGAAGAGGAAATAAAAGAGAGAGAAGTAGCAGTCGAAGATTATCCTACAGAAAGTTCGAATTCACAAGGGAAATTCCTAAAATGGAGGACTCGTTGATGCAAGAAGAAGAAGAACAGAACCAACCCTTTCAAATTCAACCAATTGTGAAGGCCATGGTAAAGCATATCCCAGTCAATATTGTAACTGATAGCGGAAGTGAGATGCCTGCGATCTCAGAAAATTTATTCATGCAGTGTAATGCCAATGACGAATTGCCAGTTCTAAAAACATGTAAAATTAAAGTAAGAGGTCCTATTAGAAACAATGCTGCGGAAGTTACAAGAGAAACAAGGTTAACTCTTTCGTGTCAAGGTCAAAAGATCGAAGCCAACATCGTGATTATACCTAAGCTAACTGTAGATTTGATTATATGTGCAGATTTTTTAAATGAGATACGAGCGATAATAGATATGGGGAAAGGTACGTTAAATTCGGGAATGTCACACTTCTCTTTGTGCAAAAGCTAAAGTTATAAGAAATACCAGTTATAAAGAAACAATTAAGAATGATGCGAGATAAAGAGGATGAAGAATTAGAATGGAATGCACAAAAGGGGGAATCGCCTCAACTCATGTTAGAAGTCCACAAAGAAATCGACGAAAAATTGCAAGAAGTTCAAGATATCTCGGAACACAGTAAAAGAGAATTATAGGGTATTTCACGAGATAAAGCAGAGATGTTTTTACCTAAGACTGGCATTATTAAGTACTTTTAGTACAAGTTTGAAGTAAAAGAGCACAAACTATTTAGAGTGCCACCCTATACAATCCCATTTAGCTACAGGAATAAAGTATTCCAGGAGATATCTAAAATGTTTGATGACGACAGTATTGAACCAGCAACCTCCACATATAACAGTCCACTCCATATTGTACAAAAAACAGATGGGAGCATCAGGTTAGTGCTTGATTCCAGACAGATCAACACAATCATAATCACTGAGACAGATCGCCAAGATAAATTAGAGGAATTCATACAAAACTTCCACGGTGCTAAGATATTTTCATCAATTGATTTACGGAGTAGTTTCTGGCAAATAGAATTGGCCCAAGAATGTAGAAACTTTACAGCATTTATCGTATTTGGTAGATGTTACCAGTTTAAACGATTGCCATTTGGTTTAAACACACCATCAGCAGCGTTTATTAGGGGATTTAATATGTTGATGATGTGATTATAGCAGAACCCTCTTGGGAACATCACAACGACACATTAAATCAGTTTTTACAGATCATTAAAAAGCATGGGGTCACAGTAAATATAACAAAATCCAAATTTGGAAGGCGAGAGGTCAAATTTTTAGGACACATAATTTCCGAGAAAGGGGTAATGCCCGACCCAGAAAAACTAACGGCAATCAAAGAATTCTGTACTCCATATAATAAGAAAACTCTCAGAGGATTTCTAGGTCTCACCGGATTCTATAAAAAATTTATTTGGATCCACTCTCTCGCAACACCACGCCTATGTGCATTGACTCGAAAAAACACGCCATGGGTATGGGATCAACAAGCCAATGAAGAATTTTTAAAAGTGAAAATCGCACTAACAACAGCACCGATTTTGGCACATCCTGATCTAAAACAAAAGTTTTGTATGGCCACTTATAGCACGAGAACAGGTTTAGGAGTTATTTTATTCCAAGAATACGAACAGGCAGGGCTAAGATCATATAGAACAATTGCATTTACCAGTCGGGTACTCACAAAAAGCGAGAAAAACAATTCAGTCACGGAGCTGGAAGCATTGGCCATTGTATGGGACTTCCAACGTTTTCGATACTTCCTATTCGGAAGAAAAACAAAAGTATACGCTGACCACAAAGCATTAGAATTTCTGTTATCCGCCAAACTAACTCATGGGAGGTTAGCCAGATGGATGTTAATACTACAAGAATTTGACTTCACTATTACACACATACCAGGACCAGCGAATGTATTAGCAGATGCTTTATCACGATGTCCACAGGGTGCATCCAATAACATAGGTTGGGAAGCAGCAGAAGAACAGTTTACAATGTACTATATGAAACGAGTACCTTTCGAAAACTACATTACGACAGCATTGAAGAACATAGGCAAAAAACAGGACAAGGATCCCGAAATACTAGGAATCAAACACAAGTGGAGAAGCAAGGATTTTCCAGACATTCGACAGCTCTATCTCGTAAAAAACAATGTTTTATTTTTTAGACTAAATGTTGCAACGAATGAATGGTTAATTTATATCCAAGATGAACTAATTAATAACTACATATGGTATACACATTTAAGTAATGGCTACTTTGGACCAAAGAAATGCTTTTCAAAAATAAAACAAACAAGCCATTTTCCTAATATGGAAAGATGAATTAGAACAGTATTAGTCAAATGCAAGAAATGTATGAGGGCTAAACACATCACTTTCCAAATCAAACCACCTATGTTTCCAATAATCCCTAAAAGATTAAAAAAATAGCTGCAACAAATTTGATGCCCCCCCCCCCCCCCATGCACAAAAAATGGATATACACTCCTGGAAATTGAAATAAGAACACCGTGAATTCATTGTCCCAGGAAGGGGAAACTTTATTGACACATTCCTGGGGTCAGATACATCACATGATCACACTGACAGAACCACAGGCACATAGACACAGGCAACAGAGCATGCACAATGTCGGGCACTAGTACAGTGTATATCCACCTTTCGCAGCAATGCAGGCTGCTATTCTCCCATGGAGACGATCGTAGAGATGCTGGATGTAGCCCTGTGGAACGGCTTGCCATGCCATTTCCACCTGGCGCCTCAGTTGGACCAGCGTTCGTGCTGGACGTGCAGACCGCGTGAGACGACGCTTCATCCAGTCCCAAACATGCTCAATGGGGGACACATCCGGAGATCTTGCTGGCCAGGGTAGTTGACTTACACCTTCTAGAGCACGTTGGGTGGCACGGGATACATGCGGACGTGCATTGTCCTGTTGGAACAGCAAGTTCCCTTGCCGGTCTAGCAATGGTAGAACGATGGGTTCGATGACGGTTTGGATGTACCGTGCACTACTCAGTGTCCCCTCGACGATCACCAGTGGTGTACGGCCAGTGTAGGAGATCGCTCCCCACACCATAATGCCGGGTGTTGGCCCTGTGTGCCTCGGTCGTATGCAGTCCTGATTGTGGCGCTCACCTGCACGAAGCCAAACACGCATACGACCATCATTGGCACCAAGGCAGAAGCGACTCTCATCGCTGAAGACGACACGTCTCCATTCGTCCCTCCATTCACGCCTGTCGCGACACCACTGGAGGCGGGCTGCACGATGTTGGGGCGTGAGCGGAAGACGGCCTAACGGTGTGCGGGACCGTAGCCCAGCTTCATGGAGACGGTTGCGAATGGTCCTCGCCGATATCCCAGGAGCAACAGTGTCCCTAATTTGCTGGGAAGTGGCGGTGCGGTCCCCTACGGCACTGCGTAGGATCCTATGGTCTTGGCGTGCATCCGTGCGTCGCTGCGGTCCGGTCCCAGGTCGACGGGCACGCGCACCTTCCGCCGACCACTGGCGACAACATCGATGTACTGTGGAGACCTCACGCCCCACGTGTTGAGCAATTCGGCGGTACGTCCACCCGGCCTCCCGCATGCCCACTATACGCCCTCGCTCAAAGTCCGTCAACTGCACATACGGTTCACGTCCACGCTGTCACGGCGTGCTATCAGTGTTAAAGACTGTGATGGAGCTCCGTATGCCACGGCAAACTGGCTGACACTGACGGCGGCGGTGCACAAATGCTGCGCAGCTAGCGCCACTCGACGGCCAACACCGCGGTTCCTGGTGTGTCCGCTGTGCCGTGCGTGTGATCAGTGCTTGTACAGCCCTCTCGCAGTGTCCGGAGCAAGTATGGTGGGTCTGACACACTGGTGTCAATGTGTTCTTTTTTCCATTTCCAGGAGTGTATTTTCATATTTGTCGTTTTGGAACTTACTTCTAAATATGTTACCTTGACACCATTAAAACGGGCAACAGGTCTTACTATAAGTAAAGCATTTAGACAAGATTTTCTCAGACAGGTAGGTCGAGTGGAACGAATAATTTTGGATAATGGCCCACAATACAAATCAGTGCAATGGCAGAACATGTTAAAACAACACAAAATAAAACCCATCTACATATCTAAGTACAAACCTTGCGTAAATCCAGCAGTACGATCTATGAAGGACATAGGCACTTTATGCTGATTATATGCAGGCAAAAGACACAACACTTGGGATATATACATAAAGATTTTCAAAAAGTAATAAATGAAATGCCACATAGCACTACACTACTACCTCCAGTTACTGTACTTAAAAATATTGAACCCCCAAACATAACCAGAGAAAATGTTAGATTTCCTATTGTACCACGTAGACAGCACAAACAAGTCATAGCAACAGTACTCTCCAACATCAGAAAGGCAGCCATTAAAAGAAAAGAGAGAGGAGATGGAACAGCAATTAAAAGAACATTCTCAGTAGGCCAGAAAGTATTTGTAAAAACACACCATCTCTCCAGCAAACAGAAACACAAAATACATAAGTTTTCTGCTGCATACAAAGGACCTGTCATAATTAGCCGAATTGCTCATGATAATGCTGTGGAACTAATCAACCCAAAAACAGGCAAAACCTTAAGACTTCACCATGTGAGCCATATCAAAAAGTTTGAAGATTAATTTTATTACTGGTAAATAATCAGCACAATATTTCAAGATCATGTTGCAGATAAGTATGTCAGGAGAAAGAAGACTGAAGAGAGAAGAAGGTGGGAAAAAGAAAGTAGTTTCAATAAAAATAAAAACAAAAACAAAAATAACACCAATAGTACCATAGATCAAGGTAAAGGGATAAAGTGCAGATAGTCTAACAGCATAAAATACTAAAATGCTATACACCACGACACTACACAAAAATAAAAAAAACTAATTTGAGGATTCTTTTAGAAGTTATGACTCAAAATATCTTAGAATTGTAACATGGAAAGGGCACCGAAATTTGTAAAGCTTTTAAGAAGGTGTAAAACAGTGTAGGTACTAGACATATGTTAGATGATTATAAGTAAAATTTTTGTAAGAACCATTGTAAAAACTCCAGCAAGGACAAGACGCAATGACCCACTAGTTGCAACGAGAGAAGTATCAAGAAAGAAAAGGACGTAATTAGCAAGACACGATTCCTACAAGGCATAAGCATCGAGAGAAAGGAAAGAACAGCGAGACCAACAGAAGACCCTTGTATCGAAAGTGGGCCAATAAATTTGCCCACTAGGCAGAACCCTGCTGGGACGGAACACGGAGTTGCACAGTGGCGGAGCCCTGCAGACAAGTGACGGGACGCCGAACGCCGGAAGAGTCTCTGAGCGCCCCGACTTGGCAGAGTGAGCAAAAAATGGCCTGACGAGAAGACCGCATGGGCAAGCCACCACTGGCAAAAAAGATGTGTAAAAGTCTTACTACTGCTATTAAACAGCACGTTGATGCATGAAACTGAATAAAACTTCCACAAAGTAAAAATGACACGCTCAAACAATTTATCGAACTGTTACTAAGAGGAGAACTTCAAAGCGACTAGTTATCAATAAATATTTCCATATCCTGCCCAGAGAAGAACCAAGAATCAACTAAGAAGCAGAGAAAAAGCAGGAAGAACAGAAGTTGAAGATTCGCAAGATTGAGACCAAGAAAGAAGATGGGTGAAGAATAGACGACATGCCTTCCCAAATCCCTATCCTATTGTAAACTAGTCGTCTGCGAAGTATTACAACGAAAAACGACCGCTTTCAGCGACACATAACGATGACTTTCACGCATACAAAGCCAGTAAACCACAAGATTTTGCACTCACAGCTCCATTCCATTATGGGACCTCCACAACAGCAACACACACTTGCAAAGCCAACAAGGAACGACGAACGAAGCTCTACATCAAATACTTGCCCACATCCATCTCACTCAAGTCCACCACCTTCGTGCAAAGCATTCGCCAACCTCATGCTTAAACATTCATAGGATTGTGTGAATGTGTGAAATCAAATTATGTGATGTAGGAATTGTGCAAGAGAAACATGTGAAAAACTAAATAAGTTAAGCACACCAGACAGCTCATAAATTACAAAAAACAGTCAATGACTACGGACTTATGTAAAAAACAGACTATTGATAAAAATAAGTCATTAGTTCTGAAATGGACAGTATATAAAGAACAAAAGCAAGGCATAATAAACACTAAAACTATATGCCACTTCTTTTCTCCTCATAAAAGTAAAAGACTAACTATATTTTACTTATTTTCTCCTTATAAAAACAAAGAATAAAAAATTATCTTGTTGGATGTTTTCCCTTTTTTTTAACATTTGTACCATTTGTTAGGATAATATCTCAATACTTGTGTATGTATATTTCTTTGTCAAAGCAATTCTTGGAAATAATTCTTATTTGTTAGTGTAACAATGTTGAAATGAGTGTCTAGAAACAAAAACATTTTACTTGTACATGATATTTAGAAAATGTGTTAGGGACAGATTTTACTTAATTACTACATTTATAAAAAAAATATTTCTAAGAAAATCGATGTGAAAGACTCCTCACTTACGATAACAAACTTCTTAAAAAACAAACTTCACCCTTAAATAAAGAAAGAAAATAATTTAAGAATTAATAATAGCATTAAAATATTCTTCTCTTCTAATTTTTGAGAATAATGTGGAAGAATATAAAAATATAAATTAGTAATACAAACTAGCATAGAACCAGAATAACGTGGCTGAGCAGTAGGCAACAAAATTTAGATAAAGGAATAATTTTTGACTGGCTTAGACAACGTTTCAATCATTGCCTAACTTCAGTACAAAAATTAAGTTCGAAGGGTGGTGATATGTAAGGTGTGAGGCAAATCCAACACCTTCCATGAAAACCCTGACATGATAAGCAAATCCAGTAGTATATCACATAGCTCCGAATAAATCGTGACATTAAATTAACCAAAGTAATACGAGTAACGAGTGAGCAAATGGAATACCACAGAGTAACACAAGAATGCCTAAATGCATGCATACCTTCCCACCATGAGACAGACGCAGTTCCGAGGGGAGAAACGAGAACAGAAGCCGAGAGCAGAACCGTGTTAAGTGAGAAGGCCCTACGATAAGGGATGGACACCCACGTCGCCAGCTATCCGTTAGGACCACCCCAGACGCAAGTTTTAGCGTGAGACTTTTTCGCATATCTGTTACGTCAGGACCACCCCCAGCCCATGTTAAAAGCTGGAGCCCTCCAGAAGAACAGTATAGATCTTACGATAACGCTAAAAGGACCACACCAGCTGCAAGTTTTAGTGTGAGACTTTTTCGTGTGTCTGTTACGTTGCAAACTTTAAAAACATTGCCCCACCACGAAAAGTATAACGTTTCTCATTGGATAGACAGAATTTTTGTAGGCGGATCTTAAGGTTAACATTGAGACCCTGATTGGTCAGATGAAAACACAGCCAGATAGTTTTTTTTAAACCTACTTCGGTAAATTGTAGTAAGGAGAAGTTAGGAGAAGAGTTGCTTCCGAGGTGGTGAGGTGAGCAGAGCTGTGCTGAACGCCGCCCCCTGACGAACACCTACAAGGTACTGAACGCACGCGATGCCGCATAACAGCTCATAAAGCTTCACTCAGAACTGCAGAAGTCTCATCTGTTACACCCCCTTTTTGCGTAATACTAGTGTCGATCGTCAATTAAAGCTCATGGTGTTCACATTTGCCACTTGAAGTAAAAATCTGAAACGCGATGATTTTTCTGTTATACAGTTATTGAGAAGCCACATCAGCCACTGTAATTTACGACAAGTTAGATAAGTAATTAAAGATAATTGAGGGTCACTGTAGACCATTTTGATAGTTTTGTGTTTTCTGAAACTTAATTTAAACCTAGATTATAGATGTGATGTGGCATAGGTCATCCTTCGATCCATTGTAGAACTTGGAAACCCATTCAGGGAATATTCGTTCACATTTTTGTTGAACACAGTTGGTTTTTACCATCCTGTATTAAAACATTTCCTTTTATCAATAGTGCAATTTATAAACAATGTTTTGTGAGTAGAATAAAATTTCCAATGCTAAACTTTACTGCTTTTTCGACGTTATTTTACCAGCTAACTAAAAACAGGGAAGACTTGAATCCATTCCACTAAATTTAGTTAGTATTAAGATTCTTTTACAGGGAGTGCAGTGAAGCTGACGCTGAAATCATTAAGTATTTGGTTATATCATCGCTAGTCTCACTGAACTCTTCTGAATTCTACATGTCATATGTGGTCTGGCGTCTCCGTACCAGCAACAGGTCCCAGGTTCAAACTAGTCAATTCCCTAAAAAACAGGCTCAGATCGTCGTTGCGCGAAAGTGGTAGGGAGACACGATATGGAACAAACAGACTCCAGGCAGAATGTTAGAAAGGCAGCACATACCATATGCTGAAACATCAAAAGCGTATTGGAGTATGGTGAGAAGAATGATATACTGATGTGTCGACAGAAGTGCCGACACAGTGTGGTTTGAGGAGACCGAAATACACGCTATAAGCTCACGCAGGATGGTGTGAGGTCTGAAACAGGATACGTAATGAATGCTATAAAGAAAAGTACGTAGCTTCTGGAATACTTAACTTTAATCCATCCTTGGTACATCGCTATTGACGATACAAGTGAGACTCTATAGTTTCAGACAATATACTGCTAATGGCGCCTTGCTAGGTCGTAGCCATGGACTTAGCTGAAGGCTATTCTAACTATCTGCTAGGCAAAGGAGCGAGGCTTCGTCAGTGTAGTCGCTAGCAAAGTCGTCCGTACAACTGGGGCGAGTGCTAGTAAGTCTCTCGAGACCTGCCGTGTGGTGGCGCTCGGTCTGCGATCACTAACAGTGGCGACACGCGGGTCCGACATGTACTAATGGACCGCGGCCGATTTAAAGCTACCACCTAGCAAGTGTGGTGTCTGGCGGTGACACCACATATACTACAACCATTTCGCTGTTTGATAAAAAAAATGCAGACTCTATGAAAAATAATAAAAAGTAAATGACTATTCTTTTCTGGGACAGTGCTGGTAAACATCTCAACCAAATGTCATTAGTTTTGATGAGTGCAGGCCTTTTGGTTTCCAAATTTAAGTGGTGTAGTGTGACCATCTTGGAACTAACTGTTTGGAACGTTATCATATGGAGTGTGTGTCATAAGAAAACTCATAGTACATATCACAGTCAAATGCCTCCTACACTGCTTCTACTAACATGCAAATGATTACACAGCATCATGGTACGCTCTACGTTAAATCACATAATGATTGATTATAAATTTAAAGCACATTATGCTCTCTTCAATTTCTGAAAAAACAATGTTTTTGGGCATAGTTGTAGTTACCATGACCGAGGGTCTAATGTCAGTCATCCTCTGGAATAACCACTGTTGCCCCACGTTTGATGTATTTTATGTTTTAGTTACATATAAAATATGTAAGGATGATATAAGAAGCTGAACAGAATGCAGAAAATTTGAAAAAGTAAAGAAAGCTGTTGCTGACAGTTTATACATTAGAAACTTGTCAACAATTTTAAAATACCTATTAGCATACTACATACCAGGTTAAACAGGGGTAATGATTCAGACCCGAGGTCAGAAGGAAAATTTTGCTTCCCTCCTGCTATAGTTGACTATATTAAACACCTGAATCTACAGTGTCTTTGATAATGTTATTGACCATGAACAGTAAATCAGAGTCAGTTCTATTATACTGTATTAAGGCAGATTTGGCTGTTAAAACTTGGCTAGCTGATGAAATTGTTTCACATATTTACTCAAATTGTAATAAGAGACTCTTAACAATACACAATATTCTAAAAAGTGTTGAAGGTGTATAATTGTGTTTAGTTGTGTGATGAACAAAGAAAGAACTATAACGTTTTTATAATAAATCTATCTTTATAGTATTTTTTCATTGTTTTGTTTTGTCCTCCCCTTCACCTCTCAAATATATTTTACTGTTGATGCCACATTCTGGAGCAGTCTTGTTCTTGTTGTAATCAACATGGAAGCTGAAGAAGTGAACAAGAACTGGTAGGTAGACCAAATATGCATGGGTCTCTACTCTAGAAAGATTAAAACTGGTACTTAGAAGGATATACAGAAGAAGCTGTGGTAGGATACTGTAGCACTTGCATAGATTTATGTAACAGTAATTCCAGAAGCTGATACAAGTTACCGTTCATTGCTTTTCTGCTTTGAAAGCCTCAGTTTATGAGCGATTTTATGGAACTGCTAATGGTAGAGTAACTGAAACGTTTAAGTACATAACATTCTTGCTAATGAACTGACATGAAGCAAGGCGTAGAAAGATAGTGCAATTACACAGAATATAAAGCAATTAATATGACGCCTGTTGATGAGAAAGATGACAAGAAACTTTCGTCTACACAGTTAAATGAAATACACAAAGCTTTAAATGGAAATTCAACGTTTTTGTGAGAATAAACAGCCATGTGTCAAGTATTGACAAGGGATTCACCCCTAACTGATCTATGAAGATATTAAAAATTCGAGCAGTTCAGGAAACAAAGTAATGAAAGGGTTTGACTGACTATTAGATGTTTTCAACGTATAGCGGGAGGTTCCTACAGCGCAGAACAAAAAAAATGCTAAATATGCACCCACATACTTAACTGAAAAAATCATAGAAAAACGGGAGTAATGCTTTTGTAAAATAGTTTGGATTTCGTGAGACACGCAAGTCCTGCTGTTCAGAGTTCATTGGTACTTCTTGTGCAATTCATCTCCATGCAGAATTCGGCTCCATTCCATTCTACGCTAATTTAATTAGGTTGCCACTCCGACTTTGATTCAGACATGACATTCCGACTGTTACTTGAAGTTCCACTTTGATGTCACAGTGTGGCTCCTGACAGCCGTGATAGTCATAACGCCCAACAGCCAACTACCTGAACAGCAAGGGGCCCGACAGAGAAGCCTCGGCTGACGCATAAGGGCCTTAATCCGCCTTACTCTCGCAAAAGGACTGTAGCTTTCACCTGCCAATAACTGCCAATCACCAGCCACGCACCGACTGCTCAACCAGATGCGACCGAGACGGCAGCCTATCGTGCAGTGCGCCGTGCAGCGTCGCCTAACTGCAGGAAATGTTTCTACGTCGACAGCCGGCACAAGACGTGGGTGAGACCTGACTGCCAGGCTAGCTCATCAGACCACAAAATCCACTGCTCCTGCCCCGTTTGCTGTAGACTGGTGGCACCCACTTTGAGAAAAATCTCTCACTGCCCGTTGAAAAAGACTAATAACCTGCGTCAGTTCTACGGCAGCATACACACGATGAAAGCAAAACAGAATAGTGAATAGTAAAATTACTGAACTTTGGTAACGATGGTTACAGCAATTGTAGAATGTACGCTTAGCGTATCCGTTCCTAAACACAAAAAAGCACTCCGTCTGCAGGCCACGAGTGGCCTACCACGACCATCCGACCGCCGTGTCATCCTTCGAGGAGGATGTGGATAGGAGGGGCGTGGGGTCAGCGCACCACTCTCCCGGTCGTTATGATTGTATTCTTCACCGAATCCGCTACTATTCGGTCGAGTAGCTCCTCAATTGGCATCACGAGGCTGAGTGCACCCCGAAGAATGGCAACAGCGCATGTCGGCGGGATGGTCACCCATCCAAGTGCCGGCCACACCCAACAGCGCCTAACTTCGGTGATCTCACGGGAACCCGTGTATCCGCTACGGCAAAGCCGTTGGCTTGCCTGAACACAAAGTAAAAATTTTCTGTAACTTAAAGCCTGAAGAAAACTAATCTTCTGTGTAGTAATTCCTTGGAAATGTCTTGATCTCTAAGTACTTTATTTATTAAGCAATTCGAGTAATCATCATCAGATAACTGTGGAAAATTTTAGACAAAAGTCAAGTTATAAAAGCTTATATACGGGGTACACCCTCAAAGTAAGTTCCGTTTGGTTATAGAAAACAAATGTGTACACATACAGAAAAAATACTTATTCTACAAAAATCTACAACTGCAGAACTACTTTTCTTCATGGCTTCAGAAATTTTGCAGGCACTTGTCATAGCGTGGCACAAGTTTTTGTATGTCTTCTTCATAGAAGGTTGCCGTCTATGTATTCAACCATGTGGTAACATGTTCTTTCAGCTCGTCATCATCGTTGAAGTGCTGACCACCAAGGACAGACTTTAGTTGTAGGTAGAGATGAAAGCTGCTAGGAGCAAGGTCCGGGCTGTACGGAGGATGATCAAACCGTCCCATTGAAATTCCCGTAAGAGTTGTTTGGTCACATTCGCCGTGTGAGGTCGGCTATTATCGTGAAAAAAATCAACACCTTTTGACAGTAATCCTCGGCGCTCGTTCTGTATTGCGCGGCGCAAATTCCTTAATGGTCTCGCAGTAAACATGTACATCGATTGTTTGGCCTCGTGGTAAGAAAGCAGTCAGCAAAATGCCTTTTCTGGCCCCAAAAACGGTGCATATGACTTTTCGAGGTGTCAAGATTTGCTTAGGCTTAACTTTCGTTGGGGGTGAAGTGTGCCTCCATTCCACTGATTGCCGTTTTGTTTTAGGGGTGTCGTACGATATCCAAGTTTCATCTCCCGTGACTATCTGAGAAAGAAAACTATCGCCTTCTTCACTGTAGCGTCCGTTGTTTTTTGTGTTGTTCAGTAAGAATTTTGGGTACCCAGCGTGAGTGAAATTTTCGAGATTTGAGTTTTTCAGTAACAATTTCATGAATACGAGTTCGAGAGATTTGCGGAACTTCCATAGCAAGGGCACTAAGTGTAAACTTAAGGTTATGTTTATTCTCCTCTTCAGTTGTGTGACCCAGTTCATCAGTGACCACAGACGGGCGTCCACTTCGTTCTTCATCGTGCACTAGATCACGTCCTTCATTGAACAGTCTGACGCATCTTCTAACCATTGAATCACTCATAGCGTTTTGTCCATAAACCTCGCAGATTTGCCGATGAATTTCCTTTGGTTTAATTTTCTTTGCATTTAGAAAGCGAGTCACAGATCTGATTTCACACGCGATGGCACTTTCAATCACGGCTGAGATTATAAAGAAGCACTACAAAGCACACGTTGACAGTAGCGATCTGAAAATGGCGTACATGTCTTCTCCTTGAGTCAGAGTAACTGCCGCGCATGCCCGGAACTGCCATCGTAGCGCTGCCAAGGACAGAAATAGAAACGGAACTTATTTTGTGGACGACCCTCGTATAAATATTACAAGACCAGTGTAACATCAAGTACGAAAGTACACAACGAGTACAGATACTCAAAATCTCTCTTCACGTCTGAGTTATTAGGTGTATTGCCACATTCAAAAATTGAAATTCCGATATCAATACAGAGGTGACGTTCAGTATAGTCAATTATCTTATTGCCGAACACGAAAAGAAAGGAACTATATCCTGCGCAGTTTCGAACTGCCACGTTTTGTCTCCCGGCGTGTGGCATGCAGCAGCAGCACGGCAGTTTACCGAAATAAGCATGAAAGAAGAAAACTGTACTGCATGGGAACAGTCCAGCACCTGTTAATCCTCATTTTGAGAATCCTGCTCTTCTTTTACTATATCTTTTCTTTTCTCAGGTGTAGTTTCGTTTGTCATCTGGTATAAAATCTGAGACTCTCTGAAAATTATGAGAGTGCAAGCATTTTCCCTTTCACCACTGTAACATTCATAATTTGTGGAACACATTTGAAACTGCCTCTCTGCACGATACTTTCGCCTCTACCACAGTCCATATTTCCGTTGCCTAAAGAACTCGTGATGATAATTACATTCACAAGAGGGTGACCACTTTCCTGCCAACATCTGTCGATGGTAGTCGTTAGATATACGATGGTTATCCGAAAATTAAGGTTACAATGATTGCAGCTTTAGCGTGGAATGCCCGTGGGGAAAGTTGGTATCTGCCGTGTGGCAGGAAGCCAGCGGAAGGAACGAGCTTTCACAACAATCAATAGCTCGTCGATTAGTGTTGTGGTGACTGTCAGAAATAAGCGTTCTCATTACGACTCCCGCCAAGTGCGAAGTGCGCTCTGTAATTCCCTACCTAATTGTGCGATTCATTGCGACATTGTTTCAGTTAATGGAGAGGACGTAATGTCAAGGCAGCATGTGAAGAAATGGGTACGGAATTTCAATTTTGGATGGACAGAAATTCTCAATGAAGGCAGAAGCGGAAGGCCGGCTGTTGTGCCTGATGATGTAGTACAGAAAATTAAAGAACATCTTCTCTCTGATCGCCGCTTCGACAATTGATGACCTGCTTACAGTTTGTCCAAACATTTTATGAACTACTGCCCGCTCTGCAGTCTCTTGAGACGGCGATTTTGCCCAGTACATGTGTTCCATTATGACCCGTTGATTACGAGTGCTGTATTTTTTTTCCTTTTTTCTTTGAGGCAATTTCGATGTAATTAGATTACTGATGCATTTTCCATCGGATTTGGTATCGAGTGTTGGCTTCGGTTATCTAGGCTGCAGAATGATTATCGAGCAGGTGTCCGTAGCGAACTCTGACGTCAAACACCGACATATAGAGTCCTCAGCTGTATACTTATAGGTAATACACTTGTTAAACTCCTCTCTGTCCAACACCAGGATCTCGTCAGATGAATATATTTCCCAACAAAAAATTAATAAAGATAGTATCTTACACTGTAGCCCTTTATCCTGCCAGCTTGTAGGTGAAGAGTAGACTTTGAGTATGTCTGCCACTAGTTTCGAGTGGTATTGCCAAATTTTCCCTACTAGGCTAATACCAGTTGTATGGCAACGTAGAGCTTTGAGCTATATTGCGATTTTAGGCAGTCCTTGTGTAGCGCTATGCATATAGTTGTGTAATTAGGGTCGATATTAACAATATGTAATCAAAAGTATCCGGATACCCACAAAAACATACGTTTGTCATATTATGTGCATTGTGCTGCCACCTTCTGCCAGGTACTCCATATCAGCGACCTCAGTTGTCATTAGACGTCGTGAGGAAGCAGAATGGGGCGCTCCGTGGAAATCACGGACTTCGAACGTGGTCCGGTGATTCGGAGTGACTGGTACCATACGTCTGTACGCGAGACTGACACACTCCTAAAATTACCTAGGTCCACTGATTCCGATGTAATAGTAAAGCGGAAACGTGCAGGTACACGCACAGCACAAAAGCGTGCAGGCCGACCTCGTATGTTGACTGACAGAGGCCGCCGACAGTTGAAGAGGGTCGTAATGTGTAATAGGCACACAAATATCCAGATCATCACGCAGGAATTCCAGAATGCATCAGGATCCACTGCAAGTGCTATGACAGTTAGGCGGGAGGTAAGAAAACTTCGGTTTCATGGTCGAGCGGCTGTTCATAAGCCACACATCACACCGGTAATTGCCAAACGACACCTCGCTTGGTGTAAAGAGCGTAAACATTGGTCGATTGAACAGTGGAAAAACGGAGGCGGTGGTGTTATTGTGTGGTCGTGTTTTTCATGGAACGGGCTGGCACCCCTTGTTGTTTTGCGCGGAACTACCACAGCATAGGCCTACATTGATGTTTTATGCACCTTCTTACTTCCCACTGTTGAAGAGCAATTCGGGGATGGCGATTGCAACTTCCAACACGATCACGTTCATAATGTACGGCCTGAGGCGGAGTGGTTACAAGACAATAACACCCCCGTAATGGACTGGCCTGCACAGAGACCTGAGCTGAATCCAATAGAACACCTTTGGGATGTTTTGGAACGCTGACTTTGTGCCAAGCCTCACCGACCGACATCGATACCTCTCCTCAGTGCAGCACTCGTGAAGAATGGGCCGCCGTTCCCCAAGAAACCTTCCAACACCTGATTGAATGTATGCCTATGAGTTTGGAGGCTGTCATCAAGGCTAAGGGTGGGCCAACACCATAGTGAATTGCAGCATTGCCGATGGAGCGCGCCACAAACTTGTAAGTCATTTTCAGCTAGGTGTCCTGATACTTTTGATCACATAGTGCATAATTAATTACATAATTAGGACCGGTCTTTACTTCACTTTCGCGACCAAAATAAATAAGGTACACGACCCTAACCCTCCTCTCCCTCATCTGGGCAGTTTCCAGAGGGCCTAGGGTTTGAGTACCAGAATGGGCTCTGCCATTTTCAATTTACCGCCAGTTCCTGGATGAGGGTGGGGTGGGACATCAGCACAGCACTGGGACAAAGAAATTCCCAGGAAAATTCGAAATTCCCACCAAAATTCGAAATACCGACCGACAGGGTGGGTGGGGGAGGGATGAGGAGGAGGAGAGAGGGCGAGGATCCATGACCCAGCTGAGGACGACACATGGAATCGTCTGGGGTTAGGGATGGGGGTGGACGTGGTTGTGAAGGCAATTAATTGATCAATTTAACTAATTTGTAGATCAATTTGATATCAAAATTGCGCCAGCACCACCATCTCCCTACCACTCACGACATCAGTAACTATGTCTGAAATAGGCATGTGGCGGAGTGGCAGAGCGTTGCTGCAAGGCACCACGACGGCCATGGAGTATCGTTCATTGGTTCCCGACTATGTACACCCCTACATGACGATCGTATTCCCAACAGGAGTGGCATTAAAAAATTAATTGTAGAGTTCGCACACAACCTGAAAGTTTAGAATAACAATTGCAAAATTTTTATGTAGTATGCTATTTAACCAGGCAAGGTCTTAGATATTCCTGTTGGAAGGTCGTTGGTTGGTTTTGGGGAAGGAGACCAGACAGCGCGGTCATCGGTCTCATCGGATTAGGGAAGGACGGGGAAGGAAGTCGGCCGTGCCCTTTGAAAGGAACCATCCCGGCATTTGCCTGGAGCGATTTAGGGAAATCACGGAAAACCTAAATCAGGATTGCCAGACGCGGGATTGAATCGTCGTCCTCCCGAATGCGAGTCCAGTGTCAAACCACTGCGCCACCTCGCTCGGTCTTGGAAGGTCGTATTCTGAAATGAATCCAGGAAACATACAGCTTTTGTCCATGCTGTCAGAAGTTACCACTTCTGTGTTTTAACATTTGGACTCAACGAAGTTCTGGTGCGTTTATTATGGCGCTAGGTTGAGTTCTAGGACCCGACGTCCTAGGCAAAGTGATGTTGTCGGGTGACGACGTTTTAATTGTTACTGCTACGTGGGAGGAACACCTTGATTTACTTGGCAGAAAATTTCGTAAATTTTCACAGGCTAGTGTACAATGAGCATCAGAAATCTTCTTCTCCTGCAGTAGTAACAATTGATCAAGGTCAAATCAACAAAAAAAATTCCAGATTCTAAAACAAAAAGATAGTTAAGGTTATTTATTGTTCTCTGTTCACTGTTTCGTCATTTTGTTCCTGGTCAGTTACACAATAACCCTCCATTATTATGTCTGTTAAAGAAGAATGCCCTTTGGATTAGATCAGAGAGATGTCAAACAGATTTTGGAACCGTAAAACATGCTCTGTTAACCTCTGAGACCCTGTCGTATACCTACATGACTTTAGTTTTTTGTATGGCCCTGGACGCATCCATTTTGGGACTTGGAGCTTGTTTATTTCTAATGCTTGAAAAGGACAGTAAGATTTAAGTAACATGATTAGTTCTGCTAGTAGAACACATTCAGAGTGTGTGTGTGTGTATACTAGGCTTCTGAACTGGAATATACAGCCGTGATGTGCGCATTCTAGAAATTCAAGTATTACATTGATAGAAAAAAAATTTAAAACTATTGTGCGATAATCACGTTCTGGTCTCTTTGTTAGTCTATAAATTACTTCATAGTAGAATTGCAATGTGAACAGCTTTTCCTCAAGAACACAATTTTGATATAAAGCACGTAAAAGGTAAGATACATATCTTTCGTATATATCCGAACAAATAACCGGTTACCGGTTTATTTTGATGACAGACACCCATTACAGTCAATATATGTGTAATAACACTGATACATTATAAGCTGCTGATTCGAGGTGGCACAAAGCAAAGACTCTCTTCACACAAAACCCACTTTTGAAATTTTTGCAGCACTACAACAACCAAAGTATTTATTATTTTATATATGTAATGTTCTTTATAATAACTCGCGGATGTGCGTAGTCCAGTTGTTTGTGAAACACCTTTAATGTGCCATACACATTATGTTTTCGGTTACTACAGTGCCGCTAAATGCTTAAGGAAACACAGTCTATTTTTCTACTTTCCAAACATGCGAGGATGTGTAGAACAATTACTAAGAACTGGTTCGCTCTGTCAGAAAGCAAAACCTACTAATAAGTGCTGCTACTGGCCGTTACATTCTGTATTACCAACACAACAATTACAAACCATGTCTGTCGATGTTGTTGGCACTGTGTCCTCTGCAAAAGATGGTGTCAAGTATTCCATAGCACTCTACAATCTTTTTTTCAACGGGTATCGAGCCACATGCTACAAAGCCGACAGCAGCGTCTGCCATCATTAAAACCTGTCACATTCCTAACAATGACATACAAAAAACGTAAAGATTTTCTACAGGATACTAACATTAAGCTAATTATGATATGAAGGTTCCATCCGGAAGGAAATCCCATGTCCGAAACTTTAATAGATTAATAAGAACTTATACAAGTACGCAACACACAAGTTGGGTAGAATTTATTGAACCATTTGAACATATAGTAAGTCATGTAGCGATTTACACAACACCTTATACACTTACAGAAGTGCTGAATAACGGTAAAGAAGCCAACGAGTGGATAATCTTATTACCACACCTGCGTAAAGTATGGTCTACAGTGGAAAAAAGGTAAAAAATTCACTGATAGCTCTCACTGATCGCGGCAGACTCAGGAAGAATACGTATCACACAAAGTTAGATCGTGCACAAATTTATTTAACTGGAGCAAGAGCAATGTTCATATCACATCCATGAACATCTGCCCTAGAGATAAGAAATAGCAAATGGCAGCTACTAAATACATATTTCTCCTGGAACTAATTTCTTGGATTTAGTTGAACTGTATTATAACAATGTATGTTTATAAGACAAAAATTCTTAAGCCTAAATGGAACACTGATCTGTTAATTTCAATTAGGTAGGAATTTGTGGTTAATTAGGACGAACATTTTAATGGGAAAGTTGTATGTGTGTTAAGACATATTGCTCCTTTGACTGAGAATTGCTTCATTTTAGGTTTATATTGCATGTATTTTGTCACGTACACCTTTATTGGTGTATTTATCAAGAAAAGACAAAATAAATGTCAATTACTGATCCCCTTATGTATATACTATTGAGAGATATTTCTTTCATCTATCTACTGAACAAATATAAAAGGCACTGGCCTGACTGACTGGCTTATCACTGCCCTGTCCAAACCGCTGAGAACGGATATATAAAATTTGGAAAGAGTGTTGATTTTAAAGAGTGCTGATTTTATATGGTGGGTGTTGTATTACCCCTAAAGGGGTGAGATATGGACAAAAGATTTTTTGAAACAGTATTCATTAAGGTAATGTTGAAGATAGGCCAACAAAACTTGATATTTGATGTCTCAGTCAGAAACAAATAAATAAACACGTGTTTCAGCGTTTTTGGAAATTTAACCCCTGTGCGGGGTGTAATATTGGGTGACAGTCTTTTTTTAACATAAGTCATTATTAAAGAACAACAAAGGTATTTTTAAAACTAAAATCTGACTTCTCAGTCACAAATTTTTAAAAAGTCCTGTTTTAGTGTTCTTGGAAATTTAACTCCTACTGGGTGAAATAGAGGATCAAATGTTTTATGAAAAGATTTAGTCATGAAAGACTTTTTAAAATTAAATGTATGAAAATTTTAATTTCGTTTATCAGCTAGAAACAAAAATGATGTCTCAGTATTTTTGGAAATCCAACAACTAAGTGGGTGAAATAGGGCCTGACAGATTCGATGACATGATTGACCAGCCCAAAGCACTAAGAATGGAAACTTGAACGTCGGAGAAAGTGTTGACCTTATTCTGTAGGTATTGCTCACTAAGGAATTGTTCAAAATTACATCCCTAAGGACATGGAAGGTGTTTTGAATGTTTTTGTTGTTGTGGTCTTCTGTCCAAAGACTGGTTTCATGCAGCCCTACATCCCACTCTATCCTGTGCAAGCTTATAAATCTCCGAGTAACTACTGCAACCTACATCCGTCCCAATCTGCTTAGTGTGAGCCATGGCTGGCTCATGCTATGCGTTGGTTAAACCTTGGTTGCTATTCTGTGTTTAATCTCCCACAGTTAACGCGATTTTACTGTTATCCTGTCTTTCCACATGAGGCAGCAGCGGTGTGTATCGATATTCGCACGTTGGAGTATCTTTGGCCTGGCGCTTGTAGTTTCCGGCAGAGCTGCGTGGGGGCAGTTGGTCGGTTGGCGCGGAGCAGTGAGGAAATCTCCATTGTGCGTGATTTGGGCGGGCCCGCTGGCGGCCTCTATGCAGTGTCGGACTGTATGGTGCTGTTCCCATTGCCACGAGGCTCACTGATCCTGTACATGAAAGTTGAGTTTTGAATTAATCTACCAGCAAGTCACGACTGTTCACATCGTGCCGCTTGGAGTTCGTTGTTGGCTGCTGGGATACTCCTTCGAGCAACAATGTGTGTTTTCAAGTTGGCAAATTTTAGCCGCCCTCTGGTGGAGTTTAACTGTAATTGGTTATTTGAATTGAAGTGCACCAGCGGAATCTTCTGCTTCTGGCCGTTAACGTCCCAGTTACCTGCCCTGGCAATGGACGTAAATTCAGACAGTGTATTTTCCTCTTCGTATTGTAACTGTCCAGCATGGTGTGTAGTTTGACAGCTCAATGTATAATTGGTTGTGGGAGCCAATACCTTGTATGTTGTTTCATTGAACTCTCTGTTGTGTGCTGGTCTGATGAAGTGGAGGTTATCTTGTTGGTGGGTCGGTGACCGTCTGTCGGTTGGGTTGTCATCAGATCGACAATGATTGGGCCAACTGCCTGTCTCTCCTAAGAGGGCATTAGTGTTTGAATTCCAGTTTGACTGTCGGATCTTCTGAGCACTCTTGGATTTACGGATTTGTCTTGTTTGTTTTTGTTGTTTGTACTTGTATGGCATCTAGCCCATTTTTAGATTAAAGTTGTTTTGCCATTAAGGCGTCAGATGGTTTGGGCTTTCAGCCTAATTTAAGAACTGTTTTACCTAAAGCCTTGGAATTCTTAAAATTAATTTTATTGAGTCTTTAAGTGTTGAACCTTCAGCCGATTTTGAATTTAAGTTGATTGCTCTTGAAGTATAAGATGCTTTGGGCCTTCAGGCTAATTAAGGAACTGTTTTAAGATAAGTCTTTGCTTTTTAAATTTGTGATTTTGGTTGAGCTTTATGTTATTGGCTTCCAACCGATTTTAAATTAAAGTGGTCTTGCCTTTAAGGCATGAGATTGTACGGCGCATTCAGCTGCTAATTAAGTTCCAAAACTAAAACTGTGTTCTTTTTTTTAATTTCTCTTGGCTCTTGTAATGTTTGATCAAATAAAAGTTGTATGTTCAAGTGTAACTGAGCCCCGTTTATTTTGGCACCTTTCCACAGCTTAAGCTACCTGTCCTGTCCTGCAGGTTTAGGATGGCGTCTCAGTGTATTCATCTCTTGGTCTCCCTCTTCGACTTTTAACCCCCACAATTCCCTGTAATTGTAAACTGGTAATCCCTTAATGACTCAGAACGCGTCCTACCATCCGATCCCTTCTTCTAGTCAAGTTGTGCTACAAATTTCTCTTTTCCCCGGTTGTATTGAGCACCTCCTCATTAGTTACATGATCTACTAATCTAATCTTCAGCATTCTTCTGTAGCACCACGTTTCGAAAGCTTCTATTCTCTTTCTTTCCAAACTCTTCATCGTCCATGTTTCATTGCCATACATGGCTACACTCCATATAAATACTTTCAGAAAAGATTTCCAGACCCCTAAATCTATACTCGATGTTAAAAAAACGTATCTTCAGCAACGCTTTCCTTTCCATTGACAGTCTACATTTTATATCCTCTCTACTACGACCATCATCAGTTATTTTGGTGTCAAATTAGCAAAACCCATCTACAACTATAAATGCCTCATTTCCTTATCTAATTCCCTCAGAATCACCTAATTTTATTCGACTACATTCCCTTACCCTCGTTTGGCTTATGTTGATGTTCATCTTATAACCTACTTTCAAGAAACTGTCCATTCCATTCAACTGCTCTTCCAAGTCCTTTGCTGCCCCTGACTGAATTACAACGTCACCAGAAAACCTCAAGATTTCGATCTCTTCTCCCTGGATTTTAATTCCTATTCCAAATTTTTCTTTTGTTTCCTTTACTACTTGCTCAATATACAGATTGAATAACATTCGCGATAAGCTTCAACCCTGTCGCACTTCCTTCTGAACCATTGCTTCCCTGTCATGCTCCTCGACTCTCATAACTTTTTGACGGTATGGAACTACCAAACTGGTATTTGGTTGTATCAGATTGAAATTCAAAATATGCATTCCAACATTTTTGAAAATTCACCCATTGAGGGGGTAAAAAGGTAAAAATGCGAACCAAGGAATTTTTGAGAAAATCATTATTAAAGAACGGCTAACGCACTTTTAAGGTTTCATCTATGAAAATTGGTATTTGGCTTCTTGGTTGAAAATAAACAAAAATATATGTTCAGTTGCTTTCGAAATTCACCCCTAAGGGAGTGAAATAGTGGATTAAAAGTCTTATGAAATTGCTTCACTATGAAAGCATTTTTAAAGCTAATTCTATAAAATACACTTATAGGTTAGAAATAAAAAAATACGAGTTTCATTTTTTCTGGAAAGTCGACCCCTAAATGGGGTGAAACTTCGTCTTCAGGCCACGAGTAGCCTACCGGCACCATCCAACCAGCGTGTCAAATTCAGTGGAGAATGCGGATAGGAGGGGTGTGGGGTCAGCACACCGCTCTCCCGGTCGTTATGATGGTATTCTTGACCGAAGCCGCTACTATTCGGTCGAGTAGCTCCTCAATGGCAACAGCGCATGGCGGCCTGGATGGTCACCCATCCAAGTGCCGACCACGCCCGACAGCGCCTAACTTCGTTGATCTCACGAGAACCGATGTATCCACTGCGGCAAGGTCGTTGCCCTAATGGGGTGAAACAGGGGATGAAATTTCTTAGGGAAACGTTTCATTATGAAAGCATTTTTCAAGCTAAACCTATGCAAATTCGTTAGATATGACAAATTTATATGTTTCACCGTGTATGTAAATTGAACACTTAAGGGGATAAAACAGGGGATGAAAATTTTTAATAAACTGTGCTGTCATATTAAAAAAAAATTGAAGCTAAATCTATGAAATCTGGTATTTCACATCTCAATTACATATAAAGCATTATGTATTATGTGATAAAAATTACCGAGGAAACATCAACACAGCATGGAAAGACGCATAATTAACAAAAACATTGGACGTCAGCTACCAGAATCGCTTTTTCGTCAGAAGTACATTCGGAAAGGAGCATGTTTCTATGGCATTGATCGACGTAGAAAGTTTAGAGGGTGTGGCAATTTGTGAACAAATAAAAATTCGATTAAAGAAAAACAAAACAATCTGTGCAGGCCATTACAGTCTATGCGAGCAAAACAGCGGGTACTAAGTTAGTTACAAATCTGGGCTCCACAGGCACGAAACCGAAATATGACTGAGTAATATAATTACCAAACTTCAGAAGTGAATTCTCTAAGCCGATGCTACAGTGAAGCATTTGCGAGTTTCTTAAAGAGCAGTTAAATGTTTGTCGCCGTAATAAGAAATTTGCTGAAAGCGTAACATTTGAGTGAAATTCTGTATTTAACATGTATTACTATGTGCAACCAGACCATATCGCCAACGTGAATGCTTTAAAGAATGTTAAAATTTTACTTAACTGAGTTTAGTCTCATGAGCACCTAATTGGTTGGGGAAGAGGGATGTGCTGGGAAATATTTGCGAGGCATTCCGTACAGATGGGAATGCGCCATCATCGTAGCCTTAAATGTATATCTCATTATGAATACAAGAACCACATTTGAATTTAAATTTACATTACAAAGTCTGATGTAATTTATGATATATTGCTTACTTTACCTTTACGATCAACATTTGAAGTGTAATAGCACCGGGAAAAGGTCATTATACAAGTCATTTTCAAACTCGTTATGTTTAAATCAAAAAGCGCAGATGAGTGTGAGAAGAGAAATTACCTATTGGACTAAATGTGAAAAAGGAATAACGCAAGGTTGCTGCAATCACATACTACTTTCAATCGGTACATAAATGACTGACTGGTACCGATTAAATGATTAGGTGCTCATCCTGGAGAAAGAGGAGTATGCTGTTTGTGGTTATAAGACAACTTAATCCTTCAAAAAACGTTACAAAGAATTTCAGGAAATAGTTCATGTCACTGAAACAGAAGGAAAGAGCTTCTGAAAAAGAATTTAAAAAAAACAGTCGGCAGTAGGAAAAATTAAGAGGGGAGATATAAAGTCGAATGAAGAACACCGGGACAAAAGCTACGCTTTAATTGCCAATTAAACAGATAGAAAGCAATTGGAAATGCATCACAGTAATTAAAAACTTGATCGCAACTATGAAAGTATCATTTTGCGAGAGAAACAAGTTTTCTGCGTCAATATGAACAAAGATTGGAAAAAGAGGACCACAAAATGTTTTACGTGAAGTGCCCTCCTCTACAGTTCTCAAACCTGGAGAATCAGAAGAAAATGTATGGAAGACTGGATGCTTTTGACAAGTGAACGTGCTAGAGGAGGGCAAGAATAAGTTCGGCGAACAGGAAGGGAAATCAGTGGGTACTGAGAAGACTTGAAGATGCAGTGTCTCAATTAAATGATATTTAAAATGCAATAAGTTAAGAAAAATTAAATTATGTCTCTGGTATAGAAGTGTATGCTTGCTACGATAGAAATTGAGCTTGAGTAATTTAAATCACTGCCAACTACCTGTTGCCTTCATCTCTCACAGAAGAAAATATACATAATGGTATCTTGAGGCTCTATTCTGATAAGATACGGATATTATTTACTCAGGAAGCCGTCATCTTCTCTACACATGATCTTATTGTTTTATTGTCCTATATCGGGAAACTTGTTACAGAATAGTACTTGTATAAATATTCATTGGCTGCAAAGAACAAGCATAATGGATTCAAAAAATAACGGTTCCATATGATATATTTTTCTAAATACACCGTAACAATCACTAAAAATTTTCAGTAACTTCTATTATCATAAGTGTTACATTTCTGCCCCTTATTTTCTCAAAGATAAAACTTCACCATTCCAGTTCGGCCAATAGTTCCATATACAAGGAGTGAGCAATACTGACTATGGTGACCACGACGGGATGTGGTCTGTGGAGGTAATGCAGTGAAGTGCAAGTAAGCGGAGAGGACTTGTATTAAGAAAGAAGAAGAGACTTACAATGGGAGTTTTGGACTGATGTGTGTGAGGGAAGTGGAGGCGAGAGAGGAAGAGACCATGTGTTGGATGTCAGCAGTGTTAAGAAGGTAGAAATGGACTATCAGAAATGAAGATCCAAATCAGTTGCTGGCCTACTACAACTCTGATGGCAATCTGGTAGAGGATCTGTATATAAACCTTAAGGAGGTGGATCCGCCTTCTTAGCTGAGTTGTTGCGTGCTTGCCTACCATGCAGCGAATCCGGGTTCGATTGCCGTCCGGATTGGAGATTTTCTCCGCTCAAGAACTGGGTGTTGTGTTGTATTTATCATCATTTCATCCTCATAACCGGCACTCGAGTCGCCCAATGTGGCGTCAACTGAAATAAGACTTGCACTCTTTGGCCGAACTTCCCCTGATGGGGCTGCCCAGCAAACGAAGCCATATGAGCATTTCATTTTTTTCATTAACAGGATGTAAGTCTCCTTTAGTGTTAATGTTTAATTTCGTCTGGCACTTAATACCAGATACTTAAAACCAGGTTCTCAGTGAAATAAGCAAAGGTTAGAGGTGTTTTTCTTTTGAGGCAACGAAAAGACATACAAAGGATTGGTTTACCTATTATTTTGATGATTGGTCATACTCTAAACTTTATATTAGATTCTCAAAAAAAATGGTACCAATCATTACAGTTTGATCAAGGGCCTGTGAAGTACATCAATGGATACTACATTAAATATATGGGAGATTATATCTAACCACAATGCAATAACCTTTAATTTAACAATAGGGTGTAACTCGAAATTTGAGGTCAATTTTTGGGGGTCTGCTTCAGTCTTCATAGCGTTACAAAAAATAGTTAATATTGACAAATTTCAAGTATTATAGATATAATCTGCAAAAAAAGTGTTTACTCTTCTGTTGACAAAGGTAGAAGTTGATCGGTTCAAAGTTTTCTATTTAACGCTGCACGCATTTTTGAAACATCGTTTCTCAAGGAAAACCTGCTTAAAATTTAGAGAAGAGTTTCGTATGTACCTTATTAGTTCAATTTATATAAAAACTACATTTAATTACATATTTTTCATGTCTCTGAAGACAAATCTGAAGCTAGATTTTCAAAATACAAAATGGCTTATCCAATATGGTGGACTGAAAATTATGTTTTGACCAATTTTGACCAACATCTGATTAAAAAGACTGGTTTCGTTATTTACGTTTAGTCTGCTATTCCAGGACCATATGTGAACCCGTCCTCTAACTCGAATTGTTACTGGAGAGCAGTTCTCTCGTTCTTATTCGTGGGAAAGGCAGATCTGGCTGAGGCTGGATATACTGCGTTCTGCAGCATGCACGCGTTGTTCATCAGCTGTTTCGGCGAATATGCTTGCATGCACACTGCAGTACAAATCATTTTCTGAACGTGCGTCAAGACACGACAAATTTTTCTATCTGAGCCAGTCGTCTCAGGCTGAGATGTCCCACGGCGGCCGTGACACTGCTTCGAACAACGGCGTGTACAAACTTTTCTAATGCATGGATTTAAAAGCCCTTTCCTCCCAACATTCTAGGCACATATACCTTTCAAAAAATGCAATAAAAATCGAATTTTCGACCATTTTGAATAGGAACCGGGCCTTAATGTCATTTTTTTCAGCAGAAAAGAAAACCGGATAAAGACATAAATAACAGAAGACCTCTGTATATGTGAAACGGAGAAATATTATGTATGTTCAACAACGCAGACTCATCGGAGATTCACCTCTGTTCCACCACCTTGAAAATATTTAACGAAGGATTTTAAACGTACTAAGAGCTGCAAAGATCTTGCAGCACAGAATCAAATGGAACATCGTGATGTACAAATAACCATTAAGTACCTAAGACCCTAAACGCACGTGGTTACTTGTGGCAGAGTCCAAATGGGACACAGATGATAACCCCGGGAACGATCAGGTGAGCTATGCGCACACATAAATTCAGTGAAGCTTTGTTGTGAGGCCACCGTCTAAAAATCTCTCGTATTTCAGTGGACTGACAGATTTAAATCATTTTGATTTCTTGGAGAGATTGTTAATTGAGTTGCTGACTGTGATATTTGTATTAATTAAAATGTATACATAATGACTGAAGAAATTTTGTGAACTACAGCGTGAAAAATGAACAGAGGTAAGAATAAAAGTTAGAATTTAATTTCCCGTCTGCATCATGGGTCATGAGATAGAGATCACCGTGTTTGTTGCCCGGGGAGGCGATGGTGATGTTTCGTAGGTCTGCTGAAGCAACTATCGGAGATTAAGCAACTATGAATTGATATTTGTTTCGTTTTTCTAATAACTGAGCACAATACATCTGTTAACTTTTCTTCTATGGCCTTCACAATGTAACACAGATATGGCATTATTTATTTATTTAAGCATTTATTACACAGATAACGGCTTTCATGCCGTCTTACATCTAATCAGATATCTTCAGTGACCCAGTATCACAATTTTTGTACCAAACGATCTGTATACAATCGTAACGGTAACTGTAAATACACTCCTGGAAATTGAAATAAGAACACCGTGAACTCATTGTCCCAGGAAGGGGAAACTTTGTTGACACATTCCTGGGGTCAGATACATCACATGATCACACTGACAGAACCACAGGCACATAGACACAGGCAACAGAGCATGCACAATGTCGGCACTAGTATAGTGTATATCCACCTTTCGCAGCAGTGCAGGCTGCTATTCTCCCATGGAGACGATCGTAGAGATTCTGGATGTAGTCCTGTGGAACGGCTTGCCATGCCGTTTCCACCTGGCGCCTCAGTTGGAACAGCGTTCGTGCTGGACGTGCAGACCGCGTGAGACGACGCTTCATCCAGTCCCAAACATGCTCAATGGGGGACAGATCCGGAGATCTTGCTGGCCAGGGTAGTTGACTTACACCTTCTAGAGCACGTTGGGTGGCACGGGATACATGCGGACGTGCATTGTCCTGTTGGAACAGCAAGTTCCCTTGCCGGTCTAGGAATGGTAGAACGATGGGTTCGATGACGGTTTGGATGTACCGTGCACTATTCAGTGTCCCCTCGACGATCACCAGTGGTGTACGGCCAGTGTAGGAGATCGCTCCCCACACCATGATGCCGGGTGTTGGCCCTGTGTGCCTCGGTCGTATGCAGTCCTGATTGTGGCGCTCACCTGCACGACGCCAAACACGCATACGACCATCATTGGCACCAAGGCAGAAGCGACTCTCATCGATGAAGACGACACGTCTCCATTCGTCCCTCCATTCACGCCTGTCGCGACACCACTGGAGGCGGGCTGCACGATGTTGGGGCGTGAGCGGAAGACGGCCTAACGGTGTGCGGGACCGTAGCCCAGCTTCATGGAGACGGTTGCGAATGGTCCTCGCCGATACCCCAGGAGCAACAGTGTCCCTAATTTGCTGGGAAGTGGCGGTGCGGTCCCCTACGGCACTGCGTAGGATCCTACGGTCTTGTCGTGCATCCGTGCGTCGCTGCGGTCCGGTCCCAGGTCGACGGGCACGTGCACCTTCCGCCGACCACTGGCGACAACATCGATGTACTGTGGAGACCTCACGCCCCACGTGTTGAGCAATTCGGCGGTACGTCCACCCGGCCTCCCGCATGCCCACTATACGCCCTCGCTCAAAGTCCGGCAACTGCATATACGGTTCACGTCCACGCTGTCGCGGCATGCTACCAGTGTTAAAGACTGCGATGGAGCTCCGTATGCCACGGCAAACTGGCTGACACTGACGGCGGCGGTGCACAAATGCTGCGCAGCTAGCGCCATTCGACGGCCAACACCGCGGTTCCTGGTGTGTCCGCTGTGCCGTGCGTGTGATCATTGCTTGTACAGCCCTCTCGCAGTGTCCGGAGCAAGTATGGTGGGTCTGACACACCGGTGTCAATGTGTTCTTTTTTCCATTTCCAGGAGTGTATAATGACAAAATTTATAGGTATGAATATGTGTGATTTAAGAAGTATGAGTCTTATTAATATTAAGCAAATTCCTCGCTACGTTCTTTCCTAAAGTTATTACTGAAATCTACGAGAAACGCGTGAGAGAAGTAAAGAAGGGAGCAAATGAGAGAAGCTGACTGTTCAGAGAAAGAAGAAGAAATAACATAGTAAGGTTATCAGGTGAGATGGAAGAAAGAACCGGTCAAAGACAGGGATGAGTAAAGCAAAGAAAGGAATGAGAAAAGTATATATTGTTTATAGTATGACAGTGATATTGGTTCCCTTCCGGAGGGAAGGAAAACAGAGGAGAGCTACAAGAGTGATAATAAATAGAGCCTTAATGGCTTATTGAATGTGGAGTGGTTCAGCATAATATGTAAATTAGAAGGTAATTTGCTACATAACAGGTTGTCACACTGTCTCGTGGCGGAAATGGAGAAGGAATGGACATATATTTCTTTTTATGGAAACATAGGACGAAGATGCCGAGCGTATCCTATCTCGAACTGCGCTTGAGGAATGAAGATAGCTGTTTGGTATATGAGAACAACTACCGAGGACAGCCATGACTAAGCAACCGAAGAAGGAGACAGAACGTGTGGAAATGACGCCATTTATCCTGCCGCATCCAACGTGAGTGAGGGGAGGTTTGATAAGATCAAACAAATCTCTCGCAAGTGTTCATAGCTAGCTCGACTCATATGGAGTTTGCAGCATTTGTGCCGTATTGAATTGCAATCACGGTAGTGAAGAATCGGCAGAACTAAAGACCCGACTAATTTTGACCTTGTTTGGCGTGGAATATTTTTTACATCTTTTTGCTTTTCGTGTAAGCAGGATAAATATTTTTTGATAACTGCGAAGATATGTTCCTCACATTTTAAACGTTCATGCAAGAATATGCCAGTTCCCATTTTTTCCATTTTTTTTCTATTTTTGATTGGAGGAGGTTCAAATGGCTCTGAGCACTATGAGACTTAACTGCTGAGGTCATCAGTCCCCTAGAACTTAGATCTGCTTAGACCTAACTAACCTAAGGACATCACACACATCAATGCCCGAGGCAGGATTCGAACCTACGACCGTAGCGGTCTCGCGGTTCCAGATTGTAGCGCCTAGAACCGCTCGGCCACCCTGGCCGGCAAGTGGAGGAGGAACTGTTTCCATAAAATGATGGCTGATGAATTTTGGGCGTGATATGAGGATGACCTGTGACCTCTTTGTATTTAGTTTAAGTCCTAGATTCTGTGTGAATCGTGATAACGGCAAAGAAAGTGATTTATATCGGATACGGCAGCAATAATGTTCCGAGGGCTGGCACTTCGGTACAAAAACGACTGCACACGAATCTTGTAAAAGTATTTCTCCAAGTAAGCCATATACGACGCAATTCCACGTCCCTCAGTGAAATACGTCGCGGAAAAGCGCACGTGCAGGCGCCTGGAGGGTGGTGACGTCAGCTGGAGATACCGCAGGCGGTCCTGCTACTAGTTGTATTCCAAGCACGCACGCGGCGCTCGCGATACGTTTCAATTTGCTCTTGTTATTGATTCAAAGCGTCCTCCATTCGAGAGTGGTAAATTTCAGTTACAGGAGTTAGAGAGCCTGTAATAGTCCACGAAATCGTCAACTTCAGACACAATGACTCATCAGAAAATGTTCTCATGTGACGGAGCTTCGTACTCGTATATCAGTCAGCGTACTATCTGTTCTGATCGATCACTATGAGTAGTGCCACTATGACAGCGAATTCACTGAACAAAACGAAAGCTTACTGTTAATATTACAACGTTGTTTGCATATGAACAGGGGAAGCAGCATGATAGATTATTGTTCTTGGAAACGATAAGCCCACAGTTTCATCTCAATTGAGGCACCTATCGTCTGGATTATTTACACTTTCTCCTATCAGAGAATTTTTACCTCTGTTAAAAAATAAATGTCACATTCTTCACAATGTAACGAGTTGAAGTGTTAAAACCAGTCTTTATGACAGTCGTACACTGTCAGAACTACCGCCACGCTTAACAGCGAAGCAACGAGAACTGCTCCAAGCCTGTTTAATGTAGCTCTTCATGGAATAGCACGTCAACTACTGCTGGATGGGAAAATTTGATAGAAGGGCTATGAATAAGAAGTATCAAAGAAGAGCTGATGTCGAAGACAACCTTGATACACCTTTCACCGACGAAGAACTGAACTATCTTTTCAAGCTGTAAATAATAATAAAGCTGCGGGGTTGAACAATCCAAGACACAGAAAATTACAGTATTTGAGCCAGGTACGAAGCAATGGACCTTAAATTTTAATGACTACCCGCATTTTTAAAATAACAAATTCCTACGATTTGACGCAGAGAAAGAGTTGTAGCACTTATAAAGTCCGGCAAAGTGCCAACGGATCCTAAACATTTCAGACGAATTTCTCTTTTTTTTTTGCATCTGAATAAATGCTTAAAACTTGATTCTCAATCGCATCTCACAGTGTGTTGGTAAAAACCCTGCAAATGAGCAGTCAGGTTGTAACCAGGAAAGTAATGCTGTGGTCAAATTCATAATCTGACGCAGTACATAGAAGATGGATCCGAAAGGGAACATGTCACAGGAGTGACATTCATAGATCACTCACTACGGTCGCAGGTTCGAATCCTGCCTCGGGCATGGATGTGTGTGAAGTCTTTAGGTTAGTTAGGTTGAAGTAGTTCTAAGTCATAGGGGACTGATGACCTCAGAAGTCAAGTCCCATAGTGCTCAGAGTCATAGATCAGTCAGCAGTGTATGACACCATCAACCGTAAGAAGTTGATTAGAAAGGTGTATTCAGTCACAAAAGAGTACCACTTTGAAACAGTTTATCCAGTGTTTGCTGCAAAACAGGAGGTTTGTTTGTCACTGTTCATCAGAAAGGGAGCCGATGGGGGACCTCGAAGAGTAGTCACCGTCAGGGTAGTGTTTTTGTAGCTGTACTACAGCTACACAAACGATAAACCGCTCAACAACGTAATAAGAACGGTTATTTACGCAGACGATGCAGCAGGTGAAGCTCAAGGCAAAACCTTTAAGTAAATGAAGAAGAAGCTGACACTAGTCCTTGAAGATCTCGGCAAGTGTTATGATGATAATCACCTACAGTGAGACCCCGAGCCGGGAACTGGAGAGCCAACTACCCTATTACGGCACTCAGAAATGCCTGAGAGTAAAGTTGGATCGTAGTCTCGTATTCAGAGATCACTGCCAAGTAACAAAGCTAGAACTATCTGCCCGGAACAACATCATCTCTAAACTTTTGTCATCATCTGGGGCTCAGAGATAAGCGTGCTCCGTACGTCAACCACGGCTCTATACTCTTCTGCAGCAGAATCTGCAGCACCAGTTTGGATAAATTCTACTCATGGAAACAGGTGGATACGAAGCTAAATGAAACTGGACGCATTGTGACTGGCCACCTACAAACAATTCCAGTCACCAAAATTTATTAAATTATAGGTACAATGCCACTTGACATCTGCATCTACGTGATTACTCTACTATTCACAATAAAGTGCCTGGCAGAGGGTTCATTGAACCACCTTCATGCAGTCTCTCTACCGTTCCACTCTCGAACAGCACGTGGGAAAAACAACTACTTAAACTTTTCTGTGCGAGCCCCGATTTCTCTTATTATATCGTGATGGTGATTTCTCCGTATGTAGGTGAGTGCCAACAGAATGTTTTCGCAATCGGAGGAGAAAACTGGTGACTGAATTTTCATGAGAAGATCCCGTCGCAACAAAAACCGCCTTTGTTTTAATGATTACCACTCCAATTCACGTATCACGTGACACTATCTCCCCTTTTTCGCGATAATACAAAACGAGCTGCCCTTCTTTGTACTTTTTCGATGTCATCCGTCAGTCCCACCTGATGCGGATCCCACACCGCACAGCAATACTCCAGAATAGGGCGGACAAGCGTAGTGTAAGCAGTCTCTTTGGTAAACCTGTTGCACCTTCTAAGTGATCTGCCAGTGAATCACAGTTTCTGGCTTGCTCTACCCACAGTATTATCTATGTGATCATTCCAATTTAGGTTATTTGTAATTGTAATCCCTAAGTATTCAGTTCAATTTACAGCCCTCAGATTTGTGTGACTTATCGCGTAATCGAAATTTAGCTGATATCTTTTAGTACTCTTGTGAAGATCTTTACATTTTTTTTATTCAGGGTCTACTGCACCATACAGATATCGTATCTGAATCATTTTGCAAGTAGTTTTGATCTTCCGATGGCTTTACAAGACGGTAAATGACAGCATCGTCTGCAAACAATCTGAGAAGGCTGCTCAGTTTGTCTCCTTTGTCGTTAATATAGATCAGGTATAACACTTCCTTGGGGAACGCCGGATATTACTTCTTTTTTACTCGATGACTTTCCGTCTACTACTAAGAACTGTGACCTTTCTGGCAGGAAATCACTAATCCAGTCGCCCAACTGAGGCGATACTCCGTAGGCACACAGTTTGGTTAGAAGATGCTTGTGAGGAACGGTGTCGAAAGCCTTCTGGAAATCTAAAAATATAGAATCAATTTGACATCACATGTCGATAGCACTTATTACTTCATGATTATAAAGAGCTAGTTGTGTTTCACACAAAAACGATATTTTCTGAATCCGTGCTCACTATATGTCAATAAATCGTTTTCTTCGAGGTACTTCATAATGTTCGAATACAGTATATGTTCTAAAAGCCTACTGCATATCGCCGTTAAAGATATAGGCCTGTAATTCAGCGGATTACTCCTACTTCCATAATGTTCGAATACAGTATATGTTGGTGACAATTTCCACGATGTAGTTCCGTAGAAAAGATAAAGTTGTGACTCTCCTTTCTGCGTTCAATTCTCTAAAAGAAGGGGGCACTAAAATTACCGACAGCAGCGGTGGCCAAGCCGTTCTAGGCGCTTCAGTCCGGAACCGCGCAACTGCTACGGTCGCAGGTTCGAATCCTGCCTCGGGCATGGTTGTGTGTGATGTCCTTAGGTTAGTTAGGTTTAAGTAGTTCTAAGTTCTAGGGGATTGATGACCTCAGATGTTAAGTCCTATAGTGCTCAGAGCCATTTGAACAATTTGAACTAAAATTACTCCTGTTGACCCTTTAACTCTTTTCCAAAGGATTTGTTTAATGAAACAAAGTGAAGAAGAGTTAAAAGCCTTTCTGAAATATGAACTTGCTCCTTACCCAATGTCCTATTCTCAGAAAAAGGCATGCTAAAAAGAACAAAATCTTCATTCTACAATGCCTTGGTTGCAGTGGAAGATGTGAAGTCAGGTTGACTGAGTAAATGTTTTGTCATTGATGGAGGGTACCTTATCCACAAAGTGACTTGGACACGAAATGTTTGCTTCAAGTCAATAGCCCAAAGCTATGTTTCTTACCTGCAACGTCATTTTGGATCTCAGTTTGCTATTGTATTTGTGAGGGAGACAAATGTAGCACAAAGAGTGCTGAGAGGATTCGTAGGTCCAAAAAACATTCTTCGGTTGACGTTGTGGTTGAATCAGAGATGGTGAACCAAGTGCCTCAGGACAAGTTGTTGTACAACGAACGAAACAAAATGCGTTTGATCACACTTCTTAAAAAGGAATTTCTGGAGTGTAGCATTGAAGTGCACCAGGCACAAGAAGATGCTGACGTTATGATTGTAACATTTGTTATTTCAAGAATCAAAGATTTTGGAAGTGTTGTCATTTTAGGAGAAGATGTTGACCTGCTTGTGCCGGTTTGGGGCAAGGCATTGAAAACTTATTTTTCTTAAAGCCAGGAAGAGGAAATGCAGAAGACAAGTCGTTTTCCACTGCATCTTACAAGTTTGACAGTGAATATATTCTGTTCACTCACGCCCTTAGCGGATGTGATACAACATCCACATTTTTTGGTCAAGGAAAAATTAAGTGCTGCAATATTGTTGCGAAAGTGAACACCTAACCTCAGCACTTTGCACGTTCAATAAACCACATGCTACTCGTGAAGAAATAATAACAGCAGGGGAACAGGTTACTATCGCATTGTATAATGGAGGTGTCAGCAGTTCCCACACACTTGACCATTTGCGGTACCAGCTATTCGCCAACTCCTGCCACAAAAAGCAAACTGAATCTTGCACCGTTTCCACCTACACAAGAAGCTGCACAACATCATTCGTTGCGGACTTACCAACAAGTCCAAAGTTGGATGGGAAACTGGAAACCTCCTGAGAAATGGGGCTGGAATCACAGTGACCACGGTCCAATACCCGTTATAATGAGCCAAGATCCAGCACCTGATGCACTTCTTCACATTGTTTCATGCTCATGCAAGTTGAACTGTGGCGGAGCGTGCTCCTGCAGAAAAGCGGGTTTGAAATGTTCTTTAATTTACAAGAAATGTATTGGGGTCAACTGTGAAAACGTGCCAAAATTTTTATATGAAGACAGTGAAGAAGATGTTATGGAAGATGTTGAGGAAACCGCTGACGAAATCAACGAACTTGCTGAGGCTGACTCGCTGTTTAAAGAAGAGGTCAATCTGGGATCAACTCTATGTACAGACCCTGAATCCGTAACTCAAGCTATTTCTGGTGACACTGAGGAACCTGGCCCATCAAAACGTTGGAAGTGATGCTTATATCTGATTCAAGTGCGCTAAAGTGCGATATGACAAGTATTACACACCCAGAACTGTCAACATTTTTTAGTAGCTGACAATGAATTTTAATTGTAATAAAGCTACTTATTTTTAATGTCAACTGTGTGGCTTTTATACACAAGAATAATTACCTACCTAATTAGGTTGCCTATTGCAGCTAATAGTAGTTCAGTTTCCTGAGACAATTTATTTTGTGTGCGTGTGTATGTGTGTGTGTGTGTGTGTGTGTGTGTGTGTGTGTGTCTATGTCTCTTAATGATGTATTTTTATATTTATAGTTTTACAAATACCAGGGCTGCGGTGGCCCGTAGTGAACTTCAGTTAGTGATGTAAGAATCACAATAGTTGGGTGCCTAGCAATCCTCATGTTGCGTACAGAGAAATTGAATACCTGAAAGTGAGGTGGCAAATTCCAACATATAACATGATGTATAATGTATTTATACTACACAAACAGAAACTGAAATAACAGTGTTCAAATATTAGGTAATTTGCCACTTTGCTCGAAATTAGAAATATTGGTATTTTTTGACGCGCTGTAGCGCCTTAGATACTGGAAGTAGAAAAAAATTGTAGAGAATTTTGTGCTCTTTAAAAAAGAAAATAGACTTCAAAGCGATAGGAGCAAATGAAACTCAGATATTTTGAAAAAACTGAAAAAAGGCCGAAATTTTCAAAGTTTTTTGACTGCAGAAAGTTTTCCCAAGAGAAATTTTGTTGGCAATACTTGGTTTTCTAACCTTTCCAACAATATGAACGAGTTAAAAAAATAAACTCTTCTACCCCACCTTTTGCAAAGTATATCTGCTATTTGACTGGACTATCAGTACAGTTTCGGATGATGTTTTATGCCTGCCGCCGGCTTTAAACGTATAATTTTTCCAGCATATCGAGGGTAGATTGATGACACCACCGACTATAATTGTATGTGTGGGATACTTATTTGAAATGAGACTCAAGTTTTCTTTGAACTGTTCAGCAACTACGTCTTCTGAGTCGGGGGTCGGTAAAGCGATCCAGTTAATAGTTTAGTCAGATTGTCAGGTATAACCTCTACCCATACTATTTCACATAAACTATCTTCTTCAATTTTGCTACAAGGTGAACTACCTCTGACAGCAATAAATACTACAGCACCAACTGTATTTAATCTATCCTTTCTGAACACCGTTAGGTCGTTTGAAAAAAATTCGGCTGAACTTATTTCCGGCTTTAGCCAGCTTTCTGTACCTACAACTATTTGAGCTACAGTGCTTTCTATTAGGGCTTGGAGCTCTGATTCTTTCGCAACACAGCTACGACAATTTACAACTACAATACCAATCGTTTCTACAACTACCTTACAGTGTTTTACCTGCCCCCTTTTAGACGGACGTCCCTTCTGTGGTTCCCTGAGACCCTCTAACCTAAAAAACCGCCCAGTCCCTTCCACACAGCCCCCGCTACCCGTGTAGCCGCAAAGCAAAAGAAAAAGAAGTGTCGCAGAAATCCAGACACAGAAGCAGGAAAACGATGAAAGACACGTGTTGGGATATGAACCACAAAACATGGTTTGAGATCAAGGAGGAGCGTCATGCGCGCTAGCAATGAACGTTACTCGTCAATCTAAGGTAAACAGATGTGTAATTGTCCATCTTCATATATAGTGTGCTTTCTAAGACTTAATGTTCATCGGTGAGCACTACATATAGGAAAATGGCATTGTTCACAAGATGCTTTTTGATATAAACGTTATATCCACCTAACGCGCTACCTTTTATCAACTAATATGGCAGTTTGGCGTGAGGTTCCAACTCAGAATGTAGACGTTTTGTAACAAATATTTCTGAAGGCCAAAAGATGACAGCGAAGCCGGTCGAAATCTGTTCCTGCCGGCCGTGGTGGCCTAGCGGTTCTAGGCGCTTCAGTCCGGAACCGCGCTGCTACTACGGTGGTAGGTTCGAACCCTGCCTCGGGCATGGATATGTGTGATGTCCTTGGGTTAGTTAGGTTTAAGTAGTTGTAAGTCTAGGGGACTGATGCCCTCAGGGGTCCCATAGTGATTAGAGCCATTTTTTTGAAACCTTTTATTGAAAATAAATAAGTATGTATGCAATCTTCGCTATCGAATGTTTGTTACTAAATAAAATAAATAAATACTGTCAGCTATTTTAGTATAGATTAATTTTATTGCTTCATGTAGTGTATTACTAGGAAGATTAGCCCTGTGGTCACTTTCAAATTCAGTTGCGTCAGTGAAACGTGTGTCTCTGTATTTTACAACTGTTTAGCACTGCATGTGGAAACATACCTGTTCCCACAGACACGTCGAAAATCTGCCGTCTTAAAAATCACACGCTGCATGCAGGAATGCTTTGTATACGAAATTACAAAACTGAAATTTTGTTCACAAAGGGTTTCCCAGTCTTGAGGTACTCAACAGACCAACGAGTTCTTTTTTTTCCACAGACGTAAAATGTCCAACCGGATTACAGCTACTGCTGTTGCCAGATTTGGAAGCTCTGTGTGCAAAATTTGAATCTTATACAGAGTGGTTATAATTAACCTTAGGCTAATTGAGCAAACTATTTACCGTATGAGTACCCAACTTCATAGGAATGCTGTTCAGATTGTGCGCCGCAATATTTACGTTGTTAATAGTGTTAGTGTCATGACGTCCAGTTAGGTGCCGATACTGGTGCGGCGACGTAACGTTGGAGCACAGGCATCAGTGTGAATTACAGTTGCAAAGAGTCAACGTGGGTCTGGACAACGTGAGCAGGGCCTTACTCGTAGTTGTTTTATCAAACTTACAGCAATACTGATCCTGCTCTCCTGGAGTGTCGACGGTTTAAAGAAATTCGGAAAGATGCTCTTTACACAGTGGGACTGGTCTACATGATTCGGAAGTTCGAAGTAACTGGCGATTTAGGACTTGCTTGTGGGAGAGGCCGACAGCTAATTGCGTGACGGATTGTTGATGAAGTCACTGTGTCCACAGCTGAGAATGCTGGACGCAATCTGCGATCTCCAAGCCGAGCACTGTCTGTGTCACGAGGGCTAACATCCCACCAGACATGATCTGAGTAGCAGGGGATCTATCTCCAGGGCGGTTCCAGGTTGTCGTGGATGCAGATGGTCGTTGAAAGGTGACTACACTGAGGCACAGCGCCAGAGATTGCGCCAAAGATTATTATTCCGCCACCTCCACTGGGCAGTAGTAGTTCAGAGGATGTCGAGGGGAGTTCTTCCGTTGGACGAGAGAGTAGACGCTGTTCGGTTGGTGTAATGTATAGATGGAAGAAGTTGCAATTGTCAGAATATATTTGAGAAAGGAGATGGGCTTTTGATTTATGAAGCTGGTGTAATGGAGTATTTTCGTCAATATACAGGGTGTTACAAAAAGGTACGGCTAAACATTCAGGAAACATTCCTCACACAAAAAGAAAAAAAATGTGTTATGTGGACATGTGTCTGGAAACGCTTACTTTCCATGTTAGAGCTTATTTTATTACTTCTCTTCAAATCACATTAATCATGGAATGGAAACACACAGCAACACAACGTACCAGCGTGACTTCAAACACTTTGTTACAGGAAATGTCCAAAATGCCCTCCGTTAGAGAGGATACATGCATCCACCCTCCGTCTACATCTACATCTACATCTATATTTATACTCCGCAAGCCACCCAACGGTGTGTGGCGGAGGGCACTTTACATGCCACTGTAATTACCTCCCTTTTCTGTTCCAGTCGCGTATGTTTCGGGGGAAGAACGACTGTCTGAAAGCCTCCGTGCGCGCTCGAATCTCTCTAATTTTACATTCGTGATCTCCTCGGGAGGTATAAGTAGGGGGAATCAATATATTCGATACCTCATCCAGAAACGCACCCTCTCGAAACCTGGCGAGCAAGCTACACCGCGATGCAGAGCGCCTCTCTTGCAGGGTCTGTCACTTGAGTTTGCTAAACATCTCCGTAACGCTATCACGGTTACCAAATATCCCTGTGACGAAACGCGCAGCTCTTCTTTGGATCTTCTCTATCTCCTCCGTCAACCCGACCTGGTACGGATCCCACACTGTTGACCAATACTCAAGTATAGGTCGAACGAGTGTTTTGTAAGCCACCTCCTTTGTTGATGGACTACATGTTCTAAGGACTCTCCCAATGAATCTCAACCTGGTACTCGCCTTACCAACAATTAATTTTATATCATCATTCCACTTCTAATCGTTCCGCATGCATACTCCCAGACATTTTACAGAAGTAACTGCTACCAGTGTTTGTTCCGCTATCATATAATCATACAATAAAGGATCCTTCTTTCTATGTATTCGTAATACATTACATTTGTGTATGTTAAGGGTCAGTTGCCACTCCCTGCACCAAGTGCCTATCCGCTGCAGATCCTCCTGCATTTCGCTACAATTCTCTAATGCTGCAACTTCTCTGTATACTACAGCATCATCCGCGAAAAGCCACATGGAACTTCCGACACTATCTACTAGGTCATTTATAAATATTGTGAAAAGCAATGGTCCCATAACACTCCCCTGTGGCACGCCAGAGGTTACTTTAACGTCTGTAGACGTCTCTCCAATGATAACAACATGCTGTGTTCAGTTTGCTAAAAACTCTTCAATCCAGCCACACAGCTGGTCTGATATTCCGTAGGCTCTTACTTTGTTTATCAGACGACAGTGCGGAACTGTATCGAACGCCTTCCGGAAGTCAAGGAAAATAGCATCTACCTGGGAGCGTGTATCTAATATTTTCTGGGTCTCATGAACAAATAAAGCGAGTTGGGTCTCACACGATCGCTGTTTCCGGAATCCATGTTGATTCCTACAGAGTAGATTCTGGGTTTCCAAAAACGACATGATACTCGAGCAAAAAACATGTTCTAAGATTCTACAACAAATCGACTCAGAGATATAGGTCTATAGTTTTGCGCATCTGCTCGACGACCCTTCTTGAAGACTGGGACTACCTGTGCTCTTTTCCAATCATTTGGAACCTTTGGAACCAAAGAGGCCTATAACGTCCTTGTCTGAAATCATAATACCTATGCACACATCTTATTCCATTAGGCATAAAAACAAACTCTCTATATGCGTCCCTAAATTGTCCAATTAACTCGTTAAGATTTGGCTTATAATACCAAAGTTCTTCAAGTACAATGACAGCTGGTAAATAATTTATTTTGTTTCCATAAAACGTAATAGCCAATTCATCAATCCTCTGTTTGTTGTTAGGAGCAAGGAAGGCGAGGCGCAGGTCGTCCGGGTAATTTCGGATATGGTCCCAGTTGCCATAAAAAACCTCCAACGCAGACATTAGCTGTAAACAACAAGCTTTATTCAGAACGTGACAGTACCCTTCCTTTTACAGAAAGTCATATACACTCTATTTCTAACAAAAAAGTTACATATTTAACTTCACTTTGAACTACATCATTCTTCGCAGGTTCATCACCAGCAACTTGAAGGCCAACATAAAAAGAATTAACACCTTGAAACAACTTATTTTTTGCTCGACATTGTGTTTCCAAATCTGTCCATGATTTTACTTTTGATATATCAGCACTTGTCTCAGGTTTTGAATACGTTACAAACTTAAATCTATTTCTTCTACTACATCTACGCCACGGCACCCCAGAAGATCGTTCCGGCCTGAGACTAAATGGACCAATTTTATTACTACAAGCTATCCGAACTTTTTCCAAAGCACCTTGATCTTCAAATATTTTCTTATTTGCTCTTTCATCCAATGTTAAACGTTCAACTGCTACATTAATACGATAAACATACGTTACAACTTTATTAATTATTACTGATGCATACTTGTTAGCAAAAAACTTAAATTCATCTGCAATATCGTAATGTTTTAAGGTAGAAAAGTTAATAGCATTCTCATCATATTTCTCCGTGGTGCCCATTTTTCCATATTCGAACCTAACACCATCGGACTGAGTGTATTCTGTCCGCCATTTGCACATACGACCAAAGTACGGTCTACTCAGATTCGTCCGTCGGCGTATCCAACGCCTCGGGCGTGCAGTGTGAGACCTGCGGGTCATCCTCATCCGACGAAAGGCATATAACTTCCTCCGTGGCCTCCATATCCGACGCGTCCGACGCGTTCAGTTCCGCCTTAATAGAACAACAATGCAATATGTGACAATCTGCATGTATAACATTAAGTCGTGAAATCAAAGCTTATTCTTTACATTAACGGCCTTCCTTCAACTATACGCTTCAAAATAGACGCCTACGGCCTCCACCCAGACCATTCAAATTCCTCAAAAACTATAACATTATGAACGCGAGCATCGTATCCACCAAATCCAAATTCGGAACAAAATGGAAGATACACATGCTGCTTCCGAGACAGTATCTTCTCAATTAATGTAGACTTGCCAATTTTTGTATCACCATAAAGATATAATTGCTTCTTACGCGCCTCCGTGGACCGAAAGGCCTTATTATACCACCGTACAACACGGCCCGCCCAGCCATTATAATTTAAATGACACTCCGTTAGGGACCTAACGACCAAACGATTAGCCTGGAATGAATCAAAATATTTCTCAATGAATCGAATACGAGACCAATTATTAACTAAAAATGGATCAGTATAATCTATAACATGTGTACGTTCAGCCCACCTCCGTAAACGAACGTTGAAAGACAAATGCCTGATGCGCTGATGCAGCCCTGGAGAATGGCGTATTGTATCACAGCCGTCCACAATACGAGCACGAAGAGTCTCTAATTTGGTACCGGGGTTGCGTAGACAAGAGATTTCAAATGCTCCCATAAATGAAAGTCAAGAGGGTTGAGGTCAGGAGAGCGTGGAGGCCATGGAATTGGTCCGCCTCTACCAATCCATCGGTCACCGAATCTGTTGTTGAGAAGCGTACGAACACTTCGACTGAAATGTGCAGGAGCTCCATCGTGCATGAACCACATGTAGTGTCGTACTTGTAAAGGCACATGTTCTAGCAGCACAGGTAGAGTATCCCGTATGAAATCATGGCGGTGAATCGAGGAAGTACAGTACATAATGACGAAACTAAAATGAGCTCTAACATGGAAATTAAGCATTTCCGGACACATGTCCACATAACATCTTTTCTTTATTTTTGTGTGAGGAGTGTTTCCTGTAAGTTTGGCAGTACGTTTTTGTAACATCCTGTATAATGAGGTATAAAAGGTATTACAGTTTTCTTTACTGACAATGCCTCTTGGTCACAGGTTCAGTCAACAAAGCATCTGGCTCGTGTTCATGTGTTAGACTTGTAATTCTGGTTTCTATGTGCAATTATAGTATTTCTGGTTTTTCAATTACTTCATTGTAAATTGTGTTTAAAATATTTTGTCGCATTGAGAAAGAACCGAGCCAGATACATGTACGTTGAGTCACACTACCACACACAGAATAGTTACACTTGTGCTTTGTTGTTTCGTAGCTTTTATAGTTGCAGGGGGCTTAATTAATCAATTGTGTTAATAGAAATTCCTTGTCATTCTCTATTTTTATTTTATGCAGTCAGATTGCGTGCTAATACTAGTCAGGGCCTACCGGTTACGAGACTTCGTTTTTTTAACCGGTCATACAGCTACTAAAATTATTGCATTTATTTATTAATATTAGTCCTTTTTCTTTTCAATTAAGCCCCCATGCATTGTCACACTGAGCAACGTAAGTAACCTGGAACGTCAATGTGTTACGTAATTAACAAATATAACCCGCCCATGTGGGAATTAAAATGTTTTTCCTTTAACAGTTTATTCGTTACTTCTCTTCCACATGTATTTACATATACTTCCAGTTCATTGTCTTATGATCCCTCGACTTCCATGTTTAATTATTATAACCCTACATTGAATTTCGAGATATTTCCTTTCCTTGCTGGCGTTGCTTTTCTAATGGCCAGCCGTGTATTCAGTTATATTAATGGAGGGAGCTACTTTACTCTTTTTGCATTAGATAATCTTCTACCGTCCTAAATTTAGAGCATTTTATCGCTCCTTCGAGTAAACTGGGGATGTGTATAAGGGAGGGAATAATGTGATGTATGTTTTTCTGAAAGCTAGTATGTGTTACAACTTCTTTTAGTTGCACTAGAACACAGGGATAGCAGGAGTACGAAAGTGGAACCAATGTGTGAACTATGTGAGTTTCTGGCACCATACCACCTGAGGCTTTTTCTGCACAATGAAATGCGTTGGCAGACCTGCCCTAAAAGAAGATCAGTTATTCCCAATCAAATTTGTGTTACGTCGCTAACCTCGTGGCCGGCGTGACATTGATTCCAAACCTCTCATCCCTTCTTCCTTCCTTCATTCCAGGGAAGCTGATAATCATGAACAATGGTATGCATTGAGCAGCACAATATATGGTCCGTAGTACAAGATCTAATAATAGTAAAAAAATAGAGCGTCACACAGTGGGCACTTCTGTCTTCAGCATGTCAGAGGGGTTCTGCAGTACCGCCGCTCGCACAGAACTGGAAATGCATGGCTATTTGTACCATACACAGAGGTAACAAAAACTCATGGGAGGACGATATGTACATATACAGATGGCGGTATTATCGCATACACGTGGTATAAAACGCTGGACATTGGCGGAGCTGACACTTGTATTCAGGCGATTCGTGTAAAATGGTTTCTGTCATTATTATGGCCGCACGACAAGAAATAACAGACTTTGAATGAGGAACTGAAGTTAGAGCTAGACACATGGGTCATTCCATTTCTGAAATCGTTATGGGAATCGATACTCCGTGGTCCACAGTGTCAAGACTGTACCGAGAATACCAGATTTTGGGCAATACCTCTCACCACGGACAATGCAGATGCCGACGGATTTCACTTAACGATCGAGGTAGGTAGGTGGTTAGTGTTTAACGTCCCGTCGACAACGAGGTCATTAGAGACGGAGCCCAAGCTCGGGTTAGGGAAGGATTGGGAAGGAAATCGGCCGTGCCCTTTCAAAGGAACCATCCCGGCATTTGCCTGAAACGATTTAGGGAAATCACGGAAAACCTAAATCAGGATGGTTGGAGACGGGATTGAACCGTCGTCCTCCCGAATGCGAGTCCAGTGTGCTAACCACTGCGCCACCTCGCTCGGTTTAACGATCGAGACCAGCGTGGTCTGTATAGAGTTGTCAGTGCTATCAGACCTACACCGAGTGAAAGAACTGAAGAAATCAGTGTGGGACGTACGGCGAACGGCTCCATTAGCACGGTGCGGTGAAATTTGTCGTTAATGCGCTACGCCGACAGACGACCTACGCGAGTGTCTTTGCTAACAGCACGAAATCGCCTGCAGCGTCTCTCCTTGGCTCGTCATCATATTGGTTAGACCCTAGACGACTGGAAAGCCGTGGCCTTGTCAAATGAGTCTCCATTACATTTCGAAAGAGCAGACGGAAGGATCTGAAAGTGACACAGACCACACGAAGCCATAGACTAAAGCTGACAACAGCCACTGTGCAAGCTGATGGTGGCTGCATAATGAGGTGAGCTGTGTTTACTTGAAATGGACTGAGTCCTGTGGTCGAACTGAACGGGTTATTGTCTGGAAACGATTCTGTTCTGCTACTTAGAGACCATTTGCAGCCGTTCATGGACGGAATTTTTATGGAAGAAAATGAGAAATATTACTAGGTCATAACTGTCCGCTAGTGGTTTGAAGAACATTCTGGACAATTAGAGCGAATGATTCGGCCACTCAGAACGGCCAACTTGAATCCTATCGAACAGTTATGGGACATGTTTCCAGAATGAGATTTTCACTCTGCAGCGGAGTGTGCCCTGATATGAAACTTCCTGGCAGATTAAAACTGTGTGCCGGACCGAGACTCGAACTCGGGACCTTTGCCTTTCGCGGGCAAGTGCTCTACCGACTGAGCTACCCAAGCACGACTCACGCCCCCTCCTCACCGCTTTACTTCCACCAGAACCTCGTCTCCTACTTTCCACACTTCACAGCTCTCCTGCGAACGTTGCAGAACTAGCACTCCTGGAAGAAAGAATATTGGGGAGACATGGCTTAGCCACAGCCTGGGGGATGTTTCCAGAATGAGATTTTCGCTCTGCAGCGGAGTGTGCGCTGATATGAAACTTCCTGGCAGATTAAAACTGTGTGCCGCAATATCCTTTCTTTCAGGAGTGCTAGTTATGCAAGGTTCGCAGGAGAGCTTCTGTAAAGTTAGGAAGGTAGGAGACGAGGTACTGGCAGAAGTAAAGCTGCGAGAACGGGGCGTGAGTCGTGCATGGGTAGCTCAGTCCGTAGAGCACTTGCCCGCGAAAGGCAAAGGTCCCGAGTTCGAGTCTCGGTCCGGCACACAGTTTTAATCTGCCAGGAAGTTTCAGTTATGGGACATAATGGAGACCTTAGCTTGTGCACAAAATCCTGCACTGTAAACGCTTTCGCTATTACAGACAGATATTGAGACATCATGGCTCAGTATTTCTGCAGGGAACTTCCAATAAACTTGTTGAGTCCATGCCATGTCGAGCTGCACTATCTAGCAAATGGAGGTCCGACACGATATTAGGAGGTGTCCCATAACTTAGTCACCTCAGTGTATGTATTGATTGCTCCATCATCAGTACAGTTGTTCCTGCCATGGCGCAGCCGGTAACCCACGCACAGTGAGTGATGCATTCACGGTGGACTGCCGAAGCAGTACAACATCAGTTCCTAGCGATGGAGCACTTGTTGACCTATTAGTGTGTCAGGTGTGCAGTTCAGTTTGTGAATGGCTGCCATGATAGCTACAGACCTGCAAGCATGCGGCACAACCGAGCAATATGCAGGGGGCTACAGTATGCAAGACGAACTGGATTGTTTGGCGGAATTTGCCGAAGGTGAGCGATGCTGTCTCACCTAATGCCACAGCCGAGTGGGCGCCGACTATAGCCATGGGCATGTCTTGCACCCGTGATCACTTGCACAATGGCTGGGAATTTACGCCTACATGTGTATGGTGTAATTCTTGTACCACTACACCTTGCGTTTCATTAAACTCTCCTGTCGGTGCAGTTAACGTTATCAAGTACAACTAGCCCTGTTACTCCAGTTATTCGGTTTTCTCAGGATGGCCTAGCATGTAGTTGGACTGAATTTTTGTAGTTGATCAGAAACAGTATTTACAACTGTGACGGATCTCAAAATAGACCTTTTCGTTTGTTCTGTCCAAAATATGTCTCACTGTCAGTGCATTTTTTAGATGGAGATTGAATGCTAGGATTATTTAATCAGCTTTTCATTTATGTAGATCTACATTGCAACAGTTGAATCGATGTCTTTTGGAAACCCAGACTGGTAAGCAACAGTCTGCCCATTTTGTCTAATGATGCTGTGGTTCATGGTAAGATATCCTCGTTGAGTTTCTGTAGGTGAATACAAGATGAGTTGTACAAAATTTCTAGCTCTAAATGTAGAAAAATATAAGTTAATGCAGATGAGTAGGAAAAACAAACCTGTAAGTTCGAATAGAGCATTAGTAGTGTGCTGCTTGAAACAGTCAATTCATTTAAGTAAGTTTAACGTTGCAAAGCAATATGAAATGAATTGAAAATGTAAGGATCATAGTAGGGAGGCGAATGGTCGACTTTGATTTATTGGGATAATTTTTAGAAGCTGTGGTTCATATGGAAAGCACACCACATATAGGATGGCGGAGTGACCCACTGCTGAGTACTGCTCGAGCGTATGGGATCAGCACTAGGTCGGATTAAAAGAAGTCGTCGAAGGAGTCCAGATTATAGCGGTAGGTTCGAACAACACGCAACTGTAATAGGGGTGATTCGGGAACTCAAATGGTGGTGAAGCAACGTTCTTTTCGAAAAGCACTATTGACAATATTTATAGAAGCGGAATTTGAGGCTGACTGCAGAACGATTGCACTGCCGCCAACGTACATTTCGCTTAAGGACCTTGCAGATAAGCTTTGACAGATTAGGGCTCATACGGAGTTACTTTTTCCTTGCTCTATTTGCGAGTGGAACAAGAAAGGAAGTGATTAGTGGTGGTGTAGGGTACTTCCGCAACGAACCATATGGTGGCTTCCGAAATAATATGTAGGTGTAGATGTAGAGCATTCACTATTCGATTATCACCCTGTCTTTCTGTATACGTAATAATAATCAGCCGCTGTGTTCATAGTTGGTGGATTTCAGGTGTACAACAAACACTTTCTCCATACAAAACATTTGAAATCGCCAGATAAAAATCAATTCTAATTCTGAATACATTCCAACACCTACTGAGCCCATTATTACTGCTACGTTGCAACGACTTCCACGCTTCCTTATCTGTGTGGCAGGACCACTCACAGCTTGCCACGGAACCAGTTAGTGCTATCGTCCGTGTATTGGCGAGTCAGGTAACTGACAGCCGGGTGCTTAAGCGGTCGGCACACGGACCGTACATCCGAACGTTGAGCGTGCCGAGTTTCTGACGTCATAACGTGAAATAGCACGTTGAAGAGTCTTTACGAACGTGCAGAGCAATATCCAGCGTGTCAGATGTTCTTAACATGCGTCTGAACGTTGACAAATGAGATGGCAGAACGCCATTTACGTCACATGCACGCCATCTCCCTTTGGTGCAGAGTTGTGTTGCCCCATATTGGCTTTCAGTTAGAGTCCGTATATATATATATACACTCCTGGAAATGGAAAAAAGAACACATTGACACCGGTGTGTCAGACCCACCATACTTGCTCCGGACACTGCGAGAGGGCTGTACAAGCAATGATCACACGCACGGCACAGCGGACACACCAGGAACCGCGGTGTTGGCCGTCGAATGGCGCTAGCTGCGCAGCATTTGTGCACCGCCGCCGTCAGTGTCAGCCAGTTTGCCGTGGCATACGGAGCTCCATCGCAGTCTTTAACACTGGTAGCATGCCGCGACAGCGTGGACGTGAACCGTATGTGCAGTTGACGGACTTTGAGCGAGGGCGTATAGTGGGCATGCGGGAGGCCGGGTGGACGTACCGCCGAATTGCTCAACACGTGGGGCGTGAGGTCTCCACAGTACATCGATGTTGTCGCCAGTGGTCGGCGGAAGGTGCACGTGCCCGTCGACCTGGGACCGGACCGCAGTGACGCACGGATGCACGCCAAGACCGTAGGATCCTACGCAGTGCCGTAGGGGACCGCACCGCCACTTCCCAGCAAATTAGGGACACTGTTGCTCCTGGGGTATCGGCGAGGACCATTCGCAACCGTCTCCATGAAGCTGGGCTACGGTCCCGCACACCGTTAGGCCGTCTTCCGCTCACGCCCCAACATCGTGCAGCCCGCCTCCAGTGGTGTCGCGACAGGCGTGAATGGAGGGACGAATGGAGACGTGTCGTCTTCAGCGATGAGAGTCGCTTCTGCCTTGGTGCCAATGATGGTCGTATGCGTGTTTGGCGCCGTGCAGGTGAGCGCCACAATCAGGACTGCATACGACCGAGGCACACAGGGTCAACACCCGGCATCATCGTGTGGGGAGCGATCTCCTACACTGGCCGTACACCACTGGTGATCGTCGAGGGGACACTGAATAGTGCACGGTACATCCAAACCGTCATCGAACCCATCGTTCTACCATTCCTAGACCGGCAAGGGAACTTGCTGTTCCAACAGGACAATGCACGTTCTCATGTATCCCGTGCCACCCAACGTGCTCTAGAAGGTGTAAGTCAACTACCCTGGCCAGCAAGATCTCCGGATCTGTCTCCCATTGAGCATGTTTGTGACTGGATGAAGCGTCGTCTCACGCGGTCTGCACGTCCAGCACGAACGCTGGTCCAACTGAGGCGCCAGGTGGAAATGGCATGGCAAGCCGTTCCACAGGACTACATCCAGCATCTCTACGATCGTCTCCATGGGAGAATAGCAGCCTGCATTGCTGCGAAATGTGGATATACACTGTACTAGTGCCGACATTGTGCATGCTCTGTTGCCTGTGTCTATGTGCCTGTGGTTCTGTCAGTGTGATCATGTGATGTATATGACCCCAGGAATGTGTCAATAAAGTTTCCCCTTCCTGGGACAATGAATTCACGGTGTTCTTATTTCAATTTCCAGGAGTGTATATATACGCCGTTTCTGAGCACGAGGAAACTGAGGAGCTCTCAAAGACCCGCCATTAACTGTATGATTCATTGTAATAAAATGACGAGAAACATCATGTTCGCAGTAAAGGAATTACTGTAACTTGCGTATTAAGAGAGAATGCCATTTTATGGCAATGGCGTGTTGAGGATGATGTGTCGACAGAAGTGCCGACACAGTGTTATTTTGAGGGGGCCGATATGCACGCTATAAGCTCACGCAGAATATCGGGAAGTCTGAAACAGGACGCTCAATGAATGCTATAAAGAATAGTACGTTGCTTTTGGAATACTTAACTTTAATCCATCCTTGTTGTATACATCGTTCTTGTTTAGACATGCTTTAGACGAGAATTGTCAATTGCTATGTAAGGCTAATGGCGCCTTGCTAGGTCGTAGCCATGGACTTAGCTGAAGGCTATTCTAACTATCTGCTCGGCTAATGAGCGATGCTTCGTCAGTGTAGTCGCTAGCAATGTCGTCCGTACAACTGGGGCGAGTGCTAGTCCGTATCTCGAGACCTGCCTTGTGGTGGCGCTCGGTGTGCGATCACACAGTGGCGACACGCGGGTCCGACATGTACTAATGGACCGCGGCCGATTTAAAGCTACCACCTAGCAAGTGTGGTGTCTGGCGGTGACACCACAGAGGATCCATTAAAAACGCGTTGTTCTTGGTACAATTTGTTGTAGTTAAGTTTGAGTCACTAACATAGCAACGATTGAAGCTTTTAGCCACGTTGAACTCGGCACGCTCAATGTTGACTTTCGACAGCACGATCCGTGTGCCGACGGCTTTAATCTAAGCACGCTCCACTCCTAGCCCTCCAAAGTTGACGTGTCAGGTACTGACTGGACAGTAGTCAGTCGACAATCGCTTCTTCCGTATGGTTGGTTTTCCTTCGTTTTGTGAACTCGTTCTGCTTTACAGTACTACTGAATAGCGATATTCTATGCACAGCATGGATTACTGCACTCGTCTTGTTGATGTATGCCGGGACCAAATGGACATTAGAAAACAAACTGATCATGTAATATCTATTGCCTCAAAGGTTTCCAACCTGCTTGGTCATGAGGTGGCTCGACGGAAAACATACTCTACCCAAGAACAAAAGTAGATGTCAGAAGCACGTCGTGTCTGGGAGAGAACAGAGCAGAAAGTCAGCGGCACTGTGACTTCTCCTCAGGCTGCGGCCTTGGATCGCCAAGGAGATGATACAAGCGTCTAACAAGGGCCCCTACGAACATTCCCACATCGTGCAGTGTGCAACATATGCGTAACGGAAGATGCAGCTCTCAACCGTTTTCGAGAAAATCGAGTTTCAAAACATTAGGCACGCTTATGTACTTTCGATGATCAGTTTCCCAAAGAGCTCGCAGCCGAGCCATTAAGCGGTTAGTTTCAGTGTGGCTTCAGCGGCCGCTCTGAGAGAACGCCTCATGCCTCCGCCAGCAAAGAGTGTGAAGCTTATGTTTGTTTACATTGCGACTTAACCTGCGCTCACTGAGACCATGGCAAATACAGGGTGTTTCAAAAATGACCGGTATATTTGAAACGGCAATAAAAACTAGACGAGCAGCGATAGAAATACACCGTTTGTTGCAATATGCTTGGGACAACAGTACATTTTCAGGCCGACAAACTTTCGAAATTACAGTAGTTATAATTTTCAACAACAGATGGCGCTGCGGTCTGGGAAACTCTATAGTACGATATTTTCCACATATCCACCATGCGTAGCAATAATATGGCGTAGTCTCTGAATGAAATTACCCGAAACCTTTGACAACGTGTCTGGCGGAATGGCTTCACATGCAGATTAGATGTACTGCTTCAGCTGTTCAATTGTTTCTGGATTCTGGCGGTACACCTGGTCTTTCAAGTGTCCCCACAGAAAGAAGTCACAAGGGTTCATGTCTGGCGAATAGGGAGGCCAATCCACGCCGCCTCCTGTATGTTTCGGATAGCCCAAAGCAATCACACAATCATCGAAATATTCATTCAGGAAATTGAAGACGTCGGCCGTGCGATGTGGCCGGGCAACATCTTGCATAAACCACGAGGTGTTCGCAGTGTCGTCTAAGGCAGTTTGTATCGCCACAAATTCACGAAGAAAGTCCAGATAGCGTGATGCAGTAATCGTTTCGGATCTGAAAAATGGGCCAATGATTCCTTTGGAAGAAATGGCGGCCCAGACCAGTACTTTTTGAGAATGCAGGGACGATGGGACTGTAACATGGGGCTTTTCGGTTCCCCATATGCGCCAGTTCTGTTTATTGACGTAGCCGTCCAGGTAAAAATAAGCTTCGTCAGTAAACAAAATGCTGCCCACATTCATATCGCCGTCATCAATCCTGTGCACTATATCGTTAGCGAATGTCTCTCGTGCAGCAATGGTACCGGCGCTGAGGGGTTGCCGCGTTTGAATTTTGTATGGATGGAGGTGTAAACTCTGGCGCATGAGACGATACGTGGACGTTGGCGTCATTTGGACCGCAGCTGCAACACGGCAAACGGAAACCCGAGGCCGCTGTTGGATCACCTGCTGCACTAGCTGCGCGTTGCCCTCTGTGGTTGCCGTACGTGATCGCCCTACCTTTCCAGCACGTTCATCCGTCACGTTCCCAGTCCGTTTAAATTTTTCAAACAGATCCTTTATTGTATCGCTTTTCGGTCCTTTGGTTACATTAAACCTCCGTTGAAAACTTCGTCTTGTTGCAACAACACTGTGTTCTAGGCGGTGAAATTCCAACACCAGAAAATCCTCTGTTCTAAGGAATAAACCATGTTGTCCACAGCACACTTGCACGTTGTGAACAGCACACGCTTACAGCAGAAAGACGACGTACAGAATGGCGCACCCACAGACTGCGTTGTCTTCTATATCTTTCACATCACTTGCAGCGCCATCTGTTGCTGAAAATTGTAACTACTGTAATTTCGAAAGTTTGTCCGCCTGAAAATGTACTGTTGTCCCAAGCATATTGCAACAAACGGTGTATTTCTATCGCTGCTCGTTTAGTTTTTATTGCCGTTTCAAATATACCGGTCATTTTTGAAACACCCTGTAAGTTTAGAAAAGTGCAGAACCCCTCTCTAGCTGAAGTCAAAAGTGTCCACTGTGTAACAATCTGTTTCTTACTATTATTAGGTCTTGCGCTATGGACTGGTGATTCTTTGAAAGATTCTATATTTGACTTATCCTGAGACTATATAGACTGTGCTGCTCACTACATACCATTGTTCACGTCTATCAGCTTCCCTGTAATGAAGGAAGGAAGAAGGGGTGGTAAGTTAGGAGACAATGTCATGCTGGCAACGAGGTTAGAGACGTAACACAAGTTTGGTTGGGGAAAACTGATATCCTTTACGCCAGGTCTGCGGATGAATAAACGAAATCCTGAAAACTGACGTTCGGTGCTTTACAGTGTGCTTATAGAAAGCCAGAGGGAAGATGTGAACAGTTCCTAACACCTCGTCTCCACGCACTTGCGGAGGAGGAGAAGGAGAAATTTTGTCCGAGCATTACTCTTTTAACTTCTGTGATTTAACGATGAATGGAGGACATTTTAAGTGCTCTACTTAATCCCTCATTCGTTTTCTCCACTCAACCACTCGCTGATTTGTAACTGACATTTTACTTTGGGGAAACTAAGCTATGTAACCTATCAGCGTCGATAAGGCTTGCGAATTTTCTCGCAACTAAACAGTTCATCTCACTTGCAGTAACTTCTGAGGGGACGCAGCGCATCGTCTGTGTCCCCCTTCGCCCGCCCCTCGCCGCTGCAGCAGGAAGTAAAACTCGAAGTTGTCGGTCCGTCTCATTTGACACAGCCTGTGTGGAACACCGCGCCACCGCACCTTAGAAACAAAACTGTGCAGCTCGTAATTTTTGTTCCTGTTTTAATAGCTCTGTAGCTTGATCGGGATTCCCACAGAATCATCATTCCTTGTCGCTGGTTCATTTAACATTTTCCTGGTGTTGTTTATTGTAATTGCCGTGGATTGAATCATTTTTATTTTGATAGTGATTTACGAGGTGCGAAAATAAAGTAATGGGACTGATGTGAAAAAAATGTTGCTTACCGTTTTAGTGAAGTTTAGTGTTGTCTCCTTCAAAGAAGTTCCCTTCTGATTGCACACACTTTTTCCAGCGCTTCTGCCATTGATGGTAACATTTCTGGAACTCATCTTCTGTAATATCCGCCAAGACCCTCGTCATAGCTTTTTGGATATCTTGTGTTGTTTGAAAATGGTGTCCCTTGACCGCTGTTTTCGCTCTTGGAAATAAAAAATAGTCTCTCGGAGCGATATCTCGTGAATAAGGTGGCTGTGGTAGTAATGAAATTTGTTTTGAGGTTAATAATTGCTGTACTGACAGAGCAGTATGGGAAACTTTTGGGACCATTTGTGCACAAATGTTTCTCATACCAAGATCTTCAGTTATTACTAGACGAACCGTTTCTCGATTGGTGTTCAGTTCTTCTGCAATCATTTTCAAGGATAATCTTCGATCAGATCGTACGAGTTCACACAGCCTGGCGATCTATCTCTCCATTAGGTTGATGGTCGTCCATTGCGGTCTTCATCTTCAACATTCGTTCTGCCTTCACTAAACTTTTTATACCAACGAAAAACTTGAACTCATGACATAACCTCGTCTCCAAAAGCCTTCTGAATCTTATTGTAACTTGTCGTCGCGTTTTCACCCAATTTAACGCAAAAAGAAATGGCATACCGTTGCGCAATATTATGCGGTTCCATTTCCATGGAGAGAGAGACAAATATGTGTTAAATTCTTATAGGACAACTCACGACTGAGCAGTTGCATCGACGTTCCACTTGGACTATAAGCAGCTTATAGACCAAAGTCAAAGATATTGTGCCTACGCAAGCCTGCGAGGTTGCCACATCTTGCTAAGAACTTTAGTCTCATTACTTTATTGTCATACCTCGTATAAAATAGTTGAAAAATACTCTTAAAAATCTAGTACAATAACTTATAACAAAATATACCAAACGTTCTAGCAGTAAATTAAAAAAGAAATGTTGTCTTCTTTCGAAAATGGATAAAAATAAATGAAACAACCAGTTCAATGCGGATGTGAATACTAGGGCTCCATAACATAAAAATATATGCCTAAGAACAATGCTTTTATAAAAGAATTAATTAACTTCGATTTAACGTTAATTCTGAGTTGGATAGAACGTTGATTACTTTATAATAAATGCACTGTGTTAACAATGAATAAAAGAAAACCTGAAAACTGGCTTTGGGCTAAGAGAACAATATCCAATAATTAACTTTGAGAAAGTCGAAAATAGATCTACTTCTTTACAAATTGGTTATACAGTGGTACCTCGCTTAACGAACACTCAGCAGTGTAAAAAAAAAAATTATTTGTAGAGCCTTGCTCATGTAGCGTGACATAGCAGGACTAAAGAAAAAAAACCAGAGATGTTATTTGATAAAGTAACAGTGTAGGCTTTTTCTTACTAATCTGAACATACAAAACTATTAACTAAGTTAGTCTTTGTCCAAAAAGTAAATATAAATTCTTTACCAGATGGCTTCATACATTAGCAAACCGTTAACAGCAAAAAACGCCTTTAGCAGCGACCTGTACCTCATGCATGTGGATACCGATACGCCGCAAATCCCGTGCAGCAGCAGAATGGGCAACCAGGGGTAGGAAAGAATTGTAAACGAAAGGCAATAATTACCTCCCAATATGAAAAAGGAAAATCATTTTCAGAAATAGCTGATATTCTTGGAAGAGGACGGGAACTGTGCTGTCTATATTATCGCCATTTAGAGAAAGAAATACTCTTATTAACAGCGAAAGAGGATGTCGACCACAGACGCTAAGGCAATGAGAACGAAATATGTTAATATGTCTGTCGTAAACAGACAGCTTCTGTATCATCTGCGGATGTTAATCATTAGTTCGGGAAGAAAATTATACCAAGGGGTCCTCGCCATATTCTGAGTAGTGCAGGTTATAGAGATAAAGTACCTAGAAGAAAACCATACATCAGCAAGAAGAACAAGAAACTGAGACTTGCATTTGTTCCAGAACATATAAGCAAGAACACATGTTTCTGAGACAAGGTTCTGTCTGCTGGTTCCATGTGCTGTGGTACAAGCTCATCAGTAATAGTCCTCTTACAGACTGATGTAAAGTACAATTCTGGTTGAGGTAAACTTGTCCCGCTGTAGCCACTAATCTGATCACTATGTACTGTTGTAGCCCATGACGAACCAAACCCGCTCTGTGAGTAAACTGACAGACGCCACAATGGATGACTGAGTCAGTGAGTGTGAAACCCTTGATCGGGATTCCCACAGAATCATCATTCCTTGTCGCTGGTTCATTTAACATTTTCCTGGTGTTGTTTATTGTAATTACTGTGGACTGAATCATTTTTATTTTGATAGTGATTTACAAGGTGCGGCCGAAATACATGCTGTCGAGAGGGCGTAGGCGGCGTGTTGCTTGTGGGTGTGCTCTGGCCTCCAAAGACACCGTTTCTCGTGTTCAATAATTAAGAAGTTGGGTTCGTTAAGCAAAGTCATGCAACGAAGCATCAAGTAAACGTACGGCAAAGGCATGTTTGATGGGGGCGCAGCATCTGGTTGCGTGAAATCATACAGTGTTTTCTTTAGAAATGTTATTTATTAAGACTCCAAGATGATAATTGGGTATTACTGATGAGTTCGTTGCGACATAATCAGTTACTAAAAACTCATTCAGATCGGTACATAGGATTTTACTTTTGAATTCACTGAACGCTTCACGCATAGCCCTCCTTACGCTAACTTTGACATCGTTTAGCTTCTGTTTGAGAGGTTTTGGCTGCGTTTAAATTTGCAGTGAAGCTCTCTTTGCTTTCGCAGTAGTTTCCTAACTTTTTTGTTGAGCCACGGTGGTTTTCTTCCCTTTCCTCACAGTTTTACTCGGCACGTACCTGTCTAAAACGCATTTTACGATTGCCTTGAACTTTTTCCATAAACAATGTTGTCAGTGTCGGAACAGAAATCTGCCTCCTATTACGCTTTCTAAACAGATAAACCTTCCTCCCTTTTTTATATTCCTATTTACTTCCATATTCAGGGATGCTGCAACGGCCTTATGATCACTGATTCCCTGTTCTGCGCTTACAGAGTCGAAAAGTTCGGATCTGTTTGTTACCAGTCGGTCCAAGATGTTATCTCCACGAGTCGGTTCTCTGTTTAATTGCTCAAAGTAATTTTCGGATAGTGCACTCAGTATAATGTCACTCGATGCTCTGTCCCTACCACCCGTCCTAAACATCTGAGTGTCCCAGTCTACATACGGTAAATTGAAATCTCCACCTAAGAACATGTTGAGGAAATTTATGTGAAATGTGTTCCAGATTTTCTCTCAGTTGGTCTGCCACTAATGCTACTGAGTCGGGAGGTCGGTAAAATGAGCCAATTATTAACCTGTTACATCAACACTGTAATCACGTAGTTACCTTCGCAAGCTCGAGAACAGAAAATGAGTTCCGCTACCCAGTAGCCATTTTGCAACATGTAACGGTAACCAAGTAAACACAACTGAAACTACATCTAGCGGCAATGAATATAAACTGGACAACGTATTTGTTCTTCCATTATCCGAATTGTGGCTCAGAGGTCAGCTGTTTTGACAACATAGTAACTTCGTAACATATATATATTCTTGCTGAAACATCCTGTATATAGGTGCTACACATGTTTTCCCCTGTCCTCTGCTTCCCATTCTCGGACGTATTTCGCATGGATTCATAAGTGCACTAGTCGCGACCCACATTCCGCAATTCCTACTTTACGGGAGCACGTGCACCTGTTAACTGTTGAGTCAGTTCAGTAGCAATAGGCGACGACAGCGAAAGCTGGGGCTGACACTTATTGCACATGAAGAATGGAAAACCAGCGCAAGTAAGAAAGGAGTACCATTGTTTTGTTAGTGGAGTGTCGATGTTTGCCGGCCGATGTGGCCGAGCGGTTCTGGCGCTTCAGTCTGGAACCGCGCGACCGCTACGGTCGCAGGTTCGAATCCTGCCTCGGGCATGGATGTGTGTCATGTCTTTAGGTTTAACTAGTTCTAAGTTCTAGGGGACTGTTAAGTCGCATAGTGCTCAGAGCCATTTGAACCATTTTTAGTGTCATGTTTTGGTGTTTTATGGCGTAATATACCAGCCATGAGAACGGCAGGGAAATTATCCTATTTAGCCGGTATCGTTAACTATGATGTCCCAACAGGGAACGTTTTACATTCCTTTTCTTTGCGTCCAAGTGAAGTAAGATAACCGTTAAGTAGACAACTAATTTTTTTAGTAGCCAAATTTAATCGCCAGTCTTTAGAAAGGAACACTTACTACTTTTCTAAAAAAAATCATAGTCAACCACTCGAAAAACTGCCATGCCTGCAAACCCGGGTATGGAAGGTTAGAAGGTCAAGGTAGAAGTTAGAGAATTTATATGCAAGCAAAAGGAAGAAGCGGAGATTTTCCTTTAGATTGTATGAATAGTGTTCATTTTTTTCTTCTACCTTTTATTTCTAACACACAAGCAACAGCTTCTAGCGAGCTGCTTCCTTGTTATCTTTAGCATCCTTCGTTGAGTAAACGCGGACATCTCATTTAGCTGTTTTTTTTTTCTTTTACGTTGACTACAAAACTTCTTTTCGTTTTATTTGTTGTAAGTGGGCACATGTAACCTGTCGATTAATGGTGTACTCATCTGATTCAAATGAAAGATCATCGTGGAAATCCGGTGTAGTATCTTCAAAATCTCCATCCGGTGGATGTCTCGCGACGTTATGCAGATCAGAGTAGCAAGCTATAATTGTTGGAACATTTCGTAAGGCAACTCTAAACACCTACTGTAAAATAGGAACCGGCCTTTTCAGCTGACCATAACAACGCTCTATCACGATCCTCTCTCTCTCTCTCTCTCTTTATTTCTATTTTTTAATTTAGTTGCCTTTTGAAAAGTTCGTTGAATGATATGCGACTGCCCTCTGTCGGATTACGATAGGGGGTCGTCAACCAGGGCTCTCGGCCGCAACCTTCATCAATCAAGAGGACAGTGTTCACTTCGTACTCCCAGACCAGCACACGAATTTCTCCGTATTCGATTGTCATGCATTGATCAGGGCCTTGTAGCCTCAACGATAGTGAACTATTCCTTTTTATTGCATTTAACCTGCCCATTTATACCAATGTAAACCTTTGTATTGATATGTTCGTCATCATATTGCGATGAGTTTGGAATTCACATGTGCGTACAGTCGATTAAAACAGTAGGCATGGAAACTTACAATTTTCTGTTGTATTGCTAGAGAAGGCCGAAATGCACGCGTTAAACTCACGCAGGCTGGCGTGAGGTCTGAAACAGGATACGGAATGAATGCTATAAAGAAAAGTACGTACCTGCTAGAATACTTAACTTTAATCCATAATTTGTATATCGCTCTTGACGATACAAGTTACACTCTTTAGATACATGCAATATAATGCTAATGGCGCTTTGCTAGGTCGTAGCCATTGACTTAGCTGAAGGCTATTCTAACTATCTTGTCTGCAAAATGAGCGAGGCTTCGTCAGTGTTGCATCGCTAGCTAAGTCGTCCGTACAACTGGGGTGAGTGCTAGTAAGTCTCTCGAGACCTGCCGTGTGGTGGCGCTCGGTCTGCTATCACTGACAGTGGCGACACGTGGGTCTGACATGTGCTAATGGACCGCGACCGATTTGAAGCTACCACCTAGCAAGTGTGGTGTCTGGCGGTGACACCACATTTTCTAGCAACTCCTTTTTGCCATCCTGTGTTCTGACGTTAGAGCTGCACCTCTTATTCCTCCTGCGTCTGTCAGAAAATAAAAAACCCTATTAAATTAACATTTTCTTCGTTAAAACGATACAGAGTAATACAATTCACTCCAAGTGGTCATCAACGTCGTCTTCACGGTGTACACATGTCTCTAGTTGAGCCATATAAGCACTCAGCAAACCTGCGTTTGCTACTGAGTAGGCTGCACATTTTGGAAGATATTGCTTCCAGAATAGAGTTAGAGGTTATCTTTATTCATACAATTTATCTAAAGCAGAAGTCAGAGCTGAAGCCGAAGGAAAAGCTTCTTTCCCCATTCTTTTTCCACGCAAGCTAGAGCTCTTGGTTTATATTTCATTCATAAATTCTGAAGCTCCATCCTGGAAACTGGAAGGGAAAGCATTTGCTTCACTTTATTTATATGGCCCAACGTCTCTTCACGTTATGTCCAGTTCGGACATGGGCACTTCTCACTAATGGTGAAATAAACCGGTTTTTAACGTCTTTCCGTGACAAAGTCAACGACGATTGGTGCTCGGTTCGTATTTCGGTAAGGCAAAACTTTTTCGTCTCGTGATTTCCCTTTCAGTCATTTCACTATTGATGAAAGATTATGATTCACAACATTCGATTGTGCTTGGTTAACAATCCGATTTGGTGCTGGGTTCGAACGCCCGTCCAGCACAAAACTCCGTTCAGTGTCACTTCAAGTTTGAACGTGTGCACATTCCAATACTTGTGGCTTATACCACATTTAATATCTTTCTTAGTTAGTTGACAGAAATATTAGCAGCTGGATTGGAGTACCGGGTCCCAGTCCAGTACAAAAGTGTTCGTAATGTAGTTGCTAGGTGAAATTTCGTGTTTGAAATGTCATTTATTGTAACAAATTTGACTATCGCAATGAATGTGCATCTGTAATAACATGCTTTCCGATATTTGCGTTGCCGTGATATTAATACGCATCTGAAACGCAGAGCAGTCAGCTCTTGTGGCCTCTTGTTGTAACCATTCTGTACAATCAAACGATTGTACAGATAAGAGAGGAGAGGACCCTCAAGTCAGTTACGTTATGTGGGTTACATATAACACAACAGAAACTCAGTTCAACTCGTCTGTGTACCTTTGAGCACGGTATTACATTTGTTGGGTAAATGCATTGGTAGGATTTTCGACATCATCTAAAGGAATCGCACGATTTACAAAGGAAATACGTTGCTAAAATCTTAAACATGGCTGTGACTTCAGCAGCTGTATGAAATTAAACTTGGAGAGGTTAAAACAATCGACCAACCAATTGCAAATAAAGGTTTATTTGAACTCCTGACTTAAGAACAGACAGTTTCAAAATTGTCTTCTTTAGAATGGACCGTTTGGCTTTATTTCAGTGTACGTAATCAGCACGTGATGTAACAAGGTCCATTACACCTTCTGGAGAAGAAAATTTTAAAACTGTCAAAACGTAGGTGAAGAGTTGCTATAAAACAAAAAAAAGGAACTCCACTCAAGATTAAACACAAAATAGATTTGTATGCAATTGGCCCGTTTCACTCATAAGACTGAAGTAGATAAGAAGAGCAGATAGACTGGTTATGTGGTAACAGGGGTAATGGTCTTTTATTTACTACGTGATACAACATTTATGAGAGTTTGAAACTGGCCTACTTAGCATCCTGGGTGTGATGCGTGACCTTGAGAGACTTAGGCCTCCCGTGACGCTTGGGCCCCGGGGTTTTTGTCCTCCAACCCCTCCCCCCATTTCCCCCCCTCTTTCGATGGACCAGTGCCTAGCAAAACAGGTAGCAAAGTTGTTAATATGGATAGCTCCGGAAAATATTGAAAACATAGATAAATAATCAGTAGTTTCAAGTTTAATTTGTACAAACTGACGTTTCTTACGACTTGGAAGAATGGGAGGGACAAATTTCGTCAGTCTGACGCAGTGGCTGGCATCTCGTCCACCAGGGGGTTGGAGCACTGACGTCTCCTGCGTCCGATTCTGCTTGCGCGTGGTGAGTCTGCTGCAATCTACAGCGGCTTGTACCTGTACTTTCAGAGTTTTATTGAGGTCTCGACAGATGAAGGTTGAATGCGTCATTGCAGAAAGGTACCTAAGTCACCTGAAGCAAATTTTGAAGGACAACAAAAAATGCCCAGCTCAATAACTTGGGAATCTCCGATTACAGAAAAAAGACTAGTCAATTTTCTGATAAAATGAAATAGAAGTTGTGTGGACAAGTGATCGATAGTGAAATAATTTAGTATACAAAATATACATAATTAGGTTACTTAGGTACCTCTCTGCATTGAAATTATTAGGTACCTCTCCCAAATGAAATTTTTTTCGCAGATTCACTTTACTACCTAAAGAACATCGTTATTATCATCATACATCAATAGGATAACATCACAGGTAGTAAAACATAATTTAAAGAAACATATTTCAATTTGCTACACACACAAAATCAAAATTTTAGATTTGCGTTTTCTTGCTAGCATTTTGCATACACTGAACCTAATAGCTTTATTTAGTCATTTACGAAGTGTTTAAGTATCAGCACGTGGCCAGGATAAAATCTCGTCGTAAAAGTTTATACATTCATCAGCAACATATCATAGGACTTTTCGAACATAGTCTATCTTAGTCAGTTTTATAGGATCTTTATAGCCTTGATATAATGCTTCAGAGGCAAATGTGTGTGGTACAGCTCTTCTTGACAGACAGATGAAAGGTGTGTTCACTCACGACACCAATCCAGGTGCTTGTTACAACACGCCCTTTCTTTGTCAACGAATTCTTGAAATAACTAAAGTGGGATACATTGAAGTCCTTTTTTCTCGTCCTACAAGGACATGACGTCTTACGGATACCGTCATCTTCTTATAAAATTGAGACCACCATTTGGTAAAATCCTTACCATCACTTGTTTCAACCAGTTTTAGAGTAAATGCGCCGGGCTTCGATGATCCAACAATTAGATCGCAGTAGTTATAAAGTGTGTAAACCCAGTCTCTCTTGTAAACAGCACGCTTTGTCATCGCAAACTACTGATCACAAGGGAAAGAATGAATGTTCTCTTAGAGGATAGAAGTGGATAGTAGTACAGAGCTGATTCATATCGGTACAGCCAAGCAAAACCTTACAAGAGTGGAAATGTTGTTTTGTCCACCACAGTTGTCTCTAAATAAGTGTAATTCTGATATTTTCTTTGGGACACATTCGTTAATATAATCAATGAGAAATGACATTTTATCTGCACCTTTTTTCCCCTATCGCGTGTGGTACACATAGAAATGTGTTTTTCCTCTCCTGTAAATGTGAACGAAAAAAAAACACTGATGGATGACTGCCTCAAGTAGAAAATATCATGAACTGGTGTTGCTTAACGCCACAGGGTTTTCATTATTCGTATATTTTTTTCTCGCTTTTCTTTGAAGCACTATACAGTTCATAACTTCTCCTTTGGTGAATCATTAATTCAGCAGCTGCTGCCCGTTTTCCTGTTTGATTCAGATTAGGGTTTTTAATTTTGTCGTTTAATTCCTTACAAGCGCAGCACACAGCTACTTGTAGGCATTCAAACCGCGGTGCAAACGTTTCATTGAAATAATTGTTATAAAACTTATTGTATATCTTGGTATTTGGATGTGTCTCTTTAACCATTTCAGACCTGGATTTTTTCCTGAAGGAAGGAAATTTTTTTCTTTATGTAATAATACTCTTGCGTGATTTTTTAATGAGTTCAGACGCAAAATTTATACAAAAATATACTGGGTGAGTCAGGAGGGAAGTTACATGCTTTGAGACGCGATAGTAGTAGTGATTCTGAACAAGAAACTTCATATCGGTATCTGCCCTATTGCGAATGGTTTCCTAGATAGAACACGTTTAATTTCACTTTTTTACGTTTTTCTTTAATAACTCGAAAACCGCACACTTGAACGGAAACGTGTCTCAGTGCAAGATAAAACTAGATTAAATTTGCTACAAAAAAGGTCCTATTTATTTTTTGTCTAGAACTATGAGTTTGCGCGGAGAGATCGCGAGAATATTGAAAATCTCGCGCACGCTCGCGCTCCGTAGCTTTGGTACTTCTTGTAGGCCACTTTGAGGTAGTTTTACGAATTAGCAGACCACAAGCGTCCTGTATCAAAATCTTCGTCTCAACTTCCTCTATATTACTGAGTTACGTTGTAAACAATGACAATGAATTATACAGAAACTAAATAGAAATGGGCATTAAAAGTGTTCTATTTCGGAAACCATTGGGAATAAGCCATATGTCCACATCAAGTTCTTTGTTCAAAATCAGTAATGCTATCACCTGTCAAAACACGTACCTATCCTCTTGACTCACACTGTATACACATTTCGAAAACATACTTTGTACACTTGGATACATTTTATGTATTGAAATAACGAATTACGAAGTATTCTCTATTGTAAAATAACAATGATATTATCATTTAATGATAACAAGCAAAATATCAACAACAATATTCAGTTATACAGTGGAATACAGTGAACCAACCTCATCCTTATAGTCTAGTAGTCACGACTTGCTGCGCACTGCTACATTGACTTGCTGATATTTTCATGGTGATGCTCAAGAGTTGGCAGCATTTGCACATTCACAAATGTGTACTTCAGGATTCCATTATTCCGTCTCAGCTACACTATGTTGGCGATTGCTGCTCAAACAAGTTCTCCACGTACGCGTACACCACCATTACTCTACCACGCAAACATAGGGGTTACACTCGTCTGGTGTGAGACGATGCCTGGGGGTTCCACCGGGAGCCGAACCGCACAATAACCCTGGATTCGGTGTGGGGCGGCTGAGGGGTGAAGTGGACTGCGGTAGTCGTCGTGGGGTTGTGGACCACTGCGGCTGCGACGGGACGGAGCGCCTCCATCGTTTCTAGGTCCCCGGTTAACGTACAATACAATACAGTATCTGCCCTGGGGGTTGGTGTATGTAACCCCAGTGTATTTTTCCTCGCCTTGCCGCTGCTGTCCGTTAAGGCGTGTAGTTTTGACAGCTTTCTTGATTGTAGGCCGGTTGGTGATTCTTCTACTCTGGTGGTAGTGATACCTTTCTCGTTCCGTGCGCTCTCAACACAGTATTCTGGGGACGTAGCGCAGACAGTCAGTTCCGGCTTTGGTGTGTTGTTCCATCGTTGCATTTGGTTTCTCGGACGCCAGGTAGCTTCAGCAAGTTATCATTAGCCATTCGTTAGACTGCCACTAGTCTGAGTTACCACCTCGTTAAGTGAATGCAACTCTTGGCTGCCTATCTCATCGGTTGCGAAAGTGTTTGTTCTCAGAGGTCGATACCTGGAGCACCGTTTGTGACTGGTCCTTTTGTTTTATTATTGTAATACTTATTATAATACCCTGTAATACCTACATCAAAGGTTATGTACGCCTAGTTCATAGTCCTGGTCGCCTTCTGAAATAAATCTAGCAGTGTAAAGGTTGCGTTACAAGGTTTACCATCATTCTATTTCACCCGTTTGCTGATGGGACGTTTGTTTTGTCAAAATTAACCTTTGCTATTGCTTATGCTGTTTTACGGCAGGTTTCTACAATTTTTTATATAGTTGTCGTTCCTGGCATGTAAGGCCTTCAGCCAAAATTGTGGTTATTTACTTTTAAATTCTAATTTCGTATTGGTATTTTTAGCTGTAAGCCTTAAAACCTTATTTACTTCCATGTCTGGCGTCTCATGCTTTCTGCTGTGTTGCTACTTACCTGTAATATTTTAATGTTGTAAATTGAAGCGAGTTCTTAAACAATTTATGGCCATTCTTGGCGTATAAGGCCTTCAACCGTGATCACATGGGCTTTTTTAAAAAACATTATCTGTTGTATCTGTATTTTATGGTTTGCTAAATTGTAACGCACTGACGACACTGTTACTTTATACACTTGTTCATTCCTTCATTAATAACGTGTGTTTGTTTTATTTATTGTTGAGTCTGGAATAACTGATTTAAAATAAATGTGTATAACTGTAAAAGACAACCGATAGTAACTGACTACGGCCCCGTCTACAATCGTAACCGAATGCTGCCTTCCCCTGACCACCAGGTTTCGCTTAGGTCCCTTAGGAATTCACACACATTTGAATTACTTGTGACGCCTATAACCTGCAAATGAGTTCCAAACAGAATTGCTAATCAGTCGGCATCGCGTCAGTTCGCGTTGCAAAAGCGAGAAGTCACAGTCAGCTTTAAGCGCTGAAACTGAATACTTTTGTCTGTCTTTGCTGCTCGCACAAGTCAGCTTTAATCGCCGTGAGCAGGGCGGGCGTGCTTAAGAATTCTGACGCAGGTTTTTGAGCTCCGTTCTCTCGGACACACTGCACATCGAGAGGTTGTGGATAAGTCAGGACACGAGTGAAAATTCTTTGTTACAAAACGCTTTATCTGCCCCAGTTCAGTCATTGGCAATTTAAAATCAGCCGAGGACAGAGCATCGAGCGTTCCCGCCGTACCTGACGACAGAAACTTCCAAAATCTCTCCATGTTACATGAACAGCATTTCAGTACTTGTGAAGTGAACCACCGTGTCTGGATGTCACCTATAGCCGAGCGGTAGCCGATGTGTGCAACACTTAGCGCCGTGTGAGGGGCGTCAACTATTTTGAACGGACTATAGTACTGCACAGAGAGCAGTGATTGCAGATACAGAAACGATCGCCAACTAAAATACCACGGAGAAGAATACATCCATGGAAATCAGTGGAATACACTAAGATAGCAAGAGACAGTTTCAATGTTATTGCTCAAAAGTCGTCGGTCGATGAAACGAACGAAAAGACAGCCGTGTCAGTTCATTCAATGAGAAGTGGATATGCTTCAGACCCATATTGACTTCAACAAATTTTAGATTAAATGGAGTAATCTGGAACCCAATAAAAGCTGCGCATTACGAGCTCTCTACAATCATATAAAATAGCGACTTTGAACGTTAAAAGCATCAGTGCTTCCTTAAAGTCACATAGTTTGAAAGACTTTTTATATGCTGCGGACATTGACATTCTTTTAATGCAAGAAATGACGAATATCAAATTAGATGACATCTGTCGATATAATGATACAGTAAACTCATGCCCAAGAAGAGCATTGGGGGCTGCGATACTCAATAAAGAGGGGATTATTGTCAGCCAAATGGAAACACTTCCAAACTTTAGGGGTACTGCTGTGGCAGTTTACAACAACAGAGTTATCAACACTGATACGCCGTCAGGAAACAGTAAAGGTAGACAGCCGATTTTTATTAAAAAAAAAAGAGGTCGTCCCCTTCTTTGGAGTGGACCAAGAAAATTTAATTTTAGCAGGGGATTTTCACTGTGCCATAAATGCTAAAGATAAAAAATGGTTCAAATGGCTCTGAGCACTATGCGACTTAACTTCTGAGGTCATCAGTCGCCTATAACTTAGAACTAATTAAACCTAACTAACCTAAGGACATCACACACATCCATGCCTGAGGCAGGATTCGAACCTGCGACCGTAGCGGTCGCAAAGATCAAACCCTTAATTTCAACACATCAGAATAAGCCTATTTTATCAAGAAGTTGAAATTAACTGCAAACATAAGAATGGAAATGCGCCTGGTTTTACATGTATCACGAACATATCTGCAAGTAGGGCTAGACTGCTTTATGTCTGTAACAACTTGGAGAAACGAACGTTACAAACTGAAGTGGGGCCCACTAGTTTCACAGATCATGCACCACATATGTGTACATTACACACGAAAAAAGAGAAAGAAATCCAACGTATCGAGCAAAAGGAATGTGGCAACTGAATGTCGCACATTGACAAGACGATGAATGCCACGAACGATTCAGCCGGACATAGGAAGAATGCGAATGAAATTCACATAGTACTCGCGTGAAAAAAAATTCTGGTACAAAAAGAAGGGTAAGTTTTACTTCTAATGTCCATTGCAGACGCCTCAGAAAATCGAGAAAATAAAATCCAAAATTTTGGTACTGGAGCGGGAACTTCTAGAAGAAAACAAAATCCGAGCGAAGATGTATGATTATGTAACTCACGAAAAAACATCAGCATATGCCGTTGCACGTGAAAGAAAGAGCGCAGGAAGGAAAATAGTGACAAATTATAAGGAAAGGCGGGACCACACTAACTCATACCATTCGCTAAAAGACGGTATCTACAACCATATAGCTCATTTGATGTCCAGTAAACCTATTGATAACAACGCATAGGGGGCCCTCTTAAAAAATCTTCGAAGGAACCTCTAAAATACCGACTAGGAAGATCTCAAGTAGGATGTTAATGGAGAAGATCTGGAATCATCAATAGAACATGGTCGTAAAAATAGCTCACCCGATCCAGATGAAATAACCGTAAAGCTTTATCAGGTTTTCCAAGAAAAAATTAAAACTAAATAGTTGTTCACATGCAATGAACTAATTAACCACGACGCAGAAACAGCAAGGTATTTTTGAAAGGAACTGTCGTTTTAGTTAAAAAAAAAAAAAAAAAAAAAACTTACACGTTGTGCCCACCGAAAACCTTAAACCCATAAAACTGTTTCATAGTGCCTATAATTTCATGACACGTGTACTAATGCGGCACCCTTCCCCATCCTTTCCTAATTGAACTCTATCTTCGGTCCCCTCCCTCGAACCAACCAACCAACCAATCAAAACAGGCCAAGCGGAGTTTATGTATGACTTGAAACGTTCACAGGAGAAATCTCCTAAAGTAAATCACTGACAAAGCGCACCCTTAACCAAAATATTCAACACTGTAGTCGCTTTTCATAAACTATACGAGAACAGATCAAAGGCGCGGATTTTTTCATTTCAGTACAAATTTGATCAGCGCGATTTAACATAGCTGTTTACGAGAAGACGGCTCCCGAGCGACTAACCCGAGTCATCAATCTGAGGCACAAAGTCCTACTCAGACGCGAGGAAAATGTTGAAATACTATTCGATAGAATGTAAAGAAGGCAATTAGATCACCTCATGCTCTTCTACACTTAGGGTATTTCTAATGTCTGCTAATCAGATTGCCACAGGTAATTTAGACTAGAAATCTCATAATTCCGAAACTAGATAAAATTTAATGAAAACAAAATACGACTCCTTTCTACAAAATCAATTACTAATAAATTTAGTACTTAACGCCACTTATGGCTGCCCTTTACAAAATTAAGCTCACTCGGTCACACGTCGCAAATTCCCATATTACACAACAACTTTCTCAAGCTTACATTTACACAGTTTTGGTAAAATATCAGATTCTCACTTTACTTACGCCCTCCATTCACTCTCTCAGTCTCTCCAAAACACTCACAAAACCAAAATACAAAGAAATAATGATATTTCAATGTACTGTTAATTACATCAGAGATCTGTGGTAATAAAACAAAAGAAAATTCCAGAAAATTAGTTTATATCAACATATCCTCTCGGTTGTAGTTTCAATTGATGCAATATATGAATACGTTACAGTCCCTAACTCGGTTTCACAATGCCAGTACAGTTATTACGTGTTCCAGGTAAAGATATTTATATCCGAAAGTACTGAAGTTGTTGATTCGAAGTTTTAGCAATATGGTTCTGCTATCCATAGAATTTGGTATATTAAGTATGAAAAAGACCGATTAATATTTAATAGTACTTGTTCAGTTTCATAGAGAGTGTGCGTGATGTACTGCACGCACCATTAGTCAAGCAGACGGCTCGACAGACCCAGTAGCCACCGGCAGCTGTGCCAACATGACAACCAACATCTGCTCTCCTCCCGGCTCCATAGCAAGCTATGTTTTCAATGCAAGGTGACAACTCGTAATAACTTGCTACGTTGCAAACAGCTAAGGGGACTAAACGTAAATGCCCAAAATGCCATAGGTAGGACTTACGCTATACGTGGGTTTCGCGATTATGAATGAAAATGAAGTGGAGAAGGCTCCCTACAAATCGTTGTCCAGTATGAACTGGCGCCATGAGCAAAGGCACATAGATCGAAATCAGATATCATGAATATCGGACTCAGAAAATGTGGTGTCACCGCCAGACACCACACTTGCTAGGTGGTAGCCTTTAAATCGGCCGCGGTCCGTTAGTATACGTCGGACCCGCGTGTCGCCACTATCAGTGATTGCAGACCGAGCACCGCCACACGGCAGGTCTAGTCTAGAGGGACTCTGTAGCACTCGCCCCAGTTGTACAGCCGACTTCGCTAGCGGTGGTTCACTGTCTACATACGCTCTCATTTGCAGAGACGACAGTTTAGCATAGCCTTCAGCTACGTCATTTGCTACGACCTAGCAAGGCGCCATATTCAGTTACTATAAGTACTATCTTCCAGAATGTATTCTGAACAGATAACATTGTGAATCATGTACCGTCAAGAGCGACGTTCATCATTAATGGATTAAACTTAAGTATCAAACTAATTACGTCCGCTTTCTGAATTCTCATTCCTTGTCATGTTCCAGACCTCACGTCAGTATACAGGTAGTTCTTCCCTCCTCACGCCAGCCTGCGTGAGCTAAAACGAGTGCATTTCGTCCTCCACTCGTAACACCGTGTTGGCTCTTCTGCTAACACAAAAGAATATGTATGCAGTATCAGGGCAGTTAAAGGTCGTTGCCCATATGAAAATATGAGGTATCGATTACAGATCCTAAATAAAGCACACCACCGCTGCTAATAGCAAAAAAATAGTCGCAGGTGTACGAATAAGTATATAACAGATTAGCACGAGGCCAGCCGACGAATTTCAGAGGGCATCCCTGGCAAATACGTGCACCGTTGCAAAAGTCAACGATATGGCGCAAGTGGTACTCACACGCGACTGGCAGAATTACGTCGGCCTTAGGTCACTTTGTAACCCGTAGAAATATATTCAGAGTTAAATGTGACACTCTAACTCTTCCTGCAGAAAGAGGTGGGATTAGATGAAACTGCAGTTTTTTCGTGATACCTGCAGTTTAATGTAGAGTCGAGTGGGGTGGGGGGAGGGGTACAGGGGTTTTGTGGAGCAGGGACCTTGGAAGGCAGGCGGCTTGTGTGCTGAGGGGTGGGGTCATGGGGCTTGGTGGCCAAGAGACTTGCGGGCAGTGATGTAGTGGTTAAACCCTATGTCCTGGGTATCTGAAGCTTCTCACAGTTGCTAGTATTACATGTTGTTGCCAAATTTCAATTAAATTAGATGAAAGTTAAAATATTTTCAGACGTTAGGGACAGAACCCAGAACCTTTATAGTCACGTACTTAAGCATTGTTGCGAAATATCTTCTGACGTCATACGCCCTTGGCTATTCATTGCGTGATATTTGTTTAGACAGTGGACGACAACTGTTTCAAAGTATGTCAGAGTAATTAGCATATGACTTAGAGACGCGGAGAAACCGGGAAGCCGAGCATTCTCACACAGCCACGGCAAAGAATGTTGACGGTGTTAAGGAAATAGGCATCTTGTGGCCAACATAATGGCCCCAGCATGAAGTGGAAGTAGTAAAACCTCTCTCCTTTCTTCCATTACTATCTCAAGTTGCTAGAACTACCATGTCAGACAACAGGCTTCAATTTCGCGCGACAGTCTCAGACTAAACCCAGTCACACAATCATGCATCCTTGCTGAAACGCCCGCTAAACCCGCTGGGCAGAACAGGTAATTAGGACTGTGGAAAGGGGCAAGTAGGTTGGGGTCAGTTTCTTCTTCTAATTGTGATTTACTGTAATGTAATAACACCTTTACAACCAAAGCGGCACATAGCAAGACCTTTACCGATTGCAACTCTTTCACGGCTGAAGGCCTCCAAACAAGAAATCTTAACAAATCAACAAGATAAAAATCCAATTAAGGTAGCAATAAAATAATTTTAAAAAATAAAAACATCACAGCAATGTAGATAGAACAAATATATGTAAGGTGCAATACCAATGGCTGAAGGCCACAATTAAGTTTCAAAATTGTAGAATACATTACCATAGACACAACGTTTAAAAACAAGAAATCTTAAAAATCAACAAGATAAAAGTGCAATTAAAAGGCAAATGAAATAAATAAAATACACATCACGGCTAAGTGAAAAGCCTCAAGGCAAAGCAGATAGAAGAACGTATGCAAGGTGCAATAGCAATGGATGAAGGCCACAACTAAGATGGTACGCGGTGCAAATATCGTTACACATCACTGCTGCCACACGTAGAAGGAAGAAGAACCACGCCGTAACGGCAAGAATGGCGTTTCAAAAAAATCGTTCAAATGGCTCTGAGCACTATGGGAATTAACAGCTGAGGTCATCAGTCCCCTAGAACTTAGAACTAATTAAACCTAACTAACCTAAGGACATCACACACAACCATGCCCGAGGCAGGATTCGAACCTGCGACCGTAGCGGTCACGCGGTTCCAGACTGACGCGCCTAGAAGCGCACGGCCACACCGGCCGGTTAACAATGGCGGGAAACGAAACACAGACAGATAGTGAAGTTCACGAAAACGCATAGTTGCTAGTGAGCACGGCTCACTTGCTTTCATATATACTGATGTGTAGAGGCACAAAGATATATATACATACTAGATGGGGCTGAGAGCTTGTTTTCCTTACAGAGGCATGTTGCCATTACCTACAAGTAACTTGCGGCGTACAAACCTGCAGCTAATATTCAAAGCGAGAGCCCTTCCTGTATGGTTCTAATCGGCTCGTTTCATAAGCAATAGTAAAGAGTAAAGAAACATAATCGGAGAAGAAAAACTAAAAATCACACTTGAGTCTACAAAATGAGTAACCTAGGAATGTGTGTTTCAGTTTCTAACATTCGTAGCTACAATTTTTTTCATAAAATGTATGGTAACCCATTGTGGCGCAGTGGTACACCAATCTTATACTTCGATTAATATTAAGAAACAGTACTAGAATGCACAGTGTTCGTTGTTGGTTTAAAAACGTTTCACCCTGGTAGGGCATCATCAGGGTATCTAGTGTGATGTCGGTAATCAGTCATAACGGCGTACAATACGACCACGCTCGTAAATTTTAAACATAATACCAGTACTTGATGATGGCCTACGGAGAAGAAACGCGTCCTTTTTAGATCGGTAAAGAACACTGTGCAATCTAGTACTGCTTTTAATATTAATTTATTTATGGTGTTACTTTTCTTACATGTTTGTCCGCCTTACGCAACCTCTACGCTCGCCGCCCCATTTGGCCCCTGCTGACCCCCCTTGTTCCCACCCGATATGTGGAACCATGGGCCAGACGGCCATCGCCGCTGAGGGACTCGTTGGCGCGCCCCCACCGGTGATCGAGCAGCACAGCGATGCCGGCCACGTCGCAGGCACTCGATGAGCCCCAGGGGTCGACTCACGTGACGCGCACACCGGCCATGCGGCTCAAGTCTTGGCCGGGTTCCCGAGCTGTGCGGGTCATCAGTCACTGCATCGTGGAGTATGAGAGTCGCCCAGAAAGAAATGCAGCGCATTTTTTTTTCTCAGCTGAAAACAATGCTACGAATGCGAAACGTTACGTATGAGTTATTTGAAGTCTCCTAAGTGACCGAGCCAAGTTTCCTTCAGTTCCGACAGAGCTACAGGACAGTTTCAAAATGGCGTTTGTAAGTGATGTACGTTACAAGCAACGTGCCGCCACTGAATTTCTCACTGCAGAGAAAGAAATTGTGGGGATTATTCACAAACGCTTGTGCAGAGTCTCTGGAGCATCTGCTGTCGACAGAAGTACAGTTGGTCGCTGGGCACGGAGGGTGAGGTCATCAGAAGGCGGTTAGGCGGAGCTCCACGACGATTTGCAGCAGTCGGGCAGACCATCCACGGCTGTTAATCCTGACATGTTTCAGCGAGTTGATGTCATTAGCGAGGACAGACGCATTACGATTCGGCAGTTGGCGCTGCATCTGTCGCTCAGCTAAGGAAGTGTGGATGCAATTATCCGCACTCTTGAATATTCAAAAGTGTGTGCAAGATGAGTGCCGCGGTGTCTAACGGTGGATCACAAATCGCACAGAAAAAAAAACATTTTTCTTGATTTGTTGCAACGTATTGAAGCTGAGAGGGAGACCTTTTTGTCCCGGATTGTGACAGGTGATCAAACCTGGGTTCACCATTTTGAGCCCGAAATAAAACGACAGTCGATGGAATGGCGCTATTCCTACTCCCCACAAAAGAAAAAATTCAAAGCATCTGCTGACGCCGGTAAGCTCATGATCACCGTGCTCTGGGACTGTGAACGTGTGATTCTCATTGATGTGTACGAAGAGTTGCTACCATTATTTCAGAACAATATGTCAAAACTGAAGACGCTCTTCCGGCGACTTCGGCGCTACAGCAACCCAGGAGATGTTTTGATGCTACACAATAACGCTCGGCCCCTCACAAGTCTGACGACTGCTGAACACATCGCAATACAGGGTTGGATAGTGTTACTCCATCCACCCTACAGCCATGATCTAGCCCCCGCGGACTTCCACTTGTTTCGGCCATTACGGGGCTCTGGTCAGGCTCAAAATCATGACAAGTTCAATTTTTTCTTTTTTGCGTTTTCTGAATCTGCAGACTATAACCTTTTAATAGATATATAATTTATTCAATTCCGAAGACTACAACTATTTTTAAATTTTTTTTGAAATGTGTTCTACATGGGCGTGGCCCACTGTGGCGCTGTTAAACTGCTGTCAAATGGTGTTATTATTAACGTCCGTGTTCATCAGGTACATTTTAGTGATGTGAGATAAAGTATGTGTTGTGGCTAACCTGTGATGGTTCAATATATATCGCTGGTGTGATTGTCGATTGTTTCATGTTTATTTACCCTGTCGTTATCTCGAAAATATTCGTAATTAATTCTGTTTCTTGAGTCTCTGTTTTGTTGAAGTATAATAATGAGTAAAAGTAAAGTTATTAGAAATCCTCTGAAGGCTTTTAAGAAAAGGAGAAATGTTGGAAAGCCAAAGGTATGTGTTATTACTGTAAACAATAAAGACGATAACCAAGTGAGTGAACCTAACCTCTCAAGTACACCTGCCCATAGCAGTCAAAGTGGGAAAGAAAATACTTCACAGAAGAAGCTTGGTTCAATGAGTGAAAACTATGAATGTTTTATGGGCGAATCGGATGTGAATGAAATATTTGATATTTCGCTTCTCAAAGGAATTTTTTCAAACTGTGTAAGATGTATTCATTGTAGTGAAGTTGGTCTGGAACTCTCCATAATAAAGCACGTAGGACTTGCTAGTGAAATACAACTGAAATGTGATAAGTGTTCATACATGACCACCTTTTGGAACAGTGTTGCAGTAACTGCAACTGAAGGAAATGGTAGCAAAATCTACGAACACAACAACGAGCGATGCTTGCTTTAGACAAGGAACGCCTTCGGGCTGCAGACAGGGCTGTAAAGAGTCTACAAATCCAAGCAAGAGTAAACAGGAGGAGGAACAAGAGGATGCTGGAGGAGGAGTTTGCAGAGGATGAAGATAATCCATCCTATGGACCTGGAATGCACTAAAAAGTTAATCCAATCTTTGTCGCTCGATTCCCAAAACTTTTATTTTCTCATACTAATTACATGTTTTCTAAGGATCTTACAAACATATTTGTTTCAAACTTTCAGTAAATGTTACACAGTACCTTCTGCATAATTTAACACAGCCTTTTTCCAAAAAACTGTATATTTTTGAATATATAAATAAAAAATTGCAAAAAAATGTTGTGAATTTTCATTACAATTGAAAAAGAAAGATCTTTAATAACTGAACTAAAATTTTGTAAAATCCCTGTGTTAAGTTGTAGCCCATATTCCAATAAATAATCTGTAAAAAGTTCAACTTCCTACCTCAAATACTTTGGGAGGAAAGATGTAATTTATAAGCGTTATTTTAACATTGCAAGTATAGGGCGTTCCGGAGCCCCTTAAAGGATTACGTTCGTGGAAGACATTTTGAGGACGATGTGGGGGTGATTTACACAGTGAACCACTGCCCCGCCACCAGGACAAGGATTGGTACGGACAGGGCAAGCACGCCCTTTGTTCGAACTGGAGAAACGTCGTAGAGCGGGATGAAGATTACGTAGAAAAATAGGGTGTAAAGATGAAACATCATTCTTTCGTGTTTGTAATTCTCATTATGTTCAATTAATAATTGTTGAAGAAAAAATGCGGTGCATGACTTTCTGGGCAGTCCATCGCGTTACTCCCAATACAATACTGCTGTACCACCACGAGTCACCGTGTGGTATAAATTATAAAAAAAAATTGTAGGTGTTTGTTCCCTATTGTTTGACAGGCTGATTTGAGAATGAGTTTTAAACAAAAACCCGAAACTAGTCATCATCGAGTAATAAAAAGAGTTATTTTGCAACTTAAGCTGTTTGTCATATTGAAATAGTAGGCATAAATGCTAAATACTGAAACACAACCACGCACCTAGGTTGTTCGTTTTGTAGAATCTGCAGTCGTCTACTACTGTAGCCTCAAGACACACTGTAGAGGCCACCGTGCAGTGTTGCAACAATGCAACAATGCAACGCCCATGTACGGAGCGGAAAGTTTCAGTGGAGGCAAAATATCTGAAGTTGCTGCACAAAGTCGCGTAGCAGGCTTACAGTCATAATGTGAATCGAGAGCACTTCTTTTATCACTGCTGAATGAGCGGCGTATTTCGATACGTTTCGTAACGGCGACTTACCGTTGGTTGAGCACTGTTAGAGACCGAACACACGTATGTGCCACTGTAGTCTGTATTAAGACATTTTGCGTGGTGTGTGTAAACTTGATTTTGAAAGGTTCGTTAACACTTTTACTAGCGAGTCTCAAGGATTATCATATGGTGTGCTTGTAGTACTATGATTTCGAATTTAGTTTGAGATACGTTCTGAAGATTGAGCAGTCCGGAAAGATGTAAAATACAATTTGTCAAACAAGAAGTCACCTTCTCGCTTCAAGCGAACCTTTCAGCAATGATACAAGAAGAGCCCTCGATGGCCATAGTATCTGTTTTTCTGTCATAATGTGCTCGTAACATTGCCTCTTGCACGCAGATTCATATTGTAATTTTTCTGGCAAATGGGTCTGTTCAAATTGTTGTGTTGAAACTGTAGTGAACGTTTGATGCTTACTTCCCTGAGAGAGTGATAGAATCTTATCGGTTTTCAAGCCGCGCCAAATCGATTGAAATTGTCGATCTTCCGATAGCCCATCGTCGTTGGGAGCAAAACCCGCTGACTGTCAGTGCTGGGTCGGTTTTCCCCTTATACAGGGTGATTTTTTTCCCACCATGAAAAAAATCTAGGGACTGATCGATCAGAGAATATCGAATAAAAAAAAAAAAGATCTTATGAACTTATGACCGAAAATGAATAGTTTCCATGCTAGGGACCATTTATTCAGTCATACTTTGTTACAGAGACTGCGGTCTAATACGCGCTGTACCACGTAGCCAAAGTTACAGTGTGCGTGGCTTCCTCCTTGACTGTGGTACTGTTCCTCATAAGTCATTCCCTAGGGCCCTCTCCTGACATAGTAGCTGGTAATGTTGTGTCTGATTCACTTCTATTCCTGACTCACCTTTTAATGGATATGATACAGCACTTTACACAGTAGTTCCATATCAGAATCGAGAGCTTGCCGACGTGTTGTTTACTTATGGAAAAGCAAATGGCAGCGGGTGGCGGGCAGCAAGGTTGTATCAGGAGACGTATCCCTCCCCGACAAAAACAACAGCATTGGATGTTTGCAGAAGTGTTTCGCCGTTTGTCTAAGACAGGGTCGTTTCAGGAAGCTGGAAATCATCAAGGACGTACCCAAAATTTTCGAACACCAGACTCGGAGAAAAATATGATTAACACTGTAGGTGGCGACCGCCGTGTCAGTACCAGATAGTTGGCCCGCCAGTACAGGGTAAAACAGACGACCGCGTGGAACATTATCCGTTGCAGTTGTTACTGCCCTTATCACTTACAGCATGTGCAGGGCTTACTAGCGACAGAATTTCCACGTCTGTAGCACTCTTGTTATTGGTTTCTTCACAAGGCAACCATGATTCCGGGATTTGTGTCATCCACCCCATTCACAGATGAGGCCACCATCACGCGGAGTAGTATCATCAACTTTCATAAGAGTCACCTGTGGAATAGTATGCATAACTCCCATGGTATGGTGACAGCGAATCATCATCGTCGGTGCCGCCGGAATGTGTGGGCCGGGATAATTGGCGGCTGAATTTTGTGACCAGTCTTCCCTCCACATCGTGTAACAGGCCGAAACTACCGGCGTTTCTTACGGGTGACTTTTATTCCCCTGCTGGAAGAAGTGCCATTGATGATTCGAAGGTTTATGTGGCTCCTACACGATGGTGCTCCAGCCCACTTTGCCGTTAACATCCGGACGCATCTCGATCGTGTCTTCCCTAGTTAATGAATCAGACGAGGGGGTTCAGCTCCATGGGCTGCTCATTCACCTGTGCGATTTCTGGTTATGGGGCTATCTCAAAAGTATCGTGTATGCAGAGCCCATTGCATTTGTGGAGACACTGGAGCTGCGTATTAATGCTGCCTTTGGCAATTTTCGGATGGAGTGTGGCCGATGTGAATCTGTACATGGATCCGTTGAGGACCATGGAAATCATTTACAACATATACTGTAACTGTGGCAGCATGGTACAGCGCGTATCACACTGCAGGCTCTGTAACAATGTATGATTGAATAAATGGTCTCGAGCATGGAAATCACGCATCTCCGGATATAATTTCATGAGACCTTTTTTGATCCGTATCCTCTCATCTACCAATCCACAGAGTTTGTACACGGTGGAGAAAATCACCCCGTATAGGCACGACTGCCACATGCAGCAAAATTCAGTTAGGGCCGAAACGACGCGGCATATTAAACAAAGGAAAGTTCACAAGTCGGGCCGTAGCTGAGGACTGCCTGGAAAACGGACACAAAATGCAGCTCTAAAAGATGAGAGTCTTGGCTCTTGATATGACCTGTTGGGATTCCGTTGTGAGGGAGGCGGCTGAGATTAGAATGAACAGCAATAGTCTTAACAGAGGCCGTGGGTGTACATTTAGTAAGGTGTGGGGGCGGGCTTCGGATGTTGCAAGAGAGCAAAAACAGATGCTTGACCCTTGTAGGGAAGCGGGAGTGGCAACTTGCAACTTCAAACGTGACGCCAACCCCTCGCCCTCTCTGACGTCACTCGGTCCCGCTCGAAACCAACGAAATGTAAGGACCTTGCAACGTACTTGTGACGTCACGCTAGTCAGCTTGTTCGCCACGCTTCGTGAACGCTCGACTCCGTACAGTAGACACGAAAAATCAACAACTAATTCTAAAGGTACCCACTAAGGGTGTTAACTTTGTCGTGTGCTATCGAGAACATGCATGCTCTTCAGCACAGAGTACAAAATTTTGAGCCTCGTCTGACATAGTTACTCACTCCCCGCCGGACACGGCTGCTGGGACTCGTGAGACCTGCAGTGTCACGTGACGTGACGTACGTGCCACGGCCTGTCTTTCTCGTGGGTCTCGGTCCCTCCGCGGGCCGCAGCTACTAAGAGCTGCCCAGTTCACCTTTCGCACACGCGTCGTTTTGACCTTCTATGATTGGTGCCAGTGTTTTTTTTTTGTCTTTATTGTGATTTTGATCACCTTACACAAGGCGGGCTGTCAGCAGCAGAGTACGCCGCTCTTCAGCCTTGAGGGTTACAATAAGTAATACATATAGGTGGCACAGAGAATACAAACAAAACGGCGGGCAAAAATGTAGACACTAAAAAACACAAAACATGGAACCGTTCACGCTGGACGAGAAACATCACAAACATTAGTTGACACGGCGCACATAACACGGATGATGGCGACGGTACACGTGAACAGTGGTGGCGTGACGGCGAACAAACACTAAACACAAACGAAGGCACACACACGAGACACTGATGGCGATGATCTCCGGCGCGCGAATGTTCACTGAGCGTGTGCGAGTCCGGGGACCTGCCAAGAGAGAAGGAGGACGAAGGGGAGTGGGAGAGGGAGAGAGGAGAGCAGAGATACCAGGGGCGTGGGAGATAGGGGGAGGGAGGAAAGGGGAGGGGAAGCCTGGGGGAAGAGGGGTGGGTGGAGGGGACGGGGGAAAAGGAAAGAGAAGGACACAGGAAGTGGGGGGGAGGATCAAAGTTGATAGGAGGGAAGGAGGACATCATCAGCGAGGGGGAGCTGGCGGAAGCCACCTTGGGAGAGGGTAAGGAGGGTGGAGAGATGGAGACCGGGTGGGACATGGGAATACAGGCGTGGCAGTGGGCGGGGGTGGGCTAGGATGGGTGAGACAAGCGGATGAGGAGGATCCGGTATGTGGGAGGTGTACAGGATCCGTATCCTTTCAAGGAAAAGGAGGAGGTGGGGGAAGGGAATGAAATCATACAGGATCCGCGTGGGGGAGGGGAGACAGATGCGAAAGGCGAGGCGAAGAGCATGGCGTTCAAGGATTTGTAGGGATTTATAAAAGGTAGGGGGGACAGAGATCCAGGCTGGATGGGCATAACAAAGGATAGGGCGGATGAGGGATTTATAGGTGTGGAGGATGGTGGAGGGGTCCAGACCCCACGTACGGCCGGAAAGGGGCTGGAGGAGACGGAGTCGGGAGCGTGCCTCGGCTTGGATTGTCCGGAGATGGGGAGTCCTGGAGAGTCGACGGTCGAGGGTGACGCCAAGGTACTTAAGGGTGGGAGTGAGGGCGATCGGACGGCCATAGATGGTGAGATAGAAATCAAGGAGGCGGAAGGAAGGTGTGGTTTTGCCTACAATGATCGCCTGGGTTTTGGAGGGATTGACCTTGAGCAACCACTGGTTGCACCAAGCAGTGATCCGGTCAAGATGGGATTGGAGAAAGGAGCGCTGCAGGCTGGGGGTAAGGGCAAGGAAGGCGGTGTCATCGGCAAACTGGAGAAGGTGGACGGGGGGTGACGGCGGCGGCATGTCCGCCGTATACAAAAGGTACAGAATGGGGGAGAGGACGGATACTTGGGGCACACCGGTGGAGGGGAAAAATATGTAGGAGTCGGTGTTATGGATGGTGACGTAGGAAGGACGGTGGGAGAGAAAGGAGCCGATCAGACGGACGTAGTTAATGGGAAGGGCGAAGGTTTGGAGCTTGAAGAGGAGACCGGAATGCCATACACGGTCATAAGCTCGTTCGAGGTCCAGGGAGAGGAAGATTGCGGAGCGACGGGAATTAAGCTGGTCGGAAAGGAGATGAGTGAGGTGAAGGAGAAGATCGGTGGAACAGAAGGACGGCCGAAAGCCACACTGAGTAACGGGAAGAAGGCGGTGCTGGCGGAAATGCTGGTGGAGGTGCCAGTGACTGCAACCGGGCCTATGTAAGTGGAAAATGCTGCAAGTCCCGGCAGTCACTGGTTTTCATTCATTACTATGCTGGCGGATGTAGTCGTCCAAAGCTCGAGAATTTCATTAAAATTGACGAGGCTCGAAAATCTAGAAGATTTTTGTTCTGGCGTAAAGTCAAGCGCCGGCACGACAGTTGGGAACGTTAGAGCAGAGAGGGCTGCGAAGAAGACGGCAGCGAATTGCATGCAGACGGCCACCTCTCTAGGACGAGAGCGCGACGGCAGCGGTCTCTAGGCGAAGAGAACATAAGCGTCGCTCCCGAGTGTTCGCGGCCCAGTTCTACAGAAGCGTCAAGACCAGCGACCTGGATAGAAGCACCTACTGTATTCCTTCACTTGTATTAGGAATTGTATATACTGAAGGACATTGATTATATTGCATGTCGCCCTTTGCTTGCGACAAATCTATGTATTTCTCAAAGGTATTGTCATTGATGCATTTAGTAATAAAACTCTTTAATACGATTTGCTTGAGTTGTTGTCTAGCGATCCGAGAAGCAGGTTTCTTAGGCACCCAGTATTTGACGATGTAGGCTGGATACAACAGTTTTATTTATAAATACATTATTTGGCACGAATATAGTAACTTCAGCACGTATTTACAATAAAAACCCCTAAAAAAATGAACTTATATTTTATTCAGTTCAAGGGAAACGTTGTTGAATAACTATATGCGTCTGCTATTTTCATTTGCTTCATGACGCACATCAAAAAAATATCCCGCTGTCCGTAGAATATAGGTAGCCAAAAAAGATGATGCGGAGATAGTCATGAATATTTTATCCACGAATCTGGATTTCAGTATGCCAAGAGTAAATTCCCAAACGCTGCTTCGAAACTTCCAGCCTGTGTGAAAATTTTCCAGTTCGCCTTCCTTCTTTAAGATGCGTACATTTGTGGTGTGCCGGCCGCTCTGGCCGAGCGGTTCTAGGCGCTTAATTCCGGAACCGTGCTGCTGCTACAGTCGCAGGTTCGAATTCTGCCCCGGGCATGGATGTGTGTGATGACCTTAGGTTAGTTAGGTTTAAGTAGTTTTATGTCTAAGGGGCTGATGACCTCAGATGTTAAGTCCCATAGTCCTTAGAGCCGTTTGTGGTGTGAGTAGGAAAATAACACAGTTCGGAACGTTTCTTTCAATAAAAATTTCTGTTTTTTTTTTCATTTTTGTGTAGAATACGATCTGAAAAATAGATAGAAAATAAAGTGATTTATGAACAGGCTTTGAAATTTGTCACTACATGAATGCCACGTTGTACCCACAATTCGACAAGAAAACGACTTTGGCATGGAGTACTGACTCCTTCATAAATTTCACATGTTTGTCAATCGCAAGTGTGATGGCGTTGCTACACCATGAGGCCAGTTATGTGGGAAGTGCATGTGGATCCAGTATAAACTCATGTAGGCCAGATGGTTTTAGGTCCTTTGAGGTTACGCTGATGTCCTGTAGTACTGAAGTTATCTATCGTGTGGGATGTGAGGTTTATATAAACTGTCTGTGAAAAGTGGCTAAGAGCGTACCAATTGCTGTTAAGCCGAAAAAATAGGGAACAACGTTGTATCTCCGAGGAAGACTTTTCAGACGCTCGCCTTTATCCAGCCCTGTGAAACAAATTTAAGATATTTTCTTATTCTATATTGAAATGATACACTTCCCTTTACGTGTGCAGCAGTGTTTGTCTGAAATTACAGAAATACTCTCTAAAAATAAGGTTTTTTGTAAAACACTATTCTAAGGTACAACGTGTTCGTGTACGTAGGAAAAACTATTCTGTTCAAGAATAGAGTGTTACAATCGAGAAAATCTTGTCAATACGGTATTTAATAGGCTGTGAGTTACATTATTACTCAGCTCCACACTAGTAAACAGTAAGTGAAACTGAAGTAAGAAGGAGGATTTTCGAAGACGAGTTAGAGGTCAAAAACATTTTGAAATAGAATCTATTGTCAAATAACCCAAATTTCCACAGCCAAGACAGGAAAAATTGTTACCCTCACTTATAACAGATTTGCTCAGTCATGCAGAGCTCTGCGTACTTCAGTGGATTGAAATCGAACCGAAAACGTCACTTGAAAGCAATGTTAGTAATGTGGATGGACGATAATGGGGAAATATCTTTTTCCAACGTGTGGTTGCTCGACCACCAAGCCTCACTACAGGAAAACCCTCAGCAAATGTGTCAGTTTATAGTAACAGGAAGCGACGTGTTTACCACAACCTTTGAAAATCCCACTGAATTTTACATTCTCAACGCGCTTGAGGGTGGGCCTGTTATGCTAAAAGGCTACGGTTTGAAGCGACCACGGCCCATTACCAGGTGTCATTGTTGCAGTCGACTGTTGTAGAGTACCTCGTTAATGATCTTGAAGGAAAATGGGAAAATAGCGACGTAACAGCCATCGGGAAAATAATGGAACAAATTAATGAGGATCTAGACGTAAGAGAAGCCTTGAAACGTACATTTATGTGCTAGTGTTTCGGTCACGGTGATTGGCCACGCGTGAACAAGCTACTCGCAGAAAATAAAACTTCTGCCTCATTAAGAACGGGAGGCTCATTTACATCGTTACGGACTTACTATTAGACTAATGAGCACAACTGGTGGTGTAGTTACGTTCTGATACAAACATGCGAGTGGTCTGAAAAGGTCAACACAGCAGAGCACACTGTCATTTTCTGTGATCTATTGTGGTCCGACACGAAAATTTTGTTATTAACCATTTAAACGTCTAATGTGGACAGCAAAACGTCGTTTCGTTCTGCGAGGAAGTGCTGAAAGGTAAGCCTCCGAAATTTTGATGTGAAAACTATTAAGGCTTTTTAAATAAAACAAACGTTATTAACATTCTACGTGTTTATTCTTCATGTCTACATATTTGCAGTCCTCTACTGCTGGAGGACTTCGGATTGTAGCGTGTTAGCATGGCGGTGTGTAACGGAACTATGTAGGTGCGTGAGAAACAGCGTCCTGTAATCGAGTTTCTAACTGCAGAAAATGTCCACACACGGAGCACCCTCTTCTTCAGCATGACAATTCTAGACCAAACACGAGCGCTGCGACGTCTACAATAATTGGATGCCTTGGGTTCACTCCCATCTATCATCCTTCGCACAGTCCCGACGTGGACCATTCCGATTTTCATCTGTTTCCAAAAGTTAAAGAACATATTCGAGAACTTCACTTTAACAGTGGTGACGTAGCTCAAGGAGACTTGTGGCTCCGTCAACAGAATCGAACATTCTACAGTGACGGTATCAACAAACTGATCTCTTGTTAGGAGAAATGTGCAAGGATGAATATTGAGAACCAAATTTGTAGGCATGAAGAATAAAGATGTAAACTGTTAATAACTCTTGGTTTATTTTGCGAGTTTTAAGAGTTGTCACATAAAAAATTCGAACGCATTACTTTCCAGCACACCCTCGTAGTATGAAGAACATATGACAGCGGTCAGAAATTTGGGCAATACAGCGTCCCGTTCAGCAAAAAAATGGCTCTGAGCATTATGGGACTCGGCATCTGTGGTCATCAGTCCCCTAGAACTTAGAACTACTTAAACCTAGCTAACCTAAGGACATCACACACATCCATGCCCGAGGCAGGATTCGAACCTGCGACCGTAGCGGTCACGCGGTTCCAGACTGAAGCGCCTAGAACCGCACGGCCACACCGGCCGGCGGCCTTAACTTCTTAGGCCATCAGTTCTCTAGAACTTAGAACTACTTAAACCTAACTAACCTAAGGACATCACACACAGCCATGCCCGAAGCAGGAATCGATCCTGCGACCGTAGCGGTCACGCGGTTCCAGACTGTAGAGCCTAGAACGGCTCGGTCACATCGGCCGGCCCCTCTTAGCAAGTAAATATGTTAGCAAGTTCCATAGTCAGAGGTACGGAAGGAAAAACAGTTTATTTGACGCTGTTTAAAATCAGCTTCATCATTTTAAAAGAGGATAGGGACTATAAACGAGGAACATTCCGACGCTAACTTCAGACTTTCGGATGGATTAATACTTTGTGCGCGACCGGAACCTCAAACAGGCGCAGGACGTATCTGGAACAGTGGTCTTGCAGACTTTGCTGTGCAGATAAGAATCGCGAGCACTTCGTCACTATCCCAGATTTGATTTCGTGAACACCAGAACATGGTCAGATGAAGCAGTATTCACTCGTGAGGTTGTCTTCAATCTGTATAATGCCCACCATTTGTGGGAGGTTAACCTGCATATCACCCGCGACCGTGGATATCAAGTTCACTTTGGTATCAACATCTAGGAATATTGGGCCCCCTACATGTTGCTTGACTGGTTGACTGGTTTCCTAAATTCACAGCAGGTCATGTGTGTAAATTTCTGGACCAGAACCTCGAGAAGAAACGATATCTCGGTAACACCACAGACTAGGGTTTGTTCATCATCATAACCATCGTCAAGGATTACGGCTGTCTCGCCTGAGAACTCTCACACCATCTCTTTAAGGGACTCCAACGTCTCTCTTTCCTATTGGGTTAGAATCGGTGTGTTACATAAGACGTAACACACATTTATTTCGTGAATTGTTCAAGATATCGAAACAATGTTTTTGACAATTGATAGTACGCTGAGGGGCATGTAATTATTTGTATGGATAATACTTCGTATTTTGGCATCAGCCGAGATACTGAAAGAAGAAGTGTTTTTAATGGAACTGCGTACTTTTCATAGCTCCTTTCAGCAGCTCTTGGATAGAGAACTAGAACGACATACTGCATGTTAATAATGCCGTTGAAACCTTCCACAGAAGACTCTGAGAAATGTACAAAATTGGAAAGCAGTGCAGCCAGAGTCGGCTACAGTCGTGTAAACACCACGAAGCACAGTGCTAATATGCCATCTCGTTATCTGCAGTGAGAAAGAGCTACGCTATTAACATGGGAATAGTCCAATACTACTTGCCGAAACTTGCCCTGAAATTTTTCACACAGGATGAATACACAAAAAGAAATTCGCTGTCAAAGACAGCTGCTGAGGCACGCCGTAAGGATTTAGAAAATAGAATTTAAAATTGCCAAACTCTTAGCGCACCAGGCGTTTGGAAAAATGTACGCGCCTACCATAGCTGTAGCAAACACCGTTTGCGCAACACGGCAAGCACATGTCCGTGATTGAAGACACATTGGTAAACAGTTAACACGACAAAACGTTATCGTAATTTGTAAAGCGCGTTCCAATTTCGTTGACAGTTTCACTGACACAGCTGTTCGCAGCTAATATTCGCTCGAATTTGCAACTCGTTTAAATGATTTGCTTTTTCCTTAACGGTACCGCTGAGTGTCAAAAGTAGAGGAAAATCGTAATCAATTTTCTTTGTGTTTTCTTCGTATATACTCTCTAATAGCATCTGTTCCAGAGTTTCACAGTAATGAGGTATCCAGTTAATTTTTTCTATTCGCAAAGATAAAATACGAAGAACTTGGTATCCAACCGAAATCGTCTACCTCTACAGAAGACCTAGTCGCCTGTTATTTACTACCGGTGATTTATTTCTAGGATATTCATTCGAATCATATCAACATTTCATTAGAGATGGTGGAAACGTTGGAAGAAAGAGGAAATAACTGACCATTCCGAGAACTGGGGTTCGTACGATGACAGCTGCGCTAAGTAAAGTACAGAGAAAAAGTACAGTACCTTCCTAGACCTACTAAACATCGAGAGCAACAGCTACAAGTAACAAACACTGTAAAAGTGTTCTATCAAGCGAAGGAGCGATTAAACGCTTAAAGTTAAGCTGTGTGCATAGCCGGCTTCGTTTTGCAAAATCTGAACATGAACTGTATAAATGGAAGAAAGATTTAAACACAGTAATAAATGTGTGCCAAAATCAAACTCGCGAAAGTGAGAAAGAAAAACGACTCCCAAGATGCAGAACTGCTCGCGAGAGTCATTGCAGCATTAACGAGTGAAATCTACAAGACCAGACTCTCTGAATTGAAACTGAGATAAAAATTACTGATTTCCAGGCTTCTTCGACCTGGTTAAATATATCAGAAAAGTAGGCGGAAAAGGACGTCGCAAATTTACGAAGCATCAAATCGTTAGTAGGCAGTATTACAGACACATTGGAACCTTCTTGTTATCCCCTGAAATGCTCTCTATGAAGTCAGTCAGTCATGTCTCGTGCAGCAACTGTGTCTCATTTTATTGTTTCGATCAAAAAAGAGGCCGGCTCTCTGCATCAGTCGATGAACGCTATGACACATTTGTACACAACAACGCCTGTGTCAAGTGTCAGTGGATTACTGTTTCCGCAGCTTTATATTCTTCTTCAGCAACCTCAAGGCAAATTAGGGCAAAAAATTAAAAGAAGGCACTGCTTAGCTGCAAAAATCTTCTAATCGACGTAACAAGCTCTGAAAGAACGGGAGAGAGTATTTTCCCATATAACACTATCCCACCGCCTACGCCATTAGCTAATTAACCTATGTCGGTACGTAGATGCCCAAAGAAGACTGTAAACTACACTTTGTTAAGCAAAGATTTTTCATTAACAATAAATTATGACCCTACAGACTTCAAAAGTGTGGTGGAGTACTGACACTGTAATTTAATTTTGTGACCAGGTGAGATATGCATGTAATGAAATTCAAAGTCACCATAATTTCTATTGTTTATAGTAAACACAAAACGAGTGTGGTACCTGTATTGAACTATAACACGAGCGTTTAATAACTTCCTACTCACTGACAATTTATCACAAGAACATGGGACAGTTACAAGTAATGAAAGTTGGCGGACATTCAAGACAAGGAACCGGTAGTTAGGTTACTACATTGTTAACACACTGATCCATTTCCGCGATCTGACGACAGTGACTGTCAAAATTTGAGTTCGTAAAATTATACATGCCAGAATGGCGTGTTTCAGCTACTCCTTAACACCCTAAAGTTTACTGAATACGTTACGACCTTTACAGGCCGAAGCCGATTGTAGATTTTACCATTTTTTTCAACAGTGTCGTTATGTTGTCTGCGAATGCTATTGTCGGTGACCATTTTGTCAGACGACGCCTGAGAATCACGAAAACCTAACTAAAGTACACCTTACATCATGCTCTCGTTGCAGCAGCAAAGTGAAATGACTGCAACTCGCACCGAATTCTGCGAGAAGAATGCGAAGTGATTCTCCCATTAGTACTGGGCGAAGTGTCTCCATAGTTCATCCCGCCTTCCGTCATAACATTCATCCCTTTTTGAGAGTCAAAATGGTTCAAATGGCTCTGAGCACTATGCGACTCAACTTCTGAGGTCATCGGTCGCCTAGAACTTAGAACTAATTAAACCTAACTAACCTAAGGACATCACACACATCCATGCCCGAGGCAGGATTCGAACCTGCGACCGTAGCGGTCACGCGGTTCCAGACTGAAGCGCCTTTAACCGCACGGCCACACCGGCCGGCTTTTGAGAGTTAGTCCTAGTCTCTGACGAGCAGTCATCCAGTGACTAGTGTCAAGTCTCCGGGAGCGTTCTCTCACTCCTCAATATCTTTTCAAAACTACTACGTCAGACCAGGCTGCGCAATGAAATTCCCGCCTTCTCGCTGCCACAGGCCGTACAGTTAAAGAAAGGAATGTGTTTTGCCTCTGTCCTGCTGGAGCCTCAAAAGCTGCAGCTCTCAAAAGATTGCTATCTGCTTTATGCATATGGGGGCAGCTACAGATATTTTTGAGACGAGAAAGTTGCAGTGTCACGCATATAGAGTCCTCACACCTTCCCTGCCATGCTCTGCCGAGGGCACAGAGCCATAAATGCCTGTAGCTCTTAGGGAGCCCACATAGTGCCCACCGGTATACTGCTCTCCTACCGACAGACTGGAGCCGTCTTCTCTCCGCCCAAGGCTCATTGTTTCCCACATTCCGGCACCTTTAGTGGAATATACAGTGTCATCACCACAGAAAAACGCTGTAGGGACGTGGGAGCAGTGGTCACCTCACGCAGAATTCCAATAACTCCCCTGCAGCTGCCCGGACGGCTGCGGCATTTTCTGCTGTCTGTATTGTGTCGACCCACAATAGGCATTCCTTCATCCTCTCCAGTACACACAATATCCTTTGCCAAACGCTGTCCTACTTGGCGTTGGCGTTGGCGTTGGCGTCACCTTTTACAACCTGCTTTAAGTTAATGGTGCCCATCGGCCTAATTTGACCCGTTGTCTGTGAAACTGTCAGCCCAGCGACCTGGAAACAAAATTGACTACAACGAGTGGGAAGGGATGCATTACCAATCTATTGGTGAATTAATAATGTTTACTTTCACGTTAATACTTATTGGTACCATCCTCATTCAAACTTACTTGCTGTCCAGTGTGCAGAAAGCACCTATATGTGTTGGAAGTCATGTGTAGCTCAGTCGGTCCAACTCTCTTCAGTGAAAGACAAACAGTGAGACTTAATTCGGCAAAGAGTGTATTTAATTGAATATCATATGTTCACTCTTCCCTATCAGGACATTCTTAATATTAGTTTACAGAGTAACCAAGATCTGACATAAGGTCCACACACACACACACACACACACATACACACACACACCTATGCTTTCCATCCAAACACTTTTACTTGAAATTAAATATGAATAAATGAGAAAAGTAATCAATTACACAGTAACTATACATTATAAATCATAACAACAAAGTATTTTTATGATAGTAAACACTGTAAGTTGGTTCAAATGGCTCTGTGCACTATGGGACAACTTCAGAGGTCATCAGTCCCCTGGAACTTAGAACTACTTACACCTAACTAACCTAAGGACATCACACACATCCATGCCCGAGGCAGGATTCGAACCTGCCACCATAGCGGTCGCGCGGTTCCAGACTGTAGCGCTTAGAACCGCTCGGTCACTTCGGCCGTCAACCACTGTAAGTGAATTCGCAAATGCACCAATAGTTTACAAAGAAATCTGAAAAGTAATACGATGAGAGTCCCACTTTTACAACAATTCAAAAGCAATTACAAAATCGATTAATAATAAATTTGCAAGAAAGTTATATAGCATAACATTGAGAAAGAATTTAATTGCACAGTGTTAATACAAATAAATGACGTAGACATAAAACACAAATTTCATACAAGGAATTCCAGAATAGTATTGTTGAAAAAGAAAACCCTATGCTGCCCGTAATCACGATGTGATTGACATGTGTAATCACACCTCCATACTTATCAAGAGGGACATTTACTTGCGTGGAGAAAAACTGTGTCACAAAATTTTAACCCTGGACAGCTGCTGCCAATAGGAACTAAAATTACTAATGTTGTGTAGGTGCACAGTGCATCATTTTTAAACTACGGAAACTTGGCGCCACGCGCTCCAATTGGCCCTCTGATTGCCCTATTGTCGTTCGTCTGTTGACGGTCAGCGCTATGGTTGTCGGTTCACACATACAAACGTCCCTCGCCCCGTCATTGCCCCAACGTGATACACCCAGGTGTCGAGAAGGTCTTGCTGTTTGTCTCCGCCTCACGTCAGCGGCATTCACACGTAAACTTCGCTTCGGAGAACACACAAGTCATACAGTAAGGATCCGGTAACGGTAATCCTCTGGCCTATCGGAATGCGTGGCACCAAGTTTCCATAGTTTAAAAATTGTGCGTTGTCGACCTACACAACATGAGTAATTTAGGTTCCTACTGGCATCAGCTATCCGGGGTTAAAATTTCATGACACAATTTTTCTCCACCCTCTCTTTTTCTTATACTGAATTAGAGATGGCGCACGATATACATGACAGCACCTTTTTTGGAGACACAGCATCTCTCTGGCTTTCTTGTGCTACTTTGTCACTTTGAATGTTTGTTGCCCATCTGTCGCTCTTGTGGTTTTCTCCTTTCTTCCAGCTGTGTTTCGTACGTCTCGATTATTTTACTCCCACCCTTGTGCAGTTATTTTAATCGGAACGAGGGACCGATGACCAAGCAGTTTGCCCCCCCCCCCCCCTCTTTTAAACCAACCAACGCATTTATTATGGGGACAGTGCTTCATTCCAGCTCATCTGTGAGGGGAGCGGGCAAAGGTCAATTTACTGAACGAATAGGCGTTTTGTTGTCCTTGCCTCTTGGGGATCATTGCTGTCGTTCCCCACCACGTGCTATCCATCAGTAGCAGCTGGTGCAGACATACTCAAGGCTCAATACTGAGGAGTCAGGTTCTCAGTATGACGTTGCATTAGCACATACAGACGTCTTCTTCATCGACTGGACAACAGGACTCCACTCTGGGATTCTCCTGTTGGCTAGCGTTGCTTTTTGCCCGTTCAACAAGGAGCTCTATGGGTTGTTGCATCCTGCATATATTAGTGAAGAGCATAGTTAAATGATGAATTTGTTAAGATATGGTGCAGGAAAATAATTATTTCATGTACTTAAATGGATTAACCAGATGTGCCGATGTATCCCATAGTTCACCGTACTGCACAAAGGACTGGGTTAACGCTGATTTCGGATTATGGATTAGTTCAGCTCCATTTCATTCGATGCCAGCTCGTGTCGTTGCTTGACTTCCGCTGCCGCTTGCTGAGTCGTTTTTGTCAACATCCGAACTCTGCCATCGGCGAGTGTTGTACCTCCTAAACCGCTTCAGCGTCTGCTGTGGTGGGTGAGTCACAATCGCCGGTCTTGTCTGGACGTGAGGAAACCAACACGTCCCTTCGACGCCAGACGGGATGGCCCACCTGCCGCCTTGCGGTGCTCGCTTCACGCCTCTATGGTCGTGTCCCGCAGAACGTGGCTCAGCCAGCCCCTACTTTCGCATCCGTAGCCACTCGCCATCTTACTGTTGTTTCCTCCCTGTCTCACGAGCATAACTGAGACCCGCTCGCCAGCCCTGTGTCATCTTCTGTGCCTTGTGCGCATTACTTCCAGCTGAACGTTAGATTTTTACAAACTTTTTGTACATACTTAGTAAATCAAAAACCAGCCTGATTAAACCTCACCTAAAGTTATCCTCTGGAAATAATTTATGAAACTGCCTTATATACACAACGAATCTACGTTCTTCAAATCTTTATTTTTTTTCTTTTAAACCAAATTCTTTAGCTCAGTGGCCTGAAATCATTCCAAGAGGTACAAGAATTTCGACATTTATTTACTATTTGAGATAGTAGGAATAGATTACAAGATGAACGCTATAGTAGTGTGAATCGGTATAATGGCTTAACATTTTGGATACTGTATGGAGGACTCATTCTGTCCATCCATTCATTTGGCGATGGTACGGTCTGGCAAATAACTTGTTGATTTTTGATAAACGAAACTAGGTCTGATACAAAATTAATGTCTTCGTCCGCAATAATGGCTCCTGGTAGACTAAATTTTAATAACTAGTTGTTTACCATTGCCTATGCTACTGTACTCGCCTTCCAATCTGGAATGGCTACCATAACTAAATATCGAGAAAAATTATATAACATCGAAAGCACATATTAACTACCTTCTTGTGTTTTATTAAAAGGTCCCAGACGTCTAACAAAGGGAATGGTTTCTCGGCTTCTGCTAGTCATTGTAACTGCTCGTTGAGCACATGGAATGCAGTTCCTTACATATTGTTCAACATCATTGTGATGGGTTTTCCTCTAGAATCTTTAAGCCACACGTCTATCAGTTGTCCGTTTGACCCGATAATGTGTGGCCGTCCACTTGATGTCATACTTACAGTCTCAGGGCTGCAGGAGTTGAAATGCGTGGTCTGCACTTTGTAGATCTGCATAAGAAGCCTTGCTGCATTTCAAACTGAGACTGCGTTCGAAATAATCGACATTCACTGTCAGCTGCTTGTGCCTTTATCCAATCTGTATGGCTTCCGCCTACTACTTGCAAAGCTGCTATCTCTCTCGCATTTGTGTGTTTGACTCTGGACTTACGAAGTACTTCACAATAGAACTCAATTTTAAATCCCAATTTTCTAATCTAGTTGATGGATCTCTTAACCCTTAACATCTTAAAGGTGTGGAGTCTGTAACTACGTTGAATTTACGGCCGTATAAGTAGCAACGAAAATAAGGGATTCCGTATGTAACTGTTAACATTTCTTTTTCAGTTGTTGAATTATCAGTTTCAGCCTTACTCGATTGCCTGGAGGCATATGCCACCGGATGTTCTTCTCCATCAACACTCTTACTTAAGACACAGCCCAAAGCATTGTTGGATGCATTACACGAAACTATTGAAAGTCAGATTCCTGACTTTCAACAGGAGCACATAGGAGCACATAAGATCTGATATTAATAACCCTTGAGTTTCTCAAACGTTTCTTGACATTGTGATGTCCACTGAAAACTGACCCCTTTCCGTAGCAGCGAACCCCTTCACGAACGTGCGATAATAATTGCATTACCCAGTGAATGACAGTAACTGTCTGAAAATAACGTACGGCGGAAGTAAGTCGAGGATCTGTCCTCACTCCGTGTTGACTGATAATATTCCCAAGATAAGTTACTTGTGTCTGACCTAAATGGCATTTCTCCACACTTAGCGTAAGGTGTGCTGCCCTCAATCGACTAAACACTTCATTCAGACGTTTAACACGATCTTCTATAATTTTTGAATCGACGACTATGTCGCCAAGATATGTCATACAGATTTTCGTCTTTAATCCACGAGGTGCACAATCTAACAGCCGTTAGAAAGTAGCTGGAGCATTTTTCAGTCCAATACCATTCTTCGGTATAGGTAATGACCCGAATTTGCTTTATAGGCAGTTTTGGGTCTGTCTTCAGGAAATACTTCTAGTTGGTGGTAACCACTCCTAAGATCAATTGTTGACAAATATTTACATTTTCCTACGTTGTGTAATGCATGTTCGGTAGTAGATATGCATCCGTTGTGGTTCGTGAGTTCAAGTCAGTGGAAGATACGTATTGGGCGGATATGTAGTACGGGCATAAACGCCCTTGATTGTCATGATTCTGTTACGCAAGCGTAGTCTGTTTGTCCTAGATCTGAGTATTCTAATTTGCACATGCTGTACAAAATATTTGCTTCTCTACTTGCATCTATTGCTACACTAGAAAGAAGTTCTTCAACATTTCCGGCGTACAAAGACATGGCTGAGGTCGACAATGACGGTGGGTCGACTTAATGGCTTAGCTCTGTTGAACAATCACCGTGACATTGATTGTCCTATTGATGATGTAATTAACCAATTTGCTAGGAAGAATAGGCGCACAGAATTCATCATTTAGGGAAGAGAACTACAACTTCTTTATACCATAAGATGGCATTGTCTTGTATATTTATATAATCAGTCTAAGTAAAACTTTCTTAAACATTGCATGTGACTTGATTATTTTTTTACGATAAAAGTAAAGGTAGCTCAAGATATCTTTAACGCCCCCTCCTTGAGGTTTTTTTGTATCCGCCACTGGTTCAAGTAACTATAGTTACAGCGAAGTCGATGTTTTATGGTATCCTCAACTGATTTCCTGGGTGCAAGGATAACATTTTTACACCAGGGGCTATCGCTATGCTCTATGATACCTTAAAGTAACTGATGGTCTATTTATTCGACTACTAGTGTTTCGCTAACCTGTATGGTTTCCTATAAATTGGTGGTTATCGCCTGTTCGTATGCTGTGTTGTGTGATAGATGTTACTAACAGTGGGCCATCGGAACTGAGTAAGTCTGAATATTCTTACTACACCGTTTCGATGGGTTCTTGTTCATTATCTTTCAAGTGACGAACCTTGTCACGTAGTACAGACACATTGATGGTTTGTTTGATACTGTTATCACAGCCTGACCCGTCGATATCCTCGAGTATCTCTAAACTGGCTATAAGTAATCCTTTCGGGAGTTCCACTTCATCCGACCAGAAATCATCCAAGCTTACCGAAATCATCAGTTAATCACGTAACGCTTCTTCGTATAAAACAGTGTATTTCATCATCCTGCTACCAACAGGTACTTCGTCATGCGTAATCATGTTTAATGTGCACGTACGCAGTTCAGTTCGTGACGCCTTAGCAATCGGTATACCTTGTGACATTGAAACATTTACAGTTGTTGGACCCATTGGAAATAAGATTCCTCCAAGCTCAATCGTGCGCTGTGAAAGATTAATTTTTGCAATTATGCCTATCCAGGAAATTAAATCCAAGAACCGCGGAATACCCTTGTCCCACAATTGGAAACACTTCCATATGCTTACGAAACTCTCTAGTTCTAAACCTAAGAACGAGTTGTCTTGTCCCCAGTGACGACAAGTGATTGCTTCCCTCTCCCTGTAATTTATACCTTGAAGTCCCTAGACTTCTCCTACCCCCGAGGTCTACGCTAATAATAGATACATGTGCACCAGTATCGACAAGAAATTTACATTATTTACTATTTACAAAGCCCGTCAAACAACAAACCGTCACCGCGCGGGATTAGCCGTGCGGTCTGAGGCGCTGTAGTCATGGACTGTTCGGCTGGTCCCGTCGGAGATTCGAGTCCTCCCTCGGGCATGGGTGCGTGTTTGTCCTTAGGATACTTTCGGTTAAGTAGTGTGTAAGCTTAGGGACTGATGACCTTAGCACTTAAGTCCCGTAAGATTTCACACACATTAGAACATTTTCTGAACAAACTGTCTCGGCCTCAGCGTCTGCAGTAGTCTTATTTACTGGGCATGGTTTCCGAAAGACAAAATACCTTAGCTTACGTTTAACGTATCCCATTTATTTTTTCTTTTATGTTGCTTCTTGTTCCCACACTCATTTCCTATGTGACTAAAACGCCCACATCTGTAACGTTGTGGTTAGTTGAACTGCGCCTTCAAATAACATTTCTTTCCACAACGATAACAATTCTTTTCAGAAGCAAAAAGTCGCTTATCAGTGCGTACCCGTGTAGCAGTATTTATCTCCTCCAGTTGGGTGGCAATACGCAGCGCGGCAGCCAGATCCGCTAAATTTCTCATTCGGACTCTTCGTGAAAACTCCGCAAGAATTCCTCAGAAAAAAAAAACCCTCACCGAGTGGTCTGCTTTCTGAATCCTTGAGTATGACACGATCCGCGTCAGGATTTCCTTCAACTCATATGTTTGAGCATTTATTTTACGGATTCTGTTTGAAAATGTCTCTACAGTCTCATTTGCCGTTCTGTGTCAACCCACTCAACTTTTCACTAAAGAAACTTGGCAGTATTTTGCTTAGGTACCTCTGACGCATACCTTCCGTTAACTGCTCAAATGTTCTAGCCTTGCCCAGTGTCTCATGATGCACCACGTATGTCTTGGCTTCACGCGTAAAGCGCAAAATGGACATCCGCAGAGCAATTTCATCTCATCAATTACAGGTTCTGGCTGTACCCAATACATCATTAATGAATACTGTGACATCCTCTGCTGTTTTTCCGGAGAAGGGTGTGATTAGCTGTTCAAGAATCTACTTAAAAGCGGGGCATTGCTACTGAGGACTTACATTGACTCGAACCCGGCTGTGTACCTCGCGCGGCCCGAGAAGATTCTAACTGTGCCTCCAATTCCTCATGACGTAACTTGTGCTGAGCATTTCCCTCTAACAAATGTGGTACTTGATCCGGTGAAACGGCTATTCTATCACTAGTACTAACTAACCTTTTGTCTAGCATATTTGTGCAATTTAATACGATCTTATACGTATACCAAAAACATCTGTGCCAACATATACCGGGCAGGAAACACACAACGAACGCTGTAAGAAACGAGACTCAGTTACTTCATTTGCCTGATCATCAGTCCCTGACAATCAGTACACTCCTATGCTACATGACCATACGGTCTACAAATAGAACAAGTTACCGGTACAAACTTATTGCTTGGTTCACAACGAAAGAGAAATTCCTGACAGGAACAAATTTTCGTGAACAACTACCAATGTTTTAAAATGGGATCAAAGTACAAAAGACGGAGAGGACCATTATCCGAAGAGCATAAACTGGCACTTCTTTGTGAGCTCAGAAGATACTGGCAGGAAGTCAAAGCTGGAACAAGAACAAGACATAGACACTAAAATGAATTTGTTTGTTACCACGCAGTCCATACAGGCTCAACTCGATAGAAAAAAATTGTAACGTGACAAGGTCTCACACACTTGCGACATACCGCTTATTTCCTGGTTCTCTCTCTGCCTCTTGTGTGGCCACCCTTTCCTTGTACCAAGGTGAATCAGTCTTAGTAAAATTTTTAAATTTTCAACCCTTTACTTTTCTTTGGTGTAACATATATTTTTACCTGGGCCGAAGCCTTAGCCACAGGCTGCGAACTGCTTTAGTTTCTTTGAAGTAATCCGAAACATAGGTGCCCGCATAATTTGTGTCGAGGGTTTACCCTTTTGACAGTCCTTACGTTAGCCAACACCATTCTGAACCTCCATTCCACATTCCTAAAATGACACAATGTCTTTGATTTCAAAAAGCATTTTCTTCGTCCAAAGTGAGCGTAGCTAATATGAATGTATCACATCATATGGTCTAGAAGGCAGAACAGTCACAGTGACTATCTTCCTTCTATGGAATAATATCCCTTATCTCAGTAAGTAGTACTGCCTGATATTCGCTTGGCTCTTGTGCTTCCTTCCATCTCTCCTTGAAGCCTAGTAGTACTGAGCCTTTATCTTGCCGTTTATTGATGTGATGAAAGGTCTCTGTTGGATTCCTTTCATGTTAATTTCTTAAATCTGTTGTCATTTACGGCATACATTCCACTTCTAAATTTACTGTGGTGTTTCTGACTATCTGGGAGGAGACTGAGCAGTGAAACGTGTTACTTTTACACATAAACAAGAACGATCTGTCACACTATTACACTTTAAAACACAGTTTATATGTAATTCATGTCACACAGTCTCATACGGAATCTACATCCGCTTTCTTTTATTTACTGTATATGATAAGATACTGTCATCCCCCTTACCTTCTGTGTGAAAGAATGAATGAGCAAATGTATTTCTAGTTGAATGCTTGATGGTAGAAGACAAGCCTGTCTGCTAGAGAACAGTAGGACCAACGTCGGAACAGGTAGCTACGCTTTCTAAAAGCAGAGAGGTTTCTATTCTTAGTATGGTCCTGTCCGTCCCTTGTCATGTTGGTATAGGAAGCTGCCTCTCTGGTCACTTCCGCTTTTATCTGTTAGCACGCTCGGTAGGATCCCAAGTCAGTCTGTCCGCGGCGAGCGTCTGAAGTGGTAAGATCTCCGGCTAAGCGCGTGTCTGCTAAGTCCATAGGACAATGGATTTCTTAAGTTCAGCCTAACTGAAAATTTAATCACCGTTATTTCAGGCTTAGCTCTAAAATGTCTAATTTTATCTTAAATTACAACACAGTGTAATTCGAGTGTGAAGTTCAGAATGTCTTCCGGTAGTTGCTTTGTCATTACTCTGTGAGTAAAGTGGAACCACGTGTTGATCAGTAACTCTAACTAAGATCATCAATCTTAAATGCGAATGTGCGTGTGATTATAATGTCCCGTCTTGACAATATTTTTCAATATAGCAACTTTTCTTTATGTTCAACCCACGTGGGGTGTACTTTGTGAGACCAGTACAATTGTTTGACCCATCTGGTTAATAGTAAGACGATAGTAACCAGTTCACGGTTTTTCTTTTGTAAACTGCATTTCGCTGTAATTTATTTTAATTATCAAAATTATTGTCGAGTTACACTCTGTGTAAACCAAGTTGACCACGTGAAGCATGTGGTGTAAGCATCAAAGTAGCCCTCAGCTATTCTTTTCGGGAAGATTTCACAGAGAGTTAGTATGAATTTAGTATACCAGTGTGTGGTAATTTCATGACGGACAGGATTGTGCTACGAACGTAACTTCTTTGGGTAAAAATTGAATGGGTTGGTTGTGGTTAATTTCCTCTTGGATATGTTACAACGTTCTTCGTGTGTTATTTTATGAATGCAGTGTTGTATGTAGTCTCCCAATCTTGGCTCCCTATTTGATGTGTCCGGTACGATTACAAACTCACATTTACACAGTCCCAAATAAGGCACTAGTTTAGTTATGAATCAAGTTTGATATGCTGAAATTTTAACGGAACAATGATCAATGTTAAAATAAATGTCCAAATATAAACTGATTTATTTATTTTTATTTAAATTGTCTTTTTATACATATATCACCGGTTATCGTAAGATGAGTACTAAAAGATTATAATTTGTGTTAGTCTGGTTGGGAATTTGGTAAGCTAGACTGGGTACCTGGTGAAACAGTTGCGCAGTAATGCAAGGTTAACTTCCTCAGATAGCTCACAGCTTTTAACCCACTTTCATGGTCTTGAACATCAGCACCGCTTTCAGAACAAATTAATGCAACAACATTACAGTGACTATGAGGTTTTTCCCGTCTACCTTTTCAAAATAAAACAAACTGATGTGATTTTCTTCAGCATTCTCACTAATATCTTCCGTCAGCCCTGTTGGAGACCGTGATAATAGTCTGCCACAACAGTAGTCGAACCAGGTACGTATGTCATTGAAAATTCGATCTCCTGAAGATATAAGATCCATCTGGTATGACGATTATGGTGTTTTGTCGTAAGCAGAAACAATAATGTTTATGGTCAGTATAGACCCTTTTTTTACTTTTGCTTCAACAGAAAATGACCAAATTTCTGGAAGGCCCATACTATTGCCAATAGCTCTAGTTCCATCACAGAATAGTTATGCTCACTCTTAGATAGCACCCTACTGCCGAATGCTATTGTTTCCCTAACCATTCTGCCATATTCTGCCATATTCTTGAAAGACCTCCACACCAAGCCCCACTCTTGCCGTCGTTACGCAGAAATCTTGCAACAGGTCTGGATGGGCCAGAACCAGTGCATCAAGCAGTGCTGACTTTAAGGCTTCGAATTCATCCTCTGTCATCTCGCCCCATACCCAAGGCATGTTCTTTCCTGTCAACGCCTACAGTTGTGTGGACACTAACGTTTCAATATTCACAATTTTTTATAAAAATTGAGGACATCATGAAAGCTTATCACTCTTCTTCTGTTCTTTGGGAAAGGGTATTTAGCAAGTGCTTCATTCTTCCCGTTTTATTCCTTGCGCTGAGATGATGTGTCCCAAAAACTTTAAGTACAGCGATCCAAAAGATGACTTGCCTAGAATGACATTAACGGCATGACTTTTCAGGGTGGTAAGGAGTGTCATCAGTATCTCATTCTGCTCTCCCAATGTGTCATCCATGTAGCTGGTGATATGTTGTTGTAAGATATTTTCCAATATGCTATCCAAACAGCAGATAAACGCAAATGATGATATATTTAGCCCAAACAGTAGATGTCTGAACTGGTAACATCTGTCAAGAACAACAAATGCCATATATCTGCAACAACGTGAGTGCAGCTCAGTCTATCAGATACTTCTCGTAAATCTATCGTAAACAATGACATCCCATGAAACTTCAGTAATAAGGCCTCCAGCTTTACTGGCCTGTGTTTCTGGCGCAATTACAGTGCTGAACTGCCGAGAGTCCAGTACAAAGCAGACTGATTGATCCTTTCTTACCACCAAACACAAGGGGCTGTTGTAAGGTGTTGTTGCGTGACTGATTGTCCCTTCATGCAGCATCTTGTTCAGCTCTTCACAAACCATATTTCTATGTTCAAGTTTAACTGCATATGATGTTGTGCAGAATGACTGATGGTCACTCACTTCGAATTTGTACTGGAGATTTCTTATTGTACCTGTCATGGGTATTACCCTGTAAAACTGTAAAATACCATACAATTCTTGCGTCACGCCTTGCCTTCACTATTTCCTTTGTATTCAGATCACTCATGCATGTCATCTGTGCCTCCTCCAGTCAGAATCACCACAACTGGTTCCGATAAAATACTTCATTTGATTCTACCTTCGTCTCTGATTACATTAGTAGTCTTAGACAACTCGCTGGGACCTGTGTCCTAATAACTTGTTCATCATAATGTATTATCATCTCTTTCTCTCTTTGAAGCGTAATTACGCGACGTTACATGTCAAATGTAGCCTCATTTTCTCTCTTGAATTCTACGCCGAATACCAATTCTATGGCAAGCGTATGCACAACGATGAAGTTACACTCGAATTCACGTCCCGTTACACTCGAATTCACGTCCCTGACATGTAAATTATATTCTAGCTTGTCTACTTAGATCCATGTATTTGACTACAATAGCCTCCTTTATTGTTTTCTTTTTTAAAGATAGCACAGGCCACCGAAATTCCATCTCACATCTTTCAAAGGCGACGTCGGAAATTCAAGAGATTCACTGCCACTATCAATAATTCCCTTCTTTTCTAGCTTCTCCACTCTTATCTTTGCCACTGGCTGTAGCTCCTGAACGCACAACACTTCCTTTTCTTCTAACATGATCTCCGACATGTCTTCGAACTTGTGTAAGTTTTCACTGTTTATCACTTCCTTTTTGCCGGCCAGAGTGGTCGAGCGGTTGTAGGCGCTACAGTCTGGAACCGAGCGACCGCTACGGTCGCAGGTTTGAGTCCTGCCTCGGGCATGGATGTGTGTGATGTCCTTAGGTTAGTTAGGTTTAATTAGTTCTAAGTTCTAGGCGACTGATGACCTCAGAGGTTAAGTCGCATAGTGCTCAGAGCCATTTGAACCATTTGAACTTCCTTTTGCACCCAATGCTCACTTGATATTTCTATTAGTTCACTTCTTTGATCACAGTTTACTTCTTTCCCATCTCTTCTGCTCTGACATAGGTTTTCCACTACCTTTTGTCCAGCCTTTTTCATAGTTCCCCTTATCATACTCAAAATTCTTTCCAAAGTCCTAAATATGAATCTTCATCTACATCTTGTCCATCATGCAGAGTCGACTACCAGTCTTTGTCGTCCCGTTCTCCCTCATTTTCTTCCTTCTCTAAAGCATGGCTTAGCGCACAAACGCTTATTCTCTGGCCCCCATCATTATTAACAACTAGTTCCTCTTCATTGCTGTGACATCCCCTTCATACTATACATCTCTCCCATCAATTTCGTCTTTCCTTTCCTGCTACTCTTCTGACATATTTACAGAAAATACATCATTCTGGTCTGCTGCAAGTTGTTCTGCGGGTGTTCTAATGACCTATCCCGCTTCCGACATTTGTCAGAAATTAGAAGCAGCTAAATAACAGTTACAAGTAACGAAGGTTGGCGGACATTCAAGCCAAGGAACCGTTTCCGCAATCCTACGACACTGTTGGCCAAAATTTGAGTTCTTAAAATTATGCTTGACAGAAAGACGTCTTCCTCCTACTCATTAACACCCCAACGTTTACTGTCTGCATTGAAGATCAAACCGATTGTAGATATTACTATATTTATAACAGCGTCGTCCTGTTGTGCACCAGCGCTGTTGTCAGTGGCCACTTTGACAGCGATGCCTGAGGATTTCGAAAAGCTACCTAACGCAAACTTTACATCACGCTCCAGTTGGAGCTACAAAGTGAAGTGACTACTTCTCACAACGAATTCTGCAAGCAGAATTCGAAGTAATTCTCTCACTAGCAGCAGATAAAGTGTCACCTTAGTTCCTCCTGTCCTCCCGCGTATCATTCACCCCATCTTCGAGAGTCAATCCTAGCCTCTCATGAGCAGTCGCCCAATGACAATTGTCAGTTCACTTGGACCGCCCTTTTACTTCTCTATAATCTTTCAAATCTACTATGTAAGACCAGGCTGCGCAATGAAATTTCCTCATTTTCGCCAACAGAGGCCCACAGCTAAAGAATGGAACGAGTTTTGCCTCTGTTCTGTCAGTCTCTGAAAGGAGCGTGCTAGCGTGTTATTTCCCACGTTCCGCCTAATATCCCTATCTGCTTTATATATATATGAGGTGCTAGCTACAGGTATTGTTGGGATGAGATCTTGCAGTCTCACACTTATAGAATCCTTACAATTCGCCTGCCGTGTTCTTCCAACAACTTAGAACAATAATACCCATAGCTTTCACAGAACATGGTGGCCACCAGTATATTGCCCTCCTATCGCCAGACTGACTTCGTCTTCTTTGCATTCTCCGCGCAAGTCTCATTGTTGCGCAGTTCCAGGACCTTTACTGTACTTAACAACACCCTCACCAAAAAGGAAAACGCCTTAGAAATGTGGGGCCAGCAGTCATCTCGTGCATATTTTCAGTGTCTCCTCTGCAGCAGTCTGGATGGCTGCTGCGCTACCAGCCTCCATCCTATCCACTACAAATAACAGCCTTCTGTGAATGCTGTCCTACTTACTGTAGGCGTCGCATTTTACAATCTGAGTTAAGTTAATGGTGCCCTTCAGCTCACTTTGATCTCTTGCCTGTCTGTGAAATCCCCAGACTAGTCAAACGTAATTCTGGAGAAATTAAAGGCCTACAGATACTTCATGGGTTGGCAATCACTGTTGGATGATCTGCTGTTTATAGATAACGTGAAAGTCGACGAAACTATCAGTTTCTATATCTTTCAACATTACTTGCTTACCAAATGGTTCAAATGGCTCTGCGCACCATGGGACTAAACATCTGTGGTCATCAGTCCTCTAGAGCTTAGAAGTACTTAAACCTAACTAACGCAAGGACATCACACACATACATGTCCGAGGCAGGATTCGAACCTGCGACCGTAGCGGTCACGCGGTTCCAGACTGAAGCGCCTAGAACCGCTCGGCCACACCGGCCAGCACTTGCTTACCAGTTGCAGGAAATTATTCATTGCCTTTCCTGGATTCTTAGCCAGGGCGCAACGACGCCTTTGTCTTAAGATAAATGACGGCAAGATTGCCAATATGATTGAGATTCTGCACAGAACTAATAGTGTGGATGAGCCCGTAGATATAGAAGTGTTTCAACAGTGCAAAGAATTTTTCAGAAAACTGCGTGTAACGCCGGAAATGCATATCCTCCTATTTTCATCTATTGTACTATTATTTTTTTCCTTGTTTTGTTACCTCAAGATATGACATTTCTGTCTCTTTATATATTGTAATTGTTTTACTGTTTGTATATATATATTTATGCACTTATGTCGATGTATAATTGGTTTGTTTCGTAAATATTATTTGTATTTTTACGCTGGGTCTTGCCTAGGGAAAACTGCTATCGAACGATTACATCGATGGGTCGTGTGAAGAATCAAAGTGTGTAGGATCTTTGGTAGTGTTGACTCTGCCGCGTGGGGCGCGGGCAGGGGGAGTCTGGCGGGAGTAGCGAGTGGAGCAGGTGTTGTGTGACGCTCCCGCGAGTTGCCGCGCTTTCGGGGTTTGGCAGCATGTAATTGCGCTCGACTCGCGATGATAGTTTCTGACATGGTGTCGCGGACGGGAAGCATTAGCTGGCGCACATCAAGAGCCCGTTTCGCCTGGTGACCGTGTCGAGAAGAAGGCGCGCCAACATCCAGCTTCTGCAACAGCGACGGCCGACAATGAGTGACTGTCGCCACCTCCTCGATCGACGGCTTCAAACCTTCAATCAACCAACAAGGAAGACTAAAAGCACGTAAAGTTTCAGAACTGTATGGCAGACCTCAGCTTTTCAAATTGTTCCATTTGCCTCGCAAAATTACAGCAACTTAGCATGAACCTTGTTGCTCATTGTCCCAATTGCATTGCCAAGCAGGGTCCCTTCCTTTTCCGAAATGAACCCGAGTGTCGTTGAAATTCAAACGCCAGCATAATTCCATTTCACTGCTTTAATTTCAAAGTTCCATTTAAGCATTAGCTGGCTACAATAGTTAGATTACACAAGCACAAATTAAGAGTGCGAGTTTTGTTACCGTATTTTAGCTTACCTGTGACTGCAGCTCAGCTTGGTACGTACTAAATTTTACTATTGTTAATAGTTCAGAATCATTTAATTCAAGTTCAAAGTTAAATCTCTTGTTTCTAAATTGCGTAGAGTCAAGTTGCTTTTGAATGATTGTTGAGGTAGTCCAAGACTAACCGTATTTTACTGGATTTCGATATGCTTCAGAAAGAAAGCTCACTATTAACTTCAGTCACTAAATTAACTTTCGATTTTCCGGTTTTATTAATTCTTTTGCTAAATTAAGTCAGAGTGTAGCGAAATTTATTACTTCTGACAAACTTTCAGTTTTCACACTACACGTGTCAACCTTCAGTTGCCACGCTTCTAGTGTTAATTATATGTGTAATAACCTTTCTTTTTCAGTTACTATAGTAATTGTCCTTAGGACTGGCGACCGTGATTTCCCCCAAATCTCAAATATCTAATTACCGCTAGTTAATTGTTAACGTAACGGCCGCACATTTACTTTCATTATTAACTTTGCCCCTTTTCAAAATTAATTTCCACCAGTTTCATTTGCATTTTTCCTTTCATTTAGATGTAACCCTTTCCTCCCTCTTTACCGACAGATTAACTTCGGTGACGATTGCTTTTCCCAAATTTCCATTAGGTACACGCGGTTTAATTTTTCACTGTCATTAAGGTCGATAAGTGAGGGGGAGGTTACACGTGGCGACCTGATGACAGGACAATCTTCGGATTTGAGGTTGTTCTGGACACGAATTTTGTATGTTGCAAATCTGGTAACGAAGTACTGGTTACGTACAGGCCGTTACGTCAGCGAGAATAAGTAGTGGGAGTAATCCTAATTAGATTTGAGATTTGGCATTTATATTGAAAAATATTAAAATGAGTGATGGCAACAATTGCCAAAATTTGGTAGACTTGGATACGGAACCATCGCTCGAACAGTGGGAAACGCGCACCACGGTACCCATTGTTCAGGGGCAGGCGGCTAGCATGAAAGACGCGACCGCCGAAACGCAACAAAGAGCAGAAATGGAATTCCAAACTTTAGAAATTGTTTCGGAATCGGAAGTGAAAATCGAATCTGAATCCCTTGATGAAGAATACGGGGGGACAATTAAAGAGGAAGCCGCTGCGGAAGTAAAACCGGTAGTTTCCGGGAATTTAACTGATTTATTGAATGTTTTGATTAACGAAATCAAGAGTCAATCGGCCAAGCAAGAAGATCAGGCTGCCAAACAAGAAGCTCAGGCTGCCAAGCATGAAGCTCAGTCTGAAAAATTTGAACGGATGCTAGACAATCAGAACAAAGCTATTAACGTTGTTATCAACAATGTTAGAGTTGTTAACACAAAAGTTGATAAAATCAAAGAACATATAGTTGTAATTAATACCGAAATCGGTAATCTTAAACAGGAAATGATAGGCGTTCAGGCGGAAATTGCGAGCATAAATACTCGTTTTGATTCCGAAATTAGCAGAATCGAGAAAAGTGTAGGAGGCGCAGTTGCTCCGATCATCGAGAATAAGGTGACGGAACAAATTCAATTAGTGAGAAAAGAGGATCATCAGAAGGTGGAAACTTTAAAGGCTTTAGTATCCGAAGTAGATACCAAAGTGACGAAGCAGGCTAATACCTGCGAAGAGAAAAAGAGGGAAGTGGAAACGCTTTCGACAACCACTTGCCAAGTGATTACGAGGGTGTCGGAATTAGAAAGGAAACTTGACGAAAAACAGAGCTATGTGCCAATCTGTGCACATAGTTCGGAGTTGTTGACGAAAGAGGAGCGGTTCGACCCCTTGAAAAAAGGCGGTATACACCCGACGGATTTCATTAAAAATTGTGAAAGAGTTTTACCCAGATCATGGACTAATGAGAGAAAAATTAATGCGGTTATTGATGTGTTGGCTGGTGATGCCAAGCGTTGGGGCTTAAACCTCAACATTACGAACCTGACTTTTGACGAGTTTAAAAATTTGTTTCTGGCTGAATACTGGTCAGAGCAAAAACAGCAAAGTGTTTGGCGCGAATTTGTCGTATCGAGGCCTTTCGATGCGAATTCGCGCGGTTCGATGAAGGAGTTTTGTGAGGGCTGGATCCGCAAGTTGGAATATTTGCGTGACCGCCGCTCGGAATCCGAAATAGTCTGGGAACTCTACAAGACGCTTCCAGATGATACAAAACGATACGTAGGAAGCAATTACAGGACAATCAATGATTTCCTGGAAAGAGTGGAGGACGAGGACAATTGGCGCAATAATCGCGACAGTGGCAGAGGCCGTGGTAACAACAACGGGTACCACAGCAACCACAACAACGATAACCACGGGAATAATGCATACCGCAACCATGGCAGCAATAACAATAATGGTTCGGACCGTAATAACAATCGGTACAATGCAAATAATAACAGGAATGACGGAAACCAGTATCATACGAACGTGATACGGGCTTCACAGAATAGTAATAACGTCAGAGGTTGTGATCAGCCGCCTCAGCAGTATCCGGGGAGCGTATCTGCTGGGACGAGACAGGGAAACCATTAGCCGCGCCGGTGAGGGGCCGACCGGTCGTGGAGAAATTTTGGCGGCCCAATAACAGGAGAAAACCCAGGTGTCGTCGTTATGAAAATTCCGTATGGAATAATCAACGGCGGGAGAGTGTGCCAGTGTTAGGAGAAAGGAGTGCGCCCACAAGTTGTAGATCAGCTGTAGACACGGCAGTAGGAAGTACATTCACTGTCAGTGAGAACAATTTAAGTAGTGTTCCGGAAATCGATTATAAAGTGGCAGCTGTAATACAAACAGCGGAACTGGAGATTGAGTTTAAGAATGATTCGCAAGTGTTGAAAGAAGATCAGATGTCGGATAAAACGTCCGTCATCGAGCGAGGAGATGCAGAGAGGGATGAGGTCTGGTTAAGGCAGTTCGGTCGCTTATACGACGAACTAAGAGATTATAGGGGCCTGTACGGGAGAAGTGTTTATGGGGAGCGCGGGCAGGATTTGCCGCGTCTCGTCCCGCAGGAAGATAGTGATTGTGAAGTGATAGAAAGTTCTGGCCCTAACCGGCAGACTTTACTAGAAATAGTTGATGTTAATGGGGAGCACGAGCAAGATGCGTCGTGTTTCGTCCCGCAGGAGTTGAATGTTGAAGTAGTAACGGAAAGTTCTGGCCCTAACCGGCAGACTTTACCGAAAGTTGTAATGGTAGAAGTAGCCGACCCATCCGACGCGAACATCCAGTTTAAACATTGCGAGAGTATTAAGGAGAAAGATTACGAAAATTTTAGTGATAGCCGAACACGATTGGTAGAAAAGCACGTAGATTACAGCGTGTATGAGGTTAGAGCTGACATTATACGGTCAGAAGATAACAGTGTGGGTTGCGCAGATCTAGAGGAAGTAATTGCAGATACTACTGGGCACAAGTCTCCAGGTAGATTGGCAGATGAGATCAATCTGATTAAAGAGGAATCAACGAAGGTGACAATTAGTGAAGTGATAGCAAGGCAGCACTCACTAGTTGACGAGTTACAGGAAAAGGTTTCGGTATTGGAGGCGAAGCTACAGACTAAGCCTCAGGACAGACGTGTTGAAATTAAAACTGTAAGTGAACAGAGGCTGAAAAAGCCGCCAGATAAACCGGATTTAGGATCAAAGCCGGATGGTTTTTTTCTGGAATGACCTGGATATAGACGAGGATTTACTGTGGGAAAATAAAGAAACAATCGAGGACAAGTGTAGACAGATAGTAGTGTCTGTTAATATGCACGACCTACAACTAAACGTGTTGATTGACACCGGTGCAGAATTGAGTGCTGTATCTGCCAAAATATTTGAGTTACTGAAAGACAGACCTGGCATCGTAGTTATGCCAGTAACAGGAGTGAAAATTATCGGTGCTACTGGGAAGGCCAGTAAACCGGTCACAAAACAGATTTTGTCAACTTCGAGATATGTGGGGCACGATTTGAACAAGAGTTTGTCGTCGTGCCAGACTTAACTACGGAAGTAATTATCGGGTTAGATTGGCTATTAAAGTACCGTGCAGTGATTAATGGCGAAAGCAAAACTTTGACATGTACGTCACAAGATAAAACAATGGTAGTTAGTTTTGACGAGGCAGGAGACGGTGTGCATAGGCGATACCAGCCTATACACATTGTTAACTGGCCGGATGACATTGACGTAGGAATGAGTTTGAACTGCCGTAACATGAGGAATTTCGGCATTGACAAAAGTGTAGAAAGTGAATTGGAAGAGATAATCAAATTCCCTCCACGGATTGACATTAGTATTGGTGTGAAAAAGGATCGTTGGTGAGAAGTAATGAAGCTAAAAGCCGATGCTCGCATACGTCGTCATGACGCTAAAGCGCGTTTTGCTAAGTTTGCGATCGGAGACTTAGTACTTGTAAAAGCTCATGAGAAATCGAGCGAGATAGACAATGAAATCTCTAAATTTAAGTTTGTTTATAATGGATCACATAAAGTCATTGGTATACCTCACACAAATGCTTATTGCTTAGAGTATCCAAGCTCTGGAAAGCTATTAGGTATACGAAACATTGTAGGCTTGAAATTGTACCAACCTACGATCGATTAATACCACAGAATGGGTAATTTGTACAGTATGTAAAATAGAGTGTAAGATTTAACGATTTGCTAGATTGCCATGCTTTTGACTGACCAAGGTCATTAAAGAAGTTGTAATTAATAAGTACTTAATTTTGATTAATCAATTTAATTTTAATCAATTTAATCATGATCCAATCAACTGAAAAATCCAAGCTGCTAGTTTAAGTTTTCAGCTGAGTCACAGTAGATTAAGGAATGTAAATATGATTTTGTAACTAGCTGTAAGATTCCATGAATATGTGCTTTACTAGTCATTGCCGATGTACTTAGACGCTGTTTTAAGTTTCAGGCTTGTACATGTGTGATGATGGACAGTGTTGAGTTATCCACTGTGATAGTATTAAGGGACTCCTTGAGATTACTCGGGAGTGAGTTTTTCCTAAAGAATTCAGTGAAACGGACGTTCTGGAAATGCCGTTACACAGGCGAGTGTGATCAAGCGTGCCGCACAGGCGGGCGCAACAATACTTGCGAGGCGAAGCCGCTGTCGGCTCTTGTGCCGCTGTCGGCTCTTGTGCCGCTGTCGGCATTCTTTGTACTTGCGGGTACTGAAGGCGGAGTTGTTTTTCTTCCTGGACAGCTGAAAGAATTCTGCTGTTAATATTTATGTTTTTGTCGATCTACTGTACATTATTTTCTTGTTTAGCGTTAAATAGATTCTCGTGACGATAATATTAATTATGAAAAGGTTATATAAAATGTGTATTCTATGTAATTAATAATTAATTTGCGTATTTTGATCTACCTGTTTTTATGACCATGTACTCTGATTAATTTTGTAAATAGTATTCCATTTCATGATAGTGTTACGAATTTTAATGATTTTGGAATAGCTAAACCATTTTCTATGTTTTCTATGAATTTTGATATGTTGTCAACCTGTTTTATTTTGTGCAAGATGACAGAGTGGAATACGATTAGGGGTGTCTCCACTCAATTATTATTGTCTAAAAATTGGTTTATGGTTAATTAGACGAATGTTAAATTTTTTTGATGTTTTGAGCATATGCATTTCCGCTGTTTCTTTTTTGGGACATTTTCTGAGTCTGTTTACGTTACACGAACATCCTCAGACAATATGGGGCACATGTAACGCCGGAAATGCATATCCTCCTATTTTCATCTATTGTACTATGATTTTTATCCTTGTTTTGTTACCTCAAGATATGACATTTCTGTCTCTTTATATATTGTAATTGTTTTACTGTTTGTATATATATATTTATGCACTTATGTCGATGTATAATTGGTTTGTTTCGTAAATATTATTTGTATTTTTACGCTGGGTCTTGCCTAGGGAAAACTGCTATCGAACGATTACATCGATGGGTCGTGTGAAGAATCAAAGTGTGTAGGATCTTTGGTAGTGTTGACTCTGCCGCGTGGGGCGCGGGCAGGGGGAGTCTGGCGGGAGTAGCGAGTGGAGCAGGTGTTGTGTGACGCTCCCGCGAGTTGCCGCGCTTTCGGGGTTTGGCAGCATGTAATTGCGCTCGACTCGCGATGATAGTTTCTGACATGGTGTCGCGGACGGGAAGCATTAGCTGGCGCACATCAAGAGCCCGTTTCGCCTGGTGACCGTGTCGAGAAGAAGGCGCGCCAACATCCAGCTTCTGCAACAGCGACGGCCGACAATGGGTGACTGTCGCCACCTCCTCGATCGACGGCTTCAAACCTTCAATCAACCAACAAGGAAGACTAAAAGCACGTAAAGTTTCAGAACTGTATGGCAGACCTCAGCTTTTCAAATTGTTCCATTTGCCTCGCAAAATTACAGCAACTTAGCATGAACCTTGTTGCTCATTGTCCCAATTGCATTGCCAAGCAGGGTCCCTTCCTTTTCCGAAATGAACCCGAGTGTCGTTGAAATTCAAACGCCAGCATAATTCCATTTCACTGCTTTAATTTCAAAGTTCCATTTAAGCATTAGCTGGCTACAATAGTTAGATTACACAAGCACAAATTAAGAGTGCGAGTTTTGTTACCGTATTTTAGCTTACCTGTGACTGCAGCTCAGCTTGGTACGTACTAAATTTTACTATTGTTAATAGTTCAGAATCATTTAATTCAAGTTCAAAGTTAAATCTCTTGTTTCTAAATTGCGTAGAGTCAAGTTGCTTTTGAATGATTGTTGAGGTAGTCCAAGACTAACCGTATTTTACTGGATTTCGATGTGCTTCAGAAAGAAAGCTCACTATTAACTTCAGTCACTAAATTAACTTTCGATTTTCCGGTTTTATTAATTCTTTTGCTAAATTAAGTCAGAGTGTAGCGAAATTTATTACTTCTGACAAACTTTCAGTTTTCACACTACACGTGTCAACCTTCAGTTGCCACGCTTCTAGTGTTAATTATATGTGTAATAACCTTTCTTTTTCAGTTACTATAGTAATTGTCCTTAGGACTGGCGACCGTGATTTCCCCCAAATCTCAAATATCTAATTACCGCTAGTTAATTGTTAACGTAACGGCCGCACATTTACTTTCATTATTAACTTTGCCCCTTTTCAAAATTAATTTCCACCAGTTTCATTTGCATTTTTCCTTTCATTTAGATGTAACCCTTTCTTCCCTCTTTACCGACAGATTAACTTCGGTGACGATTGCTTTTCCCAAATTTCCATTAGGTACACGCGGTTTAATTTTTCACTGTCATTAAGGTCGATAAGTGAGGGGGAGGTTACATGCGGACAGTATAATTCCTGACAGACTCCTTGTAAATAAATGTAAATGTCCTGCGAACAGAGCTTCCCATCAGGTAGACCGTTCGCCAGGTGCAAGTCTATCGATTTGACGCCACTTCGCGCGACTTGCGCGTCGATGCGGATGAAATGGTTATGATTAGGACAACACAACACCCAGTCCCTGAGCGGACAAAATCTCCGACCCAGCCGGGAATCGAACCCGGGCCCTTAGGATTAACATTCTGTCGCGCTGATCACTTTTTTTTCTAATCTCATTTTCCTCGTTTTGGTTCGCTGTATCTGCGCGGGGCGGGCGTCGCGAGACACCCGTTTCGTTTCGTCGTTGATCCATCAACTCAGTTTTTTTTTATTATAGAGTGCAGCTAATCCTCTGACCCAACACGCTGATTTACCGTGGCGGTGTCCACTCAGCTACCGGGGGCGGACAGACCTTGAAATCCCAACAGCACCTACATGAACGTACTTCACGAATTTTGTCAAGAATGCCAACTACGTAGCATAGTAAGCAAAACAACTGCCACACCATTTGTTTCTACATCCTCAAAATGGCTCTGAGCACTATGGGACTTAACATCTGTGGTCATCAGTCCCCTAGAACTTAGAACTACTTAAACCTACCTAACCTAAGGACATCACACACATCCATGCCCGAGGCAGGATTCGAACCTGCGACCGTAATAGTCGCGCGGTTCCGGACTGAGCGCCTAGAACCGCTAGACCACCGAGGCCGGCCGTTTCTACATCCTAGTTGTGTCTACATAAAACCAGTAATTCGTATGGAGTGTCTGAATTCATTATTTTTTAGGTTTCCGCACCTCAATCTCTAAAAACGGAACTTCTGTGGAATCACTTTGTTGTGAGACTTTCTGTCTATCAGACCGTTGAAATGTTTTTTTCTCAGGAATGGCCTGACATATCAATTTGAAATTTATGTCATATACTAAGAATCACGGTTCCTCGGCGGTATACAAAATTAAAGATTCTAAGTCATTGCAGTCAAAGATACTGCCTTTTATGTCATATATTCCGATACTCGCTGGCTCACTCATAAAAATCTTTGTTGTTTTGCTCGTTGACCTAGAGTCAAGCAATTTGGCACGCAGCAGGGTTTCACAGTACCAGTAAATGAAAAAATCCGAAAACTGTTAAATTGTAATTATGTCACAAGAGAAGATATCCGATGTCGAAATTAAAACAATCAGTATTCTCCACTCCTGCTTTCTGTTTAAAGTGAAACGCCATATCTACTTGCAGCAACCGCTCCTGGATAGCTGATGATGGATTAATTCCGAAACGCATCACATGAGCAATAAAGTTATTCCTTGCCTGATGTCTGACTTTTACAATTGCGACCCAGTCAGCCTGAATGTTCGGCGGCTTCCTGCATGACTTAGTGTCACATTTATATCACTGAAATTAAAACATTCTCCAAAATCTTGGAATCCATTGGGCCGATGTCTTTCCAGTATCAACGTCGATAACAGGCAAAAATGGTCGAGATTGTCGATTACCGGAATGGACGAACTGTCTGTATACTGTACGTAGTTAACTTTCTACCGAACCCTCGGTGCTCGAGTACTTCTTGCACCTTGATAATTTTTTCTTTTATCAGGTGTGCCTTGTGTATGGTAAAAGCTGGTTTTTGTCATCCAATAGACGCTTCGAATTTTTGTGACTATCACAGGAAATAAATAAGGAACTGCTTCATTGTCGGTAAAATACACTTCATTCAAAAATTATCTCAAGAATTGTGCTACATGAATTGAAAATTTTCGTGTCAAGAAATTAAAGTCCCGATTAATGGTAGCAGTCTGTTATTGAAATAGCCGGCCGGTGTGGTCGTGCGGTTCTAGGCGCTACAGTCTGGAGCCGAGTGACCGCTACGGTCGCAGGTTCGAATCCTGCCTCGGGCATGGATGTGTGTGTTGTCCTTACGTTAGTTAGGTTTAATTAGTTCTAATTTTGAGGCGACTGATGAGCTCAGAAGTTAAGTCGCATAGTACTCAGAGCCATTTGAGCCATTTGTTATTGAAATAACATATGGTGGCTTCATTCTGTTTCCATTGCTACTACCTAATTTAACAGTTAGAATTAACCAGTTTAGCTGTCAATATGAACGGTAACTTACTCAAATAATTAACATTTTGCGACATTTCTGGTATTCTTTAAGCGCTTAAAATTCACGTGTGTGCAATTTGTAGTTCGCGCTACGTTCTCTTATCACGGCTGCGTCTGTTTGTTCGTTCCATCGTGCGTTAGTCAGGAAGGAATGTACAAACTTCTATTATAAGCGATTCTTCGTACGGCGAAACTAACTTTAATACTTTTTTTAAAAAAATATTTGCAATGCCCCATGGCAGCTGAATTTTTAATAGTGGATTCCTTTCGGTTTATTCTTCCTGCGTGAAAACTTTCAAGATAGGTTTCGACATGTCGGATTGAACCATTTCCTTGTGAGATAAAATCTCATTTTTCGCACGACATAGTTACAGGTTCAGCTACAAATTTTGTATGTGAAACTACAGGATACGCTAGCTTCTGATGTATCACATGAGGCTCAGGAAATGTATTCCAGTGGGCTGAGTTTCTAGGATTTTGTGGGAAGAACTACAGTTACGTCATGCATTTTTTCAATCGAAACAGAAACATCGGTCATTCATACTTCATAACGATAAACAGCCGAATTCACGGAAAAAGAAGTTACACCCTGGCCTGTTTTCGCCAAAGACACCTGAATGCTTTTTAAAGTTACATCACCTACTGTCGGATAATTGTCTCCATAGATACTAATCGAAATTGTAATTACAATGAATACTAAACATTTCATTCAGAATGGTGACGACATGTCACCATCGACTGCAAGGTAGATTCGAGAGGTAGATGAACAGATGAAAGTACAATGGATGGTGGGAGAGAACTGCGTTCTAAGACGATACCGTCATATCGTGTGGCGTAGTAGGGGCTTCAGGATAAGACTGAGTCTTCCAGTGCTCCCCACTGAAAGAAATTAAGAGGAGTCAAATCAGGGAACTTGGCCGGACGTAGTACAGCATTCTGCAGCCTGTTCAACCTCCAGAAAACTTTATATTCAGTACTTGCATTGCAACTAGCGAAGAGTGAGATGGGCAGCTGTCATGTTAGAATTACATACACTGTCGCTTGTCTAGTAGTATCTCTTCTAGAAGAACAGGCAGAATGTTCGTAAGAAAGTGTGCGTCTCTATTTAACATCGCTGGAATGAGACAAGGTCCCACTGTGTAATTTGCTATGATGCCGCACCAAACGTTTACGCTCCATGGTCGTTGATTTTGCACCTGAGGAAGCCAACATCGGTACTCCGCTGTACAGTAGCTGATGTTACGTAAATTTACATTACCATGACTAGTAAATGTTGCTTCGTCAGTAATTACCACACTCTGGGAAAACGTACAGTCGTCTCTTAGGAGCTCCAGAGCAAACTGACGAAATTCTGTATGCGTCCTCTGACTGCCTGATGGAGTGACAGATGACAAGGGCGACATTTATGTAGATGGAAGATGCGAATGACAATCGTCTTGCTGGTCTCGCATTTCCCGGCATAACATCTCTTGCTACCATGCGGAATGATGAAAGTTTCTACCACAACAGCTTCTTCGTGTTCTCTGTCAGTTGCAGTCTTCCTCTTCGTCCTCTGTCTGACATTGAAGTGTCCTTTTTTGCACTGTCGAGGTAATAATTCTTGTAAATGCCTGGCACGACGGACAGCGACGATCAGGATAGGCCTCCCTATACCGCCGCACCGTTGCGACAGCATTTCGTTGACATTCGCTACATAAATGTACCATATTTAACTTCTCCTCATAGATGTACATCTCTCGAAGCAAGAAATATTGAAGCAGAAATGACATGCCGCTAGACGACACGGTTCATTTTTATATATATTTTTATTAACTGGCTTTCGGGAAGTGCCCATACAGCCAACTCAACAGTGAAATAAAGTTTATGATGTTACGAACGTAAGGAGAGCACAATACACAGTCCGTAAGCGGAGAAAAATCTCCGATCCGGCTGGTAATCGAACCGGGACGCCTTCGGTTAACGATCCACTGTGCTGAGCGCGCAACTACTGGGCGGACTAATTGTCATCGTTCCTGCCGGTTCGCAGTGCACACAAATAAACAGTGGCAAGGCTTGAAGGACGATGTAGCCTGGCGTGTGTGTGTTTACAATGCAGTAGCCGATTCCTGGCAGACTCGCCTTTCAATTTTAGAATAATTTTCGGATACTCTTGCACAGAGCTTAAACCTCAAAATTAACAAGCATTATATCACCGTACCCGCCCTTTCAGCACTTTCGGAAGCCGTTAAAAAAAGTATATCGTTCTAATTATAAGATCACACAGCGTGACATTTATTGAACTATATGAAATAAAATTAAAGAGCGTGCACACACTTTATTCAACATGTAAACGTAGCTACAGATATTTGAATTTAGGTTACGTCACTTTCGATATGCCTGCAATCATTGGCGATGATGTTGCGCTGAAGGATAGCGAAATTCTGCGTGACCCCCTGAGGTGTCGGAACATCGAAGCAGTCGACGACCTCCTGAATGGCTGTTTTCAGCTCAGCAACGGTTTTGAGGTTATTGCTGTACATCTTGTCTTTAATACAGTCCCACAAAAAGAGATCACATGTGTACAGATCCAGGGAATATGGCGACCAATACAGGCCCATGCCACTGGCCTTTGGATACCCCAGAGGCAGAATACGGTCCCCAAAGTGCTGCTCCAGGATATCGAACACTCTCCTGCTTCGATGAGGTCGAGCTCCATCTTGCATGAACCACGTCTTGTCGAAATCAGGTCACTTTGGATAACTGGGATCAAATCATCTTCCAAAATCTTCACATAACGTTCAGTAGTGACCGCGCCATCAGGGAGTATCACATCGAGACATTGGACACAACATAGTCACCCGTTGAGGGTGAAGAGACTTCTCGATCTCGAAATACGGATTCTCAGTCCCAAAAATGCGCCAATCTTACTTACTTACGAACCCATCCAAATGAAAGAGGGTGCCGTCGCTAAACCCAACCATGCATTCGCTTTTTAAATCCCACCATGCCCCACAGTCAACAGTGCAGTTTGAACATCCTAACGCAAATCGTTCAGAAGTTATGACGATTTTATTTCATATAGTTCAATAATTGTTACCCTGTACTTGCTTCAATATCCTGATCGTCACAAGAATTAAAACTGTTTATCAAATAAAAATACGTGTCCTTAACATACTATCATTTTCGAAATATCTCATTGTGATATTTGGAACCATTCGCGAAATTAAAAGGGTGCTGATGTCTTGTCTGACTTACACTGAACAGTTTGAGTTAAACTGTTATAGACATTCTGACTTGATCTGTTCTAGACAAACTTCTTCTCTACGGCTTAGAAGTCTGACCTCCCGCTGTCCTACTTTTTGTCCACCTTGGGTATTTTATTTCCTCAATAGAAGCCATATCCGGTGAGCAGTCTCCCATCCGTCGTCTGGAGAGGTGCCAAATGGCTGACTGGGTAGCTTCACACGGGGCTGTTACGAGTCGTTGATTCTGCTGCGAAGAGTTCGGTGTTTCGAAGTAGGGTGACAGGACTGAAGCTGTGAGTTGCGCACTGAACTCCTGCACTGACTTTTCAGTCGGTAGCGGGCGACTAAGCTCGTGGGTTAGGATCTCGGTGGGGCAGCAGTGTTAATGTGACAGGAAACTCCACAAACTAGATTTGAAACTAGCCACACTCCAGGAAATTATTAAGCCATTTCCACTTCCTGATAATTTCCTTCTTCTAATCAAGGCTATGTTATCCGTCTCTCCATCATTATCCAACTCCTCCTGTTACCCTGCTAAAATCACAAAGTCACACTCTTACTACCTGTGTTGCTTCACTTCCCAGTACCCAGTTACCACTCTGCAACACTTCTCGCATATCGGTTCATTGCCATCCTAAAGTCATCCCCGCCATCCCTGAGGAGAAAAAACATATAAAACAATGAATAATAAGTTCAGATTTGACATTCCAACGATCCCCACTCTCTTGTTGCCCAGTGTTGGTTTATTAATGTTTTGAGTAAGTTTGCAATTTGGGTGCCTGGTCACATTTTCACAGTACTTCACACATTTAGATAGTGACACACTGCTGCGAGTGATATGGACAGTCGAATTTTAATAATCGGTTCTGTTGATAGTAAAAATACTCATCTTTTTCTTGCTCTTCTTTGTTGTATGTTGATGGCTCGTTGTTCTCTTCCTTTCTGTAGTTCGTCTTTCTATAACTATCTACAGGTTGATAGGATTACTACTTCCCTAACAATGTGAAAAAAATGGCTCTGAGCACTATGGGACTTAACTTCCAAGGTCATCAGTCACCTAGAACTTAGAACTACTTAAACCTAACTAACCTAAGGACATCACACACATCCATACCCGAGGCAGGATTCGAACCTGCGACCGTAACAGTCGCGCGGTTCCAGACTGTGGCGCCTAGAACCACTCATCCACCCCGGCCGGCTAACCATGTGAACTCTGGTGGACTTTCTGTAGATCTATACATACATTTTCAGTCATTTCACTTCACAAAATGAATGAAAAACACATAACTCGTTCTCCGTCCTCGCACTTCCGGTTCGTACAACCAGCTGTCAAAAGAACAAAGATATACATCGAACAACATGTGGCAAAGAAATTACTATCATATATCGATCTATTTATGCAAAATAATCTTTGTGGCATGCATTTCATACATAAATTACAATTAATTGTCCATCGTTTCTGAGAAATCAATAATCATATCTGTAATTTTGTTAAGTATTCATAAATGTTGACACTTAAGCATTTACACATAACTTCAAAATGGTGGATTTTTGGTATTTACGTCTTCTCCGCGGTATCGTTCACTTCGTATGATCCAACGTTGGGTAGTACATTTATCTCACTATATCAAGTTTTATTGCAATAGGAGCCCAAAAATATTGACAGCATAAAATGCTAGAAACGTTTTGACACAAAATAATGAAACTGGTTATCGCAACAAGTTTTGGAGCCAAAAAAATTAATATTCAATGGCTCTTCATTACATGATATGATGCACAGCATTTTGACTTCCTTAGCATCAACACTTCATTCAAATGAGGTCAATAACAAAAATCGTTTTACTGAGTTCTTTTCTCGCTAATTTCCAAAAACAGTTTCAGAGTGTGACCTTTTACCTATTTTATTGCTCTCAAATATATTACAAGATATCGTATAACATATATGGTTTAAGCAAAATCATAGTGCACATAACAGTGATTTTATCATATTAGCATGACGGTAGAACTCGTATTTCATGAGAATGTCTATATAAAAATATTTATGGATCTGTCTTTAATAGGTGGAGTATTATTGACTGGTAATACCCTAAGATCACGAGAAAACATCTTGGTCCATATAGAGCTGTTCCAAGTGTATATAAAGCAAATATACCCCAAATACTTTAGATCAGAGGACAGAATTAGTGTGCTTAGAAACTTATCCTTTTCTTCATAACACCAATGAAATGTCTTTGTAACAACATTTTATAATGTCATTTCGAAATTTATCTTTCATACAGAACATTGAACTCTCCTCAAGAACTCCTCTTTCTCTGCACAACATGGCAGATGTTACAAGTGTAGTACTGTCAGATAGGATCATCCAAAGACGTTGTGGTGACATAAATAGAGCAGATCCCAGATAGAAAATAGTGAAAAAAATAACTGTCTACCTTTTTTGAGAAGTCCATAATCATTACTGTAATCACATTAAGTATTTATAAACGTTAATATTCAAACATTTTCACATAGTTTCATAGTGGTGGATTTTTTGTTTTTACGTCATTACCGCAGTATCGTTCACTTCATTTGATCCAAGATCGGGTAGTACATTTTTCTCTCTACGACCAGATTTATTACAATAGTATTAAATTCTTCCTGCCGGCTGAAGAGAAGCATTTTGAAAACTGACAATAGGCATCTTCCACGAAGAATAAAAAGATCAATAGAGGAAATGGAAACAAAAAGTTCGTGAAACATTCTTTGTTGCTTCCGCTGATAGTGAAACTACCACGGAGTGAATTTTTATTCTTAATTCTAAAATTACTTCTATGAAATGTCCTGATCTTTGACGTTTGATAGTGCCTTGAATTATCGGAAGTATTGAGACTATCTTGTCAGAAGACTTCAAAAGCGTGCTCTTTGCTTCTGCATACAATACACGTAATACCTGCATATGCAAAACCAGAGACCTTGCTGCCCAAAGACGAAAATAAATAAATAAAAATTCGAGACACCACGTGCCAATAACGGAGGAATCTTGCAACTGACACTGTGCTTTTGTGTTGGGCGAAGGGAGGGGGGTGGGGAGCATGTTCGCACGTGTCTGGCTCTTTCCGCGCAACCTTTGGAGAGGCGCTCAATGCCAGACGTTCCATTGTCTGACCCCGTTTCCTTCCTCCGTACCTTTCCCGGTCGTCCCTTTTTACGTTCTGACAATAGCAACCTTCGACGCGAGCTTTTGTTACTCTGCTGGGATGGACTTCGACAGCTGGCTTCATTCCGAACAGCAAAAGGGGCTGGTTACAGAGAGTGGCTTCACTGATCAAACGACTTCCCTCTCAAACGTATGACGCAGACGGAGGGGAAAGCGGAAAACGTTTTTTCTATCTACAACAACACTGCCATGCAGTCACATATTAATTAATTTTGTGTCACGCAACATAATGTTCATTTCTTTTCGACATAGCCATGTTAGAATGACGTAATCCCTTTCGACCACCCAGTGGTCATCTTGAGACTAAAAGCAGATTCTGGAAGCTCTGACGGATCGTTCGCTTTTCGGTGTCAACGACACCAGTATTGAGACATAGATTGGTCACGGGGAGCAGTGCACCCACCTCGCATGATGTAACGTCTCTGAATATAGATTCTTTGTATGAATTAGTTCGCTACGGTCGCAGGTTCGAATCCTGCCTCAGGCATGGATGTGTGTGATGTCCTTAGGTTAGTTAGGTTTAAGTAGTGCTAAGTTCTAGGGGACTGATGACGTCAAAAGTTAAGTCCCATAGTGCTGAGAGCCGCTGAGAGCCATATGAACCATTTTTATCAACTAGTTGAATTAATTATTTCGTTGTTACTTGAGCCGCGGCGTTTTGCTGGCGCTACCTCGCCTTCGCGCTCTTACCTCTGCTTGTGGCGCTTACTGACTCTTGGCTGCTTTAGCTTTGCCAGAGGAGTTAACTGAAGGCTCTCGCTAAGGACGTGGGCAGTTGGCGTTCGATGTTACCTGAGGCCGGAGTGCGCTTGTAGTGGAGCGGGAACCGGCCAAGTGTGTGGGGCAGCGTGGTGGAGAGCCTTTCCTGTCGCCTGTTACGAGGCTTGTTGCTGCATTGTGTCGCGTGCTGCTGGTTCCGGACACGGCTGTCTACGGTCGTCCGCTGCCTTATTGCCGCCTGCTGTACCCGACGCAAGCCATACCCGACGTCCAGCGAAAAGATAAGTGAGATTGTACTTGGGCATGTGTGTGAAGGTGTTGAGGGCTACTACCTCTCTTCTGGTAACTGCAAGCGCATGGGTGTTACGATGGAAGTAATGGTGAGCCTATGAAGAGTTCACTGTGTTTAAGACAGGTGATAAATATTAATATAATGCACGAGCGTGCCTCTTCCAGCTCGTGGAAAATTGCTGTTTGATGTGATACGTAATCAGCTGCAAGCTCGTAATCTCTTTATCAAATATACTGCATTCGAGTGTTTGGTAGCCTTATCGCAGTGAGCTCCAGTAAAGCTTGTAATGAAATTTTCAGAATTGTGCTCGTTACGGTTTTCACTGAAAAGTGGGGCATAAGAGTTCACGTAATTTGATTGTGACTAAGACTGGAGTGCGCGCTGGCCTTGCTGGTAATTGAAAGTTTTATTTTTAATCTTTTAATAGCAGGCAATTTCCCTTAAATGTTATTGATAAGATTTGCGCTGTTAGCTGTACCTTGACTGTGTAGGACATTCGTAGTGGGGAAAAGGCAGTTATTAGTGAATAATTAAACCCGTTATTTAATGTCTTTTGGTGGTTGTTTACATTGTCCCTGCGGACCTGTTCTGTGCGCTTGTTAACTGTTACAGCTGGCTGGCTGGTGTTTTGGAGTAAGCGCTATCTTTCTACCTATGGGTACCGCTGCTGTGAAATCCTAGGTAGTGGGAGGTGCCTCCGGGTCGAAGCTCGAGAAGTGGGACTTGTACGAACTGCCGCCTTCCGCCTTGGCTTCTCCAAGTTAAGTTGTCGTTCTGCCTTCTCGCGACCTGGCGTCACTCCTCGCTTGTTAATTGTGGCGCTAATTATATTTACTTGGGTATTTTTTATATTTATTAAACCTTGTCTCAAGAGCAACAAACAATTGTGAATTGTGAAAGGTTGTTGCTATGCTACTCTTAGTAAGACTTTACTGGGCCTTGGAGCCGAAGTTTGAAACCTTAGTAAGCCTTAGCGATATTGATTGACTCTCGAGTGTGAAACAAGTGCCTTTGTGTTAACTTCATCCTGCTATTTATTGGGTGCATCTCTGGCAGTTTGTTATTTAGGTAAATGATTTTGAGAGTAGCAGTTCTCAGTGTCCCAAGACGAGTCAGAAATATTGTGTGCCTTTATGTAAACCGTCAGGTGCATAAATGTCAGTGATTTTAAAATTTTCTTATTTACGAGATAGGCTTTGTTTGATAAAAAGGCATTCACTAAATTCTTGTGACATACTACTCTTATTACCTAAAGTAATCAGGATTAAGTTATTGTTGTCTTTAAGGAATTTGTTGATAGATTGTTAAATAAAGCGAGTGATAACAAAAGGGGTCCAGTCGTTTCTATTTTTTCCCTATTCCCTAGGAGAAGAACGTATCATTACTCTAGAGTGAATGTCGCAGACACACACTGTAGTATTGATAGTCTTTATTATGTTTCCAAACCACCAACTGAAATGCTTGTGTACTTATGTGATGTAACTCTTGTCGGAAAAGTAATCGATGCTTTCTCTGCTCCATCAGTGGTACACATGGGGATCTTGCGGAGCGTAAAAAATATGTAAAATGCAACGTACTCTGTAGTGAAAAAGACATGGAAAAATCATAAAACATCAATAAATAACAGATTCCACGTAATGTATTTGAGAACTTTTTAGGAAAGAAGAAGAAGAAGATGATGAAGAAAAATAAGATATCAGGCACTACCGATATGCTGCATTGTTAGCAACCTCGTGCGAAAGGCACTCTTTGTTGTCCTCTGTATTTTTCGCTGGTTCTAGTGGAATGTACTGACGGTGCAATATTCATCTTTGGCATGTTAGCGTCGAAGCTGTGACAAAATATGTGCATTCCACACATGAACACACAGTGTTACGAAAAGCTTATTCCGAGGTATATCATTACCGATAATCTATATTACTATCTGTGGTGTCACCGCCAGACACCACACTTGCTAGGTGGTAGCTTTAAATCGGCCGCGGTCCATTAGTACATGTCGGACCCACGTGTCGCCACTGTGTGATCGCAGACCGAGCGCCACCACAAGGCAGGTCTCGAGATACGGAATAGCACTCGCCCCAGTTGTACGGACGACTTTGTAAGCGAGTACATGGACGAAGCATCGCTCATTAGCCGAGCAGATAGTTAGAATAGCCTTCAGCTAAGTCAAAGTCTACGACCTAGCAAGGCGCCATAGCAATTGATACTTTGATAGTTATCGTATGAAATGTCTCATCAAGAACGCTGTATACAAATGGTGGATTAAAGTTAAGTATTCCAGCAGCTACGTACTTTTCTTTATAGCATTCATGAGTATCCTGTTTCAGACCATCAAGTCCACCTGCTTGCTTAATGGTCGCCTCCCTTAAATAATGTGCGTAGTGTTGGCAATCTGTCAACACTACAGATGGCGACGAGGATTAAAAGAGGATTTCGCGTTCGTATTGCTCTAATTTATGGCGCCGACGTTACAAACCGCCTTCTTCTTCTTTGATTGATTTACTTGTGTCATGGCTTCGCCACGATCTCCCGATGTACTGTCCGAATTTTATCGCTTGCAGAATCAGCAGACGCAGGCGTTATTGGATGCCCTTGGACAGCTCGTCCAGGGTCAACGTGCACTGCAAACCGATGCGGCAGACGCCGCTCCACCGCTACCACAGCCACAACTCGCAGTTGCACCGCCTTTTAGGCCGTTTGGCCCAGCTCAGGAGACATGGACTGAGTGGTCACGCCAATTTGGATTCCATCTCGCCGCCTACAGAATTCTAGGTAATGAGCGGCAGCCTCACTTGTTATCCTGTGTAGGAGTGTCCACCTACCATGTGATAGTGAAATTGTTTCCCCTACGCGATGTAGCAACACTGTCCTATGAAGAAATTTTGTCGGCATTGGATGCCTATTTCAAAGAAACAGTCAATGTCGTTGCAAAAAGGTATACTTTCTTTCGTACAAAACGTACGACCGGTCAAACTAATAGGGAGTGGGTTGCAACATTGCAAGGCCTTACAAGGGATTGTGCTTTTGAGTGTGAATGTGGACTCCCTTATTCAGATACTATGGTACGACATGCAATTGCACAGAACGTTTCTGAAGTTCGTATACGGGAACAGATTTTGAAACTAGTTAATCCCTCCCTTCAACAAGTGATAGACATATTAGATAGACAAGACACGCTTGATTTTGCTCAGGAATCATTTGCAACTTCACTAGCCGTGTGTAACATTAAATGGCCCACCGGGCGCGCTGCACGGCCCGGTAAACTGCCCTCGCACACGTCCGCGCAGCTGCCGCCCCGCTCTAAACCAGGTGTGCCGCGACAGCATACAACTGCAGTGAAATCATGCTCGCGGTGTGCTACTAGACATTCGCGTGAAAATTGCCCGTCACGCCAAGCTATTTGCTTTTTCTGTAATAAGAAAGGACATGTTCAAAGTGTTTGCCAGAAAAAGCTCAGATCAGACAATCACAACCATTCCAGGCCCTTTGCTTCGTGCCGGAATCGAACCAAGACTACTCATTCTTGTGAACCTTCACCCATGGACATTCATGTAGTTACTTCCACTCCACCCAGTGCCACTCTTTCTAACAGTGAGTGTGTTCGGCCCACAAAAAGTGTGCGTCGACATCGCCGGAAATCACGTCGATTAGCAATTGATTCTGTACCAGTGTCTGTTCACGTTGCACGAGACAGTCGCTTTTCTCGTCTGCAGGGCAATAAACTTTTTGTAGATTTGGACTTTAATGGCAAGGTCATACCATTCCAGCTCGATACCGGAGCTGCAGTTTCATTGCTCAATCACGACATGTACAAACAACTGGGCAAACCTCCGTTGCGTGCCGCAAATGTTCAGTTAAATAGTTATTCAGGTCAGAATATCCCTGTGTTAGGACAGTGCACACTTCTTGCAACATATAAGGGACAAACACAACTTGTGTCATTTTACGTTCTTCGTTCTTCTTCTGCTGTGAACTTGTTTGGTTTAGATTTATTTCAATTGTTTAACTTGTCTATTGTAAATCAGGTCCTACCAGTGAATCCAACTGTGCCTTCCGCCAGTGTTTCTCGGCTATGTGAAGAATTTTCCGACATTTTTGCACCGGGCCTTGGTTGCGCTAAGAACTATGAAGCACATTTGGAACTGAAACTCAACGCACAACCGAAATTTTTCAGAGCGCGTAATGTTCCTCATGCATTGCGTGATGAGGTCGCAAGAACATTACCCGATGTGAGTGAATGTGCGCAATGCCTCTTCCCTTTCAGCTCCGCTTCATCGCTTACGCCGTACAGGTGTTCCGTTTCTCTGAACGACGGAATGCGAACGTGCTGTTCGCCAGTTGAAATCGGCGTTGCTTTCAAATACTTGCCTTACGCCATTCGATTCCCAGAAACCCCTTTTGTTGATGGTAGATGCATCGGATTTCGGGATCGGTGCTGTGCTTGCGCACAAAGATGGGTCGCATGATCGCCCTATTGCCTTTGCGTCCAAATTGCTCTCGTCTGTGCAAAGAAATTATTCACAGATAGAGAAAGAAGCTTTGGCTCTCGTGTTTGGTGTTACTACGTTCCATGATTTCTTGTATGGTCGTCACTTTACCATCATCACAGACCACAAACCTTTGACGTCGCTTTTTCATCCGTACAAGCCTGTACCTCCGCATACAGCGCAAAAATTCATTCGCTGGTCTATTTTCCTCTCGCAGTACCGCTACAATATCTTGTATCGGTCCACTGCTAAGCACGGAAACGCCGATGCGTTGTCCCGTTTGCCTGTTGCTGAGGATAGAGCATTCGATTCTTCCGAACTTGCTTGCATGTTCATTGATTCGGAAACCGATGACGTGGTCGAATCGTTTCCATTTGATTTTCGTCGTGTAGCTACAGCCACAGCTGCTGACCCGGTCCTTGCTACCGTTTTGCGTTTTGTTGCTACGCAATGGCCTTTGTCAAAGTCTCGGATCGAGGATCCGTTGGTTCGCCGATTTTTTGCTCACAAGGAGAGACTTTTTGTACGACGTGGTGTTTTGTTGTTGCGTTTTGATAATGATCAGTCCAGAGTCGTGGTCCCACGTTCGTTACAGTCCTCTGTTTTACGGCTTCTTCACCAAGGACATTGGGGTATAGTGCGAACGAAACAACTTGCTCGCCAGCACTGTACTTGGTTCGGAATCGCGGCTGCGATTACGAATATGTGTTCTTCTTGTATGGCGTGTGCCGAACAACAATCCGCACCGCCGCAGAAAGTCTTTGCATGGCCGAAAGCCACTTCCCCTTGGCAACGCTTGCACATCGATTTTGCTGGTCCATTCTGGAATGCTCGATGGTTGGTTCTGGTAGATGCCTTCAGTAATTTTCCTTTTGTTGTCCGGATGTCTTCCACGATGTCATCTGCCACCATCCCAGCGTTGTCTGCTATCTTTTGCATTGAAGGTCTTCCGCAGACTATTGTTTCCGACAATGGCCCACAGTTCATGTCCGCAGAATTTCAGTCATTCTGCCAGGCCAATGGTATTCAACATCTGACATCCGCGCCGTTTTCGCCTCAGTCAAACGGTGCCGCTGAACGATTGGTCCAGACTTTCAAGTCACGGATGTTAAAGTTGAAAGAGTCGCATTCTCGGGAGGACGCGTTGTTGCTCTTTTTGTCATTGTATCGCTCTCAGCCCCGAGATGGTCGCTCACCGGCTGAGTTGCTCCACGGTCGTCCTCATCGAACCTTGATGTCTTTGCTGCATCCACTGCATCAGGTTCCTGTGCAGCGGCAGACTTCTGCTTTTGCTCCAGGCGACGTTGTATTCTATCGCAACTTTCGCGGTTCACGGCGTTGGCTCGCAGGGCGCATTCTTCGCTGCCTCGGCCGCGCGATGTATTTGATTTTGGGGGCCTCTGGTGAGGTGCGTCGGCATCTTAATCAGCTGCGCCTCTGTCGTCGCACGGGTTCTGCCGCTCCCCGTCTGCTTTCAGCGACGGTGCCGTTCGGTCAGCGTCCTGCGGGCCCATCTACTGGCTCGCCTCATCCCCAGGTGTTACCGACGATGCCTTCCATTTTGCCCCATGGCGACGCGCCGCTGCCGCCTCCGCCACCGCCGCCTCTCCTCCAGCCGGCGTCGCCCGCAGTGGACGCTTCGCTGCAGCCGCCAAGCGTCTCCCTGGGTCACGCGCCGCAGATCGCTTCCCGTGACCAGCTGTCCTCCGCCATGGAACTCTTGCCCGCTCCGGACCACATGGTGTCTTCGCGCGTCGCATACCCCGACGCAATGGAGGTCGACCCTTCAGCCCCTCCTGTCTCTTTACGGGCGCATACACCGCATGTTGACGTGCACCCTGGACTAGGTTTTCAGGCGTTTCCTAGGTCCCCTCGGACCGAATGGCCGGGTGCGGGTGGCACAGCCTCGCCTGTTGTTAGGCTCCCCACCTCATCGCATACGTCCACATGGGGTCCTCCCCACGGCGGGCGGAACTACGGCTGTCAGTGTGTTCAAAGTGCCCCATCAGCAGCGAAACAACGTCGATGCCACTGAACTGTTGATCGAACTACGGCCGTCGGTGTGTTCAAAGTGCCCCATCAGCAGCCAAACAACGTCGATGCCACTGAAGTGTTGATCGAACTACGGCTGTCGGTGTGTTCAAAGTGCCCCATCAGTAGCCAAACAACGTCGATGCCACTGAACTGTTGATCGAACTACGGCTGTCGGTGTGTTCAACGTGCCCCATCAGCAGCCAAACAACGTCGATGCCACTGAACTGTTGATCGAACTACGGCTGTCGGTCTGATAGCCGCACAGGAGGCGTCGATGGTTTCTCGCAGCTCGTTCAGTGTAGATGGCTTCTATTGATAAAAACATTGTTCATCGTCCTCATAGGTAGACGTCGAAAGGTGCAAGGTCTGCAGACAGTCGTGGGGACTTTGTGGTTGAGAGGCGGAGCGCCATCTTGTTGCACGTAAAATCTTTCATTTTGTAATATCTCTTTATATTCCATTACGTTTCCTACTTGACCATCTATATACTCGCAGAATCGATGCGCAAAGTAGTACAGTACTATTACTATTCCATGAGCTCGTACTTACTCTTTGTAACATTCTCCCTGGTGTGTTGAGAGGACTTCTAGGATTTTCTCCGTGCCGAATAGCCGCATTGAATAATTGTAATTTTGCTATCGAGAGTACTGGAAGAAAGAGATTGAAAGATTGAAAATATATTGTATGCTACTCAAGAAAATATATACTGAGCATTTACATCAAAGGTGTGTGAGGATTTTCATTATATATGTACTCTCTAATTGAAAATTTGAACGGAGGTGTCTTTTAGTTGGTAATCAGATGGGAACTTCCGATGAATTGGAAACGAACCTGCAATTATTAGATGCAAGAGCTCCATTATTTCATTGGATAATTAAAGTCTATCAAAGCAAACTTTCCGCTTGATCTGACGTTTCCCGACTGACTACGCAACGCAAGAAAACCAAGACATTTTATTTACACAGGCTTGCAGATCGCTTCGAATCATCGAGACTGCGGACAAGGAGAGTCATCGTCCGATTCTGATTAAACGAGTAAAGCTTAATTGTAACTTTCTTGAGCGACTGTGATGACTGTGATATGGCTGCTTATGAGTGAGATCATTAATAAAATACTAATAACTAACTTCCCGCCTCACCAGCTACCAGTATAAACACAATATTAATTAAAATTATATTGATTTCCAAGCACCTTTCGGATGGCAGGTACAGTCGATGTTTGCAGCATATGAAGATACGCCTCGCCAGTTACAGTACCTTCAAAGGAGAATGGGCCAATCAAACCGCGCGGTGACACACCACACCACACGTTAACACCCGGTCGATTAACATGTTTGTCCGCCTAAAAGTGAGGACTTTCAGGAGACCAGTACACGCAGTTGGTGCGGTTTACAGCACCATTCAGTTTTAACTGCACCTCGTCAGACCAGTTCACCATTCCTGCAAACCGCTCATCCTCACGAAGCATGCCTCCAAACCACTCACAGTACTCCAGCGTTTGGCCCAGATCGTCCTCGTTCGTAGCGCGCAACGATTTTGAAATTTATACAGCCCTCAGACTTCATTGAACGCTTGTTCGGCTTACCCAGGTTTCAGGTGCACCATTTTTCACAGATTTTTGAGCCGACGTAGTAAAATCCTGCAACACAGCAGCGCTAGAAGCTGGCCGCGTTGACGTTTTGTGCTGCCAGACATTTCCTTATGTACATGCAAAACAGCACTGTCACCTTCAAATTTATCCCAAATACGACAAATTGTTGTACGTGTTGGTGGCTGAGTTTCCTACACAAAACGCCATTGACTTTGTACCTCCACCATGTTTTCGTACTTCTAGAACCACTTCAGTACTGGCTTGTAGACTTGGCCAGAGTTTCTATGTTTCGATACAGTGTATCGATACGTGGAACTGTTTCAGTGTTTCGGAACGGCTGTGGTTCACTGTTTCGAAACAGTAGTGTTTCATTCCGCCCCTGTCTCGGATAACCGGACCAGATTCGATCTCGAGCCAGACACAGAAACTATATCGTTGTTTCAAAATAAAGCTGTTTCAGTCCACCTGTGTTCGGAACGGACTAATTGTATCGAAACAGGGATGTTTCACTCCACTCTGTGTCAGACGAGATTCGGGCTCGGCACAGGTACTGAAACACAACATACCACTTCGTGAAACACTTTCAAGAGTGTCGAAATCTTTTTGACAACCAATAGCATGAAGCTTAAGATATCCGAAAATAAAGCTTCGTTTCTAGCTGACTGTCCTATTCCGAAATGACGTAACATCTGCTTCATAAACACTAATCAAACAATAAAACAACGCATACTATTCACATTCAAAATAATAAATACACTCCTGGAAATGGAAAAAAGAACACAATGACACCGGTGTGTCAGACCCACCATACTTGCTCCGGACACTGCGAGAGGGCTGTACAAGCAATGATCACACGCACGGCACAGCGGACACACCAGGAACCGCGGTGTTGGCCGTCGAATGGCACTAGCTGCGCATCATTTGTGCACCGCCGCCGTCAGTGTCAGCCAGTTTGCCGTGGCATACGGAGCTCCATCGCAGTCTTTAACACTGGTAGCATGCCGCGACAGCGTGGACGTGAACCGTATGTGCAGTTGACGGACTTTGACCGAGGGCGTATAGTGGGCATGCGGGAGGCCGGGTGGACGTACCGCCGAATTGCTCAACACGTGGGGCGTGAAGTCTTCACAGTACATCGATGTTGTCGCCAGTGGTCGGCGGAAAGTGCACGTGCCCTTCGACCTGGGACCGGACCGCAGCGACGCACGGATGCACGCCAAGACCGTAGGATCCTACGCAGTGCCGTAGGGGACCGCACCGCCACTTCCCAGCAAATTAGGGACACTGTTGCTCCTGGGGTATCGGCGAGGACCATTCGCAACCGCCCCCATGAAGCTGGGCTACGGTCCCGCACACCGTTAGGCCGTCTTCCGCTCACGCCCCAACATCGTGCAGCCCGCCTCCAGTGGTGTCGCGACAGGCGTGAATGGAGGGACGAATGGAGACGTGTCGTCTTCAGCGATGAGAGTCGCTTTTGCCTTGGTGCCAATGAATGTCGTATGCGTGTTTGGCGCCGTGCAGGTGAGCGCCACAACCAGGACTGCATACGACCGAGGCACACAGGGCCAACACCCGGCATCATGGTGTGGGGAGCGATCTCCTACACTGGCCGTACACCACTGGTGATCGTCGAGGGGACACTGAATAGTGCACGGTACATCCAAACCGTCATCGAACCCATCGTTCTACCATTCCTAGACCGGCAAGGGAACTTGCTGTTCCAACAGGACAATGCACGTCCGCATGTATTCCGTTCCACCCAACGTGCTCTAGAAGGTGTAAGTCAACTACCCTGGCCAGCAAGATCTCCGGATCTGTGCCCCATTGAGCATGTTTGGGACTGGATGAAGCGTCGTCTCACGCGGTCTGCACGTCCAGCACGAACGCTGGTCCAACTGAGGCGCCAGGTGGAAATGGCATGGCAAGCCGTTCCACAGGACTACATCCAGCATCTCTACGATCGTCTCCATGGGAGAATAGCAGCCTGCATTGCTGCGAAAGGTGGATATCCACTGTACTAGTGCCGACATTGTGCATGCTCTGTTGCCTGTGTCTATGTGCCTGTGGTTCTGTCAGTGTGATCATGTGATGTATCTGACCCCAGAAATGTGTCAATAAAGTTTCCCCTTCCTGGGACAATGAATTCACGGTGTTCTTATTTCAATTTCCAGGAGTGTATGTGAAAATCATTCAGTTAAATTACACTTTTCTTATTACATACGCTTCTCTGTTCATGTACAGTAATCATAGTAAGAAACGCAAGTAAGCCTACAACATTTTGGACCGAGCGAGGTGGAGCAGTGGTTAGCACGCTGGACTCGCATTCGGGAGGACGACGGTTCAATCCCGTCTCCGGCCATCCTGATTTAGGTTTTCCGTGATTTCCCTAAATCGCTTCAGGCAAATGCCGGAATGGTTCCTTTGAAAGGGCACGGCCGATTTCCTTCCCCATCCTTCCCTCACCCGAGCTTGCGCTCCGTCTCTAATGACCTCGTTGTCGACGGGACGTTAAACACTAATATCCTCCTCCTCCTCCTACAACATTTTGAACAAAAAAAAGGCGTAGAGTGACAGTTATTAGACATATATACAAATTTGATGTAGGTATAATTACAAGCAATCTGTTTGACATTTCTGTTTGACATATCACTGATAGTGTAATGGTGAACAGGAAGGGATGGTGCATTTACAGTAACGATTCGAAACACCTTGAAAGACAAAATTTTTTTCTGTTATATTTTGTTATTTATTCGGATTATTTGGCATTATTTGTGAGTCTATAGTCACTGTGCCTATTATCCACAATGATTCCCTTTGTGTGCATGGAAATTAGCAGGATGGGTATATTACCCATACTAACGGAATGTGGGAATTGTGGTGTCACCGCCAGACACCACACTTGCTAGGTGGTAGCCTTTAAATCGGCCGCGGTCCGTTAGTATACGTCGGACCCGCGTGTCGCCACTATCAGTGATTGCAGACCGAGCGCCACCACACGGCAGGTCTAGAGAGACTTACTAGCACTCGCCCCAGTTGTACAGCCGACTTAGCCAGAGATGGATCACTGACAAATACGCTCTCATTTGCCGTGACGATAGTTGGCATAGCCTTCAGCTACGTCATTTGCTACGACCTAGCAAGGCGCCATAGCATTTGATAATTAATATTGTGAAGCATGTACCGTAACGAGAGATGTTCTACAATTGTGGATTAAAGTTAAGTATTATATCAACTACGTACTTTATTTGCTACTATTAATTCTCTTAACTGTTCCAGACCTCACGCCAGTCAGCGTGTAATTAAACGCGTGCATTTCTGCCTCCTCTAGCAACACAGTGTTGGCTCTTCTGCCAACACTTCAGGAATCCCAGTAGCATATCCGTTGTTTCTGCAGTTTGCTCCCACCACCTCCAGTTCCGTTCGTGATGGTTCTTCTGTCTTCAGCTGTGGCTGTCCTCAGCCAATTGCAAAGTATGAAAGTGACACGACACAAAAGCAGCGCATTTGCTGTATGAAATATGGAAGTGCCAAAACGCCTAAGTGATAGTTTCATACTTTCTGCGATATGATTAGCGCTCTCGAGCCTCATTTGTGTTTATATGGACATACTTATACAGTAGACATTCAAGATGATAAAATGTGTAGGTTTAATAAATTATAAAACACAAACTGTTTCACTGTTTCAAAACAGCGTATCGAAACATTACATTGTACTGTTTCATTTGTTTCGAAACAGTTACGTGTTTCAGTTTGCCCATCTCTACTGGCTTGCGTTGCTCAGGCGACAATCCTACTTCATTCATTGTTGCTCTGTCGTCTGCTGGAAATGCTCACCAAGGTCTGTTGAGAAAAGAGTGGGCTACGCTACTGCCCAAAATTACAACGATCCGTCATTTTGTAGTATTGTTTGTGTTGAGTGTTAATCGCTTCAGCTTTTATAATGAACTGATTACAAGTTTTTCCGTTGTCGTAATAGAATTCGGTGTTAATTATATCAGTTCTTACAAGGTACCCTTACAGTGTAGCAGATCTCTGGTGTTATTAAAGAGGTATCAGAAAACTCAAATTACAGTTCTTTATTTCCACCCAGATAATACAGCCCAATTCTGTATGCTGTTCTTGGGCTTCGGATGGGTTAATCGCTGTAACAGGAGCAGAGGCTGCTGCGAATGCGTGTTTCGAAGAACTTCCTAGAGACATTTAACATATATACGAAGGCTGAAGTCAGGATTATCTTTCCATGTGGATACTGTCTACTCTGCAAGCAGCGCAGGATCTATCGTCAATCGCCCACTTGACTGAGTGGTGTGACAGTTCTAGGGGCCAGGACCAGTGGAGATGCGGAACAAGGGGAAATGGGGGTGTTACACTCAGTATTACAACCATCGCCACAATCAGCAAGTACGAAGTGTTATCTTCAACTGAAATGGAAAGTTAGCCTTCGACACTCGGCTCACCTGTATGAAACTAACGCAAAAGTGTAGGGCTCTATTAATAATTGATACTTATCCATTGCCACGTCCAGAGGATCTCATGGACTAATTAGGTGCTGGACGCTACTTTTCCAAAACTGATTTGCGCGACGCGTATCTTCAAACAAGTCTAGATGGAGAGTCTCAAAAAGTTTGTGTAATAAATAGTCATTTGGACTTGTTTAAATATTTGCGTTTGCCTTTTGGCAGTGCTTCCGCACCCGCCATTTTCCAACAGTGCTTGGAACAGCCGACTGCGCGAGTACCAAACTGTTCAAACTATTTGGACGATATTGTCGTAACAGGTCGTACAGCTGAAGAACATGTTGAAAATTTACGTGCTGTGTTTTGTGTGTTATCTGAGGCAGAACTAAAGTGTTGATTGGACAAGTGTAATGTTTTTAAACCGGAGTTGCAGTATCTTGGTCATGTCATAAACAGTCAAGGTGTACATCCTCTTCAGTCGCATTGTTAGCAGCACAAGATCTGCCAGTTTCTCACAATGTCACATAATTGCTGTCGGTATTAGGGAAAATGAACTTTTACATTCATGTTTATACCCAGTGCTGGTCAAATCGCAGCTCCATTGCATTGCTTGCGTGACAAGAATGTCCCCTTCGTTTGGACAGATGAGTGCCAAGAAGCTTTTCAAAAACTTAAAGATGCATTACAATTTTGGTAAACATTTTTGGAAAGCAGTGATCAATTAATTGTTATATTTTGACTGATGTTCAGTCTTGATCACGTCATGTATGTTTTGATGATACAGGTAACCGGTTTCGGTTCTTTCTACAAAACCATTATCAGACCCATGGCTCCCTTAGGATGGTAGGCGGAGCTCTCCTCTTCATCACATACATGACGTGATCAAGACTGAACCTTAGTCAAAATATGCATTGCTCAGTGATCGATGTTTAGTTCACTTTGAACCTGACAAACCAGTTCTATTGCAAGTTGACGCTTCCTCTTACGGAATCGTGCAGTGCTCTCACACAGAATTGGTGATAAAGACAGGCTTATTGCCTTCGCATCAAAAGTCTTGTCCAAAGTTCAGTGCAACTAATCGCAGATTGAGAAAGAGGCTGTGGTGTATGGTGTTACTAAATTCCCCCAATATTTGTATGGCAGAAAATTCTACTTAGTAACGGATCACAAGCCATTGCAGTCCTTGTTTCATCCGACGAAATCCGTTCCTGTACGAACTGCCCAAAAATTGCAAAGATTAGCCTTGTTGTCTCAGTACCAGTACGAAATTGTGTATCGTCCGACAGCTCAACATGGTAATGCAGAAGCGCTTTCACGTCGTCCGATTGGCCCTGATACAGACATTGACGCTTCTGCTGCATCTTGTTGCCATATCGATGCTAAGGATTCCGAATTGATTCAGTCTTTTCCGCTGAACTACGAGAAAATTGCAAAGGCCTCGGAAGCTGATCGAGATCTGAACATTTTGGTAACATACATTCGCACATCTTGGCCTCGTTCCTTGCATAGCATAAGGAACTCTGTAGTGGGCCGGTACTTTGCACGTCGGCGTAGCCTCGCTGTACAGAAAGGTACGATTCTTGTTCAAAATGACAGTGGACAGTCAGGTGTGTTGATCCCTCAGCTTTGTAAAAAGAAGTGTTGCAGTTACTTCACCAAGGACACGGGGGGATTGTTCGTACGAAACAGTTGGCGCATCGACACTGTACTTGGCAGACTGTGGACGCCCAAATAGAACAGATGACGTCACAGTGTCACGAATGTTCGGAAAATCAGTCCGCTCCGCCACAAAAACTGTGACGGAAATGCAACGTGTACACATAGACTTTGCGGGACCTTGTTGGAACACCCGTTGGCTGATTTTGGTTGACTCGAATAGCAAGTTTCCTTTTGCTGTGCCAATGAACTCGACAACGTCACGTAGCACAATTCAGGTGTCGTCAACGGTTTTTTGCCTCGAAGTTTTGCCTGAGGTAACAGTGTCAACGGCCCACAGTTCACGTCACATGAATTTGAAACATTCTGTGAATGCAATGGCATACAGCATCTAACTGGTGCACCATTCCATCCACAGTCAAACGGTGAAGCGGAACGTTTTGTCAGAACCTGCAAGCAGCAGATGGCCAAACTTCGCTCCGCACACACCAGGGATCAAGCCCTGCAACTGTTTCTCGCCGCATATCGTTCGCACCCACGAGGTGGGCCATCGCCGGTGGGATTGCTTCACAGCCGCCGCCATCGGACACTGCTCCACCTGCTCCACCATCACTAAGATTTCATCTTAGTGAACCAGCAGTGTGGATAAGTATTTGTTGCAAGGACGACCTGTCATCATAAAGAACGCTTCCTGAATGACATATGCGTCAAGTGTTGGCGAAGACATCACAGCAAAGACTTTAGTGAACACAAGTGTTGTGCGTGCGCTGTATAGTAGAAAGAGTACATAATTAAACTGGTAGATGACCTGGGATGTACAGGATTCCGAATACAGTACACAGAGCTGCCAACTCCTGAAGCAACTATGGCTGTGACCCGGCTGGTCATCGAAGTGAATTGAGCCTCTATCACAGATCAGACTATACATCATTCCATGCTCGTTTAACTCTGTGATAGAGTTCACGAATCATGATGGCTGGCTAGTGGTGGTGTGCCATGCCACTCTCTAGCAAACCTTTGGCCAGATGATTCCAGCGGGTGAGAGATCTGTGAGGAGGGCGGGGGGGGGGGGGGGGGGGCGTGCTGGCCAGGACAATATTACAACAGACTCCCTGTCGAGGCAGGTCAGGACAGCACGCGGAAAACTCAGACTTGCGTTACCTCACTAGGAGAGACCTCGCAGATCGGACACTGCTCTACCTGCTCCACCCTCCCCAAGATTTCATCTTAGTGAATGAGCAGTGTGGACAAGTATTTATTGAACGGACGATGTCAACATAAAGAACGCTTCCTGAGTGGCATACACACCAAGTGATGGCGAAGACATCACGTCAAAGACTTTAGTGAACACATGGCTACTCTGCGAAAAGCACTAAAACATTTTATGTACATTATGTTATGACGTATGAGATGTATGAGACAGGCGAAATACCCTCAGACTACAAGAAGAATATAATAGTCCCAATCCCAAAGAAAGCAGGTGTTGACAGATATGAAAATTACCGAACTATCAGTTTAATAAGTCACAGCTGCAAAATACTAACGCGAATTCTTTACAGACGAATGGAAAAACTGATAGAAGCCGACCTCGGGGAAGATCAGTTTGGATTCCGTAGAAATGTTGGAACACGTGAGGCAATACTGACCCTACGACTTATCTTAGAAGAAAGATTAAGGAAAGGCAAACCTACGTTTCTAGCATTTGTAAACTTAGAGAAAACTTTTGAGAATGTTGATTGGAATACTCTCTTTCAAAATTCTGAAGGTGGCATGGGTAAAATACAGGGAGCGAAAGGCTATTAACAATTTGTACAGAAACCAGATGGCAGTTATACGACTCGAGGGGTATGAAAGGGAAGGAGTGGTTGGGAAGGGAGTGAGACAGGGTTGTAGCCTATCTCCGATGTTATTCAATCTGTATATTGAGCAAGCAATAAAGGAAACAAAAGAAATGTTTGGAGTAGGTATTAAAATCCATGGAGAAGAAATAAAAACTTTGAGGTTCGCCGATGACATTGTAATTCCGTTACAGACAGCAAAGGACTTGGAAGAGCAGTTGAACGGAATGGACAGTGTCTTGGAAGGAGGGTATAAGATGAACATCAACAAAAGCAAAACGAGGATAATGGAATGTAGTCGAATTAAGTCGGGTGATGCTGAGGGAATTAGATTAGGAAATGATACACTTAAAGTAGTAAAGGAGTTTTGCTATTTGGGGAGCAAAATAACTGATGATGGTCGAAGTAGAGAGGATATAAAATGTAGACTGACAATGGCAAGGAAGCGTTTCTTAAGAAGAGAAATTTGTTAACATCGAGTATTGATTTAAGTGTCAGGAAGTGGTTTCTGAAAGTATTTGTATGGAGTGTAGCCATGTATGGAAGTGAAACGTGGACGATAAATGGCTTAGACAAGAAGAGAATAGAAGCTTTCGAAATGTGGTGCTACAGAAGAATACTGAAGATTAGATGGGTTGATCACATAACTAATGAGGAGGTGTTGAATAGAATTGGGGAGAAGAGGAGCTTGTGGCACAACTTGACTAGAAGAAGGGATCGGTTGGTAGGACATGTTCTGAGACATCGAGGGATCACCAATTTAGTATTGGAGGGCAGGGTGGAGGGTAAAAATCGTGAGGGGAGACCAAGAGATGAATACACTAAGCAGATTCAGAAGGATGTAGGTTGCAGTAGGTACTGGAAGATGAAGAAGCTTGCACAGGATAGAGTAGCATGGAGAGCTGCATCAAACCAGTCTCAGGACTGAAGACCACAACAACAACAACACGTTATGACGATGTAGTTCTAGCTGGGAAGCGTTCAGAGTGCAGAATGACTATACTGAAGTCATTCTGAAACACGTGGGACGCTGGGGCATTAGGGTACGTCCTAACAAAGACTGTTAGAATTTTTTGTTTTCAGTTTCGTCATTTACGCAATTTCATAACGAATAATACATATGTACTTCGCCCTATAAATCTGCATTAGATTAATATAAAAGATAATTATCGTTGTATTTATTCAAACTCCACTACACGAAATGATGTCTTATAGTTAATATCTAACGGCCTACGTTTGGTGTTGCACAGAGGGTACAGTTAATCGTGCTACATAGTTGTATTGATGCTATTGTTTGTGAGGGAGACTGTGTTGATGATTTCACTGGGTGATGCAACACAGACAATGACGGGGTCGATAGGATACCGGTGTGAAGTGATTGGTGCAATAGGTAGTTGTAAAAGTTTAAGTACATGCTTGTGTATGCAATTAGGACGTGGAGGAAAGTAAGAAGTTTGGAAGAAGAGTATAAACGAGTTGGTGATAGTGTTCATTAACAACAGCATCTATTAAAGTATTACGAAAGAGGAATAATATCAAAACGTGCACTATGAGCAAAATCTGACGATTCGAGTAAAACGACTATCTTACATTGACTGAGGTATACTCGAGACGATACTAACATTAAGGCTTACTTTAATGTAAGGACATGAAAATGACCAGAGAGCAAGGTATTAAACTTCAGCATCTTATAACTGTGAAATCAGTATATACAGGGCGAAGCAGCTAAGTCGTAACACCCCTTTATCTCCCCAACAGTAATAGATAGAAAGATGCCGTTTGGATAGTCAATTGCAGGGGCAGGGGCTACTTGAATACATCACATTTCATGTTTGTGCTATTTTTTATTACAGAGATATGAGGTCATCTTTCGATTTTTTAAATGTAACCCTGTGTGAAATTTTAGCGTGATGGGCTTACACAGACGGTTTCAAATATGTGTATATCATAATATTTAGGCGAATAGTTTCTGAGACACAGATATGTTCTCGTATCGTGTTCGTATGCGATGCGGCGTTGTCCAATGCGACCTTTCCTCTTGATAATGAGGAACTTAACAGGGAAGGCGTTGTTTTCCTGCTTCTCCATAACGCCGTAAGATGACGCGCGATGTACCTGGAGAGAAGGGTTTAAATATGCTGCTGGGGTAATGAGACATCGCATTTCCGTCACAGTTGCTTCGAGCAGACATGTACACCAACGAAGGAAAGTTAGATATACTTCTAGTGTATGGTGAGAGCAGAAGAAATGCTATTAGAGCAATAAAGCGATATGGAGAACTGTCTTAAGCGTCAGCTTCTTGCACGTACTTGCAAGAAACTACTTGAATCTGGATCATGGAACGCCGTACAGAGGACAAGGGAGAAAACTACGATTGGCGAGGCACATGAAGAGGGCTTTCTAGGGTTAGCGCATAACGACCCTACTGTTTCGTCGCGACGTATCGCCTCAGAATGTGGTACAAGTCAGAGAAGTGCTCTACGCATATTGCACCGGCAAAGATTTCACCCGTTTCACCTCTCATTACATCAAGCTCTCTCCGGTGTGGATTTCGAACGGCGCCAGGAATTTAGCCGGTTTGCTCTGCTGCGCCTACAAGATGATCCAACGTATTTTCAATGGGTGCTTTTTACTGATGAAGCGACTTTCACCAACAACGGTAATGTGAATTTGCATAATATGCGTTACTGGTCAACAGAGAACCATCATTGGCTTCGACAGGTACAGCATGATCAACCGTCGAGTGTTAACGTGTGGTACGTCATCGTCGGCAATGTCATTGTGGGACCGTACGTCATTCCGGGTATACTAAATGACAATAACTATGCATAGTTCCTGCGAAACGTTCTGCCCATTTTGCTGGAAGAGGTACCACTAACTAAGCGTCAGTGCATGTGGTTCCAACATGACGGCTGTCCTGCTCACTCTTCCCGTGTGGCTACAGAGCTCTTAAATGAAAAGTTCCCGGATTGTTGGGAAGGACGACGTGGTGTGAAGTGAAGTGGCCAGCCTGATCTCCTGATTTGACCCCTCATGATTTTTTTCTGTGGGGAGCAATCAAATATAAAGTATATGCTCAAATACCAACTACGGCAGACGATATGATGCAACGTATCATCGAAGCGTGCGCTTTTATCTCACGTGACACCCTCGCACCCTCGCACCCGTTCTAAAAATGTGCATTGCTGCAAGGGGGAAGCATTTTGAGCAGTAAAGTTTTGTAACAGGTACAGTATGTATTTTGCATCTTTATATGTATTTGCTTCGTATTGTGATCAATAGAAAATATTTTAAAATAATAAAGAAATACGTACGAAATAATTATGACCAATAAGGCCTCCTCATTTACATATGTATTTCTATTACTTCAAATGAATTAACATCTTGCAGTATTTTAATACTGTATGTTGTCTACTATTTTGGTATCGCAGTGCTCAAATAACTGAATAATATTTGCGCGACATCATCAGTTAATTTTTGCGCAAAATATCGCAGTATGTATTACTATTGTCGGGTAAATTGGCATGTGTACTCTACACAACAGGAAAGGTCGCATCGGACAACGCAGTTTCGAAAGACGAACACGGTACGAGAACAAATTTGTGTCTCAAAAACTATCCTCCTAAGCATTATGATATACACATAATTGAAACAGTCTTTTTAAGCCCATCATGTTACGCTAACATTTAATACAGGGTTCCATTTAGAAAAACCAAAGATGATCTCATATCTCGGCAATAAAAAATAGCACAAACATGAAATGTGACGTATTCAAGTAGCCCCTGTCCCTGCAATTGACTGTCCAAATGGCATCTTTGTATCTATTGCGGTTGGGGAGATAATGGGGTGTTATGACTTAGCTGCCTCACCCTGTATATTTATTTAAATATCTCTCTTTGTACAGTTGCTAGTTCCTGTATGCAGTACAACACATACATGTAAAAGTTATGGAGTACCGCAATATTGACATTTAATTACCAGATGCATATTGGCTTTTATTTAAAACCCATATTCTGTGGGCGCTCTAGCGGAGTACACGTATTTGCTTTTGTGCATGGAGCGCGAGGGCAAAAAGTGTTAAACTGCTGCGTCATTTGTATGACTGACGCAATGATTCTCTATGTGTTCGGTAACTTGGTAGCTATGGCTGTCGTTATCCCTTTAAAAATGCTCGCGTTTGGCTGTTAGCAAGCATGGGATTTTGTTACACTATATCACTGCAGCTGGATTAATTACTCAGCAGAAACTAAGGTGGCATAAACTTAATTAGGAAACACCCATATAGAAAAGAGCTCTGCTGCATTGTTCAAACACGGTGAGAAATATATAGAAAGAAAATCAGCGACAGTTAATAGCACTGTGTCCACTGCACGGTACAGGTACTGACTCATAATGATAGTAGTAATTGCGTACGTTGAGCGCACTTCTCAAGTTTTATGAATTAATTAAATTAATTACGTTATACTATATTACAAATAATTCCCCCCTCTCCACCCATGAACCATGGACCTTGCCGTTGGTGGAGAGGCTTGCGTGCCTCAGCGATACAGATGGCCGTACCGTAAGTGCAGACATAACGGAGGGGTATCTGTTGAGAGGCCAGACAAACGTGTGGTTCCTGAAGAGGGGCAGCAGCCTTTTCAGTAGTTGCAGGGGCAACAGTCTGGATGATTGACTGATCTGGCCTTGTAACATCAACCAAAACGGCCTGGCTGTACTGGTACTGCGAACGACTGAAAGCAAGGGGAAACTACAGCCGTGGTTTTTCCGGAGTTCTGTTGATTGGTTAAATGATCATGGCATCCTCTGGGTAAAATATTCCCCCACTAGGAAATCCGGGCGGGGACTACTCAGGAGGACATCGTTATCGCAAGAAATAAAACTGATGTTCTACAGATCAGAGCGTGGAATGTCAGATCCCCTAATCGGGCAGGTAGGTCAGAAAATTTGAAAAGGGGGATGGATAGATTGAAGACAGATACAGTGGGAGCTAGTGAAGTTCTGTGGCAGGAGGAGCAGAACTTCTGATCAGGTGAGTAGGTGAGTATAGGGCTTTAACCCTAGGACGCCCAAGCCTTTTTTACTAACTTGGATGCCTAAGGCGGGAGGGGGGGGGGGGGTTGGCGAGCCCACAGGTATTAAATAAGTTTACTGACGAAACGTATTTTAAATGAGGCATTGGTTTACAAATGTTGTTAATTGTTATAAATATTGGATTGAGTGAATAAAAAATTGACATATTACAATACAAAATACAGATGTGTTCATAAACAATACACTACTCTGAGTCCACAACTTCAAGGCAAGAGACACACTTCACAATTTTTTCTGAATGTGTGTTACACACATGTTTATGACACTGTCGACAATTCTATTTTGGTTTACCTAGATTGTTGTACTTCTGCTTCTCTGTTTTAGCTTTTCTTACACAAATATGGCACCGACCTTTCCCTGCAGGAGGCTGACGTGCTTCTGTTGTCACTTCTTTGGTTTTCTTTTGTAGAATAGTCTCAATTGATTGAACAATTTGGTTAGATAACCCTCGTGCATTGGCACCTCTTTCTTCTACCTGCAATTTCACTAGTTCCATCCCAGCTTTCAGATGATAAAGTTTCGGTTTGTTGTGTTTCTTTTCATTCCATCTTGGATGTTGCTGGATGAATATGGTTGTTGCATTGATAGCACAAATGTCGATGATAGTGTAAAATACAGATAGAGGCCATCTCTTTGTTCCCCACTTGTAGGTGTACATACGACCCATTTGATCAATGGTATCAGTTCCACCGTTAGTGGAATTATAATATGCATTTATCTCAGTTTTATTCTTCTCTCCTCCAACAGTGCCTTTATCTTGGTGCATTGTTGACAACGTCAGTAAGTTTTTACTTGGTTTCGTTTTTGCTGTGTAGGACACCAAACTTACTGGAGGCCTACGTGTTGGGAACTGCACTAACTCACTGCAAGTTTACAAGATAAATAACAGCTGACTGACATCAACAATCACTTCCTCTGAAAGTAAACCGATTGTTGTGAATAAAAAGAATACCAACCAACAAGAAACTAACTTGCATTGTTGTAGAGATGAGAGAAACGAAATCCTACTAAGGGAAATTTTCTATAGCATGGAAGCCTAAGGGGGGATTTGTTGGACCCATAATAAGTTTATTTATTTTTTCTTTCAAAGCAGGAATTTTCTATAAAATATATTGAGACTAATGCGTCATAAAATAGTGAAGAAACAATAACTCAAAGGGAATATGTAATATGAAAGTTACTTGGGCAAAAGCACGAGACATAAAAAAATTGTGGGTTCCACGAACGCCCCCCCCCCCCCCCCCCGCCCCCTTAGGCGTCCTAGGGTTAAATTAAAAAATCAAACAGGAGTAATGGAGGAGTTGATTTAATAATGAATAAAACAATAAGAACAAGGTCTAGTTACTATATACAGCATAGTGAATGCGTTATTGTAGCCAAGACAAACACGAAGCCCACATTCACCACACTAGTACAAGTTTATATGCCACATAGCTCTGCAGATGGGGAGGAGATCGAGGAAATGTATGATGAGATAAAAGAATTCATTCAGATAGTCAAGGGATGAGAAAATTTAATAGCCTTAGGGGCTCGAATTCGTCAGTAGGAAAAGAAAAAGAAAGAAAAGTAGTAGGCGAATATGGACTGTGGGAAATGAATGAAAGAGGAAGCCGCCTGGTAGAATTTTGTATAGAGCATTATTTTGAATTGAGAATCATGAAGGAAGGTCGTATGCGTGGAGGAGACCTGGAGACATAGGAAGGTTTCAGATGGATTATATAATGGTAAGACAGATATTTAAGAACCAGGTTTTAAATTGTAAGACATTTCTAGGGGCAATGTGAACTCTGACTACCATTTCTTGGTTATGAACTGCAGATTAAAACCGAGGAAGCTGCAAAAGACAGGAATATAAGGAGATGGGACCTGGATAAACTGAAAGAACCAGAGGTTGTAGAGACTTTGAGAGAGAGCATTAGGGAATGACTGACAAGAATGGGGGAAAGGAATACAGTAGAAGAAGAATGGGTAGTTTTGAGAGATGAAGGCAGCAGAGGATCAAGTAAGTAAAAGACGAGGTCTAGTAGAAATCCTTGGGTAACACAAGAGATATTGAATTTAATTCATGAAAGGACACAATATAAAAATACAATAACTTAAACAGGCGAAAGGGAATATAAACGTCTAAAAAATGACATCAACTGGAAGTGCAAAATGGCTAAGCAGCAATGGCTAAAGGACAAATGTAAGGAAATAGCAGCGTATATCAGTAGAGGTAAGATAGATGCTGCCTACAGGAAAATAAACAATTCTTTGGAGAAAAGGGAACCACCCGTATGAATATCAAGAACTCGGATGAAAAACTAGTCTTAAGCAAAGAAGAGAAAGGTGGAATAAGTATGTAGAGCTACTATAAAAGGAAGATGTACATAAGGGCAATATTATGGAAATGGAAGTCGCTGTTGCAAAATATTAACATGAATCCTTTACAGAAGAATGGAAAAACTGGTAGAAGCCGACATCGGGGAGGATCACTTTGGATTACAGAGAAATATAGGAATATGCGAGGCAATACTGACCCACGTCTTCCTGTAGAAGACTGGTTAAGGAAAGCCAAACCTACTTTTAAAGTATTTGTAGACTCTGAGAAAACTTTTGATAATGTTGACTGGAATGCCCTCTTTCAAATTTTAAATGTAGCATGGGTAAAATACAGGGAGAGAAAGGTTACTTACTAATTGTATATAAACCACATGGCAGTTATAGGAATTGAGGGGCATGAAAGGGAAGCAATGGTGCAGAAATGAGTGAGACAGAGTTGTAGCCTATCCAAGATGTTATTCAATTCTTATACTGAGCAAGCAGTAAAGGAAACAAAAGAATAATTTTAAGTAGGAATTAAAGTCCAGGGGGAAGAAATAAAATCTTTCAGGCTTGCCGATGACATTGTAATTCTGTCAGAGACAGCAGAGGACTTGGAAAAGCAACTGAACGGAATACACCGTGTCTTGAAAGAAGAATATAAAATGAACACCAACAAAAGCAAAACGAGAATAATGGAATGTTGTCGAATTAAATCACTTGAAATTCAGGGAATTAGATTAGGAAATGAGACACTTAACGTACTACATGAGTTTTGCTATTAGCGAAGTAAAATTACTGATGGTGGTCGAAGTACACAGAATATAAAATGTAGACTGGCAATGGAAAGAAAAGCGTTTCTGAAGAAGACAAATTTGTTAACATCGAGTATAAATTTAGGTCTCAGCAAGACCTTTCTGAAAGTATTTGTATGGAATGTAGTCATGTATGGAGGTGAAACATGGACGATAATACGGTTTAGACAACAAGAAAGTAGAAGCTTTTGAAATGTGGTGCTACAGAAGAATGCTGAAAATTAGATGTGTAGATCACGTAACTAATGAGTGGGTACTGAATAGAACTAGGGAGGAGAGAAATTTGCATTACAGCCTAGCTAGAAGAAGGGATCGGTTGGTAGGACACATTCTGAGAGATCACCAATTTAATACTTGGGGGAAGCATGGGGGTAAAAATCGTAGAGGAGAAGCAAGAAATGAATATAAAAAGCAGATACAGAAGGATGCAGGTTGCAGTAATTATTCGGAGATGAAAGGCTTGACAGGATAGAGTAGCATGGATAGCTGCATCAAACCGGTCTTTGGACTGATGACCACAACGACATAAATAATTTAGTTATTTCGTAGAAAAGGTTGTGCACTAAAAACATGCCAAGTGCGCTCAACGTATACACTTACTACTATATATATATATATATATATATATATATATATATATAAGTCCAAGCTAAAGCTGAGCGCAGTAGAATGAAATAAAACGTTAGTTCAAAATAGTGGACGGTTTCTGCGCTATAGAATTACTTTAAAAATTCATTTTAACGTACCAAACTCAGTGGGGGATGGCAATCCTCCACGAGATTATTAAATAAAACGAATTTAATATTTTACATTTTATTCAGTGTTGGACGGTCATCCAACACTAAATTATCGTGAAAAAAACTGAAAATCGCAAATACTAATTAATTTCAAATATCTGTCTAGCAAGATAACTGTAAATTAATTATTCTATTCCAAGCACATTTTATCTCCATGTCTATTGTTCAAATATTCACAACCGGTATTGTTATGTAAAAATTTACTTGTTGCTCACTTATTTTTAAACAAATTAATATTTTTAGTGTTGTTGAGCTGCTTCAGTAGGACTTCCATTTATACAGAATAAAATTATTAGTAGAAATAAAAATCCATGTGGTACTGTATCATAGTTTTGAAGAATTTTTCTTTTATCATACTGAAGTAAGAATTCTGTCTTAACTCTCTGTTTATTAAAGTTTTACTATTTACACATCTAATTATTGGGTTGAATTGTAAGTGTGTCTTTTCTTTCACTTCATCCTTAATTAATCTTATCAGAGATTCGCCATTCGTCTTTTGAATATTCGTATAGTTTTAAGTGAATCCCTTTATTTCATCTATGAATTCTTATCATTTTTCTCAAAATAATAACTTTAAGGTCCAGTTGAAGCACAATCCTTCCCACAATTATTTCCTAATTCATCAGTCCAGTCATCTAACATACAACCTGTTTCTTCAGTATTTTCCCCATTGTTAGTATATACTATACTGCGTGTTACAAAATATGTAACAGCTATTCCTAGGTTATCTAACAAATCATGTAATCTGAGGACCGCTTTAGCAGTTGGAGGTGGTTCAGGAAACCGTTAACAGGTGTCTCGTTTTTGTTCTGGAATCAACTTCGTTCCTCAAATACCAACTATATACGCGCTATATACACGATTTGTGAACATTATTTACTTGGTCTGCGGGGCACAGCTGAATAGCTATAGGACTGGTTCGGCGGACCAATACTACTGTTATTTGCTGTCATCAATCACGGCCTGAGCCCATCTGGAAGAAGACGAGAACATCTGTCGTCAGCAGCTTTATCATCTAAACAAGTTTTTCCTAAGTCAGTGAAGAAGAAGAAGAAGAAAATGGGTGCACGACAGTCAGCACCCAAGTCGCAGTCGAACAGCGATATTAAGAGGGAAAAAAAGCAGAATTGAAATAAAAAGAGTACCATCAGAAAAAAAACCAGCCAGGTTCAGGGATTAGTGAACACAGAGTTGTCGTAGCGAGATTCAATATTGCAATCCCCAAATCCTCGATAAATAAGCGAAAAATATATCAATTCAAAAAATCAGATAAAAATTCACTTGACGCCTTTCTAAGAGACAATCTACACTCATTCCAAATTAATAATGTAAGTGTAGACCAGGTGTGGCTTAAATTCAGAGATATAGTATCGCAATAAATTGAGGGATTTATACCAAATAAATTAACAAACGACGTAGTTGATCCTCCTTGGTACACAAAACGGGTTAGACCACTGTTGCAGAAACAACGAAACAAACATTCCAAATCGAAATAGACACAAAATCCCCAAGATTGGCGATCTTTTAAAGAAGCTCTAAATTTAGAGCGGACTTCAATACGAGATACATCGAAACTTTGTCTCGAAACCTGGCAGAAAATCCTAAGAGATTCTGGTCGCATGTGAAGTATGTTAGTGGCAAGAAACAATCCATGCTTTCTCTGCGCGATAGCAATGGAGATATTATCGAAGACAGTGCTGCCAAAGCAGAGTTAGTAAACACCGCCTTCCGAAATGTCTTCACAAAAGAATTCGAATCGAGAACAGCTGGCAAAATGAGTAACTTAAAAGTAAATATCCTCGGGGTAGTGAAGCAACTCAAATCACTTAATAAAAGCAAGTCTTCTGGTCCAGATTGAATACCAATTAGGTTCCTTTCGGAGTATGGTGTTGCATTACCTCCATACTTAACAATCATATACAACCGTTCACTCGACGAAAGATCTGTACCCAAAGACTGGAAAGTTGCACAGGTCACACCAATATTCAAGAAAGGAAGTAGGAGTAATCCACTAAATTACAGGCCCATTTCGTTAACGTCGATATGCAGCAGGATTTAGAACATATATTGTGTTCGAACATTATGAATTGCCTCGAAGAAAACGGTCAACTAACACACAGTCAACATGGGTTTGGAAAACATCGTTCCTGTGAAACACAACTAGCTCTTTATTCACATGAAGTGTTGAGTGCTATGGACAAGGGATTTCAGGTCGATTCCGTATTTCTAGATTTCCGGAAGGCTTTTGACGCTGTACCACACAAGCGGCTCGTATTGAAATTGGGTGTTTATGGAATATCGTCTCAGTTATGAGACTGGATTTGTGATTTCCTGTCACAGAGGTCACAGTTCTTAGTGACTGGCGGAAAGTCATCGAGTAGAACAGAGGTGATTTCTGGCGTTCCCCAAGGTAGTGTTATCGGCCCTTTGCCGTTCCTTATCTATATAAACGATTTGGGAGACAATCTGAGCAGCCGTCTTCGGTTTTTTGCAGACGACGCTGTCGTTTATCGACTAGTAAAGTCATCAGAAGATCATGACAAACTGCAAAACGATGTAGAAAAGATGAATGGTGCGAAAAGTGGCAGTTGACCCTAAATAACGAAAAGTGTGAGGTCATCTACATGAGTTCTAAAAGGTACTCGTTAAACTTCCGTTACACGATAAATCAGTCTAATCTAAAAGCCGTAAATTCAACTAAATGCCTAGGTACTACAATTACGAACGACTTACATTGTAAGGAACACACAAAAAATGTTGTGGGGAAGGCTAATCTAAGACCGCGTTTTATTCACAGGACACTTAGAAAAAGTAACAGACCTACTAAGGAGACTCCCTACACTACACTTGTCCATCCTCTTTTAGAAAACTGCTGCGCGGTGTGGGATCCTTACCAGATAGGACTGACGGAGCAGATCGAAAAAATTCAGAGAAAGGCAGCACGTTTTGTATTATCGAGAAATCTGGGAGAGAGTGTCACAGAAATGTTACAGGATTTGGGCTGTAAATCATCAAGAGAAAGGCGTTTTTCGTTGCGACAGAATCTTCTGACGAAAATCCAATCACCAACTTTCTCCTCCGAATGCGAAAATATTTTTTTGACGCCGACCTACATGGGGAGGAACAATTACCACGGCAAAATGAGAGAAATCAGAGCTCGTACGAAAAGATATATGTGTTCGTTCTTTACGCGCGCTGTACGAGATTGGAATGTTAGGGAATTGTGAAGGTGGTTCGATGAATCCTCTGCCAGGCACTGAATGTGATTTGCAGAGTATCCATGTAGCTGTAGATGTAGATGTAGAATCCCTTTTCAAAAGGCGTCGAAAGGTTTTGCGGAAAATTTGTATAGATTTCTGTCTTGAAATATTTTTATAAAATTAATTTTAGTGCTCTCAAAATGCCGGTTCTTTTCAACTAAAATTTTATTTCACTCTTTACAGACTTTTATTAGCAATCAAAAAACTTCTCTAATTTTTTTAATTAAATCTCTTTCGCTCTAAATTGGCTTTGATTTTCATAAATAGTTGTAAGTGGATACGTGAAGCGCACTTGGCATAATTTAGATGCACAACCTTTATTTATTAATTAATTAAATTTATTATGTTATATTTTATGATATTGTATTTATGAAGAATTTTGGCACAAAGATATTTTATCTTATAAAAATGTGTAGTGGCAAATTAAACAAGCGACCGACGTAAAAACTGTTTTGCTTGTATTTATTTATATGTTAAAATCGTATGAGTACTGAAGGAAATGATATGTTGCTTAATGTGTATAATACAAACAGTATGAAACGGAACAGATATTGCTCTCAGACAGCAACTTCTTCAGGGGAAAATACAGGTAAGTCTCCTGAAACAGAAAGAGAACCAGGCGTATAAGCTACTCTTTCAGTAAAAAACTATCCACGGAGAAGCTTCACTGCTGGCCGACCAAAGAACTTCGTGAGATTCATAGTATCCTCGTATGCTTCACAGGTAAGATGTAGGAACCAGAGGACAATAGAGAGATTTGTAACATACGAGAGTCGTTCGGAAAGTAACGCCTCCTATTTTTGAGGTATCTTTGGATGTCCGGGCCAAATGACGTTGGCGAGGTGTTAATGCATGCCCCATCCTGATTTATTTGCAGGTGGGTCCGGTGTTCCGCCGTAGTTGGCGCTAGCAGAAGTGTGTTGCAGAATGGAGTCTTGATACGGACGCGCGTATGCAACAGCGATGTGTGATTGAATTCCTTGCTGCTGAAGGAATTGCACCGACTGAAATCCAGGTGTATAGAGACGATACAATAGATGTGAGCAACGTTAAGCGATGGGTACGGCATTTCCAAGGTGGTGACAATGATGCTCATGATAAGCCACTGCCCGGTAGACCCTGCAAAGCTGTCATCCCTCGAAATGAAGAGCGTCTTGATCAACTCATCCGTGGTGATTGGCGGATAATGACCAGAGAATTGCACGCAAAGCTGAATGTCGGCTGTAATGACTTAGAAACAATGTTGGAACATCTTGGTTATCGCAAATTCTGTGCGATGGGTCCCGTGAATGCTTACAGAAGAACAAAGAGCTCATCGAATGAAAATATGTCGGGACCTGCTGGACCAACATGAAGCTGAAGGTGACAACTTCCGGAATAGCATCGTCACAGGAGATGAGACGTGGTGTCATCACGTCGGGCTGGAATCCAAAAAGTCCATGGAATGGCGACATAGGAATTCTCCGTCAAAGAATAAATTCAACACACAGCCGCCTGCAGGCAAAGTGATGTGCACAGTCTTCTGGGATGTCCAGGGTGTGGGTCTTTTGGATGTCCTGGAGCAACTGTCAGTTCAGCACGCTACAGGCAGGCACTGACTAAGCCGAAAGCCCTAATTTCCATGGTAAGGCCAGACAAGACCATCTCTCACCTGCACCATGATAATGTGAGGCCCCACAATAGTTTTGCGACCACGCAACTCATTGTAAAATTCGGTTGGACTGTCTTGCCAAATCACCAGTACAGTCCCTATTTAGCTCCTTCAGACTTCAATCTCTTTGGTCCTCTGAAATATGGACTACGAAGCGAAAATTTTCAAAACGCAGATGCGGTCGTCAAACCTGTAAGGAAGTGGTACCTTCAATTGGTTCTGATTTTTACAAGAGCGGGGTGCAGCCGGTTCATCTTTGGCAAAATGCATAACAATTCCTTTAAAGTCAGTACCGACATTAGACTGTTTTTTGTTTGCGGTGTTAACATTACGCGACCATGATTTCGGCTTTAAAGTGCCATTATTAGTGTTTTAACGTTATACAGTGCGTAAGATGGCATACTGTCTTATTTAAAATATACAATTAGGCACATTGTCTAAGGGTCAATATTTCTGGTAGAAGCCTACTGCTTTGTTTTATCACTTAGTATACCATCTTGAGTCAAGATATACACTATTAGACACTTTGTCTAAGGGTCAATAATTCTGGTAAAGGCCTACTGCTTTGTTTTATCTTGACTCAAGATGGTATACTCAGTGATAAAACAAAGCTGTAAGCTTTCACCAGAAATATTGACCCTTAGACAATGTGTCTAATAGTATATTTTAAATACTACAGTACGCCGTCGTAGGCACTGTGTAACATTAAAACACTGGATAATGGCACTTTGAAGCCGAAATCATGATAGTGTAAATGTAACACTGCAAATAAAAAACAGTCTTATGGCGTTACCAACTTTAAAGAAATATATTATGACTGTGGCCCCACATTATGAAAAAATTATTGCATAACGATTGGTGGTGACTACGTGGAAAAATGACGTTCTGTAGCTGAAATATCGCTCTATTCAGCTGTGCTGTTGGGATTTATGTATCTCCTGTTGGAACGTCCCCTTAGAAAAACTAGTGAATTACTGTGCTGATAAACCTTTTACATTGTTTGATTTTCAAACAGCTGAGCAGAACTGAACGTACTCAGACATTTCGCTCTTTACTTATCCTGATAAACACTAAACTGAAACACAATATTTTTAGCGCAACGGAATCTCACATTCAATAATCCCTACAAAAAATGGCCCTGACTAACATTAATCTATCATTAACCTATATATATATATATATATATATATATATATATATATATATATATATATATTCTATCATTAACCTATATATATATATATATATATATATATATATATATATATATATGTTAAGGTTAATGATAGATTAATGTTAGTCAGGGCCATTTTTTGTAGGGATTATTGAATGTCAGATTGCGTTGCGCTAACCAGCTCCCCACCAAAAATTTTACAAAATGTTTTGGTTCCCACATTGTCTGTTTCTGTGGTTATCTCTGTCATATAGTTCATGACATCCAGTCTTACAAATTTACTGTCTCTGATGGACACACGTCTAGATCATCCGCTCTCAAAACTCCGCCGTCTCTCTCCCCACATCCACCACTGCTGGCGGCTCACCTCCAACTGTGCAACGCTACGTGCTGTTAACAGCTAACTGCCCAACACTACAATAGTAAATTCCAGCAATGCAAACCAGCCACAGACTGCATATAGCACAGTCAGTGATTTTCATATAGAGCGCTACATCTCGTTACCAATATAAAAACCTAACCAACCTACTTACATAGCCCCCAGGCTCCCCACCAAAAATTTTACAAAATGTTTTGGTTCCCACATTGTCTGTTTCTGTGGTTATCTCTGTCATATTCATTACTACGGAAATGCGATCTTTCTCTGTAACTATTATTACTCTGGCAGTGGTTGTCATATGGGTGATGTCTGTTTTGGTCTCGATTTAGGTTGTAAGAATAGCCTTTTCGTGTCCAGTTATTATTTCTTTCATCGCGGAATTGTGACGGATGTGACCTGTAATTGTTGTGCTCCTGTTTTCGCGTTCCGCGATTGTCAGTGTCAATTTCCAATTTTTGTAACAGTCCCTGAAAAGCTTCAATGTCGTCTTTGCAACGTCCCGCCAAAATAATATGACGTAAATGTTCAGGCAATTTGATTAAGCAAATGCAGATGAGTTCTGAAGGGCTGTATGGGTTTGAAAGATACTGATTCTTATGTAACATGTCTTCGAAATATTTGACAAGACTGGAAAATTCACATAGTACAGTCAGTGATTTTCACATAGAGCGCTACATGGCGTTACCAACATAAAAACCTAAACAGCCTACTTACACTGTAGCTCCCATAAATAAAAACAGGAGATATTACTTTCGGAATGAACATCGTATTTTTGCAGATAACCAATTTTGAATGTGGAAATCAAATACTGCATTAATATTTCTACTGAAAATTGGGTGCAATAGGGCAAAGAAGATCGTTGAATTCTCCATCATTCTGTGTTGAAGCATATTCATCAGACTTTCTGAGGATGCTGGATGCTGTGGCTCTAATTTATGTATTTCTCATTTTTTCTCGGTTTTGAAGTAAGACACAGTAGCTGCAAAATCTGAAATATGTAACATACTTTAAAGTATAAATAGAGATGTTGCAGTGGAGGAGTGATGGTCGTGTTATTCAATCAGATGAAAGTACTCTTCACAGCAAAAACACCGGGTGATCAGAAAGTCAGTATAAATTTGAAAACTTAATAAACCACGGAATAATGTAGATAAAGAGGTAAAAATTGACACACATGCTTCGAATGACATGGGGTTTTATTAGAACCAAAAAAAAGTATTGCTAGACGCGTGAAAGATCTCGTCGTTTGGTGATGATCGTGTGCTCAGCCGCCACTTTCGTCATGCTTGGCCTCCCAGGTCCCCATACCTCAATCCGTGCGATTATTGGCTTTGGGGTCACCTGAAGTCGCAAGTGTATCGTGATCGACCGACAGCTCTAGGGATGCTGAAAGACAATATCCGACGCCAATGCCTCACCATAACTCCGGAGATGCTTTACAGTGCTGTTCACAACGTTATTCCTCGACTGCAGCTATTTTTGAGGAATGATGGTGGGCATATTGAACATTTCCTCTAAAGAACATGATCTTTGCTTTGTCTTACTTTGTTGTGCTAATTGTTGCTATTCTGATCAGATGCAGCGCCATCTGTCGGACATTTTTTTAACGTTTGTATTTTTTTGGTTCTAATAAAACCCCATTTCATTCCAAGCATGTGTGTCAATTTGTAGCTCTCTATCTACATTATTCCGTGATTTATTCAGTTTTCAAACTTATACTGACTTTTTGATCACCCGGTATTTAGTCTAATTATCATGTCAAAGCAATTATTTACAGTATAGGGAAAACCAGACATGCAAATAACACAGAACGCGCTTCAGATCCTGTAACGAACTCAGTTAAAGTTGAAACGTCAGAATTTTCAGTAAAAATTATTCCTTATAAATAGTGGTAGGCGCCGCGTGGTGACAGTTGGCTCGCCAGCAGTGAAATCCCCGCCGCCTGTGTACGCAGCTGCGGCAGCGGGCTTTAATTAAAACAGGCACGGCCGCCGGCCAGGGCGCTACGCTACAGTGGAGGCGCGGGCGAGGTCGTGCGCTGGCTGTTGCTACTGTGCTGAGAAGTGGGGGGGAGGGGGGGGCCGAAACGCTGCGCTCCACTGCGACGCGGACAATCCTGGCCGCAGGTGCGGGCAGCAGCCAGCTAACGCACTCGCTCAAGAGACGAGGAGAAGGAGGCAGGTGGGCCGTACAATCCCAGTACTGAACTGAAGCTGTAGTAACGAGACGCAGCTGCATTTATAAAGAATATTCTCAACCGCTATCGAAATATAGAAAGTACCCCATCACCCAGAATGGCAGACAGAGCTAGCGATATATTCATCATTTTGATTTGCAGTTCCTTGTGTTGGCCGTGTTTGCAAGTTAAAATTGTTGTATGTGAGGTCTATATCTACATCTACATCCATACTCCGCAAGCCACCTGACGGTGTCTGGCGGAGGGCACCTTGAGTACCTCTATCGGTTCTCCCTTCTATTCCAGTCTCGTATTGTTCGTGGAAAGAAGGATTGTCGGTATGCTTCTGTGTGGGCTCTAATCTCTCTGATTTTATCCTCATGGTCTCTTAGCGAGATATACGTAGGAGGAAACAATATACTGCTTGACTCTTCGGTGGAGGTATGTTCTCGAAACTTTAACAAAAGCCCGTACTGAGCTACTGAGCGTGTCTCCTGCAGAGTCTTCCACTGGAGTTTATCTATCATCTCTGTAACGCTTTCGCGATTACTAAATGATCCTGAAACGAAGCGCGCTGCCCTCCGTTGGATCTTCTCTATCTCTTCTATCAACCCTATCTGGTACGGATCCCACATTGCTGAGCAGTATTCAAGCAGTGGGCGAACAAGCGTACTGTAACCTACTTCCTTTGTTTTCGGATTGCATTTCCTTAGGATTCTTCCAATGAATCGCAGTCTGGCATCTACTTTACCGACGATCAACTTTATATGATCATTCCACTTTAAATCACTCCTAATCCGTACTCCCAGATAATTTATGGAATTAACTGCTTCCAGTTGCCGACCTGCTATTTTGTAGCCAAACGATAAGGGATCTATCTTTCCATGTACAGTATTCGCAGCACATTACACTTGACTACATTGAGATTCAATTGCCATTCCCTGCACCATGCGTCAATTCGCTGCAGGTCCGCCAGTACCTCACAATCACCACCCAACCACAATAGAAACAGACTTAAGAATACTAAAACCCAGCCGCAGCCTACACAGCAAAATGACCATTGAGGAAAATTTCCATATAGAGAAGGCAATAGCAGAAGGCAAACAGGTCTTAAACGAATACACTACACTCTACAAGGGTACACTATTTAACACATTAAATAAACTTTACAAATAAAAACAGCACATCAGATAAAGTCTACGCACACACAAACACACACACACAAAGATACAAGGCAACCAAAATTCAAATTTGGCGCCGAACTCTCTGCTGAACAAATGAACACTGACTGGGCTGGGACACACAACCAACCACAATCACACTGTGTTTTGCTGAAGTGAAAAGTGTTTTACTACGTTATTTGTGGAAAATACTTGTTATAGTTACGTGTGCATCACAACACCTTACCATCATGCCGAGAATGCAAGTGCTTGCCACTCGAAAACGCAAGTAAAAACGAATATAGGCGCGAAAACATCGCGACAAACTAATGGTTCAAATGACTCTGAGCACTATGCGACTTAACTCCTGAGGTCATGAGTCCCCTAGAACTACTTAAAGCTAACTAACTTAAGGACATCACACACATCCATGCCCGAGGCAGGATTCGAGCCTACGACCGTAGCGGTCGCGCGGTTCCAGACTGTAGCGCCTAGAACCGCTCGGCCACTCCGGCCGGTTCGCGACAAACTAAATTACATTATAGAAGATAGGTTAATTCCCAGCAAAAAACATTCTCATCAACATCGTTTGGTTGCAGATGACAAGCTGTCTGTAGTAATTAACACACAATTTATTTATTTATTTATTTATTTATTTATTTTTTTTTTTTTTTTTGGTGCTGAAGTCTGATCAACTTCGTTGATTTTTACTTCTGTAGGGAATGGAAAGGGTAAAAATTTTCTCTTTATTTATTTATTCTTCTTTCAGCTTTAGTTTGGGCACACAGTAGGGTCCATTTATTCGCTGCTTTTGGTGGGTGTTTGAAAACATGTGCGTAGAAGTGCTAAAGGACTATATGTCCTTAAATTATGGAGAATTACGTGGGGAAATAAATTACGGAGGCTCAAATACTATCGCCTTCGGTACTTTATATTTGTGGTTGCGTAAGGGTTCTACTGTACCTACTGTAGTGAGTTGTGGTGTACTGTCACGTATCATGTCCAACTTCCGCAATATGGTTCGTGCCTTCTCCTTGACCCTGTCTGAGAGGTAAGATTCGCTTAAGGCTCGATGAATGTCATGATTCCGGATCCATCACTGGGCTCCAGTGATCCATCGTAGGCATTAACACACAAGTGATCCGGAAGATTCATGCACACCAAATGTAAGGGTATTTACAAAAGGAAACGATCTATTGTTTGAAATAAACATCCACATGATTTTATAATCATTTAACAAAAAAGTTCACATTACAGAATAAATGAAAACCAAAGCCCACTGTTATTAACACAGGAGTGCCGAAACATGTTTGGGTACTGAGAAAAAACGGTGTTCTGCATAACTGGCTGACCTCACATCCAACAATTTCAGAGCTAGCGACATTAACATTGAGGAAAGAGAACTCCTTCCGAAGGCAATACGATGGTCGGTCATGAAGGTATAATTTATACATATTGTGGTGATGAACGTCTTGGGATTGCGACGTGCACATCTAAACATGACGATAGTATCGAGTACACGAGGTACAAAGGGCACTGAACTGGCTCAGATGCGATTTGTACTCAGCTGATTCATGTAAAGAGCTATCCGACGTAAATATGGTCGCACGATGGGAATTAAAAGGCTTTGAACTTAGCAGCTAGAAACACCATACATGCCATTTCGGGAATCGTGAAGGAATTCAATATTCCAAGATCCACAGTGTCAAGAGTGTGCAGAGAATACCAAATCTGAGGCATTACTCAGTGGTCGATGGCCTTCACGTAACGACCTTGAGCAGCGGCTTTTCCGTTGATTTGTCAGTGCTGACAGACAACCAACACTGCGTGAAATAACCACATAAATCAACTTTGGACGCACGACGGACGTGTAGGACGTAAGAACGAACGTTTCCTTTAAGATCGTGCGACGAAACTGGGCATTAATGGGCTATGGCAGCAGACGACCGACACGAGTGTCTTTGCTAACAGCAGGCCATCCCCTGCAGCGCATCCTCTGGGCTCGTGACCACGTCGGTTGGACCCCAGACGACTGGAAAATCGTGGTCACGTCAGATGAGTCCCGATTTCAGCTGGTAAGAACTGACGGTAGGGTTCGAGTGTGGCGCAGACTCAACGAAGCCGTGGATCCAAGTTGTCAAAAAGACACTGTAGAAGCTGCAGGTAGCTCCATAATGATGTGGGCTGTGGTGGCATGGAAAGCACTGGTTCCTCTGGTTCAACTGAACCGACCATTGAATGGAAATGGTTCTGTTCGGCTACTTGGAGACCATCTGCAGCCATTCATGACTTCATGTTGCCAAAAAATTATGGAATTTTCACGGATGATAATGCTCCATATACGGGGACTACAGTTGTCCGCGACTGGAAAAACTGGAAAATTGTGGTAAGTTCTACGGGACCAAACTGCTGAGGTCATCGGTACGTAGGCTTACACACTACTTAATGTAACTTACCTGAGGACAACACACACGCCCATGCCCCAGGGAGGACTCGACCCTCCCATGGGAGGAGCCGCGCGAACTGTGGCAAGGAGCCTTAGATTGCAAGCTACCCACGCGGCTTCGCGATTGGTTTCAAGAACATTTTGAATTATTCGAGCGAATGATTTGGCCACCCAGATCGCCCAAAATGAATCCCATTAAACGTTTATGGGACATAATCGAGAGGTCAGTTTATGCAAAAAACTCTGCACGGGAAACACCTTCACAATTACGACGGCTAAAGAGGCAGCAGAGGACTTCTAAGGACTTGTTGAGACAATGCCACGTCGAGTTGCTGCACTACACCGGACAAAAGAAGGTCCTACACGATATCACGAGGTATCCCGTGAATTTTCTAACCTCATTGTGTCTTTCCAGGGTTTAACTCTTAAGAGAGACTCGCATTTTCTCTGTTGTTTCGGTTGATAATTGCAATTTCGTTTTTTTCTGTGTGTAGTTTGGGTCTGCCAATCAACACCACTTGTCACGAAACTTCCTGGCAGATTAAAACTGTGTGCCGGACCGAGACTCGAACTCGGGACCTTTGCCTTTCGCAGGCAAGTGCTCTACCAACTGAGCTACCCAAGCACGACTCACGCTCCGTCCTCACAGCTTTGCTTCTGCCAGTACCTCGCCTCCTACCACTTGGCAAGTCTTTCATGGGATATCCAGCGTCCATGGAAAGCGTCGGTGTGTTTCCTAGCACAAAGAAAATGATTTTTGAAACGGAATTTTACGTGTCCACTAGATAGACCGGTTCCAAATCAGTCTACTGCGTTATTTGTTATATATGTATGTATTAACATGGACGGTATAAAACGAATTACAGCGAGTACTCCAACAGCGACTGAACAGCGCTGCTTCACAGCGGCAGAAGTCGGTGCTGGCCACAGCGTTGCAGTCACTATTACTGTTGAAGTGCTGGTCATTCTCCGTCCCTTAATGTCCCTGTTAATACATCTCGCTAATTTGAATATCGCTCTCCTCTGGTTTAGGAGCACTGAATCGAATGGTCGCATAAAATTTCGCTTTAAAAATATCTTTCCTCCTAATAGGGAACACACCGTCGCTTCCTGTTTGGAATCGCGTAGCATGACACTTGTTTTGAGAAACTTTTATGTAGTCTGACGTAGGCTACACACTACAAAAATTACAAATATGTGCCGAAACACTAGATAAAATGCGCCCGATGACTGTTAGGAGAGACACGCACGCAGTATAGAGGGTGTTTCAAAGACATTGTGAGAAACTTCTGGGGTAGACAGACAACGTCACGTGGGACACCTTTTGTTAGAGACAAAATGTTCGTGACGCTTCCCACCGACTCCAGGCCTCAAGACTGGTTATGCCCCTCAGAGGTAACTGTGCATAGGCATTCTGCAGCGTACATATGAAATGTGTGTTCCTTCTTGTCCAGCCATCCGCTACGCGAAAAAGGCGGGAAGCCATGCAAATCTGAAGTTCGTGATTCCCTTCAAAAATATAGCCCTCTGCTTAGGGACAGTCATTCATTTTACTGTTGAAAGCCACTCTATCAGTGTACTTGGGTAGACCGCCTCGTTAGCTGCGCGGCCAGAGTGGTAGATTGGTAACCGAAGAGGCCCAGATATTTCCGGCAGGTTCGGTGATTTCCTCCGTTTCGGGGATTCGGTGTTATATTGCCCCTTTGTTTGTGTGATATTAATTGACATTCCATTATTAGGATTGCTGGAAGGGCACGTTCCGAAAGCGAGTAAGTAAAATAAAAAAGGGCTTACTGAGAACATATGCTGCATATATGCTTAGTATATATATATATATATATATATATATATATATATATATATATATATATATATAGGGTGAGTCACCTAATGTTACCGCTGGATATATTTCGTAAACTACATCAAATACTGACGAACCGATTCCACAGACCGAACGTGAGGAGAGGGGCTAGTGTATTTGTTTAATACAAACCATACAAAAATACACGGAAGTATGTTTTTTTAAGACAAACCTACGTTTTTGTAAATGGAACCACGTTAGTTTTGTTAGCACATCTGAACATATAAACAAATACGTAATCAGTGCCGTTTCTTGCATTGTAATATGTTAATTACATCCGGAGATATTGTAACCTAAAGTTGACCCTTGAAACCTCCGACGTTCAGTTGCGTGTTGTAACAAACACGGGCCACGGTCGGCGAGCAGCATCTGCAGGGACATGTTTACAATGACGACCGTGTTTACGAGTGTGGCTGTAGTGCACTGTTGTGGTTTGGTCTAGCTGTCGCAGTGTCCGCATATAGCGCTTGCTGCTATTGTTATTCTGCATTAGACTCCGCACGCAGACCAACTGTAGTACACCGTGTTACCAGACGTCTGTGATAGTGTAGTGTTGTAGGAACTGTGCCCATGGTGTATTCGAACTCTGAAAAGGCGGAGATGCTACTCACCTATGGCGAGTGTCGACGAAATGCAGCTGAAGCCTGCAGGGTGTACGCAGAACGGTACCCGGACAGAGAGCATCCAACGTGCCGCACATTGCAAAACATCTACCGCCCACTGTAAAGTGGATGCAGTTGGTGTGTTAGCTGCTTTTGCCATGAACCCACACATGAGTACACGGGACATTGCGAGAGCCGGTGGACTGAGTCAAAGTAGTGTCATGCGCATACTGCATCGTCACAGCTTTCACCCGTTTCATGTGTCGCTACATCAGCAATTACATGGTGATGACTTTAATCATCGAGTGCAATTCTGTCAATGGGCATTAACAGAGAATGCGTTGCAGTTCTACCTGTTTACCGATGAAGCGGGTTTCGCAAACCACGGAGCAGTGAATCTACGGAACATGCATTACTGGTCCATGGACAATCCTCGCTGGCTCAGACAGGTAGAGCGACAGCGACCGTGGACTTCAAATGCATGGTGCGGAATCATTGGCGACCGCCTCATTGGTCCTCACTTCACTTTAGGGGCCCAAACAGCTGCAACATACATCGCGTTTCTACAGAATGATCTGCCAACGTTGCTCGAAAATGTCCCACTGGAAACGCGTCGACGTATGTGGTATCAGCATGATGGTGCACCTGCACATACCGCAATTAACATTAGGCTGACCCTTGACAGGACGTCCGACGGGCGTTTCATAGGACTTGGAGGACGCATAAATTGGCCAGCCCGTTCTCCTGATCTTATACCTCTGGACTTCTATCTGTGGGGTGCGTTAAAGAAGAATGTGCACCGTGATGTGCCTACAACCCCAGAGGATATGAAACAACGTATTGTGGCAGCCTGCGGTGACATTACACCAGATGTACTGCGGCGTGTACGACATTCATTACGCCAGAGATTGCAATTGTGTGCAGCAAATGATGGCCACCACATTGAACACCTATTGGCCTGACATGTCGGGACACACTCTATTCCACTCCGTAACTGAAAACGGAAACCACGTGTGTACGTGTACCTCACCCCTCATGGTAATGTACATGTGCGTCAGTGAAAAAGACCAATAAAAAGGTGTTAGCATGTGGACGTAATGTGCTGTTCCAGTCTCTTCTGTACCTAAGGTCCATCACCGTTCCCTTTGGATCCCTACGTAATTCGGTACTCTCCGATACACACGATCGAACAGCGGAGGAGTGGTACTCAAGCGTCAACTTTAGGTTACAATATCTCCGGATGTAATTAACATTTTACAATGCAACAAACGGCACCGATTACGTACTTGTTTATATGTTCAGATGTGCTAACAAAACTAACGGGGTTCCATTTAAAAAAAATAGGTTGTGTTAAAAAACATACTTCCGCGCATTTTTTTATGGTTTGTATTAACCAATTACACTAGCCCCTCTCCTCACGTTCGGTCTGTGGAATCGATTCGTCAGTATTTGATGTGGTTTAAGAAATATATCCAGCGGTAAAGTTAGGTGATTCACCCTATATATATATATATATATATATATATATATATATATATATATATATATATATGTGTGTGTGTGTGTGTGTGTTCTTTAACGACGAAGTATCGTTTAATAATCACATAATCCCGCCAATGCAAATATACGTCGGCAATAAATCAACAGCCTGCCGGAGTGGCCGAGCGGTTCTAGGCGCTACAGTCTGGAACCGCGCGACCGCTATGGTTGCAGGTTCGAGTCCTGCCTCGGGCATGGATGTGTGTGATGTTAGGTTGGTTGGGTTTAAGTAGTTCTAAGTTCTAGGCGACTGATGACCTCAGATGTTGAGTCGCATAGTGCTCAGAGCCATTTGAACCATTTTTTTGTCCTAGAATTTGAGTGCGCGGTGGCCGGAATAGGCATTAGCGGTGCAAAAGTCGCCAAGCAGTGCTCTAGTGCTGCGCTGTGTCTGTACTCCAAGCCGCTAATTTCTGCTTCGACAACGTTGCGTGCAGACATTTATACAAACGAGGTGAAGTTGGATGTACTAATTGTGTGTGGTGAATGTAAAAGAAATGTCGTAAAAACAGCACAGTAGTACAGAGCTATCTATCCGGATCGCCAATGTCCGACACGCTAGGGAATTGCACGAATTACGCTATTACGGACAGACTACTTGAGCGTCGAAAAGACACGAAAGAATTTTGCAACTTATAGAGAGCACGAAGAAGCTGTACTAGCTAAGACGCTAATGAATCCGCACAGTTGTACGAGACATATTGGCGGGGAATGTGGAATCAGCATGATTAGTGTCATTCGCATCCTGCATCGGCAGAATTTCCACGCCTATCATCTGTCAATACATCAGACACTCGATGACCGTGATTTCGAACGTTGTACAGAATTTAGTCGGTTTGCGCTTCAGCAACTGAGAGACGACGCTACGTTTTTCCAACGTATGCCCTTTAACGACGGAGTAAAGTTTACCAACCACGCCAATCTGAATTTGCATAACGTGCGCTACTGGCCAGCCGAAAATCCACACTGGCTTTGCTAGGTGCAACATCAACGGCCTTGGAGCTTAAACGTATGGTGTGGCATCATACGAAATGACAGTAAGGGACGTTACTTCATCTCAGACGTTCTGAGTATACATGCGTACGCGCACTTTCTCACGAAGATTCTGCCGGTTCTTCTAGAAGAGTTACGGTGTATGTGGCTGCAACACGACGGCTGTCCAGCTTACTCGTCCCGTGTTGCAACGCAGATACTGAATGAGAACATTCCTGGACATTAGATAGGACGAAATTCTATTGTCAAATGGCCGGCAAGGTCCCTCGATTAGACTCCACTTGATTTCTTTCTTTGGGGTCACTCAAAGATGTAGTCTATGATGTAGCCCCAACTACGCCAGGCGATATGTGCCTTCGAGTCACCAGTGCATGCTCCGCCAAATCATCCACAGTAATTCTATCTTTCACCGTTTTTTGAAGGGCAATTGCAAATGTGCCTTTTTGTCCATGACCCAGTTTATACATATACTTCAATAAAGTACAAGTTTTTTTTTTTTTTTTGGAAGATAACATTAATGTTATTTGGGTGATTACCAAAACATAGTTAGTAAACTATTTATTTCATTTAAGTCTGTACGAAATTGCACTCCAGTGTCAAATAAGCCGACAGCGTGTATTGAACGTAACTGGTGACACTGTCATTACTCGCTTACGGCAGTATGAAACAATGTTTCGTTAGGAGGAATGTTTATTTTTCGCTGTACAGGTGGTCACCAAAGTATTTTTGATAAGGTATTTAGTTCAACGAATGAATCTCATGTGACATAATTTAGAGCGGTGTACGTAGGGACAGTTGTCCAACAGCATGTGTTTTACCTCTAAGAAGCACACAGTCACGTACAGGAAAAGACAGATCAAATCTTCTTTCTAACATTTAGATATTTAATACAGTAATTGCTTTTTGCACCGAAAAAGACCTCTTTATTTTTGAACAATGAACAGTTGGTTTCTCTGTTTCAGCTCGTGTACATCTGGGAGGATACACAAATGTGAAATAGTTTTCCTAAGCCCTTTGTGATACATTACATTGTAGCATATGTCGTAATTCCACATACGACATTGGTAGGTAAACCTGCATCTAGTTCGCAAGTTGGTTTAAGGGGAAATAAGGATTTATTTTCGTGGCGCAGGCCTACCTTACGGTATACGACTACGCAGCCTGGTCCGAGACTCCTGCTTGGCAGTGTTTGCACCAAAAATGCCGTTTACGGCCACCGTGCTCTCACATTCTCTGACATTTCTAGAATTCTTTTATGACACGTTTCAACGTCAACATTAACAAACACTATATCACTGTGATGGGATTCTCAAGAACTATCGAACGCGTTTATAAAAAGTATACGATTCCATTTAAAAAAGGACTTGCTTCAGTATCTCCGTTAATATCGGCGCTAAAAACATTAACCGCACACGAATATATGTGCCCCACGATGCTATAACATTTGCCTAATACCGCGTTTCGATATGTGTTATCGTTCATTTTATAAAAAGGGTTTTACGTCTTACATGACTCACCCTGTATAGCCTATAGTGTGTTTCTTATTAACGTTTAAAAACCCCGGAAGCAACATAGATGACGATGAGACAAGAATATGACACATGGGGCTCCAAATGATGGGAAATACTCCAAAAGAGGGTGAAAAATGAGGAACATGTAACGCCACCAGAAGACTTTCATCGCCGCACGTGTAGCGGTTGGGCTTGTGAAACTTACCTTTGCTGGTAAGTCGTAGTGCTACATATCAATCCGCTAGGCTGCTCTGTTTTAGTTCTTGCATTATCCGACTTGATACGATAGTGTTCGTGGTAGTGGTAATACAAGACTACGACGAATCTGTTTACATTTAACGAGTTGCAGACATGTGGCTCTGTTAGCGTGCTGTTGATTCCAATGTACTCGCAGGAAGACGTGTTTATGCAGAATGTTTCTCACACCGCTTGTTACCTTCTCATTTGCTATTGCGGATCGTCGAATGCGCGAAACATGCGTCCTGCGCTTAAGTAAGCACTAAAACCAATACGTATGGTGGGGGGAGTCAACACAGTGCTCTGACATACTGTGTTCTGAATTCAGAAGTTATTGACTAAAGCGAAAGATCCTTTACTGGTAACGATGCAGTTCGAAAGCTTACGCTCATTTGCTTGTGACGCAATGCGGCAGCTGTCGGATGTGCTGTACTCTGCAGTAAATCAGCGGAAACTGCGAGACCAGTAAATTAAATAATAAATCTTATCTCTATGTAATCATATACCTGTGTAACGCAGTACAAAGAAATACTGCCTCCCAGACCCAAGACTCGAACCGTTACCACCAAGCGCTAATGTCTCGTACATAGACACCGAGTCACATCGACATGAAAACTTGACCTAGGTTGGGCTGAGATGCTGCAACCGACCCCATAGCATCAACCGCTTCACGTTTTGTTATTTAATGACCAACTGCTCTTATTCTTAAATTTAAACAGATAGTAAAATAAATAAGTTAATCAATATAAAATATCCCACAGAATATAACTAATGTCAACATCGGCGTGAAATGACATACTGTGTCAATTTACCCTGAGACATTGTATGTCATTGTTGCCTGAAAAGCCTTCTTCGATTCAAATGGCTCTGAGCACTATGGGACTTAACATCTGAGGCTGTCGTCTGATGACGTCACATCTTCAACATTTTTCATCCACTTTTGGGGTATTTCCCGACATTTGCGGCCTGGTGTGTCTTGTGCTAAATTTCTTGTTTCACTGCCGCTTCGGTGTTTTTTAAACGTCAATGAGCCGTGCGCGGCTCGTGTTCATGCTGTTTATTGCCTGTTCGAATGGTTCAAATGGCTCTGAGCACTATGGGACTTAACTTCTGAGGTCATCAGTCCCCTAGAACTTAGAACTACTTAAACCTAACTAACCTAAGGACATCACACACATCCATGGCGGAGGCAGGTTTCGAACCTGCGACGGTAGTGGTCGCGTGGTTCCAGACTGTAGCGCCTAGAACCTATCGCCCACCTCGGCCGGCTATTGCTTGTCATCTTGTGTTCATGGTGCTGCCGCCTCGTTTCTTATTCCATTTACTGGCGTCACTTAGCTGCTGTCTTGCATGCCCGTGATTGGCAGCAACAGCGCTTACCGATAAGAGCACTTTCGTACTGTTTTTCGAGCGACCACTGGTATTTCCGGATCTTCGTGTGTCGGAGTTCAGTTGGGATGGAGGTCCAGTAAGGTCTGCACAGCAGTACTCTCCGACCCCTTGCGACACACATGCACTTTCCGGAAAAAGGAGACTTGAGTGGGATCGACCGTTGGTTGGTCGTTCGGTCGGTCGTCTCATGGGGCGACGTGTATTTGGTCTTCTGACCGCTTCTGGACCCCTTCAATTTGTCTTCTTGTGGGACTAGGCTTGGTTCCTTCCTTGTGCAGAGATGTCGGAGGGCCAATGGGCCGGTGTTCCCTCTGCATGGTTGGGTCCGAGCCAGTGTCTCCGGGTCGTCGTATGTCCGAGTTGCGAAAGAACATCAAGGGAGTGGGGACGGAGAAGCAGTGAGGTCCGGACAGCCATGACTTGCCCGACTGTTGCCGACACACATGACGTCGGTGGGGACGACCTTGGTTGGTTGTTCGGTCGATTGTCTCATCGGACGACGTGTATTTGGTCGCCGAACGCTTCTGGGTTTTCTGGTTGTGTCGACCTGTGAGTCACCCTTGTTTGTGTTCCACAGTGAAAGTTTTAGTACTGTTCGAGTCGTTTGGGGTGAGGTCAGGCTGGGGCCACTGGCAGCATGCACGCACTTTTATAGTTGTGTGGCACTAGCTGCGAGTGCTGCGAAGTTCGACACCCACCGAACATGCATACTGGAGTTGAGTAATCAGTGAATCTCTTATGAAACCTCATCTGCTATGACATCTCTTCGTTGACTGCTGGTTGTTGCTTCCTGGGTTGTTCCCGCAAGCAGCAACATGATGGTGTGCTGGAGTCGGCAAAATTTTGCAGCCGTCTTCCTGTATAGTATTTAACTTTTGAAATGATTGTAATTTATTAGTGCAGTGTACCAGCAGTATCTTCTGTCTTGTGGCCGTTAACGTTCCGGTTACTTGTGTAGTTTTCCGGCACTGTGTTTTCCTCGCCGTGTTGATGCTGCTCGGCACGGCGTGTAGTTCAACAGCTTGATGTTGTTCTCCCTTTTTCTTTGAGTGCTTATTGTGCCTTGACTGTGCTTAGACGCCAGTTATTAAGGCATAGTCCTGCTGCGTTCCTCGTCCTCGCTGGTATTTTTGGTTGTCGTCCCCAGGTCGTGCTAACACCCGATTATTTAGGGTTACGCTTGGGTGTCTGTCTCACCTAAACTGTTGTTAGAGTTTCCTCCCCAGGCCGACCCTTGGAACACTTCTGAGCACCACTGTTCTGTTATTTATGATTGTGATTTTCTTTTGTTGCAAGTACTGTGCCAGACCTTTAGCCGTGTATTGATTTAGTGTGTTCTATGTTCAGTATATGGCCTTCAGCCAAACCTTATGTGAAGTATTTTAAGATTAGGAGTCAGCCGTGTTTTATTTAAAATTCTTGTTTGCTCTGTGTTTAGGCCTTCAGCCGGTTGTCTTAAAATTTGTGGCTTTCAGACGTAATGTGTAAATTCTTGTCTGCAAGGTTCCTTTTTAATTATCTTGAATTTTTTAAATGGATTTTGGCCGTTCTGTGTAAATGCTTGTCTTAAGGTTTGTCTTTAACTATTTTGAATAATTTTTTGGGTCTTCAGCGGTGAAGATATTTTAATTTTACGTAAGTAAGGCCTTCAGCCGTTTCTCTATATCCTTGTGTTTTAAAAGGAATTATTTAAACTTTATTATTGAGAAGTTACTTGGGCCCTCAGCCGAGAACTGATCCTTATTGTGTTAAAGAGAAAACTGTGCATTGGTTTTCGAGGAATTAAGTTGTGTGTTCTTGTGTAACTAACAGTAACTGGTCTTGCCCCCTATCCACAACCTGATCCGTCCGCACTGCCGTGCGAAACCAGATTTCAGTTAACATGAATCACATTGTTTATAGCCACCTCAAAAATACTTTGAAATATAATAGAGTTTACTACAGTGACTTCTTATAGTACACCCATTGAGGTTTTTACAATGCCTTCCTAACAAAACAAACATAATTCCGTCTGAAAACGAGAACGATTTTGGCTAGTTCCCAAAAATCATTACAAAATAAAGCAGGCTCTCTTCTAATCCTGAAAACAGAAACTGAAAATCTTTATCTCATGATGATGATTATCAGTCTTTAGTAGTGAGTATGTCCTCCTCGCACACCGATGAGTTCTTCCAATCTGTGATGCATGATCTAGATAAGACCATCGAGTTAATCTTGTGGTGTGAGGTCCAACTCTTCCAGTAAGGTAACGGAGATTCTCAGGTGGATTCAGACCATGTGCAATGGCCATCTTCAACTGATCCTTTGCGTGCTCAATTATATTCATGTCCCGTGACTGTGCATTGGGTTGGTGTTGCATCTAAAGATACCGAGACAGTGCTAGAGTGCGGAACAGTCTCCCATTGTCATTGATTAGGGTGAAGTTGTCACCGACCTCTAATGTAGAGGACCTTGTAATGGTTTGTTGAATCGCTTGGAGGTATCATGGACTAGTCAAATTACCGTAGCCGGAAATCGGACGGGTTTGCCGTCCCACCATTATTTCAGCCCAGAACATTATATTTCACCTGCAAGTTCATGGACTTCCATAACTCATCCGCATTCTTGTCGTCGTCCGGTGCTTCTCGGATCCCTAGTACATCCTGTGTAAGTTCATAAACCAGTCTTGGTCTCCCAGCAAACACTACATTACACCATTCTACAGTCGCCCAATGCTGAGTGAAAGAGGCCAGGTCCGATTGCGCTGGTTCCGTTCGTTCAGTGCAAAATTTCTCATTTGCTTTCTGGAATTACGGTCATCCTGATGCAACCTTCTACACACTGGATTGAGAAATGAATCCCTGTTACCCAGAAGAGGTCATTTCAAATACTTCTGGTAGCTAATAACGGGCACCTGTGAGGGAACAACAGGAGTAAACGATTCCGCATTGGTGTTGTCATATTAGGACGACCGCTGTGAGGTCTATTGTTTACATTTCCAATCTCTCTGTACTTGCCCCACACCTTAGACACACCAGTTTGAGTGACAGGTAACCGATTTGCAACATCTTGCTACGTATGGCCTACTGACAGTAAAGCCACTGTCCTAACTCTACCAAAGTGTTGTACACCTCCAGGTGGCGTGTTACAGCAGTGCTGAAAACCAGCTCAATGAAACTGTTGTCGATACTGGACTGCTCGCGGTGTGCCGCTGCGGAAGCGGTATGTTTATATGACTGGCAAACGGCCATAAAGCATGCCAGTACTAAATACCGTGCAGCATATTAACTGGATAATGCATGAACTGCCTTGGTCAGTGAATTCCCTAGTAAAGTAGACTACATTCTACGATAGTATTACAAACTTCCGTTGAGCAGTAATTGGCTCAAATGGCTATGAGCACTATGGGACTTAACATCTGATGTCATCAGTCCCCTAGACTTACAACTACTTAAACCTAACCAACCTAAGGACATCACACACATCCATGCCCAAGGCAGGATTCGAACCTGCAACCGTAACAGCAGCGCGTTTCGGGACTGAAGCGTCCAGAATAGCTCTGTCACAGCGGCCAGCTGAGTAGTAATATATATATATATATATAGGCCTCAGATGTTTGTATATATATATATATATATATATATATATATATATATATATATATATATATATATATATACAACGCTGCATGGAGGAGCAGTTCGGTGTGGTATGGACTTCAACAATCGTATTGAGCTATGCCGCCTTTATAGCCGTCCGTAATTGCAAAACTGTTACCGGTGCAGCATTTTGTGCACGAACTGACCTCTCGATTACGTCCAATAAATATCCGACGGGATTTATCGTAAAACATCTGGGTGGCCAAATCATTCGCTCGAATTGTCCAGAAGGTTCTTTAAACCAAATGCGAACAATTCTGGCCTGGTGATACGACATCGTTCTTTGCAAACATAAAGTCATGAATGGCTGCAAATGTTTCCAAGTAGTCGAACATAATCATTTCCAGGCAATGATCGGTTCAGCTTGACCAAAGGATCCAGTCCATTCCAAGTGAACACCTTAATTTCTGTGGTTATTTCGCGCAGTGTTGGTTGTCTTTGACACTGACGCCGCTGCTCTCCAACATTAAGTTGTCCATGGTGAGAGTTAATGCCTGAACTTGGGACTCTCGACATACTCTTAACACTGTGGATTTCGAAATACTAAATTCCCTATCGATCTCCCAATTGGAATGTCCCATGCCTCCAGCTCCAACTATCATACCAAGCTCAAACACAGATAATTCCCGTCTGCGGCCATAGTCACGTAAGAAACCTTTTCACATGTGTCACCTGAGTACAAGTGAGATCTCCGCCAGTCCATTGCCCTTTTATTCCTCGTGTAAAGGATACTACCGCGATATGTAAACGCACATATCTCTACCCCATGAATTCTGTCACCTCGCTGCATACATAATATTTTAACAACCTCTTCATCTCATCACATCTCATCACTTGCAGAGTCATCAGTTACGATGGATGTTCCTATAATTCCAAAAACAAATACACCATGGCATCATGAACTGTACACCTTGTACTATTTTACGATGTAGTCGCCACCGACATTCAGATATTTGTCGTAGCGTGCAGCGAAGTTGACGAAACCACACTTGGAAAACTCGGTGTCTTCCATACAAGGAATTGTCACACAGCCTGCTCCACCTCAAACAGTGGTTTGGAAGTGAGGTCCCTAGAGTGCGGCTTGCTGTGCAGGGAACATTCTGCCTTCCTTCACTGAACAAGCAACACCAGCCATCAATCATTCGACTAGACATGGCATCTTCACCATACATGGTCTGTAGGCGGTCATGTACTAAGGAAGAACAAATCCTACGTGCTCATTCATACTGGATAACTGCACGCACGCTGTGGCCGAGCGGTTCCAGGAGCTTCAGTCCGGAACCACGCTGCTGCTATCGCAGGCTCCAATCCTGTCTCGGGCATGAATGTGTGTGATGTCCTTAGGTTAGTTAAGTTTACGTAATTCTGATGACCTCAGATGTTAAGTCCCATAGTCCTTAGAGCGACTTGAACCACTTTTTTTAACAGCACGATCTTGCACAGGCAAACACGCTGTCAGTACACGTCCGCCTCCCATCGTAATGTGTACTGGAATATTTTTAGGTAGTCTATTGCTACTCTTGGGCGGTGTGCGATGCGGCAGTCCTCCTCCGCTGACGCCCCCTCCGTCGTTGAACCAGCAATGGATGTGGATTCCTATAACATTTGTTTATGCCACGTGGTGTACCACACTGTCTTACAAAAACAATGACGAAACTTACTTTCGGAAAGTACCTTGTACTTGTTAAATATATTGTACTCAGAATCTCTGTCTTCTCCTACAGTTTCTGCCGTCAACAAAAATGGTTCAAATGGCCCTGAGCACTATGGGACTTTACTTTGGTCATCAGTCCCCTACAACTTGGAACTACTTAAACCTAACTAACCTAAGGACATGCGACACATACATGCCCGAGGCAGGATTCGAACCCGTGACCGTAGCGGTCGCGCGGTTCCAGACTGTAGCGCCTAGAACCGCTCGGCCACTCCGGCCGGCTCTGGCGTCTACAGTTTGCTCAAGAACTATGTACGTTATCCCTTGACGTCTTAATATCTATTGTCTTACCCGGTACCTTCTTCTTGTTAATGTTCCCACATGTTCCCCTCCTCTCCGATCCTGTGGAAAACCTCTTCATTTCGTATTTCAAGAGTCCACATAATTGTTAACATCTTTCTATAGCTGTTCTTGTTGTTGTCTTCAGACATGAGACTAGTTTGATGCAGCTCTCCATGCTACTCTATCCTGTGCAAGCTTCTTCATCTCCCAGTACTTACTGCAACCTACATCCTTCTGAATCTGCTTAGTGTATTCATCTTTTGGTCTCCCTCTACGATTTTTACCCTCCACGCTGCCCTCCACTGCTAAATTTGTGACCCCTTGATGCCGCAGAACATGTCCTACCAACCGGTCCCTTCTTCTTGTCAAGTTGTGCCACAAAATCCTCTTCTCCCCAATTCTATTCAATACCTCCTCATTAGTTGTGTGATCTACCCATCTCATCTTCAGCATTCTTCTGTAGCACCACATTTCGAAAGCTTCTATTCTCTTCTTGTCCAAGCTATTTATCGTCCATGTTTCATTTCCATACATGGCTACGCTCCATACAAATACTTTCAGAAACGACTTCCTGACACTTAAATCTGTACTCGATGTTAACAAATTTCTCTTCTTCAGAAACGCTTTCCTTGCCATTGCCAGGCCACATTTTATATCCTCTCTACTTCGACCATCATCAGTTATTTTGCTCCCCAAATAGCAAAACTCCTTTACTACTTTAAGTGTCTCATTTCCTAATCTAATTCCCTCAGCATCACCCGACTTAATTCGACTACATTCAATTATCCTCGTTTTGCTTTTGTTGATGTTCATCTTTTATCCTTCTTTCAAGACACTGTCCATTCCGTTCAACTGCTCTTCCAAGTCCTTTGCTGTCTCTGACAGAATTACAATGTCATTTCTTCTCCATGGACTTTAACACCTACTCCGAATTTTTCTTTTGTTTCCTTTACTGCTTGCTCAATATACAGATTTAATAACATCGGGGACAGTCTACAACCCTGTCTCATTCCCTTCCCAACTGCTGCTTCCGTTTCATGCCCCTCGACTCTTATAACTGCCATCTGGTTTCTGTACAAATTGTAAATAGCCTTTAGCTCCCTGTATTTTACCCCTGCCACCTAGCACCACAACTCAAACCCACGATCGAGTGTGTGTGAATTCCTAAGGACGTTAATCCTCCTGAGGTCATCGGTCCCTAGACTTACACACTACTTAAACTAACTTATGCTAAGAACAACACACACCCATGACAGAGGGAGCATTCGAACCTTCGGCGGGAGGCGCCGTGCAATCCGTGCATGGCCCCTCAAACCGCGGGGCCACTCCGCGCAAAAAACCTACGATTCTCGATAATTTTCACAGCCCAAAATTCGCTTCCATACAGTACTGTGCTCCAAACGTACATTCTCAAAAATTACTTTCCAAAATTAACGCCGATGTTTCATAATAGTTAATCTAATTTGACCAGGAACAGTTTTTCTATCTTTATGTCCTCCTGACTTCGTGGGTCATGTTTTATTTTGCTTCCAAGGTAACAATTCTCCTTTACTTACAGTACTTCGCGGACAAAAATTTTGATATAAAGTTTTATCTGATGTAATTAAATTTTCCTTGAGACATCTGAGTCTTAATGATAATGATAGAAGCTCATGAAATGAATTAAAATTAGTGCCATGTCTGGAACGTGAACCCAGGTCTCCTTGTTTACTGGGTAGCTGTGCTAGCCATTACATCACCCAAGCAGTATAGGCTCAAATTGCACCCGTAGCACTAATTTTAATTCATTTCTTCTATTTTATTTTTACACATAAAGTTTTATTGCTAATTTCATTTCTGCTACTTCTCATTACTATCATCTTTCTTAGATTTTCTCTTAATTAACAGTGTGTGCTCATTGGACTGTTCAATCCGTTCAACAGGTCGTGTCACTGTCAACAAAATAAAGTTACATAAGTAATTTTGAGTTTGTTTGCACGAACATGGCCACCGTCCAGGCAAACTGAAATCGTCACACCACAGTGACACAGTACTGTACTAGAGGAGCCAGAACCAAATGGCACAGCCCACTGACGTTTACAGCTATCTGCATTTCAATGAGAACAACGCCGTAACAATTAACGCTGACTGGCAGAAACTGTATGACAAAGATGCGTCAGCAGCACACAGTCTGGCAGTTCCACTGTGGTCAGAGAAGTCTGAATGACGAGTAACGAAGGGCCAGGAGTCTCGAGAGAAATGGAGGCAATGGCGCTTCAAGAGCAAACCACCAAAAACAAGGTGAGAGCAAGAAACTCGAAAATCATTTATCGATTAATTTTCTGTATCCAGCAATGAATTTTGGAAATGGCAAAAGTCGCTACCTGGTTGGTGCCGTTAATGCTAACACCCATTCAAAACGTACGTCTAACACTGACAGCAGTGGAAACGTTGCAGATGGGTCAGTCCAGTTCAGAAGACTTCCTTCGCCGCCTCATCACCATTAATGAATGTTGGGTGTACCATTGTGAACTCGAGACAAACGGGGAAAGCAAGCAGTGGAGACACGTCGATTCACCATTCTCAAAAAAGGTGAACACCCTACCATTATCTGGAATGGTTATACTGAGTGATCTTTTGATATTGTCATGAAGTGGTGCTAACAGATTGTGCTGGTAAAAGGGAAATCACAACTGAAGCATATTAAACAGATATGCTAACGGGATAACTGGAGCCTGTCAAGACACGTCATCCTATGAGCTATTTCTTTTTTCCCAACGTCTCGGCCCATTTTACACAGACCACAGTCCAAACTCGCTGCTTCATTGGGATATAAAGAGTTGCCTCATCCCAAAATTCTTCTGGCGTGACGCCCTAGGACTTCTTCCTCTCTTCTCAGTTGAGGAGACTATTGAGTAACAGGCATTTACAGAGTGATGGAGAGGTCATCTTCGAGGTGTAACATTCCCCGAAAAAGCAAGATGCACACTTCTATAGCTAAGATCTCGGTAAAATCACCCACAACTGCGGAAATGTGGCCCATTCAATGCTATGTGTGGAGAGAAAAAGTGTCATCATCTTCAAATTTCATGGTCAGAGACTCACTTTTTCGACACAATAATTAAAACTTTCTTCTCCACCAGCTCACCGAAAAACTGAAAGTACACGCTAAAGAACTCCAAATTTTTCTTGTTAATTCCAAAAAGGACTATGACATAATACATCGAAGGACTCGTATTCAGTTGTGTAAGAGAGTTCGGAATGTGAGAGAAACTCATTATCCTGGTAGAGATCAGCCTGAATGAAATACGTGGTAAGGTGAATATGAAGAGCTAATTTCAATAGTGGTACAAGTCCATTATTGTTCATTCTGAGAGACAGAGTCCTAAAGTTAAATGAGCCCTGAAAAATCTGCAGTTGAGATACCAGAAATATTCAAGTATCTCAGAATGAACAAAAATGGACTTGTACCACTATTGAAACAAGTCGTTCATAAGGAAAACTGAATAGCAGATGCTTTGCTATTGCGACGGATCTCAGGCGAGGAGATGGTTTATCTCCTATTCTGTATAGTTTTGCCTTCAGGAGATCACATGTCACACCTTTAAAGAGAACTTCACCTGGATCCAGGTCGAGGGGAAGAACCTGGCATATCTACGAGAGCGTGCTAAAAAGTAATGCCTCGGAATTTTTTTATTTGAAAACTCTTAAAGGTTTCTATTAAAACAAACGTTATTAACATACTGCATGTTTCTTCTTGACGTCTACATGTTTATTTCTCAACATAACCACCTTGGTGACGAGTACATTTCTTCAAACAATATGCGACTTTGTTGATAGCGTCACAGTAGAATGTTTGACTTTGTCGACGGAGCTACGTCCTCACCTCTGCTTGCACCGCTTCATCTCTATCAGAGACGAGGCCTCGAAGGTTCTTTAAGTTTTGGAAACAGATGAAAATCGAACGAGGCTAAGTCAGAACAGTATGGAGGATGATCGATGACAGTGAACCCAAGTCGTCGGACTGTTGCATAAACCGCAGCGCTCGTGTGTGGTCTGGCATTGTCGTGCTGAACGAGAAAGTGCTCCAAGTGTGGACGAACTTTTCGAATTCTAAATTCCATTATAGGAAGCTGTTTCCCACGCTTTGACAGAGTTACATTACAGACATTGGCGTTAAATGCTTAAATTATGAACACTCCAATGGCAGAGGGCAGCAAAACATAGACGTCAGGAACAAAGACGTAGAATGTCAATAAGGTTCGTTTTGTTTAAAAAGCTTTAAGAATTTACACATAAAAAACTCAGTCATTAATTTAGCACGTCCTCGTAACCTACGTTGATGACTCAATTTTTAGGTGTTGAGAAAATGTGTTATATTTTATCCGCTATCATGACAACTTGACCTGTGGTTACAACTCAAAATGAATACGTTTTATAACAAAAAATTTTGAAGATCTGAACAGCAAAGTCTGTCGAAACCAGTCGTTCTAAATAATGAAATATTTATATGATCTAGGCTTTAGAAAATTTTCACGTACGCAGATGATATGTATACTAATCAGCTCTGAAGAGGAATTGCTCAAACTGACCATGACATTGAGAATGGTCGCCAGAAAAATTTGGCTACTCATCAACGAAGCTAAGATAGATTATCTTAACATGATTCGTCAACAAGGTCAAGGTAATGGAAAATTACTGTCACTGCCTGCGGGAGATCGTTCCCACAAAGTTCGCAGATTTAAATATCTGGAAGCATTTTCATGCACTGCTCACCATGCAAAGTGGAGATCAACGACAGGTCCAAACAGGTAGCCGATCCTTCTACAGCCTAACACAAATGCTTCAGTTTGGATGTTTCTCGATGCAGTTCAGGATTCGGCTACGTAAATACCTGATTCAACCTGCGGTTTATGTTCTGTGAAATGGAGTATTCGAAAGCAATATTTCCATAACATTCTTGCATTTCAGAGAAAGGTGCTGTAGAACATCTTTTGTCCGATGCTTAATCCAAACACAGATGGGTGGAGGATCAGACACAACCATGAGCAAGGTGAATTGTACCGACTAGACAGTACAGAAGGTAGTATCACATGCCAGCGACTACGCTGGATATGTGGCTTGGATGAAAGACGACAGGTAACCGCGGAAGCTCCTGATTTTTATCTGTACTGGAAGGAGACCACAGTGAGGGCCAAGGACGAGGTGCAGGGCTGTCCTCCATGATGACCTGCAACACTCAGCCATAGATGTGCATGTATGGCAGATGGCAGCGATGGATAGACGACGAAGGAGAACGAAACCTGTAACAAGGCCTGATCGTGTAAAGCAGAACTGCCGCTTGTACCAGTCTCGCAAAACGAGGAGAGCCAGTGTGAAGTCAGATTTAAACAAGCATTCGAGAAGCCCACAATCATAGATGGAAACACAGCCCGAGTCAAACACTTCTTGACAGCGATCCAGACTGCTCACGGAAATCTCAAACCTAAAAATGCAGGTACTGTGATAATGGTGAGCTCCTAAACATCAGCAAATCTGACCAGGTCTGGCATCTGCTCTCATGCAGCTTAGCAACAGGCTGAAAAAGGGTAGCTGATATCCTTTCAGAGACAGCAAATTCACACTACCATCTCTGTAGAGTGAATGAGTTTACATTTTTAGGGGGTGAGAGCACTGTAATTGCCCCACATGACATCATACGTGCCCAGTAACATTGGTAAATATCCAGTACATATTCCCCCACCTACATATGAACTGTTGCAGCTGGTAAGCGCAATCCTCCAGCAGTCTCTCATAGTTTTTCTTATCCACGACTCGCAGTGCCGCATTTTCCATCTTCCGTAAACTGTCACCTTTCAAAAGTTTTTTCCCGACTCTCTTCTTCATGAACCAATGCTAACTTGTATACGAAGCGTGAAGCATGTACAACATCACACATCGGCATCGTGTCAATACCCGAAAGCATTTAACACTTCCTCTTGTGAAAGTCTTGTTTTCTAAAGTGATCAAAGAGCCATGGTATGATTTTTCGGATACGTTGGTTAACCCTTTGTTGTGTACATAGTTCCGCGTAGTCAGCGTGTATACAACTTTCCCACTAGAGAGCACCCCACTAAGCACAACAGCGCAGGCGGAGCGCTCGTCCGTCTCCACACTACGAGCTGGCGCTGTCTTAGAGACGGACCAAATTCTGCTTCCGCCGATCCGCGTATTAATATGTAACGCAGCCAGTAAGGTTGCTGCTAACTTAGAACCTTTTCTCCTCACGGATCACACTCGCGCAGTGATACCTGAACGTGCGAGGTATTATAACGAGTGTACAGACCTCCGATTAGTCAATCTCCATTAGTCTGCATTAGTCTGCATTTGTCTGTACCAGTCTATAGTCAAGTTTCAATCTGCGTTTAATAAGATTACCATATTCCTGTACATAGCCATGAAGAGAAATGTATAGACACTTTGTCAAGTATCAGAGATATGTGAGAATAAGATTAACGTACCAAGACCAAAGGAACTTCAGATTGTCCATTGTAAATAGCATCCAGAACCAAGTTAAGTTATTTTTATTCTTGTTATTATTTTAATAAATGTGTGTGAACATTAATCGAGTCTGTTTAAAGTTGGTCACCGTCAATCTGCTACTCTAAGCGTGCAAGTGGCATTTCTATCGTCTGACCTAAAGGCAGAAGATAAACACGCCATGATAAGACCATGAGACATATTGCTGACACTCGCCTACTTCGTTAGAGCGACAAGTCAAATAATCTGATGGTGTGTGTACCGAAGGTCTTACAGTACGCACACTACACCCATTAATGTCCAAACATTTTTATTTCCTAATTTGGAGCAATATTTTAATCTGTAAGTTGTATTGATGCATAAACATAGAACTCATTCTGAAAATCACATTTCATTTATGCCACTTGGCATTGGGTACGATATATCATACAGTGGGCACTAGTGTACAGATAACATTGAACGTTGATAAAACTGTATATAGACTACTTACAACAATCTCTTGTACAATACAAACACATAAATGCAGAAATACGTAAACTGCGTGCAATTTAGAAACTTATTTTCATCTTCAGAAATGAATTTTATTACTTTAGGTCTAGCAAGAAGTGTGGTATTTCACGAAACATTTGTTAGGATGTAGCCCTAACACTACCCCTGCTACTGTTATACCATAACTTCAAAGGCTGGAGACAGTACCTATAATGAAACTATGTTGTTAAACCAATTATGGCATTTAGAAGCAGTGCAATGTTACCCTCTGCAAGGAATTTTGTCGTATTGACAGTGATATGCCTAAAGGAGGTAACCTATCGGACGTAAAGTCAGAATTACGTAATTATACAACAAGTAACAAATAATAATTCACCTATTTATACTGTTCAAACGATATAGGAAAACGATTGCCAGCCTAATTAGGCATAACACTATTTAACATTCCTGCTCAAAAAATAGATTTAAGTAACTTCAATGGATAGACGCGGCCTATACTTTCCCACACGAGATACAATGAACCCAGTCACAAGCATATGTTAACGTTAAAGAGGGTGCTGAACAAATCTATTTGCATAAGTACAACATATAATGACACACACTTTTGCATTCAGGGCTTGGTCAAACCGAATAGTATCCATAACATAACTATTAAAGTCTACTATAGAATCATAAAATTGGGCATGAATTTAGTCTCTCTTTACCAAATACTTTTCTACCTGACATGAAAATTAAATAGAGTTCAGTAGCAAACTGTTTCTGACAGTTCTCTGAAGAAACAAAGTTACTGCACCACTGGCCATTAAAATTTGCTACACCACGAAGATGACGTTGTCCGCAGCTCGTGGTCGTGCGGTAGCGTTCCCGCTTCCCGCGCCCGGTTACTGGGTTCGATTCCCGGCGGGGTCAGGGATTTTCTCTGCCTCGTGATGGCTGGGTGTTGTGTGATGTCCTTAGATTAGTTAGGTTTAAGTAGTTCTAAGTTCTAGGGGACTGATGGCCATAGATGTTAAGTCCCATAGTGCTCACAGCCATTTTTGAAGATGACGTGCTACAGACGCGAAATTTAACCGACATGAAGAAGATTCTGTGATATGCAAATGATTAGCTTTTCAGAGCATTCACACAAGGTTGGAGCCGGTGGCGACATCTACAACGTACTGACATGAGGAAAGTTTCCAACCGATTTCTCATACACAAACAGCAGTTGACCGGCGTTGCCTGGTGAAACGTTGTTGTGACGCCTCGTGTAAGGAGGAGAAATACGTACTACCACGTCTCCGACTTTGATTAAGTTCGGACTGTAGCCTATTGTGATTGCGGTTTATCGTATCACGATATTGCTGCTCGCGTTCGTCGAGATCCAATTACTGTTAGCAGAATATAGAATCGGTGGGTTCAGCAGGGTAATACGAAACGCCGTGCTGAATCCCAACGGCCTCGTATCACTAGCGGTCGAGATGACAGGCATCTTATCCTCATGGCTGTAACAGATCGTGCAGCCTCGTCTCGATCCCTGAGTCAACAGATGGGGACGTTTGTAAGACTACAACCATCTGCACGAGCAGTTCGACGACGTTTGCAGCACCATGGACTATCAGCTCGGAGACCATGGCTGCGGTTGCCCTTGACGCTGCATCACAGATAGGAGCGCCTGCGATGGTGTACTCAACGACGAACCTGGGTGCACGAATGGCAAAACGTCACTTTTTCGGATGAATCCAGGTTATGTTTACAGCAACACGATGGTCGCATCCGTACTTGACGACATAGCGCTGAACGCACATTGGAAGCGTGTATTCGTCATCGCCATACTGACATATCAGCCGGCGTGATGGTATGGGGTGCCATTGGTTACACGTCTCGGTCACCTCTTGTTCTTATTGACGGTACTTTGAACAGTGGACGTTACATTTCAGATGTGTTACGACCCGTGGCTCTAACCTTTATTAGATCCCTTTGATACCCTACATTTCAGCAGGATAACGCACAACCGCATGTTGCAGGTCCTGTACGGGCCCTTCTGGATACAGAAAAATGTTCGACTGTTGCCCTGGCCAGCACATTCTCCAGATCTGTCACCAATTGAAAACGTCTGGTCAATGGTGTCTCCGGTCGGCGTTCAACGAGCCAACTCGTGTTGAAAACAAGCCCGCGTCCCTAAAGCCGTCGGCACACGGACCGTGCTGTCGAACGTTAACGTTGAGCGTGCCAAGTTCAACGTGCTGCTGAACGCTCAGGAACGATGCGGCTTGTGCATACGGTACGTGGGCCCCAACGTGGTATACGCGATCGCAACGCACTCCAGCGGCAGTTTTAGGGATGTTTCTAGTTCGTAAATCACACTGTTTACTCAACGGGCGCACGTAAAATTCCCACGTTAGGTCTATTAAAACGCACATTTCCTCCATCGTCCACGAGAAGAAAAGTAGCATGTTCAATCAATAAGGACACAGGCTTGCAAAAGTTCCATTACAAACAGTGCGGTACAAATTTGGAATACTTCTCCGCATAAGATAAACATTATTTCATCATTCCCATATTTTAGTAAAACCCCAAGATCAGTCTTACTTGATCACTCTTCCTACCCAGTAGCAGAATCTTTGCAACATGTGAATTACGAAGCGTAAAAGAAAAACGAGCAAAACATCTTTATACAAGTAGCGCAATCTGTCCTGCAATTAAGCCAATCGAACAAAGTCGCCCCTCAAAAAAAGGTGAACTTATATTTACATAACATCAAATATTACAGCATATATTTATATTAAACTAATAATAAAGTATCAGAACTATATAAAAACGCGGATGTTAGGAAAAAAAATTTGGGAGTGTAAAGACGCGAACCACCGCCTCAGCATAGGTTCTTTGCCGGACAGAAACGCTACTCATTACCCTTTTTTTGCATTTTGTTCGTTGTTGATCGTTATGTTTGGTCGTTGCGGACGACACGTGACATCCATTCAAGTTCCTTGTTCATCGTTTCACTCAGCTTTTACTACAGAGGCTAGCCAACTCTCTGACCGTACACGCTTTTTTTTTAAATCTCATGTTCGTTTTCGTTAGTTGTATCTGCTCAGGCGGACGTCATAAGACACCCGTTTAACACTGTTGATCGATTAAATCAGTTTTTTTTTATTACAGAGGGCAGATAACCCTCCGACCGAACACGCTGAGCTACCGTGCCGGCTATTACGCTAAACCAACAACAGGCTGCAACCCCTTTAAAATATTGTGTTACCCCTTGCTAAAAACGTTAATAATAGATAATTATGTTATTGATTGAAATTTAATTGTAACAAATTGTACGATGAACAATGCGTTTTGGGTGGATCTTCAGTGTGTCACTGCCTTCAAATAGCCTCCTCTCACAATACGCTCGTTACAATAATTCTTTTGCCATGAATATGATGTTTCTCATTGTTGTATTGGAACGAATCACACAACTAACAACGGGTTTTCCAGTGATTCTCAATTTGCTGGCGCTCAGAAACTGCATATATACATATAGGCTTGAAATGAATGCTAATATGGCGCCTCACAACTCTGTACTGAAGGGAGACGGCGTGCGTGTGACGTAGGTGGCGATGTGCCATCTCATTGGGCAACGCTCAGACGCACGCTCAGAGTATCTGACATGCCAGATATTGCTCTGCACGTTCGGAAAGACTCCAGCGCCTGCTATTCCACGCTATGACGTCAGAAACTCGGCACGCTCAACGCTCAACGTTCGGATGCACGGTCCGTGTGCCGACGGCTTAACCGTGGTGCATGGGCCTCGCCGTGATCGCCGCCCGTGTCTTTTGGCGTTAGCCGGATGTACGGTGCCAATAATTGGGCGCCTTGACGTGCAAAATTGTGGTGGGTTCATCGTCTCACGCTGAACAGCTTCCCAGCTCGTAATTTGCAAGCTCCAAGATACGTATGACTTTTATTCTGTGTTTAACTAAGAAGATTGTTGAAACTTATTGTGGCATGGGGAGGTGCTGGAGATGGTTCTGAACTTGGTTCCACAGTTGCTATTTTAAGTAGGCTGATGTTCCTCATTCCGGTTTTGATCATCCGTGGAGTGTGTAAGTGGTTTTCATGCAAATTTTAACTTGTTTTAGTTAATATTGTCCGCTTTGGGACTGGCTGCGACTGCGTACGCGCCCGGCAGCCGTAGAGTTAATGGTTTAATCATTTGTCGCGGCAGCATTTGGGATGTTTATTTAATGTTGAAAGTGTCTTAACGCAACTGAAAGTGATCTCTAAGCTTCCTGCTAATTTAGTGGGAGTCGGGTAATGTTATCGTTCCTTAAGAATTTCGAGGCGTGCTTATTGTATATTCCAGTGTTGCTGTGATTTGATATTGTTTTCATTGCAATACATTTGTGCTGCACACCATTTGTTAAGACTACTCGTTCCCTGGCGTCGGTGCGGTTATGGATTCTTGTCATAACCACTGATTGTGGGGCCGGTCTCATTGTATATAAATATATTCCGCCTGCTATGTGACCCTGAGCACAAGCCGTGGGGAGTGAAGGCTCGTATTGCCTGCCGGCCGTGGCCTTATTGCTTCCAAACACTTCTATGGGCCTTAACGCTGTTCTTAAAATTAAGTGCAATTTGGGAATCAGTCTGCGTCGTTATGTCCATTAGTTACGTGAGGACACCTTGTTAATATTGACGTTTCTGTAAGTCATTTTATTTGCTGAGTTATTACTAGCCCTTCTTATTTAACACTTACGTCAATCATTTGTGTATCCTTAATGAACGTGCAACTTGTTATTATTCCTGTGTGCACGTTTTGCGACCTTGGTTGGCCCACTTTGAATTTTTAGTATAAGCGTGATTCACTGTGGACCTTTATGTGTGCAGTTCAGGTTTATTAATCTTTAAGATCTCTTCGTTCTTTATGAAGTTGTGGTATTATGTGGCTGTGTAACTTTCGTTGTAAGTGTATAGTGTTATAAGTCTCTTGAGATATGATTAAACAAGAACGATTGTTTGTGATTGATTATTCACCGTGCCTCCTCTCAATGATTTTCGTTGAGGACGCAAACTAATATGATTCTTATTTGTGTTTATGTAATTCAATCAAAGTGAAGATTTGTATATTACATCAGTAAGAGGGCAAATGTCCGAACTGAAGTTTATAATAAAGTCTCTTTTGAGTCAAATTAAAATTATAAAACAATCACAAGCTTGTCCATCACCAGTGGTCTCGGACTTCCTATTTTCTAAAGAATTAGGTAGTACCACGGTTCACATAGTAAGCTGGCGTAGGATAAAATTATGAGGGCGGAAGAAATTAATGCACCTCCTTCACTGGGACATATTACTCGAGAATTTAAGAGTACTTAATTGGTTTCCTTGTTTACGTTATAAGAGAAGGTAACATGGAGCGAGGACTGGGTGTTAGAAAGGCAGAGCGACAATTTTTGATTATAAATAAACATTCATACAAATTATCAAATCATTAATCACATTCTCCCTTTTTGGGTTCACCTTCTGTGGCTTACATGTCGCAAAGGATATTTAGCAAATAACTTTCACTTAAATAATTCACGGAAACTCGTAACTAAATAGAACTACTCCCTCTTAAAATTTTTATTTACTTGCATTTACTTAACCAAAAAGACTGTAACATTTAATTACCATTTACGCAATTAAAATTGACTTGAAATTGCTTGTCCAGAAATACTGTAAAAGCATAATAATTATTTACGCAACTCAGCGTATCAGTCAGAACTCTGTATTAAGCATGAACATTGAATGGTAATTAGAAATTTATTTTCTAAATTTATGTCCACGCTTCGCACACTAGGTAATGAAACTATCTCACGTACTGTCACAGTCAGGCACGCCTTAACAACCCTGAAGGCTACATTAATTACCAACACTTTGCAAGGATCAGTAAATTTCTTTTGGCGGCAGCTTGGTTGATAACTCAGGCGCCCCAGTAGCTTCAGACCCGCTACGCAGACAACCGCTGCGCAGCACAAAGCGGCAGATGGCGCCGGACTAGTACTACTGACAGTATTCACTGGATATACGCGAACGTTACATTATATCAGAAATTTTATCAAGTCATCTGAAACAACCAAAATTAGTTTCTGGACAGCAATATCACTGTGGGAGAATACCCATAGGCTCTTATCAACTTGCGAGAAAATTCAACCGAGACCACTCAGAGACTAGCCTCCTCCAGATTTTTTTTTCTTTTCTTACAGGAACACAGTGGTAAAAGATAATTATTGTGATTATCATATACCATAACTCTCAGATAAACCTGAGACCTAATTAGATCAAACATCGGGAGCTAACAGCATGAGTAAACCAACCAACGCCTCCTCTTTTTTTTCCTTTTTTGCTAAGTAGGAGGATACCTTTTTAGCATCTTTAAATACCAGATTCTACATACATCTATATTTTTTAATGTTTGACGCTGCAATGCGAACCTTTAAAACCACTCAGCTTATATCACAGATAAATGCCTCAAAATGCTTCTAATGGCTCTGAGCACTATGGTACTTAACATCTGAGGTCATCAGTCCCCTAGAACTTAGAACTACTTAAACCTAACTAACCTATGGGCATCACACACATCCATGCCCGAGGCAGAATTCGAACCTGCGGCGGTAGCGGTCGCGCGCATCCGGACTGAAGCGCCTAGAACCGCTCGGCCACACCGGCCGGCAGAAATGCCTCATTCCACATCCGCCTTGTCAGGCGTGGCGTATGACACACATGTAATCAGAAAGGTTATGGCGAAGTCGAAACCTTCTTAATTTAACATACGAATTACAGTTGCGCCTAAAAGAGTTAGCAGTGTCAGGTGTCAAGTAAGTGCAACCGTTAACAGTAAAATAATAGAAGAATACTGATTTGTCACCACTGGAACCAACACAGGCTGTGTAACTTGAAATGTAGTCACGCATTGCAGCACCTGGTAGAACATCCAGTTAGACGTACCGCCTTAAGCCTTTGCTGTCCACGGGTTACACAGCACACCGCTGTCGGACAAAATCCAACAGTCTGCACCTCAGGTCACAGATGCACGGCACCTCCGTGCGTATACCCGATTTTGAAACCTCGTCATGGTCCACTGAATGCCTTTAGGCAGACAATTCGTACAAAATCCGCACTGGGCGTGCCCATGAGGCACCTACCTGTAGAGTCTTGTACCGCAAGGAAGAGGATGTTGTTATGGGTAGCCGGTATCCTCCTTTTGCAACACAAATACACACGTGGACTAATGCGGATCTTTATTTATGTGAACTGGAAACATTTACTTAACATCAATAGAGTCCATGTTACATTACATTTATCGTTTTCCATGGATGCCTTGGAGAGGAGTCTCTTGGGATGTACAAAGAGTCAAAGTTTTTTTTTTCTCAGATATATGGATATTGTAAAATTCCAATACAGACAGAGTTATGAGCTATAATCCTTGTGAAGATATTCATCGATGGAGTAGAAGGAGTTAGCCAACAGGAAGTTCTTTAATTCACTCTGAAACCGATCTTTACCACTTACAAGACATTTGGTATGCTCTGGTAAGTTACTGAATATATGAGTACCCATGTATTTGACTCCCTTTTGTACTAACGTTAAGCTTTTGTAGTCCTTATACAGATTTTTTGGTTCTGGTATTGTAATCATGTTTTGCACTATTTTGTGTAAAAAGAGTTATGTTGGAAGTGTCAAAGGACATCGATTATATGTACTCAGATGTAGTAGTTAAAATACCAAGTTTCTTTAAGTGGCCTCTGCGTGATAATCTAGGACTGACACCAGATATAATACTAATAACTCGTTTCTGAATTTTTAAAATGTTCTCTTTGTGAGAGGAGTTTCCCAAAAAGCTGATTCCGTTCCATGGAAGTACGCCGAATAAAATAACTTCTTTATTTTTAAATCACCTATTTCTGCTATCATGCATACTAGAAATGTAGCTGAAGTAAGGCGTTTCATTAAGTGTAGAGTGTGAGTTTTCCAATTCAGGTTGTGGTCAATTTGTAGCCCTAAACATTTGACACTATCTACAGCTATAATTTCATTGTTTGAAAACATTAAGCTTACAGGGTCAGGTAGTCTTTGTGAGGTACTAAACTGTATCTACTGGGTCTTGTCAAAATTCAGTGACAATCCACTTGCTGTGAACCACCCATTGACACAAATATTTCATTAGCTGATTTCTCTGTGAGATCACGGGTTCTATTTTTTATACCAATACTTGTATCATCTGCAAATAAGACAAAATTGGCATTTTGTGACACTGCATATGGAAGGTCACTGATTATTATTTAGCGTATGGCTAATACATACATATCACGGAATTAAATTACATATACATATTTACATATTGACACACAAGAAACTTAAGTTTGTCTTTACAACAGAATATCCAGTCCTTCAAACCAGCGCACTGCATCTGTAGTTGCTAGCAGGAAGTCCTCTTTGGGGCCATGATAGGCTCGAATTCACTGACAATGTGGTGAACAGTGTGGTATGGAGCCCCGCAGTCACAAGCTGGATCAGGCAGCTTCTCCCACGTAAAGAGAGCATCCCTGCATCGGCCATGGCCGGTATGGATTCTGTTGAGAGTAGTCCAGGTCTTGCGTGGTAGGTCGAATCCACTTGGAAGTTCAGCACCTGAGAAGATGTTATGGAGGTGCACATCTGTCACTGCTTCCCACCGTCCTTTCCATTCTTCAAGATGCTTGAAATCCTTAGCAACCATGTCAGCAGCATTGCACAGAGTTGGATGGCGTGATTTCAGTGTCTTACGATTTAAATGTGGCTGTTCGGTATGCACAGGTAGGTTAGAATTCCTGGAGATCTTGTAGAATTCTCTCATAAGGGCAATACATCTGCGTAGATCAGGAGGCATTATACCAGTTAACAGTGGAAGCCAATAAACTGGAGTAGATCTGATTGTGCCAGATATTATGACCATTGTCGTACTCAGCTGGGCATCAACAAGCCTTGTATGATGACTATTCATCCAAACAGGCGCACAATACTCAGCACGTGAATGCACCAAGCCCGGAGCTGAAGATCGCAGGGTGGTTGCTGAAGATCCCCAGGTAGTTCCGCATAGCTTATGGAGGATGTTGTTTCGAGTCCTCAACTTTTGAGCTAAGTTAGGAAGGTGTTTTGTGAAGCATAGTGTACGATCCAGGATGACACCCAGATATTTTGGGTTCCAATTACGACGAAGAATTCTGCCTCTGAAACTTACTTCCAGTTTTACATTCGCCAACCGATTATTTAGAGGGAAGCAACACACTTCTGTTTTACTCACACTGGGTTGGCGTCTCCAGATTTTGAAGTAATTATTTAATGCAGACAAGTCATTGGTTAGAATCTATTCTGTTGTCTTCATTTCCTGGTGTTTTACGGCTAGAGCCAGGTCATCGGCATAGCAGTAATTTCTGGACGGAGTGTCAGGTAGATCAAATAGATATAGGTTGAACAGTAATGGTGAGAGACTGCTCCTTGAGGAAACCCGTTGTTCAGCTCCCCTCCTTACTTATGTTGCTTCCAGTGATGACCTGGAACTTCCGATCACTTAGCATGCTGTTAATCAGTCGAGCCATTGTTCTGCAGGGCATGATGCGGAGAAATTTGTAGATAAGTTCTTCCCTCCATACAGTGTCGAAGGCGGCAGTTAGATCAACAAACGCCACAGATGTTTTCTGCTTCATTTGCTGTCCTGACTCTATGAAAGATGTGAGACAGCACTTGGTCGCAGCAGCTACGGTCTGGTTTGAAGCCAGCCTGATCAACTGGAACATTCTCTAGGATAGCGCTATTATTCTATTATATACTAGCCTTTCAAAAAGCTTGTAGCAGCGGCTAAGTAGGGCAATGGGGTGACAGCTCTCTATCATGTTGTTGGGTTTTCCAGGATTCAGAACAGATAATATCTTCGCCTTTTTAAACTCCAATGGAAGTTCACCAGTCAGCAGGATGTCAGTGAAGAATTCTGCCAGCCATTTCTTAGGTTTTCCTCCCATATGGATCAGGAATTCTAGATGGATACCGTCGAATCCAGGCGCCTTAAGAGGTTTGAGGTCCTACAGTCCAGAGTCAATGTCAGAAACTGTGAAGGAATGGGTATAGTCAGATGAGGGAGAACCATGAGCCTGCTAGTCCTGTTATCGCATAATATTTTAACTTTTGTATAAGGATATCATGCTTAACACAATCAAAAGCTTTAGCCAGATCACAGAATATTCCAAGCGGTGATAACTTTTGATTTATTGATTCTAATATATCATCTGTAAAAGTGAATATAGCTTGACCAGTTGACAGTCCTTTCCGAAATCCAAATAGATTGCGAATGAGAATATTTTTCTGTACTAAGTGTTGATACAGTCTATTGTACATAACATTTTCAAACTCTTTTGAAAATATTGCCAATAATGTAATCGGATGGAAGTTTTCCACTGATGATTTGTCTCCTTTTTTGTGTAATGGTTAGACAATAGCATATTTAAGCCTATCTGGAAAAGCACCACAGTGGAGGGATTCATTACATTAGTAACTCAGTTTGACACAAAGTTTTTAGGAGCAACTTTTAATTATAGTAGTGCTGATTTCATCATAACCACTGGCACATTTGTTTTTAAGAGAGCAAATAATATTAGAAATCTCTTTCGGTGAGGTAGGATATAGTTGAATTTTGTCAAACTTCTCCGGAAATGCATTGTTTAAATATTTTAAGCTGTCTTCTGAGGAACCATGCAAACTTAAGTTGTCTGGTACTGAAAGGAAAAAGTTGTTGAAAATGTCTACAATTTTGGAGGTATATCTAATGAACTCATTATTTACATTTAACATAATTTACCCATTTGCCTGATTAATTTTTCCTGTTTTTGGGGTACAAGCTCATCAGTAATAGTCCTCTTGCAATCAGATGTAATGTCAATGTCGGTAATCTTGCTGTTGCAGCTACAGTTCCTCACCGCTAGTAAACTACAATTCTGGTTGAGGTACTCTAGCCTCGCTATAGTCACTAATCTGGTCGCTATATACTGTAGTACCCTGTGGTGAACTAAACTCGCTCCGCATGTAGACTGACAGATGCGAAACTGGATGATTGAGTGAGGCCCTCCGGTCAGCGCCGGCGGTCTAAATACGTGATGCCGATAGACCGTTGCGGCATGTTGCTTGTTGGTACGTCTCTGGCCTCTCACGTGATAGGCGCGCTTGATCCACGCCTACTAGCCGACCTTCGCGTTTCATCTTTGCCGACCCGTGTCGCGGCAGCTTACGCCAGCACATCACCGTTTCGTTGGACCAAGTCACAGTGATCGGCACTGTGCGCGCCTCTAGCTATAGCTCCAGGTCTCGGCCCCGCATGACGCCACCATCAAGCGTTAGAGACGCTTGCCATCACAAATGTGCCACTCCACAGCACAACAGCCGTACCACGATCTGAGCAATATGCAGATCATACTACAGTTAGCTGTATCTCACTTAGAAACTAACACTAACAAAATTTATTGTTATCAGCTCACCCATAAATTATTCACGATCACTCTGAACAGGCAATTTAAGAAATCTAAATACACTCCTGGAAATGGAAAAAAGAACACATTGACACCGGTGTGTCAGACCCACCATACTTGCTCCGGACACTGCGAGAGGGCTGTACAAGCAATGATCACACGCACGGCACAGCGGACACACCAGGAACCGCGGTGTTGGCCGTCGAATGGCGCTAGCTGCGCAGCATTTGTGCACCGCCGCCGTCAGTGTCAGCCAGTTTGCCGTGGCATACGGAGCTCCATCGCAGTCTTTAACACTGGTAGCATACCGCGACAGCGTGGACGTGAACCGTATGTGCAATTGACGGACTTTGAGCGAGGGCGTATAGTGGGCATGCGGGAGGCCGGGTGGACGTACCGCTGAATTGCTCAACACGTGGGGCGTGAGGTCTCCACAGTACATCGATGTTGTCGCCAGTGGTCGGCGGTAGGTGCACGTGCCCGTCGACCTGGGACCGGACCGCAGCGACGCACGGATGCACGCCAAGACCGTAGGATCCTACGCAGTGCCGTGGGGCACCGCACCGCCACTTCCCAGCAAATTAGGGACACTGTTGCTCCTGGGGTATCGGCGAGGACCATTCGCAACCGTCTCCATGAAGCTGGGCTACGGTCCCGCACACCGTTAGGCCGTCTTCCGCTCACGCCCCAACATCGTGCAGCCCGCCTCCAGTGGTGCCGCGACAGGCGTGAATGGAGGGACGAATGGAGACGTGTCGTCTTCAGCGATGAGAGTCGCTTCTGCCTTGGTGCCAATGATGGTCGTATGCGTGTTTGGCGCCGTGCAGGTGAGCGCCACAATCAGGACTGCATACGACCGAGGCACACAGGGCCGACACCCGGCATCATGGTGTGGGGAGCGATCTCCTACACTGGCCGTACACCACTGGTGATCGTCGAGGGAACACTGAATAGTGCACGGTACATCCAAACCGTCATCGAACCCATCGTTCTACCATTCCTAGACCGGCAAGGGAACTTGCTGTTCCAACAGGACAGTGCACGTCCGCATGTATCCCGTGCCACCCAACGTGCTCTAGAAGGTGTAAGTCAACTACCCTGGCCAGCAAGATCTCCGGATCTGTCCCCCATTGAGCATGTTTGGGACTGGATGAAGCGTCGTCTCACGCGGTCTGCACGTCCATCACGAACGCTGGTCCAACTGAGGCGCCAGGTGGAAATGGCATGGCAAGTCGTTCCACAGGACTACATCCAGCATCTCTACGATCGTCTCCATGGGAGAATAGCAGCCTGCATTGCTGCGAAAGGTGGATATACACTGTACTAGTGCCGACATTGTGCATGCTCTGTTGCCTGTGTCTATGTGCCTGTGGTTCTGTCAGTGTGATCATGTGATGTATCTGACCCCAGGAATGTGTCAATAAAGTTTCCCCTTCCTGGGACAATGAATTCACGGTGTTCTTATTTCAATTTCCAGGAGTGTATGTTAACGTCCACAGCTCATGAGAGAAAGTGTAGGTGAGAGTCATGCCAGCAGGATAAGCAGCTGTCTCTGGCAGGTGCGACGAACTTATACTACACTGGTGCCGGCACAAGTATTTTGGAGCACACCGATCCGAGAACATTGCTGAACAAGAGACTCCACAGCAGACGACCTCTGCATGTTGCAACGTAGGCCTCACGACAACGTCAATTACGACTGCAACGAGCGTAACACCTTTGAGAGTGGGTAACTGCATCATTGGAAACGTGTTGCCTGGTCGGATGAATCAAGTTATTTCTCACACCATGTCGATGATCGTATGGAGATAGAATAAGTATCTTCTCTTACGAATGCATGTGTTACTTATTTTCAGTGTCTTTTAGATTACTATTGAATTTACAATTAAGCTGTAATTTGAATTTCACCAGAGGCGCGCACAAAACTAGGACCGGTTGAAGTTTGGCTATCACTGAGTACGTGAGTCAGAGATTGCATGCAGTCGGGATAATCACGGGTGTGAACTGCAACTTACAGAAGTGTTACGCTATGTGGAGGCTACAGGAGTCACTGACCAGTTGTTAAGTAACTTGTATATTTTTAAATTATCGTAAATGTGCTTAAAACTAAGCAAAACTTGATGTCATCGGCTCTGAAGAATAAATGCTAACCCAAAGAATGTCAGCAAGTTTATAACTGATCGTTGTCGATTGAAATCTTATACTAGACAAAGTCGACCGAAAACAAATTTTGTAATCAAACTGAATAATTTTGCGTAGTTCGCGAAGTTCATAATTTTGAAACAGTAATTGCCACATAATAAAATTCGGTCGCAAGCTCATACTCGAGCAAAAAGTTAAAATTAGCTATGTGCGTTCTAAACTGTTGTTTCGTAACAAATACTAATGTGTGTTTAGGCGGCAACAGTAACTACACTCGTGGAAGCTCAAAGGAAAACAGTTCTAGTGGATGTTGTGGTCTTCAATCCTAAGACGCTCAGTGCCGAGTAAACCTCTTCATGACTCTATTACATATAAAAACATAAAAAATGAATATTACTGTAACAAACAATTTAGACTTGGCGGATAACAATACCGTTCAGCAACTAACAACACATAAGTCAGTACGGACTGAGCAACGTTACTCACAGTAACGAATCTGTTGTCACGTTTTGTGAAACAATACCTACGACTAATTGATAATCCACAACAACTTTCCTGGCAGTTACTCTCAACTTCGTTTGACGAACAGTACCAAACACTGTAAATAATGACGATATCACAAGAACCAAGGTTATATAAAACACAAATGGGACACATAAAATATAATCTCATTTGTTAAATATTGAGCATTACTGCTCTTTGAACTAATTTGAAGTTACTATCTCGTTGTGCATTGACTTATCTCATTATTAAAAATGAAATTAGAAGTGCTACATCATAGCATGATTTTAAGTTAATTATGATTACTTCTAGAATTTCAAACACTACTTAACTTAAATTTTTAAATACCAAGTGACTCTGCTTTTACATCCATACAAACTTTAAACACACACACACACACACACACACACATATATATATATATATATATATATATATATATATATATATATATATTCTCCTAAGCCACTGGATCGGGTTCAACCAAATTTGGTACATATATCATTTACTGTAAGGAAAGAGTCACTGTGGCGGTGAGAACCACCCTACTCGTCAAAGGGGTGGGGGTGAAATAACAGTGTAGTCCACAACACAAGAATGACCATAATTTAGTTATCCAGCATTTGAAAATGGGACCACATAGAGACTTGCAACAAACTTTACACATAATTTTAAGCTCTTAAGAAACTTTTTCTCGCTGAAGACCTCCACAGAATAACGAAAGGTAAAACTTTGTTGCTTACTACGTTTTCGCTCTTCATTCAATAATACAAGCCACATGAAGCAAGACGTTTTAATTTGTTGCTATTTTACTGCTACCTGTAATCCTGACACCTTTTGTAAACAGTGTTCACGCGTACCACTGGCCAAGTGAGGTGGCGCAGTGGTTAGCACGCTGGACTCGCATTCTGGTGGACGACGGCTGAAACCCGCATCTGATTTAGTTTTCCCGCGATTTCCATAAATCTCTTCAGACAAATGCCGGGATGGTTCCTTTGGAAGGGCACGCCCGACTTCCTTCCCCATCCTTTCCTAATCCGATAGGACCCATGACCTCGCTGTTTGTCCCCCTCCCCCGAAATCAACCAACCAGCCAATATACCACTGGAGGTACGAGAAAAATTACATCTTTGTACGACATTTAGTCACCACAAACACGGAGATGGGTGAAAAACTTCCGTATCATGCCAGATGTTTCAATTTATTACTTCTTTACTGGTAACTCTACTTGCAACATTTAGCAGACGGTGTCATATGCCGTTGAATCTACCTAGAAACGTATATCATAGTATACCACATACTTCAAGAGATACTACTTTATAAACGTTAATCTGTGTGAAAATGAAACTCCACAGTGAAATTCACTAGTCATACAGACGAAATACGTGTGAAAATGAGAGTGATATGTGTTTGACATGTGCGTATGCGAGCAAAGTTATGAGTAAAAAGCTCATCGCGAAACCGTGGAATAATTTCAAGCAAATTTTCTACACATATCAGTTACAACCGGGAAAGAAATACTGTAGGGATAAGAACTACCAGCCTCTCATGGAGGTGAGTGTGATAACGTAGAGAGAGCGGGGAGGATGACAAGATGGACAGACAGCTAGGGGTATTAGGAGATAGACGGAGGTAGGGGAAGGAGGACAGAGATAAGGGAGGCATAAATGGAGAGAGAGAGGGAGAGAGAAAGAGAGGAGAAGACAACATCGACAGAGAAAGAAGAATAGATGGACAGAGAGAGAGCGAGGAAGAGACAGGCAGAGTGATGGGGTAGGAGGAAATGAACAGACAGAGGTGGAGGAGGACAGAGAAAGGGAAGAGGAGGAAATGGACAGAGAGAGGCGTGAGGAGGAGATGGATGTGGAAAGAAAATATGAGATGAAACGGGAGAGGTGAGAACGAGACGGACAGTGAGGGAGAAAAAGGAGATGGACAGAGAGGGGGAGTAGGTGACTGACAAACATTGGGGAGCATTTGGAATTAGGGGGGAGGAGGAGGTAGACAGAAGAGAAGGGGTATATGAATGGAGGATGGAGGTTCAGACTGCCATGGAGAGGAGGAGGAGGAAATGGACTGACAGAGGGGCAGGGAGAGATAGAAAATGGAGGCGGAGGAGGTGGATAGAAAAAGGTGGTGGTGGAGGTAGACAGAGGGACGGAGGGCTGGAAGTGATGGACAGGGTAAGACAGGACGGAAAGTGAGAGGAGGGAAGTGTGATGGTTCAAAATGGTTCAAATGGTTCTGAGCACTATGGGACTCAACTTCTGCGGTCATCAGTCCCCTAGAACTTAGAACTACTTAAACCTAACTCACCTAAGGACATCACACACATCCGTGCCTGAGGCAGGATTCGAACCTGTGACCGTAGCGGTCTCGCGGTTCCAGACTGTAGCGCCTAGAAACCGCACAGCCTCTCCACCCGGCTGGAAGTGTGATGGATAGAGGGGTAAGTGTGGAGAAAGAGGGAAGTAGAAGGTGTATAGAGGGAGAGGAAAGAAGGACGTGGACAGAGGGAGGGGCAAGGGTAGATACACAAAGAGAGGGGGAAGGATGAGCTGGATAGAGAGATTGGTATAAATAAATACCTGTGCTATGCCAGTGTTCTCAGCTACTCAAATAATATTCCTTTCGAAAACAGTTCAATCGGTAAAAGTGAGAATAGGAAAGGAACCTATTGATCACTGTCGACAGGGATGAAGCAAAAACAAAGATAGTTATAGTTTAACAAAATTACTATAAAATTCATTTTAGTTGAAACTGCGACATTTACAAGCGTTATACAGAAGTAGAGAGCTAAATGGCACAGTCTTGCTTTGCGATGAGTTGGAAATGGTGCGACGAAATGAATTTCGTGGCGTGAATAACTAATAACTAGCTCTTCTTCCAATGATGAACAAGTTGTATTAGCTTTGGTCACTTAAAACTATTCTTGCATTAGTTCATTTGCCGTTTCCTCATGATTACAATGCGTTCTGCGACCCAGATATACGCTCGCCCAATAAACATTTGCAACGGTTTTCCTCACTGCAGCTACCATATCGACAACGCACTTCACTATTCACGGTAGCACGGCATCCTTCCGCCCGTGCTAGTCAACTGTATGATTGCAACTACCTACTCTCTCTGTCTGCATGTTCATGCGCCTCAACCTTGGCAGAACCCTATTCTTAACTAATTTTCTGAATTTTACAATACCGAGTCGCCAGCTTTTGTACTACAGAATACTACAATATTGTTTTCGAACATCTCTTTGTAAATGTACAATATAGCTTTTTTTTATTGATGATCATTACTAACAGAATATCGAAATACGTACTTTGATATTCAGTAAATAATAGTAATGAGGAAAAACAGAATGAAGTTGGAATTACACTCCTGGAAATTAAAATAAGAACACCGTGAATTCATTGTCCCAGGAAGGGGAAACTTTATTGACACATTCCTGGGGTCAGATACATCACATGATCACACTGACAGAGCCACAGGCACAAAGACACAGGCAACAGAGCATGCACAATGTCGGCACTAGTACAGTGTATATCCACCTTTCGCAGCAATGCAGGCTGCTATTCTCCCATGGAGACGATCGTAGAGATGCTGGATGTAGTCCTGTGGAACGGCTTGCCATGCCATTTCCACCTGGCGCCTCAGTTGGATCAGCGTTCGTGCTGGACGTGCAGACCGCGTGAGACGACGCTTCATCCAGTCCCAAACATGCTCAATGGGGGACAGATACGGAGATCTTGCTGGCCTGGGTAGTTGACTTACACCTTCCAGAGCACGTTGGGTGGCACGGGATACATGCGGACGTGCATTGTCCTGTTGGAATAGCAAGTTCCCTTGCCGGTCTAGGAATGGTAGAACGATGGATTCGATGACGGTTTGGATGTACCGTGCACTATTCAGTGTCCCCTCGACGATCACCAGTGGTGTACGGCCAGTGTAGGAGATCGCTCCCCACACCATGATGCCGGGTGTTGGCCCTGTGTGCCTCGGTCGTATGCAGTCCTGATTGTGGCGCTCACCTGCACGGCGCCAAACACGCATACGACCATCATTGGCACCAAGGCAGAAGCGACTCTCATCGCTGAAGACGACACGTCTCCATTCGTCCCTCCATTCACGCCTGTCGCGACACCACTGGAGGGGGGCTGCACGATGTTGGGGCGTGAGCGGAAGACGGCCTAACGGTGTGCGGGACCGTAGCCCAGCTTCATGGAGACGGTTGCGAATGGTCCTCGCCGATACCCCAGGAGCAACAGTGTCCCTAATTTGCTGGGAAGTGGCGGTGCGGTCCCCTACGGCACTGCGTAGGATCCTACGGTCTTGGCGTGCATCCGTGCGTCGCTGCGGTCCGGTCCCAGGTCGACGGGCACGTGCACCTTCCGCCGACCACTGGCGACAACATCGATGTACTGTGGAGACCTCACGCCCCACGTGTTGAGCAATTCGGCGGTACGCCAACCGGCCTCCCGCGTGCCCACTATACGCCCTCGCTCAAAGTCCGTCAACTGCACATACGGTTCACGTCCACGCTGTCGGGGCATGCTACCAGTGTTAAAGACTGCGATGGAGCTCCGTATGCCACGGCAAACTGGCTGACACTGACGGCGGCGGTGCACAAATGCTGCGCAGCTAGCGCCATTCGACGGCCAACACCGCGGTTCCCGGTGTGTCCGCTGTGCCGTGCGTGTGATCATTGCTTGTACAGCCCTCTCGCAGTGTCCGGAGCAAGTATGGTGGGTCTGACACACCGGTGTCAATGTGTTCTTTTTTCCATTTCCAGGAGTGTATCTGGCGTCCTGTTGTAGTGTCATAAGCTGTGTTGTTTAACGTTGTTTGATAACTATTCGAGGCACTTATTTAGTAATCAGCGAGACAAGATGGCCATGCGGAACACTTACGGGGCTTCGGGAACAAGAGGTCAGTAATCGCGTATGTAGCAGCCTCCAGCAGGGGACCAGTACTGCCGGACGCCGTCGCCGCGTCCGCTGGACCGTGTCCAGATTAGAGCAGGGCAGGGCAGAGCAGAACGGCGGGCGGAGCGCGGCCGCAGCCGCCTATCGGGATCCCAGACAGAAGTTGGCCGCGCCGCGCCGGTCGATGCAGATGCCTGGCCGGACTTCAGACGCAGCCCGCTCGCCGCGCCGCCTCGCTGTCCTCCGAATGAGGAAATTCCGGGCGCCTATCGTGTCCGGCGCCTTATCGTCGCGTCCAGATGCTGACCAGCCTTCCGGGAACGTCTGCATCCAGCGCCTGACTTTCGAATATCCTGTCCCGTGGTACGTACTGGAGTCTTTACGCCTACCACGGCATTAAAAAAACGCAGCAGGATTGTCATTTCTACACTCTGCAAACCGCACATCACAACTGTGCCATTCAGCTTTGCGGTTTTCTAGAATACTTGTTGACTGAACTAAAATGAAAACTGCGGTAATTCTGTTAAACTATCTTTCTCTTGGTTAACGTTTAACCCCTGCCAACAACCTTCAATATATCATTTCCTATTCTTATTTTTACTGATTGAAGAATTTTCACATAGAATATTATTTGACTAGCCGAGAAACCAGAAGCTGAACGTGCATTTATTTATTCCAGTCTTCTATTGTTCCGTCTCTCCCTTTGTCTATCCATGTGCTCTTGCCCTCTGTCTGTTCCTCTTCTCCTTCCATCTTTGTCTATCCTACTCCTCCTCACCCTCTCCACGTATCACCCTCTCTCATTGTCCACCTCACGTCCCTCCTTTCTCTATCCATCCCGCCGGCCCATCACCACCTCCACCGCTCCTTCTCTTTGTTCACACCACCGTCTCTCTCGCCACCTCTCCCAACCCTGCTCTCTGTCCCTCCCATTCTGCCCATCTCTCTGTCCATCTCCTCCTCCCATTTTCTCTGGCAATTTACTCCTCCCCCTCTTAGCATTTGCTCCTTACCCCTTTATCCATCTCCTTCTCATCCTCCCTCTCTACCTGTCCATCTGCTCCTCGCACTATCGCACTATCTCTATTTTCTGTTCCTCCTCTTCCTGTTCATTTCCTCCCCTTTCTTTTCTCTGTCTATTACCTCCTCACTTTTCTGTCAATTTCCTCCTCTTCCCTTTCTCTGTCCATTTCCTCCTCAATCTCTGCATCTCCTCCTGCCCCATTTCTCTGTCTGTCTCTTCCTCGCCCTGCCACAGTCCATCTCCTCCTCTTTCCTTTCTTCATCCATCTCCTCCTCACCCTGCTCTCTGCCTATTTCCCGTCTCCCATCTCTGTCCACCTCGTCCTCCACCTGTCTGTGCCTCCCCTCTCGCCGTGTGTCCATCTCGTCGCCCTCCCTTCTCTTCCCACGTTGTCACACTCGCCTCAATAGCAGGCTGGTAATTCTCAGTCCTACAGTATTCCTTCCCAGTTTCTAACTGATATTTGTACCATATTTGAATGAAATCATTGCAGGATTTTAGGATGAGCTTTCCACTCGTGGCTTTGCTCGCATACGCACATTTAGCACTCCGTCTTCAGGCCACGAGTGGCCTACCGGGACGATCCGACTGCGGTGTCATCTTCAGTGGAGGATGCAGAGAAGAGGGGCGAGGGGTCAGCACACCGCTCTGCCAGTCGTTATGATGGTATTCTTGACCGAAGCCGCTACTATTCGGTCGAGTAGCTCCTCAATTGTTCGAAAAATGGCAACAGCGCATGACGGCGTGGATGGTCACCCAGCCAAGTGCCGACCACGCCCGACAGCGCGCATGCGCACAAGTCAAATACATTTCACACATAAGTAATATACTTCACTCGTATTTCTACAGACATTTCACCTGCATAAATAGCGACTTTCACCCTCCATTTTCATTTCCGCACAGCTTAATGTTTATGACATATGTCGTTCTGAACAATAATATAATTTTGCAGGCACATCCAGTAGTATATGTGCCTACTGTTCGATGAATGTATTGCGAACAGAGTAGTAGCGAAGAAGTAATAAATCGAAACACCATGGATGATGCTACAGGTTTTCGTGCCTCTTCATGTGCCACCAGCCTTCTTCTCACAGTGTTCCTCACTTCCAAAGTTCGCCCAGAAAACTGTCGTATCCATCACCATGTCAGGTTAAAGAATGTTGAAAACAGGAAATTGTATCAGCACCGCCAATCACTGTAATTTCATTACTCCATCTAAGCTAACTAAACTGCCCTTCACTCTCATTATTAATCGTAAATAAATGAAAAGACACTGGCGGAAATTCCTAGCGCTTTTCACATCATGTTGAGATCAGGGGAGTTTGGTGGCCAAGACATCAATGCGAATTCGCTATCACGCTTCTCAAACCACTGCAGCTAAATTCTAGCCTTGTGACACGGACACACATCCTGCTGGAAGATGCCATCACTGTAGGGGAAGAAATCAAGCATGAAGCGATCAATGTCCTTTGCAGTAGTGTTCAACAGACGTCAGCCGTCATGGTGCCTTCTATTACTAGAACAGATCTTATGGAAGGCACCCTGAATGTCCTATGTAGCATAATACTTCCCCCTCCACCCCTTCCACAACTAGCCTATGTCCTTGGCGCACTGCACGTTTCCAGCCGTCGTTCGCCTGGTTGACGGTATATTCAGAAACCATCGAACTGATGTACGACAGATTTGATTCATGCAACTAGGCCTTAAGTTTCCACTCATTCACGATCCAGTCTCGATGATCCTGTTATCACTATAGTCGGGTTGCTGAGTGAACGTGGGAAAGCATCGGGGTCGTCTTCAGCAATGGAAACCACTGCATTAAAGACCCGTAACGTGTATCCACAGGACATGTGGCCTGTAATTGAAGAAGTGTCATGATGATCTCTCCATTGGCAAAAGATTCCGGACTAGTCCCCCATTCGGATCTCCGGGAGGGGACTGCCAAGGGGGAGGTTACCATGAGAAAAAGATTGAATAATCAACGAAAGGATAATGTTCTACGAGTCGGGGCGTGGGATGTCAGAAGCTTGAACGTGGTAGGGAAACTAGAAAATCTGAAAAGGGAAATGCAAAGGCTCAATCTAGTTATAGTAGGGGTCAGTGAAGTGAAGTGGAAGGAAGACAAGAATTTCTGGTCAGATGAGTATCGGGTAATATCAACAGCAGCAGAAAATGGTATAACAGGTGTAGGATTCGTTATGAATAGGAAGGTAGGGCAGAGGGTGTGTTACTGTGAACAGTTCAGTGACCGGGTTGTTCTAATCAGAATCGACAGCAGACCAACACCGACAACGATAGTTCAGGTGTACATGCCGACGTCGCAAGCTGAAGATGAACAGATAGAGAAAGTGTATGAGGATATTGAAAGGGTAATGCAGTAATAAAGGGGGACGAAAATCTAATAGTCATGGGCGACTGGAATGCAGTTGTAGGGGAAGGAGTAGAAGAAAAGGTTACAGGAGAATATGTGGTTGGGACAAGGAATGAAAGAGGAGAAAGACTAATTGAGTTCTGTAACAAGTTTCAGCTAGTAATAGCGAATACCCTGTTCAAGAATCACAAGAGGAGGAGGTATACTTGGAAAAGGCCGGGAGATACGGAAAGATTTCAATTAGATTACACCATGGTCAGACAGAGATTCCGAAATCAGATACTGGATTGTAAGGCGTACCCAGGAGCAGATATAGACTCAGATCACAATATAGTAGTGATGAAGAGTAGGCTGAAGTTCAAGTCATTAGTCAAGAGGAGTCAATACGCAAAGAAGTGGGATACGGAAGTACTAAGGAATGACGAGATACGTTTGAAGTTCTCTAACGCTATAGATACAGCAATAAGGAATAGCGCAGTAGGCAGTACAGTTGAAGAGGAATGGACATCTCTAAAAAGGGCCATCACAGAAGTTGAGAAGGAAAACATAGGTACAAAGAAGGTAGCTGCGAAGAAACCATGGGTAACAGAAGAAATACTTCAGCTGATTGATGAAAGGAGGAAGTACAAACATGTTCCGGGAAAATCAGGGATACAGAAATACAAATCGCTGAGGAATGAAATAAATAGGAAGTGCAGGGAAGCTAAGACGAAATGGCTGCAGGAAAAATGTGAAGACATCGAAAAAGATATGATAGTCGGAAGGACAGACTCAGCATACAGGAAAGTCAAAACAACCTTTGGTGACATTAAAAGCAACGGTGGTAACATTGAGAGTGCAACGGGAATTCCACTGTTAAATACAGAGGAGAGAGCAGATAGGTTGAAAGAATACATTGAAAGCCTCTATGAGGGTGAAGATTTGTCTGATGTGATAGAAGAAGAAACAGGAGTCGATTTAGAAGAGATAGGGGATCCAGTATTAGAATCGGAATTTAAAAGAGCTTTGGAGAACTTACGGTCAAATAAGGCAGAAGGGATAGATAACATTCCATCAGAATTTCTAAAATCATTGGGGGAAGTGGCAACAAAACGACTGTTCACGTTGGTGTGTAGAATATATGAGTCTGGCGACATACCATCTGACTTTCGGAAAAGCATCATCCACACAATTCCGAAGACGGCAAGAGCTGACAAGTGCGAGAATTATCGCACAATCAGTTTAACAGCTCATGCATCGAAGCTGCTTACAAGAATAATATACAGAAGAATGGAAAAGAAAATTGAGAATGCGCTAGGTGACGATCAGTTTGGCTTTAGGAAAAGTAAAGGGACGAGAGAGGCAATTCTGATGTTACGGCTAATAATGGAAGCAAGGCTAAAGAAAAATCAAGACACTTTCATAGGATTTGTCGACCCGGAAAAAGCGTTCGACAATATAAAATGGTCAAGCTGTTCGAGATTCTGAAAAAAGTAGGGGTAAGCTATAGGGAGAGACGGGTCATATACAATATGTACAACAGCCAAGAGGGAATAATAAGAGTGCTCGTATTAAGAAGGGTGTAGGACAAGGCTGTAGCCTTTCCCCCCTACTCTTCAATCTGTACATCGAGGAAGCAATGATGGAAATAAAAGAGAGGTTCAGGAGTGGAATAAAAATACAAGGTGAAAGGATATCAATGATAGGATTCGCTGATTCCTGAGTGAAAGCGAAGAAGAATTAAATGATCTGCTGAACGGAATGAACAGTCTAATGAGTACACAGTATGGTTTGAGACGAAAATCGGAGAAAGACGAAGATAATGAGAAGTAGTAGAAATGAGAACAGCGAGAAACTTATCATCACGATTGATGGTCACGAAGTCAATGAAGTTAAGGAATTCTGCTACCTAGGCAGTAAAATAACCAATGACGGACGGAGCAAGGAGGACACCAAAAGCAGACTCGCTATGGCAAAAAAGGCATTTCTGGCCAAGAGAAGTCTACTAATATCAAATACCGGCCTTAATTTGAGGAAGAAATTTTTGAGGATGTACGTCTTAAGTACATCATTGTATGGTAGTGAAACATGGACTGTGGGAAAACCGGAACAGAAAAGAATCGAAGTATTTGAGATGTGGTGCTATAGACGAATGTTGAAAATTGGGTGGACTGATAAGGTAAAGAATGAGGAGGTTCTACGCAGAATCGGAGAGGAAAGGAATATGGGGAAAACACTGATAAGGAGAAGGGACAGGATGATAGGACATCTGCTAAGTCATGAGGGAATGACTTCCATGGTACTTGAGGGAGCTGTAGAGGGCAAGAACTGTAGAGGAAGACAGTGATTGGAATACGTCAAGCAAATAATTGAGGACGTAGGTTGCAAGTGCTACTCTGAGATGAAGAGGTTAGCAGAGGAAAGGAATTCGTGGCGAGCCGCATCAAACCAGTCAGTAGACTGATGACCAAAAAAAAAAAAAAAAAAAAAAATTGAGTGCGCCACGGTGGAGCACGTGGTCCCAGCAGCCAATAGCAACGTACTGTATCAGGTATTTAAGCGCCTGCCCCTCTCTCTCTCTCTCTCTCTCTCTCTCTCTCTCTCTCTCTCTCTCTCCTTCTCTCTCTCAGCAGGCAGTTTGATATTCGCGCTAGTCTGTCGACATCTCGCCTACAGACAGCCTGTTTACTTGGTTTCCGTGTACGAGTGGACGTTGTGGATTCGTGAGGTTTCGCTTTTGACCACGTTGCTATTTGCCTTTTGTTGTGCCTTAGGTTTTTCTCGGTCATCCTTCCTTGTTCGTGTCCGTCCTTCCCCGTTGGTTTTGTTTGTTCGCGGGCCGCTCCCGTTTGGTCCCGCAGTGCTTTCGTTCTCGGCCGATCGCGGTTACAACAGCTGCATGCCTATGTCAGGCGGCGTAAGCGCGCTACTCGTGAGACTGGCCTCTGCGCTGGCGTCCGAGACATACGAGGCGAGCTGAGCGGCAGGATGCGATCGCGCTGCGGTCTTGGGCGACCACCAGGTCTTTTCTAATGCGAAAGATCACTCCGTTCCAGGGCACAGCTATCGCGGTGCCCAATGTTGCACCGATGGTGGGGAGCAGGGGAGGGTGGATGGCGCGGTCGTGTCTGCCCAGACTGCGCAGACAGGCAGAGGTCCCTCCTTCGCGGACCGGTGGCGACAGAGATCACGTCGAGGATTCCCGACTAACACACGGCAAGCACCGGGTGTGCTCCTGGCTTCCCGAACGTGATGTACTCGTCTGGCCAGCATTGAAATGCTGGTTCCCGGCGCTGAGTTCGCGGAGTGGCTGCGTTTGTGGGCCACGGCGAACCGTCTGGAACAGGGCAACGACAGGAGTCCGGCGTAGCTGTCGACGTCGCGAAAATCAATCGAGGCGGAGTGGCTCCTCGAAGGCTGGCCCAGGGTACTGACACCAGGGACGGCGTCACTTACGTGGAAGTCTTGTTGCCGCTGCAGGAGCGACGGCCGGCTAAGGCCGATGTCCGAGGCTTGTGGCCTGATTTCGGCATTCGTGGTCTGACGACACGGAAACCGACTGCGCTGTTCAGTGACCAGCTTCTGCTGCCTGGGTGCGGCCTCGCTGCAGTTCTGGGCTCTGACTTCTGCCTCAAGTTCTCCTATTGTTTTGTCCCCTTATATTATTCTCATTGTTCTCCACACATTCCTTTCTTAGCCGATTCTGGTCATTCCTTACATTACCAGTACATTTTATCTTCAGTGCCATTAGGTTGTTTTTTCTGATAATTCAATGATCCATCACCACACGATTCCGAGTTCAGCACAACTTTGAAAAACAGAAAGGTCTTGATCGCACCAGTTATTTACTAAGCGTTTCAGAATGTCACTGTCAGGCTGAAGCTGTGGAATAAATCGTACAAGGAAATCACAAAATACGCAAAATAACATAAGTAACCATCGTAGTAATCCATATGGAGAATTTTCAGTTATTGTCGTATTTACAGTTAAACAAATAATTTTAGTAAAGCTGAACACATAGTCTGAGTATAATACAGATCTCATCTGATGTAGATATTAAGATATCTCAGAAGTAAACAAAGGCTGGTAGGTGATTCTAGCACTGATGGGAGAAATCAAATGAAAGAGTAATGTTTACATTGTACTACAGTAGTTGATCGTTCCAAACGTGTCTTGTGTTTTGATTAGTGACTAGGGAAAGATCTCTATTATATTGTCCATACGATGTTACCTAACGACGCACATTTCAATCTATGTAACTTTTACTTGCTTTCATTGTATGAGTTTCTTCTTTATAAAAGTAAAATAAATGTATTTGCATCAAGTTGTTCACAATCTTCTGACATCATCACAATGAATAGTTAAATGATAGCTGTAACAGTAGTATTTGACTTCATCTCTATGGCCACTGCTAGCGCCACCTTTTGCCTCCATTTCTAAGATAGCTTAATCGCCACAGTTAATTTGGCACTAGTTTTCTTCGAATAGACAAAGGCACTGTCAAATATATTTATATGAGACGACATCTGTACTATATTCTGTCTACGTGCTCACGTTCGCGAGCTTATTACTAAAGTTTGATTTAAATGTACGATATTAACTGAAAACTCTGTATGTGTATTACTAAGATGCATATATATATATATATATATATATATATATATTTGCCAGCATTAATTTCCTTGCACATTTTATGCCACATCTTGAGTTTGATGATGAAATTTTGAAATACCTAACGCTTCATAAAGAATTGTGCGATCAAGGCCTAAGTAAAGTTCAAAGTTGTACCAAATCTGAATGGTCGCCTGCCTCTATCATGGATGTATTTCTCCGTCAAGTAACAGAATTCTGTGTTTCAGACGTAGATTCTCACAAATTTTATGTTGCAGGCAGAGTTCAATTCGTGGGTATTGCTTTTTTTGTTTATGCTAGACTGTTTTTCGCGATCTCTCTAGTCCAGCATCAAGCGCGATGTCAGAATTGCCTCTGATGCCTTCACCTTTCCTAAAGTCAAAATATCGTTATGTAACCGATCTTAAATTTTCTTTACGTGCTTTTTTTGTGAATAGATCTTGTAAGCAAGATGGACATGGATGGACAGACTGTGTAATAGTTCTCGCTTATATCAGGTGTTGGTATTCCTACTATTTCGTATTTTACTTACTCATTTAGGCCGTCAATGGACTACGAATATACAGTTACCTTCACTCGTCAAGCGTCAGTGCATTTCGTCAGTATTTCTTCATTGTGTGGCTCATCCCACTTCGTTCCTTACCCAGGAGTACAGTTATTTACTCTTCTCGCTTTCTCGCTGTTCTTGCTCTGAACCAATCTGCTTTCAACATCTTCTGTGCAGATCTCATATCCCGCAAGATACTGATGAACTTATTTCACCCATGGGAGGAGTGATTTACTGTTCCACTAGAAAGGCAATGTCTCGTTTAAAACCCTCCTACATTTTCGTTGAGATATTTTCGAGTTTTCTGTTTCCTACATCTTTTGTACAAATTTAATATTTCCATAGGTACTGATGAACTTATTTCACCGAAGGGAGGTGTGATTTTCTGATCCACTAGTAAGGAAATACCTCGTTTGCATCCCCTCCAATCCCTCTATATTTTTGTTGTGATTTTTCCAGTTTTCCATACATCCCGAAATCAAGTGGGTGTAGCAGTTGCTTCAGTAGCACTCCAACGCGTATTAATGATGAAGTTCGTGACTGGGCTAAGAATTTCTTGGGAGCGAAGACGCAGCTTCTTGTTATCTTGAATGGAGCATCGCCGACAGATGCAGACGTAACTTCACAAGTACCCAGGAAATAGCGTTGGGACTCTCTCTGTTGACTTATATTACGATATTAACAGTAACTTAAGCCCATCTCCTGACCCTGCAGCTACATATAATGATGTACTACCTGAAAACTTCTCCACAAATTTCCATTGTGATTTTAACGTGGTGCACATATTGGCAAATTACTTCAAATACTCAATATTGTGAAACCGTGCACTTCACAAAATCACAAAAGTAATATTCTCTGAATGCAATATCAGTGAGTAACAACTGAAATCAGTCAACTCATTACAGTATATAGGTGTAATAACTCGTGAGGATATAGAATGAAATGGTCAAGCAACTGTGAAGCATGTGGCGAACCTGGAATAGACAGTAGGTCTACGAAATGAGATGGCTTATCAAACACCAGTACAACTGATCCTAAAACATTGCTCGAGTGTGCAGGAATTCGACGAATGATACAAGGAAACACAGCAGGAGCAATCACAGGTTTGTATTTCCATCACTGGAGGGGTCATGAAAATGTTGAAAAACTTGAATTGGCAGACGTTTGTAAATAAACGTCAACTATCCAGCGCAGGCTTCATGCACCAGTATTAAGTGGAGAACATAGGAATACATTGCTGCCCCCCGTAAGGACCGAAAAATTAAGATTGGACTAAATAAATGGTGATTCAAAAAGAAAGAACAAATTAGACTCTTGTTACGATTCTGAAGAACAGAGGACTTCATGGAACTACACAAGAACTCATAAAAGAAATTCTGACAGACACAAAAGCAAGGGTGAGATTCAGAGGAGCACTGTCAGAAGAATTTGAGATCAAGACTGGTGTTAAACAGGGAGATGGATTGTCACCATTGTTGTTCAATATAGCACTGGACGAAGCGATCAGGCAGTGGAGAGCAATAAACGAGGAAATGGGAATACCAAAGACCCATGTGGGAGACAAAAAGGACAACAGGGCTCAAGTGGACTGCCTAGCCTTTGCAGATGACATAGCAATAGTAAGTGAGACGGTTCAAATGGTTCAAATGGCTCTGAGCACTATGGGACTCAACTGCTGAGGTCATTAGTCCCCTAGAACTTAGAACTAGTTAAACCTAACTAACCTAAGGACATCACAAACATCCATGCCCGAGGCAGGATTCGAACCTGCGACCGTAGCGGTCTTGCGGTTCCAGACTGCAGCGCCTTTAACCGCACGGCCACTTCGGCCGGCTAAGTGAGACGGAAGAAGACGCAGACACAACTCGACAACTTAAGTAAGGTAGCCAGAAAGGTGGGACTGAGGATCGCCTATAACAAGACAAAGACATTAAACACCACTGCAAACTGGGAAACACCGGAAGGCACTGTGCAAGTGGTGGACAAATTTAAATACCTGGGAGAATTTAAACAGGAAGGAACAGGAGCAAGGAGGGAATAACAGATAGGATAAAGAAGATGAGGTCAGCCTTCTGCATGACGAGAGAGATATGCAATAAAAAGAATGTATCCGCAGAGGCAAATATAAGCCACTACAAAGCAACAGTAAGGAATGCAGTATTATATGCTGCTGAGACGATGACACTAGGAAGAAATAGGACAGAACAACTAGAGAAAGAAGAGAGAAAAATACTGAGAAAAATACTAGGTCCCAAAAGAGATGGAGAGAATTGTACCGGAACGTGGGAACAATATCCGGGGAAAACAGATTCTAAAGGGCAATATTTGCCGGGCATGTAGTTAGGATGAGTGTGGACAGAATGACGAAGAGAGTGTGGGAAACAACAGGGAGGACAAGGAGAAAGACAGGAACCAAGTGGGTTGTTGAACTTCGGAAGGACTGGTTGGAATTGGGGATCAAGGTCGAAGGAAAGGAAAATTGGAGGACCAAATATACACCGACAAATATGCCGGAGATCAGTGACAGAGAAGAATACAGGAAAAGATTAGAGTGTCATCAGTGGAGCCGCCAGGAGAAACGGAAACTGAAGATCTCGGAAGAAGAAGGGAGAGGACAAGAGAAAGAATGAAGAGGTTCTGAGAGAAAAGAGGAAAATGCAGTCCACGAAGGGGCTACCCGTGGTCCTACAGAGACCGTAACGCAAGAAGAAGAAGAAGAAAGAACAAATTTCCGTGGTTTAGTACAGACAAATTGTGAAAAATAGAAACACGTTGCGCATGTCACTGGATAGAGGAAGGTTGAAAGTTTTATGTTCGCACAGACGCTGTACCATACAGTCAACATGAGAACCATGCGTTGTTCGAGAAACGCCGAAACGGTAGTCCATTTCATTCCACACACGAATCAACTGGTCTGTTTCATGAATTGACAGCTTCAACTATCCAATTTCTCAACTCCTGATGAGTAGCTGCTATAGTTGGAAAAAATACTCCGTCTTTTACGTGCCACCACGGAAAACAAACGCAAGGTGTGAAGTCTGGTGACCTGGGAGGCCAAAAGCAAAGAACATGATCTGGTTGTCCACCTATTCCAATCCAGCGTTGTAGGATGGTGATTTTAAGATAAGATTGGAGGTCGAGGTGAAAGTGAGGCGGGGCGTCATCATGCATAAAAATGAAATCTTTCTTTTACAGTTTCCTTCGCAAAATAGAAAGGTACATAACCTTTATGAACGGAGACGGCACAAAATGCTTTCCGTTCGGTGAGTCTCCTTCGTGCGGCGACGACGATAGGGTTTTGTGACCCTTCACACTCTCACATTATGGTGATTTACTTTACCCGATATATGAAACGTCAATTCGTCCGAAAAGATTAGTCTTTCGGAAAAAAAGCCTTGCCGTATCTTGAAGAGCGGAAATGCAAAATTCGTTCCTTCTGTTATGGTAGCCGGGACTCAATTGCTGCAGTAACTACAACTAGTAAGGCTTCATAGGCAAGCATCATTTCAGAACACAGCACACGGTTGTTTGAGGAAGTTGAAGGTCCTGGCCGGCCCGTCTTGTGGACTTCCGAGGGCTCCGTATGAACGCATCTCGGATGTCTACAACATTTTCATCAGTAGTGCGTGGCCGAACAGTGCTGTTCCCTTTGCATATACAAGCAACTTCCAAGAATTTTGTGTGTCAGTCATAAATATGCTTGATAGGAGTTTGCTGCTTGACGAATCGACACCGAAATGCACTTGAGGAGTGGACTGGCTTCGTGGGGATTAAAAATACAGAAAATTATTGTGTTGTAGTCGCCATACTGCTACAAACAAACAACGGTGCATGTGTATCAAAACGTTGAATCTTTCTCTGCCCAGTGACATGCGCAATATGTTTCTATCTTTTACAGACTAACTGAAGTCTGTCCTTTCGTTTTGAATCACCCAGTACAGCACTCACAGTGGAGATCTAGAACATTACGACTGCTGTACATAGGGAGATTGAGTGCTGGTGGCATTTGGCACACGACACGAGGTGAAGAACGTATATAAGTGGAACAGAGGCGATTGGGGAATCTGGCAACAATCGGGGAAGCCCTCTGATATATTGTAAACCATTTTGACAAAGGGAGGATTGATATGATCCCGCGGATGGGAGCGAGCGTCCCGGAAACTGCGTTGCTGGCTGACTCTTTACATGCTACTGTCGTGATCTGTACGGACTGTTGTTCAAGAAGGGTCAGATATGAGTATTGGACATCCATACCTCATTAATGATAGTAGAGGATGGAGGCTTGTCAGCTCTGTGAAGTACGATAGGAGGAACTTTGGGGCAAGTCAGATGACAGTCTCCATTGTTCACATAACTACAGATCAGACTATTCAGCGCACGTTTCTGTAGTTGGGTCTCTTTAAGAGTCAGATGAACCATGTTTCTCATTACACCAGTTCGATCGTTGTGTCCGAATATGCTGTTACTGAGGCGCACCTTGGATGCTGTAAAGTACCCCTTATTTGCAGATAAGAGCGTATTTTACTTTATTTCCATTTTTGCTGTTTCGCAGACGTGAAGTGAATGTGCCAGCGCTGCAGTTCATACGTAATAAGGAGAGAGTGGTAGGTTCCCACGCTGGCTAGCAAAGCTGTTGGCTACCTGGTGATTTCAGAGTCAGGGGGATGAGGTGCCGAGGTAGAAATCACTCGCGACGTCAACAAAGAGATACGTGGGGAAAGTACATTTACTCTAGCGCTAATCAAGTAAACGTTATTCACAAATATTTGCTAACAAATGTTACCTTTTCCCACTCAGACGACTACAAGTCAGTAATTTCACAATGGCAGGAAATGTTTATATTAATAAATAAATGAATAACTTCAGCATATCTGAAGGTGTACGATCTAGTACTGAATATACCGATTTTACACTCAGGTTACAGACTGTGCGCTATAGTGTTTAGTCGTCGATAGGATGCCTTTTGATCTAGTCATGTGATAGACCATGCCCTCGTGCTCTTTATAGCTTATAATCAGTGTGAACGAGATCATTTTAGGTTTTTTTTTAAACAAACGCACCATAATGGCATCCAGAATAAAAACTGTTTGCACAAAGACTTCTTCCCGCTTCATTACGTAAAACATAGAGAGCAATACTGCTCTTTCACAATCCGACTAGACTGGTACTGCTCTGCAAGCGGATATAAAACGACGAGAGCATTTCCACATAACAGGTAGGAAGAATTCCTACGCCGCGACTATGTCAGTTCAAGGACGAATTGGTTTAATTACCGTAAAACTCAGTTATCGTAAAACTCTGGTGGGAAAGCGTGGAGAGCTATTCTGTACCCCTCGTATACCACCATCTACGGACTCACCGCCTAAACTGAGACATTTCTGGAGGTTTAGTACAAGTAGTAGGTTCTTGTAATGCGTACCGATAGAGCCAATATTCAGTTACGAGGGCCGTCGACGTGGAGCACAATGGAACCTTTGGTAATAATCGAACGCGACATGATAGCTGTGCACAACATGAAACATTGTTTCGGACCGCCTGCATCCCATCGCTCTTGCCATTTGCCCCGATGGTGATGGCTGTCTAGCTATAATTGTACTACAGTGGTTTGAGGAGCGTGATGATGAACTAACGTTGAGGTCTTGGTCACCACATTCGCCTGATCTGAAACAGATGGTACACACATGGGTCGCTATATGGCGACAGCCGCACCCAGAAGCCACCTGCCCGTTATTTTACAAGACTCGCGTGACTGGCATGTAGACATCTGTAGCTACATCCCTCCACAAACGTACCAATGAGTTGCCGAATCCATTCCACACAGAGCTATAGTACGCTACAAAGGTGGATCAACGGGTTGATAAACAGGCGTACATAATGTTTTGGGTTTCGTTACGCGAGTATGCGGTACAATGAGAAATACCGTGTATGCCACAGTGATTTTCTCGGTGTGTATGTAGATAAAACTTTGTTGACCTCGAGTGAAATGTCATCCGATATGCTGTTAATGCATTAGGCCGCTAAATCATTCTTATAAATTTCATTTCTTTGTCTTTTATTTCTGAAAACACTTCTTGTGACTAGTCCACTTTGCAGGTAAACATTATTTGACCACTGTAGTATAGCGACTATATCCGGCTTGGGGAGGTGTAGATTTGGATTTGTGCGTTTTCTATCCTCTGCAGAAGATTGTGTCCAACTTTCCCGCTATTTCTTCGACTGCCGCGTTCTGATTGATGCTTGGAGTGAGAATTTCCTCTACATAATTGAACGTGTTTTATTTATGTCACCATGTAACACATTCATTATTTTGTACCTGTGTTGATGTAGGTTGCTTTTTCAAAATAATTTTAAAATCCTCTCTCCTCAGCTGTTTGTTTTAGGATTATTACTAATTGATGCTGATGTTCACCTTTGGTGTGAAAATTACTAGACTATTTGCAAAAGTTGTTCTCTTAGTAGCTTAATCCTATAGTATTTCGTACATTTTGGCGACTCGTTTAATTTTGCAATTCTCGGATTAACTTCTGCAGCATACAATTACAAACAATTGGTGACATTCTGTTTCCTGTTCTTATTGACGTCTTCATTTCAGATGGATGTGGTACCTTTCATAACAGTTAAACTTGTGATTGAGTGTCCGTTAATGTGTGCTGTATAAGTGCTTTTGACTTGTTATCTAGCTTAAACTCTTCAGTGCATTTATAAGTATGTAATAGCCTGTGGAAACATACGCCTTCTTAAAAGATACGCTCCAGAGCGGTTGGTTTGTTAATTTTGGTCCTATTTTTGAATTTTTGTAAGTGCTTCCTATTTCGTGAAATTTATTATGCAAGTTTAATCAGTTCTTGCTGGAAAATCATATTATCGTCTGCAGGTTCCCGCTGAGTAGATGTTTACAATACTTAGCTAGATCATCAAAATTCGATTTGTGATTAAAAATAAATTCTCGGAATCTTTCTCAAAACAGATGTTCTTTGACTTGAATACTTGATGTTCTTTTCCATTTCCCTCGATTACTCTTTCTCGAATTTTCATTTGGTGCTTCTCATGACGCCTCTTCTTTTGTTTCGATCTCGAATTCGCTGTAGTTTGTGCAGTGTTGTTCCCCTTCCACTTTAATTCTTATTATGCGGTGGTCTGGCCTCTGTTTGCCTCCTCATTGTACTCTTACATTTATTATTTCTCTTGAGCTGGATTTTACTACGTTATGAATTTGAAACACTACTAATGTGGAATCTACTGACAGCCATTATTCGTTTATTTTATAAGATTCACAGACATCCACCAATCTTTCACTATATCTTTCTTGGCTGGATTTTCTCATAAATTTTTCTGACTCTCTTTTCTGTTTCAAGCTATAACTGAAGACGGCTGTCAGAAACTGCACATACTTACCTGGCGCTCTGAATATATATATATATTGCATTGCGTTCAAAATTGGTTTACTTTATCTAAATACATTCTTGTGTATATTAATTTGACCATGGGCATTGAAAATTATGTACAGATTATTTCCGTGTTTTAAGGTCAGTATAGACTAGATAGTCTGAGAAAGCAATATCTGAAATGTACTATAGATTAAACTGTTGAATTGTGGCGAAAGAGTCTGTTCCACTTGTTGACAAAGGGTTCCCAGTTTTCACTGTCTTCTTGACTTTTATAACATATTGCCCGTTCAATGCTGTGTTGGTAATCAGAACTGCATTTTCAGCTGGTGACAGTCTCGTATCTTTAACCGTCAGTAACTTGATATTGTATACTTTCAATATTTTGAACTCATTAGTTTATCGGCTGTCTTCTTCATGTACTATAGAGACGGACCCTAAACCAGGATGCTACCATCCGGAGACATGATCTGTTTTAATTTTTACCCTTAGATTAATATTCCTCCCACTTATCATTTTTCAGCACTTATGGGATGGCCTGCAATGGCGGAGTTTGTGTTACTTTTTGTAAATCTTAGTTTGCTGATCATGAAGTTAAGACTGAAACGGGAGAATGCCAGTTGTTGATAAGTATTACTATGGACACATTCGTCTTAGGCAACAGAACGCGTATCTCGTTACAGAAGGATTTTGAGGCACATCAGGATCACAAAATAACGATATGCGGTTGGGATCGTAGCTCACGACAGTTCTATGGGGGTGTAGAACGGATTTCATTCATAGTACGGGTAATAAAATTAAGAATTCCGTAGCCTTCCTTGAAGATGAACGACAACACGTTCATCATACGATATGGTACACAAAATCCTTTATAGGCGACAAATGAATGAAAGAAGTCAGGGTGGTTTGGAAAGCCAGTTGAATAAGGGAAAATATGAATACACAAATAGGTGGATACGTCCATTTATGTAATATGCTGGAAAAACATAGATGGATGCCTGCATTAAAATAAGGTTCACTGAAATATGGAAAACTTGAGGGAGCGGGAGATTGGAGATTGGGAAGAAAAATGATATGCTGTAGAGCTGCCTTTAAAGTACTAAAACTTCACAAATAAATAAAGTTGAGAACAACATAAATTTTTAAATATATTACTGAAATAAATGACCACTGCTGAAGTTACGAAAGACGTTCATGAGTCACTTTTAACGTACAATGATTAATATGAAGATTTTTTTTAACGTAACGTGGAGAGGTTTGACTAGAAAATGTTGTTATGTATTATTCAAAATTCTGAATCTAAACATGTAGCATTGTTTAGAGATACGTTAAATGATAAATATTCCGAAAGTATTTGACAGTTTTAGTCGACTCAAATGCTATTCATTTTAATGTAATACTTTCTGCTATCGAAGCTAGCGAGAGAATGCTGTTTAATTGTTAATATCTTATTCTTTCGTCGTCAGATTGTTATGTGTACGCATTCCGTAAGAAACAAGCAGTCACAATGACGACTACCGCGTTTTTTCATCTGAGAGTGTTGTTATTCGACCCTGAGGAACAGGGAGGCTGACGGTCTACCGTTTTTTGGAAATCTCATCGTATCAGTGACTTTAGCTTTGTGTGATTTGTTTCGAATTGTTTACTGATAATGAAATATCTGCAGTAACACCTACATTCACGTGCAGTATTTATTCAGCTTAACTACTTACCTACTGTGCTACTGTACACGGTCTACGATCACCTAGACACACATCCGACGTCCCTCCCATTTTCCTGTTTCGTCGCCAACGGTGCACCAAAAAGCGACCATTACTAAACTCGAAATTCTCTGAAAATTATCCTCATCCACAATTTGCTGATGTGTATGAGGACGGGGCCTATATGTTGCCTGAATCTTCTCAGAACGAACTGCGATTTCCTGTGAATTCGCAATGGCAGTCTTGCAGTATGGCGCAGGATATCGACCAACATCCAAGTCCCTCTCGCGACCTGACCCAGTGATTTTATTACGAAACACCCAGCTCTGTTTGGAACCTCTTCCTTGTCCCACATGCGACCTACGCAATAAGATTCAAAAAATGATGTGCGGTGCTAAAAAAAAATTCCACCTGGGTTTTGCAACCAACATTTCATTAATTGATGAGTTGTGGTCCCTAATGATCCTTCCAGGCAACAATCTCCGACAAGTGTTCGTCACACCTTTAATCACTCAAGACTTGAACTCCAACTTAACAATTCCATTTCCCATTGATCTCCAATAGCATAGTATGGGAGATAGTGTTTACGACTGTTTACATACACTGCGTTACAGTGTTTGAGTTCACGGTCAGCTGCTACCTAAGCACGAAGGGTCGGTTCTCCAACAGTGTCGTGCAGTTCTGTGTAGCTGCGACAGCACTATATGTTGTAACACAAATCTGGAATTCTTTGTATTCATCCCAAACTTTTTAAGTAACAGATATAAAATTTTGACGTTTTCTACACAAGTAACATCGATCAGTTTACTGACACTGCTAAATTGAACAACAGTAAACGAAATTAACTGTGTCACTAACTACTTGAGTAACTAGTTTACCATGCACTGTACGTTTTTATAATCTTGAAGCTTCAGTTCTTTGTATGTCTAACTAAACTGAGCTATTAGCCAGCTTCTGTGACCGAGCGGTTCTGGGCGCTTCATTCCGAAACCTCGCTGCTGCTACGGTCGCAGATTCGGCTCCTGTCTCGGTCATGGATGTGTGTGATGTCCTTATGTTAGTTAGGTTTAAGTAGTTCTAAATCTAGGGGACTGATGACCTCAGATGTTACGTCCAATAGTGCTTAGAGCCATTTGAATAAGCTATTCGCTTCCTTTGTACAAAAACCAACTAATGGATATAAAATAAAGAAAGCTATTCTAAAGTGAAAAATCATTCTTCGAAAATACTGTCGTCTTAAAATTCGTGAAATTGTACGTACTGCTTAGTTTATAAACAACTGTAACTGATTTACAAGAAATATTAAGATATTATAGCATCGGCTGCCGGTTCTCTGTCAGTATTACTCAAATAAGAATACGTAAACTTTAACTGTCTCGATGATTAGGTCTGTAACTCCTTTATTGGGCTTTAAATATGCTTATAATTCCGAACATACGTTTTGTTCACTCTTCAACAAACACCTTTTGGAACTGATCTCACGTTATCTGAAAAGCTATTAGTTTGATTTCCAAAGTGAGCTAGTACCTCAAACTACTGGAAAAGATCTGTGTCTCTGGAAGAACATCACCTCATTCAATTACAACTTGCCCGCAGAAGTAATGACCAGCGGACACGTAAGTACAGGGGCATGCTGATAAGCAATGCCACGGAACTTTCTACGTGAAACCTCTTAATAACTTTTTAAATAAGACAAACCTTATTAACGCTCTATCTCTTTATTTTCCACGTCTACGTGTATGAAGCGCTCTGACACTAGAGGGATCCGAATTGCGGCGTGTAACATTGCGGTGCGTGAGAAAAAGCGTGCTGTAACCAGGTTTCTAACCGTACACACATGGAACACCATCTCCTCCAGCACGTCAATGCCACACCACACACGAACACTATGACATCTGCAACAATCCGACGCCTCGGGTTCACTATCATCGGTGACCCTCCTTACAGTTCCGACTTGTCCCATTCGATTTTCATCTATTTTCAAAACTTAATGGACACCTTCGAGGTTTCAGTTTGATAGCAATGAAGCGGTGCAAACATAGGTGAGGTTCTAGCTCCGTCAACCAAGTCAAAAACTTTAGAATGACGGTATCAACAAACTGTTCTCTCGTTGGCAGAAGTGTCATCGTCGCCAGGGAGACTATGATGAGAAATAAATATGTAGACTTGAGGAATAAAGATGTTGAATGTTAATAAAGTCTCTTTTATTTAAAAAATTTTAAGAGTTTCCACATAAACAGTTAGGAGGCATTCCTTTCGAGCACGCCCTCACGTTTCGTACTAACTGATATTCACTTTGTAATTTTCGTAACTCACTAAACGTATACGTTTCCAAATTTTTCTATAGCATAAAAGTAATTCCCAGTGCGTTTAGTATACTAGTTCTCAATACATTTAGTATACCCTTCTATCTAACTCTGGTGGTATACCGAGTTGCTGAGCAGAATTCTTGCACCGCACCGCAGAGTCCTGCGCGCCCGGACAGCTTTTAGTCACTGTTGTTTGTATATTCGTGTGTGTCGCATTATCGTTTGGTCCGTAGCATTAATTGTGTGTCCGTTGATAGCGGCGTAATACACTCCAAGATGTCGACCATTGGTTCCACGTGTGTTCCGAGAAATGGTTCAGCAAGCTTCAGTGGCTGTCAGTGGCCAACTAACACCTGCGATTACCACCCATAGGGATTTTCCTCAGCGAAGTCCGCTACCAATGTTGTTGTTTTCTGTATGACTTGAGCCTCTTGTTCGAAGGACTTTCATTCAGTTACATAGATGAACACTCATGGGCTAGGCGATATCGGTGCAGACATACGCGGACTATGTGATGGTGTTACTCCATTCTCCCGTTCAAGGCTATGATGGATGCCTTTCGCCTCGTATCTCGTGCTCGATTCAACGAAGGCAAATATCGGTTGATGAGATTATTAGGTTTTGATAATGCTGTCACTCCGTAGGCGACAGTGGTCGATTGACATAAATATAAGGGAAATATAATTGATTATTGGCCACTCTAAATTGCTGCACTTAATCGGAAGTTGGTTACAGAGAAGGCATGAGGTACAATCCCGAAACATGAAGGGCGTTCCCATAACCCGTTTCAGAAGTACGTATGCCTCCTCCAAAGTATATTACATCACTCAGACATTTCTGCTGGAGTCACATCTTTCGATTACTGTTCGAGGTGGTTGCGTGTGCGCCTTCCCTCGATGGTCTAGAATTTCAAATAGCCCAAGGAAAGTTTCTATGACACTTGTTCAGCACACCATGGTGACTATCTCTCAAGCAGTCTACACATTCACGTCTCATTTATTTTACTGTCTTCGACAGAGCGGTCTTGATTTTTCTGTCGACGTCGGTCAATTGAGTTTCTGTTTAAAATACAGGGTGTTTCAAAATTAACATACCGGTTTTAAGGCGTTGTAGCATTTATTGCGTTCAACATACAATTGTAAATAATACACCAAATGAAAGAGCAACTCAAACAGTTTTGTTTGTATACCTGTGCGCAATGGGAAGAGTATGGAATGATAAAGAGTGACTGAAAAACGTGTTGAACGTGTGCGAGTCTTTCACGCTTAGCCCCAAGAAATATCCCCGCAAGAAAGTTTATCGGGCTTTCTTTTTCGGTGAATCAACTGTAATTGATGTTTCTTATATTGATGTGCTACAGCTATGGCCCGTGCCTCAATGGGAAGAAGCTGAACAACACATCTTTATTAATGAGCAAGATGGTGCGCCGCCTCACTGAGACATAACTCAGTACGCGACTGGTTAAACAACCGGTGGACTGGGCTCAAGGGGTCGGTTCACACAGCATCTTATGCATGACCTGCACGTTCACACACGATCTGACGCGATCATCTGTATGTGACTCCGATACCAGCTGATCTATCCGACTTTAGAAACAGTGTTAGAGTTACTCCTGACACATTGGTCAAGGTTTCAGAACAACTCACCTTTCAACTCGATGTGTGATCGGTGTTCACACTGAATAATTTTAGGAAAAACTGTTTGTGTTTCTCTTTCTTTTGGTGTATTATTTATAATTGTAAGGTATACAAGTGTAAGCAAAGAAAGGAAAGCAGAAAGGTGGAAGGAGTATATAGAGGGTCTATACAAGGGCGATGTACTTGAGGACAATATTTTGGAAATGGAAGAGGATGTAGATGAAGATGAAATGGGAGATACGATACTGCGTGAAGAGTTTGACAGAGCACTGAAAGACCTGAGTCGAAACAAGGCCCCCGGAGTAGACAATATTCCATTGGAACTACTGACGGCCGTGGGAGAGCCAGTCCTGACAAAACTCTACCATCTGGTGAGCAAGATGTATGAAACATGGGAAATACCCTCAGACTTCAAGAAGAATATAATAATTCCAATCCCAAAGAAAGCAGGTGTTGACAGATGTGAAAATTACCGAACTATCAGCTTAATAAGTCACAGCTGCAAAATACTAACACGAATTCTTTACAGACGAATGGAAAAACTAGTAGAAGAAAACCTCGGGGAAGATCAGTTTGGATTCCGTAGAAACACTGGAACACGTGAGGCAATACTGACCTTAACACTTATCTTAGAAGAAAGATTAAGGAAAGGCAAACCTACGTTTCTAGCATTTGTAGACTTAGAAAAAGCTTTTGACAATGTTGACTGGAATACTCTCTTTCAAATTCTAAAGGTGGCAGGGGTAAAATACAGGGAGCGAAAGGCTATTTACAATTTGTACAGAAACCAGATGGCAGTTATAAGTGTCGAGGGACATGAAAGGGAAGCAGTGGTTGGGAAGGGAGTAAGACAGGGTTGTAGCCTCTCCCCGATGTTGTTCAATCTGTATATTGAGCAAGCAGTAAAGGAAACAAAAGAAAAATTCGGAGTAGGTATTAAAATTCATGGAGAAGAAATAAAAACTTTGAGGTTCGCCGATGACATTGTAATTCTGTCAGAGACAGCAAAGGACTTGGAAGAGCAGTTGAATGGAATGGACAGTGTCTTGAAAGGAGGACATAAGATGAACATCAACAAAAGCAAAACAAGGATAATGGAATGTAGTCGGGTGATGCTGAGGGAATTAGATTAGGAAATGAGGCACTTAAAGTAGTAAAGGAGTTTTGCTATTTGGGGAGCAAAATAACAGATGATGGTCGAAGCAGAGAGGATATAAAATGTAGGCTGGCAATGGCAAGGAAAGCGTTTCTGAAGAAGAGAAATGTGTTAACATCCAGTATTGATTTAAGTGTCAGGAAGTCATTTCTGAAAGTATTCGTATGGAGTGTAGCCATGTATGGAAGTGAAACATGGACGATAAATAGTTTGGACAAGAAGAGAATAGAAGCTTTCGAAATGTGGTGCTACAGAAGAATGCAGAAGATTAGATGGGTAGATCACATAACTAATGAGGAAGTATTGAATAGGATTGGGGAGAAGAGAAGTTTGTGGCACAACTTGACCAGAAGAAGGGATCGGTTGGTAGGACATGTTCTGAGGCATCAAGGGATCACCAATTTAGTATTGGAGGGCAGCGTGGAGGGTAAAAATCGTAGAGGGAGACCAAGAGATGAATACACTAAGCAGATTCAGATGGATGTAGGTTGCAGTAGGTACTGGGAGATGAAAAAGCTTGCACAGGATAGAGTAGCACGGAGAGCTGCATCAAACCAGTCTCAGGACTGAAGACCACAACAACAACAACAAGGTGAATTTAATATGTGCTACAAAGCGTTAATACGCGTATATTCATTTTCAAACACCCTGTATGTCCGTAGATTTTATATTGCAGTCAGTTACTTGGGGGTTGATACTCTACAGCATCTCACTACCAAACTTTTGTTAACACAGGGACCGGCAATACGGCGCCTGTTGAATGGGAGTCGTCGCAAACATCTTGGAATACAGTGTGGTTTCATCCTGGGCTTGCTGTTGTACCAATGATGGTGGCGTCCTCGTGGCACAAAGTGGTATACAACCTCTTATTTACCAATGAGTGTCTATTTAGTATTGGACTTAGTGCCACGAGTCAGTGCAGTCGTTGTCATGCGATAGACACGCTACAACATGGTTTTATCTGTCGTGGTCACGAAAAGAATTGGCGTTTTTGTCTAGATCCATTGAGATTGCTTTTTCTGCTGATATCGCGTTTCGTCTAGACTGCTCCTATTTTCCGATGGTAACGTCAAATACAGCTGCATGGCTGTAGGGCCACAATGATCATTATGCTTTAGATGGTGGGGACAATACGAACCCACTGGTCTGCCTTCCACCAATATATGGCCACTTTGCGCCTACCACGTATCGCGATTTAATCGCCCATATGTTGAACCGTGTATTTCGTCGTCAAGGTATCGGTTGACTTAGCCGGTCCTTGTGCCTTTTTAGTCATGACCCCTTTCGATGTATATTGTCTCACAGTTTATCTCATTTTGCGGCCTTGTTGGACTTGTTTGTAAGAAAATGTAATAATAGGCAATGACTGCAAAGCTAAAAAAGACAGTTTTTTCGTAAGTGTAAGAGTGGCGACTTTTGTTTTATAATTTTTTGAGTGGCAAGTACGATTTCGAACTGTTAGAGAATTAATGGGAAGAAAAAAAAGCGATAAAAAGTGAAAAAAGTAATTAGCGTTGTTGCCTCTACACCGCGGAGACCAGGGTACGATTCCCGTCCAGGTGTTTGTGTTGTGCCAATTACATCGTCTCATCTTCAGTGACACGCAAGCCGCCAAAGTAGCATCAAACAGATTTGCAGCAGGCGGCCGAACAATAGTGTCACGCGATCATTTCATTTCGCTAACGCATTGTCCGTTTCGCAGTTGTGTGAAAGGAAACTAAATATTTTATGGTCTTTCTCTGTAGCCATAGAACTGTATGCATCAGGGTATTCTCTAGAGAAAACACTTGTCGAGCTGACGAAACATTTCGATGATGAAGCTGCCTCATGCCGCAACACCCACCACATCCATCAACGTCCCTCTGCCGGCATCTTGCTCTAGAGAGTTTGTCGTCTGTCCTGGCCTCATCCAGATATAAGTATTCAGCGCCAGTTTCTTTCGGACGTTTCATCTCCACAGTAGTGTATGACGACCACGGCAAGACGTATAGCAATAAATTTCGTTGTTTTCCGCTTCTTGTTGCAATTACAAAACAAAGAAAAATGATTTGCTGCAGATACATATTACAATATACGCAGAATCAATCTTCCAAAGTAAAGAAGGGAAACAAGAGCTATTATTATCGACAGCTGCTGTAAGAAGACAAATAATTCATTAGCTTTAAAGTAATTATTTATAGCAAACTTATATTAAAATCACTGTCGTTACGATCGTCAGGCTAATTCTTTCAAATTTTCAACACGTTCATTTATACAACCGATATGTCGAGTGGATTCGCCACTGCTGTTTTGCAAAACTGTTGTGAGCTTTCTACAACCTGCTCGGATCTCTCAATTTCTTTTTGTGGGGTCATATAACGAGTCATGAATACTAGTCTCTTGTACAGTGGGAAGAAGAGTTCTGGCAACATCAGAAATTATTGAGACATACCAGGATTTGTGGACCATATGTATGAAAACGTACACTTTGTGGGACAAACATTAGAATCACTACATGCAGCAGCTCATGTAAATCACACAGGCCTGAGATCATTGACTCCCCTGTGTGCGTACAGTGACAGTGGAGGATTGAAACTGATCCGGTCTTGAAACTCATTTTATATATGGAAGCTCCATTTCTGGACATGGGCTCCTTTTCAATTCATTATCTACACAGGGCGGCACAATTAGAGGATCATGTTTCCAAAACGACGTAATTGTCCCCCATTGTGGTACCGAAGTTTCAAATGTTTCTGAAAGCTACCTAAAATCTTTGTCTGTAATGGGGCAAAACGGTGGTCCCCTGTGACATAGTCCTCAGGCTCAACGAAGCATTCAAACGGCAAGGTGTCTACCCATCCGCAAAAAAGGCCATAGCTCAGAAGTTCATGTGAGGTGCAAAGTGCGTTAATGCTGCCACATTGTCACCAAATTTCACCACGGTTCTGACCAGCGCCACCATAGACGTGTCACATTATGGGAAGGTCGTCACACCCCCTCATACTCACACTTTAGCCTTCCAGTTCAGGCCTCTGCAGAACATGTTCCCGAACACGTCGCTGCTCAGAACCGACCCGAGTATCCTTCAGGAGCGGCATAAAGTGCGCCAATAAAAGCACCCATTCACTTGTAGCATTGATTATCAAACATTTCATTATCTGAAACGACTGTCTACAGTGCTGTAATCAACAGGAGGACGTTATCGACAAGGTCTGAGATTGCTGTCACCTTCCAGACGACTCAACCCTTCTCTAAAGGTATCGTGAGTCAGCAACCGCATCAAAATATTGGAGTGCAATATGACAGTAGTTTTTGCTCTGGTATGCAGGATGAAACCACTAGAGACCGTTAAAAAACAATGGACCAAACTTGAAAATGATCCAACCCAGCAAACAGTGCTTATGCTTCCTTTAACCTCCCATTTCGGGCCCTCCTGTGATGTGCGCAGGGAGGGTTACAACACAGACAGAGACACGGATAAAACTGCAGATGGTCCCTTGTGGGCCCTCAGTTTCAGCAACACCATTAGCACTACTTGCCCTCATTCGTTGAGAACTTTAAAAATGTACCTATACAGTTTAATAAGCCACGGCTGTAAAATACTAACACGAATTCTTAACAGGCTAATGGAAAAACTGGCAGAAGCCGACCTCGGGGTAGATCAGTTTGGATTCTGTAGAAATGTTGGAACACGTGAGGCAATACTGACCTTACGACTTATCTTAAAAAGTAGATTAAGGAAAGGCAAATCTACGTTTCTAGCATTTGTAGACTTAGAGAAAGCCTTTGACAATGTCGACTGGAATACTCTTCCAAATTCTGAAGGTGGCAGGGATAAAATACGGGGAGCGAAAGGCTATTTACAATTTGTACAGAAACTAAATGGCAGTTATAAGAGTCGAGGGGCATGAAAGGGAAGCAGTGGTTGGGAGTGAGTGAGACAGGGCTGTAGCCTATCCATGATGTTATTAAATCTCTATATTGAGCAAGCAGTAAAGGAAACAAAAGAAAAATTCAGAATAGGAATTAAAATCCGTGGAGAAGAAATAAAAACATTGAGGTTCACCGGTGACGTTGTAATTCTGTCAGGGACAGAAAATTACCTGGTAGAGCAGCTGAACGGAATGGACAGTGTCTTGAAGGGAGGCTATAAGATAAACATCAACAAATGCATAACGACGATAATGGAATGTAATCGAATTAAATCGGGTGATGCTCAGGGTATTAGATTAGGAAATGAGACGCTTAAAGTAGTAAATGAGGTTTGCTATTTGGGGAGCAAAATAACTCATGATGCTATAAATAAAGAGGATTAAAATGTAGACTGGAAATAGCAAGGAAAGATTTTCTGAAGAAGAGAAATTTGTTAACATCGAGTATAGATTTAAGTGTCAGGAAGTCATCTCTGAAATTATTTGTATGGAGTGTAGCCATGTATGGAAGTGAAACGTGGACGATAAACAGCTTGTAGAAGAAGAGAACGGTCGCAGGTTCGAATCCTGCCTCGGGCATGGATGTGTGTCATGTCCTTAGATTAGTTAAGTTAAAGTAGTTCTAAGTTCTAGGGGACTGATGACCTTAGAAGTTAAGTCCCATAGTGCTCAGAGCCAATAGTAGCATGGAGAGCTGCATCAAGCCAGCCTTTGGCTTGAAGACCACAACAACAACAACAACAGTGGCGAACTGTGACAAGAGTTATAGGCGCCTGCAGACTACACTGCTGCTATTTCCCATGCTAGTAGGTGTATCAAGTGGTTGTGTGTCTGCTAGCGCCTAGGACTCTGTTATAGTTTGTCTCTGTACAGGTACATTTTTAAAGTGCTTAGCAAAGGAGAGAGTGTGGCATCAAACGTGTTGCCAAACTGGGTGGGGGGGGGGGGGGGGATCTTAGACAATCCTTTTGCCATTTTAATTTGTTAGTGTTACACCCAACTGTGATGAGGCCAGAGGAAGGAGCAAAACAAGAGGTCATAAAAAGAATAAGACCTCTTGCTGTAGCACTTCCACCCTGTACACCAGAGCAGAAACTTTGGTCCCATTGCACTTCAGAGGGATGTGATCACGTTAAGTGAGGTTGTCTGCCCACAATGTTCTTAGAGAATGATTGAATCATCCCGGTTGTGGCAGTAATGTCAGAGCCTCTCATGAACATCTTCCTATTGCTCATTGCACTGCGAAATCAGATTTTCGACCGCGAAGTGTGTGGGAATGAACGACCGAAGGGAAGGGGTGATAACAGTGACGACCTTTGCTCCACTTCCCTTTGCCATCTTCGTGTCGATTCTCAGCGGCAGTGTGTCTAAAATGTTTTCCTTGATTACTCATAAGAAAACCACCTGATTGCAACGCTGGACGGCGCGGTTAAGGTGTAAAATGTGGGTATGAGGGTGTTTGATGAGCTTCCCATCGTGTGCAACGTCTATGGTGGCACTGCGAAAAATTGTGCCGAGGTTTGGCGCCAGTGCGGCGTCATTGACGAGCCTTACAGCCTACGTGAACTTCTGAGCTGTGGCCTTCTTTTCGTATGTCTAGACTCCTTCCTGTTTGAAGTGTCAACGATCACGAGGGTCGTAGGGCGCCACGCTATTGCGCCATTACAGAAGAAGGTTGTAGGCACCTTCGAAACAAATTTAAATCTTCTGCATCGCAACGAGAGACATATTGTAACCGCCACCGGAACGGTCACGAGGTTGCCGAGAACAAAAGCGAGGCGGGACGAAACGGGAGCGGCCCGCGAATAAACAAACCGAACGGGGAAGGACGGCCACGAACAACGACGGACGACCGGGCAAGACCTAACGAATAACAACACGCAAACGGCAACGGGGTCACAAGCGAAACCTCACCAATCCACAACCTCCACTCGTACACGGAAATAAAGTAATGTAAACAAATTTTCTGTAGGCGAGATGTCGATAGACTAACGCGAAAATCAGACTGCCTGCTGAGCTATTTTTTTTCCTTTATTGGATTTCGATTCCACGCCGAAGGGGGCGGGTTGGCAGCAGCTTAGTACGCCGCTCTTCAGTGTACAAAATTTTTAGAACATAAGAAGATAAGAAACAATAAAAGCAGGCCATAAAATGGATTACGTAAAATGTAAAACGGCGGAAAATTGTGGAAAGTTAAACATAAAAGAAATGGTTGGCGATGATAATAAAATAAACAGGAAGCAGATAGGGAAATAGTAGACACACAATTAAAAAACACGGCGACAGTGTGGATTCTATTCGCAAGAGATATAAAAATCACACCCTGCGACAGTATGATGTGCGTTCGCATCACTACGGAAAAGACCCACAATACTTAACAATCACTGGAAAAATTGCACTAAAAAGTTGGCTCGAAGATGACACATCACAGGCAAGGGCATATTGGGGGGGGGGGGGGGGGGGAACTGGACAGATGAGGGAAAAAGAATGGGGACATGAGACGAAAACCGAAAGGCTGGGGGGGGGGGGGGGGACCGACGAAGGAAGAGGGCTCAGAAGGGGGAGCAGGGCAGACGTGAGTGGGAATGGTGGAAGGCAGAGGTAGGAAACGCAAAACGACTCTGGGGAGAAAAGGGAGGCAGAGCGTAGGCAGGTAAAAAACAGGATGAAGGGGGGAGAGGGAGCCTGGGAAAAGGACAAAGGAAAGGAGGGGGGGGGGTGACGATGAGTGTTGATAGGATGGATAAATGGATGGAGAGAGGGCATCGTCCAGGAGTGGGAGTTGATGGAAGCCACCTTGGGAAAGGAGATGGCGATGAGGTGGATCAAGGCGGCGGGAGGGATAGAGTATCCAGGTATGTTCGAGGAATACGAGCAGATGGGGGAAAGGAATCAGGTCGTAGAGGATCAGAGGATCCGCGTGGTGGACGGCAGCTGGATACGGAAGGCGAGGCGGACCTGCTGAGGGAGAGGCAAGCTCGGACCACGTGCTCCACCGTTGCGCCCTCACATTATACACGGGCCGGGAGCACACACGCAGCCACGGCTTACAGCGTGACGGCTGGAGATATCTTAAATGGTAATCGAGGTCCATGCAGTCCGACACGGATTTAAAACCCGCAGCGCTTGGTACCAGAAGACAATACGATGTTTCGAAAAAGCGAACCCTGTCTTGTGTACTAAATCCCTTCAAACCACTACACGCCAGTAATGGGAGTTGTAAAACACCTTGCACACTTTCCTTATAGCGTCACGTTCCCGCAAAGCTACCAGGTTTCGTTCGACCTCTTGGTGGGAAGTGGTCATAATGTTTTGAGTTACCAGTGTACACTGATGAACCGAAACATTATGACCACATCCCACCGCGAAATCGTGTCGTATGTTGTCTGGTGGCGCTGACGGTGCCTGACACTTTAACAGAAGTATATGGACGAAGCAGAGACGAATAGGGGATCATTGTAGGGATGGTAAGTGGCGCAAATGCGAAAATGCGCCAATTAAGCGAGTTTGACAAAAGCCAGATAGTCGTGGCCCAGTGCCTGGGAGGGAGCATCTCGGGAACGGCGAACCTGGTCGCTGTTCGCGTGCTACTGTCGTGAGGATCTATGGAAAGTGGTTGCTGAAACAATGAGTAAGCGACAAGAGGTTGGACGTTCATACCTCATCAGAGGACATAGGGATTGGAGGCTTGCCCTCTCTCTAAAGCAAGATAGCCGACAATTTGAGGCAGATATCATGACAGAGTACAATGCTGGCGCAGGTACCAGTATTGTGGAACATACCGTTCAGCGCACAGCGTTGTATATGGTGTCCCGCAGCATTAGGACCCCTGAGTGCTCGCATGTTGGCCCAGCAACATTGTCAATTATAATTACAGTGGGCACAGGATCATCGAGATTGGACCTTGGATCAATGGAATTGCGTCGCCTCTTCGGATGAACCTAGTTTATTGCTAAACCAGGTCGATGGTTGTGTCCAGATACGTCGTCATCCACGCGAACGGCTGTAGCGCGCCATGGCCGCAGGCCAGTGAGAGCAGTACTGTGTTACGAGGAGATTCACCTCGGCTTCCATGAGACCTGCGGTAGTAACCGAAGGCATCGTGACAACTGTGGACTACGTGGACATTATTAGGGACCACCTGTAATCTCCTTATGGTTAATGTCTTCTCCAGCAGCGATGGCATCTTCCAGCAGGACAACTATGCGTGTCACTCGGGCAGAATCGGACTGCAGTGGTTTGAGGAGCATGATAGCTGAGCCGTGCATGGCTTGTGTTATGCCATTTATCATCTTCTATTACGGTACTGCCACCTCGTTTTCTTATTCCATTTACTGGCGTCACTGCCTCTCTGCCTTACTTGTCCGTCAGTGGCAACAGCATCGCGTATCGATAAGTGCATTGTCATACCATCTCTGGAGCGAGCAATAGTATTTCCGGGTCGTCATGCGTTTCGCAGTCAGTTGGAGACGGACCAGCAGCGCAGTTGGGACACAGCAGCAGTGAAGTCGAGGACGGAGCGCCGGTGAGGCGCCGACAGCCAATGCTCGCCGACATACATGAACTGTCCGGCAGAGGGAGATTGGAGTGGCACGACTGTTGGTTGGTCGTTCGGTTGGTCGTCTCATCGGCAGACGTATATTTGTTCCTTTCACGTTTAACGAGCCTGGGCAGTCGGTCGGTTGGCGTGGAGCAGCAAGGAAGTCTCCGTGGCGTATACTCTGGCCTGGGGCTGTTGGCAGTGTGCATGTGCGGTTGGAGTGTGAGGTGTTGCTTGCGGGTGCTACGAAGATCGTCGCCCAACGCTCTTGGACATGAAAGTTGAGTCTTCATTTAACCTACTATTGAGCTTCAGCTGTTTACATTTCATCTTTTGATCCTGGGTGTCGCTTTTAGGACATTCCTGTGAGCAACAACGTGTTTGTATTCAAGTCGGGGAAGATTCCAGCTTTCTTCCTGTGGAGTTTAACACAATTCATTCTCTGTTATTGAAACTGACCAGCTGTATCTTCTGCCCTGTGGCCATTGTCGGTCCTGTTACCTGCCCTGGTCGTTGACGTAATTTTCGGCAGTGTGTTTTCCTCATCGTGTTTATGGTGTCCAGCGCGGCGTGTACTTCGACAGCTGAGGTGTTGTTAGTCGTTGTAGGCGCCAATATTCTGTGTGTCGTTGTATTGAAATCTTGTGGTCGTTTTACTGGTTGCGTGGAACGGAACTGATTTTGTTGATTTGTCGGACGGCTGTCTGTCGGTTGGGTTGCCTTCAGATTAAGAAGTCGTAGGACAGGCTGCCTGTTTCACCTAATGCGTGTTAGTGTTACAATCTCAGGCCAACCCTTGGCAACTTCTGAGCGCCGTTCCTTGTGTGTTACATACTAATTTCCCTGTTTGGGTTTTAGTTATTTGGTTGATGTGTGGCCTTCAGCCGAGTATCAATATCTCTTAAATTAATGGCTGGCGGGGGTGGCCAAGCGGTTCTAGGCGCTACAGTCTGGAACCACGTGACCGCTACGATCGCAAGTTCGAATCCTGCCTCGGGCATGGATGTGTGTGATGTCCTTAGGTTAGTTAGGTGTAAGTAGTTCTAAGTTCTAGGGGACTGATGACCTCAGAAGTTAAGTCCCATAGTGCTCAGAGCCATTTGAACCATTTCTCAAAGTAATGTTCTTGTCTTGCCCTTAAGGCACGAGATTGTTATTTCTTTATATGAGGCCTTCCACTGAATTTTGCATGAAATGTTTTAAGATAAGACCTTCTGCCTTTTGGTTGAAACTCTTCGTATTGCTTAATATGCGGCCTCCACCCAAGCTCCATTAAAATTAAATTGCTAAGGCCTTCAGATTGAATATTTATAAAATATTTTTGGTGAAATGTCGAGAAGAACCTTGTATTTCAATTTATTGCTTAGGCCATGTGTCTTGGATTTTGAGTTAATCAGTAGACGTCGATTTAAGTTTTGAGTGTTTTGCATCCTTGTTGTAATACTGTGTGTCGATAAATAAAGTTTGAATGTTGAGTGCAGCTGACAGCAATTTATTTTGGCCCGTCTCCACAACCTAATTCGCTCTATCCTGCTATTCTAGGCATTTCAATAGTGAACTCACGCTGATGTCTTGGTCATCAAATGTCGCTTATCTGAATCCGATGGAACATAACTGGGACACTATTGTGAGCCAACTCCACGCCCACAAAGCAACCGCGCTTAAATTACTGGAAGTGTGTGTGTGACCTGTGCATAGACATCTGGTACCACGAACCTTTGGAAACCTATGAGTAACTTTTCGAATCCATGGCAAGCAGAATCACTGCCGAATTGCGTTCCAGAGGTGGACCGACACTCTTTTAAGTAGGTGGTGATGATGTTTTGGCTCACTAGGGTACGTTGCCTTTAGTAAAAATGTAAATGTCGTGCGGCTAGGGCCTCCCGTCGGATAGACCATTCGCCGGGCGCAGGTCTTTCGAGTTGACGCCACTTCGGCGACCTGCGCGTCGATTGGGATGAAATGATGACGATTAAGACACATCCAGTCCCTGAGAGGAGAAAATCTCCGACCCACCCGGGAATCGAACCCGGGCCCTTAGGACTGACATTCTATCACGCTGACCACTCAGCTACCGGGGGCGGACACTGCCTTTGGTAACGCACTGCTAATGATTCCAGTCGACATTGGGCAGAGCTATGTAAGTTAACTCCAGTGCCTTACGCTGGACTACCACCTCTGAAAACCACAACGATTCGTGCCGGTTCCAATAGTGATACGTCAACCTGTCACCCGCAAGTAGCAACGCGAAGTTGTTCTCGCATATTCGCTGCAGCAAGCGTGCAGCCCATCCAGCGCAGCATATTGAGAGGGTGACGGCTACGGAGGCGCTGCCGCCGCGCTATTATCGATTCCGCGCGGACTTCCTGGCCGATGTTTCCGTGCCTCCAATCTTCGCACCCGCTGTTCAGACAATGTCGTTTACCGACGTCGCGTTCACCGTGCCAGACAGGCGGAAAAATTGCTCCCTAACGAACTTGTCAGGGATTTGCCTCGGAATCGACGGTTGTCGCTGTGCTAAACGTCGATATGTAGCTAGGCAAGCATCTGCTGTGCTTGTTAGCGGTTTCCTTATCATTTCCATAAAACTCTTTTGTTTTCGTTTCTGCTCGTTATAAAATAAAATAAAACAAAATACAGGTTGCGGTGAGCGTACTGTAAGACCTTCGGTACACACACCATCAGATTATTGTCACTAACGAAGTAGGCGAGTGTCAGCAATATGTCTCGTGGTCTTATCGTGGCGTGTTTATCTTCTGCCGTTAGGTCAGACGATAGAAATGCCACTTGCACGCTTAGAGTAGCAGATTGACGGTGACCAACTTTAAACAGAACTTGATTCATTTTCACACACATTTATTAAAATAATAATGATAATCATAAACCTTACTTAACTTGATTCTGGAGGCTATTTACAATTGACAATCTGAAGTTCCTTTGGTCTTGGCACGTTAATCTTATTCTCACATATCTCTGATACTTGACAAAGTGTCTATACATTTCTCTTCATGGCTATGTACAGGAATATGATAATCTTATTAGGCGCATACTGAAACTTGACTATAGATTGGTACAGACAAATGCAGAGTAATGCAGACTGACTAATCGGAGGTCTGTACACTCGTTATAATACCTCGCGCGTTCAGGTATCACTGCGCGAGTGTGATCCGCGAGGAGAAAAGGTTCTACGTTAGCAGCAATCTCATTGGCTGCGTTACATATTAATAGGCGGATCGGTGGAAGCAGAATTTGGTCCGTCTTTATGGCAGCGCCATCTCGTAGAGCGGAGACGGACGAGCGCTGCGCCTGCGCTGTTGTGCTTTGCGGGGCGCGCTCTAGTGGGAAAGTTGTGTACGCGCTGACTACGCGGAACTATGTACACAACACAGGCGAAAGAATTACGGCAGTGTAATATAGCGCTGAAAAAGCACAAAATATTACGTTTTCTTTCACTATATACTGACCTACGCCGACGGGATGAGAGAAACTTTGTAAGCTACTTTCCTGAAATGAAAAAAAACACAAAATGCTCCGATGAAAAGGTGGTTTAATTAAATACAGGGCATTAAAATGAATGTTACAGCAGAGAGTGTAAATATGTCGAAAAAGGGGACGAAGGAGTTCTAGAAACAATATTACAACGTCACATGATGTCTTGCTGAGGCCGAAAGAGAAAACTAAGAAGAGGTTATAGAAGATAAGACTAAGCAAGCAGGCTGACAAAAGAAAAACAAAAGTTATTCTAGAACACTAACTCAGTAAAAATAAACATCTGTGTACTCAACAGAATCCAGAAAATTTCTAATGTAGGTAAAACCATGGTTCTAGAATGAAATTTTCGCTCTACAGCGGAGTGTGCGCTGACATGAAACTTCCTGGCAGATTAAAACTGTGTGCCGGGCGGAGACTCGAACTCGGGACCTTTGCCTTTCGTGGGCAAGTGCTCTAGAAACTGAGCAACCCCAGCACGACTCACGCCCCGTCCTCACAGCTTTAATTCCGCCTACACCTCGTCTCCTACCTTTCAAACTACACAGGAGCTCTCCTGCGAACGTTGCAGAACGAGTCTCGGTACGGCACACAGTTTTAACCTGCCAGGAAGTTTCATATCAGCGCACACTCCGCTGTTGAGTGAAAATTTCATTCTAGAAACATCCCCCAGGCTGTGGCTACGCCATGTCCAGGCAATATCCTTTCTTCCAGGAATGCTAGTTCTGCAAGGTTCGCAGGAGAGCTTCTATGAAGTTTGGAAGGTAGGAGACGAGGTACTGGCGGAATTAATGCTTTGAGGACGGGGCGTGGGTCGTGCTTGGGTAGCTCAGTTGGTAGAGCACTTGCCCGCGAAAGGCAAAGGTCCCGAGTTAGAGTCTCTAAAACCATGGTTGTAGAAATATTGTAATGTTGATTTTTGTAGTTGTACTAATAGAGATTTATCGCTACCTCTTTGCCTGTTGATTCAGTTACCATAGGATTCATTTACTCCGTTCTATTTCAATTGTTCTTGGTTTTTAACTGTAGCATTTCATCCCTTTCATTGTATTTCACATTAACACCAACTCTATAGCGTGAGACTTTTCCCAAGTAGTTCAGTACGGAATTATGTCACTATTGTAGGGCTCAGGGAGAAGAAATGAAAACTTTGTAGTTTGTCTGTGACATTCTAACTCTGTCAGAGACGCCAAAGAAGTTGAAAGTGAAGTTGAACAGACTCGACTGAATCTTGGAAAGTTATTAACAGATAAATGACAGCAAAAGTTAAGCAAAGGTAATGGATGAAGTCGAATTAAGCCTGATAAAGTTGAGGGAGTTTGGATACAAAATGACAAGACACTGAAAACAATAGATGAGTTTTAGTTATTGGGTAAAAAAATAATGCATGATGTCTGAGAAGGCAGGATATAACATGTCGCCTGGCAATGGCAAGAAGCTCGTTTCTGAAAAAGAGAAATTACCTATCTAACACAATATTAAGTGTAAGGAAGTCTTTTGAGAATGTAGAGGGTGGCAATTATTGAACTATATCTAAGAAAACTTAATTTAGTTCCAAACTACGGCATGCACACACTTTATTCAACATGTAAATATCACTATAGGTATTCGTATTTAGGTTATGACATGTTCGATATTCATGCCAGCATTGGCGATAATGTTGCGCAGACGAACAGCGAAATATTACAAGACCCGAGGAAGTGCCGGAACATCGCTGCTGTCGGTGACCTTCTGCATGGCTGTTTTCAGCTTAGCAATGGTTGTTGGTTTATTGCTGTACACCTTGTCTTTAATATGCTGCAAAAAAAGGAGTCTCATGTTTACAGATCCGGAGAATATGGCAGCCAGTCGAGGCCCACGCCAGTGGCCTCTAGGTAGCCCAGAGCCACAATGCAATCCCCAAAGTGCTCCTCCAGTGCATCACTCTCTTTCTTCGATGGGGACGAGCTCCGTCTTGCATGAACCACATGTCGTCGAAATTCGGATAAGTGGATGAACTCATCTTCCAAAACATTCACGTACCGTTCGGTAGTCACCTTACCATCAGTGAATATCGCACTGATTATTCCGTGACCAGACAATGTACACCACACAGTCACCCATTGAGGGTGAAGGGACTTCTCGAGCACGAAATGTGGATTCTCATTTACGAACCCATCCAAATGAAAATGGGTTTCGTTGCTAAACCAAACAATGCACGCGCATACTAATTCCCAGCATGCCCCGTAGCCAACAGTGCAATTTGAACGTCCTAACGCAAACCATTCACAAGTTATGAAGACTTTATTTCATATAGTTCAATAATTGTCTCCGTGTGTTACTCTCTAGTGTAGCTTTACAGAAATGAATGTGGATCTCAAACAGCTCAGACGAGAAGTTAGTAGGAGATTTAGAAATATTGCGTTAAAAAAGGTAGTAGAAGATGTAGAAGTGTGGTTTTACAGAAGAATGGTACATACTAGAGGAGAAGATCACGTAGCTAATGAGAAGGTACAGAAAGAAACTGTAGAGAAAATAAATTTATTGAGGGGAGTGGGCAGGGGCGGAATTGTAGGATAAGACAAAGGCCTGAACACAGTAGGCAGAGCAAATGGATGTCTGTTGTGGTACTTAGCGTGGCATCCCTGGTTTTTGCAGCCTTCTTTACTTTATGATTAGTCAATGGATCCTACATGCTGGAGCAGACAGCTGACGTCAGTACTACACGTTAATCGGTTTCATGGTGAAACGCTGCATCATGGTTTGGTGGGCAGTCTTTATTTAGCTGAAGTGACACACGCAGAGCTATCCTACGAGCTGATCTGCTGTTGGGGTGCTGCATGCGTGCCGAAACTTATACCTTCATTAGTTATTACTTGCCAGTTAGTACTTCTAATAGTAAACTGTCTAAGGGGTCACACCCTACCCATCTAACCCATGTTAATTTAGGCAAATATATCACCCATTTCTGAAAAAACTATTTGATGCAGGACCTTAATATTTTTACTGTATGTTACATGATGCTAATAGAGTCAACTGTACTAAAATCTACTTTATTCATTTTATAGTTTTTAAGAAATGTATTTTTATTTATTAACAAAAATATTAAGTTTTTTCTACAGACAATATTTTTTTGTGAACTTCCTAATGGGGGAATATTGGTGAATGTAGTACCAGAGGTGGCTTTTTATGTATTGCAGAGTCTCTGGAAACTGCATTCATTTATCTATGATAGTTTATGATATAATGGGGCAAATGTACTGAAAATTTTAGTTTGCGGGAAATCGACTTTAAAGAAAAAACTTTTAAAATTTGTTACTTATAGTTAAATGGTTCAAATGGCTCTGAGCACTATGGGACTTAACATCTGAGGTCATCAGTCCCCTAGGACTTAGAACTACTTAAACCTAACTAACTTAAGGACATCACACACATCTATGCCCGAGGCAGGATTCGAACCCGCGACCGTAGCGGTCGTGCGGTTCCAGACTGAAGCGCCCAGAACCGCTCGGCCACTCTGGCCGGCACTTATAGTTAATTAAAATTGTACTTCTGCATATGATGGCCCTTCTTTGGCCTCTAGCTCGTCTTCCAGCTTCTTTTTCACCTTCCTGGACGTTTGCCTTGCTTTCTTGGCCATATTAGATGCAGACCTGTCTGCATCGGCTATCCTCATTTCATCGCAATGTTGCAGCCCAATGATCATGTTTTCACCAGGATTAATTCCCAGCTTCTTCAGTACCCAACACTTTCCAATATTACCACAATTGAATGTAATAACATAATAACAGCATCATGAACTCCTAGTTTCATTGTATGCATGCCTACAAATACAGTTTTAGGAAGGCGGTTCCTAATTATGCTGTTGAAACATTCATTTGGGTTCTGTGTCTGCCCATGCAGACATTTCCTTAGAAGATCAGGATGAGCCAAGTCTCTGAAAATAGGTTTAATTGCTGTAATAACAGCAACAGGAAGAGAATGCTGGTGAGAATAAGATTATCCAGTTGCCTGAGTCCTATTGTATTTGCACCACGAATTTTCTTCTGATGGACACAATCCATTACATGGCTTATCCATCAGTAGAGGACTTATGGAAGAATATGGCCCAAACACTTCTCTTCATTGCCTCCAGATTTTCTTTATTTCTCCTAATTGCCTGCCCATAGTATGCCTGCAAGTTTTCTATAACAACTACTCGCAATCACACTTGAACAAAACTAGCCGCGTGTTGTTTACAAACAGCAGAAACAAAAAAATACCGCCCGTTGCATTCCAAGGATAGCCTACACACTCTGGAGTAAAACAAAAAATCCCTAACGTGCAATGTATGGCATATAAAGATCTAAAATATATGCAGTCAAGTGGGGGACAAAGAAGTTGGCGTGGCACATAAACACACGTGGTGGGAAAATGTTCTTATATGCTTGAAAAATTTTTTTTCAGCAAAATCCTTTTCAGAATACTTAAATAATTACTAAATGTGCTTGAAATTTTCTTAATTTTGTTTGTTACTATTTACAGTTGATTATGGTTCTTCAGACCATATCAGTTCAACTTGTGTAACAAATGAAAGTAAAGGCTCCTTCCGAGCAAGTGTAGCAATCAATATGATCATTTATTCTGCACCAAAACTTTTCTTATAAATAATAACGGTACTGCCCACTTGTATAAAATAACTTCATGTGCAAATTTCTGAAGCCCACAGTAATCGGTACTGACTGAGGTCATGATCTTTTATACGTTAAATTAAAACAATAATAGTTCATGCTGTTTTCAGTCAGACTTCATTACCAAGTTCATATACCCTTCTGCATTTGTTCATTATACTGGATAGTAGTTTCTGCCAATAGTAAGTGTTATTGTTAGACTACGTATACTGCTGCATTTATTGGCTATTCTATGTTCTGCACTCGGGTTAGCTGTTGCTTTATTTGCTAGTGCAAGTTATAGTATAATATTGAGAGTACGGTGTTAGAAGATATTATTTAGTGTATCAAGAGAGGTTTGTTTTCTTGGGTGACATATATAACTGCTTTGCCATAAAACTTGGTACCGCATTGCCTAAATTGGCTGCCAACAGCAAGAATATGTAATTACAATTTATTTTCGCATTAGTAAAACGTCATTTCAAAACTCGATTGCTTTGCTGTTGTTTCTGTTTCAGTTACTTAGCAATTACGAAATTATAGTCAGATTCCTTGTCATCAGGTACAGGTTAAGATTATCGGCGATTGCCAATTTGGTGAAGCCAATACTTTTGTTTAAGGAAATGGTTCCCCACAAATCATAAATACCTTAAAACAGACATGATACACCACAAAGAGCTGTTGATAAAAATGTCTTTATTATACATCCAGTTACGGGCCACAGAACACCAGCATGTGTCCGAAAATATTTACAACAGCTTACAACTCGATGTGAATAATATGAAATCCATGACGGTAGTAACGATTCGTGGATTTTATATTATTTTATTTTTTCATTTGGGCAGCAAAATAACTGCTTATGACCTTAGTTGATAAAATATAAGATACATGCTAGCATTCGCAAGGAAACAGTTTCTGAAAAATATAGATTTGTTAACACCGAAGTCAAAAGTGCTTTTGATGGTATTTGTCTTTAGGGTACACTTAAGCAGATGTGAAAGGTGGACGATAGTAAGTATAGACCAGAGGAGAACAAAAGTTTTTGAAATGTAATGCTACTTTTAGGTACTTTTAGATACTTTCAGACTATCCATCGGACTGATGATTACATCAAAAAGAGGAAAATATATATATATATATATATATATATATATATATATATATATATATATATATTGTCAAAACATATTAAATGAAATTTCACAGTAACAATATAGCCTTCTTTCCGGGCAGACTAGTGTTTTCCCGTAGTTGGTAGTCATGTAGATGTCGGTATGTACAATAACAGTACTTTTATAGACTTCTCTAATCTTTTACTTCAGTCAGATCTCGAAAGATCAAAGAATACACAAGAGTATTCGGCGCGACCGTTTTGTATATCACCGTAGGTGATTTCTGCCAGTAAGTGAAGAGGTTTAGTTAACGCTCCTTCGGAAGAGTCTATTAGTTAAGGTAATTTCTTGGTCTTTCTAGCGAATCGTATCTACATAAATAGTCGCATTTCTACCCAAATGAGCACATCGTAAGTGTCGACTTTTCGTCGACTGTTATTGAATTAATACAGAGGTAAAGATGACGGTAGAAACTTTTTACCGCACTTAGACGACTATTAATCCAAAAATATAAACTTAGGATACCGTGTTGGACGAACAATGAGCACGCAGCTTCGTTATCTACGTTCACTTCATGAAGAGCGACGTAATTATTTTTAATGTAATTTGAAAATGCATTCAGCACACGTGCGTGCCTATAAGCTCCGGCAGGCTCCAGAAGGCTAATTGACAGAAATAACGAAGACGAATAATTGCCAATTACATGCTCTCAATTAGCGTGTCCGTAATTATGAAATCAAATTCACAAACCACCACGAGATTTATTGCAAACTGCCTTTTAATTTCTAACATGACATAAGTAATAATTTTTTAGAGATTAGTTAAATAAATTTAAATATTTCAAAATGTTTCTCTAGAGTACTTTTAGTTCTACTTAATTAAGTGCAATCACTTTGACCTGATATGTTTGTGAAAACAATAATGAGCAACACACATGTGACATGCAGGAAACGTTGTGGCAGCGCAAAGTAAGGAACAACGTGCACCGATCAGGAGAAGCTTAGATCAGTCCACAGAACAGCCGCACCTGACAGAGAACTTAAACTGCAATAAAAAATTGCTTGAACAAGTATAACAATAAATTAATATGTGACCGACAATATCTCAGACGTAAGAAATTTCCTATGAAGACGAGAACTCTTGTCTGGCTTTTGCGAACCCTCCGTTCGACTTCAGTAAACTCCTTGAAACCATGATATAAATAAAACGTCTGCGTTGACCGGCGAGACAAATTATGAGAGTTCCTAAGACGTATTGATAATACGTTAGAAGTGAAACTAAATAAGTAGCGTCAGGAATGGATATAGTTGTTAATCAGTCAGCATCTGGAGATATCAAAATTGGCCGAGGAAAATTGATGGTCAGTTTCGTGTGTCAATCCTCCTTAGAGCGTTTTTGGAAGTATGTGACCGATACCCGCAAAATATTGCACTCAGCACTCTACAGTACTGAGATGTTCCAAAGCTGTACGTCCCGAAGATGTTTCGCGCTCAGTTCCGACTTATTCATTGGCCGGTATGCCCCATACCTTTAACGTCAAAAGTATAAGATTATAAGCACGATAGGGAATAGGAGAGTTGAAACAGAGAGTAGCAGTAGAGAGTAGTATTCTGAGATACGGAATCAATTACTATAAACTGATATTTACAGAGTCTCTTATGAGAAATACATGTGAACTACGTTTTTAAAATGCTTTTCATTGTGCATAGATGTTGATGGTGATACTTCTAACAACAACAAACAACTGATCGCGATATGAGCATGATGAATAATTTCCTAAGGGACTGCACAGAAAGTTTTGTGTAAAGCAACTATTTGGTGGCGTCCCAGTTGGCAGTCTAATCGCATCTGAGTGATGTTCGACACGGAAGTAAAACTTTAGACATTGCCGTGATTGACGCACTTAGACTGGTATTACCACTTTGAAGATTGAGTTGCTTACAGCATAATTTGCGTTGTAACTTGGCATTAATTTGCCCGAAAATTATTTTGATTTTTCTGTTGGCTGGACCTCTCCATCCGACGACCATTTCTTATCTTAATGCTTCAGACTTTTCTGCAGCCATTTTGCTTGAACTTTCGCTTGATTCCTATTGATTTCATTCCTAACTTGCGTTGCTGTATTTTTATTAACAATTTTTATTTCTTTATTCTGTCGGTCAATTCAAACACGTTTTCTGTTTCTCATGGATTCTTTGCATTTACCTTCCTTGTCACTGTAACTGACCTCCCACCTTCTACGGCTGCCTTTTTTGGGGATATCCGTTCCCTCTCAACTGGATACCGTGGTACTCACTATAGCAATACCCGCATCCTCAGAGTATTTCGTAGGCACATAATCACATCTCAGTACATCAGTCCCTCAGTTTCTGTTCATTTTATTGTTCGTCATGATTATCGAACGTATCAGCAAACCATTCCTCATTAAAAAACTCCAATATAAATGTTTTAAGTCGGCGTTCCCTACTTTTTGTTTATTAATAAGGAATACCACAATCAACAAGTATCTCAATATCCTGCAATTTCACGAATTAATAATTTTGGTTCATGTAACGAAATCAAATTAAACTACATATTCAGGCGTGTTTTTAAACTTTGGGACTAATCTTCCTGATGTGGTAGATTCTTTAATGTCTTTGTCTATTTTTTGTTCGTCTGTTTTCGATGTATTATGCTCGCAGTAAAAGGTCGTAACAACGTGATAAAATTGTCTCTGATAGCGCTGTTAAGAGAATCACTGTTTTTTGCGCGTATGAAGAGTCTTGGGAGAGACGGCTGAATATTTTTAGCAACTATTCATACATGAGATTGCAGGTTCGAGTGCTGTTGTCCACGTCTCTTCCCGTACACGTCGCATTCAATCTGAAACAATTCTGCTATTTCGATACATCCAAAAATGCTAACAAAGGTCGTGACGCTCACCTTTGTTCTCATGAAATAATAACGGTTTATTGTGTCTCTTGTACAATTCTCCACATAACATCAAAAGAAGCGAACAGGAAACTCTAGTTACCCTTAGTTACGAGTAAGCCACAGAGAGAGTAATATTCCCAGTCAACGATATAATTATCATAGTCTCTCAGATAACGTCTTTGTCACTTAGCTTTCTCACAGTCGATTCAGTACATTACATATTTATTACACTACACTGACCAAATATTGTCTTTATACAGGTACGGTACATTGTAAATGAATTACGTTTATCTGCAAACTGTTCTTGTGTTCCTTAGGCCACAGTGATTGCAAATTGCTCAACATTTTTAGTATTAATACTGCATTGAAAATTGGTGTAACACAGTAGTCATTGAACCTGTTTTTGACATTAGCAAGTCGTCCAGATGAGAAACCTATGATGACAACACATTTTATTATCGATTCGATGCGCCAACAACCACAACTTGCACCAGCGAAATAAACATCTGGATACTGATTTCTTTCGTAATGAACATTATGCCTGTTGAAAAATCTACCAACGACAGTAGCACCCACATCTGTCCCTAACTCATTGTTAAACAGCATCGGGCATTCGCTAGGACAGTGCAAAGAGATTTCAACGAACACTGTCCTCCAATCGTGAAGAGACAAATGCTGGTCTAAGGTGCCAAAGTTCCAACCAGATTATCTGTTAGATCACTTTGACGACATCCTTGACTCTATGGCATAAGTGTAATTCTTATGAACATATAACTGGTAGCTAATTTGGTACCCTTTCTCGGTATTAACCCAGCAGATCTCCTAACGTTGATGACACAGTCCGTGGTCATTAGCTTTCGATGACAGTTATTTATTGCTTTTGCATCTGACGCCACACTATTTCGCAGTTCAGCTCCCCTCCACATTTGCATGCACACCCCTGATCCCTGACCTTTACACCAAGACGCAGTCTTTTCTCTCGCTTCCAAACTGAGAGCTATTCGCCATATATAGATCTGTTGTATAAATTAGCTATAGAATTACTAGAACTTGGGTTACTGGAAAGGACAGCATTCCTTCCGACTTATGAAGGTCATTTGGAGAATCAACCGTGACAAAGCAGTTCCACCTGGTATGTATTGGAAGTCCAGCTAAAATGACATAGCATTTTGTTTATAGGTGATTACTGCTTTATAAACCATGATGTGAAATAAAAGGTTCACTTGTAAGCTTCCCTATCTTGGTACACCATTTTTAAATTAAAACAAACGATATCTTTTTGATATTCTTGTAAAAAGTGCTAATATGCAAATATTTCAGGATAAATTGATGTTGGAGTACGAAAAAGTAAGAAATTCTGACAAACCTTAGATTTTTGATATATGTAATATATTTGTACTTAACAGATAAACGTATAAAGTGAGGTTTTCAGTTCAGTCGTACAAAAAATTGAAAATAGAATTACGAATGTGAGTCGATGAAAAACCAAAATTATTTCGGTTTTTGAAAAAATAATTCTCACCAATCCTATCTATTTGCAGAAATCACAAATAAAGGTTTTTGTTCTGTGGCTTGTTCCAGCACATTCAGTGTGTGCCCACAAATTAAACTGCTGGCACCTTAATCAGTGTTCTCCGAGTTTCGAATGCGATTATAGTTCCAAGCAGTGCAAACAGTGACAGTCTTTGGAAGAGTCTCTGTTGTAGTCAAAAGGGTTTTTATTTTTGCTACAATATTTCTTTTCCAGAATTGAGTTACCTCTTTGCTTTTCTCGTCTATTTGGAATAAAAGTTGTCTTACCTTCTTCATAGCCACACCATACATGCGCGAGTACAATAGTGCCAGGTGTTGTAGCAGTTATCGCTCCAATGCAGTGTTGAAAGCTGGATGGAATATAGCCATTCCTTTCTGGACACCACTGAACATTCTGTTCGTATTCCTAGTTCGTCTTCTAAGCGTAGATTGGGGAACTCCGAGCGCTTTCGTTGCCCGCAGCCTTCACATTTCGCCTCTGATAACAGCATCCATAGTCTGCTGCATTTACACGGCATCCCGAATGTCTTGACGATTTCCTTACTTTAATGGCTGCCATGTGACAGGCGATACTCGCGTGCTGATATCCGGTCTACGTAATTTCATTGCATTTGTGTATCACTGCGTGTTTATCAAAAATGGTTCAAATGGCTCTGAGCTCTGTGGGACTTAACATCTGAGGTCATCAGTCCCATAGAACTTAGAACTACTTAAACCTAGCTAACCTAAGGACATCACACACATCCATGCCCGAGGCAGGATTCGAACCTGCGACTGTAGCGGTCGCGCGGTTCCAGACTGAAGCGCCTAGAACCGCTCGGCCACAACGGCCGGCTTCTTCAATTCGTTTCAGAAACGTTCAACTAGTGCGTGCTCTAGCAGAATCTTCTACCACTCAAAACATAGCTAAACGTGTGCTTTACGAAATAAGTTATACTTTTCTCAAGCATGTAATTACCTACAATACTAATGAATGAATATGTGTCAACAGACGTAAGTCAAGTTGGAAGCGTACTTGTAAGATGTCGTTCACAGTACCAAGATGATAGCTGGAAGCCCGTCGCTGTATAACTAGAAACAGGGTTGCCAATCGATTTTTCTTTACAGATTAGTGCAGATGATGCCACTCAGCTGCTTTCGTCCATAGCCTTGCTATGTGATTTTACCCAGTTCTGAGGGATGAAGTAGTGAAGGCAGCAGAGGATCAAGACTTCACTGTTGCTGCGTCCCGACTGCATTGCTGATCCGTCCCGAACTGACTGCCAGACACACAACGACCCGAAAATACTATCGGTCGCTCCAGAAATTGTGCGACAGTGCACTTATCGATACGCGCTGTTGCTGCTGCTGCCGCTCACGGGCAAGTAAGGAAGTAAGTTAGTGAAGACAGTAAATGGAATAAGAAAGCGAGGCGGCAATACTGTAATAGAAGATGAGAAACAATAAGTGGCATGGACACGAGCCGTGCGCGGCTCAGGGTCAAACTGGAAGCTTGCAGGAAGCTGATTGGATTGTCGAATGATCGCTGCACATGTTGGGCACAATGTAATGGCGGTGTGTCACTGGTCTGAACAATTATGTGTGGAACACTCCCACTGTGGACAAACGTCGAGATCGACACACAGTGTGAGCAGCGGGGTCTGGCCGAACATCGACCATGGACGAAACCTGGGCACACGTTGTAACTGCTGAGTCACCAGGGGCCTTTGAGAACCGTATGCTGGCATCTTTGTCTAAGAACACTTGTAGATCCGGCCAGGCTACCTCCGATACCATGGTACCGCCAATAACGGCTGCTCTGGTGTCATGAAAGAATTGACTGGAGAGTGGAGCCCTCCTGTCTTTAATGATGAGAGTATTTTTTGTCTGTGTGCGACTGAGTGTACACCTGTTTGCGTGTGCATTCGCTTACGACACACAGGCCTCTTCGTGGTGGATGAGGAATTTCTGCGGAATAACATAAGCAGTGCCGTCTACATTTCCATTTCAGAGGCTGGTATCTCAGTACTCCTGCCATTTATTCAGCAGGAAGGTGATATGCTTTTTCAGGATGACAGTGCACGACCACATACGGCAGCTAGGACGCAATGTATGGTGCACAACAACTTCCCAGGTCAACAAGATCACCACATAACTGGCCAACTGAAAGTGTATGGGGCATGATGAAGCAGGAAATTACTCGTTCTGCAGGGCCTGAAAGAGCCACTGCCAATTAGCAACAAAAGGAGCAGGATGCTTTAGACAGTCTGTCACTGGATGCTGTTCGGCAACACTATGATCGTTTGCATGCGAGAGAATACGCTGTTGAGCTGCCGCCGGAAAGTGGTATAGTTTGTAATGACGCGACTGTTTGGATACAGTTTGCTGTGACGGGTGTGTTTCATTTGGTCTAATTTGGTCATACATTCCTACAATCACGAACTACCTGTCACTTCACTTGTCAATAAAATGACCTTGTCTTTGAGGATGTTGCATTTCATCAGCAAGCGGAGTAGGATACGTTGTTGTTGTTGTTATTGTTGTTGTGGTCTTCAGTCCTGAGACTGGTTGGATGCAGCTCTCCATGCTACTCTATCCTGTGCAAGCCTCTTCATCTCCCAGTACCTACTGCAGCCTACATCCTTCTGAATCAGTGTATTCATCTCTTAGTCTCCATATACGATTTTTACCCTCCACGCTGCCCTCCGATACCAAATGGGTGATCCCTTGATGTCTCAGAACGTGTCCTACAAACCGATCCCTTCCTCAAGTCAAGTTGTGCCACAAACACCTCTTCTCCCCAATTCTATTCAATACCTCCTCATTAGTTATGTGATCTACCCATCTAATCTTCAGCATTCTTCTGTAGCCCCACATTTCTAAAGCTTCTATTCTCTTCTTGACCAAACTATTTATCGAACATGTTTCACTTGCATACATGGTTACAGTCCATACAAATACTTTCAGAAACGACTCCTCTTCTTCAGAAAAGCCTTCCTTGCCATTGCCAGTCTATATTTTATATCCTCTCTACTTCGACCGTCATCAGTTATTATGCTTCCCAAATAGCAAAACTCCTTTACTACTTTAAGTGTCTCATTTCCTAATCTAATTCCCTCAGCATCACCCGGGTTAACTCGACTACAATCCATTATCCTAGTTTTGCTTTTGTTGATGTTCGTCTTATATCTCCTTTCAAGACACTGTCCATTCCGTTCAACTGCTCTTCCAAGTCATTTGCTGTCAGAATTACAATGTCATCGGCGAACCTCAAAGTTTTTATTTCTTCTCCATGGATTTTAATACCTACTCCGAATTTTTCTTTTGTTTCCTTTACTGCTTGCTCAATATACAGATTGAATAACATCGGAGATAGGCTACAACCCTGTCTCACTCCCTTCCCAACCACTGCTTCCCTTTCATGTCCCTCGACTCTTATAACTGCCATCTGGTTTCTGTACAAATTGTAAATAGCTTTTCGCTCCCTGTATTTTACCCCTGCCACCTTCAGAATTTGGAAGAGAGTATTCCAGTCAACATTGTCAAAAGCTTTCTCTAAGTCTACAAATCCTATAAACGTAGGTTTGCCTTTTCTTAATCTAGCCTCTAAGATAAGCCGTAGCGTCAGTACTGCCTCACGTGTTCCAACATTTCTACGAAATCCAAACTGATCTTACCCGAGATCGGCTTCTACCAGTTTTTCCATTCGTCTGTAAAGAATTCGTGTTAGTATTTTGCAGCCGTGACTTATTAAACATGTAGTTCGGTAATTTTCACATGTGTCAACACCTGCTTTCTTTGGGATTGGAATTATTATATTCTTCTTGAAGTCTGAGGGTATTTCGCCTGTCTCATACATTTTGCTCACCATATGGTAGAGTTTTGTCTGGGCTGGCTCTCCCAAGGCTATCAGTAGTTCTAATGGAATGTTGTCTACTCCAGGGGCCTTGTTTCGACTTCGGTCTTTCATTGCTCTGCCAAACTCTTCACGCAGTAACATATCTCCCATTTCATCGTCATCAACATCCTCTTTCATTTCCATAATATTGCCCTCAGCTACATTGCCCTTGTATAGACTCCTTCCACCTTTCTGCTTTCCCTTCTTTGCTTAGAACTGGGTTTCCATCTGAGCTCTTTATAGTCATACAAGTGGTTCTCTTTTCTCCAAAGGTCTATTTAATTTTCCTGTAGGCAGTATCTATCTTACCCCTAGTGAGATAGGCCTCTACATCCTTACATTTGTCCATAGAATAGGTAAGACTATTGAAATATTCCCAAACGTCAAGAAGAATGTGGCAGTCCTAGTTCGCAAGAAGGCAAGGTCGATTTCGCTCAGACAGTTTGTTTAATAAATCATGGTTGTACAATACTAAGACGAACGATAGAACAACTCAGAAAATGATAAAAACAAATAAGGGCAGGTACGCTATCCACTAAGCGAGCCCGGCACAGCAGTTTGCACAACTGCGTGGATTACCCCGGTACGCCTTCCACTATCCAAATTCTCACTGCTGACCCAGTCTACTTTAAATTCCCCTTAGATAGTAATCGGCCTGAGAGATCAACATGGATTCCGTAGACACGCAACAATATGCTAAGCAATTCTGACGTTACACCTGTATTACAAAATATTATGAAGACCGAAAAAGTCGCATTGAAAATTTTTATTGGTTTAGAAGTGCTTTTGGTGACATTTATTGTAATTCCTTTGGAAATACGAAGATACCAGCGGTAAAGTAACGAGAGTCACAGTTTATTTATGTAGGTCGTGCGGTAGCGTTCTCGCTTCCCACGCCCGGGTTCCCGGGTTCGATTCCCGGCGGGCTCAGGGATTTTCTCTGCCTCGTGATGACTGGGTGTTGTGTGATGTCCTTAGGTTAGTTAGGTTTAAGTAGTTCTAAGTTCTAGGGGACTGATGACCATAGATGTTAAGTCCCATAGTGCTTAGTGCCATTTGTACCATTATATTTATGTAGCCTGTACGCAAAACATACTGTCGTAATAGGTGTCCAAGGACATGAAACGGAACCAGTACTTCATAGGAATGGTAGTTTGCAAGAATATTGCCGGCCGGTGCGGCCAAGCGGTTCGAAGCACTTCAGTCTGGAACCGCGCGACCGCTACGATCGCAGGTTCGAATCCTGCCTCGATCATGAATGTGTGTGATGTCCTTAAGTTAGTTAGGTTTAAGTAGTTCTAAGTTCTAGAGGACTGATGACCTCAGATGTTAAGTCCCGTAGTGCTCAGAGCCTTTTGAACTTTTTTGCAAGAATATTGTGAGACAGGGTCAATCGCTGCGTTATTGGGTCTGTGTATACAACGAGCTATATACGAGTCTAAAGATAAGTTTCCTGAGAGTCTTTAGCGGAGGCATGTCCGAATAAAATCTTCTCTGTTCTCAATCAGCTTAATGCGAACAGCTTTTAGTGGCCATAACCGCCATCGTCGTTGTAGACCCAACGTAAAAACCACAGACTTCCCGAGATGGCACTTTTCCGCTTACATAGGCACGACTGCAGCGGCTGGCACGAAATTTGAGACATGTGATCAGAGAGAGTGGTTATAGAAAGATGACATTACAAAAGCCTGAATCGTCAGAAGACGGCAAGCAGACCGCTTTCCTGCCGTACTGCGGCGCAACGAGCAGGAAGTTATGGCATGTACTACAGGGTCTTGGACTGAGGACAGTGTTCCGGCCAACCCCCGGGATTCGAGATATGCTGCACTCCGTTAAAGACAACATAGCTCTTTGTGTGCCCAGGTGTATCGTGTCCCTTGCGAGTGCGGCAGCAGCTATACAGGTCAGACAATTCGCACAGCTGCACAAGAGAGATGATAAATAAAGGGCGCACTACGAGTTTGTCATGGATGAGCACTGTCTGGAAAACGGGCACTATAAACAGTGTGAGAATACGAGAGTGTTGGCTCATGTGTCAACATACTGGGATCACTTTATAAAAGAGGCTGCTGGGAATAGAATAAACAGAAACAGCTTTAACAGGGAGCAGGGTTACACACTTAGTAAGACAAGGGAGTGTGCTTTGAATATGAAAATGCAGCAAAGAAGTATGTTTGGCATTGCACGGACTTTTAAACGTGGCGCTGGCGCCTAGCGGCATACGACGTCACTCGGTCCCTCGGCGGGCAGGTGCTGCTATGAGCTGTCGACTTCGCCTATCGCTCAAGTGTCGTTTCGCCTCTGACTAGAGCAGGGCCGGCCAAACGCTGCACAGTGTGCAGACGTGCGGTAGTGCTGCACATGTGCGCACGTGTGCGACAGCGAGCGACAGCGACATCTGTTATTAGACATGTGTCCTAAATGAACGACGGTGTCTCCACTTCCCTGTGGTACAAGCAAGAGCGCAACATATCCAGTCTCGTTTACCCCTGGTGACCGTAACCTTAACAGAGAAGTACTGAGAAATGGCAAGTACTGTGACAAAGCATAGGACGGAAGATCTATGTTCTCAGTCGTTTAAAAATGACTGGGAACTGCAATTCTTTTTTGTAGCCGTTGGCGAAAACTCACAGTGTTTGCTGTGCCGCAGAATAATGGGCGGCCAGCGTAAGTTTTCAATTGAAAGACACTACAGTACATATCACAAAGACGAGTGTAGTGTACTCAACAGTGAAGAACGGAAAGCAAAATTAAAAGTCCTTAAGAAAATGGATGAGACACATCAACTCGATTTTACTGTACGTCAAAGTAACTGATACTTCTTGAACTCTTAGTTTCTTGTGTTACATTTATGTCTGTTTCACTGTACGCTGTACAATGTACTGTTTTCAATTTTCCAGAATGACAACCACACTAAATCTTCACTGCGAGCAAGTTTTAAAATCGCATTAAGAATTGCACAATCTGGGAAACCCTCTTCCGAAGGGGAGTTTGTGAAAGGGTGTCTCATTGATGCTGCAGAACTTGTGTGTCCCACGAACGTTAGCAGGTTTCAAGAAATCAGTCTATGCAAACAAACAGTGACAAGACGTATCAGTGCTATGGCCGGCGATCTGTACAGGCAGCTAATAAATAAGGCTAAATACTTTGTTGCTTTCTCTGCTGCGCTCGATGAAGCAACACATCTTACAGATACAGCCCAGGTTGTGATATACATACGAGGTGTCGATAACGCACTTTTTGTAACAGAGGAGCGACATCTGTGTGTAGAAACATGCACTACATGAACGCTGACGGCTGCGGCGTGCACGCTGTGACCCGGAAGTTGCACATGTGCAGGAGCACCGCACGCGTGCAGATTTTCTGGCCGGCCCTGGACTAGAGCGAGAGCAATCGTGCCTATGCAGGAAGTTTCCCTACGAGAGTGGAAAAAATTAACAGGGCATAGAGGATGCTCCACTGAACAAAGTCAGCTTAAAGAGGTCATAGGAGTAAAATCACATTACTGTGTATTTTATTATTTACATTAGTTACAGTCAACTGCAAATACCATCACTGACACAATGAGCGTGCCATTTGTACTTTATCTTGCAAAATGTGCTGAAACTGACCTTCATCACCCTCAACGTAAGCATGACATCGGCGAACAATATTCTGACGCATTCTGACAAATATCCCTGGTGTGTTTCGAATCCCATCACAGGCAGCTACAATTCTGGCAGCTAATTCCATATCCGCATCTACTGGGGTGTCATGCACAAGTGACTTTAGGTAGCCCCACAGGAAATAATCAGAGGGATTAAAGGCAAGTGACTGTTGTGTTGGAAGAAGGGCCAACACCGTGTTACTAGAGGAGGCCGAAATGCACGCGTTTTAGGTCACACAGGCTGGCGTGAGGAGGGAAGAACTATACTGACGTGATGTCTGGAACATGACAAGGAATTAGAATTCAGAAAGCGGACATAATTAGTTTGATACTTAACTTTAATCCATTAATGAGGAACGTCGCTCTTGACGGTACATGATTCACAATATTATCTGTTCAGAAGACATATAGCAACTGAATATGGCGCCTTGCTAGGTTGTAGCAAATGACGTAACTGTCGTCTCTGAAAATGAGAGCGTATGTAGACATTGAAACATTGCTAGCAAAGTCGGCTGTACAACTGGGGCGAGTGCTAGGGAGTCTCTCTAGAATAGAGCTGCCGTGCGGCGGCGCTCGGTCTGCAATCACTGATAGTGGCGACTCGCGGGTCCGACGTATACTAACGGACCGCGGCCGATTTAAATGCTACCACCTAGCAAGTGTGGTGTCTGGCGGTGACACCACAGTGACCCCGTAGGCCATGGAATAGGACTCCCCTTCCAATCTAGCGATCAGGAAATACAGCACTGACAAGGTTGCGGACATCCACCCTGAAGTGAGGGGCTGCATCGTCATGTTGCATCCACATCCTCTTACGAACAGAATATGCTGTTCTCCAAAAGTGCAAGCAGAACTCTTAGAACGAATGTGAAGTACAGGCGAACATTCAGACGGCCAGGTAGAAGATATGACTCGTCCTCCTTGTTTACTTACATGACTTCCATGAAATAAAGAATGTACATGCACGTAAACAGCACAGTGCATGTAAACTTGTACGCAAGTTAGCTATAAATAAGCTGGAAAACAATAAAGCTAGTCAAGTTTACCTCCATGTCTCCTTAAGCTGGATTCTCTGACTCGACGTTCCCTACCTCCAGTTGTTCAGTGGAGCATTCTTTACGTCACGACACATTTTTGCACGCTGTTGCGGAAACGCTCGATATTAGTGGAAAACAGTTCCAGCCCCAATAGTTAGTGATTTTTAATTCTGACGACGATGCCGGAGATAGCCATCGAAAACTTGAGTATTTTATTGGAACGGACGCGGCCTGGAAACATATAAGTATTTATTTAGACTAACGAGAAATTTGGGAAGGCAGTTAAAATCAGGGAGAATAAGTAATGACTTTAAGCAGTTCTTCAGGCTCCCCCGGCGCTGTGTTGACTTGTTGAATCATCGGGTATTCTGGCGATTGTTATCGTCGTTCTCGCAGGATATATCGTCGGGGAGAGCAGTGGTCCGGCTGTGAGATCAGAGCCGGTACGGCAGTCTCGGAGGACAGAGACATGCTGTCTGCCGCGGTCGGTATCGGTTCAAATGGCTCTGAAAACTATGGGACTTAACTGCTGAGGTCATCAGTCCCCTAGAACTTTTTTTTTTTTTAAATCTTTATTTCATCATTATCATGTTACAATGTAACCTACTACCTAATACATTAGTAGGTCCTATATTTTACTATTTCTAAGTTCTATCTGCAGCTATAATATTTAACACTACAGGTTTATTTACTACACTCCATCACCACTATGGGGTTAATCTACCTACTCACTATTCTACGTTACTGTTAGTCTAATATTCCTAGATTTTAGCTTGTTTTACCTAATTTGTTATGTTACTACTTGCTAATAGTTGTTGTTATTACGACTACTCTACCTGCAACGTAACAAGTGTGCCAGAATAGATACAAACCTACTTGTTGGCCTTTCCCACTGAGCTAATCCCAGGGGGAGTGCCCCTGGCACTGGGCTGGCCGGTGACATGTTCGCTGCAGTTCTATACTATTTCTATTACCCTAGTTTGATCTTATAACTAACCTTATGTCTAATGTCATGTTCGGTGCATGGTCAAGTCCGATTTAGATGTACTACCCCCCAACCTATTCCGAAAACCTGGCGGATTCCAGCCGTGAGGCGGCTGGCCAAGTCCACGTCCCGGCGGAACAGGGGGGCGTACGCGACAAATCCGGTGTGTGTTTATTTATCTATTATTACCAAGATATTCTCTGAGGACTTTGCTCGAGATTTTGTTTGTCAAGTGGTTCAGGACGTTAAATGTATTTTCGTGCCTGAGCAAGTGGTACGTGTCGTTGTTCGGCAATTGTTCCCTAAGTTGTTGTGCATCATCGTCGAAGAGGGGACACTCGTACACCACATGGTCTGGAGTGCCCAGCACTGCTCCACAGTCACACGCTGGTGTTGCCCTTTTCCCGAACCGACAAAGATATGTCGGGTAGGGTCCGTGCCCAGTAAGAAAGTGCAGCAATCCCCTTGTTGGTTTGAAGTAGGTGAGTTCTAGCCGTTCCTTTATGTTGGGTAGCAATTCATGTGTTCTTCGGCCAGTTTCGTCGCTGTCCCAGAGATTTTGCCATGATTCCATGCCTCTTCTTTTGATACTTTGTTTGTCCCCCACATATATCCCCATAATTTCTTCTATTTTTTCCCTTCGATTTTTCTTTATCCAATACCAGGCGGCCTGTTCCCTGATTTTTATGTCCAGTGGACATAGCCCCATCAGTACTGAAAGTGCCCCTCCTGGAGTTGTTCTATATGCGCCCACTGAACGTAGGAGCATGTTACGCTGCACTCTTCTTACGGCCACGGCAGGCATGACCCTCGTGAGCCTGTGTGCCCAGACCGCTGACCCGTAACCTACTATGGATGTGAGGATGCTATTATGGTATAATTTAATAAGATCAGGTGGGAGGTGGAATCTTTTATGTCCTATTCCTATTAGGTTGTGTAATACTGTGAGAGATCTTTGTGTTGCTGTGTCTATGTGCGATGCATAGTTCCACCTCTCGTCGACGATGACACCAAGGTACCGGGCTTCACGTCGCCTAAGGACTGGTAGACCATTTATTCTTACAGTTGGATTTCTTGTGAGTTGGCCTTTGAGCAGCAGGTAAGTTGACTTACTGGGTGCGATAGTCATTTTAGTTTTGTGACACCATGTGGTCAGTATTGTAATAGCTCTTTCTATTTTTGGTTCCAGATCTTCGCGGCTGCGGCCGCCGACCAGCAGGAGGAGGTCATCTGCGTAGGCTATGACCTCTAGCACATCTTCACTGTTCTTTAGTTCTTCCAAGAGTGGTTCCATGTTTATATCCCAAAAGAGTGGCCCCAGGACAGATCCCTGAGGACACCCCTTGGTGATTTTCTTACCGACTTTACCGCCAGGGGCCGATAGCCAGACCTCCCTGTCATCACAATAGCTCCTCAGACAGCCATATAGCGGCCCTGGGCATTCTTTCTCCCGCAAGCAGGAGAAGAGCGAAGGCCACCACAGGTTGTCAAAGGCGCCACTAATGTCCACCATGATGCCGACTATGTACTTGTGCGGGGCAGAGCCACAGACATCCGCAGCCAGGGCGATTGCGTCAGACGCCGATCGCCCCGCCCGAAAACCGAACTGCCTGTCACTCATCCCGCACAGAACTCGGTGTGCAGCCAACCTGTCTGCTAGCAGCCTCTCAAAGAGCTTGCCCAGCAAGTCCAGCAGACATATGGGTCTGTATGACTTGGCTTCTTTGGGGTCTTTATCCGGGCCTTTCTTGATTATGACAACGTTCGCCCGCTTCCATATGGAGGGGAAGGTTCGAAGCCGTAAGCACTCGTTGTACAGCTGAGTGAGAGGTGCCACCAGCTGGGGGGCGAGGTACTGTATCACCTCCGCAGTAATACCGTCTGGGCCAGGAGCTTTGCCTTTTTTGAGCGCTTTTATTTGGGAGTTTACCTCTTCTTCAGAGAAGGGGTAGACCGCACGATTGTTTTCATAGAGCCGTTGGTTCTCTCTTCTTATTCTCTGTTGTTCTTCTGTATCATCTTCCTCTCTATCGTCCGGCAATAGGGCATGGAGTAGGACACCCGCAGTTTCCTGTCAGGTCTCCGTCATCTGGTCCCCACTCCTTACGGTAGATAGCACCATGGGTGATTTAATTTTCTCCCTTACTATTTTGTAAGGTAGTCCCCAAGGGTCTGTAGCCAATTGGCTATGCACATATTTCTCCCAGCTCCTCATCCTGACAGCCTTAAGTTCCTGTTGGAACTGTTCCTTGGCTTCTCTGTATATCTGCAGCCATCGCTGCTTCTCGTGCCAGACGACACACCGCTGGTAATACTTCCTCGCCCTTCGTACTGCTTGGCGCATTTGCCCCAGTTCGGCTGACCATGGTGAAGGGGAGGCCGCGACAGCCCTCCTCCTGGTTGGTACAGCTGCCTTAACTGCCCTGGTTATCGCACTTGTGAGATCTCGGGCGTATTCTTCTACGTTGACATCACCCTCCAGCAATGCAGGGATGTCACACTCCCTAGCCAGCCGGTCCCAGTCGGTTTTGTTGTAATTAAGTTGCGTTTCCCACCCTATGTCCCAGTGGCACTCTCTGTCTCCAATAGTGAATGTTATGAGGTTATGGTCACTTGTGGTAATCTGGTCCCAAACTGTCCAATTTGATATTTTTGTAACAAGGTTTGGCGTTACCAGGGTAACGTCAATGTTTGTACCGTGTCCTCCCCCCCCCCCCCCCCCCCCCCCGGTGTAGGCGGGAGGATTTCCCTGTTTATTAGCGACCATGAGTTGTAGTGACATGATGGTGTCAACAGCTTTTTCTCCTCGGTCGTCTTGAGTGCCACTGAACCACAGGGGGGATTTTGCATTGATGTCCGCAGTCACAAGAATTTTTTGCCCCCGCAACGCCGTGGCTATTTGCACAAGCTTATCTAGGAATTCATCTATTGGTCTTCCGTACTGAAAGTACATATTGACCATGTATAGTATTCCTGTGGGTGAATGAAGCTCTACGACGTTGCAGTGGTCATCCAAAAATTGTGCTAATACAGTGGCTCTCAATGCTTTATTTGTAATTATGACTGCGGCTTTTGGTTCCCCTGCATTATATATTTGCTGCCAGTTGGCTGCAGTGAACGGGATCCGTCCAGCCAGGGAGTATGGCTCCTGTATGCAGACTACATCTAGACTCTTCTCCTCCACCACCCTCCGGAGTTCCTGCAGAACCAGTTTGCTATTATGCGCGTTTATCTGTCCCACTCTTAACTGGCTCATGTGGGAAGTATGTATGAATGTGAGACTCTGGCCAGTTTTTGCGCCAATCATGTGCTATTCTGCCGTTGGTGATGACAGATTGGTTATATAGTTCATTGAGATCAAACTTTTCATTGCGCCTTTCAAACACTTTCTTAACCAGGTCTCGCAGGGCTCCGAAGTCTGTGGGGAGATTCATTGTCTTGAGCTGTATTCTGTCTACAGCCTCCATCACTGGGAAAGTAATGTCTCTGCTGTATTCATGGCCGACACGCACCACATGCCTCAAGGCTGTTGTGAGGGTGGCCGGCTCCTCAAGTCTGGACAGCTGTAAGGCGTGCTCCAGGTTGGTATAAATCCTGGCAGGATCTATTCCCGGCCCTCGTACTATAGGTGGGCATATTGGTGTAGCTATGTTGGTTGGTTCACTAGTGCTGCTTATTTTGTTTACTTGCACTTGCTCTTCCTGACTTTTTATATTCGGAAATTCTGTCATTGACAATCTCCCTACCACAGGATGCCAGAGTGGTCGTGCTTGATCTTTAGACGACCTTTGTCCCCAGTTTAGAGGGGAGGGTGCTTCTTTCTGATCACAAGGGTATGTTTGAATACAGACATCTTTCATTGTGATAACAAGGTGTTGTGACCTAGTGATCTTCTGTATAAATTCTTTGAATTTGTTGGCCCTTAATGCATCCCTCAACCTCTTGCTGGGAGACTTTCTTTTGGGCTTCCTGTTCCCATTTGGGGGCTCAGCCATAGTCGATTCTGGCTATGAGTCTCTGCTCAAGCATCCTGTAGGTAGGGCAATTTCTACCGGTAGTGTTACATGACTTTTTGCCTCTCTTTGTGCAAGGTATGCAAATCCCGGTTTTGCTGCAGTTTCTCCTTGTATGTTCCTCTGACCCGCACTTGGAGCAAGCCGGCCTCCTCTCACAATGCTTATGTATGTGATCTAGGTCGCCACAGTTGTGGCATCTTGGAACCACTAAGTAATCTCGCACATTTATGGCGTGGAAGCCTATATAGACTCTCCCCATAGTGGTGATTCTGCGCCACATCTTTCCAGAGACCTCGGCAACGTGATGTACGACATCACGCTCCTGGGGCCCTGTTTTGAAACGTAATTTAAAGTCGTTTCTAAAACTTTCCCATTCCATATCGTCAAAATTTTGATTATAAAGTGTCTCATATATATCTGATTCTGTTAATGCCGTTGGTATGTCATAAAGGATCACCAGCGGATTTCGTTTTTTAGGTGGCTCACATTTGACTGCTGTATTTAATTTGGTATTTTTTAGAATTTTATCCCTGTCTTCTTCGGTTGCTACGTCTACTACTACCACGTTTTTTGTCGCCTTGACTTTATTTATTTTAATTTTATCCTTAGCAGGGTCAATTGTAGTGGTGAATATTTCCTGTACTTTTTTGATTGTTTGCCCGGGCAGGGGTCTTAAAAAGACCGCCGTGTCCGGCCTTTTGGTAACCTTAGCAATTGTCTCTTTTGTGGTTTGGGGTTTTGTGACTGCTTGTGCAGCCACTGCAGCCCAAGTTTTGGTTGGCTGCTGTCTTAACCTGTTATTTTCCTTCTCGAGTTCTTCGAGTCGCCCCTCAAGCTTAGCACTTGCAATAGCCCAAGCGGCGAGCTCATTTTTGATTGCCAGGACTGCAGCCTGGCTGATTTTGCCGTTTTTCACACTCGAGTCAAGGATTTGATTAATTTTAGTATGTCTTTCGAGTGTGTTTTGCTCGTTCTGTTCCGCTTCCTCCCGTGAGGCAGGAACAGTAGCGATCGACGCCCTCGAGGTCGCACTAGAGTCACTCGTCTCTGTTTCAGCCATGTTTGTAGACGAGTGATAAAAAGATGGGAGCCCGTCTCTTGCCCCGGACCGGCTCCTCTGGCATGGGGGGGGGGGGGGGGGGGGACTCTTGCAGCTCGCCCACCGACCTCGCCCCTAGGTCAAGGGCACTCCAGAGCTGCAGGGTTCAGCGCGCCGTTGCCAGCGCACTGATCCCCGTCGAAGGCCTCGTCGTCGACGATTTCACTCGACGCTCCTCGGCAAGTGCACCCCGCACTCCGGAGAGGCGGATGCACCCCTCGCCCTTCGCCGCCTACTAGCCCGAGTTTCCACCTGAAGGCCGAGGACCCACTCCTACTCAGGTGGTGGCTCGGTCCCCCAGTCGTTCGGCGGTCTGGGCCCATCTAACCTAGCCCAGGAGATGTCACCACCTCCTGGGTTTGGCAGAACACGCCCCGGTTACCCAGGGGCGCGGCGAAGCACCCTTGCCGACTCGCGCCGCGATCCCACGCCGACAAACGAGGTCGCCGGCATGCAGAGCACCTGCTGGTCTGTGCCCTGCGAACAGAAAGGGACTGGTGTTCGGTCCCTCGACACAGCTCCCCCTGTGCCACGCACCCTTCGCTTTCGCATCGGGTTGGGTCGCAGCTCTCCCTTTTGTCGCAAGGCAGAACGCCGAGCTTAACGTCTGGCACCACGGGAAGGCGGAAAGAGCCACTTGGGAAGGAGAGGCTATGAGAGACGCTTCACTTCCCCTGTGAGGACTGCCGCGGCACACCCGACTGGAAAGCGATACGCCCCAGTGCGAGCTTCCGTGCCCTACGGCGCACCGGCAACGGGCGGACCCGCCCCGAAACGCGCCGTCAAACGACTGACCTCACGCCAGACTCCCCTAGAACTTAGAACTACTTAAACCTAACTAACCTAAGGACGTCACACACATCCATGCCCGAGGCAGGATTCGAACCTGCGACCGTAGCGGTCGCGCGGTTCCATACTGTAGCGCCTAGAACCGCTCGGCCACCCCGGCCGGCGGTCGGTATCGGCTAAGAACTTAATTAAGCAATCTCTGGTTTTTGGTCATGTGATTGAGTACTAGTTTGATAGTAATTCGCAACATGCAAGTCATTATTTTGTTTATTTTCTGTGACAGTGTAAAGAATGGAAATTATTTGTGGTTTATAAAGTGAACTATAAATGTGCAGTTTTTCGTATTTTGCTAATAAAAAGCGAGTGGCATCCTGTTTAAACAAACCAGTCAAAAATTTATTTTCGCAATAGGAGATCTTTTTATTACAGCCTGAAGATAACCTGAGTGCTGTTTTCAGCGTAGGGGACAACAAATATGGAAGACTGTAGGTAGGTGGACATTAATCGTAACTTACGCAAACTCCGGGCGGTGGAAGCAACTACGCACCTGGCGTGTACTGCGGTCTCAGTACAAATGAGACCACTGCCACCTTATCAGTGGTAACACGGAGGAGGTATGGAGGAGGGAACTTTTCGAGGGAAGGGGTTTGTCATGCACACGGAAATCCTTCTCGATATCTCTATATATATCTGTCTCTTCCTCTTGCAACTATGGTCAGTCTGCTCCTGGAGATCGGAATAGGTGACTAGTTCGGAATCTTTTACCAATGCACAGATCATCATCACACTTTTTAAGTTACAGACCACACGTACTATGGTTACACGTTATGTGTCTTTAATACAGTGGTTTAAATTGTCTTCTGCATCGTCATACCGTTGGTAGTTCTCTCGTTGTTAGGGGCAGTTTCCCATTCCAAGGGCAAGAGAGTGCCCTGAGGCAATGTTCGCTCCTCCACACTCCTTGGCAAGGCCGTTGTCGGAATGAGAGTGCCGTCTTGTGCCGGAAGTCTTCGGTGATTATAAAGTCGAGTAAACCTCACGGAGACCGTGGCGTTACGAGGCCACTGATCAGGATGGCGTTGTACCCTCTCTGCCCTGAATGTATACATTTACTCTGGTGACAGTAGCGTTATAAAGCCGTTGTATTCCGGCCTGGGACAAGTTGGCACGCAACGATTGCTCCTGATATCCTGGTCGCTGTCACAGGGACCGAGATCCCGGAGCTCATCCCACACTAGTTGCAGAGGGAAAGATTCAAAAAATGGCTTTGAGCACTATGGGAATTAACATCTTAGGTCATCAGTCCCCTAGAACTTACAACTACTGAAACCTAGCTAACCTAAGGACATCACACACATCCATGCCCGAGGCAGGATTCGAACCTGCGACCGTAGCAGTCCAGCGGCTCCGGACTGCCTAGAACCGCACGGCTGCCACGCACGGCTAGAGGGAAAGGTGTGGAGATTTTGCTCGTTGCAGAAGTATCTCAACATCACGCAGGCAGCTCACAGAGGCACGTGCCACATGTGCTCTAACATTGTCCTCTTCATAAATGGCACCCTGACGCCGTCGTACGGCCTGAGGCCGTAGCTTGTCCACGACGTGCCATTGTGCTATCAGAGTTCTGTCATCACGACCTGAAGTCATACACAAGATGCTAGAAGAAACACTGTTCTGCGTGTCCGAAGCCTTGGTAGAATGGGACCTTTCCCCAGATGACTGTTACACTCGCTGACATTGATCATCCGGAGTAGTGCACAAACGCAATCCATCGTTGGTCAAAATGCGACTCAATCCAGCTGTTCGTGCTTTCGTTTCACGGCAGCAGCCTAATACAGTCATTTGCGCTGCTTTAACGGCAGCTTACACGTGGAATGGTGACTCTGTAGTATCATCGTTTCCCTGTCACTTTTTCTTATTTAGCGCAAACATTTACGCGTAACTGCGCAAGTGGTCGATGTTGATCAAAGACTCATTACTACTGCGAGAGAGACAGGCAGAGATTATCTCTGACTCGTGATATAAAAACTCTCTGGATATAACGTGGAACATTACATGTACTATAAATATATACAGGGTGAGTCACCTAACATTACCGCTGGATATATTTCGTAGACCACATCAAATACTGACGAATCGATTCCACAGACCGAACGTGAGGAGAGGGGCTAGTGTAATTGGTTAATACAAACCATACAAAAATGCACGGAAGTATGTTTTTTAACACAAACCTACGTTTTTTTAAATGGAACCACGTTAGTTTTGTTAGCACATCTGAACATATAAACAAATACGTAATCAGTGCCGTTTGTTGCATTGTAAATTGTTAATTACATCCGGAGATATTGTAACCTAAAGTTGACGCTTGAGCACCACTCCTCCGCTGTTCGATCGTGTGTATCGGTGAGCACCGAATTACGTAGGGATCCAGAGGGAACGGTGATGGACCTTAGGTACATAAGAGACTGGAACTGCACATTACGTCCACATGCTAACACCTTTTTATTTGTCTTTTTCACTGACGCACATGTACATTACCATGAGGGGTGAGGTACACGTACACACGTGGTTTCCGTTTTCAACTACGGAGTGGAATTGAGTGTGTCCCGACATGTCAGGCCAATAGATGTTCAATGTGGTGGCCATCATTTGCTACACACAATTGCAATCTCTGGCGTAATGAATGTCGTACACGCCGCAGTGCATCTGGTGTAATGTCGCCGCAGGCTGCCACAATACGTTGTTTCATATCCTCTGGGGTTGTAGGCACATCACGGTACACATTCTCCTTTAACGTACCCCACAGAAAGAAGTCCAGAGGTGTAAGATCAGGAGAACGGGCTGGCCAATTTATGCGTCCTCCACGTCCTATGAAACGCCCGTCGAACATCCTATCAAGTTCCAGCCTAGTGTTAATTGCGGAATGTGCAGGTGCACCATCATGCTGATACCACATACGTCGACGCGTTCCCAGTGGGACATTTTCGAGCAACGTTGGCAGATCATTCTGTAGAAACGCGATGTTTGTTGCAGCTGTTGGGGCCCCTGCAATGAAGTGAGGACCAATGGGGTTGGTCGCCAATGATTCCGCACCATACATTTACAGTCCACGGTCGCTGTAGCTCTACCTGTCTGAGCCATCGAGGATTGTCCACGGACCAGTAATGCATGATCCGTAGATTCACTGCCCCGTGGTTTGTGAAACCCGCTTCATCGGTAAAAAGGTAAAACTGCAATGCATTCTCTGTTAATGCCCATTGACAGAATTGCACTCGATGATTTAAGTCATCACCATGTAATTGCTGATGTAGCGACACATGAAACGGGTGAAAGCGGTGACGATGCAGTGTGCGCATGACACCACTTTGACTCAGTCCACCGGCTCTCGCAATGTCCCGTGCACTCATGTGTGGGTTCGTGGCAACAGCAGCTAACACACCAACTGCACCTGCTTCTCCTGTGACGAGCCTGTTACGGACCCGTTTGTGTGCTACGACCATACCTGTTGCATACAGTTGGCGGTAGATGTTTTGAAATGTGCGGCACGTTGGATGCTATCTGTCCGGGTACCGTTCTGCATACACCCTGCAGGCTTCAGCTCCATTTCGTCGACACTCGCCGTAGATGAGTATCATCTCCGCCTTTACAGAGTTCGAATACACCATGGGCACAGTTCCTACAACACTACACTATCACAGACGTCTGGTAACACGGTGTACTACAGTTGGTCTGCGTGCGGAGTCTAATGCAGCAAGCGCTATATGCGGACACTGCGACAGCTAGACCAAACCACAACAGTGCACTACAGCCACACTCGTAAACACGGTCGTCATTGTAAACATGTCCCTGCAGATGCTGCTCGCCGACCGTGGCCCGTGTTTGTTACAACACGCAACTGAACGTCGGAGGTTTCAAGCGTCAACTTTAGGTTACAATATCTCCGGATGTAATTAACATTTTACAATGCAACAAACGGCACTGTTTACGTATTTGTTTATATGTTCAGAAGTGCTAACAAAACTAACGTGGTTCCATTTAAAAAAACGTAGGTTTCTGTTAAAAAACATACTTCCGTGCATTTTTATATGGTTTGTATTAAACAATTACACTAGCCCCTCTCCTCACGTTCGGTCTGTGGAATCGGTTCGTCAGTATTTGAAGTGGTTTACAAAGTATATCCAGCGGTAACGTTAGGTGACTCACCCTGTATACTTCTAGTTTTCGTAAGTCTATCCTTTTGGCTGGAGGTCTGGGAGTCTACGGCCGTTCACTATTGAAAGAAAATGAAACACCTACAGCCGTCCTTACAATGACATTTATTGTCAATTGCGGAGAGGAATAGGATGGTGTGATCGCAGCTGAACTGTAAATAGCGGCATTGTTGGAAGCTGCCATTTTGAATACGGAATGTAATTTGATTAATGATGAGAGGATCTCATCTCATCTCATAGAAGAGGATGATATATCCTGAAATGTAGCTATGAAGATTATTTATGGGAAAATATAAGTTCATGAATGGGAAAGATACGTTTAATCTCTGGTTATTTTAACTTCCCCGTTGTCTGTGGCTCGGAACATTATTTGGTCTGCCGTAACTCGTACGGAACTTTGTATTCTAAGAAATCAGTCAAGCCAGCACCACGGTCGTTTATGCTCTATTTTGAGACATTATTTCTCGACTTTTATCGAAATTAATACACAACTTGGACATTGATCCGCATGCTGCAGAATGATTACGTCATAGCACCCCAGAAGGATTCCCCATGGAGTATGATTGTGCCTCTGACTTGTTTTAAGAATTTTCAGAGTCGACGATCGGCGGAATTGTGCCGAGTCACAGAATTTTATTCCAGGTGCTGACCTCGACATCGAGAGCCACGCAGAGTATGATTACGAACTGTAACTGCCCTATACATACCATTAATCGTTTTGCTTTATAGACTTTCGAATTCAAACAGGAATTAAATTAATAAATGAGAGTTTGGGAGATGATTGTATTAAAATCGAAGGGTTGTCAGTTCAACTAAATACATAGTAATTACAGTTACGAGCAACTTTACTTGGAAAGACCACATAGATAATATTGTTGGGAAGGCGAAACAAAGACTGCACTTTTTTGGCAGAACACTTAGAAGATGCGACAAACCCACTAAAGAGACAGCCTACGTTACACTTGTCCGTCCTCTGCTGGAATACTGCTTCGCAGTATGGGATCCTTACCAGGTAGGATTGACGGAGGACATCGAAAGAGTGCAAAGAAGGGCAGCTCGTTTCGTGTTATCGTGCAATAGTGGTGAGAGTGTCACTGATATAATGCGCCAGTTAGGGTGGCGGTCACTGAAACAAAGGCGGTCTTCTTTGCGGCGAGATCTATTTACGAAATTTCAATCACCAACTTTCTCTTCCGAATGCGGAAATATTTTGTTGACACCCACCTACGTAGGGAGAAACGATCATCATAATAAAATAAGAGAAATCAGAGCTCGAACGGAAAGAGTTAGGTGTTCCTTTCTCCCACGCACCATTCGAGAGTGGAATGGTAGAGAAGTAGTATGAAAATGGTTCGATGAACCCTCTGCCAGGCACTTAAGTGTGAATTGCAGAGTAACCATGTACATGTAGATGTGGATGTAGATATATTGGGGAAACAACTTCTCTCGCCCAAAATTTGCCATTCAACTAACCAAATATTATTCATTCATAATGATTTAACTTCAGTTAAATGCGGAGGGAAATGAAAACTCCCTAGGCCCTTTCGACAGGTACTGGTCTCCGGTCAGTGGTGAGTGATGATATAGAATGTTCTGGGATGGGAGGCGGAAATGTGAAGGGGTTACGATGTGCTCAGTGCACGACACGGTGATCCACGTTTGCTGTGGTCGGACGTGGCCGATAAGAATGTTCACGATAAGTGTGCCAGCCGTCACGTTTCTGAGCAGTCCATCATACGGCGACAGTCACACCCGAATGCGAGAAAAGTCTACACGTTACACGATTCGACAAGTTGACCAAATGGAGATCCACAATAACGCCCCTTTAGGGATCTGTCTGTGTGAGAAAAGTGCGCGTCATATTCGCTCCCTTCACGGTGAACACTCGGCGTCTCACCCTTTCACGTCGCTTATATATCCTACCAGGCCTGGCATAAAAATTAAAGACAGACGTCTGATATGCTTTCCGGTGACCATTCTACGTATCACAGAGAAATGCAGCTCTAATGATTTGCATTCCAGCCGACGTAGTGTACGTGCACGGATTTACTCTGAAATCCGACCGTGTTTTCTGGCTGCTCCACTTCTCTGTCAAGCAGTCTAGACCACTGGGACTCCACATTGACTGTGATTCCGTGATGAGGTTACACACATTCAGGGATGATGGAGAAGAGCATATCTATCAATTTCAGGTGAAGAACCCTCGTCGGAAAACGACCAGGTCGAAAGTTACAAGCAAAAATCGTTCCCTGATGTTCGGGCGTCAGTCACAGCTCTTTGAATTCAACTACTGCGAAATAGTGCATTGATAATGGGTAGGCACTAACCGGAATCTGGATTTGCCAAAGAAAACCTGCAAAAAAGGACGACGATTGTTGTGCTCTACCATTTATAAATTACATCACACTCACTGAGTGCACCCACGTTTCTAATGGAAGGTAACCTGACACACTACATGTTCAGAGGGCAGAAACCCAATTGAAGATTGCGGAAGTGAGGACGCTATAAAATTAAGATGGTAACAGGACGAAAAGTTTTCCCAAAAACGTAAATTCATCAAAATGAAATAATTTATTTGGAAGTGAAACGTGGAGCATAAACTGTCCGAACAAAAAAAGGAAATATTTTTAATAGTGTTGTAAAGGAAGTGCGCTGACGTTTAGATGGACAGGTCGAATGAAGAATGAAGAGGTACTGAAACGAATTGTGCAGGAAAGTGCTCTGTAGAAGAAGTTGAGGAAAAGAATGGATTCGTTGACAGGGGGCACTATGAGGCATCAAGTAATGGTCAATTTCGTATCAGAGGGACCATAGGAGGATACAATTTTTTGTGGGAGACCACGTCTTAACTACACTAAGTAGATTTGGATGGAAGATGTAGTAGACAAGAGAAGTTTAGCAAATAACAGCTACCGTGCAGAGCTGTATGGAACTAGACTTTGGACTGTAACAGCTACTTGAAATCTCTACGTGACTTATCAGACATCTTGCTCAACAACATTTTCACGTTTATTTGTTTCAAAAAAATTTTCCACTCTCTTTACTCAGTTTTGTTCAAAATTCATGAAGCTCATGATATAGAGATCAGCACTCGGTATCTCTCGAGCATATGCAACTTCAGCAGCAGCAGCATGTACTGCGACTGTCTTCATCTCTTCGCGGTGGTTGGGATCGCGCCGGAAATGAGTTCGCGTCGTAACGACATTCCAGCGGATATCCGGCCCCATAATAACACGGCTGTCTCCTGGTTAGCCGGTAACAAGTTCTCAGAGCTGCTGCGAACACAAGATAAGTTTCCTGTCCGCCTCACACCACCATCTCTTGCCGATCTTATACACTCGTTAGTGTTTTCGAAGAGGTCGTAAGAGATGCACCGATGACTGGCACACGATAATCACGGGAAATGAAATATGTTTCCATCTTTCTCACGGGGCCATCTGTTTTGGAAGGAGATGGAAAGCGTAATCCAAGGAGACTGCGCATGAATTCGAACTCTGATTCTCCCGAATGAGAGCACACCGTCTTAACTGCTGCCCTACTAGCCACGAATTTTTCCACCGTCTCTTTGCAATACATTCAGTGTGTCTTCAAATCACTCAGTGGAATATTTTGCTTTAGACGGTGTAACACCCTCCCACCTGAAAGGTAAATTCTTATTATTTTACTGAGATGTAAAGAATCATTAGAGGAGTCATTATTTCACCCTCAACCCAGTTATTGTATGGAGATCTGTGTCGAAAATTTCTTTTCGGAGACAAAAAGCAAGCTCGATGAACTGCTTTTATTAATATTATTATTATTATTATTATTCATTTAATTACTGCTTTAATTTTGATATTATTATTATTATTATTATTATTATTACTGATTCAAGGAACTAGTTCTTTAGTATTCAGTCTCTCTAAGAAAAGAGTTAAGGTCTTTGAAATGACAAGATCTGGTGCTGCACACTGACTGTAAGCTGTATCCGATGTTTCTACCGGTCGTCGAAATGCGTGCTGAACTTGCAGGAATCATAGTCTACTTTATCTACAGTCCAATTCTCCTTTCTATGGAAACCTGTCCGTCGAAGTGCATTTGTGTAAGAGTTTTTAAATTAATGACCGTATAGTGTTTACAGGTTCGAGCTTCCACAGTCCAAGGAAATGTCTCATAGGCATGCACAAATGCTTGAAAATGTGAAACCATAAGATGGAGAATAATTGACGCAATGCACACGTTGTTTACGCTGCCGAGAAATTGGTTTATTGGCTTATTATTATGGCACAAAATCAGAAAAGCCTGTCAATTGAAGATAACCTTCTCTTTTAAGCCGTAAGACATTCGTCCACACTCATTAAGATCAGAAGCTAGACTATATCTTTTCACAATAGTTAACATCGAACCAAAGCTCTCTCAGTTCGAGGAATAGAGAGAGCGTAAACGTTAATGCTGGTTTCTCTCAGTCAGTTGCACGCGAGTGCGCTTCAAATAACATCTTGATCAACCACGTTTGTTATGTTGTCACATGTTAACAAGCATTGTAATGATAGTTATTGTGATTCGCATTTAATCGAATGTAGTGAAACGCAAGTGCATGGTGAAGAATGTACACCTAAGAGACTAAAACTCGCATATTTTAGAAAGTAAATATACCTTCTTCACTGTAGCTTACATAGATAGTTAATTATTTACAATTAACACGAAAAGGACCGAAGTTAGCCAAACAATTCAAATACCCACTTATCTCGCCTTTTTTCGGCAATCTTACTTATTAAATCATCATAGCTGAAGACGCTTTTAGTTTTTCGAGATGTTCTGCCTCTAAAGACAGCACTGACAAGTCTAAAAGCCGTTCTTGGCTCATAGAAGTTTTAATCAGTTATAATTTCGAAAAACTAATTTCAGCTGTTGCAGTTGTTACAGGAATGGTCAAAAATAGAAAATATGGTGTTATTACTTCCAGAAAACCGGATGCAACGCTACTGACTTTAATAACTAATAATTCCGCGAGTACTTTCAAGGAATGAATCTTCTGGATTTCAGTTTTTTAGCACATTTTCAAAGAAAGTATTTGTTCATACAGGTCAAATGACATATTTTTACTGTATTTAACAGTCAGTTTTCCCGCTTCCTTTTTTTATTATTTTATTTGAAAATGATAAGAGTTTCTCCGGTTGTAACACTTCGGATGCGTTACTAAGGTCAAAGAGGCTTTGAAATCTCTGTTTAGTTTGAAAAATTGATATATCTAAACAGTAATTGTACACGTTGACTTTGAAGTACGCTTCGGAGTCTAAAATTCTATCACCTTCTCATAAATCATCAAAATATCGCTTCGTCATCCTCCGTTTCTTATTTTTGAAAACATCTGTAACATTCCCCCCTCCGTTCTTTTGCTAGGTCTCTGGACTCGAAAGCAAACCACGGAATTAATTCTGATTTCTTATTTCGCTCAGTCATTCAAAACATTACTTAGTAAAATACTAAATTTCTATAAGTCATTATTTTCATGCTGTAGAGCCTTAGAAACTGGATTAACGATGTCAAACAAATAATTAAAACACGCGACAAGCACTATAGAACAGTAGTTCTATAAAATATTAACTGTACTTTAACACGCTCGTTTTTTATAGTGCAAATTAAATTTATGAGCTAAAATTTTTCATTATTAATGAATAGCTTTTCTTTATAGCCGATAACGCGTCGTGTCTCGAAGTGCATACCTTCTTATGGGTAATTTTATATTTTAAATATGCATCGTTTCTCAGCATTGACCAGCGTTTAATGTATTCCCAAAAATGTATATATTTTCTCCAAATCATCGAAAAAAATTAACACATTTCACAACAACTTTTACATTAAATTTAATGCGTGTGCCGCCCGGTGAATATAATCGGATATTGACGCATGTTCTTTTATAACAGCATGTAATCCTCCATACACACACGACATGACATTTGCTCTATTGTAACCCTGCCCCCTACATTTGGACAAATCAATTCCATATTCCTTTGTAGTATTAAAATTTCAGTTTTAAGCCCTGCTGCACTGCAATCAGCTACTCACATACACCCCAAAAAGGACTCGCTGAGTTTTATTTCATTAGGCACACCATCATCATTTTCTGCTATTGTGACATACCGAAAAACTGTAGAAAATTGGTCAGTTTTTGACAGGTCTTGGGTTGTATCCAAAATAATTGCCAGAAGTGGAGTTTTCTTTAATTTCTAAAACGATGTTTTCTCTAACTGCAGCAGCAAGTGAATTATCAGTCTCATTTTGCATCGTGGAGATTTCACCAGTTAGTTTTAAAAGAAGTTCTTTTGAAACAGGACCATAATTCGACAGTAAACGTAAAATTGACATGAAATTCCCGGATTCAGAATTGTGCCCTCTTAAAGGCAAATTGCATGAAGCTAAAATAATCATGACATTAACATCACGATGCAATACAACTCGTCAGAAAGTAATTTTACAATTGATTTCACTTCGAAGTAAAGTATCGATGGTATTACCTCGTAACCAAACATTAAAACACAGAGCCGGAGTTTCATGGTTAGATATAAGTTATGTAAAATTACTTCTAAGTAAAACACCGTTAACCCATGAGGAGGAATATGATTTGCTTTGATCATCTGCAGACAACCAACATAAGTGACAATACGCTCTGTTTAAAATGTTAGAATAACGTAACAATAGCCTCGAAATTTTTATAACAGTCTTAACGAAATACGAGTAATGATAGATTGAAAATGGAAATGGTCCCTGTGGTTTAAATGGGTCCAGTTTCAAAATTATTTTTCGTTCGCATTTAGTAAGGTTTCTTCTATTTCCCGAACTTCTGGCAAACAATGTGTTCCAGATGATTCTAAAAATAAAATGAAGTAAGACTAACATTGACAATTTTTGGAAATTGTTCAAAACTGTAGATTTAAAAATGTTAGTTAAAAATTCTTTAATTAATCTTTAAACCCGGTCCGGCGACTCCAAATTGTTTCACGGGACTCGATGGTGTGCAACGTCAAACTGAGCCATTTTTTTAAGTCGTTCAGTACTATGATCGCTGCGGAGTAGGGGGTTGAGGGTGCAGAAGGCGGACGAACAACGGTTCGGTAGAAGGAGTGAAATAAATAGGCCTAATTTGCGCCATCGTATTCAGTCCAAGCAAAACACACACACACACACACACACACACACACACACACACACAATTTTCCTGTCGTGCCGCACGACTTCTGTGGTGAAGATTCGACGAATACAAGTGATATTTCGTGAAAGCACTTTCTTTGCATAGTCACTGATATTCGTAGGTCGTATATTTTTGTACCAAAGAATATGACATCAAAAGTCCGTTCTGTTAAAGATATGTCATGGGTAAGAGAAGACTGGCATTTAAAATACGGTACTTACTAAACTTATACAATCCTGTTACGTGGCCTTGAGGAATTGAAAAAGTAGTAAATAGTGCGTGAGGAAAACTTTCTTAGTCCATTAAGTAATATTAGAAATTCAACTTAGCACTCAACAAAGCGATAATGACAACAGTGAAACATAGGCGGCTTTACTGATACTGGAGCGCAACACAAACGATCACTACATGGATTGGCTGATGTTTCAAAGCAGCACGTAGGCCTAAAGTTCTATGCATCATGGTCAAAATTCCTTCAGAACAAAGGAGGATCGCCAAAATACGAATAAAACAGTGGGGTACAGGGCTGGAACACGCCGGAACGGCGTTTCGGGACTTCCGAGGGAAAATTTTTTTTTTTGAAGAGTGGATCAAGTCCGCCACCGGAGATTCAAAGTACTACACTTATTTTGAATCGTAATGTAAAATAGAGTTCGCTACTGCACAGGCACCGGCGAATGTAATTGTATGGTCCGAAAGAGTGTTAGCGATCTACCTGCAAAAAGCATTCCACACGCACATCAATTTGCAATAGCTGCAAGAATGCAATGTGCGTTGACTGACCTCTCTGTATTTGGCGCTTCCCATTTGTAATCCGCTGTGAGTTTGGTGTATATTGACAGATATTTCTTTTCGTTCATGTTACAGTTTTGCGAAGTGTTGGTTATGTACGTATACTGTAGTCTTCCTGTTCTTTTTCAATATAACCTGCGCCTTTTTTCTGCGGTGAGTTATTTCTTTCATACTCTCCATTCGTGGCAAATGAATGTTGTAAGCATGTTGACCTATGATGTTTTCCAAGGCGCATCAAGATTAGAAACAAATATTTGTAGCAGCTCTAAGACGAAATTAATGGTCTTGGGAAACATGCAACTAGCATACCATCCTGGAATTTATATCGGTTATTCAGACGTTTTCGTCTAACCTGTAATCCATAAATGCGTCGATCTTACTCGAAAAATTCGATTATCGTCCTTACTTATAGCGAATTCTTCATTGGGCCACTTCTCCCAAGGAACGATTTTTCTGATATTCGAGGTGTAAGCTCTTATTTTTTCCATTACGCGTGACAAACCTCAAAAATCTGTAAAACGCACTTTTATAATCTTTGATTAAATGTACCGTACACGCTGGTAATACGTTAGAAACGATTCAACAATGAGTGGTCAGCTCTATAGTTACATTACGGAAAAAAATTACTGTAACATTGGAAGTTTGTGTTAAAATGAAATTTAATTATGCTTGGGACTGAAAAAGGGTTCGTAATTCGCCTTAACCGAAATTCGTATAACCGATAAAATTTACTATTAGAACTAATGTATTCTTGCCTGGACCAAATTTTTTTCGCGTTGAGCATAAGCTCGTCCTGAGCGACTTGGCGCTAACGATGTTATACAGCAATGCCGTACTATATTGATTAAAATTTTATTTTATCAAAGGTATACTTAGTACACACATCAAAAAAGTTTTGCGTCTCTCCGGATCCCCGAACTCCTGAAGTAGACACTGACTGTGGATATTGTATTACAGACACAGTCCCTTTGACTGTTCAGAGATGTCACTAAACCCGCCCAAAGATGTAAACAACCATGCACCAGGAGCGCCTATTAGAGGATCAGTACCACTCATTCCATCAGGAGGAAGGTACACGGCTCGTATTGTCTGTAGTTCAACCATGCCTAGACGATCAATATCGCAGTTAGATTGCGACCGCATTGTTGCTTTGTTCCAGGAAGGGTTCTCAACAAGGGAAGTGTCCACGCGTCTCGGACTGAACCAAAGCGATGTTGTTCGGACATGTAGGAGAAACAGAGAGACAGGAACTGTAGACTTGCCTCGCTACCTGCGGAATATGGCTCGCAGGAACCCTGACGTAACATCACCATGTTGAATAATGCTATTTGTTCAGCTACAAGACGTCGTGTTACGACTCAACTGTGCTCAATGGCGAGGTCCATCTTTGCAACCACGACACTATGCAGCACGGCACAGATGGGTCTAACAAAATGCCGTAGGAGGGCTCATGATTGGCATCACGTTCTCTTCACCGATAAGTGTCGCGTAACACCTTAACCAGACAATCGTCGGAGACTTGTTTGGAGGCAACCCGGTCAGGCTGAACGCCTTAGACACACTGTCCAGTGAGTGCACCAAGGTGGAGGTTCCCTACTGTTTTGGGGTGGTACTATGTGGGACCGACGTATGCCGCTGGTAGTCATGGAAGGCGCCGTAACGGCTGTATGATTACGTGAATGCCATCCTCCTACTGATAGTGCAACTATATCGACAGCATATTGGCGAGGGATTCGTCTTCATGGACGACAATTCGCGCTGTCATCATGCACATCTTGTGAATGACTTCCTTCAGTATAACAACATCGCTCGACTAGAGTGGCCAGCATGTTCTCCAGACATGAGCCCTATCGTACAGGCCGGGATAGGTTGAAAAGGGCTGTTTATGGTGGACGTGACCCACCAACCACTCTGAGGGATCTACGACGAATCGCCGTTGAGGAGTGGGACAATCGAGACCAACAGTGCCTTGATGAACTTGTGGATAGTATGCCACGACGAACTGAGGCATGCGTCAATGCAAGAGAACGTTCTGCTGGGTATTAGAGGTACCGGTGTGTTCAGCAATCTGGACCATCGCCTCTGAAGTCCTCGCTGTATGTTGGTACAACATTCAATGTGTGGTTTTCATAAACAATAAAAAGGGCGCAAATGATATTTGTGTAGATCTCTACTCCAATTTTCAGTATAGGTTCCGGAACTCTCGGAACCGAGGAGATGGAAAACTTTTTTTAATATGTGTAAAATTTACTTTGATTTTACTTTTTATAACAAGTTCCACACCAGATGTGTTAGCTGGAAGAGATCTCTTCCTGGTATAATCTCATTCTCGTAAATAAATTTAGTGTATCACCATCTTATTAATTGTGTAAGATAAAAAAATTATTTAATTAATACACTGTGCATGAAGCGCGTAAAATTAAACATCCGTTACTTACACCTAATGTGGGAAAGCTAGTGTATACAAAATTATGGAATGTACTTTCTTATAAAGGTGAGCCCGCCAGGGTGGCCGAGCGGTTCTAGGCGCTACAGTCTGTAACCGCGCAACCGCTGCGGTAGCAGGCTCGAATCCTGCCGCGGACATGGATGTGTGTGATGTACTTAGGTTAGGTTTAAGTAGTTATAAGTTCTAGGGGACTGATGACCTCAGCAATCAAGTCCCATAGTGCTCAGAGCCATTTTATAAAAGTGACTACTGCGTGTGTACAAATCTAACGAACGCGCTGCTCGCATGTTTTTACCTAGTGCAATTTGTTCGACTAGACGATAGACCTAGAGCAAACTTTTCACACACCGCTGCTCTGTATCAACATGCATCACATGCGCACCCTTAATCTAATCCTATCGTTTGTTACCATAATTGAAATAAAATTATGTATGTTGTACATTTCCCTGGCGACGTGTAATGATACTTATGAAGCTGGCCGTGGTGGCCGAGCGGTTCTAGGCGCTTCAGTCCGAAACCGCGCGACTGCTACGGTCGCAGATTCGAGTCCTGCTTCGGGCCTGGATGTGTGTGATGTGCTTAGGTTAGTTAGGTTTAAGTAGTTCTAAGTTCTAGGGGACTGATAACCTCAGGTGTTAAGTCCCATAGAGCTCAGAGCCAGTTGAACCATTTGATACTTATGAGTCCTGCGTTACAAACAGTAGAAAGCTATATAACGTGACCTAAATTATAAACAAGTAGTATTTTTTTCGTGGAGATAGATTCTTAGTACTTACTATTGCAAAGTAAATTCCTCACAGAATCTGATAGCTCAAAAAATGAAGAAATTTTGGGCAATTTTTTACAACTTCTTCTCTTCTAAGCGCCACTGTGGTAATCTCTCTTTCTTTCACAATTTAACATATTAACGAACAAATAATCACTATACTTAACTATGTCTGAACTTCATGAAACCTGTGCACAGATTGAATAAACGTGTATAGATTGTTCTCATTCAACTGATAAGGACAAATAGCGTTATCATTGTTCTCTGCTAACGGGCACCGCGGGAAACCTAAGATGTTCAGTGTTGCCGACATTTGGAAGCCCGTTTAGTTAAGCGTCTAAGGTTCGGCCTAAAATTCAGGCGTTCACCTTCAGTGAGATTGTGGAAAACTTAGGAGTTTTTGCTAACACATACCTGGGCCCCGGTAGCCCGGAGGCCCCGTATCGTTGATACGGCGGTATCACATCACTTCAAACTCGAGTTATCGTTCAGGCACCAAGTATTGTTACTTACTGCTGATGATTATTATACCGTATAATGGAAGCTGTGCTTAACAACATACATTGTTCCTTTTATTTTTGTTCGATGTACAGGGTTGTTAGAGGCATTATCATGTACAAAGGATCGAATGTGCGACTCATACTTGTTTAAATCGATGTCTCTTTCTGTGAGTCGAGAGCAGACTGTTTCTTCCTACGGTTCAGCTACTTTAAATTTAATAAACAAGCAGTAAAATAGTGTTGACTATAGCCCGATAAAAATTACTTGACAGTTGACGTCTGTCACTTACCGTTACAGTGTTGCCACACCGGCTGCCGCTCGGTTAAGGGGCTCCGGAAAGGCTCAAAATCATGAAAAGTTCAATTTTTACTTTTTTGCGTTTTCTGAATCTGCAGACTATTACCTTGTAATAGATATATAATTTATTCAATTCTGAAGACTACAATTTTTTTTAAATTTCTTTTGAAATGTGTTCTACATGGGCGTGACCTACTGTGGCGCTGTTAAACTGCTGTCAAATGGTGTTATTATTAACGTCCGTGTTCATCAGGTACATTTTAGTGATGTGAGATAAAGTATGTGTTGTGGCTAACCTGTGATGGTTCAATATATATCGCTGGTGTGATTGTCGATTGTTTCATGTTTATTTACTCTGTCGTCATCTCGAAAATATTAGTAATTAATTCTGTTTCTTGAGTCTCTGTTTTGTTGAAGTATAATAATGAGTAAAAGTAAAGTTATTAGAAATCATCTGAAGGCTTTTAAGAAAAGGAGAAATGTTGGAAAGCCAAAGTTATGTGTTATTAACGTAAACAATAAAGACGATAACCAAGTGAGTGAACCTAACCTCTCAAGTACACCTGCCCATAGCAGTCAAAGTGGGAAAGAAAATACTTCACAGAAGAAGCTTGGTTCAATGAGTGAAAACTATGAATGTTTTATGGGCGAATCGGATGTGAATGAAATATTTGATATGTCGGTTCTCAAAGGAATTTTTTCAAACTGTGTAAGATGTATTCATTGTAGTGAAGTTGGTCTGGAACTCTCCATAATAAAGCACGTAGGACTTGCTAGTGAAATACAACTGAAATGTGATAAGTGTTCATACATGACCACCTTCTGGAACAGTGTTGCAGTAACTGCAACTGAAGAAAATGGTAGCAAAATCTACGAACACAACAACGAGCGATGCTTGCTTTAGACAAGGAACGCCTTCGGGCTGCAGACAGGGCTGTAAAGAGTCTAGAAATACAAGCAAGAGTAAACAGGAGGAGGAACAAGAGGAAGCTGGAGGAGTAGTTTGCAGAGGATGAAGATAATCCATCCTATGGACCTGGAATGCACTAAAAAGTTAATCCAATCTTTGTCGTTCGATTCCCAAAACTTTTATTTTCTCATACTAATTACATGTTTTCTAAGGATCTTCCAAACATATTTGTTTCAAACTTTCAGTAAATGTTACACGGTACCTTCTGCATAATTTAACACAGCCTTTTTCCAAAAAACTGTATATTTTTGAATATATAAATAAAAAATTGCAAAAAAAATGTTGTGAATTTTCATTACAATTGAAAAAAAATCATCTTTAATAACTGAACGAAAATTTTGTAAAATCCCTGTGTTAAGTTGTAGCCCATATTCCAATAAATAATCTGTAAAAAGTTCAACTTCCTACCTCAAATACTTTGTGAGGAAAGATGTAATTTATAAGCGTTATTTTAACATTGCAAGTATAGGGCGTTCCGGAGCCCCTTAAAAGCGACACGCAAATACGTCAGGTCAAGCGCTGTTCACGTAGCTCTGAGCACTACTCAAAGCGGCTGCCGTCAAGTACAATGGCAACTCGGTAAACTCCGCCCACAGTTAACTGCAAGCGACAAATGACCGAAGAGCGGCAGACGGAGGATTTTGTAGCCCTGAATGTGCACTCACGACCTAACCTAGCCACAACATCGTGATGTGCAGTGTATCCGGAAAACAGCGGTCGACAATCTGCGGCAGAACTATTACTCGCGCTCAATTTGTCCTTGGCAATTAAAGCTGACCTGTATGACGAAGCACAAGACATAACATTTTCAATTCTAGCACTAAAAGCGAACTGTAGCTTCTCGGTTTTATTGTTATCTGAAACTATCCTCACACACTTGCTCTAAAACCCGACGCGCTATTAAACGATGAGCAGTCCTGGTTGGCACTCTGTTATAGTCGACACAGGCAGATTTCAAACGAAAAAAGAATGATAGGAAGATTAAAGAAGTCAGTCAAACTGATGTTGAAAACAGTGGACAAAAGGTTGAAAATAAAATGTAACATTTAAGCCAAGTGACTGTAAACAATAATAATCAGTCAAACTGAGCAAGATTAACAGATAAAAGAGTTACATAATAAGATGAGATTTGAACTCACAACCTTCCGCTTGTCCAAATAGTAACTCAACTCCATTAATTAAAACTACCGGGCTGAATTGCCGTGGTCCATGTGTAAAACTACTTCTGCTTCCTGACGTTTCGTTGCCTACTGCGGGCAACATCTTGTGAGGTGAGTCGGCGACTGGCTTCTAGGCGCTGGAGGTCCCGCTTATATAGAGCGCTTAGATGACGCCAACACTCATCACGTGCTTTTGACTTTAAAACTATCTCTGGCTAGTGCCATCTCTCTCGATTACAGGTAATCGATTGTCACTTCGTTTGTACAAAGTCGACCGCCATATCTTGTCTAGTTTTAATCCTTCTTCTTTTTTATTAAAATTATTTTCGTGCTTGTAGATTTCTATAGCTTCTCTATATATGCGGGTTTAATAATGTGAGGTCCTAGCTATCACGTTTGTATCCGTAAATTTTATTTCGTGATCACCGTCTTTGAACACGTGTTCCGCTACAGCTGATTTGTCAATTTGTCCCAATCTACAGTTCCTTTTGTGTTCCGTTACGCGGGTATTAACACTCCTTTTAGTTGTACCAATATAAACCATGCCACAGCTACACTTGGGGTAACTAAGGGGTGTTGTGCGTCTTTCACCGATCTTAAACTTTCACTAATTTTCTTGGTAAGTCGAAAGATTGTCTCCACTTGAAACTTGGCCAAAACTTTCCCAATACGGTCCGTGATGATATGAATAAATGGAAGAAAACTTTTCCAGCAGACGGTTGTTGTTGTCGTGTATTTTCGGACACTTTTCTTCTAGGGTGGAGTGTTCGATCTATTTCGTTGTCAGTGTACCCATTTCTCTTGAAATCCGTTCGCAAATGGCTTAATTCATCTTGCAAATAAATTGGCTCACAGATGTTATTAGCCCTGCCCACTAAAGTTTTTATGACTCCTCTCTTCTGCCTAGAATGATGATTCGAATCTTTATGTAGGTAACGATCGGTGTGTGTGTCTTTCCTATATACCTTGTGCCCTAATGTCCCATCTGCCCGTTTAATAACCAATACATCCAAAAAATTTAGTTGTTCATTACTCTCTTTCTCCATGGTGAATTGTATCTTTGGATTGAAACTGTTTAAGTCCACCAAAAAATCACTCAGTTCCTCTTCAGGATGATTCCATATCACAAAGGTGTCATCCAAGTATCGATACCGTTTCAAAGGGCTTTTTTTGGCCGACTTCAGCACTTAATGTTCGAAAAAATCCATAAATAGATTATCAATAGCAGGGCTCAGAGGGCTACCCATGGCCACCCCATCAATTTGTTCATATAATTCGTTGTTATTGAAAGTAGGGGAAGTGAACACGCAGCGGAGCGATAGGAATGAAAGGAGTTGTGTAACGGCCTTTTTATTTTACTTTTAATTTAAGTAACAGAACTCCGGGAATCGCTCACGGCTGCGTTTGGTGAAACATCAAAACGTGTCTACTAAAATTTTAATGGACTTTCCGTTTCAAATTCGTTCAGAGCATCATGTCGGCGAAATAAGATTCAGCATCTCATAGTCTCGACACTACAGGTGGGAAATGGGTCATGGAAGGTGCTCCATAGAAAATGTGAAAAAAATCTGCTTGTAGCCGGGGCTGCGAATAACTGCACAGTGTCGATCATTAAGCTGCGTCCAAAAGCCTAGTTACGATTTCTCGTCAGGGCGAAAAAGGAAGCGGATCGGATGGCCGCGTATCTAGCTCTCAGCGTTAGTTTTCGTTGCGGGATAATGAATCACGTCCAGGACTAAAGGCGTCTGGAAAGTGATCTGAGCAGATGTCTGTCGGGTAAGGAAAACCAAGATACGCTGGCCAGTCTCAAGACGTCAGACGACGGACCACATGGGAATCGGTGGGCGCCTGTGTTGTCCACACCGCAATGGACACGAAGGGGCGTGTCAGCGAGGTGGATGCGGCGTAAACGAAACTGCTTGACCTGTTTGCCGTCGACTGTGATGTACCGGGCGGATTGGACGCTGGCGTCCAGAAATACTTCGGCACCGCTTTCCATACACGATGCCATATGGTCTGGAAATGCTACGTCACCACTTGCCATTAACGTTGTTTTAACATATCTATAAAACTAATAGCAAGAAGTTCGGCCCCGTTCAACATCGTAATAAGTTTGTCTACTATAGGCCAATCTCTCTGATGAAAATAATTGAATATGGGACGGCGAATAGCGTCTTGTGGGGAAGGATCCAGTAGCTTTGATTGGAGCAACACACCTCCAACACGTCAAGTGGCAAATAACAAGTAATTTTAATCAGATTACAATCAGAGATCTGACATCTAATAGACCGAACTTCAGTGCTGCTACAGAATCACGTTCGCAACTGCCGATGACTAAGATGTAATAAATCAGTTTATTGCTCTGTTAATCCCTCACTAAATTGTTTCACTGGTGATTAACACAAGTTATATACAATGAACTGATAAAATTTTTCGAGTTCACAGTTTACTGGATACCAACTCAGTATATAACATATATAAATTATTAAATTAGCTGGAAAACACCAGAATGTGTTCATATTTATAAAAGTACTAAACTATCTTCACAAATAAAATGGCCAATCGACACAACGATTAACTTTTCTAATTGTAGATTTAAGAAAAGTCCCCACAACTCTGACTGAGACTAAGTCCAACTCTGCACAAAATAGTCAGAGTTCTGGAGTATTCCTAAGTCCCACAGAACGTGAAATATTTCAGTTACCTACCGAATGCGTCTGTACCTCCGCTTATACTCACACAGATACTGCGTCCTTCAACTGTCCCAAACTGTTTCATATACTGGGTGACCAACAGAAACTTCACTGCCGACGTTATAGTGACTCGTTCACCCCCTGCGCAAGACTGTTCCATGTGATCACCAATCCCTTTAAACAACATCCTCTACATAAATTTGATCAAAATTCAGTTTCCACCATTACCTATGCGCTGAAGTGCCATAGTATACCCTCAAATCAGAGTTTAGATATTTAAAATTTCGGCTTGCAATGAAGAGAATTGTTTACTCTCATCGTGTCCTTATTGTTTACAATACAAATATGGATGGTACATTAGTTTTATACAGTTTTGTCTCGTTTTTCCATTACTGTTATTACAATCATATATCTTCAATGAAATATAAATTATGGGCAAAACTAAATGAATTTAACACAAGAGAATAAACTACGCAGTGAAAATAATACGTTTCAACAACTAAATGGTGTGTGTAGTGAATTGCTGCCAACTAAGGCTGCCATGCAGTAAGTATATTCATTCAAAACATATCCTGATTTTAATTAATTTTCCAATTAAAGTGTCCCTCACAGCGTAATTACAGAAATTATTGAATGTGTAAGTTATTTCCTTGATACATCTTGCACTGAAGTGCTAGAGAAACTGGTACACCTGCCTAATACCGTGTAGGCACACGCGAGCACACAGAAGTGCCGCAACACCACGTGGCATGTACACGACTAAAGTCCGAAGTAGCGCTGGAGGGAACTGACACCATGAATTCTACAGGTTTGTCCATAAATCCGTAAGAGTGTCAGGGGTTGGAGATCTCTTGTCAACAGCAAGTTGCAGGGCATCCAAGATATGCTCAATAATGTTCATGTTTGGGGAAACTGGGGCGCCAGTGGAAGTCTTTAAGCTCAGAAGAGTGTTCCTGGAGCCACTCTGTAGCAACTCTGGACGTGTAGGGTGTCGCATTGTCCTGCTGAAATTGCCCAAGTCCGTCTGAAAGCACAATGGAAATGGTTCAAATGGCTCTGAGCACTATGGGACTTAACTTCTAAGGTTATCAGTCCCCTAGAACTCAGAATTACTTAAACCTAACTAACCTTAGAAGAAAGATTAAGGAAAGGCAAACCTACGTTTCTAGCATTTGTAGACTTAGAGAAAGCTTTTGACAATGTTGACTGGAATACTCTCTTTCAAATTCTAAAGGTGGTAGGGGTAAAATACAGGGAGCGAAAGGCTATTTACAATTTGTACAGAAAGCAGATGGCAGTTATAAGAGTTGAGGGACATGAAAGGGAAGCAGTGGTTGGGAAGGGAGTAAGACAGGGTTGTAGCCTCTCCCCGATGTTGTTCAATCTGTATATTGAGCAAGCAGTAAAGGAAACAAAAGAAAAATTCGGAGTAGGTATTAAAATTCATGGAGAAGAAATAAAAACTTTGAGGTTCGCCGATGACATTGTAATTCTGTCAGAGACAGCAAAGGACTTGGAAGAGCAGTTGAATGGAATGGACAGTGTCTTGAAAGGAGGATATAAGATGAACATCAACAAAAGCAAAACAAGGATAATGGAATGTAGTCTAATTAAGTCGGGTGATGCTGAGGGAATTAGATTAGGAAATGAGGCACTTAAAGTAGTAAAGGAGTTTTGCTATTTGGGGAGCAAAATAACTGATGATGGTCGAAGTAGAGAGGATATAAAATGTAGGCTGGCAATGGCAAGGAAAGCGTTTCTGAAGAAGAGAAATTTGTTAACATCGAGTATAGATTTAAGTGTCAGGAAGTCATTTCTGAAAGTATTTGTATGGAGTGTAGCCATGTATGGAAGTGAAACATGGACGATAAATAGTTTGGACAAGAAGAGAATAGAAGCTTTCGAAATGTGGTGCTACAGAAGAATGCTGAAGATTAGATGGGTAGATCACATAACTAATGAGGAAGTATTGAATAGGATTGGGGAGAAGAGAAGTTTGTGGCACAACTTGACCAGAAGAAGGGATCGGTTGGTAGGACATGTTCTGAGACATCAAGGGATCACCAATTTAGTATTGGAGGGCAGCGTGGAGGGTAAAAATCGCAGAGGGAGACCAAGAGATGAATACACTAAGCAGATTCAGAAGGATGTAGGTTGCAGTAGGTACTGGGAGATGAAAAAGCTTGCACAGGATAGAGTAGCATGGAGAGCTGCATCAAACCAGTCTCAGGACTGAAGACCACAACAACAACAACAACAACTAACCTAAGGACATCACACACATCCATGCCCGAGGCAGAATTCGAACCTACGACCGTAGCGGTCGCGCGGTTCCAGACTATAGTGCCTAGAACCGTTCGGCCACCTCGGCCGGCTAGCACAATTGGCATGAATGGATGCAGGTGATCACAGAGGATGCTAACGTACGTGTCCCGTCAGACTCGTATCTAGACGTATCGGGGGTACCGTACCATTTCAACTGTATACGCCCCAGTCCCGTCAGACTCGTATCTAGACGTATCGGGGGTACCGTACCATTTCAACTGTATACGCCCCACACCATTACTGAGCCTCCACCAGCTTCAATAGTCCCTTGCTGACAAGCAAGTTCCATAGATTCATAAGGTTGTCTCCATAGCCGTACACATTCATCTGCCCGATACAATTTGAAACGAGGCTCGTCTGACCATGCAACATGTTTTCAGTCCAGTCCAGTCCAACGGCGGTTTTAACGGACCCAGGCAAGGCGTAAAGCTTTGTGTCGTACAGTCGTCAAGAGTACACACGTGGGCCTTCGGCTCCAGAAGCCCATATCAATGATGTTTCGTTGAGTGGTTCGCAGGCTGACGCTTGTTGATGTCCCAGCACTGCAATCTGTAGGAGTTCGCGGAAGGGTTGCACTTCTGTCACAGGGAACGATTCTGTTCAGTCGTCGTTGGTCTCGCTCTTGCAGGATCTCTTTGCAGCCGCAGCGGTGTCGGTGATTTGATGTGTTACCAGATTCCTGATATTCACCGTACAGTCGTGAAATGGTCGTACGGGAAAATCCTCACTTCGTCGTTACCTCGGAGATGCTGTGTCCCATTACTCTTGGGCCGACTGTAACACCACGTTCAAACTCAGGTATATCTTGGTAATCTGCCATTATAGCGGCAGCAATCGATCAAACAACTGCGCAACACACTTGTTGTCTCATAAAGGCGTTGCCAACCGCAGCCTGTTTTTCATATCTGTGTATTTGAGCATGCATGCTTATGCCAGTTTCTTTAGCTTTTCAGTGTATACAGAACTACATACTAAGGGTTCGATCGCTTTTGTGGGATGAATACTTCAAAAATTATAAATTATTTTGTGAATTACTTATATTGTAAGTTATTTGTCTCTGCATGTCCTCTCATATGAGGTTCCCAGATGATGCGTGTGTACTATTGGACTTTTAATGAAATTCCCTTTCTCTTGACATCTCGTTCTCTCTTGTAGTCAGCACGGTTTTCGCTGCACGAGCGGAAATAAGTACAACGAAATATGAAAGAGTCAACAGTTACTGGACGCTCACTTCACGCCCGGCCCACTTGACAAACCCTGGTGTAGCAGCTACGCCGCCCCTGCCGGAAGCTATTCGCTGTACTGCTGCGCTCACACCCAAACCTCCAGACGTCAGACAGTCTGATCGGTACCAAACATTGTGCCGATAGAATATTAACCAAAACACCATTTAGTTCGTGCTGTGTGCTGTCATCCAGTAGAAGACGTGTAAACGGTAGTTAAAAGTAACTCCAGAACTGCGGGGTATGGGAAAACCGTATGTGTGAGCACAAGACGAAACGACCTCTGCTAGGTGAGTTGGTAGACCGTGAGGTCGTTGTACCGAAGGTCACGCGTTCGAAGCCCCGCTGATGGCGGTTTTTTTTAACACATTATACGTGATACTGTTGTATGGGAAAGCCTGCACACCGGTCGGCGTGTTCGGTCAGAGAGATAGCTGCCCTCTGTAGTAAAAAAAATTAAAAAATTAAAAAAAAAACTAAGTCGGTGGATATGGATTAGCGATGAACTTGAACAACCGTCGTGGGACGTCCGCCCCGAACAAATACAACGACCAAATAATAACAAAAATATTGTTTTAGCATGACATCGTTGTACGAAAGTTCACGAATTCTAAATACGGTGATGGCAATTTTTTTTAACAGATTATACTTGAAATATGGGAGAACATTTTTCTTCCATGTAAATGGACGTTTCAGAGTTTGTAGCAATGTTCCTTTGGCAGTCTGCTTTCGCTTCGTTAGTTGAAAGTAGCAAGCCCACAAAAATAATTGCTCTGAGCACTGTGCGACTTAACTTCTGAGGTCATCAGTCGCCTAGAACTTAGAACTAATTAAACCTTACTAAACTAAGGACATCACACATATTCGAACCTGCGACCGTAGCGGTCACTCGGTTCCAGACTGCAGCGCCTAGAACCGCACGGCCACTGCGGCCGGCTCAAGCCCACAGAGTACATTTGTATAGAGACGTGTGGTGTTATGTATACAAATGTACGGTATCGGTTTGCTGCTTTCAACTAACGAAGCGAAAGCAGACTGCCAGAAGAACATTGCTAGAAAGTCCGAAACGCCGTTTTACATGGCATAAAAATGTTCTCCCACTTAACAATTTCACGCATAATGGGTTAAAAAAATCACCTTCAGCGATTTTCGAACCCGTGACCTTCAAGTACACCTATCTGACACTCTACCAACTCACCTACTAGAGATCTTCATATGCTGATCTCCCACATACAATTTGTCTATAGTGCGTAGACGTCCGGAGGTTTCGGTATCAGCTACGCCACAGCACGGCCGCCAGCCTGCTACTGGCGCTAACTCTGCCCAGACCCACTGCACGCTCGTCACTTCTACATCTACATGTATACTCTGCAAATCACATTTAAGTGCCTGGCATAGGGTTCATCGAACCACCTTCAAAATTCTCTATTATTTCAGCCTCGTATAGCGCGCGGAAGGAATGAACATCTATATCTTTGCGTACGAGCTCTGATTTCCCTTATTTTATCTTGGTGATCGTTCCTCCCTATGTAAGTCGGTGTCAACAAAATATATTCGCATTCGCAGGAGAAAGTTGGTGATTGGATTTTCGCGAGAAGATTCTGTCGCAACGAAAAACGCCTTTCTTTTAATGATGTCCATCCCAAATCCTGTATCATTTCAGTGATACTCTCTCCCATATTTCGCGATAATACAAAACATGCTGCCTACCTTTGAACTTTTTCGATGTAGTCTGTCAGTCCCATCTGGTAAGGATCCCACACCGCACAGCAGTATTCTGAAAGGGGACGGACAATCTAGCGTAGGCAGTCTCCTTAGTAGATCTGTTACATTTTCTAAGTGTCCTGCCAATAAAACGTAGTCTTTGGTTTGCCTTCCCCATAACATTTTCTATGTGTTCTTTCCAATTTAAGTTGTTCGTAATTGTAATACCTAGGAATTTAGTTGACTTTACGGCTTTTAGATTAGACTGATTTATCGTGTAACCGAAGTTTAACGATTTCCTTTTAGTACTCACGTGGATGACCTAACACTTTTCGTTATTTAGAGTCAACTGCCTCTTACCGCACCATTCAGATATTTTTTCTAAATCGTTCTGCAGTTTGTTTTGATCTTCTGATGACTTTATTAGTCAATAAACGACAGCGTCATCTGCAAACAAACGAAGACGGCTGCTCAGATTGAATCCCAAATCGTTTATATAGATAAGGAGCAGCAAAGGGCCTATAGCACTTCCTTGTGGAAAGCCAGAAATCACTTCTGTTTTGCTCGATGACCTTCCGTCAGTTACTACGACTGCGACCTCTCTGACAGGAAATCACAAATCCAGTCACATAACTGAGACGATATTCCATAGGCACGCAATTTCACTACGAGCAGCTTCTGTGGTACAATGTCAAAAGCCTTCCGGAAATCCAGAAATACGGAATCGATCTGGAATCCCTTGTCAATAGCACTCAGCACTTCAATTGGACAAAAAGCTAGTTCTGCTTCACAAGAACGATGTTTTCTAAACCCATGTTGAATGTGTGTCAATAGACCGTTCTCTTCGAGGTAATTCATAATGTTCAAACACAATATATGTTCTAAAATCCTACCGCATATCGACGTTAACGATATGGGCCCGTAATTTAGTTGATTACTCCTACTACCTTTCTTGAATATTGGTGTGACCTGTGCAACTTTCCAGTCTTTGGGTCCGGATCTTTCGTCTAGCGAACTGAGAATGCACTCAGCCTCACAGATACTCAATAAGCAGACATGACCTAACGTGATACAAGTGTGGCTAAATCATTCAAAACGTAAACAATTCTGATATAACATATGAGCTAAAATCCACGGATTGAGCGGATTAAACTGAGTACCAAAATGGCCGGAGAAGTGGGGGGGAAAAATTGACACGTCGTTTATGCAAAGTTATGATAAACTGATTCTTTTATATTTAAAACGTGCACCGCCCCGTGCTGTTCTCTCATTGGTCCACACCGGATTTTTTTCCTATCAGATATTTCTAGTGTTAAGTCTGTTATGTGCGGCCCAAAAATGCTCGTCTTCTTCTGATGTGGCCCAGGTAAGGTAAGATGTTGGACACCCGTGACTTACACTTTCACATTCAGGCAGTCATCCACAAAGTAAAAAAAAAATTACTAGTATAGTATGATAAAGAGCTCAGGTCCATTAACGATCATCTTATGTACGTTGTACCTCTTCTTACTTTCCACTCTTGGAGAGTAATTTTGGGAGAATTTTACCGTAATGGAACACAAGTTTCACTTGATTTTGTTTGACACAAACAAAAACTACAATAAAAACATTTTGTCTAAAACAAAAATAAATAAAATATCCGTTACTTAAACTGTATCGTTAAAAGACATGTACAAAAACACAAAAATGCTACTGGATAATCTTTTACTTCCTTGATCAATCAGCATCCTTTACAAATCTTTGCAGTTTGATTAGTATCTGTTGTATTCACACTGTACACTGTTCGCTAAAATTGTTATTGTTACTGAGCAGCAATGCGGTATTCTCCTAGGCATTCTTTCAATGTACATCCTCTGTATGTTGGTAAAAACGAAATTATCGTGTGGTATTGATGGCCGGGAGGCCGCGTACGGGGAAATTCGGCCACCAGATTGCATGTCTAACCTGAGGTGATGCTACATTGGGCGACTTGATGATGAAATGAGGATGAGGAAAACACAACACCCAGTCCACGAACGGAGAAATTCCCGAACCCGGACGGGAATCGAGCCCAGGACCGCTGCAGTGTAAGCAAACACGTTTCCACTTTTTCTTTTTCCTTTCTTTTCTTTTACTATTTCTCACTTCTTGAAATAAGGGAAACATCTGTCTTTTAATTACACTATTAGTCATTAAAATTGCTACACCAAGAAGAAATGCAGATGATAAACGGGTATTCATTGGACAAATATATTATACTAGAACTGGCATGTGATTACATTTTCACGCAGTTTCGATGCATAGATCCTGAGAAATCAGCACCCAGAACAACCACCTCTGGCCGTAATAACGGCATTGAGTCAAACAGAGCTTGGATGGCGTGTACAGGCACAGCTGCCCATGAAGCTTCAACACGATACCACAGTTCATCAAGAGTAGTGACTGGCGTATTGTAACGACCCAGTTGCTGGGCCACCATTGACCAGACGTTTTCAGTTGGTGAGAAGTCTGAAGAATGTGCTGGCCAGGGGAGCAGTCGAACATTTTCTGTATCCAGAAAGGCCCGTAAAGGACCTGCAACACGGGGTCGTGCGTTATCCTGCTGAAATGTAGGGTTTCACAGGGATCAAATAAAGGGTAGAGCCACGGGTCGTAACATATCTGAAATGTAACGTCCACTGTTCAAAGTGCCGTCAATGCGAGTAAGAGGTGACCGAGACGTGTAACCAATGGCACCCCATAAGATCACGCCGGGTGATACGTCAGTATGGCGATGACGAATAGACGCTTCCAATGTGCGTTCACCGCGACGTCGCCAAACACGGATGTGACCATCGTGACGCTGTAAACAGAACCTGGATTTATCCGAAAAAATGACGTTTCGCCATTCGTGCACCCAGGTTCGTCGTCGAGTGTACCATCGCAGGCGGTCCTGTCTGTGATGTAGGGTCATGGGTAACCGCAGCCATGGTCTCCGAGCTGATATTCCATGCCTCTTCATACGTCATCGAACTGTTCGTGGAGACGATTATTGTCTTGCAAACGTCCCCATCTTTTGACTCAGGAATCGAGAAGTGGCTGCACGATCCGTTACAGCCATGCGGATAAGATGTCTGTCATCTCGACTGCTAGTGATACGAGGCCGTTGGGATCCAGTACGGCGTTTCGTATTACCCTCCTGAACCCATTGATTCCATATTCTGCTAACAGTCATTGGATCTCGACCAACGCGAGCAGCAGTGTCGCGATACGATAAACCGCAATTGCGATAGGCTACAGTCCGACGTTTATCGAAGTCGGAAACGTGATGGTACGCATTTCTCCTCCTTACACGAGGCATCGCAACAACGTTTCACCAGGCAATGCCGGTCAACTGTTGTTCGTGTATGAGAAATCGGTTGGAAACTTTCCTGATGTCAGCACGTTGTTGGTGTCGCCACCGGCGCCAACCTTGTGTGAATGCTCTGAAAAGCTAATCATTTGCATATCACAGCATCTTCTTCCTGTCGGCTAAATTTCACATCTGTAGCACGTCATCTTCGTGGTGTAGCAAATTTTAATGGCCAGTAGTTTATTTCTTTTTTTTAAATCTTCTATTTATACATTTAAGTTTTTATTTTCGCTTTGTTAGGTCCGCAGTCAGCTGCAGGTTGGAGGAGACAAGGTGGGCAGGGGCCGAACCCCGGGGCCTGGCCACGATGCCTCCCCCTTCTCGCCGCCGTGCTGCACCCTCAGACTGTTCATATTAATTTTACTTATATATTTCATTTCAATGTCCACATGCATACAGAGGAAAAGAAATTAAAAATAGCCCACCCACTCGGAACCCCGTTAATCCCGCAAAATGATACGGGATGGCAAGCGACCGAGTATAAGGCGTTGGCGCTTCATGTTGCACTCCGAATCGAGCAGGCACCTGCCACACCGGGAACACGCCAACGTAGTGGAGGCTTGGTAGAAGCGCTGTTCAGATGATTGGAAAAATACGTGCGAAAGGGGAAACTGCTCGCAACCGCTGCATGTGCAGTCTGCAAGTACTGCCACAAATCAAGGCGCGAGTGATGAGCATCTCCGTGTAGGTACGCCAAAGTCCAGTTCTTTATCCAGAGAACCGCCCGAAAATCTTTTTCAGGAAAATATTCCACCGCTCGGTAAAGAAAGAATTCAGGGTCAATAACATGCGGCAGCACTCGTAAAAAGCCGGCCGCTGTGGTCGAGCGGTTCCAGGCGCTTCAGTCCGGAACCACGCGGCTGCTACGGTAGCAGGTTCGAATCCTGCCTCGGGCGTGGATGTGTGTGGTGTCCTTAGGTTAGTTAGGTTTACGTAGTTCTAAGTCTAGGGGGACTGATGACCTCAGATGTTAAGTCCCATAGTGATTAGAACCATTTGAACCACTCGTAGAAAACACGCGACCATTAGTCGCCCCAACAACCAGGCATCCGCAACATGCACAACTCCCAGCTAAGCAGGCGGACAGTATGTTGTTAATTTTTGTCCTTATGGCATGACGCAACTGTTGTGTTGGCAGAAGTGCCAACACCGTATTACTAGTGGAGGCCGAAATGCACGCGTTTTAGCTCACGCAGGCTGGCGTGAGGAGGGAAGGACTATACTGACCTGAGGTCTGGAACATGAGAAGGAATTAGAATTCAGAAAGAGGAGTTTCATACTTAACTTTAAACTATTAATGATGAACGTCGCTCTTGACGGTACATGATTCACAATATTGTCTGTTCAGAATACATTCGTAGTAACTGAATATGGTGCCTTGCTAGGTCGTAGCAAATGACGTAGCTGAAGGCTATGCTAAACTGTCGTCTCTGCAAATGAGAGCGTCTGTAGTCAGTGAACCATCGCTAGCAAAGTCGGCTATAAACTAAGGCGAGTGTTAGGGAGTCTCTCTAGACTAGACCTGCCGTGTGGCGGCGCTCGGTCTGCAATCACTGACAGTGGCGACACGCGGGTCCGACGTATACTAACGGACCGCGGCCAATTTAAAGGCTACCACCTAGCAAGTCTGGTGTCTGGCGGTGACACCACAGCAACAGTAAGTGCTTACAGTATGTTCTACTCCACATGTTTTCACATGTGGAGTAGAAATCCTTCCTTATTACAGTCAATTCATACATCCTCGAGAATGGATATCAGAATTGGTTTGCTATGGCTTTCGATAATTCTGTGAGAACCACATAAAGACATTATCCTCCTTTAAGGTATATGAGATTATATATTTTGTATAGCCTTAAACAATTATTGACCCCACTACAAAATCGGTATAGCTTGATATAACTGCATGACAGTATGCAAACAAAAAGGTGAAAACACAAATTGCTTGTCGCAATTTATATGTCCAAATCTGAATGACAGAATTTTCACGATATAAATAAAAATAACTATAACTAACTTCTTTGTCACGCCACACGATACATTTTGCTCTTAATAGTATCCTAGCTGGATACGCAGCGTAACTCTGTTTTGCTGTACAGGTAATGAAATACGCTAATGAAATGTTGTGGCATACAAGTCTCGCCAAAGACTGTACTTTAGCCTCTCTACAGGAACACCGAACCCACTTGTCACATTATAAAAGTGCAAGTACCCTTGCTAGGGTACGCAGCTTCAATCAGTGTATAACCATCGGCCACTCCTTACCGAACTTTCACTGTACCCGCAGTGCTGTCTTGGGATGTTATTTTACGTTTTCCCTAATAACTGACAATACGTTATTCATTGTACCTGCAGACCGCACCTCGTTTACACATTCTGTATTTCCAGCACGCAAAAGAACGTTACGATGGTGCTAGTATCTGACTTTCGACTTACTGAATCGTTTGCATTTGTGACAACTGTGCTCTCGTGAATTCTACAGCACCAGACAAGATTTTTCAGGTAGCATGTAAGTTTTCAGACTATGGATGTTAGCACCATACAGAGTGTTAAAGCAGTCTTAGGCATTTGTTTGTTACGTCGTTTCTGCGCAGGCGTAAATCGGCATCATTGGTCACCCATTTCTCGTTATAGACTCTCCTTTGTGTATGTACCCAAACGTCTCTGCCCATAAGTTGTAATTTCGCACCTTACAAGCACTCATCCACATACTTTGCCGTGTTCTACAAATACAATTAGGTATCATGTAATAGGTTTTACATCGTTTATATGAATATACTCGTATAAAGGAGACTGACGTTGTCACGTACGTCTTGTAAATAATTGTTAACGCTTATTGCATGAAAGGTGACGGAGTGTCTTTATTATCAGAACGACGCAATGAATGATTGCCTAGACTAGTAGAGGTTGGAACGACAGTGGAAATGAAGCGGAAGGCGGAACTCAAGCCCTGGGTGGAAGGCCCAGGCAGATGTGTTGGTCCTGCTTAAACACGGGAGGTAGCTAGACGGACGTTGGGACACCTGAGCGCTGGAGCACAATATAATCGCGACTGGCTGGTGTTGTAGCCGGACGGGAAAGATTACACTTCGGAAACTACGAAAATCTTGGACGCAGCTGGGAGGAACGAGGAAGCGTCACCTTGAAAACCACGCAGGCTGGGTTATTTCCGTGGATTTTTACTCAGAAGCGTACCATTGTACGAGTATATGTTTTTCCTCGCAAACTTTCCGCGCTGGACGGCAACAGACTAAAATATGGTTGGTCGGTGTTCGGAAGAATCTGTAGAGAGGTAGAATATTCCGTGTTTTCAGGAATATGATTCGTTTTCAGAATTACGAAGATGGGGAGCCGAGCCTTGCCGGGAAGCCAGCGGTGGAGAGACGAGGTCTCACGTTGTGAGCGCCCGTGTGTGACGGTCGCTCGGTATCAGCTTTGTTGATAGTGACGCACTTGCTGTCTTTGCTCTCAGGAGAGTTTATAGTTAGAACACTCAGACACTGTACTGTTGCGAACCTATAAGATTCTGGACTTCACCTCTGGGTTGGAAGTCGTCGTTGAGTACACAGCGTTCAGTAATCGAGAGCACTTCCTCTGCCTATACTTAGGTTGAGGTGTTATTTGAGCTCCGCCCTTTTGGCTGGGAGTTCGCGTTTCTCGTCTGTAGAACACAGAGAGGAGAAGACTGTATTAAAGTATATTAGTCAGAGGACCGCCTTCTGCCGTCCTAGTGTTGGAAAGAGTTTGTTTGTGGCTGGAGATCTTCCATCGTCGCAAACGAGTACGAGAACCATTACTTCGACGCAACGGATGCAGTACATACGGTGATATCGCAAATTGCTTCGGCTTATTAGGGCTATAAAGCTAAACAGCTGAGATCACGTTAGTTTATTTCCACTGAAGTTCCACACCACCGTAGATCATCTTTGAAAGTTGTGTCTTTTAGTGTTTAGTACGTAGATGACGTCAGTCATTTCACGTTAGTGATATTAGACCGCGCAGTCATAATAAGGGGCAGAGTTTGGCAATCGATTAATAATTTCAGTTAGGAAATATAGGCAACTGCACTTAAAGGGTTGATTTTAATCTATAATAAGTATATATTGAACAACAACGTTTATCGTTTAGAAGTATTAGTTGCCTTCATGTATTTATGTTTAGATTGTAATTTATATGTAAAAGGGAGCATTAAGAGGTACTAAGATCTGCTTCAGGGGGTACTCAGACAGGGCCAAATCATCATTTTAGCCTTTATTATTTTCCGTTACGCATATCACTTATACACCCGCCTGGAGTAGCATCTTGGAAAGTTGCTGTTTTAATAAACACTTACTTTGCGTGAGAAATCGCTAACCAGCGGTGGAGGCACTGTGTCACATGAAATATGGAAGTCTAGAGACAGAATACACGGTATGCCTTTCGGAAAGCGGTACAATTTTGATAAATGTTGTGCTGTTTTACAGTGTGTTCCAACTCTGACTCAAATGAGAGCTCTTTCTTCGTTAGGTCTCGATAAGTGACATGCTTCTACTGACGGATATAAACATGTTATTGTTATTAGAATATTTTAGTTGCATTTGGTACAATGAGGCAGGTACGGTTGTGCAGTCATCACCTTCTTAGCATGGAAGGGAGAAGTAGCAGGACAGATCCTCGATGTCAGCAAAGGGATGTTGTGTCCACATTTCACGCACACGTGTCTATAATAGTGGCGGTTATCTTTGCTTGAAGGTGGTGTCCTCAGTCTTTTACCTTTCACCTCCGGACAATTCTTTGGTGGCTAGAGGCTTGGTGTCGTCGTGTTGCTCTCAACACGCTAACTCATGAGGTTTTGACTGGTATGTGACGCCCTGAGCCCTGCTGTTCCCTGAATTGCCCGCGCAAAATTATGTCTTACACCACGCTGACTGATACAGTTCCTAGTTCACACCAGAAGTCGAGAAGCTGGTCAGACGAGTATGAGTTGTCGTTATTGTAACTTCTTATATAACTGCTGTACCATTTATTGCAACGTTTCATTGATGGCGCCAACGTAAAAGCAAGTCGCAGTGGGTTGTGTGATCTCCTACTTTGACCTTTCTAGTATCGGTCCGATATATCGATACCAGAACGATTTGGCCTCCATTTATCAAGGCATTCCCCTTCCTAATTTGAGTTCTCCATCCGCAGGTTGTGTATCCGTTTCTGCTATTTGCACACCACGTCCAGGACCTCAAATTATCCATCAGAAAATTACGTCTTTCAGCGACTGTTTGTCTCGACCACGTCTCAACTAGGCCTCCGAAACTTGTTAATTCTTATTGATCATGTAACGACGTATAAATATTTGTCCTCGAAATCGCGGAATGTGATTTGGCCCTGCACGTTCTGTGATTCCGTTTCCAACTCGTACACAGGACAAATTTTTTTCTCGTAGAAGTAGTTTCGTAGCAACACGACACTAACCTCTACATATGTCTGCGATTTCTCTGTCGCCATTAAACAGATTCAAATGTCAACAAAAAAAATACACATCCCATGTGTTGGACAGCCTCAACGATACTGTTACAACAATCATTTTACTCACAGTCATGTCGCTCAAAAATTTTCCCGTTTTGTTGTAGAAATTTACCTTTTCTATTCTTATTTGTAACTCGCTCTGAAATTATACTTTTTCATCGAAAACAATTTTCCTTCGCACAACAAAGGAAACAGTTTTTAGGGCGTCTGCATTAAGACTGCGTACTGAAAACCTCGGTCGCAACCGCGACTTAAGTCTGAAGTGGCATTTTTAAATGAGCATTTTCGTAATAAGTCTCATTTTCTTCGCGACCCCCCGCTGCCGGAGGTCTGCGGCCCCATTTCCTTCGCTCGTTACATTTTTCCGCCGCTAATTATTCACGGCGCATCTCGCACGGACTGCGCAGCCATTCTCTCCTCTGCTTTCGCTGGAAACTCACTTTATGCAGGAAAACTGAAATAACTCCGGCTGTATAACATTCAGTGCTGCCCACTGGGTTTCCTCTTCCTGCTGAGGGAATGTTATTCATACATTTAACTACTTTCCCTGTCTGCATTAAAGTGGCAGAGATTTAGGAGAGAGGTCTTCTCTCAGAAAACAGGTATTACATTCATCGTTTCTGCAAACATAGCAAGAACATTATTCATTACTTAGTTGTAATCCATTTTATATCGTGTTATTTAGCTACACCATTCGTAAACTTGCCCAACGGTAAACGGAGTGATTACTCTGAAATGTATCAGTGTTGGCATTGTTACTATTAACTGTTTTATATAAAGTGTTGGAGTCACCATTCATCGCCTGGCCACCAAATTGTGATCCTGTAGGTTGAATGACAGTTTTTCAGAATGTCCACTGGCGCCAGACATTCTGGTATATATATTTTTCAAACAAAGATGTATTACTAGAGCCTACCACTGTGGCCGAGTGGTTCTAGGCGCTTCAGTCCGGCACCGCGCTACTGGTACGGTCGCAGATTCGAATCCTGCCTTGGGCGCTTGGGTTCCCGGGTTCGATTTCCGGCGGGGTCAGGGATTTTCCCTGCCTCGTGATGACTGGGTGTTGTGTGATGTCCTTAGGTTAGTTCGGTTTAAGTAGTTCTAAGTTCTAGGAACTGATGACCATAGTGCTCAGAGCCATTTGAACCATTTGAACCTGCCTTGGGCATGGATGTGTGTGATGTACTTAGTTAGGTTTAAGTAGCTCTAAGTCTAGTGGACTGATGACCTCAGATGTTACGTCCCATAGTGGTTAGAGCCATTTGAACCACTTTTTTTCTATTACTAGATGTTGGCTGCACTATTGGTGGATGGTATACCGGAATGTCACGGAATAAATTCACTTTTTATGGGTCAAGTATCCTGATGCCACATATCGGTGTATTATACGCCATGGTCACTCACATGATGTATTATGCAGAGGCTCCAATAAATTTATTTGCACACTCGACAGCAAAAACAGTGGGCCACTGCTGAATGCAACCAACATAACGTAGCTTGCTCCCAGGTCCTATAAACACCGAAACCATGTGAGGTACTGTACACAATAGTTACCACAAGAAACTACTAGAGAACACCTATCATCATGACAGGCAGTCCAGATGTAAACCAATACTATCTTACAACAAATATTAGAAAAGACATTATTAGAGAAGAGACAAACCATGACGCCTGTAAATTACACTTCATTAAAATCAGTGACACATCATAAGTCTTATCACACTGATTAAATGACATGACTGTAAATAAATGATGATACGTTTAGCACTGCACTGGAAACCCCATGAATGCCATGAGAAGTAACCAAGAGAGTTATGGGGTAAATTGCAATACACAAGTTTGAAACGCCATGAAGTAAAGTTGTGGTGATGAATAGAACCTGATACCTATATGAACTGTTTACTAAGTATAATCAGATAACAGATATAGAATATATCACCAACAGCGTGATATTTGCACCCTGAATGGACGATATTTGCCAGAGACGGATTTGATCTTGGCACCGTTCGTGTCTTATAGCTACGACTGGAGATGCAATATTTACTGTTCCTTCACCAGTATCTAGATGTGTACATATTCGGCTAGAAGCAACGCGCGAATATTTGTACGCTGCCTGGTACTCCAACCCCGTGCATATGGTCATTGTTGGCCTCATACGAAGAGGCTTCAACTATCAAATTCTCTTTAACTAGTAGCTAGGTTGGCGCGGTTCGTTGACCTCTGAACGTGTGTGGTATCATGAGAAAACAAGGAACTGATGGGGCAGTATATCTCGAATGCTTCAGATCCAGAGAAAAGTTGGAATCGAAGCTCGAATCCCAGTCCAGTGTCAATATTTTTAAAATCTCGAGGTTGCTTAAAATAAGAAATGAAGGTGTTGTGACGTTACATGAGGATTGGTTCTTGAACTTAAATAACATTACTAGTTTGAGAAAGCTTACCACAGAGAGTTTCTGCAGGCAGCGATTTTCGTCTCTGACAGCAATAACTAATAAAACTGTGTTCCAGTCAGTAGCGAATGGATATATTTAATGGTGATTTGGAACCATGGCACAGTCCTGTGTTCTATATTTGGCGTTACTGGAGTTGAAGGGAGTATGTTTGTGGCTGTTAAAAACTGGTATCCCCCAGCGGGAAACGAATCCATTCCTTAGCCATTACAACCTAGCCTCAGTCCAACCAACCACCGAATTCAATACGTGTTATCATTGTGTTTTATTCATATTGGGCAAGCAGCACACGGTACGAGAAGTGTTGACCTGCACTTCACCTGTTGTTGTGACTAACCTTTCTTCTTTATGCCGTACTCGGTCTGTTTGCTAGTTTGACAGAAGACAAGAGATAGTTTAGTTCATTTTCTAGCCAGTCAGTAATAGAAAAATCTTCCAGAAGCATGTTTGTGAAAGGTCTCTTGATCGTTTATCATGGTAAGGGCAATTTCAGCGTCATCAGTCAGCGTCCGGCCAAGTGATCGCGTCGCATCGGACTTAAAACATTTCATCTGCAGCGGAGTTTCTTGCGCTCCAATTATCACGTATCACAGATGTAACGTTGCGTATGATATAATACTGTGTTTCAACATGCTCCGTGTTGATTTTGTACGGCATATTGCTATAAGCGTATTTAACTATAATCTTATTTTGGTCAAGTTTGAAGTGCAGCTAGTCTTATTAAAATCTTGAATGTTTATAATTTGACATCATAAGGGGCGTCGTTTTTGCATTACAAAACGCAGTATAAGACAATGTAAAGTTTAGCGTTTGTGACAATGTGTTCCATTTGTGTTTAATAAAAGGATAAAAGCAGTTTAGTCAATTCGAAACACCTGTGCCCTGTATGGAATGAGTGCTATCGGGAAAGACAAGTTGTATTGTTTGAAGTATGATCGGTTTGAGATAAGTTAATCACCACATGCAGGAAGACAATGAGGCATTGATGAAGGACGTGTTTGCGATTTACCATTATGGTCAATGACAGTGTATCTGATAATTGGCAAGTGTGACGTAACCTTCGTTTGAAACTTGCCTTCAGTAGTCATATTGATGTTAAACGAAAGCACGGAGGATTACGGTACAACGTCTCGACGAAAACGAGAATAGACGTGAAGGATGGGGAAGGAAGTCGTCCGTGGCCTTTCAGAGGATTGATCCTGGCATTTGACGTAATAAATTTAAGGAGATTTCTGTAAATCTAAATCAGTGCGGCCAGATGGCGATAAACAATAAAATGTTCTCCACATGGACACAAAAACAATTCCGTTAAGGTTATCTTACACGATAAATCACATTTAAAGGTTGTCGATTCACATAAATATCTAGGAGCTACTAGAATGAATAACTTAAATTGGGACCATCATATGGAGAACATTGTGGGGAAGGAAACCGAAAGACCCAGTTTTATTGGTAAAATACGTTGAAGATGCAACAGATTAATTAAAGTGCCCGTCTACAAGATACTCGTCCGTCCTATTCCTGGGTATTCCTGTGCGGTATGGGATCCATTGAGGTAGGACTGCAGGACGACAACGTTTTGTATTATTACGAAATATGATTGTTACGAATTAGGATGGAAATAATTGAAACTTTGGCATCTTACACTGAGGCGAGGTGTCTTCACTGAATTCCAATCACCAATCTCGTCCGTCTGAATGCCCGATAATTTGTTTCCGTGCATGCACGGTAAGATTCAGTTGTTCATTATCTCCACGCGTTTTTTGGAGTGGAATGACGGAGAAATAATTTGACAGTGGTTCAAAGAACCCCGTAACAAGCACTTAATTGAGAACTGAAGAGTAATTACGTAGATGTGGATGCAGATGTCAAGGGAGGAGTAGCAGGAAGATGGGAGGGATCTAGGAATGGATAGGAGTGTAGAAATACAAAATAAACCAGTGAAAGTCTTGCAAAGAATTCCTTATTTAGAAGTATGCAACAATTCGTTCAGGATAGAGAGAAAAGGAGGAATGTTTTCAGAACGAAGAATCGATTTTAGGTTATGTATACTAGAAATCGCGGAAGGTCTACATCACTTTACATGCGGTATCACATCAACTGCGTTTCACTTGGTGATGTCCCATCAATGAATTTTCAGATACAGTGAAAGGTGGCTACACTGAGCCACAGCGCCAGAGATTGCACCAAAGAGTATTATTTAGCCGCCTCCACTGGCAGTGCTTGCTGAGATGTCGTAGTGAAAAGTGCTTGTCGAGATGTCGTAGTAGTGAGTGCTTGTTCCATGTTTTATGCAGTTGTTTGATGGGCTAGACAGCAGATGTTGTTCTAATGGAGATGTTGTAATGATCAGAGTGCTTTTCGTCAATATATATGAAGGTAACAAAATTCTCTGTTTTTTTTCATTACTTTAATGTCGTAAATAATGCGTCATTACAGGTTCAGTCAACAAAGCATATGGCTTGTGTTCTTGTATTAGAGTGTAATCCTGGTTTTCTTGCGCAATTATAGTACTTCTATTTTTTTATCACTTCAGTATAAATGGTATTTGAAATTTCTTGTCTTATTAAGAAGAACCGTGCCAGATGTGTACGTTGAGTCACACTTAAACACACAGAACAGCTACACTTGTGCTTTGGTTTCGTACGTTTTATAGTTGCTGGGGACTTAATTAATTAATTGTGTAACAGAAATTTTCTTTCATTCTTTGTTGTTATTATATGCAGTCAGATTGCATACAAATACTAGTCAGGGCCAACCGTTTACGACACTTCGTAATCGGACAACTGTAGTGGGACGAAATTAAGCGTCACCCATCCATCAAAGTCAGCCCAGTTTGCAGGTGACTATAAGTTTAATTTAGTTGTGTTTATGTGTTTTCTTATTATTTGTAATAAATGTGAATTATCTAAAAGTTTGTATTTTTTTATGTGTTTCATGTACGGAGAGGTCGGCGCAACGAACGGGGACAGCATCTTCGTTGCCGCGACCAGGGAGGAAATTGCTGGCCGCTATACGTCGCGGGTCGACAGCCAAGGAGCAACAGAAGATCCTGGAACCGAGTTGTTGCGTCGTGCTTCTAAAAAATTAAAAAATGAAGTTTTATACTCTTTTTGTACAACAATGACATCATATAGATCTTAATCTTATTGAAATGTTAGTCACTGTCTGTCAACGCTCAAGTTCACATCTGTATGTGTAGGAAGCTAATAAAATAGTGTATGCTACTAAAGTTGAAACACGTGTCTTGAAGATTTATTTATGAAGAGTTATGTGAACGGATTAATAATATATTTGACAAGATTATTGATTCAGACAGCGTTGGCCGAAACTTGGAATCTAAAAAGTTTATTTAATGTGTGATTCTGATATCGATTAGATCAAGATAACGTGTGTCGATATAATTTTCTGAGGAGAAACAAACGAAATTTAAATTCGAAAAAGTTACGAAAACCAATTGGCCCAAGTGATGTAATTCTCTGCACACGACTCAACTGATGTTTTACAGTTTCGTTCAAGAACCATTCTATGACAATTTAAAAAGAATATGAATCATTTTTGAAGTGGGTTGTAACTGACGTAGGTGACGAAGTCTGCACATGGTCATATATCAAACGAAAACTAATACGTCGTTACACCGCACCGTGGCGACCTTAGAAACAGGACTTGTGTGCAACTAAGGCACACAGGTACGAAACAAAGCATCAAGAGTCCTTCGGAAGTCAACGCGAGTTTCTTGGAGCCTTCACCAGCCAGCGGCGACTTCGCGGGTGTGGGCATCTGACGGAGTGCAGCCAAGCAGTACGGTCACGCAGTTGTTCCACGAGAAGGCGCATCTGTTGGGCAGCAGCTGAACGCTGCAAACCTCGACAACCCTTTTTCTCCCTAAACTAATAGGCCCAGTACGTCAGCTGCGGGGCGTTCCTCCGGCTGGTATTAGAGGTGTTGCTGAGGGCTTCGCCTGTCTACGGCGGTGCCGGGCGTGGTTGCAGCTAGCGACGTTTCCGGTGTTCGACTCAGCGTCCTGCCGGTTGCGGAAGCGGGGTCGCAGCATCTCAGCGGCTGCATCGACGGCTGTTACATCTGCAGCCCATAGCAGCACACTAATCATCGAGAACTACAAATTACAATATTAGTGTCCGGTGAGTTTGTTTCAAGTTGGAAGTGGAGTGTTGTACATAGGAAGTGTGCTTTTACAGGATTGTTGATTACAAGCCTGCGTGTGTAAATAGTTAATATCTTACAATAATGTCGGGAAGTGAAATGTCAGACGAAGAGCAATCTATGTCCGATAGGAGCATGAGATCCCTTTTTAGGGCGATCGCTAAATTAAAACAATCTAACGGGGATTTCCTAGCTGAATTAAAACAGTCTAACGAAGAATCTACTGCTAGATTAAAACAGTCTAACGAGGAATCTACTGCTAGATTGAAAGAGGAACTAAAACAGGAATTAAAACAGTCTAACGAGGAATCTACTGCTAGATTGAAACAGGAACTAAAACAGGAATTAAAACAGTCTAACGAGGAATCTACTGCTAGACTGAAAGGGGAGCTAACAAAATCAACAGACAGGTTGCAGGAATATCTTAATGAAACCAGTCGAGAATTAAGTGATAAAATAGAGTCTTCTAAAGTTGAAATGCAGGAAAAATTAGTAGGACTTAGTAATAAGATTGCTGATAATTGTAAAAGGTTAGAAGAACATATCCAGGAATCGCGCGAGGAAAAAGCTCGCATGCGACACGATATTACTGACTTATCCGAGAGACTAGATAGTGTCAATATCTTAGTTGTAAATGAAATACAGAAAAATAACGATATGTTACGAGATGAATTTTCTATGCAAACAGAAACTGTTCGCAGAGAATTATTGAAATCTATTAAAGAGGTCTCTACCAAACCTGTGGAGATTTCTTCAATAGATAATGTAGAATTAGAGACATTAACTCATCAAGTAGAAAAGGACCATACCGAAATCGAAAACATGAAATTTTTAATTACTGAAATATGCAGTAATCTTGAGACTGCCAAAGATAATAACATTGATGAAGGTACAGAGCGTTCACATCGTGAGCACAGTGAAGAATCGATATTAGCTAATCGAGTATCCAATACAGAAATGCGGATACAGGAAATTACTAAACGGTTATCGGAATTAGATAATAACGAGAACATTTCAGGTAGCAGAGGTAATAACATAATCAGAGACAACAGTCGCATCGAATTTGCTAGCTCGGACGACAACAATATGAATAAAGCAATCACGGCAAGCCAATCCGATGCAACTCCGTCTCTGCAATCTAAACAAAATCCGACTATTTCTCTCGCAGAATGTCTGGATGACATAACGACAAATTCAAATGTAGCAAGTCGATTTCCTGTATTTAAACCAGGAGGCGAACTTCACCCTATAATCTTTATAAAAGCTTTTGAAACATCATTATCTCCTAAATGGAGTAATGAAAAACGCATTCAATTTGTAATAGGACATTTAGAAGCAGAAGCTGCGGAATGGGCAGTACTGCATAGAAATGAATTCAGGGATTGGGATGATTTTGTTAAGCAGTTTAAACAAAATTATTGGTCAAGAGGAAAACAACAACACTTAACTTTAGAGTTGTTAGACCCTCCTCCATATTCTAAACGGTGGGGAGGTTATAGGAATTATTTTGAATGGCATTTAAACCGTGCTAAATTAATTGAAGAACCAATTATTGAAAGTCATTTAATACGAGTCCTAATTAGTAGGTTACCGTATTACGTAAAGGAAAGAATGATAGAAAGAGAATGGTCACAGCCGTGCGAATTGTTAGGATATTTAGAGCAGTTAGATATACTTAATAGAGAAAGGGAAGACGAGAAGTTTAGATTTGGTAGAAATGACAATCCTCGAAATAATAATAATAATTCAGAACCACGAAAAGCTAATAACAACAATCATAGCCGGTTGTGTTATATAAAACGTCAATCTAAAGATAAAGAGAGCCAACAAAATCGTGGTAATAACTCTAAAGTGCGGAAATTATACAATAACGATCATGAGATAAATCATCCTCAAGTAATTAATGAAGGTCAAGTGGTAGGTGACGTCATCATAGAAAGTTCGGAAAACTAGTGAAGTCCTTTAGTACGGGTCAACTAAAGGGAACTATTGGTCAAGATTATACAAGACCCAATTACAATTTATCATTAAGCTGCCAAAAGGACGGTGACTGGCAACAAGATTTACTTCAGGAAGACAATCAGATAAGGGAGAATGTAACTTATAAACCCGTTATTAAAGGTTATATTAAAGATACCGAAGTAAATATTATAGTTGATTCATGTAGCGAAGTAAGTATTTTATCCAAAGAATTATTTCAGCTTAAAAGGAAATATTGGAATTTCCCGACTTTACCTGTAACTGGGGTGAAAATTATAGGAGTTACTGGTAAAAGAAGTCAAAATATTACTGAAGAAGTTTATGTAACTTTTGAAATTGCTAAACAATTAATTGCTCACTCTGTACTCGTCGTAGCCAACTTAAATGTGGCCATAATTTTAGGTATAGATTGGCTGTGTAAATATAAAGCTATATTAGATTTTAAAGATTCTTCCTTAATCATCCATAAGGAGGCATGTACTTTTAAAGTGAGGTTCTCTAATAGTCAAGTACCTGAAAATTGCTACGAATCCTTACAGATTAAGTACGCACCGACCGTGAATCTATTAACAGATTTTAGTGATCTTGGGTATGCAGTATACCAATGTCAGGCTAGTAATAGTATCGAAACCGAAGTGAAAGAAAAATGTTTATCTACGAATTGTCTATCCGAGCAAGAAAAGGAAGAGTTGGAATCTTTGATGTTAGAATTTAGAGCCGTCTTCTCAGATGAACCGGGGAGAATTAAAGATTACGTTTGTAAACTTAAGATTAAAGATAAAAAACCATTCTTTAAGAAACCTTATCCCATTCCAGTACAATTCAAAGAACCGGCTAGTAGAGAAATAAGTAAGATGCTAGAACAAAACATTATCGAACGATCATGTAGCGCTTTTAACAGTCCGTTGTGGGTAGTTAAGAAAGCTACTGGTGGGGTACGACTGGTTCTGGATGCCCGTGAATTAAATAAAATTATAGAGATGGAAAGAGACAGACCTATTCCTATGGAGGACGTACTTCTTAAGATCGCTGGTTCTCGTTATATGAGTACAATGGATCTAACCTCTGGCTACCATCAAGTAACATTACACCCGGATTCACGGCAATATACGGCTTTTCTTTTTGAAGGCAGATCATATCAGTTCCAAGTTTTACCTTTTGGACTTAATATATCAGTGTCAACTTTCATTAGGGCATTAGATTCTGCTTTGGGTCAGCAATTGTTACAAAAGATTATTTTATATGTAGATGATATTTTAGTAGCTACTAAAACGTGGGAAGAACACGTAACGATATTACGGGAATTGTTTAACCGTTTAATTGACAGAGGAATTACTTTAAAATTATCTAAGTCTTACTTCGGAAAGGAGGAAGTGAGATTTTTGGGGCATATAGTGGACAGTAAAGGTATTAGGCCAGACCCAGCACGTATTGAAGCTATTGCTCGATGCCCGAGTCCTAGAAATCGGAAACAATTGAAATCATTCTTAGGAATGGTAGGATTTCTGAGAAGATTTCTTCCAGGGCAGGATATTGTTAATCCTACATTACTAGATTTATTGAAAGAGAAGTCAGTATGGCTCTGGGGACAAAAGGAAGAGGAAGTTTTTAATAAGATAAAAGGAGCGTTAACCAAAGCCAAAATGTTATACCACCCAGATTTCGATCAGGACTTTGGTATGTGTACGGATGCCTCTGATTATGGTGTGTCTTGTGTAATATTCCAAGGTGATCTGACCAATGAAGAGGGATTATATCGGCCTATTGGATTCGCTAGTCGAACTTTAAATAAACATGAAAGAAATTATTTTGTATCCGAGAAGGAAGCTCTCGCAGTGGTATGGGGTTTTCAACGATTTAGAGGATTATTAATGGGAAGAAAAGCAATTGTATATACTGATCATCAGGCTTTAATCTTTTTGAACAATTGCCGGTTACTTCACCGTAGGCTATTACGTTGGGTGTTATACTTGTAAGAATTTCAGTACGAAATTAGGTATATAAAAGGATCTCAGGATGTAATTTCAGATGCTCTGTCAAGGCTTCCCGTAGGAATGGAGAATATTAATATTGCAGAAGAACCAGGAACAAATTATCATGTTTATTTCCTTTTAACTAAGGAGAACGAACGTAAGGTTAAACGGATAGTAACTGCTGTTAGATGCAATCAAAGAAGTGACGATCAATATAGGGACCTTATACAAAACCTTAATAATGGGGACGAAACAGTTAACACCCGGGGTGTGTGGTTATATTTTAACGACTTGTTGTATTGGAAAGCACAGAGGGAACACCAGAGATGGAAAATCTGCATTCCGAAAACTGTTGTGGACGAGTTAATTACTTATATTCATGAAGGTTACGGGCATTTTGGAATTCATAAATGTATTAAACATCTAATGAAGTATTATTATTTCAAAAATATGTCACGTATTGTGAGAAGTATTATTAGGGCTTGTGAAACCTGTCAAAAGGTTAAAGTTAATAACAAATCCAAGCGTTATGAATTATATGCTGTAATTCTTCGAGGTTTGTGGGATCTACTATCATTAGATTTTTTCGGCCCTCTGCCTCGGAGTTCAGGAGGATTAACATATGTGTTTGTTGTAATGGAATGTTGGTCCAAACATGTGAAACTATATACTTTGAAACGAGCGAATACAGCAAGCGTTATACGCTGCCTCACCCGAAATTACTTTGTTAACTGGGGCATTCCTAAACGACTTATGTCTGACAACGGTAGTGCCTTTATTAGTCAAAGATTTCAAGATATGATAAGACAATATGGAATCAAACATATCTTAATTTCGAAATATCACCCTCAAAGTAATTTAGTAGAAAGAGTCATGAAAGAATTAGGACGATTATGTAGAACTTATTGTGCACATAAACATACTCGGTGGGCCAAACTAATGCCTGAATTCGAAAAGATATTAAATGAATTGCCTCACCTAACGACGGGATTATCACCTATAGAAATTTTAGGCAAACGAATTATAGGTGAGCCTTTACTAGCTGCTTTACCTTGGCCACCAGTAAATGAGATCCAACAATGTATCCCAGACGAAAAAGTTTGCGAACAGATTGTAAAAAATGCCGAACGGAGAATTAAAAGTTATAATCAACAGGCTATAGAACCCTCATTTCAGGTAGGAGATCTTGTGTTAGTACGGTCTCATCCTAAAAGTTCTAAGATCGGTAAGGAATGTAGAAAATTCTTCTTGATCTTTGAAGGTCCATATGTTGTACATAAGATTGTACATCCCAAAGCATTACTTCTTATGGAACCTTCATCAGGTGTAATTAAAGGATTATATAGTGTTGATCAAATGAAACCCTTCATTCCTAAATAAGTTAATATTTAGTATATGTTACACACGGAAGAGCGTTCATGGTTTATTCATGTGAAGTTTTTCGTGATAGTTACGTGTTATTTTAAATAAATGACAGAAAGCTTAAACATGTGTTCTACAATAATCCACTGGTACTTCAAAAAGAGAAAGATAACCAAAAGGGGGATTTATATGGAGGAAACGTTGCTCTTAGGTCTAAAGGAATTTTGCGTATTTTAAATTTACTCGGATAGTAGGAACCAAAGGGGATGGTTAATAGTTTAGGGACCATGGGCGTCCAGAGCTATATGGCTCACGAGAACATAGCAGAGTGCCTTTAATAGAGGTTTGTAATAGTGTTAATTTAGAACACACCAAATGGGGCTCTCTCGCTTGTTTCTCCTAAATAAATGGCCATTACCCAACAAGGTGTCCGAAGGTAAAGAAAGCCGTGCCGAGATTCTAAAGAAAGTTTTGCTTGATTTCTTCTTGACCTCAGGCATAAATAAGGCATTAGGGAAGAGGATGACGTAAAGTAAATAGTACTATTAGTTATTGTGAGAAACTTATTAGTAATATACATTCTTGAAAAGAATAACTCTAGTAAATAAATGAAACTGAAACTAATCTATCACAATTTGAACGCTCTGTCCTAATGTACAACGTTAAAGAACGTACTAAATTAGTATTTATTAGCAACTATTAACTGAAGAGGAGCAATCTCCCTATATTCGGTTACGAATTACCATAAGAGCACAATTAAGAGTAAATGACAAATAGTCACAACGATATCGTATTAAAAGGATTAAATCTATCTAATAGCAAGGACTCTAGGTTACGTAAAATGTGAGGAAAATGTATTAACAGTTAAATATTGTATATTGAACAGTTTTAATTCCGGTTAAAACCTGACAAACTGAGCTTGTGGGTGGGGTATGTAGTGGGACGAAATTAAGCGTCACCCATCCATCAAAGTCAGCCCAGTTTGCAGGTGACTATAAGTTTAATTTAGTTGTGTTTATGTGTTTTCTTATTATTTGTAATAAATGTGAATTATCTAAAAGTTTGTATTTTTTTATGTGTTTCATGTACGGAGAGGTCGGCGCAACGAACGGGGACAGCATCTTCGTTGCCGCGACCAGGGAGGAAATTGCTGGCCGCTATACGTCGCGGGTCGACAGCCAAGGAGCAACAGAAGATCCTGGAACCGAGTTCTTGCGTCGTGCTTCTAAAAAATTAAAAAATGAAGTTTTATACTCTTTTTGTACAACAATGACATCATATAGATCTTAATCTTATTGAAATGTTAGTCACTGTCTGTCAACGCTCAAGTTCACATCTGTATGTGTAGGAAGCTAATAAAATAGTGTATGCTACTAAAGTTGAAACACGTGTCTTGAAGATTTATTTATGAAGAGTTATGTGAACGGATTAATAATATATTTGACAAGATTATTGATTCAGACAGCGTTGGCCGAAACTTGGAATCTAAAAAGTTTATTTAATGTGTGATTCTGATATCGATTAGATCAAGATAACGTGTGTCGATATAATTTTCTGAGGAGAAACAAACGAAATTTAAATTCGAAAAAGTTACGAAAACCAATTGGCCCAAGTGATGTAATTCTCTGCACACGACTCAACTGATGTTTTACAGTTTCGTTCAAGAACCATTCTATGACAATTTAAAAAGAATATGAATCATTTTTGAAGTGGGTTGTAACTGACGTAGGTGACGAAGTCTGCACATGGTCATATATCAAACGAAAACTAATACGTCGTTACACCGCACAACTACAGCGCTAAAATTTTAAAAATTATTTGGATTATAAATAATTAAGCCCCCATGCAACAGGACATCACGTATTCAGCCACTCAGCTATGACCATCGTCCATAGGAAAGCTGTGTGGTTGGTAGCCGCTTATGAGTAGTGATATCAAAAGCCTTTTTGGAACTCTATTAATACGGGATCAATTTGAGAGTCCCCGTACACAGTACGTCGTGTTAATGAATTGCCAGCTGTGTCTCACAAGAATGATGGTTTCCAAATCCATGCTGGTTTGATGTCAATGAAATGGATTTGTAACTCAGCGGATTACGTTTATTTTGTTTCGCATGTACTACGGCAGTCTGCGTAACTTTCTATTCTCCTCCCTCACCAGTAAATACTAGAACACTCCTAATGATGTCGCAGGAAAGTAATTAAGCCGCTACATCATGGATGCACAAGATGCATCCCTAGATTGTTAGCCCACTCAAGAAAGACACTGCCTGTACAAACGTAATCGTTCTCCCATGACTATTATAGGGCCATGACAACATAGCGAAACAGTTCAGGAATGACAGAGAATTGTGTTACAAGAGTCACTTGATATATTCGTGATATACCAATCAAAGTTTCTGAATGAATTCCCCTTTGGTGAGTCATCAAGTTATCAAACCTATGTTTACAGACAGGAATATTACTTTGACGCATCAGCTACAACTAAACTTCTAATCTACATTGCGAATTATCTGCATCAGCCATCACAGGAAGCATGAGGCGATGAACACTGCAGTTGGTCGCATGCTCCACGAAAATGTCGACGCATTGTAGATAGTAAGAGTCAGGAACTATCAGTTCCAAAATGGACCGGGAGTAACATTTTACCTCCTCTGCGACAGAAGTACAAACAGCTATATCTAACTGTGAACGACATCATTAGAAAGGTTGTCATCATAAGACCTCTCGTTACGTTCAGTAACCAATAGATGTAGACGTAAGAATCGTCACAAATTGCTGCAGAACTGCTACTGAAAATACATAAATCTGTTAATAATATTGTGTCACTGAATACTCTGTTAACTGTGTTTCATACAGCAACTGCTTTCACAACCACGTTGTCGTATTTACTTTGTAGTCCAGCAAAACTACTTCAGTAGGACCAAAGACTTTGCATTTAATTAAGATAGCCATTCGTTATATGGTATTATGATGAGACACCAGTTATATTAGTGTAGCGCATTTAATAGCGTTTACCGTTTGCTTACTGAAGAAAATAGACACAAATATCAAAGAAGTTTCCAATAATATATTCCACCTTCTCATCGAAAATCGTCATGATACACAGTTAGTTTCTCGATCCCGCACATGTAGCGGCTTGCTGATTCTGAGTTAAGCCACGTTTAAAGTGCAATCACCAAAAGAAAACAAACAAAAACAAACAAAGAAAATAAAAATTAATTTTTTTCGATGTTTTATTGATCACGGGCGAGAAGAGTAAACGCATGCGGGTGACAGATTACAAGACGTGTGGTAGGCGTGTTTGCCAACCAACCTCCTTGGTGCTGTCTTCTAGGTCGCATTGTTATTCTGTGACTAGAAGTCATCTCATTTGTTGGCCACATATGTCAGCTGCGAAGAACACATTCCTGTAAAGCAATTCGTGACACAAAACAGCTTCTTTGTGCCACCATATGTACATCAATAAAAGTATATTTTGTGGACGTATACAGCCACCGTTTATTTTATTTATTTATTTTATTTATTTATTGATTTATTTAACCTGGCAAGATTAGGGCCATCAGGCCCTCTCTTACATCTAACCAGGCATTCTACTTATTTTACATTCATACGTTTTAGTAGGCATGTTAAACTACATCTAGTACAAAAAGTGAAATAAACAATTAGAAAGGTACACCTGGAAAAATACATACATATAGAGTTTATATTCGTAGATCATAAGTACTGTTATAATTAGACATTATTGAAGAGACAAATTTTAGATAAGAGTGCTGGCAGCAGGGAGTATGAGGGAGACTCATGGTGAAGGGAGGAGAAGAATAGACATGATGAAACATAATTAACGAAATATAAAGGAAAAGAAGATTGCCTGGCTGATAGAGATAGATGAAGAGGAAGGCATCTCAGGAGCAAGACAGGAGACGCTAGCTTTGCTATTTGACAGATGAGAGGATTGGCCTGGTACATTAATTTTGTGGAGAACTTTATGAGGATGATAGTAGGAAATGCTTCAACTTCTTCTTAAAAGCAGCAGGAGATTGAATTTTGCGCAAGGTAAGGGGCAGTTTGTTCCAGAGGCGGACAGCGGCAACTGACAAGGAGTTTGCAAAAGTTTATGTTTTGTGAGTGGGCACAGTTAGGATACCAAATAAGAGTGACCTGGTGTTTCGATTATGATGGCGTGACAGGTTTTTAATCTCTGAAGCAAGGTACTGGGGTTCTTGCGCGACGAGGAGTCTGTGAAGTAGACATAGAGTGTGGTAGTCACGCGATTTGTCCGGCCGCAGCCACTTTAGCTCGGAGTATGAAGCACTAACACGATCAAATCGGCGAATGTTGCAGGTGTAACGCACAGAGGCATTCATGGTTAGCTCTAGCCGTCTTTTGTTTTCACTACTCGTGCCTTGTTGAATCACATCACAATAGTGGAGGTTCGGTAGAACGAGTGCTTGCACGAGCTGGCGTTTCAAGTCCTGTGGAAATATGTTCCGAAACTTTTTGAGAGCATAGAGACAAGCAGACGTCTTTCGGCACACTGCGACTGTATTCTCCGCCCAGTTGAGATGCTCATCCAAAGTTACACCGAAGTTCTTCACTGTTTTCTGATATGGTATTGGAGTACTGTCGAGCAGAATAGGAGGTAGCCGTTCGCGGAAATCTGAACTTATTAATTTCTGATGGGCTATGAAGATTACTTGCGTCTTTTTTGCATTTAGTTTAAGCCCCAGGCTTTTCGCCCATGTCACTACCGAAGACAGATCATCATTCATCTGAGCGATTGCAGTGTTTACGTCTTCAGGTCTGACGCTTAGGTAGAGCTGGAGGTCGTCGGCATAGAAATGATATTTACAGGAGGACAGAACCGACGAAATATCGTTGACATATAAAGAAAACAAAAGTGGTCCTAAGACTGATCCTTGTGGCACTCCCGAGGAAACATGTTTCCAGGAAGATTTTTCATTTACGCAGACAACACATTGCTGTCTGTCTTTTAAGTAGCTTTCAAACCATCTCATTGCACTATCAGAGAAATTAAGCTGTTGCATTTTTCTGAGCAATATGACAAAGTTAACAGTGTCAAAAGCTTTGCTGAAGTCCAGTAGCGTCAATATTGTAGCCTTTCGATTGTCGATGGCACATTTCAGGTCATCTGTTACTTTAATTAGAGCAGTGTTTGTGCTGTGATGTTTACGGAAACTGGATTGAAATTTGTCATATAGGCTGAATTCATGCAAGTGTTCAGTGATTTGGTCATGAACAATATATTCGAGTGCTTTGGAAACAGCAGGCAGTATGCTAATTGGTCGGTAATCACTAGGCAGTTGTGGGTTTTCGATCTTAGGGATGGGTCGAATTATGCTTCTTTTCCATGCAGTGGGGTATATTCCGTTCACGAGGGAAAAATTAAATATGTCAGTTAAGACAGGTACTAAGATATCGGCAACATTCTTAATCATGGTTATACCGATACTGTCGTTGCCTATTGCATCAGAAGAGATTCTCATTATTGCTTTTCTTGCCGTATTTGTTGTTACATGTTTTAGATGGAAGCTATCGTTCTTAGTTATCCTGTTTGGGGATTCTTGTGGACGGTAATTATCAGCTGTGCTGGTATTCAGAGGTGCAGAGAAGAATTCATTTATTTCCTTAGCTGACACATGAAAAGTAGTTTCCCATTTTGCCTTTCCGACCCCCAAGCTACGGAGATTCTTCCATAGAGTCGTGGGCGTCAGATCGCTGCATACAAGGGAGCGAGCGTGCCTGATTTTAGCATTGTGAATGCATTGTTTCACTCTGTTCCGTAGCTTTCTGTATTCTTCGAAACGCTCGGGTTTCGGATCTGCCTTGAAACGCCTGTGGGCAGCATCCCTATTAGTCATCATTTGACGTAATTCAGCTATCAGCCATGGAGCAGAAGATTTTCTTACACGGATTGTGTGCACAGGTGCATGTTTGTCATAGAGGGCAGTGAGTTTATCACCAAGTTCATTAATTTTGCCGTCGATTGTAGGTCCTCTGATTACTTGATGCCATGAGATTTCAGAGCAATCGGCTGTTAGAGCGTCAAGGTCAATATGTTTCATGTTCCTACAAGTTATGTAACGCGATTTGAACCTTGGGGGCTGCACAGAGTAGGCCAGGAATATTACATCATGTGCTGAGAGGCCAGGGGCCGATGTTTGACCAACATCTCTTACTTTGTCAGTCTGTTTCGTTGCGATTACGTCTATAAGAGTATGACTGTGCGCCGTATGGTGTGTAGGTTGTTGGTTGGTTGGTTTGGGGAAGGAGACCAGACAGCGTGGTCATCGGTCTCATCGGATTAGGGAAGGACTGGGAAGGAAGTCGGCCGTGCCCTTTCAGAGGAACCATCCCGGCATTTGCCTGGAGTGATTTAGGGAAATCACGGAAAACCTAAATCAGGACGGCCGGACGCGGGATTGAACCGTCGTCCTCCCGAATGCGAGTCCAGTGTCTAACCACTGCGCCAACCCGCTCGGTGTGTAGGTTGTATTGGAAGAATGTTCATGCTATTGCAACTAAACAATCTTCTTAGGTTTATTGCGGAGGGAGTGTCTCTTAGCAGGTCTACGTTCAAGTCACCCATTACGGTGACATGTTCGTATTGACACTGGAGTGAATGTAATTCCGACTGGAAGGAACTCATTGAGTTTATTTTTGGCGGCTTGTACATGACGCCAGTCAAGAATTTCCGACTTTGTATATTTATTTCAATGAACATGAATTCAGCCTCTTTTTCTTCAGCAGGATATGACGTACATAAGACTTTCACTTTGAGATCTGTTCGTATATAAGCGCCGACCCCGCCACCTCGCTTTTTTGATCTGTCTGCCCTAAGAAATGTGTACCCTGGGAGATGAATAGATGCAGAGGATATGTGTGGTTTCAACCACGTTTCGGATAAGAGGATTACGTGGTAGTTTAGTTGGTCGAAGAGGAGGCTAAGTTCTTCGTAATGTGCAGGTAAAGACTGGATGTTGAAGTGAGCTGCTAAAAGCTCTGACGCGTTCCGCTGAGCAGCCTGGAGTAGGGTGGCAGACTGGTTTGTCCCTTTGTTAGGCACTACCCTCCGCGATGGGCACTGGCCGGTGCTTCCGCCAAGTGACATAACACAGGGGTGTCCGAGATTTTGCGCGCCCTGTTTGTGACTCTGCGAGTGCCGAAAAAAAGGCGACTGCAAGAGATTTCCTGAGGTTGCGGATTAAGATAATGTTTGTTATGGCTTATCCACCGTTTTATCCTTACAAAGTTACCACACGGTACTTCAAATCGCCATGGGGCTGTAACTGATTTATGACTATGGTTACCACCTTCAATCTATTATGGCAAATGGTAGGATCAATCCTCTGGAAGGCCACAGACGGCTTCCTTACCCATACTTCCCAGTTTGAGATTCTGCTTCACGTCTAATCTCGTTTTCGACTAAACGTTGTGCTGTAATCTGCCTTCCTTTCTTTTGACCACAATATGACTACTGAAGGTGAGTGTCGTACGAAGCTTAATTGGTCGTCACACTTGCCAGTTATTGGATACACTGTCGTTGACCATAGTAGTAAATCGCAGAAACGTCCTCCTGAATGTGGTGATAAATTTATTTAAAAACGATGGTAGTTGAAACGATACAACTTGCCTAACTCGATGGCACTCACTCCATACAGGGCACAGGTGTTTCGAATTGCCTCTACTACTTTCATCCCTATATTAGTCATAAACACAACAAAATATATCCGTCTCAGACTCCATTTTCGAATGCATAAACGACGATCCTTGTAGTGTCAAAAATGAGAAATATTCAAGTTTTCATAGCACGAGCTATACTAGAAACTTGAACAAAATAATACTATAGTTAAAGAAGCTTATAGCAACATGTGATAGAAAATCACCACAGAGTATGCTGAAACATAGTATTATATCAGTGCAACGTTCATTATGTTACGCTTGCTAATTAGAGCGCATAAAACTCCGCTGGAAATCATAGGCTGTGTGTCCGGTGCGTTGGGATGAAATGGGCAGACGCCCATCTCTATCAAGTGACCGCTGGCTGTTGGCGCTGCTATTGGTATTAAAATGACAGTTACCAAAGAACCCTTTGACAAACATGTTTCCGCAAGATTTTTCTATTACTGGCTCCTTATAAAATGAACGAAACTGTCTCTGCTTCTGTTAGACTGATGCTCTTAGCAGACAGACGGAATACGGTTTAAAAAAGAAAGGAAGAAGATGGGTTTGATATCACAGCTTTCTATGACGTTAACTACTACACCACCAATCGGTCGTTCACAACAGCTCAAATGTATGTCAACATTCCTCGTACCGCGCGCTGTGTACCCCATCATAACAACAACATGACGTTAGACAAGTGGAATTCGGTGCTTGGTTGAACTGAGGCTAACTTGTAATGGTCAAAGTGTGGGTTCGTTTCCCACGGGGGGGTATAGGTTTTTATCAGCCACAAACATATCTTCTTTGTCTTGGTTTAGTTTTATTTGTCTTAGGTGGAAGTTGGTGCTTGCAGAAACTCTGTCTCTAGTAAGCTTTCTTACACTAGTAATGTTATTTTAGTTCAGGAACCAATCCCCAATCCCTTAAGGTCATAGGATCTTCATTTCTAATTTTAAGTGACCTTTTACCAAAGGCATTACATTATCAACGAGGGGATATCTAGACGTTGACACTGTTAACGAACTCATGCAGTATTTTATACACTGTTACGTCGTTGTATGCGGGATCTGGCACGGTCACCCTATAATTATATGTCACTATGTACCTCCTCTATGTATGTCTGAATACTGTAGGTATGGCTGTAAAACACAAATCTGGTATTGTATACTGTTCTGCCTTGATGGCACTTATATACCTCAACAAATATTCAATTGTTTATCCACAGCATTTGAAACAACGCTTACAGGACATACAAAAGAACATTTTCTTGTTAATTTAGACACAGCGTCATTAATACGTATTGAACTGGAAATACCCCAAACATGTATCAACGGCGTTTTATCATTTTTTTTTTTCAATAGAATTTTTATAGCGTACAACGACTGTGTATCCTTTGTTACATTTTACTCTCGTTTTTCGTTTCAATACACTGAGACTGTAAAATTTGTTTTAACTCAGAATCTGCCCTGTTTTACTCTTATCTGACATTGTACCAGGGTACAACTTAAACTAATTTATAGTGTTGCGATTATTCTATTGCCACATACCGGAAGTCAATAAATTAAAGAAACCCTGTTCATTATTGCCCCTAGAGTATCTGGCGTAATGCCAGTCACCATATCAACTGATATTTATTGCCCCAGTTCTGTGAAAGGTAAAGCTAGTCACCCTGTCAACTAACCATCATTGTCCCACACTATATTGTCTTGGTGGTAATGGTATTCATCCTGTAAACAGAGCACTGTCAGCTTCTGGTGTTGGAAACCGGCTTATGACTTAGTAGCTGAAACATATTGTCAGGTTGTGTTTTAGAATACTTTTTCAGTTCTGAATACTTATTTTCTCTTCTCAGTTATCACTGAATAGCCCGATTAGGGTTTTCGTTTCCTGTGTGACAGAAAAAATTAACGTTTTCAGCACAAGGAGACAAGCGCCTTCATTGTGACCGAACTCTGACAAGAAGAAGAACGCACTGGCCGACCAGCCAATAGCCATCACAACGAGTCACTAAGTGTGAATAGGAGGTCAACAGCAAGAGGACGAAGGAATACAGACACAATATGGGAGAATAAGATGTCCAAACGAGTAATCCAAGAGCAAAAACCGAAGTCGTACCGAATCCTGAGATTAAACTAACGATATGGTGTGAGAGATACACAAGAGAACAGCGAAATCAAGACTAAAGCTGCCGTACTGCTAGCATTAATTGGCTGGCTGGATGAGTGTGACTGCGACCACCACTGCAGCAGCGAGACTAACAGTCACGGACGTAGCAGTGCCACTTAGCAGCTGTCATCGAGTTCCAAGCCTTCTAACAGGCTTTCAAAATCGCCAGGCAGAGATATTAGATTTCTCCCCCCTCAAATTGGCACAAAGGGGTGGAAGCGATCTGGACAATCCTGTGGAAGGCAAACTTGTGGTATTGCTATTGTCCTAGCACTGAACCCCGCTGGCTAGCGGGGGCTTCTGCCAATGTGCTGTGGAGCAACTGAGTGAGTGTGCAGGGGCAGTGTAGAGACCTTCACCTCCATTTCTTTGTCCACAGGATTCTGCTGCAGTGCAAGTTCTTCCTGTACAGTTCTTGGACCAGCAAAGGTGGGTTTTCAAGTTTCGAGTGAGCCACTGACTATTTTGCAGCCAGAATGTGTGGACGGAGTTGATTGTTATGACAGCGTTCCACACCCCTCGAGGTGACAACTGTCATAAGGTGCCACCCATGGGTGGTAACTATCGTAGCCGGCGTCTCTGTGTCTTTTGCCCTGTGTAAGTGTGTTCAAACCGCCGTGCCTGTTGCACATGATCCAAAGCGCCTGGCCCACGGTTTCTGGGACAGTGGGACTGGGAAATGGAGTAAAGTACGTGGATGCCATGGATGGAGGAGCTCGTCTGGGATAGAGGTACTTACAGTAAGTCTTCACGACAATGGTCCACATACAGACCAGAATGAGGCCTGCATAGTCTAAATGAATGCAGTCCCAGGAACGACTGGAGAGAGGAGTAGAGAAGCTGTTGAATAGTTATTTGGAGATGAAGAGGTTCCACAGGACAGAGTAGGATGGAGAGCTGAATCAAAGCAGTCTTTGGACTGAAGACTACAACAGCAAAATTTGTATACTACGAAAATATGCCACTTGCATATTTTAAAGAGTACATGAAACTGCCTTGTTCCTTCTAAAGTGATGCTTTGTCAGTTCACTTGTCTTTGGCTATGTTACGTGTTTATACACTCCTGGAAATGGAAAAAAGAACACATTGACACCGGTGTGTCAAACCCACCATACTTGCTCCGGACACTGCGAGAGGGCTGTACAAGCAATGATCACACGCACGGCACAGCGGACACACCAGGAACCGCGGTGTTGGCCGTCGAATGGCGCTAGCTGCGCAGCATTTGTGCACCGCCGCCGTCAGTGTCAGCCAGTTTGCCGTGGCATACGGAGCTCCATCGCAGTCTTTAACACTGGTAGCATGCCGCGACAGCGTGGACGTGAACCGTATGTGCATTTGACGGACTTTGAGCGAGGGCGTATAGTGGGCATGCGGGAGGCCGGGTGGACGTACCGCCGAATTGCTCAACACGTGGGGCGTGAGGTCTCCACAGTACATCGATGTTGTCGCCAGTGGTCGGCGGAAGGTGCACGTGCCCGTCGACCTGGGACCGGACCGCAGCGACGCACGGATGCACGCCAAGACCGTAGGATCCTACGCAGTGCCGTAGGGGACCGCACCGCCACTTCCCAGCAAATTAGGGACACTGTTGCTCCTGGGGTATCGGCGAGGACCATTCGCAACCGTCTCCATGAAGCTGGGCTACGGTCACGCACACCGTTAGGCCGTCTTCCGCTCACGCCCCAACATCGTGCAGCCCGCCTCCAGTGGTGTCGCGACAGGCGTGAATGGAGGGACGAATGGAGACGTGTCGTCTTCAGCGATGAGAGTCGCTTCTGCCTTGGTGCCAATGATGGTCGTATGCGTGTTTGGCGCCGTGCAGGTGAGCGCCACAATCAGGACTGCATACGACCGAGGCACGACCGAGGCACGGACGGAGCAAGGAGGACATCAAAAGTAGAGTCGCTATGGCAAAAGAGGCATTTCTGGCCAAGAGAAGTCTACTAATATCAAATACCGGCCTTAATTTGAGGAAGAAATTTCTGAGGATATACGTCTGGAGTACAGCATTGTATGGATGTGAAACATGGACTGTAGGAAAGCCGGAAAAGAAGTGAATCGAAGCATTTGAGATGTGGTGCTATAGACGAATGTTGAAAATTAGGTGGACTGATAAGGTAAGGAATGAGGAGATTCTACGCAGAATCGGAGGGGAAAGGAATATGTGGAAAACACTGATAAGGAGAAGGGACAGGATGATAGGACATCTGCTAAGACATGAGGGAATGACTTCCATGGTACTAAATGGAGCTGTAGAGGGCAAAAACTGTAGAGGAAGACAGAGATTGGAATATGTCGAGCAAATAATTGAGGACGTAGGTTGCAAGTGCTACTCCGAGTTGAAGAGGTTAGCACAGGAAAGGAATTCATGGCGGGCCGCATCAAACCAGTCAGTAGACTGATGACAAAAAAAAAATCTACATTATTACATCCTTACATTTCTTGAGACACATTTTACACAGGAAAATAAATGGTGACACTCGACATATACAATTCTTGTTGTTTTTTTCTTCCCGCTCCCCACACCCCCTAAAATGTAGCTTGGTTGTAATCAGTTTTGTTTACAGACTTATTCAGGCCTACAATGAAACATGAGCTGTCTGCTTAGCATATTATTTTAGCAGAGATCATGTGTTTCATACAGTTATAGATCTATTTAGATGAGAATATTCTAAGTTACATCTTTTACGTAATTTAGACACAAAAGGGACTCTATGACACTTGACTTACACATTACGTTCATGATGTATGTTTCAACATACATTTTTGAGACGGAAATACCGTAAGTCACACCCTTTACATGTTGTAAGATTGACGTAATCATTTTGTGTATCACAGTGCGCGATCTTGCGTCTTTTTGATAAGTACTCTGGTTGTTTCTGTACTGTCATAACATAGCTTCGCATAAGCCTGGGAGGCACTATCAAATCTTACTGTTTATTCATATAAATTGCATTGTCACAAACATTGTGTGTTCTTTGGTATTTTTGGTAAACAATGCAGATATTCTAGATGGGAATAAGTACGAGGGACGTTCCGAAAGTAATGCCTCGTATTTTTATTTACGGAAACTGCAGGAGATACATAAATTGCAACAGCACAGGTAAGTGGAGAAATATTTCAACTACAGACGGCCATTTTTCCTCATAGTCTCCACCATCCGTTATGCACTTTTGGCAACGATGAACCAGAGCCTGCATGGCACACTTGTAAAGATTGGAACGAGTTGAGGCTAACTACTGCCTTACAGCCTCGACAACAATACTCGAGGTTTGAAAATGTTCGCCACGTAGTCCGTGTTTCAGAGGCCCAAAGACATGAAGTCTGAAGGCGCTAAATAGGGACTGTATGGTGGATGCGGTAAGGCAGTCTAGCCGATTTCTGCAATGAGTTGCGTGGTCAGAAAACTGATGTGGGGCCTGGCGTTATCATGTTGCAGGTGAAATTGGTCTTCTTCTCTGGCCTTACCCTAGAAATTCGGGCTTTCAACTTATTCAGTGTCGTCTTGTAGCGTGCTGAATTGACAGTTTCTCCAGACCCCAGAACATCCAAAAGAACAACCTCCTGGCTATCGCAGAAGACTCTGCACATTTCCTCCAGACGACTGTCTCTCTAATTTCTTCTTTGACGGAGAATCCGCATGTCGCCATTCCATGGAGTGTCTTTTGGATTCCGGCTCGTAGTGGTGACACCACGACTCATCTCCGGTTACGATGCTATTCCGAAAATTGTCGCTTTCGGCTTTGTATTGATCCAGCAGTTCCCGACAAATTTCCATTCGATGAGTTTTTTGTTCTTCTGTAAGCATCCGAGGGACTCACCTCGCACAGACTTTGCGATAACCAAGATGTTCCAACATTATTTCCAAGGCATTATAGCCAACATTCAGTTTTGCATACAATTCTCTGGTCGTTATCCGCCGATTAGCACGGATGAATTGATCAAGACATTCATTTAGGTGTGACAGCTGTGCACGGACGACCAGGCCGTGGCTTGCCATGCACACCCCTTTCACCACCTTGAATATGCCTTACCCATCGCCTCACACTGCTCGCATTTATTGTATCGTCTCCACACACCTTTATCAAGTTTCGATGGATTTCAACCGGCGCTATTTCTTCAGCAGTGAGGAATTCAATCACACATCGCCGTTTTGTACGTGTGTCCATATCAGATTCCATTTTGGTAGTCTCCCCTGCTGGCCCTAACTTCTGCACAACCAAAGAACCATCAGCAAATGCAAGAGGAAGGTTCAAGCATTAGCACTACACCGGACATACAAACTCACCGAAGAAAGAGTGGGAGGCGTTACTTTCGGAACGACTCTGGCGATTAAACTGTTCTGATTTGCCTTTCACCAAGTGCGGTATGTTAACAGAACTATACTAGCTTACAACTGCAGCACAGCCTCCAAGCTAGGGAAGCAGTCTGTTTTTGTGCAGAAAAATGGTCAGTTAGTATCTTTATGTATTTATGTTAAAAATCTGAAACTTTTGAAGATGATACCAAACTGAGATCATTCTGATAGTTCCGTTATTGTCGAGACTACTGTTAAACTCACTGTTTGGCTGTTCTGTTTTAATGCCTGGCAAAATACTTAGCTTTAATTGGCTGGTTAATTGGATTTTACCCAACCAGAAATTGAATTCTCCACCAGCACAAACTTGCATTCCGACATCTTGGATCGCGATGTCCATGAGATACCCCCGCATCTATGAACCTACAGATATTTTTCTAAACTACTTTTACTTGATCCTGAAGCCAGAACATCTAGATCTTGACTCAGAGCCGAGGGTCGGTTGGATTCGGAATAGTCATAATACCGAAAAGCTACATCAAAAAGTCTCTTACACGTTGTATAGAAAGTGAAAGAAAAAATTCGTGAGTATAAATATTATTGAAGTGAACGTTTATGACAAGAGAAACGACCAGAGAAAACTGTAACTGCTATCAAGTACAGATTGAAGAAAATTGCTTGTGATATGCAAGAAGATAAAAATGATATTGAACTGTATGGTCGTATGGGAGCGCGAAAAACATAATGTGTTGCACCAAAAGTGACGCCAATCAGAAGAAATTGTCAGTGACACTACAGACTAAATGACTGAAGATCTAGAGTAATCAGGAACTGCTTTATTTATATATTTTTTTGAGTATGTGTTTTACTGTAGTTACTTTATAAACAGTGCAACAATGTACATTGCTTTTTTGTGCATTTGGAACAATTTTATTCTTAATATCATTTAGAGTGTGTGTACAAAGTTGCTGAAGACTGTTGCACTGGGGCATATATAGATGAAATTCACATATCAGCCCTGGAAAGCACTTGCAACACCTCATATGTGTAACAGGACGTGTTGGTGGCTGTGTTTTGTATGAAGCTGGAGTGAAAAAATGCATAGCATGTTGCTTCTTTCGTAGTACGAGCCGGAGAACACAGCAAAAGAGTGGTTTTTGGACGGCGTTTTACCGCAGCAGCAGAGGAAACAATGGTCATTGCGCAGAGCAGCTGACAGTAGCTGGTGCGGTGAGGAACTTCAGACGGCGCTGGACGATAGCTTCTCATCAAACGAGCTGAGTACGGCACGCAGCACTTGAGTCGGGGGCAACTCACCTAGACCCGACTCACTGCAGATGCGACACCGTACTGAGGAGGTCTGTTTTAAGTTAGCTGGCTATGCATCACGTCATTTAAGTGAGCATGTTGGTGGCACCTATTGGGAGTCACCTTAGATCCATGTCTACTTAAATTTTTTATTACAAAAGTTTGTGACAAATATGCATACTGAACTGATTTCCTTTGAAGCAGATAGATATTATTTTGCTTTATCGTTTTTCCTTACACCTTTCTCGGATGTACAAAATGCTCCCTAAATCAAGGTTTTCTCTTAAATAAATAACGGTCTTACCCTTGTACAACATATACAGCACAGTATGTGGAAGACACATAGTTTGTTCGTAAGCTGTTTAAAATTTTGATAGTTTCTGTAGAGGTGGAATTTTTGTCTGAATTATTACTGCACGTTTATGTTAATTACATCGTTTTTTAGTGGTGGCGTTTGAGGTCATATGAGAAATTTCGATTGTCTTTTATAGTTTTGTGATGCAATGTATTTTTATGTATCTTAAACACATTTTAAAAATGGAAACACATTTGTATTTTTTATATGTGAAACTTTGAAAGTTATTAAAACACATTCTGCGGTATCGTCGAAACATGACGGTGCCACACCAAAATCAGCAACGTGCATTGCTACCACAGATATTAGTGATGTCTCGCCGCAATCCAGATAGACGAATGGGAGGTACCTCTGAAAATACGCCCTCTCACTCAGCACCACATTATCATTGCACAGAGGTAGACACAGAGCCAAGCCTGGACCCAGTCTGCCCCAATTCGTGACCTCCTATGAAGCGACCAACGTTATCAAGATAGGACATCAGTGCTCTTCAAGTCTCAGATGTAACTGTACTTTTGCAAATGTTGTACCTGTATTTCAACAGACCAGTTTGTAATTTTCGGCCTCAAGTGCTGATTTACTGTTACAAGACAGCTGTAAATATTTGGGTCATTTCTGTGGCAATGAACTGCATAAAATAAATCTTCTTATTTTTCTTGTAATAAAGAAAACTAATGTTTCATAAGTCGATCAGCCATCTCCAAGAGCAATCAAATAACCTACAGTTATAACAGTGCAATTGTAGTTTTGTCAGTATTATGCTGTCTCAGACTTTTCAAAATGTAGCAGGAATAATTTTTAGAATCTTACATCAAATGTGGATTTCTCCTTTTTATGACCACTTTTCTGTTGTTCTAACAACTTTGTGAAAACTATCATAAAATCTTGATCTATTGAATGGATGGTGATGTAAATCATTTGTGTTGTTCACTGCATGTGTTGTTCAGTGCATGATTAGGATTAGAAGGAGACATTACTGCTTTGTTAACTTTTTATTTTCCTTACGTTCATGGTTTTATAAAATTTTTAGTTTCAGTTTCGAATATTTCATGTTCACTGCAGAGAATTTTTTTCTTTCTGTAATAATTTTATTTCATGCAGTATTGGAAAATGTTTAGTGGAGGGTTTAGGGGTACAGATAAGGGTACCTCTACTATAGCTCTGTGCCAAAGATCACACACAGTTGGCCAGGGATGTCTGTGGAATGTGATAATGGAGTGAATACATACAAGTTGGGGTACAGTGTAGATAGTTTTAAGAAATATTTGTTCTAAGTAATATTGTGCCATCTGAGTCAGTGTACTTTCTTTTATAACAGTCACTTTATTGAACTTAAAAATCAGTGTCTACTTTGCATGAGAGTGCATAAATGTAGCTAACTGATTTTTGTAGAATGGCGTATGGAGCATTATTGATGAACTGATGATATGATACATTCAGAGTAAATTGGAAACTGTTTCGGTAACACTATTTATGGTCATAGTATATCTAGCGAGAAAGAGGTACTGAAGAGAGAAAGTCTGTAACTGAGAAGACATGTGGCATGTATCAGTCAGGACTGTAGTGACATGTGTACCTTGGATGTGAGTTGGTCAGGCAAAAATGTCTATATTTGTTCTGATGCTGAAGTGTAGTGACAGAAAACCACGTGACAAGCAAAAGAGCAGAAAATAGGATAAACAAAAGCTATGAGTGATTTACACAAAGAATTCTCTCTCTCTTCCTGTGTAGAGAAATATGTACTCTCGAAATGTGTAATTTTGGAGAACTTACTGGTATATAGTGGTTAAAATAAGAGACAAATGATTTACAAATTAGAATTGGCCTGTTAATTCGCCAGATATAATACGGTTTCCTCATATAATTTATGTACAGTCGTTGCAGCATATCCAGTGTTAGCACTTTACTCATTTATCGAAACCCAAATTAATAAAATGTAATATGAATATGTCGTGTGACTAGGGCCTCTCGTCGAGTAGACCATTCTCCGGGCGCAAGTCTTTCGATTTGACGCCACTTCGGCGACTTGCGCGTAGATGGGGATGAAATGATGATGATTAGGACAACACAACACCCAGTCCCTGAGCAGATAAAATCTCCGATCCAGCCGGGAATATAACCCAGGCCCTTAGGATTCACATTCTGTCGTGCTAACCACTCAGCCACACGGGGCGGACATTAATAAAATGAAATCACTTCAAATTAAACTAAATGTAATTAAGTTATGAAGCTATGTACTGCGTAATCTACATTACAGCCTTTCTCCATCTCTTCGTTCATTATTTTTAACTGGCCTAATGTGTTACCACATACTGACAAATTCTAAACTTTACTATAACATTTTATATCTCTTCATGTAGTTAAGTAATAAATATTCTGACATCATTAATTAATTCAATATATCTGTCAAAAATTAAGGTTGTAGAAAAACAACCTCGTGGAGTGAATAACATGAAATATACCAGAATAATTCCATCTTTAGTAGTGTGTGTCACTGGTTCTTACACGATATATGTGTCACATATTGGTTCTTAATTCCCATCCTTGTACCCTACTTAATAGCTCAAAGTTGTTTACAGAATTATAGATGTCGGAAGTAAATTTCAGTACACTTTGTATGTATCCAGTAGATGTATGGGGTAGAACCATTCTATGAATGACATACATGTCTCTCAAGTTAACTTTTTCATGTTTCTCCAAGGATATGATTTTTCTCTAACTTATGGAAATCAGTTATGAATCGCTAGACCTTAAATGAGCTAATGAATTTACACTGAAGTACCAAATAAACTGTTATAGGCATGATCATTCAAATGCAGAAATATGTAAAAAGGCAGAATTCGGCGCTGCGGTCGACAACGTTTTTATAAGGCAACAAGTGTCTGGCGCAGTTTTAGGTCTGTTACTGCTGCGCAATGGCGGGTTATCAAGATTTAAATGAGTTTGAACGTTACGTTATAGTTAGCGCACGAGCGATGGGACACAGCATCTGCGAGAAAGTGATGAAGTAGGGATTTTTCCGTACGATCATTTCACGAGTGTACTGTGAATATGAGGAATCAGTTAAAGTATCAAATCTCAGACATCACTATGGGCGGAAAAAGATCCTACAAGAACGGGACAAACGACAACCGAAGAGAATCATTCAACGTGATAGAAGTGCAACCCTTCCGCAGATTGCTGCTGACTTCAATGATGGGCCAACAACAAGTGTCAGCGTACGAACCATTCAGCGAAACGTCATCCATATGGGCTTTCGGAGCCGAAGGCCCACTCGTGTACCCTTGATGACTGCACGACACAAAGCTTTAAGCTTTAAGCGGATGGACGTGTACGGGTATGGAGACAACCTCATGAATCCATGGACCCTGCATATCAGTAGGGGACTGTCCAAGCTGTTGAAGGCTCTGTAATGGTGTGGAGCGTGTGTTGTTGGAGTGGTATAGGACTCCTGATACGTCTAGATACGAGTCTGACAGATGAGACGTACGTAAGCATCCTGTCTGATCACCTGCATCAGTTCAAGTCCATTGCGCATACCGACGGATTTGGACAATTCCAGCAGGACAGTGCGACACCCCACACGCCCATAATTGCTACAGAGTGGCTCCAGGAATACTATTCTGAGTTTACTTCCGCTGTCCACCAGACTCCAGAGACATGAACAGTACTGAGCATATCTGGGATGCCTTGCAGTGTGCTGTTCCAAAGAGATCTCCACCCCGTCGTACTCTTACGGATCTATGGACAGCCCTGCAGGATCCATGGTGTCAGTTCCTTCCAGAACTACGTCAGACATAAGTCGAGTCTATGCCACGTCGTGTTGCGGCACTTCTGCTTGCTCACGTGGACCCTACGTGATATTAGGCATGTGTACCAATTTCTTTGGCTCTTCTGAACATCAGTCAACCATATGATATATGTACAGAGTACTGAAACTACAAAATTTTCTCTGTTACCACATCAATGACAATTCACCGTAAATCCAAATCTAATTTCAGATTTTCTATATCATTCTCATTTCCATGTAGTAATGCTTTTTCTAAATCTTTAAACCAGTCTATGTATTATATGCATCTGGTCGAACGAGTCTTCCTAATATAAACAACGAACAAATTTGTTAGTAAATAAAGTGTGGTGTCACCGCCAGACACCACACTTGCTAGGTGGTAGCCTTTAAATCGGCCGCGGTCCATTAGTATACGTCGGACCCGCGTGTCTCCGCTATCAGTGATTGCAGACTGAGCGCCGCCACACGGCAGGTCTAGAAAGACTTCCTAGCGCTCGCCCCAGTTGTACAACCGACTTTGCTAGCGATGGTTCACTGACAAAATACGCTCTCATTTGCCGAGACGATAGTTAGCATAGCCTTCAGCTACGTCATTTGCTACGACCTAGCAAGGCGCCATTATCAGTTGCTATTGATATTGTGAAGAATGTACAGATAAGAGCTACGTTCAACATTAATGGATTAAAGTTAAGTATTCTACCAGTTACCTCCTTTTTTTCTAAGTTCTAATTACCTTGTCGTGTTCCAGACCTCACGCCAGCCTGCGTGAGCTTAAACGCGTGCCTTTCGGCTTCCGCTGAATTTAGTGGGTTGGTCTCCTGCCAGTCCACAACATAAAGTAATTAGAAAATGAGTAACGTGTGAGTAAAAAAGAGTGAAGAATCGTACATAACATATTACGTTCCACATTTCCTCCGAAACTTTGTCACAACGTCACTTGGTGAGGACTTACAGTAGCTGAAAAACATTGTGGTACTCCTTTTGCCTCTAAAAAACTTTTCCATTTGTCAAGAGTTTTGGTGTGACTGTTCACCAAGTTGGTGACTATCAATTTCAATGGTACTTGGGAAAATATCCGAATGATCATTCAACGAATGTACTTGAAGTGACATATTACATCCCTTAAAGTGGTTAAGGTGGCACAATACCACAATAATTCTCTACCCTACAGTTGCCTAAAAAGCTCTTGCAGACAGTTGTAAATGAACCAGAAATTTACCATCCCACCATAGGAAGCCGTTAACATCACAACATAAAGACTGCATTTGGAGTGGTGCTGTGACTGGGACTGATGGTTCATGGGATCTCATTGCGTTCAGCTCTGAATCACGGTTCTCCACTACTCGGGTATACCATCGTCCGCTGAGCTGTGGTAAAAATTGCTGTTTTGAAGAGCGCGCCACAGCGCGTAGTGTGAAGCAGTCTCCCTCCGTTTCTGGCGGTGGCGCCGCTGTTGCAATCGCAGCTTTGGTGTCTCCCTCTGGTGGGAAAGGGGAAAGGTTGCTGTTCACGTGGATTTAAGGGGCGCTATGAGCTCGCCAGTCAGTCGGAGTCTGGGGTCAGTCTCTCGTCCCCAGCTTGCTAGTCTCTCTCGTCCGCATTTGTTAGGCAGGTAGTGTCTGTCTGTCATTCGGAGTGCTAGTATGTCTGTCGTTCGGATCAATCTTTAAAGCCGGCAGAATGAGAGTCTTTCCACTCCGCCAGTAAGAGAAGTCAGCGAGTGGTCGCCCAGTTGGGGCTTAGTTCCTGCATCTGAGTCTGCGCGTTAGGCCGCCAGTCTGCTCGACTTTGCTCAGGCAACGGTCACTGGCGGTTGGGTCGAATGGCTGGTCGGTCGCGCACTGAGACACAAGATGACTTGTCCGTCTTCTCGTCGGCGCATGTGAGGTCGCCACTTGAGTCCAGTTGGCCGCGGCGTATAGCGAGGGGTAGTGACTTCGCGGTCGACACGAGAGTAACAGGAGTCAACCCACGACATCGGTCTGGTCGGTGCGAGCTGCGACGCTGTGAGACGGGAGATCGGCGCGCCTTCCTGCGTCCGTTGAAGCGGCTGGCAGCGGACGGTTCGAGAGAGCGATTTGGGGGTGCTGCGCCAGGTCTTCTCGAGAAATCGCAGTTATTAAAAGTTAAGTGATTGATGATATGTTGTGTGATTTGTTAAATTCTACTTGTTTTCTTGGTCAGTCTCTCGCCCCAGCTTGCTCGTCTGTCTCTCGCCCGCATTTGTTAGGCAGTTAGCGTCTGTCTGTCGTTCGGAGCTGCCTCTGTCATGTTTGTCGGATTTGGTGTGTTAACGAATTTATTGCTTGGAGTGTAACGACCTAATTCCTGAAATATGTTTTGATCTTACCTAGCCGGCCGCGGTGGCCGAGCGGTTCTAGGCGCTTCAGTCAGGAACCGCGCGACTGCTACGGTCGCAGGTTCGAATCCTGCCTTGGGCATGGATGTGTGTGATGTCCTTAGGTTAGTTGGGTTTAAGTAGTTCTAAGTTCTAGGGGACTGATGACCTAAGATGTTAAGTCCCATAGTTCTCAGAGCCATTTGAACCATTTGATGTTACCTATCATCTTGAGAGGCGGTATCTGTCCACTGTGGAGCATCTGAACTTGTTTGGCCAACCTTGTAGAATTTTATATAAGATTGCATTTTATGGGCCTTTATTTAAATGATCATTTTAGTATATAAAGTTGCCACCCTTTCACCGTAAGACTTTTCTTAGAAGTTAAAATCAAGTTGCACCTTCGGTGACAAAGTTAATATTTTAATTTTTAGTGTTTTGTACCATTTTCATCCCTCCTGCGGGGGTGCATAGTTTGTGTGATTGTGCAAACTGTTAAAACCTTTAGTTTAAAGTAATCTGGTGTGTAGAAGATTTGCACCAGTGTAGTCTTTCAGAGGCTGTTGTGAGCTGTCGTAACTACGGCCATGTCAAAAGGGAATGGCAAGGTTCTCTACCCGAAAGCTCATACAGTCAAAACTTGTTTCTTTCTGTCTCTGAATAAATTGTAACTTGATATTTAGAGGGTGCTTTTTGATTATAATTTTAAATCTGTTTCTTTTAAATTAAAGTGAATAAAACTCCCATTTGTTAAAAGGAATTTGCTTATGATTTCATCAGTTACTCCCTGGCAACTACTTCGACGCTTACATAGCGTGATTAAATGTGTTAATGTTCTTGATGAATTGCTAGTAAATAAAATCTTAAGAATATTCTTTGAAAATAAATCATGGTTCACCGCGAATATGACAGATGTCCCATTCTTCCATTTTCGGTATTATGTCTATTCCGAATCCAACCGACCCTCGGCCCTGCGCCAGGTTCTAGATATTCTGGCTTTAGGATAAAGTGAAAGTAATTTAGAAAAATATCTGTAGGTTCCTAGATACTGGTGCATCTCATGGACATGGCGATCCAAGATGTCGGAATGCAAGTTTGTGCTGGTGGAGAATTCAAATTCTGGATGGGTAAAATCCAACGAAACAGCCAATTAAAGCTAAGAATTTTGCGAGGTATTCAAACAGAATTGCTAACCTTTGAGTTTAAGAGTCCTCTCGACAATTACAGAAGTATCAGAATGATCTCAATTTGGTATCATCTTCATAAGTTTCAGATTTTTATCATAAATACGTAAAGATAGTGTTTGACAATTTTTCGACACAAAAATGGACTTCTTCCCTGACTTGGAGGTTGTGCTGCACTTCTAAGCAAGTACAGTTCTGTTAACATACCACACTTGGTGCAAGGCACAACAGAACAATGTAATTGCGAGGGTCGTTCTGAAAGTAATGCCTCCTATTCTTTCTTTGGTAACTTTGTATGTCTGCGGCGGATGTCTCCGGTGTAGTGCTAATGCTTAAACCTTCCTCTTGCATTTGCTGCTGGTTCTTTGGTTGTGCGATAGTTGGGGCCAGCAGAGGAGACTTCCGTAATGGAGTTTGATTTGCACACACGTATAAAACAGCGATATGTGATTGAATTCCTCACCCCTGAAGAAATAGCGCTGGTTGAAATCCATCGACGCTTGATAAAGGTGTATACGTAAAGATACTCTTTAACAATTTTTCGGCACAAAAATGGACTTCTTCCCTGACTTGGAGGTTGTGCTGCACTTCGAAGCAAGTACAGTTCTGTTAACATACCACACTTGGTGCAAGGCACAACAGAACAATGTAATTGCGAGGGTCGTTCTGAAAGTAATGCCTCCTGTTCTTTCTTTGGTGACTTTGTATGTCTGCGGCGGATGTCTCCGGTGTAGTGCTAATGCTTGAACCTTCCTCTTGCATTTGCTGCTGGTTCTTTGGTTGTGCGATAGTTGGGGCCAGCAGAGGAGACTTCCGTAATGGAGTTTGATTTGCACACGCGTATAAAACAGCGATATGTGATTGAATTCCTCACTCCTGAAGAAATAGCGCTGGTTGAAATCCATCGACGCTTGATAAAGGTGTATACGTAAAGATACTGTTTAACAATTTTTCGGGCCAAAAATGGACTTCTTCCCTGACTTGGAGGTTGTGCTGCACTTCTAAGCAAATACAGTTCTGTTAACATACCACACTTGGTGCAAGGCACCACAGAACAATGTAATTGCGAGGGTCGTTCTGAAAGTAATGCCTCCTATTCTTTCTTTGGTGACTTTGTATGTCTGCGGCGGATGTCTCCGGTGTAGTGCTTGAACCTTCCTCTTGCATTTGCTGCTGGTTCTTTGGTTGTGCGATAGTTGGGGCCAGCAGAGGAGACTTCCATATTTGAGTCTGATTTGCACTCGCGTATAAAACAGCGATATGTCATTGAATTCCTCACTCCTGAAGAAATAGCGCTGGTTGAAATCCACCGACGCTTGATAAAGGTGTATGGAGACGATACAATAAATGCGAGCAGTGTGAGGCGAAGGGTACGTCATTTTCAAGGTGGTGAAAGGGGTGTGCATGGCAAGCCACGGCCCGGTCGTCCGTTCGCAGCTGTCACACCTAAAAATGAAGAGCGTCTTGATCAACTCATCCGTGCTGATCGGCGGATAACGACCAGATAATTGTGTGAAAATCTTTATGTCGGCTGTAATGCCTTGGAAACAATGTTGTAACGTCTTAGTTATCGCAAAGTCTGTGTGAGGTGGGTCCCTCGGATGCTTACAGAAGAACAAAAAAGTCATCGAATGGAAATTTGTCGGGAACTGCTGGATCAATACGAAGCCGAAGGCGACAATTTTCGGAATAGCACCGTAACCGGAGACGATTCGTGGTGTCACCACTACGAGCCTGAATCCAAAAGACACTCCGTGGAATGGCGAAGTGCGAATTCTCCGTCAAAGAAGAAATTGAAGAATCAGCCGTCTGCAGGCAAAGTGATGTGCACAGTCTTCTGCGACTGCCAGGGTGCGGTTCTTTTGGATGCTCTCGGGGCTGGAGAAACTGTCAATTCAGCACGCTACAAGACGAGACTGACTAAGCTGAAAGCCCGAATTTCCGTGGTAAAGCGAGAGAGGAAGGCCAACTTTCTCCTGCAACATGATAACGCCAGGCTCCACATCAGTTTTGCGACCACGCAACTCATTGCAAATTCGGTTAGACTGTCTTACCAAGTACACTGTACAGTTCCGATTTAGCGCCTTCAGACTTCATGTCTCTGGGCCTATGAAAGACGGGCTACGTGGCGAACATTTTCAAGACTCGGTTGCTGTTGTTGAAGCTGTAAGGCAGTAGTTAGCCTCAACTGGTTCCGATTCTTACAAGTGTGGCATGGTGGATCTGGTTCATCATTGCCAAAAATGCGTAACGATTGGTGGAGACTATGTGGAAAAATCGCCGTCTGTAGCAAGACTTAGAACCAACAACAAGAAGAGAAAATGAAGATAAATAAAAAGTTTCCTTTTGTGTATCTTATGCCTCTCGAAGCTTTTGAAACTAGTGAAGACCCTAAGGAAAATTTAATTGTGATGTGTGGGAGGGTAAGATTACAAGATGTGTAAACTATTTTTTTCAGTCAGTAATGAAAACGTATCTGACAATATTTTTGGCATAATTTTACGCAGTTAAAACTGTGTTACGTATTTAAGATGTGGAAAGTGTCCAAATGTCATTTTTTGGATAAATAATTTGTATATTTTCAGCATAACCGAGATGGAGTTACAGAAAAGTAATCTCAGATTTGTGAAAATGGGAGGATAGGGGAGCGAAGGGAGATGATGTGTGTGTGTGTGTGTGTGTGTGTGTGTGTGTGTGTGTGTGTGTGTGTGTGTACGTATGTTTACACGATTTTCTTTAACTTACGTGGAAATATTTTAATATAATGTTATTGTTACAGGATTATGTATAAGTGTCTAGTTACCTTTCACTTTCAAGGGACTAATGTAACTTGGCACCAGTTTTACGCCTCGTTTTTAATACTATGCCTTGACTGGCTGGGGAGGGGAGGGAGCAAAGACTACAAAGCGCAACTGGGGTAGTTTTACCATTTTGTATTTTCTTTTAATTATTCTACTAGTACAATTGGGTTGGTTGCCCGCATCTCGTGGTCGTGCGGTAGCGTTCTCGCTTCCCACGCCCGGGTTCCCGGGTTCGATTCCCGGCGGGGTCAGGGATTTTCTCTGCCTCGTGATGGCTGGGTGTTGTGTGCTGTCCTTAGGTTAGTTAGGTTTAAGTAGTTCTAAGTTCTAGGGGACTTATGACCACAGCAGTTGAGTCCCATAGTGCTCAGAGCCATTTGAACCATTTGAACAATTGGGTTGGTTCCGTAACCCTGATTTTAATTAGATTTTCATCATTAATACCATGCTGTGATTGGTTAGAATGGGGAAAGAGAGGGGAAAAGGGGTGTGACTTAATTATGTGTTGGCAGTGATGATACGGAGTGGCGGGGCGTGTGAGATCGTCATTCCTTATATTCAAAAGTGGTCACATGCTTCCATTACTTGTATTCCAAAGTGGATCGAAGGTCTCATAGATGTACTACTGCCATATTTTATCAATATGTGCTTATACTTCTTACATTTAACTCGATATTTTAATCACTGAAATAACTTCACACTCCCTCTCAACTTGTGCAGTTTCCCTTCATGTTCTGCTCTCCTTGCAGGTTCTTTTCTCGTTAGGCTGTGTATTTCTATTATATTGGAACTGTTAAACCTAACTATCCCTTAAGTTAAGGCACAGAAGAATAAACAATATGCATAGTGATTCAGGACTTCGATCGATGACAAGAATTGCAGTCCTGAGGATTAAACCTGATTTCATTTTAGAATGCAGCACCAATGAAATAGCAAGGATAACCATTCACCTTTTTTACAACGGGAAAGTTATTGTTAACATCCAGCATAAGTCCGATTCGTAACTTTCTAACAATTGGGGTTAACATCTTCAGTTGGTAATGAGCAACAGACATATCTGTAAGCCTTGCACCTTCTCGTAAAGTCTGCTGTGGGGTGGGGAGCCTAGAGCGAAAATTCTGGTCCGTTAACTAGGTGGAAGTGTAAAGCGATTAAATCTGCTCGCAATTTTGGAAGGGTGAAATTGTGCCTCATCGGCTAATGTGATTCCACTGTTACAAAGCCGCTAATGACATTAACTGGCACTAATAGTTTTATCGGAAGCCGATAGGGGCGCCGGATTTGCGAGCTAAGTCCGTCCTCTTTAAATCTGCAGCGTGGGTGACTGTCAGCTGCCCTGCACCATGAGCGCAGGACGCGATTCAGCTCTCATTTTCTGCCAGGTCACTTAGACGTGGATGTCAAATAGTTCATCCGGTTGCATATTTGGTACATCAGCTTTGTGTGCGTAGGGGGGGGGGGAAGAGGGGGAGGGGCATTGGTTTTAGGTCGGTCAGAGTTGTGCACTATTAGATAATAAATAAATACACAGATCATGACTCATGTCTCTAAGACTGCAGGAGTTTAACGAGAAATTCAGTGATTAAAGCATCATTGACGATGTCAGGGTTAAAACAGTAAATTCTCAAATTATTGCCCAGAGATTCGACACTAGATTTTTTTTTCTACGTTACCAGTCATACAAAAATGTTTACCATTTTCGGTACACAGTTTTTATTCACTATACACACATTTCTTCCTACAATGAACTGATATCAAAGCCTACGATGACAAAGAAATATTGTACGAAGCCGAAATGACAGTAAGGAGAGTAATGTGAGAAGTGCTAAGTGAATTAGAAAGTAAAATCATGCGAACTGATATGACTTAAAATCTTAGAAGATTTACTTCCAGCATTCACTGGGATAAATTGCAAATTCTGCCGATGAACTCAAAGACGAAGCTCTGAACATCCGCGTTTCATAACTTGTACTTTACTTATGTTTCAAAGAGTGTGATAAGAAATTACTACAGTAACCCATTGTGAGTTATTGTAAATAGTCGATACGTCGCAGAGATTGTTCATCATGTCCGCTTTACTACCAATGTTGGGACAGAAACTGTGACCAAAGACACATAGGTCCATACACTTTACAGGGCATGTAATATGGTGTTGGTTATCAACAACCAAATGTTTCAAAAGGATCTGAGCACTATGGGACTTAACTTCTGAGGTCATCAGTCCCCTAGAACTTAGAACTACTTAAACCTAACTAACCTTAGGACACCACACACATCCATGCCCGAGGCAGGATTCGAACCTGCGACCTTAGCGATCGCGTGGTTCCAGACTGAAGCGCCTACAACCGCTCTGCCGAGTGGTTTAGGCGCTACAGTCGAAAACTGCGCGACCGCTATGGTCACAGGTTCGAATCCTGCCTGGGGCATGGATGTGTCTGATGTCCTTAGGTTAGTTAGGTTTAAGTAGTTCTAAGTTCTAGAGAATTGATGACCTCAGAAGTTACGTCCGATAGTGCTCAGAGCCATTTGAATCATTTCAGTCTGGCATCTGTTTTACCGACGATTAATTTTATATGGCCATTCCGTTTTAGATCACTCCTAATGCCTACTCCCAGATAATTTATGGAATTAACTGCTTCCAGTTGCTGACCTTCTATATTGTAGCTAAATGATGAAGGATCTTTCTTTCTATGTATTCACAGCACATTACACTTGTCTACATTGAAATTCAATTGCCATTTCCTGCACCATGCGTCAATTCGTTGCAGATCACCTGCATTTCAGTACAATTTTCCATTGTTACAACCTCTCGATAACCTACAGCGTCATCCGCAAAAAGCCTCAGTGAACTTCCGATGTTATCCTACTGTCATTTATATATGTTGTGAATAGCAACGGTCCTACGACACTCCCCAGCGGCACACCTGAAATCACTCTTACTTTGGAAGACTGCTCTCCATTGAGAATGGCATGCTGCGTTCTGTTATCTAGGAACTCTTCAATCCAGTCACACAATTGATCTGATAGTCCATATGATCTTACTTTGTTCATTAAATGACTTTGGGGAACTGTATCAAACGTCTTGGGGAAGTCAAGAAACACGGCATCTACCTGGAATCCCGTGTCTATCGCCCTCTGAGTCTCGTGGACGAGTAGCACGAGCTGAGTTTCACACGATCTTTTTGGAAACCCATGCTGATTCCTACAGAGTAGATTTCTAGTCTCCACAAAAGTCATTATACTCGAACATAATACGTGTTCCAAAATTCTGCAACTGATCGACGTTAGAGATGTAGGTCTATAGTTCTGCACAACTATTCGACGTCCCTTCTTGAAAATGGGGATGACCTGTGCCCTTTTCCAATCTTTTGTAACTCTATGCTCTTCTAAAGACCTACTGTACACCGTTGCAAGAACGGGGGCAAGTTCCTTCGCGTACTCTCTGTAAAATCGAACTGGTATCCCATCAGGTCCAACGGCCGTTCCTCTTTTGAGCGAATTTAATTGTTTTTCTATCCCTCTGTCATGTATTTCGATATATATACCATTTTGTCATCCGTGCGACAATCTAGAGGAGGGACTTCCTCTGTGAAACATGTTTGGAAAAAGACTTTTAGTATTTCGGACTTTAGTGTGTCATCGTCTCTTTCAGTACCATTTTGACCTCTAGTCATCTCGCAGTTTTCGCGCAGTACGGCGCCTAATCAGTTCCAGGAAGTTGGGCTATGCCACAGGAAAGATGGCCACCTTGATGCTGCACAATATACTGCTATTACGGATGGTGTGGTGATGTCATCAGTGCGACACCTACTGTATACCCTGAGGGATTAGTCTGTTTCCAGGAGGGTCAGTGTCCACGTGTTAGCTGTGGTGCAGGTGTAGTTTGCGGAACAGAAAGATACTTCATTCTTAACTGGCCGTCTGTACGGGACGTCCGCTCCACTGTAATCGTATGGGCGGAGACGAAAGGGACAATGTAAAAAACCGGCCTGATCCTGAGCCAGGAAACAGCGATGACCTTTGGCACGTCGCCCTAGCTGCGTGGGAGGGGATGTCAGGACAGGGACGGTTTATTTCTCGCCTCAGAGAGCTCCCTCCTCGCAGCATATAGACGATCATTGAAGTACATGGCCTAAGGACGGGATATTAATTAGTAAAAAAGCTGCAAGTTATGCCATTTTGAGGGACACGAAAAATCTGGTTAAGAACCGTGTTTCGTTCTGTTAACTTCGTATCTTCTCTAAGATTCAAGAAATTATGGAAGAAAACAGAAAATAATTGCCGAAAATAGGAATTGACGCGAATACTGCATCACTGAGTTGCTTGCCTGTAGAGTCCACCACCAACCTCCGAAGTATGTATAATAAGTGCTGTAATATTCAGGCGCCGGCCGGAGTGGCCGTGCGGTTCTAGGCGCTCCAGTCTGGACCGAGCGACCGCTACGGTCGCAGGTTCGAATCCTGAATCCTGCCTCGGGCATGCATTTGTGTGATGTCCTTAGGTTATTTAGGTTTAGTTAGTTCTAAGTTCTAGACGACTGATGACCTCAGAAGTTAAGTCGCATAGTGTTCAGAGCCATTTTTTGTAATATTCAGGTATTTTGTTGCTGTTGTTACGCCCGTCATTGTACTTCGCGACTTTATGTAAGTAGGAACGACGCAGAAATGACTTTCTTGCATGCTTCATGCTGACTGTTTATAAGACAGAACTGCCTCATTTACACTCAAAGTTGAAGTGTCCTTTACTTTTGAGGGCAATAGTATACTCTGTATAATAGACTGATGATTGCTTAACATAACGGGGAATTCAGATTTCAGCCACTGTCACTTTTCGCGCTTTCAAGTGCACATTGCATCTTCAAGTGGATTTCCCGTTCTCTCAGACACTGGCCGGCCGGTGTGGTCGAGCGGTTCTAGACGCTTCAGTCTGGAACCGGGCAGCCGCTACGGTTCGAATTTTGCCTCGGGCATGGATGTGTGTGATGTCCTTAGGTTACTTAGGTTTAGGTAGTTGTAAGTTCTAGGAGACTGATGACCTCAGATGTTAAGTCCCATAGTGCTCAGAGCCATTTGAACCATCTCTGACACTAAGAAATATGTATTTTAAAAGAAAAATCGCTTATGTGCTCGAACGCGAGTGAGAAATTGACAGTTTCAGCTTCCATTGCAATAAATACTATATAATGGTAACAAAGTTTTTCGCGAATATGTTCTGAGATACAAACAAAAATTTCGCGCTTGCTACTTCGGATTTAGATGATAGCTGCAGCTGCCCATGCTCTTAGGAGATGATTAATTAATGTAACTGATGCTATTCTAGTACTTAATACGTAATAGCCTGCCAGTCATTTTTCATTCATTCACATATTGTGTCCCGTAGTCTGATGAAGGACAGCTCTCTGAGAGGTGGAACTATCGAGTTACATAAAGGGGGATCAAAACGTTTTCACCTGAGGGCGTTGCTGTAGCTGTGTGCAATGTAATGTGACTCCAATGCTGGGATATAAGCACCGACAGATAGGCAAGATATTAGTGTTGCATTCGTGTCGTATTTCCGACACGCGTGCGATAAATGCGGCAACGTGTAACTACGGCGACGCTATCATCAAATGAGTTGAAACATGACTGACGTGTTGTTATACTTATCTTGGTTGCCGAAGGTCTATCACACACTGACATTCATCGGAGAGTGAGGAATGTGTATTGGGCAGCAAGTCTGTCGAAAACCAAAGTTGTGGAACTGAGCGTCAAGTTGTGTACTGGTCGCGATTCAGCTCAAGACACCCGTCGATCTGGGAGGCCGGCCTCATCCACTACGACAACTCAATGGATGGCGTGTCCGCCCCGATAGCTGAGTGGTCAGCGTGGCCGATTGCCGTTCTACGGGCCCCGGTTCGATTCCCGTCTGGGTCCGGGAATTTTCTCCGCCCAGGGACTGGGTGTTGTGCTGTCCTTATCATCATCCTATCAGCCTCATCGGCTGTAGGTCGCCGAAGTGGCGTCGAACTGAAAGATGGGCAGCCGGCGAACGGTCTGCACGACGGGGGGCCTTAGCCATACGAATCCATTAATGGATTTAATATCCATTAAAGTCAATGGATGTCGTAAGCGGACGCCCTATAACGCTAATCTCTACCACGCAATTATCACGCCTTCGCTCCCTTAAAAAAGGCCTCTAAGAGTCGACAATTTCTGTCCGACGAGGATGTGCAGCAGGCAATTCAGGACTTTATCAGGCAGCAAGACACTGTAATTTAGGAAATGGGTATCCCAACGTGTTGTGTTGGTGGGACGATTCCCCGAATGTTCAAGCAATTTTGCCTGATTAGCGTACAGATTCTCGACTGGACGGCCTTTGAGCGGAAACGTGTTGATCGCTCCTTATAGATCAGCAACCAGTAGCAGCCCCTTACAGTACTCCGTATGTCACACTAACGAACAATTACAGCTAGTGGTAAACAACTCATGTACCTTATTTCGGGATTTATTCCAAGATTAATTTTTGTACTTATGGAAAAGAAGGAACATTGTAGAATCCACTGTTCTTCATCCTACAATACGCAGTTATTAGTGTTATTGACAGTTTAAAATTAGGGATGTGGGTAACTGTACTGATTTCTTAGAACGTTACGAGTTGTGAAATTTTAAACTTTCCCAGCTAGCTTATTGTACCATGAAATTTTGCGTGAACTGCCAGGTGTCAGTAACTTGCCGCCACTGTATTTCGGCTCTGAGTTTTCTGTTCATCTTCAGATGAGCAATGGCGAAAGGACAGTGAGCTTCGCCGGCCGGTGTGGCCTTGCGGTTCTAGCGCTTCAGTTTGGAACCGCGTGACCGCTACGGTCGCAGGTTCGAATCCTGCCTCGGGCATGGATGTGTGTGATGTCCTTAGGTTGGTTAGGTTTAATTAGTTCTATGTTCTAGCCGACTGATGACCTCAGCAGTTAAGTCGCATAGTGCTCAGAGCCATTTGAACCATTTGAACAGTGAGCTTCCCTACAGTGTTCGATGACAGCGAATTTTCTGGCCTGGTGGATGCGAATATGTCGCTCGTTTTCAATGACACCCCCCAGAACAGTGCGTGTCGTTTGTCATATATAGAGTGTTTCGCAAACACTAGAGATTGTAGAGGGGACTTAGTACATCACGTTTTACATACACACTTGTCCGGAAACATCATCCCACGACGCTACAGGGCGTCAAACTTATAGACGGCTGCACCTGTAAATGTAAGTATATACAGGGTGATCTCGTGTTGACGTTAATTTCAATGATCGTGGAGCCCTAAACTGAAGTAAGGCTCCCTGTACCGGCCGGCCGTTGTGGCCGAGTGGTTCTAGGCGCCTCAGTCCGGTACCGCGCGACCGCTACGGTCGCAGGTTCGAATCCCGCCTCGAGCATGGATGTGTGTGATGTTCTTAGGTTAGTTAGGGGACTGCTGACCTCAGATGTTAAGTCCCACAACGCTCATAGCCATTTGAGCTCCCTGTACCTGAAACGATCGATACTTTTAATTCAACACGGACTATTTTGAGCAAATTGACGGTGTTGCCATAGGTAGTCCGCTTTCCCCTTTGGTAGCAAACTTTTTCATGGAAGACTTTGAGGAGAGTGCACTTGATTCGGCGGATCGTACAACGAAAGTCCCCTGGCGGTATGTGAATGATAATTTCGCAGTGTGGCCCCACGGTGAAGAAGAACTGTCGCGCTTCTTGCAGCATCTGAATTATGTCCAATAGAATATCAAATTTACGATGGAGGTGGAAATGGGGACTGTCTGCCATTTCTGGACGTCTTGGTGAGATGAAAAGTGAATGGACCATTGGGGCGTTCCATCTAACGTACGCCCACAGATGCAGACCTGTATTTGCCGGCTTCTAGATGTCACGGGCCATCACAAACTATGGGCGCTCTTCGGGCGTTGGGGCCGTGGGCACACTTTGGGTCTGGTGGAGACAGCCTTGCAAAGGAGCTGGAACTCCTACAATCAGTCATCAGAGATAATGGATGCTCTCCACATCAGCACAGCTTTAAAGAAGAAGAAATGTGATCACCCACAAGAGCAAGAGGGGAAGGAGTGGTATAAGTCTAGGCCGTTCCTCTCTTAAATCGCCAATATTTCATCGAAATTACGCAGATTCTTAACATTACATCGTGCAAGAGTAATCTTTCGCCCACGTACGTTCTCTTTTTGTCAGAAGAGGATCTGGGATTGTGGAAGGCTGGAATCTACAGAATGCCTTGACAGTGTGGCAAAACCTACACTGGTCAGATGACGCACACAGTGCGTGAAAGCTGCGCTGAACATGATCGCCACACTCGCTTTTCGCAGGCCAGTAAGTCAGCCGCAGTCGAGCACTGTATCTCTACAGGACATTCCATGGGCTACTCTGCCACAGAAATGTTGGCCTCGATGAGATTGAACCGTGAATTTTCATTTTCAGAATCTTTTCTTAAATAATTTACTTTATTTACTAGCGATAGACCAAGAACATTAATACATTTAATTACACTAGGTGAGCGTGGAAGTAGTTGCCAGGAAGTAACTCATGAAAAATAAAGTTTCCGTTAACAAATGTGAATTTTATTCCTAAAAGCCTTTTCAAAAACAGATGTAAAATTACAATCGCACCCTCTAAATATCAAGTTACAATTATTCAGAGGCAGAATAACAATTTTTCTTTTACAGTAGGTGCCTTCGGGCTGAGAAGCTTGCCGCTCCCTTTCAACACGGCCGTAGTACCGACCTCTCACAACGACCTCTGAAAAACTACACTGGTGCGAATCTGCAACACACCAGATTACTTTAAACTAAAATTATTAACACCTCACACAAACACATTAACTATGCACCCCGTAAGAGGGATGGAAATGGTACAAACACTCACACTAAGAAATTATTTGCCACCAAAAGTGCAATTTGTTTTTAAAAAGGCTCTTACGGTGGAAGCGTGGCAACTTTATAAAAATGACTATTTAAATAAAACCCATGAAATTCTGACTTACATAAAGTGTACAACATGCTCTACGTTACACATATACTGCCTCGCAAGATGACAGGCAAGATAAAAACATATTTCAGGAATTCGGCCCTTACCTTAAGTCTATAAATTCGTTAACACCGAATCCGACAAACATGAAGAGGCAGCTATTAACGTACGGCCGATTGACCTGGAGAGGGGCGGCCGGGTTACTAAACAACCTGAACCGCAGATTGCTCTAAACCTCCCCAATTCCACTAGGGAAAAACCGACCACCAAATTCACAAATAACCACTTTCCCGCGGTTGGGCAAACGGAGAACAATGGTGGGACGACCCCAAAACAAAGCGACTGGTGACCTCACTAAGAAAGCAAGTAGAATTTAACAAGTTAATGAAACAACATATCTCCAACCACTTAACTTCTAATAAACTGCAATTTCTGGCGAAGACGTGGCGCAGCACCCCCAACGCCCTCCCGAACCGTCCACTGCCAGCCGCTTCAACGGACGCAGGAAGGCGCGCCGATCTCCCGTCTCACGGCGTCGCAGCTCGCCCCGGCCAGCTCGATGTCGTGGCTTCGCTACTGTTGCTCTCGTGTGAACCGCGAAGCCACTACCCCTTTCTATACGGTGCTGCCAACTGGACTCACGTGGGGACTTCACATGCGCCGACACTCAAGGCGGACACATCATCCCGTGTCCTCAGTGCTCGACCGACCAACCGACCGATCCAACCGCCAATGACCGTTGCCCGAGCAACTCGAGCAGGCTGGGGTCCAAACGCGCAGACTAGGATGAAGGAACTCAGCCCCGACCGGGCAACCACCAGCTGAGTTCTGTTACCGGCTCAGCGGCAAGACATTTTCTGACTTTAAAGTTGACCCAAAGGACAGACACACTAGCACTCTGACGACAGACAGACACTAACCGCCGCACAAATGCAAACGAGAGACAAACCAGCAACTGGTGACGCGAGACTAACCTAGCCTCACTCCGACTGACCACCCTACCGAGCTGATAGCGCCCCTTAAATGCACGTGAACAGGCAACATTTCCGCTTTCCCAGCAGAGGGAGACACAAAAAGCTGCCACCGCCAGAAACGGAGGGCGACTGCTTCACACAACGTGCTGCGGCGCGCTCTTTAAAACAGCAAACTTTTTACCACAGCTCAGAGATTCTTCTGGGATTCGGTTATTAAGAAATCGGTTGAAATATGTTTAGCGCAAGATCTTACTTATCGTTATGGCGTCTTTGAACTGGATAACGCTTGGGACCTGGTGATTTCTCTCATTTTTTAAGAATGCAAACATTCTATGACCGATGACATGCCTAATGACATTTAATTTTATAAATTTTTACATTTTAATTTTAACTCAACGATTGCACATTCCGACAGAATGCGTGCATGTAGTATCTCATTACGCCTGCACGCTGTGGATGGAGCGGTATTCAAAGAGAGTGTAGCGGCTGCCTTTGCGCATTTGTCTTCGCGCCTGCTTTTGGTATAAAGGTAACTACATGAACTACAACCTCCAGGTCGTACCACCTGCTCCTTCTGGCTCCATGATTTTACCTCATTTTTGGTAACTCCTGTCTACCTCACTCCTACCTTGAAATACCTTCGCCTCACCTTGACTGTCACCTCACCTGGCCTTCCCATCTCCTTACAGTCCAAAACAAAGCCCACAATAGACTCCACCTCCTGAAACTCCTGTCTGGCCAGACACGCGGACTGTATCCTTCCACCATCATTCACAACCAGAAATCCTTGATCGGCCCCCTCCTTTGTTATGCGAGCATCACTTGGATTTCCGCCCCTCCCAGATTCTATAAAACCCTACAAATGCTGGAATGCCCTGCACTCTGCCTTGCCATCTGTCTTCCGTCCCCCATGTGGATCCTGTGTGACAATCTCCATCCCACATCTTCTTTCCCTCGAACACATCCGCACCCTGTACATTATACACCTATTCAGTCCGCCCCTCCCCCCCCCCCCTCCCACGCCCCCCACCATCCAAGTCTTCTATCCTCTATACCGCCAGCCCGTTGCCGAACCTTTACCATTGTGTCCCGCCCTATCTCCATCCACACCCTCCACTTCCTTTCGCACCACAACTTAAAGCACTTAACCCTCCTGATATTACCACTCCCGACCTTCTCCCCTCCCACTCCTCATGGTTCTACATCTACATCTACATCCATACTCCGCAAGCAACCTGGCGGTGTGTGGCGGAGGGTACTATGAGTACCTCTATCGGTTCTCCCTTCTATTCCAGTCTCGTATTGTTCATGGAAAGAAAGATTGTTGGTATGCCTCTGTGTGAGCTCTAATCTCTCTGATTTTATCCTCGTGGTCTCTTCGCGAGATATACGTTGGATGGAGCAATGTACTGCTTGACTCCTCGGTGAAGGTATGTTCTCGAAACTTCAACAAAAGCCCGTGCTGAGCTACTGAGCGTTTCTCCTGCAGAGTCTTCCACTGGGTTTACCTACCATCTCCGTAACGCTTTCGCGATTACTAAATGATCCTGTAACGAAGTGCGCTGCTCTCCATTGGATCTTCTCTATCTCTTCTATCAGCCCTGGTTGGCTCTGAGCACTATGCGACTTAACTTCTTAGGTTATCAGTCGCCTAGAACTCAGAACTAGTTAAACCTAACTAACCTAAGGACATCACACACATCCATGCCCGAGGCAGGATTCGAACCTGCGACCGTAGCGCTATCGACCCTGTCTGGTACGGATCCCACACCGGTGAGCAGTATTCAAGCAGTGAGCGAACAAGTGTACTGTAACCTACTTCCTTTGTTTTCGGGTTGCATTTCCTTAGGATTCTTCCAATGAATCTCAGTCTGGCATCTGCTTTACCGACGATCAACTGTATATGATCATTCCATTTTAAATCACTTCTAATAACTACTCCCAGATAATTTATGGAATTAACTGTTTCCAGGTGCTGACCTGCTATATTGTAGCTAAATGATAAAGGATCTTTTTTCTGTCTATTCGCAGCACATTACACTTGTCTACATTGACATTCAATTGCTATTCCCTGCACCATTCGTCAATTCGTTGCAGATCCTCCTGCATTTCAGTACAATTTTTCATTGTTACAACCTCTCCATATACCACAGCATCATCCTCAAAAAGCCTCAGTGAACTTCCGATGTTATCCACAAGGTCATTTATGTATATTGCGAACAGCAACGGTCCTACGACATTCCCCTGCGGCACACCTGAAATCACTCTTACTTCGGTAGACTTCTCTGCATTGAGAATGACATGCTGCGTTCTGTTATCTAGGAATTCTTCAATCTAGTCGCACAATTGGTCTGATAGTCCATATGCTTTTACTTTGTTCATTAAACGACTGTGGGGAACTGTATCGAACGCCTTGCGGAAGTCAAGAAACACGGCATCTACCTGGTAACCTGTGTGTATGGCCCTCTGAGTCTCGTGGACGAATAGCGCGAGCTGGGTTTCACACGATCTTCTTTTTCGAAATCCATGCTGATTCCTACAAAGTAGATTTCTCGTCTCCAAACAAGTCATTATACTTGAACGTAATACGTGTTCCAAAATTCTACAACTGATTGACGTTAGAGATATAGGTATATAGTTCTGCACATCTGTTCGACGTCCCTTGTTGAAAACGAGGATGACCACCATTTCATCTTTTCCTCCAACCCCCATCAGCCCGCCCTCCACTATTGCACCTTCCTCTCCCCTCTTTTTCGCTCCTCCCTCCCTCAGCAAGTCCCTTTCGGCAGTTTTTATTCTTCGTGTGATCTCCATCGCTTACAGTGGTTTTTTAAGTGCCTCTAGTTCTGGTGTGTTTTTATACTGTGGCCAACTTTTAACTTGTACATGTGACTCCAGTGTATTTTTGTGCTCCACGACTCGCCAAATGTGTTCTTTTAGATATATGTGGACTTTTTTTAACTGTCATACAATGAATATCCCCATATCAGTATATGTTTTGCTTCCTCTTTCTATTTAACTGTAATTTCACTCAGCTGAAGAGCAGTGGATTGTTCCACTTCCAGTCCAGAGGAATGAAATCACAATAAAGAAGAAAAAACTATCAACCTCCAACGCAAACATTCACCTGAATATACTGACTGGTTGTCGGCCAAAATATCATGGTAGGAAGTCGACGTTTTCTGATTGCAATCCCGAAACTTCATGGAATACTCATTATGCCGGGAAAATTTCAAGAATCACAAAACTAAGGGGGTTAATTAAGTACTGCGGGTTTACTTTAAAACATCAGGATATTTTTTATCAAATTGGTATTGTCCAACTTAAATCATTGTCAGCAGTAGCTCAGTCCACAGCCAATCCCATTAAGGAATAATTACAAGCATAAGAACTTGCAAGAATTTTGAAGGACAACCGAAATGCTAATTTGATATCAGAGAGGTGATAAAACCGTTACATTTAGTACAATATAAAGCAAATAGTTGGAGCAGCAGCCATTTGAAACAAAGGAGTTAGACAGTACAAAGGTACTCTGACTGGTAAAAAGTTGCCTTGACGGACTATAGCAAATCCAGAACAATAGTAAACAAGATAACAGGAACAGAAACCATGAATTGTTGTGTAAAGTGTGATTTTAAGCCTTCAAGTAAACGCGCTGTTTCTGGTAAGATACAGTCACGTGTGGGGTTTAGAAGTACCCCAACAGAGTTTCGGTGTGCTTACAAGTAAATACTGGAAATAACTTGGATATTTTTATATTTACATAACAAAAGACAACGTATTTATTATTTGAATCGTCTATTGTGCTTACATTAATCAGTCGTATCAGAAACTTTAAGCCATTGAGAAAAACATGTCGTTTTGGTTTTCTGTTTGTATAGCTCAGTTAAAATGTCCTAAAAATCAAGAAATACTAACTTCTAACTAAACTTTTTTTTATTTTGTACTGAATTGGAGCATAAAATCAAATGAAAATTATAAAAGAGAAAAAACTAACAAGACGAAGAAAATGACACCACATTATGTGCCTACAAAATCATTCGTTTACTTTGGCTTCACATGACAAAAAAAAAATTAATTGCCTTTGAATGAGGCTTACAAATACATTGTTTGCAAGTGTTACATGTTAGAGAGCTCTTTTTCTCTTTCGACCTTGGGCAGATATAACACCTTCGCTTTTTTGAAGCACTAGGACCAGGCTCATCCGCATTAGGCGTTGAAAACATCTGTTCTCTGCCAAACAATTTGCACATAATTTCCCGTACATTCTTGGCCAGCTTTGGGTTATTTTCTAATCTCCTTCAAACGTATGGCTATACAAGACCGATTGCAGTGGACTTTATGTATACTCTTCGGCTGACTTTTTATTTGGATTAGAACCGACCCAAGAACATATCCGTTAGCAAGAGAAATATTCAGCATTGTACCAAATATTGCGTTCGGCCATCTTCTTGTTCTACATGAGCAAGAGTAATTTGAGCATTTCAAATCCAACGCATCTACTCCTCCCTTAGTCGCATTGTAAAAGTCTATAATTGCAGGTTTCTTCGATTGTTGATTTACAGACACTTCGTGATGCATGGAAGATAGTAAAACTACACTTTTATACTTCTTTGGAACGAATGGTACCAAGATCTAGTCCCGAACAAATCAAAATAATGATGATTCAGTGGGTCTTCTTTTATCAGGCAATAACAGACGAGGAATTTCTCGTTTGTTTTTTCGTACAGTACCCAACGAATGTTAGTCCTCGTTTCAATAATTCGTCTACTAACTCAAAAGACGTAAACCAAATGTCCGCAGTGATATTCCTATTGTTGTTGTTGTGGTCCTCAGTCCTGAGACTGGTTTGATGCAGCTCTCCATGCTACTCTATCCTGTGCAAACTTCTTCATCTCCCAGTACCTACTGCAGAGTACATCCTTCTGAATCTGCTTAGTGTATTCATCTCTTGGCCTCCCTCTACGATTTTTACCCTCCACGCTGCCCTCCAATACTAAATTGTTGATCCCTCGATGTCTCAGAACATGTCCTACCAACCGATCCCTTCTTTTAGTCAAGTTGTGCCACAGACTTCTCTTCTCTCCAATTCTATTCAATACCTCCTCATTAGTTATGTGATCTACCCATCTAATCTTCAGCATTCTTCTGTAGCACCACATTTCGAAAGCTTCTATTCTCTTCTTGTCTAAACTATTTATCGTCCACGTTTCACTTCCATACATGGCTACACTCCATACAAATACTTCCACAAACGATTTCCTGACATTTAAATCTATACTCGATGTTAACAAATTTTTCTTCTTCAGAAACACTTTCCTTGCCATTGCCAGTCTACAGTTTATATCCTCTCTACTTCTACCATCATCAGTTATTTTGCTCCCCAGATAGCAAAACTCCTCTACTACTTTAAGTGTCTCATTTCCTAATTTAATTCCCTCAACATCACCCGATTTAATTCGACTACATTCCATTATCCTCGTTTTGCTTTTGTTGATGTTCATCTTATACGCCCTTTTCATGACACTGTCCATTCCGTTCAACTGCTCTACCAAGTCCTTTGCTGTCTCTGACAGAATTACAATGTCATCGGCTAACCTCAAAGTTTTTATTTCTTCTCCATGGATTTTAATACCTACTCTGAACTTTTCTTTTGTTTCCTTTATTGCTTGCTCAATATACAAATTGAATAACATCGGGGATAGGCTACAACCCTGTCTCACTCCCTTCGCAACCACTGATTCCCTTTCACGTCCCTCGACTCTTACGACTGCCATCTGGTTTCTGCACATATTGTAAATAGCCTTTCACTCCCTGTATTTTACCCCTGCCACCTTCAGAATTTGAAAGAGAGTATTCCAATCGGCATTGCCAAAAGCTTTCTCTAAGTCTACAAATGCTAGAAACGTAGGTTTGTCTTTGCTTAATCTTTCTTCTAAGATAAGTCGTAGTGTCAGTATTCCCTCACGTGTTCCAACATTTCCACGGAATCCAAATTGATCTTCCCCGATGTTGGCTTCTATCAGTTTTTCCATTCGTCTGTAAAGAATTCGCGTAGGTATTTTGCAGCTGTGACTTATTAAACTGATAGTTCGGTAATTTTCACATCTGTCAACACCTGCTTTCTTTGGCATTCGAATTATTATATTCTTCTTGAAGTCTGAGGGTATTTCGCCTGTCTCATACATCTTGCTCACCAGATGGTAGAGTTTTGTCAGTACTGGCTCTCCCAAGGCTGCCAGTAGTTCTAATGCAATGTTGTCTGCTTTGGGGGCCTTGTTTCGATTCAGGTCTTTCAGTGCTCTGTCAAACTCTTCAGGCAGTATCATATCTCCCATTTCATCTCCATCTACAACCTCTTCCATTTCCATAATATTGTCCTCAAGTACATCGCACTTGTATAGACCCTCTATATACTCCTTCCACCTTTCTGCTTTCCCTTCTTTGCTTAGAACTGGGTTTCCATCAAAGCTCTTGATATTCATGCAAGTGGTTCCCCTTTCTCCAAAGGTGTCTTTAATTTTCCTGTAGGCAATATCTATCTTACCTCTAGTGAGATAAGCATCTACATCCTTACATTTGTCCTCTAGCCATGCCTGCTTAGCCATTTTGCACTTCCTGTCGATAGCATTTTGAGACGTTTGTATTCTTCTTGCCTGCTTCATTTACTGCATTTTTATATTTTCACCTTTCATCAATTAAATTCAAAATTTCTTCTGTTACCCAAGGGTTTCTACCAGCCCTCGTCTTTTTACCTATTTGATCCTCCGCTACCTTCACTATTTCATCCCTCAAAGCTACCCATTCTTCTACTGTATTTCTTTCCCCCATTCCTGTCAATTGTTCCCTTATGCTCTCCCTGAAACTCTGTACAACTTCTGGTTCTTTCAGTTTATCCAGGTCGCATCTCCTTAAATTCTCACCTTTTTGTATTTTCTTTAGTTTTAATCTACAGTTCATAACCAATAGATTGTGATCAGAGTCCACATCTGCCCCTGGAAATGTCTTACAATTTAAAACCTGGTTCCTAAATCTCTGTCTTACCATTATATAATCTATCTGATACCTTTTAGTATCTCCAGGGATCTTACACGTATACAACGTTCTTTCATGATTCTTGAACCAAGTGTTAGCTATGATTAAGTTAGGCTCTGCACAAAATTCTACCTGGCGGCTTCCTCTTTCATTTCTCTCCCCCAATCCATATTCACCTACGATGTTTCCTTCTCTCCATTTTCCTACTCTCGAATTCCAGTTACCCATGACTATTAAATTTTCGTCTCCCTTCACTACCTGAATAGTTTCTTTTATCTCATCATACATTTCATCAATTTCTTCATGATCTGCAGAGCTAGTTGGCATATAAACTTGTACTACTGTAGTAGGCGTGGGCTTTGTGTCTATCTTAGCCACAATAATGTGTTCACTATGCTGTTTGTAGTAGCTCACCCGTACTCGTATTTTTTTATTCATTATTAAACCTACTCCTGCATTACCCCTATTTGATTTTGTATTTATAACCCTGTATTCACCTGGCCAAAAGTCTTGTTTCTCCTGCCACCGAACTCCACTAATTCCCACTATATCTAAATTTAACATATCCATTTCCCTTTTTAGATTTTCTAACCTACCTGCCCGGTAAGGGATCTGAAATTCCACGCTCCGATCCGTAGAACACCAGCTTTCTTTCTCCTGATAACGACGTCCTCTTGAGTAGTCACCCCCGGAGATCCGAATGGGGGACTATTTTACCTCCGGAATATTTTACCCAAGAGGACGCCATCATCATTTAATCATACCGAAAAACTGCATGCCCTCGGGAAAAATTACGGCTGTAGTTTCGCCTTGCTTTCAGCCGTTTGCAGTACCAGAACAGCAAGGCCATTTTGGTTAGTGTTACAAGGCCAGATCAGTCGATCATCCAGACTGTTACCCCTGCAACTACTGAAAAGGCTGCTGTCCCTCTTCAGGAACCACACGTTTGTCTGGCCTCTCAACAGATACCCCTCTGCTGTGGTTGCACCTACGGTAAGGCATTGTGTATCGTTGAGGCACGCAAGCCTCCCCACCAACGACAAGGTCCATGGTTCATTGGGGGGGGGGGGGGGGGGGAGATGTATTCCTATTAGATCCATAAAATGGCTCTGCAAGTTTTAACACATCATGTGTTGGCACTGCGAAAGGGATATTTCTTTGGGTAAACGGTTTTCCAGAGTATATAAACGCATTGCATAAGTAATGAGTTTTCGCATCGCAAATACACTGCATTTTCAGGCCATATTTTCCAGGTTTACTTTTGATAAACATTCTGAATGAGCACCTTCCTCGAAATTTCACCAACATTTCATCAACACATAAATATTCTGAACAAGAATAGTTCGCGCTACAATTGCTAATTAACTTTTCAAAAATTCCTCGTATCAAAGCCAGTTTATCATACATTTTCTTTCTTCTCGTGTGCTGATGTCATCAAAGGTTACATTGAAATGAATGAATAAAAATCTGTTTATCCCCATTACACCTGGAAAAATGTCTCTTCCAGTAAAATCAGTCGCCCATAGCGATCTAACATTTTCGTGATTTGGCTTGAATATCGACGTAAGCAGAAGTAATCCAAGGTAAGCTCGTAACTCACAGCAGTCAATGTTGTTGGCATAATACGGTTGTAATAATGAAGGTGAATATTTTACTCAAGTTTTTTGTTGGTACAGTGCACGGTAGTCTCAATCACATCATCGGTAAATAATAGTTTCCAACTCTCAACATTTCACGTTTGCAAGCAGCAGGTCCTTTCAGTCCTGCGCGTTCTCGTACAATATTGTGGGGCAGATTTACTACATTTGAATCTGGTCTTACTGTAAAAACATTTCCCTGAGCTTTCTTCATCTTCTTCACTAGAAGAAGAGCCTTCACTTAGCTCCATCTCTGAACAAGAAAGGTGTTCACTGTGTATTGAATCATGATCACTGATGTCATCAACATCTTCGTCTGGGTCATTTAGTTCTGTCTCTTCACCTTCTGAGCCAGTGCCTTCTTCCAACAGTCGTGCGATATCCTCATCACGAAGAAAGCGATTCATTGTTGTAAATATACCGAAATAAGAGGAAATTACCGTATTAGCATATTGTAAATAAATACTAAGTAAAACTCGCGTGGGGTCTACAGGTATCCCAACAATGAAAAACAGGCACTTACTGTTACGAGAGCACGGCGCACTTCCACCTATTGCGTCAGCGGCACACTGAGAATACCTGCAATGACGAGTTTGTAGTGCGCCAACAATGGAAATTATAAACCAAAAATGTAGCGTGGGGTCTGCTGAGTAGCCCTACTACATTGTTTGCAGATGATGCTGTTATTTACCGTCTTGTAAAGTCATCAGATGACCCAGAACGAATTGCAGAATGACTTAGATAAGATATCTGTATTATGCGGAAAGTGGCAATTGACCCTCTATAAAGAAAAGTGTGAAATTATTCACATGAGTACTAACAGAAATCCGCTAAATTTCGATTAGACTATAATTCACACAAATCTTAAAGCTATAAATTCAACTAAATACTTGGGAATTACAATTACAAATAACCGAAATTAGAACGATCATATACACAATGTTGTGGGGAGAGCAAACCAAAGACTGCGAATCATTGGGAGAACGTTTGGAAGATGCAACAGCTCTACTAAATAAGCTGCTTACACCACGCTTGTCCGTCCTATTCTGGGGTACTGCTGTGTGGTGTGGGATCCGCATCAGGTGGGATTGATGGATGACATCGAAAAAATTCAAAGAAGGGCGGCTCAGTTTGTACTATCGCGAAATAGGGGAGATAGAGCCACAGACATTATACGTGAATTGGAATGGCAGTCATTAAAACAAAGGATTTTCTATTGCGACGGAAGATTTTCGTGATATTTCAAGCTCCACTTTCCTCCTCCGATTGTGAAAACATTCTGTTTGCACCCACCTACATAGAGAGAAATGATCACCACGATAAAATAAGAGAACTCGGGGCTTACACAGAAAAATTTAAGAGCTCGTTTCTCCCGCGTACTGTTCGAGAGTGGAACGGTAGAGAGACAGCTTGAATGTGGGTCATTGAACTCTCTGCCAGGCACTTTGTTGTGAATAGCAGAGTAATCACGTAGATGAGGATGTAGACTATGATGACTGACCTTCCATATTTAGTCAAAGCTCTAGAGTAGCTGTAACGAAAAGTGTGCTGTCTCATTGTGAAGGATACAGAGGCGAGTGAGTATGCCGGTACTTACCCCAATTCACTGTTACTAGCGCCACTTCATCATAATGCGCCTATCCATGGTATACAAAGCAATGCGCCGTAAGCTAAGAATGAAATTAAAAATCAATGTAACTTTTCCAGCCTTTGTCAATATATGCTTCAGTATAGTAATGTTAAAACTATTAAATCCAAAAATGGTCAGATAAATATGTTTTGCTAAATACATTATTTTAAGAACAAAACAAGTGGCCCTAAATAATGCAGTTAGAAAGCTAAAAATGGTTCATAATGTGCAACTGTATGTCACAATCAACCATTACAAGCCTCAACTTCATCGAAGCAATATTTTGGTCAAAACCAGCGTTTTTGCGGAAAATTAAAGGCGCTAAATATTAGACTCAGTTTGGTATGTTAACTATGTGACTCCATCAAGCTACTTCTAATAGTTTTGAGGTAATTTACTAAAAACACAGTTTGGAACAACAACGTCTTTATTCGTAACGGATTAAGTATCATTTTATTAACGATAGGAAGTTATAATTGTACCACTTGATTACAGCCATTATATAACGTGCCCGTGGTCTAGGGGTAGCGTCTTTGATTCATAACCAAGAACGTCTTCGATCCCCGCCACTGCCTAAATTTTGATAAATAATCAGCATTGGCGGCTGAAGACTTCCGGCATAAGAAGTCAGCCTCATTCTGCCAACGGCCTTGTCAAAGATGGCGGAGGAGCGGATAGAGGTTCAGGGCACTCTCTTGTCCTAGGGGTTGGGAAATTGCCCATAAAGGTGGAAGATCAGCAATGATCAACGACATGAAGGATGCAGAATGCAATGGAAACCACTGCATTAAAGACACGTAACGTGTATCCACAGGACATGTGGCCTGTCATTGAAGAAGTGTCTTGATGATCTCTCCATTGGCAAAAGATTCCGGAATAGTCTCCCATTCGAATCTCCGGGACGGGACTGCCAAGGGGGAGGTTACCATGAGAAAAAGATTGAATAATCAACGAAAGGATAACGTTCTACGAGTCGGGGCGTGGAATGTCAGAAGCTTGAACGTGGTAGGGAAACTAGAAAATCTGAAAAGGGAAATGCAAAGGCTCAATCTAGATATAGTAGGGGTCAGTGAAGTGAAGTGGAAGGAACACAAGGATTTCTCGTCAGATGAATATCGGGTAATATCAACAGAGGCAGAAAATGGTATAACAGGAGTAGGATTCGTTATGAATAGGAAGGTAGGGCAAGGGTGTGTTACCGTGAACAGTTCAGTGACCGGGTTGTTCTAATCAGAATCGACACCAGACCAACACCGACAACGATAGTTCAGGTATACATGCCGACGTCGCAAGCTGAAGATGAACAGATAGAGAAAGTGTACGAGGATATTGAAAGGGTAATGCAGTATGTAAAGGGGGACGAAAATCTAATAGTCATGGGCGACTGGAATGCAGTTGTAGGGGAAGGAGCAGAAGAAAAGGTTACAGGAGAATATGGGCTTGGGGCAAGGAATGAAAGAGGAGAAAGACTAATTGAGTTCTGTAACAAGTTTCAGCTAGTAACAGCGAATACCCTGTTCAAGAATCACAAGAGGAGGAGGTATACTTGGGAAAGGCCGGGAGATGCGGGAAGATTTCAATTAGATTACATCATGGTCAGACAGAGATTCCGAAATCAGATACTGGATTGTAAGGCATACCCAGGAGCAGATATAGACTCAGATCACAATGTAGTAGTGATGAAGAGTAGGCTGAAGTTCAAGACATTAGTCAGGAAGAATCAATACGCAAAGAAGTGGGATACGGAAGTATTAAGGAATGACGAGATACGTTTGAAGTTCTCTAACGCTGTAGATACAGCAATAAGGAATAGCGCAGTAGGCAGTACAGTTGAAGAGGAATGGACATCTCTAAAAAGGGCCATCACAGAAGTTTGGAAGGAAAACATAGGTACAAAGAAGGTAGCTGAGAAGAAACCACGGGTAACAGAAGAAATACTTCAGTTGATTGATGAAAGGAGGAAGTACAAACATATTCCGGGAAAATCAGGAATACAGAAATACAAGTCGCTGAGGAATGAAATAAATAGGAAGTGCAGGGAAGCTAGGACGAAAGATATGATTGTCGGAAGGACAGACTCAGCATACAGGAAAGTCAAAACAACCTTTGGTGACATTAAAAGCAACGGTGGTAACATTAAGAGTGCAACGGGTATTCCACTGTTAAATGCAGAGGAGAGAGCAGATAGGTGGAAAGAATACATTGAAAGCCTCTATGAGGGTGAAGATTTGTCTGATGTGATAGAAGAAGAAACAGGAGTCGATTTAGAAGAGATAGGAGATCCAGTATTAGAATCGGAATTTAAAAGAGCTTTGGAGGACTTACGGTCAAATAAGACAGAAGGGATAGATAATATTCCATCAGAATTTCTAAAATCATTGGAGGAAGTGGCAACAAAACGACTATTCACGTTGGTGTGTAGAATATATGAGTCTGGCGATATACCATCTGACTTTCGGAAAAGCATCATCCACACAATTCCGAAGACGGCAAGAGCTGACAAGTGCGAGAATTACCGCACAATGAGCTTAACAGCTCATGCATCGAAGCTTCTTACAAGAATAATATACAGAAGAATGGAAAAGAAAATTGAGAATGCGCTAGGTGACGATCAGTTTGGCTTTAGGAAAAGTAAAGGGACGAGAGAGGCAATTCTGACGTTACGGCTAATAATGGAAGCAAGGCTAAAGAAAAATCAAGACACTTTCATAGGATTTGTCGACCTGGAAAAAGCGTTCGACAATATAAAATGGTGCAGGTTGTTCGAGATTCTGAAAAAAGTAGGGGTAAGCTATAGGGAGAGACGGGTCATATACAATATGTACAACAACCAAGAGGGAATAATAAGAGTGGACGATCAAGAACGAAGTGCTCGTAATAAGAAGGGTGTAAGACAAGGCTGTAGCCTTTCGCCCCTACTCTTCAATCCGTACATCGAGGAAGCAATGATGGAAATAAAAGAAAGGTTCAGGACTGGAATTAAAATACAAGGTGAAAGGATATCAATGATACGATTCGCTAATGACATTGCTATCCTGAGTGAAAGTGAAGAAGAATTAAATGATCTGCTGAACGGAATGAACAGTCTAATGAGTACACAGTATGGTTTGAGAGTAAATCGGAGAAAGACGAAGGTAATGAGAAGTAGTAGAAATGAGAACAGCGAGAAACTTAACATCAGGATTGATGGTCACGAAGTCAATGAAGTTAAGGAATTCTGCTACCTAGGCAATAAAATAACCAGTGACGGACGGAGCAAGGAGGACATCAAAAGCAGACTCGCTATGGCAAAAAAAGGCATTTCTGGCCAAGAGAAGTCTACTAATATCAAATACCGGAGAGGAAAGGCATATGTGGAAAACACTGATAAGGAGAAGGGACAGGATGATAGGACATCTGCTAAGACATGAGGGAATGACTTCCATGGTACTAGAGGGAGCTGTAGAGGGCAAAAACTGTAGAGGAAGGCAGAGATTGGAATACGTCAAGCAAATAATTTAGGACGTAGGTTGCAAGTGCTACTCTGAGATGAAGAGGTTAGCACAGGAAAGGAATTCGTGGCGGGCCGCATCAAACCAGTCAGTAGATATGGCAGCAAGAGAGGGGAAGAAAACCAATGTGCACTCCGTGTGCATACCGGGGGGAGTCATTCCAGATGTGGAAAGGGTCCTTCCGGTTGCCATGAAGGGTACAGGTTGCACCCATCTGCAGGTGGTCGCTCATGTCGGCACCAATGATGTTTGTCGCTATGGATCCGAGGAAATCTCTCTGGCTTCCGGCAGCTATCTGATTTGGTGAAGTCTGCCAGTCTCGCTAGCGGGATGAAAGCAGAGCTCACCATCTGCAGCATCGTCGACAGGACTGACTGCGGACCTTTGGTACAGAGCCGAGTGGAGGGTCTGAATCAGAGGTTGAGACGGTTCTGCGACCGTGTGGGCTGCAGATTCCTCTACTTGCGCCATAGGGTGGTGGGGTTTCGGGTTCCGCTGGATAGGTCAGGAGTCCACTACACGCAACAAGCGGCTACACGGGTAGCAGGGGTTGTGTGGCGTGGGCTGGGCGGTTTTTTAGGTTAGATGGCCTTGGGCAAGTACAGAAAGGGCAACAGCCTCAACGGGTGCAGGGCAAAGTCAGGACATGCGGGGACCAAGCAGCAATCGGTATTGTAATTGTAAACTGTCGAAGCAGCGTTGGTAAAGTACCGGAACTTGAAGCGCTGATAGAAAGCACCGAAGCCGAAATCGTTATAGGTACAGAAAGCTGGCTGAAGCATGAGATAAATTCTGCCGAAATTTTTACAAAGGTACAGACGGTGTTTAGAAAGGATAGATTGCATGCAACCGGTGGTGGAGTGTTCGTCGCTGTTAGTAGTAGTTTATCCTGTAGTGAAATAGAAGTGGGTAGTTTCTGTGAATTATTATGGGTGGAGGTTACACTCAACAACCGAGCTAGGTTAATAATTGGCTCCTTTTACCGACCTCCCGACTCAGCAGCATTAGTGGCAGAACAACTGAGAGAATATTTGGAATACATTTCTCATAAATTTTCTCAGCATGTTATAGTCTTAGGTGGAGATTTCAATTTACCAGATATAGACTGGGACACTCAGATGTTTAGGACGGGTGGTAGGGACAGAGCATCGAGTGACATTATACTGAGTGCACTATCCGAAAATTACCTCGAGCAATTAAACAGAGAACCGACTCGTGGAGATATCATCTTGGACCTACTGATAACAAACACACCCGAACTTTTCGACTCTGTATGTGCAGAACAGGGAATCAGTGATCATAAGGCCGTTGCAACATCCCTGAATATGGAAGTTAGTAGGAATATAAGAAAAGGGAGGAAGGTTTATCTGTTTAGCAAGAGTAATAGAAGGCAGATTTCAGACTACCTAACAGATCAAAACGAAAATTTCTGTTCCGACACTGACAATGTTGAGTGTTTATGGAAAAAGTTCAAGGCAATCGTAAAATGCGTTTTAGACAGGTACGTGCCGAGTAAAACTGTGAGGGACGGGAAAAACCCACCGTGGTACAACAACAAAGTTAGGAAACTACTGCGAAAGCAAAGAGAGCTTCACTCTAAGTTTAAACGCAGCCAAAACCTCTCAGACAAACAGAAGCTAAACGATGTCAAAGTTAGCGTAAGGAGGGCTATGCGTGAAGCGTTCAGTGAATTCGAAAGTAAAATTCTACGTACCGACTTCACAGAAAATCCTAGGAAGTTCTGGTCTTACGTTAAATCAGTTAGTGGCTCGAAACAGCATATCCAGACACTCCGGGATGATGATGGCATTGAAATAGAGGATGACACGCGTAAAGCTGAAATACTAAACACCTTTTTCCAAAGCTGTTTCACAGAGGAAGACCGCACTGCAGTTCCTTCTCTAAATCCTTGCACAAACGAAAAAATGGCTGACATCGAAATAAGTGTCCAAGGAATAGAAAAGCAACTGGGATCACTCAACAGAGGAATGTCCACTGGACCTGACGGGATACCAATTCGATTCTACACAGAGTACGCGAAAGAACGTGCCCCCCTTCTAACAGCCGTGTACCGCAAGTGTCTAGAGGAACGGAAGGTTCCAAATGGTTGGAAAAGAGCACAGGTAGTCCCAGTCTTCAAGAAAGGTCGTCGAGCAGATGCGCAAAACTATAGACCTATATCTCTGACGTCGATCTGTTGTAGAATTTTAGAACATGTTTTTTGCTCGAGTATCATGTCGTTTTTGGAAACCCAGAATCTACTATGTAGGAATCAACATGGATTCCGGAAACAGCGATCGTGTGAGACCCAATTCGCTTTATTTGTTCATGAGGCCCAGAAAATATTAGATACAGGCTCGCAGGTAGATGCTATTTTTCTTGACTTCCGGAAGGCGTTCGATACAGTTCCGCACTGTCGCCTGATATACAAAGTAAGAGCCTACGGAATATCAGACCAGCTGTGTGGCTGGATTGAAGAGTTTTTAGCAAACAGAACACATCATGTTGTTATCAATGGAGAGACGTCTACAGACGTTAAAGCAACCTCTGGCGCGCCCGCATCTCGTGGTCGTGCGGTAGCGTTCTCGCTTCCCACGCCCGGGTTCCCGGGTTCGATTCCCGGCGGGGTCAGGGATTTTCTCTACCTCGTGATGGCTGGGTGTTGTGTGCTGTCCTTAGGTTAGTTAGGTTTAAGTAGTTCTAAGCTCTAGGGGACTTATGACCACAGCAGTTGAGTCCCATAGTGCTCAGAGCCATTTGAACCAACCAACCTCTGGCGTGCCACAGGGGAGTGTTATGGGACCATTGCTTTTCACAATATGTATAAATGACCTAGTAGATAGTGTCGGAAGTCCCATGCGGCTTTTCGCGGATGATGCTGTAGTATACAGAGAAGTTCCAGCATTAGAAAATTATAGCGAAATGCAGGAAGATCTGCAGCGGATAGGCACTTGGTGCAGGGAGTGGCAACTGACCCTTAACATAGACAAATGCTACATACATAGGAAGAAGGATCCTTTATTGTATGATTATATGATAGCGGAACAAACACTGGTAGCAGTTACTTCTGTAAAATATCTAGGAGTATGCGTGCGAAACGATTTGAAGTGGAACGATCATATAAAATTAATTCTTGGTAAGGCGGGTACCAGGTTGAGATTCATTGGGAGAGTGCTTAGAAAATGTAGTCCATCAACAAAGGTGGCGGCTTACAAAACACTCGTTCGACCTATACTTGAGTATTGCTCATCAATGTGGGATCCGTACCAGATCGGGTTGACGGAGAAGATGGAGAAGATCCAAAGAAGAGCGGCGCGTTTCGTCACAGGGTTATTTGGTAATCGTGATAGCGTTACGGAGATGTTTAATAAACTCAAGTGGCAGACTCTGCAAGAGAGGAGCTCTGCATCGCGGTGTAGCTTGCTCGCCAGGTTTCGGGAGGGTGCGTTTCTGGATGAGGTATCGAATATATTGCTTCCCTCTACTTATACCTCCCGAGGAGATCACGAATGTAAAATTAGAGAGATTCGAGCGCGCACGGAGGCTTTCAGACAGTCGTTCTTCCCGCGAACCATACGCGACTGGAACAGGAAAGGGAGGTAATGACAGTGGCACGTAAAGTGCTCTCCGCCACACACCGTTGGGTGGCTTGCGGAGTATAAATGTAGATGTAGATGTAGACTGACGACAAAAAAATATACACTCCTGGAAATGGAAAAAAGAACACATTGACACCGGTGTGTCAGACCCACCATACTTGCTCCGGACACTGCGAGAGGGCTGTACATGCAATGATCACACGCACGGCACAGCGGACACACCAGGAACCGTGGTGTTGGCCGTCGAATGGCGCTAGCTGCGCAGCATTTGTGCACCGCCGCCGTCAGTGTCAGCCAGTTTGCCGTGGCATACGGAGCTCCATCGCAGTCTTTAACACTGGTAGCATGCCGCGACAGCGTGGACGTGAACCGTATGTGCAGTTGACGGACTTTGAGCGAGGGCGTATAGTGGGCTTGCGGGAGGCCGGGTGGACGTACCGCCGAATTGCTCAACACGTGGGGCGTGAGGTCTCCACAGTACATCGATGTTGTCGCCAGTGGTTGGCGGAAGGTGCACGTGCCCGTCGACCTGGGACCGGACCGCAGCGACGCACGGATGCACGCCAAGACCGTAGGATCCTACGCAGTGCCGTAGGGGACCGCACCGCCACTTCCCAGCAAATTAGGGACACTGTTGCTCCTGGGGTATCGGCGAGGACCATTCGCAACCGTCTCCATGAAGCTGGGCTACGGTCCCGCACACCGTTAGGCCGTCTTCCGCTCACGCCCCAACATCGTGCAGCCCGCCTCCAGTGGTGTCACGACAGGCGTGAATGGAGGGACGAATGGAGACGTGTCGTCTTCAGCGATGAGAGTCGCTTCTGCCTTGGTGCCAATGATGGTCATATGCGTGTTTGGCGCCGTGCAGGTGAGCGCCACAATCAGGACTGCATACGACCGAGGCACACAGGGCCAACACCCGGCATCATGGTGTGAGGAGCGATCTCCTACACTGGCCGTACACCACTGGTGATCGTCGAGGGGACACTGAATAGTGCACGGTACATCCAAACCGTCATCGAACCCATCGTTCTACCATTCCTAGACCGGCAAGGGAACTTGCTGTTCCAACAGGACAATGCACGTCCGCATGTATCCCGTGCCACCCAACGTGCTCTAGAAGGTGTAAGTCAACTACCCTGGCCAGCAAGATCTCCGGAGCTGTCCCCCATTGAGCATGTTTGGGACTGGATGAAGCGTCGTCTCACGCGGTCTGCACGTCCAGCACGAACGCTGGTCCAACTGAGGCGCCAGGTGGAAATGGCATGGCAAGCCGTTCCACAGGACTACATCCAGCATCTCTACGATCGTCTCCATGGGAGAATAGCAGCCTGCATTGCTGCGAACGGTGGATATACACTGTACTAGTGCCGACATTGTGCATGCTCTGTTGCCTGTGACTATGTGCCTGTGGTTCTGTCAGTGTGATCATGTGATGTATCTGACCCCAGGAATGTGTCAATAAAGTTTCCCCTTCCTGGGACAATGAATTCACGGTGTTCTTATTTCAATTTCCAGGAGTGTATATATAATGTTACTATTCCAAGTTTCAAGACTTTAATGTGAACAACAATCAATACAAGGGCTCTTAAAGAGGTAGTTCAAAGGTCATGTTCTACCGTCAGTTCCGCTCTAAAACTTTCAGCCGTGAAAGTTTAAGTGCAGTGAGCTGAAAGTTTTTTGCAATTACAACTAACTTAATTCCATTCATATAAAAATTACGAGGAATTTAAATGGATACACAAGAGTTACTACATAATACGTGTCCGAGAAAGCGGCCATTTAGATGCTACTGCCTGGGCGCAGAGCGGTTGATAGCAGGTGTTCTGTTCGGCCGTCCGCTACGCTCATATATACAGGGTGGTCCATTGATAGTGACCGGGCCAAATATCTCACGAAATAAGCATCAAACGAAAAAACTCCAAAGAAAGAAACTCGTCTAGCTCGAAGGGGGAAACCAGATGGCGCTATGGCTGGACCGCTATATGGCGCTGCCATAGGTCAAACGGATATCAACAGCGTTTTTTTTTTAAATAGGAACCCCCATTTTTATTACATATTCGTGTAGTACGTGAAGAAATACGAATGTTTTAGTTGGACCACTTTTTTCGCTTTGTGATAGATGGCGATGTAATAGTCACAAACGTGTAAGTACGTGGTATCACGTAACATTCCGCCAGTGCGGACGGTATTTGCTTTGTGATACATTACCTGTGTTAAAATGGACCATTTACCAATTGCGAAATGGTGGATATCGTGTTGATGTATGGCTATTGTGGTCAAAATGCCCAACAAGTGTGTGCTATGTATGCTGCTCGGTATCCTGGACGACATCATCCAAGTGTCCGGACCGTTCGCCGGATAGTTACGTTATTTAAGGAAACAGGAAGTGTTCATCCACATGTAAAACGTCAACCGTGACCTGCAACAAATTATGACGCCCAAGTAGGTGTTTTAGCTGCTGTCGCGGCTAATCCGCACATCACTAGCAGACAAATTGCGCGAGAATCGGCAATCTCAAAACGTCGGTGTTGAGAAAGCTACATCAACATCGATTACACCCGTACCATATTTCTATGCACCAGAAACTGCATGGCGTCGACTTTGAACGTAGTGTGCAGTTGTGCCAGTGGGCACAAGATAAATTACGGGACGATGACAGATTTTTTGCACGCGTTCTATTTAGCGACGAAGCGTCATTCACCAACAGCGGTAACGTAAACCGGCATAATATGCACTTCTGGGCAACGGAAATTCCACGATGGTTGCGACAAGTGGAACATCAGCGACCTTGGCGGGTTAATGTAAGGTATGGCTTTATGGGAGGAAGGATAATTGGCCCCCATTTTATCGATGGCAGTCTAAATGGTGCAATGTATGCTGATTTCCTACGTAATGTTCTACCGACGTTACTACAAAATGTTTCACTGCATGACAGAATGGCGGTGTACTTCCAACATGATGGATGTCCGGCACATAGCTCGCGTGCGGTTGAAGCGGTATTGAATAGCATATTTCATGATAGGTGGATTGGTCGTCGAAGCACCATCCCATGGCCTGCACATTCACCGGATCTGACGTCCCCGGATTTCTTTCTGTGGGGAAAGTTGAAGGATATTTACTATCGTGATCCACCGACAACGCCTGACAACATGCGTCAGCGCATTGTCAATGCAAGTGCGAACATTACGGAAGGGGAACTACTCGCTGTTGAGAGGAATGTCGTTACGCCTATTGCCAAACGCATTGATGTTGACGGACATCATTTTGAACAGTTATTGCATTAATGTGGTATTTACAGGCAATCACGCTGTAAGAGCATGCGTTCTCAGAAATGATAAGTTCACAAAGGTACATGTACCATATTGGAACAACCGAAATAAAATGTTCAAACGTACCTACGTTCTGTATGTTAATTTAAAAAACCTACCTGTTACAGACTGTTCGTCTAAAATTGTGGTTCAAATGGTTCAAATGGCTCTGAGCACTATGGGACTTAATTGCTAAGGTCATCAGTCCCCTAGAACTTAGAACTACTTAAACTTAACTAACGTAAGGACATCACACACATTCATGCCCGAGGCAGGATTACAACCTGCGACCGTAGCGGTCGCGCGGTTCCAGACTGTAGCGCCTAGAACCGCTCGACCACCCCGGTCGGCTCTAAAATTGTGAGCCATATTTTTGTGACTATTACAGCGCCATCCATAACACAGCGAAAAAAGTGATCCAATTAAAACATTCATATTTCTTTACGTACTACACGAATATGTAATAAAAATGGGGGTTCCGATTTGAAAAAAACGGAGATGATATCCGTTTGAGCTATGGCTGCGCCATCTAGCGGGCCCACCATAGCGCCATCTGGTTTCCCCCTTCAAGCTAGACGAGTTTCGTTCTTTCTAGTTTTTTCGTTTGACGCTTATTTCGTGAGATATTTGGTCCGGTCACGATCAGTGGACCAGCCTGTATAAATACGGCCAGGGAGGCAGTGAGATGAGGCACTTCGCAGCGACCGCAAAAATAGTTTTCAGGCTCTTGTAAAGAGTTATTATCAACGCGCCGCCCCACACAGCCTTCCAGCAGACGTCGAAACTTCTTCAAATAGGCAACAAAGTGTTCCCCAGTTGTACATCGTAAATCTCTTTTCTGTCACCCTGGGGCTCTTTTAAGTTCATTATTTGTGGTTTCTTACTTTCCAAGGGCCATCTCAGTTTCGTCATCAAGCCAGTTAAATTATTTCTTTTTCCATGTCAAAATAAACACATTAAGTTTCTCTAGTAAAAAAAAATACAAAAAAAACTAGGGAACACGTTGTCTTGCAGTTACATAAGTTGCGAGGTCCTGGGCAGGGCTGTAACTGAGTCTGCAGCGCACTGACAAAGTGATACTGCAGTGGACTGACAAAGCGACAGCCTTCTCACAACTGCACAACTGCAGTGGCGCTTAGCAAAGACTTAAATCGAGAGCCTGTGACGTACTATTTTGTAGTCTTAAGGTCCCCAGTTGTCAAGACAACTACAGTCGGGACCTCATGCTGCAATTCATATTTATATTCCAGCAAATCAAAATTAAAAACGCTTACTTTTAACTACATATGAAGGTAGTAACTGTTCCCGAAAGAACAGTTACCGTTGATGACCACGCAGCTTCGCTAGAACGAAATGATAATTGAATGGACACCCTAGGTTGAAAAATGTGTGCCCCGACCGGGACTCGAACCCTGGATCTCCTGCTTACATGGCAGACGTTCTATCCATCGGAGCTGGCAGAGAGCATAGTGCGCCAGCAGGGCCTTATCCCTTGCATAACTTTACTTCGGTTTCAAAATTGCATTCACAACATACAACTAAGATTCATGGGTACAGGATCTTCCAAATGCAAAAGAACAAACTGATTTTACCCATTTACCTAAGCAGGTGAAGTGTCCAATATTCATACTTCGGCCCTTTACTGTAGGATAATTTGCACCGGTGAACTTTGCAAATTACTATACTTCCAATTATTAAAGTCTTTCAACGTATCGACAGCTACTAGGTACCTTACTAGTTAGAGAGTGTCATCATTACTTTCTAAACATCAGTGCTGCAGGACAACCAAACTAATACATCAGCTGTTCAGTTAATTTTGCTCTTGAGTTTTCTTCTATATAAATAATTTGAAATGATAATTAAATGGACACCCTAGCTGCAAACAGTCGTTGATGTACTTCATTGGAGACATGTTGAAAATGTGTGCCCGACTGGGACTCGAACCCGGGATCTCCTGCTTACATGGCAGACGCTCTATCCATATGAGCCACCGCGGGCACTTAGTGCGTCTGCAGGGACTTATCCCTTGCACGCTCCCCGTGAGATCCACATTCCCAACATGTCCACTCCACTACATTCGTAGTGCGGCTAATAGATGTTTGCCCAACACACTCATTACTCGTGGCAGATTAATCTACCAAGTCCCGTACGAGTTCGGGCATAGCGTGTGCGTTCGCACAGGAATGTCAGTGGCTGGGAAACCATATTTTAACTATGTATGAAGGTAGCATCTGTTCCCAAAAGAACAGTTACCATTGATGACCATGCAGATTCGCTAGAATGAAATGATAATTAAATGGACACCCTAGCTGCAAACAGGCGTTGATATAATTAATTAAGGACGTGTTGAAAATGTGTGCCTCGACCGCGACTCGAATCCGGGATCTGCTTAGATGGTGGACGCTCTATCCATCTGAGCCACCGAGGGCATAGTAGATAGTGCACCTGCAGGGACTTATCCCTTGCACCCACCCCACATTCTCAACATTTCTGCCCTCGGTGGCTCAGATGGATAGACCGTCTGCCATATAAGCAGGAGATTCCGATTTTGCAGCTAGGGTGTCCATTCAATTATCATTTCATTCTAGTGAAGCTGCATGGTCATCAATCGTAACTGTTCTTTCGGGAACAGATACTACCTTTCCAGCCATTGACCCTCTTGTGCGAACGCACACGCTATGCCCGAACTCGTACGGTGCTTTGTAGATTAATCTGCCACGAGTAATGAGTATGTTGGGCAAACATCTATTAGGCGCACTACGAATGTAGTGGTGTGGACATGTTGAGAATGTGGGTCTCACGGGGAGCGTGCAAGGGTTAAGTCCCCGCAGGCGCACTATGCTCTCTGCCATCGGTGGCTCAGATGGATAGAGCGTCTGCCATGTAGACAGCAGATCACGGGTTCGAGTCCCGATCGGGGCACACAGTTACAACACGTCTCCAGTGAAGTTTATCAACGCCTGTTTGCTGCTAAGGTGTCCATTTAATTATCATTTCACGCTTACCATTCCCTGTTTGCAGAGACGGAGACCAGGAAATACCTTCAATGCAAGTATATAGAAAATACATTAGAGCATTGGTCAGTGAAGCACACAACACGTTTTCTGCGATTTATTAGATGAAATGGTCACCACTTTCTCCAGACGTCAATGTGATGTCATTTAATGTCCCTGTTTATTCTCATTGGAGAAAGGTATCTGTATTGGGCCTGTATATATAGCCATGTCATGAACACCCATCAGAAAACAGTTGATGCGAACTGGAAGAGTAGTCTTAGCTACAGTATTGACATGGTCTTGGGCGAGTATCTGAAGGAGTTCCGCGGAAAGGACTGGCAGTTTAAAGGCAGGCAACACATTAAAAATTACTTAGTGTACACTGAGATCAAGCAAATCTCCGTATTATCGCTACAAAGCTCGATAAGAATTTGACTGATACATTTCAAATCGATGATCGACTGGACAGTAGGGATCATTAATAATGGAACACAAGGAATGGCAGGAATCTCAGGTATCTTAGTGGACGGATCAAACAGTAATGATCTTGAGAAGCAAAGGGTTTTTGTTCTTTGTCCATCAGCGTCAGCTTTTTCTCAAGTTCTCTCTTCTCTTGCGCCAACCACCTCATCTCAGAATAGTGCTTATACCCAATGTCTGGAATACATTACAGTCTGTCTTCTAAAGTTTTTGCTATCTTTGCCTTCAGCTAGTACCGTGAAAATTCCCTAATGTCTTAGCATATGGCGTAACATTGTAACGTCTTCTAGTTAGTGTTCTCCATAACTGCTTTCTGCACCGATTCTTGCTAGAGCCTCCTCATTTATTACCTTAATAGCTCACTTCCGGTATGTTTTTGTAATATCATACCTTGATCGCACTGATTGTCATATTTTCCGTGTTGCACACAATCCATGATTTATTTCCACAGTATGATGTGCTATAGACGAATATTTTTTCGAAAGCTGTTTCCCATGTTATCGCCCATTTTTCATGCTAGAAGATTTCTTTTCTTGATATAACCCGTCTTTACCTGTGGTAATGAGCTTCTTACATCTTCTTTGTTTCTTCCGTCGTGTCTTACTTTGTTTTCAAGGCTCACTAAGTGTCCCCAGTTCTGATGTTAGACTTATCGTTAATCTCATATCAACTACTTATCTCTACTGTAGTCTTTACTCTCAGCTCAACTTCTGTTTTCGTCCGACTCTTCATCCCTTCGAACGTGTTTTATTATTTATTCTTCCTCCCATTCACTGAGGGTAGCAGTGGCGTAAGCAAATATTATCACTGATTTTTTATCATACTGAATTTTAATCCCACTCATGAATTCACTATCTGCGTCGTTGCTTCTTCAATCTAGAGCTTGAACGATAGGGCCGAAGGATCACATCGCTGTCTTACACCCTTTTATATCCGCGCACTTCTTCCTTGTTCCATTAATCGTTTTTTATTTTATTTTTTTTGACTCTTGGTTCATGTACATATATTACCTGTCATTCCCTGCAACATTCACATATTTTTCTTCAGCTTTTCGGATGTTTTGCACCGCTTTGCATTGTCAAGTTCTTGTTTAGGTCAGTTAGTACTCTGAACATGTCTTGCTTCAATTATTAAGCCTAACGTCATCACTGCCACTCTTGTAACTTTACTTTTGCTAAAGCCAAACTGAACGTCACATAACTGATCCTTAATTTTCTTTTAGATTCTCGTGTATATTAAACTTGTCAGCAGATCGGATGCTGTTAAGGTGATTGTGCGATAGTTCTCGCATTCATTTGCCTTTGTTAGGTAGTTTTTTATGTGTTCTATATACCATTTTATCGATTCTCTTATCGAAACATTGTGGGACTCATCCGTTTACAGGGTATGTATACATGATTAGCGTTAACATTAATGAACACATTATCATTTTTTAAATGGTTACTAGGTTGAAATAGAAATTCTTCTATGGAATACAAAAAGATTTGCATGACACATGATTTTAAATTAGATTTAAAACTTATTTCACTACGTTTCAAACTTTTTTGTTAGTGGACAAATGCTTAAAAACCTTTATTGCTGCATATTGACATCTTCTTTAAGCCACTGACAGCTTTAACAATGGATAACAAAAGTCATTTTTCCCAGTAGTGTTTTAGGTATGTACATCACTGTTCTTCACAAATTGTGATCGATTCCAAACGACGGATTTCGTTGGAGAATAAAATGTATTGTGACGGCACGGTTAGTATGCCTATCTCCTTTAAGAAATACCTACATGCTGTCTGTTGGTGAACACCAAATATTATTTTTACCGCACGCTTTTGTGCAATCAATAATTTTTTCCAAGTGATGAATTACCCCAGAAAATTTTCCGTATGGCACTGTTGAGTGGAAATATATAAAACATGTCATGAGATTGATATGTTTGTTTCCAAGACTAGCAATTATACGAAGAGCAGAAGTAGCTAAACTTCAATAATGTGTTTCTCGCAGTTCGTTTACATCAGTATCTACATACTGACTCCTGCTCAAGTGCTACATCAATTGCTGGCATGATCATCTGTTATGCAAATCTGAATATAGCGTGTTTTATCAAAATTTAGGGAGAGTCCATTTTCAGAGATCCACGTAATATTTCTTCGGAAAATATCATTTACTAACTCTTTTGTTGCTTTCTCTGTAATGAGATTTATTTTAACGCTTGTATCACCTACAAAAAGTACCAATTTTGCTTGTTGAATATTAAGTGGTAGGTCATTCACGTATATAAGAGTGGACTCGAAACTGAACCCTATGAGACTCCCTCCGCGATTTTACCCCAGGCACTAAAATTTTCCAACATTGTCTGAATTGTTCAGAATTGTGTTTACGATATTACTCTGAAAGTCCGATGGTACACCTTCAGTCTCATACATTCTACACTAACTCGTATTCATGTTCTGATGCCACTTCCCGCAAAGATATAAATTCCGAAATAATATTATCTATTCCTTTTGCCTTGCATGATTTCAAGTGTAAAATTGGTCTTTCAGACTCATCCTCTAATAGAGGATGCTTCTATGTTGTAGGTTGATGGTTTAACTGTATGTCACTAACACATCAAAGTCAGAAAAAAATTGGACAAGTGCTGTTAGAACTTGCGTTCTGAGGGTTCACTACAAACTACATGATGTATATATACTGATCAGTCACAGTAATGTGACCACCGATCAAAGGCCTGAATAACCACCTTTTGCAGGGCAGAATGCTGCGAGACATACAGGAAGAGAGTCATTCAGGTTCTGGGAGTACCGTTGGGGATGTGCAGCCATGCCGGCTACAGTGCCGTAGCCAGCTGGCCTAGGTTTCTCGGCTGAGGATCCATGGCCCGAAGAACCTGCTCGAATTGGTCCCACATATCCTCGCCTGGGTGTAATCCGAGAGTTTGGTGGCCAGGGGAGTAAGGAAAACTCATTCTGGTGCTCTTTGAACGATTCACGTATACTGCGATCTGTCTGGCACGTTGTTTTGTCCTGCTGGTTGGTAAATCTGTCGTAAACAACTGCATGTAGGGGTGGTCAAGATAGACGCATACATGTGTTGAGCCATTGTGCCTTCCAAATGCCAAGATTACCCAGGGAATGCCATGAAAACATCCCCAAGACCGTAATAGTCCCAGCGCCGGCGGGGACCCTTTGCGTTTAATGCCGTACACGCCAACGGCCATCCGTCGGATGGAGCATGAAACGTGTGTCATCTGAAAAAGGCCACGCCAATCAGTAGACGTCGATTTGCGATACTGGTGTGCAGATTCCAGCCTTCGTTGTCAATGAACTGTATTTATCATGGGTGCATGAACGATGTGTCTGCTGCAAGGCTCATGTGCAGCAATTTTCGATGGGCGGTAGTTTAAGTGGCACTGTTTTTAACGACTTGGTTCTTGACTAATCTGGGCGGTCAGCTGCTTAACAGCTGCATGTTTATTCGCCTGTTCATAAATCCTCAACCGTCGTTGAAGCCTGTTATGTATGGCCCGTGGTGCACAACAATATGCCTCAGCAGTGGTTTTACATAGTGCCACAGTGCCATGCACCGTGTATGTAACCAGTTTCCCCACAATAGCGCGCGACGTTTCTCTGGGAGGTTTCACAACTGTAGTGCTATCTCTTTAGATTCAGTGTTCAAGTGTGGCGGGATACACAGCGAAATTGAGACGAACTAGTGTGCAGCGATTTTTTTGAAAGTATATTTATAGACGTATTCAATTGGATGTCGGCACGCGAAAAGATTACAAACTTAGTAGTTTCGGAAATGCTTCAACCGTTGGCCGAAAAGCCAGAAATCATGCACTTTTTGATGTCAGATAAATCGCTCTACTGCAGTGTTGTCTGCGTCCGTCCGACACGATTTATATGGCCTCCACTGCTAGTGCTGGTGCCAGCTGTCTGTGAGTGGGCATTGTACGTTGACGTTGAACGTGACGGTGTTCTCATTAATAAGCCTGGACTGTGCAGATGAAAAAAAAAATAATTTCTTGTGGATCGGGGGCCTGCTGCAAGTTTTTCTTGGCGATTTGCGTGCCCCCAACCCCCACAATTATCTAACCGGAGAGAGGGTCTTCAGTTTAACATGGTATTCGAACCACGTACTCTTCTGACGATTGCTCACATCGTCAAGAGTTGAAGTACCGGTTAGGTGTCAAGACCGAGTTGCAATCCTGCGACCTTTTGCTTCCTTGGCACGTGTTTTGTCGATAGAGCACCGTATGTGCAGAGAGTTCACTTACATCTACATCTACATCTACATCCATACTCCGCAAGTCACCTGGCGGTGTGTGGCGGAGGGTACCCTGAGTACCTCTATCGGTTCTCCCTTCTATTCCAGTCTTGTATTGTTCGTGGAAAGAAAGATTGTCGGTACGAATCTCTGTGGCCTCTAATCTCTCTGATTTTATCCTCATGGTCTCTTCGCGAGATATACGTAGGAGGGAACAATATACTGCTTGACTCCTCGGTGAAGGTATGTTCTCGAAACTTTAACAAAAGCCCGTACCGATCTACTGAACGTCTCTCCTGCAGAGTCTTCCACTGGAGTTTATCTGTCATCTCCGTAACGCTTTCGCGATTACTAAATGATCCTGTAGCGAAGCGTGCTGGCCTCCGTTGGATCTTCTCTATCTCTTCTATCAACCCTATCTGGTACGGATCCCACACTGCTGAGCAGTATTCAAGCAGTGGGTGAACAAGCGTACTGTAACCTACTTCCTTTGTTTTCGGATTGCATTTCCTTAGGATTCTTCCAATGAATTTCAGTCTGGCATCTGCTTTACCGACGATCAACTTTATATCATCATTCCATTTTAAATCACTCCAAATGCGTACTCACAGATAATTTATGGAATTAACTGCTTCCAGTTGCTGACCTGCTATATTGTAGCTAAATGATAAGGGATCTTCCTTTCTAAGTATTCGCAGCACATTACACTTGTCTACATTGAGATTCAATTGCCATTCCCTGCACCATGCGTCAATTCGCTGCAGATCCTCCTGCATTTCAGTACAATTTTCCATTGTTACAACCTCTCGATATACCACAGCATCATCGGCAAAAAGCCTCAGTGAACTTCCGATGTCATCCACAAGGTCATTTATGCATATTGCGAATAGCAACGGTCCTACGACACTCCCCAGCGGCACACCTGAAATCACTCTTACTTCGGAAGACTTCTCTCCATTGAGAATGACATGCTGCGTTCTGTTATCTAGGAACTCTTCAATCCAATCACACGATTGGTCTGATAATCGATATGCTCTTACTTTGTTCATTAAACGACTGTGGGGAACTGTATCGAACGCCTTGCGAAAGTCAAGAAACACGGCAGCTACCTGGGAACCCGTGTATATGGCCCTCTGAGTCTTGTGGACGAATAGTGCGAGCTGGGTTTCAGACGATCGTCTTTTTCGAAACCCGTGCTGATTCCTACACAGTAGATTTCTAGTCTCCAGAAAAGTCATTATACTCGAACATAATACGTGTTCCAAAATTCTACAACTGATAGACGTTAGAGATATAGGTCTATAGTTCTGCAAATCTGTTCGACGTCCCTTCTTGAAAATGGGGATGACCTGTTCCCTTTTCCAATCCTTTGGAACGCTACGCTCTTCTAAAGTCCTACGGTACACCGCTGCAAGAAGGGGGGCAAGTTCCTTCGCGTACTCTGTGTAAAATCAAACTGGTATCCCATCAGGTCCAGCGGCCTTTCCTCTTTTGAGCGATTTTAATTGTTTCTATATCCCTCTGTCGTCTATTTCGATATCTACCATTTTGTCATCTGTGCTACAATCTAGAGAAGGAACTACAATGCAGTCTTCCTGTGTGAAACAACTTTGGAAAAAGACATTTGGTATTTCGGCCTTTAGTCTGTCGTCCTCTGTTTCAGAACCATTTTGGTCACAGAGTGTCTGGACACTTTGTTTTGATCCACCTACCGCTTTGACATAAGTACATAGAACTTTACTTTCGAATTCATTGAACGCCTCTCGCATAGTCCTCCTCACACTTCATTTCGCTTCGAGTAATTTTTGTTTGTCTGCAAGGCTTTGGCTATGTTTATGTTTGCTGTGAAGTTCCCTTTGCTTCCGCAGCAGTTTTCTAACTCGGTTGTTGTACCACGGTGGCTCTTTTCCATCTCTTACGATCTTGATTGGCTTGAATGATTGAGTTAATGAGTATTGAAACGTGTGATATATATTTCTGTATCTTTTCACCGTACTGGTTTAGAGGTTTAGTATCTGACATAAATTCAGCTTGGTGTCTCTACCCGTTCCTGAGAGAAAGTGGTCTTAAGAGTGGGACCGACAGACATACAGCCTGACAAACAACAAAGGGTTCCGTTTTTATCGACATAGGTACGAAACCCTGAGAGGTAACACTTAATACGACAACGTGATAGTCCTAGAACAGCGTCAAGTTACTGACTGATGCCCCAATTCATTCACTCCAATAGTGTGTTTACCAGGATGACGCGAAACATATCTAAGTCTTTCCCCTGGATGATGGAAAGTTAAGCCCCAGACGCTTTCTTTGTAACGTCTTTTTCGCAGCTTCGTTGGCATACAGGACATGCTAGCATAATTCCCTCATCCCACTTTGTAAGTCTTTGTAATACTTGATATACATTATAGATGTTATAGAAATAACAGATACAGAGCTCTGCTCGTAATTTTGGAAATAGAGAACTGTGTGAAATCAGAGAACAGTTTTCTCTTCAATCATTAACTTATTTAGCAAATAATCTGGAGCTAAATTCCAGAAACCAACTGTTCTGTTAATGCATCGAATTTTATTCGCAGATCACCGCTTTTGAATTGGAAGGGCGGCTGTCAAAATTATTTCGTAACATTGGCTGGAATAATTACCCGATTTGTTCGTTCTGCGCCTGCGGACAATTTTGCGAGAGTTATTTCGGTTTCCGTTCCAAACATTTCAGCTGAACTGCCGTTAATTTCGAACAATAATGCGTGGATAGCATGATTGTCAAATGCCACACTTCGTGCTCCGTCAATTTTGAGTTCAGTTATTTAATTGACCAATTACATAAGTGTAATGGAACGAAATTTTTCCTGGGTCTTGTACAGGGTGTTCAAAATAAAGCTCGCCCAGAGAAAATCGCTCTAAGGCAAAAACAGCAACTCGACGGAGTTACGCAAATTGGACACAAATTAATATTCGGACACGTATCGATGCAACATGCAAAATAGTGAACATTGGTCGCAGATGGATGAATGTGTGAGGCTGCAGTGCAATTTCATCGCACAGCTGGCAAGAATAGTAAACAGAGGACATGTCGATACCAGCGCATAACGTCTCTGCCTATTTCATTCCATGTACTCAGTTGGACAGTAACTGTACCTCGCGGACAAGCGCTTGAACAATAAACGCAGATGTTAGCATTTGATAGAGAACATATAGTTGGTCTCAAAGTAGCCAGTTGGAGTAATCGGCGAATCGCTCGACATTTGAATAGGAGCGATACCACTATTCTACGATGTTGGTGTGGATGGGTGAACCATGGCTGTCGGTCGACTTACAAGGAACACGTTGAATGTGAGGTGCGAGATCGTAAGTTCAGTTTTTAGTAACATTCATTTTAAAATGTTATGTTAACAATTACGACAGGAAAAATATTAGCTGCTAACGACTCACCGTGTGCATCATGAGGGCGACAGAAAATGAGTGTCACGGAGGAGTAGGGATCAACCTTCTACGGGACGTATATATTACACTTCAAAAAACGAACATCGTCGACACTCAAGAAACGTTCAAAACAAACTATTAAATTGCCCCATGTACACCGAATCAAAATTGACGCACCACACTGATCACAAAAGTTCGCACCATCAAGGTTGAAGGCCAACTCCTTGGGAGTTACAAACTTTGCAGGACGTTCCGCTAGGTACCCACTCTTAAAGAATCCAATCAGTTCATATTGGTGTAACGGGGTGATGAGAAATGATGGAATGTGATGGCCTGCAACCGAATGCGAAACGGTATGTTATCGAAAAAAAAAAAAATGGCTCTGAGCACTATGGGACTCAACTGCTGAGGTCATTAGTCCCCTAGAACTTAGAACTAGTTAAACCTAACTACTTAAGGACATCACAAACATCCATGCCCGAAGCAGGATTCGAACCTGCGACCGTAGTGGTCTTGCGGTTCCAGACTGCAGCGCCTTTAACCGCACGGCCACTTCGGCCGGCCTGTTATCGAAAAACTGCCTATCCTTTAAGGCATAGCTTCAGATAGAGCTGTAATAAGTTTTATTGGCATGGAAGAAACAAACATTCAAAGGCTGAATTTGTCCATTGGTTCCAGGCGGTATGAATTTCAATGTCGCACACTTGCAAAAGTAAGTTATTTTGAAAAACTTTTGGCCAAAAGCGGTGCTCATACTATAGATGCAGTTCTTTCGCGCGTTTTCCCACTCTTGCTTGCTGCGATGTAACTGTTCCTTACTGCCCTTGCAAGATCACGGACACGAGAAAGAATCGTACGGGGCAGACCACCTCCAACCTCTCGCAGCACAATAAATGACTTCTCACTTAATTCACCGTCCATATTAACAGTCGGCATAATTGTACACAAATGCATTAAGGCATTGTTATAAATTGATCTTGATAACTCTAATTTCCATGGTTATTTTCTGATTCATTTCCACTTCAAATCCCGATTGGTCGGAGCTGAAAATAAATTCCTCACTGACCGATGGGATGAGTTTTTTATCTCATCTACAAATTTTCGGCCGATTCCTTATCGTCAAGTTGACGCTATGTTTGAAATTCCGTTACCTTACGTCTTCCAGGGCTTCAGCTCTGTTTGAAGTTATGAAACCATCAAGCGCTTCCCTTGAAATCACTGTAATCTATGTCGGTCGCAGTTTGACGTACATAACGTAGTAGGTGACTATCATGCTCATACTGTAAACTGTATCGAGCATTCTTGAAACGCGCAAACACATTTTTGTAATTAGCGCCTTGTCCTCCCTTGAATATCTGTAGTGTTTCTTATGCACTACACGGTCATATTGCTGTGGTCTTATTCGAAATATCTTCACAATTTCTTTTTAGCATGCTGCGGATGTTCTATGTGCGTAATTATGTTTAGTTCCCGTTCCTTGGACAACGATTGTAGTTTAGTACATTTCACTGCAGGCGGCAATTGTAGCACCCTGTCCGACGAGGATGATGCATTACATGGCTCGACACCTGTTTCAATATCACTTTCACTTGTTAATCACTTATCATCATCAATGTAATCGTCATGTACACTGTCCACACAGTCGAGCGTAGGCGACACCACACGTTCCACTGACCCATCTTGCAGAAACGCTAATACCTATTCTGGCCTTTCTTTCTTCCTCTGCCCAAATTCACTAGGTTCCTTCGCGATGAAACATCAACTTCGGCAACTGTTGTAGATAAAAAGGATGTTGAAAACCTTTTTCACAGTCATCTCTAATTTTTTTTATTTTTTGCAGGAAGAAAATGAATTTTTTTTAACGTACTTGGACCATTTAGCTATAAGTCGGTATATAAGAGTATTTTCTTTTATTTACAGGTGAGCTTTAATGGACCGTGAAGTAGATGTCAGGTTGCGACAACGGTCGGTGATGGAGTTCCTCTTCAAGACCGGCGATTATTTTGCCACATCGATTCACAGGAAGCTGCTCCCTGTTTATGGGGAGGACACAGTGGGTCGAAGCAGTATCCAGCGGTGGTTGCAGAGGTTTAAAGAAAGGTGATTTCTCTCTACTGGCCAATCCACGATGCGGTAGACCATCGACGGCAGTCAGTGATGTCTATAAGGAGACCATTGATGAAATCATCCAAAATGATTCGTTTGTCATTGGGAAGTGCAGTATCACTAGTACATTCACTAAGGTACAGAAAAATCTGTGCACGTCGAGTGCCTACATCGAGGGTCATGAAGACCGTTACTGAAGACTGCAAACAGTGTTTTGACGGCGTCATTACCCAGGATGAAACATGGTTGTTTTTGTCCGAACCGGAGAGCAAAACCCAATACATGGAGTGGCGTCATCTGGGCTCCCCTCGTAAGAAGAACCCAAGACTTTCACAAACATCAGGCCGAAAGGTGACGGCCTCCTTCCTCTGGGATCACAGTGGTGTCATTTTCATTGACTTCTTGGGACCTGGCTCCACAATTACCCGGGACCGTCACTGTTTGTCATTGGACAAGCTGCGACGTGCCATCAAGACCCCAGACCACAGCTTCAGGGGTCAGCTCATCAGACTACACCATGACAATGCAAAACCCCATACAGCCCTTATGACGCAGGAGAAAATCAGGGAAATGGCTTGGAAAATTGTCCGTCATCATCCCTACAGTCCGGAATGGGCTCCGTCCCATTTTTATCTCTTTTGTCGTCTGAAGGCCCACCTGCGTGGTGAAGACCTTATTTCCTGTGCCAGGCGATGATGTAAAAGTCAGTCCCCAGAATTTTACCAAAGCGCATTTGCATCATGGAAAGAACGTTGGGCCAGATGCGTCACAGCTGATGGAGGCTACAACGAGTAGGCTCAACGTATAGCTAAATGTTCCAATTATGTTCACAGAAAATTTCATTCTCCTCCTGCAAAAAATAAAAAAAAGAGACGACTGTGCAAAACTTTTTGAACGCCCTTTGTACTTTGCCATTGTTCTGCTTTTGTTTCAGCTCCACTTGTAGCACTGTCGTGATTTACCCGTCGACTGAGCAGTTCGACTACCCTCTGCAGCCTCATGCACTGCTCGCCAATGGATACTTCAAGTCCTGCCCCCTGTTGCCATTAGCAGTCAATATTGTGGTTGCCTGATAGACATTATGTGGGGTGTCGAACGCTGCAAACATCATTGGCCTTTTGCGACCTAGCTGTCAAGGGGTTCCTTGTTAGAAAGACGACAGAACGAGAGGACCGAACAGTCGCCAGAGAGGCACTCAGAGCCCCGGATGCGTAATATTCATCGATCCAACGTGTATCTGGTGCTTCAGTGACCAGCAGGGCCATTAACAGGCGGCTCATAGAGCGGGGTTGAGCTGACGGCACTCCTAACGCCGACTACCATTGATCTCTGTACACCAGCAACCCGATTGCGGTGGTGTAGTGCACATTTGGCCTACAATCTCGTTGACTGGAATTAAACTGTCCCACATCGAACTGAGACGGGATCACTAGCGAAGACTTGTGTGGAGATGTGTACCAATGGAACTGTCGACCGCCTTATGGCCCTACAACCAGGAGTGATATTCTGGGTTACAAATTGTTTTCAGAGCAGGACGCCTTTCCTTATCATTGTCGGCACCCTTACAGCACAGCGAAACATCGACAATATTCGATGCCCTGTTTTGTTACCCATAATGGGGAGTCATCCTGGCTATACGTCTCAGCAAGATAATGCTCCCCAGCACGCTCCGAGAGTTTCTACAGCTTGTCTTCGTGCCTGCCAAACTCATCCTAGGCTGTCTCCCCAACTGAGACCGTTTGGAGCATTACGGGCTCCCTATAACCAGCTTGACAATCTAACGATACCTCTGAGGAGGACTTCCAACAACTGTATCAATAAACACCATTCCGTATAAGTGCTTGCAAAAGGGCCAACGCGTCAATGACTTGCTCAGTTACTTCCTTGAAAACTCTCAAATCTTTCTAAATAAAACAAACGTTGTTAACATTCTACACCTTTATTCTTCACGTTCAGATATTTGCAGCCCATTGCCTATCTAGGGCTCCGATTTGTAGCGTGTAACGTGGTGGCGTATAACGTAACTAAGTGGATGCGTCAGAAAAAGCGTGATGTACTGGAGTTTAAAATTCCAAGAGTTGGTCCACACATGAAACACTGCCATCTTCAGCATGACAATGCCAGACCACACTCGAGCCCCGCGACATCTGTTACAATCCGACGCCTTGGGTTCACTGTCATCTATCTTCCACCATACAGCCTCGACTTGACCGCATCCGATTTTGACCTGTTTCCAAAACCTAAGGAACGCATTCGAGGACTTCACTTTGATAGCGATGAAGCGGTGCAAGCGGAGATGAGGTTGTGGCTCCTTCATCAAAGTCAAACATTCTATAATGACAACATCAACAGTGTGGTCTATCATTGGCAGAAATGAGTTCATCACCAGAGTGACTATGCTGAGAAATAAACTTGTAGATATGAAACATAAAGACGTGGAATGGTAGCCTTATTTGTTTTATTGAAAAAACTGTAACGGTTTTCATATAAAAAATTCGGAGGCTTCACTTTTCAGCATGCCCTCATAAGTTTACCTTCTTGCCGCAAGGTATATGAAACATTTTCCGGACCATGACCGCCCTGCAGAAGTGAGGTAAATCTATCCAAGTGGGCAATGACAGACAAAAATCTTAAGACGTTTCGGTTTAATTTCATTGATTACGGCTCTGAAGTCATCATTCTATCGAGTACTTTAAAGGTGTTCTACATCTTTTATTACTTCGTGCTAATCTTTTCACCTCTACGTAACTACTGTGCATCTTCTAGTCTGCTCCAACTATTTTCACCCTATATTGCTCTTCCGAGCTCCAAGTTATATCAGGATCGCATAGCAAGAGTCTAACCTGTCACTGCTTATGATGAGGATCTTCTTTGGACCTCATTCCTCTCCTATACTTTTCAGTACGTTTCGATTTCGTTTTTTGTTCCTACACATAATATTTAACATTTTTTCAGTAGCACCTGATTTCAAATGTTTCCTGCGTTTTCAGTTACATCTTCTGCGGATTCGGAGAGGACAATGTTTCTCGTTCATACAACGCTGTGCTCCAGACGCCCAGCTCCAGAAACTTCTTCCGCATTTTCACACAATGTGATACCAGTAAAGCTATTTTGCAAAATAATGTTTTCGTCACCTCTGACAATCCACCACTGTAATTAAACATCCTATATAGAAGAATTATTTCACTTTTCTTAATTCTAGCGGATGGGAAAAGTAAAACGGTCTCGGAAAATATTTGATGTACCCTAAGATAGGCAACACAAAACACGTCTGCAACTAGGACTGATGCTGTAAGTCGGATAGCATATCTTGAAGTGCGTGAAATGTAATCCGGATCACGTTTATAAGGGGAGATCAGAAAATTTCCGTTCGAACGGCCGTACAGTCCAGAATCGGTTTGCCGATCGGGCAAAATCGCCGTGAACATTGAGCCAATCATCCCATCTACGCACCAGATGGAAGATAACAGTTTGGTAAAACACCGTGTTCCGGTGCGTGCAGAAGTCTATAACTTCCAGCTGGACTTCCATCCTCGACCATTTGCAAGTACGACAGGCTAAATATTAGCTGATAATGACTCACCATGTGTATCAAGAGGGCGACAGAAAGCGTCTGCCCGGGAGGTTCAGAGATCAACCTCCTATTGGGTGTATGTACTACACGGCGCAAACTTAACATCGTCGACATTCAAGAAAGATACGAAGCAAACCATTAACTTGCACCATGAACATCGAATCAAAATGGCGTGCCACACTGATCACAGAGATTCGCATCATCAAGAACGAAGGCGAACTCCTTGTGAGTTACAAACGGTGCACGATGTTCAACTAGGTACGCACTCTTAATGGATACAATAATTTAATATTGGTGTAAGGGGGTGACGAGAACGGATGGAATGTGGTGGCATGCGACGGAATGCGAAACAGTCTGTCGTGGAGCTTATGGTAAAACTGGCTATCCTTCAAGACGTAGCTGCAGATCGTTCGGTAATATGTTTTACAGGTACGGAAAAAGTAAACATGCAAAGGCCGCATTTGTCCAGTAGTTCCGGGCGGTATAAATTTCAATGTCACACACTTACAAAAGCAAGTAATTTTTTCCACCGTTTTGCCAAATGCAGTGGTCATACCATACCTGTAGTTCTCTTACGCCCATATTTTTAGTCGTACTTGCTGTGATGTACACTACTGGCCATTAAAATTGCTACACGAAGAAGAAATGCAGATTATAAACGGCTATTCATTGGACAAATATATTATACTATATCTGACATGTGATTACATTTTCACGCAATTTGGGTACATAGATCCTGAGAAATCAGTACCCAGAACAACCACCTCCGCCCGTAATAGCGGCCTTGATACGCCTGGGCATTGCGTCAAACAGATCTTGGATGGCGTGTACAGCTGTCCATGCAGCTTCAACACGGATACCACAGTTCATCAAGAGTAGTGACTGGCGTATTGTGACGAGCCAGTTGCTCGGCCACCATTGACCAGGCGTTTTCAATTGGTGAGAGATCTGGAGACTGTGCTGGGCAGAGCAACAGTCAAACATTTTCTGTATCTAGAAAGGCCCGTACACGACCTGCAACATGCAGGGATCGAATGAACGGTAGAGCTACGGGTTGTAACACATCTGAAATGTAACGTCCACTGTTCAAAGTGGCGTCAATGCGTACAAGAGGTGACCGAGACGTGTGAACAATGGCACCCCATACCATCAAGCCGGGTGATACGCCAGAATGGCGATGACGAATACACGCTTCCAATGTGCGTTCACCGCGATGTCGCCAAACACGGATGCGACCATCATAATGCTGTAAACAGAATCTGGATTCATCCGAAAAAACGACTTTTGGCATTCATTCATCCAGGTTCGTCTTTGAGTACACCATCGCAGGCGCTCCTGTCTGTGGTCCAGCGTCAAGGGTAACCGCAGCCACGGTCTCTGAGCTGATAGTCCATGCTGCTGCAAACTTCGTCGAACTGTTCGTGCAGATGGTTGTTGTCTTGCAAACGTCCCCATCTGTTGACTCAGGGATCAAGACGTGGCTGCACGATCCGTTACAGCCATGCGGATAAGATGCCTGTCATCTCGACTGCTAGTGATACGAGGCCGTTGGGATCCAGCGCGGCGTTCCGTATTACCGTCCTGAACCCACCGATTCCATGTTCTGCTAACAGTCATTGGATCTCGACCAACGCGAGCAGCAATGTCGCAATACGATAAACCGCAATCGCGATAGGCTACAATCCGACCTTTATCAAAGTCGGAAAAACGTGATGGTACACATTTCTCCTCCTTACACGAGGCATCACAACACCGTTTCACCAGGCAACGCCGGTCAACTGCTGTTTGTGTATGAGAAATAGGTCGGAAATTTTCCCCCTGTCAGCACGTTGTAGGTGTCGCCACCGGCGCCAACCTTGTGTGAATGCTCTGAAGAGCTAATCATTTCCATACCACAGCATCTTCTTCCTGTCGGTTAAATTTCGCGTCTGTAGCACGCCTTCTTCGTGGTGTAGCAATTTTAATGGCCAATAGTGTAACTGTTCCCTTGTGCCCTTGCAAGATAACGCACACAAGAAAGAATCGTAGGAAGCAGAGCACTTCTTAGTTATTGAAGTACAATAAATAACTTTTTTCTAATTTACCTTCCATATTAACAGTCGGCATTAGTGTATATGAAAGCATTAAAGCATTGATGTCAGTTGATATTTATACAACTGCCTTTGTAGCTCTAATTTCCAGGGTTCCTTATACAAGCATTTCCTCCTCAGATCCGCATTGGTCGGAGTTAAAAACAAATTCCTTACTCAACGATAGTATAACTTTGTTTACCTCGTCTACAGATTTTCGAGCCGATTGCGCAGTTTCCTGTGCATCGTCAAGTTGGCGCTTTGTTTGAAATTTCTTTATCTTACGTATTCAAATTCCTTAGCACCATTTGAAGTTATGCAACCATGAATCGCTTCCCTTGAAATCAATGTAATCTATGTCGCGCGCAGTTTCATGTGCATACCGCAGTACGCCACTATCATGCACAACCTATAAACTGTATCGAGCATCCATGAAACGCGCAAACACCAGAGTTTGTAATAAGTGCGCCTTGTCCTCTCTTGAACACCTGAAGTTTTTCTTATGCACTGCACGATCGTACTGCTGGGGACTTATTAGAAATCTATTCATAAGTGTTTTTACTATGCTGCGTATAATCTTCCATATCCGCTATTATGTTTAGTTCCCGATCCTTGGGCAACGATTGTCCTTTAGTACGTTTCACTGAAGACGGGATTTGTAGCTCCCTGCCCGACAAGCATGATGAACTACAGGGCTCGACAACTGTTTCAGTATCACTTTCATTTGTTAAACACGTATCATGATCGATGTACTCTTCATGTGCATCGTTCGCACAGTCGATCGTAGACGGCGCCACACATTCCACTGAGCATGTTCTCCAGACATGAACCCTATCGAACATGCTTGGGATAGACTGAAAAGGGCTGTTTATGGGCGACGTGACCCACCAACCGCTCTGAGGGCTCTAAACCGAATCGCCGTTGATGAGTGGGACAATACGGACCAACAGTGCTTTGATGAACTTGTGCATAGTATGCCACGACGAATACAGGCAAGCATCAATGCAAGAGGGCGTGCTACTGGATTTGAGAGGTACCGGTTTGTACAGAATTCTGGACCACCACCTCTGAAGGTCTCGCTGTATGGTGGTACAAGATGCAATGTGTGGTTTTCATGAGGAATAAAAAGGGCGGAAACGATGTTTATGTTGATCTCTATTCCAATTTTCTGTACAGGTTCCGGAACTCTCGTGACCGAGGGATGCAAAACTTTTTCTATGTGTCTGTTAACAATATTATTGCTTACTTCGATGATTCTGTATCTATTGCGTTCTTTGGTAATTTTCTTTGTAATTTAACATTACTAACTATTACGACGAATTACTAAATCATTTGTAAAACAGATCACAAAAATTATGGCTTTTTGAAAATCTTAGCTTTAATGTAAGGTCTTCGCTTTAGAAATACTTTTTGACGGGTTGGTTTGCAAGTTAGTCTTTCGTTCGTTTGAATGTGGTGATGGAGTAATGGTAATGAAAGCAAGAGTGAATAAAATGTGGAAAATTGAAACTCATTTAAAATTATCTATTAGATGTGTCAGAACGTGAGAAAAGTCCTCTCTATTACTATGAGGAGGAATGCCTACTGAAGGATAACGAGCACGAGAAAATTCAAGAAATATCTTTTTACTATAATTAGATTTATCTATTTGTTTGTTATCAAGGTATGAGGAAACTGAACATCGGAATTTAATGGGCTTTACCAAGAATTATTAAATCAATTATTTGAGTTAAAAATTCTATTAGCACTACCTATAAAATTTTACGTAGCATCCAAGTAATATAGGCGCACATGAGGTAGCGCTGTGATCGTTTAATTCACACACTTGAATATGATCCTTCTACTGTAACGTGATGTTTGAGGCAACTGTTTTTTCTGCATTACTGTCTTAAATCGGTTTTAGGGTCGTGACATGTTGAGAAGACGTAATACATATCTAGTCGTTTTGTTCATACTTTTCTTTAACACTATCTTTACGACTTTTTCATAATTGTATAACATTCCCGAATTTGTGGTCTTTCCTTATTGAGAGAGGTGTATATTTCTGAGATGAGATCACGAACCTAAAGTTTGTTCTCACTGGCACAAGTTCAGGGTGTATGGAGCAGCGACTTGTTTGTTATGATGATGACTTTTAGCAAATTTGGGATCAACTCACAGAGAAGTTTTATGTACTTGTCTTCCATCCATATGGAAACAAACACGTTTAGAAAAAGCTAGTATTGGATTATTGATGAGATGCAAAACATTTGTAAGAAAATGTGAGTTTTCCATGAGTTATGCGTCACTCAGTGCTATGGAAAACAACCTCACCACACATTCGCCACTTTTTTAAACTCAATTTATAGGACTTCAGCTTGCGGCATACAGCCATCTCATATTTACATAAAACATACAGCTACTGATAGAACATCATTAGTTATGATTGACCAATATTGCATCATCAGCATAAAATCAGATGTTATATAACATTTTCGAGCAAGCCATTGTTAGCGATATGTCGGTCTTAGATGCGGATACTTGCGGCAACAGTGACTCTGTACATGAGCGAAAATGCCAATAATCCTTTTTGGCTAACACAGCCGTCTCTCAGGTTGACAACGGATGACTAAGCTCCTCAAGTTCTTGCAGAATTACTGTAGTCCTTCCACGTAGTCTGCAACACTCAACTATTTCACAAGAGAACATAGGTGTTCCTACGAAGTACCAAGTCTGGTTGTTAATTTCAGTTTGTCAGTCTCAACTGTCTTACCAGTCTCTTCGTGTGACAGCAAACACTCCTTACAAATGTTTACCTTCTGTAAGCTGAAGCCCAATGTTCAAGCTGTCACTGTCTTACAGAGATTTTGTTTCACGGCATTTCTCTGTTGAGGCATAAGACTCGGCTCTATAACTCACATGCAGCCGAATGTCAGTATTTATGACGCATTGTTTTTATTGCATTTAACCCGCCAGGATAGCCGAGAACGCTAACGCGCCACTTCCTGGACTCGGGTAGCGCGCCAGCCGCAGATCGAATCCGCCCGGCGGATTAACGGCGAGGGCCGGTATGCCTGCCAGCTTGGATGTGGTTTTTAGGCGGTTTTCCACATCACGCTAGGTGAATACCGGGCTGGTCCCCACGTTCCGCCTCAGTTACACTACCCGCCGACATCTGAACACATTCGCACTATTCCATGAATTACACTAGACACAGACAGCTGGGGTACACTAATTCCGTTCTGGGGGGTACGGAGTAAGTTAGTTTAAGTTAGATCAAGTAGTGCATAAGCTTAGGGACTGATGACCTCAACAGTTTGGTCCCATAAGAGATTACCACAAATTTCCAAAATCTCTGCCCGTGTCTCACCTCTCTGGACGATGACTCAGTGACGTAGCTTGCGCTGGCCAGGGACTTTTGCCAGCATGAACCAATCAGGCAAAGAGCTGCTGAATTTGGATTGTGTAGAAGCATGCTCAGTCTTAATCTTCACTCTGGCATGACTTTTTGTACTATTCGGACTTCTCTGAGGGTGAATTCCGTACTGTGAGGTGACGAACTCTAGCTCCTGTTTTCATCATGCCGCATCGTACTTGTCGAGTGGGATCACAAGCAACAGTTTCCGCACATATGCAAGCACCATCATGTAGACTCGTTTTCTTTTCGAATGCTGGTCAGCTGGAATACATTCTCACGCGTTATGGTTGTGCAAATGAAAATAGAATTTGTGTACAGTTCAGAATCTCGTGTCCATGTGGATAGTTATATCCAGTTGCACATCATTCATCCAACAAAATTCATGGCATTCAGATCCTCTCTCATTCAATTACACGTGAACAACAGCTTCCGTCGAAGTAATTTTAAGAATATTTAAGAGCTTGGTGTATTATGCCTCTTTGTATGATTCCTGAGATGTCTTGTCGCACCAATGTAAAGCTGCGTTTTTCCTACCTCATATAGTGGATATAGTGGTGAATTTGCTGCAGTATCCGCATTCGATACTTACTGTGTTTTATCTCCCTTTGTTCGTTCTTGGAACCACGTGACTTCGGATGTTCACGACCAACACTGGTCGTGTTCTGGCTCCTCGTCCTGACTGACGGCTCTAGTGACGCCTACGGTCGCAGGTTCGAATCCTGCCTCGGGCATGGATGTATGTGATGTCCTTAGGTTATTTAGGTTTAAGTAGTTTTAAGTTCTAGGGGACTGATGACCTCAGAAGTTAAGTCCCATACTGCTCAGAACCATCTATTGACGCATCCGCCCGCTCACATTTATTACGGAATATTTCAGCGTTACATTAAAACATAGCTGCTAAGGTTCAGTGACCGAGCCAGAATTATATTAGAACAAACAAGCCCTCGGTCACAGTCGGCCCGTGTGGCCGTGCGGTTCTATGCGCTTCAGTTTGGATCCGCGTGACCGCTACGGTCGCAGGTTCGAATCCTGCCTCGGGCATGAATGTGTGTGATGTCCTTAGGTAAGTTAGGTTTAAGTAGTTCTAAGTTCTAGGGGACTGATGACCTCAGAAGTCCCATAGTGCTCAGAGCCATTTGAACCATTTTGAACCTCGGTCACAAACATTAAGTCAAAATTGACCAGGTTTCGACGCTACTATGAGAGTAGTCTTCTGAATTAGACTAACTGTTCTAAAACATATTAAGTATATAATGCATTAATAAAATTAAAGTTTGTACTGACTGGAAAAAGATTCAATACTTACAAGTCACATATTAAAAAAGATCTAAGCCGGAAAAGTGACGTCATGAATAGTTGTAAGTAAGATGGCGAGCCGCTAAGGGCTGCTCGTACTTTAGTGAACAAGGTTTGCAAATATTTCAGCGTTCAGAAAAGTAGTTCTGTCGCAGTTTGCTGGTGAATGCAGTTCCACTGACAGCTCCACTTCAGATCGATTCTCTATGTAAGTTAATCTAAAATCATTTAACTCAGAATTGAATGTTATAATGGCGTCTTCAATGCTTTAATATTGTAGGATCGGCCTTAGAAACAGCTGTTAGTCATCTTTTTAAAGAATGCTGCATCAAATCCCCTTTGGTGTCCTGCCCACTCGTGTCTTATGGGGTTCTCGGATAGCTAGACGACATACAAGCAACACATATTAATGGAGTTTATTACAGTAATCGAATTCACAATACTTAACTCTGATTTACACTACTGGCCATTAAAATTGCTAGACCAAGAAGAAATGCAGATGATAAACGGGTATTCATTGGACAGATATATTATACTAGAGCTGACGTGTGATTACAGTTTCATGCAATTTGGGGGCATAGATCCTGAGAAATCAGTACCCAGTACAACCACCTCCGGCCGTAATAACGGCCTTGATACGCCTGGGCATTGAGTCAAGCAGAGCTTGGATCGCGTGTACAGGTACAGCTGCCCATACAGCTTCAACACGATACCACAGTTCATCAAGAGTAGTGACTGGCGTATTGTGACGAGCCATTTGCACGGCCGCCAATGACCAAACGTTTTCAATTGGTGAGAGATCTGGAGAATGTGCTGGCCAGGGCAGCAATCGAACATTTTCTGTACCCAGAAAGACCCGTACAGGACCTGCAACATGCGGTCATGCATTACCCAGCTGAAATGTGGAGTTTCGCAGGGATCCAATGAAGGGTAGAGCCACGGGTCGTAACACATCTGCCGTCAATGCGAACAAGAGGTGACTGAGACGTGCAAGCAGTGACACCCCATACCATCACGCCGGGTGATACGCCAGTATGGCGATGACGAATACACGCTTCCAATGTGCGTTCACCGCAATGTCGCCAAACACGAATGCTACCATCAAGATTCTGTAAACAGAACCTGGATTCATCAGAAAAAATGACCTTTTGCTATTCGTGCACCCAGATTCGTCGGTGAGTACACCATCGCAGGCGCTCCTGTCTGTGGTCCAGCGTCAAGGGTTATAGCAACCACGGTCTCCTAGCTGATAGTCCATACTGCTGCACACGTCGTCGAACTGTTCGTGCAGATGGTTGTTGTCTTGCAAACGTCCCCATCTGTTGAATCAGTGATCGAGACGTGGCTGCACGATCCGTTACAGCCATGCGGAAAAGATGCTCGTCATCTCGACTGCTAGTGATACGAGGCCGCTGGGAATCAGCACGACGTTCCGTATTACCCTTCTGAACCCACCTATTCCATATTCTGCTAACAGTCATTGGATCTCGACCAACGCGAGCAGCAATGTCGCGGTACGATAAACCGCAATCGCGATAGGCTACAATCAAAATCGGAAACGTGATGGTACGCATTTCTCCTCCTTACACGAGGCATCACAACAACGTTTCACCAGGCAACGCCGGTCAACTGCCGTTTGCGTATGAGAAATCGGTTGGAAACTTTCCTCAAGTTAGCACTTTGTGGTTGTCGCCACCGGCGCCAACCTTGTGTGAATTCTCTGAAACGCTAATCATTTGCGTATCACAGCATCTTCTTCCTGTCGGTGAAATTTCGCGTCTGTAGCACGTCATCTTTGTGGTGTAGCAATTTAAATGGCCAGTAGAGTACAATGGTGTCGCGAGCGATGGGCGACATACAAATAATCAATGTCTTTCGCTGTATACAATGTCCATGCAAGTAATGGATGTGGATCAGAGGTCACGGCTCTTCTAGTGCTCTCTTCTAGTCCTGGTCTACCAGTGTCCGCCTGGCTGGCTGGCAGGAGCGCCGCTTGTGTTCTCTTCGGATACAGCCCATTTCTGTCGTGGTGCGGTCCTACTCAGTGTGCTATTGACTGTCGTCGTCTCACAGCATTCTTTGCGGTTACGTTCGTGAAATTCGTATCGGCGCTTGTCGTTACGCCGAAACATCGGTCATCCCCATTTAGAATTATAAAATATTACTTATCTTGTTATTTGGTTGGTGGGCTCATTATCTTTGGTGCTGGTCTTCGATCGTATATCTTACATTATGGAACATTAAACTGTGAAAGGGGTTGCGTTATTCAGGTTCCCTTCAATAACTACACAACGAAATAAAGCTTATGAAACTTTGAATCAACTATATTCACTAACATTTGCAAACAATGGTCTATTAACAAAAGATACTTCTGCCTTCAGCAGTGTTCAAAACTATATTAGCTCCATTTACAATTGCTCTTCCACCAAGTGTGTCCATTTCGCACTACATTCTATCCAAGACTGACTGCTCTCCCACAACGAAGAAGACTAGATATATAATATGAAACGAAAGATTTTACAACTTTCTCGGTAATAATCGCTGGAACATCTTTCAAACATTATTAAAAATGAATTAACAGAAATTTACGTAAAATGGTTCAATATTAAATGAAATAAATGTAATATAAATATTTGAATATGAACCAACAATTTTTATGAGTATTTGTATATACAAAGTTATTTATATCGGGCTGTAGATATATCGTATGTTCCTTACTGTGTTATTGACTTTATTTCAGATTTCAGTGCTAGTTTGAATCTCACAAGTGACACATACACATGCATTGCAGGAGTATTTGCCTGTGAGTAGAATCTGTCCACACACAGAAACAGTTGGATTTCCTATACTATTCCTAACTAATCCGTTTCCTTCTAAAACACCTAACAAATTTTTCGTTTCGTCTGTGAAAGTTTAACTGCCGTCACTAAGTATTATGTTATCACATGCACTTACCTGAAAATTGGGTTGAAAATCATTAGCCAGACATTCGAGTTAATGCTTCAAAACAAAAGGTTAGGTTTCGAAGTGTTACTTACCATTGCTGGTCGTTTACCACTGTGCAGTGTGCTGTGCGTAGAGTTGAAGCAGTCAGAGTTCCGCAGGTCCTGTCGCGGTCGCCAGTTCGCTCTATGCTGCAGCTGAGCCTCCAACTAAGCCAGGCCCGCCAATCCGCCCAGACCATCCCTGGAGTCCCCGAGGGTCGCAGCAGCTGCCAAATCCTGTCAGCCCACGCACTTGCCGCACCGTTCCCACGCGGGATTACGGGCCCGACTCACTAAGTCTGTCGCAACGCGCCGAAACGACACGGTGCATCAAATTCGTAAGAGGCAGCAGCAGCGGAGCGTTTTTAGGGAAAGCAAGATGTCACCACGGCACACGTTGCACATATATGTCTCAAGTCGCTTGTATCTTCCCTGGATTAAGTCTTTCTCTCTACCTTTTCCTTTGCCGTGTAAGCCTTCTTGACTCTAGGTAAGTGGAACACCTAACATGATTCATAATTAGGTTTGCATAAGGTGTAGTGTCAGGCTTTACCGCCACCCTTTATTGTTCCTTCCAGCGCGAAGTTAGTTATTTCTGGATGTCATAGCTTTCGTTGTTCTCTTACCACACCTACTAAATTCAAATGGCCCTAGGCACTGTGGGACTTAACATCTGAGCTCATCAGTCCCCTATACTAACAACTACTTAAACCTATCTAACCTAAAGACATCACACACATCCATGCTCGAGGCAGGATTCGAACCTGCGACCGTAGCAGCAGCGCGGTTCCGGACTGAAGCGCCTTGAACCGCTCAGACACAGCGGACGGCTCTCACCTACTATTTTTGCAAGTCATTAACATGTACCTTGGTAGCTACACGTACGTCATTCAGTCAGCTAAGTCATTGCGAAAGAGTGTAAGCGAAATATTTTGTTAGTATGTTGGAGAGTCAAAAGTAATAGATGTACTGATAGTTTCTAAAACGCGAAGATATCGAGTGTACATTAGCCCTTGCAGGGTTGACTTGCTTTACTCTCGTTCAAATCAACATTTTTTTTCCATTTAATTATTCTTTGTTATTGTTCGTGTAATATAACTATATTTGTATCTCTGAGGCTTGTGATGTGCCTCTCCTTGTAGCCCCACCCCCCACCTACGATAGACACTCGTCTGCACACTACTCTATTCGAATCTCTCCTTATGATACTCCCGTTAGGCTTTTGTTGCTTGAGATGAGATTTAAGCTACGTTACGGCTTACTTTCTCCCTCATATACTGAAAACGTTTCGCTAGTAACAAAATCCTGGATACCTGTCGCACATTCTTGGGGTAGTTCCAGTAGCATATTCAGATGGATGTAGGCTAGAGGTATTATGAGCAAAGTTTAAAAGGAGTGCAAATAACGCTTTCGAGAGTTATGTATCGAGTAAGTGGATTAAGGACGGAAAAAAACCACCGTAGTTTAATAAAAAAATCGGAAAATGCTGAGGAATCAAAGAATGTTGCACTCTCGATTCAAAACAGAACGCGCGAATGACGACAAGCAAAGGTGAGCAGCGATTCGTGCGTCTGTAAAAAGATCGATGCCCGAAGCATACGACAACTACCACCGTCACACATAAACAAAAGACGTTGTCGAAAACACAAGAAAATTTCACGAAGCTGGTCGATGGCCTCTACCTAGTTCCTTGTTGACTAATCTGTCGTGACAATAGCAGATTGGTAAAAGGATAGCCGAAGTTTTAAATTTCCCGTTTAAGAAATCGTTAAAGCACGGACATACCGTCGTTTGATCATCGCATACGCTCCCGTATGGAGACTTAAAAATAGGCACCACTGGCAAAGGGTAGCAAACAGGTAAGTCACCATACCTGGATGGAATGTCAGTTCTATTTTACGGACACTCTTCTACGGCATGGCCCCATTCTTAGCTTGCATTTATCACGAACCTCTCGCTCAGCACGAAGTCCTAAGTGAGCAGAAAAAAAAGCGCAGATGACTGCTGCATATAAAAATGGTAAAAGAACGTAACCGCAAAGTTACTTACCAATGTCCTTAACGTTGGTTAGCTGCAGACTTCTTAGCCGGCCGGATTGACCGACCGGTTCTAGGCGCTACAGTCTGAAGCCGCGCGACCGCTATGGTTGCAAGTTCGAATCCTACCTCGGACATGAATTTGTGTGATGTCCTTGGGTTAGTTAGGTTTAAGTAGTTCTAAGTTCTAGGGGACTGATGACCTCAGAAATTAAGTCCCGTAGTGCTCAGAGCCATTTGAACCGTTTATTGCAGACTTCTTGAACGTATTCAAAGTTCGAATATAATAAATTTCCTTGAGACTGAAAAGCTGCTGTCCACAAATCAGCATCTTACTAGAAAGCCTCGATCATACGAAACTCAGCTTGCCCTTTTCTCACATGGTATCCTGTGACCGTGAATGAAGGGCAACACTCAAATTCCATACTGCTAGATTTACGGAAGGCGTTTGACTCTCCGCCCTCCTGAAACTGTTGACGAAAGTCCGAGCACACTGAGTGGGTACCCAGATATGTGAGTGGCTCGAAGACTTCTTAACGAAAGTTAAGGAAGAAGGAAGACTTCAACTCTTTACCTAACATACACGCAAAGGAGATCATTAATATACTGAGTAGCGTCGGACACCAAAGACAATACAGTTCGTTTAGTGTGAATAAAGAGGATGCCCGCCCAGCGTGTAACAGCATCTTCACAGTAGTCTTCTAGTGACTGTCTCGAAAGCAGCACTAACCTTTGAGACAAATACCTGCAGGAGTATACGCGACTTGGGTCTTGCAGAGGATGTGACTGAAGGGATGGGTACCACCGTGGCAACAGCATAGTGAGCAGAACAGTAACAGAGAAAAATAGTGCTGTGCTTACTGTTCCTTACCCTTTGCATATCTAAAAGGAACTTGAGTAATAGCAATCAGCTTGTTCGTATTGTCCAAGGCAAGCAATACCACAGCTCTAGACAGGTATTTGGTACAACCCAAAACGGAGCTTTTGCACAGTATTAAATTTGGGGTTTGATCATCAGCTCGTAGAAGACTTCTTTCAATGTGGTCAACTTGTCTCTGTGCTGTCTGTCTGGGGATACTTAAGTGATCGCAGTTCTGGAATAGCTGCAGTCAGATTTATACTGCGTCCTACCACTGTACCCGTTAGAAACTGAGTGATTTCAACGGTGGCTAGACGATAATTGCCTCTGCACTCTACGTGCGCAGCAACGCATGAGACGCTAAAGCAACAGAAACCTCCCCTGTCAGGTGATAATAATAACAAGGTTTCAATAATAATTGCATACACTGATCAGCCACTGAGACAAACCTACCATGGATATAAACCCGTCCAGGCGACAGCAGCGTCGCCTGGCGAGGAGTGGCTGCTAACCAGACACACACACGGTGCGTGTAGTAGCAGCACAGTCTAACATAACAGTCGCGACACTTCGCTCGATTTTGTTGCCTTCAGCGCCAGCAGCGCTCCAAGCGACCGGTAGGTTGAACTGTGAGTTCGGCGCGATCGTGAAAGAGATTAGTGGTTGTTTATTTTGATTTATACAATGGTTTTTACCATCGGGAGCGTTTGTAGCGCAATAAATTGCAGCAGCAATAGGAAGAAGACACCACAGCTATCTTTTTTAGGTTTCCTAAGGATCCTGAGAGGTATATAACATCATGTTACTAAACTGTATCGTCAGGATTCATTTGCAAATGTATGTGTATAAATCATGAATGTTTCGTTTTAGGAGGAAAAAAATGGCTAGTTAATAGCAGACGAGAAGACCTTATGAAGAAAGACCCGGTTTACCTGTATAATAATATTAGGTTTTGTTCGCTACATTTCGAACAAAACCAGGTCATGAACGCAGACAATAACAAACTCGTGTGGAATGCAGTATCCACACTTTTTGACATTCCAAATAAGCCACCTCAACTGACGATGAGGAAGAAACTGCCACAAAGATTCGACAGTCAATCTAAAGCTGTAAAACAGTCCTATGACACAGAAGCAGCTAGCTCAACTATCCATTTATTAGTGCCAGATTAGTGAGAATCATCAACACAAGACCTGCTTTGACGATGAAGTGGTTAGATTATGTGCAGCTGCTCGTGTCTTACAAAAGCGTGTGAAGTGTCAGAATGTGCAGATCGCTAGACTTCGAGCGAAACTATTATGGGACAAGGAAAGTGCCTACAGACAGATTGTTTGAAAATTATTCAAGTATTTGGTTTTTCGTGAAATGTAATGTAACCAGCTCATTATGTTTTCAGCATATTTCTCCCACTATTTGTCAGTTGCTTGTCCCACTTAGAATAATATAAAGATAAAGGTCGTGGAAACAAGTGACAATGACAAACACAGTAGGCCTACAGAACGATAAACGAGCTGTCCATCGCTTTTGCATGTAGAGGTACATGTCTGTGCTTCTTACATGTGAATCTGAGTGTTTATATTCTTTTGATATCAACGTGGTAAGCTGCAATTCTGTCCAATGTCACAAGTGTTTCTTCACGAATGTGTTGTAGCTTGCCACTCTATTCATGGTTTTTGTCCATACTTGCGCTTATTTTAGAATCATTTTTAGAAACATATATGCCTTCTGATACTACACAAAATCTTGGAGGCAATAAACTAACTCGAATAATTCGGAAATTACGTAGGAAATGGATGCAAACAAACATTATGCTTACGACGCGTCTGACGTTCACCTTACCTGCCGCTCTGAGCGCTAGTGTCGCTCCATCTGTCAAACGGCAACAACTTTTACAGCAGTGAGTGTCGCGACTGTTCTGTTAGACTGTGGTAGCAGTGAGCGTGCTGTCCGTGTGTAGTATGGGAGAGGCGCGCGGTATATCTGAGTTTGACCGAGGGCGGATTGTGATAGCTCGGAGACTCGGCATGAGCACTTCGGAAACTGCACGACTTTCCAGGTATTCGAGGAATACTGTGGCGAGTATCTTCAACACGTGGCGAAACCATAGTGAAACCACGTGAAGACGTCGTGTGGTTTGGCGGTCTAACAACCCTACCACAACAAAGGTCAAAAATTAATTATGATTTGTAGTGACAAAAGAAAGAATAGACATAAGAATAATATCATAGCAATATAAACATATCGATGTATCAAAGTACCTCTACATTAATGAAATCAAATCTGAATGTTGTCTCAGAAATATGTTAACTACTTTACAGAAACATAGTAGAATATTGCTGGTATCGAGAGGCTGAGGTGAGGTGCCGCAGTGGTTACGTAATTCAAGTACTATTACAGCGGCCACCCATCATTACAGATGTCGGACGTCGTACGGTGGGCAAACTGGTGAAACAGCATAGGACATGAACTAACATGAGACATTACTGCTGGGCAGAGCACAAGCGTGTCTGAACGCACCCCTAATGATGGGCTTCCGCAGACGAGGACCCGTGTATGTGACAATGTTCACACCACGACATCGGCAACTACAACTGAAATGGCCTCTTGACCACCACCACTGTCCGTTGGCAGACCATTGCTTGGTGTGCTGAATCCTGATACATTCTGCATCATGCTGATGGGAGGCGCGAAACCGTCGTCTTCCAGGGGAACAGGTGCTTGACACTTCCATTGAGGCACTGAGACGAATTAGCGGCTGCTCCAATATGCTCTGTGCTCTGCGGAACATTCTCGTGGGCATTCATGGGTCCAGTGCAGCTGGTGCAAAGCACCCTGATCGCCAAAGAGCATTGTACACTGGTTGCAAACGACGCATACCCCTTCATGACGATCATGTTTCTCGACGGCAGTTGCCTTTTTCAGCAAGATAACACGCTAGGTCACGAGGCCAGGAGTGTGATGGAGTGTTTCGAAGAACACAGTGGCCAACTGCAGTTGATATGCTGGGCTCCAAACTCGCCAGACCTGAACCCGTTAGAACACGTCTGGGATGTGACTGAACGTGGCGTCAGAGCTCTTACCGCCCCTCCCCAGAATTTACAGGAATTAGGTGACTTGTCTGTGCAGGTGTGGTGCCAATTCCGACCTACCAAGGCCTCATTTCTTCCATTCCAGGATGCATCGCCGCTGTTATCTATGCCAAAGGTGGACATGCCGGCTATTAAGTAGGTGGTCGTAATGTTTCTGGGTGTTCAATGTAGTTCTCTCGGGGAAAAATCAGCTTTCACATTAATTACAAAAGTACACAACTAAACACAGCTTTCACAATACTTCTCGTTACTGTATTGAAGCAGTCCACTCAGCCGTAAATAATGCAAGCAATGACAGATATCAAGTAGTGTATAGAGTCACATAAAAAATGTTTACCTAGAATTTACGTAACAGGAATAGATAATCTCTACTGTGTGCGTTGTATAATATTGTTATCTCACATCATCACACATGAAACTAAAATACACTCATGAAAACAAATACATATCAGTCACGATACTAGAAGCATTGTATAGAAAGCACTACACATATAATAAACGATATACTTCCACGATTCACCACCGTAGCAAAGTAACTGTCTGCTGCATCGATTTGTGTGCTCTGTACAATAATTGCATAAGGAAGAGTTGTCTAAAACGTTCAACTTCCTTTCATTAGCATATGTATCAATATCACCTTAACTGCTAAAATAGATTCTAAGGAGTTGTAAGTTCTCTTAATACACTCCTGGAAATGGAAAAAAGAACACATTGACACCGGTGTGTCAGACCCACCATACTTGCTCCGGACACTGCGAGAGGGCTGTACAAGCAATGATCACACGCACGGCACAGCGGACACACCAGGAACCGCGGTGTTGGCCGTCGAATGGCGCTAGCTGCGCAGCATTTGTGCACCGCCGCCGTCAGTGTCAGCCAGTTTGCCGTGGCATACGGAGCTCCATCGCAGTCTTTAACACTGGTAGCATGCCGCGACAGCGTGGACGTGAACCGTATGTGCAGTTGACGGACTTTGAGCGAGGGCGTATAGTGGGCATGCGGGAGGCCGGGTGGACGTACCGCCGAATTGCTCAACACGTGGGGCGTGAGGTCTCCACAGTACATCGATGTTGTCGCCAGTGGTCGGCGGAAGGTGCACGTGCCCGTCGACCTGGGACCGGACCGCAGCGACGCACGGATGCACGCCAAGACCGTAGGATCCTACGCAGTGCCGTAGGGGACCGCACCGCCACTTCCCAGCAAATTAGGGACACTGTTGCTCCTGGGGTATCGGCGAGGACCATTCGCAACCGTCTCCATGAAGCTGGGCTACGGTCCCGCACACCGTTAGGCCGTCTTCCGCTCACGCCCCAACATCGTGCAGCCCGCCTCCAGTGGTGTCGCGACAGGCGTGAATGGAGGGACGAATGGAGACGTGTCGTCTTCAGCGATGAGAGTCGCTTCTGCCTTGGTGCCAATGATGGTCGTATGCGTGTTTGGCGCCGTGCAGGTGAGCGCCACAATCAGGACTGCATACGACCGAGGCACACAGGGCCAACACCCGGCATCATGGTGTGGGGAGCGATCTCCTACACTGGCCGTACACCACTGGTGATCGTCGAGGGGACACTGAATAGTGAACGGTACATCCAAACCGTCATCGAACCCATCGTTCTACCATTCCTAGACCGGCAAGGGAACTTGCTGTTCCAACAGGACAATGCACGTCCGCATGTATCCCGTGCCACCCAACGTGCTCTAGAAGGTGTAAGTCAACTACCCTGGCCAGCAAGATCTCCGGATCTGTCCCCCATCGAGCATGTTTGGGACTGGATGAAGCGTCGTCTCACGTGGTCTGCACGTCCAGCACGAACGCTGGTCCAACTGAGGCGCCAGGTGGAAATGGCATGGCAAGCCGTTCCACAGGACTACATCCAGCATCTCTACGATCGTCTCCATGGGAGAACAGCAGCCTGCATTGCTGCGAAAGGTGGATATACACTGTACTAGTGCCGACATTGTGCATGCTCTGTTGCCTGTGTCTATGTGCCTGTGGTTCTGTCAGTGTGATCATGTGATGTATCTGACCCCAGGAATGTGTCAATAAAGTTTCCCCTTCCTGGGACAATGAATTCACGGTGTTCTTATTTCAATTTCCAGGAGTGTATTTATAGTACTCCCTGTTTTTGTTCCATTTACCTCAAGACAAGTTTCTGACTAAGACACATTGGACTAAAATTTGGTGTAACGAGACTTACAATATTTCATCCAGCTCTAGTGACCACTATGTCGACGTGACGTTATATTCCAATCTTCCTTCCTATTGCCGTATGTCATGTGTAACACTAATTTACATCACGTGGATTATTCATGTTTCACATGGTGTAATGTTGCTTCTGGTTAATGAAACTAGCACGATTATCCTACTGAAGAAAATTTGGTGCACGGATGTAAATATAAATTTCAGTTATTATTTTAGTTGTAAACACAATGATAGCTTCGCATGTAGGATAAGCAATCGACGTTGTAATTAGTAGCTGTCTACTTTCGCATACCTGAGGTTGTCCGCAGCTCGTGGTCTTGCGGTAGCGTTCTCGCTTTCTGCGCACGGGGTCCCGGGTTTGATTACCGGCGGGGCCAGGGATTTTCTCTGCCTCGTGATGACTGGGTGTTGTGTGTCTTTCATCATCATTTCATCCCCATCGACGCGCATGTCGCCGAAGTGGCGTCAACTCGAAAGACTTGCACCAGGCGAACGGTCTACCCGACGGGAGGCCCTAGCCACACGGCATTTCCATTTTACCTTAGGTTAAAAAAAAGTCATACGCAAAGTGATTTTACTTTAATTTTCGCAAGTAAATGAAATTTAATGACACCTAAAACGTTATTTGGCTCTTGATTTTATTTCGTAACAATACCATGTGGTTAACGAACCTCCCACGGTTTGACTAATGCTGGTTACTTTATTTTGCAGTCAGCTAATCTTCTTTCAGAAATTTTAACTATGCTTCTCCTACCATTATTTACTGAAACATTATTCTCGGTGTAATTTTGTTTGTGGCAAACAGGTCAGAGGTACCATTCTCTGTAAATGTTGTGGAGTTGCAGTTACACCATTACGGCAGTGATCCACTTCTATCACGCTCGACAGCATAGTATATACCCAGAGCGTTAAGCACACTACTCTTTTTCAAATAAATATGTTGACACTTCTTCCTTCTTCCATGCAGTGTTACTAACAGATGCTAATATAAAACAGATTCCCAAAAATTTCGCTAGCTTACGGTGTATGGAAAGAGTAGCAGTAGCGGACATGTCGTACTCTTACGGAGTGTTGGTCGTTACCACCACATTTCCTCTCTCCTGCCTATTTTACTGCCTTCGCAGTTTTTTTTTTCCTGTTTGACTATTTTCTAAATCTCTGTTTGATCCCGTTAGAGGTGATATTATTCACCAGTCAGCCGACTGTTAACACGTTACTGTGTCGTTCATCAGCGTTAATGCAGTTATTGATAGTTGTTGTTCGTTTATTTTGTTTCCCCAAGCCGCATATCTTTCACCATACGTATTAATAAAGTCTTGCTGCATGTACGGAATTCACGAAAACGTGACCTGATTCAGTAGATCGGATACATCAGTTAGTATACCTCTTTCTTTCCCTTTTTGAACCCTTCTGAGACGTGCAATAAGGACCTCCAACAGATACATGTAACAAGATTGGAAGACGTGAATTCAGATTCATACACGTAGTGTTTTTCAACTTCGTCGTAACAGCAAACTGAACACCGTCATTTTAACTGGAAGCGTTTTTCTAAGTATTTACTTAAGCAGAACGTTGAACATACAGTAGTTTAGCCAGAGAGAGGTTAAGAATCATCTGTAGGATTATTGGAAAAAGTACCTCAGCGTCCTCCTTCAGTGCTTTGTGGAGACTATGAATGACCTAAACCACGTGCGCTAGTCCTGTAAAAGCAGGGGGGTGGTATACTGGTAATTGCTTGATTTCCTCAGTTTCAGATGATCGAAGATAAGTATACCATCTAATCAGATGATTGCGCATAACGTCATTACACTAGGGTACTGATATTCTTGGTGATCGGAAACCATAAAACTGGACTCACTGATGCTAGACATTTACTATTTGGCTGTTGATGTACTAAGATTTATGTGACCCCTGAAAATGGTAGCTTCTGGACATATTCTTTCAGATTAAGCCTGTTGATAACCGAGGAACCAGAAAAGATGCTGGGACGGCACTGGACACTAGCAAGCTTATCCTCCTGTATAGATTTATGTATTTTGGTGTAGAAATTTAACTATACCAAACTCAAGCTACATCTCCAGTTGACTATTTTTGGAAAAAAGCTTCCCGAAATTTAATAGCTGTGAAATTATATACACTACTTAAAGCACGTACGTTGCAAGATAGTTATTAGCCTCTTTAAAATCCGGCGAATACTCTTTTTTGCACCTCTGCTCGGTTCAAAATTACCAACTGTAGTTATTGTTTTATTTTACCCGAACCACCAGAGGCATTTGACGCTGCGTCTTTATGTCTAATTATACACACTAATTTTTTTAACCTAACTTTTCATCATATCCAGTTTTCCTAGCTGTTAATGCTACGACTTAATTCATGAATTCACAATAGCATCGTATTTTTCTCGTCTCTGGGCCTTTGCTGAATTACGTCTATACTTTCTTGATGCTTTCTCTTAATCTTTCAACTTCCTTTTGAACTTCTTGAAATCCACTGACTGACAAAAAAAAATAGATACCCTACTTAAAGCATAATCGTGTGTTAATTTAACTTCGTCCACGCACACACTATCGACCGGTACAAATGATGAGAGCTGCAATTCTCCATGGCAGAATGGCAAGGAGCATTAACAGCGTCAGATGGTGAGTGATCACTGTGAAGTGCAGGCAGATACCCGTGTACTCGTGTGTGACGGCGATATCAGCAGCTGACTGAGTTCGAAAGCGGTTTCATTGTGGCTCTCGATTTTTCCAGCTGGACGAACCGTACGTACCCAGATTTTTGAGGCATTCGTATGAGACAATGACCCAGTTATGGCCTGCATGAGAAGGTGAGAGGATGCATACTCGTAGTCAAGGTCCTGGTCTACCATATCTTACCACGACAAGGGATGACTGCACACTGTGCACCAACCACAGTGTAATCTTTGACTTCTGCGCCGGTCATCCACGAACTAGACTCTGAACTATCTGTATCAGCCGGTACCAGTGGCCGGAGACTAGCAGCAGCGATCCTAGTGAAATACCGTCCTACGCGTTGGCAGTCCTTAACAATGCTACTCCAACGGCTGCTTTTGGATTTGTGCTGTGACTGGGAAGCATGGAGTGTAGACAAATGGCAACACACTGTGTTCGGCGATGAATTGCGGTTCTGCCCATCCTGGCTGACAATCGCCGGTGAATATGGTGGCGACCTGTTGAGAGGTCAATATCTTCCAACGTTTTGGAAACGCACAGCGGTGTTAGCGCTGTCATCACGGTGTGGGAAGCCACTATCTGAGACCTCAGGTCACAGCTAGCAGTAATTGGTGGAGCTCTGATGTGAGAACGGTGGCTGATGGACATTCATCGTCGTCATGTCACGTGTTGCCTCGCATGCGACATTATCGTGGCGTAATGCCGAAGACTTCCGGCATAAGAAGTCAGCTTCATTCTGCCAACGGCCTTGTAAAAGAGGGCGGAGGAGCGGATAGAGGTTCAGGGCACTCTCTTGTCCTAGGGGTGGGAAATTGCCCCTAAAGGCGGAAGAATCAGCAATGATCAACGACATGAGGATGCAGAAGGCAATGGAAACCACTGCATTAAAGACACGTAACGTGTATCCACAGGACATGTGGCCTGTAATTGAAGAAGTGTCATGATGATCTCTCCATTGGCAAAAGATTCCGGAATAGTCCCCCATTCGGATCTCCGGGAGGGGACTGCCAAGTGGGAGGTTACCATGAGAAAAGGATTGAATAATCAACGAAAGGAGAACGTTCTACGAGTCGGGGCGTGGAATGTCAGAAGCTTGAACGTGGTAGGGAAACTAGAAAATCTGAAAAGGGAAATGCAAAGGCTCAATCTAGATATAGTAGGGGTCAGTGAAGTGAAGTGGATGGAAGACAAGGATTTCTGGTCAGATGAGTATCGGGTAATATCAACAGCAGCAGAAAATGGTATAACAGGAGTAGGATTCGTTATGAATAGGAACGTAGGGCAGAGGGTGTGTTTCTGTGAACAGTTCAGTGACCGGGTTGTTCTAATCAGAATCGACAGCAGACCAACACCGACAACGATCGTTCAGGTATACATGCCGACGTCGCAAGCTGAAGATGAACAGATAGAGAAAGTGTATGAGGATATTGAAAGGGTAATGCAGTATGTAAAGGCGGACGAAAATCTAATAGTCATGGGCGACTGGAATACAGTTGTAGGGGAAGGAGTAGAAGAAAAGGTTACAGGAGAATATGGGCTTGGGACAAGGAATGAAAGAGGAGAAAGACTAATTGAGTTCTGTAACAAGTTTCAGCAAGTAATAGCGAATATCCTGTTCAAGAATCACAAGAGGAGGAGGTATACTTGCAAAAGGGCGGGAGATGCGGGAAGATTTCAATTAGATTACATCATGGTCAGACAGAGATTCCGAAATCAGATACTGGACTGTAAGGCGTTATAGCGTCCCCAGTGCCATATTACGAAAAGACTTTAAATCATTTATAAAGAAGACATTCATAATTTGTAAGAGTTTTTTTTTCATGTAGCCGTAAAATAATAATTTATCTGTCCAAGTTTCAAATGCAAAGAAATAATTTATGCCAAAATGATCTAAAGAGGTGACAAGATACACTCTTTTGTTAATTTTTTAGTCGACTTCACTTCTCCACTTGTCTTTATTGTGTACGTACAAGTTCTTGCGAGTGCTGGCGAATGTAAGCATATTTGTATGAGTTAAGCATATAATATACTGATTTAATATTATTGTGCACTTTTAATTTGTAAGAGGTGATCCCGATTTCATGTCCACCTTCCTTTAATTAACCTGCATTCAAGTAATTCACAGCTCAACAATCGCTGCGGCCGATGCAGCCAACGACGCCATTACGTGGCGATATTAACTTATGAAAAATTAGCGGAAGCTGAAAACTCGCCCGCTATTAGCATAATATTAATTTTTCTCCACAGCCGCACGAAGTTGCAGAAATACTTAGCTTTAAGATTTTTATTTTCAGTGCCATAGCCGAGACCCAGAGCCAGGACTCTGACTACAATACAATGGTTGAAGGAGGTAAGAAAAATACTCTCGCGCGCGTGTGGGCCGCAATTTTAATTAATAACTAAAGATTTCTTGCTTTAAAGTGAACTGACTAGCCGAGGAAATTAATATGAAAAGTTTATTACATTGTTCAACTTAAACATCATTTTTATTAAGGCCCACCACGTAAGTCGGCAACAATCAAAAAACAATAATAACAATAATAATATATATATTAAATTACGACGGCCGACGGACGCGACACGCATGTTGTTCGTGCTCATAATTCGCATTAGGTTGCGGTTGCGCACTCGCACCCTGCCCACCGTCCGCGTTATTATAGTAATCAGTACGCGGAGTCGGATTCATTATCTGTCCGCCACTGTTTACATTGCTTTCCAACGCAGACAGTCTCCGCGCGACTTCCTGTTGCCAATTTGGCAACTCCGCTGTCACACGGGACTTGACCTGTGCTAATTCGGCATGAAGTGCGGCAGCACTAGCGTCAATATTTACACTCGCGGCCGCAGTCGCTTGTTCTACAGCTGTTTTTACATCGCTTTCAATCTTTGCAGATATCTCGCGATCCTTTACTTCTCGCCATTCATTTAATTCTTTTTCTACTTTTTGAGCTTGCACTTCCAAATATGCGTCAATACTTTTCCGTGCATCTATCTCCACATTATCCACGCGGTTGGTTAAAGTCTGGACATTATCTTCAAGCCTAGCCTGCGATTTCTGTAATTTTTGCATTTCGCCGGCTAAGCTTTGCACAAGATCGGGTATTTCTTTGCACGCTTCCCGCATCTCGGCAAGTTCGCTTCGGATACTGTCTAGTTTCGCTTCATTGCGCTGCTCTTGCTCACGTAGCATCTGAGCCAGTTTCTCGTCTCTTTCTTTTTCCCTCTGTTCTAACATTCTTTCTTTTACCCTATCTCTTTCTTCTAGCTCAGTCGGTCGGCTTTCGCCGCTGTGCAGTGTGTACGCGTTGTTATTTCCGCCTGCGGAGCGCGCGCGCTCGCTGTTGTTTACATTTCAGCGGCCGTCACTTACGTGTCGCTTACGTGCACTAAAATCATGGCCAACCGTTTTCGACAATCAACTTTACGTTTCAACTTCTGCAACGACTACGCACGACCAAAGGCCTTGGAAGTGGAACGCTTCCTACGCGGCGTTGCTAAGATCCCAGCTTCTGACATCTTGGGCATCCATTTGTCCATATTAAGCAGTACTGTGTACGTCAAAGTCGTCAATGACGCGGTATGTGAAAGAATACTTCGTGACACCAACCATGGATTACGCTTTTGCCAAGCCGACGGCAATGTCGGAGCGGTCACTGTCGACCATGCCGGCTTAGGAATGCGCACCATACGAGTTTTCGAACTCCCGTTCGAGCTTCCAGCGGAAGACGTTATCGCGGCTTTCCGCCCCTATGGCACTGTACATGGCCACACTGCCGAACATTGGGCGCAATTCCAAACGTACCCCGTTCTTAACGGTGTACGGCAGATCACCATCGACCTCCATCGCCACGTGCCATCTTACCTCCAAATTAGCGGGTGCCGCGCTGTTGTCATATACGACGGCCAACCCAAGACCTGTTCCGGGTGCGGCAAAGAAGGCCACCTCAGATCTGAGTGTCTTCAGCGACGAATCACCCAATTGCCAGCCGCTACCGTGGCACCTCCGGCTCCGACGACGGTTTTACCGGTCACCTACGCATCGGCGCTCTCTTCTCCTCCCACCGGCCGCCGCCCATCGGACCATGCACCGGTGACCCTTCCAGCTGCCACGGATACCGCTGGGGCCGACGCGTCGCGCTCAAAGCCTGACGCTACTCTGGCGCCACTACCAACAGCGACGACTTCCGACACCCACCCGCCTGAACATATGGACGCCCCTTCATTGGACGTTCCCGCGACGGCCTTCCTCTCAGAGCGACGTGACTCCCTTCCGTCTTCCGACACGGAGGGACGAACCCGCAAACAACGTTCACCTAAGAGGCGCAAGAGGAGGCGCCGTACGGTCTCGGAACGAGACGGATCACCTCCCCCCGATGCTCCAGAGGCCGTCCGACCCAAAGAGGCCTCGGAGAACCTACACGACGATACGAATGACGACAACATGACGCCGACTGTGGGTACGTCGATGCCTACTCTACTGGCTCGCTCAGGTACTCCTGAACCAATGGACTCCACAGATGCGACTGCCGCCGAGACGTCCTCTGCCACTACGACCGAAGTGGAACGTACGACCATCACAACGACAACGCCTTCAATGGTGTGGAGTGAGGACGTCGATGAGGAGCCGGACCACACGCTGGGGACAGAGTTACCCCAGACGGAAGCATCGTTACGCCGCTGATAATGCCGTCAGGTGGCGCACGGCACGACTCACCGTTGCCTCGTCCCTCTTCATCCTCCGCCGGTGGAGTTCGCCTCCACGGCGGGGTACGGCTCCAAACCTACCGAATAGCGACGATCAACACTAACACCATTAGCTCACCCGTGAAACTTCAACTGCTGCGAGAGATGATATGGGCGTCGGACGTCGATATCACTCTACTACAGGAAGCACACCTGGCCACACTTCCAGACGTCGCGGGATATAACACTTATCCTTCTCCTGGTGACCACCTGGGACGCGGCGTAGCCATCTACGCCAGAGAAGGCATTCCAGTGGCCGATATCACATACCTTCCATCTGCCAGAGGCATGGCCGTCACCGTCATGGAGACGCGTATCGTCAACATTTACGCTCCGTCAGGCTCCACCCGCAGACGCAACAGGGCACTCTTCTATTCAGAAGACATCGCTCCTTTGTTTCTTGGACGCTGCGACCATTACTTGCTTGGGGGTGATTTTAATTGTGTCTTGCACCCTAAAGATCAAGTGCCCCACTACAACATCTGTCAAGAACCGCGTCTTGTCGTCCGAGATCTGTTGCTCCGCGACACTTGGGAAGTTCGGCACGGCGACGCGCCTGGACATACTTACCAGACGAGTCACTCCGCGAGCCGCCTTGATAGAATTTACGTCTCTCGGGAACTCACACCTGCAGTCCAAGGTGCAGAACTTTGGCCCCTGGCCTTTTCGGACCACTGTGCCTACATCTGCAACATTCTCTTCCCCAAGCAAGTGGTCTGGCGTAGTCGTGCACCCTGGAAGCTAAACACCTCCCATCTTCATGATCCCGAATGTCTTCAACGTGTTACCGAGACATGGGCCACCTGTGAACGTCGCTTACCTAAATACTGCAAGACCTTGACCTGGTGGCTAGAATGTGCCAAACCTGCCATTCGACGTACTTTGATTCAGTATGGAAAGGAAGTTGCTATGTGGCGCCGGCACACTACCGACTATTTCTACGCCGTTCTCGCGACCTGGACGCCCAACCGCCCAGCCGCCCACCCCCGACACCCAGAGGGAACGCAGCAGGATTAAGGCGCAAATTGTAAGTTTGACACGCCGTAGACTGCAGGGGGCTATGGTGCGAACCCGACGTCAAGATTCGGCGGAACAAGAACATCCGACCATGCATCATATCGCCTCCGATAGGAAACATCGACGACAACAACTCGTCACCGAGATCACCACCTGCCGCGGCCAGCACGTCACTTGCCAGGCCGAAATCGTCAGTGCCTTTGTCGACCACTACCGCACAATGTACCAGGAGGAGACTACCAACAACCACGCTGAGGAGTCTGTGTTACCACACGTAGCTCGCACTCTCACCAGCGACGAAGCGGACGAGCTGATGGAGCCCATTACGGGTGACGAAACCCACGATGCAATCAAAAAAGGTGCTCTGAATAAGTCACCTGGTGTCGACGGATTGCCGATAGAATTTTATCGCGCTTTCTTCACACTAATGGCGTCACGGTGGACAACGATGTTTAATGAACTGCTGACGATGGGGAACGCCGTACCGCCGTCCTTCGTCACGGGAATTATTATACCCATCCACAAACCGACACCAGGTGTGACGACAGCACATTACCGTCCCCTGACTCTGCTTAACGCAGACTGTAAAATTTTTACACGCCTACTGGCAACACGATGCCGCAAGATCCTGCCTAGCATTCTATCCCCGGAACAGACAACTCCGGGCGGCTCAGTTAATATACAAACGGCCACAGGAGAATGTCGCGATTTAATTGCACTGGCAGCGGCGTGCAGACTCCGCGCCGCAGTGGTTGCCATCGATTTTGACAGCGCATTCGACAAATTGCGGCATCTTTTTCTGTTCTCAGTGATGAACCGCATGGGTTTTCCACCAGCCATTATCGACGTGATCCGGCGCCTGTACGGCACAGCCGAATCTCTGATTCAGGTTAACGGCCGTGTGGCGGGACCAGTGGCGATCCGGCGTTCCGTACGGCAAGGCTGCCCACTTTCGACCCTACTCTATGCCATAAGCCTGGAGCCACTCATCGGGAGTCTGACGAGCCACCTTTCTGGTCTCACTCTGCGACAACACAGTTTTCGATGTCGTGCGTATGCGGACGACCTCCTCCTCTTGATCCGCTCACGGAGTGAAACACACACGGTACTTGATTTGATATCAACGTACGGCACTGCAGCGGGCAGTAACATGAATGTGGCTAAATCCGCGGCGATGCCCATTGGACGCGGCCTCTCACACGAAGACCTAGCACCTCTCCCGTGTGTACAACAACTACGATATCTTGGTATCATTTTCACCTCCACCGTGCGCCGCTCCGCTGCCATCAATTTTCGGCGTGCACTCCAAACTATCCGCACGACGGTGCGACAAAATCTTCTCCGACGACTCGATTCTTTACAACGTGTCCAATACCTCAATCAACATGTGGCGGCCAGAATGGTCCACATCGCACAGGTCCTCCCGCTGCCATCAACTATTGGACGCAGCCTCCAGGCTGCCCTCGGATACTTCCTTACGGCCGGTACGATCTTTAAGGTCCGCTGCGACACGCTCACCCTTCCCCCGCGAGCAGGAGGCCTCGGCCTTGTCAATGTGCGACTCCGAGCGGCGTCCTTGTACATGTCCACCATGTACAAGTAGTGGCACGGGGGCACCTCCCTTACGCGCAGCTTGCTGGAAATTCTTGTGCCCGCGACCATAACGCCACCAGTACCAGTCGGACACATCAAGCACCATCTGACGCACATTTCTGATTTCATCGTCGACTTCAGTTATGCTCACACACACTTACCGACCACGCGTTCTCCTCGACCTCAAGATTTTTACACCCCACTCCTTCGTTCCATATCCAGCAACAATATCGAACTGAGACATCCGTCCACGCGGTGGCCAACGGTTTGGCGTCACATCCTCCAGCCTTTTCTTCCCTCCAACGTCCGGGCAACATGGTACCAAGTCGCAAATGAAAAATTCGCCACAAACCATCGCCTTCACGCCATCGGACTACAGGACTCTCCACTTTGTTCCATTTGCCACCTCGTGGATGACGATGTCCATCAACTGACTTGTACTGCCACCAGTGACGTCTGGAAACTTGCCCGACAGTTCGTTGCCAGTTACCTCCGCGTTCCGCCGGACTCGACTGACCCACGGACTTTTATCCATCCTGAGAATACTTATTTCCCCGCCTCCAAAAATCATGCGATTGTATGGGTCAAGGGATGGACGATCAACTACATGTATAATGGTGGCGACAAATCACGTCTTGATTTCTGGCAGTACTTACAAACCGCCCACAGTGAAGTCGAACAGCGACCGCGCTACCGCGCCTTCTTCGCCAATTACCTACATGCGATCTTTACTTCACCCCCGCTCAGTTGGATGGTGCCACACGCCGACAGCACTCCCGCCCCCCCTGCTGACATCTGAGACTCCCCGCGCTACTTTCTACATTGTAACCCACAGTGGAGTAGGCGCATGGACACGCGCCTCCTTTCTTTAATGCACTACCCCAGACAACACTGGTCTTTCCCTCACTCCACTGTATATTGCTTCACACCTCTTAGATTACATCAGAATTATTATTCTTTTTTTCCCTACACCTTGTTCATAAAAAAAAAATTCCTCGCCTTGTACGAGTATACTGTCTTGTGTTATTTTCGCCGGTAGGATGGCATTTCTGTTGTATTTAAGTTTGTACCAATAAAGATCTTTTTTCATTTACCCTTTTCCTGATGAAAAACAAAATATAAATAAAAAAAAAAAATACGTGGTCCCGTGGTAGCGTTAGCAGCTACAGAACGAGAGGTCCATGGTTCAAGTCTTCCCACGAGTGGAAATTTTGCTTTCTTTATTTTTGCATAATTATTATCTGTCCGTTCGTTCATTGTCAATAAAAAAAAAAAAGTCGGTAGAGCATGAGACTCTTAATCTCAGGGTCGTGGGTTCCAGCCCCACGTTGGGCGCCAATCTCGCGTCCGTCGGCCGTCGTAATTTAATATATATATTGTTATTATTATTATTATGTTTTGATTGTTGCCGACCTACGTGGTGGGCCTTAATAGAAATGATATTTAAGTTGAACAATGTAAAAAACTTTTCATATTAATTTCCTCGGCTAGTCAGTTCACTTTAAAGCTAAAGATCTTTAGTTATTAATTACAATTGCGGCCCACACACGCGCGAGAGTATTTTTCTTACCTCCGTTAACCATTGTATTGTAGTCAGAGTCCTGGCTCTGGGTCTCGGCTATGGTACTGAAAATAAAAATCTTAAAGCTAAGTATTTCTGCAACTTCGTGCGGCTGTGGAGAAAAATTAATATTATGCTAATAGCAGGCGAGTTTTCCGCTTCCGCTAATTTTTCATAAGTTAATATCGCCACGTAATGGTGTCGTTGGCTGCATCGGCCGCTGCGATTGTTGAACTGTAAATTACATGAATGCAGGTTAATTCAAGGAAGGCGGACATGAAATCGGGATCACCTCTTACAAATTAAATGTGCACAATAATATTAAATCAGTATATTATATGCTTAACTCATACAAATATGCTTACATTTGTCAGCACTCGCAAGATGTTGTACGTACACAATAAAGACAAGAGAAGAAGCGAAGTCGACTAAAAAATTAACAAAAGAGCGTATCTTGTCGTCTCTTTAGATCATTCTGTCATAAATTATTTCTTTGCAATCTAAACCTACACAGAGAAACTATTATTTTACGGCTACATGATAAAAATTTGGCACTGGGGACGCTATAGCGTACCCAGGAGCAGATATAGACTCAGATCACAATATAGTAGTGATGAAGAGCAGGCTGAAGTTCAAGACATTAGTCAGGAAGAATCAATACGCAAAGAAGTGGGATACGGGAGTACTACGGAATGACGAGATACTTTGAAGTTCTCTAACGCTATAGATACGGCAATAAGGAATAGCGCAGTAGGCAGTACAGTTGAAGAGGAATGGACATCTCTAAAAAGGACCATCACAGAAGTTGGGAAGGAAAACATAGGTACAAAGAAGGTAGCTGCGAAGAAACCATGGGTAACAGAAGAAATACTTCAGTTGTTTGATGAAAGGACGAAGTACAAACATGTTCCGGGAAAATCAGGAATACAGTAATACAAGTCGCTGAGGAATGAAATAAATAGGAAGTGCAAGAAGGCTAAGACGAAATGGCTGCAGGAAAAATGTGAAGACATCGAAAAAGGTATGATTGTCGGAAGGACAGACTCAGCATACAGGAAAGTCAAAACAACCTTTGGTGACAGTAAAAGCAACGGTAGTAACATTAAGAGTGCAACGGGAATTCCACTGTTAAATGCAGAGGAGAGAGCAGATAGGTGGAAAGAATATATTGAAAGCCTCTATGAGGCTGAAGATTAGTCTGATGTCATAGAAGAAGACACAGGAGTCGATTTAGAAGAGATAGGGGATCCAGTATTAGAATCAGAAGGCAGAAGGCATAGATAACATTCCATCAGAATTTCTAAAATCATTGGGGGAAGTGGCAACAAAACGGCTATTCACGTTGGTGTGTAGAATATAAGAGTCTGGCGGTATACCATTTGACTTTCGGAAAAGCATCATCCACACAATTCCGACGAAGGCAAGAGCTGACAAGTGCGAGAATTATCGCACAATCAGCTTAACAGCTCATGCATCGAAGCGGCTTACAAGAATAATATACAGAAGAATGGAACAGAAAATTGAGAATGCGCTAGGTGACGATCAGTTTGGCTTTAGGAAAGGTAAAGGGACGAGAGAGGCAATTCTGACGTTACGGCTAATAATGGAAGCAAGGCTAAAGAAAAATCAAGACACTTTCATAGGATTCGTTGACCTGGAAAAAGCGTTCGACAATATAAAATGGTGCAAGCTGTTCGAGATTCTGAAAAAAGTAGGGGTAAGCTATAGGGAGAGACGGGTCATATACAATATGTACAACAACCAAAAGGGAATAATAAGAGTGGACGATCAAGAACGAAGTGCTCGTATTAAGAAGGGTGTAAGACAAAGCCGTAGCCTTTCGCCCCTACTCTTCAATCTGTACATCGAGGAAGCAATGATGGAAATAAAAGAAAGGTTCAGGAGTGGAATTAAAATACAAGGTGAAAGGATATCAATGATACGATTCGCTGATGACATTGCTATCCTGAGTGAAAGTAAAAAAGAATTAAATGATCTGCTGAACGGAATGAACAGTCTAATGAGTACACAGTATGGTTTGAGAGTAAATCGGAGAAAGACGGAGGTAATGAGAAGTAGTAGAAATGAGAACAGCGAGAAACTTAACATAAGGATTGATGGTCACGAAGGCAATGAAATTAAGGAATTCTGCTACCTAGGCAGTAAAATAACCAATGACGGACGGAGCAAGGAGGACATCAAAAGCAGACTCGCCATTGCAAAAAAGGCATTTCTGGCCAAGAGAAGTCTACTAACATCAAATACCGGCCTTAATTTGAGTAAGAAATTTCTGAGGATGTACGTCTGGAGTACAGCATTGTATGGTAGTGAAACATGGACTGTGGGAAAACCGGAACAGAAGAGAATCGAAGCATTTGAGATGTGGTGCTATAGACGAATGTTGAAGATTAGGTGGACTGATAAGGTAAGGAATGAGGAGGTTCTACGCACAATAGGAGAGGAAAGGAATATGTGGAAAACACTGATAAGGAGAAGGGATAGGATGATAGGACATCTGCTAAGACATGAGGGAATGACTTCTATGGTACTAGATGGAGCTGTAGAGGGGAAAAACTGTAGAGGAAGACAGAGATTGGGATACGTCAAGCAAATAATTGAGGACGTAGGTTGCAAGTGCTACTCTGAGATGAAGAGGTTAGCACAGGAAAGGAATTCGTGGCGGGCCGCATCAAACCAGTCAGTAGACTGATGACCGAAAAAAAAAAATTTTTTTTTTCAACGTGACAATGCTTTTCCATACATGCCATGTCTCTCTACGCCCTGCGAGATTATGAAATTCTTGATTCAAATGGCTCTAAGCACTATGGGACTTAACATCTGAGGTCATCAGTCCCATAGAACTTAGAACTACTTAACCCTAACTAACCTGAGAACAGCACACACATCTACGCCCGAGGCAGGATTCGAACCTGCGACCGCAGCAGCAGCGCGGTTCCGGACTGATGCGCCTAGAACCGCTCGGCCACAGTGGCCGGCTATGAAGCTCTCCTGGCGACAGCAAATTCCCGGATCTGTCCCAGATAGAACGTACGCGGGACCATCTTGGAATTGAACTCAGTCCCAGGATATCAAGGACCAGTCACAGCTTTTGTGCTTCAGCTTGTCTCACTCGTGGATACAACGGCCTTATGACAGACACCCTGTCTTACCGAAACTGCGCGTGCATCCAGGCCAGAAGGGGTGCCACGGCGTCTTGGTAAGCGTTTTCGTACAGCCAAGTTGTGTGTAAATATTACTCCGTATTGTAATCACCGGATAGCAAAACATTGTCAACCCATGAAATTTCATTTGATTTCCTCCTCCCCCTCTAGTTGCGTCACTTCTTTTGTGAGGGAGTGTATTTTCTGTCTTAGAGCCGATAATAACCGTATACATTTGCTTCAAACCTGTAACTGCTTTTTTTCTAATGAGTGCCATCACTAGTGACAATATCGTTTACCAAACACCTTTATTGTCTTCCTGTACGATAAAGAATGTTCACAATCACAGAGTCACTTTTCAGTATCATACTTAAATCCGACCATTGCAGTAACCTTTCCTTATAATTTTGGCAAACTAAGCAACAAACCCAGCTTTGTTTGGGTTTTCATTTTGTCAATTACCTTTTAGAAACAAAACGTTACATTTACTCCTGCATTTACTCCTGCAATCTGTGTGAAAATACCACAGACAGACTGCTACGATTGTCTACAAGGCGATTTTGTAATTGTCTCTATGGCAACGTCTCTTCATACAAGTGTACTTTGCTTCCGCCGTTTTTTCCCCTAACATTTAAGGCTTTAACGAAACAAATTTGTTACACATGTGTCATTGAAAGTATTTTCCAACGCTGGCCACTACTTTCTCCCATCTTTCGGGCAGTGTACGAATCCCGTGTTGAAAAAATTGTTCATCTCTTGAAGCGATCCAGGAATCGATCCAATTTGTGATTTCTTCATCAGATCGGAAGTGTTGGTCAACCAGGCCACGCGCCATTGATCTAAACAGGTGGTAGTGAAAGGGAGCAATGTCTGGAGAATACGGCGGGTGGGGTAGGACTTCTCAGTTTAACGTTTCCAAGTACGTTTTTACCTGTTTTGGAACATGAGGTCGAGCGTAGTCGTGCTGAAAAATCACTTTATCGCGCCTCTCGCTGAATTGCGGTCGTTTCTCTTTTAATGCTCCACTCAAACGCATTAATTGCGTTCGATAACGAGCACCTGTGATTGTTTCGCTTGGTTTTAACACCCCATAGTGCACGATGCCTAGCATGCAGAACATGATCTTGGAGCCGTGAATATTCGGTTTGGCCATCGACGTAGAAGCATGGCGGGATATCACCATGATTTTTTGCTTTTAGGCTTATCGTAATGAACATATTTTTCGTCCCCGGTAACAATGCGATTCAGAAATCTCTTCCGTTTTTGCCTCTGAAGCAATTGTTCACAAACACACAAACGCCGTTCAACGTCTCTTGGTTTCAGCTCACACGGGACCCAAGTTCCTTCTTTCTGAATATTGTCCATAGCCTTGAGACGTTTTGAAATGGCTTTCTGTGTCACTCGCACTAATCGTGCCAATTATTCTTGACTTTGACGCGAGTCTTCTCTCAGAAATGTCTCCACTTCTGCTTCTCCGAAAACATTCTCTCTTTCATTACTATGCCGGTGTACGACGTTAAAATCACCGTTCTTGAGGTGTTGAAACCACTCACGACACGTTCTTTCATTAACAGCTTCCTGACCATACGTACTTGAGAGCATTCGATGTGATTCAGTCTCTGTTTCCTTCAGTTTTCAATCAAGAACAACTTTATGATGAAGACAAAAATTGACTAATCTTTCAATGAGGTTATGTTGACCGAGGTCCAAGCTAACTGCCTGACGTATGCGATCTGTTTCTTTCGACCGCTACTTACCGTCGTCGCCACCTATCGGCTAACGGCGGAAGCAAAGTTGTACACCTTGTAGATCTATAGGTAGCTCTATTGCTCTATATTTCGCCTACAGTCGCTTGCCCTTCACAGTTGGAGGCTGTCAGAAGCGCTGCTATGTGTCAGGGATTTCCTTAACTTGACACGACCGTAGGAGTACCTTAGTAGTAAAGAAACTACCACTGTACCACTTCACTTGGTAAATGCAGAAAAACATGAGACGCTGATGACCCTAGGATGTATCTCAGGAAAGTTGACTGTGTTACAACCTAAAGGCGATTTTATATTGATTCTGACGGTGCTGGTCTCACCGTTAATGAATCATCCGGTACCACTTTTGATCAATATTTGCGTAATCCCCGCCTTTTACTGGGAAGCCGGCTTTTAATTGTATTTATCCATTATTTCCACTTGTTTATGCTGTTAGATAGTTATGAAAATATTCAGTATCTTTTCTGCACAAAAATTTGTGGACGATGAAGAATATGTTTTTACGTTTAACTTAAAAGGAGTTGGAAGAAAATAATTATCAATGACAACAAATATTTTACAATTATTCAAGAATCACTATTTCTGTAATCTACAAAATAAATGCCACAGAATAGACAAATGTAACGTCTTTGAAAATTATATTTGGTGTATCATGGTCTTTGGTCGAAATTTGATGCCATGTGAAGCCGTGTGCGTGAAGCTGTCGTTGTGGTTATGGCTCTTCTCGGTTACACAACGTTTTGTATCTGTGAAGTTATGGCGTCAGAACATTGTCTGTTGTGACTGTAAAACATACGAGTCTGATTTGAAGAGCTATGTGAATGAAGTAATTACTATGTGATAAAAAGTGTTACGTGGATTATATCTGCATTCAAGAAACTGGCGAAATAGATCAGCAACAGTAAACAGTTAGTATTCGGTCATTTACAGAGCAAAACCCGGATCAATCGACTGAAAAGTTTTTATAAATGAATTTTAGCCCTTCACCAGTGAAGTCAACAAAAAGATAAGTGGAAACAGGGGGCGTTTATTTACAAAACAAATCGATAAGTAGAGAGATTCACGTTTTGTATAACTACCAGTAAAGGGACAATTTTTAGTTAGCAACATAGTGATGATTCAGAAAAATTCATGGTACATATTTTTCCACTTATTGCCAGTGACACCAAGGTGGAAGATAGTTGTAACAGGGGTACATGTTCTGAAATTAAAAAGCTATCACGGGGGAGATACTGTGATCAAAATGGTTTCAACAACTCGTGCAGCAAACCGTCTCCAGCTATATTAGTCAAAGAACGTGAAATAGAGGCAGACCATCCCATATCTTCTTATTCACACTAAGAAGAGGAAAAGCAGTAAGGGAAACTAAATAAAAATTTTGGAAGGGAATTACACTTCGCTAAAGGAAATCACATCGCCGAACTGCATAAGTACTGTACATGTGGAAAAAAGTGGGAAGGAACTGCCAACATTAATTTCCTGCGATAAAGATGCCTTCTCTGAAGGTTACAGCGTGGCGTTAATCATCCTATCATGTTTACCTACATATTTTTTTCTTTAATTAATATTATATATATTATTTAAAACACGTAAATTTGTGTATGCACCACATGTGGGGTTTCTGTTGAATGTGTGCTGTGTACAGCGAAATTAGTCTCTGTGTAAAATAAGAGGGAGGGATTGTAGAAGGAAAGCAGAGGGAGAAAAACAAGGTAGGTTTGAGATTAAGTGACATTCAATATATGAGAATGAGTATTTTAATGACACAAAGACTAATACTTAGTGTAAAAGGTACATAAAAGTACAGGACGTGTGATTCCAAATGATTAAAGTTGTTGGCTTTCAGTAAGCGATTAATGAACATAAAGGATTGCAAATGTGAGCTGCAAATGAAGGAAGACTGTGGCTTTCTGCTGTATTTCGGTGACGACGAATTGGTTAGTAAGCAAATAATTTTTTGAAGGTATCGGACGTCTAATCATTTTATGTATCCTTCGTGTTTAATAAAAGAATGACCCTCCATGTTTGGCAAGTGAAATGTAGGACACTGTCACCTTTGACAAGTCAATGTCGGGACACTTCAAACAATAGGTGGCATGTAATAGAGGAAATGTTCAGTTCTCACTAATTTCGTCAGTTTTTATTCTCGCACCAAAACTAAACTACAAATACCATACCCGCATCTTAAAAAATTTGAAAGTTAGCAGTCTTTCTCGTACATATTGGTGGAAATCAATGGCATTTGGGCTGGAATTTATTGACGTATCTGTTGTCTGATGTAGAGGTCTTTAGAAGTTTCTTCTCATGCGGAACATACTGACGGACGTGTGACTAACTAATACAATAGTTCATTTTAACAAGAAGTTAATTTTCCACAGATTTCACCTGAACTATGTTGCGTTCATCCACAATTGTTTCAAAAGGGAAAACACTCGTTCTACATGTGTGTCGCTCACAGGAATAGAAAACACAAGTTTCACTATCTAAGTTTGGGTCTGTAGTTTTACTAAAGAATTGAGTCCAATTTTGGTCTGTTGGTGGCCGGCCGGAGTGGCCGAGGGGTTCTAGGCGCTACAGTCTGGAACCGAGCGACCGCTACGGCCGCCGGTTCGAATCCTGCCTTGGGCATGGATGTGTGTCATGTCCTTAGGTTAGTTAGGTTTAAGTAGTTCAAAGTTCTAGGGGACTGATGACTTCAGAAGTTAAGTCCCATAGTGCTCAGAGCCATTTGACTTTTGGTCTGTGGGAAATCTGAGGGTTTACCGGTTTTAATGACACTTCTTAACGCAGCGACTAAATTGTGCAATTCGGTACCGTTTACTTTTATATCAAGGTCATTTATAACATCTGTAAAGCTATTACTAGCCATCACATCTAGCTTACTCAGGATAGAGAATTTTTTGAAAGGCAAGATTTCGAATAATTTAGGCATCTCTTGTAAACGTCAGCAACATCTTAGGCAAAGTTACCATAGTCTGGTCTGCGCAGTCTCATCAAATTCTGATTCACATTAAAACAAAACAGACAATACCTTTTAATCTAGATTCATGGTTTTTCTTCAATAATTCTAAAATGTCATAAAGGTCTGTAGTTTTCATTTTCCGATTTTCAAGTTGTAGAACAGCAGATGTAACGAAAGTCATATAGTTACTCACGAACTGTATGTAAGAAAAAACAGAAGTGACTGTTAATGTGTTTCGTCCACGGCTTTCACTGAAGTCCATATTAAAGGGTCGGTCTCTCCTTCCTGTGGGTAAAGAGAATGGTACGATGAAATACGGTAGTAGCTGCTCTGTGTCTTAATAAACACTCAAAAGCCGGCAACAAGGATAACCACGCTGTAAAATTATGACAGTAAAATACGTAAAATCGCCGTAAAATCGTTGAATATGTTGTTCAGCAAACTCAGACATTTTTTTCGAATTGATGGGCTTCCTTATTAAATCACAACTCGTTGCAGACTTTCAGTACTAGACACTAGACACTCGGCGTCCAATTTAATCATTTTGCATGCATTTCTGCCCATGGTATGAATAACATGACAGCTTCAATTAGCTTAGTACTTACAAATTTAAAATTTTGAAAAAGTGGGTTATCTTTTCCATAGTATACTGTTGCCTTATCTGTACCGGAACTCGATACATTAGAAAATTTCAAACTGTGTCCATGTAAAATAAACATAACTTTTCCGAAAATAACGTAAGCTGTTTCCTCACTATCGTCACACGAGCTTAGTAATTTCTCCGCCACCATAGACACCTCAGAAAAATATCGACACAGGGACGCATTTAGTATTACCTTTGTTGGAGGCATTTGTCGAAACAAACAAAAATGTGCCATCTTTCAATCCATTCTACCGAATGCGGAGCCAACACATTTGGCCCCAGCGTCTTGCATTTTGTATGGGATGGACCTCTTTGTACAATATTCCGGAGGTAAAGCTTCCCCTCAATCGAATCTCCGGGAGGGGAATACAACGAGGACTCCCGAGATTATCGCAAATGGAAGAGGAAAGAAGGAGAAGAAGGAGGAAGACTTATTGAGGATTGGGACTTGGAATGTCTTAACCCTTCTCCAGGAAGGGAAATCAGAAAACGCCAAACATGGACAAGAAACAAATTGGATGTACTCGGAATGTGTGAGGTGAGATGGGGTGGTTGTGGAGAACTAGAAAGTAACGACTTCCGATTGCACTATTCAGGTGAAGGTAAAAATGGAATATATGGGGTTGGAATTTTGATAGGTAAAAGACTGAAGGACAAGGTTATCATTTTGAATACTTTAGTGGAAGAATAATGATGATGAGACTGAAAGGGAAAAAGACTTAGTTATCATCCAGATCTATATGCCAACAAGTAATCACTCAGATGAAGAGGTAGAAGAATGTTATGTAGAAGAATGTTATGAGATGATAGAAAACTTAGCAGAGAGAGAGAAAATAAATGCATGTATTGTTATAATGGGTGATTGGAATACGGTAGTTGGCGAAGGACAGAAGGAAAAGCTCTGGGAAAATTTGGACTGGGAGAAAGAAACGAGAGAGGGCTAAGATTGTTGGAATACTGCAATGGAAATTTCATGGTAGTTGAAAATACCCTATTTGAAAACCACAAAAGACGACGGTATAGTTGGATATCTCGATTTGACAACAAAAGATATTAAACTGATTACATGATGATACAACAAAGATGCTGAAATTGCCTAAAGAATGTCAAAAGCTACCGAGGGGCAAGTATTAATTCAGATCATATATTAGTAATAGCACAGGTCCTATTTAAATTGAAAAGAACCTTGAAAGGACATGAGAGAGAACATTAACTTTGAGAAAATGAAAGACAAAGGCAATTGTGAAAAATTAGAGAATGCATATTGTGAAATCATGATGAAAGGACAGGAAACGGAATGCACAGAAGGAAGATGGGATCTTTTAAAAATGGGTTCAAAAAGGCAATTAAGGAAAATCTTGGATTCAAGGAGAGGAAAAGAGTAAAGAGAGATTGGGTAACACCATATGTGATAACCAAGATGGATGATCGTAGGAAATGGAAAACTGTAAACACAGAAGAAGCGCAGCTACAGGAGGTTAAATAATGAATTAAGAAGGGAGACAGAAAAAGCAAAGGAGAAATGGCTGACAGAAAAGTGTGACAAGAGAAATTAGAGAAAGAAGGGAAATATCGTTTTATGCACAAAGAAGCAATGGATTTGAAAAGAGAAACAACAATGGACTAAAGGAAGTAGAGGCAGCAGACGGTAAAATGGTGAGTGAACCCGAAGAAATAATGAGAAGATGGGAAGAATATATAGAATAGCTATACAATGCGGACAGCCGACCAAGTGAAGAAGACCTTGGGATAGAAGAAGAAGATAAAGTTGCATATGACGACAAAGGAAATACAGTACTAACTAGTGAGACTGAAGAATCTATGAAGGACATGAAAAATGAAATGGCAATGGGAATTCATGTAGTTCCTGCGGAACTGTTAGAGACATTGGAGAAAGAAGGGAAAAGGGAGTAGATTGAATTGCGTAATCAAATTTACATGACAGCGAAATGCCAAAAGGACTTTACAGAAAGTATCTTAATAACCGTAGAAAAGAACAGCAAAAAGTGTGAGGAAAATAGAACAGTGAGCCTGATATTGCATGCAGCCAAAGTCTTGCTGAGGACGCTCAACAGAAGGCTATATGGTAAGCTGAATTGTGTAATAGGAGATGAACAATTTGGTTTCAGGTGAGGAATGGGAACTAGAGATGACATTAGGCTGCTGAGAGTGATAGGGGAGAGGTACATGGAGAAGAAAAGGAAGGTGTATGTTGTGTTCATTAATCTTGGGAAGGCTTTTGACTGTCTCAGATGGGGCAAACTGACGGAAATCCTAAGGAAACATGGAGTTGACTGGAGGGATCGACGGCGAATTAGAAATTTATATTTGAACCAGAGAGTGATGAGTGAAGAAATTGAACTGAGAAGAGGTGTAAGACAAGGTTGTTCAATATATATTTGGAGGAAATTGTTAGTGAAAGTTTTGATGGAAGGAGAGGAGTTCGTATAGGGGGTCGGCGAGTGGAGTGTGTAAGATTTGCACACGACATGGTTGTGATGGCAGAGATTGCAACAGAGATGGAACAAATGTTAGATGATCTAAACAAAAAATTAGAAGAATATGTAATGAAGATTAACAAGAAGAAACGAAAAGCATGGTAATTGGAGGAAAGGGGAGAAAATGCCATATAAAAATAGGGGGAGAGGAAATAGAGCAAGTGAATAACTTCAATTACTTGGGAAGTGTAATAATGAATGATACGTATTGTGAAGAAGTATTAAGAAGATTTGGAGAAGAAAGAAACATGCTGAAGGTCATTAGAAAGAGAAAACGGAACTAGATTGTACATTGTTTGAGGAGAGACTGTTTATTGAAGGAAGGAGTTGAAGGAACGGTGGAGGGAAAAAGGGGAAGAGGAAAAAGAAGATACCAAATGCTGGACAATATGAAAGGAGGCAAATATTCAGAAATGAAAACACTGGCTGTGGACAGACAAAAGTGGAAGAACCTTACCCATGACAAGACATGTCATAAGGCAGAATACCATAGTACTACTACTACTCTTGAATTTTGTACGCCGACAGAGAAGTTATTCTACTTCACAGCCTAACGCCACAAGCAATGGAAACATAACTACGATTACGTTTAACTCCATAAAATACATGTGACAGTTCGGCTGGTGAAACCTCATTGTAAAGAGAAGAATGTTTTAAAGTAAAAAAAATGCAATCTATTTACATTTGAGAGAAAGCTTATGCTTCTCTCTTGAGAAATCCTTCCGTGCGGCCCCCAGATCCTCAGTTTTTATTGAAAAAGAAGCGGAACACACCGTACACTTTGCCATATTTTATTACCTCTTTTAGTTCACCAACTTTTGACCTGTGTCTGTTTCGACCACGAGCACATTCCTTTAACGTTTTTCATTCGGATTCATTCAGACTGTCGTAACTGTCAATACTAGTCTCACTGGTACTCCTATTTGAATTTCCACTTAGTCTACTGAAAGTTTAATTATGAATCGGATTTCCGAAAACTCTAAAATCACCTTAATACTAATAATGATTTTTGTCTTACGCAATAGCGAAAGTACGAAACATGTCAATACACATTCACTCGGTCACTAAATGAGTACAACAGCCTATTCAACACTAATTATTATGAGAGCTAGGCGGCGAAGCAGCTGACGTTTGAACCCTTGTATTTTTGTTTTGCTCATATATTTTACACATATTTGCAAGACGAAATACTTGAGAACATGAAATTAAAAATTATGCAATATGATATAAAACAGCAAAACTGTAAAAGCAAATCAAGAAATAGATAGAGACTTCAGGGCGCTCCATCATATTCATCTAGGGACAAGGGGAATCATAGAAAAGACAAGTATATCTGGAGTAAAATGGAAATGTCGAGAGACTAGCGCCTCCCGTCGGGTAGACCGGTCGCCTGGTGCAAGTCTTTTGATTTGACGCCACTTTGGTGGCTTGCGTGTCGATGGGGATGAAATAATGATGACAAGGACAACACAACACCCACTCCCTGAGCGGAGAAAATCTCCGGTCCAGCCGAGAATCGAACCTCGGCCGTTAGACATGACATACCGATGCGCTGACCACTCAGCTACCAGGGGCGGACATATCTGGAGTTGCGAGCTAATTATGAAATTGGGCGATTGTGAATAAATTTAAAATATTGGGTTCACCTAAATATTCCTTCACATACTTGTCCAAATTTATATTTTGCACTTTTCAGAAATCTCTTTGATTCAAGACAATTTGTCGTCCAACATTCCCAGTATACGTTCTAGGTCTATTTACGTAAAACCAAGGAAGAGATCCTGCCATCTTAGTAAAATCAGCGAAGGTAGAAACCACAGAACCAGCTGCCTTCTATGTCCATCATTAGGTAAACACCCTTATCTTTGGTAATCGAATAACACTCACAAGGGAACCTTCCCATCGCACCCCCCTCAGATTTAGTTATAAGTTGGCACAGTGGATAAGCCTTGAAAAACTGAACACAGATCAATCGAGAAAACAGGAAGAAGTTGTGTGGAACTATGAAAAAATAAGCAAAATATTCAAACTGAGTAGTCCATGCGAAGATAGGCAACATCAAGGACAATGTGAGTTGAGGAGCGCCGTGGTCCCGTGGTTAGCGTGAGCAGCTGCGGAATAAGAGGTCCTTGGTTTAAGTCGTCTCTCGAGTGAAAAGTTTACTTTCTTTATTTTTGCAAAGTTATGATCTGTCTATTCGTTCATTAACGTCTCTGTTCATTGTAATAAGTTTAGTGTCTGTGTTTTGCGACCGCACCGCAAAACCATGCGATTAGTAGACGAAAGGAAGTGCCTCTCCAATGGGAACCGCAAACATTTGATCGCAAGGTCATAGGTCAACCGATTCCTCCATAAGAAAACACGTCTGATATATTCTACACGATACTGGTGACGGCATTGTGTGTCCCCTGACAGGAATATGTTGTCTACCCACCTAGCTTGTACACTTGGCGAATGGGTAAAAAGATTCTTCTACCTTGACCGATTTCGGTTTTCTTGTGGATGTGATAAACACTCCCAAAAAAGTGATGAAAACACAAGAGTTTGTCACATAAACTACAACAAATGAATGCAAAAGTCTCACAGTCGCACAGTTTTCCTTGTGCTCTGTCAAAAGATATGTTTTGTTTCGATGTTTGTTTAGGTGTAGCGTGCCCATACTACGGCGCAGTTACCTCGCGTCGGACGGAAGGACGGAGAGATAATAATTGTCTGACAATAAAAAATTAAACTTTTCACTCAAGGGAAGAGTTTGACTTAGGACCTCTCGTTCCGCAGCTGCTCACGCTAACCACGAGACCACGACGCTCCTGCGCTCTCAGTAACCTTGATGTTACGTATCTTGGCATGGATTACTCAGTTTGTATATTTTGCTTATTTTTTTCATAGTTCCACACAACTTCTTTCTGTTTTCTCGATTGATCTGTGTTCATTTTTTGAAGGTCTATTCACTGTGCCAACTTATAACTAAATCTGATGGGGGTGCGATGGGGAGGTTCCCTTGTCAGAGCAAAAGTGAAGAAAGTGGTTATACGTGTGCAGAAGCAAGGTAACCTTTAAAGACTTCCTTCTCTAACGTAGCTGAAAGCAAATTATTTATCTATATGTGACGGTAGTATCTGTTCCCGAAAGAACAGTTACCGTGGATGACCATGCAGCTTTGCTAGAAATGATATGATAATTAAATGGACACCCTAGCTGCAAACATGCGTTGATGTACTTCATTGGGGACATGAAAATGTGTGCCCCGACCGGAACTCGAACCCGGGATCTCCTACTTACATGGCAGACGCTCTATCCATCTGAGCCACCGCGGGGACAGAGGATTGTGCGTCTGCAGGGACTTATCCCTTGCACGCTCCCCGTGAGATCCACATTCCCAACATGCCCACACCACTACATTCGTAGTGCGCCTAATAGATGTTTACCCATCATACTCATTACTCATGGTCATCCACGGTAACTGTTCCTTCGGGAACAGATACTACCGTCATATATAGTTAAAATATGGCTTCCCGGTCATTGATCTTCTTGTGCGAACCCATACGCTATGCCCGAACTCGTACGGGACTTGGTAGATTAATCTGCTACGAGTAATGAGTATGATGGGAAAACATCTATTAGGCGCACTACGAATGTAGTGGTGTGGACACGTTGGGAATGTGGATCTCACGGGAAGCGTGCAAGGGATAAGTCCCTGCAGACGCACAATCCTCTGTCCCCGCGGTGGGTGAGGTGGATAGAGCGTCTGTCATGTAAGCAGGAAATCCCGGGTTCGAGTCCCAGTCGGGGCACACATTTTCAACATGTTTCCAATGAAGTACATCAACGTCTGTTTGCAGCTGGGGTGTCCATTTAATTATCATTTCAAATTATTTATATAGAAGAAAACTCACGAGCGAAATTAACTGATCAGCTGATGTATTAGTTTGGTTGTCCTGCAGCACTGATGTTTAGAAAGTAATGCTGACACTCTCTAACTAGTAAGGTACCTAGTAGCTGTCGATACGTTGAAAGACTTTCATAATGGGAAGTATAGTAATTTGCAAAGTTCACAGATGCAAATTATCCTACAGTAAAGGGCCGAAGTATGAATATTGGACACTACACCTGCTTAGGTAAATGGGTAAAATCAGTTTGTTCTTTTGCATCTGGAAGATCCTGTACGCATGAATCTTAGTTGTGTGTTGTGAATGCAATTTTGAAACCGAAGTAAAGTTAAACAATAGAGAACGTTAGTAAGGAAGTAAAGCGGAGCAGCATTCCGATCTGGTAAAAATAACTATCACATAATTTTAAAAATATATTCTTTCAATGGTTAATGAAATTCATTCGTGGCGTAAAATAAAGCAAGGCCATTATTTTCACCGGAGGGCATGCTGAGTAACTGCAGGGCAGTGCTGCTGAAGTTGGTGGAGCGTCCTCAGTGGGCTTCGTTTTGGCTCGCCAGGAGGAGGGCAGAGGAGGGGAGGCGGTGAAAGGCTCGGGTCCGTAGCCAATGGCGCGCGAAGATTTGCAGGCTGCGTCTGCGGTCGCAGGGAGCGAGGCCGCAACTTGGGGAAGCGCGTGAGGTCGCCGCGGGGGCCGCTGCAATCTAGCGGAAAGCCTTTCACCCCGGCGCGCGCAGCCGTGACTCGACGTGCCACCTGCGAAAGCAGGCACCCAGACGAACAGAGGTAGGCCCGAAACCACCGAGTGTTCGTTAAAATCACTCAGACGCAACATAAAAATGAACGAGTATTCACTGGCGAATAAGTATACTCGCGACACGGCCTTGGGAGAGCCAGTCCAGACAAAACTCTACCACCTGGTGAGAAAGATGTATGAGACAGGCGAAATACCCTCTGACTTCAAGAAGAATATAATAATTCCAATCCCAAAGAAAGCAAGTACCGACAGATGTGAAAATTACCGAACAATCAGTTTAATAAGTCACGGATGCAAAATACTAACGTCAATTCTTTACAGACGAATGGAAAAACTAGTAGAAGCCGACCACGGGGAAGATCAGTTTGGATTCCGTACTTATATTGGAACACGTGAGGCAATACTGACCCTACGACTTATCTTAGAAGAAAGATTAAGGAAAGACAAACCTACGTCTCTAGCATATGTAGACTTAGAGAAAGCTTTTGACAATGTTGACTGGAATACTCTCTTTCACATTCTAAAGGTGGCAGGGGTAAAATACAGGGAGCGAAAGGCTATTTACAATTTGTACAGAAACCAGATGGCAGTTATAAGAGTCGAGGGACATGAAAGGGAAGCAGTGGTCGGGAAGGGAGTGAGACAGAGTTGTAGCCTCTCCCCGATGTTATTCAATCTGTATATTGAGCAAGCAGTAAAGGAAACAAAAGAAAAATATGGAGTACGTATTAAAATCCATGGAGAAGAAATAAAAACTTTGGGGTTTGCCGATGACATCGTAATTCTGTCAGAGACTTGGAAGAGCAGTTGGACGGAATGGACAGTGTCTTAAAGGGAAGATATAAGATGAACATCAACAAAAGCAAAACGAGGATAATGGAATGTAGTCGAATTAAGTCATGTGATGCTGAGGGAATTAGATTCGGAAATGAGACATTTAAAGAAGTATTTGGGGAGCAAAATAACTGATGATGGTCGAAGTAAAGAGGATATAAAATGTAGAGTGGCAATGGCAAGGAAAGCGTTTCGGAAGAAGAGAAATTTGTTAACATCGAGTATTGATTTTAGTGTCAGGAAGTCGTTTCTGAAAGTATTTGTATGGAGTGTAGCCATTTATGGAAGTGAAACATGGACGATAAATAGTTTAGACAAGAAGAGAATAGAAGCTTTCGAAATGTGGTGTTACAGAAGAATGCTGAAGATTAGATGGGTAGATCACATAACTAATGAGGAGGTATTGAATAGGATTGGGGAGAAGAGAAGTTTGTGGCACAACTTGACTAGGAGAAGGAATCGGTTGGTAGGACATGTTCTGAGGCATCAGGGGATCACCAATTAAGTGTTGGAGGGCAGCGTGAAAGGTAAAAACCGTAGAGGGAGACCAAGAGATGAATACACTAAGCAGATTCAGAAGGATGTAGGTTGCAGTAGGTACTGGGAGATGAAGAAGCTTGCACAGGATAGAGTAACACGGAGAGCTGCATCAAACCAGTCTCTGGAATGAAGACCACAACAACAACAACAACAACACAACAAGCTTACCTAATACGAGGATCGCTCCAAAAGAAATGCTCACTATTTTTTTTAATCCATCTTTTATTCTACATGTTTGAAAGTTTTACAGTGTGTAGATACATCCTTTAGGAGCAATATTTTTCATTTCTCCACATAATTTCCTTCCCTCTCAACTGCCTTACGCCATCCTGCAACCAGCGCCTGTATACCAGCACGTTAAAATTCTGGACCAACCTGTTGGAGCCACTGTTTGGCAACGTGCTCAAGGGAGTAATCATCTTCAAACCTCGTTCCACGAAGAGAGTCAGTTCCCAAAGAGATGATAGTCACATGGAGCCACGTCAGGACTGTGAGGCGGGTGTTTCAGTGTTGTCCATCCGTGTTTTCTGATCGCTTCCTGGTTTTTTGACTGACATGTAGACGTGCATTGTCGTGCAATCGCAAAACATCCTGCTTTTGTCGATGTGGTCGAACACGACTCAGTCGAGTTGAAGTTTCTTCAGTGTCTTCACATACGCATCAGAATTTATGGTGGTTCCACTTGGCATGATGTCCACAAGTAAGAGCCCTTCGGAATCGAAAAACACCGTAGCCATAGCTTTTCCAGCAGAAGGTGTGGTTCTCAATTTTTTCTTCTTGGGTGAATTTGCATGATGCCACTCCATTGATTGCCTCTTCGTCTGTGGTGAAAAATTATGGAGCCATGTTTCATCACCTTCACAATTCTTCCAAGAAATTCATCTCCACCATTCTCGTACTGTTCCAAAAGTTCGCTGCATACCGTTTTCCTTGTTTCTTTGTAAGCCACTGCCAACATCCTGGGAACCCACCTGCCCTCTTTTGTAACGCCAGCACTTTCAGTATTCTGCAAACACTTCCTTCCCCTATCCCAACGTAGCGTGACAATTCGTTCATTGTGATGCGTCTGTCAGCAGTGACCAATTCGTTAACTCTCTGCACATTGTCTGGAGTGTGTGCAGTACGAGGCCTGCCGCTGCGAGGACAATCCTTAATATTGCCGTGCCCGCTTTCATCACGTAACCTGCTTGCCCACCGACTAACTGCACTGCGATCGACAGCAGCGTCTCTATGCGCCTTTTTCAACCTCTTGTGCATGTTTCCCACTGACTCGTTTTCACAGCACAGGAATTCTATGACAGCACGTTGCTTCTGACGAACGTCAAGTGTAGTAGCCATCTTGAAGACATTCTGTGACGGCGCGATTCACAGTAACAGGTTGAACTAAGTTAGAAAACAAGCGAGAAGGATGTGTCTACACCCTGTAAAACTTTCACACATGCAGAATGAAAACTGTATTTTTCCAAAATAGTGTGCATTTCTTTTGGAGTGACCCTCGTACGTTCCAAAACGTCGAGTATAAAAACAGGATCTTCCAGTGCTAATATCTTGGATAATGTTGGTGATAAGAAGATGGGGTCAAGTGCTTTGAACAGCCGTCGGGCTAGGCACTATTTGTATACACAACAGAAGGATCGTCTTAGTGTTACTGTCCTACAGTACAAGGTCGAAGACGAATATTGGACACTTCACCTGTTTAGGTAAACGGGTAAAATCAGTTGGTTCTTTTCGCATTTGATGTGGTCTACTATGGTCTCGATGGGGCTTATGGAGGCACCATTAGTTCATGAGCGAGTCGTAGAAAACGTGCCAACAAAAATGTTTTTATTATATTTTCGCTGCAGATTCCACAGATTCCGAGAAGCCTTTGCACAGCAATTGGCTGTAATTTTTACGATGTATTTCTAAGATCCTGATCTCGAACAACCTTGAAATTTCTCTTTATATCCGTTTCCGAGATACAGGAGTTCAAAGCTACCCTACTTTTGCACGCAAAATACGCATGTGATATTTGGCGCCAGGCGACAAATTAAAGTGAATTTACGCAGAGAAACGTGATGTCAGGTGACCCCATCAGAAGAGTTCTGGGAACTTCACGTTTTAGTACTGAAGCACATGTAAAATTTTCATGCAGGTAAAATGTGATCTGAGGTGCATATTCCTTTCTGTGTTATTCCAATTTCTCATAAGTAAACTATCAAAATGTTGTTGACCCACCAAATTCGTTTCATATGAGTGACATGCCCTGCTGCAGGAGAGAAAAGAACCAGCGGGAGATGCTCCTATCGGAACACAAAAGATACGACCTTGTTCCTTCCTCAGCACCTTTAAAAATTGTCACCAAAAATTCTGGCGTGCAACCATGTTCGCGCTTTTTTTATGCTGAGACACGAGAAAGCAGTGTCACTGGCAAAGAAACAGAAATGTAATAAATGCTGGAAGATAGTAAGTGGTTGTGCTATAGAAAGAGCGAAGGATAACACGGAAGTATGGGAGAGATAGAGGGACACTGTTGCAGGGGAACATTGTTGGTGACACAACCGTGCTACGAAAGTAGCGAAGAAGACTGTGCTGGAGACAGGAGGCATCGTGTGGCGGGGGGAGGGGGGGGGGGGAGGGGGGGAGAATAAAGAGAAACAGAAAGTTGAAGTGGGTGACAGCCAGAGCTAATGAGAGGCAGAATATACGACAATGACAACGAGGAAGACGGAGATAATGACACTGGGAAGAGAAAGCAGCAGCAGTACAGAAGGAATGAGACAGTAGCACTAAGAGGGAGACAGTGACTGTGAGAGGAGTCAGTAGTAGTAGGACAGAGAGAGGGGATTGTGGCTGACGCAGAAGAGAATGTCAGAGACACACGAAGAGATAATGACAAGAGTTGGGCTGCATGAGAGAGAAAGGGCAACTGGGTGTGGATGGGTAGGAACAACGTATTGTGATGTGGTAGGGCAGCTTGTGGGAGCTGGGGTGACCTGCATGTTAACTAAAGCGCGAATAGGTTCGCATGCCAACATTTTTGGGAAAATTTTTGAAGGTGCTGATGAAGGTAGAATGAGTCTTTTACGGGGACATTGTATGTCCTATGCCGCCAATGTCAAATTATCGAATTTTGTGACCCATTATCCTGGAAACATTTTAAGACACCAACTTACAATTTTCCATAATTAAGATACACTGAAGTAGAATTATTACTAAAATTTTATTGTGGGGCATGTTATCTTTTATTTCAGACACTAAATTTTTTGACAGAATTTTGTAAATAAATGAACATAAAAACAAAACCACTCAGGATATTTTAATTATTCTAGTTCCATATGTGTTGAATCTCACACTTGGCATGCTGCGAAAATTTCACGTCTCTACCATCAGTACTTTTTTTAGAAAACGAGTCATTTATTGCAAAAAAAAATGTAGTTAAGAGACATTGAGGTTTAAAATTTTTTATTACAAATTCTTATACAGACTTACATTTCTGCGTCTTTTATGCACTAGAATTGCCCTGGCTCATAGTTTGCGTCTTCTTCAGTGTCACGAAAGTTCAGTGCTTGCCTCCTCCTTTTGTTTCTTGCTTCTTTTGTTATTTGTTGAGCAGCTAACTCTGCTTCATGTACACAAAGCTCATCCAGTTCCCTCAGTCCTTTAGCTGTGTTATGTCCAAATCTTACTCCTAACTTCTCCAGAACCACTAAAAGTTACACCATCAGACACTGCCAGCTTTAGAGTCATAAGGACCACAAATACATTTTTAGGTACACGGCACTCCCATGTAGACACTTCTTTAGTAGCTCAGGATTCGCCAAATCTCTGTAAGTGGGTTTGATTGCCTCCATTACTGCCAAAGGAATAGAATGTTCATATGTAAATTCATGCAGGGTGCCAGAAACTTCAGCTTGCCTATATTTATACCAAGTGTTTGATGGAGGTGGGTGGAGGTCGGTGGCTTTTCATCGGTTGATATTCGATGGAAGAAAGTGCTTCACGCAGCTCTTTTTATCTTCTCTAAATTGTCACAGTTATCTCTAATGGTCTTCCCATAACAATAATTAATTTAGACACAACCCCTACTCTAGCTCCAATATCCTCATAAAGTTTAACTTCACCACCAAAAAGACAGCAAGAGACTGTTTCAGAAAGAACCTGGGTATGGATCTGCAGATCAATAATGACGTTGTCCATAATCTCATTACCACTTTCAGCCGTTTCTAAACTTACTTTCCTTTTCGTTGCATTAGGGAGCGTGGTCACTTCAGAAAAATTATCGTGGTTTCCTTCACTGCTAGCACACCTGTTTTCAAGTACACTGCTGGCCACTGTAAATGCAACACCAAGAAAGAGAAGAGGTAGCACAACCAAATTTATTTTGTAGATAACATGTTGACCAAGTATCAAATGATTACGTTTACAGACGTCTGTGACATGTGGTTCCTGCCAGAATCAGTAGCCAGAGTAGCCGCCATTGTTGGAGATCACCGCTGCCACACGTCTCGGCATTGAGTCAAAGAGACGTTGGATGTGTTCCTGGGGTACAGCAGCCCAAGCAGCTTCCACACGTTGCCAAAGATCAACTGGTGTGGCAGCTGGGGATGTAATCTGGGTCACTCGTTGAGCAACCATGGACCACATGTTTTGTATCGGCGAAAGATCCGGAGAGCGAGCCGGCCAGGGAAGCAATTCAATCTGGTTATTGACGAAGAACCTTTGGACAATGCGTGCCACGTGTGGTCGCGCATTATCCTGTTGAAATATGGCTGTGGCCGAGCCCTGAAGGTAAGGAAGGACAACTGGCTCCAACACCTCGGATATGTAGCGCCGGCTATTTAAAGTACCGGCAATGCGTACTAGAGGCATGCGAGAGTAATATCCAATACCGCCCCATACCATAATACCCGGTGCAAGACCAGTGTGGTAGTGCATAATGCAGCTGTCCAGCATCCTCTCTCCACGGTGTCTCCACACTCGAATCCGACCATCGTGGTGCTGCAGACAGAAGCGTGCCACGTCAGTAAAGACAACGTCATTCCATTCTGCCGTCCACATCCGTCTGTCATCACACCATTGGCGACGGAGACGTCTGTGGTTCTGCGTCAGTGGTAGACGAAGCAATGGACGACTTGCGGACAGACCACTCTGCTGTAAACGGCGTCGAATGGTACGCGCAGACACTGGATGATGCGTTACAGACGCAATGTGCTGTGCTGTGGTTCGGAATGTCACTGAGCGATCCGTCACTGCCATGCGCACAATTTGCCTATCAGCACGTGCAGTGGTGCACCGAGGTGAATGCGATCGACCACGTCGGTCCGTCGTACCCTCCTGCATCCAACGGTCACATATCCGCATTACAGTTGTTTGGTTTCGTCCAACACGACTAGCGATTTCTCTGTATGATAATCCACAATCTCGGTAAGCCACTATCCTTCCTCTGTCGAACTCGGATACTTGATCAAAAGATGTTCGCTGTTGTCTACGAGGCATAACTGATCGTCTTGTGAAACAACCACAAGGTAAACACACGTGCCGAACGTACACTCGTCGAAATCGCCAAGCCTTAAATGGCGCTATGAGGTGGCGCCACAGGTGCGCGTGATGTGCGTCCGCGCTGAAATTCTAATCAGTTGCATATCTCATCGCTGCAAACGCATGGTGTAAATTTCACTTAATTCAGATGCTTCCTTCAGGGTGTTGCATTTACGGTGGCCAGCAGTGTACTTCGGAAGAAAATGCGGGTCTCACATATCTGTTACCCGAAAATTTGCGTTTCTTGAAGTTACTTTAATGCTCCTATTGAGAGAGTGGAATGGAGGTCTACCTCCGTTTATTTGATATGGCATTAATTCGAACTCCCGCTAGCAATGCGGTATACCAACGCTACAACTCCTGTGCACAAACTTATCTTGTGGTCGTTAGCTGTCCGAAATTTTTTATTTGAGGTCTTTTGTGCGTTCCGTACCCCAGGCGGTGAAAACGGAACCGTTGTAGAGTCACTTCGTCTGGCTGTCTGTCCAACTGTTAAGAACGTTTTTACTCAGAAATGGTCAGGCGTATCAAGTTCAAACTTATGTCTCATACTGTGATCTATGGTGACTTAGCGGTGTAAAAACTTCGTGCTTCTAAATCAATGCAGTCAAAAGAGACGACTATTTATGCCATAAATCTTGGCACTCGCAAATTCTCTCATCAAAACTTACAGGGTACTTAACGTTGGGTCGGCTGCTGTGGACGAGCGGTTCTAGGCGCTTCGGTCCGGAGCCGCGCTGCTGCTACGGTCGCATATTTGAATCCTACCTCGGGTATGGATGTGTATGATGTCCTTAGGCTAGTTAGGTTTAAGTAGTTCTAAGTTCTAGGGGACTCATGACCACAGATGTTAAGTCCCATAGTGCTCAGAGCCATTTGAACCTCCCGTTGGCCTATAATCGTTAAATTTGGCAGAAAGTGAGGATTCACCGTAAAAGTAAAGAAAAAATCCGAAAATTGTTAATTTTTGGGTATATCGCAGAAAAATATGTCTTCTGTCATTTGTCATACGACGTAAAACTTGAAATTAACCCAGTCAGTAGTTTTGCATTGACACCGGCTCTGTCGCAACGTTTAAAGTCAAACACCAGCCAAGGAATGACCAGTGTGAATGGAGAACCGCTGATTATTATAATAATGGTCGCCGGCCTCCTCCACGACTTTATGTAACATTTGTATTACTGAAATTAAAACGTTACCGAAAATCTTGGAACCACTGGGACCGAAATGTTGCCAGTATCACTGTCGACAGGAGCCAAAAATTCTCCAAATTCTCGATTCCCGGAATGGATGAACTGTCTGTATACATACTTAACCTTTTGACGGAAACCACACAGTGCGTGTCTTTATATTTGGCGAAATTTTTAACTTTGCAAATGACAAATAAGAACTACCGAGATGTTTGTAGCTTTGCCTTTCTGGAATAAACAACAGAATAAATGTGATCAACTGAACTGTCTCGCTGCATCAGTATTGCCACCTTTACATTATGAGGAATCAACATCGCGCCATGTATCAGTGTTGGCACCTTCACGCCAGGCAAATGCAATACAGTGTCAACTGGAAAAATACGTACGTCAGTAGGCTTCAAAGCGTATGCTAGCTACGCACGCACGTACCGTGCCAGGACTGTCACCACAACTGCACAGTTTCAGCTGGGGCTGCAAATTTTATTCTTGTGGCTTGTGACGTCATTCCTCTTGTGTCCTGCCTACCCGACGAATATAGAGTGCCTAGGAAACCTGCTTCTCGGATCGCTACACAACACTTAAAAGCTAATCGAATTAATGAATTTTATTTACAGAAAATAAACGACAATAGTTAACTTTGGAAAATTACAATGTTGGGTCGCAAGCAATGGGCGACAGACAAAATAAGAAATCTCATCAGTATAGACAATTTCTAATACAACTGAAAGTATACAGTTCCTAAGTTGCTGCTGTAGAGACCGTAGAACAGCGAGTCTTCAACTGGGACGCGGCGCCTACGTCCGTTTCGTGTCGAGGGCGCTGCCGTCGGGTTGTAACCCAGCGTACTATTGGCTGACGTCTTTTTCACAGCCGTCTCTGCTATAAAGTTTCTGGCCGGCGTGCCGGCGTTTGACTTTACGCCGGAACAATTTCTATGTCGTCAAACAGGCTTTACGCCTGAATTATGACGTGTCTTAAGAACCCCTGAAACGCGCATTATACTGCACATTACATTCAGCAATATGTGGGGGTGTTTATAAATGAAAATGGTTCAAATGGCTCTGAGCACTATGGGACTTAACTACTGTGGTCATCAGTCCCCTAGAACTTAGAACTACTTAAACCTAACTAACCTAAGGACATCACACACATCCATGCCCGAGGCAGGATTCGAACCTGCGACCGTATATAAATGAATATCGGGGTTATAACACTTTATAATATATATATTATATTAAACCTGCAGTTATAAATGATATGTCAAGTGAAAGAGCAACTCAAACAGTTTTACCAAGAACCTTATATATGTTCAATGTGAACACCATTTGTCACACGGCACACATCAAATCTATAGCCGAGTTCTTCCCAAACGTTGATAAGTGTGTCTTCAGTGACTGTAGCAACAGCTGCTTCAACCCGGTTTCTTAATTCAGGGAGGTCTGCTGGTAGCGGAGGCACGTACATACGATCCTTGATAAAGCCCCAAAGGAAAAAATCGCATGGTGTGAGGTTGGGTGAAGATGGAGGCCATGCAAAGCGGGCCCTGTCATTGTCGTCTAAGAAGAACTCGGCTATAGACTTGATGTGTGTCGTGTGACAAATGGTGCTCACATTGAACATTTATAAGGTTCTTGGTAAAACTTTTTAAGTTGCTCTTCAATTTGTCATATCAATTATAACTGCAGGTTTAATGTAATATATATTATAAAGCGTTAAAACCCCGATATTCACTTATAAACACCTTGTATAATTCCGACTGTGCGAGGTGTCGCTGTGGTTAGCACACTGGCCTCGCATTCGGGAGGACGACGGTTCAAATCCGCGTCCGGCCATCCTGATTTATGTTTTTCGTCATTTCCCTAAATCACTTCAGACAATTGCCGGGATGGTTCCTCTCAAAGAGTACGAACGACTTCCTCCCCATCCCTCTCAAATCCGATAGGACCGATGACCTCGCTGTTTGATCCCCTCCCGCAAAAAAAAACAACCAATATAATACCGTATAAAGGCAGCATTCAGGAACAAATAGCAGTTCCCCCAGAGACCAAAAGAAACTCAATCCGATGAAATGGCAAATAAATGACAAGAAGTTCAGAGAGTGTGCTGGTGGACGTATATTAAAGTATCTTGCGTACTCTCAGAAATGAGATTCCTGTTTCTAAAGGAAACTCCAGATACTTTGTTGTCCACGGTAGCAGAGGAAACTGAAGATAATGGTGTCATGACAGTAAGAAGAAATGATTATTTTATTTAGTTATTAGCTTCTATAAATAAGGTCAGGACAGCTGTCCATTAACAATACCTGTTTACTTCTCTAGTAACTTTTGTCACACGACAGACATAAGACCATGTGAGCCTTCAGCCAGTAATCAGTAAATAATTGTTTTCTGCCGTTTGCACCTGTCACTACAGTAGAGGAGCACATTGAAAATAGTAAAGATACACGATAAATTATTACACAGTTCACTTCTTTAATTTATTAATTAGTTTTTATTGTGGTTCAAATGGCTCTGAGCACTATGGGACTTAACATCTGAGGTCATCAGTCCCCTAGAACTTAGAACTACTTAAACCTAACCAACCTAAGGACATCACAGACATCCATGCCCGAGGCAGGATTCTAACCTGCGACCGTAGCAGTCTCGCGGTTCCGGACTGAAGCGCCTAGAACCGCACGGCGACCGCGGCCGGCAGGTTTTGTTGTGGTTTATGAATCTACGCTGAATTGAATGAGCTCGTGACTGATTGTTTGTTTGCTGGGATATTTTCGGACATTTTCCGACCGTTATGCATAGTTTCTGCATGCATTTTGCGAGGTAAGCAAATTCGTCGCAATACGTATAACTTATCCCTAATCGACCGCTGACACATCTGATACGAAGGCAGAGTTATAACCGACGCCTCCCGGGGATAAATATTGCGCTACAACATTGTGCGTTCTTGGCTTTGCACTCACGTGCAATACATTATTATATAATATTATTGCGCAGGAAGCATTGAGCGAGTGAGGACCCCTTAATGTATCACACGAGATGCGGTATAATTTTAAGGTAATCTGATTGCCGGTTACGTAGATAATTCAATGGAATCAATTGACCAGAGTAACTCAAAAATTGCCGGCTCTATTCACATGCTAATTTTGATTATAACATACTGATTGAACCGAGATGAAAGGAGACTGGAAGCGCTAAATCGCTAGAAGAGTGCCAAATTAAAAATTAAGTGGAATGTCATGGTGAAATGAATCAAAAAATTTCATTTAATCACAGGACTACATGTATGAAAATGGATTTCATCTAGGGAAAGTATTACTCTGGCACACACACACACACACACACACACACACACACACACATATATATATATATATATATATATATGGAGACTGAAGCGACGACTGAAAATTTGTACCAATGCCAGGATTCGAACCCAGGTCTTCTGATCACCAGGTACACGTTCTAACAACTACGCGACACTGGCACAATAACACTGCACAAATGCATGGACTGCTATAGCATGCCTGCGTCCTCAGTCCAAATTCCCCATTCACGCCTCATCCCCCTATATATTCCCTTAAACTCGAACAGTATTGCAGAGGATCTGCAGCGGCATTGTAAGAACACTTAATCATCGGAAAAACTAGGGGATCCTCGCTGAAACCCAGAAGTAGGTTCTTCAGTCGAATGAAACTGTACAGCTCCAGAGAGTTTTTCAAGTCTGAAAGATCTGTGCTGTAATCATGTAGATTGAAGTGACCAATGAAAATGCGTACCAAGGTCACGATTCGAACCTGCGTCTACTGCTTACGCAGATGTGCTAACCACTTCTCACCCTGGCAAAATAGCTTTGCACGAAATATCCTAGCATGTGTCCCTTGACTATGCAATATCCTATTGACGCCTCAGCCCAAGTTTGAGTCTTGAAAAGGTCTCTGGAAGCATATACGAGGTTAAGTCAATTACACTCCTGGAAATTGAAATAAGAACACCGTGAATTCATTGTCCCAGGAAGGGGAAACTTTATTGACACATTCCTGGGGTCAGATACATCACATGATCACACTGACAGAACCACAGGCACATAGACACAGGCAACAGAGCATGCACAATGTTGGCACTAGTACAGTGTATATCCACCTTTCGCAGCAATGCAGGCTGCTATTCTCCCATGGAGACGATCGTAGAGATGCTGGATGTAGTCCTGTGGAACGGCTTGCCATGCCATTTCCACCTGGCGCCTCAGTTGGACCAGCGTTCGTACTGGACGTGCAGACCGCGTGAGACGACGCTTCATCCAGTCCCAAACATGGTCAATGGGGGACAGATCCGGAGATCTTGCTGGCCAGGGTAGTTGACTTACACCTTCTAGAGCACGTTGGGTGGCACGGGATACATGCGGACGTGCATTGTCCTGTTGGAACAGCAAGTTCCCTTGCCGGTCTAGGAATGGTAAAACGATGGGTTCGATGACGCTTTGGATGTACCGTGCACTATTCAGTGTCCCCTCGACGATCACCAGTGGTGTACGGCCAGTGTAGGAGATCGCTCCCCACACCATGATGCCGGGTGTTGGCCCTGTGTGCCTCGGTCGTATGCAGTCCTGATTGTGGCGCTCACCTGCACGGCGCCAAACACGCATACGACCATCATTGGCACCAAGGGAGAAGCGACTCTCATCGCTGAAGACGACACGTCTCCATTCGTCCCTCCATTCACGCCTGTCGCGACCCCACTGGAGGCGGGCTGCACGATGTTGGGGCGTGAGCGGAAGACGGCGTAACGGTGTGCGGGACCGTAGCCCAGCTTCATGGAGACGGTTGCGAATGGTCCTCGCCGATACCCCAGGAGCAACAGTGTCCCTAATTTGCTGGGAAGTGGCGGTGCGGTCCCCTACGGCACTGCGTAGGATCCTACGGTCTTGGCGTGCATCCGTGCGTCGCTGCGGTCCGGTCCCAGGTCGACGGGCACGTGCACCTTCCGCCGACCACTGGCGACAACATCGATGTACTGTGGAGACCTCACGCCCCACGTGTTGAGCAATTCGGTGGTACGTCCAGCCGGCCTCCCGCATGCCCACTATACGCCCTCGCTCAAAGTCCGTCAACTGCACATACGGTTCACGTCCACGCTGTCGCGGCATGCTACCAGTGTTAAAGACTGCGATGGAGCTCCGTATGCCACGGCAAACTGGCTGACATTGACGGCGGCGGCGCACAAATGCTGCGCAGCTAGTGCCATTCGACGGCCAACACCGCGGTTCCTGGTGTGTCCGCTGTGCCGTGCGTGTGATCATTGCTTGTACAGCCCTCTCGCAGTGTCCGGAGCAAGTATGGTGGGTCTGACACACCGGTGTCAATGTGTTCTTTTTTCCATTTCCAGGAGTGTATTATGCGCAAAGTAGTTATACAATTTTATTGTAATCAGATTGGAAATTTACATGAACATAATGTTTCGACATAGTCTCCTTGCGTTTCAACGCACTTGGTCCATCGTTGTACAAGCTTCCTGATACACTCATAAAAGAAGTTTCTCGGTTGAGCTGCGAGCCAAGAATGCACCGCTGCTTTCACTGCTGCGTCTCAGGCAAATCGTCAGCCCCTTAATGCCTGCTTGAGTGTACCAAACAAGTGATAGTCAGAAGTTTCAAAATCGGGACTATGTGGAGGATGATCCAGTACTTCAAATTTGAGTTTGTGGAGCGTTTCAGCAGTGTGGGCAGCGGTATGCGGACGGGCATTGTCGTCCAACAACACAACACCTTTGGACAGCAATCCTCGGCGTTTGCTTCGAGTTACAGGCTTTCGCCTGACATTAAGCGTCTCACTATAACGTACACTGTTTATTGTTGTGCCCCTTTCCCCATAATGTTCCATACTGGACCTTGTGCGTCTCAAAAAACCGTAAGCATCAGTTTTCCGGCTGACTGTTGGGTCTTGAACTTTTTCTTGCAAGGTGAATTCGGATGTTTCCATTCCGTACTCTGCCGTTTACTATCCGGCTCATAATGATGGATCCATGTTTCGTCACCAGTAATGATCCTGTCTAAGAAGTTGTCCCTTTCGTTACCATAGCGATCCAAATGTTTTTTTGCAGATGTCCAAGCGCGTTTGTTTATGCAACTGTGTGAGTTGTTTTGGGAGCCATCTTGCACAAACTTTATGAAACCCAAGTCTGTTGTGGATGATTTCGTAGGCAGAACCGTGACTAATTTGCAGACGATGTGCCACTTCGTCAATAGTTAATCGTTTGTCTAAGAGAATCATTTAACGTGAACACTCAATGGTTTCTTCATTTGTGGCGTAAACGATCGTCCGGCTCCTTCATCGTGTGTAACACTTGTGCGACCATTTCGGAATTTTTCAATCCATTCGTAGACACTCCTTTGTGGCAAAACACTGTTCCCGTACTATACCGAAAGTCTTCGATGAATTTCGGCCCCTGATACGCCTTCCGACCACAAAAACGTATGACTGGACGTTGCTCTTCTTTGGTGCAAATAGACAACGGAGCAGCCATGATTAAAAGCACGGTAGCGATAACGAAACTAGCCTAGCAGCTTGAAAATTGCGAAGATATAACAACAAATAAACAAAGCATGCGTCATCAACGTAAAACGGCAGTACTAGCAAAATAACCAAAAATGTAACTAAATTGCGGCTAATAATTAACTTACCCTTGTACTTTCGATTGATTACAGGCATCTATGCTTGTGTTTCAGACAGGATCCCCCATTTCGTTCGATACTGAGGTGTGATTTCCATTACATTTGGAGAGCTGTTTGAGTGTAGGAGTGAAACGTCCCCTTTAAACAATTGTACATGACTGTGCTTAAACTGACACACAATATTTTGTTAGCGCAACGCAATCTGACTTTCAAAATTCCCTACAAAAGAATGGCCCTGACTAACATTAAACTATACCTTTCACAAATCACTTACCTCACAAAAATCTTCGCTGCTCAAGCTACTGCAATACAGCGAGCGCCACTACTGCCAGCTAAATAAAAGATTCAAACTATGGAAGGCACTAACTACTGATAGGGATAGTTAGCAAATGAAAGATATTAATAGAGAACAAACAATGTATTTACCTTGATATCATCATATATAAATATAGCAGTTCATGACAAATTTCAAAACTCCGCCATCTCTCTCCCCACATCCACCACTGCTGGCGGCTCACCTCCAACTGCGCAACGCTACGCGCTGTCCACATCCAGCTGCCGCTGCCCAACACTACAATGGCAGACAACAATGCAAACTAGCCACAGACTGCACACAGCACAGCCAGTGATTTTCATATTGAGCGCTACGTAACGTTGCCAATAAGAAAACATAAACAGCCTACTTACATAGAGAAAACATAAACAGCCTACTTACAGGAGGAATACAAGTGGTCTGGGGCATGAATGGGAATTTGGATTGAGGAGTGAAGCGTGCTGGAGTTGCCCATCCAGTTGTGCAAAAACCACTGTGCCACGATGCTGCAGTGGTTAGTGCGTCTGCGTAGGGAGCAAGTGACCTGAGTTCGACTCCTGGTCTTCGTAGAAATTTTCATTCGTTGCTTGAGTCAGCATACATACCTCATACATATTTGAGACTTGAAAAGGTGTCGAGAACAATACAGTTTGGTTAATTAAAACATTGCATTTTAAGTAAAACTAGCTATCAGAATCGAAATATTTTGAGGTCTTTTTTTTGATTGAAATACATAATGTCTTTCGAATAGCTTTTCCAAAAATGTTTCAAAATTAAGATGAGTAGAATTTGCAAGATTAGTTCGTGGAAGTTATCCCCCCACACATACAAAATCTCTCATATCACAGCGAATCTGAGGTCACCCTGAGTTCCAGTACATATCAGGAAAGCGGGGGATAACTTCTAAATCAAAAACCAAATACGAAAACATGAATCACACAAATTAACTCGATAAACTAATTACAGAGTTATTATTAGTATCTCTGGGGTTCCAGAGGGTGGCAGCGTGAAAAGCAGAAGGTATATTCAAAAAATTAACCGAGTGCGAATAGGTCTGAAGGTTCCATAAAAACTTGGTTATGCATTTAGACAGTTGATCCATACCGGGGATCGAGAAATTCGACCAGTTTTGGCTGATATCGATATCGATATTGCCAAGATATCGGTCCCCTGAATTCCAACGCCGTATCAAAATCTCTACAGTACTTCAGTCGATGTATATACATACGGGAAATTTATTAATGATTTTACTTACTTACTAGAACATGACTGTAACTTGCATTTTATAACTGCATTCAGTAATATTTTTGTATTATGTTTTTCCCGTACAAGGATATTTTTATGTGATACGATTACAGTTTAAATATTCTCGAATTTTTCCGTTGATTGTTTTGTGAAACCTTGCTTATTGACATTGAAAGAAAAACAGCCCTCGGTCACTATTTTTAACAAATTAACCTGGTTTCGACACTGTTAGGAGTGTCTTCTTCAGAATTTAAAACAAAGAATGGTCTATATTCTATAACATGATCAGAGAATAATGACTAAAGACGTATGATAGGGTATAAGTACGGAATCATCGTAAAAGACTGACAGTACTTATGTGTCATTTATAAAATAATAAATATGCCAAAAGAGGATTAGTCACAAAGATATTTAAGATAAAGAAAACTGTGATGGCGAGCCACTAAGGGCTGCTCGTTACTTGCGTGGTGCAGGTTGCAAAACGGATGATTCCGTACTTATACCCTATCATACGCTTTTATTCATTATTCTCTGATCATGTTATAGAATATAGACCATTCTTTGTTTTAAATTCTGAAGAAGACATTCCTAGCAGTGTCGAAACCAGGTTAATTGGTTAAAAATAGTTACCGAGGGCGGCTTTTTTTCAATTGCAACTATTCACGGTCTCTGAACGTGCAACCATGTACAAAATTTTACTTGCTTATTGACAAATTTCGTGATTTTAGATCAACGGGAAGTACCTACGCTACAGGTTCTTAAAAGTCGCACGGGAAGATCGACAGACAGAAGAGAAAGTGACCCCCTGAGGTAGGGAACCCTAAAAAAAACGCATATCAGTAGATACAGTATCTCTCCAATGTTAGATTCGCGGTAAGCGACGTGGCGTCCTTGCACAGCCGACCACAATGGGGCACGCATGTCACAACACGCAGACACATCATCCACTCCCTACTGTCGTATCACATTAGGTCGCGTTTGCACGTAGGCATTACAATGATTGATGTGTCGACAGAAGTGCCGACACAGTGTTATTTTGAGGGGGCCGATAGGCACGCTATCTAACGCAGACGGGCGTCAAGTCTGGAACAGGATAACTATTGAATGGTAGCAAGAAAAGTACGTAGCTGCTTTATACTTAACTTTAATGACTCCTTGTGATACATCTCTCTTGACTATACAAATGCGACTCGTAAGAGACATGCACTGTTACAATTGGCGCATTGCTAGGTAGTAGCCATGGACTTAGCAGAAGGCTATTCTAACTGTCTCTCGGCAAATGAGAGGAAGGCTTCGTCCGTATTGTCGCTAGCAATGTCGTCGTACAACTGGGGCGAGTGCTCTATCGTATCTCGAGACCTGCCGTGTGGTGGCGCTCGGTCTGCTATCACTGACAGTGGCGACACGCGGGTCCGACATGTACTAAATGGACCGCGGCCGATTTAAAGCTACCACCTAGCAAGTGTGGTGTCTGGCGGTGACACCACATTCCTCCCCCGCAAATCGGCGAACGGTCGTGTTATAAGACTTCTGCCCGCCGTGGGGAGGACCCCATGTTGACGTATGCGATGAGGTGGAGAGCCTAACAACAGGCGAGGCTGTGCCACCCGCACCCGGCCATTCGGTCCGAGGGGAGCTAGGAAACGCCTGAAAACCTAGTCCAGGGTGCACGTCAACATGCGGTGTATGCGCCCGGAAAGAGACAGGAGGGGCCGAAGGGTCGACCTCCATTGCGTCGGGGTATCCGACGCGCGATGACAGCATGTGGTCCGGAGCGGGCAAGAGTTCCATGACGGAGGACAGCTGGTCACGGGAAGCGATCGGCGGCGCGTGACCCTGGGAGGCGCTTGGCGGCTGCAGCGAAGCGTCGAATGTGGGCGGCGCCGGCTGGAGTACCGGCGGCTGCGGCGGCGGCGGCGGCTGCGGCGGCGCGTCGCCATGGGGCAAAATGGAAGGCATCGTCGGTAACACCTGGGGATGAGGCGAGCCAGTAGATGGGTCCCCAGGGCGCTGAGCGGACGGCACCGTCGCTGAAAGCAGACGGGGAGCGGCAGAACCCGTGCGACGACAGAGGCGCAGCTGATTGAGATGCCGACGCACCTCACCAGAGGCCCCCAAAACCAAATACATCGCGCGGCCGAGGCAGCGAAGAATGCGCCCTGCGAGCCAACGCCGTGAACCTCGATAGTTGCGATAAAATACAACGTCGCCTGGAGCAAAGGCAGGAGTCTGCCGCTGCATAGGAACCTGATGCGGCGGATGCAGCAAAGACATCAAAGTTCGATGAGGACGACCGTGGAGCAACTCAGCCGGCGAGCAACCATCTCGGGGCTGAGAGCGATACGACGACAAAAAGAGCAACAATGCGTCCTCCCGAGAATGCGACTCTTTCAATTTCAACATCTGTGACTTGAAAGTCCGGACCAATCGTTCAGCGGCACCGTTTGACTGAGGCGAAAACGGCGCGAATGTCAGATGTTGAATACCATTGGCCTGGCAGAATGACTGACATTCTGCGGACATGAATTGTGGGCCATAGTCGGAAACAATAGTCTGCGGAAGACCTTCAATGCAAAAGATAGCAGACAACGCTTGGATGGTGGCGGAGGACGTCGTGGAAGACATCCGGACAACAAAAGGAAAATAACTGAAGGCGTCGACCAGAACCAACCATCGAGCATTCCAGAATGGGCCAGCAAAATCAATGTGCAAGCGTTGCCAAGGGGAAGTGGCTTTTGGCCATGCAAAGACTTTCCGCGGCGGTGCGGATTGTTGTTCGGCACACGCCATGCAAGAAGAACACATATTCGTAATCGCAGCATCGATTCCGAACCAAGTACAGTGCTGACGAGCAAGTTGTTTCGTTCGCACTATACCCCAATGTCCTTGGTGAAGAAGCCGTAAAACAGAGGACTGTAACGAACGTGGGACCACTACTCTGGACTGATCATTATCAGAACGCAACAACAAAACACCACGTCGAACAAAAAGTCTCCCCTTGTGAGCAAAAAATCGGCGAACCAACGGATCCTCGATCCGAGACTTTGACAAAGGCCATTGCGTAGCAACAAAACGCAAAACAGTAGCAAGGACAGGGTCAGCAGCTGTGGCGGTAGCTACACGACGAAAATCAATCGGAAACGATTCGACCACTTCATCCGTTTCCGAATCAATGAACATGCAAGCAAGTTCGGAAGAATCGAATGCGTTATCCTCAGCAACAGGCAAACGGGACAACGCATCGGCTTTTCCGTGCTTAGCAGTGGACCGATACAAGATATCGTAGCGGTACTGCGAGAGAAAAATAGACCAGCGAATGAATTTCTGCGCTGTACGCGGAGGTACAGGCTTGTTCGGATGAAAAAGCGATGTCAAAGGTTTGTGGTCTGTGATGATGGTAAAGTGACGACCATACAAGAAATCATGGAACTTAGTAACACCAAACACGAGAGCCAAAGCTTCTTTCTCTATCTGTGAGTAACTTCTTTGCGCAGACGAGAGCAATTTTGACGCAAAGGCAATAGGGCGATCATGCGAGCCAACTTTGTGCGCAAGCACAGCACCGATCCCGAAATCCGACGCATCAACCATCAACAAAAGGGGTTTCTGGGGATCGAATTGCGTAAGGCAAGTATTTGAAAGCAACGCCGATTTCAACTGGCGAACAGCGCGTTCGCATTCCGTCGTCCAGAGAAACGGAACACCTGTACAGCGTAAGCGATGAAGCGGAGCTGAAAGAGAAGAGGCATTGCGCACAATCACTCACACCCTGTGATTCGAGATCGTTTAATGTTCCGGCGACCTCATCACGCAATGCGTGGGGAACATTGCGCGCTCTGAAAAATTGCGGTTGCGCGTTTACATTCAGTTCCAATTGTGCTTCATAGTTCGTAGCGCAACCAAGGCCCGGTGCAAAAATGTCTGCAAAATCTTCACATACACGAGAAACACTGTCTGTAGGCACAGTTTGATTCACTGATAGGACCTGATTTACTATAGACATGTTAAACAATTGAAATAAATCTAAACCAAACAAGTTCACTGCAGAAGAAGAACGAAGAACGTAAAATGACACAAGTTTTGTTTGTCCCTTATATGTTGCAAGAAGAGTGCACTGTCCTAACACAGGAATTGTCTGTCCTGAATAACTATGTAACTTAACATTTGCGGCACGCAACGGAGGTGCGCCCAGTTGTTTGTACGTGTCGCGATTGAGCAATGAAACTGCAGCTCCGGTATCGAGCTGGAACGGTATGACCTTGCCTTCAAAGTCTAAGTCCACAAAAAGTTTATTGTCCTGCTGACGACAAGAGCGACTGTTTTGTGCAATTTGAACAGACACTTGTACAGAAGCACTTGCTAATTGACGTGATTTCCGGCGACGTCGACGCACAGTTTGTGTGGGACGAACACAGTCACTGTTAGAGAAAGTGGCACTGGACGAATCGGAAGTAACTACATGAATGTCCATGGGCGAAGGTCCACGATCCTGAGTGTCCTTGGTTCGATTCCGGCGCGAAGCAAAGAGCCTGGAATGATTGCGATTGTCTGATCGGAGCTTTTTCTGGCAAACACTTTGAACATGTCCTTTCCTATTACAGAAAAAGCAAATAGCTTGCCGGGACGGGCAATGTTCACGCGAATGTCTAGTAGCACACCGCGGGCATGATTTCACTGCATTTGTGTGCTGGCGCGGCACACCTGGCTGAGAGCGCGGCGGCAGCTGCGTTTGTGTGCGCGAGGGCAGTTGACCGGGCCGCGCAGCTCGCCCGGCGGGCCGGTTAATGTTACACACTGCTGGCGAAGTTTCAAAAGATTCCTGAGCACAGTCAAGTGTGTCTTGTCTATCCAATATGTCTATCACTTGTTGAAGGGAGGGATTAACTAGTTTCAAAATGTGCTCCCGTATGTGAACATCAGAAACGTTCTGTGCAATTGCATCACGTACCATTGTATCTGAATAAGAAAGGCCACAGTCACAGTCAAAGGCACAGTCCCTAGTAAGTCCTTGCAATGTTGCTACCCACACCCTATTAGTTTGACCGGCCGTACGTTTTGTACAAAAAAATGTATACCTTTTTGCAACCACATTAACTGTTTCTTTGAAATAGGCATCTAAAGCAGACAAAATTTCCTCGTAGGACAGAGTTGCTACGTCGCGTTGGGGAAACAATTTCACTATCACATGGTAGGTGGACACACCAACACAAGAAAGCAAAAACGGCTGCCGCTCATTACCTTGAATTCTGTAGGCGGCTAGGTGAAAGCCGAACTGTCGGGACCATTCCGTCCAGGACTCGAGGTTTTGATTAAACTGGCGAAACTGCGGTGCAACTGCATGTTGTGGCTGCGGTAGCGGTGAAGCGGCGGCTGCCGCATCGTGTTGCAGTGCACGTTGACCCTGGACGAGCTGTCCAAGGGCGTCCAATAACGCCTGCGTCTGCTGATTCTGCAAGCGATAAAATTCGGACAGTACATCTGGAGATTGTGGCGAAGCCATGACACAAATAAATGTAAGCAATCAGAAATAACTCTTTACTCGTCGCCAAATGATGTGTCGACAGAAGTGCCGACACAGTGTTATTTTGAGGGGGCCGATAGGCACGCTATCTAACGCAGACGGGCGTCAAGTCTGGAACAGGATAACTATTGAATGGTAGCAAGAAAAGTACGTAGCTGTTTCATACTTAACTTTAATGACTCCTTGTGATACATCTCTCTTGACTATACAAATGCGACTCGTAAGAGACATGCACTGTTACAATTGGCGCCTTGCTAGGTTGTAGCCATGGACTTAGCAGAAGGCTATTCTAACTGTCTCTCGGCAAATGAGAGGAAGGCTTCGTCCGTATTGTCGCTAGCAATGTCGTCGTACAACTGGGGCGAGTGCTCTATCGTATCTCGAGACCTGCCTTGTGGTGGCGCTAGGTCTGCGATCACACAGTGGCGACACGTGGGTCCGACATGTACTAAATGGACCGCGGCCGATTTAAGCTACCACCTAGCAAGTGTGGTGTCTGGCGGTGACACCACAATGATCACATTTCTAAAGCGGGCTGGCGTCACAGCAGCAGTATCAACTTCAGTGAATTGCACGCACGTACCTTGTTTTTCCGTATTGACGTTTGGCGCATTACAAACGATTCCCGTACTGTGCACCTGCATGTGAGGTAACAACTCTATCCACTGATATATGTCTGCTTTCGATACGTTTTGCAGTTTGCGTGTAATCGACTCCTGAAGATACCGGATGATCAAAAAGTCAGTATACATTTGAAAACTTAATAAACCACGGAATAATGTAGATAGAGAGGTAAAAACTGACACACATGCTTGGAATGACATTGGGTTTTATTAGAACCAAAAAAAACATTTGCTAGACGCGTCAAAAATCTCTTGCGCCCGTCGGTTGGTGATGATCGTGTGCTCAGCCGCCACTTTCGTCATGCTTGGCCTCCCAGGTCCCCAGACCTCAGTCCGTGCGATTATTGGCTTTGGGGTTACCTGAAGTCGCAAGTGTATCGTGATCGACCGACATCTCTAGGGATGCTGAAAGACAACATCCGACGCCAATGCCACACAATAACTCCGGACATGCTTTATAGTGCTGTTCACAACATTGTTGAGAATGATGGTGGACATATTGAGCATTTCCTGTAAAGAACATCATCTTTGCTTTGTCTTACTTTGTTATGCTAATTACTGCTATTATGATCAGATGAAGCGCCATCTTTCGGACATTTTGTGAACTTTTGTATTTTTTTTGGTTCTAATAAAATGCCACGTCATTCCAAGCATGTGTTTCAGTTTGTACCTCTCTATCTACATTATTCCGTGATTCATTCAGTTTTCAAATTTATACAGACTTTTTGATCACCCAATACTTGTGAAAACTGTGTTCAAATATAAAGGTGGGTGTAGAAAGGGGCGATAGTTTCAGTCGATTTTATGCAATGTCCGAAAGTGGCTGTTGTGTTTCTTCATTGTCAACTTTTACTGAGTAAAATTTTATGGTGCTCTTTGCGAAGTAGTTTCCGTCTGTAGCATACGGTTACAATCGACCTTAGACTGATAAAAGCTCAGATAATTCGACAGGAATATTTCACTGCGTCACAACGCCTGGGCAGACGGCGGAGACAAAACAGATGGCGACACGTGCGATAATTCTGGCAGATAATCGGCGAACTAGGGAGCGTTTCCCAATGTGAAAGGTGATTCCGAGGCTTGGTCGGGCTAACAGCTCCGTTAGCGAAAGAGGCGTTCCCATACACACTGTTACAGCCGCTAGTGCACTGTCCCTACGTCACGTATTCAGTGTGAAGCACAGCAAGTGCGAATTTCCTCTAACTCGATGTCGGTCGCATTCGTCCCCACACAACTGATTATTCTCGTCACTCGTCGTGTAGTTCCACTCCCCCAACTTTCTCCTCGCCACAAAGCTCTCTCTGAAGTGCACACAGCGCAAACGGTGGCTCCATCCAGCTTGTGACTCTGCACCCCCACTAACTGTACGAGAGGGTGGTCTGTGTGCGGTCTGGGAGCTGAGTTGTGGACGTCTCTGCGGTCTCCTGTACGCAGACTAACAGCATTCTCTGCTCATCCGGAGCAGTTTGTGTTACAAAGCGCCTCGTACGCTATACTTCTACATTACTAAATGGCCAAAAAGCTCGCACGGTAACAGTCGTGGGTTGCCTATCTAATGATCTTCTAGAGGCAGCAAAATCTGAATTTCAGTATTTCATACAACTATGTTCCGACTATGAATATTCAAAATGGTGCCGTACTCCATCCCCTAAATTCAACAAAGTAAGTTAAGTATCAAAGTAACTGTAAATATCTGCTGAGGCAGTATTTAGTTCACGGTGTGCAAATTACCCAGAGTGTATTCATCCAGTGTCTGAGAATGAAGAGCCCTTGGCGACTTACAACACACTTTATACATATTTTCAAACATTTTGGAAACTTTATCTCGCTTATAGCCTCTCAAAATGATGAAAGGGAAACAGTTCATCTGTTACTAAATGTTCACTTCTCACGCGGTAAGACTGCAGCATCAAGCATGACGTTCTCATTTATTATTACTCTTTCACAAACACTTTTCTCTACACAATTTGTAGACAGTATCCACGTATTACTCTGAAGGCACCTGTACCAAGTGAAATCATTTAATATGCTTATTCGAGGCATTCTGCCACGGGATCGTAAGTCCGCAGCTATTCAGTAATGAGGAAATTGGATAATTTCTTTTTTCTTCTCGTCCGTTTCAGTTTCAAGGATATAAAATTCTGCTGCACTGGTTGCTGGTTTCGAGATGGCACGCCCGTTCTCAAACCACGTACCTTGTCATGCTATTAACCGTAATTATTCACACAATACGGTGTCAAAACACGCGAACGGCTTCTGTACAGCAAAGTGGACAGTGGACAACCGGTACCTAAAACACTATTCAGTCATTTATCTATATTTATAAGAAAACATTAATTTGTCATAATATAAATGTGTTTTTCAAAGACTATTTGAAAAGCATCATAGATGCGATGCTAGAGTGCTTTGCTGAAGTGTATTTGTAACTTATGCATAATTTACTAAATAATATTTTCTCACAGATTAATGAAAATGTTTGTGCGTGTAATTTTATATGTTTGTGCAAGTTGTCATTTGTATAAAATGGTACAATCTTAGGGATAATGTGTACGATATGTGTTAGGTTTTGATGGAGTCATTTTGTACTGTACGGAAGATACTGTGGGAAGCGTAAAAGATGGTTTGGGTTTCTGGCGCGCTACCTGTAGAGCGAGCGGGAACGAAAAGACACAGTCGGTAGGCAGCAGTGAAAGAGGCAACACTGGGACGGAGCAGGCCTGGAAATTGTTACACAATAGCCTCAGACGTCGACTGCTGAATAGTTACAGCTTTGGTACAGGCTGCTGGGCTAGTTCATGGACGTCAGATCGACCAAAAAAAGAATTAATTAGTCCGTACTTCAAGAAACTTCTTACGCCCTACCGTGGGCAGTGTAACCGACATTACTATCTGCCACACCCAACGATTACAGCCAACAGGTTATGAAGAGCTTAATTAGAACTGTAGAAGCGTGATCTATTAATTAAAAATTAACTTTTCTTGAATACTTATTGTGTTCAAACACAGCATTTGGTTCACCCTGTTATTTATTTCTAATGATTCACCCGTATATGGTCATTTTCTGGTGTTTGATTATTCCGACTAAACCTATTACATAAAAATTTGAAGCGCTTCATGCAGTATCTACAAGCAATAATTTTATCTTTGAATAAATCTCTGAAAACAATTATTGTGAATAATTTTTTTAAAGTGAAAGTGAGTAAATAAGTTTTGAGTTAAGTATACATAAATTTCTTTCAGTTATAAATGAAAATCAGCAAAGTTCAAAGAGTTTTGAAAGGAAAATTGCTTATGTGGCACAGCAACAGTGAAGTAGCGTTGCATATAAATACTGGATGACAATAGAGAGTGACCACACCCTCCTACCTTTGGCTTTTCACAGATCACTTGTTAAGAGAAAGATGTAAGCAAAGTCTCTCAATAAATTTAAATGTGTGTGTTATGCTATTATGTTAAATATTCGATATGTTGGTTGTACAAAATGCAAACACAGAAATCGCACTTGGTCAAAATATTTTGCACATGCTAACGATTACAAATTCGTGTTCTTTCTAGGTCAAAACTATATATGTGCGTGGGTGCAGTAGCTAAAAGATTCCTGTCTTTCTGTCAGAACCATATCGTCAGAGTTATATTTATTTGTGAAGTTATGTTAGGAAACATCAGGAAAGTACGCCATATTTACTTTTTCTGCTTTCCTGAGACTTAACGTTTTTTTGCCTAGATAGGCTGGCGATTGTAAATCCATTAGACAAACCACTTAACGTCCTAAATCCATTAGACAAACCACTTAAAGAACTTGGTACAGAAAAGTGCTAGATTCAGTATTAATCCACTTTTACAGCGTTTCTTCATAACAGCTAGAAAAATCTTAGGAAAAGGAACTAATAGGCATATAACACGGTCAAATAATGTAACAGCGGTAACATTACGAGTATACTTTATGCACAATCCCCGATATAATAGTGTTATACGTGGCTTTTCCATTATCAAAAATTTTTGTTCTTTTGAAGTGTTGTGTTATATACCTCGGTGATCTCAGACACACAGGCTAAGATCAATGAGGGTACTTGTTGCCCTACAGTATATTTTGCTATGCAGAAGCTGTTCGTGCCTCTTGGCACCACATTGTATGAATAATTACGATTAATAACGTACCAAGGTGCGTGGTTTGATAATGGGCATGTCAGCCCGAAACCAATAACCACTACAGCAGAATTGCACATCATGGCAGATGAGATGGACGAAAACAAAGTATCCAATTTCCTCATATCGTTTAACAACATTTACGCTAGTTAACGAAAAAAACTAGATTTTCAGAAAAATGTAAACAGATCTCAATATCGCTTTTGTAAATACAGAATTAAATTTAGAACTTATAACAAACTCTGGCAGTATGTACTATTTACCAGAAAGGTGTTACACGAAGATATGAAGGGATTACCACGTCTTTGGTTTACCTGTTTTGCTTTTGAAATTTTCTTTCGTTTAAGAGTGAATAACACTAAACTAGTAAAATCAACTCAATAATCGTTTTGTTTCTTTAAATATTGAAGTTGTACACATTTGACGTTAAATAATTAATATATTATCTCATTTGTAAATAATCAGTCGTTTCAAGCGGTGTTAAACAGGGGGTTCAGTTTTTTAAACAATATTCTCGGGTAGAGCGTGGAGACTGGGGTAGGGGGGGGGCGGGGAGGGAGGTGATTTTGTTTACTGTGCCGGATTTCATAGAAAAATATTAGAATTTATCTAGGAAAAAGTAATTACCTCATCAGGCTCGTAATAGCAGTTCACCTTCTCTTAGGTCTCCCGTCAAATTGCAAAATTTTGTAACTTTCGTTGAATTTTAAGAAGCAATGCACTTATTTCATACACAGTGCATGGGGGCTTAATTAAATATGATTGAAAATATTTTTAGCTTTTTAGTAGCTGTATGTCCGATTACGCAAGTCTCATAATAAACGGTAGGCCCTGACCAGATAGATACGAAGCCCACGCCTACTACAGTAGTACAAGTTTATATGCCAACTAGCTCTGCAGATGACGAAGAAATTGAAGAAATGTATGATGAAATAAAAGAAATTATTCAGATTGTGAAGGCAGACGAAAATTTAATAGTCATGGGTGACTGGAATTCGAGTGTAGGAAAAGGGAGAGAATGAAACGTAGTAGGTGAATATGGATTGGGGGACAGAAATGAAAGAGGAAGCCGCCTGGTCGAATTTTGCACAGAGCACAACATAATCATAACTAACACTTGGTTTAAGAATCATGAAAGAAGGTTCTTCTCCAACAAGACAAGAATTTTTACATACCAATTATACTAACGTGATAAAAGAAAATTACAAATACTACAATTGCGTAAGGAAACCAGAATTACACTCTAATACAAGAACACAAGCCAGATGCTTTGTTGACTGAACCTGTAATGATGTATTATTTGAGACACACAAATAATAAAAGAACATAGTGGTTTTTACCTTCATATATATTGACGAGATGCACTCTGATCATTACAATATCTTCATTAGAATAGCATCTGCTATCTCTCCCATCAAATAACTGGATAAAACATGGAACAAGCACTCCTTACTACAACATCTCGACAAGCCTTGCCCACTCGCACATCTCAACACGAACTGTCTTCTACGAGCTCTGCCCACGCACTGACTACTACGAGCTCTCCACAAGCACTGACTACTACGAGTTCTTAACAGGCACTCTTCTACGAGCTCTCGACAAGCACTGTGGAGGCGGCTTAATAATACTCTTTGGCGCAATCTCTGGCGCAGTGGCCCAGTGTAGCCACCTTTCAACAGTAGAGAATATGTTTGTACTGTGCCCTTATACTGAAATCACCCTAATAATAGTAGTTTCTCTTGATAAAAACATCTACGATTTACATGTAGGCAAAAAATAAAAAGAACACTGGCAGCAAACATACTGCCTTCTATGATACTGCACAATGCCTCTACGTCTCATCATGTGGTTTAATGTTTTCACTTAAGGTAATGTTTAGATTGATTTGCAACGTAGTTAAATGGAAAGTACAGAAAATTTTATTTATCGTTCCTTGTTTGGAGATAGCTCAATGATTTTACAAGCGCCATAAGGCTCATTTAGAATGTTTCCAAACGACGATCATGCTAAAATGCATCATTTGAATGGTTATAATATAAGTACCAGTGTCTATGTGATGTGACTGCAAAGGGATTGTAATTATAGACAAATTTCAAACAGTGTGAATAAAAGTTTTAAAATGTCAGTCCTGTTTTTCTAAAATACAGATTAAACATTTTACCACCTGTGATGATCGTCAGAACAGGTAACATAAAAATGTTCATCGCAATACGTGTGGCAAATTTATTGCTGTGGCCTCAAAACCAAAAATAAAATTACACAGAGCCATTATGAGTCAGCCGGCCGCTGTAGCCGAGCGGTTCTAGGCGCTTCAGTCTGGAACCGTGCTGCTGCTACGGTCGCAGGTTCGAATCCTGCCTCGGGCTGGGATGTGTGTGATGACCTTAGGCTAGATAGGCTTCAGTAGTTCTATGTCTAGGGGACTGATGACTTCAGATGTTAAGTCCGATAGTGCTTAGAGCCATCTGAGCCATTATGACTCACACTGATCAAAATGTAGGATGATAGCAGTTTGCATTGTCTGGGAGTAGTTATGGTAGCCTTAGTTTCGTGAATTCTGATAAGCGCACTTGTATCTTTGCACAATTGGTGTACCGATTGTACACCTACCAAACTGGAGAACACTAGGCCTAACGATATGTTAAGAATTCACCAGACCGGTTAGTTCATCTTATTTGAGTGTACCAACTTATCCCATAGTCTTATTGTGTTAGAATAATCCATCAGCAGAATTAATATGTTGCACAGCAGTATACTAGCAACTGCACTGCAGTTAAGGGCAACTAATTTTAACAGGCTAAGTATTTGCAGATGGACTTTGATGAAACAATACCAACAGGTGGGTCTGTGTTGCTACTGACAAGTAGACCTACAAAAGGGATGTATTGCGAATTTGATTGGTTCCGAATATGTTGTAGTGTAGAGCAAAATAGCTGGTCCCCCTTTTTTTATACGGGTATATACCGCCATTAAAGAGGTGAAACACTCCCTTGCAAATAACTGAGTTCGATATTCGTGAATGAATACTGTTGAAATGGTAACACATATAAAAAAATTCAAACAATAATTATATGGCTTTTAATGTACCTTACAGTGGTGCACCCAGATTTGTTGAAAGATCTTTTTTTAAAAGAAATCACCTCGTCTCTCTATTTTGTTTTCCATTTCAGCATTTGACTAATACCAAACATATATCATCGTTAATACGAAATTCAATTACATATGATGAGGTGGTACTCAAAAGACACATTTGTCAGAAATATCTCTGTATAGTTGTAAATGTGCCCGAATGTTTTATGTTCAATGTCATCTGTCATGCTGGGTTGTATATTATGTCTTTACCACATAAATATATTCCGATTGTATATTCCACATTTATTTTTCCATATATATATTTTCTCTTATTTTCACAAAATGTCTTGTGTTATATTCGTGTTATCTTTTAACATTTCGTACTTTTTATGTTACAATCTGTTTAGATTTAATTGTGCTATATTTTAAATTGTTTGTATGTTTTTTAACGTTATTGTAAATCTGTACAATAATGAGAAAGCACAAGAATCGTTTGAGTGAAAAAAACGCTGAATGTATTTTCATTTCATTCACCAAACACATCGGACAACTGCAGTTTTATGGCAGGAATCATAAACAGGGTCACAATTTTTAAAGCAAAAGTGAACAGGTATCTCACAGTTGTGTTCATTGTAACCGATTTTGTACCACGCATATTTAAAAAAGTCGAGAAACCTTGCAGAAGAGAACTGATTGTGAACGACAGATTGAATTTTTAGAACATTATTTCTTTAATTCAAGTTAGCATCGTAATCATACAATGTAATTACGTCTGACAAATGTTTCAAGAAATTTTTCTACAGCTGAAATGTGTATACGACTAAAGGCTGGTTCATCGCTGTCGTTACGACACGTATAGTTAGAATATTCACCTCTTTTTCTAGTATATCAATGGTGTTAATTATTTTTCCCTGTCGCCTTCCATAAATCTAAACACAAGACAGATTTTTTATTCGTATTAGTTACATAAACCCTTTCAAATAATTTCCTTACAAGCTCTAAAGTCAATTTATCGGACGTAGAAGTGAACACAAGCATAATATCTGCTTTGTACAAATCAAGTCGACTTTTGGTTTGATCTTACCATCTTTCTCTTTCAAAACTATGAGCAAGGGAACATTAAATTTTCATTTTCAGATGCAATGGGCTGCATCGTATAGCTATATGTTAAGGAATTCAGAGGTTTTGATAGAATTTGAGCTGTCGATGTTTCTTTTAAGGATAACGTTCGTCCTGAATGCATTTTCAAATTGAAACTCAACTTGTCAGAATCAAAGGTATTTTCCACTCCAATAAACACAATTTTCAGTTTCACAGTCTCCACGAACTGGTCAACTTTTCTGTAAGTGTTTATTTGCTATCTGCTGGTAATTGATGAATTTTTCGAGTTTTCTTTAAATAATACCGTCTTTTGCTTTAAAATTATGACTCCATCCGAGGAAACCCTGAACAAATGTGACAAATTACCATCATCTCTCGCTTTTAAGGTCCACCTCTATATATCCAGACCACGTATAGGTACAGATTTTTCATCGGCAGCTAGAATTTTATCTATAAATACTAGGAAATACTTAATACCTCCTCATTTCTCATGCCACCTGAAGTGCTTTTTATTCATACAAATCTTCTCTCTTTGTATCCTTTCTGTATCTATGTTTTACAGTTCCAAATCTGTTTTTCCCAATGCGCCATAACGTAGAGCATTTTGTTTATACTCAAGGTCTATACCACGTTTTGCTTTTTTATAGTCTTTTTCCATTTCTTCATAAATTTCTTCCGTTATAGCAGTATCTGTAATTGCAATTTCCTTTGCAAGCGTTAAAGCAATGTGACTTTCCGTAAAGATGACATTATCAATAGCATCTTTAATATCAAGTATAATCGTAATGCTAGTGATCACAGTTTCCAAATTATTCTGTGGCTAATCAAACTTTGTTCATAGTAAATGCAAACCATTTTTTTAGTTCATCGACATTTTCCCATATACATACTGGTGACCCACAACATTATGACCACTTGCTTAATAGCGTGTTTGGAACGCAATTCATCTCTGATTCTGCATATAAGGTATCCGAAAGTTTGTTGATAGGTTTGTGGCGGTATGTAACATTACCTGTCTACGCACAGGTCATCTAATTCGCGTAAATAACGGGCCGCTCATTTGCGTAAGCAGTGATGGCGCCCATAGGGACCCAGATGGGCTTCATAGCACTTACAACGGGCGAGATGGGTCGCCGAGACATCAACGTGTGTTCACTATAATGCTCCTCAAACCACTCTAGCAAGATTATGGCTCCGAGACACGGACAGTTGTACTGCTGAAAGAAGTACATCAAGCATGAACGAACGCTGGTGGTTCGCAGCAGTCTTCGACTACCGTCACAGGTCCCACGCAAGCTCAGGATAATGTCTCCCGTTGCATAATACTGCTCCCTTTCAGCCTGCATCCATGTTGCGCCACACGTTTCAAGCCACCGTTCACCCTGATGGTGACGTTTGTGGAGACGACCACCTACTTAGCGTAGCTACTTCTTGATAATGTTGTGCCCCACGTGGTGATGAGTTGGAAGCCGTTAACCCGCGGATTTTTCCTTTTTACGAGGGGAACGCTTCTCATATGTCCAGAGATACAAGCTGCTTCTGTCCAATGTATTGTTTCCCATACTCACGGAAAATGCTGTAGACACCCGGTGTTCTTACATTCAAGCTGTCCTTCATTGAACCCAGCATCGCAAATTCACAAGGCCGATACCGAGGATTCGAGGACCATTGCCAACCTGACCGAGAAGGAATTGGATGAGGTGACAACATCCGTGTTATCCAAAGGATTAAGCTTTGCACCGGTTAACGAAACTAGAGATCATCTGCAGCGTCGAACAGGCCATACGCGGGCTGCCATCAGAAGCCGCTGAAGAGGTGAGAAAGCAGACCTGCTGAAGCCTAGACAAAGCGAGAATGCCTAAAACCAACACCTCGGCGGCGGACCGCGTGCCTATGCGTAACCTCAGAGAAGATGACGATACTGTCGTTCTACCAGCAGGCAAAGGGACTGCGACGGTGCTGCTAAGAGCGGCTGACTACAGGATTCACTGCTGGAGGACCAAGCCTATAAACAAGTGGAAAAGGACTCTACAACAATAGTGACTAGAGAGACCATCGGTCCTCTTAACAACTCAGGTCTAGAGAAGGACCCGGTGAAAAGGCTTTACCCCAGAGCTTCGGTTCCACCACTGTCATACGACTGCGCCTGATAGTAGACACGATAAATTCTCGTACCTATGGTATAGCAAAACACCTGGCACAACTAGTCAGGCCCCTCGTGGGTAAATGTCCCCACAACATTCAGAATTCCACGCAATCTGTTAGTACACTGAAGGAGGGGCGTCTTGACAAAAGTGATATTATGGTTAGCTTTGACGTCACATCCCTCTTCATGAGGGTACCGCTAGAGGACTCCTTGAGAACCATTTTGACGAGGACTGAGTGTAATTATTCCGCCACACGCTCACAACCACATATTTGCAGCGTGGGGGCACGTTTTAACAACAGGTGGATATAGTCGCTACGGGATCCCCACTGGCACCATGTATCGCCAGCCTGTACGTGGAATACTTCGAGGATACTGCCTTGGAGACAGGACGCCCTACACCCAAGGTCTTTTATCGATACGTGCACGATACTTTCGCGATCTCGCCAGACGGTGAGGACATCCTATAAGAATTTATCACCCATATGACAGAATACACGAAAATATCAAGTTCACAATGGAATTAGAAGAAAATGGGTGCCTACCTTTCCTCGATATCCTAATAAACAAGAAAACGGACGGCGCACTGGGACACACGGACCTGTACCTCAACGCCAACAGCTGTCATCACCCAGCACAATGAAAATCCGTGCTCACTACCTTTGTCCGCAGAGCTCATGACATATGCGACAAGGACAGTCTACCAAGTGAGATGCACCACCTGAAGAAAACCTTCGAGAAGAATGGTGTTGTGTCCCTTTTGCAATATTCACCATTATCGAGGTGAAACATAAATAAAAATGACAGTATGTGACTCAAAATGAATTGCAAACATCGATTTATCTGCGAAATGTAATAACATTCACTGTAGAAATATACAATATATTACACTCCTGGAAATGGAAAAAAGAACACATTGACACCGGTGTGTCAGACCCACCATACTTGCTCCGGACACTGCGAGAGGGCTGTACAAGCAATGATCACACGCACGGCACAGCGGACACACCAGGAACCGCGGTGTTGGCCGTCGAATGGCGCTAGCTGCGCAGCATTTGTGCACCGCCGCCGTCAGTGTCAGCCAGTTTGCCGTGGCATACGGAGCTCCATCGCAGTCTTTAACACTGGTAGCATACCGCGACAGCGTGGACGTGAACCGTACGTGCAGTTGACGGACTTTGAGCGAGGGCGTATAGTGGGCATGCGGGAGGCCGGGTGGACGTACCGCCGAATTGCTCAACACGTGGGGCGTGAGGTCTCCACAGTACATCGATGTTGTCGCCAGTGGTCGGCGGAAGGTGCACGTGCCCGTCGACCTGGGACCGGACCGCAGCGACGCACGGATGCACGCCAAGACCGTAGGATCCTACGCAGTGCCGTAGGGGACCGCACCGCCACTTCCCAGCAAATTAGGGACGCTGTTGCTCCTGGGGTATCGGCGAGGACCATTCGCAACCGTCTCCATGAAGCTGGGCTACGGTCCCGCACACCGTTAGGCCGTCTTCCGCTCACGCCCCAACATCGTGCAGCCCGCCTCCAGTGGTGTCGCGACAGGCGTGAATGGAGGGACGAATGGAGACGTGTCGTCTTCAGCGATGAGAGTCGCTTCTGCCTTGGTGCCAATGATGGTCGTATGCGTGTTTGGCGCCGTGCAGGTGAGCGCCACAATCAGGACTGCATACGACCGAGGCACACAGGGCCAACACCCGGCATCATGGTGTGGGGAGCGATCTCCTACACTGGCCGTACACCACTGGTGATCGTCGAGGGGACACTGAATAGTGCACGGTACATCCAAACCGTCATCGAACCCATCGTTCTACCATTCCTAGACCGGCAAGGGAACCTGCTGTTCCAACAGGACAATGCACGTCCGCATGTATCCCGTGCCACCCAACGTGCCCTAGAAGGTGTAAGTCAACTACCCTGGCCAGCAAGATCTCCGGATCTGTCCCCCATTGAGCATGTTTGGGACTGGATGAAGCGTCGTCTCACGCGGTCTGCACGTCCAGCACGAACGCTGGTCCAACTGAGGCGCCAGGTGGAAATGGCATGGCAAGCCGTTCCACAGGACTACATCCAGCATCTCTACGATCGTCTCCATGGGAGAATAGCAGCCTGCATTGCTGCGAAAGGTGGATATACACTGTACTAGTGCCGACATTGTGCATGCTCTGTTGCCTGTGTCTATGTGCCTGTGGTTCTGTCAGTGTGATCATGTGATGTATCTGACCCCAGGAATGTGTCAATAAAGTTTACCCTTCCTGGGACAATGAATTCACGGTGTTCTTATTTCAATTTCCAGGAGTGTAGATCGATAGATGCAGAAAAGACATTATTTTTATTGTATGAGATTATAATGTGTAAGTAATTAAAAGAAGTATTATCATCTTTGTAAGAGTATAAAAAACAATGCAATGTTCATTCTTCTGCCTAGTTTGTTTTGTTCTGTTCGTTCTGGTGTTAGCTGGAATAAGGCACGCAAGCTATTGTGCTGCGCTAACATTTGTTTCTGTCGTAACGTAATTGCAAATATTTAATGGTGTAAACTGTGTGCTAGTAAGAATATATTAGTATAAAGTGATCTCCGTGTGTTATTTCAAGAACCTACGCCACATTTATCTTATGAAAAGAATATTTAATGAAAATTATTTAACATGTTTCCAACTGCTGCGGAGCGAGTAACAGTGATCTCTGACTGTTAACAATTAACCACCATTACGCGGTACATTTAAAAATATTTTTCCACAGCACAATGGCTGATAGCCGGAGCGGAAGAAATTATGTAAAAATATTCAGTGAGATTAATTGAAGGAATCCAGTGAAATAATTTTATTAAAACTTGTCTATTTTCTGTGATAGTGAACTGGAGCTGCGTAATACTATGCTATTGCATTTACAGTAATTTGTAGGGTGCCTGGCGCTCGATAAAACCAGATATAATACGTAATTGGCAACCTACGAAATTCATTATTTTGCTTATTATATCTCTTTTGTATTGTTTTGAAAGCTAAACGTAAAAACTAACTGCACTAAAATTCAGTAACATATCACGATAAATCAAAGGACAAACAAATTTACTAGGAGAGTGCTTCCTCTGAATAAATAGTTACATTATTTTTTTAAGAGATATAATAATGGCTACACTGAAATGCAGATTAGAAGCGCCCTCAAGATGAGAAAGAAGAAGGAGGATTTTCAGGAAGAAGAGGACAACGAGGGCCAGGCGTTCCTCCTGTACGCGGGGACCCCTGCCGCAAAGATTGTAAGGATACTGGAGAAGAACAAGATCAAAACCATCTTCCGTTCTCCAGCAAAAATCAGGCACATGTTGGGCTCAATGAAAAACAGCTTGGGTCTAAGTACACCTGGTGTCTACAGCATTTCCCGTGAATGTGGAAAACAGTACAACGGACAGATGCAGCGTTGCATCACACAACGCGCCTCTACCATGAGAGAAACGCTCGCCACGGGCAAAAGGAAAAATCCGCGGTAGCGGAGCACAGCCTCAGTGAAGAACATACATTTCAATTTGAACAAATCAAAACGTTGTGTAGAGCGAAAGGTTTCTAGGACTCTATTATTAAAGCGGCAGTGGAGATACGAGGCAATCATAACCTGTTCAACAGCGATAGCGACTTCCAACTCAACACCGCGTTGGGCACAACATTAGCAAGAATACGACGGGAGCGCACCGAGGTCGGTGGCGGCGGATGGGTTAAACAGGCAGCACCGAGACGTGACGCCGAGACCCAGTGCCCGCGTCTCCCACCCCACCTCCCACCCCCCACCCCCTCCCCCCACCAACACCATGCGCCGCCACGGCGATTCCGCCTGATTGGCCCGACCGGCGCCGAGGATGCAGAGAAGCCAGTGGTCCAGCTGCTATAAACACACGGACGGGTCGTGAACCCGACACTTCGCCTGAAGGTGTCACGTAAGAAACTTGCTGAAACGATGCCGGAGAACGACGCGTTGACTCGGTTTATCAACCCGAGATTCGCCGAGAAAGCGTGCATTCTCATACAACAATGGGGACAATTTGTAACAGCTCATACACAGCAAAATATATGAAGGAAACTAATCGAAATACTGATAGAGAAGATAAAAACTCCACTAGTTCTAGGAACACTAAGGCACGATGATGAGAGGATGGAGTAACAGCGGAGTTTCTGTTGTATAAACTGCTCCTGACGACGTCATCGATACAGAGACACAATATCATATAACACTAAGAGAAGACCTACACACACAATACCAACACTACAAATGTCACCTTTCCTTTTGCTCAAGAAGAGGTTGTGATAACAATCTCAGAGCACATAAAAGAAACAGCACCAGGACCAGATGGTATCCACTCCGAAACATTGAAGAAACTAGCACCGCAGATCACCACGTTCCTAACAACGTCCCTTGGCAAAATACCTATGCAAGGAAAATCTCCAAAGAAGTCGTCATAAAATATGAACAGACAGATCCAAAGACCTACCCACCAATACGCCTAATAAACCCCTAGGGAAGATTCGGGGGAATTTATTGTGTAAGCTATTGCAAACCCACAGAGCTTTCAGGAGCGGGAGCCAACACCAAATCGGTTTCATAACCGAAAAATCTATAGATCATTCCATCAACCATGCCCTACATATAGCTAATAGTGGAAGCCAGAAACACGCCATGGCAATCACGATTGACATTGATTGAGCATTCCATAACCTCTGGTGGCCCTCAATGTTTCAAAGGTTAAGACATCTGGAGGCATCAGTATACAACAGTTTCCTAGACTACTGTCAAGACCGAGTAGTCGAATGGCAAATGGACAGCCGGAAGGTCTGTCCTCAAGGGTCGATCTGCGGCCCCATCTTCTGGGACACTGCACTCAAACCTCTAGTACAACTTCTAGACGGAGAGACAGGTCAATAGGAATTCTCGCCTGTACAGGCGACCTGTTAACTGCATTGAACAACAGAGCCCAGTTAAAAGAGAAAGCCAGTGGAAAACTGCAAACAATTACACAATGGTGGCACAACAATAAACTCAGAACAGGCGAAAGCAAAACACACAACTAAAAAGATCACTATAGAGGAATTCTTCAGTTGAAATAGGCAACGCAAACATCAAAGGAGCACATGTTACACTATATCTTGGTTTATACATAGATGAAAAATTTACTTGACACAAACATATAAGAAAAATAACAGACAAAGCAGAAAAATACTATACAAACTGGTGAGGCTAAATTCAAAACAATACAGACTGCCTCCATCAGTCATACGTGCACTCTTCAAATCAGAACTCAGCTTCGCAGCTGGCACGTGGGCACGTGGGCACACAGGTTGAACCTGCTCATCAACGAAGCGTTAGTCAGACGAGGGCAGTGGGGTGTCTACCTCGTCTATCTGGAGCCTTCGACACCACCTCAGCGGATGGACTGTGTGTTGTGCTCGGAATGTGGTGCCCCATAGATATTACGATCAAGTACAGAGCTGCAATGTTCCGGTTGAAGATGTGGAGACTTGATAAGGTACACACAATAACTGGTGTACCGACGCAGACGATACGTCACCTTAAAAGTTGGCGGTTGGAAATATGGAAATGTGCACGGGATGTAAGTGATAAGGGACGTGGACTGGGCGGCTTCCTCCATGACATAAGGGAGCGGCTGGAGTCAAACATATCGATCCCAGCCGCAGTATAGTACATTTCTTAACAGGACATGGACCTTATACCACTGTTGTGTACATAGTTCCGCGTAGTCAGCACGTACACAACTTTCCCACTAGAGCGCGCCCCGCTAAGCACAACAGCGCAGGTGCAGCGCTCGTCCGTCTCCGCACTACGAGATGGTGCTGTCTTAGAGACGGACCAAATTCTGCTTCCGCCGATCCGCGTATTAATATGTTATGCAGCCAATAAGATTGCTGCTAACGTAGAATCTTTTCTCCTCACGGATCAAACTCGCGCAGTGATATGCTCAAGGTATTATAACGAGTGTACAGACCTCCGATTAGTCTGCATTTGTCCGCACCAGTCTGTACCAGTCTGCATTAGTCTGCATTAGTCTATAGTCCAGTTTCAGTCTGCGCCTAATAAGATTATCATATTCCTGTACATAGCCATGAAGAGAAATGTATAGACACTTTGTCAAGTATCAGAGATATGTGAGGATAAGATTAACGTACCAAGATCAAAGGAACTTCAGATTGTCAATTGTAAATAGCATCCAGAATCAAGTTAAGCAAGGTTTATGATTATTATTATTTTAATAAATGTGTGTGAAAATTAACAAAGTTCTGTTTAAAGTTGGTCACCGTCAATCTGCAACTCTAAGCGTGCAAGTGGCATTTCTATCGTCTGACGTAACGGCAGAAGATAAACACGCCATGATTAGACCACGAGACATATTGCTGACACTCACCTACTTCGTTAGAGCGACAAGTCAAATAATCTGATGGTGTGTGTATCGAAGATCTTACAGTATGCACACCACAACCACGCACTGAAACTGTGTGAGTCTGAGACAGACATACCGGGAAAGATGTTCCCTAGAACTCACTGTCTTGTCTGCGGCAATACGCGGACACTAAACATACACTACACTTAAATTACACTGAGACAGACATACGTATATGCGCAGCAATAAGAGACGAGGAACAATTGGAGCAAGTAAATGCATTAATAAACAGTATTTCAAAAACACCACATGAAGATTATAGTGTACACGGCGAAAGAGACATTCCTATATGCAACGTAACAACAATCTCCAGAGAGTGGACTGTGACACTCACAGTGACAGCGAAGACAGTGGCAATGCAGAGCGACTGGGGGAGGAGGAACATGAGATGTAACAGCAAATAAGACACCTAGGATTACGAATCAGACATAATATACCAAAATTCACTGACAAATTGTACATATCAGTCAAATGATAGTTGCAAAGATATTGAATACTAGAGGAAATGTAGTGTAAGGTGCCGGCAATTTAGTTAAGAAAGCACCCAATGTTATACACGGACGAGTACCTGATGTTAATGAAAAGGATTAGAAATATCATTTGTCTACCTCAAAGTATAAACTATTTTTTTGTGATTGGCGATCAACAGCTGGACGAAACCATTCCGAGGTATTCACCGCTATTCAGAATGGGAGATGGCACTAACGAGTCTCTCCTCTATCCTATCGTCTTTTTACTTCTTAAAAGAATAACATTTTATTTATATTTCAATCTCAAATTGTTGTTTTGTACTATTATTCTTTGTCAAATGCTGCACATAAAAATAAAACAAATAACTACAAAAAAGATGACAAACAAAAGCCAATATGTACGATCTGTTTTAACGTATCAGGTAACAGGACTTTAAATTTGCAATAATTAAATAAATAAATTTCAGCAATACCAGTCTTCGAAATGCCAGGTAAATTTATAGGAATGTCTTCAGAAGGTGTGAGGCTGGTCCACAGTGGAATTTAGCTACGAGCGTCTGGTGTAAGTTGAACTTAATTTAGTCACAGTCGTCTAATTTTATATCAGAAAGGTGCGCCGAGGTAACTATGCAGTGAGGGCTGCTGTGTAAGAGTAAAAGAGCATATGAACACCCTAACTTTCGACTCCTTGTGGATTTATTGGTTAGTTTTCTTTGATTTTTTTTCTTTATTGTTATTTTGAAACCTGTATTACAGGCAGGCCTGCAGCAGCATACTACGCCGCTCTTTGGCCGCAGAGAAACACAAATATACAAATGAAGACATTTAGAGAAAAAACATGGTGGACATAGAAACGGAGACAAACACTTTTTAAAATACAAGGTGCCGTTCATGGGCGTAGAGTCCAAGATAAAATTGTTCAGACACTTGGACACAGACAGAGACGAAAATTGTCACACGTGAACGTAGGTGCACAAAACGAATAACACTTAAGCACTTAAGCACAAAACGACGGCACACACAGAACACGAGGTGTTGATCTCCAGCACGCGAATGTTCACTAACCATGTACGAGTACGGGGACCTGCCAAGAGAGAAGGAGGGGGGGGGGGTGGGAGAGGGACAGAGGAGAGCAGATGCCATGGGCAGGGGAGATAGGGGGAAGGGAGGAAGGTGGAAGGGAAGCCCGGGGGAAGAGGGAAGGAGGGAGGGGATGGGGGAAAAGGAAAGTGAAGGGAGGGAGGGGGCCTAAAGGAAATGACACAGGAAGTTGGGGGAGGATCAAAGTTGATAGGAGGGGTAGATGGAGGGGAGGAGGACATCATCAGGGAGGGGGAGCTGGCGGAAGGCATCTTGGGAATGGGTGAGGAGGGTGGAGAGATGGAGACCGGGTGGGACGTGGGAATACAGGCGCGGCAGCGGGCGGGGGTGGGAGAGGATGGGTGAGACAAGTGGATGAGGAGGATCGAAGTTTTCTTTGAATTCTGTTACACTTAACACATATGCTACAATCTATTCTTCATGCGGCATCTAATTCTACTGCGCTAATACTATACTGTGAAACTTGGCATCAGAGTCCCGAGCACACCTTCAATTGTACACTTTTTAGGAGTTTTTGCACATGTGCAACTCGCGTGACGTAATTGCGTTCCGGGCCAAATACATACGGATTTTATAACGTGCACGGTTCACTTTGTGCACAGCTAGCCCCTCCCACTCGACTAGAAGTTTACGTCAGTGCCACCAGATGGCAGCACACTGCTCAGAGACTTTTATCCCTTTTCGTTCGGCATAAATCCTAGACGACAGCATACTCCTGGCTGGTTCAAATGGCTCGGAGAACTATGGGACTTAACATCTATGGTCATCAGTCACCTAGAACTTAGAAGTACTTACACCTAACTAACCTAAAGACATCACACAACACGCAGTCATCACGAGGCATAGAAAATCCCTGACTCTGCCGGAAATCGAACCCGGGAACCCGGGCGCGGGAAGCAAGAACGCTATCGCATGATCACGAGCTGCGGACCGCATACTCCTCAGATATGCTACATACTGTAGTAAAATTAGATTGGACGTCGGTATATGTTAAAGTTGTACTGTCAGTAAACCTGTTTTGTGGGTTTCTGAATCAGTTATGGCACATTAAGTGATGAATTCCATCATACAGTAATCCATTTGAAGTGCTGAAAATCCCCTCTCCTCCACCTCCTGTACACAGCAGATATGCCCCAACTCCTCCGCCCAGTACACCTCCTGCACTACGCCAATGACACCGCATTCCTTGCCCTCGCTCCTACCCTCCAATGGTCCCAATGCCTTCTCCAGAATCACCCTGACCTTTTTTGCCACATGGTGTAACCACTGGCTCCTGAAAAACAATTTTTCCAAGACCCAGGCAATCATCGTAGTTCGTACCATTCGCTCCTTCCGGCTCTCCCTTACCATCTGCGCCCATTCTGTCCGCCTCTCCCCCACCCTCACCTACCTTGGCCTCACCACTGACCGTCACCTTACCTGGATCTCTCATCTCTGCTCTATCCAACCCAAGCACACAACCACCTCTGACTCCTCAAACTCCTCTCTGGCTAGACATGGGGGATGAACCCCTCTACCATCCTCCGCACCTACAAATCCTTAATTCGTCCCATCCTCTGTTATGCCAGTCCCGTCTTGATATCCGCCACCCCCCCCCCCCCCCAAAAAAAAATTCTATAAGCCCCTCCAGAACCTTGAGCGCCATGCGCTCTGCCTCGCCTTTCTTATACGCCTCCTGTCCCACACGCGGATCCTCTACAACTTGATTCCTTTCCCCTATCTGCTCCCATTCCTAGAACATATCCGCATACTCTACACCTACCGCTGCCTTGATCCCCCTCATCCCCTGGTTGCTCCTCTCCTCTCCAACCACCACTCTTTGTCGCGTTTTCACTGTTGTGTCCCCCATACCCTGTATCTCTACACCCTTAGTCTCCTTTCCCAAGGTGGTTTCTGTCAATTCCCTGTCCCAGGTGATGACCTCCCTCCTTCCATTTATTCCCCTTTATCAACTCTCATCCTCACCTCCCCATCCATTCTTATGGCCTTTTCCTGGGCTCATACTTCGTTAACTTCTCATGGCTGGGATTCACAGTCATATAATATTTCTTAAAAGACATCATAGTAGCCGATGACTGTATAAAATATTTATTGTTACTATTGCCATTTTCAAGCAACACTGCAAAGATACATTCTGTCAGAATATAAAACTATCTGACATTAGTACATATCGTCGTTTTTTTTTTTCCTTTATTGTAATTTTCAGCACCTCATACAAGGCGGGCTGGCAGCAGCTTAATACGCCGCTCTTCAGCCGTATGGGGTACAATAATATGAGATAGGTGACACAGAAAATACAAAAATGGCGGACAAAGAAAGTAGTTACAAAAAAACAAAAAAACAAGAAGCCGTTCACGGTGGACGAAAAAACACTAACACTTGTTGACACGGCGCACAAAACACGGAGAGCTGCGGCGGCACATGTGAACAGTGGAGTTGTAACTGCACGAAACACAAAACGAAGCACACACACTAGACACTGACGGCGATGATCTCCGGCGCGCGAATGTTCACCATGCGTGTGCGAGTCCGGGGACCTGCCAAGAGAGGAGGAGGAGTAAGGGGAGTGGGAGAGGGAGAGGAGAGAGCGGAGATGCCATGGGCAGGGGAGAAAGGGGGGAGGGAGGAAGGGGGAGGGGAAGCCCGGGGGGGAAGAGTGGTGGAGGGAGGGGACGGGGGAAAAGGAAAGAGAAGGGGAGGGAAGGGAAGAGAAGGGAGGGAGGGAGGGTGCCTAAAGGAAAGGACACCGGAAGTGGGTGGTGGGGCAGGGTCAAAGTTGATAGGAGGGGTAGATGGAGGGGAGGAGGACATCATCAGGGAGGGGGAGCTGGCGGAAGCCACCTTGGGAGAGAGTAAGGAGGGTGGAGAGATGGAGACCGGGCGGGACGTGGGAATACAGGCGCGGCAGCGGGCGGGGATGGGAGAGGATTGGGGAGATGAGCGGGTGAGGAGGATCGAGTTTACGGGAGGTGTACAGGATCCGTATCCTTTCAAGGAAAAGGAGGAGGTGGGGGAAGGGGATGAGATCATACAGGATCCGCGTGGGGGAGGGGAGACGGATGCGATAGGCGAGGCGGAGAGCATGGCGTTCAAGGATTTGGAGGGATTTATAAAAGGTAGGGGGGGCGGAGATCCAGGCTGGATGGGCATAACAAAGGATAGGGCGGATGAGGGATTTATAGGTGTGGAGGATTGTGTAAGGGTCCAGACCCCACGTACGGCCGGAAAGGAGCTTGAGGAGACGGAGTCGGGAACGTGCCTTGGCTTGGATTGTATGGAGATGGGGAGTCCAGGAGGGGCGACGGTCGAGGGTGACGCCAAGGTACGTAAGGGTGGGAGTGAGGGCGATGGGACGGCCATAGACGGTGAGATAGAAATCAAGGAGGCGGAAGGAAGGGGTGGTTTTGCCTACAATGATTGCCTGGGTTTTCGAAGGATTGACCTTGAGCAACCACTGGTTACACCAAGTGGTGAATCGGTCAAGATGGGATTGGAGAAGGCGTTGGGAGCGTTGCAGGGTGGGGGCAAGGGCGAGGAAGGCGGTGTCATCGGCAAACTGGAGGAGGTGGACGGGGGGCGACGGCGGCGGCATGTCCGCCGTGTACAAAAGGTACAGAAGGGGGGAGAGGACGGAGCCTTGGGGCACACCGGCGGAGGGGAAAAAGGTGTAGGAATCTGTGTTATGGATGGTGACAAAGGACGGCGGGAGAGAAAGGAACCGATCAGACGGACGTAGTTAATGGGAAGGGCAAAGGTTTGGAGCTTGAAGAGGAGACCGGAATGCCAGACGCGGTCATAAGCGCGTTCGAGGTCAAGGGAGAGGAAGATTGCGGAGCGACGGGAATTAAGCTGTTCGGAAAGGAGATGAGTGAGGTGAAGGAGAAGATCGTCGGAAGAGAAGGATGGCCGAAAGCCACACTGGGTGACGGGAAGGAGGCGGTGCTGGCGGAGATGCTGGTGGATGCGGCGGGTGAGGATAGATTCCAGGACCTTGCTGAAGACCGAGGTAAGGCTGATGGGACGGTAGGAGGAGACGGCGGACGGCGGTTTGCCAGGTTTAAGGAACATGAGGATACGGGAGGTTTTCCACAGGTCGGGGTAGTAACCGGTGGACAGGACTACATTGTAGAGCCTGGCCAGGGTGGAGAGGAAAGAGACAGGAGCTTCACGAAGGTGACGGTAGGTGGCACGATCATGACCAGGAGCGGTGTTGTGTTTTGTGCGGAGTGTATCAATGAGATCCTGTGTAGTGATAGGGGCATTGAGTTTCGTGTGTGTAATGTTGTCCAAGTACTGGAAACCAGGAGCGAGGGGAGGGACAGAGGGGTCAGTTCGATCGCGGATATCCGGGAAGAGGGAGTAATCGAACTGGGGATTGTCGGGGATGGAGAAGACATCGAAGAGGTAGGACGCAAAGTGATTGGCCTTACTAAGGGTGTCAGGGAAGGGGTGATCATCATGGAGAAGAGGATAGTAGGGGGAGGGTTTAGTTCCGGTAAGGCGACGGAAGGCCGACCAGAACTTGGACGAGTTGATTGGTAGGGTGGCATTTAAACGGGTGCATGTCTGTCGCCAGTCCCGGCGTTTCTTAGCCGCGAGCAAATTACGAACGTGTCGCTGGAGTTGCCGGTGGCGTCGTAGTGTGTTCGGGTCACGCGTGCGGAGGAAGGCACGGTAGAGACGACGGGATTCACGGAGGAGGAGAACGGCCTGTGGGGGTAAGGTAGGACGGTGGGGGTGGATGGCGACAGTAGGAACGTGGGCCTCCACGGCCTCAGACAAGGTCTGCTGGAGAAAGGAGGCGGCATGGGTGACATCGTCAGGGTGGTGGTAGGTGAGAGGGTGGCTATCGACCTGGGTGGAAAGGGCATCCCGGTAGGCATTCCAGTCGGCTCGGGAATAGTCGTGGACATACTTAGGGGGAGGGTCAGTACGAGGGTCGGGGCGAGGGCGACGACCGTCTGAAACGGTGAGGAGGACAGGGAGATGGTCGCTACCAATAGGCTCCAGGACATCCACCGTTATGCGGCCAAGGAGGTTGGGGGAGGAGAGGATAACATCAGGAGTGGAGTTGGATTCAGGACGGGTATGCTGGGGGATGGGGACGAGGTCACCTTGAAGGGTGGAGAGGAACCGATGCCATCGCCGTAACTGGGCAGCGGAACGACTATGGATGTTGAGGTCGGCGGCGATCACGTAGGAGGAAAAGGTACGATCGATGTGGGAGAGGAAGTCGAAGGGAATAGGAGCGTTGGGGCGGACATAGATGGTGGCGCAGGTAACGGTAAGGCCGGGGAAGAAGAGACTAAGGATCAGGTGTTCGATGGGGTCGGGAAGGAGAGGTTGGAGCCGAACGGGGATCTGGCGGTGGTGACCAATGGCAACTTCGCCACGCGCAATCGGGAGGGGATTATCAGAGCGGTGGAGGAGGTAGGGCGAAGTGTGAATGGTGTGGTGGGGTTGGAGGAAGGTTTCATTAAGGAGGAAGGCATCCACGCGGTGGGTGGCAAGGGTGTGCAGGAAGAGGTTCCTGTTGGCGGGTAGGGAGCGGACGTTGTTGAAACGGATACGTTGCTGTTGCGCCATGATAGGGATTTAGACGAGGGTGTCGAGGCGGGAGAAGGTGAAATGGGCCTGGTTGTTGGAGTAGGTGGCGTACATCTTGAGTTGGAAGATGGAACGGGCAGCAAGGGAGATCTGCTGGTGGGTGTGAGGGCGCTGAAAGGGATGAACATTCTGGAGGACGATGGTAAGGAACCTGATGATGTCCTCAGCGGTGGGGGGGGGGGGACGAAGGGAATTGCCAGGAGGGGTGGGGGCGTCCAGGGGACGGACAGGGACGGTGAGTTCAGGAGTGGTTGGAGGGGGTCGGGCTTTACACTTTTGGGAGTAGGTGGGATGGGGGAGATTGCAGGTATTGCAGGAAGGAGGGGATTGGAGGTTGGGGCACTGCCTGAGGAAGTGCACTTGCCGACAATGCGGGCAGGTCGGGGCCTCGCGGCACTCAGCTGTGGGGTGCGCGTTATAGCGTAGACACCTCTGGCAGCGCAGGGATTGACGAGGGGAACGGGAGGGGGCGACCTTGTACCGCTGGTTAAAAAGGAGGGCACCCTCCTTCAGGAGACGGTCAATGGAGGGGGCGTGCTCAGAAAAAACCCGCATAAGGCGGGTGGGGCCGGCAGCGTTATGTATGCGGCGAACCGCACGCACCTCCAAATGGGGATGCGCCTGGAGCTCCGCCAACACCTCCTCCTCCGTGATCACTGGACTAAGCCGAGTGATCACGGCGGTGAGAGTTGGCGGGCGACGCAGAGGTTGGGGTTGGCGGGAGGGAGGTGGTGAAGGAGCAGGGGTGAGAGAGGCATGAGGGCCAAAGCGGGTGACAGGGATGCGGGAAAGGAGGTAGGTGTGGAGGGTTGGGCCGGGGGAGGAGATGAGGACCGAATCTCGGCGAGGAGTGAGGAGGGAGATGGGGGCACCAGGACAATGCTGGCGAAGGAAGAGGGTGAGGTTCCGGGCTTCAAGGAGAGAGGGATCAGGACGAGAGAGGAGGTAGCGGTAGGAGGAAGGGGGAGAGGAGGAGGATGAGGGGGCAGGGACAGGCGGGGAGACTTCCATGGCATCATGGGTGGGGGAAGGAGGACGAGGCGCAGCCTTTTTGGAAGCAGAGGAAGCAGGAGTGCCACCGGGGCGCTTGACAGCGGTGGAGGAGGTGTGGGGGATGGGAACAACGGGAATGTGGCGGGGAGGGGCAGGTCCCGGGGCCGGAGTCGGCGCCGGAGATGGTGACGGTGACGGTGAAGGCGAAGGCGACGGCGACGATGACGATGACGGTGGCAGCGGCGGCGGTGACGGCGAAGGTGACGGGGAGAGCTGGGCGTGGGCAGTGGCCCGACGGGCCACCACCCGAGCCGGAGCTGCAGTGACAGGCTGGGGGAGTGGGGGGAAGGGATCAGAACGAGAGGAGCGGGAGGAAGAAGCGGGAGAGGGGGCGACAAAGATAGAGGGTGAAGGGAGAGTGAGGAGAGGTGGAATGGAAGGAGGGGGGGTGGGACTGGGCACACCAAGTTATAGTGGTGGAGGCGGCGGAAGGGGAGGTATAGACAATGGCGGTGGTGGTAGTAGTGACAGTGTTGGTGGGGGCGGACATGACGGGAGAGAGAAACAAGAACGAACAGAACGAAGAGGAGAGGACAGAAACTGGGGACAGACAAAGACGAAGACGGACGGAGATGAAGACGGCCGTAGACCAGGGTCAGGACGGCGGCGATGGCGGCGACCAGGCGGCACCGGATGGCGGCGGCGGCGGGCACCGGATGGCGGCGGCGGCGGCGGCGGCGAGCCCCGGCAGGCGGCGACGGCGGCGAGGACCGGAAGGCGGCGACCAAGCGGCGGCGGCGGCGGCGGCGGCGGCGGCAAGCAGACGACACGGCAGGGATCTTCCACGTCGAAGGCGCACCCTGAGAGTAGCCCAGGCAGTGAAACTCTTCGATGAAGAAGAGAGGGAATCCAACCCTCGAATGCGCATATCGTCGTCAAAATGTAGCCTTTTAACTGTGAGATTCCCACAAGATCTGATGAGTACGACACTTATTACATACTAATATGTGGTTAAATATATACTGAACTGTCGATGTTATCATTATTAAAATGATGTTATTATTGGAATGATGATAACATCGACAGTTCAGTATATATTTAACCACATTTTACGATTTAATAAGTGTCGTACTCATCAGATCTTGTGGGACTCTCTCAGTCAAAAGGCTGTATTTTGACGACGATATGTACTAATGTCAGATAGTTTTATATTCTGACAGAATGTATCTTTGCAGAGTTGCTTGAAAATGGCAATAAGGCCGAAATTGCAATAGTAACAACAAATATTTTATACAGTCAACGGCGACTATGATGTCTTTTAAGGGACATCGTACTGTCGCTGGGTGTGATTTTTTTATATCTTTTGCGGAAACAAACCCGACTGTCGCTGTGTTTCTCTTAATTGTCTGTCTACTATTTTACCTGTCTGATTCCTGTGTATTTTATTAGCATCGCCCACGCTTTATTTTATGTTTTAACTTTCCACAGTTTTCAGCCGTTTTACACTTTAAGTCACCGTTTTATCGCCTGTTTTTATTGTTTCTTATCATATAATGTTTTAAAAATTTTGTAGGTTGAAGAGCGGCGTACTTAGCTGCTGCCAGCCCGCCACCTTCGGGGGGGTAATCGAAATTCAATACAGGAAAAAAAACGTGCTGAGGATCATAAGGCCATGAAACACATCACCGTCGATTGTGAGATTGCAGTCTTTATTCATGTCTTTGAAATCTGTTGATGTTACGGTGAGTCAGGCTTATCTGTGCTGTACGCCCACATTGTATATATGAAAATTAACGAAAAGCTGTATCACTGGTTTCTCTGATATTCACTTAAATGTGCGGTCGACGGCGGTGTGCTTTATTCCCTTACGGATCTCAGCGCCTCATCTATATACAAGTCAAGTAACAATGTTGGTAGACATCATTACTTCAGTTTAATCATTTCCATAACCTTCACTTTGTGTTTGGAGTTGATTGTTTACTGTGCTGCAATGAACTATGTTGAGTCTGTTTGAAATGATAGCAGGAAAGTAAAGTTGTGAAGATGGATCGTGAGTCGTACTTGGGTAGCTCAGTCAGTAGAGCACTTGCCCGTGAAAGGCAAAGCTCCTGAGTTCGAGTCTCGGTCTGGCACACAGCTGTAATCTGCCAGTAAGTTTCGTAACAGCACACACATCACTGCAGAGTAAAAATCTCATTCTGATAACAGAAATGTAAAATACCAGGAAATGCTAGCCGCAAAGGAACTAGGACCTCCGAAAACAGATCCTTTGATTGAGAGAGTGACGAAATCAAATAAGCGTGACTGCAAGTGAACATTTAACAAGGAAGCTTACAGTTAGCATAAGTTGTTGCCTAGGTGCAGCGTATGAATATCTGATTTTCAGCCCAGAAGAAATTAGTGAAACAATACAGCTGTTAAGGATCCTGTACATTTCTCCGAAAAAATGGAAAATCATTTAAACTACGACTTACACAAAAATGCGAAATGGAGAGTTGCAAAAGCTTAAAAATTATTTCGTTATTGCCATAAACTGTACTTACTTATGTACTAAACGACAAAATTCCACAAAACAATTCTTTTCTTTGTCGGATAAGTTGTGCATCTTATCATTACTGTTATTATTATTAATGTTGTTACTGTTGGAAACTATGGGTATTACAATACGGCACAGATATGAGTACGCAGACTGCGGTATTTTACTGTTTAGTAAAGGGAAGCGAGGACTAACCAGCAGCCGTTACCTAAGCTCTGAAGTAATTTTAAACTGAGCGGACTGCTTCGTTTCGCTGAACGGTCTACCGGTATTAAATTTATGGAGTGAAGTGCGGCACCGTAAGAGCGGAAAAATTGTTTCAATTTACATGGAAATTTAATGGCAGATGACGGAGAAGCTGTAGCTTGGCAACAGACTTTCTCATTTTTTTAAGCTTTTTAACTTTTTTAATTGCAGTTGTTTTTCCGCAATGGATGCGCCTGGATAGCACCGAGCGTTAACGCGCCGCTACAGGGATTTAGGGAGACGCAGGCCGGGCCCACACGGAATCCTCCTGGCGCGGCGGGATAACGACGAGAGCTGGTGTGTCCGCCAGCCTGGATGTGGTTTTTAGCAGGTTTCCCAAGTCCAACTTGTCTTTGTTCTAACGCATCTGAATTGAACAGACATCTCTGAACACTCTCTATTATAGAGGACTTCTTAATCAACCGTGTAACAGTTTCCTATATGTTTGTGGATCTAATAAGACGCTAATCTTATTACAATAGTCGGGCACATTCAAAACGACCGTTGCAAAGGATACTCTCCAACCGCTGGAAAAAACTGGAATTTACAGGATTCCGTGTAGATGTGGGGAGGTGCACGTGGGTACGACAAAAAGAACTGTCAAAAACCGACCTGAAGAGTACAAGGCCAATGACAGAAGAGGGAAGTCTGACACATTAGCTGTTGCAGAACATGCTTTACAGCCAGGGGACCACCATTTTCATTTTGGCAGGCCACAAGTACTGCCAGCTACAAGCAGATACCACTAAAGGCTATACAGAGAGCCCACAGAGATTGTGAAACATCCCAGGCAGAAGACCGTGAAACTGAATGAAATTTCGATTCCGGAGCTGAAGAAGATGTATACCAGACTTCCACCGAGGGATGACAGCAACAGCTGACGACGGTTGTCGACAACGGCCAATTGCGTACACCTACTCAAAACATGTGACGCTACGCCACTGCGCGGTAGCGGAATTTTGCCGGCGTAGTCAGTAGCGAGCCAGGGTGTGAATCGGACATTCAACAAAGCTACGATCCCACTTGAAAATGTCTTCCGTAGATGGGGAAGGGGTTTCAAAGTGAAATCCCTTCCACCACGGCGTAATAGCCCGGAATATTTTATTAATTGTGGCTGTCAGGTGTTTTATATCACTAGGTAAGTGACCAGAACTTTTGGTTGCATTGTTGTGAATCCCTGTTTGTGCTATAGACAACCTTACCGGGGCGTAATGAATGTCATTGTTTTCTTATGGTAGTTTAGTTATACACTCCTAGAAATTGAAATAAGAACACCGTGAATTCATTGTCCCAGGAAGGGGAAACTTTATTGACACATTCCTGGGGTCAGATACATCACATGATCACACTGACAGAACCACAGGCACATAGACACAGGCAACAGAGCATGCACAATGTCGGCACTAGTACAGTGTATGTCCACCTTTCGCAGCAATGCAGGCTGCTATTCTCCCATGGAGACGATCGTAGAGATGCTGGATGTAGTCCTGTGGAACGGCTTGCCATGCCATTCCCACCTGGCGCCTCAGTTGGACCAACGTTCGTGCTGGACGTGCAGACCGCGTGAGACGCTTCATCCAGTCCCAAACATGCTCAATGGGGGACAGATCCGGAGATCTTGCCGGCCAGGGTAGTTGACTTACACCTTCTAGAGCACGTTGGGTGGCACGGGATACATGCGGACGTGCATTGTCCTGTTGGAACAGCAGGTTCCCTTGCCGGTCTAGGAATGGTAGAACGAAGGGTTCGATGACGGTTTGGATGTACCGTGCACTATTCAGTGTCCCCTTGACGATCACCAGTGGTGTACGGACAGTGTAGGAGATCGCTCCCCACACCATGATGCCGGGTGTTGGCCCTGTGTGCCTCGGTCGTATGCAGTCCTGATTGTGGCGCTCACCTGAACGGCGCCAAACACGCATACGACCATCATTGGCACCAAGGCAGAAGCGACTCTCATCGCTGAAGACGACACGTCTCCATTCGTCCCTCCATTCACGCCTGTCGCGACACCACTGGAGGCGGGCTGCACGATGTTGGGACGTGAGTGGAAGACGGCCTAACGGTGTTCGGGACCGTAGCCCAGCTTCATGGAGACGGTTGCGAATGGTCCTCGCCGATACCCCAGGAGCAACAGTGTCCCTAATTTGCTGGGAAGTGGCGGTGCGGTCCCCTACGGCACTGCGTAGGATCCTACGGTCTTGGCGTGCATCCGTGCGTCGCTGCGGTCCGGTCCCAGGTCGACGAGGCACGTGCACCTTCCGCCGACCACTGGCGACAACATCGATGTACTGTGGAGACCTCACGCCCCACGTGTTGAGCAATTCGGCGGTACGTCCACCCGGCCTCCCGCATGCCCACTATACGCCCTCGCTCAAAGTCCGTCAACTGCGCATACGGTTCACGTCCACGCTGTCGCGGCATGCTACCAGTGTTAAAGACTGCGATGGAGCTCCGTATGCCACGGCAAACTGGCTGACACTGACGGCGGCGGTGCACAAATGCTGCGCAGCTGGCGCCATTCGACGGCCAACACCGCGGTTCCTGGTGTGTCCGCTGTGCCGTGCGTGTGATCATTGCTTGTACAGCCCTCTCGCAGTGTCCGGAGCAAGTATGGTGGGTCTGACACACCGGTGTCAATGTGTTCTTTTTTCCATTTCCAGAAGTGTATATATGACTGTTCCTGTTGAACTGCAGTGGAATATATGCAACAAACTTCAAGGCGATATGACTGTGAAATGGGTAGATAGCTAGTCACACGCTGAGCAGCAGGCAGGCAGACCGTTAAGAGTATGCACATAATTTTTCGGCCAAAGCAATTTTCTGAAAGGAAGCAAAGCGCACGCACATGTATGCATACAATTGCATTATGTGATGAAAAGTATCCGGACAACGCCATAATAATACGTTTTTCATATTACGTGCATTGTGCTGCCACCTACTGCCAGGTATTCCATACCAGCGACTTCAGTACTCTGACGTCGTGAGAGAGCAGAATGGGACGCTCCGCGGAACTCATGGACTTCCAAAGTGGTCAGGTGATTGGATGTCACTTGTATCATACGTCTGTACGCGAGATTTCAACACTCCTAAACACCCCTAGGTCAATTGTTTCCGAGGTGATAGTGAAGTGGAAACGTGAAGGGACACGTACAGCACAAAAGCGTACAGGTCGACCTCGTCTGTTGACTGACAGAGACCGCCGACAACTAAAGAGTGTCGTAATGTGTAATCGGCAGACATCTATCCAGACCATCACACAGGAATTCCAAACTGCATCAGGATCCACTGCAAGTACTATGTCAGTTAGGTTGGAAGGTGAGAAGTATTTCATGGTCGAGCGGCTGCTCATAAGCCACACATCACGCCGGTAAATACCAAATGACGCCTCGCTTCGCGTAAGGAGCGTAAACATTGGACGATTGAACAGTGGAAAAACGTTGTGTGGAGTGACGAAGCACGGTACACAATGTACCGATCAGATGGCAGGGTGTGGGTATGGCAAACGCCCGGTGAACGTCGTCTGCCAGCGCGTGTAGTGCCAACATAAAAATTTGGAGGCGATGGTGTTATCGTGTAGTCGTGTTTCTCATGGAGGGGGCTTGCACCCCTTGTTGTTTTGCCTGGCACTATCACAGCACAGGCCTACATTGATGTTTTAAGTACCTTCTTGCTTTCCACTGTTGAAGAGCAATTCGGGAATGACGATTGTATCTTTCAACAAGATCGAGCACCTGTTCATAATGCACATCACGTGGCGGACTGGTTACACGGCAATAACATCCCCGTAATGGACTGGCCTGCACAGTGTCCTGAGCTGAATCGTACAGAACACTTTTGGGATGTTTTGGAACGCCGACTTCGTTCCAGGCTTCGCCGATCGACATCGATACCTCTCCTCAGCACCCCACTCCGTGAGGAATGGGCTGCCATTTCCCAAATAACATTCCAGCACACCTGCTTCAACGTATACCTTCGAGAGTGGAAGCTGTCATCAAGGCAAAGGGGATCCAACACAATATTTAATTCCAACGTTACCGATGGACGGCGCCACGAACTTGTAAGTCATTTTCCGTCGGGTGTCCGGATACTTTTGATCACATTGTGTATACTCATAAAACTCACAAGCACGTGACCACTGTTGCCGGCTGTTCTAGCCAGGAACTTTTGCAAAGATGGACGAATTGTGAACACTAAATAATTATCGATGGGAGGAATGTAGGGCATGAGATGCTGCGCTAACAATGTAGGTTGATGTGTGTTGTGCTGGAACGAGACCATTCATACCCTGTAGCTAGAGTGTGGGACAATTTCTGGTTTGGAAGGCAATAAGAAACACGGGAAAGACTAAATGTATGTAGCGCAACTATAATTCATGTATCCAAACTAAAACATTGCTTGGACGGCTCTTCTTGCGAATGAAATGTGATTCCTTTAAACTTTAGATTACCATCGGTTTATTTCAACCGTAAACGACACAAGGTGGCATTTTTTATTAAACAACTACGTCTCCACACAATCAAAGCACCAGGTGCTATTTGGGGTACGATCACAAATGTCTATTGCTATCCCAACTGCATAAACTGGTCACGAGCACGGCAGAGTAACATCTGGGGGATGTTCCACTACGGTGAACCATGGAGGTATAAATGTGGTAACTTAATGTTTTGGGCTAAGTAAGATGGTGGACGTCGGCGTCAAGTTTATGATATAATGTCAACTCCCTTCTTCCTTTACGTGATAAATATGGATGTCACAATCTTTGCTGTGAAAGTTTCAGTCAGTTGATAGTGGCAACTACAATGGCGCACCTAGCAGAGAGAAAAGATGCCGCCTATTAAAGTCTCGCGCTCCCTTAGAATTTTGGCAGGCAGGTAGTACGTTTCTTAATATGTTTCTGTCTTCAGCAGTATAAAATGTCAAAACACATAAATCACTGAAAAATATAAACGGAGCAAAAAATCACGTACAAAATGACATAATTTTTACGATATTTGCACCTTAGGCGGCACAGAAAGACAATGTAAGAAGAGTGTTTCACACATATGAAGCAAGTAATTGTTCTTACAGTTAGATATTTTGCTATGAGTTCATAATCGCCATGTAACATAAAGATTATTTAGAAGATAACCGAAGAAAGAGTCGCCATTTGAGTGGCTGTATGGGAAGCACGACGCCATTTACGATTTGGTTGCAAAGGATCATAGTTATTGGCAGACATATCACAAATTAAGTATAAAAGTTTCAGCAACATACAAGATAAAGATCTCAGAAGTCGAGATTATCATGAAGTCAGGCAACATAAAAAGGTTTATTGCAGTCTATGCAGCCTAATTACTCCTTTGGTATCGAAAATCAGTGTATGAATATTAAAAGTCGTTGTAACTCCGACTCAGACTCAGAATCTGTTTATGAACTCATGTAATCGATATGCATAATTAATGCTGATCTATGGGGTTCATAGCATGTTGTTATGAAAAAACTAATTTCTTTAAATATTTACTTTCTGTGTTGCACAAAAAAGGTTTCCATAATAATCCAGAAAATATGCTGCTCACGAACAGAAATGATCCGATGGATCCATCAAACAGAAGTATCTCGAGATATTACGAAAGGTAAGGTATACATTTCTCTGTAAGGATGTTGGTATAATCGCAGGAAGACTGCACTTTTTCAAAACACTGTGGACTACCAATATACCGTCAGCTGCGTTGTTTACAGGTTAATTTATTAAAAAAAAATGGTTCAAATGGCTCTGAGCACTATGGGACTTAACAGCTGTGGTCATCAGTCCCCTAGAACTTAGAACTACTTAAACCTAACTAACCTAAGGACATCACACACATCCATGCCCGAGGCAGGATTCGAACCTGCGACCGTAGCAGTCGCGCGATTCCGGACTGCGCGCCTAGAACCGCGAGATCACCGCGGCCGGCGTTAATTTATAAGACGATTGTCATACTTATGTACAAAATTAACTGTCAGTGAAAAATTTTTACGCTTACTAGTCTCCTCTCGTTAACTATAGCGGAATTCCTTAATTCCTTAGAATCTCGTAATGTCTAATGTCCAATGGATAACGTTTTATGGAGACATGAGAAGCGTAGATTTCCCAAATCGTCGTTTACCAGAAATTCCCAAATATATCTCCCTAATGCCGCTGTTTATGTTTTAACATCCCGTATTCGTACTAGATACAACTGTATATCGACTTCTTCACGAAATAACTACATGTTATTGCAAATCATTTCTGGGAAATTCATTAAACACAATGTTTCTAATACGGGAGAACGTCCTATGTGGTACTGCACTGTTGGAATCGTTTGCAAAACTGGTTATCCGTGTCACGAAAACTAGGGATTATCCATATTCCTATAAGAACAATATTGTCGTGCCAAAGTAACACCTACGTAACGCTTAATACAGGATGAGTGTTAAGTATGTGAAAAGAAAAATCGCCCACTTACACTTTCTAGGTCGCATGGTAAGACCGCGACGCTTTATCACGCGTTCTCGGGGAAGGTACTGAAAACGCCAGCAGTGACTTTCCCCAGGCGTAATTGTGTCTTTGACAATTACTTGGAGAGTATAGAGTTTGTGTTGTTGTTAATAGGTATGTGTGGTAATGGAATCAAGTTAGAGATGGTGCAGTACCATGGAACGTATAATTTGCAAAAAAAAGTACAAACAGAGATAGAACACGCTAATGCTACATGCATGACACTAATAAGTGAAACTATTTCTACAAATACAAAGTTTGATCATTTCAAAATTTACAACGATTGCATTCTATTTATATAAAAAAGGCGATGCCCTGACTGACAGACTGATAGTCCAACCCAAACCGCTAAGTATAGAAATCAGAAATTCGGAGACGTTGTTGATCTTATACTGCAGGCGTCGTTTAAGAAGCGATTTTTCAAAATTCTTCCTGTAAGTGGGTGAAACAGGAGATAAAAGGTTTTTAAAAAATGCGTCGCTATTGAGGCAGTTTCGAAGCTAGACCAACGAAAATTGGTACTTGGTTTCTCGGTCAGAAATAAAGACGTATGTGTTGCAGTATTTTTTTGAAATTTAGCCCCTATGGAGGCGAAACAGAGTGTGAAAGCCATTTAAAAATCGATAGTTGTTATTAAAGAAAAACTGGCGTATTCTTAACGCTATATTTATGTAGGCTACTATTTCACTTCTCGGTTGCAAATATAAAATATGTATTTAAGTGTTTTTGGAAATTCAACTACTAAGGAGGTTATACAGGGGATGAAAATTTTTATTAAAATATATCATTAAGAAGGCATTTTTGAAAAGGTAAACCTTAGAAAATAAGTATTTGGCCCCTCCGTTAGAAATTTAAAAAAATTGCTTTTCATTATCTTTTGGAAATTCAACCCCTAAAGGGCTGAAATATGGGATAAAAATTCTTAAGAAAATGTTTGATTCTATTAAAAAAAAGTTAAAGGTAAATCTAACGATACCAGTATTTCACTTCTCGGTTACATATACGTCGGTCCTTCTCCATTGCCTGGCGTCTAAAGTCTCTGACCTACACACTAGAACAGATACCGCCGTCAAGTGCCAAATTTTAGTATTGTCTTTTTCCAAAATTTTTGAGGAGAATGAGATTTGTGTACGTACCAGCGAAACAAATTTTTGAAATTTGATTTCTTGATTATTGGATGTAATATTTGAGATCTCATATTATACGTATTTATAAGCATTTTTTCTAGCATTTACCATCAATTACCATTTTTGCTCTTAATGCCGTTTTCCGTGAAACGCCATTGCCCTTGGAGATGGTCATATTATAATCATTTGTACCTTGTGCTAGTATAAAATTACTTTGTGTGATAGCCGTGCGGTTTGAGGCGTCTTGTCACTGTTCGCGAGGCTCTCCCTAGCGGAATTTCGAGTTCTCCCTCGGGCATGGGTGCGTGTGTGTTGTCCTTAGCGTACGTTAATTTAAGTTAGATTAAGTAGTGCGTAAGCCTAGGGACCGATGACCTCAGCAGTTTTGTCCCGTAGTCCTTACCACAAATTTCCAATATTACTCTGTGTGATTTATCTTCACAATACACTGAGATTATTCGATCATCTGCTAATGGGAATGTATCTATAACTTTACTGTTAATCTCATAATTATACACTACTGCATACTGCCTTGTCTTTAAGTATCGTCTATGTATATATCAAGTAATGTGGGTGATACAGGACACCCTTCTCTCACTGCCGTTTACAAACTTAGCCGTTTAGGAAATGCTTTCACCAGTGCGCCAAAAGCCTTTCTAGAAGTCAGATACGTCGCTCCATTTCCGCATAACGACAACGACTGCATCTTATGAAACACTTTATGTACCCTCCACTGCTAGTGCTGCCATCTGCCGTCTGTAAGTGCCTCCTGGTTCATTCTGACTGACAAAACAGCACTGTCCAAAACCGGCATCGAGGCAACTGTGGTGCACCATAGACGACACGGGTGAACGACAGAGGCGGGGATGTGTACCCGGGAATAGTCGTGCTTCTGTTGAGCAACTGACCACCCAGATGCATCTAAGGCTACCAACAGTGCCCTCTTGACGACCGTTCAGCGAACGTTGCCGCATGTGAACCTCCGCAGCCTGGCTCATGTATGTATGCTCACTGCACGCCCATATCGCAACTGTACGCCACTGAGTGGCAACAGGTGGCCTTTACAGATTGAGCCGTGCGTGGCTCGTGTTCCCGCCATCATGTATTTTACACCATTTTTTTAACGTACTTCCACCTCACTACGTTTATTTAAATTACTACTGTCACCGTGTTGCAGCTTTTCCTGACCGTGAGAGGCGTTGGCAGCACGTATCGTTATATCCCCTCTCGTAGTATCTTTGCTTGACTGCTATTACTTCCCGGTAGTTGTCTATCGCAAGCGTCTGGAGCGCGGTCCTGACCTGCCACTCGGGGATTTGCAATGCGGCACTAGTTGTAGTCGGGTTGGAGCAGCAGTGAGGTCTGCGTCGACATGGCTCGCCCGACCATTGCCGCCTCGCATCACCTGAGCTGGGCCACGGTCTTGGTGGGTCGTCGTTCGGTCGTCCAACCGGACGACGCGATTTGGTTCGCCGATTGTTCATGAGTCAGCTCTGTGTGTGTGTGTGTGTGTGTGTGTATGTGTGTGTGTGTGTGTGTGTGTGTGTGTACATCGACTCCTGATGGGTCTTCGTGCGTGGTTAGTTACTGTTGAGTATCGTTCAGGTCTTCGTGCAGTGTTTGTCAGGTTGTGTGTGTAGTTGGCGTTATTTCCACTGATGACTATTTTAGAGGTTGTCAGCATTCTGAGGTGGTCGGTCGGTTGCTGCGGACCAGAGAAGTTATCTCCACGCGGTGCAGTTGACTAGGTCCGCTGTCAGTCCCTGCGCTATGTTGGAACGTGTCTGGAGCTGTCCGACCGCTTCGAGCTTCATGGTACACCGACCCAGGACGGTAACATTGAGTAGTGGTTTCAACTACCCAAGCCAAATCCATTCATGTTTTGGTGGTTCTTTTCGGTGGTTCGCTGTTGGGGAGGTTTTCCTGTGAGCAATACCGAGTGTTTCTATTAATGAAATTTAACCGCCATGCGGTGCAATTAACTATATTGGTTGATTACAATTTGGGTGCACCAGCGGGCTTTTCTGCCTTGTGGCCGTTAATGTTCCGGTTACCTGCCCTGGCAACTAAGGTAATTTCAGGCATCGTCCTTTCCTCACCTGTTGTCGCTGTCCAACATGCTGTGTAATTTTGAGAGCTAATACATACATCATTGTGGATTATCACGTTCGTAACCTTTTATGTTTGAGTTCTCGTGTACTCCGTCGTGGCAAGCAAGCTGTTGTGAGTCCGTGACTGTCCCTTTTTTGGGTTCCCTCGAATTAAGTATAGTTGGACTCACCACCTGTCTCGCGTAAGTGAACGAGGGCAGACCGATCCACTGGAGGCTCCTGAGGGCCGTTCTCTAAATTATCCTTTTGCCAGTGTTAATGTTCTTGTAATTTAACTTTATTTTATATTTTTAATTTGGCAAAGTTAGTTGTGGGCCTTCAGCCCTGGAAATACGTTCTCAGAGTTTTCTTCATTCCCAAACATTATCGCCTTCTGCACTTGAAACGTTATTATAATTTTCTCTGAAAGATTTTACAACCTATTATGGGCCTTCCGCCGTTGGTGTTGCAAAAGGAAATTTTTAAACTTAATGTATTATTTTGCCGATTGTTGCAATATGTATTTCCCTAATTTGCAGAATTTAACTCTGCGGCCTTAGCCATCTTATTGCGTTTGTTTATCTCTTTCTGTGCACCTTGTGGGCCATCAGCCTTGTCAGTATCTTAAATCATTGTGGCCTTCTGCCTTCATTAATCATCATAGAATATTCGGAATTTTGAAGATTTAATCCCGCGGCCTTCAGTCGCTCCGTATGCTGATCTCATATATATATACGATTTATCTTATTCGTAAATTTAACTGTGTGTCATGTCTGTTCAAAATTGAACTCATTCTAAAGCATCTGTTTGGAAGCCTTCTGCCACGAAGCAAATTTAATTCTTTCAAAAGTGTATTTGTGAACTTAATGATAATAAATTACAATTGTGAAATGAATCCGACGGCAACTCCCTTGGCACTTTCCACAATCCTAATTACCTGTTAGCCCTGCTTGATTTAGCGGGAGTTTCACAGATGAATCATGATTATGCCCCGTCAGACAGATGGCCGTTGGCGTGTACAACGTGACAGTCGTCGGAAGGGTGTATCCCGGAGGACACAATGTATCAACACAAGTAGACACCTTTCTTTTGGGACCATGTCCACCACTTCACGCAATTTGTTTCTCCTCGGCAGGATGGCATCTTCCACCAGGACAGTGCAATGTCTCACACGGCTCACAGACTATACGGACGGTTCTAAGAGCACCGGCATGAGTTACCCATACTCTCCTGGCCACCAAAATTTCCGGATTTTAAACTAATCGAGAATCTTTGGGGCTGCCTCGACTGGGTACGGATGTTCAACAGAGGAATCTAGCGCTGCTGGTCATCTCACTGAAGCCGGCACGGTTCCACGTTAAAGTCGGTTCCTCGCAGAAACTCACTAACTCTCTACCTGCACGTCGTGCAGCGATCCATGTTGCAAACAGTGGCTATGAAAGGTTTTGGGAGGTGGTCACATTAACATGCGTAGACTGTGTAAAAGAATGAATTTAAACTAGCTTTTTGTTTCACAGACAGTGAATATTTTTGTAATTACAGAGGTAGCTCCATTTCTTTTAGGAGTGCTAGTTCTGCAAGGTTCGCAGGAGAGTTTCTGTAAAGTTTGGAAGGTAGGAGACGAGGTACTGGCAGAAGTAAAGCTGTGAGGACGGGGCGTGAGTCGTGCTTGGGTAGCTCAGTTGGTAGAGCACTTGCCCGCGAAAGGCAAAGCTCCCGAGTTCGAGTCTCGGTCCGGCACGCAGTTTTAATCTGCCAGGAAGTTTCATAGCTCCATTTGTTCATAGCTGCAAAATGACATGTACTTCCAAGGGAGTGTTTCATCTATGTAAAGATCCAACTGAAATGAATAACTGACCAGAGGTGCTGTGTGACGCTTTCTTTCATTGGCCACAAGAGTCACTCAGTTAAAGAGCAATGTGATGTGCATAATCGTCACAAAAGGCGACGTCAGCCTGAATCATTGCTCTCTCTGACCACTGTCTAGGTACAGACAACGGCATGATCTATAGAGGGAGGTCAAGATCCTCTCCTCCACTTCTGGCATTATGGAAGTAATTGAAATTCTTATGCTAAACGGCTTACACAACGGACACATAAGGGTTTAGATTACCAAAACGTGTGAATCTGCACTGGCTGCACCAAACCTCTGTAGAGGAAGGAGTGACAAATTCAACGAAATCACGTCGGTGAGGCTTGAAGCCTAGACAGCTACTAGTGTTCATATCATGAAAAACTCGCAGAAAGCAACCAAAGTGATATATCATCACGGTGTAGGAGAGCTGTGAGGTATACAGTAGAAAGAAAATCTATTCCAGCGCGCATTAAATGAGCAATGGGAATTTGGACGTAATTCCTTTCTTGATGTGACTGAGGAGCTGATGGCGGAATCTTTTTAGCTTCTGTAGCTCTTTTTAATCTCCAGTGAAAGGACAGTTGCGTATAACTCTGTTCGGAATGAATCAAGCTTGGTTGCCTCCCGAGACTGATGCCGCACGGAAGTGTGTCGCGGCTCCTCGCCACAATCCTTCTTTGTTTCCGCCAAGGCTGCTTCGTGTGTGTAGCGTGGACGCGTCCTCCCTGCAGGCCGAAGAGAGGGGCTGCATCCTAGCAGCGGAATGTTCAAATGTGTGTGAATTCCTAAGAGACCGAACTGCTAAGGTCATCGGTCCCTAGACTTACACACTACTTAAACGAACTTATGCTAAGAACAGCACACACACCCATGCCCGAGGGAGGACTCGAACCCCGGCCGGAGGAGCCGAGCAGTCCGTGACATAACGCCACAAACCACGCGGCCACTCCGCGCGGATCTAGCAGCGGAGGTACGCTGATGACGCAACAGGCCTGTGTTACTCTCAGCAACTCCTCATGAACTTTATAGTATTAATAGTATTTCAACCTATGCTTGTGTAAAACATATGTTGTTTTATTACTTTTTTAACGCTGATGATGTCACAGGACGTTTTACATATACTTATTATTGAATTCAAGTGACCTTTCTTACTGAATGATCTACCACGTATGAACTGATGTAACTAGTACCTTAGCTCTTATTAAAATTATGCTTTAGTAATTGATTTTGCTTATCTAGTTTTGAATTTGTTTAAGTGCCTGTAATATGTAGTTGTAAGCTTTTTCGCGAGGACACGCAGCTTTACTGCTTGGTTAAATGATGATGACGTCCTCCTAGGTAAAACTGGCGTTCTTCGAATGGCAGCGTGGAATGTCAGGTCGCTTAATCGGGCAGGTAGGTTAGAAAATCTAAAAAGGGAAATGGATAGGTTAAAATTAGATATAGTGGGAATTAGTGAAGTTCGGTGGCAGGAGGAACAAGACTTATGATCAGGTGAACACAGGGTTATAAATACAAAATTAAATAAGGTAAATGCAGAAGTAGGTTTAATAATGAATAAAGAAATAGGAGCGCCGATAAGCTGCTACGAACAGCCTAGTGAACGCATTATTGTAGCAATGATAGACACGAAGCCCACGGCTACCATACCAGTATAAGTTTATATACCAACTAGCTCCGCACATGATGAAGAGATTCAAGAAGTGTATGATGTGATAAAAGAAATTATTCAGATAGTTAAGGGAGACCAACATTTAGTAGTCATGGGGGACTGGAACTCGATAGTAGGAAAAGGAAGAGAAGGAAAAGTAATAGGTGAATATGGACTTGACTAAGGAATGAAAGAGGAAGTTGCCTGGTAGACTCATGTAAAATGGATAAGCAGGGATGGCTAGAGGACAAATGTAAGGATGGTTTTTTTTTTTTTTTTTTGTCATCAGTCTACTGACTGGTTTGATGCGGCCCGCCATGAATTCCTTTCCTGTGCTAACCTCTTCATCTCAGAGTAGCACTTGCAACCTACGCCCTCAATTATTTGCTTGACGTATTCCAATCTCTGTCTTCCTCTACAGTTTTTGCCCTCTACAGCTCCCTCTAGTACCATGGAAGTCATTCCCTCATGTCTTAGCAGATGTCCTATCATCCTGTCCCTTCTCCTTATCAGTGCTTTCCACATATTCCTTTCCTCTCCGATTCTGCGTAGAACCTCCTCATTACTTACCTTATCAGTCCACCTAATTTTGAACATTCGTCTACAGCACCACATCTCAAATGCTTCGATTCTCTTCTGTTCCGGTTTTCCCACAGTCCATGTTTCACTACCATACAATGCTGTACTCCAGACGTGCATCCTCAGAAATTTCTTCCTCAAATTAAGGCCGATATTTGATATTAGTAGACTTCTCTTGGCCAGAAATGCCTTTTTTGCCATAGCGCGTCTGCTTTTGATGTCCTCCTTGCTCCATCCGTCATTGGTTATTTTACTGCCTAGGTAGCAGAATTCCATAACTTAATTGACTTCGTGACCATCAATCCTGATGTTCAGTTTCTCGTTGTTCTCATTTCTACTACTTCTCATTACCTTTGTCTTTCTCCGATTTACTCTCAAACCGTACTGTGTACTCATTAGACTGTTCATTCCGTTCAGCAGATCATTTAATTCTTCTTCACTTTCACTCAGGATAGCAATGTCATCAGCGAATCGTATCACTGATATCCTTTCACCTTGTGTTTTTATTCCACTCCTGAACCTTTCTTTTATTTCCATCATTGCTTCCTCGATGTACAGATTGAAGAGTAGGGGCGAAAGGCTACAGCCTTGTCTTACACCCTTATTAATAAGAGCACTTCGTTCTTGATCGTCCACTCTTATTATTCCCTCTTGGTTGTTGTACATATTGTATATGACCCGCCTCTCCCTATAGCTTACCCCAACATTTTTCAGAATCTCGAACAGCTTGCACCATTTTATATTGTCGAACGCTTTTTCCAGGTCGACAAATCCTATGAAAGTGTCTTGATTTTTCTTTAGCCTTGCTTCCATTATTAGCCGTAACGTCAGAATTGCCTCTCTCGTCCCTTTACTTTTCCTAAAGCCAAACTGATCGTCTCCTAGCGCATTCTCAATCTTCTTTTCCATTTTTCTGTATATTATTCTTGTAAGCAGCTGCGATGCATGAGCTGTTAAGCTGATTGTGCGATAATTCTCGCACTTGTCAGCTCTTGCCGCCTTCGGAATTGTGTGGATGATGCTGTTCCGAAAGTCAGATGGTATATCGCCAGACTCATATATTCTACACACCAACGTGAATAGTCGTTTTGTTGCCACTTCCCCAATGATTTTAGAAATTCTGATGGAATGTTATCTATCCCTTCTGCCTTATTTGACCGTAAGCCCTCCAAAGCTCTTTTAAATTCCGATTCTAATACTGGATCCACTATCTCTTCTAAATCGACACCTGTTTCTTCTTCTATCACATCAGATAAATCTTCACCCTCATAGAGGCATTCAATGTATTCTTTCCACCTATTTGCTCTCTCCTCTGCATTTAACAGTGGAATTCCCGTTGCACTCTTAATGTTACCACCGTTGCTTTTAATGTCACCAAAGGTTGTTTTGTTTCCTGTGTGCTGAGTCTATCCTTCCGGCAATCATATCTTTTTCGATGTCTTCACATTTTTCCTGCAGCCATTTCGTCTTAGCTTCCCTGCACTTCCTATTAATTTCGTTCCTCAGCGACTTGTATTTCTGTATTCCTGATTTTCCCGGAACATGTTTGTACTTCCTCCTTTCATCAATGAACTGAAGTATTTCTTCTGTTACCCATGGTTTCTTCGCAGCTACCTTCTTTGTACCTATGTTTTCCTTCCCAACTACTTTGATGGCCCTTTTTAGAGATCTCCATTCCTCTTCAACTGTACTGCCTACTGCGCTATTCCTTATTGCTGTATCTATAGCGTTAGAGAACTTCAAACGTATCTCGTCATTCCTTAGTACCTCCGTATCCCACTTCTTTGCTTATTGATTCTTCCTGACTAATGTCTTGAACTTCAGCCTACTCTTCATCACTACGATATTGTGATCTGAGTCTATATCTGCTCCTGGGTACGCCTTACAATCCAGTATCTGATTTCGGAATCCCTGTCTGACCATGATGCAATCTAATTGAAATCTTCCCGTATCTCCCGGCCTTTTCCAAGTATACCTACTCCTCTTGTCATTCTTGAACAGGGTATTCGCTATTACTAGCTGAAACTTGTTACAGAACTCAATTAGTCTTTCTCCTCTTTCATTCCTTGTCCCAAACCCATATTCTCCTGTAACCTTTTCTTCTACTCCTTCCCCTACAACTGCATTCCAGTCACCCATGACTATTAGATTTTCGTCCCCCTTTACATACTGCATTACCCTTTCAATATCCTCATACACTTTCTCTATCTGTTCATCTTCAGCTTGCGACGTCGGCATGTATACCTGAACTATCGTTGTCGGTGTTGGTCTGCTGTCGATTCTGATTAGAACAACCCGGTCACTGAACTGTTCACAGTAACACATCCTCTTCCCTACCTTCCTATTCATAACGAATCCTACACCTGTTATACCATTTTCCGCTGCTGTTGATATTACCCGATACTCATCTGACCAGAAATCCTTGTCTTCCTTCCACTTCAATTCACTGACCCCTACTATATCTAGATTGAGCCTTTGCATTTCCCTTTTCAGATTTTCTGGTTTCCCTACCACGTTCAAGCCTCTGACATTCCACGCCCCGACTCGTAGAACATTATCATTTCGTTGATTATTCAATCTTTTTCTCATGGTAACCTCCCCCTTGGCAGTCCTCTACCAGAGATCCGAATGGGGGACTATTCCGGAATCTTTTGCCAATGGAGAGATCATCATGACACTTCTTCAATTACAGGCCACATGTCCTGTGGATACACGTTATGTGTCTTTAATGCAGTGGTTTGCATTGCCTTCTGCATCCTCATGTCGTTGATCATTGCTGATTCTTCCGCCTTTAGGGGCAATTTCCCACCCCTAGGACAAGAGAGTGCCCTGAACCTCTATCCGCTCCTCCGCCCTCTTTGACAAGGCCGTTGGCAGAATGAGGCTGACTTCTTATGCCGGAAGTCTTCGGCCGCCAATGCTGATTATTTATCAAAATTTAGGCAGTGGCGGGGATCGAACCCGGAACCGAAGACGTTTCGATTGATCAAAGATGCTACCCCTAGACCACGGGTACGGTAAGGATGTATAAGCATATATTAGTAAGAGTAAGACATATAGGGTCTACAGGAAAATTAGAGAGACCTTTGGAGAAAGGAGAACCACCTATATGACAGTCAAGAACACAGATGGAAAACCAGTGCAATGCAAAGAAGGGAAAGCAGAAAGTTGGAAGGAGCATATAGAGGGTGTACACAATGGCGAAATACTTGAGAGTAATATTATGGAAATGGAAGATGACATAGATGAAGATGAAATGGGAGATACGCTACTGCGTGAAGACCTGGACAGAACACTGTAAGACCTCAGTCAAAACATGGCCCGGTAGTAGATACGATTCCAGTAGTACTACTGACAGTCTCGGGAGAGCTAACCATGACCAAACTACCCATCTGGTGAGCAAGATGTATCAGACATGCGAAACACCCTCAGACTCCAAGAAGAATATAGAGGAAACAAAAGAAAAATTAGGAGTAGGAATTAAAATCCATGGAGACGAAGAAAAAACTTTGAGGTTTACCGACGACATCGTAATTCTGTCAGAGATAGTGAAAGACCTGGAAGAGCAGTTGAACGAAATCGACAGTGCCTTGAAAGGAGTATGTAAGGTAAACATCAACAAAAGCTAAACTAGGATAATGGAATATAGTCAAATTAAATAAGGTGACGCTGAGGGTATTAAATTAGGAAATTAGATACTTAAAGTAGTAGATGACTTTTGCTGTTTGGGGAGCGCACTAACTGATGCTGGTCGAAGACTGGCTATGGTAAGGAAATCGTTTCTGAACAATATAAATTTGTTAACATCGAGTATAGATTTAAGTGAAAAGAAGTCTTTTCTGAAAGAATTTGTATGGAGTGTAGCGATGTAAGGAAGTGAAACATGGTCGATAAATATTTCAGACAAGAAGATAAAAGAAGCTTCCGAAATGTGATGCTACAGAAGAATGCTGGAGATTAAGTGAGTAAATTACGTAACTAATGATGAGTTACTAAATAGAATTGAGGAGAAGAGAAATTTGTGGCACAACTTGACTAGAAGATAGAATCGGTTGGTAGGACACATTTTGAGGCATCAAGGGATCACATGTTTAGTATATTGGAGGAAAACGTGGCGGGTAGAAATCGTAGAGGGAGACCAAGAAATAAATACACTAAGCATATTCGGAAGCATGTATGTTGCAGTAGTTAGTTATGAAGAAGGTTGCACAGGATAGAGTAGCATGGAGATCATTTTCAAAGCAGTCTCTGGAATGAAGACCACGACAGCAACAACGACAACAAGCTGCTCACAACGGCACTACACTATGCAAACGAATGATACAATACAAAGTGCAAGGTTCGCACAGCGTGTTAACTTGTTAACTGATGAACTGCTGTGGTAACAAGTATTTCTGCACATTTTCTGATTATTACTCTTTCCCTGTTATTGTTCTGTCTGAAGACGCTGGAAGGGTAATCGGTAGTCATAGTTTCACAATTCGCTCAGTATAAATAACCTGACTTTACATAAACACAACATCTTCCACAAGAGAGTTTCTGTAATAAATGTTCTCGGTGCTGTTGCTGCGTTAATTCCTTAAATAATCCATGCTTTCGACAATGGTTCTCGACGGTAATTCAACTGGACGTCAGAGAAGGAACCTTGGCGACCCGCTTACTCCTCTCGCAGTCAGTTGTGTCAATGGCCAGAAGGGTCACTGGTGTGTGTTGCCAAAGACTTTGATTCTCATACACAGTCATCGCGGTGAGTGCATCGAGAATATTTAGTAGCACACGTCTTTACAGACGACTGAATATTTTGGATGTAATTAGTGCATTCTTTCCAAAATTCTAGCCAATGTCTTGGCTGTAGTGGAACGAGTTATCACAAATTGTAAATGCTACTGATTCTGAACACAGAAACGTCACTATCATTTTAAGAAGAATTTGACACTTCAGAATTATTTTAGTGGATCCTCCATGTACATCAATATAACATTTATATTTTGAAACACGTTGATCTTCCCATGCTGACCCATTCATAAGTTCGTACCACTCCCAAGTCGGCTGTTTTATCAAAGTGACCTAGGCTGCTATTTCTGAGTGCCACAACTGTCTCTGGGCCACCAAGGGTGTTATTTCTCTCGGATCTCTGAGACTTTGGCCTGCGGTAGTCAATCAGGGTGATCGTTACGAAAATTTCACCTTGAACCAATTGTAAGTAGGCTATTTAGGTTTTTATATTGGTAACGCCACGTAGCGCTCTGTATGAAAATCACTAGCTGTGCTGTGTGCAGTCTGTGGCTGGTTTGCATTGTTGTTGGCCATTGTAGTGTTGGGCAGCTGGGTGTTAATAGCGCGTAGCGTTGCGCGGTGGGAGGTGAGCTGCCAGCAGTGGTGGATGTGGAGAAGTGAGATGGCGAAATTTTGAGAGCGGATGATCTGGACGTGTGTCCATCAGAAACAGTACATTTGTAAGAATGGATGTCATGAACTGCTATATATATTATGTCTTTTGAACACTATTAAGGTAAATACATTGTTTGTTCTCCTCAGAACTCATCCGAATTTGCTTAATCAAGTTACCTGAATATTTATGACATATTATTTTGGCAGGACGTTGCAAAGACGACATTGTAGCTTTTCAGGGACTCTTACAAGAATTAGAAATTGACACTGACAATCGCGGAACGCGAAAACAGGAACACAACAATTACAGGTCACATCTGTCGCAATTCCGCAATGAAAGAAATAATATCGGGACACGACAAGGCTATTCTCACAACACAAATCGTGAACAAAACAGACACCACCCGTATGACAACCATTGGCAGAGTAGTAATAATTACAGGGAAAGATCACCTCTCCATGGTTATGACTATAACAGAGACAATCAGAGAAACAGATTATATGGGAACCAACATAATTATTATCAAGTGAGACAGAACAATTTCAGGCGCAACGGTCCACCACGCAGTTACGATTCTGGGAGAAATTCTCCACCACATGACCGACAAAAAATTGATTACAGAAATTATCGACATGACGACAGAAGACATAATCATAACGACAGACCTGAATTTCATCAGAACTGGCGAGATTCAAACAGGCCAGGGTCTTCTCGTCAAGGTGAATTTGTAGAAGTTAGGTCTCCTAATCCTAATAACGACATGCGCCAACAAAGAGACAGACAATGATTCGCACTGCAGGCAGCCACGTGCGCCGGCTGGCCCAGAGAAAAATAACATTAACGCTAACCTTGAGAAAAATTCCAGTATTCTTTCCCGATATAACACATGATAATTGCGTTGAAGTTGAAACTTTGCATACCAGGAAAGTAAAGGATTGCACCACATTTCACACGTAAAATCGTTTATTGAAAGATAATCTGTTTTTTAACGTAGTCTTTGCCATAAAGTTTTTCACTCCACGCTACTAGTACAATTTGTCACACTGAGAAACTGTTAACATGCAACAATGTTTTGAAGTTAACTATCCAGTCTAGAACCTAGGGAACATATTTAGACAGTATTTACGAGTGCATTGTTAAAGTGAACAGACGACACAGTGTTATTGTGTGTGTACATTCATGCTTGTTAGTTGCACGATTACGTAACGACTATAAGGCTCACATACTTAGAACATATACCGGTACTGCTAATATGATTTTAATGCAACATTTTGGTTTACTTGAAAATACATTCTGGATTTAAAGTACTTTCTGAGAGATACCAGGTGACACAGTGGTTAGTTTATTTGACAGCTACATGACTATATCACGACGCTACTAATGTGTGACACAATTTACGTTGTTGCTTTGCGGTGTATCTGTTTTATATTTGCACAGATTTTCTGAATTCTTCTGGAAAGGAAAACATGTTTTAGTAGTAAATAGCTACAATGAGGTAGCCTTTTCCATAGCACAACAATACGCTACAGTACAGTACTTTCTTCATCACAGCAATAAGCATAATAACTACGCTATCTATACGCAAAGCATTTCACTTTTGTTTATGATGAGGTGATTACATTGACTTCAGCAGAACTTTGCTTACAGAGGACGATAACTACGACACTTCCACAGAATTATCTTACAGCATGACGTACATTTGGCACTACGGGACACGCATTTGAGTGATTAATTTTAAACTTAAAACATATATTTTTAAAGATTTTCGAATTACAAAGAAAGTTTTCCATGATACATTTCGTTCCATTGCTGTAATCTATGACACCTGAGGGTATAAATACATTAATCCTCAGGGGGGTACACGCTTACTTTGTGTACCATGTGTTTGGCAAGCACAAGGAGCCCTAGCTAATATGGTATTTGCTTATACAACTTTACACATTGGTACCATATTTCTCTAACACGGAATTACGCGGCTATCTGATTATTAAACAGAGAAACAAACTTTTTTTAACATCAGTGACAGACGTTTACGTAATTACACAGTTGGATAACTTCACACTTATGAAATTGTATTTTGTCTGTACTTTGTGAACTGTTCATATTTTATCAGAACCATTGTGATACTATGAGAGCTTTGAATGACGTATTTGGTATGGGATCATGATTTTTAAAGTATGTTTGAGCTAGATGACACTATTGATATGAAAAGAGAATTCTTTTTAGGTTTTGAAATTATTGGAGGAAGCTACAACGATTTTGAGATTTGACTGAGGTGTTATGACGTTATTATTACGACGACGATGTGTATTATGCTTTTGATGTATGTTCATGATCAATAAGCGGATGTTATATGACGAATTTGATTATGCTGCGTATTTATTATGATGAAATATTGAAGAAATGTCGACGAATATGTATATGTTAATAAGGTAAGGAGTAATGAGTAGTGGTTAGGGACTCTGATTTGTGAAAAAGGATGTTGGAAACCAAGAATCGTACCTTAAGAGTTATGAAACGTGTGTAAATGCATGAATGTATCACAATGCCGGCGAACATTTTTTGGACACTGTTATATATGAGATTTTGGTTCTAACCTTTCAATTTTTTGTTTTATATGAGACTGTCACTGTAGTGGAAACTGCTGCCATAAATACTTCAGTAAAGAATGTAGATGACCTTCACATAATGTGCTGTGGAGGCCCATCCGAGCGACAGTCACCTGGAAAAAGAGCCATTAGTGTGTGCCTTTCAGAGACACAGGTGGAGAAAAAAAGGAGGTCATTAACCTCGGTATTGACATTCCTTTGTAGAAAGCACCGCAAATACGACACGCTCATTACTTGGAAACATTCTTACATCTGCACACCTGTTTATGACAAGCGTCTTTCTACGAGAGTTGAGAGAATTTCTACTAACTTATAAAATGCCACGTGACTATTGAATGACATTTTTATGCTTTACTTTGTACATATGCTCATTTCGTTTAATATCTAGTTTCTAGCTGCACTGCAGCACTGGTTAAAATAAAATTTTATAGATGTACTAATATAGATATTTTATGCTTACAGATCCAGTAAATAATAACTTTACGATGTACTTTCGTAGAAAAGAGAGCACAAATAGACATTTCCCTTCACAGGATAATTTTTTAACAGTTTGGCAACTTGTCTGCTAGAGTAAGTCAAGGTCATGGATCACTCTAGTGTTAAGATGTGACATAGGTATTAGACATGGCCATCTTTACTGTAATATTTTTTCTGCTTCCGCTTTGTCATGTTTAGGTATAAGGTATAGCATTTGCTGCTGCTGTTTGCCAGGCATAGTGCTGCTAAATTTCACTTTGTATTACTCTGTTAAGCCAGTTTTACTACTGATTTATTTTTCCTGTTGCTGCACATTGGCTCATATTAGTTGTAATATCGCAATTGCTTTTCTAATTTATATATACTACTGCTTGCTTTGCCAATTTGCATTTTTTGTCATTTCTGTGTGTGTTAATTGTTTTGTGCTGCTGAATTGCCTCGTCCATTAGTTTATGCATCTGAGCTCAGTAGATTTAAGTTAGCTTAAGATGGGGTAGGCTATATGACATAACAAGTTGTGATGAATTGGAAGAAATACATTCAGAAGCTATAAGAAAATGGTTTGGCCAAAGAAGAATTTTGAAAGAGGATATGAACAAAAAAGTAGGGTTTAGGGACAACAGGTTTAGGTAGGATTTTCTTGGAAATAAATGATGAGATAAGATAATTGAAAATAAATCATGAGGTAAGAAATATGTGAACATATAAATAGAGAAAGCATGCTTTGATAGGATTTTTTTTGGTGGAAACAAATGTTGAAATAAGACAAAAGATCTATGGAATGAAGTTTTGGGTTGGACTGCAGTACCAAATGTTACACTGAAAACAAACGCTGCCCTTTCCTCTTGTGTTATTCTGCTATGTGTTTGTGTACCCTTGTGTATTCGTGTTTTTCCTGTCTTTATGTGTTTAGCTGATGAGAGGTATGTTGTAGAATTTTTCTAATTCTATATTATTTACTTTGTAAAGATGTTTAGACATTATTTATTCTGTTTTGTTTTAATGCTCACGTGTGAAGTTGATGTTTCGAAATTTATTCTGACCTTTTATGTATTTATTTCTGTCATAATTCCTGTAACACTGATGTATATGTTATGTCGATGCTATTGTAAAGCCTGTAAAGCCTGCACTACCACATATATTATCTGTACTGTTATGTTCTTTAATGATGTGTTTTGTACCTTTGTTATTGTATTCTCATGTTATAAAATTGTAATTGACACTAGTTCATCAAATTAAGTAACTTGTAAGCATTCATTTCACTGCACACATTTCTGTTGGTCATAGTATATGCACAATTTGTGAAAAAAAGAGGACTGTTAGTGCTCGCATGTGTGTTGATAATTTGGCAAGGGACTGGTTAACAGCATTGCTGGTTCTAAGGACAATTCCAAAAACTTTGTGAGTACACAAGTGGTGATTTATTTACTTGCTATATTGTCCGCAGGACTCTTCGATGGTGATTGTGCACCTGCACAGTCGCCGCAGATGGCTGCTGGCCGCCTCTACAAGGACTGTAGTGGGTCAGCACCTTTGATGACCCACCAATACCTTTATTTCTACAAGGACTGCAGTGGGTCTGCACTTTTCATGGCTTACCAATGCCATACTCTCTACCAGGACTACAATGGGTCTGCACTGTGATGAACTACCTACCAATTTTCTTCAAAACTTCGACTGACTCTGTGGTGGATTTGCTCTGTTGTGGCCCATTACCTGTCTGCATGTCAAGAGTCAGCACTGTCTTTCCGTTGGAAGGACAACACCACTTCTTCAAGACTGCATGGAAATCCACTACTTCCGTGTGCATTTTCTTTTACTGCTCAGACTTCGAGAAAAACACTGCAATTTTACTGTGATGAACGATCAGGACTGTCTTTATGGACTGTGAGAAAATTTTAGCTTTTGACCAACATTGTATCAATAAGTGTGTACATTTGATTTTTTTGTCATTGTAATTATGAAATTTTTTTTCAAATCTGTATTGGCCACTGCCCAAAACAATTTGTAAAATTTTTGTGGGGAACATGGGGGCTATGTAAGTAGGCTGTTTAGGTTTTCTTATTGGTAACGCCACGTAGCGCTCTGTATGAAAATCACTAGCTGTGCTGTGTCCAGTCTGTGGCTCGTTTGCATTGTTGTTGGCCATTGTAGTGTTGGGCAGCTGGATGTTAACAGCACGTAGCGTTGCGCACTGGGAGGTGAGCCGTCAGCAGTGGTGGATGTGGGGAAGTGAGATGGCGAATTTTTGAGAGCGGATGATCTGGACGTGTGTCCATCAGAAACAGTACATTTGTAAGAATGGATGTCATGTACTGCTATATATATTATGACTTTTGAACACTATTAAGGTAAATACATTGTTTGTTCTCTATCAAAATCTTTCATTTGCTAACTATGCCTATCAGTAGTTAGTGCCTTCAGTAGTTTGAATCTTTTATTTAGCTGGCAGTAGTGGCGCTCGCTGTATTGCAGTAGTTCGAGTAACGAAGATTTTTTGTGAGGTAAGTGATTTGTGAAACGTACAGGTTAATGTTAGTCAGGGCCATTCTTTCGTAGGGATTTTTGTAAGTCAGAGTGCGTTGCGCTAAAAATATTGTGTGTCAGTTTAAGCACAGTCATGTATAATTTTTCTAAGGGGACGTTTCACAATATGGAAGCAACAGGAAACCATTCCGATGCTAGTTTTCGTAATGTTCGCATGGAGGATGCAGATATGCGGCTCCGACAATCTGCTTCATACAGCTGGGTGAGAGTACTGAATGCTCTTGGCATAATCCGTACATTTCACGCACATCTCACATTCGTTTTTGTATACAGAATTGCTTTGGAGGCATCTTTATACAGAGCAAGTTCTCTAGTTGATAATTTGTTCATACCGTAACAGAAATCAGCATTCCTTTGCTGTCAGCTTGGAACCATCCGCTCAAGTAGTTTGTGGCATTCAGTGCCATTCACCACTCTCTTTATCAATTGAAAGTATGACGAAAGAATTCATTGTATTACTTTTTGGTCTTATTCAATAAAAACATAGTTGATTATTTTTTGCCGTACTTCAAACAAATTGTAATAGTTCACAGGTGGCTAGTTATCTTTATCAACATTAGAATGTACTCCTGACATAACGTGCATTCATTTCTTCACCGCAGAAAAAATGTTCCTTTGTCTGAACTTAGGAGCTCGAAGCTTTACAATATATTATCACCAGTTTTATATCCTTTCAAGGTACCTGTCTCATTTAACAGCTCTGTTTGTATACATTGAACAGCCAAAGCATTATGACCACTGCCCATTGCGACGTTGGATGCCGCCTGGTGGCGTTACGGGCACGTGACGTGGTAACAAAAGTATGTAAGCGCAGTAGACATGGGCGGGAGATAACCCTAGAGAAGATATGGGCTGCAAATGGGAAAAACTATGTAGATGAGCGACTCTGACAAAGGGCAGATTATTATTACGCAGAGCCTGTGAACGAGTATCTCTAAAACGGCGAAGCTGGTCGAACGTTCACGTGCTACTGTCTTGAGCATCTACGGAAAGAGGAAGGACAATGTAACTACCACTAGGCGCTAAATGTTTGGGTGTCCACAACTCTTCAACATGCGGTTAGGAGGCTTGTTTGCTCTGTAAAGTAGGATAGTTGGTGATCTGTGGCATATCTGCCAAAAGAGTACAATGTTGGTGCACGCACGAGTGTTTCGCAGCACACCGTTCATCGTACATTGTTGAACATGCGTGTTCACATGCGACCCAAGGACGTCGTTAGTTACGATTGCAGTGGGTACGGGACCATCGGGATTCGACCATCGATCAATGGAAACATGTCTGTTTTTAGGGTGAATCACATTTTTTGCTACACTAGGTCAGTGGCCTTCTCCGTAAATGCCGTCGTCAAGATGAACGGTGGCTCGAAACGTGCAGCGCGAAGTAAATAAGTATTTTTTATTTATCCGTAACTATTTTCCACGCAAAAATGAGAACATGGATTTTCTTGAATTACAGTGCCACCTACCAAAAATCAAAACAAATATTTAAGACAAAATGTACGTAGTTTTTTTATGTAGAATCTGATTCTGCAATAAAAAATGAGGGTTCCCATTTGAAATTTTAAAGTTTTCTCCCTCCCCACCCACAGGGCGCTGGGGTGACGGGTTAATTTTAGCACCAGCAGATCGCCCCCTCGAAAATAATCAACTTTGCATTCTACACATTTTTTCGTGTGAAGCTTAATTTTCGAGTTATTCTGATTTGTCAACTTAAAATTTACACCCTGTATAAGAAGGTTAAAGGTGCGGACTCGCAAAATAACATACCAATATCCTTAACATCGGTTTGCTGCAGAATTTATTGTATATTCTGAGTTCGACAATAACAAATTTCCTAGAGACGGAAAAGTTCTCGTCCACAAATCAGCACGGCTTTAGAAAGCATCGGTCGTGAGAAACCCACGTTTGCTCCGAAAAGAATTCGCACGGTAACCCACTGCAGGCTACTAACGAAGGTACGCGCATACGGAATATGCTCCCATTTTGTCCTCGACTGCGTGTGTTTATCAGAGCAGGGTTAAAATCAGGAGTGCCACAGGGAAGTGTGATAGGACCATTGCTGTTTTCTATATATAAATGTTCTGGCGCACTGGGTGGACAGCAATGTTTGCTGAAGATGCAGTGCTGTCGAAGATAAGTGACTCTAGTTTGATACAAGGTAACCTAGACCAAATTTCTTGTTGGTATGATGGCATCTAACTCTTAATGTAGAAAAATGTAAGTTAATGCGGATGAGTAGGAGAAACAACCCTGTAATATTGGGATTCTGCATTAGTAGTGTCCTGCTTGACACAGTCACGTTGTTTAAATATCTGGGTGTAACGTCGTGAAGCGATATGAAATGGTACGAGTCTTTGAGGATTGTGGTAGGGAAGGCGAATGGTCGATTTCGGTTTATTGAGAGAATTATAGGAAAGTGTGGATTATCTGTAAAGGAGACCACGTATAGGACCCGAGTGCGATCTATTCTTGAGTACTGCTCGAGTGTCTGGGCTTCGCACCAGATTAAAGGAAGATATCGAAGCGGGCTGCTAGATTTGCTCCGGTAGGTACGAACAAAACGCAAGTGCTAAGGAGATGCTTCGGGGACTCAAATCGAATCCCTGGAGGGAAGACGACGTTCTTCCCGAGGAAAACTATTGAAAAAATTAAGAGAACCGTCATCAGCCTAACTGTATAACGGTTCCTACTGCCGCCAACAAACATTTCGCGTAGGAACCACGAAGATAAGACACGAGAAATTAGGGCTCATACGGAGAATTATAGACAGCCGTTTTTCTCTCTCTCTATTTGCGAGTGGAACAGAAAAGGAAACAATTAGTAGCATGTAGCCATGCACCGTACTTGTGGAGTATGCAAAGTATACATAGATGTAGACGTAGAAGTACACTACTGGCCATTAAAATTGCTACACCACAAAGACGACGCGCTACAGACGCGAAATTTAACCGACAGGAAGAAGATGCTGTGATATGCAAATGATTAGCTTTTCAGAGCATTCTCACAAGGTTGGGGCCGGTGGCGACACCTACAACGTTCAGACATGAGGAAAGTTTCCAACCGATTTCCCATACACAAACACCAGTTGACCGGCGTTGCCTGGTGAAACGCTGTTGTAATGTCTCGTGTAAGGAGGAGAAATGCGTACCATCACGTTTCCGAGTTTGATAAAGATCAGATTTTAGCCTATCGCGATTGCGGTCTATCGTATCGCGACATTGCTGCTCGCGTTGGTCGAGATTCAGTGACTGTTAGCAGCATATGGAATCGGTGGATTCAGGAGGGTAATACGGAACGCCGTGCTAGATCCCAACGGCCTCGTATTACTAGCAGTCGAAATGACAGGCATCTTATCCGTATGGCTGTAACGGATCGATCCCTGAGTCAACAATCTGCACGAACAGTTAGACGTCGTTTGCAGTAGCATTGACTATCAGCTCGAAGACCATGGCTGCGGTTACCCTTATCGCTACATCACAGACAGGAGCGACTGCGATGGTGTACTCAACGACGAACCTGGGTGCACCAATGGCAAAACGTCATCTTTTCGGATGAATCCAGGTTCTGTTTACAGCATCATGACGGTCGCATCCGTGTTTGACGACATCACGGTGAACGTACATTCGGAGCGTGTATTCGTCATCGCCATACTGGCGTATCACCCGGCGTGATGGTATGGGGTGCCATTGGTTACACGTTTCGGTCACCTCTTGTTCGCATTGACGGGACTTTGAACAGTGGACGTTACATTTCAGATGTGTTACGACCCGTGGTTTTACCCTTCATTCGATCCCTGCGAAACTCTACATTTCAACGGGATAATGCACGACCGCATGTTTCAGGTCCTGTACGGGCCTTTCTGGATACAGAAAAAGTTCGACTGCTGCCCTGGCCAGCACATTCTCCAGATCTCTCATCAACTGAAAACGTCTGGTCAATGGTCGCCGAGCAACTGGCTCGTCACAATACGCCAGTCACTACTCTTGATGAACTGTGGTATCGTGTTGAAGCTGCATGGTCAGCTGTAGCTGTACGCGCCATCCAAGCTCTGTTTGACTCAATTCCCAGGCGTATCAAGGCCGTTATTACCACTAGAGGTGGTTGTCCTGGGTACTAATTTCTCTGGATCTATGCACCCAAATTGCGTGAAAATGTAATCACATGTCAGTTGTAGTATAATACATTTGTCCAATGAATAGCCGTTTAACATCTTCATTTCTTCTTGGTGTAGCAATTTTAATGGCCAGTAGTGTAGAAACTGTTTTCCATGCTCGGAGTAAGGACTTCTTACAGAACTCCTAAAATGCTTTCTCGGTAAGGTTGTATTGTATCAATGGAATTACATACAGGAAGCAATACTGTACTCATGTATCAAATGTGTCCTATGTATCAAAAAATGGAATTCAAGTGATATATACTTCTGCTTAGGTTCAAAGAGTTTCTTGTTAGGTGTTGCCATTTACTTAACGTCCAACATCGATTATCAAATTACCGGTAAATTCCCCAGTTTAGTTTCTTTAAACAGTCGGACACCCCTTTTCGAAACTGCTTCAGTCACAAGATTATTTTACAAATGAGTTAATATGTTATATAACTGATGTTAAGGTGGTAAATGAGGGAAGGTTAGAGAATGTTTCAAATTATGTTTAAAGGTTTTTTAAGTCGTAAAATGCTCTCATTATCAAATAGTGGATGAATATAGTCTTGGTAGTTTCCGCTTCGTTGTAAGCAGATGCAAGTTCTTCCAGCACCTCTGTAAGTATGACGTCAAACCTCCAGAACTGTGTGCCATAAAATGATGTAATTTTTCACGTAAATTCATTGGTCTTTTACGAAAAGATTTAGTAATAAAGAAATAATAAATTAAAATACCCGGCCAGAAGGTGAAGGTTTAGTGTATGTGCAGGGAAAACTTAGTAAATAATAATTTTTTATCGTTGATCCATTGTGGAGGGCGTTAGCGAGTAAAAGTTTGTAAAGGTTGGGAATTATGTGTGAAGTTTGTTAGAAGTTGCTGACTCTTCTCATTCTGAAATACTAGATGAATAAAATCAGGGAGATTTGAGCACAATGAGCTATGGTGCCTCAAGACATATACATAGCTTCGAACTAACTTGTTTCAGAATGTTTAACTGTTAACTTAAGATCAGAGCTCTTAGTGAATAGATTGCGACAAAAATTTAAATTAAAAAATTGGCAATAATCAAAATAAATACGGATTAATTAATAAACAAGCAGTATATATATATATATATATATATATATATATATATATATATATATATATATACGTGTGTGTGTGTGTGTGTGTGTGTGTGTGTGTTTTGCGTTTTGCATCACCCCGGTTCCCAAACTCCTGAAAAGATAGACGTTGACTGTGGATATTGTATCACAGACACAGTCCATCTGACTGTTCAGAGATGTCACTAAACCCGCCCAAAGATGTAAACAACCATGCATGAGCAGCGCCTATTAGACGGAGGGTGTCCGACAGCCGATGACTTCCAGCCATTCCACCAGGAATGAGGTACACGGCTCATGTTGCCTGTAGTTCAACAACCATGCCTAGACGGCCAATACCGCGGTTCGACCGCGTCTGCAGTGTTACTTTGTGCCAGGAAGGGCTCTCAACAAGGGAAGTGTCCAAGCGTCTCTGAGTGAACCAAAGCGATGTTCTTCGGACATGGAGGAGATACAGAGACACAGAAACTGTCGATGATATGCCTCGCTCAGGCCGCCCAAGGGCTACTACTGCAGTGGACGACTGCTACATACGGATTATGGCTCGGAGGAGCCCTGACAGCAGCACCACCTTGTTGAATAATGCTTTTCGTGCAGCCACAGGACGTCGTGTTACGACTCAGACTGGACGAAATATGCTGCATAATGGCAACTTCACTCCCGACGTCGATGGCGAAGTCTATCTATGCAACCACGACACCAGGTAGCGCGGCACAGATGGGCTTAACAAGATGCCGAATGGGCCGCTCAGAATTGGCATCACGTTCTCTTCACCGTTGAGTGTCTCATATGCATCCAACCTGACAATCGTCGGAGACGTGTTTGGAGGCAGCCCGGTTAGGTTGAGCGCCTTAGATACACTGTCCAGCGAGTGCAGCAAAGTGGAGGTTCCCTGATCTTTTGGGGTGGCATTATGTGGGGCTGACGTACGCCGCTGGTGGTCATGGAAGGTACCGTAACAGCTGTTCGATACGCACATGTCATCCTCCGACCAATAGTGCAACCATATTAGCAGCATATTGGCGAGGCATTCGTCTTCATGGACTACAATTCGCGCCCCCATCGTGTACATCTTGTGACTGACTTCCTTCAGGATAACGACATCGCACCACTTGATTGGCCTGCATGTTATCCAGATATGAACACTGTCGGCATGCCAGGGATAGATTGAAAAGGGCTGTTTATGGACGAATCGCCGTTGAGGAGTGGGACAATCTGGACCAACAGTGCCTTATGGATAGTATGCTACGACGAATACAGACATGCATTAATGCAAGAGGACGTGCTACAGGATATTAGAGGTATCGGTGTGTACAGCAATCTGGATCAACACCTCTGAAGGTCTCGCTGTATGGTGGTGCAACATGCAACGTGTAGTTCTCATGAGCAATAAAAATGGCGGAAATGATGTTTATGTTGATCTCTATTCCAGTTTTCTGTACAGGTTTCAGAACTCTCGGAACCGAGGTGATGCAAAACTTCTTTTGATGTGTGTTTATATACGACCGCAATGTCATTCAAATGTGAACTGTACCTCTCAATACCTCTGGCTGGGGGCGGTTGGGTGGGGCGGGGGGGGGGGGGGGGAGGAGAGGTTTAGAAATGCTGTCGATACTGTTACCGTTATAGAAGAAATCGTTCCAAGAAATTTCAGTGGACAGAGAGAGGGAATAAGAGCATTCAACGTGATGATTTTATTTTACTTACCGTGTCATGGAACAGATCAAAGTCACAAAGTGGTACTTCAAATTGATAAAGTGTGTGTTGTGCCTGGTTAACTGTTTGATCGAGTATACCTATAGTTGTCAGTAGTTTTAATTTACTATGACGAGTGCGAAAGAAGTTCGAGTGTTTCTTATTTTGAGCTGTGCAAGGACACAGTCGTATATGAAACGTCAGCACATCTCTATATCGAAAATTTCCAGTTTTTGCGTTCACAATTAATGGACGGAACATATGATTGTGCTAACATGTATCGTGGGTGGATCAGTTTCAGACACACAGTAGTCTACAAATCAAAGTGATTTATCAGAAAATATGCAAGAAAAGTTATTAGCGGTGCCAAAATCATTGCTTCCATTACGCACTTCGGACTGGTGTGTAAGGACTACCTGGTCGGAAGACTGAGTGCAGTCGGAATCTGAAACTATATAGGTTAACGGTAGTGCTCAACTTACCAGTTCACATGTTACGGCATGTCATCAGTATTGTAGCTGCTTAGTGCAACCTGTGCTTGATGACGAAGTTGATCCTGAAATGTTCTTTTTCTGACGAAGCTGGGCTGCACTTATAGTGCGACGTGAGATCCCAAAACAGTCGACGATGGAGTTGAGAACATCCTCATTAGTTACGCCAACATCCTCTATACGACGTGAAACAAGAGCCTAGTGTGTTTTCAGTACTGCACGAAACACTGGAGAGGTTCTCATTTCACGAAACCATAGCTTCCGGTGTTGTGTGAACACCATACTGCAATCTTTTTCAGAGAACTAACGATTAATTAAAAGATTAGCGGCTATTTCGTGCAGTATAATACAGTACAAAAGCACATTCTGGCAACGCCTCTTCAGCAACATTACGACGTGTTTTGATGATAGCGCATTTGGTTGGCTGATCTCGTTTCAAAAACGTCAATGTGAGTTTTATCTTTGGCGGATGTTGAAAGATAAGGTTGGAGACAAAGATGCGAGTATTCGAATTGTCATTTCAGAAATTGCAGTGGCCGAAATTCGCCGAGAGTTCTTGACAGTGTGTGCAAACGATGTCATGTAGCTCTTGACGCAATGCGCTATACCTTTTAGCACTTGCTGTAATCAAAGATAAAATTAATTCATTAGCATTCGAATTATTTTATATTAGCGAAGACATTCGGAGCCATTACGTGATAACTCCCTAGTTACCTGTAACTTCAACAGGCGGTGCACATCTTGTGCGAAATGCAAGCATGAGCTTGCAGCCTATGCCAGGCATCCTGCACAGTAGTGGAAACCAGTATAAAGGCAGGGTCCCACGGAAGTAATAGTACAATGCCTGTAGCATACCGTACAGAATTTATTATGATAATAGTAGACACATAGAAGACATAAACAATCATGACGGAATTACACCGTTTCTTTCATAACACGAGTAAGGAAACGAGGCATTTGCATTTACTGGATGGAAATTGGTACAAAGGCACTCACTATGCTGTTGAGTTAGTGGATTGTTAATACTTTTTCCTACGTCCATTATTCCTAATTACCTCAAAAATTCTCTCCCATCATGATAAACACGCCGTGCAAGTGTTCGCCAAAATTGTGCCACAGGGTTCACATCCGTGATACGTGAAGACCAGAAGAAACATCGACATCTTTATCTTCAAGTCACTTTTGGATTGTGGGAGAAACATGCTCATATGCATTATCTTGTTGAAATGTTAGCCTCTATTCCCTAGATCCTCATACATTCTAATCAATTCTGTCTTAGAATCTTAGAATACATATTATGGTTCATTGTAGTATTCAGTCAAGCAATGTGTGATTTACCTTCAAACCACCAAAATCATAACATTTTCACCACGAAAATTTCTGCTCATTCTTACCTGCTACTCTGTTCTCAGGTTATAGTACTAAAATCCATCCGTCCACATAAGTTAAATATCTTCTTGCTGAAGAACACTATCTTATTCTGAAGTCTGTGACAAATGTTGTTCAGGAAATTCCAATCTAGCCTGTTTATATTTGGGTGTTACAGAAGGTTGCTGCAGTCGTTTCCTGAATGCAAGAAGTTTTTAATTCGACAAAATTTGTTGTGCTCGTCTGGCAGATGCTGACAAAAGTGAATCAGCAACCAGCTGACAAGAATAACCGTTTGTGGTCCTTGCTTTGCCCGAAAGAAACAGATGCGATGCCTCAAAAAAATTTCTACTCAGCCCATATTTTCTGTTCTGTCCATATCCTGCGCCCAATCTAACTAAATTATCAATCACTGTTCTTGAACAGTTCAACTTGAAATTAGAGGGTCCCATTTCCTAGAACGCACCGATTTTTGATTTTTCATATCGTGGTAGCTGTTTTCTGCGAGACAAAGTCACAATCATGATTTATGTACAGAACAAGCACTGTCGCTAATGGTATCCGTTTCGTGTCTGCAGTAATGGCACACACTAACAGCATGCAGAGCTGACTGCCTTTATACTGAAGTCCACCCTCTATACCCTAAATCGTTGATGTCTTGTCATGTGATATACTAATAACATCAAATGCTGTATCATTTGACTGAATTGGTCAGTCCACACGATCTCATACTATTGCACATACACTGTGCACGACTATTCCAGCCGACAACGTTAATTTTCCTGTACATACCCCTACCTTTATACTGATTTGCGCTACTGTATTACGTTACAGGGAAACGAACTTTAAAGTGAAAAGGGGACTGTGGGCCCTCAAATACAACCTCTGTGTCTAATGCCACCGTACATCGCTCGTTAGTTGCTTGTCTAGGAAGAGCTGTAAAGTCTTCGCTAAGCGTACACGATGACGAATTTAAGCATGGCAAGGATGTGAGTATGCTGATACAAAAGGATATAAATGACAAACTCAGAACCGTTATACAAGCCCTGGTGCAATTTTAAACTGTGCAGTCTGCTGCCATCAGTTTGCCGGTCTTTGTGTATTAAAATTATGGAGTGAGGTGCGGTACTGCGAACGCAGTAAAGTGTTTCAATTTACATGGAAATTCACCCGTAGATGATGAAGAAGCGTTAGCTTGGCCATGGCCATTCTCGTATTTTTATTTTATAACTTTTTAACTTTTTCGTTCCAGTAGTTATACTGTTCCACAGTGGGATAAACTTTAAGTTTTAAAATTTCTTAATTGCCACAACAGTTTCCACCCTTTCAATAATTATGAATTGAATTAAGGTTCGCTGACATGAAATTGATGCGTGAAGAATGTAAAATGAATGAACGTGCGACGACATGAAAATAATTTAGCGAAAACAAACAAAAGTACTGAACCTGGAATTGAGTGAACGTGTCATGAAAAAGGGAAAGCCTCGAGATTTTTTTTTGGGAAATATTCTTTACTATGTAATTTTGACCAAGAAGGTTCACATTTGTGACCTGAAAAATGTTTAAGAGATGTTTTACGGTCCAGCAGTAATGCTGTATTTGTTCATATCAATGAGGCCAGCAACTTCGCAACTATGACGGTTACAGCATGTGATGGCAGCACGGTTTCTGCAAAGGGTGGAGCTAGCTTTGACCTTCAAAATATCTAAACTATTCCTTCTTGTCCATGTAAGTTACACAGGGTGAGTCACCTAACATTACCGCTGGATATATTTCGTAAACCACATCAAATATTGACGAATCCATTCCACAGACCGAACGTGAGGAGAGGGGCTAGTGTAATTGGTTAATACAAACCATAAAAAAATGCACTGAAGTATGTTTTTTTAACACGAACCTACATTTTTAAATGGAACCCCGTTAGTTTTGTTAGCACATCTGAACATATAAACAAATACGTAATCAGTGCCGTTTGTTGCATTGTAAAATGTTAATTACATCCGGGGATATTGTAACCTAAAGTTGACGCTTGAGTACCACTCCTCCGCTGTTCGATCGTGTGTATCGGAGAGCACCGAATTTCGTAGGGATCCAAAGGGAACGGTGATGGTCCTTAGGTACAGAAGAGACTGGAACAGCACATTACGTCCACATGCTAACACCTTTTTATTGGTCTTTTTCACTGACGCACATGTACATTACCATGAGGGGTGAGGTACACGTACACATGTGTTTTCCGTTTTCAATTACGGAGTGGAATAGAGTGTGTCCCGACATGTCAGGCCAATAGATGTTCAATGTGGTGCCCATCGTTTTCTGCACACAATTGCAATCTCTGGCGTAGTGAATGTCGTACACGCCGCAGTACATCCGGTGTAATGTCGCCGCAGGCTGCCACAATACGTTGTTTCATATCCTCTGGGGTTCTCCATTAACGTACCCCACAGAAAGAAGTCCAGAGGTGTAATATCAGGAGAACGGGCTGGCCAATTTATGCGTCCTCCACGTCCTATGAAACGCCCGTCGAACATCCTGTCAAGGGTCAGCCTAGTGTTAATTGCGGAATGTGCAGGTGCACCATCATGCTGATACCACATACGTCGACGCGTTCCCAGTGGGACATTTTCGAGCAACGTTGGCAGATCATTCTGTAGAAACGCGATGTATGTTGCAGCTGTTTGGGCCCCTGCAATGAAGTGAGGACCAATGAGGTGGTCGCCAGTGATTCCGCACCATACATTTACAGACCACGGTCGCTGTCGCTCTACCTGTCTGAGCCAGCGAGGATTGTCCACGGACCAGTAATGGATGTTCCGTAGATTCAGTGCCCCGTGGTTTGTGAAACCCGCTTCATCGGTAAACGGGTAGAACTGCAACGCATTCTCTGTTAATGCCCATTGACAGAATTGCACTCGATGACTAAAGTCATCATCAAGTAATTGCTGATGTAGCGACACATGAAACGGGTGAAAGCGGTGACGATGCAGTATGCGCATGACACTACTTTGACTCAGTCCACCGGCTCTCGCAATGTCCCGTGTACTCATGTGTGGGTTCATGGCAACAGCAGCTAACACACCAACTGCACTCGCTTCTCCTGTGACGGGCCTGTTACGGACCCGTTTGCGTGCTACGACCATACCTGTTGCATACAGTTGGCGGTAGATGTTTTGCAATGTGCGGCACGTTGGATGCTCTCTGTCCGGGTACCGTTCTGCATACACCCTGCAGGCTTCAGCTGCATTTCGTCGACACTTGCCATAGATGAGTATCATCTCTGCCTTTTCAGAGTTCGAATACACCATTGTCACAGTTCCTACAACACTACACTATCACAGACGTCTGGTAACACGGTGTACTACAGTTGGTCTGCGTGCGGAGACGAATGCAAAATAACAATATCAGCAAGCGCTATATGCGGACACTGCGACAGCTAGACCAAACCATAACAGTGCACTACAGCCACACTCGTAAACACGGTCGTCATCGTAAACATGTCCCTGCAGATGCTGCTCACCGACCGTGCCCCGTGTTTGTTACAACACGCAACTGAACGTCGGAGGTTTCAAGCGTCAAATTTAGGTTACAATATCCCCGGATATAATTAGCATTTTACAATGCAACAAACGGCAGTGATTACGTATTTGTTTACATGTTCAGATGTGCTAACAAAACTAACCGGGTTCCATTTAAAAAAACGTAGGTTTGTGTTAAAAATCATACTTTCGTGCATTTTTGTATGGTTTGTATTAAACAATTACACTGGCCCCTCTCCTCACGTTCGGTCTGTGGAATCGGTTCGTCAGTATTTGATGTGGTTTACGAAATATAACCAGCGGTAACGTTAGGTGACTCACCCTGTATAAACCTCTAATGCTAAACGACTACATTTTGAAACGGTTCGAAGAGATTTAACGGTTCTCATAGGATAAGTGCTCTTCGTACTTTTCCTATACAGTAAATTAATGCTACAATTCGCCTCTTATACAAACACAGAATGCGGGATCTATTTTGGACACATCGGTATCAAACAGATCTAAGTCTTCAGAGAATTTCGCTGCCTGGATTATTTTCACCTGAGGTTAAACCTGCGTTACCGAAAGACCACCGGCACCTTAAATTATATTACGTAGTGCACTAACACTTACCGCCCTTATGATAGTAAAACTAATTCGGAATCATGTGCTAACCCAAATAGTACATTAATCATGTTTCATAAAGGACACAGATAACGTACGTTACAAGTTCCACAAGTTGCGACATCGTCGCGAAAAAGTAGTGACCCGTATATGTAATAAGTTTTCTTTAATTTCGGTCTATGGTCACAAACTTTGTGTTATCAGATTACCGGTTTCGGTCTTTAATGACCATCATCAGATCTGCAGCAAAAATAGGAAAAGCATAAATACACTCGCAAACTGTATACAGCTTAAGAACAATACATAGAGCATAATGAAAAGTAGTACTGACAAGATTTACATTTGTGCACTTTAAATATGAAGAGGCATACCTGTTTCATAAAAACGAAGGCGTAATGTACTGCAGCCGCAGTGGCATCGTCAAATGTTAGTATTGAGCGCATCACATATTTACTTCGATTTCTTACGTTTTACGCATGACTCTAGTATGTTCTTGTTCCTTCTCTATTCATTTCATAGGCTACATTAATCAGATAATGTGGATCATCCACTGCTACGGAATTTTATCATTCTTTTCTTGCAACGGAGTGCCACAGGGTACGAGGGGTCCTCTGCCGGTTACGTTCCTCCAACCACTTCCCGCCTGTGCGGAATTCTGGCGTTAACGCTAACAGAGGGCGCTGATTATGTGCAGCACTATGTTTTCTCTCATTTGTGGCTCCTTTAGCGATTTGTTTCATGGTTTTTTAACATTACGCGGTACACTATCAACGGTGTTTAATATTTACGTCATAATCTAGGAAATTGGCACTAGAGCACATGTCAACTCTTCCTCTTTTTAACAATATTACTTTTGTCGTATTCTTCTTTTTATTGGTTTTTATTACTCTAATACCTTTTATACGTTATAAGCTTATTACAGACTTCAACTTTTGTATCCCCCTTTATTTTTGCTGTTTCAATTAATTAGTGAAAACTAGTCTATGCCGACATAAGCGAAATCTGGTGAACTTACAACACAAACATCTTGTGGCTACTGTACGGCAGCTTGTTTCAAACAATAGTACTACTGACAACATGACTCGTGCATGTGATGTTATTTATATATATTTGACGATGCTGGTGCTGATTCTCCATTTAACATTTGACGATGCCACTAAGGCTGCAGCACATTAGGACTTTGTTCGTATGAAACAGGTATGCATGCCTCTTCATATTTAAAGCGCACAAATTTAAATCTTGTCAGTAATACTTTTCATTATGCTCTATGTATAGTTCTTCAGCTGTATACAGTTTGCGAGTGTATTTATTCTTTTCCTGTTTTTGCTGCAGATCTGATGATGGTCATTAAAGACCAAAACCGGTAATCTGATAACAAAAAGTTTGTGACCATAGACGTAAATTAAAGGAAACTTACTAGATTACAAGCTTCGTGTTTTGTCCTTTATACGAGCGTAAGTGTGTAAAATTGTCCGTAACAGCACAAGATAACACACTGCATGATTGCACTCACAAGATTCTCTTGTATTGCGTGCCCCGATGAATGCTTGCATTCGCATTCTGCACATCTGCAAGTGGTTTGGCATTAGTGATTCTGCGAGGAACGCCTTAGTCTTACCGTTATAGCATTCATATTCGCAGTGCTCTGAAAATTCATGAGTTGCTCATTAGCTATTTATGTTGCAGCGGACTACTTCTTAGAGGCAAGAGCCTTCTTTAGCGTTCTCCTTTCTCATGCTGTTCTTCCAGCACCCATTCGTCTTTAACGCTTCGTTAAACACTATTTCAAAATCTGAGATAAAGATATATTTCAGTGCTTTTGTAGAATCAATTCGTCTTCCTGAACTTTAAGAAGTACGAGTATTTATATACATTCAGTTTTATTTATTTTAAAAAACTATGGTCAGTTTCTCGTAAGCAATCACATTTTTCCAGTACCTAAAGCGCTGTGTAACGTTTATTAAAATCAGTGCAAATGTAGCTGCGTCTCTTTTTACGACAGTGAACTGCCCAATCCTCCGCAAAAGTCTTTCCTAATTCGCGATGAAACCGAAACTTAGTCAACATCAGACCAAAACTGACTTGTGACTTCAGTTAAAGGATGTGTGTTAATATTTTGTATTAAAATCTTAGCTTTAATACTACACTTGTGTCTCCTATTTTAATATTTTTATTTAAAAGTGTAAGTAACCGTGACTGAATGATGCCGCTATGGATGAAAATCAAAAACTCTGACCAGAAGCAATAGTTGGTTTTTGTGCGTAAGTATCACAAAGTCAAGTCTCTTTGGAGGCAGTTTAAGTTGACGACAAAAATCCGGTTCTGCGTATGTGAATAGTTGATCTATAGGCATTGGTACCGTGTGGTCCAACCAGTGACCATCACCAAGTTGTATATGTGCCATCTGGTGACAAAACGCTGCAGTTGAAAGACAGGCTCTGCAGACTGTGTATGGACAATGGATGATTGAGAGAAAAACTGTCACTTAACCCTTAAAACCATGCAAAATTTACGATTGAAATTGGTACCGATTGTCGGTTCCCGCCAATCTGATATTGTCAGTATAGTGTGTATAACAGGACATTTTCAACTTATTTTATATGTGATATACCATTTGAGACCTTCTGACTGTAATTAACAAGTACATAAACTATAAGCCAGCCGTGGTGGCCGAGCGGTTCTAGGCGCTTCAGTCCAGAACCGCGCGACTACTACGGTCGCGGGTTCGAATCCTACCTATGGCATGGATGTGTGTGATGTCGTTAGGTTAGTTAAGTTTAAGTAGTTCTAAGTTTTAGGGGACTAATGACCTCAGATATTAAGTCCCATAGTGCTCAGAGCCATTTGAACCATTTGAACATAAACTATAAACAATGACTTTCTTTAAATACAATATGGAGCACTAAAATTTACTTGGTTTAATAACTGTAACATTTTCCACACTTTAGTATTCTAGGATTGAAATGCGTTAAATCTCTTAAATCTCATACTGTGCATATTAAAAATCTATGTTGCTTGAGAGCAATACTGTAAGTTTAATGGTTAAAAGACGAGTCTTTTGCTATTATCTATGTATAAACCCTTTGCACCATGTACTTTCTTAGATTCGCGATTATCGTGATAGGTGAACTGAAAGGTTTGGTGAGCAGTAAGGTGAAATATAACGGTGGCTTAAAACTTCATCGCAATTATCAAGAGCATTTACTTTACATGGTTTATTAACAGTGTTCGATAATGGTGTCAATATTGTTTGGCCATTGGTCTCTAGATAAGCACCGATTTCTCAGTTACATAAAAACTTTAGATCAGAATTGCTAATCTGCTGGTAATATAAACTCATCATAAAGGTAAGGCAGTTTCCTTTCACGGAATTTATTGCGCACTAACCGCCTTTTGTGATATTACAATCTTTGCCAAAAGGCCGTCCTCATACAGCTGTTCTGAGCTTCTGTACAGAAGAATGTTTCAGTGCGGGAATTGCTAAGCATTGCAGACCAATGGAATGGCAATTTTACCTACTATTATGCGCAACATTACCCAGAAATATAAATACTCGGAACACCAGAGCTGGAATTAACTGCGTTTTGATTTTCCTCTTGAAAATCGAATCACCATGTTTCAGTTCAGTTTTATAAAAGTATAGTCTCATTAGCAGTAGTAACAAGTTGCTACTTAATTACGTATTCTGTCAGTACTAATACAAAGCCTAGAGAATTCTGTTTATATTTTTACTCAGTCACACACATACGCGAGGTGAACACGAACTCTACCGATAGAATTTCGGGAAGCGAGTCAAAGATTTTTTTTGGTATTGTGGGATCAGGTACCCTAGGTCTCCGTTCATTCGTTACAAAGTAATAATCTGAAGTAGATTTATTAGGTTTATTACTCATCGCATTTATCAAGAGCATAATATTAACTCGCAAGGATTTCAGAGATGTACTAGTGTGAAAAGCAGAGACAGTGGCAGCCAAAAAAGTTACAAAACGAATCTGGCAATTATTTATTACTAAGTCTTCACATTCCTCTGCTCCATCTCATAATATCTTCATCTCAAGAGCGAAAAAGCTTGTAGTATACGGAAAATCTACACCGAACCATCGGCTTCATCGTAGACGCCTATGTACGGATGCAAAAACACTGTGACGTGGCTGTAGACGCTGCGAGGACGGCTAAACGTACCGCCGTCATGTCTCTATTCCTTGTATTCAGTGAACCTACACGTGGTCCGAATCACCAAACACTTGATCAGTAAAACTATCCATACTGTGCGTCTATCACTGAGAACGTTAGATGGAAAACCACACTACAGACAAAACAGCGCAGTACAGAATGAAAGCTTATGGGCGAACACTAAATTCGGAATTACTCTAGTCAACAGTAATTGCAAAAAGAAAGCAAAATTGGGATGACATATCAAATTAAATGCGCTTACTCTAACGAGCTACTATAGTCCACTACGCCCCACCACAGACCATGACTCTTTTCCACGAAAATACTCTGAAAATATCTCTGAACGACCATGTATATCTTGTCTGTTGACGTCGAGGACGTCAAGCACAAAAAAAAAAAAATAATTCCCTTCACAGATGTACGAGCAATTTACCATGATATCAGAGGCAGCTGCTTTCGTTATCGGAACCTTCACGAAGAACCCCCAGAACGATGTGTGTGGGAGAATGTTTCATACATAAAGCGGCAGTTTATTACACAACGAAAAATTCTGACGAAAGATGGGTTCAACTCATACTGTATTATCTCACTAACAAAACTATAGATGGCAGTAGGTAGTGTTAAAATAACGAATCAGATGATCATTTTTTACTATTCAGCGATTACATATTATCCTCTAGTTAAAGTGTAGTCGAAAGTTCAAAAATTTTTACAAACTGAAGTCGAACGAAACTGCATTAGCCTGTTTGTGATGAACTCTATGCTATTATTAATAATTCACATGGTTTGGTGTTAAGCTGTCCACCCAAAGTTATTTAAGAAATCGGACTTCCATGAGTAAAGTTTTAAGATAAAGCTGGTTATTCACGCATCTCAATGTTTCCAACGTCATATCTCCTTAGCTATGTGTCATACACTTATAAAATTTAGCAAACAAATTAAGCTGCATATTTGGATACTGTGTGCAAACTATTTTGCGAATAGATACAGTAGTAAGGAAGCAATGTGTTGATATGTCTGATCCTCAAGTTTCACTCCATGAATAGCGGATATATAGTAAACAGTAAACTTGTTTTTTGTGACATATCGGCGAGAAAGTCTCGAATTGGTTCGAAATTGCGTGTTAAGTTGTTGGAAGTCATTAACATCTCTGTTTGTTGAATACTGGATGAATAATCTGGAAAAATTAGAGCCGGCCGCGGTGGTCTCGCGGTTCTAGGCGCTCAGTCCGGAACTGCGCGACTGCTACGGTCGCAGGTTCGAATCCTGCCGCGGGCATGGATGTGTGTGATGTCCTTAGGTTAGTTAGGTTTAAGTAGTTCTAAGATCTAGGGGACTGATGACCACAGATGTTAAGTCCCATAGTGCTCAGAGCCATTTTTTTGGAAAAATTATAAGGAAAATTAGTGTCTAACGAGCCGTCGACAACGAGATCATTAGAGACTTCTACACTACTGGCCATTAATATTGCTACGCCACGAAGATGACTTGCTACAGACGCGAAATTCAACCGACAGGAAGAAGATGCTGTCATATACAAATGATAAGCTTTTCAGAGCATTCACACAAGGTTGGTGCCGGTGGCGACACCTACAAAGTGCTGACATAAGGGGTGTTTCCAACCGATTTCTCTTACACAAAGAGCAGTTGACCGGCGTTGCGTCGTGAAACGTTGTTGTGATGCCTCATGTAAGGAGGAGAAATGTGTACCATCACGTTTCCGACTTTGATAACGGTCGGATTGTAGCCAATCGCGATTGCGGTGTATCGTATCGAGACATTGCTGCTCGCGTTGGTCGATATCCAATGACTTTTAGCAGAACATGGAATCGGTGGGTTCAGGAGGGTAATACGGAACGCCGTGCTGGATCCAAACGGCCTCGTATCACTAGCAGTCGAGATGACAGGCATCTTATCCGAATGGCTGTAACGGATCGTGCAGCCATGTCTCGATCCCTGAGTCAACAGACGGTGACGTTTGCAAGACAACAACCATCTGCACGAACAGTTCGACGACGTTTGCAGCAGCATGGACTATCAGCTCGGAGACCATGGCTGCGGTTACCCTTGACGCTGCATCACAGACAGGAGCGCCTGCGATTTTATACTCAGCGACGAACCTGGGTCACGAATGGCAAAACGTCGTTTTTTCGGATGAATCCAGGTTCTGTTTACAGCATCATGATGGTCCCATCAGTGTTTGGCGACATCGCGGTGAACGGACATTGGAAGCGTGTATTCGTCATCGCCATACTGGCGTATCACCCGGCGTGATGGTATGGGGTGCCATTGGTTGTGTCGGTCGCCTCTTGTTCGCATTGACGGCACTTTGAACAGTGGACGTTACATTTCAGATGTTTTACGACCCGCGGCTCTACCCTTCATTCGATCTCTGCGAAACCCTACATTTAGGCAGGATAACGCACGACCGCATGTTGCTGGTCCTGTACGGGCCTTTCTGGATAAAGAAAATGTTCGACTGCTGCCCTGGCCACCACATTCTCCAGATCTCTCACCAACTGAAAACGTGTGGTCAATGGCGGTCGAGCAACTGGCTCGTCACAATACGCCAGTCACTACTCCTGATGAAGTGTGGTACCGTGTTGAAGCTGCATGGGCAGCTGTACCTGTACACGCTACCCAAGATCCGTTTGACTCAATGCCCTGGCGTATCAAGGCCGTTATTACGGCCAGAGGTGGTTGTCCTGGGTACTGATTTCTCAGGATCTATGCCCTCAAATTGCGTGAAAATGCAATCACTTGTCAGTTCAAGTATAATATATTTGTCCAATGAATACCCGTTTATCATCTGCATTTCTTCTTGGTGTAGCAATTTTAATGGTCAATAGTGTACATATACATGTATATCATCTTCTGCAATTCACAAATAAGTGACTGTCTGCCGAGTGTTACATAATAACCAGCTACGAGGGTATACTTCAGTCAGTGGTTAATACGACACCTTGATTGAAAATAAGATCTTCCTTACTAATGAGAAACAGGGCCACGCTTTTCAAATACTGAGGGTGTGTCCTCTTAAAAAATGTAGAACAATATATGTTCAAGCAGGTTTCTTAGAAACTTTGAAATCACAGCACATGTGAAGACTGTGGAAACTTTGAAAAATATAATACAAATATAGAGGGGATAGGCAAAATAGTGTGAACAGTGGTAGTAATGGGATGGCTGTGTTTGACGGTCAACAACGCAGGTAAGGCATGTGTCGTGCTGGACTGTGCGTGTTCAGTACGGTCTAGGTGCAGAATGGTTCAAATGGCTCTAAGCACTATGTGACTTAACACCTGAGGTCATCAGCCCCCCGAGACTAACTAACCTAAGGATATCACACACATCCGTGCCCGAGGCAGGATTCGAACCTGCGACCGTAGCAACAGCGCGGTACGGACTAGGCTTCGGTGCAGGTTGTTTACGAGTAGCGAACTAGAACTAAGCGCAGACTTTTCATGTATTTCTGACGTCGTATCGATATAAGATACGGGCAATACAAACCATTTGGCGACTGCTTTGTAACACTGTTTCCGTAATCCATCGCTTTTCGCTGCTGCTAATAAGTAAGTAGCTGGTCATCTGGGAGGGTATGATTCCCTGGGAAACACACCATCCTGGCCGACTAATAGCGCTATTCATTTTGAGGAGCTATAGATGAGTGGCACTTGATTACCAGCAGACAAAGTCACTCAAGCGTAGGGGCGAGTGGGGGTCACAATTCTGACAGCCCAGCTGACTATCTCTACCGTTCCAGATGTTACTTGTAACGGACCAGCAGATTAGTTTGCAGTGCTGCGCACGTGCTGTTATTGATAGCAAATAATTGGTTTTTCATTCCCCAGTAATTGAATTCTACGGCAGACACGGTTCCCTGTTTCTTCATTACACATGGCATCGTAAAGGAGACAGTTACGTTTCTTTAAAATCCTGTCTAAACTGGATCACATCTGCATCTGTAATGAAATATATGCTACGGAGCATTACGCAAAATTTCCGTAAGCATTAAGGTACTCAACCACCGATGTACCAGATTGAAAATACGAGTTTGGTAAGAGCCCGGTCCTACTGCGTGAAGAAGTCCGTAACTGCTTGCTGCATATTCTTGCTCGACAGGAATCGCCGATCCTTCAAGGCTTCTTTTAAGGGACCAAAGTCGTGGTACTTTCATCGAGAGAGACCAGGAGCATAGAGCGTGCCCGAGTGCTTCCCACTTGAGTTGGCGTAACTTTTGCGTCACGATATCGACTGCCGTCTTGCGTCGAACCACGACATGCACGGAGCCTGGCGTATTCGACTGGAGTGCTGCCCAATACACACTGTTCACTCTCCGATGGGTGTCTATCGGTGTCTGTCCTTCGGCAGCCAAGAAAAGAATAACAGAACGTTGGTCCTTTTTGGACGCATTTGGTAATAACGTATTCATAGTTCACGTCTCCGCACTTACCGCACGCACGTCGGAAAGACACGAATACCACACTGATCCCTTCCAGAAAAGTCAGTGCTTATATACCCGCATCGGAATCGCGTTGCATTCCATATAAGCTGCAGGAACGCCCTCAAACGGAATGTTTTTGATCGTCCCTTATATTTAGACAAAATAGTAAGAAGATGTACTACATGACCATTCTGTTCTTAAAAAAGACTAAAGTATCAACATGCATTACCCACAATAGCCATGTAATGGATAGTACCATAAAATAATTATCTAAGTATGAAGGAAAGATTTTGTGGACGTGGTGAATATCTACAACAGTACAAAACGTAATAACATGACATAAAACTAGAGGAGAAATAAACAGTGCATGAAAATAAACAACTTACCAAGGCTACCAAAACCACTTACAGGTACTTCAACATGAAGCCTGAGACCGCTTCTTCGTGTTGAAACGCGTATGTATTTAGTACAGCGATGGCGAGGCATGACAGAATCTCTGACCAGAGAGTTATTCATCGTTGCTAGTCTGCGCTTGACCGCGCGAGAGTTCAGTTGCATGTAGGGAGTCGGCAGGGGAAGTTGCGGTCGAGTTGCGAGAGAGTTCAGTTGTACGTAGCGAGTCGCGAGAGCATGTAGTAGCGAGCGAGAGACAGTTGCAGTTGTGTGTGAGGAGTCGGCGGGCGTCGACATGGGACTCTGGTCAAGATTTAGGACGAGGTATATTTTTTAAATAGGGTAATGAAGCAGCATTGCACTCATCTGATAATGTAAAGTATCTTAATGTGTAATTTATTTGTTCAAGAATCGCCCCAGTAATAATTTTGTTTTCAAACCAAGCATTTTAACAAAACAAACATTTTATTGAAAGACAATTTCCCATGCATTTCCTTAAAGAAAAAATTTACTTAAGTTCAAAGAATTTTTGCGATGCAATTCCTCCAAGCTATGGCGAAAAATAAGAGCAGATGCAATTTTACTGAGGTAAGAACAGGGCCTAAGATCGACATTTCGGTCTATTTGCGTTTTCATTATCACTGAGATTTCATTTTTTATTGAATTGACTTTCATTTTTGTGGGGAGCTTACACATGGCTCAGATTGATATTTTTCATTTATTGTCATTGTCATTAAATTCCATTGCTGGGAGGTTACACTTAGCACCATGTCCATTAGCATTATAATAAGAATATTTTTACAATTTTGTGGGGAGGTTACACTAGGTTCTGTTCTCGTTAACATTTAAATATTGTCTTTCAGATTTCTCTGGGGAGGTTACACTTGGCGACATCCCGTCCAGGATCGTATTTCGTTGAGAATCTTCTAAGAAACAGTCAGATATCTGCTCTTATTTGCTTACATATAATTAGCATTTGGCGCAACGCTTTTACTAATTTTATGACTTTCTTTCCTCAGATCATCGGCAATTCGTTGCTCTGTTGTATTTGTGTTTGTTGCTTTTTGCATTGTGCTTATTTCTTTTGTGATTGATTGTGACTATTGTAAAAATGCCGTGAAAGACTGTGAATAGTGTATCGCGAGGTATTATGAACGAAATAACCGAATTAAATAACTTCACCAATAGGACTTGTGACACGCAGTGTAATGATGACAATCCTGCGTTCACTGACAATCAGTGCGTTCCAACGACTAATGATGATTTTTATCTTAATGATGTACAAACGAACTCAATTGTCTCCTCTGTTAATTTGACGACAATTGATAACGCGGGGAGCTCTATTGTAATGAGCACTGCCCAGCTTAACACACCCGGTTTGAAAAATTCAAGTGACGAACAGACAAATTTGTCTAATGAAAATGAACAGGATACACAAAATAGGACGGATTTATTTAATTCCGAAATAGTGACTGACAGTGTACATTTGACTGACAAACAATTTTGTAAATTACAGAATGACCAAATGGTCATGCAAAAAGCGACAATTGCAAATACACCATCAAATAGTACAGAGAATGGAGTAGGTAATAATGGCTTGGATCAAATTATGGCTATATTGCTACAACAACTTAATGAAAATTTCAAACAACAGAATGAAAGACAAGACAAAAGTCACAAACAACTTAGTGAACCAGGTCAGACAACAGAATGAAAAACTAGACAATAATAATGGAGATCTCAAACAACTTAGTGAACAGGTCAGACAACAGAGTGTAGATAACAAACAAGATAACGAAAAACTCAAACAATACTTTAATGAAAAATTAGACAACAATTCCAGACAGTTAAATGAAAAATTAGACAACAATTCCAGACAGCTTAGTGAACAAATTAGAGCCGTTGCCAAGCAGTGTCATGATACTAAGGAATAGTTACGCGAGGAAATTGAGGCTTGTTCAAGAAAAAGTAGCGAAGAAATTAGGTCTGTTGCTCAGGAATTAAGGGAAATGCAAACAGCTACAACAGAAACACTTAGAGAGGAAATTAGCGCAGTCGGTAAACAATGCTCTGAAAAGGCTACACAATTACGCGACGAGTTTAAAGCAATGACAGCAGAACTTTCGCGCCCAATGGATGCAAAGATAGACGCGAAATTCGAACAACATAACACTCAAATTGACGAGCGCTTTAATCAGCACATACAAAACAGTGATACGCGTTTCCGCAAATTTATTCAGGATCAAAATAAAGTAAAACGTAAAGTCATGGAAACAATCACTGCTCAGAGACAAGAAGACAAACGTAAAATGTTTGCGAAGGCAAAAACATATGTAGACAATAATATTGCCACAGTGTCCGACGAAATTAATACCATGAAACAGTCGAACACAGAATTACGTGACAAAATTTCCGATCTTAAATCGAAAACAGACACATACACAACCGATTTTCAAACAGTGACCGACAGACTCGAACGATTACAACTAACACAGGATTCCGATGTCGTCAGAGCTGACGTTAAGAAACTGAACGAAACTACACGTAAATTGCAAAAACAGATTAATGCCTCAGACACTAAAACCGATGATCAGGTAAAAATACTGACTGAAAAATGTGATGAATTGGCCAGTCGTATTGACGTTATTGAAAGTAATAATGACAGCAAATCAGACGAGACCTCACCAGTTTAATTTAATCAAACACCTGAATTTCAAAATCTACAGCAGACAATTAATGAGATCGATTCGTCTAATAACACGTTGCGTAGAAAATTGTCATGTTTACAGCAACAAGTAACAGAGATGAAAAATATTTCAGTTAATAACACATCACAGCAGACGCCACTATGCGAACATTTGTCAGACTCACGCAGCGCATATAATTTAGTTAATCAACAGAGAGTACGGGACTTAGATTCCGAACAGACACAGACAAATAGATTCTCTTACAATACTGAACCCGTTCCGTCATACAGAGACTGTAATTTCGATTACAAACATTTTCTGTCAGTGAGAAAATTTAATGTGTTTAAAAATGACAGAACACAGATTCACCCATCGGACTGGATACAACAATTTAGCTTTGCTTTTCCACCGACTTGGCCTGTAACGCATAAACTTGAATTTATTAGCAGTTTTTTGGAAGGCGAACCGGCAACTCGTATGAGACCGATCGTGAGGCAATGTTATTCGGTAGAAGAGTTTCAGAATGCTTTTCTGTCAGCGTATTGGTCGAAGACGACACAGCGCAGAATTAAAGATCAGTTAATTAGTTTACCAATTTATGAGAACTCCAATTTTCCCAGTGTGACGCAATTTTTTGAGCATATAGTCCAACAAAACCAGTACTTAAGTGAACCCTATAGTGAATCTGCACTCATTCAATTATGTATCTCTAAATTACCACGATCATTAAGAGTGTCACTTTTGACAGGTCAGCAAAAAGAAAGTATTTCGGCATTCAGGGATCTGCTGCAGCTTTTAGAAGTGCAGCAATCAGATTATTCCTTCGTGAACAAAAATTTTTCGTATAACAACCAAGGTCAGCAAACTTACAGTAATTACGATCAACCACGCAATTTCAACAGTAAAAGTAACAGACGCTTTAGGCACGACAACTACCAGAACTTTAATAACAGACAAAATTCTAATTATCAATATCGTCAAAATTTTCAGCAACAGGAACCACATTTTAGTAACAATAGACGTTTTCCACCACAACAGCATGAAAGTCAGCCGGTTGGAATACCTAACCAACAATGTAATGCACAAGGTCAACCAGACTTTAATGTTTCTCCGCGTGGACGTATAGTCCCTGATACAACAAATAGTAACGCACGGCAGCAAAGAAGCAACTACGTAGAGAAAACACAGTATTTTAAATCCTATCGCAATGCACCGTATAGGAATGACTATCACGACAGACGTAAAAACAATGAGCACAATTATCGGCGTACGTTTAATAACAGTCGGTCCTACGAGCAGCAAAATGATCAGCAACAACATATTCTGATGAATGAACCAGACAGTAGGTATCATCCAGAGCGTAATACGTCTGGAGGAAGTAATAGAACAGTTCAAATAGTAGAAATGCCACATAATCCTCCTGAAACTAGTAACACGTCAGATACAATTTGACAAGATACTGTACAGGTCGCATCTTCCAGTAACATAAGCACTACTTTTGACACGCAAAATGTTGTTCACGAAAATGTAATTACTTTTGACGATATCAGAGACACTCTTTTGCAGGAAGGACCAGTTGTTCAGAAAACTATTTCACATCCTGTCATCGAAATTAAAATTGGTTCATCGAAATTTTCAGCAGTAATCGATTCCGGATCACCTATGTCAGTAATAAATGAAGAAACTTTTAACGAGTGTAACAAAGAGAATACCTATCCCACATTACCATTACGCAAAACGAAAGTGAAAGGAGCAGTATCGAATAAAGGAGTAGACGTTAAATTACAAACGCATTTATCATTTTGTATTGCAGGTCATACTTTTCACTCAAATTTTTGGATTGTTCCTTTATTGACAACAGACGTTATTCTAGGTACTAATTTTCTCGTACAACACGACGCAGTGGTTGAAGGATGAAAATGTACAATTGGCTTTAGAATTTCAGCATTCTTTATATGTAGAAGAGCAAACAATTAATCGTACAGAGGTCATTTCCGCATCACGTAACATAGACTGTAATTCCACATTGTTCACTGATACGTATGTGCGTAACTGTAACACTCCAGACGAAGCTGACTACGATGTGATGCAGATGATTTCTGACAAAGTTAAACAAAGCAGTGCAAATACAGACGACGAACGCAAGCACCTATACAAAATTCTTTTACAGCAAGCTCCAGTTTTCGACAACATTCCTGGTACTATGTCCGGATTTATGTATGAATTTCAAGTCAAACAGCACGATACATTTAAAGCAAAGCATTATCCCATTCCATATATCCACAGAGAACAAGTTAAAAAAGAATTGCAGGATATGCTTGACCAAGGAATTATAGAACCAGCAGTTAGTCCGTACATAAACCCGCTGCATATTGTTAAGAAGAAAGATGGTTCACTTCGATTCGTACTTGATTCACGTCACATTAATGACATTATTATTAATGAAACAGATCGACCACAGACATTAGAGGGACTTCCACATTAGATTTGAAATCGGGATTTTGGCAAATTCAGCTTCATCCGAATTGCAGAAAGTACACAGCATTTCTCTGTTTTGGCGACTGTTATCAATTTTGTAAATTACCGTTCGGCTTAACTATTTCTTCTGCAGCTTTTATTCGCCGTTTGAACACAATACTTCCGACAGAAGTTAAGGACAGAATGACGACGTACGTAGACGACATTCTTATTGCAGAAGCTAACTGGACTGAACACAATCTGATTCTAGAACAACTGTTGCAAACTTTTCATGCGCAAGGACTCACGGTTAATCTTAGTAAATCGCACTTTGGCAAAACTTCTATAAAATTTCTTGGACACGTAATTTCAGCAGAAGGCATTGCGCCTGATCCGGAAAAACTTCAAGCTCTACGTGACATTACTGTTTCTACGACGAAGAAACAATTATGCAGTTTTTTGGGCTTAATTAACTTTTTTCGTAAATTTATTCATCACTCTGTTTTAGACACACCTAGATTATGCCAATTAACAGGTAAAAACAGTATTTGGTCATGGTATAAGCAAGCACATTCTGAATTTGTGAGCCTGAAAGAAGCCTTGTTGAATGCTCCACTTTTATCGCACCCAGATCTTACCAGAAATTTTTCCATTGACACCGACAGTTCCAACACCGCTTTAGGCGTACATATTTTCCAGGAAATTGAAGAAGATGGCTCAACAGTAATTAAAAACATCGCATTTGCAAGCCGCATTTTGTCACCTGCTGAACGAAATTATTCTGTTACAGAACTGGAAACGTTATGTGTTGTTTGGGCTTTTACGAGATTTAGGCACTTTCTTTATGGCAGACATACCACCGTTTACACAGATCACAGAGCGATACAATTTTTACTTTCGGCTAAATTCACTCACGACAGATTAAGCAGATGGAAACTTTATTTACAGGAATTTAATTTTACAATAGTTCACATTCCCGGCACACAAAATGTTATAGCAGACGCACTTTCTCGTTCTCGCAGCAACAATCAGCAAGACGTAGCAACCAACTTCTGCAAAGCAAATTTCAGCGTTATGTACATTCAGCAAGTTGCATTTGAAAATTTTATTTCGTCGTCATTACAGGACATAGCAAAAGAGCAAAATAAAGACAACGTGTGGAAAGAAATTAAACACCTTTGGCAAGATAGGAATAATGTTACGATTAGAAACCATTACCCTGTACGCAATGACATTCTTTTTCGCCGCTCTCATCCTGACAGCAACAATTGGTTATTATGCATTCCTGACGAACTGGTTAACAAATTAATATGGTATACTCATTTGAGTTATGCACATTACGGAGCCAGAAAATGTTTTCTTATACTGAGACAGAACTGTTATTTTACCAACATGGAAAAACGTATACGACGAGTTTCAGCGTCATGTAACATTTGCCAGAAAGCTAAGTCAGACACCACTTCACATATTCCTCCATTATATCCCATTGTACCTGTTAAATTAAGACATAGGGCCGCAGTAGACATTTTTGGTCCAATTCCGAGAACTAACAGAGGTTTTTGCTACATCTTTGTCGCTGTTGAACTCACTTCAAAATTTGTTACTGTCACTCCGTTACGCAAAGCTACTGCTAAAACCGTTTCGAAAGCATTTGTAAAACATTTTCTGTTTCATGTAGGGCATGTGATGAGAGTAATTTCCGATAATGGATCACAATTTCGTTCTACTATATGGACACGCATGTTACGAGCTAGAAACATTTCTCCGATCTATATATCCAGGTACCATGCTTCTTCGAACCCTTGTGAACGATTAATGAAAGAAATAGGTAAACTGTGTAGAATATACTGCCACAAAAGACATATTGACTGGGATACACACATATTCTCCTTCCAAGACGTAATTAATTCCATACCAAATGAATCCACTATGCTATCTCCGTCTGTTATACTGAAAAATGCTGAACCACCTAACAAAATTAAAGAATTAGTAAACTTTCCTACATCTCGTCGATTACGACACCATGAAATAATTAACATTGCGCTAAACAACATCAAACGTGCCGCAGAGCGCCGAAGAAGACAGCAAAAACTGGTTTGTACACGCCGTGACTTTCACGTTGGACAGAAGATATTAGTACGTACACACTATTTATCCAGCAGAATAAAAGGTAAGTGCAGTAAATCTGAACTTCTATACGCAGGTCCATATCGGATTCGCAGCATTCCTCACCCCAATGTTGTACACGTCGAAACTTTGAGAACCAGGAAAAGTAAGGGGAACCATCATGTGTCAAACATTAAAACCTTTTTTGAATGAAACCACTTTATGATTTAACATGCTATGATGCCATTTATTAATTTTTATGACCACTTATGCAATTATATTCACATGACTAATTATATTCACATGACTAATTACTGATGATTATCGTATTTTTTTTGGCAAAGTGCCCGGCAAGGTAAGGTTAGCAGGTCGCTCTTCTTGTCGTTACACATCAGACCGTGCACATTTTTCCAGATGAACTTACACATTTTATGACTACTTATGCAATTATATTCACATGACTACCTATTGGTGATTATAGCATTTTTTCTTGGCAAGTTGTCATCATTTGTTTATGTATGTACGATTGTTTTCATGTTTTGTTTGTATGCACCGTGAAATGGTTAAGGTATAACACACACCAGTTGACTTTGACATTTTTTGCCCTATGATATCTCAATATCGTGACTGTTTTACATTTTTTTTTTTTTTTTTTTTTTTTGCTGCTGCATTGTGATATTCTCTGTACATTTTTGCCTTTGAACACTGTCTATGCTTTTGACATCTTACGTTTTCTGTCATGTTATGGTGTATGCTTAATTATGTCACCATAAACCAGTCATTATTTAGTGAGTATATGATTTAAATGCAAGACATTAATCTTTGTTCATCAATTTCAGAAACAAATGATGCGTAAAGGAAATAAATTAAACAGAAATGGGAATTTCAACTACGGAATGGACGAAAGAAGATACAAAAACCTTATGAGGAAGAGTAAATGGATCAGAATTAACAAGCATTAACAAGAATATACTATACACATCGTAGAATAGCAGTCTTAACTAATTTTTTCTTTCAGAATACAAGACGATTGATGCAGGCTGTCAGACAGAACTACACATCTTAGTTTTAGTGATGAAATATGCTAAAGACAAGGAATAGTTGTGTAATGAGTAATGAAGTGATTTTTTGCAGATGATAATGAATGCTGATGAAGAGTAATGATGAAGAATATGGTACTATGAATAATGAAGTTTTTCTTTACAGGTGATGATAATAATGGAGTTATGATAATATAAGTAATGAAGTATTGGATAATGAAGTTTTTTCTTTACAGATGAGAATATTGTTGAAGTTATGTATTTATGCTACGTAGTTATTTAAGTATTTGTTGAAGTTTGTTTTGACAATATGTTTTATATCGTATGGTATGATGACTGAAGGTTTTTGAAAGGACAGCTATGGAACACACTTTTTATACACATTTCACTACCTGTTACTTCGAAGTTCACTACTTTTCAGCATAGTATGGGTTTCTTCTTTCAGCTCAATAATCCATTTTGTATTTTTTCCAGGAGAAGCCTTTCATGATACTTACTAAACTTGTTACTTATTAAACCTATACTAGTACTTGCATTTTTTTTACCCAGTTGTGTCACAACCTTGCTACAGCTGACTCATGACGAATGACGTTACACATTTTTCATTTATAGGAACAACCCAGAAGCAATTTTTTTTCTTTTTCTCTTCTTGCTTTCCCTTATAATTACCCAAAGTAATGCATTGCTAACAAAAAAAAAAGTATCACCAGTTCCAAATAATGCTACTCATTTAAGATAGTTCTGAATAGTACTGAATGATGAACAATGTTTTGTACTATTCAATACTTGCTGGCCACTGAGTGCCATTAATTAGTGTAACTAAATTAATTATGTTAATACTATACCAGTCATTAGTTCCTGTTTTCAATGATGACTTTTGATGTTTTGTAACTGGCCACTGAGTGCCAATAATTAGTTTAACTAAATGAATTATGTTAATACTATGCCATTCATTAGCTCCTTATGAAACGCGTATGTATTTAGTACAGCGATGGCGAGGCATGACAGAATCTCTGACCAGAGAGTTATTCATCGTTGCTAGTCTGCGCTTGACCGCGCGAGAGTTCAGTTGCATGTAGGGAGTCGGCAGGTACAGTTGCGGTCGAGTTGCGAGAGAGTTCAGTTGTACGTAGCGAGTCGCGAGAGCATGTAGTAGCGAGCGAGAGACAGTTGCAGTTGTGTGTGAGGAGTCGGCGGGCGTCGACGTGGGACTCTGGTCAAGATTCAGGACGAGGTATATTTTTTAAATAAGGTAATGAAGCAGCATTGCACTCATCTGATAATGTAAAGTATCTTAATGTGTAATTTATGTTCAAGAATCGCCCCAGTAATAATTTTGTTTTCAAACCAAGCATTTTAACAAAACAAACATTTTATTGAAAGAAAATTCCCCATCCATTTCCTTAAAGAAAAAATTTACTTAAGTTCAAAGAATTTTTGCGATGCATTTCCTCCAAGCTATGGCGAAAAATAAGAGCAGATGCAATTTTACTGAGGTAAGAACAGGGCCTAAGATCGACATTTCGGTCTATTTGCGTTTTCATTGTCACTGAGATTTCATTTTTGTGGGGAGCTTACACATGGCTCAGATTGATATTTTTCGTTTATTGTCATTGTCATTAAATTCCATTGCTGGGAGGTTACACTTAGCACTATGTCCATTAGCATTAGAATAAGAATATTTTTACAATTTTGTGGGGAGGTTACACTAGGTTCTATTCTCGTTAACATTTAAATATTGTCTTTCAAATTTCTCTGGGGAGGTTACAGTGTTAAGAAGGCAGTAACGTACAAATTTTTGTGTATCGCTACTGTTGCTACGACGTTATGTTGGAGTACCGATGAAATACACCTAACAGAAAAGTTTCAAAACTTAAACTGAGTATAATGCAAAAATTTACTTTTGCGACTAAGCTTATCTGCCGAAATCGGTGTAAACAGAAAGGAGTTACAGACTTTTGTCATTTTCTGCAAGGTGGGATTGATTATTCTGACTGCTGATTTTGTGTATGACTTTAATGTCCACTTGTTGGCTTTACAGAACGCTTTAAATGAAAATATAAAGTGTCAACAGGCATGCTCTGACTGGACGATTAAGTACGGGAGCTTGTGGGGCTCTATGCAATAAACGATACACAACCATCACCGCAACAACAGCGAGTGATACGTTGCATTCAAATACTAAGTATAATTACAGCAATTCACCGTACTCGTCAGATAAAGATAGTCACTGGCTGAACAGGTAAGTGCACTTTTTATTTTTGAATAAACATAGCTAAAACCTTTTGAAACCTACAGGTATACTTTTATCACTTCAAACTCTTTGGAAAACCGTTGCTATGTGATATAATGTGCTACAACGTATGAGAGTACTCAGCCGTAATTGTTTGATTAAAATTTCATCCTTCTCAAACATCACTAAAAACAATTTACTGAATATCGTTTCCACACCTTTCAGATTTTTCTAAATCTTTCAATCTCTGCCCAAGATTGTTGCCGAACTCAGTTATCTTCAAACAAATGGGTTCCCAAGGGGGAATAACTGGGTAGGGATTACCAAGTGAGATCTACTGAAATCTTCGATTTGAAATAGGCGATTGAAACCTGGTTCGTAGGTACTCAGAGAGCGCACAGAATAAGGTTACGATTGTGGATGGGGCCATAAACAGTTACTGTGAGTTGCACAAAAAAAAAAAAAAACACACAACATTATTTTTCTAAGAACCACTTATTTACACATTGTTTTAAAAGATCACAACTAGACAATACGGCTGAAGGCCTAGTTAAAGAGAACTTGAGGTGCTTTCTGGACTGAAGGCTCAAAACCACACCAAAAACAAGAACAGCTGAACGCCTGGCTTAAAAATTAAAAGCAATTAAAAATAGAAGGTAAACTTTAAAAAATACAACTGAAAACAATTACCACCTGAAAGCATGTCTGAAGGACTAATATAATTAAAACATTAATAAACATTTTTCTAACCAAGAAATTTCTATTCAAACTTACAGCAGAATGGCTAAAATCCCAATTGAAGAAATATTAACTTATTGCATGGCAGAAGGCCACAAACAAATTTGAAACAACGGCTGAAGGCCTGAACAACAAGTCAGACAAACAATTTAAAATAAACCCCTTCCTTCTTATTAAAAACTTTCCTTTAAAGAATCCACACGGTTGAAGGCCTTATTAAAAGGGGTTCACATAAATCCTCAGCTGAAAACGGCACATGACACATAGAACAGCTAATGGCTTAGGGCCTGGATTAGGAATAATTTCAGATAGAACAAATTTTAAGGAAAGAAATATTTTCTTAAAATACAATCAATCTTCAAAATTTTAATTTAGAATGGCTGAAGACCTTTATGTACAATTTAAAACGAACTGAATTAATACACAGCCAAAGGCCTCGCACAATACTTCAAACTAGAATGAGAATCACGCTCTAAAACAAACAGAACAAGTGGTGCTCAGAAGTGTTCCAAGGGTCGGCCTGAGAAGGTGGTGCAAACGTAAGGTGAGGTGAGACAGGCAGCCATGGGTTGAAGTTTAATAATCGGATGGCAACCCAAACTAGGAACGGCCCAAGGACCAACCAACAATTTAACCAATTCCCTTCCGTCCAACGAATGCACAACGATGGAAAATATCGGCTGAGGACGAGGATGCAAACAACACATCGTCTGCGGAAATTGGCGTCTAAAAACAGGCAAGGGAACAATAACCACTCCAAGCAAAATATGAACCAAACAACTGAAAAGGCTGTCGAACTACACGCCGTGCCAGACAGCATCAGCACTACTTTGCTAACGACCAGGGCAGGTAACTGCAGCGTTAACGGCCACAGGGCAGAAAATACCGCTGGTGCTCTTCACTGGCGAGTAACACTCAATTTAATAATTAATCACAATATAGGAAGACGGCTGAAAGATTTTGCAAACTCCAGTACATCATATGTTGCTGCTAGCCTGAATGGCCAACAGAGCAACAAACTGCAAATGAACGTAGAGATGTCACAGTAGTTGAGGTTTCATAACAGTTTAACTGACCACTCAACTTCATCATCCAGGTTCGGTGGGCAACGAACTTTGTCGCTCTCGCAGCTGGCGCCTCACGATCTGACAGCACGTGCACGCCCCCAGCGGTCCCAGCCTGGTCGCGCGCTGTGGAGACTTCCTCGTGGCTCCGTCACAACTGCCTGACCACCACACACAGCACCACCACTCGGAAATACTAGCGGTCACATCAAAGAATATAGTATTAGTATCGAAAAGCGCTGCTGCTGCCACTCAAGGAGGCAAGCCAGCAACTTCGTTACGCCAGTAAGTAAGGAAGAAACAAGACGCCACCCGCTGTGACAAAATGCGAAAGAACAAACGGCATGAACGCTAGCAACACATAGCTCAGCGATTGTAACTACTTTTAATTTTTTCTGTGTCTATATTGTCCCATGCCCTCGAAAAATATGAAAAGCAGCCTATTTGTGTATGTTTTTGCAGTTGTTCCCTTAATTCGTTTCGCTTTGTTATTTCTTCATTATCTCGCCCCTCACGCATGAGAGCAAGTTGACAGGTTCACACTGCGCTTGCCTCCAAACGCAAACATTTACACTGATAAAAGTAGCTTAATAATATCAGAAAGAGATATTTAAATGCTATTTTTAAATATTGAAAGGAGTTTTCACACTAATTTTCCTTATGCTGACTAACTTGTGGAACACTTCACTGGACTAAATCACTGATGACCTGTACTTGGAAGGGACACTGAATGAGAGGAACGGTTAAGTGGTTCTAGTAGCGTAAGGTGTGGGGTATCAATGGGAGAAGACAGGACGGAAGATTCAGAGTCTAATTTCCCATTAACGACGAGCTCGGATTCGGGAAAGGTGGGGACGAAAAACGGGCGTGCTCTTTGAAAAGGAACTGTCCCTTCATTTCCCTTGGCCGATTTAGGGCAAACACAGAAAATCTAAATCAGGAAGGCCAGATGCCGATTTGAACCGTCGTCCTCACGAATGAGAGTCCAGTGTGATAGCCACTGCGCCACTTCGCTCGATGAATCACCATGGCAGGAGGTTTTCTACTTGGGTGTGTGTGAATGTTGGGTGTGAGGGTCGTAGGGTACACGAGATTTGGGAGAAATGTAGTCAGGATGGAGACGACGTCTTCATTCTGAGGAAGAAAGGATATAAAGGGGATTGGAAGAGTGAGCTCGGAAGTGAGGGGAAGGTTAGGAATTATTTGGATGTGATAGGAGAGCAGATTTCATTGCCTGGGAGAGGGAGTCTCTTAAAAATCCATAGGGAGAGCGTTTAAGGAGAGTGACAGAAGTTAGGTGGAGCGAATGTCCAGACTACATTAGCGTCGCACAGACTGGGAGGTTGCGCGGTCGCCCGCATTGCCACCCGCACAGTCCCCGCCAGTCAGCCCGCACACTATTCGTTCGTTTGTTTCGACTGTCGACTCGACTGAATCGAGTTGTCGAGTAGTTGTACTTTCCTATTTAGCACACTCGTCCGCGTCATGGTATTTTATACGTTTCTCTTTGGCACGCATATAGGTAACACGTACCTAAGAGAAAAGTCGCGATCGTTCTAATGATCTCGGTATGTTATTCTGTCTGGCATTTGTTCGAGAAAAGTCGCGAATATTCTACTGTTTTGCTGTACAGCGAACCTTCGATACGTAGCGTTATAAATACGGACTATTCGCCGAATACGAAGGTAGTTTACATTCAGGAGCAGAAATATTAAGGCTGAAGAAAGAGAAAGAAAAAGTCCTAGTTGTAGCAACTGCAAGTGTGAAGATTGTGCTATTGACGACGTAATTAACCACTATGCCAGGAATAACAGGCGCATAGAATTCGTCATTTAAAGAAGCGAACCACAATTGTAACTTTTTTCATGTCATAAGATGGAATTGTCTTGTGTATGCGTATAATTAGTTTAAATAAAACTTTCTTATACATTGCATGCGACTTGATTATTTTTTACTACGGTAAAAGTAAAGGTATCTCAGGATATCTTATTGTCCCATCCTTGAAGTTTTTATGTATCCGCCTTTGTCTGGCACCATCAGCTGACTCATAACCGAATCAGTCGGCTTGAACAGGGAAACCGAACACACAACACACATGCAAAACCCACAGAGTTCCACCCAACGAGTGGTAAATTTTATAATCAAACTGACCACTAATGTATCCTAAGACTCAAGCAGGAACTGTACCTACTTGCACAAAACCGGCAGTATTTCTACTACCCACAGAGACTATCAATGAGATTTGTTTCCCATGGCAGTTGCCATGGCGCTTTCCCCACCCCCTCCCCCACCACCCTCTCTCGCTACCCTTCAATCACTTTCTGTCAAATATCTCCTAGATGGGACTTTATTAATGGGTTATCGTGCCCAAACGTACGAACATCACCGCCTATATTTTATTACTAATCATATTGCAGAGCTAACAGTAGAACTTTTGTGATGGTCACCATGTTAGTGGTACGCAAGTTATAAAAGTGCAGTGCATTGTTGGAGCTGTTATCTGAGCTCAGGTTAATTCATGTGAAAAGGTTTCCGTCGTGATTCTGGCCGCACTACGGGAATTAAGAGACTTCAAATGCGGCATGATAACTGGAGCTAGACGCATGGGACGTTTCGGAAATTGTTGGCGAATTGGATGTTCCGAGATCCACAGTGTCAAGAGAATAATCAACTTTCAAGCATTACTCCGTAACAAGGACAGCGATGTAGCCGACGGCCTTCACTTAACGACCAAGAGCACCGGCGTTTGGGTAGTTTTATCAGTGATAACAGACAACCAACACTCCGTGAAATAACCGCAGAAATCAATGTGGCATGTACAACGACCGTATACGTTAGAACAGTGCTGCGAAATTTAGCTTCAAGAGGCTACGGCAGCAGACGACTGACACTACTGCCACTGATAACAGCACCATCTGGGCTGCAGCGCCTCTCCTGGACTCCTGCCCATATCGGATGGACCCTAGACGACTGGAAAAGCCGTGACCTGATCGCATGAGACTCGGTTTAAGTCGATAAGGACTGATGGTAGGGTTCGAGTATGACGTATTTCCCATTAAGCCATGGACCCCATATATCAACAAGGCACTGTGTCACTGGTAGTGGATGCGTTTAAGTTGAATGGAGTGGGTCCTTTGGTAGAGCTAAACCGATCATTGACTGGAATTTGTTATGTTCGGCAACTTGAAGACCATTTGCCGCTATTCATATGAAACGTCCCCATAGAAAAATTTAATGAATCGCTGTGCTGAAAATCCCCTTACGTTATTTGATTTTCAAACAGCTGAGCAGAACTGAACGTACTCAGACATTTCGCTCTTTACCTATTCTGATCAAAACTAAACTGACACACAATATTTTTAGCGCAATGCAATCTGACTTTCAATTATCCCTACGAATAATGACCCTGACTAACATTAACCTATACCTTTCACAAATCACTTACCTCACAAAAATCTTCCTTACTCGAACTACTGCAATACAGCGAGCGCCACTACTGCCAGCTAAATAAAAGATTCAAACTACTGAAGGCACTAACTACTGATAGGCATAGTTAGCAAATGAAAGATTTTCATAGAGAACAAACAATTTATTTACCTTAATAGTGTTCAAAATACACTCCTGGAAATTGAAATAAGAACACCGTGCATTCATTGTCCCAGGAAGGGGAAACTTTATTGACACATTCCTGGGGTCAGATACATCACATGATCACACTGACAGAACCACAGGCACATACACACAGGCAACAGAGCATGCACAATGTTGGCACTAGTACAGTGTATATCCACCTTTCGCAGCAATGCAGGCTGCTATTCTCCCATGGAGACGATCGTAGAGATGCTGGATGTAGTCCTGTGGAACGACTTGCCATGCCATTTCCACCTGGCGCCTCAGTTGGACCAGCGTTCGTGCTGGACGTGCAGACCGCGTGAGACGACGCTTCATCCAGTCCCAAACATGCTCAATGGGGGACAGATCAGGAGATCTTGCTGGCCAGGGTAGTTGACTTACACCTTCTAGAGCACATTGGGTGGCACGGGATACATGCGGACGTGCATTGTCCTGTTGGAACAGCAAGTTCCCTTGCCGGTCTAGGAATGGTAGAACGATGGGTTCGATGACGGTTTGGATGTATCGTGCACTATTCAGTGTCCCCTCGACGATCACCAGTGGTGTACGGCCAGTGTAGGAGATCGCTCCCCACACCATGATGCCGGGTGTTGGCCCTGTGTGCCTCGGTCGTATGCAGTCCTGATTGTGGCGCTCACCTGCACGGCGCCAAACACGCGTACGACCATCATTGGCACCAAGGCAGAAGCGACTCTCATCGCTGAAGACGACACGTCTCCATTCGTCCCTCCATTCACGCCTGTCGCGACACCACTGGAGGCGGGCTGCACGATGTTGGGGCGTGAGCGGAAGACGGCCTAACGGTGTGCGGGACCGTAGCCCAGCTTCATGGAGACGGTTGCGAATGGTCCTCGCCGATACCCCAGGAGCAACAGTGTCCCTAATTTGCTGGGAAGTGGCGGTGCGGTCCCCTACGGCACTGCGTAGGATCCTACGGTCTTGGCGTGCATCCGTGCGTCGCTGCGGTCCGGTCCCTGGTCGACGGGCACGTGCACCTTCCGCCGACCACTGGCGACAACATCGATGTACTGTGGAGACCTCACGCCCCACGTGTTGAGCAATTCGGCGGTACGTCCACCCGGCCTCCCGCATGCCCACTATACGCCCTCGCTCAAAGTCCGTCAACTGCACATACGGTTCACGTCCACGCTGTCGCGGCATGCTACCAGTGTTAAAGACTGCGATGGAGCTCCGTATGCCACGGCAAACTGGCTGACACTGACGGCGGCGGTGCACAAATGCTGCGCAGCTAGCGCCATTCAACGGCCAACACCGCGGTTCCTGGTGTGTCCGCTGTGCCGTGCGTGTGATCATTGCTTGTACAGCCCTCTCGTAGTGCCCGGAGAAAGTATGGTGGGTCTGACACACCGGTGTCAATGTGTTCTTTTTTCCATTTCCAGGAGTGTATATAACAGTTCATGACATCCAGTCTTACAAATTTACTGTCTCTGATGGACACACGTCCAGATCATCCGCTCTCAACACTCCGTCATTTCTCTCCCCACATCCACCATTGCTGGCGGCTCACCTCCAACTGCGCAACGCTACACGCTGTTAACAGCCAACTGCCCAACACTACAACAGCCAACAAAATGCAAACCAGCCACAGACCGCACACAGCACAGTCAGTGATTTTCACACAGAGCGCTACTTGGCGTTACCAATAAAAAAAACCTATACAGCTTACTTACATAGCCCCCATGCTCCCCTAAAAAAATTTTACAAATGCTTTTGGGCAGTGGCCAATACAGATTTGAAAAAATTTTTCATAGTTACAATAATAAAGAAATCAAATTCACACAATTAATGATAAAATGTTGGTCAAAAGCTAAAATTTTCTCACAGTCCATAAAGAAAGTCCTGATCATTATTCACAGTAAAATTGCAGTGTTTTTTTTTTCTCAAAGTCTGAGCAATAAAAGAAAATGCACTCGGAAGTAGTGGATTTCCATGCAGTCTTGAAGAAGTAGTGTTGTCCTTCCAACGGAAAGACAGTGCTGACTCTTGACATGCAGAGAGGTAATGCGCCACAACAGAGCAAGCCCACAGCAGAGTCAGTCGAAGTTTTGAAGAATATTGGTAGGTAGGTCATCACAGAGCAGACCCACTGTAGGCCTGGTAGAGAGTATGGTATTGGTGGGCCACTAGAGGTGCAGACCCACTGCAGTCCTTGTAGAGACGACCAGCAGCCATCTGTTACGACTGTGCAGGTGCACAATCACCATCAAAGAGTCTTGCAGACAATATAGCAAGTCCATAAACCACCACTTGTGCACTCACAAAGTTTTTGGAATTGTCCTTAGAACCAGCAATGCTGTTATTCAGTCCCTTGCTGAATTATTAACACACTTGCAAGCACTAACAGTCCCAACTTCTCACATACTGTGCATATATTATGATCAACAGAAACGTGTGCACCGAAATGAAACTTAATTTAAGAACTAGTGTCTATACAATTATAAATTTACCAACATAAGAATACAATTACAAAGGTACAATATTCATCATTAAAGAACATAACAATACAGATAACATTTGTGGTAATACAGGGTTTACAAAAGAATCGAAAAAACATATACATCAGTGTTACAGGAATTATGACATAAGTAAATATATAAAACAATGAGAATAGTATTCGAAACATTAATTTCTCATATGAGCATTGAAACAGAACAGAATTAATAATGGCTATAAACATCTTTACAAAGAAAATAACATATTATTAATGCAAAATAATTTTGAGGATAACAGTATTCCTCATCATAGTGAATGTAGCTTAGTACTAGAAAAATTCTACAACATAAATCGTATCGGATAAACACAAAGACAGGAAGAACACAAATACACAAGGGTACACGAACATATAGCGGAATAATACAAAAGGAAAGGACAGGGTTTGTTTTACGGCAGTATTTTGCAAACAAAACTTTCTTTACTTCTTGGAAATCTCCCTTCATTCATCATTATTCCCAAAAAGTCCTATCTATACCTCCTTTCTGTATTCTATTCATATTTCTGTCAAAATAATTATTTCTCATCGTACAATACTCATTTTGGCCCAGATCTTCAAAATGGTTCAAATGGCTCTGAGCACTATGGGACTTAACTTCTTTGGCCATCAGTCCCCTAGAACTTAGAACTACTTAAACCTAGCTAACCTAAGGACATCACACACATCCATGCCTGAGGCAGGATTCGAACCTGCGACCGTAGCGGTCGCGCGGTTCCAGACTGTGGCCCAGATCTTTTTCATATACCTTCTCAATGCATTCTTTCCCTATTCTCCTTAGTCAGTTTCTCATATAGTCTATCCCTCCTTAAGCTAACTTAAATCTACTGACCTCATACATATATATATATGTATACTATGGGACGTGGCAATGCAGCAGTACAAAACAATTAACAGAAACAGCAATGACAAAAAAATGCAAATTGGCAAAGCAAGCAGCAGTATATCTAAATTAGCAACGCACATGCAACATTACAACTCATATAAGGCAATGTGCAGCAAACAAGAAAAATAAATCTGTAGTAAAACTGGCTTAACAGAGTAATACAAAGTCAAATTCCGTACATTATGCCTGGCAAACAGCAGCAGCAAATGCTATTACTTATACCTAAACATGACAAAGCTCAAGCAGAAAAAATAGTTCACTAAAGACAACAATGCAGATAAGGGAAATGTCTATTCACATGTTAATGTATATGTAATTAAAGTGGTGCACCACAACTTATTCTACTAAAAATATTACCAAGTACTTGAAAAGAAAATTATGTATGCAGTTACTGTAATTAGTCCCTTCTTATTGTTCTTTCCTTTCCAAGCGCTCCTTTTTCGAAGAATGTGGATCATGAAATTATTATTTAATAGATCTGTTGACAGAAAGAGTTCACATTAGCAAATGCATTTAACTTTATTTTGTAAAACCAATGCTGCAACACAGCTGGAAACAGGATATCAAATGAAATAAGCAACTATGTACAAAGTAAAGCACAAAAATATCATTCAACAGTCATGTGGCATTTCATAAGTTAGTAGATATTCTCTCAACCCTCGTAGAAAGACGCTTGTCATAATCAGGTGTGCAGATGTAAGTATCTTTCCAAGTAATGAGCATGTCGTATTTGCGATGCTTTCTAGAAAGGAATGTCAATAGCGAGGTTAATGGCCTCTCCTTTTTTTGTTGTGCCTCTGAAAGAAACGGCTTTTTTTTTTTTTTTTTTTCAGATGACTGTTGCATAGCTTGGTGCCTACAGCGCATTACGTCAAGGTCACTTAGCTTCCTTAACGAAATATTTTCGAGACCAGTTTGCACTACAGTGACAGTCCGATACAAAAATTTCACAAATCGAGAATTTGAGTTGCAAATGTGTAGAAACAAAATCCTGTAAATATAACGGTGTCCAAAAAATAATCATCGGCGTTGTATAAGCAAATACCGTATTAGCTATGGCTCCTTGTGCTTGCCAAACACATGGTACACAAAGTAAGCGTGTACCCCCCAGAGGATTAATGTATTTATACCCTCAGGTGTTACAGACTACAGCAATGGAGTGAAATATATCACGGAAAACTTTCTTTGTAATTCAAAAGTCTTTAAAAATAAATGTTTTAAGTACAAAATTAATCATTCAAATGCGTGTCCTGTAGCGCTAAATGTGCGTCTTGCTGTAAGATAATTCTGTGGAAGTGTCATAGTTATCGTCCTCTGTAAGGAAAGTTCTGCAGAAGTCAATGTACTCACCTCATCATAAACAAAAGTGAAATGCTTTGCGTATAGATATCGTAGTTATTACGCTTATTTCTGTGATGAAGAAAGTACTGTACTGTAGCGTATTATTGTGCTATGGAAAAGGCTGTCTCATTGTAGCTATACCACAAAAGTTACTACTAAGACATATTTTACTTACCAGAATAATACAGAAAAACTGTGCAGATATAAAACAGATACCCCGCAAAAGCAACAATGTAAATTGTCACTCATTAGTAGCGTCGTGATATAATCGTGTAGCTGTCACATAAACTAACCACTGTGTCATCTGGTATCTCTCAGAAAGTACTTCAAATAGAGAATGTCTTTTCAAGTAAACCAAAATGTTGCATTAAAATCTCATTATCAGTATATGTTCTAATTATGTAAGCCTTATAGTCGTTACATGATTGTGCAACTAACAAGCAAGAATGTACAAATAACAACACTGTGTCGTCTGTTCACTATAACAATGCATTCGTAATTACTGTCTAAATATGTTCCCTAGGTTCTAGACTGGATAGTTTATTTTAAAACATAGTTGCTTGTTAACGGTTTCTAAGTGTGACAAAGAGTACTAGTAACGTGAAGTGAAAAATGTTATAGCAAAGACTAAGTTAATAAGCAGATTATCCTTCAATAAACGGTTTTACATGTGAAATGTGGTGCAATCCTTTACTCTGCCTAGTACGCAGAGTTTCAACTTCAACGTAATTATCATGTGGTATACTTCGGTAAGGAATGCTAAAATTTTTCTCAAGGTTAGCGTCTATGTTATTTTTCTCTGAGCCAGCCGGCACACGTGGCTGTCTCCGGTGTGAGTCATTGCCTATTGTCTCTTTGTTGGCACGTGTCGTTATTGGGATTTGGAGATCTAACTTCTACAAATTCACGTTGTCGAGAGGGCCCTGCCCTGTTTGAATCCCGTCAGTTCTGATGAAATTCAGGTCTGTCGTTTTGTCGGTAGTTTACATAGTTTCTGTTTTGTCAGTCATGTGGTGGAGAATTTCTCCCAGAATCGTAACTGCGCGGTGGACCGTAGCGTCTGACGTTATTCTGTCTCCCTTGATAATAATTATTTTGGTTTCCATATTGTCTGTTTCTATGGTTATCTCGGTCATATTTATTACTACGGAAATGCGATCTTTCTCTGTAATTATTATTACTCTGCCAACGGTTGTCATACGGGTGGTGTCTGTTTCGGTCACGATTTACGTTGTAAGAATAGCCTTGTTGTGTCCAGTTATTACTTCTGTCATCGCGGAATTGTGACGGATGTGACCTGTAATTGTTGTGCTCCTGTTTTCGCGTTCCGCGATTGTCAGTGTCAATTTCCAATTCTTGTAATAGTCCTTGAAAAGCTTCAATGTCGTCTTTGCAACGTCCTGCCAATATAATATGTCGTAAATGTTCAGACCATTTGATTGAGCAAATGTGGATGAGTTCTGAGGGGCTGTATGTGTTTGAAAGATATTGATTCTTATGTAACACGTCTTCGAAATATTTGACAAGACTGGAAAATTCAGATTGTTCGAAATGTTTCATCATTCTGATGCTATGTTTTACTCGGTCTTTCGTAGCTTGAGACCAATATGCTGAGAGGAAGGCATGACAAAATTCTCCTTCACTGTGACAATCGTGGATGACCGATCGCATTCTTACAGCTGGTTCATTCTCTAAGTAGCCACACATTAATTCTAATCTGTGCTCGAATGACCAGTTGGGAGGAAAACAATGAGAGAATTGATGAAGCCATGCTTGTGCATGAATGTCGTTGCCAGAATTCTGAACTGTTTTGAATTTGCGTACAGTAATGAACAGCTTATAGTCAAAACCATCGTGTCGGCGAGTCGCATGTCGGTCATTGTTACGTCGTTTCGGTGGTTCCATCTCAAAATTCGGTGTACCTTCCCAATTTCTTTCATAATTTCCGAAGTGCCCTGTGTTATTATTTTGTGGCTGTTCCGTATTTCTATGTCCCTCTTCTCGTATTGGAGCGTGAGTGTCCTCTGAAATATGTAATTCTTGTATTACCTGTGTCAACTGATCTTGTACTTCCCGGATTTCTCTTTGGTGTTGCGTATTAATTGGATTCTGATTTTGTTTGAATTTACTAATTTGTTCGTACTCTTCTGTATCATTAAAGACTACCGGTCTTGTGTCATTCAGATTATCATCTATGTTTGTAGATAAATTATTTAGCTGATCCGAAAGTTCGACTACTTTCTCTGATAATGAGCTAATTTCCTCCATGTGTCTTTCTGAACCAAGTTTCAGAGTATCTACTGTGTCCTTTAAGTTTTCCTGAGTTTTTGCAAGTAGCATAACCGAATCGATAGATGCAACTGAGTCAATTTTAGCCCGCAAGGTCTCGTATTTTCATGAACAATAGCTTGCAGTTCTTTTATGGTTGCTTCGTGATTCTGTAAATCATTTTCATGCCGCGAAAAAATAGGTTGAAACTGCTCACAAATTTGTGTTGTTACGTCATTACAGACTTTTTGACATTTCGATTCGATGTTCTGTAACTCAGTAGTTAAATCTTCACGTGTTTGTTCAAACGTGGTGTCTAACCGTTGAAGATTTTGTTCCATTGTGTCTAACTTTTGAAGATTTTGTTCCATTGTGTCTAACTTCTTAAGATTTTGTTCCATTGTGTCTAACATTTGAAGATTTTGTTCCATTGTGTCTAACTGTTGCTGTGTTTGTCTCTGATTTTGTTTCATTTGTTGCATAAATATCAATAATAATGTATTTGTGTCTGGAAGCTGTTTCTCTATGCTTTTCGGCAGTGCATTTGCACCGTCAACATTCACATTTTGACAAGCAGAAAATGTGTCTTGACTTATTTGAGAAAACCGTGAGGACCCAAAACCTGAATCTACAGTATTTGCGAGATTGTGTCCTGTCATTTCGGATTCCTGACGCGAGCTGTTGCCGACCGATCGACCGATAATGCTTCCCTGTTCACTAATTGTTTCACTGTCTACGCCATTATTTGCCGCCCGCTCCATTTCCCTATGCACAATTACCAAATTACCACTTTGAATATCTGTTAATTCATTACACAGTGGTGCTGATAAGTTACGCTCGTCGTCACTATTATTTCTCAGTTTACTTTGGAGCCTAGTGTTATGTTTTTCACACGCCTTTATTGCCACAATATTTCACACGATAACACAGAAAAGCACAATTTGAAGAGCAAAATAAGAAAACACATTAACATAGCACTGAAAATAATATCTAGTTAATTGCAAGCGCAGCTGCGAAATACTTGGTGCAAATCTACATGCATGTCACAACTATTTTACTGCACAACAATGAAAAACTACAACTACAAAGGAAATTCTCTCTAGAATTACGCGCTAGCAATAAACAATAGCTACACTAATTACAGAAACTATAAGAAAAAAATCAGAAGATTCCAGTGAGGTATCCTCCATATGAAACGTCCCATCAGAAAAATTTAATGAATTACTATGCTGATAAACCCCTTACGTTATTTGATTTTCAAACAGCTGTGCAGAACTGAACGTATTCAGACATTTCGCTCTTTACCTATTCTGATCAACACTAAACTGACACTCAATATTTTTAGCGCAATGCAATCTGACTTTCAAGAACCCTACGAATAATGGCCCTGACTAACATTAACCTATACCTTTCACAAATCACTTACCTCACAAAAATCTTCGTTACTCGAACTACTGCAATACAGCGAGCGCCACTACTGCCAGCTAAATAAAAGATTCAAACTACTGAAGGCACTAACTACTGATAGAAATAGTTAGCAAATGAAAGATTTTCATAGAGAACAAACAATTTATTTACCTTAATAGTGTTCAAAATATATAACAGTTCATGACATCCAGTCTTACAAATTTACTGTCTCTGATGGACACACGTCCAGATCATCCGCTCTCAACACTTCGTCATTTCTCTCCCCACATCCACCATTGCTGGCGGCTCGCCTCCAACTGCGCAGCGCTACGCGCTGTTAACACACAGCTGCCCAACACCACAATAGCGCCGCGCAGGATTAGCCGAGCGGTCTAAAGCGCTGCAGCCGTGGACTGCGAGGCTGGTCCCGGCGGAGGTTCGAGTCCTCCCTCGGGCATGGGTGTGTGTGTTTGTCCTTAGGATAATTTAGGTTAAGTAGTGTGTAAGCTTAGGGACTGATGACCTTAGCAGTTAAGTCCCATAAGATTTCACACACATTTGAACATTTGAACCACAATAGCCAACAACAATGCAAACCAGCCACAGACTGCAAACAGCACAGTCAGTGATTTTCATACAGAGCGCTACTTGGCGTTACCAATAAGAAAACCTATACAGCTTACTTACACATGGACTTCATGTTCCCAAATAAAGAAGCAATTTTTATGGATGACAATGTGTCATGTCACTGGGCCACAGTTATTCGCGTTTGGTTTGAAGAACTTTCTGGATGATTCGAGTGAGTGATTTGGGCACCAGATCGCCCGATATGAATGCTATCGAACATTTACGGGACATATTCGTGACATCAGTTCGTGTGCAAAATCCTGGATCGGCAACACTTTCGCAATTATGGACGGGTATAGCAGCAGTGTGGCCCAGTATTTCTACACGAGGCTTACAACGACTTGTTGAGTTCATGCACGTCGAGACACAAGCAGCAACAGGGAAGTAACCGATTTTGTGACTTATACGAGTTCCTAACCATGAGCAAATTTTATAATATCATGTGTATGCTTCAATAGTTTAGTTTCTTGAGTTTCTGCGTGTTTATTTAATACATAATAGCCAAAGATTTCGGGTTTTCGTTCGCGTCGAAAAGTAAACCTATTTTGTAACCTCAACAGGGGCGAATTATTTAGTCTCGCCTGAGTGCTTCGATAGGTAGGTTTTTGAATCTTGGCGTAGTAATCTAATTTATTAGACATAGTTCCTGGATTCTCGTCAGGGTCTGTAATAGAGTTGCGCAGCACGCGCCGATAGGTCGTTTATCTGCATAGCTTAGTTTTCCACGGTCTTTAGTAAGGACAGCGACTGCCATTGTAGTGTGAGGACGCGAGTCGAGTTGGTGACATTTCGCTCTCAGCTTCAGGCTGTGATGGCTTCGGCTACACAGTTTGAGGTTGCAGTGGATGGGCACCACTGTTGTGGTTGTCCAGCACGTCCGAGTCCCCCGATAGGTCCTCACCGGTGGCCAGCCCGGTTACTGCCCGCACTGAGGTTGACCCCTCACCTGTGGTCGAGTGGGAGGTCGCACCCAGGGCGTAGCAGGTGGTGAAAGGCATCCCAAGCGGCCGCACGTAAGGCCTCCCCGGTTTTTCTGACAAACAGGTTACAGGTACTGTCTGTGGCTGACACTGTCGCTGAGCCAGATTCTGCCGCCTGACCTGTTTCAGAGGAAACCACTCAGCCTGCAAGATCCGAGCAATCAGAGGGTGGGATTATTGACAGTTGGAAGCTCCAACATTAGGCGCGTTATGGGGCCGCTAAGGGACAAAGCTGCCAAGAAGAAAAAGTAAACCAATGTGCACTCTGTGTGCATACTGCGTGGATTCATTCCAGATCTGGTACAGGTCCTCCTGGATGCCATGAAGAGCACAGGGTGCAGCCAACTGCAGGTGGTTGCTCACGTCGGTACCAATAATGTGTGTCACTTTGGATCAGATGAGATTTTCTCTGGTTTCGAGCGAACTGGTAAAGGCTGCTAGTCTTGCTTGCAAGATGAAAGCAGAGCTGAACATTTGTCATGTAGTAGAGAGGACCGACTGCGGACCTCTGGTACAGAGTAGAGTGAAGGGTCTGAATCAGAGGCTCAGACGGTTCTGCCATCATGTAGGCTGCAGATTCCTCGACTTGCGCCAAAGGGTAGTTGGGTTTCAGGTTTCCCTGAATAGGTCAGGTGTCCACTATACGCAGGAGGCGGCTACACGGGTAGCAGGGGCTGTGTGACGTGGATAGGGTGGCTTTTTAGGTTAGAGGATCTCAGGAAAACACATGAAGGGCTTCAGTCACGAAGGGTGCAGGCCGAACCCACAGACTTAGATACAGGAACCATCGTTATAAGAGTTGTAAATTGTCGTAGCTGTGTTGGGAAAGTACCAGAGCTCCAAGTGCTAATAGAAAGCACTTATGCTCAAATCTTTATAGACACTAAAAGCTGCCTAAAGCCGGAGATACGCTTAGCCGAAATTTTTGCGAAGAACCTAACGGTGTTCCGAAAGGATAGGCTAAACATGATTAGCGGTGGCGTGTTTGTTGCTGCTAGAAGTAGTTTAACTTGTCGCGAAATTGTAGTAGATAGTACCTGTGTGTTAGTATGGGCAGAGGTCATTGTTGGCAACCGAAATAAAATAATAATTGGATCATTTTACCGACTTCCCAGTTCAGATGACACAGTTGGTGAAAGGTTCAAAGAAAACTTGAGTTTGATTGCAATACGTATCCGATTCATACGATTATAGTTGGTGGTGATTTTAATTTACGCTCGATATGTTGGCGAAAATACATGTTTAATTCCGGAGGTACGCACCAAACATCATCCGACAATGTCTAAATGCTTTCTCTGAAAATTGTTTCGAGCAGTTAGTTCATGAGCCCACGTGAATAGTAGACGGTTGTGAAAACACACTTGAACTCTTAGCAACAAATAATCCTGAGTTAATAACCAGCATCAAAAACGGGTACAGGGGTTAGCGAACACAGGGTTGTCGTAGCGAGACGGAATATTGCAACGCCTAAATTCTCCAAAAATAAACGAAAAATATACCTATTCAAAAGAGCAGATAAAAATTCACTTGACGCCTTCCTGAGAGACAATCTCCACTCCTTCCAGATTAACAATATAAGTGTAGACAGATGTGGCTTGAATTCACAAAGAAATATTATCGGCAGCAGTTGAGAGATTTATACCAAATAAAATAAAAAACGACGTAGCTGATCCTTCTTGGTACACAAAAAGGGTCAGAACACTGTTGCAGAAACAATGACACAAACATGCCAAATTTAAATAGACGTAAAGTCCCCAAGATTGGCCATCATTTACAGAAGCTGGTAACTTAGCGCGGGCTTCAATGCGAGATGCTTATAACAGTTTTCACAACGAAACTTTATCTCGAAACGTGACAGAAAATCCAAAGAGATTCTGGTCGTATGTGAAGTATGTTAGCGGCAAGAAACAATCAATGCCTTCTCTGCGCGATAACAATGGAGATACTATCGAAGACAGTGCAGCCAAAGCTGAGTTACCATACACAGCCTTCCGAAATGCTTTCACAAAAGAAGACGAAGTAAAAATTCCACAATTCGAATCAAGAACAGCTGCCAACATGAGTAACGTAGAAGTAGATATCCTCGGAGTAGTGAAGCAACTTAAATCACTTAATAAAACCAAGTCTTGTGGTTCAGACTGTATGTCAATTAGGTTCCTTTCAGAGTATGCTGGTGCATTAGCTCCATACTTAACAATCATATACAACCGCTCGCTCAAACGTTGCACACCAGTATTCAAGAAAGGTAGTAATTACAGGCCCATATCATTAACGTTGATATGCTGCAAGATTTTGGAACGTATATTGTGTTCGAACATTATGAATTACCTCGAAGAAAACGGTCTATTGACACTCAGTCAACATGGGTTAAAAAACATCATTCTTGTAAAACGCAACTAGCTGTTAATCGCATGAAGTGTTGAGTTCTATTGGCAAGGGATTTCAGATCGATTCCGTACTTCTGGGTTTCCGGAAGGCTTTTGGCACTGTACCATACAAGTGGCTTGTAGTGAAATTACGTGCTTATGGAATATCGCCTCAGTTATGTGACTTGATCTGTAATTTCCTGTCAGAGAGGCTACAGTTCGTAGTAACTGACGCAAAATCATCGAGTAAAACAGAAGTGATTTCTGGCGTTCCCCAAGGTAGTGTTATAGGTCCTTTGCTGTTCCTTAAATATATAAACGATTTCGCAGACAATCTGAGCAGCCGTGTTAGGTTGTTTGCAGATGAAGCTGTCGGTTACCCACTAATAAAGTCATCAGAAGATCAAAATAAATTGCAAAACGATTTAGAGGAGATATCTGAATGGTGCGAAAATTGGCAGTTGACCGTAAATATGAAGAGTACGAGTTAATCAACATGAGTGCTAAGAGAAATTCGTTAAACTTGGATCACACGATAAATCAGTCTAATCTAAAAGCCGTAAATTCAACTAAATACCTAGGTATTACAATTAAGAACAACTTAAATTGGAAGTAACACACAGAAAATGCTGTTGAGAAGGCTAACCAAAGACTGCGTTTTCTTGGCAGGACACTAAGGAAATGGAAGAGATCTACTAAGAAGTCTGCCTACACTTCGCTTGTCCGCCCCCTTTTAGGATACTGCTACGCTGTGTGAGACCCTTACCAGATAGGACTGACGGAGTACATCAAAAAGTTCAAAGAAGGGCAGCACGTTTTAAGTATAGCGAAACATGGGAGAGAGTGTCACTGAAATGATATAGGATTTGGTCTGGACATCGTTAAATGAAAAGCGTTTCTCGTTGCGACGGAATCTTCTCACGATATTCCAGTCACCCACTTTCTCCGTCGGACGCGAAAATATTTTGTTGACACCGACCTACATAGGGAGAAACGATCACCATGGTAAAATAAGGGAAATCAGAGCTCGTACGGAAAGATATAGGCATTCGTTCTTCCCTCGCGCTATACGAGGTTGCCTACCCCCATGAACCATGGACCTTCCCGTTGGTGAGGAGGCTTGCATACCTCAGCGATACAGATGGCCATACCGTAGGTGCAACCACAACGGAGGGGTATCTGTTGAGAGGCCAGACAAACGTGTGGTTCCTGAAAAGGGGCAGCAGCATTTTCAGTAGTTGCAGGGGCAACAGTCTGGATGATTGACTGATCTGGCCTTGCAACACTAACCAAAACGGCCTTGCTGTGCTGGTACTGCGAACTGCTGAAAGCTTATTCCTGAATTCAACTGGCCTTTCATAGTAACTGACCTACCACGTATGAACTGATATAACGAGTAGCTTAGCTCTTATTAAACCTGTATTTTAACAATGGTTTCTGCTTATCTCGTTTTGAATTTATCTAAGTGCCTGTAATATATGGTTGTAAGCTTTTTCGCGAGGGCATGCAGCTTTACTGTATGGTTAAATGATGATGGCGTCCTCTTGGGTAAAATATTTCGGAGGTAAAATAGTCCCCATTCGGATCTCCGGGCGGAGCCTCCTCAAGAGGACGCCGTTATCAGGAGAAAGAAAACTGGCGTTCTACGGATCGGAGCGTGGAATGTCAGATCCCTTAATCGGGCAGGTAGGTTAGAAAATTTGATAAGGGAAATGGATAGGTTAAAGTTAGATATAGTGGGAATTAGTGAAGTTCGGTGGCAGGAGAAACACGACTTTTGGTCAGGTGAATACAGGGTTATAAATACAAAATCAAATAGGGGTAATGCAGGAGAAGGTTTAATAATGAATAAAAAAATAGGAGTGCGGGTAAGCTACTACCAACAGCATAGTGAACGCATTATTGTGGCCAAGATAGACACTAAGCCCATGCCTACTACAGTAGTACAAGTTTATATGCCAACCAGCTCTGCAGATGATGAAGAAATTGATGAAATGTATGATGAGATAAAAGAAATTATTCAGGTAGTGAAGGGAGAAGAAAATTTAATAGTCATGGGTGATTGGAATTCGAAAGTAGGAAAAGGGAGAGAAGGAAACATAGTGGGTGAATATGGATTGGAGGAGAGGAATGAAAGAGGAAGCCGTCTGGTAGAGTTTTGCACAGAGCACAACTTAATCATAGCTAACACTTGGTTCAAGAATCATAAAAGAAGGTTGTATACATGGAAGAATCCTGGAGATACTAGAAGGTATCAGATAGATTATATAATGGTAAGACAGAGATTTAGGAACCAGGTTTTAAATTGTAAGACATTTCCAGGGGAGATGTGGACTCTGACCGCAATCTATTGGTTTGAACTGTACATTAAAACTGAAGAAAGTGCAAAAAGGTGGGAATTTAAGGAGATGGGCCTCGATAAACTGACTAAACCAGAGGTTGTACAGAGTTCAGGGAGAGCATAAGGGAACAATTGACAGGAAGGGGGGAAACAAATACAGTAGAAGAAGAATGGGTAGCCCTGAGGGATGAAGTAGTGAAGTCAGCAGAGGATCAAGTAGGTAAAAAGACGAGGGCTAGTAGAAATCTTTGGGTAACGGAAGAAATATTGAATTTAATTGATGAAAGGAGAAAATATAAAAACGCAGTAAATGAAGCAGGCAAAAGAGAATACAAACGTCTGTAAAATGAGATCGACAGGAAGTGCAAAATGGCTAAGCAGGGATGGCTAAAGGACAAATGTAAGGATGTAGAGGCTTGTCTCACTAGGGGTAAGATAGATACTGCCTACAGGAAAATTAAAGAGACCTTTGGAGAAAAGAGAGCCACTTGCATGAATATCAAGAGCTCAGATGGAAACCCAGTTCTAAGCAAAGAAGGGAAAGCAGAAAGGTGGAAGGAGTATATAGAGGGTCTAGACAAGGGCGATGCACTTGAGGTCAATGTTATAGAAAGGGAAGAGGATGTAGATGAAGATGAAATGGGAGATACGACACTGCTGAAGAGTTTGACAGAGCACTGAACGGCCTGAGTCGAAACGAGGCCCCAGGAGTAGACAACATTCCATTAGCACTACTGACGGCCTTGGGAGAGCCAGTCCTGACAAGACTCTACCATCTGGTGAGCAAGATGTATGAGAATGGCGAAATACGCTCAGACTTCAAGAAGAATATGATAATTCCAATCCAAAAGAAAGCAGGTGTTGACAGATGTGAAAATTACCGAACTATCAGTTTAACAAGTCACAGCTGCAAAATACTAACGCCAATTCTTTACAGACGAATGGAAAAACTGGTAGAAGCCGACCTCGGCGAAGGTCAGTTTGGATTCCGTAGAAATGTTGGAACACGTGAGGCAATACTGACCCTACAACTTATCTTAGAAAATAGATTAAGGAAAGGCAAACCTACATTTCTAGCATTTGTAGACTTAGAGAAAGCTTTTGACAACGTTGACTGGAATACTCTCTTTTAAATCCTAAAGGTGTCAGGGGTAAAACACAGGGAGCGAAAAGCTATTTACAATTTGTACAGAAAGCAGATGGCAGTTACAAGAGTCGAGGGGCGTGAAAGGTAAGCAGCGGTTGGGAAGGAAGTGAGACAGGGTTGTAGCCTGTCCCCGATGTTATTCAATATGTATATTGAGCAAGCAGTAATGGAAACAAATGAAATATTCGGAGTAAGTATTAAAGTCCATGGAGAAGGAACAAAAACGTTGAGGTTCATTGATGATACTGTAATTCTGTCAGAGACAGCAAAGGACTTGGAACAGTAGTTGAACGGAATGGACAGTGTCTTGAAAGGAGGATATAAGATGATCATCAACAAAATCAAAACGAGGATAATGAAATGTAGTCGAATTAAGTCGGGTGATGCTGAGGGAATTAGATTAGGAAATGAGACACTAAAAGTAGTAAAGGAGTGTTGCTGTTTGGGGAGCAAAATAACTGATGATGGTCGAAGTAGAGAGGATATAAAATGTACTGGCAATGGCAAGGAAAGCGTATCTGAAGAAGAGAAATTTGTTATCATCGAGTATAGATTTAAGTGTCAGGAATTCGTATCTGAAAGTATTTGTATGGAAGTTGAAACGCGTACGTTTCAACCAGCGATGGCGAGGAATGACAGAATCTCTGACCAGAGAGTTATTTATCGTTGCTAGTCTGCGCTTGACTGCGCGAGAGTTCAGTTCAGAGTTGGACGCTGTTGCGTCTTGGACGCAGTTGCGAGTCGGAGTTGTGTGTGAGGAGTCGGTGGGCGTCGACATGGGTCTCTGGTCAAGGTTCGGGACGAGGTATATTGTTAAATAAGGTAATGAAGCAGCATTGCGCACATCTGATAATGTAATGTATGTTAATTGTAATTTATTTGTTCAAAAAATGCCCCAATAATAATTTTGTTTTCAAAGCAATCGTTTTTAAGAAGAGAATCATTCCAATTGAAACAATATTTCCTATGCTTTTCCTCCCAGAAACATTTTATCAGATTAATTATTGCACAGGGCCTAAGGTCAGCGCAGCTGCCCTTATAAAATTTATCAGGTTCACCTCAACGTTAATTTTGTGGGGACTTAACATTTTTGCACATTTTATTATCATTGAGTTTTATTACTGTGGGAAGCTAACATTTGGCTCTATTTGCATTTTCATTCAATTCATATCATTTAAAAATAATTACGGGGAGGTTACACTTAGCACATTGGCCAATTCTCATTTAAATAAAATCTTTTATTTTTGTGGGGAGGTTACACTTGGCGACATCTGGGCCGAGATCGTATTTCTTTGAGAATCTTCTGAAAAGTAGTCAGATATATGCTCTTATTTACCAAAATATAATTAGCATTTGGCGCAACGCGTTTACTAATTTTGTGACTTTCTTTCCACAGATCATCAGCAATTCGTTGTTCTCTGTTGTATTTGTGTTTGTTGCTTTTTGCATTGTGCTTATTTCTTTTGTGAATAATTGTGACTATTGTAAAAATGCCGCGAAAGACTGTGAATAGTGCATCGCAAAGTATAATGAATGAAATTACCTACTTAAACAACTTCAGTGATAGTACTTGTGACACGCAGTGTAATGATGACAATCCTGTGTTCACTGACAATCAGTGCGTTCCAACCACTAATGATGATTTTTGTCTTAATGATGAACAAACGAACTCGGTTATGTCCTCTGTTGATTTGACGACAATCGATGACGCGGGGCGTTCTGTTGTAATGAGTGCTGCCCAGCTTAACACACTCGGTTTGGAAAATTCACGTAACGGACAGACGAATTTTTCTAATGAAAATGAACAGGGTACTCAAAGTAGGATAGATTTATTTAATTCCGAAATAGTGATTCACAGTGTACATCCGACTGGCAAACCTTTTTATAAATTACAGAATGACCAAATGGTCACACAAAACGCGACAATCGCAGATACACCATCAAACAGTACAGAGAATAGAGTAGGTAATGTTACCCTGGAAAAAATTATGGCAATATTGCTACAACAGGGTAAACAACAGAGTGAAAAATTAGACAACAATTCCAAACAATTTAAAGAAGATCTCAAACAACTTAGTGAACAGGTCAGACAACAGAGTGAAGATAACAAACAAGATAACGAAAAACTCCAACAATACTTTAATGAAAAATTAGACAACAATTCCAGACAGTTAAATGAAAAATTAGACAACAATTCCAGACAGCTTAGTGAAGAAATTAGAGACGATGCCGCACAGTGTCATGATACTAAGGAACAATTACGTGTGGAAATTGAGGCTTGTGCCAGGAAACGTAGCGAAGAAATTAGGTCTGTTGCTCAAGAATTAAGGGATATGCAAACAGATACAATAGAAACACTTAGAGAGGAAATTAGCGCAGTCGGTAAACAATGCTCTGAAAAGGCAACACAATTACGCCACGAGTTTAAACTAATGACAGCTGAACTTTCGCGCACAATGGCTGCAAAGATAGACGCGAAATTCGACCAACAGAACACTCAGATTGACGAACGTTTTAATCACCACATACAAAACAGTGATACGCGTTTCCGCAAATTTATACTGGATCAGAATAAAGTAAAACGACAAGTAATGGAAACAATCACAGCACAGAGACAAGAAGACAAACGTAAATTGTTCGCGAAAGCAAAAACATACGTGGACAGCAATATTGCTGCAGTGTCTGATGAAATTAATACCATCAAACAGTCGAACACAGAATTATGTGACGAAATTTCCGATCTTAAATCGAAAACAGACACACACACAACAGACTTTCAGACAGTGACAGACAGACTCGAACAATTAGAACTAACACATGATTCTGATGTCATTAAAGCAGACATTAAAAAATTGAACGAAACCACACGTAGGATACAAAAACAGGTTAATGCTTCAGACACTAAGAACAATGATCAGGTAAAAATACTGACTGAAAAATATGATGAAATGGCCAGTCGTATTGACGATATTGAAAGTAATAATGACAGCAAATCAGACGATACTGCACCGATTTTGTTTAACCAAACACCTGAATTCCAAAATTTACAGCAGACAATCAATGAGATCGATTCATCTAATAACACCTTACGTAGAAAATTGTCATGTTTACAGCAAGAGGTAACAGAGATAAAAAATGTTTCTGGGTTCAACACATCACAGCAAACGCCACTTAGCGAATATTTGTCAGATTCACACAGCGCATATAATTTGAGTAATCTACAGAGAGTACGGGACTTAAGATTCTGAACAACCACAGTTCAACAGATTCTCTTTCAATCGTGAACCTGTTCAATCATACACAGACGATAATTTTGATTACAAACATTTTCTGTCAGTGAGAAAATTTAAAGTGTTTAAAAATGACAGAACACAGATTCATCCACTATATTGGATACAAGAATTTAGCTTTGCTTTTCCACCGATTTGGCCCATAACGCATAAACTTGAATTTATTTGCAGTTTTCTGGAAGGCGAACCGGCAACTCGTATGAGACCGATCGAAGGACAATGTAACTCGGTAGAAGAGTTTCAGAATGCTTTTCTGTCAGTGTATTGGTCGAAGACGACACAGCGCGGAATTGAAGATCCACTAATTAGTTTACCGAATTATGAGAACTCGAATTTTCCCAGTGTCACGCAGTATTTTGAGCACATGTTCCAACAAAACCAGTACTTAAGTGAACCATATAGTGAATCTGCACTCATTCAATTATGTATTTCTAAATTGCCACGATCATTAAGAGTGTCACTTTTAACAGGTCAGCAAAAAAAAAATATTTCCGCAGTTAGGGATCAGTTGCAGCTTTTGGAAGTACAGCAATCTGATTATTCCTTTGTAAACAAAAATTTTTCACATAATAACCAAGGCCAACAAACTTACAGTAATTACAATCTGTCACGTAATTTCAATAGTAAAGGTAATAGACGCTTTAGGAATGACAACCAACAGAACTTTAATAACATACAAAATTCTAATTATCAATATCGTCAAAATCTTCAGCAACAGGAACCACATTTTAGTAACAATAGACGTTTTCCACCACAACAGCATGAAAGTCAGCCGATTAGCATACCTAACAAACAATGGAATGCACAAGGTCAACCAGACTTTAATGTTTCGCCGCGTGCACGTATAGTCCCAGGTACAACATATAGTAACGCACGACAGCAAGGAAATAACTACGTACAGAAAAGACAGTATTTCAATTCCTATCGCAATGCACCGTATAGGAATGACTATTACGACGGACGTGAAAATAATGAGCAAAATTTTCAGCGTACATATAATAACAGTCGGTCTTACCAACAGCAAAATCATCCACAAGAACATATTCTCATGAATGAACCCGACAGTAAATATCATCCAGAGCGTAATACGTCTGGAAGTAATAACAGAACGGTTCAAATAGTCGAAATGCCACAACATCCTCCAGAAAATAGTAACACGTCAGATAGAATCTGAGTAGATACTATACAGATCGCATCTTCCAGTAACACAAGCACTACTTTAGACACGCAGAATGTTGTTCACGAAAATGTTATTACTTTCGACGACATCCGAGACACTCTTTTACAGGAAAGACCAGTTGTTCAGAAAACCATTTCACATCCTGTCATCGAAATTAAAATTGGTTCATCGAAATTTTCAGCAGTAATCGATTCCGGATCACCTATGTCAGTTATAAATGAAGAAACTTTTAACGAGTGTAACAAAGAGAATACCTATCCTACATTACCATTAGGCAAAACGAAAGTAAAAGGAGCAGTATCGAGTAAAGGAGTTGACGTTAAATTACAGACACATTTATCATTTTGCATTGCAGGTCACACATTTCACTCAAATTTTTGGATTATTCCATTATTGACGACAGACATTATTTTAGGTACGAATTTTCTGGTACAACACGATGCCATTATTGACTTTCAAAATTCCTATTTAACGTTGAAGGATGAAAATGTACAATTGGTTTTAGAATTTCAGCACTTACTATCTGCGGAAGAACAAACAATTAATCTCACAGAGGTCATTTCCGCATCACGTAACAGACTGCAATTCCACATTGTTCACAGATACGTACGTACATAACTATAATTCTCCAGACGAAGCTGACTACGACGTAATGCAGATGATTTCTGACAAAGTTAAACAAAGCAGTGCAAATACAGACGACGAACGCACGCAACTACACAAAATTCTTTTACAGCAAGCTCCAGTTTTTGACAACATTCCAGGTACTATGTCCGGTTTTATGTATGAATTTCAAGTCAAACAGCACGACACATTTAAAGGAAAGCATTATTCCATTCCATATATCCACAGAGAACAAGTTAAAAAAGAGTTGCAAGATATGCTCGACCAAGGAATTATAGAACCGGCAGTTAGTCCGTACATAAACCCGCTACATATTGTTAAGAAAAAAGATGGCTCACTTCGCCTCGTGCTTGATTCACGTCACATCAATGACATAATTATTAATGAAACAGATCGACCACAGACATTAGATGAACTTCTACAGAAATTTCACGGTACTGCTATTTATTCTACTTCAGATTTGAAATCGCGTTTTTGGCAAATTCAGCTCCATCCGAACTGCAGAAAGTACACAGCATTTCTCTGTTTTGGCGAGTGTTATCAATTTTGCAAATTACCATTCGGTTTAACTATTTCTTCTGCAGCCTTTATTCGCGGTTTGAACACAATACTTCCGACAGAACTTATAAACAGAATCACGAGCGTGGTGTTGACACAACATGCTGTCCACCACCGTGAGCGATGTAGACGTTATTATGGTCCCACTGTTTGGTGTACCTGATGTACTGCCAAAATGATAACATGGAATATTACTACGACATTTCAGTCTCTTGGGTACGCTGATAAATACTTCTGGGAAAAGAACTTCAGATTGTCTGACTTGGTGTTGTACTTCTGTGGGAAGATATGGACTTTCAGTGCAGCTGCGTGCAACCTAAAGTGCTACAACCATGATGCAATCCTTCCCTTTCCTATCCTAATTCTTGTAACATAGTGAAAATCATTTTTGTTAACATCATTTGTATTCATGGCCTGTACATCTGTTTTCGAACTACAGTGCGAGTGCACTTTTGTTACTTTCTAACGTGATTACTGCTCATTGTACGTACATTTCGATTTGCTGATATATTCAGAACTACAGTGCGTGTGCACTTTTGTCACTTTTCTAACATGATTTCTACTTATTGCTGATATGTTCTGAACTGCAGTGCATGTGCACTTATGTCACTTGTCAACATGATTTTTTGGCATTATGTTTATTTGTTGTGAAAATGCTAAAGAGTTTTTCAGTGCGTCTGCACTTATGTCAATTGTTTATATGTTTTGTACTCACATTTTGTCATTGCCTAATATGTTTTGTACTTGGTGCATGTGCACCACATTTACTTCATGTTCTATATCTGTATATATGCTGTAACTGTAAAGTTAATTAATTCTGAAAAAATTTGCTGCTCATGGCAAGTCCAAATGACTCACCATCGCTGCCAAACTTTTGCCCCCCAGTGGAGGGTTATGAAACGCGTACGTTTCAACCAGCGATGGCGAGGCATGACAGAATCTCTGACGAGAGAGTTATTTATCGTTGCTAGTCTGCGCTTGGCTGCGCGAGAGTTCAGTTCAGAGTTGGACGCTGTTGCGTCTTGGACGCAGTTGCGAGTCGGAGTTGTGTGTGAGGAGTCGGCGGGCGTCGACATGGGTCTCTGGTCAAGGTTCGGGACGAGGTATACTGTTAAATAAGTTAATGAAGCAGCATTGCGCACATCTGATAATGTAATGTATATTAATTGTAATTTATTTGTTCAAAAAATGCCCCAATAATAATTTTGTTTTCAAAGCAATCGTTTTTAAGAAAAGAATCATTCCAATTGAAACAATATTTCCTATGCTTTTCCTCCCAGAATCATTTTATCAGATTAATTATTGCACAGGGCCTAAGGTCAGCGCAGCTGCCCTTATAAAATTTATCAGGTTCACCTCAACGTTAATTTTGTGGGGAGTTAACATTTTTGCACATTTTATTATCATTGAGTTTTATTACTGTGGGAAGCTAACATTTGGCTCTATTTGCATTTTCATTCAATTCATATCATTTAAAAATAATTACGGGGAGGTTACACTTAGCACGATGTCCAATTCTCATTTAAATAATATCTTCTATTTTTGCGGGGAGGTTACAAAGTGAAACATGGACGATAAATAGTTTGGACAAGAAGAGAATAGAAGCTTTCGAAATGTGGTGGTACAGAAGAATGCTGAAGGTTAGATGGGTAGATCACATAACTAATGAGGAGGTATTGAATAGAATTGGGGAGAAGAGGAATTTGTGGCACAACTTGACAAGAAGAAGGGACCGGTTGGTAGGAAATGTTCTGAGGCATCAGGGGATCACTAGAATAGCATTGGAGGGCAGCGGGGAGGGCAAAAATCGTAGAGGGAGACCAAGAGATGACTACACTATGCTGATTCAGAAGGATGTAGGTTGCGGTAAGTACTGGCAGATGAAGAAGCTTGCACAGGATAGAGCTGTATGGACAGCTGCATCAAACCAGTCTCAGGACTGAAGACAACAACAACAACAACATACGATATTGGAATAATAGAGAATTGTGAAGATAGTTCGATGAACCCTCTGCCAGGCACTTAAATGTGATTTGCAGAGTATGCATGTAGATGTAGAGTTGTTGTAGTACATTGGGCAAAAGGATGTCCGACACCATAGTAGGAGGCATCCCATGGGTTTTGTCATCTCAGTGTACACATCAGTAGAGCATCCTAACAGGCGCTAGGCCATGCTCTTTCGTGCTTCGGCTGACATTTAGAATTATTTTTTTTCAATGCGTTGCTGAGATTAGCGCAAACAGGTACTGATCAACCCGTCCTTCATACGACGTCTACTGAATCTGCGAAAGCGTTGGTTTGTTTCCCGTTACAAATAAAATGATGTTTAAAGCGGAATTTGACATACCCTTCAACAAACTCGTCGCAACTTTGTCTAGTGCGATATTCTTTTTTTCCATGTCTGTTAATAGGGACAGGAAAACGCGAAGAAAAGCCAGTACTCCAGTGGTGACTGCACCGCCCTTCCCCGCACAGCAACACTGCTAACAAGCAGTCGTTGCTAGACTCTTGGTTTCTTACTGGGTTTTGCTGTTCATGTTAATACATATAGATGAACAGAATATCGCACTAGAGTGACATAAGACCGATCTACCGAATGGGAATGTAAAATTATGCACAAACATATTTTTGTTTGTAATGGTAAGCTAACCAATGCTTTCTGCCGACCATTGTCGTCGCATATTTGATCGGCCTCGCCGAGCCTTGCACTTCAAAAATGAAGCAGAAAAAATCCGCCGAAGCTTCAGAGCAAATGTGTTTGATGGTTCTTAGGAGGGACACCCCATATAAAGCGTAAATCAACTAAAACTTGCACAGCTAATATTGCGGTAACGAAAAGCGCTACTGATGTGTGGTTTTCATAGGATGGGTTGGTCGTAAGGGCTCTTATTGTTAGCCAATATACACATTTTAATAATACTTGAAAAGTATGTTTTTGCCCAAACATACACTTTTTTAAATGGAACAATGTATATCAATAGACTAAAAGTAGAATAAACCAGAACGTCAGTGTTGTTTGTTGCAGGATTCTAGTGTCAGTCGCTTACGAGATATCGTATTTTGAAAAGTTTCTGCACTGGCACTTGTGAGTGCCATTCAGCCTGCGTGGTTGCTAGGTGCGACGTTGTTATATTTTCTCACAGTGTGCTTGTGTGTTCCTCGAATTCACTGCGATTTGTTAGTCCGTTAGTGTGCGACGTTCCAAGCAGTAGTTCGCGAGTGGACGATGAGAGTTACCAATGTAGAAAAAGCCGACATGCTCATGGTGTATGGAGAGTGTAGGAAAAACGGAGTTCGTTCTTGTGCAGTATATGCCACGTAATATCCCAATACACGTCAACGATATCGGTAGTTATTCATCAACCTCTTCAACCAGTTACGGGAATGTGTTAGTGTAACACCTAGCTAACGCAATATAAAAAAACAAGAGATGACAGAAGATGGGGAAATTAATGTTCTTGCTGCTGTTGCAGTTGATCCCGACGTTAGCTCCCGCGCAATCGAAAGAGGAAGTAGCATTCTCCATCGACATAGGTTGCATCCCTATCACGTCTCTCCCTATCAAGAAGTGCATGGAAAAGACACTGAGAATTGTGTTAACTTCTGTACATGGGCATTAAGATAGTGTACTCCAGATGTATCATGTATATTATGTAGCGATGAAACTACATTTACCAGTCATGCCAGGCAAACCGCCAAAACTTGCACTATTGTTTTGCTCACAATCCCTGTTGGCTTCGTCAGGTGGAACGTCAGCATTCATGGAGTGTAAAGGTGTGGTTTGGGATAGTGAAACATCAGCTCATAGGCCCATTTCTCATAGACGAAACGCTGAACGCGGACAAATATCGCAGCCTCCTAACAGATCACATTCAAGGGATGCTAGATGACCTTCCTCTGCAGATTAGAAGGAACTTGTGGGACCAACATGATGGCTGTCCAGCCCATAGTGCACGAAGTACTACAGTATGTCTTCACGAATTGTTTCCAAATGGTTGGATTGGCCACAGAGGAGCTGTACCTTGGCCGGTCTGTTCCCCGGATTTGCTGCCCGTAGATTTTTTTCTGTGGATAAAACTGGTAGGCACTGTCTACAAGGAAATACTAACTACACTCAATGATACGCAACGAAGTATTACTGCAGCCTGCTCAGACATCTCCGCTGAAATGCTACCACGTGTGCAGCAGTCGTTCCATACCAGACTAGAAGCATGTATTGCCGCTGCTGGTGGTCGTTTTGATCACACCTGTGACGGTCATTTGTCTCGTTACAGGTCAGAATCCACACCGCTAGTGTATGCACTTGTGATGTTCTTTAGTTTGTGCTGTCACAGATATTGTATAAGCGTCGGTCTGGGAACTTTTCCAAATACGATATCTCGTAAACAACTCTAACTAGAATCATGCAACAAACATCGTCACGGACATCCTAATTTAGCCCACTCTTAGTTTGTTAACCTCAGCCGGCCGCGGTGGTCTCGCGGTTCTAGGCGCGCAGTCCGGAACCGTGCGACTGCTACGGTCGCAGGTTCGAATCCTGCCTCGGGCATGGATGTGTGTGATGTCCTTAGGTTAGTTAGGTTTAAGTAGTTCTAAGTTCTAGGGGACTGATGACCACAGCAGTTGAGTCCCATAGTGCTCAGAGCCATTTGAACCATTTTTTTGTTAACCTCAACAGGCATTGTCCATTTAATAAGTATACGTTTGCACAACAAATTCACTTTCTATGTATTATTATTACCTGTTGATTAGATAGCAGTACGAGCTCTTGACTACCGATCCATTCTGTGGAAACCGCACATCAATAGTACTTTGCATTTCCGAAATATTTGCAGTGCAAGTGTCAGATGATTCACCCTGTGTATATATATATATATATATATATATATATATATATATATATATTTGTCTACAAACATAAAAGAAGCGTCAGCAAGTTGTGTAGAGGCTATTGAAAGTACATAAGAGAAGCACCAGAGAGTTGTGGAAGAGACACTGCAAGTGATGATGTGTTTCATTCGCCCTATGCTATTTCATAAACGGTGATAAACAAGACACAACGAGCCATAGCAATGAATGTTACTGAACTCACCGCAAGAAAACAGCCATTTCATATGAACGAAGTGAGTGATTACTTTTGTTAAAAATTCGTGAGCTAAATACTAACAAACGAAGTAAATGTTTGCTCGTATTATGTTACTCTTCTTCCTCTTCCTGTTCTTCGCAGGAAGTCCACAACACATGCCAAGACTTGAATATCAACATAAAATAAGTGTATGTCTCGGGTTGGTGCGTAAGTTGGTAGCGTTTTTATTTTACATGTTGGTATTCTTGTTGCTCTGAGTTTATACATCATTTTTGTAGGTTTACATATAATCTTTACATATAATCATTTATTTGTATTGCATTGTTGCTATTTGACTCTACATATTATCCTTTGGAGATAGTGAGAGAGCTGTGGATGCTGGAAGATGGCGAGGCAGTTGGAGAAATTAGAGCATTTCAAACAAAATCTTCTGTTTGAATTCAGTGAAGTGGTGAGAGCAGCAGAGGCAGTCAGAAACATTAGCACCATGTTTGGGTATAATGCCATTGGGCGGAGCACAGTAAGAAAATGGTTTTCTTGCTTTAAGGAGGATCTTTTTCACTTTAGTAACTCTCCACGTTCAGGAAGACCGTCGGGATTTGATGCAGATCGTTTAAACTCATTAATCCACAATGATCCAGGACAGTGCATTCGTCAACTGACAGAGGAGATTGACTGTGATCATTCCACCATCGTGCGGCATTTGACTGCAATGGGGCTTCCGATTGCATAAACAATGTTAATGGTCAGTGATGAAATAATCTCTGAGAAAACAAAGGCGCAGCACGAAGGGAGTATCGGAATGAGACGAATATCAGTAGAGGTGAGGTACACTCACAGACAATAAAAAAATATGACAATTTAAGAAAAATTTGAGGATTTATTCAAGAGAAAGAGTTTCACACGTTGAACAATTCACTAACGCGTTGGTTCTCATCTGGCGCTTACGCGAGCATTTATTCTGCTTGGTAATGAAAGAAAGAGTTGGTTCAAATGGTTCAAATGGCTCTGAGCACGGGACTTAACTCCTAAGGTCATCACTCCCCTAGATCTTAGAACTACTTAAACCTAACTAACCTAAGGACATCACACACATCCATGCCCGAGGCAGGATTCGAACCTGTGACCATAGCGGTCGCATGGTTCCAGACTGTAGAGCCTAGAACCGCTCGGCCACTCCGGCCGGCAAGAAAGACTTGTTGAATGTCTTCTTATAGGGTTTCGTATCAAATTTGTCCAATTATCTAGTTACGTTGTCAAAATCCCGAGCTCGTTGGAGGGCCCTGTCCATAACGCTCCAAACTCTTAATAGGAGTGAGATCCGGCGACCTTCCTGGCCAAGGTACGGCTTGGCAAGCTCGAAGACAAGCAGTAGAAAGTGTCACCTTGTGCAGGCGGGCATTATCTTGCTGAAATGTAAGTCCAGTATGGCTTGCCTCGAAGGACAACAAAACAGGGCGTTGAACATAGTCACCAAACAGCTGTCCTGTAGTGATGCCGCGGGTGGCAGCCAAAGGGATCTTGCTACTAAAAGAAATGGCGACCCAGCCCACGACTCTTGGCTGTCGGATCGAATGGCGTGCGACACTCAGATTGTTATCCCACCGGTGTCCAGGGCGTGTCCAGACACGTCTCTGGTCTGGAATCTCATTGACTGGAGTAAAATTGTCCTCAGTGTTGGGTCTCGCTTTGAAGCGAGCCCCGATTACCAACGAAGACATGTTTGGAGATGTCCTGGACTGCGATGGGATACCAACCTGATTGTCGCCCGCCACAGGGTCCGACAATCATGAGTGTTGCTCTGTGGCGCCATTTCTTTTCATAGCACGGCTCCTTTCGTTGTCATCCGCTGCTCTAAGAGCACAGCACCACGTCGACGATAATTGTTACTCCTCACGGCAAGCCATCCTGTGCTTACGTTTCAGCAAGATAATGCCAGCCCACACACACGACCAGAGTTGCTACCGCTTGTCTTCGTGCTTGCCAAACCCTACCTTGGCCAGCTACGTCGCCGTATCTCTCCCCAACTGAGAACGTTTGGAGCATTATCGGCAGCGCCCTTCAGCTATTACAGGATTTTGAATATCTAATGCGGCAAGTGAACTGAATTGGGCAGGATATGCCTCAAGTGGACATCCAAAAATGTTCAAATGGGTGTGAAATCCTATGGGACTTAACTGCTAAGGTCATCACTCCCTAAGCGTACACACTACTTAACCTAAATCATCCTAACGACAAACACACACACACCCATGCCCGAGGGAGGACTCGAACCTACGCCGGAACCAGCCGCACAGAAAAATTGTTTCAATCAGTGCCAAGCCGAATAACTGCTTGGTTAAGGGGCAGAGGTGGATCATTGCAAGCGGTTCTGGGCTCTTCTGTCTGGAACCGCACTGCTGCTACGGTGGCAGGTTCGAATCCTGGGCCGAGCGGTTCTAGGCGCTACAGTCTCGAACCGCGCGACCGCTACGGTCACAGGTTCGAATCCCCCCTCGGGCATGGATGTGCGTGCTGTCCTTAGGTTAGTTAGGTTTAAGTAGTTCTAAGTTCTAGGGGACTGATGACCTCAGAAGTAAGTCTCATAGTGCTCAGAGCTATTTTTTTTTTTTTTTTTTTTTTTTTTTTTTGCGAATCCGCCTCGGGCACTGATGTGTGTGGTGTCCTTAGGACCTCAGATGTTAAGTACCATAGTACTTAGAGCAATCTGAACCGTTTTTGGACCAACGTGTTAGTAACTTGCTCTTGCTCAGTTTGTAAAGCTCTTTCTCTTTGTTACACCATCCAGTTTTACTGAAATTGTAATCCCTTGCTTGTCTGTACATGTACATCACATATACAGATTTCCGTCCGATTCGAATAATTTCTTCGTGGTGCGCCTTTTTTTTTGTCTTAGAGTGTAGTAAGTATCCATTACATGTTCTGTCTTTCTTGTATCTGATACTGAAACGACAGTCGAGGGAACAGTAAAGGGCAAAGAGAACTGTATACACGAAACAAACATTACATAGTCGTCAGTAATACGACGATTACTCAGCTAGGTAGCGGCGGCACCATTTTTGTAGTTCAGTGGATAGACATGAAATACGACCTTCACGAAACTGTAACTGACGATTTGAAAACTATCGAGAACGGTTTTTTTTTCTTACTAAATCAGTACGGGATATCGCCAAGTAACTTGTTGCGTGAAACCTGCAGCATTAGTACTGGTTCGGTGACTACACCGTACGTAATATTGTAACGGGGTAACCGGATCCCACCCCACTCGCACATTCAACATTTCTTACGTGAAGAATGACAGGATTTCTGTTTCATGCAGCATGTTATCAATTGAACAGACACCCGTCCGCAAAGTACCGCAGAGAATCGCCGCCAAATGAGTGGAATTGCACTTAAATTGATTTGCCATGCTTCACAATGGCATCGGAAATTAAATTCATGGTCCATTGCAAGTAACTTGTGGAACGAACAAAATAGCGCAATGAATTGCGAAAATCAGCAGACCATAGGGTGTGACATTTGACAATCACGTTCTGGTACGCATTTGGCCATTCAGATGGAAGGCTTCGCGTGAATGGTGAAATTAATCAGTCAGAATTATCTGATGGTGCAGACCGAAAACATCCGGTAACTGTTTCCATCTCGTTTCTGCATTAATCGTAAAATTCCCAATAAGGACCTAGAAACTGCATGGAAAAAGCGACGCTTAAGAGTCAAACGGTTAACTTCATAGAACCGTTACTTGTGGTATCTGTCTGAAAAACACACGACAATATCCCTCGAGCAATCAATAGAATACTTACAGATATGAAACAATCCTCTTTTCCCCTTCCCCCTATCTTTTCGGTGTGAAAATTCCTCCATGTATAGTTTTGGAGAACTATGTAACTTAACATCTGAGTTCATCAGTCCCCTAGAACTTATAACTATTTAAACCTAACTAACCTAAGGACATCACATACATCTAAAATTGTATACTTTATGCTGATGATCGTTTTCGAAATGACTGAAAACAGTTGCAATATACTGACGAAGCATTTGATGTAGGCACTGAAAAAACTGTTATAAATTATGAGGATCGTGCATCCCAAAAATTAAGCGACACATATAAAAAATATTAAACTTATTCAGATGCTTCAGCTTCCAACGGTTTATAGGGTCGAAAATTCAACCAGTATCTTGCAAAGAGGTTAACAGATGAACATCAACAAACGTAACACGTGAATAATTGAATCTTATCAAATTAAGTCAGGTAATAAATGCTGCAAGTCTTTAGAGTTGACGCCACTTCGACGACTTGCGTGTCGATGGGGATGAAATGATGATGACAAGGACAATACAACACTCAGTCCCTGAGCGGAGAACATCTCCGACCCAGCCGGGAAACGAACCTGGGCCGTTAGGTATGAAATTCCGTCGCGCTGACCACTCAGCTACCTGAGGCGAACATTAAATCAGTTGACGCTGAAGGAAACCGATTAGGAGGTAAATCGCTGTCAGAAGTTTATAAGCCTATCTTTCTGTGGCAGCCATGCTTCTGAGAAAGGCAGAACTCAGGAGTTAAGCGTTAATAAAATACAGACTGGCAAGAAAGGACTATGTTAACACATAATAAGAGTTTAAGTATAGGAAAATCTTTGAAATAAGTATTGGTCTGGAGCGTAACTTTGTATGGAGGTGATATATGAACGAAAAGCAGTACTGACGAGAAGACAATTTCTGCTTAGGAAGGTTAGTGAAGACGGGTAGAACGGATAACCGAGGAAAAGGTACTAAATCGAAAGGGGAAAATCTTAAGGTACAGTGTGATCAAAAGAAGGAACAGGTTTGTAGGACACATTAACACAAAACAAAAGTTAATTTGGTATTTGGAGAGAAGCGTGGGCTCGGGTGGAATGTAAGATTTGTATAGGGAGCAAAGATATGGATATAGTAGGTGGGCTCACTGACTATGTTGCAGCAGCTACGAGAGATCAGCAAATTGACACAGGCTAAAATAGCGAGAAGATCAACATAAAATCTTCTTCCTGAAGAGTAAAAAATTCAACAAATGTTCAAAAAAGTCACATTAGGTACATGATTTGTATTAGAATTTCTTTCGAATGTAATGCAAAGTAATAACTTTGGCTTTCCTGTGTCATCAACTTGTAACACATTAGCTGATATCGTTTCTTGGGCCTTTTTGTGTAATGTGACGTGTAGACTTGAAAATCTCCTAGCTCGAGATGTGCCCCAGACACAGATCGAATCCTGACGTGTGTTTAAGGCCCATTTGTGTTGTATACTGATCAGATTAGGTATCATAATTTGTGGTTTTTCAAAACTGTGTATACGAACATAAAATCTGGTTTTTCTTCTATTCCTCTCAAGGATAAAAATCAAGGAGTCGACTTTTGCTGCAAACACTCAACAATCGCGGAAATATTACATTTTATTTGCTATATTACAAGTAACTGAAACTATGTCAGTTGATGACTGCTTTACTTCTTATGTCAGAGCTGCATTTGGAACACGGAATTACACACAGTATGCTGAGTTGGAGGAGAGCCATAACAACTCTTTGGTTTTATTTTCGTGTCCTAACCTAACCATCCACTTACCCATTGAGTGCATCGCTTGATGCTTAGATATACTTGCGATGTTACAGGTAATGGAGTGAATATGACGTTTTCATGTAATGAGATTCATCTGTTTCAGCTCTACTGATTGGTTGCAACTACGCAGTGTGAGCACTCAGCAGAGGTAGGTACTCCGTTAATGACGTTGTGACGGGATGTGTTTACAGAACGGTAATTCCCCGGCAAAAATTTTTGAATTACGCGGAGGGTTGTAAGAGAAGAAGAAAACATCGCTGTTGTGGGTCCGATTATGTATGGAACACCAAAATCCTTACTGTTTAAGACAGAACAAGGGTTGTTTATTTCGTTTATCCAAAATTAACAGATTCGGTGAACATATAAATGTTAAGTAGAGGCAAGTGGATTTCTGTTTTTCGTGAAACAGTCCTCCACTACGTACTACCGCTTCTGTATATTCTGGATTCAATGTCAGCGAATTAATGATCTAATGCTTATGATATCGTCAAGTTACAGATCCTTCGGTGCAGGAGGAAATTCATTGCAGATTGTTGCGTAGCTGCTAGAGCATGCGAGAAAAAATAAATATGGAGAGGCTGCTGTCAACGTCGGTATCGTTTTCGTGTAGGTATTTTCGTTTTGTTAACAGTACGTGGGACCTGCAGTGTTGTTTTGCATTCCTACGATTACAGTTCTTCTATGGTTGGTACGTCGACCAAAATCTGTAGCAGTAATTGTTACATTCACTCGAGGGAGCTGGTAGCATACCACCCTCATCCTGTCAAACTAGTCGAATCCTCCGAATTAATAGGACAGTTCATATCAAGTAGCAGTTTTCATTTTCTGGGGGTCACATTTATACGTTCAGATGAAGCCACAAATCTGCGGCTTAGATGTGGTTCATTAGTTAACTGGTGATGACCTAGAAGAGATTCGTGACTGGTCACACAATATTTAGAGGTTGTAGTTTGCAACAGGCGTATCCAGGATACCCAAGAATGCAGTTACTGCAGAATGACTGACCAGTCATAATTCAACGAATCAGCCTTAACTGTGGCATACGTGGGTAACAATTTGTTAGTGTTCAGTAGGAGGGAGAGTAACGACGTATCTGAGGTATTTATCAGCACGAGCCCACTGGATAATGTAAGATGGCGGACATATTTGTGAACTTGTCCAGTTTTACCTGGAAATGGGTTTGGTTCAACCATAATTTCTCATCAGAAGGCCATTTAGTCCTGCCAGTTCTCCAATGTTGTCGGGCCAGTGCGCACTTTCAGCGATCATCATTAGGGTGATAGTAAGAGAGATTTCATGCGGCTCAGTAGCCTGGTACGAGTCTTTTTACTGGAATCCACTTCAGCAACTTTCGTGACACTAATCTACTCTTGTTACCCATTTGGGGCAATGGGACTTCCTACAGCTTAACGTTAAATCCAAAACACGTATCATTCCTGGCGACTCTTCTCAATGTTGAGAGATAAAACCTAGATTAAAGGCAGACTGAAAATTTCCGTTTTCTCATTGGCATTCAATCCAGCAAACCCTCGATTTCCAAGCATGCACTTCACTGCTAAACTACGAGGCCCTACTACGGTGAAGTGTTCCTTCTTGGAAGTTGCTGGGTATCTCGCCTTAATCACTCTGACCACGGTAATGTTTCAGATCTCTCAAAAGCAAAAAGGAATGCTATTTGAAGGTGTGCCACATGGGCACGGTCGCTGAGATGAAGCACCTGTTAATGAAATACATCTGGGACACAAGACACCTCCGATGTACTAGGCGTGATAAGACGTGTGGAGCATTTATCTACATGTACATTACATGACTACGCTGCAATTCACACATAAGTACTTGGAAGATGGTTTATCCAGCCATTTTCAAACCATTTCTATACCGTTCCAGGCTCGAATAACACTTGGGAAAAACGAACATTAAATCTTTCCGTGGCAGATCCGACTTTTCTAGCTTTATTTCGAGGGTTATTTGACCTTCCTGGGTGAGGGCCCACAAATTATTTTCACATTCGGAGGAGAGTATTGGAAACTGAAATTTTGTTAAAAGATCCCGCCGTAGTGAGAAACGGCTTTGTTTCAACGATTGGCACCACAGCTGTGTCACGCTCTCCCATTTTTCGTAATAATAAAAAGGAGCAGCCCTTCTTTGAAATTTTTCGTGTCCTTCATCAATCTTAGCGGGTAATGCTCCGTCACTATGTAGCGATAGTCCAGAACAGAATGCACAAATTCAGTGTATATACTCGCCTCATTTGATATGTCGCATATTTTGAATGTTCTGCTAACAGGACGCTGTCTTTGGTTCGGCTTTCCCAAACCAGTTTTTTCTGTAATCATTCCAATTTTTAATTTCATAATTTCCATCCTTAGGCATTTTTTTGAATAGATAGCCCTAAAATTTTTGTGATTTATCGGGTTACCGAAATTTAACGATTCGTTTGAATGTTCATGTGGATCACTTCACACTTTTCATTACTTAGTTAGTTGTCACTTTTAGCACTATACAGGTGCCTTGTATGTATCACTTTGTTTTTATTATCTGATGACTTTACAAAGGGGTAAATGACACCAATATCTGGAAACAATCCAAGAGGGCTGCTGAGATTGTCCCCTAAGCCGTTTATATAGATTAGGAACACCACTGTTTCTACAACACTTCCCTGGGGAACTCCAAGTACCTCTTCAGTTTTATTCTCTGGATGTCCATCAGTTACTACAAATTGTTACCTTACTCGCAGGAAATCATGAGTCCAGCGGCACAACTGCGACAATACTCCGTAGGAACGCAATTGTATTAGAAGCTGCTTGTGAGTAATGGTGTCAAAGACCCTCAGGAAATCTAGAAGCCGGCCGGAGTGACCAAGCGGTTCTAGGCGCTAAAGTCTGGAACCGCGCGACCGCTACGGTCGCAGCTTCGAATCCTGCCTCGGGCATGGATGTGTGTGATGTTCTTAGGTTAGTTAGGTTTAAGTAGTTCTAAGTTCTAGGGGACTGATGGAATGTCGTGTGGCTAGAGCTTCCCGTCGGGTAGACCGTTCGTCTGGTGCAGGTCTTTCGAGTTTGACGCCACTTTGGCGACCTGCGCGTCGATGGAGATGAAATGACGATGATTAGGACAACACAACACCCAGTCCCAGAGCGGAGAAAATCTCCGACCCATCCGGGAATCGAACCCGGGACCTTAGGATTGACATTCCGTCACGCTGACCACTCAGCTACCGGGGCCGGACAGGGGACTGATGACCTTAGAAGTTAAGTCCCGTAGTGCTCAGAGCCATTTGAACCATTTTTTTGAAATCTAGAAAGACAGTCTGAGATCCCGGGTCAATATCACTCGATAATTAAAGTGAATAAAGAGCCAGTTGTGTTTCGCAAGAATACACTGTCTGAATCTGTGCTGTCTAAGTCTCAAGAGATCTTTCGCTTCGAGGTAATTTATAACGTTCGAACACAATTTATATTTCAGAATGTTACGGCAAAACATTGTCTGTAATTCACCTGATCACTCCTGTTTCCTTTCTTGTGCATTGGTGAGAGCTGTGATACTTCCCAGTCACTGGGTAAGATCTTTTCAAGTTAGCGGTTGTTCGTGTTTGCACTGTGATTCGCAACTCTGCAATTAGAAGCACTCCAGACTGAATGGTTCTACCCTCTGGAATTAATGGCACTCAAGAAATTGGGGAATATAGAAGTTTCTGACAACTTTTTACGACTGCGCAGTCATAGTCTCTACCACAGTTTTCGTCCAATGCAGTGGCATTGGTCGATATCGATAACTGAAACTGTAGCAACTGTAGGAATATAGCTCTCGTACGAAAACGAATCGTTTATTAATGTTTCCGAAAGATATACCGAACTTCAGCTGTACTAATTTTTACAGAGCAAATAAGTGCCTCATTAACCCACATGAAAGTAACAGCGTGTGTCCCTAATTCCACACACAGTTTTAAGTGTCTGAAGTGTAGCAATAACATTTTGACGTGAAAGAGACGTACAACCTACATCCTTCGAACTGTGTGACATGACTTATGATTTTCAGCAGTTCTAAAAAACGAAAAACACGTCAGTTCAGCTTTATTAAGCAAATGTAAAAAATAATACCGCTCTATGCGTCATAACCAAAAAGCAGTAATTTTGCGCTCAGCATTATTCAAATGTTGTTCATTTGATTTTTTGCTTCCTCTGTGATGACGTATACCTAATTCATTATGTTACAAGTAAGCGATTTGGAAATAGTTGCACTTCTGTCACACATTCCTCGTCTTATATTACGTACTTGCACTGTCAAACACATTTCTTATTTCATTTATTTCTTGTGTATTTCTTTCTTCAGTAAACCACTGTTTATTAGCAGTTAGCGATACGCATGCGCGCACACTGTTAACGTCCAAGACGCTAACTGGTCTCTGTGGAATCTGATGGTATACATTGTAAGTTTACAGAACGACTAAGAACACGTCCCTGAGAAACGTTCGCAGCAGGGAAAGTTTTCAATTAATTTTGCGGCCGAGCAGAAACTTTAATCCGACAGCAAGCAACCCCAAGCAAGCATGCAAACTTCGAGAAGAATGTTTCAATCACTCGAGACAGATGCTTATTTGGATACTGGGAAGGAATAATTATCGGAAATATTTTAGCAAGACTCTCAGACCCATTGCACGACTGCCTCTAACGAAGGAGTTCCGTCGTGGACTTTTTTAAATTTATAGAAAAGGATGAAACAACAACAGCATTATTCGCAACGGTTATGCACCATACGTTTTTAAGTTACGATTGTCAGTTGAGACTGTACAGAGTTGTACATAACTAGTAGTAGTGTGGCGCAGAAGTTAGCTGCGATCGACTCTGCAACAGTATCGATGGCAATGTTTAGTGACATGTGTAGAAACATTGTCCTTATAATGGTAACACTGTGCAAAAGATTATCGATAATCTAATGACTAACCGATAATTTGAAATAGCGAAAATAATATAGCTCTGAAGAGGATTTGCTCAGCTCATAAATCTCGTAGTTCATGTCAATCAATAGGCTGGTGTACAAACGTTATAATGATGAAGACGTGCAGGCTCCCAGGTAGAAGCCATTTTCCTTGACTTCCGGAAGGCGTTCGATACAGTTCCGCACTGTCGCCTGATAAACAAAGTAAGAGCCTACGGAATATCACACCAGCTGTGTGGCTGGATTGAAGAGTGTTTAGCAAACAGAACACAGCATGTTGTTCTCAATGGAGAGACGTCTACAGACGTTAAAGTAACCTCTGGCGTGCCACAGGGGAGTGTTATGGGACCACTGCTTTTCACAATATATATAAAGACCTACTAGATAGTGTCGGAAGTTCCATGCGGCTTTTCGCTGATGATGCTGTAGTATACAGAGAAGTTGCAGCGGATAGGCACTTGGTGCAGGGAGGGGCCACTGACCCTTAACATAGACAAATGTAATGTATTGCGAATACATAGAAATAAAGAACCTTTATTGTATGATTATATGATAGCGGAACAAACACTGGTAGCAATTACTTCTGTAAAATATCTGGGAGTATGCGTACGGAACGAATTGAAGTGGAATGATCATATAAAATTACTTGTTGGTAAGGCGGGTGCCATGTTGAGATTCATTGGGTAAGTCCTCAGAAAATGTCCATCAACAAAGGAGGTGGCTTACGAAACACTCGTTCGACCTATACTCGAGTATTGCTCATCAGTGTGGGATCCGTACCAAGTCAGGTTGACAGAGGGGATAGAGAAGATACAAAGAAGAGCGGCGCGTTTCGTCACAGGGTTATTTGGTAAGCGTGATAGCGTTACGGAGATGTTTAGCAAACTCAAGTGGCAGACTCTGCAAGAGAGGCGCTCTGCATCGCGGTGTAGTTTGCTGTCCAAGGTTCGAGAGGGTGCGTTTCTGGATGAGGTATCGAATATATTGCTTCCCCCTACTCATCCCTCCCGAGGAGATTACAAATGTAAAATTAGAGGGATTCGAGCGCGCACAGAGGTTTTCTGGCAGTCGTTCTTCCCGCGAACCATACGCGACTGGAACAGGGAAGGGAGGTAATGACAGTGGCACGTAAAGTGCCCTCCGCCACACACCGTTGGGTGGCTTGCGGAGTATAAATGTAGATATAGATGTAGATGTATAGGAGACGACTACATGTGTTGGCAATGCTGTCATTGCCGCGTGATCCGAATTGGTAGTGTGCTCAACTAGAATGAATAGCGTAACTAAGGATAAAGATGACAGCAAAGGAACGTTATTGTTATAGCGGAGTAATTGAGGCGTTGGCATCAGGAAGAGAGTAAATCACGAATGGAAATTTGACAGAAGTAGCAAAAACCGGAAGATACTGCGAAATAGTAAGTTGTATTTACAAAATGGTTACAGAATCTCAAAATATTTACAGCAAGCTGACACATTTCTATAAGAAATACAATTATTGTGGAGAAAAATTGCGATGAAATGCATGATAATTGATGTCCATGTAGTCAAACACCGACGGGAGGTCTTTTTTCTCAGCATCACTAATGATGGGCCTTCGTCGAACTGGCGGTAGGGAAATAACTGCAGAGATGTTCTTGACAGATTTACGCTTTTTGAAACTGTTGTGCTCCCTCGCCGGTTCCATTTCATCGAACGAATCTTGTTTTTCTATTGTGGGCAGCTTATCCCCCATAATTCTAATCCAAGAAGCAGAAATGACCTTTGCTGGTGCTGCATGCAATTGTGTGTCGCATACCGGGGCGAAATCATAGAAATCTTCCTCCGTCATTTTTACAACATTGAGTGGCAGTTTGTTCATTGGTTCTCTAATCATATCTGATACCTCATCCGGAGCCAATGGTTATGGAACCTTCTCTCTCTTCTCTATTATGCCGAAATCTCGGTCACAATGTATGTACGAATGCCCTGACACTAGAAATTTCAAACTGATCTTATCAACACCGCGCGGGATTAGCCGAGCGGTTTAGGGCGCTGCAGTCATGGACTGTGCGGCTGGTCCCGGCGGAGGTTCTATTCCTCCCTCGGGCATGGGTGCGTGTGTGTTTGTCCTTAGGATAATTTAGGTTAAGTAGTGTGTAAGCTTACGGACTGATGACCTTAGCAGTTAAGTCGCATAAGATTTCACACACATTTGAACATTTTTTTGATCTTATCGACCACAGTGTTTACCAGTGCCTCAGTTAAGACCATTAAAACCAGTAGATTTTTATTCTGGCTGCCGCAGTTATCACGCCTCATAGTCAGAGTTCTCTTTTGCGTTATATCACACTTGAATACCTACAGAAGACAAGAGGCCAACTCATTTCCTCGGCGACCCGTAATGCCCTCGTGCCACAAGTACATCAGACTCTTGCTAGTATCTCCTACGTGAATGCAAAGTTTGAAGTTCGATAGCTGACGACTGTAAAACAAGTTGGAGTGTGTGAGCAGCTGCATGTCCATCCTGGTGGTGCATGTGTTATTAGAGGGCATCAGTAAAGCAGCATTATCACCAATCAACAATCTCTCAGCTTTCCTGAGATGTAACTCTCTTTTTAGATGTAAGTTCCAATTTTTCTGGTCCCACCGCACATTTTGTTCTAGTTACCAGAAGGTCACACGTCGAACAGGTGACAGTTCGATGGCCTTGGAAGGAGAGTTTGGGAAACAATGTCCTAAAAAAGCTTCGATAAAATCGCTGGTTGATGTGTGATTCGGGGTATGCTTTCATAAACGTGAGGTGAATTCTCTATATATTAGGATCAGGACATAAATACTGTTTTGAAGATTTGTGGCGTGAATAGTGGCTTTCACCAGTAGGAAGTGATGATACACGAGTCCTTACAAATCTTTGTTATATTCAGTGTATTACACCTTATGGGCGTGGGTGCCGCAGGTTCTTGCCCCACTGATCTCAAAAGCAATGCTCCCCGCTCTTTTTTTTTCAGTCAAACCGCAAAAACATTTTTCTGATAATCCTAAAACATCTTCGAACGTCTTCGGACACACTTGAACGTGACCACCTTTAGAAGGCAAACGGTACGCAACAGATTCGTGTCTTCTTTTCTAAGCAGGATCGTCGACATTACGCAGCCTCTTTGTTTTATCTACACTATGTTGACTAAACCGAAAGGATAATTTGTGGTGCTTGTTATTTTGGACATGACCGGAAGAACAGACACCATTTTGATCCAGCAGCCAGGCAACGATCTCTTCAGTGTTGATGCACACCAGGCTCGAAGTCTTACGGGAATGCCGTCAGTAGTAAGGATAATGAGCAAGGGGCACTACATTAGTAGTGTGTGGATAACTTTGAGACTTTGGGTCCGAAGGGAGACGTACTAGCGTAGCCCGTGAAGTTGTGATGACCACTGTGTCAAAATGGCTAAGTGATGCCGACACGGTAGCTCAGCGTGTTCGGTCTGATGGTTAGCTGCCAACAACGATTAAAAAAAAAAAAAAAAAAAAAGCTGGGTGAATGGCTCAACGATGGACTTGAACGGATGTCATGGTACGTCCGCCCTGAACAAATGCAACGACGAATTACGAACAAAACGAGAACAACAAAAAGAAAGTGATCAGGACATCTACCTAATAAGCAGAACAACCGGTTTCGAATCCAGGTCGGGGACAAATTTTCACCTTTCACCTTTGGTTCAAATCAATGCTCACTCGCAGCCAACGTGTGTATTACTTTTGTGTGTTATATTTGCATTCACAAGTAGCCTGCACGAAGGAAGTATACAAGTCAGATAGGTGATAACGAAACAGAAAATTAGGCGTCACCATTGAACTTAATCAAGCAAATTTCATTGCAGACGGAAAATATGACTTACCAGTTTGTATGGAACAGGTGTCGCAGGCTTTTTGTGTTAGTGACAAGTCCTACTAACGTTATTACCAAACCAATAGAAGAGTAATGAACGATTGGTCGCAGAGTAATGGCATGTTGACTTACTCCCATAGCCATGCCAGATCACTTGATGCTATTACTAGTTCCATCTTCCGTCGTTTGTAAGAAAGCAACTGCTCACACCTTTGAGGTTCTGCTACTTCATTACCACTGACGACATGCCTTACTACCTTTTCGATTAAAAACGTCCAGAATTATTTGTTTTGACTACATTTTCCGTGTCAATGCTTCAATTAGGCATTATTTTGACATTCCTTTTTCGCGTTAGTTGTTCGTTATAGTGTAGGATTAATTTTAAAACAACGGAAACTAAATTGCGGATACTGGTCTGAGTGAAATGAATCTGTATTTGCTGTTTTCCCTTCCCCTCTACTTGCTTCATAGTGTTTCTTTTCTGTTAATTTACACTACTGGCCATTAAAATTGCTACACCACGAAGATGACGTGCTACAGACACGAAATTTATCTGACAGGAAGACGATGCTGTGATATGCAAATGATGTAGCTTTTCAGAGCATTCGCACAAGGTTGGCGCCGGTGACGACACATACAACGTGCTGACATGAGGGAAGTTTCCAACCGATTTCTCATACACAAACAGCAGTTCACCGGCGTTTCCTGGTGAAACGTTGTTTTGGTGCCTCGTGTAAGGAGGAGAAATGCGTACCATCACGTTTCCGACTTTGATAAAGGTCGGATTGTAGCATATCGCGATTGCGGTTTATCGTATCGCGACATTGCTGCTCGCGGTGGTGGAGATCCAATGACTGTTAGCAGCATATGGAATCGGTGGGTTCAGGAGGGTAATACGGAACGCCGTGCTGGATCCTAACGGCCTCGTATCACTAGCAGTCGAGATGACAGGCATTTTCTCCGCATGGCTTTAACGGATCGTGCAGCCACGTCTCGATCCCTCAGTCAACAGATGGAGACGTTTGCAAGACAACAACCATCTGCACGAACAGTTCGACGACATTTGCAGCAGCAAGGACTATCAGCTCGGAGACCATGGCTACGGTTACCCTTGACGCTGCATTACAGACAGGAGAGCCTGCGATGGTGTACTCAACGACGAACCTGGGTTCGTTTACAGCATCATGATGGTCGCATCCGTGTTTGGCGACATCGCGGTGAACGCACATTGGAAACGTGTATTCGTCATCGCCATACTGGCGTATCAGCCGGCATGATGGTATGGCGTACCATTGGTTACACGTCTCGGTCACCTCTTGTTCGCATTGACGGCACTTTGAACAGTGGACGTTACATTTGAGATGTGTTACGACCCGTGGCTCTACCCTTCATTCGATCCCTGTGAAACCCTACATTTCAGCAGGATAATGTACGACCGCATGTTGCAGGTCTTGTACGGGCGTTTCTGGATACAGAAAATGTTCGACTGGTGCCCTAACCAGCACATTCTCCAGATCTCACACCAATTGAAAACGTTTGGTCAGTGGTATCCGAGCAACTGGCTCGTCACAATACGCCAGTCACTACTCTTGATGAACTGTGGTATCGGTTGAAGCTGCATGGGCAGCTGTACCTGTACACGCCACGCTCTTTTTGACACAGTGCCCAGACGTATCAAGGCCGTTATTACGGCCAGAGGTGGTTGTTCTGGGTACTGATTTCTCAGGATCTATGCACCCAAATTGCGTGAAAATGTAATCACATGTCAGTTATAGTATAATATATTTGTCCAATGAATATCCGTTTATCATCTGCATTTCTTCTTGGTGTAGCAATTTTAATGGCCAGTAATGTAGTTTCATTTGCATTTGGCGTACACACACTACGGATTACATCATAATGGATTAGTAGTACTTGCGATGACTACATCAAAATGGAACAGGTAGATTATAATATTTTGGATGTCAGTGATGATTCTACATTTTTTTGGATTTACTCACGTGAATTTAGCGGTGACACTTGTAAGAAACTAGCATTACGATCGGCGAGACTCTCACATGAAGAAAGCTTCTTATTTAAATAATGTGCTAATTTTGAGTAACTCCGACGCCTGTCGTAAGTGTGGAACCAAAGTTAGTATCCAGACGCTCACGAGCAAGACAGGGACTGAAATAGAGGGTAACAAATAAAAGCTGAAAAACGCTGAACTCCGTTTACAAATGTTACTTCTCAACAAAAGAAAATCAGATTATTAACCCAATTTAATTTTCGCATCACTGTAAAGATGTGAGATATTGATATTATTACTAGTGATGTTGGGGAAACTGCTGAAACCACTAAATTTGATCATAAACCCAGAGCCTGGTAAACAATCTGTCACTTTCTGTGCCGAATTTTAGGCCCTCTTTTACCATAGACCACCGTATATACCTCGAACGAAAAGCCGAGCCCTGTATTTGGAAGAAACCACAGGTCACATCTTGCTACAAGAAGGGTAGCAGAAGTTATACACAAAACTACCATACAATATTACAACAGAACATATTCGAAGCTCAAAGGTGATGAAGTGTCTGTCTTGACTAGAATGAGCTCCTTCAGTTCGGGATCATCTGTGGTGTGGAATCCTATGGGGACTTTTCTCACATGACATCCTCAAAGCAGTGGGTCCAGTCAGTCAAATACAAGGTAAGGCTAATAAAAGTATTTCCGTGAACAGAGTGCCAGGGTACGAAGAAATACAGCAGAGAAAAGATAATATGGTACTAACCTGACTGTAGCAGATGTTGAAAGTGACCACCATTCATCTCTTGGCACTTATTGGCAATGGTCAGCAAGCTGCTGCAGGTGGATCGAAGCTGGACTGCTGGAATTGCTGCAATCTCATCCGAAATGTTCTGATGCATTTCTCGAAGACTATGAGGGTTGTAGCGTTACACCATAGACTTAAGGGCTCCATACACAAGGTAATCGCACACTGACAGATCAAGTGACCTGGGTAGGCCTAGGGCCGCGACCAGACTGAGTTCTGCTAACAGCTCTGACAGCCGTGAAGATTGTGTAAATGTGTTCCAAGGTTCGGCCGTCTGTATGCGCAGATGCTCCATCTTGTTGGAAGTAACTGCAGGCCTTTTCCTCCTAACTTAATGCTGCCACAAATCGTTTCAAAATGTTGACAAGTTAAAGCGCCGATGTCAGCGTCTGGCGAAGAAAGATGGGGGCAATAATGCGGCGTGCAGACACCGCACACGAGACTTCAACCTTCTGACCATGCAATGGTGTTTCGTGGAAGCTATGCGGATTCTCTGCTGCCCAGACCCCGTGATTCTGTGAATTGACATAACCAGTTGGGTGAAACTAGGCGTCATCAGACATAGAGGATCCATGTTCAAGCCATTCATTGTTATCTCAGTCAACAGTCATTCACAAAACTGGAGGCGCTGGATAGCATCTGCTGGTTTTAATGCATGTACAACGGATACTAGATAGGGATGCCATGTGCAGGTCCAGGTGGAGTATTCGTCTGCCTGATCGACGTGATATACTGGTCTATTTCGAGAAGCGTCGGGATGATCTGGTTAGTACACGTTTCGAATGTTTTTTGTCTTTTTCAGAAAAGGTTGCGCCTGAAGCCATTTTAGGACTAAAGGTTGCATGGCGCTCTTTGCTGGCACTTTGACAGTATTCAGAAAACATCTGACCACACCGTTTTTACGACTCTGTTGTAAAGTAACTCTCCACAATGAACATCCACTGCTCAAACGTGAGTGCCATCGCCCCCTTTGCACTGATCCAGTCACAGTGACACAGCCCACGCTACGCTCTGAACGAGTGGAGAACATGGCGGCCGTACACGTGGTGAACGCGTCACGGAGATCAGGTTATATGCATACATTCACGTTCAATCGTATCCACTTGTCCTGGCCACTTTTATCTGCCCTACTACGTAGACGCAATATTTGTCTCATTCCGAAAACCGTTTCCTCAGTACCTCACATACAATAATTATGGAAATCACATGGGGCATGAAGCGAAATTTGCGACTGAACTGAGATTTTCTTGGCCGGAAGACACAACATGTAACCTTGGCTGGAGAATAATCGGAGATGAAGTACACATAGTTTTCAAAAGCTAATCGTAATCGCGAAAGAGAACATATTGACTTGTCAAGATGTCAGAAGGATTGTTGAACAAGTTGCAGCCTAATCACGAGACATTAGCTATGCAGCAGTGTCCGAAACAGGACGTTAGAAAAGTTTTGAAAGATAAGATACACATTTATAAGAAAATAGCACAACAGAAGAACCACTGCACACATCGTGGCATGCTCTCGGCGAGATGGTTCAAAGAGCTCTTGTGGCAGTCGATCTCATGCCTCTGCAACAGCTATGCAGAGGTCTGAAAGTGTCCTTGGTGCAGACTGACGGGATGCGTTTCGGCGGTCTAACGCGACACCCGTGATGATGGGATAGCGTTTATGATTAGTAATCAGAAACGTCGTCGGTCGCTGGTTCGAATCCCTCGACCACTGAGATTTTGATTAATAATCAGCATTGGCGCCCGTTCTTGCATAAGAAGTCACGCTAATTCTGTCAGTAGTCTTCTGAAAGTGGGCGGAGGAGCTAACAGAGGTTCAGGGCACTCTCTTGTCCTAGAGGTGGGAAAGGCCCCTAACGGCGGATGAATCAGCAATGATCAACGGCATGAGGATGCAGAACGCAATATAAACCACTGCATTACAGACACGTAACGTGTATCCACAGGACCTGTGACCTGTAATTGATAGTCATGATGATCTGTCCATTGACAAAAGATTCCGGTATAGTCTCCCATTCGGATCTCCGGGAGAGTACTGCCAAGCGGTAGGTGACTATGAGGAAAACATTGAAAAATCAGCGAAAGGATAACGTTCTGTGAGTCGGAGCGTGGAATGTTAGAAGCTTGAAAGTGAAAGAGAAACTAGAAAATCTGAAAAGGGAAATGCAAAGGCTCAATGTAGATATAGTAGGGGTCGGTGAAGTGAAGTGGAAAGAAGACAAGGATTTTTGGTCAGATGTGTACAGGGTAATATCAAAAGCAGCAGAAAATGGTATAACAGGAGTAGGATTCGTTTTGAATAGGAAGGTAGGGGAGAGTGTGTTACTGCGAACAGTTCAGTGATAGGGTTGTTCTTACCAGAATCGACAGCAAACCAACACCGACAACGATAGATACATGCCGACGTCACAAGCTGAGGATGAAGAGCTATAGAAAGTGTATGAGGATATTGAAAGGGTAATACAGTATGTAAAGGGGGATGGAAATCTAATAGTCATGGGGAGACGAGTAGAAAAAAAGCTTACAGAAGGATATGGGCTTGGGACAAGGAATGTTTCAACTAGTAATAGCGAATACTCTGTTCAAGAATCACAAGAAGAGGAGGTATACTTGGAAAAGGCCGGGTAATACGAGAAGATTTCAGTTAGATTACATCATGGTCAGACAGAGATTCCGAAATCAGATTCTGCATTGTAAGGCGTACCCAGGAGCAGATATAGACTCAGATCACAATACAGTAGTGATGAAGAGTAGGTTAGCCAGGAAGAATCCGTATGCAGAGAAGTATTAAGGAATTGCAATATAATCTTGAAGTTTTCTCAGGCTGTAGATACAGCACTCAGGAATAGATCAGTAGGCAGTACAGTCGAAGAGGAATGGACACCTAGAAGATAACTGCGAGGTAGCCATGGGTGACACAAGAAATACTTCAACTGATCCATTCGCTAAGAAATGAAATAGATAGGAAGTGCAGGGAAGCTAAGACGAAATGGCTGCATGAAAAAATTGAAGAAATCGAAGAAGAAATTATGATCGGAAGGACAGACTCAGCACACAGGAAAGTCAAAACAACTTTCAGTAACATTAAAAGCAAGGGTGGTGACATTAAGAGTTCAACGGAAATTCCACTGTTAAATTGCAGAGGAAAGAGCGGATAGGTAGAAAGAACACATTGAAATCCTCTATGACGGGGAAGACTTGTCTGATGTGAAAGAAGAAGAAATAGGAGTTGACATAGAAGAGATAGGGGATCCAGTATTAGAATCAGAATTTAAATGAGCTTTGAAGGACTTACGATCAAATAAGGCAGAAGGGATAGATAACATTTCATCAGACTTTCTAAAATCATTGGAGGAAGTGGCAGCAAATCAACTCTTCTCGTTGCTGTGTAAAAGGTATGAGTCTGGTGACATACCATCTGACTTTCAGAAAAATATTATCCACACAATTCCGAAGACTTAAGAGTTGACAAGTGCGAACATCACCGCACAATCAGCTTAACAGCTCAATCATCCAAGTTGTTGACAATAGTAATGTACAGACGAATGGAAAAGAAAATGTAGGGTGTGGCATATGGCGGTCAGTTTGGTTTTAGGAAAGGTAAAGGCACGGCAGAGGCAATTCTGACGTAGCGGTTGATGATGGAAGCAAGACTAAAGAAAAATCATGACACGTTCATAGGATCTGTCGACCTGGAAATAGCGTTCGACAATGCAGAGTGGTGCAAGATGTTCGAAATTCTGAGAAACGTAGGGGTAAACTGTAGGGAGAGACGGGTAATATACAATACGTACACGAGCCAAGAAGAAATACGAGTGGACGACCAAGAAGGAAGTACTCGGATTAAGAAGGGTGTAAACAAGGATGTAGTCTTTTGCCCTTGCTGTTCAATCTGCACATCGAAGCAGCAATGCTGGAAATAAAAGAAAGGTGCAGGAGTGGAATTAAAATTCAATGTGAAAGGATATATGATACGATTGCCTGATGACATTGCTATCCTGAGTGAAAGCAATGAAGAGTTACACAATTTGCTAAATGGAATGAACAGTCTAACGCGTACAGAATATAGATTGAGAGTAAATCGAAGAAAGACGAAAGTAATGAGAAGTAGCAGAAATGAGAACAGCGAGAAACTTAACATCAGGATTAATGGTCACGAAGTAGATGAAGTTAAGGAATTCTGATTACTAGGCAGTAAAATAACCAATGAAGAACGGAGGGGGGAGGACATAAAAGGCAGACTGGCTATGGCAAAAATTGTATTCCTGACCAAGAGAAGTCTTCTAGCATTCAACATAGGCTTTGATTTGAGGAAGAAATTCTGAGAATGTACGTCTGGAGTACAGCATTCTATGGTGGTGAAACATGGACTGTGGGAAAACCGGAATAGGAGAGAATGAAGCATTTGAGATGTGGTGCTACAGACAAATGTTGAAAATTAGGTGGGCTGATAAGGTAAGAAATGAGGAGGTACTGGACAGAATCGGAGAGGAAAGGAATATGTGGAAAAAGCTGATAAGGACAAGGGAAAGGATAATAGGACATCTGTTAAGACAGGAGGCAATGACATCCATGGTAGTAGAGGGAACTGTAGAGGGCAACAAGTGTAGAAGAAGCCAAAGATGAAGTTGGTACAGAAGAGAAATTCGTGGCAGGCCGCATCAAACCAATCAGAAGACTGATGACTCACAAAAAAAAGCCACCCCATGCATGTTACTCTAGGATTCAGATCATGGGACCTCACTGGCCACTGCATGCCACGGATGTCTTTATTTCGAAGAGATTGCTCCACCAGAGCAGCTCGAGGCAGACGGGCATTATCGTCCGTAAAGAAGAAATCGGAACCAACTGCACCTTTGGCCTGCTTTGGCCTGCTCGATCACCAGATCTGTCTTCAGTCGAGCCCATATTAGACATCATCGGACGACAATTTCCGCGTCATCCATATCCAGCGTTAACCGACGCTGTATTGACAGACCAAGTGCAACAGGTGTGGAACTCCGTCCCAGAAACTGACATCCGCCACTTGTAATGAATGCACACTTGCACGCTTACATTCAACATTCTGGCGGTTACACGTGTTATTAATGTACCAATATTCTACATTTGCCATGGCTTATCTTGCGTTTACATTAACGTCTGTTCTTGCATTGCTAATCACTTAAATATCTAACATAGAAAAATGAATTCCCGGAAATTTTCTTAATCCACACTAATTGCATTTTGGTGTTGCGATGTTTTTCAGTCAGTGTGTTTTAAAACTTCGCTAATACACGTAACTTATAAAATTAAAGTATGAGTCCTTTTATATATTCCAATTGGTAATCTCCTGAAAAGATTTTAGAGAGCAAGCTTTCATTGTGTAACTAAGCTAGGCCAGCTTAGAGAACAAAGGCCTAATATTTCGCTTGCATCATGCAACTTTTTCGTGAGTTCCCATGCGGAGGAATACTGGCAAGAAAGAAAGCTACTGCGTAAATTCTCTTTCAGATCAAGTTGTATCAGTGCCTCATCTCTGTACGTCTGAGTGTTTACAGCATTCCTCCGATCACCAACGTAGATTACAGCATTCCTCCGACCACCAACGTCGATGTGCAATGCGTACGGCCATTCCACGTAGTACCTTCCCACACCGTGACGTCATTACCACAAAACCGATCTCATTTCACGATATTTCTGAGATTGTATCGGCCACCAGTTTCTCTCAACAGCAATGTGCGACGAGAATAATGTTGCAAACTGAAGCGGGATTCACCTGTGAAGAACACGTTGTTCCATTTATTCATGTCCCAATACTGATGATGCCGACTCCAAAATACAAGGGCCTGTCTCTGTACTGGCGTCAGCGAGATGCACACGGGCGGACGTCTGGTAGAGAGCCCTGCTGATCTGAGCCTCCTATACACAGTCGGTCGGGAAATCACAACTTCTGAGGCAGCTGCAAGCTCTTCAGCCAGTTGTCTTGGAAGTGCACTCCTATTTCGACGCCCATATGTCGGTCCATCTGTGACCCGACAGGGTAGCGAGAGCGCTAATGCGCTGCTTCCTGGACTCGGACCGAGCGAGGTGGCGCAGTGGTTAGGCACTGGACTCGCGTTCGGGAGGACGGCGGTTCAGTCCCGCGTCCGGCCATCCTGATTTAGGTTTTCCGTGATTTCCCTAAATCGCTCCAGGCAAATGCCGGGATGGTTCCTTTGAAAGGGCACGGCCGACATCCTTCCCCATCCTTCCCTAATCCGATGAGACCGATGACCACGCTGTCTGGTCTCCTTCCCCAAACCAACCAACCAACCAACCTGGACTCGGGTAGGCGCGCCGGCCCCGGATCGAATCCGCTCGGCGGCTTAACGACGGAGGCCGGTGTGTTGGCCATATTGGATGTGGTTTTTAGGCGGTTTTCCACGTTCCACTGGGTGAATACTGGGCTGGTCCCCACTTTCCGCCTCAGTCACACGGGTCGCAGACATCTGAACACATTCGCACTATTCCATGAATTACACTGGACGCAGACGGTTGGGGTACACTAATTCCGTCGCGGGGGGTACAGGGTGGCGGAAGGAAGGGCATCCGGCCACCCCTTAAATTAACCTTACCGAATCCGATTAACCATGCCGACCCTGCGTCATTGCGGGAGCGGGCACAAGCGAAAGAAAGAAAAGAAAGAAATGTCGGTCCTTCTGTGGCGTGGTTATTATTGATCGACCTCGTTGTGGCCTACGACGAATGTCTCCTGTGTTTCTAAATTGTCACCAAAGCCTCCAAATGCTGTTTTGTGGCACATCCCAGGGTACTAGGACTTCGGTCAGTGTCTGGTCTGCTTCCAGGCTGCCGAGTATTCTACCCTGCAAAACAGAGTCCAAATGGCGTCCTTGTTGCCTTACATTGTAATCTACACAAAAGGCCTGACTCTGCTCGCTGTGAACAGATAAACAAGACTGAGACATTAAGGGTCTCATGCACTTTTTCTGTTTACGTTACGGTTACACCATTATTAACGGCACGAGCGAACAAATAGGTTTCGCAGGTAAATATCTACGGTGGCAGATGACTACTGACATTTTCATTTTTCATTTTTGTGTTTTCGACGTTATGCTTAACTTTTCGACCCTAGTGCATATTGAGGTCCTTACTGTTTATGTTGTGTGTTAATGGCATTGCAGACAATATTAACAATAATCTCAGACTTTTCATAAATGACGCAGCTGTTCGAAGGAATCTGTACAAATATTCCGTCAAATCTTGATGGGATTTCAACATGGTAACAATTGGCAACTTGCTCTAAATATTATGAATTTTAAAGTGGTGTGCTTTAAGAACGGAAGAAAGGAATACAATATCAATGGCTCATGGATGGAATTGTTCAACTCATAGAAATGCCTGGGTATAACAATGCGGAGAAATTAAATCCAAGGATCACATAGGGTCAGATAATACTGGTGGCAGACTTCGCTTCATTGGTAGACTACTACGGAAATGTGATCTGTCTTCAAAGGAGATATCTTACAAATCATGCTTACTACTTGTCCTAGAGTACTGCAAGTGTGTTTGACCCGTAGTGATTAAGAAGGGATACTGAATACATAGAGAAAATGGCAGGACGAATTGTCAAAAGATTTTTTGACCCGTAGGTCACAGAGCTGCTGAAGCAGCTGAACTGGCAGACACATGAAGACAGTCGCAACCTACACTCCTGGAAATGGAAAAAAGAACACATTGACACCGGTGTGTCAGACCCACCATACTTGCTCCGGACACTGCTAGAGGGCTGTACAAGCAATGATCACACGCACGGCACAGCGGACACACCAGGAACCGCGGTGTTGGCCGTCGAATGGCGCTAGCTGCGCAGCATTTGTGCACCGCCGCCGTCAGTGTCATCCAGTTTGCCGTGGCATACGGAGCTCCATCGCAGTCTTTAACACTGGTAGCATGCCGCGACAGCGTGGACGTGAACCGTATGTGCAGTTGACGGACTTTGAGCGAGGGCGTATAGTGGGCATGCGGGAGGCCGGGTGCACGTACCGCCGAATTGCTCAACACGTGGGGCGTGAGGTCTCCACAGTACATCGATGTTGTCGCCAGTGGTCGGCGGAAGGTGCACGTGCCCGTCGACCTGGGAGCGGACAGCAGCGACGCACGGATGCACGCCAAGACCGTAGGATCCTACGCAGTGCCGTAGGGGACCGCACCGCCACTTCCCAGCAAATTAGGGACACTGTTGCTCCTGGGGTATCGGCGAGGACCATTCGCAACCGTCTCCATGAAGCTGGGCTACGGTCCCGCACACCGTGAGGCCGTCTTCCGCTCACGCCCCAACATCGTGCAGCCCGCCTCCAGTGGTGTCGCGACAGGCGTGAATGGAGGGACGAATGGAGACGTGTCGTCTTCAGCGATGAGAGTCACTTCTGCCTTGGTGCCAATGATGGTCGTATGCGTGTTTGGCGCCGTGCAGGTGAGCACCACAATCAGGACTGCATACGACCGAGGCACACAGGGCCAACACCCGGCATCATGGTGTGGGGAGCGATCTCCTACACTGGCCGTACACCACTGGTGATCGTCGAGGGGACACTGAATAGTGCACGGTACATCCAAACCGTCATCGAACCCATCGTTCTACCATTCCTAGACCGGCAAGGGAACTTGCTGTTCCAACAGGACAATGCACGTCCGCATGTATCCCGTGCCACCCAACGTGCTCTAGAAGGTGTAAGTCAACTACCCTGGCCAGCAAGATCTCCGGATCTGTCCCCCATTGAGCATGTTTGGGACTGGATGAAGCGTCGTCTCACGGGGTCTGCACGTCCAGCACGAACGCTGGTCCAACTGAGGCGCCAGGTGGATTTGGCATGGCAAGCCGTTCCACAGGACTACATCCAGCATCTCTACGATCGTCTCCATGGGAGAATAGCAGCCTGCATTGCTGCGAAAGGTGGATATACACTGTACTTGTGCCGACATTGTGCATGCTCTGTTGCCTGTGTCTATGTGTCTGTGGTTCTGTCAGTGTGATCATGTGATGTATCTGACCCCAGGAATGTGTCAATAAAGTTTCCCCTTCCTGGGACAATGAATTCACGGTGTTCTTATTTCAATTTCCAGGAGTGTATCTCGAGGGCGCCTATTTACAAAGTTTCAGGGACCAGACAGATATGAGGCATCTGGCAATAAATAACAACTACCTATGTATCGGTCGCGGAGGCATCGCGAGGAAGAGATAACATTTATCATTTATTACAGCGGGAACAGAGGCGTTTAGACAACCATTTACCCACGCTGCTTATGGGAATCGAACGTCAGGAAGTCCCAATAACTGATACAGTGGGATGTTCGCTGTACCATGCACTTCACATCGATTTGTACAGTGTAGCTGTAGATGTAGATGAAGATGTAGATGTGTGGGGACTTGACAGTGAAAATAGTCCATATCATTGACGTTAGATAACGTCCGCCGCATGTGGTTCAGATGGTTCAAATGGCTCTGAGCACTATGGGACTTAACATCTGAGGTGATCAGTCCCCTAGAACTTGAAACTAATTAAACCTACACACATCCATGCCCGAGGCAGGATTCCAACCTGCGACAGCAGCGGTCGCGCGGTACCATACTGAAGCGTCTAGAACCGCTCGGCCACACTGGCCGGCTCAGTCGCATGTCCAGTTTGTAAATCACGATCTTGTAGGAAGAGAAGGCTACATCTCAGTGTACTGACAGAATGTCTGCCGTTCGTTTCGCATAATTCTTTCTCTGCTTTATACGCCATCGCTATATTTTCACCAATGAGTTTGGATACCTTCAAATTAAATGGACATTTTGTTTGTTTGGAGGCCTTAGGGCATGGCATTCGAGAATGTCCAAGCAGCTGCAGTTCAACCAAGTTCCTGGTTCTGTTCTTAAGATCAACGGTGTTTATTTACGAATGCATAGTTTCATGGATCTATTCATGCTCGTCCAAACTGTGCCCCTGGGGCCCTAGCGCCCGCGATCGCCCGAGGCCAGTGTCCCGGGCCGACTTCGTATGTTGTTGCAGTGGCCGAACCGTGTCGCTTAATGACGATGGTCTGCTCCCCGCGCCTCGCCGTGGCTGTACGCGCGCTTCGTGCGGAAGACAGACCGCCGCGCCAAAAGCGGTCAAAAGCACTGACACGAAACAAAGCCGGGGTTAACAGAAACGTCCGATTCCACCCGTCTGCTTTGACCAATGACGTCACCAATATGGCGGAAACGACCATTCACAACAACTCCCATATCGCGACTATGACGTCATTACATAAACATGACAACCAACACAAAAATAAATCGAAAAACCACCAAACACATATTCCTCCAAAAAAATATAATGAAACTAATGGGACAAGCGGGGGAAATTAGGGGTTTTTGAGTAGGGACAAACTAAAAATGAACACACGCCACTTAACCAAACGATAAAATGAAATGAGCACAACCTTCCCAAAATCAGTTAAAAACAATATCCACTGGAATCGAACACTTCCCTTGACCCCAAATTAGATAGCTTGCAATACTTCAAAGTACTTTGTAAAAGACTTAAAAGTTTCTGAACTTTCTGAATGTCGTTTTTTCACCATGTTCAAAATATTTATCCAAATAATCTTGTGAAGCAGCACTACAACAAGTGCTAATTTCGATTTCCAGGGTGAGGTACAACGGAGTTAATTAATTTCCGTATCACAACTGATCTATGATGCATGAAAAGTGGCACAAAGCAAGCAGGCAAGCATGGAGAAGACTCAACACACTGATAACGTGTCTTGCTTGTTCTGCGCTATATGATATGCATGCCGCAAAACGACCCCGGAAACTAGTGCTTGTGTAACTTACAGCTTAAAGTGCACTTGTCGATGACAGTAAACAATGTTACTCTCACGCCAAAAACTCGTCTCCTACAATTTTTTCAACACTCATAATTTTACCGCTTTTTCAGTAAAGTACAGACAATAGTCGACTATAAAAAGAATACTGTTCTGTGTGAATGTATTAATTTTTCTGATGCAACATTGTTAAATATAGACACCATTAAAGCTGTGTTTGTTTTGTTGGGCGTGCTGACAGAACAGATACCAGTTTGATATATGCTTTCTGTAGGCTCGCAACAGCCCCTTGATGTTTGTTTCAGCGGTGATGCACTAGTATGATTCGAACTCCTGTGGGATTCAATAACCTGCGGGTAGGGTGTTAATGTGTTAATGGAGGAGGGACGCTGAACTGCAGCATGCGATAAGTTGGAAACTTGGGTTGGCCAGGAAGCGTGTTCAGATGGCCGTAGCTGTTAAGGAAACCGCTCTTCAGAAGCGGTAAATCTGGTTTCGAGTCCCAGTCTGGCACAAAATTTCAACTTTCGCCATTGCATTACCACAATCTCCTGTGTGACTGGAAGACACGAATTACAAGTCACGGATTACCACCAGTCGATTTCCTTTCCTTCCCATTCTCTATTTCATATCAAGGTACTTGTGTTTTGAGTGAAAACGTCTTGAAGAAAGAACTCTTGTACTTACCTTTGTATATTAGATATGTGAAATCAAACTAAGAAGCATCTTTGGGGAAAAGAAGAGCAGTAAAAACACGTGTCTGACAATACCAAATAAAACAATTTCAAAACACTTTTCAGGAATTGATGTTAGTAAACTCTAAAATACAGTTCAGAATGCAACGCGCGGATAAAGTCACTGAGTCTTGATACATCGAATTTGTACCAGATACTTCGTGCGAACATCGTTCTTGAGAAATAATTCCATCAAGTTTTCGAAATTAACTGAGGTCTCTCTCACAGTTTCGCACTCTGTGTGACATCCACTACACAAGATGGTCGATGCAAGCCATTTATTGCTTAGGAGACTACATTTCCTTTCATGAATTTCAATTGTCACCACAAGCATATAATCAAATTTGTGTTCCTTTCATTTTAGGGTCGAGTTCATTCATATCTTTTTGTGGCAAGCAGATACATTTTTAGGGCAATCTGATATTTTTTGTGCTACGTTGATACATTTTTGAAGTAAGTCGATAAATTTTGGGGATACAGTAAACTCTTAAGTTTCAGAGATTTATGGTGAATAACAGTCTGTGTATTTTTAAATCAAAATAGGTAATGTATCGATGATTAAGCCACAGTCTTTCAGTTGTGCACCATCTTGTACCTATAAACAGGTGTCATCTTTACCATGGAACACATTATCTGCAAATGAAATGATTTTCTTTAAAGTATAGTAAATATAAATTTCGTATTAATTGCCAACAGCTTCTATTTCAAAATACTTTTAACTAAAATATTTGTAACTTTGAATCGATTTTGGATTCTCCTTTTATTTTTGATTTCACTGACTGATTATTGGTAAGGGGTAGTGTAATATTAAAAACAGCATTGACAGTATTTTCTCGATTACTACACTATTAAATGTGAATAGAGTGTCATCTGGAAAACACTTTACTTCCCAAAGCAATTTTTGTACTATCAGGAAAAGACTGCTGTACACGTAAAGTGAATGCTCTTTATTCCACATGAAATAAGAAAATATACAGGGCTACCTAAAGGAAAAAGTTGTCCTGGGTACAATTCTCTCCCCTGCTATCAGTGAGCACCAATTACGTGATATACGGCACCGCATCTGTGCAGTATAAACACGGCAGCAGCGATAAAGCGGAATTCGTCATTTGACAGTAGCCGAGGAACAGTCGGCTGAAAGCTCATGGCTATTTGACCATCCGACAAGGCATAATTTTATCAGGATACAGAGCAGGATCATCCAAGAATTGTGACCGGCGGACGCGGCCGTGCTCCGCGGGCACAAGGCAGTGTAGTTCAGCGTCCCGTCCGCGACCGTGTGTCGCTAGTGTCGCCATAGGACCGACGTAGATAGCTGCGGAGCGACTGAGATCTGACAGCACTGCTCTGCGCTGGCCTGTCCCGTGGGCAGACCCTATGTAAACAAAATAACAGAGACATCGCAACTCTGTAAAAGTGGTGCATGAGCGGTAAAACAAGCAAACTATTTACTGTTTACGTAACAATTAGTCTTCGTGCGGCAGAATTACTACGCAAAGTCTTAGAAAACAATATCCAAAAGAAGAACCGAAGAACAACTTAGTAGTTTTCTGACCCACCAGTTGATTATATTAGTATTGTACATTCACACTCATCATATGTACAGTAGGCGTCTTCTGAAAGATATATCAATGTCTGAAATGAACTAGTGCCATAAATATTCTATTTTAGAAATAATTTTACGTAAGGGATATAGAGTCTCGATCTTACTATTAATAGTTACAAGTAATATTTTTTGTTGTACTTCGTGCTACAGCGTTTTGTATCCCTTTTCAGAGTATAGACATCGGATGCTTACTTTGCTGTTTTTGACGCAATAATTTTAACTGACCAATATTGAAAACTTATTACGAAAAATAGAATTAAGGTTATAAAGATCTTTAATCCTTACAGTCACCATTGTTACAGAAATAAATTAACATTTTACACTTTTTTTCTTTTTCGAGGAAATGATTTTGTCTAGGTTTGGTACAATATTCCGGGAGACTGCTAACCTCAAAGTAGTCAAATTTTTGTCGTTAAGTAGTGAACGGCTCGTAGTTTTAGCAACCTTTAAAAGGGAGAAAATGCGCTTACAAATATACATGGAACCAAACATTGAGAGAACTTTGGCCGCGTGCTTGTGCAAAAGAGAATACTTCTCTCGCGAAAAATAGCTGCAAAAGTCATCCAAAGTTTTACACATAAGGCAGCGGACCTTCAGGCGGATACCGCACTGCGCGTCAATCAGCTGTAGTTGAAACACTTGTGAGACGTCCTCTGCCCGAAGAGAAAACGGGCGAACAAATATACCTAAGGCCGGTTGAAGCACACTTATCTCCAAAAATCTGTTTTGAAACTGTTCTTGTAATTCGCAAATGACCTGAATATAATTTGAAAAATCCACATCTTCTTTAACGCTGTCTAATGCAGGAAAGTGTCCACAATTCTCCTCGTAAATCTCTTTTTCCCACAAAATAAGTTTTTTTGAATGCTTGAATCGTCTGCATTAAATCAACAACAGACTTTCACCTTGGAGTGAAACGTTTAAAGTATTTAAATGACTAGTTAGGTCAATCGAAAAAGCCAAATTCGCCGTCGACTTAGGATCACGAAATAATTCTTCTAAATGTCCTTTCATTTCAAAAAGGTATTGATTTCGTCCCTCGTGGAGAAAAACCGATGAAGCACCTTCCCTCTTCTCAGCCATCTTACTTCGGCGTGGCTGGGGATGTCCGGGTATTCCGCTTCGATATCAGCCAGAAATTCTTGAAATTGGCGATGTGTGAGTCCATGCAAGCGAAGATAACTAACCGTTCAAACAGTTGTGTAGATAACATTTTCTATGTTAACAATCTTGCCTCTTGGTGTATCAGACAATGGACTACAGCGAATAACGAGCAGCCGACTTCAGCCATTTTTGACCTGACGTAACCCAGGAATCCATGCGTATCCCTCGTAGCGCAGGGGATCCATCCGTTGGTACACTGGTCAGGCATTCCCAATTTGAACCCATTAACTCGAACACGTTTTCCACGGATAGAAAAATATCCAAACCCATGGTTGTGTCTTTCAATGGTATAAGGATGAGAAATTCTTCGCTGACCCGCAGACTGTCGTCGGCACCGCAAATGAATATGACGAGCTGAGATATGTCCGCAACGTCCGTGGACTAGTCAAGAGCGATAGAAAATCAAATGAAGTTTCCCGCTCTCTCCATTAACCTCTGCTCCATATCTGAGGCCATATGTTCTCCTCGGCTAGCAACAGTTTGAGGCAAAAGAGCTATTCTTCCAAATTTTTCCTTGAGGTCTGCTGGACAAATACAAGGCGCCGATTCGACCAGGCAATTCTTGACGAGATCCCCAGTCGCAAAGGGTTTTCCTGCTCTGCCCACCTGTTTCCTGCTCCTACCTTGCAAAGAAAACTTACAATCAATTATGTACAACCCTGTTTTAATAATTTTAACAATTAATTGTTTCATTCACAGGGCCCTAAATAAAAAGCTAACAAAGAAAGTTTGATTTTAGGTGTATTATCCCCCAGGTCCTCTGAAAAGCGGTCATAGACGCTAGCAAAGATAGCAAAATGTGGACGCAAAATAAATTTTTACCTATTGGAATATTTGAGTTTTAATAAATTGAAAACGTAGATCGAACTACAACATATGTTTTCCCATCCATCAAAACAGAAATACACAGAAAGAATTACACTGAGATAGTGTTTGTGACGGCTTTTGAGATAGTGGCAAAAAGCAACACACCTGAAACTTTTTCTTATGTCTGTGCGACACGATTTAATGCAACCCAAATATAAACGTTAACCGAAAAGAAATGTTCCTTGTTGCTGACAATCTGATTTTCGATAACTGGCACATTGCCAAGTGACATGTCAGATTATAAATTATAGTTTTATTTATCATCTTTATAAATAATAAAGAGTCATGCGATAGGAAACACTTACTTCACTGTAATGCTACTTGAAATTTTCTTTCAGTTCTTCAAGCTTTGACTGGGGTTCTTTTTGCGACAAATTTTCGAACTGATCTTTGTGACAGGTATTAAAGTGCCGTTCAACCGAGTACTTTTTTTTTAAATACAGGAGGTTGCGATGACATACTAAACATTTGGCATTATTTTCAACAGCATTACAAAAGAAACTAATTTCCTACTCGGGTTTAGATGGTGCGGACGCGCCGCTCCCCCTTTTTTTTTGTCTGCTGCTATTGGTCCATTATAGCCTTATGCCTGTTGACTAACGGCTTTGGGGTCAAGGGAAGTGTTCGATTTTTTGTAATTTTTTGGTTGAATACAGCGCTAAAAATTATGTAGTATACAAATTAATGAAACGCCTGAGCAACGACGGAAGAGATAACGTAATGTTAAAGACAATTCAAACTTCTGACTGTACTACCCATTATAAAGAACTGTGGAACATTTCAGAAATCAGATAATTACATAACATATTGTGTAGATCTGATGTAATAGAAGTGAACCGTAAAATTTTACTTTCAAAAGCTTTTCTTAAAGAATTTACTTCATTTACTAGCGATTTATCCAGAACATTAACACATTTAATCACACTTATGTGAGCGTGGAAGTAGTTGCCAGGGAGTAACTGATGAAAAATAAAATGACCTTTAACAAATGTGAATTTTATTCCTAAAAGCCCTTTCAAAAACAGATTTAAAATTACAATCAGAGAGCACCCTCTAAATATCAAGTTACAATTATTTAGAGAGGCAGAATAACTTTTTTTTTTTTTTTTACAGTAGGAGCCTTCGGGCTGAGAAGCTTGCTACTTCCTTCCAACACGTCCGAAGTCACGACCTCTCACAACAACCTCTGAAAGACTACACTGGTGCAATCTGCAACACACCAGATTACTTTAAACTAAAAACTCACACAAACACATTAACTATGCACCCCTTAAGAGGGATGGAAATGGTACAAACACTCTCACTAAGAAATTATTTGCCACCAAAAGTGCAATTCATTTTTAAAAGGATTCTTACGGTGGAAGGGAGGCAACTTTATAAAAATGACTATTTAAATAAAACCCATGAAATGTAATCTTACATAAAATGTACAAACATGCTCCACATTACACATATACCACCTCTCAAGATGATATGCAAGATAAAAACATATTTCAGGAATTCGGCCTTTAAGCAATAAATTCGTTAACACCGAATTCGACAAACATGACAGAGGCAGCTGGGGACGAGAGACTGACCAAGAAAACAAGGAGAATTTAACAAGTAAAAGATACAACATATCTCCAGAGACTTAACTTCAAATAAACTGCGATGTCTGGCGAAGACCTGGCGCAGCACCCCCAACGCTCTCCCGAACCGCCCGCTGCCAGCCGCTTCAACGGACGCAGGAAGGCGCGCCGATCTCCCGTCTCACGGCGTCGCAGCTCGCAACGGGCAGACCGATGTCGTGGTTCCGCTCCTGTTGCTCTCTTGTGAACCGCGAAGCCACTGCCCCTTTCTATACGGTGCTGCCCCCTGGACTCACGTGGGGACCTCACATGCGCCGACGCTCAAGGCGGACAAATCATCTCGTGTCTCAGTGCGCGACCGACCAACCGACCGATCCAACAGCCAATGACCGTTGCCCGAGCAACTAGAGCAGACTGGAGGCCTAACGCGCAGACTCAGATGCAAGAACTCAGCCCCGACCGGGCGACCACTAGCTGAGTTCTGTTACTAGCGGAGTTGCAAGACTCATTTTCTGGCTTTAAAGTTTGATCCAAACGGCAGACATACTAGCACTCCGACGACAGACAGACACTAACCGCCTCACCAATGCAGACGAGAGACAGACCCAGACTAACCTGTCTGACCAACTAACCAGACTCGCCGACTCATACTGACCCACTGCCGAGCTGATAGTGCCATTTAAATGCACGTGAACAGGCAACCTTTCCGCTTTCCCAGCAGAGGGAGACACCAAAAGCTGCAATTACCACAGCGACGCCACCGCCAGAAACGGAGGCCGACTGCTTCACACAACGCGCTGCGGCGCGCTCTTCAAAACAGCAAATTTTACTACGGCTGAAGAAGACGGCTCGAAAACAAAAATAAAAACCGAACTGGAATTGAAAACTGTTCTAAAAATTAAAACCGAATATTACAAGGACCAGACAGAATAAATTCGTAAGTGATTAAATGTAGAAGAATTCTCTTAGAATCAAAATAATAGGAAAAATATGTAATCCCTGATCATCTGATCTAAGTCTCAAAGTTCTAGACGCTACAGTCTGGAACCGCGCGACCGCTAAGGTCGCAGGTTAGAATCCTGCCTCGGGCATGAATATGTGTGCTGTCCTTAGGCTAGTTAGGTTTAAAGTAGTTGGAAGTTCTACGGGACTGATGACCACAGCAGTTAAGTCCCGTAGTGCTCAGAGCCATTTGAACCAAGTCTCAAAACGTCTTTAAATTAACACGAAATTGAAAGTTATAAGTAAGACTTGTAATACAAACAAATCGAAGAGCAAATTAAGGCTGTATCTTGTCACCAACATTACTTAACATCAATGATTACAGAAAGGAAAAGAAATAGAGCACTGGCATTATGTGAAATTAAGTGAAATACAGACACGCTACAGTATGACTAGATCTATAAATAAATTTAAACCATGTCCTGTTTAGATACTCACCCAGTAGTAACAAAAATACTCCTAAATAATAATCTGACAAAATGGGCAGCTAGTTAACAGTATTTAGGAGTTGACATATGGTATGAACAAGGTGTAAATGTACAAAAATCTAATACTTACGAGGGTGTATGTGACACAATAAGGAGAAAACTTAATGGTAAGATAGGGAAAGATAGACAACCGAAATTCTATAACGCCATCTCAGTCCTCACATTATTATACAGAGTGGAATGTTCGATGATGAGAAGTAAACGTTTAAGGCAACTGAAAGGGAAGACAAAATTAGAAATTAAGTAATAAGGCAAGAATTTCTGTTGCAGCCACAAACCCGGAACTCAGTTCAACTCAAAGAAAAATAGAGAGAATATGTACCTCATATGACGCTACAAAGATAAAATACCAATAGAACACAAACCATGCGGCAAAACAACTGTGGAACGACTGAGAAAAAGACGGTGAAACTGGAAACACGCCCTAGGCCTGCCTTGAGCGGCGAAAAATGGAAAGAATTTCAGAGCGTTCGGATACTGCTATTTCCATTCCTTAGGTAAATTTTCATTGAATAAAGCTCAAAAAATTCCATGTGTTGATATACGTTTGGGCAACCTGGAAAATAGTTTGAAATACTGCTAGTTACATACATTACCTAATTATTTGGTTGAATGTGGAGCAAAAAAGAAATCTAGAAATCTTAGCATTAGGATACGTTTGAGCACTCCGTAAAGTACGTTGAAATACTTTACGTTAACCATTTACATAATTTTCTGGAAGAGCTTATCAGATGCACGGGTGAGTTATGATGTCTATCGAAAATAAAGTGAATATTGTTATTAAAAGTTTAACATAAAATATGTAACTGCTCCATAACTGCGATCGCACACATCTGGTGCAGGCCAGAGCATTTTTCTCCCTGCTTGACGTAATATGAGATGCATGACACTGGCATCTGCAGGTCTGAACACGATGACCATGAAGTGTGCAAGCCTAGCTTGATCTGACGTCAAATATTGGTTGCATATAGTCTCTATGAAATATTGCAATTATTTAGTGGTAGTATCATTTAGTAGTACTATAATAACACTATTTGTCTACACCAGAGTATTTTTTTTTTATTTTACTACACCTTACGCGTTTGTGCGTTATGCAGTTTCCAAAGGATCCAAACACATAATATAATGTTTTATGAAGAACAAACAACAGAATAAATCTGTCAGATACAGATACACTACAGATACCTCGTATCCATACTGAACAAATTCATTGTGATTTTTGCTATCTAAAATGTGATATATTTTTAGATCTTTTGAAAATGGGTTGATGTTGAAATGCATGAGGTGTAGATAATTCAGTAAAATATTGTGGTCAAAACGTACCGTGTTACTGTAGTTGTCCTGACGTTTTGAAACGACAGAGTACGACCGACTTCGAGATCGCAGATGTATTGATTTGCTCACTAAGCACAAAACCATGGCTAAATATGAAATGACTACTACTAGACGAAAGTTACTGAGAGTCTTTCTACTGATGATGTAGCTTTTGTTGTTGTGCTGCTGCTGCTGTCCCCTATTTGCACATAACTGAATTAGAAATGTGTATGTCTAATATGCACTACTACTAATACTGCACCAATACTTGTATTTTCGTTGTCATTACTTTTCACAAACAAGAAATCAGGGGTTGTTCTGCTTCTATTTTACGTAAAGTGAAGCATATGGGCAATAGTGGAAGCATAATAGGCACTGAATAACTTTTAGCTCTGGAAAAGGTTCTACACCACACAATACTGAGAGCGAGGCATGTCAACACAAAATTTGAAGCAGCCATTTGGTCAATCAGAAGCACTGCAAAATATACCTACCACCATCATCACATACCATTGAAGATGTATTTGACTTTTGAACAATGGTCGAATATGCAAGATACATGTGGAAGGCTTAAAGACTAAAATAAATGTGATTTAAAAAACTGTGATATAATCTGCTTTTTCAGGAGTGTTGCTTTACAGATTCTGTATACTTTGTTACTTTTGAAGTGTATGGTGAGTATAAAGGTATTTCTTGTACTGAAGCTATTTTCTTTTAATTTGAAAATTTTGTTCATTGTTAGATTAAGGATGTGTTGTTCACACTGAATATATTTTGATCACAAAATGGAGTTCTGTGTACTACAGGTTTTATTAACAGAGATATGGCTGTCAAAAACTGATTATCTCTTGCGATATCTTGAATATTTACTGAGATTATAGCAATGAACAGTTTACGGTGGATGTTATTCCAGAAAGTGTTGAAGATGGAGCAGAATGTACATTAAATTCGTATGTTTCCACTCAGTATGAGAGTGTCAAATGTGATTAGGTTTTAATATAGGAGATTGATTATAGGGATAATCCAATATCTGTTGGCATAGAAAAAAGTATAAAAATCATTATGTGTTAAAATGTAAAAACATTGTACAATTTAAACTCTGAATATTCATTGCTGTTTGTAAATATACACAGCCACCCAAGTGTGCGTCTATATTCTCTGGAATGTAATAAATTTTACATATAGAGTACTTTTTGATTGAATTGCTTCCTTTCACATTCCTCTGAAATTACAAAAGACAGAGGTGGAAGTTACTGATGATAGGGCAGCAGAGCATTTTACATAAACAGGTAGAAATGAAGCATGCTGATGATGAATCAGTACACTAGTTTGCGATAAACATCAGTGGAGTAACAAAACACAGCGAAACAGACAGAGAGATGAAATTTACCGTCAAGACAACACAGTATTTGACATAATAATTATGGATTCCAAAGAGTAAGTCAAAAAGAGCAACAAAGTTGATTGTGAGGCTTCAGTATTTAACATGAACGTGCCTCTGTAGAGTATGTATTTCTTTCCTGCGTATCTTCGAACTTGGCGTCAGAAACGTACCACTACATTCTGTTCGCTTCGTATTCTGTGACTGGTTGGAGATTCGAAGTGGGAATGAGGTGGGACTTGCTACTTGATGACATCATAGGGAGCGTAGCTTGATCACAAATGTAAACAAAGTTGACCAGAACATACAATGTATAAAGTGCTCCACAACCAGCATTGCCATTACTGCTCAACGTCACGTAAAAAATTTATATACACAAGTGCTGTATGTGGACTAGCTGTGTGCTGTTGAAAACCAGTATCACGAGACTGAACCTGAGAGACAACACGCGAAGATGTATGATGTCTGTGAAGTACCACTGTGCCGTGACCTGAAGCCATACCCAGTGACTCCCCACTCCATGACGCCTCCATAGCCTACCAGATCTGATAAGATAATAACAGTAAACACTAAGTGTCTTTGATGGCCGTTCTGTCACACAAAGCTGCAACTCAAAATCATTTATGTACCAACTTTTGGTGTGTATGTATGTGAAGTTACATTAAATCCGAGCCCGTTACCTGAAGGCTTAATTTTTCTTTTTTTGGTCAGGCACTGTCCAGACAAAAAATTTGTGGAAGATGAGCGGAATCGGTGGCAGGTTTGGTGTGTGCTTATCCTGTGAGACTAGGAAGGGGACCTTAAGGAACTGTGCTCTTCCAATTTCGTTCTTACGCGATCTAAACCTCACTGTCCGAACATCAGTTCCCTCAAGCTGTTCCATGCAGTTCTGACGAAATTAATCTGCTTTGAAGATTAGATTTCCAAGCTCTGTTAAGTACAAAATATTTGTGGATATTTGACATAGTTTCTGGTAACTAAATGAATTGCGTGGAACTCTTCTGAACTTCAAGACGCTGGTTCGAGCCTGGACAACAGTCTCTTTTTACTTTCATTAATAATGCACGGGTATTAACAAACGAAAATATAAACAAATATTGAATCGTATTCTTTTAATAAAAACAATAACTTTTTTATATTTAATGATTGGGTGTATGAAAATACATCAAGATTTGGTAAACACTTGTGAAATACATTTTTGGTAAATGAGTTAAGTTACATTCATAAATTATGCTATTGCATCTCTAGAAATAGAGAAGTTTTATATATATGTCTATATATTTGGCTAGTACCCGTGCCAGATACCTTTGATAGCCCTAAGTTTCCAGTGTTCAACATCTTTTCTGATGTAGCGCTAGTAAATTATAATTACAAAGCTCTGTCGTGAATCACTCTATTTATTATAAAACACTGTATCAAAATGCTTAAACAGTTGCTCATAATAGCCTTCACATACAGACAGAAAAACGTGATGGGTGACTTTAATTTATGGTATGTAAAAATGTTTCGGTTTTTGTACCAAATTTTTATTTATTGTGAATAGTGAAGTTCCAGGAAATTACCAATTGAAAATGAAAAGTATGCCATTTTTAGTAAATAGTTGACCACCGTATTTGTTAAGGAAAATTTCCATTTGATACTACATATAGAATTTTAATGAAGGCAAAATGAAATAAGGAGTTGTTACTTGCGAGATTTGGACCAGTGACATTATCATAACAGGGCTCCTATACTATACATACAGCGACCAGTGGCTACGCAGACGCACTTGAAATGTTTTGAAAAACGTCGTGGTTCACAGCCAAGAGCTGCTGATTCACATTTCTTTACTATACATTCGGTTTCTGTCCACAGACGACCATCTGGTATCATAAAATGTATACAACAGCTCTCAGGACGACATAAAATCAATAGGCTCAATTAATATAAGACTTACACTATTTGACGTTATGAATTTTATATCGCCTTGTAAGCTGTTGTAGATATCATACCTAACAATCGTTCGTGGACGGAAACTGACTGTGTGGTAATGCAGTGTTTATCAGCAGTCCTTGTCTTTAATTCACGACGTTTCTGAAATATTTACGAGCATCACCGTAAAATCTTGTGAAATAAATTGGAGTTAAGGCGTTTGAAAAATGTTCTAATTTTCAAAGGTGATTTTCTGTCCTTTTTGGTAATTCCTGCATTAAGAAACTGATTTTCTGTCATTGCTGTACAACTTCGATGGAGATCAATAAAATCTAAGATGTCTAATCTCAAAGTGTCCCTTTCTTGGGTGTCGTCTCCTGGCTGGTTCGATGCTGACTCCCGCCACAAATTCCTCTCCTCTGCTAACATTATCATTGCTGAGTAGCACTTGCACCCTGTGTCATCAGTAATTTGTTGGATGAATTCCAGTAACTATCATTTCCTACAGTTTTTGCGCTCTATACCTCCCTCTGTTACCATGGAAATTAGTCCCTTAGGTCTAACACATGTCCTGCCGTTCTGACTCTTCTTGCTGTAAATATTTTAAACATGTTGCTCTCCACGCAAAATCTGTGGAGAGCCTCCACATTTCGTATGTTGCGACCACCTAATTCTAAACATCCTTCTATAGTACTGCATCTTAAACGCTTCTATTCTCTTCTATCTAGTGTTTCTCAAAGTCCATGAGTCACTTCTGTACAAAGCTGTGGTCCAGATATACTTTCTCGGAAAGTTCTTCCTCAAATTTATATCGATGCTTGATAGCAGTAGGTTCTTTTGACAATGATAATCTCTTTTCCTTGTGCTAGTCTACTCTATTCATCCTTGTTTCTTCGTCCGTCACCTGTTCTTTGACTTCCAAGAAGCGAAATTGCTTAACTTCGTCTGCTTCGTGGTCTCCGATGGGTAGTCTGTCACTTACCTCATGTCTGCCCGTGCCCATTACTTTCGTTTTTCTTCGGTTTACTCTCAATCCGTATACGAAACTTAGTAGACCTAGACTGTCATTCCATTCTGTAAATCATATTACTCTTCGTCGCTTTCACAGAGGATGGTAATGTATTCAAGGAATTTTATGACTGATAACCCTTCACCTTTGATTTGAATCGGAATCCTGAACCTTTCTGATATTTTCTTAATTGCTTCTTCGACATAGAGATCGAAAAGTATGACAGAAAGACTGAATCCCTTCTCATTATACCCAGGCTAATACGATTATATAGTTCTTGGTCTTCCTTTCTGGATCTAATACATGTTGTAGGGTTGACTGTTGTATATGGGGGATAGTGTACCTAAAAACACATTATGTTTTCTGGTCGGTGTTTCAATCAAGTGACTGATTTCTAGAATCACATGAAGGAATGCGTACTAGAAATTGCGATAAGCAGTTTGCGTCGTTTTCTACTGTTGTTGTTGATAGACCTGAGGTTGTATTTTGTAGAGCATTTGTTAGTACTATGAGTTTTACGTATTTTACAGCTATATACTATTTTAAAGATATTTGGAAGATATCGTTAGTTCTCCAGTTATGGGGTTTTATGTTGAGTAACAATCTACGTACTTTTTTAAATAATTATATTATGTGTGGACAGCTAAGCCAAACTTCTTCGGTCGTCCACCATCTTGTACCTTGAAATGGAAGAACATTTTTTGATACATAACTATTGATATTTGATGTCTTAATAATTTTCCCTATCTTGGAAATAGAAATGTGTGTTGGTTGCTAATAACTTCTATTAAAAACCTTTATAACCTGTAACTTGTTTTTGATAATAATTCTTTTTACTTTGGTTCCATTATTGGCACATTGTAACACTTAGAATATTAAATAGGTATTGACAGAATTTTCTCTACTGGACCACTTTTAAATTTGAATATAATATTTGTTTCTGGGTACTTGGACTTGTTGTACCATGAAGAGTTTTTGTCATTTGTGAAAACATTACCTTCGCAAAATAATTTTTGTTCTTTTTTTTTTAGAAAAGAATCCAGCTCACATAAACAGAATAAAAAAATTCATCGAACTTCTCATACAGAGCTGGCTAGAGGAGAAAGTCTCTAAAGTGTTCTAGAGCGCTACACGCTCATCTATGTTACCCATCTTTCCCTGTAGCCCATTCAAATTTTTCTCAGTATTTCCAACACCTTGCGTCATTTTATATTGTCGAACGCATTTGATGGGCATTATTGACTATTCTTAATTCTTGACTCTGTCATCAGTACCGTCCCTGTGATGCCTTTATCTTTCCGAAAGCCAATCTGTGAGAAGTAATCTCAGAGTTAGGCCTGCAACGCATAGTGACGGAGACTCTATTTGGTCCGAAGGACGTGACAGAAGGATCGATAGGACGCCAGATTGGATCCACTGTGGCAGAGCATGGAGCGGGCGTCTGTTTACGGTGAACTCACCAGCAGCCGGAGCAACATATTGCCAGCGACGGCAGCTCGTTACCGGGGGCGAGTTGTCGCTCCCCTGGCGAGGCGACCCGCCCGCCTCACTTGTGACTACGGTAGCTGAAGCAGGCGCTCCGACGCAGCCCGCAGCGCGCACTTTGAACGCAGTCCGCCTCACCACTCAGGGGCCGACGGGCTCGCAGGCGCCTACGATAGCGGCTGCAACACGGTGCAGGGCGCGCCGTCGATTTCCTCTAACCACTGCACTTGAGAATGCGCCTAGCTTTCAAGTATAGTGACTGTCACAGGAGGAATGGTAGGTAATATTCTTCTAGGGTGTGCAGCCGGATCATAACGTCTTCGTGACACAATATTTCCGCGGTCCAACTGGCCGCCATCTTCTGGAGAGAGTGCTGGTGCACGATCTCGCCGGAACTGACCGCCTCCTATAGTTCAATTCTTTTATCTTGGCGGTTCGCGCATGCCCGCCCAGACGCGGGTGATTGCTGCATTGCCAGTTGTATGCGCCAAGAGAAGCAGCACCGTAGTATAGCTCGCAAACTTGCGTTTAGGGTGGAGCGCGAAGTTTCTGAAGTAAAGCCACCATGGCCGCATTAACCCTTTCGCTGCTACAGAGACGTGCTCCCCGCATTCCGCGATGTGCGCGATTTTGTCATCATTGCACTGCTCGCCTATGCAGACACATGGTGTTTCGACTGCTTTCACATACTTTATAATTCGATTTCACAAAAACTATTTGTCCCAAAAAATTGATTTTTGCACATCTTCTTGACTGATTCCTTCCCCCCATAAATGACTTAATTTTGTGCCGATGCTCAACGCAGTTATTGTGCAGCATTAGATGTAGTAAACCATTGGAGAGGTAAAAGTCCATACTTTCCGTGTGGTTGATTTTAGTTGCCACTAAAAATTTCAAAAAATTACATTCAAACGAATAAAATTCATGAAGTAAGACACTTTGATATTGTTTTTAAAATAAAGAAAATATTAAGCAGCTATCAAGGTTTGAACTCAAAACCTTCCACTCAGTAACCATACACTTTAACCGTTACGCTAACGCAGCTCATCAATTAATAGGTTTCCCTAAGGACTAAAACATCACACAAAATACCGACAAACACTGTTGGTATGATTATGAATTACGTTTCGTCGAAATACAATAGGAAATAAACAATTACCGCTGTTATTTATTGCGAAAAAGCGGTTAGTGAGAATGATACAAACACCTTTCCTTGCTATCGCCTGAATTAGGAGGCTTATTGCTTGTTTGGTTTAATTAATTAATAGAATATGAAGCAGTTGGTATAAAGAATGCTTTTTCCAAACTTCCTATAAAAGAAAGTCTGCTATCAAGACATTGCTTTTGTTCAATTACTTTATTTATGTCTGAATGTTTCTAAAATTGAAGACACTCGTCCGTGCTCTGCACTGCAGTCGAGCTCTGGCAGCGTCGTCCTCTGTTCATTGGCTGACTGCGTTTTGTGACGTCAGATGCACAGAACGAACCTAAACTCGGTCGCCGTCATAAATGACGCGCACTTTAGAACATTTATATTCCCTGCATCCCAGCATCAAGTTTACCATGGAGGTGGAAAGTGATGGAAAGTTTCCGCTTCTGGATGTTTTGGTGTACAGAAAGGATGATGGGACACTGGGGCATAGTGTTTATCGAAAGATTACGCACACGGACCGTTACCTGCATGCTTCTTGCTGTCATCCATGGTTCCAGCGTACGGGGGTCCTGCGGACGTTGGCGAGAAGAGCTTATGCCATTTCAGATGGAGAAAAATGGTTCAAATGGCTCTGAGCACTATGCGACTTAACTTCTGAGGTCATCAGTCGCCTAGAACTTAGAACTAATTAAACCTAACTAACCTAAGGACATCACACACATCCATGCCCGAGGCAGGATTCGAACCTGCGACCGTAGCGGTCACGCAGTTCCAGACTGAAGCGCCTTTAACCACACGGCCACACCGGCCGGCTCAGATGGAGAAAGCTTGACACATGGATTGGACCATCTTAAGGTTGTGTTCAAGCAGAATGGCTATACAGATAAACAGATCCGTCGCGCTTTCCAGTTTGGACCTTCGCCTGAACCACCAGAAGATACCTGCAAAACAGTGGCTTTTCTGCCTTTTGCTGGGAGCATTTCCTCCAAGATAGGAAGACTTCTGAAAAGATATCATATCAAAAGTATTTTTCGTCTGCCAGCCAAGATTAGAGCGCTTCTTGGCTCTGTTAAGGATGACTTGGGTTTGAGGAAGCCCGGTGTGTACAAGATCCCTTGCCACTGTGGGAAGGCTTATATTGGTCAGACAATCCGGACCACTCAGGACCGATGTGTTGAGCACCAGCGGCACACACGGTTGCTTCAGCCTGAGAAAACTGCAGTGGCGGAGCACTGTCTCTCGAGGGACACAGAATGCTATATGACGAGACACAAATGGTTGCCCCTGCATCTCGCTATTGGGACTGTAATTTAAAAGAATCCATAGAGTTCGTTTACCTCATATTCTTATTAATAGAGACAAGGATTATCTTTTACGTAAGACTTGGGGCCCGGTGTTATCAGACATTAAAAAACAGCGGTCTGTGTTTCGATCGTCTGAATAAATTTTTTTTAATTTTTTTTAAATTTTTTAATTATTTTTATTATTTTTTGATAGCGATATCTCGATTTCGCCTGTTTCCACCAATGGCGGCGCGACCGGCGACATCGTGCACCAGCACTCTCACCTGAAGATGACGGCCAGTTGGTCCGCGGAAATATTGTGTCATGAAGACGTTATGATCCGGCTGCACACCTGAGAAGAATATTATCAATTATTACGCCGGGAAAGCCTTTGTAGTCACAGGAATGATGCGTATTTAGGGACTTGGCAGGACCGATCTCATGCAAACAACTTCATATTGACCTGTGTCTTATTCCGAATGAATTCAGAGGTGTAACACATTCACTGTACATTGTTATTTTTCCGTACTATTCGTTATTTATTATTCAGGTTCACACATGTACAACACTTAGTAAACATTACAACATACCAATACAGAAAGGAATTAAAAATATTAGCTGCTGGAGCAAATTGAAAATTTGTGCCAAACTTGGAATCGAACTCATGTCTCCTGCACCAATCACTTCGGCGTCCAGACACAAAAGTCACCACAACTTCATGGGCTACCCTAGCAAGCCTCCCTTCAGACTCAACCTCCCATCTTGTACCACACGCTACAGATATAATGCCACAGCTCATTCACCCCATTACTCGCGGCATCCTGCAGATTTCCGTAAGCGTTCATGCTTGGTCTGCATTTGCACTGAAGGGGTCACTGACCTTCATCGCTTTAACTATATACCGTGACTAACAAAGCTAATGAGCAGTGGCAATATATCAGCACATCTGCATATTCCCATTAAGGGAGATGTGTGGCACTGTAGTCAGCATGTGTACCAACATTGTTAAGCGATGATTCTCTCTGATACACTTTCAGTCCCTCAATACTACACTTACAACACGTATCTTTCGTGCATTTTTCTTTCCAAAAGCCAATTTATGAGAAGTAAACTTAGAACTAAACCCGCAGTGAATACCAACAGTGACTGTCTTTGGTCCGCAGGAAGTCTGACGACGATCATTCAACAGGCTAGTTTAATGAGAAAAACACAGTGGACAGGTTGAAAGCAATAAAGTAGGTTGGATTAGAATAAAATCTCTATGAGTTTGAGACATATGTGCTCGCCTACTTCGCGCCCACGTAATACTAATAATAAATTAGCTTCTTCACAGAAAATAAACTACAAACTATAATAGTGCACACAACAGACAATATGCAGATATACGATCAGTGAGTAATATATTAAATAAAATGGAATGAATGACTTCGGTATGCTCAGCTATTACTATAATCTGTGCTACTTTTATCTGGAATTATAACATCTACTGTTCCCCAACAAGCCATTTGTTTCATAGACTTTAAAGAACTACTATTCTTTTATATAATACGGTAACTTCCTTAAGCTTCTGATTTTGTTTTACTATTTAAAATTTTATTTTACTATCTCAACTTAATTGTGTTATTTTAACTGGAATTATTATATGACTTTCTGAAATATTTACCCGTGAATTAGTTAATTAATGCTTCAACTACTGAACATTTGTACTTGGTATTATAATGTCATCAGAACGCTGCCAATTATCAGCATTTTTCTGCATTATAGGGTTGGTACGACTATGTAAAACTTATATAAACATGCAGGCCAGCATGTTTTTAGCTTTCCTAACACGACATTGAATATTAGAGCTACACCTTTAGCACGACACACGATGTATGAGCTGCAACTGTGCTAGTACTGAAAGACTTCAAAAATAATGAGTGTTAAATGAGGTTATTTTCCTCAAAACTGTAGATACTAGCTCTATAGCGCATCGAGTTATACAGTAATTTAGATGACCCATACAGGCTATCCGAAACAAGTCCCGTCTCCTTCACATGACACCTGCAGGATCCATTTTGCATAACTTAATGTTCTTGATATAACTATGCTGACATCGAGTAATCCAACTTTGTATTTTAGTTTCGTTATAAAACCGTATAAAAGTTAAGTTACTCAGAGTGCCTTATAATTTATTGTTTTAAACAGTGTTTGGTAAAATAAACAAATTTTCTACTTCTTTTAATTCTTATTTTGTTGTTCCTTCTCCGTTCATGTTTGTAACACACAGTCATGCGATATGTCAAAAAACCATTATAAACAGTACGTTTCATAAGTAAATTTACATGCCTTTCAATTGTTATACATGTATTTGAAGTATTTATATATATAAAAATAAAAAAGCACATCGAATTGTTGCCTGTACGACACCAGCAATACAGCGGTCTGAGAGACAGCACGTCAGCGGTAGTGTGACAAGGTCGGCACGTCTTCAGATAAAGGTTGTAGTGGAATTGCATCTAATACAGCACTCATCTGTAAGTTGTTCTGATGCACCACATTATGTGTGAGCTTTCCAGTCATTTAGTAGCGGGAACCATTTGTCACTACATCAATTTTATTTTATACATCGACTGGTAGACCTCATTAAGAGTCCCAACATAATCTTTTGTCGTTTGTACTGTGTACTATACACACTAACAGTACATGTGGGATGACGTATGATGTGTGAGTTTTGATCCCGTACTTTTAATAAGATAGCACATGTGAGAAAAACTACTGTGCCAGTGAATATTGCAGAAGTGTCGTATTTAAGGTTATCGGTCATCCACATATTTGATTCTAAACATCTTTTGTCATACAGTAACAGCTTTGCATATACTACTATATGTTTCCTGTATGTGTCGGCTAATGGGCATAGACATGTACACTACTGTATTGTTTCTGTGAAACATACGCACAGATGTATAATGTACACATGTACACATGTACCAACGATGTAGTGAAACGTGAAACATAAAATATGTAAGTAACTTGAGTTTTCAAGTATATGTACATCAAGAGCATGTAGACAGTTTGTTACCATCTTATGAATGTATTACAGATGTTTGAAAATGACCCACAAATGAAACTGGCTAATTTTACAGATAATAAACAGATTATAGCCCGCTTCGACTGTGCTTCCATTCTCCAAACAAACTGAGGCTGTGGGCCCCCACAAAAGAAAAGAAAAAATATGGTTCTCTTTTAGATAGTACTTTATCGGAGCAGAAAGAACGCTCCCTGACAAGTGCCTTAGTCATTATACATTCGATGAGTGACGTTTATACTGAAGGTCGAGTAGACACAGTAGGTAGACATCAATAAAAATATTTCAACGAAATGGTGCCATGCCGAACGATTTCCTCCATTGTTACTTGAATGGTTTAGCTTTTCTCCAGCGAAAAACTGCTAGCGAGTTCACATTACGGTGACTAAAGCTATGAAGGCCACATGAATCCTACTCACATGAAAATGGATTGCAGACTGCAAACTGTGCCACGTTTTGTAAAAAATAACATTTCAGTTGGGTAATTACAGTCGAACAATTACGGAAAAAGTTCTACTTTCTGGTCCTGATAGGCCAATCGAGACAGACCGGCCGCCATCTCTTCCTCTGTCAATGACGTAGGCCTAATTGGATGCAGTATGGATGGCCGTGGGGTCGGTACACTGCTGTCCCGCTCGTTCTCGGCTTTCTTGATCATGGAGTCGCTAATTCTCAGTCAACTAGCTCCTCAAATGACGACACGAGGCTGAGTGCACACCACTCCAGTCCTCTCATCAATGAACAATCCTTACCGGTACGGGAATCAAAGCCAGCTCCACTGTGTAGCAGCCCGACACGGTGACCACTGAGTATGAAGGCGAAGTAGTCTTTGAAAGGTGACTGTTCTATTCCTCAAACTTCTACTGACAGCATACACTGAGCTGTCACAGAATAGCGATATATGGATATACAGATATTGGAAGTATCCCGTACACATGGTAAAAATGGCAGTGCATTGACGGAGCTGTCGTTTGCATTAAGGTGATTCACGTGTAAAGGTGTCCGACATGATTATTGTGGTGTCACCGCCAGACACCACACTTGCTAGGTGGTAGCCTTTAAATCGGCCGCGGTCCATTAGTATACGTCGGACCCGTGTGTCGCCACTGTCAGTGATAGCAGACCGAGCGCCGCCACACGGCAGGTCTAGAGAGACGTCCTAGCACTCGCCCCAGTTGTACAGCCTACTTTGCCAGAGATGGATCACTGACAAATACGCTCTCATTTGGCGAGACGATAGTTAGCATAGCCTTCAGCTACGTCATTTGCTACGACCTAGCAAGGCGCCATTATCAGTTTATATTGAGATTGTGATTCATGTATCAACAAGAGCGATGTTCTCCAATTATGGATTAAAGTTAAGTATTCAAGCAACTACGTTCTTTTCTTACTAGACTCAACTACTTTACCTTGTTCCAGACCTCACGCCAGTCTGCGTGAGCTTAAACGCGTGCATTTTGGCCTCCTCTAGCAACACGGTGTTGGCTCTTCTGCCAACACATCAATTATGGCTGCACGACAGCAGTTAACTGACTTTTAAAGCGGAATGGTAGAGGGAACTAGACGCCTGGGACATTTCGTTTCGAACATGGCTTGGGAATTCATTGTTCCAAGATCCACAGTGACAAGAGTGAGTTGGAGAATGCAGTGGGCAACGGCCTTCACTAAACTACAGAGAGCAGCGGCGTTTGTGTGGAGTTGTCAGTGCTCACAGACAAGCAAGACTGCGTGAAATAACCACAGAAATCAATGTGTGACGTACAACGAACGTATCCTTTAGGACAGTGCGGCGAAATTGACTATTAATGGGCTATGGAAACAGACGACCAAACCGAGTACATTTGCTAACAGCATGACATCGCCTGCAGTGCCTCTCCAGGGCTCATGACCATATTGGATGGCCTCTAGACGACTGGAAAACAGTGGCCTGGTCAGATGCATCCCGATTTCAGTTGATAAAGTCTGTTGGGAGGATGCGAGTGTGGCGCAGAACCCACGAATGTATGGACCCAAGTTGTCAATAAGTCACAATGCGAGCTTGTGGTGGCCCTGTGGTGGAGAGGACTGTGTTCAAGTGAATGGATTGGGTCCTCTGGTCAAATGGAACCATTCATTCACTGGAAATGGTTATGTCTGAGTACATGGAGAGTATTTTGAGCCATTCATAGACTTCACGTTCCCGTGACAATGCTACATGTCACTGGATCACTGTAGTTCGCCATCATTCTGGACAATTCGAGTGAATGATCTGGCCACCCTGACCGCCCGACATGAATCGCATCAAAAATTTATGATACATAACCGATAGGTCAGTTCGTGCACAAAATCTTGCACTGGCAACACTAATGCAATTATAGAACGGCTATAGAGGCAGAAAGGCTCAATATTTCTGCAGGGGATTTCCAATGAGTCCATGCAACGTCCATGCTGCTGTACTTGTTGTTGTTGTTGTTGTGGTCTTCCGTCCTGAGACTGGTTTGATGCAGCTCTCCATGCTACTCTATCCTGTGCAAGCTTCTTCATCTCCCAGTACCTACTGGAACCTACATCCTTCTGAATCTGCTTAGTGTATTCATCTCTTGGTCTCCCTCTACGATTTTTACCCTCCACGCTGCCCTCCAATCCTAAATTTGTGATCCCTTGATGCCTCAAAACATGTCCTACCAACCGATCCCTTCTTCTAGTCAAGTTGTGCCACAAACTTCTCTTCTCCCCAATCCTATTCAACACCTCCTCATTAGTTACGTGATCTACCCACCTTATCTTCAGCATTCTTCTGTAGCACCACATTTCGAAAGCTTCTATTCTCCTCTTGTCCAAACTGGTTATCGTCCATGTTTCACTTCCATACATGGCTACACTCCATACAAATACTTTCAGAAACGCCTTCCTGAGACTTAAATCGATACTCTATGTTAACAAATCTCTCTTCTTCAGAAACGATTCCCTTGCCATTGCCAGTCTACATTTTATATCCTCTCTACTTCGACCATCATTAGTTATTTTACTCCCTAAATAGCAAAACTCCTTTACTACTTTAAGTTTCTCATTTCCTAATCTAATCCCCTCAGCATCACCCGATTTAATTTGAGTACATTCCATTATCCTCGTTTTGCTTTTGTTGATGTTCATCTTATATCCTCCTTTCAAGACACTGTCCATTCCGCTCAACTGCTCTTCCAAGCCCTTTGCTGTCTCTGACAGAATTACAATGTCATCGGCGAACCTCAAAGTTTTTACTTCTTCTCCATGAATTTTAATACCTACTCCGAATTTTTCTTTTGTTTCGTTTACTGCTTGCTCAATATACAGATTGAATAACATCGGGGAGAGGCAACAACCCTGTCTCACTCCTTTCCCCACCAATGCTTCCCTTTCATGCCCCTCGACTCTTATAACTGCCATCTGGTTTCTGTACAAATTGTAAATAGCCTTTCGCTCCCTGTGTTTTACCCCTGCCACCTTCAGAATTTGAATGAGAGTATTCCAGTTAACGTTGTCAAAAGCTTTCTCTAAGTCTACAAATGCTAGAAACGTAGGTTTGCCTTTTCTTAATCTTACTTCTAAGATAAGTCGTAAGGTTAGTATTGCCTCACGTGTTCCAACATTTCTACGGAACTGCTGTACTACGCCGGGAAAAAGGTCAGGCACTATATTAGGGAGCATCCTATGACTCTATGACTCTATGTGCGTTGTTTACTTGTGTCTCGTCGCACTCAGTGAACTCGGTGACAGTCTACAATCGTAAGGAACAATGGCTCTCTCTCTTTCTTTCTCTCTCTCTCTCTCTCTCTCTCTCTCTCTCTCTCCTTCTCTGTATCTATCTATCTACCTATCTATCTCTCCTTGGTCTCTGTCTTTTCTCTCTCTGGTTTTGTTTTCCCAAGCTTAAAGTACATGGTTCAAATGGCTCTGAGCGCTATGGGACTTAACATCTGAGGTCATCAGTACCCTAACTTAGAACTACTTAAACCTAACTGACCTAAGGACATCACACACATCCATGCCCGAGGCAGGATTCGAACCTGCGACCGTAGCAGCTGCGTGGATCCGGACTGAAGCAACTAGAACCGCTCGGCCACACCCGCTGGCGTGAAAGTATATCCTTAGAAAGTTGTAGTTCTTAGTGAGACAGAGGACAATGCAGTACGTATCAGTCTTTGGGAAGACGTCTAAGTTCTCAGGTCACTTGACTTGATCTCACAGAAACTGAACCTCGTTTTCTATTGGTTGAGCTAGATGGTGACAGACATTCGTGGACCACTGAACGAGGTAGACGCAGTTGGCAGTCAAGTGGGGCGTCATAATGCTACCTCGATTCTGTTAATCTGATTCCATTTCAGTAGTTCACTGGGCGTAAATGCAAGTGATCACTTCGTGCACATTTTCCAATGTGCTTTCATTGTTATATTGGTTTGTGCGGTTCTCAGCGCTCGCGGTAAAATTAAGCGTGGCAAGGCCTGAAATTTTTACTTGTCTTCATTCGCACTGGCCCTTTTGTCAAGGGCAGTGTTGTCCGCATCTTATTACAAAATGTTTCGCTTAGAATTATCCCATTCTATTATCGTTTATGATGTTTACGTGGATATTGCCAGCTACAGAATACTACTGATATGCACTTGAGACCCAGTGTATCAAAAGTGTTCGTAGAAGTCCACCTGACGCTCTCAGCCTGTAGATTAGTAATAAACCAGCGGTGTTTAATATACAGTATTACAGGCTTTCTTCATATGTGTAATAAATATGAGCGGGCCTTATATGTACGTATTTGAAGTCACAGAATAACGGAAAGTTCCTTTAGTGTGAGCCTTCAGCTCTTGACCGCTAGTACGAGGCCCTCATTTAAGTTATATTTTTCTATGAAGTGTATATCTCACTTGCTATTCAATCTTTCAAACACAATTACGCAAGAGGTTCAGGGCTCTCCAATTTAGCTTCAAGTTCCTGACTCCGATGGACTCTCGATTAATTATTTTAAAACGTTGCTATACAAATTCCTTCTGTCGCCTTTTTGGAGCTGCAACTATGGAACAGAACAGCAGACTGATCGAAATTATTTCATGTTCAAGTCTCTAGTTCTACTCCAATAAGAACTGTTACAGTGGGGGAAATTAGGGGGAAAATATTTTAGAGTGAGTTATAAACATTAATTTACTACGATGCTTTCTGAGCACAATACGTGTCTTTATATAAATACCTATACAAGTTAGATATGGTATGGGGCTTACCCGTGTATCACTGCCATGTATTTGCTTCACACAGATTAACCTGTCTCAGAGGAAGGCTAGACATAACTGTCGTTCCATTATTGTCAAACTTTTGAATTTGGTGTAGCACATGGGAATAGGTCATTTTAATCTCGTACAGGAGTGAAATGTGGACTACAAACAGCTGGAACAAGATAAGAATCGAAGCTTTTGAAACCTGAAGAATAGTGGAAATTATCTGGGTCGAATAACTAGAGAAAAGATACAGAATTTTACTAAAGAGAGATGAAGTATATCGAAAGACTCGACCAAAAGAAGGGGTAGATCGATAGGACACATGCTGGCGCATCAACGAATAGTTTATTAGTGTGATAAGTAAAAATTATAGCGGTACACCACGGCTTCACTCTAATAAGCAGTTTCAAGCGCATGTAGTTTGCAGCAGTTGCGCCAGAATGAAGAGACTTGTGCAAAACAGGACTGCGTAGAGAGCTTTATCATACTACTCTTCGATCCGAAGATCAGAAAAATAACATCAAATTCCGCGAGATATGAGAGATGGAATCAGCGGACTGTGAGTACAGCATACATGTGTGGTTAGTGTGTACGCTCTATGTGACAATCATAGTTTTCTGTTCCGAATTTGAATCACATACCAACTAAAATTTCATATAGTGCAAATACGGAAAAATGACACTGTAATTCAGACGGTGGATATATCATTCAGCAGGACTGTGTTCAAAGCTCGGTGGAACCTTCATGGCGGAGATTATCCGTGATTTCCGTAAATCCCTTTGTCCCCATCTGAGCTGGTGACATGCTACACGTTAGTCAGGAATGCAACATCATCCGGAACCGGATATGCACATAAGACGCTTTCGCGTACAGAGCTTCCAGAGGTGGTACGTCTCCGGCTTTGAGCAGAGGCTGGTTCTAGCAAAAGTTATTCCATTGTGGCCTCCATCTGGGACGTGGCGCGCAGCCAAACAGACCGGCGGAGGTGGAAGCCCTCCCATCTGGAAAGTTTATCCCCCAACTCAGGAAGGATTACCTGCGGAAAGGCAGACCGTTACCTGGTGCGCGTCATGTCTACAACTGAGGCGAGTGTAATCTCGTCTGCATGCGCCAGCTGTGTGCCGTTTTAATATTTTTTACGCTCAGTGGTATCGTTTGTCTCCCGTGGGCACCCGGAAAGAAACTAGGCCAAAGGTTACTGGCAGTGACGTCCTAAGTTACCTGAATACACCATTATATAATACAGAAAATAAATTACCTTCATAAATAAGTTTTGTCATCGACGTGAGCTTTTCTTAGGAGATACGCTGATAATGTTGCAACATGTTTTTGTTGTAAGTAGCAGCGTTGGAGACAACGGCTGAAGTATTTATCTCTTTTCTGTAACTGATCAATTCGTAAAGGAGCGATAAAAGAGAAACTGCAGCAGTTTGTTTAAGAATTTGTTTTGTTTATTGTACCAGGTGACAGGTATCCAATCCACACAATACTTCAAAATATTTCAAGCGACAAGCAGCTTGATTGTGTAACAAAGTCAGCACCACGACAAAAACGGAGCCGGAACTGATACATACTAACAGGGAATCCCTTGAGTTCGATGCCGCAAGTTCAATTTTTAGTAAGGCTCATTTGATACGTGTTGTGTTAAGAATTATAGCACTAAGAACATTGGCTGCTAATGACTCACCATGGGTCCAGGAGGGGCAGAGATCAACCTTTGATGGGATGTATGGGAACCATACCTAAGAGTGCGCATTTAAGGAATAACCGTAAGTATCTGGGTTATTATGAATAGGAAAACTAACTCAAAATGGTTCAAATGGCTCTAAGCACTATGGGCTGAGGTCATCAGTCCCCTAGACTTAGAACTACTTAAACCTAACTAACCTAAGGACACTACACACATCCATGCCCGAGGCAGGATTCGAACCTGCGACCGTAACAGAAGCGCGGTTCCGGACTGAAGCGCCTAGAAGCGCTCGGTCACAACGGCCGGCAGAACAAACTCATTTTAGGTTTATATTTATTAACACAAAATCAAGATGTTCAGAAAACCACAGCAGCGGAGAGGTAATACTTTCATTCAACGTTTCAAAAATTCAAGAAAACGGGAAATGCAAGCTCTTCCGTTAACAAAAAAAAAAAAAAAAAAAAAAAATGGTTCAAATGGCTCTGAGCACTATGGGACTTAACATCTGTGGTCATCAGTCCCCTAGAACTTAGACCATGCCCGAGGAACGATTCGAACCTGCGACCGTAGCGGTCACACGGTTCCAGACTGAAGCGCCTAGAAACGCACGGCCACACCGGCCGGCTTTCCGTTCACATGTAACTAAGAGTACGCAAAATATACTCAAAGAGGACGCATTTATCAAGTGTCACGAATGAAAATATTGCATTCAAGTGGAGAGCAATGTTCGTGCCACTATCTCCCACACTTAATGCACTGGATCCAGTCCTCTGGAAACGCCAGTTTTCAGTCTTTTTCTTAAACACAACTCCTTCGTAGAAAGAACAGCGACAGCTTTTGTTTGCTGTCTCCATTTTCATTTCGCTATCTGGCCTCACTGAGCAGCTCTTCAGTTTAGACGAGCTTCGCGTCCGATTTTCGTACTTAACTTGAAGTCATTCAGAAACAAAACGTATCCTTCGCATTCCGTAAGGCACTCAAGAGGTACAAATTCGCAGTTGTGCCCTAAAGAGAGAGGGAGCGAGGTGGTGCAGTGGTTAGCACACTGGACTCGCATTCGGGAGAACAACGGTTCAAAACCACGTCCGGCCATACTGATTTAGATTTTCGTGATTTTGTAAAATTGCTTCAGCCAAATGCCGGGATGGTTTCTTTGAAAACGAACGGCCGATTTCCTTCCCCATCCTTCCCTGATCCGATGGGAAATGCCGTGTGCCTAGGGCCCTCCGTCGAGTAGCCCGTTCGCTCGGTGCAAGTCTTTCGAGTTGACCCCACTTCGACGACTTGCGAGTCGATGGGGATGAAATGATGACGATAAGGACAACACAGCACCCAGTCCCTGAGCGGAGAAAATCTCCGACCTAGCCGGGAATCGAAACCGGGCCGTCAGGTATGACACTGCGTGGCGCTGACCACTCAGCTACCAGGGGCGGACAATCCGATGAGACCGATGACCTCTGTATTTGGTCCCCACCCCCAAATCAACCAAAGGACTAACCCCAAAGAGAACGCGTGCACTCTTTGTAGACGTTATATGTGCGCCCTTTCGTACAGAAACAATGATGCCAAGCCAAGTCAACAGATGGCAGCACGCGTCACTTTTGCAAACCATGTGGATGCAGTATATTAGACTGCAAGCCAGTCTTTCAAAAAGCAATCAGGAATTAAAGAAGGCTATTGCTCGTGTGTTCTGCGTATAACTAAAGCAACAGAGTACCAGAACTACATCAAGAAAGCCGAAAAGTTATTCTTACCTAATTCGCTTCGGAAACACAGGATTTCTTCACACAACTTCTGCGACGTGTTTCTGGTATCACTCTGAACACAACTACGTCAGTGGCGAGCTGATCAGTTTATTCACTTGTCGGAAACACAAGCTGCGCTCTCTTTTGGACTGGGCACTCTTTGGCGCATTTACCCAATGTTTTACACTTCACAAAATTGACAAAGTCGACATTCAAGAAATGTTCAAAACAAATCATCAACTTGCGCCGTGACCATTGAATGAAAAATGGCTCTCCACACCGATCACAAAAGTTCGCACCAACCAAATTCAAAGGCGAGAACTTTGGCAGTTACAAACTGTATAGGACGTTCAGCTAGGATCCACTCTATAAGAATGCACATAGAACCATATTAGTGTTATGGGGTGATGAGAACTAATGGAATGTGACGACATTCAACCGAATGAGGAACAGTGTGTAGTGGAGACTATCGTGAAACTGGCTGTCCTTTAAGGCATAGCGGCAGATAGTGCGATAATATGTTTTGGAAGTACACCCAGAGGCTAAATTTGTCCAGTGGTTGCAGGTGGCGTGAACTATAACGGCCTCAGGGGCTCAGCTCTCGTTTGCTGGGTACGGGTTTGATGACTACGCGGTTCCTTAGCTGGGGAGTGGTAAGTGCCATCAGTCACCTGACATCGTAAGCTCTGAGCATGTTTCAGCTACCACCGTGTGGTGCGGCGGTGGAACGTTGTGTCTCATGGGGAATGATGATCTTGGCTTGACCGCCCTGATCACTAGGATGGTACAAACCTCTGCAAAGAAAAAAAAACTGTACAACGCCGAAAGTTTTTCTATCAAAAACTGTTATTATTACTGGCCTGGTGCAAGACGTGCTGAAATGTGTGAAGCTCTATCTCTGACTGTATTATTGTCACCTATACTTTTTCTCTAAAGATTTCAAGTCTGTCTAGTGAAACTTTAGTACCGTTAGCATAAAATCTGATATTTAGCCGTTAAATTTGTATTATGAACATCCTTATTCCTGGATGTCAGTATTGTGATAGAGAATAAAAATAGAAATTAATTACTTCTTCCTATAAATCATGAAAAAACAATTCTCTTGTATCTGACTGTGACTTTTTGATAATGTTCTCCAACTTTCCTAAGAATTATACTGCAATTATTTTGCACGCAGCAGACAACTTACCTCGTCGTGCCACTGCAACTGCTTAGATACACTAATGAGCCAAAGAAACAGGTACACGTGCCTAATACCATGTACGGCCCCCGCGAGCACGTAGAAGTGCCGCAACATGACATGGCATGGACTCGACTAATATCTGTGGTAGTGCTGGAGGGAACCATGAATCCTGCAGGGCTGTCCATAAAGCAATAAGAGTACGACGGGGTGCAGATCTCTTCTGAATAGCACGTTGAAAGGCATCCCAGATATGCTCAATAATGTTCATGTCTGGGTAGTTTGGTAGCCAGCGGAAGTGTTTAAATTCAGAAAAATGTTCCTGGAGCCACTCTGGAGCAAGTCGGATGTGTGGAGTGTCGCATTGTCCTTCTGGACTTGCCCAAGTCCATCGGAATGCACAATGGGCAGGTTATCAGACATGATGTTTAAGTACGTGCCACCTGTCAGAGTCGTATCTAGACGTATCAGCGGTCCCACATCACTCCAACAGCACACGCCCCATACCATTACAGAGCCTCCACCAGCTTGAACAGACCGCTACTAACATGCAGCGTCCATGGATTCATGAGGTTATACCCGTACACATCCACCCGCTCGTCGAGTCGCGGCGAGGCGTAAAGCTGTGTGTCGTGCAGTCATCAACAGTACACGAGAGGGCCTTCGGCTCCGAAAGCCCATATCGATGATGTTTCGTTAAGTGGTCGCACTCTGACACTTGTTGATGGACCAGTATTGAAATCTGCAGTAATTTGTGGAAGGGTTGCACTTGTGTCACGTTGAACGATTCTCTGCAGTCGTCGTTGGTCCCGTTCTTGCAGGAGCCTTTTCTGGCCGTAGCGATGTCGGCGATTTGATATTTTACCGGATTCCTGATTTTCACGGTACACTAGTCAAATGGTCGTACGGGTAAAGTCCCCATTACCTCAGAGATGCTGTGTTCCATCACTCGTGGGCCACCTATAACACCACGTTAAAATTCACTTAAATATATTATAACCTGACACTGTAGCAGCAGTAACCAATCTAACAACTGCGACAGACACTTGTCTTATATAGGCGTTGCTGACCCCAGCGCTGTATTCTGTCTGAATTTGAATACGCATGCCTATACCAGTTTCTTTGGCACTTTAGTACATATTTTATCCAGGAACGTGGTAAAATAACTCAATAGAAATACTGCGACCCATGCTGAGTGCAATGCATGGTTATAACTACTGATGCAACTATTTCTTTGTTTTATTTTTGAAAAAATTAAATGATCACGCGCGATTTCGTCAATAAGCCTCAACCGGTATAAAAATGAAAGGAATCAATAAAAACTTTTAATTTACTATATTCTAAAAACTGAAGATTCTTGCACTGATAAACTTAACTCAGACCACACATTTTCTGGGACAGTTTGATTAGCGAAAACTTTAGTTATTCCACAATGTCAATAATTTCTATCGGTAAATAAGAGCAAATAGTAACAATAAAGTAACTACTTGAGAACCTCTTGAAAAAGTCCGTTGATTTCGTCTTATAATTGTTTAGTGTCTTCTGTTAATGTTTATTTCTGTGTGTCGAAGTTTCTGACTCTTCGAGGAGCCGTTATTTAATTTATAAAGCGTTATTAGATTATAATCTTCGTGTCTCTAATGTGGGCGCTTTTGACTAATATGCGCTACCGGAAAAAATTGTAGTGCACCTGAAAAGACGATGTCGATTTTGATCAGATGATGGCATATGCCACCTGCTGTATATTAGATGTACTGATAATGGTTTCAACGTCGTTCGCCAACAGATAGCGCAGTGACATAGCTACAAAAGCGCCACCTGTGTCTGCCCTGAAATAGAGAATGAGAAGGCTTGGCGTGGTAGGAATGTGTGAAGCGAGCAGGCAACTATGCCACAGACATGCATTTGTACTTGCTACAGCCATACGAGCGAGGTTAAAAGGGGTCAAATTGTGACTCTCCAAGTTGCGGGATGGTCCTTTCTGAGAATTGCCACACTAGTTGGTCGTGCTGCGTCAGTCGTGCAACGATGCGTGTATCAGTGGTCACGCGAACATTCTAACATCCACAGACGAGGTTCTGGAAGTCCACGCAGCACACACCCCCGCCAGGATCTTCGTATCGTAAAGGCAGCAGTGGAAGATGGTATAGCTACCACAGCACAGATAAGAGGGTTTGTGAGCCCAGACGTGTCAACACAAATTGTTGTAAACCGGTTATTAGGCAGCGGGACTGCAGGCACGAAAACCTCTAGCCGTTCTTCCAATCACCCCACAGTATCAGCGTGCATGGCACCACTGGTGGCGTCAGAAATCACTTGGAAGATGGAATGTCGTGCCATGGGCTTCAGCGATGAAAGCAGATCCTGCCTGCGAGCAAGTGACTGTTGTTTGTGCGTATAACAAAGACCTGGTGAGCGCTGCCGCATAGAATGCCTACGCCGAAGACACACTGGCTTCACCTCAGGCCTTGTGGTTTGGGGTGCGATAAGCTACAACTCTCGTTCAAATTTGATGTTCCTGGAAGGGACGTTAAGCTGCGCTTGGTATGGGCAGAATGTTGTACGACCCGTTCTTTCGCCATTATTGCAACAAGAAGGGGATGTGTTGAAGACGTCCAGCAACTTCCCTGGCCAGCGCAATCTCCATACTTGTCTCCAATCGAGCACGTGTGCGATATGATGGGACGAGAAGTGTGGCTCGCACACCAACAATTCATACAGAACTACGTAGAGAAGGCGTGCCATAACGTGTTCCAGAACAGTATTCGCCATCTATACGATCGACTGAAAGCCAGTCAGCGCCTGTGGAGGCTTCCCCATGTACTAGTATGCATGTTTCAACATGGGTCATTACCTGATGCGTCAGAAGCCGCTTATCCTATTGATCTGTATATGTAATCACTTCATGTGCTCAATAATCACTGTCGCAACGGGTAAATCTTGACCTAATAAGGAACGTCTACGATCCACATACTACACACTATATATATATATATATATATATATATATATATATATATATATATATATGGTGTGGAAGCATTAGAGGGTGTGGTGACATGAAGATGAGTGGATGACTTTATCTGTGGCTGTTGTTTTCCTGAAGGCAACAGCAGTCTGTTCATTGTTTTGCCTGGGTATGGGCAGACTAGGAGAGCTTTACGAATACTGACTTTCGTATTCACGCGTAAGCAGAGTATTCTTTGGTGTGTTGTTGAATGCTTCGCTTGGATCGTCTATTTCCTGTTGCTTCTGCTATTGTTGAACATATTTCGGTCCAGGTTGTTTATGGAGACGCTGTATCAGATATTCAGGAGTAATATTCTGCTCCCTGGTCTGTTTGTACAGTGTATTATTGAATGTGGAGTAATTATAATTAAGTGTCATTTTCAACAAGGCAACGAATTTCATAATTTTCATTGTTGAAAGAATTTATATCTCATGAAGTTGTATTTATTGTGACAAATGATGACACGTTGCTACTGGTTTGTACCGAAATTAAGTGTAGATAGTTACATCAGGAGAAGAAATGCACATCTACATCTGCATCTGCATATGCATCTACATAGATAATGCCCAAACTACCTTACGGTGCGCGGCTGAGGATACCCTGAACCACTACTTGTCATTTTTTTCCTGTTCCACTAGCAAACTGAGCGAATGGAAAACGACTGTTTGTATGCCTCCGTATGAGCCCTAATTTCTCTCATCTTATCTTCGCGGAAATTAAGAGCAATGTATGTTGGGAGCAATAGAACCGTACGGCAGTCAGCTGCAAATGCCGGTTCCTTTAGTTTTCTCAATAGTGTTTCTCGAAAAGAATGTCACATTCCCTCCAGGTATTCCCATTTGAGTTCCCGAAGCATGTAGGTAACACTTACGTGTTGTTCGAACCTACGGTAACAAATATAGCACACCCCCTCCCCCCGATTTGCTTAGATGTCTTCAATACGATCTGGTACAGAAACCAAACACACGAGCAGTACTCATGGATACGTCGTACCAGTGTCGTATATCCGGTCTCCTTCACAAGTGAATCACTCTTTCCTAAAATTCTGCCAATAAACCGAAGTCAACCATTCAGCTTCCCAACCACAGTTCCAACACGCTCGTTATACCTCATATCGCTCTGCAACGTTATGCCCAGTTGTTTAAACGACTTAATTGTGTCGAACAGGACACTAGTAATACTGTATCGAAACATCAGAAGTGTGATCTTCCTACTCATCCACATTAACTCACATTTTTCCACGGTTAGGGCTAGCCGCCATTCATCACACCAACTGGAAATTTTGTCTAAGTCATCTTGTATATTCCTACAGTCAGTCAACTTCGATATCTTACCGTACACCTGGGCATCATCAGTAAACAATCGCTGAAAGCTGCCTACCCTGTCAGCCAAGTCATTTATACATACAGGGAACAACATCAGTCCTATCACACGTCCATGGGGCACCCCTGACGATACACTCGCCGTCGAGGACAACATATTATGTTCTATTACTTAAGACGTCTTGAAGCCACTCACATATCTGTGAACTTATTCCGTATGCTCGTACCTTTGTTAACAGCATGCAATGGGGCACCGTGTCAAATGCTTTCTGCAAATCTAGAAATGTGGAATCAGCCTATTGCCCTTCATCCATAGTTCTCAGTATATCATGTGAGAAGCTTTCCAATCTCAAGAAAGTTTATTATATTCGAACTAAGAATATGTTCAAGGATTCTGCAGTAGATAGGAGTTAGGGATATCGGTCTGTAATTTTGCAAGTCCTCCCTTCAACTTTTGTTGTATACTGGTGTCATCTCCGCTTTTATTCAGTCGCTTGGGACTTTGCGCTGGGCTCTGGGCAAGAGATTCAAGATAAATCCAAGCTAGGTAAGGGGCCAATACCGTAGAGTACTCTTCGTAAAACAGAACTGGGATTCCACTTGCACATGGTGATTTATTTGCTTTCAAATCTTGCAGTCGTTTCTCTACGCTAGGTACGGTTATTACCATTTCGTCCATGCAGGAATCCGTCCGATTGTCAAATGACGGTATGTTCATATGATTCTCCTGTGTGAACGGTTTTTGGAACGTGAAATCTAAAACTTCGCCTTTAGTTTTACTGTCTTCAACTGCCAGACCAGACTGGTCAACAAGTGTCTGAATCAAAGCCTTAGACCCGCTTAGCAATTTTACATAGGATCATAATTTTCTCGGGATCCCTGCCAGATCTTTTCATAAAATATGACGGTGGTAGTTATTGTATGTGAAAAGTGGCTATACTGAGTCACAGCGCCACAGATAGCGCCAAAGATTATTATTCCGCCGCCTCCACTGGTGCAGTAGTAGTTCAGAGGTTGCCGTGGTCAGTGCTTGTTGAGAGGATGTCGAGAGCAGTACTAGTTCAGAGGATGTCATGTGCAGCTGTTGTTCTGTTGGGCGAGACAGTAGGTGCTGTTCGGTTGGTGTAATGTATAGATGGAAGATGTTGCAATGATCACAGTGTATTTTCCGTCAATATACACTCCTGGAAATGGAAAAAAGAACACATTGACACCGGTGTGTCAGACCCACCATACTTGCTCCGGACACTGCGAGAGGGCTGTACAAGCAATGATCACACGCACGGCACAGCGGACAGACCAGGAACCGCGGTGTTGGCCGTCGAATGGCGCTAGCTGCGCAGCATTTGTGCACCGCCGCCGTCAGTGTCAGCCTGTTTGCCGTGGCATACGGAGCTCCATCGCAGTCTTTAACACTGGTAGCATGCCGCGACAGCGTAGACGTGAACCGTATGTGCAGTTGACGGACTTTGAGCGAGGGCGTATAGTGGGCATGCGGGAGGCCGGGTGGACGTACCGCCGAATTGCTCAACACGTGGGGCGTGAGGTCTCCACAGTACATCGATGTTGTCGCCAGTGGTCGGCGGAAGGTGCACGTGCCCGTCGACCTGGGACCGGGCCGCAGCGACGCACGGATGCACGCCAAGACCGTAGGATCCTACGCAGTGCCGTAGGGGACCGCACCGCCACTTCCCAGCAAATTAGGGACACTGTTGCTCCTGGGGTATCGGCGAGGACCATTCGCAACCGTCTCCATGAAGCTGGGCTACAGTCCTGCACACCGTTAGGCCGTCTTCCGCTCACGCCCCAACATCGTGCAGCCCGCCTCCAGTGGTGTCGCGACAGGCGTGAATGGAGGGACGAATGGAGACGTGTCGTCTTCAGCGATGAGAGTCGCTTCTGCCTTGGTGCCAATGATGGTCGTATGCGTGTTTGGCGCCGTGCAGGTGAGCGCCACAATCAGGACTGCATACGACCGAGGCACACAGGGCCAACACCCGGCATCATGGTGTGGGGAGCGATCTTCTATACTGGCCGTACACCACTGGTGATCGTCGAGGGGACACTGAATAGTGCACGGTACATCCAAACCGTCATCGAACCCATCGTTCTACCATTCCTAGACCGGCAAGGGAACTTGCTGTTCCAACAGGACAATGCACGTCCGCATGTATCCCGTGCCACGCAACGTGCTCTAGAAGGTGTAAGTCAACCACCCTGGCCAGCAAGATCTCCGGATCTGTCCCCCATTGAGCATGTTTGGGACTGGATGAAGCGTCGTCTCACGCGGTCTGCACGTCCAGCACGAACGCTGGTCCAACTGAGGCGCCAGGTGGAAATGGCATGGCAAGCCGTTCCACAGGACTACATCCAGCATCTCTACGATCGTCTCCATGGGAGAATAGCAGCCTGCATTGCTGCGAAAGGTGGATATACACTGTACTAGTGCCGACATTGTGCATGCTCTGTTGCCTGTGTCTGTGTGCCTGTGGTTCTGTCAGTGTGATCATGTGATGTATCTGACCCCAGGAATGTGTCAATAAAGTTTCCCCTTCCTGGGACAATGAATTCACGGTGTTCTTATTTCAATTTCCAGGAGTGTATATGCAGATATAAAAAGAATTTATTTCAAATTTCCTTAATGACAATGCCTCTAGGTCACAGGTTCAGTCAACAAAGCATCTGGCTCGTGTTCATGTATTATACTTGTACTTCTGGTTTCTATGTGCAATTATAGTATTTCTGGTTTTTCAATTAGTTCATTGTACATGGTGTTTAAAATATCTTGTCGTATTGAGGAAGAACCGTGCCAGATACATGTACGTGGAATCACACTACCACACACAGAACAGTTACACTTGTGCTTTGTTGTTTCGTAGCTTTTATAGTCGCAGGGGACTTAATTAATCAATTGTGTTAACGGAAATTTCTTGTCATTCTTTTTTTTTTTTTTATGCAGTCAGATTGCGTGCTAATACTACTCAGGGCCAACCGGTTATGAGACTTCGTAACCGAACACACAGCTACTAAAATTATTGCAAAATAATTAAGCCCCCATGCATATGCTTCGTGCACATATGTTTTCACAGACGCAAGCATCTCAACTAACCTTTGGGTTTATGCGTTACGTTTTGGACAGAGAGTGCAACAGCCTTTATTTCCTTAGCACCCGCCGAATTTCGCTATTAAACTATAACGTGTCTTTTCCAACCTTTATCCACTTCCTAAGCACATAACTCTCCAGACCACGATTTGTAATCTGCTTAATCTTTGCTACAATTTCTCGTCATCCATCTTAATGCAACTAATTGATGTCAAGTCACCGTCTAAGTGCGATGTTAGTAGCTCCTTATCTACCCTATCTAACAGAAACACGCTCCTAGACTTATTGACTGATTTATTAACTTTCGTAATCACAGTTGCTATAATGACATCATGATCGCAAATCACCGTTTCTGTAGTGACATTGGCGATAAGGTCCGGCCTATTTCTAGCTACAAGGCCTAAGATATTTTCATTGCGTGTGGGCTGCCGAACTATCTGCTCAAGACAATTTTCAGAAAACGTGTTCAAAAGTATATCGCATGACTTTCTGTCTGTACCCCCTGCAATGGACCCACAGACATCCCACTCTACGCTCGGCAGGTTAAAGTTGCTTCCAACCAGTATTGCATAATCTGGGTATTTACGCACCACTCACCGTAGATTTTCTTTGAATTAGTCTAGAAACTGTCACAACAGAATCGTGTGGACGATTAAAACATCCAACAATTAACATGGTTTCAACTACACCTGTTATACACAACCCGATGACTTCGCCGTGACACTCTACTTCGACCTAAATGGAGACAATTCTTGCGCATATTGTAAGTTAAAATTTAGTGTTTTTCTTTGGGATGGAAAATCTTCATTCGAAAAATCAGCGCTTATTTAAAACGAAAAGCTCGGGCAAAGCTCTGTTTGCCCTTTTGTCTTGTAGTACACTGGACTCGCATTCGGGAATGCGACGGTTCAAACCCGCGTCCGGCCATCCAAGTTAGGATTTCCGTGATTTCCCAAAATCGCTCCAGGCAAATGCCGGGACTGTCGCTTGTGCTCAGTCTCTATTGACCTCGGTATCAAGGGGACGTTAAACCCAGTCGTTCTTTCTTTATTTTTGTTGCAAGATATCTTGCGGACCATGGATGAAGAACAACAGAGAGATTCCATATACCGAAACTTGTAGCACAGTACTGCACCGCGCGCTGTTAAGGAAGATCCGAGCTAACGGGAATGTTCTAACATACGTCAGTCCCGGACGCTGAGCGTTCATCAGAGACAAGGATGTCTTATGGAGTGCCGAAGGAAAATGAGATAGTGCTTCTCTTACTCTCTACATACTTAGATGATTCTGTGGCGCAGGTAAGCGATGCCTGACTGTTTATGTTACTCCCGTCTGAGGATGTGAAACAAGACAAACAACCGAATGGCACTCCATTCTGTTGGTCACCCCAGAATAATAATCCCCATTTCAGTTAGTTCTGCTCCCTACTTTTTTGTCTATATTATAAAATAACTAGTACTGAATATGTCTCAGCTGCGCAGGATTAGCCTAGCGGTCTAAGGCGCTGCAGTCACGGACTGTGCGGCTGGTCCCGGCGGAGGTTCGAGTCCTCCCTCGGGTATGGGTGTGTGTGTTTGTCCTTAGGATAATTTAGGTTAAGTAGTGTGTAAGCTTAGGCACTGATGACCTTAGTAGTTAAGTCCCATAACATTTCACACACATTTTTTAATATGTCTCCCGCTGATTTCCTACTTTCACATGCAAAATTCTATAACCTCAGTTTTAAAAAAAATGATCATTTTAATTTCTATAATATTCCACTCAAATCACTTTCGATAGCGTAAGCCGATACGGAATTCCAAACCAAGCAGCATTTATGAGGACAATTTTTTATCACGGTGAAATGAACAAAGTTGTTGCAGTTACGCCGGACATCCACTATGTGCAGGAAACCAAAGAGCTATGAGATACGGTAAGGCTCCGTCATTATTATTCGAGAAGTGTGCGACAATTATATGGCGATCGTGTTGTGCAGACTTGGATATATGCTCTTTGTAGGTTATCCAAGTCTGCACAGCGGGATCGTGATTCTTAAATAGATGCATTTGTTCTCTGTTTTCTATGTAGATCAACCTGAAGATGCCTGAATAAGGCGAAACGCGTAGCTGAAAAAATAAAAACTAAATAAAATTGCAACCAAGACTGTTTTAAACCAATACTGTAAAGCACTGGTTTGCTGTATGCCACATATGGATTGGAAGAATTTCAAATCGTATAGTTCCTACATAGAGGTCATGGTACCATTTATGGGCGAGGCGTTTTCCTGTGCGTGAGTTTATTTCATCGGCGCTTGTGGTTGCGGCGTTCTCCGTAATAAGTATTTACGGCTCTCGATAAGGCAAGCTTCGAATCAATAACGAGGGGAAATGGGAACGTATCGCGGTGTGGGCGTGATCCACATAGCAGCAGCTGCGTGCGTGCGTGCGACCCCACCAGATGGCCTCTGTGTGGAAAGAGGCTGGAGCCGTGCGGTCGCTTTTCTCTGGCTGTTGTTGGGCGGCAGCCTCCACGTATTCGCGTACTCGCACTCCCTACGGAAATTTCGTTCCTTTGGGAAGTACTTTCACTGGATTCGTGTGTAATCTGTTCTAATGCTGCTAAAACGTAAAGCTCTAATTACTGAAAACTCTCGAAGACAAATCGATTGTCTGTATCATACTAAGGTGCCTGAAGGACAAGGAACGCATTTAATGCTGTTAAAATATTTATTGTTGGTAACATTTGCGAATCGTGCGTGAGCACGTCATTCAGCAATCCTATGAACTATCGACTAATCTTCGCCGTTGATGAGATTCATCTCTGACGACCCGAATGTAGCCAGGATGTTATATCTTAGTCGACATTCCTGTACATTCAGAATCCTGTTCATAAAAATGAGGCACTCCTCGTATTGTTGCAACAGAAGTAAATCCTAATTTGCTAACGAAAAATAGTGAAAAAATAAAACAATCAGAAACTAAAGGTGAATATATTCAGGGCAGAGTTAGGGAACTGGCTTTTAGACTTATGTGGCAGTTGCAAAGACATTTAAAACAAAACATCTTGCAATATTCGCGCATTTCGTCTTCCTAGTATTAGTGCCCATGTCATGCAGTATAACGCATCGTGTGGGGTAACGTGACACACGATGTCATTTCGTATAACATGACACAGTCCATCACGTCAGCCAACATGGCATTTGTCGTGTCGTGTAATATGGCACAATGTGTAGTTAAAGTCTAGGACTCGTGCATCTCCACTCTGTTGTTCTCCGTATTACAGATGTGTCCCACTCTCTAGAAGCACATAGATTTGTGTCAGATTGATCTTACAAACGCCACCATACAATGAAAGATAACCGTGGTAGGACTGTTTAAATGATTGAGACTGTTAGCAGAATTTAGTGTACTAACAACATGTATTTTCCCAAAACAGACAAAGTATGCCAAACAAGTTATTGATTGAATACCGTAAACAACTAACAGGTGATTCAAGACAGCACTGGACGAGGCTCCTGGGTGGCAGAGACAGTTTAACTAGTGGAGTGAGTCTAGTACTGTGGCCCTAAAAATGTGGATAACACAATCTCAATTGATGTGACGCTGAGCAGACTTCGAGTGGTCAAATCTACTGAAGTTTCTCCACACAGGTGCAGCTGAAAGTAAGTGGCGATTGAGATCTGTACGCCCAGACGATGCCGGAGCGGCAGTACATTACCCTGCTTGCTTCGTGCGGCAATGTAACTTGCAGCTGGCAGGACGTGTGCGGCGGAGGTGAGACGTGGAAGCGGCACCTGTTAATCGATCGCGGCCGCGAAAGAAATGCAAAAATCTCACGGTGTAGTGATCAGCCAGACGGATCGCAATTTACCCTCTGAGTGAATTAGGTGGAGAGCCTGTGACCATCGTACGTTGGCTGGGGCGAGGCAGCACACACAGAGATAAGTAATATTATTGACTTGCTACATATGTACCGTGTCTTTGTAAAAAAAAAAAATTATGGGGTCTTGCCCCTGCAGATGTTGATTTTAGCCTTCGACTATGTCCATTTAGGCAAGCTGTTTTATAAAACTGTTCTGAAGAAGGCGTGGTTACCCATGCTGAAACCTAGGTAAACACCAGGTAGTTTGTGCAATCGAGGTGGATTTTTTATAATTATTTCGATACTTGCGACTGCTGACGCGCTGCAATGCTGAAAGTTCTTAAATTTACTCTCTACCAGAGCCCTGAAATCATGGTAGATTTCAGTGTGTGACACACCCGTTCACTGGTCGTACCATGGACTAATTTGGCTCAGTTATGCGACAGAGTGCACAAGAATACTAAACGTCAAGACTGGTAAACCAAAAACTAAATTGTATGCGAGTAGTCCGAGATGTTTGAAGTAAGACTGTCGGTACAGTAAGAACTTCACCACAGGCTCCCCAGTCTAAACTACTCGCAAGGGATGTCAGTCTCACGACACGTCCCAAATATCAACTACACATGCCAGAGCTTCGACCAGAAGAGTTTGCAGACCAATGTCCTGCACCTGAGTGCCTCGCACCTCTCCGGAAAAAATTCCGTTTTCCCACAAAGTGCACGAACGACACCGCTTTCACGCCGTCTGGAGCCAATCACAGGGCTCTAGAGGCGCTAAATCTCCCCTCCCAGACGACAGCACACACTCATGTCGAACCAGGGCAAGAGTTAAGAAACCTGCGACTCGGAAAAAAAAACAATTACTGGCTTTTCCGCAGTGGGGGAAGATGATTTTTTTCGAGGTCGTGCCGCTTCTCACAGAAATAAATGAACAGATACAATCCTAAAGATCTTTATCTAAATCGCCTGTCCTTGGAACTCGTTAGTCCTAGCTATGAGGTGTAATAAAGACCTCCAAACGTTTCTCAGACTCCGGATTTTTCTTATAAAACCGAGGCGGCTGGGGAAGTGTTTACTGGCCTATTTTCACTATTGGGGAACACGAAACCAGATGAATTTTTATTACACTTGGCTCTGCACACATTTCTTGGTTAACGACTCCACTGTATAGACGCATTCCTTCAGACCGTTGCCCCAGCCCAGGCTGTCGCTGGCGCTGCAGTAGGTAGTGCGGCATTGTTCTGCTGGAGTCCTGTCTCGATGAGGGACTGCCCTGTCCGGCTGTGGGCCTGACCAGCAAGATTTACTAAGGGCTGGGCTCACCGCCATTTGCTTTCAACACCCAACAGAACTTTTCTATGAGCTAAGAATCATAAAAGTACCTCACGCTTTTAGCTCCCTATTAAACTCCATCAACGTCTGCTCAGGCCATTAACTTTCTAGAGTCTCCCTCAAGGTGTGTCAGGTTGTAATGAAATCTTTAATAATTTTCTGTATGCGAAAAATAGGTGAGAGAGTAACTTGGAACAACTCGTAGAAAACAGCGACTACTTTAAAATATTTTTATTTAAATGTCTTTGAAGCTGCCAGATAAGTCTTTTACATCCCTAACTGTGCACAGGATATGTTCACCAATTTTGTGCTACAATAGGAGCATTTTCCAATCTGGTTCCCAACTTTCAGTCTACCAGACTTTTGACATTAGACCGCCATGGCTTGCCATTCGATGTAGATTTATGTTGTAATGGTGGACAACTGATCCAGAAAGGGTCTTTTTATTCTCATTCGAACCATGTTACGTATATAACACTAGCGGATGAAGTTTTCACAAAGCAACGTAACGGCCATTAGTTACATGTATTCGTCTACCTTGTTATAAAATTTGAACAGATTAGCACGAGTTTGAAACATGGAAGAGAAAACTCATAAAAAGTGTTTTTTGCAGCCAAAATCCGAATGAAGCTAGATTTATGAAAGCGGGTTTTCGATCTTGTCGTAGGGATGCTTTTTTTAATTGATTGACTCTAAACCGTTTCATCACACTCAGCTCAAGTAAGAACGAATTTTATGTGCTACATTTGACTCGACTGCAAACCATCGTACCTCGACAACGGATAAAGATTACTGGATAAATTTGTTTGACTTTATCTATTTACTTACTTTCCGTAAAATCCAAACAAAGCAAGATTTTTTTCTTAAGGTTAAATACTAATCTTAGACCAATGCCCGATACACCGGTGGACCAAATTTGAACCATCAGTCTCGATCCAGTATGGAGTTATTTGAGTGTGACTGCATTTGCCGTAAAATCCAAACGAGGGTGACTGTTTTTGTACGTAAAATCCGAACGGTTCACATGCGGATGGTACCTTTAGCTCAGTATCAGTCAAAATCGTTCCCAAAATTAATGAATCGATTCTCACTATTTCTCTAGGCGCTAGCTTGGGTTCGTCGTTCAAACCTTACTTTACATACTGTTACATAACTACAGTAAGACTGATGACCACTGGTCTGGACTAAACCAAACACTTTCCCCCCCCCCCTCCCCCCCTGTTTGTAGCTAAAATAGGAACAGAGCACCACGACTCACAAACTTAGAGTCAGCACGTGACCTTTCAGACATATTTGTCTCAGCGTTTCCGCGCTGTAACGATTGGATAAAGCGTTGAAAGTGGAATGAAACATGTGAAGTCATAGTAAACCTACTTACTATGCTGAATGATTTCCTTCAGGTTGAATGTTCAAATTTATGTGAAATGCTATGGGACTTAACAGCTAAGGTCATCAGTCCCTAAGCTTAAACACTACTTAATCTATATTATCCTAAGGACAAACACACACACCCATGCCCAAGGGAGCACTCGAACCTCTGCCGGGACCAGCCGCACAGTCCATGACTGCAGCGCCCAGACCGCTCGGCTAATCCCGCTCGGCCCTTCAGGTCAGGTAAGATTGTTTCTTGGACGTAAACTAAACTGTACTAAAACTGGAAGACACGTACACTGCCTCGTCAGAAGTATCTGAACATTCCTTTGTAATGCTGCATTGACCACCAAATGTCACTAGAGGCGGATCAGTCAGTATAAAAGACGGCGCAGGATATTGTGCTGTCAGTAGAGAGGCAGTAACAGCAGAATGGGTAGTTCTGGGAACGGTGGTGATACAAAACTTATTTTGATATTTGCAAATAGGTCTGCAGCGTTCCGAAGGTTCTAGAGAGAGAGAGAGACGGTAGCGTGTTAAAAGAAAACTGAACCCTATAGCCTAAATTTAATCTCATTTTCGAATTCAGCATCTACAACAAAGTAAAGAACATCATTCACATTAAGGTAGTGCGTGCACAGATCATAATTTCACAGGATGTGAAAAAGTTTCGCTTCCTAGCCAAGAGAAATATGTCAAAATTAGCGACACTGGGGGCTGTGAATCTAGATCATGTTCAAGAATTAGTCATGACTAAAATCATTCCACTATGTATGAAGGCAACATTTTAATTTTAATTGCCAGTTAACACGTTTTGAACCAATTCACCGAACAAAGTACAAAAAAAAAAATTGTTCAAATGGCTCTGAGCACTATGGGACTTAACATCTGAGGTCATCAGTCCCCTAGAACTTAGAACTACTTAAACCTAACTAACCTAAGGACATCACACACATCCATGCCCGAGGCAGGATTCGAACCTGCGACCGTAGCGGGCGTGCGGTTCCAGACTGAAGCGCCTAGAACCGGTTGGGCACATCGGCCGGCAACAATGTACATTTTGACCCAAACATGACTTCCTTTAATTCGCTTTGAAACGTTCATTTCAATTTTGCATTGATTTTATTATTGGACATAGGCCATCAAGTAAGACAATGAAGTTATTAACATGTTGTTGACAGGAGATCGATGTGTTATTATCTTGAACTTACAACTACTTCCTCGTGCAAGTGAAGGATCAGGAGCAAATGTTCAAATGTGTGTGAAATCTTATGGGACTTAACTGCCAAGGTCATCAGTCCCTATCTTACACACTACGTAACCTAAATTATCCTAAGGACAAACACATACACCGATCCCCGTGGGAGGACTCGAACCTCCGCCGGGACCAGCCGCACAGTCCATGACTGCAGCGCCCCTGACCGCTCGGCTAATCCCGTGCGGCGAAGCATCAGGAGCCACACTCGTATTGTACTACAACAATGACTTACCCACAGTGGAATTATAATGGCGTCTGAAGAACAGCATGAATATTTAACGCTTTAGTAGCGGCATTATAAACAACACTGTAATCTACCTTATACGACACAGCAATGGAATGTCGAAAGCGCTGTCTTGCATAACACTTCCCAGTTTTCGTGAGTTGGAGATATACCTTTCGTGATATAACTGAGATTACTATCATATTCCAGTTTATTCGGTACACTGTGGATTTCGCTTTTTGATTTCGCCAGGATGCTTCCATAGCTGAATCTGCCATATTTGTGATTTCAAGGCGGCTCAAATTTACTTCAGTGTGGATCTCGGTTGAAGTACCTAAAGGGAAATACTTTTTTCATGTCATAATTACGGACAGTAAAGCTCAATAAAACTATAAAACATGCATTTATGAAATCTTTCCTACACGAATAGCATATCAATGCACCGAAATTATAGATTCCACTGAAAATGATCATTTGTAAGGAACATTAGGTTTTATTGGTAACTGAACTTCCTGTTCATGCAGACGTTTAGTTTTCGCAACTCTTTTTTAATAGCAGTGGAGCCCCTCCAGGCCCACACCTGCATGATGGCCAACTCAAAAGGTCTACTGCCAGCTCTGGATAAGGGTTAGTTTTCACTAAAGTGAGGTGTCGCAGAATGTGGGTACTGCGACGTCTGCGTACGTCTGGTTGAGGTTAACCATTAACACGCGCTCATCTGGAGATAGATTGGGTCCAAAGCCGAACGAATGGTAGCGGTTTGAAGGGCAGAGGAAAAGAAGTATCAAGGCAAGAGCCAAGGGAAAATAATCTCTGTGTGGGACATAATATCTTTCGAGGACAACGGTCTAGCCTCAGTGGTAACACCGGTTCTCGCCACGTCACCTATGTTAAGCGCTGTAGGGCTGGGCTAGCGCTTGGATGGGCGACCATCCAGTCTGCCGAGCGGTGTTGGCAAGCGGGGTGCACTCATCCCTTTTGAGGCTAGCTGAGGACCCTGTTGATCGAGAAGTAGCGGCCCCGGTCTCGCAAACTGACTTATGGCCGGGGAGCGGTGTGCTGACCAAATGCCGCTCCATGTCAGCATCCAGTGACACCTGTGGGCTAAGGTCGACACGGCGGCCGGTCGGCACCGCTGGGCCTTCATGGGCTGTTCGGGCGGAGTTTAATTTTATAATACCTCTTGAACCGATGGTTGCAGTGTACGTAATACGATTTGATCCGATTAATGTTTTTCAGCACTAAATGACTATGGGAAGTAAAGTGATCCGATCTGACCCAGCAGCATTAAAGAGCAATGCCACAATTTGGGTGTAAACGCATCAAACTGTATTTCGATCTCAGCTGGATATAAGACATTTTGAAACGATGTTCCTCACTTGTAACAAAAAAAATATTGTGGATCACCTAATTTAAGTGCTCTGTTCGAATTTCAGAAAGAACAGTTCTCCAGTCTTGAGTAAAATGACAAAATCGTAATGCGTCTGTTTTATTAAGATATTGCATTAACTTTCTGCACTAAGCCGTTGGTAATGATAGATAGTGGCTCATTTCGCCCTTCGCCATGAATGCTCTAATCAACTTTTTTCCTTTTCCATCGCTCATAGAATTTTCTCGAAAGAAGTCCCCAACTTGTCGATGTATTTCGTCCGTTTCCAGTCTCTTCACACATGATACCAATCGTCATGAGTATTTCATAATCTTTGGGATTGGTTCAAATGGTTCAAATGACTCTAAGCGCTATGGGACTTAACACCTGAGGTCGTCAGTCCCCTACACTTAGAACTACTTAAACACACCTAACCTAAGGACATCACACATTTCCACGAACGAGGCAGGATTCGAACCTGCGACAGTAGCAGCAGCGCGGTTTCGGACTGAAGCGTCTAGAAACGCTCGGCCACAGCGGCCGGCTCTGGGACTGGTAATTAATCTACGCACCTCAAATAAACAAAAAATAATTATAACCGATACATGTAGATACTCCTCTGGAAGCTGCAGTGGACAGGTTTGAGTACTGCATTTACTTAATGAAAATGCTCCTCGGAGATAAGTGTGAGTTCTATGCATGGATGTATAATAAGGGGTGACCCCGCTGTAGATTTACGTTCTATGTTGCTTTGAAGCAAGCGCTGCCACGTTAAATAACCTCAGCACATTGGCGGATTACTGTCTACGATTCCTTCTTGTTCTTAATCTCTGTCGCGTGCACGCAACGTTTGTTTTGAACAGAAAATGATACAGTGCTTTGGTGACAGTACAGCGTCAGGCATTTCGCCTCCATAATGTACTTTTATTTTTGTTATATGGTTCAAATAACCAGGATACGGAAGGGCTAGTTTCGTAATTCAGCATTTACTGCATGCGGTCTCAGGAGACTGATATTTGGTCTGTGTCCTCTTTACTAAAATGCTGGGAACATATTTTGCTCTGTTCGGACGGTCTCCACACTTCCCTTCTCATAGTGTTCACCAAGATAGCTTTTGGATTTGGACTGACAGGAAACCTAAAGTGACAGAAATAAAATCATTACACTAAGAGTTAACAGCACAATCATAAAGCATGTATATGAAAAAATATCGCTTGAACGAGTCCATCTAAGAATGAAATGTGGTTATATAGTGAACTATAATCAGAATGATCGGTATACCCGTAAATTACGCAAACCTGCATTTTTTATCAAAACGCTTCCACCAGGAGCTAATATTTGGAGCAACTAACACGGCGAGCGTTGGTTCCAAGTTTGTGACGACATGACAGCTCCCCTGAAAGGGTGGGCGCACACGGAAGACTCACTGTCGCGCAACCGATCCGTCTTTGTTGCTTTCCTATTGCTTCGATTTTTGAGAGCTCGTACACGATTAGCAACTGTTTTCTGACAGCGGACCCATTTTCAAGGATTTTGGAGTGCAGTCGACCAGTGCACACAGATGGATTGTTTTTAGACTGCGGTAGTTTGTGCTCTCATCAATCGAGAAAGGACAAAACAATGGAAAAGGAAGTATTGAATTCACCGCCTTATGTCTGAAAGACTAAAGAAAAGGAAATTCATTTTAATATTTCAAGAGCTAAGATGTTGCCCAGAGAAATTCTTCAATTATTTACGCATGAGTATAACGTAATTTGTCGAGCTAGTCCCAATTCTGGGACCTGCTGTAACCTACCAAAATACAAATAAGCGACTGACGATTCCACAGAAGAGACATTAAGTTAGGTTGCATGAAATTACACATTTTTTATTTAGTCTGATATTATTTATTATTCGAGGAAACTAGTTAATAACAATAATCGTTACATTTTGTGTAAAATGTGTCCAAAGCAATTGACTGAAACGGCGGAAAATGAGTGCAATTATAAAGTTTAAACAGTGTTGCATGTAGTGTCATCGTACATAGTTTCTGATCCACCTGAAGGCCCAGAAAAATTAGTCGTGTATGAGTTTACACTGTTGCAATCATGAGGAGAAGTAAGGACGGTGTACGGGCTGTTTCCAGCGGTAGGTTGATGGTCAGACATCGTGTGGCAGTGAACAATCGCGCGGGGGTGGAGAAGCTAGAATACCGAACGCCACCACTGAAACTATCATGTGTGTCATTTGATAAACATGTGTTCTGGAAACGTCTTATTACCTGAAGAATCTCTATTTGTGCATCGGTCATTCGGTGTGTGGGTATTGCTTTCAGCATTGCCTCTTGACAATGCAAAATATTGTTGCAAGGTCATTCATTAATGAAGCAGTTTCTTTCTTCTCTCGAAGTATATCGAGTAAATTTCTTCATAACTTCTTTTTCTTATTTGGATTTTAGGAGGTATGTGGAGAAGGAACAATGGGTGGCCTTTGAACGCTCTCGGTTTCCTAAGGTTCCTCATCGCTTACTACTGGTTCAGCATTTCCACTTGTTTCACGTACTTCTACGGTTGATAGAAGAAATAAACGTTGATCATAAAATTTGTACTTTCGGCACTTTACAGCTGGTTGTCCTCATTTGGCTGATTTTTGCTCACGCAGTTCTCTTGTAAAGCATGTCCTTAGATTTTTCCATCTTGGTTGTACCAGCGTTCCTGGGAAACAAAGACCATAAATTGAACCGCTTGGCATTGTTGTAAAATGAAAACTATTATAATTCAATTACTTTAAATCATTTACGAAACTTTAAAAATTATTATAAATTCTTTTCAGGTTTATAGCAACTGAATCAAGTTTCAACGATCTTTCATATAACTACTTGATTTATGCTAACACAATCCGCAAAATAGTGAAAGCAACATGCAGCGAAATAGCCGCGCGGGGTAGCCGAGCGGTCTCGGGCGCCCTACCACGGTTCGCGCGGCTCCCCCCGTCCAAATTTTTGGCAGTGACATATGGAATGCTTGAAACCTATGGTTATGCCAGAGAAATGTGAAGACGAGTGGTAGCACATTGCTGAACAGTTCTATAAAAATACCCATTTCCCCAACATCATAGGTGCTATAGATGGAAAACAGATTCGAATAATACAACCTAAAAGTCCTGGCTCAGAATTTTTTTAATTAAAAAAATTCTTTTTCATGGTGTTGATGGCATGGGTCGATACGAATATCAATTTGTCTTCACAGATATTGGTGCAAATGGAGCAGCAGGTGATTCTTCAGTTTTTAATAATTCGAATATGGCCAAAACGATACAATGTAACCTTCTGAACATACCGAACGACCGAACATTGCCTAACGATCCAGAAGTCAAACCAATGCCTTATTGTTTGGTTGATGAAGAAGCTTTTGGTTTATCGAGGCACATTTTGCGTCCACTTGCTAAAACATCGCTAACCCGATTAAAGAACATTTTCAACCGTAGGCATACAACAACTCGTCGTGTGGTTGAATGCACATTTAACATACTGGCGAACAAATGGTGCATTTTCCATAGACCTCTTGATGTTACCATCGATTTCTGCGATACACTGATTAAAGCATGTTGAATGCTCCACAATTTTATGGCAGAAGACATGGAATCAACATACGTGATATGGCTTATGAATGTCCACTGCAGAGTATAGACATTGAACACCAGGATAGAACTATATCTGCTGTCAATATAGGCATGTATTTTGCAACCTATTGTAGGTCCCGTGGATGATCTGTTCCGTGGCAGTACTAAACAACACTGAAAAACTTACTTGTTCTATCTACAAAACATTACTAAGAATTGTAATATAATAACAATGTTAACAATATGTCAATTAAATGCACTTTGTAAAATAAAAACTTACCTACTTTTTTTTTTGGTTTTGTAGAGAACCGTCCCCAGATCGTACTTCACACGTTTATACACATTTCTTCCCATAGTTTGCTTTTCAAATTAGCGGCATAATAATCTTTTACAGTTTTATTGAACTTTGCAGGCTTCTTTTATACTTCGAGCAATTCACTATCGATGTCTTCATCCCTCACAACAGTCATTTTACGAACTTCATAGTTTCCAACTGCGGACAACAGAGGCGGCAACTGCATCGTCGTCCATGTGCGCACGCACATAACCAGTGGGACTGGAGACAGGACGGAGACAGTTGCGTCGCCCTTCTGTCGGCGACCAGAGCAACTGAAAAGTTGCGTCGCTGTCGCGTCGCTCCGTGTGCGCTATTACATATGACTCTACAGACTCTGTGGAAAATACATGACAGTTGGGCGACAAAAAGTCTCACGTGTGCGCCAGCCTTTATTGTACCACCATGGTGCTACCATTAAAGTAACATAATTTAACACCTGTGTTCATTACACCTTTCGGTTGGCGGGACTGAAAACAAAAGCTAGATTTTGAAATGCTGAGTGTGTCCGGAGCGAGGTTACCTCAGGTGTGTCTCTGGAGAGTCGTCTGTGATACGTCTCAGTACACGATACAACACGTCCCTACACTCCCAACTGAAATTCTAGATCACCACTGTTCTAGAAACACCTCGAATTTTAAAAACCGGTAAACTTTCCAACCTCCTGTTTTTGCTGGATCACTAATCTTCTAGAAATACGTTGAATTTTAAAATCCGGTAATCTTTCCAACCTCCAACTTTTGCACGGTAGTGAGATTACATTAGTTTTTTTCCGCTCTTTCCCCGGTATGTTCATTTTGATCACTTGTACTTACGTAGACATTTGAAAGTGTTTTCAGACGCCAAATGGTGCGGTTATCTACATTCACGCTCACAAATTAAGGATAATTACAGAATGTGGTGCCACAGAACGTGGCACAACACAAAACTGGTGCTAATAGCATAGGCACATAGGGAACACACAAGACACAGATCTGTAAGCTCACGGTATTGGCGATAAGTTGAGAAAATCTTCCTGAAGCACATGTGCTACAAAACGCTACTGTTTCCTGCGCATGTACCCCGACATTGATATTGGATATGATCACCATGCACACGTACACAGGCCACACAACGGCATAATCTGGATCAGGTCGTCGAGCCGGTGCTGGGCTATAGCCTCCCATTCTTGCACCAGTGCCTGTTGGAGCTCCTGAAGTGTTGTAGGGGTTTGAAGGCGTGCAGCGATACATCGACCGAGAGCATCACAGACTTGCTCGATGGGGTTTAGGTCTGGAGAACAGGCAGGCCACTCCATTCGCCTGATAACTTCTGTTTCGAGGCACTCCTCCACGACGGCAGCTCGGTGGGGCCGTGCGTCATCGTCCATCAGGAGGAAGGTGGCTCAAATGGCTCTGAGCTTTATGGGACTTAACTGCTGTGGTCATCAGTCCCCTAGAACTTAGAACTACTTAAACCTAACTAACTTAAGGACATCACACACATCCATGCCCGAGGCAGGATTCGAACTTGCGACCGTACTGTCGCGCGGTTCCAGACTGTAGCGCCTAGAACCCCTCGGCCTCTTAGGCCGGCGAGGAAGGTGGGACCCACTGCACACCTGAAAAGGCGGACATACTGGTGCAAAATGACGTCCCGATACACGTGACCTGTTACAGTTCCTCTATCAAAGACATTCAGGGGTGTACGTGCACCAATCATAATCCCACCCCACACCATCAAACTCCGACCTCTATAAAGGTCCCTTTCAAGCACATTAAGGGGTTGGTATCTGGTTCCTGGTTCACGTCAGATGAAAACCCGGTGAGAATCACTTAGGACGACTGTTCCAATGACCATGTACTGTGTTCTTGACATCAGGGTTTACGGGCTCTCCTGTGACCAGGGGTCAGTGGAATCAACCTTGCAGGACTCTGGGCGAATAAACCGTGTCTGTTCAGTCGTCTGTAGACTGTGTGTCTGGAGACAACTCTTCCAGTGGCTGCGGTAAGGTCCAGAGAAACGCTACCTGCAGTACTTCGTAGCCGTCTGCGGGCACTGATGGTGAGATATCGGTCTTCTTGTGGTGTTGTACACTGTGGACGTCCCATACTGTAGCGCCTGGACGCGTTTCCTGTGTGCTGGAATCATTGCCATAATCTTGAGATCACACTTTGTGGCACACGGAGGGCCCGTGCTATGACCCGCTGTTTTTGACCAGCCTCCAGTCGCCCTAGTATTCTACCCCTCATAACGTCATCACTATGTGTTCTTTGAGCCATTTTCAACACACAGTCACCATTAGCACGTCTGAAAAAGTCTGCACACTTACTCGCTGCACCGTACTCTGACATGCACCAACATACCTCTGCGTATGTGGACTGCTGCCAGCCCTCCGTGCGACGACCGCAGGTCAAATGCATCGCATGGTCATACCCCGAGGTGATTTAAACCCGCAAACCGCCACCAGAGCGTTGTTTCACCATGTATCCGCATTATCCTTAATTTACGAGCATGAGTGTATACAAAATGAAGGAATGATTTAATTTATTATCTATAAAGTGACAACCAGTGTTATTCTAACGATTCTGCGACGGCTTTGGGCTCTATTGGAGAAAAAAGCGCCTCTGATAATTTGGAACACCGTTTCCACAGGTTCACCGAAAACTGGTTACTGGTAACATAGCCGCATTTCTGACAAGGATTCCGGTTTACGAATGTGATTTACCGTTTTTTTTTTCTTTCTTTTAGCCTCAGATCATATTAATGGTATAATTACTGGCTTTGGGTCGGTAGGAAGTCATCGGTAGTTGATCTACTTATAAATGAAGGATAAAGATGGGATTGTGAATGTGGTGTGCGTACTGTAAGACCCTCGGTACACACACCATCAGATTATTTGACTTGTCGCTCTAGGCGAGTGTCAGCAATTTGTCTCGTGGTCTTATCGTGGCGTGTTTATCTTCTGCCGTTAGGTCAGACGATAGAAATGCCACTTGCACGCTTAGAGTAGCAGATTGACGGTGACCAACTTTAAACAGAACTTAATTAATTTTCAAACACATTTATTAAAATAATAACAAGCATAAAAATTACTTAACTTGGTTCTGGATGCTATTTACCATCGACAATCTGAAGTTCCTTTGGTCTTGGTACGTTAATCTTATTCTCACGTATCTCTGATACTTGACAAGGTGTCTAAACATTTCTCTTCATGGCTATGTATCGGAATATGATAATCTTATTAGGCGCAAACTGAAACTTCACTACAGACTAATGCAGACTGACTAATTGGAGGTCTGTACACTCGTTATAATACCTCAAGCGTTCAGGTATCACTGCGCGAGTGTGATCCGCAAGGAGAAAAGATTGTACGTTAGCAGCAATCTCATTGGCTGCGATACATATTAATACGCAGATCGGCGGAAGCAGAATTTGGTCTGTCTCTAAGACAGCGCCATCTCGTAGTGTGGAGACGGACGAGCGCTGCGCCTGCGCTGTTGTGCTTGGCGGGGCGCGCTCTAGTGGGAAAATCGTGTACGCGCTGACTACGCGGAACTATGTACACAACAGTGAAATATTGTCGGTGTTCAGTTCTTCTGTCCGAAGACGGGATTGACGCAACTCTTTACGCTAGTTCACCATATGCGAGTCTCTTCATCTCCACTGTAGCTACGCAACCTGATTACTGTATTCAGGACTTACGCTTTCTCTCTACAGTCGTTGTCCTATACTTCTCTCCACTGCTAAACTGAAGCTTCCCTGATGTCGCAGGATGTGTCCTTATCAATCAATCCCTGTATATAATCTAGATGTGTTTTATTCTTAATTCGTTTCAGGACGTCTGCACCAGTATTCGATCTATCCTTCTGATCTTTTTAACATTTCTCTGTAGCACCACGTTTCACACTCTTCTCTTCCTGTGTATACTGTTTTTCGCTTCAGTATCAGGCTGCACAACAGATAAATAACTTCAGAAAAGTCTTCCACAGATTTAAATACGTCAACTCACTTCACATTTCCTGAAAATCTTTTCGTGCTATTGAAAGTCTTTATTTTATCCTCTTCACTTTCCCTATCATCAGTTATTTTGCTGTACAAATGGCAAAACTAATCAAGAGGGCTAAACTACAAAATCAGGCAAACCTCTATACATATCTGTGGTTCTAAGACGTCTGAACTGTTTCTGATACGTCATCTGTGACACCTAAACTGAAAGAACGAATAAAAGATCTTCTCTTACAGGATGGTCACAGTGTTCCACAAAGAACGCACACTCGGTCTAAATTGCCGTTTACATTTCCTGATGTTCTCCCTCACACTTCCATAAGGGCCATATGGAGCAGTTATAATGATATCAGCTGATTTCGTTTGATGCCTGGATTCATTCCTACAACATCATAGCTCCTAACAGGAAAGGTGTTCTAAAATACAACACACTATCAAGCTGTTCACTATTTCCTTAACCTTGTGTTGGAAATCCGAGAAATATATCTAAGTCTTCCACTTTCTTTCCCTAGAACTAATTTCAGCAGTTCTTACCGTTTTCTCTTCATAGAATTATCCCTAGATGCTTAAACTGTGTAAAAGGCCCCATATATTTACTACCAATCATATGACTTGGTACTGTAGCTCTGTTTCGGTTCAAATTATATCGAAGGATATTTTTGTTCGGGCAGCAAAATTCTCACTCCGATACCATGTGTAAGGTGTTTAACCATGTCGGTCACGAATTATTTTTTTACTGAAAAAGAAAAGAAGATCATGTCTTTGCTGCCCAGTTCTTCGAATTAAATTATGATTTTACAGATGTATAAAATACACTCCTGGAAATGGAAAAAAGAACACAATGACACCGGTGTGTCAGACCCACCATACTTGCTCCGGACACTGCGAGAGGGCTGTACAAGCAATGACCACACGCACGGCACAGCGGACACACCAGGAACCGCGTTGTTGGCCGTCGAATGGCGCTAGCTGCCCAGCATTTGTGCACCGACGCCGTCAGTGTCAGCCAGTTTGCCGCGGCATACGGAGCTCCATCGCAGTCTTTAACACTGGTAGCATGCCGCGACAGCGTGGACGTGAACCGTATGTGCAGTTGACGGACTTTGAACGAAGGCGTATAGTGGGCATGCGGGAGGCCGGGTGGACGTACCGCCGAATTGCTCAACACGTGGGGCGTGAGGTCTCCACAGTACATCGGTGTTGTCGCCAGTGGTCGGCGGAAGGTGCACGTGCCCGTCGACCTGGGACCGGACCGCAGCGACGCACGGATGCACGCCAAGACCGTAGGATCCTACGCAGTGCCGTAGGGGACCTCACCGCCACTTCCCAGCAAATTAGGGACACTGTTGCTCCTGGGGTATCGGCGAGGACCATTCGTAACCGTCTCCATGAAGCTGGGCTACGGTCCCGCACACCGTTATGCCGTCTCCCGCTCACGCCCCAACATCGTGCAGCCCGCCTCCAGTGGTGTCGCGACAGGCGTGAATGGAGGGACGAATGGAGACGTGTCGTCTTCAGCGATGAGAGTCGCTTCTGCCTTGGTGCCAATGATGGTCGTATGCGTGTTTGGCGCCGTGCAGGTGAGCGCCACAATCAGGACTGCATACGACCGAGGCACACAGGGCCAACACCCGGCATCATGGTGTGGGGAGCGATCTCCTACACTGGCCGTACACCACTGGTGATCGTCGAGGGGACACTGAATAGTGCACGGTACATCCAAACCGTCATCGAACCCATCGTTCTACCATTCCTAGACCGGCAAGGGAACTTGCTGTTCCAACAGGACAATGCACGTCCGCATGTATCCCGTGCCACCCAACGTGCTCTAGAAGGTGTAAGTCAACTACCCTGGCCAGCAAGATCTCCGGATCTGTCCCCCATTGAGCATGTTTGGGACTGGATGAAGCGTCGTCTCGCGCGGTCTGCACGTCCAGCACGAACGCTGGTCCAACTGAGGCGCCAGGTGGAAATGGCATGGCAAGCCGTTCCACAAGACTACATCCAGCATCTCTACGATCGTCTCCATGGGAGAATAGCAGCCTGCATTGCTGCGAAAGGTGGATATACACTGTACTAGTGCCGACATTGTGCATGCACTGTTGCCTGTGTCTATGTACCTGTGGTTCTGTCAGTGTGATCATGTGATGTATCTGACCTCAGGAATGTGTCAATAAAGTTTCCCCTTCCTGGGACAATGAATTCACGGTGTTCTTATTTCAATTTCCAGGAGTGTATTCTGTTGTATCCCCAAGGGGAGATACAAAGCGTCCGCAAATGAGGACATTGTGTTCAAGGGGGTGTAGTATAAATCGAAAAGTCAAAGTATTTTATTTTATTTTGTTTCACCAAAATACACAAATTACGCAAAGCTTACTTAATGATTATATATATAAACTATGTTATTATACTTGTGAAGAATGATAGATAATCAATGAAACATTTTTTTCTGTCCAGATATAAGTGAGCGTTACATTTTGCACAATAACATTTGGTTTTGCCTTTGCTACTGTCAAATGATATTTGTCACTGACCACTGTAAGATGCCCAACGTTGTCCAAACGAACATCCGCTTCTGGTCGAACTTCCGCATTTGCTCTTTTTGAAGTACTTGAAGATGGCATTGGACTGTCACTAGTGGGATGCAAACTTTTCCTGTCAGCTGGCCTGCATATTTTTGTCAGCACTTTGGCCACACTTGCCGTAAAGTGAAGCAAATCAAGGATCTTATTTTTAGGAATACCTAATACTGATGCGTTTTCCTTGTACTCAATCCATGCATTTACACAAGCAATATCAATTCCATGAGCAAACATGCGAAGCGTCCACTTCCGCAATCTGATGACTGTGCTATAAATTGTGATCACAAATTCAATCTTGTCGACCCCTCCCATATCTTGACTGTAAACTTGAATAACTTCTGGCCGGTCGATTTCGACATATTTCTTTTCAGTTTTATCCCATCTTTTACACACATCTTTGTTTCCAATTCCCACAAAATTGGACGCCATTACCGCTGGCTTATTGTCATACCATTTTGTTATTATAACTTCTCTATCTTCACTTATCAGCTCCTCAGCAGAGCCTCTACGTTTCTTCATGTCATTGCCACTTGAAAATGGCACACTGTAAATATTGCGTACATATTCTTATTTCTCGAGTACTGATGAAGACTATAATTCGAGAAATAATTACCGAAAATGAGAAGTACATTTGTTTAATTGATTCTTTCTGCTGCTTTCACGACTACTGATGTACCAAGACCAAATATTTTTAACATTGCTGGATAAAGTTCTGTCGTCGAGGCTTGATGTATTATAAAATCAAACATTTGACCGCTTGTTCCACAGAGTGCAAATATTTTGATTCCCCATGGTTTCGGTTTGCCCTTATCATACTGTTTTACATTCAATGATCCCTTAAAGGCGCCATTTGCTCATCGATACTAAGATGTTCTTCTATTGGTAAACTCACCAACCGTTCTTTTTCGACTTGTATGTTGGTCTGACTTTCCAAAATCGATCATTTTTATCAGTATCATTTGTTATGTCAAAACAGTGGAAGTTCTTTCTAAATTTTAGGAAACGGTTAACTGACATAGTGTCTGTTACTTGGGAAATACGTAGCTGCGGCTCCCAGTAACATCTAATCCTGAGGTATTTCGAATTTCCCATCAGAATATGAATTCCTATAAGGAAAAGTATTTCTTTTTCTGTCGTAGGAGCAAAATTACCTACACTTCTGTGAACTGCATAAGTATTTGTGGGTTCCACATATTCCTGCAAAAGAACATCAGTGAAATGTTTTTTAAAAGGTCGGTAGGGTCTCTCAAGGCTATCCACTGGTTCAGAGTAACATTCGTACCATTCGATATATATTCTTTAGGGTTTAACTGTCCAAAATTATGATGCCACTCTAGATCAACAACGTCTATCATATCAGTTTTAGGTACACTATCTATTTCAGGACGGTCTTGTTCATTGTCATCATTGCTTAGTGCTCCGATGATAAGGGGATCTGCAAACTTACGTATAATAACAAATGCTATTACAAAACGAAAAAAGTGCATCTGAGTAGCTCAGATAAAAAAGCCGCTAAATTCATTTATTTCGATTTTGAGGTGGGCACACGGCCTTATAGATTTTTTGAGCGCATACGTGATGGAATAAGTTTCACGTTGCAAACCTGGCTACAAATCGTGGAAAATCGTGTTCGGTTTCAAAAGCAGCGAACTGCAGTTGTCTTCAGTGCAAAGCCCGCTAAATGCCGAATAGACGTGGCTGTCGCCCTGCCATGTCCGGATGCAAAGCACGTGAACAGGCATTAGACATACCAGTCTGGACATTCAAAGCTACCTTTCAGTCTGTTATGAGTAGAATGAACATTTTTTCTTATTCAGCTTTAGGTTGTCTGAGTGTAACAAATTCGTCCTGAACAATAACATTCTCGCTACAAGTGCATTGTCGTTTGGATGGGACGACTGTTTCGTGATTATCTCAGTGTCACTTATCATGCAGTTAGCGGGCTTTGATTTTAGGCTACTCAGCTTACAGTGTACCGTAAAATGTAAAACGTCTAACATTACCTCCATCATTGTCCTCTTGTTCAAAATCATGGCCAGGATCATCGGATGGATAATCAATTTCAGATGTATTAAGGAGCTTTATAGCTTCTTCTTCTGTAAGTGGTCTTTGTCTATTTTGGACTCGGGGCATTGTGAACTCACTGTAAGATGATTAAAAAAAACAGCGAAATAATGTCCTAAATTTCTATGCTATTACAATCTTTCAATCACAATGTTCTCATTTGGAGACATGTATAAAGTTATAAATATGTCACTTAAACACTCGTTCTTAAAGACACATTTAGTTTTCACCTTCTAGAATGCATCTATCTATGCACAAACAATTTTTGTACCTATGTTAATCGGCTGGTGGGACGTACACCAATTACTGGGAACCGTACATGTAATTGTGCACATTCAGTTTTGTTTTGTGGTACCACAGATTGATAGGAGATGTCAACACTTTTCTCATATAAACTCTCTGCTTGTGACAATATGAGAACAACAGTCACAAAAGGTAAAATTTAACGAATTGTAATATAATAAGCATTTATTGAGTATGTCCTGATATGAGAAGTCCATTACCGAGGGATTAAGAGACTTGAAATCCTAAATAATGGCTACCTTCTTGAAGTTCGGGATACTGACAATGTTTGTCGTCTTACACTGAGTTAAGACCTATTCAAATTGAAGGCATTTGTTGAGGATTCCGATAAGTGATACAAGCAAGGTCCTGAGCTGATTCTTTTAGACGAGTATTAGACATCCCGTGTAGGTCGGAAACTAACGTTCCCATTCTGAATTTTACAACTTGCCGTATTTCAGAATGTATTTTAATTTGAAATTTCTTCTCTGCATCGCCACTGCACAATATCTGTCCGCCGTTTCTTTCATAAGGGATGCAGCTAGGGCCGCAGAAGCGAGATTAGCTCTCCGGAAGAGTTTTCGAACGCTTAACCGATAATGACCATATCCAACGTAAATATGATTGACAGCTTCATGTCTGCGTTGGCCTGATATACAGGGTGACACAAAAAAATGGGAACGTTCCCACAATCCAATAAAACTTGAAGTAATGAAGGAAAGAAATAAAATTCATAGTAATTGAAACCTTACAACTTTGTCATTTACGAAACATTGATTGCATTTATCATTTTTTAAAAATTATGTCCTTTACATGACGTCCTCGTGTAGGAATACATTTGTAAAATCTGCTGTTGATATTCCTCACTGACCGCTGCAACATCTCATCTGGGATACTGTGAATTGTATCCCGAATTCTCTGTTTTAACTCATCCAGGGTTCTTGGTTGAGGCGTGTAGACTTTGCTATTGAGGTAGCCCCACAAGGAAAAATCACAAACGGATGAATCTGGTGATCTAGGGGGCCAGGGGATGTCACCGAATCGTGAGATCACACGATTACCAAACAATTCTCGCACATATGCCATTGATTGCCGTGAAGCGTGTGATGTAGTTCTGTCCTGTTGAAGCTAGGCTTCTTGAACATCTGGAAAGTTGTTCTCTGCAGGTGTTACGAAAGTTCGTAACATCTCCACGTAATGATCGGCACTGACAATTATTATGTTCCCCTGTTTATACGGTCCGACAATCCCATGTGATGAAACACCACACCATACTCTCACTTTACTAGCGTGCAAAGGGCGCTCATGAATATTATTACGTTTTGCGTTTTCTCAGTAACGGTAGTTCTGTTTATTCACATAACCTGTGAGATGAAGATGTGCCTCATCTGACATCCACAACTCGTTTAGAAATTAATCGTCATTATTTATTTTTGTTATCATTTGTTGACAGAATCCTAACAGTAACCATTGATCGTTGCCCTTCAATTGTAGTACCATCTCTAGTTTACACGGATGAAATTTTAAATCAAGATGTACGCCGTGGGCTCCTTAAGGCAGACTCGTGACAACATCAATGTTCGCTGGGGAACACACACTTCTTGGTCGTCGTGTTGGTTTCTTCTAGAGGGCAGTTCCAGTCTCTTCAAAGTTATTAATCCAACATTTTATCGTGTGTTTCGACAGAACGGCATCATGACGTCCTAAATTATAAATCATTTTTATGACTAAAGGACGCTGTTGTTTGTTCTGCTGATCCATGAAATGGATGACTGTTTACTCGCTATTTGTCACAAACCCGCAGTGCTGCCAACCGCCTATGGCTGCCACTACTCATTTCAAACATTCCCGTCATTCTGTGTCACCCTGTACTTATGGCAAGACACAACTTTTTCACCAACAGACAGCACACCAAGAATTCGAATTAGATAACAAGCTTACATCTCAGAATTTTTTTTCTTATAAATTTTAGAACTGTTTCCACCTTTGGCGGTTGGACTTCCCTTCCTTATATTTTTTAACATAGTTTTACTTTATTTCGCGTTATTAAAACGTTTGGGCTGTTGTCGCCCTTGAAGTCTAATATGGTGGTTGCTACTGGTTTTTCTTTATTTTGCTTAATACCTTATTGTGGGTCTTTGGACTCTCATTCTTTGCCATTCTCGAGGTTCGACTGTTCCAGTAATTTATAGGTGTCTGGGTTTATTGCTTAATCGGTCTATTTTTCTAATAGTTTTCGAGTTCTATTTCTGGATTTGTTGTGTGACCGTCGGCATATTGGGTTCAGCATGTAAGTCGTTTATTCTAGTCCACAGTGGGGCTTTAAGCATTGATCTAAAACGTCGACTTTGGACTCTTTGCGGCATTTGTTGGTTTGCATTGCAAGTTTTCCCCCGAATTGAAAAACCGCACAAAATAGCTGGTAACATTATTTCATACAGAATTAATTTTTTTCGGGTTGCCATGTCAGTGCTGGCCAAAAGTTGGAGTAGTATATGTGTTAGTTTTATCATTTTCTCTTTTTTTATATACATAATGTATTTTAAGGGTCAGTTAATTGTCCAACATGACTCCAAGATATTTGTCCTGGTTTGTCTAATTTATCTGTTTTCCGTTTATTAGTAATATATCGCGTAGTTCCGGCCTCTTCCTCGTAAACATTCTTGCTTGTGTTTTTTTCCGCGTATAATTTGACCTGGTTTTCACGTACCCATTCTTCTATCGTGTTTAGCCGTCTGTGCATCCTTGTTATCGCAGCGGTCGTTCTGCTGCTTCTTGGAAGTGAGGCTGTGTCGTCTGCGAATTGAGCCAATACTGCGTTAGCTAAGAGGTATTTCGTTAACATACACTATGAACTGCGTCGACGACAATACCGACCCGTGGGGATTCCCTGTTCTAATGATTTTATGCTTCATTGTTGCTTATCAGTTTTTGTAAAGAATCTCCTGTTTGTGAGAAAGTCATTTATGATTTTTGTTTAGGAGTCTGGGATGCAGTTTAGATGTAGTAGTTTTACGATAAGGCGATCTTTCCAGACTTTACCGCAAGTTTTCTCTACACCTAGGAAACCAGTTGCCACCTAATAACCCCTTGTTCATGTCATAGACGATGTTTTCGAATATGCGTAGGAGTTACATCTCTGCCAATATCGTGGTCTGAAATGCAAACTGTTCCGGTCGAATGATCTCATTCTCAAGCAGTGATTGTTCCAGCCTTTGTAGGATTACTCATTCGAAAACTTTGGATAATAGAAGCAAGCTAATAGGTCAGTGTTTCTGTGGCAGTTTTTAATCTTTATCCGGTTTTGGTATTTGTACAATTCTAGAGTTTTCCATCGCTTCGGCAAATATTCGTGTCTGTGCCGTCCATTGTAAATTCGTGTTATCAGTACTATCGGCTTTTATGGCACCTGTTTTAATTGTTCATTTGTTACACTTCGTGCCCAAATTCCCAGCTATTTTACCGGATCTTAGTTGGCATCGTCAATAGTGACGCTTGTACACTTCCTGTGTTTCTTAAGTTTACCGCTGCTTCCCTAGTTCTATCGTCTTCGATAGACATCTCTGTCACTTTTTGTAAAACATAACCCAAAGCGGTCGCATCTCAGTCTAGAGGGAGGTATAATTTATACGACTGTTGAATAAAATTCATCTGCAAGACAATAATCAAATATTTTATGCATGAAGAACGATAATAGCGCTAAGAAAAAGTAAAATCTAGAAACTCGCGGTAAGAAAGACAATTCTTCAAGACAATAAGAAGTGATCATTTCCGATAAAACAAAACTTCCACTATATGTTGTCACATTTATTACTATCAAGGAACCGAAGGCAAAAAAAAAAAAAAAAAAAAAAAAAAAACAGCTAAGGAGACAGAATAGATATTTTTCCTGATTCCTTGTACAACCATTTTACTACGATCGTAGAATGACCTTAATAATTTAGGCACTTTACGCTAGCATTCTAGACGTTACAGTGTGGTACATGTCCAACGGAATTGTTACTCGTTAACATAATTTGAATGTGCCTGGCTGTTTCATAAACTGCTTATGACGTATCGGTGTCTACGCATCAGTATCGTATAGAATTCGCGATAGGTCAATCTCGCCCTGCTGCTGGGCACTCAAAACAAAACCTTTAAAATAAAATCGAGAAAACTTCAGTCGATTATATGTACACGCACTCGTGGTGTTAACTCTCTCCGAAACTCCGAACTTTCTATAATTTCCAATGTCAAAGAAGAAAGATCTGTGTGCATTCGTGGCTTCTTTGACAGTTACTTTTCTGGCGACAATGATGAATACTGACGAACATTCCCTTTTATCACAGAGAATTAGCACAAGCGGACCGAGAGACCTTTTGCTTCATTAAATCCGTCGCGAAAGACATGTTCACATTCAGCGATTTTTGAAAGAGAGTTCTAATTTTCAGATCGTAAATGCGGTTCCCAAGATGGGAAGTGGAATTTATGAACCCTTTGAAAAAAGGATAAAATTAGCATACAGAAAAAGAAATATCAAATATACGGCATTCTGTCTTGCTTACAGCGTTGTATTCATGTTTGGGAGAATCTCTGGCTCCATGTATACAACACAACTTGTCACACACAGGACATTGCGATATGAGGTCGGCAGTGCCTTCACACATTCCTGTGCCTACTCAGCCAAGACAGAGTTGCAGATATTCATCTTCCGGCGTTCTCAATGCAGAGGGCGTGTGTTTGCATACTTTTGGGACTAGACGTACGCTTGACGGATGAAGTGAAATATGGAAGCGCCGCTGTCTTCCAACGTAGGTTATCATTCTGATTTGGAACCAGAAGAACAGGAACACCACGAGCAAGTATTTTCTCTCGTTTATTTCGGGATCAGGAATTTCGTTACTGCCTTAAGTCCAACAAGAAAACTGAGATGTTAGTAGACATTATCACCTTGTGTAGACAGTTTAAATGTATTCCCAAAACTTACACAAAACACAAAGCTGACTACCTCCACAAAAGTTCGTCAGTCATTTTTGCACATTATAAAAACTTGTACAAAACATGGAATGATCATTGAAGGTTACCAAAGTACTTGTAGATCTCCCAGACAGGAGTAATTCTTACATTCACATACGATTTTCTAGAAACGTTTTACAACAATAAGAATTATTTTTCTTCAATTATGTGGCTCATGGTAAACATCTACTTTACTGTTAACGAACGCTGAAATGAAACACACGAAAATGTGCGCCGATAAACGAAAAATGGTTAAAATGGTTCTGAGCACTCTTGGACTTAACTTCTAAGGTCATCAGTCCCCTAGAACTCAGAACTACTTAAACCTAACTAACCTAAGGACATCACACGCATCCACGCCCGAGACAGGATTCGAACCTGCGACCTTAGCACTCACGCGGTTCCAGGCTGTAGCGCCTAGAACCGCTAGGTTAACCCGGCCGGTACGCCGATAACGCGCAATTTTTTTTTTTCAAGTGATAACAATTTTCCGAAATACAAATGAGAAAAGTATTTTTTTTTTTTACTTCTGGTGCCACAATCACAAAATTTTTAACAGACAGTTCCACCCCTCCACCTCCGCTGTATTACGATCGCATTAATTCATTTCCAGCGATCAGCCGAATTCGACCATGTTCCGTTTCGAGTGTTAAGTTTCATCGCCGTCATTTTACGTAAGTTATTCCGTGTGGGTAAAACCGAAGTACCTTTCTCTTTTTTGTGGTCATTTTCCTCTCCAGTGCCAGGGCGGGCTGGCAGCAGCAATGTAGTCGAACGTCAGCCTACAGTATGAGAAACATAAAAGTCGCATTAGAAACATAAAAAGATAATAAGAAGGAGATGTCAAAAAGATAATAATAAAAAAAGGTCGATGGTGCTGATGCGGTATGGTTGACGGTGTATGGCGAGCAATTTGGAGGCGGCAAGTTGAAGAACATGATGCTGATGTCGTTTATTGCTTGATGACCGGCTCCAGGTGGCGGCTAGTTCTGCTGAGATTGTTGTGGAGAGCGGACGGAGGATGAGGAAAGGGATTTATTAATAATATAACGATTTCGTCTGGCTCAATGTCCTGATGCCAGTCCTTCGCCACTCCCACAACTTCAGCATTCCTAACCAACCGCAATTATCCAACTGGGGAAAGAAGACCTACAGTTTAAGGTGGGGTTGAAACGAAGTTTCATATCTGGCGACCCCTCACATCTGTGAGAGGTGAACACTAAATTAAAATATAGACTGAAAAATCCGTTGTCCCACAAGTGCTCTACTGCCAGGAATGTAAGAGGCGTCTTTTTTAAGTAGGATCCATTTGAACATAAATACACAACGAAAGGTTATTTCAAAAAAGTAAATTTATTTTCAGAAAGTACATACTCCACTCTATTTTTCGACATAGTTGCCAAGTTTGATCAAACACGTATCATACCTTCCATCCAATTTTAAAATACCGTCTTCATAGAAACTTGCCGCCTGCTCCGATAACCAAGAGTTCACTGCCGTTTTCACGTTGTCATCATCATTGTAACGGTTTCCACTGAGGTGTTGTTTGAGGTGGAGGAACAAATGGTAATCGCTCAGCGCAAGATCGGGACTGTAGGGTGGGTGGTCTAAAACTTCCCAGCCAAAACTGTCCAATAAATGGCGGGTCTGACCTGCAGCGTGGGGTCCTGCATTGTCACGGAAAAGGACAATTCTCTTTGTCATTATGCCAAGCCTTTTGTTTTGAATCGCTCTGCGTAGCTTTCTCACGGTTTGGCAGTATGCTACTGCAATGATAGTGGTTCCATGTTGAATGAAGTCGACCAACAAAACACAATGCCTATCCCAAAACATGAACGCCACGATTTTGCGCTGGGACAGAGTCTCTTCGGTCTTTACAGGTGAGTGTGTGTGTCTCCATTCCATGCTCTGTTGCTTTGATTCGGGCGTGATACGCGAAACCCATGTTTCGTCTCCAGACCTGACTCAAGAAGACACTTCATGATAATGAGTCAAGAACTTCATTGCACACTCAAATCTTTGGTTTTTGTGGTCCTTTGTTAGGAGTTTCGAGACCTAACAGGAGCACAGTTTCCTAAACTTTAGGTGTTCAGAAACAATGTTGTAAAGCACTGATCTCGACATGTCAGGAACTTCGCTTGAGAGACCTGTTATTGTGAAGCGTCTGCTCTCACGAATCCTCGATTCAACTGAAGTCACCAAATCGTCTGTAATCAAAGAAGGGCGACTGTAGCGGTCCTCATAATGGACGTTGTCAGGGCCATCTTTGAATTCTCGTACCCACTTACGCACTTTGCTTTCACTCATAACAGTATCACCGTACACTTCGCAAATCTGTCGACGAATTTCTGCAGCAGACAGGTTCCTCGCTGACAAAAACCGTATCACTAAGCGAACCTCACACGCGGCAGGCAAGTTGACAGTCTTAAACATTTTGAAAGCACAGAGCAGAACCGTACAGGTTAGCTAAGACCTGAAACTGAGCACAGTTGTTCCCGAGGCATGCCGGTACACGACGCACGCGCTCGTTGCGGTGTGCGCGCGAACTACAACAAAACGGACCTTACTTAAAAACACGCCTCGTAGATGCCGGAACAGACCTCTTCAACCGTATAATCAGCCCTCGCTCGCCCCCCCTCCCCCTCCCCCAGCCAGTTACTAAACCATAAATTCTTATAATCAAAAGAATAAAACAGCAAGAATTAATATATACAACAGGTGCTCCCATGTCCATGCCCGTAGCAGTGTCTCTGTGCTTCCTGTTTGTACTCAGTTCACATCGGCACAAGTCGGTGATCACGCGACTAGAACGTCATGTTTTCGACTTCATCCAGCTGCAGTGATCACACAGTTGCATTTCGGTGGTCGGTAAACTTGTGTATTTACTGATGAATGACGGTGAAGGTCCGCCTGACACGTCGAGACCACGCACAATTCCGTTGTCCAGAACAGTCACCAAAAAAAACTAAACACGATGAGACGAGAGACACAGAGTCAGATGTTTGGCAAATGCTTTAGATATCGTTTAATTTATGTTCACTGGGTAACTGTGAAGAGCCACACGACATAAGAAACACAGAATGTAATATTACACATGACCTTGTTTGGAGGAAAAGAATAATCGCCGAAGCTGTTACCAAAATTTATCAATAACTAAGTTAATAAAATTCAGATTCTTGAGTCTCTTTTGTTCTCTGAACACTTAGCAAGTACAACCACATAATCTGCTTTCACTCTTTGTAGAATACAACCACATTTTTCCTCCCACTAGAGTACTGAAGGAACGTTGAATCCACACTGATGTTTCGAATAATAAGTTACCTGTATTACAATATTTTCGAGTCACTTTGACTCCGGAGGCAGTTAGCTTCCTCAGGCTGAAAATTAGCAAACAAATTTCTCACCACAGGGGCTGACTCCAGGGGACCTGAGGGGCCACGAGCCCCCTCAAAAATTTGTTTGGCTGTGGAGGGGGGGGGGGGGGGCGGAGAAATCCTATAATTTAAGAAAACTGTTAAATATATTATGCTTTGTAAAACGACAAAATTATGTTGGATTTTTTTTATTTTCCTTCTTTGACGGTAGTTACCTTTTAAAAGACATTCAGTAATGTGTTAAAACGAATGATTATTACGGTAGTAAGCAGGTTAACTGGAAACGAGTGGTGTGAATCATGATAGTGTTACGGTGCTGCGGGCACACTTAGATTTTGTTCAAAAATGGCTCTGAGCACTATGGGACTTAACTTCTGAGGTCATCAGTCCCCTAAAACTTAGAACTACATAAACCTAACTAACCTAAGGACATCACACACATCGATGCCGGAGGCAGGATTCGAACCTGCGACCGCAGCAGTCGCGCGGTTCCAGACTGTATTGCCAAGAACCGCTCGGCCACCCCGGCCGGCTCAGAATTTGTTCCGGTGAACGAACTTCAATTTCTTTATATCATGTCCCACATTTCCAAAGATGTAACTGGAGGTTTTATGTAATATGCTCTTCTGATATCTCATGTAATTTGTCCAGTCTTCCCCGTTTGAGCGAGTATGCTATTGCTCCGTGTCTAATGGTTATGTCGACGGCGTATGTTGCAAGTACACGGAGTTGTAGTCAAACATTCCTGACACCCTGAGCAATATAGCTCTTTGTCCACGCCTCTCATCGGTTTTTATGGGACGTGAGTGACAGTGGATGTGCCGAGGCACTTACTGCAAAGCACATCATATAATCAAAAAAGACTGCATGATACGTTAGTACTGTCCACAATGGTAGTCTGAAATGAGTTTAGCGTGACAGGTCTGTGCATTGTTGTTGTTGTTGTTGTTGTTATTGTTGTGGTCTTCAGTCCTGAGACTGGTTTGATGCAGCTCTCCATGCTACCCTATCCTGTGCAAGCTTCCTCATCTCCCAGTACCTACTGCAACATACATCATTCTGAATCTGCTTAGTGTATTCATCTCTTGGTCTCCATCTACGATTTTTATCCCCCACACTGCCCTCCAATACTAAATTGGTGACCCCTTGACGCCCCAGAACATGTCCTACCAACCGATCACTTCTTGTAGTCAAGTTGTGCCACAAACTCCTCTTCTCTCCAATACTATTCAATACCTAAACATTATTTATGTGATCGAATCTTGAGCATTCTTCTATAGCACCACATTTCGAAAGCTTCTATTCTCTTCTTGTCCAAACTATTTATCGTCCATGTTTCAGTTCCATACATGGCTACCCTCCATACAAATACTTTCAGAAACGACTTCCTGACACTTAAATCTATACCCGATGTTAACAAATTTCTCGTTTTCACAAACGCTTTCCTTGCCATTGCCAGTCCACATTTTATATCCTCTCTACTTCGACCATCATCAGTTATTTTGCTCCCCAAATAGCAAAACTCCTTTACTTCTTTAAATGTCTCATTTCCTAACCTAATTCCCTCAGCATCACCCGAGTTAACTCGACTACATTCCATTCTTCTCGTTTTGCTTTTGTTGATGTTCATGTTAAATCCTCCTCTCCAGACGCTGTCCATTCCGTTCAACAACTTTTCCAGGTCCTTTGCTGTCTCTGACAGAATTACAATGTCATAGGCGAACCTCAAAATTTTTATTTCTTCTCCATGGATTTTAATTCCTACTCCGAATTTTTCTTTTGTTTCCTTTACCGCTTGCTCAATATAGAGATTGAATAACATTTGGGAAAGGCTACAACACTGTCTCACTCCCTTCGCGACCACTGCTTCCCTTTCATGTCCATCGCCTCTTATAACTACCATCTGGTTTCTGTAGAAATTGTAAATAGCCTTTCGCTAACTGTATTTTACTCCTGCCACCTTTAGAATTTGAAAGAGAGTATTCCAGTCAACATTGTGAAAAGCTTCCTCTAGGACTGCAAATGCTACGAACGTAGATTTGCGTTTCCTTAATCTTTCTTCTGTGATAAGTTGTAAAGTCAGTATTGCCTCACGTGTTCCAATATTTCTACGGAATCCAAACTGATCTTCCCCGAGTTCGGCTTCTACTAGTTTTTCCATTCGTCTGTAAAGACTTCGCGTTAGTATTTTGCAGCTGTGACTTATTACACTGATAGTTCGGTAATTTTCACATCTATCAACACCTGCTTTCTTTGGGATTAGCATTATTATATTCTTCTTGGAGGTTATTTCTACCATCTCATACGTCTGTTCACCAGATGGTAGAGTTTTGTCAGGTCTGGCTCTCCCAAGGCTGTCAGTAGTTCTAATGGAATGTTGTCTACTCCCGTGGCCTTGTTTCGACTCAGGTCTTTCAGTGCTCTGTCAAGCTCTTCACGCAGTATCGTAACTCCCATTTCATCTTCTTCTACATCCTCTTCCATTTCCATAATATTGTCCTCAAGTACATCGCCCTTGTATAGACCCTCTACATACTCCTTCCACCTTTTTGCTTCCCCTTCTATGCTTAGAACTGGCTTTCCATCTGAGCTCTTGATATTCAGACAAGTGGCTTCTCTTTTCTCCAAAGGTCTCTTTAATTTTCCTGTAGCCAGTATCTATCTTACCCCTAGTGAGATAAGCCTCTACATCCTTACATTTTTCCTCTAGCCATCCTGCTTAACCATTTTGCATTTCCTGTCGATCTCATTTTTTAGACGTTTGTATTCCTTTTTTGTCTGCTTCATTTACTGCATTTTTATATTTTCACCTTTCAACAATTAAATTCAATATTTCTTCTGTTACCCAAGGGTTTCTACTGTCCCTCGACTTTTTACCTACTTGATCCTCTGCTGCCTTCACTACTTCATCCCTCAAAGGTACTGTATGTCTTTCCCCCATTCCTGTCAATTGTTCCCTTCTGCTCTCCCTGAAACTCTGTACAACCTCTAGTTCAGTCAGTTTATCCAGGTCCCATCTCCTTAAATTCCCATCTTTTTTGCAATTTCTTCAGTTTTAATCTACGGTTCATAAACAATAGATTGTGGTCAGAAACCACATCTGCCTCGGAAATGTCTTACTATTTAAAACCTAGTTCCTAAATCTCTGTCTTACCATTATATAATCTATCTGACACCTTCTAGTATCTCCAGGCTTCTTCCATGCATACAACCATCTTTTATAATTCTTGAACCAAGAGTTAGCTATGATCAAGTGCAAAATTCTACCAGGCGGCTTCCTCTTTCATTTCTTACCCCCAATCAATATTCACCTACTATGTTTCCTTCTCTCCCTTTTCCTACTATCGAATTCCAGTCACACAAGACTATTAAATTTTCGTCTCCCTTCACTATCTGAATAATTTCTTTTATCTACTCATACATTTCTTCAATTTCTTCGTCATCTGCAGAGCTAGTTAGCATATAAACTTGTACTACTGTAGTAGGCGTGGGCTTCGTGTCAATCTTGGCCACAATAATGCGTTCACTATGCTGTTTGTAGCAGCTTAGCCCCACTCCTATTTTATTATTCATTATTAAACCTACTCCTGCATTACCCCTATTTCATTTTGTATTTATAACCCTATATCCACCTGACCAAAAGTTTTGTTCATCCTGCCACCGAACTTCACTAATTCCCACTGCATGTAACTTTAAGCTATCCATTTCCCTTTTCAAATTTTCTAACCTACCTGCCCAATTAAGGGATCTGGCATTCCACGCTCCGACCCATAGAACGCCAGTTTTCTTTCTCCTGATAACAACATCCTCCTGAGTAGTCCCCGCCCGGAGATCCGAATGGGCGACTATTTCACCTTCGGAATATTTTACCCAAGAGGACGCCATCATCTTTTGAACATACAGTAAAGCTGCATGTCCTCTGGGAAAATTACGGCTGTAGTTTCCCCATGCTTTGAGCCTTTCGCAGTACAGCAAGGCCGTTTTGGTTAGTGTTACAAGGCCAGATCAGTCAACCATCCAGACTGTTGCCCCTATAAGTACTGAAAAGGCTGCTGCCCCTCTTCAGGAACCATACGTTTGTCTGGCCTCTCAACAGATACCCCTCCGTTGTGGTTGTACCTACGGTACGGCCATCCGTATCGCTGAGGCACGCAAGCTCCCCACCAACGACAAGGTCCATGGTTCAAGGGTGGTGATGGTGGTGAGAGGGGGGGCGGGGTCTGTGCATTAAACTTGTCGATTTTTCAATTATAAGTCCCATGTGCACGTTCGCCGAGATATATGCCTAGGTATCTTGTTGTCTGTTTTCTCTGTATGCTAGTGTTGTTCACTCTAATGTTGGGGTTTCTGTGCAGTGTCCCTTCCATAAGTAAATATACTGTCTTGTTTGCTTAAATTGTTAAGTTCTTACGCCTGCAATAGTTACTTATTTTTACAAGGAGGTATGTGGCCTTCCTTTCGAGTTTGCAGTTATCACTACCAGCTAGTCGTCAACATAGTCTAATATACCCTTAACCCTTCCATTTTTTTTCCAGATTGTTTAGGAGTGGTCTTAAGGCAATATCCCAGAAAATTCGTCAGCATATTGAGCCTTGCGGGCATCATTTAGTTATTTTCTTGATAACCTTTTCGTTTCATGCTTGCTGTTGAGAATCCCTCCCTTTCCAGTAGTCGAGTAAGATATTGTAAGGGACCGTTCGTACTTGCATCTCTCGTAGCCCTTCGAACAAAGCAGGCCATCAGAGATTGCAGAGATAGTCGAAAGCGACTGCTAGATCTGTTGTTATTGCTACTGCGTATTTTTCTTTTGTCTCCCGTAGGATTTCCAGCGCTCGGTTAGCTGCATGGTCTTTGAGACTTTGCCATACGATCATTCACATTTCAATTCATTTGGGTCTGAAGCCATACAAATGTGGACTAGGCCTGCAGATCCTCCTGACGGTAGTCCACTGCAGAACAGCCTCTCCTCTACCTTAGCGAGACAGTCCAAAATGTGGCTGTAAGTCTTTGTTTGCGTCCCGATCCTGTGATTTTTTTATGATTACAACATTCGCAGGTTTCCACATGGTGGGAAGCCTACCTTGCAGCAGTACTTCATTCAGTAACTCTGTTAGAAAAAGGGTGCTCTGTGTAAGTAGTGAAGCATTACAACAAATAATTTCCATGCCAAATGGAATATTATGATCTCTGCAGAAAAAAACAGCAATTATGTTAAGGTTGATTTTACTTTCACCTTGTCGTACCTTTACTTTTTTAGCGTTGAACAGAGCTTGGGTAGGTGGGAGTATGTCCTTTCATTAATTAATAATAACCATTCAAGTGAAGAAATCAGTAAACAGAGTTATTATTGTCCTGTGGCACCTTTTAATGCAGAAAAGATGAAGGAGTTTAGCTGTTCTTTGAGACTGTAAAAGGAAGTAAGCGAAAACGGATTAATTCCTGGCTGGCTTGAGCTGTGTCGAAAGGGCCGCTTGCGTGGTGAGTAAAAATTAAGCGAGTACAATTCCACCCATTTCCGTAGCATTGTCTTTAACTTTCCGATTTCACGGTCAAAACATAAAATAAATAATACATTCTTCGGGTCACCTCATCAGAGAAACACTCTGGTTCCCCAATAACGATCTGAAGCGAGACAGGTATTTTTTTCTTCTATATAGTAAAACTAACGATAATTATGAAATATGGAAGTGGGAATAAACCGTTCGTACCTCTCTGGCTAATGTAAATCCCTTCTGTGTGCTGCCACTAACAACCAGATTGAGAATTATCCTCCAATAATTTTACAAAAGTATTCAATTATTTTTCCTTGATTAAGCGGTCGACGATTTCTCTATACCCGGCAGTAAACGAAAGTCACACAGAAGAAGATTTTACACTGGCGGCCGTTCACGAGACGTAATTACGGGACGACAATTACTGAACGATATGAGAAAAAAGTAAATTAGTTACAAACTGCGGGGTACACACACTTTATTCAACACGTAAACCTCACTGCAGATATTCAGATTTAGGGGGTTTGGTTGATTTCGGGGGAAGGGACCAAACTGCGAGGTCATCGGTCTCATCAGATTTGGCAAGGATGGGGAAGGAAGTCGGCCGTGCCCTTTCAAAGGAACCATCCCGGCATTTGTCTGAAGCCATTTAGGGAAATCACGGAAAACCTGAAACAGGAGGGCCGGACGCTGGATTGAACCGTCGTCCTCCCGAATACGAGTCCAGTGTGCTAACCACTGCGCCACCTCGCTCAGTTCGGATTTAGATTATGATATGTTCGATGTATTATTGGCGGTGACGTGGCACAGACGAATAGCGAAATTCCGCACGAACCGCTGAAGTGTCGGAACATCAAAATGGTTCAAATGGCTCTGAGCACTATGGGACTTAACATCTATGGTCATGAGTTCCCTAGAACTTAGAACTACTTAAACCTAACTAACCTAAGGACATCACACAACACCCAATCACGAGGCAGAGAAAATCCCTGACCCCGCCGGGAATCGAACCTGGGAACCCGGGCGCGGGAAGCGAGAACGCTACCCCACGACCACGAACTGCAGACGTCGGAACGTCGCTGCTGTCGATGACTTCGGGAATGACTGTTTTCAGCTCATCAACCGTTTTTGGATTACTGTTGTACCCCTTATCTTTAATATAGTCCCACAAAAAGTAGTTGTATGTGTTCATATTCAGTGAATATGGCGGCCAATCGAAGCCTATGCCAGTGGCCTCTGGGTACCCCAGCGCCAGAATACGGTCCCCAAAGTGCTCCTCCAGGAATCAAACACTCACCTGCTTCGATGGGGTCGAGCTCCGTCTTGCATGAACCACATCTTATAGAAGTCAGGGTCACTTTGGAAAATGGGAGTGAAGTCGTCTTCCAAAACTTTCACGGGTGTTTCGTACCGATTATTCTGTGATTTAACATTGCACACCACACGGTGACCCGTTGAGAGGGAAGAGAATTCTCGATCGCGAAATGTGCATTGTCAGTTCCCCAGATGCGTCAATTTTGCTCATTGACGGACCGATCCAAATGAAAGTGGGCTTCGTCGCTAAACCAAACCGTACTGCGCATACTAATTGCCAACATTCGTCGCGTCCAACCGTGAAGTTTGAACGTCCTAACGCGAACCGTTCAGAAGGTATGACGATTCTATTTCATGTAGTTCAAGAATTGTCATCCTGTATATGCGTATATATTATGTACATATGCAGAAAGCCACAATACTGCTTTTACTAAAATGTATGCTTGTCTCATGCTATGCGCAACTGAGCGCACGACGCTGAGCAGCTACAGTAATGAGGGAATATTTCTCAAAATTCTGAGGAAGTAAAACGAGAACAGAAAAGTCTGGAAAAATCCCGCTTTCAAATATTTTCCCGACGGCAGAAAAGCGTTACATCGGGTAAAGAACATCAGTTCTCATTCGTAATGCTTGTTAAATATGGGAGTAGATTTTATTTTCTACGATACTTACGGTGCGCTTTACATAGAATTTGGTTTCTTCTCTAGTAGTTTCAAAATTTATTATTTTTGTAGAAAATGGTCATTACATAAATGTTTCACAAGATGATGGAACCATACTTGCATTAGCGCGCAGCGGGCCGGAGTGGCCGTGCGGTTATAGGCGCTGCAGTCTGGAACCAAGCGACCGCTACGGTCGCAGGTTCGAATCCTGCCTCGGGCATGGATGTGTGTGATGTCCTTAGGTTAGTTAGGTTTAATTATTTCTAAGTTCTAGGGGACTGATGACCTCAGCAGTTAAGTCGCATAGTGCTCAGAACCATTTGAACCATTTGAAGTAGCGCGCAAACACGCTTAGAGTGACGGGATTGTTTTGCAAAAAGAAATATTTTTTCGGTGGCAGAGGTAAGCTGCAGCTAAGCGTCATCTGTGATATGTAAATTTAAAAATAGGAAACGACCCTCACGAAGACGCTTATGTAAAGGCATATTGAGCTACTTCGTAGATAAGGGAAGAAATGTATCCTGACTAACGGCTCCGAGTTAACACAAAAGGAAGAAATCTGGATACACAGGCCCAAGATTACCGAGAATGAAATGGTGAAATAATAAAGGAGAACGTAGTATTTTAATGTATATGTACTGATGTATGTAATATAAGATGTTATCTAATTTCTGTAAAAATATTTGTTTCATGTGAAATATCATTTGACAAAGTCGTGGGCCTTCCTCAAAAGCATCGGGTACCATGAGGGGTCTGCGCTTTGAAGTCCTTTTGAAGGATGAATAAAAGGACAGTGCAATGAGTCAAAACACTCCTGATTCATCCAACGACTTTGACATCCAACAAGTCATCCGAACAGAGCTTATACCTGCGTATGAACTTTCTGTTGTTTTGTTTCTTTTCCCCTCTTGTTTCTGTTTCAGGCATGAGGGACTGTAACTTTCTTACTGAAAAACATTAGTTTTTTTCTGTTATTGAAATATTAGTATATAAAATACCTTCAAAGAGAGTTATCACCCCGTAACGAAGAGGTGATAAGAGGTAAGTCACGCGATGTAACTGGATAAGTTAACACGATTTTTTGTGCGTCAAGGCAATATTGTGTGTCATTCTGTAGTTGAAAAAACAGAATGAAAGACCATTAAATATTACTGTAAAAAGTGATATGTGAAACAACCACGTACGAGATCGCCTAATCGTAGTAACATGGACAGTATTAACGAATACTATGATTTTAAAATACCGAAGAACACACAGGCACAAGTGAAAGACAGTATGTGTCAAATACTTTGTGAAGTGATTCATTGGGCTCCGCTACTTAAACCTAACTAACCTAAGGACGTCACACACATCCATGGCCGGCCGCGGTGGTCTCGCGGTTAAGGCGCTCAGTCCGGAACAGTGCGACTGCTACGGTCGCAGGTTCGAATCCTGCCTCGGGCATGGATGTGTGTGATGTCCTTAGGTTAGTTAGGTTTAAGTAGTTCTAAGTTCTAGGGGACTGATGACCACAGAAGTTAAGTCCCATAGTGCTCAGAGCCATTTGAACCAACACATCCATGCCCGAGGCAGGATTCGAACCTGCGACCGTAGCGATCGTACGGTTCCAGACTGATGCTCTCATTATAGTCTTGTGGCACCTTTTACTGCAGAGAAGACGGAGGGGTTTAGCTGATCTTCGAGGCTGTGAAAGGAGGTAAGTGAAAACGGATTAATTGCTGGTTGTCTTGGACTGTGTCAAAATGGCCACTCGCGCGGTACCTAAATTTACGCGAGAGTAATTCTCACTATTTTCAAGAACTTTCAACTTCCATATTTCACGCTCAAAACTTGGCGGGTTTTCTGCTTTAAGAATAATTCTGTCTGTCTGCTCCATTGTCGCGAAACGTATTTTTTCCCCTTCCGGGTGACTGAGGCGTTTCACAAAACGCTGTTTGCTAATCTACTTATCCGTAAGTGACTAGCAAGATCATCATAATCAATTACGTTGCTCTTGTCTTGTTTGGAGTTCCTCTCTGTGTCGTGTGATACCCTGTACACCCCAACATTTGTCTTCCTCTCTTGTTAGTGTACACTGGGAATTATGTGTGGCTGATGTATTTGCAACTGTTTAGATAGGTAGATTACCAGTATTTTGTCTTAGGCTACCATTACCTATTTTATTGGAATACTATTTGCCTAACTGGAGGTTATTTGGCAACTGAATGTTTCTTTGTGGCTATTTGCTTTTGTGGCTTTGTATGGCTCTGCTGTGAATACTGCCACCATATATAAACCGTGCAGGCTTTATATACCGTCTGAATGTAATTTTAATGGCGTGTTCTGAACTGGTAAACTGTTTAGGGAAGTGGTATCGTTTCGTGTTTCTTGAACTGGTGTATCAATATGTATATCAGTTTCTTGTTTTTCTACGTTGTGAGATGAGTATGTATGGGTATCACTGAGGTGCCCTACGGCATCCTCTTGTGTATTTTTCTTATTGTTTTGCTAATTCCCCGGTACATTGGTGGAAAACGGGAAACATACTCTTCCAGCTCCTTTATTCGTAGCAGATTGCCCAATGGAACACGTCGTGTTTTAATTTCTTTGCTACGTGGTAGTCAATGGGTCCCTGCATATACATGCCGTGCAAGAAATCTGTGCTATTTTAGTAGTTTTGCTGTATTATGTGACACGTTTCCAGCTCTTGAAGCTCGTTCGCTTCTAGGTCTCCTAATTGTGCTATGCCCACGTGTTGCACTCACGTGACCGCTCGCTGACAGCTCCTCGTTTCAGTTGATGGAGACCTATGTTTGTACCTACACGCATTGTTTCTCCGCAAATGTACACTTGTGGTTAAGGAGAAATTTATGTCGAAAGCCGCAGCTGTAATTCGTATTAGCGATAATGTCGATAATGTATTCGATGAGTTCTGTTTGCCTTTCATACTGTCGCTTGTAGATACGGCAATCAGGCCCTCCTGCCGCATCACATATCCTGTTTCTAAGTTTGCATGGTATACATCTAACTGTGACTTCGTCTCGGCATTCTGACTTCTTGTGGTCTGGCTTCGCACATTTTCCACAGGCTGGTTCCCTATCGCCATGTTTTGGCCGATGACCTAGACCCCAGCAACTGAAGCATTTATGAACAGCTAGAAAATCTTTGCTGTATGAGGGCTCGAAATGAATATAGACTCTTTCCGTTTGCAGCAGCAGAAGACGAAACCTTCACGTGATTTCGAGGACATTATTATCTGTTCTTTTAACCTTTGGACCTGTTTTGAACCTTATTTTAAGTTCCTCATATAAGTCTTCCTTAGAGATTTGTTCGCTTATTTCGATGTCATATAATTCTTCCAGGAAGTCCCGATGAGGTAGAGTAGTTTCGACCTGATATACTCCTAGGAGAGGTCGGAATTTCCTCAACTCATCACATCTATTATCTTTTAGTTGGGCTATCTTTTCTGTGATTGTCCTTTAATCTGCTTTTGCTTCCGTTCCCAAAATTGTGTTTACTGTGGATCTGATTCCTTTAATTTTTACTTTGTTTTGTCTTGGTTTGGCTGTTTTAGTGACGGTTTAGCATATGGAGTTGGTGTTCTGTTTGTTTTTCGGCTTAAAAAAGAAGGTATTCGACTGTTTTGATTTGATTTTGCTTTGTTCGTTTTCTGCTTTGCTGTATGTTTTTGAAGCTAAGCCAGTGACAGAAACTGCCGCAAAAGAGAGTGGAATTGAGTCACTTTTTGCTCTTAGCTTGTGATTTTATACTTTGACATCTGCCATTTCTGATTTTACGCCGTATTCGTGCCAGCGCAACTGGTGCTTTGGGAATAGATAGTTCTTTGCGTAAATGCTGATCGTCTCATCTAAAGAAGTAAGGCACGGGTGCTCATTTTTTAAAAATATGTCTCAGTCTGCAGTTGGCGTTCTAAAAAAATAGTAAGAATTTAGAGACTGTTGTTGTTGTGGTCTTCAGTCCAAGGCTGATTTGATGCAAGCTACTCTATCCTGTGCAAGCGTCTTCATCTCCGAGTAACTACTGCAACTTACATCGCTCAGAATCTGCATTTTATATTCATTTCTTCATCTACCTATACTATTTTTACTCTCCACACTTGCCTCCAGTACTTAACTGGTGGTCCCTTGACGCCTCAGAACGAGTCTTACCAACCGATTCCTTCTTATAGTTAAGTTGTGCCACATATTAATCTTCTGCCCAATTCTACCCAGTACCTCCTCATTAGTGATCTACCAATACAATCTTCAGCATTCTTCTGTAGCATCACATTTCAAAAGCTTCTTTTCTCTTCTTGTCTGAACTGTTTATAGTCCATGTTTCACATCCACAAATGGCTACACTCCATACAAATTCTTTCAGGCCTCATGACCCTTGAAACTACACTCGTGGTTAACAAAATTCTCTTCTTCAGAAACGCTTTCTTTGCCGTGGCTAGTCTACATTTTATATCCTCTCTACTTCGACCATCCTCAGTTACTTTCCTGCCCAAATAGCAAAACTCATCTAGTACTTTTAGTGTCTCATTTCCTAATCTAATTCCCTCAGCACCACCTGATTTAATTTGACTACATTCCATTATCCTCGTTTTGCTTTTGTTGCTGTTCATCTTGTATCCTCCTTTCATGACAGTGTCCATTCTGTTCAACTGTTCTTCCAAGTCCTTTGCTATCTCTGACAGAATTACATTGTCATCAGAAAACGTCGTGGTTTTTATTTCTTATCCCTGGATTTTCATTCCAACTTCAAATTTTTCTTTGTTTTCCTTTACTGCTTGTTCCATGTACAGATTGAATAACATCATGGATAGGCTACAACCCTGTCTCATTCCCTTCTCAACATTGATTTTCCTTTCGTGCCCCTAGACTCTTAAAACTGCCTTCTGCTTTCTGCACAAATTGTAAATAGCCATTCGCTTTCTGTATTTTACCTCCCCACCTTCAGAATTTGAAAGACGTTATTCCAGACAACATTGTCAAAAGCTTTCTCTCAATCTACATATGCTAGAAACTAAGGTTTGCTTTTCCTTAACCTAGCTTCTATGATAAACCATAGGTCAGTACTGCCTAGTGTGTTCCTACATTTCTACAGAATCCAAATCGTTCTACCCCAAGGTCGGCTTCTACGAGTTTTTCCATTCGTCTGTAAGGAATTCGTGATTTATTAAACTCATAGTTTGGTAAAATCACACCAGTCAGCACCTTCTTGAAGTCTGAGGTTATTTCGCTTGAGTCACACATCTTGCCCACCAGGTGGAAGCGTTTGATGATGGCTGCCTCTCCCTAGGCTGTCAGTAGTTCGAATGGAATATTGTCTATTTCCGGATCCTTATTTTTCTGTCAAATTTCTCATGTACTATTATATCTCCCATCTCATTTTCATCTACGACCTATTCCATTTCCATAACATTGCCCTTAAGTACATTGGCCTTCTATAGACCCTCTATACACTCCTTCCACCTTTCCGCTTTCCCTTCGTTGTTTAGGACTGGTTTGGCATCTGAGCTTTTTATATTCGTACAGGTGGTTCTCTTTTCTCCTAATATCTCTTTAATTTTTGTGTGAAATCTGTTCCCCTAGTGATACATGCTTCTACATCTTTACATTAGTCCTCTAGACATTCCCATTTAGCCGTTTTGCAAAGAAGCGTAAATAAAGAAGATAAAATTCAGACCCAGTGACTGCTGCACGTAATAATGCGTATAATTTCCTGCCATTTAGTCTGTAATTCAGAGCGATTCCAATAGTGAAACATTCTTCTTTACAGCAAACATGATCTGCTCTGTGAGGATGCTCTTTTACTGCAAGTCTTAATACCATAATGCATTATTAGTATCCAATCAAATTATGTTACAGGAATATGCTTCTATTTAATCATGTTTCCTATGTGAGATTACCAATACTGGTCTAAAGCTGTTGCGTAGCTGGCATATCAGAGAAGCCTTCCTGTGTGGCCGAGCGGTTCTACGCGCTTTAGTCTGGAACCGCGCGGCTGCTTCTGTTGCAGGTTCCAACCCTGTCTCTGGGATGAATGTGTGTGATGTCCTTAGGTTAATTAGGTTTAATTGTAAGTTCTTGGGTACTGATGACCTCATATGGTCCCATAGTGCTCAGAGCCATTTGAACTTGGTTTAAATTACTAATTTGTGAAATTAATTCTCTAACTTTTTTGGCTGTAGCCGTCTTTTACTCTCACACATCATCTCTGAAAGTTTTGTGAATTAATTTTATGTTTTTGGTAATCATGATGATGTCTTAATATACCCTTAATTTGATCTTACTGACGTCCAAACCGACGTAGTTACTCTGTTTACACATGTGTCATCCTAATCACAATTCTTGTAAATTATATTGAGTGAAGGCATCATAGGCTTAACCAGACGAGGTCAGAAGGCAACAAATTATCAGCATCCAATAAATGACATTAAAGAATTCTGTCTTCACTCTATGATGCATTCCTAATGGTATTTCCAGTTCTAGTCGAAAGGTGTTCCCTTGCTGGGAAATCAGGGATTATAACTCAAACGAATGGTCATCAAAGCATGTCTTTTAATCCTTGGCAGTACAAGAGATAATCGATTTAACGTCCTAACATAAACGTTACGGCGTTAATCTCCGTCACCATTTGACTACATAAACTAGCCAATACCTGACCCTGTAGAAGATTTTTCTCACCGGGTGACAACTGCAAGACAAGTGAGAGAGCTCTAGTTGGATCACAGAGTACGAATATCGGTAGACCACGTAATCAAACACGTGCAACAAGTTTTCTTATTTTTAATTTACGTCGCCTACAAATTCAGGTGACTATGTCTCACCTTTCTATGGATTGAACAGTTCCTCCTTTCAAATGTTTTGATTTTCACGCAGAGGAGTAACAATGACTTTCCATGCATGTTACCTGTAAATAAATATGTAAGAAAAAGATAAACAGATGTATTAATAAAACTGAAGTATATTTGACAAATGGGAATACATTATCAAACTGAATCATAGCAGAATTTCAGTTGATGTTGACAACATGATAATCAGTAGGCTATGGTCGGTCCATAGATAATCATACACCACTGGATACTAAGGAACTGTAAGCTGCGTGATAGGGTCAAATTAACAGCCCTCTGTTTTTGGTTTCAACACAAATATGCGAAACATTTTACTCAGGTTTTGCCAGTCACTTTTATAACAACCATTTGTGTAGCATTTACATTAATGCCCACAAAAGTAGTACAACACATTAGGCACTGGCAGTGCGGTAGAAGACCCTGGAGAGAAGGTGTAAGGGGCGTAGCACATTACGAAGTGATGGTATGATATGCCACCGTTGATGGGAAGGCGCAGTTGGTTGAGGTGCCTTCTGGTGTGGCTCTAGACTATATGAATGTTGAAGTTGAGGCACAGGTGGTGGAGGCGCTGTGCGAATTGGCCGTAGACCAGATGGCTGTTTTAATGGAGGCACAGGTGGTGGAGGGGCTGTGCGAACTGGCCGTAGACCAGATGGGTGTTTTAGTAGAGGCACAGGTGGTGGAGGCGCTGTGCGAATTGGCCGTAGACCAGATGGCTGTTTTAATGGAGGCACAGGTGGTGGAGGGGCTGTGCGAACTGGCCGTAGACCAGATGGCTGTTTTAATGGATGCACAGGTGGTGGAGGGGCTGTGCGAACTGGCCGTAGGCCAGATGGGTGTTTTAATGGAGGCACAGGTGGTGGAGGGGCTGTGCGAACTGGCCGTAGACCAGATGGGTGTTTTAATGGAGGCACAGGTGGTGGAGGGGCTGTGCGAACTGGTCGTAGACCAGATGGCTGTTTTAATGGAGGCACAGGTGGTGGAGGGGCTGTGCGAACTGGCCGTAGACCAGATGGCTGTTTTAATGGAGGCACAGGTGGTGGAGGGGCTGTGCGAACTGGTCGTAGACCAGATGGCTGTTTTAATGGAGGCACAGGTGGTGGAGGGGCTGTGCGAACTGGCCGTAGAACAGATTGCAGTTTTAGTGGAGGCACAGGAGGTGGAGGCGCTGTGCGATGAGGCCATAGACCAGATTGCTGTTGGATTTGAGGTGCAGACACAGTAGACTCCATGCAGTGTGGCTGCAGTAGCTGCACGGAAGGCTGATGCTGATGAAGTGACACCTGATATGGCTGTTCCACAGGTGGCACAACTGAGACGGTTGTGTTTGAGGTCGTACCTGCTGATGCTGTCACGGTGGACAGGCACACCAGCTGCAACAAAAAATCAAAATTAGATCACATCATCACGACTTACCAACACAAAATGTGTGGGTTCTTGTCTGTGAAGTTGATAGCTCACTCTGTGTACCAGCCCTTGTAATTTACATTCGCAAGCATACGTCTCAAACATTCATTGCTGCTCTGCCGTTGAGGGAGTTGGGGATTAAACGAATTGTGTGTGTGATATTGTGTGTCTTGTGCAAGATATAGTTCTAACTGTGTCTCATTCCCATAAGTTGCGTGCCAATAGTTGCCTACAGAAACAGTGATACTTACCCCATGTAGATAGTTTCACCTATTCTTTTCTTTGATGCTGGTGTACAATCCAGCCGATTATTATCCTCTCTCAACAGGAGTGTTTTGTTGTTAAGACACAGGTTACCGTATTTTGGACAGAATACCATACAAGACTCAGCCTTAAATATTTCGCCATTTGTACGATGTTCACATGCAGAAAACCTTTAATTTCGAATAACTTTGACCATACTTTTTTGGACACCGGTACACTACAAGAGTTTCTGAAAAGCCATAGATATTTGTGACATGAAATGTATGAATAAGTACGTAAAGGTGATGTTCTGTGTGTGTGTGTGTGTGTGTGTGTGTGTGTGTGTGTGTGTGTGTGTGTGTGTGTGATTTTATGTGTGTTTTTACTTGTTATTGTTGTTGTGGTCTTCAGTCTTGAGACTGGTTTGATGCAGCTCTCCATGCTACCCTATCCTGTGCAAGCTTCTTCATCTCCTAGTACGTACTGCAGCCTACATCCTTCTGAATCTGCTTAGTGTATTCATCTCTTGGTCTCCCTCTACGATTTTTACCCTCCACGCTGCCCTCTGATACTAAATTGGTGATCCCTTGATGCCTCATAACATGTCCTACCAACCGACCCCTTCTTCTAGTCCAGTTGTGCCACAAACTCCTCTTCTCCCCAATCCTATTCATTACCTCTTCATTAGTTATGTGATCTACCCATCTAATCTTCAATATTCTTCTGTAGCACCACATTTCGAAAGCTTCTATTCTCTCCTTGTCCAAACTATTTATCGTCCATGTTTCACGTCCATACATGGCTACACTCCATACAAATACTTTCAGAAACGACTTTCTGACACCTAAATCTATACTCGATGTTAACAAATTTCTCTTCTTCAGAAACACTTTCCTTGCCATTGCCAGTCGACACTTTATATCCTCTCTACTTCGACCATCATCAGTTATTTTGCTCCCCAAATAGCAAAACTCCCTTACTACTTTAAGTGTCTCATTTCCTAATCTAATTTCCTCAGCGTCACCCGACTTAATTCGGCTACATTCCATTATCCTCGTTTTGATTTTGTTCATGTTCATCTTATATCCTCCCTTCAAGACACTGTCCATTCCGTTCAACTGCTCTTCCAAGTCCTTTGCTGTCTCTGACAGAATTACAATGTCATCGGCGAAACTCAAAGTTTTTATTTCTTCTCCATGGATTTTAATTCCTACTCCAAATTTTTCTTTCGTTTCCTTTACCGCTTGCTCAATATACAGATTGAATAACATCGGGGAGAAGCTACAACCCTGTCTCACTCCCTTCCCAACCACTGCTTCGCTTTCATGTCCCTCGACTCTTATAACTGTCATCTGGTTTCTGTAAAAATTGTAAATAGCCTTTCGCTAACCGTATTTTACCCCTGCCACCTTCAGAATTTGAAAGAGAGTATTCCAGTCAACATTGTCAAAAGCTTTCTCTAAGTCTACAAATGCTAGAAACGTAGGTTTGCTTTTCTTAATCTAGCTTCAGTTGTGATGGCAGAAGAGCCAACACTGTGTTACTAGAGGAGGCCGAAATGCACGCGTTTTAGCTCACGCAGGCTGGCGTGAAGAGGGAGGGACTATACTGACGTGAGGTCTGGAACATGACAAGGAATTAGAATTCAGAAAGCGGACGTAATTAGTTTGATACTTAACTTTAATCCATTAATGATGAACGTCGCTCTTGACGGCACATGATTCGCAATATCAATATCAATAGTAACTGAATATGGCGCCTTGCTAGGTCGTAGCAATTGACTATCGTCTCTGCAAATGAGAGCGTATGTAGGCAGTGAACCATCGCTAGCGAAGTCGGCTATACAACTGGGGCGAGTGCTAGGGAGTCTCTCTACACTAAACGTGCTGTGTGGCGGCGCTCGGTCTGCAATCACTGATAGTGGCGACACGCGGGTCCGACGTATACAAACGGACAGCGGCCGATTTAAAGGCTACCACCTAGCAAGTGTGGTATCTGGCGGTGACACCACTGCTTCTAAGATAAGTCGTAGGGTCAGTATTGCCTCACGTGTTCCCATATTTCTACGGAATCCAAACTGATCTTCCCTGAGGTCAGCTTCTACCAGTTTTTCCATTCGTCTGTAAAGAATTCGCGTTAGTATTTTGCAACCGTAGCTTATTAAATCGATAGTTCCGTAATTTTCACATCTGTCAACACCTGCTTTCTTTGGGATTGGAATTATTATATTCTTCTTGATGTCTGGGGTTATTTAGCCTGTCTCATAAATTTTGCTCACCAGATGGTAGAGATTTGTCAGGACTGGCTCTCCCAAGGCTGTCAGTAGTTCTAATGGAATGTTGTCTACTCCCGGGGCCTTGTTTCGACTCAGGTCTTTCAGGGCTCTATCAAACGCTTCCCGCAGTATCATATCTCCCATTTCATCTTCATCTACATCCTATTCCCTTTCTATAACATTGACCTCAAGTACATCGCCCTTGTATAGTCTCTCTATATATTCCTTCCACCTTTCTGCTTTACCTTCTGTGCTTAGAACTGGGTTTCCATCTGAGCTCTTGACGTTCAAACAAGTGGTTCTCTTTTCTCCAAAGGTCTCTTTAATTTTCCTGTAGGCAGTATCTATCTTACCCCTAGTGAGATAAACCTCTACATCATTACATTTATCCTCTAGCCATCCCTGCTTAGCCATTTTGCACTTCCTGTCGATCTCATTTTTGAGACGTTTGTATTCCTTTTTGCCTGCTTCATTTACTGTATTTTTATATTTTCTCCTTTCATCGATGAAATTCAACATTTCTTCTGTCACCCAAGGATTTCTTCTAGCCCTCGTCTTTTTACCTACTTGATCCTCTGCTGCCTTTACTACTTCATCCCTCAAAGCTACCCATTGTACTTCTCCTGTATTTCTTTCCCCCATTCTTGTCAGTTGTTCCCTTCTGCTCTCCCTGAAACTCTGTGCAACCTCTGGTTTAGTCAGATTATCCAGGCCCCATCTCCCTAAATTCCCACCTTTCTGCAGTTTCTTCAGTTTTAATCTACAGTTCATAACCAATAGAATGTCGAAAGACCACATCTGCTTCTGGAAATCTCTTAAAATTTAGAACCTGGTTCCTGAATCTCTGTCTTAGTATTATATAATCTATTTGAAACCTGTCAGTATCTCCAGGCTTCTTCCATGTATACAACCTTCTTTTATGATTCTTGAACCAAGTGTTAGCTATGATTAAGTTGTGCTCTGTGCACACTTCAACCAGGCGGCTTCCTGTTTCATTTCTTACCCCCAATCCATATTCACCTACTACGTTTCCTTCTCTTCCTTTTCCTACTAACGAATTCCAGTCACCCATGACTGTTAAATTTTCGCCTCCCTTCACTATCTGCACAATTTCTTTTATCTCATCATACATTTCTTCAATTTCTTCGTCATATGCAGAGCTCGTTGGCATATAGACTTGTACTACTGTCGTAGGCGTGGGCTCCGTGTCTATCTTGGCCACAATAATGCGTTCACTATGTTGTTTGTAGTAGCTTACCCGAAATCCTATTTTTTTATTCATTATTAAACCTACTCCTGCATTACCCCTACTTGATTTTGTATTTATAACCCTGTATTCACCCGACCAAAAGTCTTGTTCCTCCTGCTACCGAACTTCACTAATTCCCACTACATCTAACTTTAACCTATCTATTTTTCTTTTTAAATTTTCTAACCTACCTGCCCGATTAAGGGATCTGACATTCCACGCTCCGCTCAGTAGAACGCCAGTTTTCTTTCTCCTCATAACGACGTTCTCTTGAGTAGTCCCCGCACTGAAATCCGAATGGGGGACTATTTTACCTCCGGAATATTTTAACCAAGAGGACGCCATTATCATTTATCCATACAGTATAGCTGCATGCCCTCGGGAAAAATTACGGCCGTAGTTTCTCCTTGCTTTCAGCCGTTCGCAGTACCAGCACAGCATGGCCGTTTTGGTTAGTGTTACAAGGCCAAATCAGTCCATCATCCAGACTGTTGCCCCTGCAACTACTGGAAAGGCTGCTGCCCCTCTTCAGGAACCATACGTTTGTCTGGCCTCTCAACAGATACCCCTCCGTTGTGGTTGCACCTACGGTACGGCTATCTGTATCGCTGAGGCACGCAAGCCTCCCCACCAACGGCAAGGTCTATCGTTCATGGGGGGGGGGGGGGGGGGAGAAGGGGCGGTGTTGGTACTTATGGGTGCTGAACGCTGAGGTTATTGGTGCCCTTAGACGCATTATAGGAAATGAATCTGCACAAAATTAGTAAAATGCGGTCATACACGCAAAGGCAGTGGGAAAAGACTAAATATGTTATACAAAGACCAAAACATACGTAAAACAAGAAAGGAGCTAAAAGCACGCCACAGGAAATTGTTAGTGTCTGGCCACTAACATAAAACATGGGTGAGCCAGTCACTCTGAAAACGAATTAAAACTCTACCCAATAATCTTGGCAAAAACATAAAATTCTAGTCACATTTGTTTCATTATTACGTAAAAGAGATTGAAGAAGAGTCAGCACATAGGCCACGCTCCATTGGTCAGAAAATAAAACGCAGTCCGTTAAAACGTGGTGCACAAATATCTGTATAACACAAGCACTGCACGGTGGAGAGTCCTGTCGCTGGAGCAAGAAGTTATGCGTCAAAGGACTGTGGCCTATGCAAAGAGGAGTGAGGAGAAGCTCGTTCCGTTTATGTGGCTGGAAGGAAGTACACCACAACCGTATTGTGGGCTTTACTAAACACAGCTCATAGTCGGTCGTTTCCAACCAGTCGTCCTCTCTCCGACGCAAGACTCTTGAGCTCAATAGGGAGGTGGAGCATGCAGGGGGATGGCACACTGAAATACTGAAATATCCCCCCTTCTCCCCCCCCCCCCCTCCAAGGGGATCGCCCCTCTTTGGCGGGTTCATGTTTGGCTCCTATGGGGACCCAGCCTTTGCAGCATTTCTTCCCTTCCGAGCTGCATGTCTATCCTCTTGCTATTCTTTTTCCCATCCCTTGGGGACATGTCTGGGATGTTATTGGTAAGGTTCTGCATTGCCTGTTGGTGACATAAGAAAAGTCTCATCTTGATTTCTCGCTCCATTTTCCTTTCTTTGTTTTCCTTCTCCTCTCGTTCCTCTATTTCAGCGTTCGTTGGTCCTCTTTCTCTTCTTCCTACCTGTGCGCTCCTTAAGGGTTGCCCACGCGTCTGAGGCATAACAGGTGACTGGGTAACACATAATTCCCAGCCCCAGGCGGACAGGTAGCGTTTGCACATGCCCCCTGGTACAGGACAGGCCCAGGGAGGGGTGATTGCCTGAGCTGCGACCTTCGAAAGTTGCTGATTTGCCCCTCAGTCAGATGTTCAGGAGGTGTGACCTGAGGTGTGAACAATCACCTAAGGTGGGTGCGCCCCCTTGTGAATGGAGCCCCCAGTTTTTAAGGAGCACGCAAAGAGTCAATCATCATCCCAGTCATCGTCTATGAAACGTAAATGTAATGAGGCTGATGATTCAAAGTCCCTTCTCGCAGCACCACGGTTCCTCATGGCCTCACATACTGCAGATGGTCTTCATTCACCATGGTAAATCTGTTCATTAATCAAAAGGTGTGGATGCAATTGCCGGACAGGTGAAATCCTGCACTCGTTTACGGAATGGCACTTCGCTTTTGGAATTACTTCTGATTCTCTAGCACAACAATTCCTTGCTGCCTCGCTTCTCCGCGGTCACCCAGTTCGTGTTGAGGCCCATAGAACTTCGAGTTTTTCCCATGTTGTAATTTATACCCGGCTGCTCGACGGTCTAACTGAGGCCATAATCCCATCTTACCTCTCTGATCAGGGTGTCATTGCCATCCATCATGTAATGAAGAAGGTAGATTCCTCCTTAGTGCCCACCCACACTCTTTTCCTCACCTTTGATAGAGCCGTGCTGCCGTCCAAGATCAAAGCAGACTATGAAATTATCACAGTCTGGCCACACATTTCGAACGTGATGTGCTGCTACCAGTTTCATCGTTTTAACTACACTAGATAATCTGGTCGACACCCAGGTAAATGTGTAACCTTTGTAGGGATGCACACGAGGGCGGTTTTCTGCCTCTTTCTCCCCACTGTATCAACTTCAATGGCGGCTATGCTTCCTTGTTCCATGTATCTCCATGAGTGGGCTGTACAAGAGATCTGGGTAACAAGAAAAGTGTCTCACCCAGTCGCTCGCAAGTTACTGGCTAGTCGCAAACCCTGCCTTCTCCCGTCTGGCGCCTATAATTCCGTTCTTGTTACACCTCGCTCAATGAAGGACATGGCCATGCAGACATGCGACCTCGAATTTAGCTCTGAGGTTATGAAATTGCCCAGTGTCAACGTAGCATCGCCATCGCCAGGTCCAGATGTGCAATAAACCGTCAAACTCCCGCCTGAAGGAGTTAAGCCAGCAGCTACACAACCGGTAGGGGGGAAAGGGCAGAAAGAGTACTCCCGTGTAGACTCCCTGTCCCTCCAGCCAAACAAAACCCGAGTCTTCCTCTAACCCGAAAGGCTCGAAGAAATCCACCAAAGACAAATAGTCTTCTCCCTCGCCAATTCGAAGATCCCCTCCGACGGTGTCGTCACATAGTACCTTAGCCTGGCCGGCCTCTATATCGCTGGTGTACGCCACTAACCGTTTTTTTGCATTGGACTCCATGGACCGACCGCACAAGCAAGCCAGTGCTTCTGTGGAACCCATGGAGCAGGATCCTCCTGCTTTTGCACCCTGTATTAGTGACTCTACACTGGCCATCACTCGGCAATCGGCGAGTTGACACCCCTATATCTCTTCCTCATCATGACTGTCCTCCAATGGAATGTTCTCAGATTTTGGTCCCACAAAGACGATTTACGGCTGCCTTTAGCATCACATCATCGCGTTGTACACTGCCTTCAGGAAACTAAATTGCGCCCTCACGACCACTATCAGCTTTCACATTACTTACCGATTGGTTTTCACCTTCCCCCTGAGGTCAGCATTCCACCTCACGGGGGTGTCGTGCTGCTGGTATTGGATGACATTCATAGTCAACCCATCGCCCTGACTACCCATCTTCAAGCTATTGCAATTTGCTTTTTCGTTCACCATCTGACTTTTTCCCTCTGTGTCATTTATGTTCCTCCATCATTCGATGTCACCATGGCAGACTTCCTTCAGCTTATTGGGCAGCTACCTCCCCATTTTTGCTACTCTGTGATTTTAGTGCACATCATCCCCTTTGGCGTTCTCCCAGGACCTGTTGGAGAGGTGCCCTCTTGGCTGACCTTCTTACCCATCTTAACCTCTTCTGCATTAACACTGGAGCACCCACTTTCGTCTCCGACTCCTCGCACATCTATTCCAATTAGGACCTATCCTTCTGCATTGTCCAGGTTGCCTATCATCTTGAGTGGTCCGTTTTTTCTGACATCTACTTGAGCGACCATTTCCTGTGTGCTATCCATTCGCTGTCTCGTACCCCATCCACGTGTATGCCCAAATGGCAGCTTGCTAAGGCTGACTGACAGCCTTACTCCTCCGTGGCGACCTTCGAAGAACAAGATTTCCCCAGTTGTGATGACCAGGTGGAATACCTCACAAACGTTATCCTTACAGCTGCAAAACACTCCATTAATCGTACTTCCTCTTTACTTATTCGTGTCCCAGTCCCTTGGTGGACTGAGGCATGCCGCGACGCAATTCACATACAACGGGTTCTCCGCGTTTTTAACAGTCATTCTACGAAGGAAAACTGCCATCATTATAAACAGATGTGTGCAAAGTGTCGTCGCGTTCTTCGGTATAGTAAAAGAGCTAGCAGGATTTCATTCACTAGTTCTTTTAACAGTTCCTCCTCTTCCTCTTTCGTGTGGGCCAACCTCCGACGGCTCTCTGGGACCAAGATCCGTTCCCAGTTTCCAGGCTGACAATAGCAGACGATGTTATCGTGGACGCTATTACTATCTCCAACACCTTGGGGTACCATTTTGAGGAAATTTTGAGCTCTTCCCACTATCACTCTGCCTTCCTCTGTCGGAAACAAGCAGAGGAGGCTCGGGCGATACCCTTCTCTTCTCCGAATCGTGAGTGCTACAATGCCGCCTCTACAATGAGGGAGCTAGATCATTCTCTAAGTTCATCCCGATCCACCGCCCCAAGGCCAGACGCCATCTACATTCTGATGTTGCAGCACCTTTCTATTGCGGCAAGCACTTTCTACTTAACACGTATAACAGCATCTGGACAGAGGGTACATTTTCCGGATGTTGGCTTGAAGAAACCGTCATACCCATACCTAAGCCCAGTAAGGACAATATCTTCCCTTCTACCTACGACCCCATCTCTCTCACCAGCTGTGTTTCCAAGGTGATGGAACGTATGATTCATGCCCCGCTGGTATGGTGGCTCGAGTTTCGCAATTTACCGACGAATGCAGTGTGGATTTCTTTGTTACCTTCCGGAGTCTGCTTTCAGAAGTTGCTACGGTGGCTTAACCACGACCTACCTGCAACTTCACTGGTAGGTGTGAACTCTTCACCACCTTCGCTTCGTGAAGTGGCCCACGTTAACAATGGCCTTCATTCGCTTCCTAAGGACACTACTCCAGCCATGGTCTATGACCTTCCCATGGAACTTCGCGATGGTACCTTTGTATACACTGATGGCTTTCGTACTGACCGTGGGGTCGGGTGGGTCGAAATACATCTGGTGATACAGTCTTTGCAATTGTGTCCTCTGCTCAGACTCACTCAGCGCCCTTCAAAGTCTATGTGCGCTGTGCACCGTCCATCCCTTAGTGCAGCGGGTTCACGAAAACTGTCAACTGCCCACTCTTGGTGGAGACAGTGTGATGTTTCTGTGGGTTCGTGGTCATGTCGGTCTGCCAGGAAACGAGGCTGCTGACGCTGCTACCAAGGCTGCAGTTTTTTAGCCCTTCTTCCACGTGCTTGTTTTTATCTGCCTTCTATTATGTCAATTGGGACTGACATATATTCGTATTTTTCCTCTCTGTCTTCGTCTTCTCTAGTTTTGACTTGGGCGCGTACAGCACCAGTTGTTTTTTGCACCCTAAACCAAAAACAAAACCAACATCAAACTGATATAACTCCGGATCGAGACACGCCTCCTTGGCTGCTAGATCTGCCCTTTCGCTCCAAGGAATCCCAGTGTACCCTGGTACAAAGAAGAAAGCCTCCTCCTCCTCAGTCGCTCTAGTTGAAGGACGGTATCCTGGATGGTCTGGACTACTTCCCCCGCTTTGTACAAACGTTTCAACGAGCGATGAGCACTTAGAAAATAGGAACGCACAAGAAATTTAGCACTGGAAGAACGTCTCATTTGTTCCAGTGCCCAAAAGGTCTTACACAATCAAGCGTCAAAGACATAAACAATTGAGGCAGTCGGATCTTGAGGACAAGATCCAGAAAAACTACAGAGCAACCAACAGAATCCCCACCGTGAAAACAGCTACACAGTTCTGTTGCTCAGATAAAATGTCACATTAAGAACGGAAACAGGAGTGCAATCTCTCTTGAACCATACCAAATCTAAAATCACTCTGGTTCTCCCCAGTAATCAGGGTGTCGGGCGGTTAAAACCCTGGATTTAGGGCTGTACTGAATCCACACCAAGGGCCTCCAGAACGCGTAGCACAGGAACCCAAAGTGATGACGGCACACGGGCACTTGGAGAAAAGACGTTCCAGAGGTGGATGAGCAACAGTATGGTGCGTAGTTGAAGGCGGAATTCCGAGAAACTTACATACGTGACGCACCAGGAGGAGTGCCGCCGGATGGTAAGTGGCAGTTCCCCAGCCTCAGCACAGTGGCTGGGTATGGGACTGTCCTAGAAGCAACTGTGGCCAGACAGAGCCCCTCATGGTGGACAGGGTCAATGATCATCAAACAGGAATGAACACACACACAACTATCTGCTGAAAATTGGAAACCTGTCATCGCAGCCCACTCCCTTACCTTCCGCAGTGTAAGGTCCAAGTGACGTTTTGCTGTTGCAGCACTGGAGGAGTAGCAGAAGAAGCCGATTCATTCATGAATAAGGAACACTATACTGGACTCCTTACTGTAGACATGATGGTGTTTATGGCTATGGCAAAGAGGTTAACACTTAAATCACTGCATTGAGGGCCACCATTCTCCTGCTCAAAACGATCTGACAGCGAATCACCAACTCGGATCCTAAAATAGCGCTGACACAGGAAAGACCGGGTGAAGATGGGGAGCTTGCCACAAAAGCCCCATTGATGCAGTCGAGCGAGGATACAGTGTCGCCAGGTAGTACCATACACCATATTGATATCGAAGAATATTTCGATTCAGTGATGTCTACGTAGGAAAGCCTGCTGAATAGCCACCTATAGCAGGGTCAGGTGTTCGACAGTGGACCGAAATCTTGGGAATCCACACTAAGAGCGGCTAAAGAAAGAGGCTTGGTCTCTAACAGCCAGACCAGACGACGGTTAACGATTCGCTCCAGGGTCTTCCCTACACAGCTCGTTAAAGTGATAGTCCGATAACTACTGGGACATTTGTCGTCCTTTCCTGGTTTGAGGAGAGCTACCAAAGTTTCCTCACTCCACGAACTGGAGAAGTTACACATCTGCCATATAAGATTAAAACATTCAAGGAAGACTTCTTTCGACGCTGCTGTACAGGACCTGGTTGTGTTCGGGTGCAGTCTCACGAGTCTCAGACAGCATTGATTGGCTCTGAGCACTATGGGACTTAACATCTGTGGTCATCAGCCCCTAGAGCTTAGAACTCCTTACCTAAGGACATCACACACATCCATGCCCGAGGCAGGATTCGAACCTGTGACCGTAGCGGTCACGCGGTTCCAGACTGAAGCGCCTAGAACCGCACGGCCACACTGGCCGGTAGCATTGATTCCAGCTCCTCATGGAGAAAGGATAGTTGTAAGTTTCGAAATTGTTTGAACCAATGTCCAATTTTATCCTCTCTGCAGTCGCACGGTAGCGACGAAACGCCGGATACTGGCGGCCATTTGCAATAGTTTGTGCAAAGTTCTCCGCCAGCGTGTGAGTGGTGTGTCCAGGCGCTCTTTGGAGACACTCTCATGTCAGCACTGTGACTATTTTTCAACGACTGCAATTACCAGGAATCAACCTGATGTCTTCCCATACTTTTGTAGAACAAGTGGAACGGTGGATGGAGTCCAGAAACACTTGCCATTACCTTTCAGTGCTCTCAGTATTCACACATCGGTCCTTTTCTATCGCAACTCGAAAGGCTATATGGTTGTCTGCCATAGGGCGGCTTTTCCACCTTGCTGGACGGCACTCATCCGTCCACCAAGTCAAAAATCGTCTCCAAAGATGACCAGAGGGGTTTGGGATGCATAAATCAGCAGCATGATGGATCACCTGTGTGATATGATCCACCCATTCCTGAACGTTGTTGCAATGTTCAAACACATCTAGCTGGCTGAACAGCACTCAGTTACCCCTGCTGACCATGCATGTCAGTGGCTTCTCTCCATCTAGCGCTTCATCAAGTAGGTGAATGCGGAGTGGGAAATAGTCACTGGAATGGAGGTCGTCAGTGACCTCCCACTGAACAGTCTGTGAGGGCTGGAGAACAGAAAGAAAGATCTATGGCTGAGAATGACGCAGTAGCAGTACAGAAGTGAGTGTGAGTACCTGTTCGTAGGATGCACAGCTCATGATATATCATGAGGCTATCCAAAACTCGAATTCAAGGACAGATAGAGGTCGAGCACCACAAAACATGATGGGCATTGAAATCTCCCAGTAGGAGGAAGGGTCGAGGAATTTGTTCCACAAGATCTATGAGAGCCTCAGAGGCGATCGCATCTTGTGGAGGGAGATACAATGAGGAAACTGTTGCTCTCTATGGCACATGAACTTCGACAGCAACAGATTGTAGGTCGGTAGCCAGAGGGGAGAGCACAGGAGTGATGCATGTTATTGACATAACAACAGCACCCCCCCTCCCCCCCCCCCTCCCCCCCGGCTCAGTCCCCAGTTGGGTGACCCTTCTGGTAAAGAGTATAGCCACGTACCACAGGGCTTTCAGTGACTTTAAAATGTGTTTCTTGTAAACATAGGCACAGAGGGAGTTCCTGACCTAGCAGTTTCAGTTCCTCTGTATGTGTCCTGGACTCATTAATACTCCACTGCACTATGGAAGCCATTTATCATGGAGGTTGCACTTTCATCCTGTCTTTACACTGGGGAGGGGAGCACATGATGGGCAGGGAATTCACTCTTGGGGTGAGATGATTGTCGCAGTCCGACATCAAACTCCATTAGTTGTGCTAAAGAGTCAGGAGAGACATCATATAGTAGGAGATCCACATCGTCAGACTGTTTACTTCCAGTCTTCATTGGTGGTGGACGTTAGGCCTTTAATTTTTTTGCCCTGTGTAAGCTTGGAGGCCAATACCGAAGCAGGTTAGTGGCACTGCTGGATGATGGACCAGACTGAACCTTTGAAGGAGCAGGGTGTTTCAAAACATTAGGAACGACAGACTTGTCTGATGCTCTGTGAATGGGCTTTGAAGGAATTTTAGTGATGCAAGTACACTGGGAATCGCAGGTTCTAGTGGTAACACTAGCAACCTCAATTTGGGTACCACCATCAGTCTGTGGAATTGGCTGTTTAAGAGCAGACGCAAAGAAGGTAGCAAACGTCGAGGGCTGCATGGCCTTATAGATAATTTTGGCCTCTCCATCTGAAATACATCTAATTGTTCTGAATTCCCCAATCTTCCTTTCTTCAAGTAAGAAACTGAAGTCCCTACTCCAGGCTGGGTGATCGCCAGAGCAGTTTACACACTTTGGAGGAGATGGAGAACCAAAACCATCATTGGCAGCCTTATCGTATTTGCCACAAGTGGCAGGTGCCTTACAACCTGATGAAGTGTGCCCAAAGCGCTGGCAGGTAAAACAGCGCATGGGATTAAAGAAATAATGCTGCACACTGAGGCGAAGGAAACCAGCCTGAGTCTGATTTCACGAGATCACCGTCTACCCATTTCATTATGTTCCTGTACATCAACGATGCCTTCCTGAGTCCACTCAGCTGTCAGTTGTTCTCAGGGAATGTCAACCAGATCCCTGCAAGTCACAACATCTTTGCTGTAGTTCAGGATGTTGAGCAGTTCACTTTCTATTGCATATTTCCGAGGTACTGAGCTCTCTGGATATTGTTGACTTGCTGGGAATTGGAAGTTCCTACGAACAGGGTCCCATTTCGCAAGCTCCTGCCAGATTTTAAGGTTCCAGCGATTCCCTCCAACCTATCTTACATGTAAAAAGGTGAACCTTTTTTAAAACTCCCCTCTTTCCTTTTAATTATGAAAAACACATTCTGGCCACCAAAGTGCGTTCTGCTACTCAATACTGACATACTCTGTGTAAATCCTGTCTGGAGGACTGGCTACACGAGTCCTCTTTTTTATTGGGTGTTGGTACCCATCAGCGGCCCACCGTTTCCGCTGGGGGAGAGAAGAGAAGATTTCGAAGGATACATACTTGTCCCACAAGCAGCTAGGGAAGTACGAATCCATGTAGCCAGAGCCCCACATGTCTAGGTACGTTTTATACAACGGAAGTACGGCAGCTTTCCCATAGGTTGCCCGCTAATGGCTGTCGCACTTGAGTAGCCATGCATCTCATCAGTGCACAGTACAACTTGAGACTAAGGAGCTTTTTATAGAGGTTATTACCATACTCGCGATCCCAGTTCCCTGTGACACACAACTTTCCTTACTCTGCAAATGAATGCTGAGGCCTTTATGGGAGGTGATGTCCTACTGAAAGCACAAATTCAATGCAATGGGCAACAGGCTGAACTTATTCATCATTCCTTATTCCTGTAGATATCGTTGTTCAGTCGGTTACTTGTACGTTTTCTCACATACGAAGTAATCCAGCTGTAATGGGTAAAACTAAATGCAGTGTACGAAGCAATCAGAATGGAAGGAGGAAACTTCACGATTTGAGATGGTGTTGTTGTTGTTGTGGTCTTCAGTTCTGAGACTGGTTTGATACACTTCTCCATGCTATTCTATCCTGTGCAAGCTTCTTCATCTCCCAGTACCTACTGCAACCTAAATCCTGAATCTGCTTAGTGTATTCACCTCTTGGTCTCCCTCTACGATTTTTACAATCCACGCTGCCCTCCAATACTAAACTGGTGATCCCTTGATACTTCAGAACCAACAGATCCCTTCTTCTAGTCAAGTTGTGCCACAAACTTCTCTTCTCCCCAATCCTATTCAATACTTCCTCATTAGTTATGTGATCTATCCATCTAATATTCAGCATTCTTCTGCGGCACCATTTCCTAATCTAATTCCCTCAGCATCATCCGACTTAATTCGACTACATTTCATTATCCTCGTTTTGCTTTTGTTGATGTTCATCTTATATCCTCCTTTCAAGACACTATCCATTCCGATCAACTGCTCTTCCAAGTCCTTTGCTGTCTGTGACAGAATTACAACGTCATCGGCGAACCTCAGAGTTTTTATTTCTTCTCCATGGATTTTAATACCTTCTCCGAATTTTTCATTTGTTTCCTTCACTGTCTGCTCAATATAGAGATTGAATAACATCGGGGAGACGCTACAACCCTGTCTCACTCCCTTCCCAACCACTGCTTCCCTTTGATGTCCCTCGACTCTTATAACTGCCATCTGGTTTCTGTAGAAATTGAAATAGCTTTTCGCTCCCTGTATTTTACCCTTGCCACCTTCAGAATTTGAAAGAGAGTATTCCAGTCAACATTGCCAAAAGCTTTCTCTAAGTCTATAAATGCTAGAAACGTAGGTTTGCCTTTCCTTAATCTAGCTTCTAAGATACGTCGTAGGGTCAGTATTGCCTCGAGTATTCCGATATTTCTACGGAATCCAAACTGATCTTCGCCGAGGTCGGCTTCTACTAGTTTTTTTCATTCGTCTGTAAAGAATTCGCGTTAGTATTTTGCAGCCGTTACTTATTAAACTGACAGTTCGGTAATTTTCACATCTGTCAACACCTGCTTTCTTTGGGATTGGAATTATTATATTCTTTTTGAAGTCTGAGGGTATTTCACCTGTCTCATACATTTTGCTCACCAGATGGTAGAGTTTTGTCAGGACTGGCTCTCCAAAGGCTGTTAGTAGTTCTAATGGAATGTTGTCTACTCCCGGGGCTTTGTTTCGACTCAGGTCTTTCAGTGCTCTGTCAAACATTTCACGCAGTTTCATATCACCTATTTCATCTTCATCTACATCATCTTCCATTTCCAAAATATTGTCCTCAAGTACATCGCCCTTGTATAGACCCTCTATATACTCCTTCCACCTTTCTGCTTTCCCTTCTTTGCTTAGATCTGGGTTTCCATCTGAGATCTTGATAATCATACAAGTGGTTCTCTTTTCTCCAAAGGTCTCTTTAATTTTCCTGTAGGCAGTATCTATCTTAACCCTAGTGAGATAAGCCTCTACATCATTACATTTGTCCTCTAGCCATCCCTGCTTAGCAATTTTGCACTTCCCGTCGATCTCATTTTTGAGACGTTTGTATTCCTTTTTGCCTGCTTCACTTACTGCATTTTTATATTTTCTCCTTTCATCAATTAAATTCAATATTTCTTCTGTTACCCAAGGATTTCTTCTAGCCCTCGTCTTTTTACCTACTTGATGCTCTGCTGCCTTCACTACTTCATCCCTTAAAGCTACCCATTCTTCTTCTACTGTATTTCTTTCCCCCATTCTTGTCAATTGTTCCCTTATGCTATCCCTGAAACTCTCTACAGCCTCTGGTTCTTTCAGTTTATCCCGGTCCCATCTCTTTAAATTCCCACCGTTTTGCAGTTTCTTCGGTTTTAAACTACAGTTCATAACCAATAGATTGCCGTCAGAGTCCACATCTGTCCCTGGAAATGTCTTACAATTTAAAACCTGGTTCCTAAATCTCTGTCTTACCATTATACAATCTATCTGAAACCTGTCAGTATCTCCAGGCTTCTTCCATGTATGCAACCTTCTTTTAGGATTCTTGAACCAAGTGTTAGCTATGATTAAGTTGTGCTCTGTGCAAAATTCTATCAGGCGGCTTCCTCTTCGTTTCTTACCCCCAATCCATATTCACCCACTACGTTTCCTTCTCTTCCTTTTCCCACTGCCGAATTCCAGTCACCCATGACTACTAAATTTTCGTCTCCCTTCACCATCTGCATAATTTCTTTTATTTCATCATACATTTCTTCAATTTCTTCGTCATATGCAGAGCTCGTTGGCATATAGATTTGTACTACTGTCGTAGGCGTGGGCTTCGTGTCTATCTTGGCCACAAAAATGAGTTCACTATGTTGTTTGTAGTAGCTTACCCGAACTCCTATTTTTTTAATTCATTATTAAACCTACTCCTGCATTACCCCTATTTGGTTTTGTATTTATAACCCTGTATTCACCTGACCGAAAGTCTTGTTCCTCCTGCCACCGAACTTCCCTAATTCCCACTATATCTAACTTTAACCTATCTATTTTCCTTTTTAAAATTTCTAACCTACCTGCCCGATTAAGGGATCTGACATTCCACGCCCCAATCCGTAGAACGCCAGTTTTCTTTCTCCTCATAACAACATTCTCTTGAGCAGTCCCAGCCCGGAGATCCGAATGGAAGAGTATTTTACGTCCGGAATATTTTACCCAAGAGTACGCCATCATCATTTAACCATACAGTAAAGCTGCATGCCTTCGGGAAAAATTACAGCTGTAGTTCCCCCTTGCTTCCAGCCGTTCGCAGTACCAGCACAGCCAGGCCGTTTTGGTTAGCGTTACAAGGCCAGGTCAGTCCATCATCCAGACTGTTGCCCCTGCAACTACTGGAAAGGCTGCTGCCCCTCTTCAGGAACCACACGTTTGTCTGGCCTCTGAACAGATACCCCTCCGTTGTGGTTGCACCTACGGTACGGCTATCTGTATCGCTGAGGCACGCAAGCCTCCCCACCAACGGCAAGGTCCATGGTTCATGGGTGGCGTGGGGGGGGGGGGGTATGTGATACTATTTCAATGATTACAAAATAGTGAAATCAACAAACAACTTGGACAGCCTCTGGCCCGGAGCATGTAATGATGCTATTATGGAAGGTGTCAGAAAGCCGTTTTCATTCTCCCTGATCCATATCTGTTGTAAATGTTCTTTGATATCCTTTATACTGGCAGTGGAACGGAGTTGACGTCCGACCTGGTGCCACACATGTTCTATCTTAACTGGCACACCACCACCGTAACATGACACAGACAGTTTCTAGAGACACAATGAATCTAGCAGTCAAACCGCTGTGCCTCTTTAAACCACGGGAAGAATTGAACCTCTCCTCAGGTGCCGCCAATCTCGCCGACGGTGGTCATTCGAGGTAGTCGGAAAAAACTAACCAATCACTGAACTCATTGCAATGCCCTTTATTATCATTACATGCTTCCCTTCTACGTAGCATTTTACGTTGTATTACTAGCAGGCTACACATGGGCTGGCAATTCAATAGTCTGACAACAGCTAGTCTCTGACCAACGGCGCGAGATGATACAGAATGTTGCATGGATTCCACTATTTGTTCTCGGATAGCAGGCACAGGAATGGCTACGTTCCTTGTGGTGGTTAAACGTGGTCAACTGGAATCATGACAAGCAGTATTGCTGCCCTCAGGTTCCCATGCAGTCGATACCTGGACCATTGTCTCACCACAATCTCCTACAAAAATCACGATATTGCTCGATTCGAGCAGCCGGATATATGGTGACCCACAACGACTCCTCTCTCAAACACTGTTGGTTGCCAATATGCGGAAGCGGTATCTCAGTCTCCTTCACGGAGATCACACATCATCTGACTCTGTTGACACCCCATACATACCGTCCCAGGCTTGGTAAAAACTATACACAAGTACTCTGTTGGTCATTCTACATGTCGCTGAGAACTGCAACTCTCAATAATCTACATACAGCGCACGCTGACGATGAGATCTTGTACAATATTAAATTGGCATCCGACCATATCTTCTGGGTGCTTCAGTATTTTTCTTAGGCAATGTATAATCCGAGAGGACTCAAACAGCAAACTAAACGTCATGAAATGAAATAGTCGTATGGCATTATCTGCTGGGAGACTCCATGTAGGCTAGCTCGAGTGCCTAGTGCAAGTATTTCTGTTTGACGCCTGTTCCGCGACTTCCATATCCAGGACGATAAAGTCAATTAATTTCAGATAAAAGGATAATGGGCGTTCCAGGGCGTAGTTCCTAGAGAACTCAAGTAGAAAATGTCAGAGATACAAAATGGCAGCTTCTGATGTTTAAAAGGTACGTGGTAACAACTTGGACACAAAGTTGGCAAAAAAGCCCTGTAACGTAAGGTACAATAGGCAATGAGCATCTTTAAATCATACAGAGAATAGAACAGGTGAAAGGAACCACTCACAAGAAAATGAGCATGTCTCGAAACTAGAGGAAGCAGTAGATCTTAAATAGTAAGGTATGGGTGATATCTATGAAGTAACTGTGAACAATGCAGATCAAATTGAGTGGGACTGTGCAAGATTAATGAAACATAGGATGAGGAGATAATAACGATGTTGAGCAAGGCGAAATTATGAACGAAGTTAGCAGCTGTAGCATCAGTAAACGGAGCAGTTCAGGCCCTTTCAGTATTTGTTAGTACCACAACGTAGACTGGAATAGTATAGCATAATAAATATGCGGGAATTATTTAGCACAATGAGTGAACAGCCTCTGAGCTAGGCAGCTTAAGCAGCACATTGACTGAGAAAAAATTGTTAAGTCTCAAGACTAGTTGGCAACATTGTAGAATATGTTTGGCAGCTATATGACAGTCGATTTACTTTCTGGAGTGGTTCAGAATTATTGTTCTAAATTCACTCGATATTTTCTTGACATTGAGATGAAATATTCTGAAATCCAATGGAGTCCTGCTATGAAAAGAATGGGCACCGTAGACTACTACTCCTGGTCGTCGGCTCAGGGGCGTCTCCTGAAACGCCTCCAATGGTAGTCGGGGATCAGTTGGAAGTGTGACTCATCACAGAAGATAACTCTTTCTGTCAACGAGATTCCAGGCCGAAGACGTGTCTGGAGACGGCCTGGGCAGCGGAGAGATACCAAACTATCGCCCAACAGACGACCCGATAACCAGCAGTGATGGTGAGGGGTGTCGGTTCCTTTCATAGCAGGACCCCTTCAGTTCTCATCTGCGCCAACATTACAGCACAGCGGTACGTCCAGTCGACGATATTCTATACCCCACTTCATTGCCCTTCATGGCAAGCCACCCAGGATTTACGTTTCAGTATGACAATGCCCTCCCACACACGGCGAGAGTCTCAGCTTCTCGTCTTTGTGCTTGTGAAACCCTACCTTGGCAGTAAGGTCAACAAATATCTTCGAAATTGAGAACATTTGGAGCATTATTGGCAGAGGCCTCCAATCTCGGAATTTTGACGTGTAAGTAGGCTGTTTATGTTTTCTCTATGTAAGTAGGCTGTTTATGTTTTCTCTATGTAAGTAGGCTGTTTATGTTTTCTTATTGGCAACGTTACGTAGCGCTCAATGTTTTCTCTATGTAAGTAGGCTGTTTATGTTTTCTTATTGGCAACGTTACGTAGCGCTCAATATGAAAATCACTGGCTGTGCTGTGTGCAGTCTGTGGCTGCTTTGCATTGTTGTAATACTCGCCATTGTAGTGTTAGGCAGCTGGCTGTGAACAGCGCGTAGCGTTGCGCAGTTGGAGGTGAGCCGCCAGCAGTGGTGGATGTGGGGAGAGAGATGGCGGAGGTTTGCAATTTGTCATGAACTGATATATATATTATGACTTGTGATGATATTAAGGTAAATACATTGTTTGTTCTCTATTAATATCTTTCATTTGCTAACTATCCCTATCAGTAGTTAGTGCCTTCAGTAGTTTGAATCTTTTATTTAGCTGGCAGTAGTGGCGCTTGCTGTATTGCAGTAGCTTGAGCAGCGAAGATTTTTGTGAGGTAAGTGATTTGTGAAAGGTATAGTTTAATGTTAGTCAGGGCCATTCTTTAGTAGGGAATTTTGAAAGTCAGATTGCGTTGCGCTAAAAATATTGTGTGTCAGTATAAGCACAGTCATGTAAAAATTGTTATAAGGGGACGTTTCATATGTCGACCCTTAGCCTAGGATACCTCACTGGAATCTTCTGATTTTTTTCTTGTAGTTTGTGTATTTAGTGTAGCTTTTGTTTATTGCTAGCGCGTAATTGTAGAGAGAATCTCCTTTGTAGTTGCAGTCTTTCATTGTTGTACTGTAAAACAGTTGTGGCATGCATGTAGATTTGCACCAAGTATTTCGCAGCTGCGCTGGTAATTAACTAGATATTATTTTCAGTGCTATGTTAATGTGTTCTCTTATTTTTGATCTTCAAATTGTGCTTTTCTTTGTTATCGTGTGAAATACTCTGACAATAATGGCGTGTGAAAAACGTAATACTAGGCTCCAAAGTAAACTGAGAAATGACAGTGAAGACGAAAGCAGTGTGTTAACGCCACCATGTAATGAATTAACAAATATTCAAAGTAGTAATTTGGTAACTGTGCATAGGGAAATGGAGCGGGCGTCAAATAATGGTGTAGACATTGAAACATGTAGAGAACAGGGAAGCATTATCGATCGATCGGTCGGCAACAGCTCGCCTCAGGAATCCGAAATGACAGGAAACAATCTCGCAAATACTGTAGATTCAGGTTTTGGATCCTCACCGTTTTCTCAAATAAGTCAAGACACATTTTCTGCTTGTCAAAATGTGAATGTTGCCGGTGCAAATGCACTGCCGAACAGCATAGAGAAACAGATTCCAGACACTAATACATTATTATTGCAATTAATGCAACAAATGGAACAAAATCAGAGACAAACACAGCAACAGTTAGACACAGTGGAACAAAATCAGAGACAAACACAGCAAAAGCTTCAAAAGTTAGACACAGTGGAACAAAATCTTAAAAAGTTAGACTCATTGGAGCAAACTCTTGAACAAACACGTGAAGATTTAACTACTGAGTTACATAACATTGAATCGAAATGTCAAAAAGTCTGTAATGACGTAAAAACACAAATTTGTGAGCATTTTCAACCTATTTTTTCGCGGCATGAAAATGCATTACAGAATCACGAAGCAGCCATAAAAGAACTGCAAATTATTGTTCATGAAAATCATGAGACCTTGCAAGCTAAATTTGACTCAGTTGCATCTACCGATTCGGTTACGCAACTTGCAAAAACTCAGGAAAACTTTAAGGACACAGTAGATACTCTGAAACTTGGTTCAGAAAAACACACTGAAGAAATAAGTACACTATCGGAGAAAGTAGCCGAACTTTCGGATCAGGTCACTAACTTATCTACAAAGGTAGATGATGATCTGAATGACACAAGACCCGTAGCCTTCACTGACACAGAAGAGTATGAACAAATAAGAAAATTCAAACAAAATCAGAATCAAATTAATACACAACACCAAAGAGAAATCCGGGAAGTACAAGATCAACTGACACAGGTAATACAAAAATTACGTATTTCAGAGGACACTCGCGCTCCAACACGGGAAGAGGGACTTAGAAACACGGAAAAGCCGCAAAATAATAACACAGGGCATTTCGGAAATTATGAAAGAAATTGGCAATGTGCACCGAATTTTGAGATGGAACGGCCGACGCGACCTAACAATGACCGATATGCGACTCGCCGACATGACGATTTTGACTATAAGCTGTTCATTACTACACGTAAATTCAAAACATTTAAGAATTCTGGCAACGACATTCATCCACAAGCATGGCTCCATCAATTTTCTCATTGTTTTCCTCCCAACTGGTCATTGGAGCACAGATTAGAATTTATGTGTGGCTACTTAGAGAATGAACCAGCTGTGAGAATGCGATCGGTCATTCACGATTGCCACAGTGAAGGAGAATTTTACCATGCCTTCCTCTCAGCATATTGGTCGCAAGCTACACAAGACCGTGTAAAACATGGCATCATAATGATGAAACATTTCGAACAATCTGAATTCTCCAGTCTTGTGAAATATTTTGAAGACATGTTGCACAAGAATCAGTACCTGTCAAATCCATACAGCCCCTCAGAACTCATCCGCATTTGCTTAATCAAATTACCTGAACATTTACGACATATTATTTTGGCAGGACGTTGCAAAGACGACATTGAAGCTTTTCAGGGACTGTTACAAGAACTGGAAAGTGACACTGACAATCGCGGAACGCAGGAGCACAACAATTACAGATCACATCAGTCGCAATTCCGCGATGAAAGAAATAATAACTGGACGCGACAAGGCTATTCTCACAACACAAATCGTGACCAAAATAGACACCACCCGTATGACAACCGTTGGCAGAGTAGTAATAACTACAGGGAAAGATCACCTCTCCGTGGTAATGACTATCACAGAGACAATAAGAGAAACAGACAATATGGGAACCAAAATAAATACTATCAAGGGAGACAGAATAACTTTAGACGCAACGGACCAGCGCGCAGTTACGATTCAGGGAGAAATTCTCCACCATGTGACCGACAAGAAAGAAACTATGGAATCTACCGACATGACGACAGACGATATGATCGTAACGACAGACCTGAATTGCATCAGAATTGGCGGGATTCAAACAGAGCAGGGCCCTCTCGTCACGGTGAATTTGTAGAAGTTAGGTCTCCAAATCCCAATAACGGCGCGCGCCAACAAAGAGACAGACAATGACTAGCACAGCAGGCAGCTGCGTGCGGCCGCTGGCTCAGGGAAAAATAACAAAGACGCTAGCCTTGAGAAAAGATTTAGCATTCTTTACCGATGTAAACAACATGATAATTGCTTTGAAGTTGAAAGTCTGCGTACTAGGAAGAGTAAAGGATTGCACCACATTTCTCATGTAAAACCATTTATTGACAGATAATCTGCCTTTTAACTTTGTCTTTGCCATATAATATCACGACGCTACTAATGAGTGACAATTTACAATGTTGCTTTTGCGGTGTATCTGTTTTATATCTGCACAGTTTTCTGAATTCTTCTGGAAAGAAAAACATATTTTAGTAGTAACTTTTGTGGTATAGCAACAATGAGACAGCCTTTTTCGTGGCACAACATTACGTTACTGTACAGTACTTTCTTCATCACAACAATAAGCATAATAACTAAGATATCTCTACGCAAAGCATTTCACTTTTGTTTATCATGAGGTAAGTACATTGGCTTCTGCAGAACTTAGCTTTTGGAGGAAAATAACTACGACACTTTCACAGAGATTATCTTACAACAATATGCACATTTAGCGCTACAGGACACGCATTTCAGTGATTAATTTTGTACTTAAAACATTTATTTTTAAAGATTTTTGAATTACAAACAAAGTTTTCAGTGATACATTTCATTTCATTGCTGTAATCTGTAACACCTGAGGGTATAATTACATTAATCCTCAGGGGGGTACATGCTTACTTTGTGTACCATGTGTTTGGCAAGCACAAGGAACCCTAGCTAATATGGTATTTGCTTATACAACTTTACATATCGGTACCATATTTCTCTAACACACAAATTACACAGCTATCTGATCATTTAACTGAGAGATAAACATTTTTTTTTACGTCAGTGACAGATGTTTACGTAATTACACAGCTGGATAACTTCACACTTATGAAACTGTATTTTGTCTGTACTTTGTGAAACTGTTCATATTTTTTCGGAACCATTGTGATACTATGAGAGCTTTGAATGATGTATTTGGTAAAGGGATTATGATTTTTAAAGTACGTTTGAGGCAGATGACACTTTTGACATGAGCAGAGAATTTTTTTTTAATTATTGGAGGAAGTTACGACGATTTTGAGATTTGACTGAGGTGTTATGATGTTATTTTTACGACGACGATGTGTATTATGCTGCTGAGGTATGTTTACGATTAATAGGCTGAGGCTACTATATGAGTTATTTGATTATGCTTCATATTTATAATGACGAAATATTGACGTGTGTCGACGGATACGTATATGTGTAATAAGGTAAGGAGTAATGAATAGTGGGTAGGGACTCTTGACTTGTGAAAAAGGATGTTGGGAACCAAGAATCGTACTTTAAGAGTTATGACATGTGTGAATCATGTGTGAATGTATCACAATGCCACTGAACATTTTTTGGACACTGTTATATTCATAGGATTTTGTTTCTACAGATTTGCAACGCTAATTCTTGACCTGTGAAGTATTTTTATGTGAGACTGTCACTTTAGCGAAAATTGCTGTCGTAAATATTTCCGTACGAAAGTTAAGTGACCACCTGCACGTAATGCGTCGCGGGCACCCAGCTGTGTCAGACGCCTGGAGAAAAAGTCATTAGCGCGTGCCTTTCAGAGCACAGGAAGAAAGAACAAAAAAGAAAGGGAAGGCCATTATCCTGGCCATTGTCATCCCTTTAGAGAAAGCATCGCAAAAACGACACGGTCGAACTTGAAAACATATGATTACACTAGCTCTTAATTTACGATATTTACTGAAATGCCTAATAAAATGACAAGAAATATTTTTACATCTGCACACCTGATTACGACAAGCGTCTTTCTACGAGAGTTGAGAGCTACTAACTTATGAAATGTCACATGACTACTGAATGATATTTTTATGCTTTGCTTTTCATAGTTGCTTATTTCATTTGAAATCTGTTTTCCAGCTGTGTTGCAGCATTGCTTTTATAAAATAAAATGCATTTGCTAATGTGAACACTTTCTGTCAACAGATCTATTAAATAATTATTTTATGATCCACATTCTTTAAAAAAGGAGCACTTGGAAAGGAAAGAACAATAAGAAGGATCTAGTAACAGTAACACATAATTTTCTTTTCAAGTACATGGTAATATTTCTTTTTACAATCAGTTGTTGTGGTGCACCACTTTAATTACATAGATATTAAGATGTGAATACACATTTCCCTTATCTGCATTGTTGTTTTTACTGTAATATTTTTTCTGCTTGCGCTATGTCATGTTTAGGTATAAGTTGCTGCTGTTTGCCAGGCATAGTGTTATTGAATTTGACTTTTGCTAATTTATACTGTAGCTTGCTTTGCAATTTTCCATTTTTTTCATTGCTGTTTATATTAATTGTTTTGTGCTGCTGCATTGCCTCGTTCCTTAGTTTAGCATCTGAGCTCAGTAGATTTAAGTTTGCTTAAGAGGGGGTAGACTATATGAGAAACTGACTATGGAGAATAGGTAAAGAATGCATTGCGAAGTTATATAAAAAGGATTTGGGCCCAAATGAGTATTGTACAATCAGAAATAATTATTTTGAAAGAAATATGAACAGAATACAGAAAGCATGCTTGGATAGGATTTTTTTGGTGGAAACAAAGGATGAAATAAGAGGAAAGATATATGAAGTTTTGGGTTGGACTGCAGTACCAAATGTTACACTGAAAACGAACCCTGTCCTTTCCTATTGGTGTTATCCCACTATGTGTGTGTGTACCCTTGTGTATTTGTTTTCTTCCTGTCTCTGTGTAATTTCATAGAATTTTTTCTTTTAATATTAAGCTACATTCACTATGATGAGGAATACTGTTATCCTCAAATACAATTGGCATTAATAATGTGTTATTTACTTTGTAAAGATGTTTAGACATTGTTTATTGTTTTGGTTTAATGCTCATGTGTAAAGTTGATGTTTCAATAATTATTCTGATCTATGTATGTACTTATGTCATAATTCCTGTAACATTGATGTATATGTTTATTTCTATTCTTTTGTAAAGCCTGTTTTACTACAAATGTTATCTGTATTGTTATGTTTTTAATAATGTATTTTGTACCTTTGTTATTGTATTCTTATGTTATAAAATTGTAATTGTCACCAGTTCATGATATTATTAACATGTAAGTTACATTTCACTGCACACGTTTCTGTTGGTCATAGTACATGGACAATATGTGAGAAGTAGGGACTGTTAGTGTTTGCACGTGTGTTAATAACTCAGCAAGGGACTGTATAACAGCATTGCTGGTTCTAAGGACAATTCCAAAAACTTTGTGAGTGCACAAGTGATGGTTTATGGACTTGCTATATTATCCGCAAGACTCTTCAATGGTGATTGTGCACCTGCACAGTCACAACAGATGGCTGCTGGCTATCTCTACAAGGACTACAGTGGGTCTACATCTTTGATGATCCATCAATACCATTATCTCTACAAGGACTACAGTGGGTCTGCACCTCTGGTGGCCCACCAATACCATACTCTCTACCAGGACTACAGTGGGTCTGCTCTGTGATGACCTACCTACCAATATTCTTCCAAACTACGACTGACTCTGCTGTGGGTTTGCTCTGTTGTGGCCCGTTATCTGTCAGCATGTCAAGAGTCAGCACTGTCTTTCCGTTGGAAGGACAACACTACTTCTTCAAGACTGCATGGAAATCCACTACTTCTGTGTGCAATTTCTTTTACTAATGAGACTTTGTGAAAAAAAACCTGTAATTACTGTTATGATGTACGATTAGGACTGTCTTTATGGACTGTGAGACAATTTTAGCTTTTGACCAACATAATATCAATAAGTGTGTGCATTTGATTTCTTTGTTATTGTAATTATGAAAAATTTTTTCAAATCTGTATTGGCCACTGCCCCATCCAATTTGTAAAAATTTTTGTGGGGAGCATGGGGGCTATGTAAGTAGGCTGTTTATGTTTTCTCTATGTAAGTAGGCTGTTTATGTTTTCTCTATGTAAGTAGGCTGTTTATGTTTTCTTATTGGCAACGTTACGTAGCGCTCAATGTTTTCTCTATGTAAGTAGGCTGTTTATGTTTTCTTATTGGCAACGTTACGTAGCGCTCAATATGAAAATCACTGGCTGTGCTGTGTGCAGTCTGTGGCTGCTTTGCATTGTTGTAATACTCGCCATTGTAGTGTTAGGCAGCTGGCTGTGAACAGCGCGTAGCGTTGCGCAGTTGGAGGTGAGCCGCCAGCAGTGGTGGATGTGGGGAGAAAGATGGCGGAGGTTTGCAATTTGTCATGAACTGATATATATATTATGACTTGTGATGATATTAAGGTAAATACATTGTTTGTTCTCTATTAATATCTTTCGTTTGCTAACTATCCCTATCAGTAGTTAGTGCCTTCAGTAGTTTGAATCTTTTATTTAGCTGGCAGTAGTGGCGCTTGCTGTATTGCAGTAGCTTGAGCAGCGAAGATTTTTGTGAGGTAAGTGATTTGTGAAAGGTATAGTTTAATGTTAGTCAGGGCCATTCTTTAGTAGGGAATTTTGAAAGTCAGATTGCGTTGCGCTAAAAATATTGTGTGTCAGGTTAAGCACAGTCTCGTGAAGAATTGTTCAAAGGGGACGTTTCAGACGTTCTGATGTGCCATTTTGACAGAAGTTGGCACGATATCCATCACGGGACATCCAACGGCTCTATCAATGAGTGACAAGTCGGATAACTGTTTGCATAACGCTCAGAGGTGGACTTCACATTTCGTAAAGCTTTTTCTCTTGAATAAACCATCCAATTTTTCTGAGACTGCAATCCCTTATTTGCCTATCCGTGTTTATCAAATTTACCAATTCTGCCCCGTTCGGGTGACATCCTCGTGGTGCGTCCTTTCTCTTTCTCTTATAATGTATTCGGTGGTGTAGGCCCGCTTGCTGCTGTAGTTCACTGCGCATGGCTACAAGGCTACAATTTGCTGGACATGATGGTTGCGCTGATAGCAGTCATAGCTGTGCTAAGATCTGCTATATCAGTCAACTGAGGTTTTGGTGCCCATGTGCCATGTTAGCGTAACAAGATTAGGCCTACTATCATTCCGTGACAGAAATGAGAGATGTGGTACTCCATCAAGGCCTGCCCGACTGCAGCATCAGCCATATGCGTGAACTGTATGCCGATTGACTTGCACAACACGCCATTGTATCTGCAAGATATTTGGTAGGACATTCCAGAGACTTGCAGACATGAGATCATTTGCAGCAAGGTCAATGGACTGTCGTAGGCCTCACACGGTTCGCACGCCGGAGATGGAGAAGCAGGTATTCAGGCATAATGGAAATGATCGAGTGATCGAGATACGGGTATGACAAGAGTTGTGGTTGCCGCAGGTACCAGCCGTACTCTTTTATGGTCAGTTCTGCACGAGCAGTTGCTTTATCCCCATCATAAGCAACATATGCAAGCTCGTCGGTTAAGGAAACCACGAAGCCTGATTACAACTCTGCCAAAGGCTTCTACAACAACCGCTGAAGATTCACAGTTCAGAGTCAGATTTTATTTATAAATGAGTGAACATTTACGAGAGATCGCTAAGTAAATAGACGTAATGGGCACGCCTGGGCAGATGCAAACTCTTGAGGAATTTGCAGGTGAGGCATCGACATGGCTTTGGTATCAACGTACGGATAGGAACTGTTGGTGCCAGACTCGCGAAAACATACTCCTTACCAAACTGACTAACATGTGTTGGTTTCTGCGAGATGAGGTACCAGAGCTACTGGAAAACGTTTCCGTTTCAGAAAGACAGCGAATATGGTTGGTGCGCGACAGGCCACCACTGTTGTTCGTCATGGGAAAAGTTTGTTGGCGGTGGATTGGTAGAGGAGGTGGACCTGAATATGGGGTATTTCTGGCTATTCGGGCGCTTAAAGCCACTGGCGTATTCCCAACCCATGGACAGTGTATTGACGATACATAACCATGAATATGACGCAGTCCGAACACAATCGGTGCATTTGAGTGAGTGCGTGGTTTACTGTGAGGAAGGACTAAGGGTGCCTCACGATGCGTGTTAACGACATGCAGCACTGTGGCATCCGCGTGCTACTCAGCATATAGTGTTTAACTCTATATGACACACACACTGAAGCGCCATAGAAACTTGCATATGCGTGCGTACTCAAATACAGAGGCAGATTAGGGTGCTGCGACCGGCAACGCCTTTAAGAGACAACAATTGTCAGGCGCAGTTGTTAGACCGGTTACTGCTGCTACAATGGCAGGTAATCAAGATTCAAGCGAGTCTGCAGGTGGTGATGTGGTCGGCGCACAAGCGATAGGCGACGGCCTCTCCGAGGTAGCGAGGAAGTGGGGATTTTCCCGTACGACCATTTCACCAGTGTTACGTGAATATCAGGAATCCCTTAAAACATCAAATCTCCGACCTCGCTGCGGCCGGAAAAAGGTCCTGCAAGAACGGGACCAAAGACGACTGAAGAGAATCGTTCACGTGACACAAGCGCAATTCTTCCGCAAATTGTTGGAGATTTCAATGCTGGGCCGTCAACAAATGTCAGCGTGCGATACATTCAACGAAACATCATTGATATGGGCTTCCGCAACCGAAGGCACACTCGTGTACCCTTGACGGCTACACGACACAAAGCTTTACGCCTTCTGGGCTCGTCAACACCGACATTGGACTGTTGACGACTGGAAACATGTTGTCTGGTCGGACGAGTCGCGTTTCAAATTGTATCGAGCAGATGTACGTGTACGGCTATGGAGACAACATCATGAATCCATGGACCTTGCTTGTCAGCAGGGGACTGTTCAAGCTGGTGGAGAGCCTGTAATGGTGTGGGGCGTGAGCAGTCGAAGTGATATGGGATCCCTGATACATGTAGATACGACTCTGACAGATGACACGTAAGCATCCTGTCTGATCACCTGCATCCATGTATGTCCGTTGTGCATTTCGACGGACATGGGCAATGCCAGCAGAAAAATGCGACACCTCACACGTCCAGAATTGCTATAGAGTGCCTCCAGGGACACTCCTCTGAGTTTAACCACTTCCGCTAGCCACCAAACCCCTAGATAAGAACGTTATTGAGCATATCAGGGATGCCTTGCAAAGTGCTGTTCAGACGAGATCTTCACCCCTTCGTGCACTTACGGATTTATGGACAGCCCTATAGGACTTATGGTGTCAATTTCCTCCAGCACTACTTCAGACATTAGTCGAGTCCATGCCAAGTCGTGCTGCACCACTTCTGCGTGGTCGCGGGTGCCCTACATGATATTAGGCAAGCGTACCAGTTTTTCTGGCTTTTCCGTGTAGATGGGAATGAGCTGGCAGATTAGTCCATACCTCAGTAGGTATTGGTTTCAGATCTTTGTAAACACTTTTCTTCTCGTTCTGGACAGTTCTATGTACTGAATAAATAATTGACACTTTTTGAAACCATATGTGTATGTATAACACTATAATGGCTCTACGTACTGGGTCACTGAGACGTGCCGGTATATTTATGTTGAAATTGTGATATGCCTGATCGATATGAAGCCAGACAGCCGTGATACGTTTATTGCTACTAAAATAATGAATTACATCCACGTTCCATTAAACGTGAACAGCCGGTGCACGATTCCTTGCACATTCGTATCAACGAGTCGTATTTTGGGTTGAGGTACCTGCAGCTCACTCCACTGAGCAGAGATTGTTTTCCTCCATCTAGTTCGTGTCTCAGCATTTGCTGGTTGACATTCTTCTTTAGTCTTCGTAGCGTAACACATAGCACAAGCTAATGCTACTCCAGTATATATCGCTGTAAAACTTTCTTCTTCGGAGCTCTCTCTGAGCAAATTAACAACTGCAACGTAATCTTTGCTCTGGCGTATTGTATGTTGTGTGTTAAGCACCACTGTCTTCTATTTGTGTAAATAAATTCATTGTACCTTTTGGAGCAGATGGTCATCTTGGACCCTCTACCTAGATGTGACTGTAACAACTGTTGTTTCACTACTCACGTTGGGGCTGGTAGCCTGACTGTAGACATCGTGCCTAGAAAATGAAGGACCAAGGGGTCGAATTCTGGCAAGACCACGGAATATTCTATCGGCCATTATTCTTGCCTTTAGCTCTCAATGACGTGACGTTTACTTCAAACAAACGTTGTTTTGATACCACGTTGGATTTATAAGTCTGGTTTCCCTGGTAGGTTTATGTAAATGATCGTGAAATGCCAGAACTATCGCTCAATTCAACGATTTTCACCAGTGTTACGTGAATATCAGGAATCCCTTAAAACATCAACTATTACTAGCATTGTTATTATTGCCCCACCAGACGAGGGTATTTTACCGCTCCCCTTACGATGGTATGGCGCCTGTGGGTGGTCATATTATACAGATCTACTGCGGTATTTCAGTACTGACTTGAAGCTACTGTTCAGCGAAGTGTCCCCCACTGACCTGGTCTAAATCCCAAAGCGAGGGCCTGTAAGGTTCCTCACGTCAGTTGGACTGATCGGACCGGTGACGGATTTCGCGTTCTTACTTTCTTCTCTAACAAATATTATCATGAAACTTCCTGGTTGTCTTATACTGTGTCGGTAGAGCAATCGTCTGCGGAAGTCAAATTTCCCAATTTCGAGTCTCTGTTCCTCACACAGGTTTTATATGCAACAGGCTTCGTCTGCCACATTAGTGAACACTCTGCTGCACAGTGAAAATTGCGTTCCAGATATAATCTTGATAAATACGTCGGTAGTTGCACTTGAAGTCTTCACCACCAAGTGTGCAGAACAATTACGCGTACAACATAAATATTTGTTGCATCAGGAAACTGTCTATTTGTGAAAATAGTGAAACCATCCTGACTTCGACGCTGAACACTCACGGTATATGCTAATTAACCATACAACAACACATAATTTTACTTAACTGAAATAACGATTTTGTTGAAGAAACAGCACTGCATTACATAGCTACCAACACTTTTTAAAGAAGGTACCCCATCAGACACAACAGAACATTACGGGGCTGCTAGGCAAGAACGATCTCAGACCGTTCCCATACACAGTCGAGAAGGTGGAAAGTTTCGATGTGATACTAGCCCCATGAAACTACTCATATCCTTCAAGTATACGCGCAACCTCCCCGTAAAGAAAGCCATGTATCCACTAAGAAACAGCTCCAAGTCTTTGGATTATGCTGCAAGTTGATAATGTGTATTGCATTATGAAGCTAACCAATTAATATACATTTTACTGGTAACGCTGTGATCGCTTCCTGTTGTAAATTCATTTCACTAGTCGTAATAAAGCTACAATTCTTCATCCACGTTTGTACGAGTAGTTAAACACAAGCGTCTGCATAGTGCTAATTGAGCTTGGGTGTGATAGTGTCCACCCCCTTAATCTTAGGTACTGTGTCTGAGTGATGGTTTGCGTACACCCAAAGCGCCTCTAATGGGTAGCATATCCCGAAGTCTAGATCACGCTGGAAGCGACAGTTTGGTAGAGAGATGCCGAAACTATTGAACGTGACAGGGAAATACAGGTTACATCATAGAAGCATTACTGATCTTTATGTCCACACTATATTTGAAGCACTTCAGGTTATCAAAATTAAAGCTCTGCAGTAAAATTAGAAAATGCGTATTAGACAATAGACAAATCTTCGTCTAGTATTTTGCAGCGTTAAATCAAATAAGTCTTACATAAGGTACAAAATATGGAAGTGCGGGCACTTAAAACTCTTGCAGATAATCATAATTACAAATGAAGTAAAGAGGCGACAGTGAAGACAGCGGAACTTACCTGTAGCTGGACAAGATGTTTCAAGCCCACGAAGCTGAAGCTCGGTTTTCTGCTTCGTATGAACCACTGATAGATGACGTCTGTCAGAAATTAGCGCTCTAGATAACAATCTGGGCGATTAATTAGAGTCTGTAGCTCCTTTAAAGCACACGAAATTCCTATCGATTCTTCACACACGAGGATTATCGACAGAATAAATGCTAGGCAACGGCGCTCGCCGCTTCAGTCTGCACTGCATTGTTGTAGGCTCTCCCACGCATCAACAGCTCCAATATCCACCGCAAACTGCTGACCACCAAGCAATTCCCTGTTGATGATTCGCAGCAGGCACACAACACTTAAGAATAGTCTGGTACCGTACCCCACGGGTTTCGAATCCGCGCCAAACGACATGAAGCTCGATTGCCACTAGAGGTCTCTGCAGCCGTCGCGCCATAAATCGTGGCTGCCGGCGTTCCTGGCCCACGTACAACGTGGATCACGTGGTCCCAGCAGCCAATAGCAGCATACCGTATCCTGTATATAAGCACCTCCTTCTCGCTCAGCTAACGGATACGGAGCCTCTACACCTCCCACGAACTTGATCCCCCTCACCCGCTTGTCTCTCCTATCATTTCCCACCCCCATCTGCTGCCACGCCTGTGTTCCCACGTCCCACCCGCTCTCCATACCTCCACTGTCCATACCCTTGCCCAAGGTGGCTTCCGTCAACTCCCCCTCCCTGATTATGCCCTCAGCCCCTCCATCTACCCCTCCTACCAACTTTGATCCTCCCCTTCCATCCCCTGTGTTTTTCCCAAGAGCACCCTGTCTCCATTCTCTCCTTCTTCTCTTCCGCCCTCCCTCCTCTCCCCCCAGGCTTTCCTTACCCTCCCCCTACTTTCTTACCTCCCCCTCCCCACTCCTCTGTCACTGGCATCTACACCCTCCCCTCTCCCTCCTCCCCCAACTTTTGCCCTTTGGTAGGTCCCCAGACTCGTCCACGAACAGTGAACATTCACGCGCCGGAGATCATCACCTAGTGTTTGTGTGTGCCTGCGTGTTCGTGTTCCAGTGTTTCATCGTTTTTGCTCCATCGTTCGTGTGTGTCATTTCTGTCGTCTCTGTTAGTGTCCACGTTTCTGAACGTTTTTCATTTTGGGCACTGCCCCGTGAGCGGCTCTGTGTATTTTAATTTGTTACGTCTACTGTTGTTTATCAACCATGTCAGTTTTTCGATGTCTTCTTATATATAGTTGGTCCTATCTGTGGCCGAAGAGCGGCGTAGTTTGCCGCTGCCGGCCTACCTGTATAAGATATGAAAATAACAATAAAAAAAGCTCAGCTAAGCAGTCTGATATTGTTGGAGTCTATTGACATCTGCCGGCCGATGTGGCCGAGCGGTTCTAGGCGATTCAGTCTGGAACCGTGCGACCGCTACAGTCGCAGGCTCGAATCCTGCCTCGGGCATGGATGTGTGTGATGTCCTTATGTTAGTTAGGTTTACGTTCTAGGGGCGTGATGACATCTGGACTACAGACAGTGTGTTTACCGTACTTTGTTTTCGTTTACTAGTGGACGTTGTGGATTCGTTTGGTTCTCACTTGTGTCCCCGTTGCTTCTTGACTGTTGTCGTCGGAAGGTCTTGCTCGGTACTCCGTCGTTGTTCGTGTCCATACTTTCCCGTCCATTTCTTTGTTTTTGGGCTGCTCCCGTTTGGTTCCACCGCGCTTCGTTCTCGGCAACCCCGCGACAGCTCTGGTCGCGGTTCCAACAAATGGTTAGGAAAGCACACATCACTATGCATAGTTCTTGAAAAGAACAGTAAATATAGGGCTTGCGATGGTGGCCTTGGTCCATCTTCTTCGGGTGCGCGCGCGACCAGTGGAAACAGCTGCTTACGTTCTCCGCACCTCTTTGGCGTGCACAGTGGTACGCCGGACGGCACTGCGCACTGGGTTTGCCCTGGACTTACCGCTTTACAAGAGGGAGTTTGGCTCCCTTAGAAATAGCCTGTTTTGGGAGCTCATTACGACAGAAAATTAATAGTGGAAATTTTCCACGTGAAATGGACCCGGCATACGTGAGGTGACTGGTGTGTCTCGCGATACAAATAGCCACACGCAAGCGAAACCATACTCGAGGGGTCTCTGTGAACAGGACATAGTTATATTCTAATATGGCGTCTACTGAGCGGCAACCAACATTCCAGTAGTTTCAACGACAACAACATGAGTCATTGACTAATTTGACCTTGTAACATCATTCGAACAGAATTTCGCACGTTGGAACTTCAGCACATCTGACAGCATGGGGAAACTACTTCCATTCTACATTGTTCATTCAGATTAATATGAACAGCTGCCAAAACCCTATATAACCGCCGTTTGCAGTTCGGACTGGTGCAAGACGTGCTGGAAAAATCATATAGTTTCTGGAAGGTACCGACAGGGATATGCTGCCATGCTAACTCCAGTGCTGAAGCCTAGGTTCCTCGGGTGAGAATGAGTGGAACGAGCAGCCCGATCGATGTGGCCCCATAGATTATCGACTGGGTTAAACCCTGTGTGTTTGGTGGCCATGGAAGTGCGGTTAACTCACGCTGGTGGTCCGCCAACGACGCACGTACTGTGTGAGCTTTGTGACAAAAAAAATGGTCCAAATGGCTCTGAGCACTATGGGACTTAACAGCTGAGGTCATCAGTCCCCTAGAACTTAGAACTACTTAAACCTAACTAACCTAAGGACATCACACACATCCATGCCCCAGGCAGGATTCGTACCTGTGACCGTCGCGGTCGCGCGGCTCCAGACTGTAGCGCCTATAACCGCCCGGCCACTCCGGCCGGCCCTTTACGACATATTACAATGTCTTGTTCGTAAATGCCATCGTGAAGAGGAAAAACAAATTGCATGGAGATAGATGCTTACTTATGCTGATCCGTTGTGCATTCCAGAATGTCGAAGTTACCGAGGAAATGCCACGAAAAACATTCCCCATACCATGACACTCCCTCATGGATCCTTACGATGATTGTTGTAGGGTGTCGGCCATCTCTCCAATGGAACATAAAACACCATTAATCTGAAAAGTCTACTTGTTGCCACTCCCTCAGTGGACGAACAGTTGCGACACTGGCGTGGGAATTCCAGCGTTCGTCTTCAATGAACAGCAATCTGCTTGGGTTCATGAGCCATACGCCTGCTCCGGAAGCCCACACGCAGCAACGTTCGCTGAACCGACGTTGAGGACACACTGTTGGAAGCCCCTAAGCCCCTAGGTTCATCTGAGCTGTCAGCTGCTCAACAGCTTCACGTCTATCCCTTTGTACACATCCATGCAACCGTCGTTCACCATTGTCATCTATGGCCTTCGATGCATTGCAGATGCCTCGGCGCAAGTTTTGAATAGCTACATTTTGCCATGCACGGTATAAATAAACCACAACTTCGGGCAACCTGTTTACAAATGTAACTGTTTCGGAAATGCTTCCACCCTTTGCCCGAAATCCCACGGTCACGCTGTTTTGGACGTCAAATCAGATTCTCCATTTCCGCCATTTACGCTCTACATACCCTGCACGACACAGTTAGTGCTGCCACCTACCGTGTGTGAGAGGTTATTACGCTACGACACGTTGACGTCAACACAGGCGGTGGTCACATTAATGACACTCGACGGTGCATCTGCCGAGGATACTCCGCTGTTCCGTATCGTCTAATGACGATCGCGTCGTTCTAAGCTGATGAAACAGCCCCTCTTTCGGATCACCCGGTAGGGCATTCTATTTACTTATCAGTCACCAGCAAAAGAAAATGTTGCGTTCCACAGTTTGGCGCGTGGATTATTAGATTACTGAGATTGGAAAACTTGCGAAGAGAAATGCATAGTTTTAAATCAAATGTAGTGGAAATTTGTGAGGTACGGTGATAGCAAAAACAAGACAAAGAGAAAATTACCAAGTATGCAGCAACTAGTCGCAAAATCATGTTTTATTTATTCACTTTTGCAAATCGATTTCAACTCATTAACAGCCATCATCGGTGCTGCAAATACAAGAATAAAAATAATTAATAAATAATGGCTGTTAATCAGTTGAAATCGATTTGCCGAAGTGAGTATATAAAACATAATTCTGCGACTGGTTGCTGCATATTTGGTAATGTTATCGTTTAGGGTCGCTGCAGGACTTGGGAACCACATGGAGCCCACAATTCATACGGTAAAGAGAGTTCTGATCTGGTGACTACTGGTTTGTTAACATATAATCAGATAGGGATAGTGCAGGAGTAAGTCTATTACTGAACAACAAAAAGAGAAAAGCAGGTATTTAGAGGCAAAAGGTTCGCTGATGCTTCCCAACGATGCGTATCGTTTTTTTATAGAATTCTGCGACCCAGGAGACAGGAGAAAGTAGGTGCTATCAGGTATTAATATTACCGACGTATTGGTTTGATACGATACGGTCGGAAAATACTGACACGAATTATTCAAAGAAGAATGAAAAAACTGGTGGAAGAAGATCTAGGGGCAGATTAGTTTGAGTTCTGGAGAAATGAAAGAACACAGAAAGGTATAGATGCCCTACGACGAAGAGAGATTAAAACCCCACTTTTGTAGCATAAGTTGACCTAGAGAAAGCTTTTCACGATCTTGTTTGGAATACACTCTTCGAAATTTTGGAGGTAGCACGGATAAAACAGACGGAGCGAAACATTATTTAGAACCTGTCCAGTACTTGGACTGCAGTCATAAGATTAGGACATGAAAGAGAATCAACAGTTGAGAAGGTAGCTAGAAAGGGCTGTGTCCAACCTTGAAGTTATCAATCCGTACTTTGAGGAAATAGCAAAGGATGCGAAAGAAAACTTTTTAGATCGAATTAAGTCTTCCGGGAGAAGAAATAAAAACTTTGAAGTTTGCCGATACTATTGTTATTATGTCAGAGACGACTAATGATTTGGAACACTAATTAACGAACATTCTCTTGACAATACGATACAAGGGCAATGGAACATAAGCTAATTAAATCAAGCGATGCTCAGAGAGTTACGTTACAAAACAAGGCACTAAAAGAGTGGAGGAGTTTTGCTATTTGGGCAGGAAAATAAATGATGATGGTCGAAGTAGCGACGAAATAAGATTTAGACTGGCAGTGCCAAGCAGTTTTTCTGATGATGAGAGATTTGTTCGAAATGATTCAAATGGCTCTGAGCACTATGGGACTTAACATCTGAGGTCATCAGGCCCCTAGAACTTAGAACTACTTAAACCTAACTAACCTAAAGACAGCACACCCAACCATACCCGAGGCAGGATTCGAACCTGCGACCGTAGCGGCCGCGCGGTTCCAGACTGAAGCGCCTAGATCCGCTCGGCCACACCGGCCGGCAGAGATTTGTCGGCTTGGAATATAAATCTTAAGTGTTCGGAATTCCTTTCTGAAGAGATCCCTCTGGAATGTAGCTCTGTGCGGAACTAAAATGTGGACGATAAGCAGTCCAGAAGAATATGAGCTTTTGACATGCGGTGCTACAGAAGAATGCTGAAGATGGAAATGAGCGTATGGCGCCAGTGGACGGAAGTTCACAGGCGGAAAGTTCGGCCGCCAAGTGAAAGTCTAATTGAGTGCGACGCCGACAGTGGGTGAAATCATGATGAGGTCAAGACAACACCCAGTCCTGGAGGGGAGAAAATCTCCCACCCCAGCCGGGAATCGAACCCGGGCCCCCTAGCGTGGCATTCGAACGCGCTGACCGTACAGTTTATTTATTTATTTATTTTAAAATCTCATTTTGTTCACTTTCGTTCGTTGCATCTGCTCCGGGTGGACGTCGTAAGACACCCGTTTTAAGTTCGTCGTTGATCGATTAACTCAGTTCTTTTTATTACAGAGGGAATGAATACAGTAACCAGTTTCAAATGGATGTAGGTTGCAGTAATTAATCGGAAATGAAGAGGCTTCGATAATGTAGGATATGATAAACCAGTTTTCAGACTATAGCCAACAACGACGGCAGAAGACTCTACTAACCAAGTTAGCTGCATCTGAACACCAACTACCCCAGTAAATTGTTAGAGTGGTTTCCAACAAAAAAACCTTAGTAATGGGTGTCTCTAGGATGAGATATATATTTTAGAATCGAATCAGCAATTTTAATTTTGCTCGTCTTACTGTTTGTCAAGCGGAGCAGACGGCCTGACAGTAGGCGACTTACATTGCCTACAGACACCGCAGAGTGCCTTCGTCCTGCCACCTCTCACTGGCATAACCAGAAGTAAATCTCGCCTAGAGTCTCTGAGAAGTGTCTGAGAACATTTTGGCTTTAACATACGTTGTCCCTTATGCTATAATTTATCAGCGCTAGTTTCAAGCGAAGACCCTTCACTCAGATGCATTTGCTCTGGTGTTGGCGTAAATTAGTTTTTTGGAATGTTTAGCTGGAATAAGCCCAAACAAATACTCCTCGTTACATGTTTCATGCGACGCCCTGTGTTAAAGAAAAAGGTCCGTTTGTTTCCCGCTACATCTAAAATGAAGTTTATAGCGGAAATTTTAGTACCCAATAGATATAGCGGTCCCAGATTACTCTAATGTACTAGGACAGCGACTCCCGCGCCGCCCTCCCGCGTTCTGTATGCTACCACCATACAAAAGCGCTCCTCAATCGCGGATTGTTCAGTGATCACCATTCAAAGATAGGGGAAGTTAGAGCTCGTACTTAGGCGTCCATAGTCGTTTTCCTTCGCGCTATCCGTGAGCGGAACAGAGGGGGGGGGGGATATTACTTTGGCGCGAATTGTGCCCTCCGCCACACACTGCTTGGTGGCTAGCGGAGTACCGGGTGATCAAAAAGTCAGTATAAATTTGAAAACTTAATAAACCACGGAATAATATAGAGGAGTAAAAATTGACAGACATGCTTGGAATGACATGGGCTTTTATTAGAACAAAAAAAAAAAACAGCAACAAAGTACTTCTAGACGCGTGAAAGATCTCTTGCGCGCGTCGCTTGGTGATGATCGTGTGCTCAGCCGCCACTTTCGTCATGCTTGGCGTCCCAGGTCCGTGCGATTATTGGCTTTGGGGTTACCTGAAGTAGCAAGTGTATCGTGATCGACCGACATTTCTAGGGATGCTGAAAGACAACATCCGTCGCCAATGCCTCACCATAACTCTGGACATGATTTACAGTGCTGTTCACAACATTATTCCTCAACTACAGCTATTGTTGAGGAATGATGATGGACATATTGAGCATTTCCTGTAAAGAACATCATATTTGCTTTGTCTTACTTTGTTATGGTAATTATTACTATGCTGATCAGATGAAGCGCCATCTGTCGGACATTTTTTGAACTTTTGTATTTTTTTGGTTCTAATAAAACCCCATGTCATTACAAGCATGTGTGTCAATTTGTACCTCTCTATCTACATTATTCCGTGATTTATTCAGTTTTCAAATTTATACTGACTTTTTAATCACCCGGTATATATGTAGATATGTACATGTAGAGTACTTCTCAGTTTTCGTGTTTTACTGTCCCTGCTAATACATGTAGATGAAACCGTTTTATTTCATTATCCTAATGTCGGACCATCCTCTCGAAAAGGTGCGTAAAACTCCGTTTTAAATATCTTTTGTGCGTAAGGGGAAACAAATAAAGCTTTGGTAGGCACTGGGGTCCGGATGCAACATATCTCCTTCTTCTCCTTTGCCTTGAGCCTTTGTTCCGTATCGACTCGAGGCCGACCGACCTCATCCTCCTGGAAGTGACGCTTCAACACGCACAGCTATCCGGGCGGTTCGTCGCATGGAACATGTGATGAGAGTTATTAGGTTGGGCTGACTCCAACTACACACTGCAAACGCGAAATTACGGGTATCAACACCATACAGAGACACCCTGTATAAACAAAGTTGCCCATATTTTTGTTTTTCCAACAACAATGAAAATAAAGAAGCGGCCTTGATTCTACACATTTAAAAAAAAAAGTCAGTAAACTTCATGAGGACTGCAGGACAGCGTGAATACAAAACAGTTGTAAATTCGATGATGAGATAATGAAGTTATTCCGCACATTTAAGGAGATGAACATTTAAATGTGATGTGTGACTAAAAGTCTAAAGAAGGTAAAAAAAGAGATGGAGGTAGTTTTGGTGGAGAACATGTCCTGGAGAAGAGATTGGAAAGAAAGCTGCTTCGTAAAGTTATAACTGAACGCAAGTTTATCGTTACTAACATTCGTTAACCAATCACGAAAGAGGGTTCTATACGTGCCAGAGATCTATATATATTGGAACATTTAAAATAAATTTTCTTGTTGTAAGACGTATTTAGAATTGGGCATTAAAATCCAAAATATTTTCTTGATCAGGTGGGGCTTCTAGTTATAATGTAGGAGCTATTTTATGGAGATTTGAGTTGAAGAAACCGGGTGAGTTGAAAAAATTTCTTGAGTATTTCTGAGGGAGCATAAGTCTACGACTGACTCAAATAGGGGAAAACAAAGTACAACAGAAGGCAAATGAGTAATTTTGAGTGGTGAAATAATTAAGGTAAGAGAGCAACTATATAAAAAGACAACAGCCAGTAGAATTCCTTGGATAACACGTTTCTCTTGACTGAAGACAGCGGAAAATAGACAAAGTGGTCAGTTCAGGGAGGGTCCGATTTAAAAAAAGTGACGTTCATGGCTCCTGTATGCTGTGACTAGAAACTGGGTATCTCTTTGGACTCTGAACGCTTTTTTAAAGAAAAAACTGATGAATTAAATTCAATTATGTTAATATTTTGGCTATTGGACTATGAAAATAGTAAAGAAATTCTTATACTAAAATGTAAGTGTAGAAAAGCAAACACGATTGTGTGGACCAGGTTTTATTTACGCTTAACTATCCTCTGACTTAATGGCAGGTTTAACAGAAAAAGCAATGAATAATATCTTCTAATTTTACTTTTGTTTACTATTACAAACGGCATCAAAATGTTTTCGTCTCTTTTTTTATGAAGTATGAACGTAATAATCGCAATACGTTAATAACTTTTGTAATACGAAGACATAATGGAGACTAATTAACTTTTCGCGGCACAGTTTGAACTAATCTTTTTCTTTTGCAACACGGAGGTACAAGTTGCATTTTATATAATTTGTTTTAGTTCTGCTGTTGTAGTGCTCATGTTGTCATGATTCTGGCTTAAAAAGGTCATCCACTGTGGGTTAGTGATAACAACCATCGAATAGTTTGTGCAGACATGGTTTTGGATGAAGTCTGTATGTTTTTGGCTTTTTTGGGTTGTCCAACTCATCTTTTACCAGTGCCTCACGTTCATCTGCCAACCTCTCTGTCTGTTTGAACAACACAAAAGAACCTCTGTTATAAATGGGCTAACCTTCACTCCGCTGTTTTCCAGTGTCGTCTTCACGGCAATGATTTCCGTACAGAAACGAGGAACTGACATCCTATAATGTGCAGTATACACCGTCGAAACGCCACTCGCCTCTATCACAGAAATTATCTGATCTTCTGTTAAACCTACATATAACAAATGTTATGTGCAACAAAGCTTTGTCGTAAAAATGTACAAAATGCGCTGGTAGAGCGAACACCAAACAGTGTCAATTCAAGGCTAAGTTTATACAGTAAAACAGTAAATCAGTCGTGTTAGTACAAACTTAATGCAATATTACAGTGCATCGGCATGAGTTTATTAAAAACCGCCAACAGCAAAACATTAAATACTCGATTACAAACAACCAAAACCTGCAGATTGCTGAAACATCTCATTTCAACATAAAACAGGTACACTGGTCTTGGAAAATCACAGTTATACATGCTGCGACCTACTGTAGACAAATGCCTGCATAAACAAGAAAAAATACGAAGTGCCCAACGTCCACAAACGTTGTGGTCTGGTTCGACGAAAATCAAGAGAAGCTGAAGCAGTGGACTGACATTTGTGTTACATCCAGGACTTGAACCTGAGTCTTTTAGTTACTAGGCAAATGTGCTAGACATTACACCGCCGTATCGAAGAAAAAGTTGGGACAGCTACGTCTCCGGAAAATGTAATTCCATAAAGAGACTCAGTTCGGCAGCGAAAAAATACAACTGAAGAGGCATGGTCGCTTGGTTTCAAGTGTTACGTGGTTCAGTGGGCGTATAGATGTGGTAACTGAGCAGTTTGATACACACAAGTCTGCAATGAACGCGGTTGGACGTAGTAACCACCTTTCAACGTGTGGTGATAGCAGCGGTATGACACAGAAATCTGAGGTCAACGGTGTCGAGGGACACTGAAGAAACGTGCGTGAAAATATAAAACATAGATGTCACGCGGTGGAGCGTCGAGGATGGAATAACGACAGTATTATGGAAAGGATAGACTGCTGCTCGCCACATAGAACTGCTTACATGTAGAGAATATTGCTTTATACTGAAAACGTATTGCTTTGGCTGTATTTCTATAAAAACACAAGAATTCTTCGCAATGTTAACAGTAGTTCTAGAGCGTTAGCGTATTTAATTTGATTTGTTCAACTTCTTAAAAAATATTCAGTTCTTATTTTGTTACACGAAAATACTTTCAACTAAATTGTACGAGGGAGGTTCACATGAAAACCTTAAATTTTTTTTAAAAATATTATTTATTGTGCAGAAGTGGTACAAAGCTGTATCACTTTTCAACATAATCTACCCCACGCTCAATGCACGTCATCCAGCGCTTACAAAGTGCATAAATTCCTTTAGAAAAAAATTCTTTTGGCAGTCCACGCAACCACTCATGCACTGCGTGGCGTACCTCTTCATCAGAACGGAACTTCTTCCTCCCATTGCGTATTTGAGTGGTCCAAACATATGGAACTCACTTGGGGCAAGGTCTGGTGAGTATGGTGGATGGGAAAGACACTCAAAATACAAGTTTGTTGTTGATGTAACTGTTGTATGAGCAGTGTGGGTCCTGGCAGCGATGATTTCAGCCGTAAATGGAAATATTAGAAAAGGTGGGAAGATTTTTCTGTTTAGCAAAAGTGACAAAAAGCAGATTTGAGAGTACCTGATGGCTCAAAACAAAAGTTTTGTCTCAAGTACAGATAGTGTTGAGGATCAGTGGACAAAGTTGAACACCATCGTACAATATGTGTTACATGAGTATGTGCCAAGCAAGGTCGTAAGAGATGGAAAAGAGCCACCGTGGTACGACAAGCGAGTTAGAAAACTGCTGCGGAAGCAAAGGGAACTTCACAGCAAACATAAACATAGCAAAAGCCTTGCAAATGTAGCAATTTGCAATAATGTAGCAATAAATTAAATGTCGCGCTGTAGCGGGTACTTCTGAGACTGGCTGAGCCTCGGCCATGACATCGTACTCACATACAGTTTGTCATGCCTGGGTCGGCCACGCGCGATCGCTACGGTCGGAGGTTCGAATCCTGCCTCGGGCATGGATGTGTGCGATATCCTCAGGTTAGTTAGGTTTAATTAGTTCTACGTTCTATGGGACTGATGACCTTAGAAGTTAAGTCCCATAGTGCTCAGAGCCATTTTCTTTGGTCGGCCACGAGTTATGTGATATTGTCGATTACTGCTTATTTAACGTAAGGACGGGCTGAGTCTAGACCGAAGCATCGAGTGTATTAAAAAAGAAACAGTATAACTGTTTATTATATAATACACTTAGTCATCAGTAACAGAGTTACTCGTAAGTACCTTCAGGGTGTTAGAAGGCAACTGCATGGAAAATACAAGAGATACAGAAATATGTCAGTAGATAGAGAATCTCTCCAAATTTCGGTCTGTTGTATCCATGGTAGGGTATTTGCACTAGGAGGCAGCCACGTCAGTAACTGTAGACGAAATATCCTCTCCGCATTGAGACACTGAAAGAGTTTGAGCCAGCAAAGACGCAACCTAACGAATAGTTTTCGAATGCGGGATGCTGCCAGAGCTCCCCCAGTGCTTCGTGGCATCGAACTGACGTTAGCCCCATTACAAACGAAGCCCATATTAAGATCTATAAAATGAGTTAAATATGGGGAGAGATACTCCAGCCACTGATGTGTGTCAATCCTGTATCCCTTTCAGTTTTCACACAATCATCTTCTGAAACCTGAGATGTATTTATCAGTAACCCTGTATTTTACAGTACACTGTCCATCAAAACTATCATAGGTCCATACAAATATCGGGATACAAGTTACCAAACTCAGTGCTCAGTTTCTGCAGTTCCCTTGTATACAAAGGGGACAAAGGCTAATATTTACACACTATAAACACATTTACAGTACAGTATTTGGTACAGTACTAGGTCCGATGTGATAAGTATACGTAAAAGAGATTTCTGCACCGCTCTTTTTCTTTACCATGCCATCTACTGCTACACCTGATGCACATGCGTACTCTGTCCCATGAATTACTAAGCAGTGTATTGTAATTCACCGAGTTTCATTTACCTTTCAGAACAGTCATCTTGTAGCATATTACAGAACGCGTAACTATCTCTCCATTCTGCAATACATTACTAACCAAGAGTAGAGGAGCCAGAAGTAAATGAGGGTCGGTCTACATTGTTCCCACATTTATTCATTATCGCATCAGTAGATGTGGAAACATAGCAGTGATGGTGTCACTGGATGACATCATAGGTTTTACCCCTCACATCATCGCCCTCCCACCACTTCCCACCTCTCCTTTCCCCACTCCTCCCTTTCCTCTTCTACCTCCCACCCTTCCCTCCAACCCCTGTTCCCCGTCCCACCTGGGAATTGGTGGTGTTATATCAGTCCGTGCTGGGCTGTTCACGTCGAAGGATCATTTTATTTCATCACTTTCTGGGATGTGCAGGTCTCATCCTGTTGAACGAATTTTCCAGTACCGCTCGAAATTGGCGGGAAAATATCAAGAAGGTGCAAGGATTACACTTTCCTGCAGCTAAATTCCTTACATCACTCTTACACATCATAAATATTTAAAAAAACATAAGAACAACTACAGATCCAATGACGTATTGTAGTACCCCCAGAATTTTACGAAAGTCTGGAGTCACTTGAGTTCCAGCCCCTTCGAACACACGTTATTTTGTAGTGGGTTGTAGCATAAACAGATACACACTGCCGCAGAACGTTACTTGTGCTGGCTAACCGAGAAAGAAGAGCAAAACCGGGCCAACAAGTGGCGCGCTTGGTTGCAGCAAAGAGAAAAGAAAAACTTCTGGCCCAGAATTCCGGGGACGAATTTCATGCACGTAAAACATTGGTGATTGTTGTGTGTTGTGGAGAGACAACGGAAGAATAAAAAGATTATTATTAATAACGACTTGGCCTCGAGCAGACGGACATGTATATTAGTATTGTATCGGTGAGAAAAATATTTATTTTATTTGGTTGAATTCAGTCATGTGCGAATGCCCAAAGAAAGTGTGGGCTTACTGTTTAAAGAGGCAGTGAAATGGTGTATTGAATTTTGAATATAGAATATGTTAACAGCAACTGAATTTCGAGAGAGTCTTTATTTGGAATACATAATAGGATTTTGCAATAGTAGATGAATTTTCACTTTCTTCACAATATAGAATCTTCGGAGAAGAGTTTGATGCAAGCAGAAGACGCCGGAGCTGCGGGGAAGCTGAGCCTGTATCCGGCATTCAAGTAAGTTCACTCTGATAGTCCAAGGAGCGCGGCTCTAAGTTTTAGAAAAGATACAACAGGACACCGCAGAATTGCAATAAATTCTAACAAAAACCTCGGTTGTAAGAAAGTAAACATATTACCAAAAATGCTACCAAAAACATTGTCTTTAATGACGCAAAGAATTTGTGAAAAGCGATATCAAAAACTCGACTTATAAAGACCTTGAAAACAGTACGTCAACATAGCTTTACAATAACACTTCTATCATCCGCTACCAGCTCCGAGCAGATGCGTGGTGCTAGAAAAGTGGCTGTGAGCACTATGGGACTTAACATCTGAGGTCATCAGTGCCTTAGAACTTAGAACTACTTAAACCTAACTAACCTAAGGTCATCACACACATCCATGCCCGAGGCAGGACTGGAACCTGCGACCGTAGAAGTCGCGCGGTTCCAGACTGAAGCGCCTAGAACCGCTCGGTCACCAGCGGCCGGCAGCGTGGTGCCAGAAAACACTGTTACTGCATTGCGCCGAGTGACTGGACAGCTGACAGCTCCGAGCAGAAAGACCGTTCCTACAGTGTGGCGGGACCGCTGACAGGTAACCAACACGCAACGCAACAAACAAGCAACGCAAATATGCCGTTCAGTACTCACACTTAATTACAGTGCTACAGATCATCAACATAAACATCTGTTATCAAGTGGTACATATCATAAATTCCACTAACTGAGATGGGAAGTGCACATTGTTCACGAAGACGTATTTTGAAAAGTCTAACAAACAGAGTATTTACTGTAAAAGTTTTTACGGAAAAGACCATGTGTGCTACATTTGGACACATTGCATTCAGCAGCTTCTACTAAATTTGTTCCTCGTGGTCCAAAGACATTAAACGTCGTATACATAGACAAGCTTGTGGAGCTATAGAGCATCTAACAGAATGTGCTTTGTACACCACTGTACACAAATAAACTACTGGCCATTAAAATTGATGCACTATGAAGATGACCTGCTAGAGACGCGAAATTTAACCGAGAGGAAGACGATGCTGTGATATGCGAATGATTAGCTTTTCAGACCATTCACACAAGGTTGGCGCCGGTGGCGACACCTACAATGTGCTGACATGAGGAAAGTTTCCTACCGATTTCTCATACACGAACAACAGTTGACCGGCATTGCCTGGTGAAACGTTGTTGCGATGCCTCGTGTAAGGAGGAGAAATGCGTACCATCACGTTTCCGACTTCGATAAACGTCGGAGTGTAGCCTATCGCAATTGCGGTTTATCGTATCGCGACACTGCTGCTCGCGTTGGTCGAGATCCATTGACTGTTAGCAGAATATGGAATCAGTGGGTTCAGGAGGGTAATACGGAACGCTGTGCTGGATCCCAACGGCCTCGTATCACTAGCAGTCGAGATGACAGACATCTTATCCGCATGGCTGTAACGGATCGTGCAGCCACTTCTCGGTTCCTGAGTCAAAAGATGGGGACGTTTGCAAGACAATAATCGTCTGCACAAACAGTTCGATGACGTATGAAGAGGCATGGAATATCAGCTCGGAGACCATGGCTACGGTTACCCATGACCCTACATCACAGACAGGACCGCCTGCGATGGTATACTCGACGACGAACCTGGGTGCACGAATGGCGAAACGTCATTTTTTCGGATAAATCCAGGTTCTGTTTACAGCATCGTGATGGTCGCATCCGTGTTTGGCGACATCGCGGTGAACGCACATTGGAAGCGTGTATTCGTCATCGCCATACTAGCGTACAACCTGGCGTGATGGTATGGGGTGCCATTGGTTACGCGTCTCGGTCAGATCTTCTTCACATTGACGGCACATTGAACAGTGAACGTTACATTTCAGATGTGTTACGACCCGTGGCTCTACCCTTCATTCGATCCCTGCGAAACCCTACATTTCAGCAGGATAATGCACGACCGCATGTTGCAGGTCCTGTACGGGCCTTTCTGGATACAGAAAATGTTCGACTGCTGCCCTGGCCAGCTCATTCTCCAGATCCCTCACCAACTGAAAACGTCTGGTCAATGGTGGATGAGCAACTGGCTCGTCACAATACGCGTCACTACTCTTGATCAACTGTGGTATCGTGTTGAAACTGCATGGGCTGCTGTACCTGTACACGCCATCCATGCTCTGTTTGAGTCAATGCCCTGGCGTATCAAGGCCGTTATTACGGCAAGAGGTGGTTGTTCTGGGTACTGATTTGTCAGGATCTATGCACCCAAATTGCGTGAAAATGCAATCACATGTCAGTTCTAGCATAACATATTTGTCCAATGAATACCCGTTTATCATTTGCATTTCTTCTTGCTGTTGCAATTTCAATGGCCAGTAGTGTACAGTCGTGCTGAAAGGTATCCGAACGACCTGAATTGCATTTCGCCTGATTCGCATGCAATCCACATAAAGCAGCTGCCCAGCAGGTCCTCTAATCGCTCCTTGGTACACTCGTTGGCCTATTGAAAATGGCTCCAACAAGTCACTCCTAGAAAACTCGGCTCTGTAAAGCAATCACTCAAAATGTAAAGTAATACCACGATACTATAAATATCAGGGAACACCTTATCACAGATATGACTGTCCTTAAGGCTTGTAAGCTCACATTTATTGCAATAAATGACACACCTGAAATGTTACCACTCTCATTATTACGTCAGATAGGTAATGCACCTACTAAGTTCGTCGTATTCATGATTTCTTCTTCAAAGTAACATACCGTACTTGTTATTTAACACGAAATGACATTAAAAATTTAAGTTATTGACGAGCATCTAGTTGAGAATATGTATGAACTTCAAATGACACGACGAACCGTCTCGTTCTGCACATGGATTCAAACCCAGGTCATGCAGACTAATATTTCGTGACTGACGGAATCTAACAGTCATCCCTGACTAGGCATACAGAGAGTGATATACCTCGATTTTAGACAGTATCAGTTAGCAAATATCAACTTTAAATTACATAACTTAAACATTTTTAACGGACGCGAATTCCTACCCAGCATCTATTGTCCCTGTTAAGGAACTACGAGAGATGTTAAATATTGCTTCTTCACAGGTAACTTACTTGAAATGCCGTGAAGTAAAGCTTTGTGTTGGACAGGAATTCGAACCCAGAACCTAATAGGATTATTATTGAAGCACAATCAACTGTGACATATCGGATTTTCTCGACAGTAGCTAGATGTTTTAACTGAAATGACGAGACGAAACAGTAATTTTTTGCTTCCCAGAACTCCAACCTGGAACCTATCGCTGTTATTTTCTAGAGAAAGCGAACGTTAAATATGGGTTTGTTACATCAGCAGCGACATGTGGGCATGTTTGAACTAGAAATAATACGTTGAAGAGTTCAGTGCCGACTGGGAATCGAACCCCACACATACCGTTGTTGACTACACACAAATAGACGTCAGCTACCGAATTTTTTTCCACCAGCAACTCGGAAAAACATCCTTGAACTTACAGTGATCTCTGAAATAGTCCTGTGTCTCACTGGGAGTCAAAACCGTTAGATATCGTTAGTGTTGACAACGAATGAAAATGCATTAAAAATCAAAATTATTATCCACCAGCAGACAGGCGTTCCCATGCTAGAGCTTGATAATACATAGTGAAAACATTAGTGCCAGGCCAGCATTCGAACCCATTCACGCGCAATATGTGGAGATGTTGAGGAATCTGCAGTTTCGAACAAACAACAAATTGTAGTCGAGCTGTATTGTCACGAAGGGAACAAATTCCGCGTTAAGGGCGGTCTCTGTTGCATTCCAAGTTCAGAACCAATTTTATCGACATACAGAAGCTCAAATAAAAGATGGAATAAGGGTACTGTGACCCTACATAGCGTTTGTTTCGTCACTAGAAATAAATAGCTAGTATAAAAAGGGTTACTGGTGAGAGAGTTCCCACATTTCGCCAATCCTGACTTTATTGTGGTTCAACCCTACGTCTACTTTGTAGAGAAGGAATATCATGTTTAATGTGAATTTCAGACCACAATGCCATTATACTTTCTTCACTTGGCGTAGCCAGAAGACATTAGAATCTGTCTCTCCCTATTAAAAATCACCGGCATGAAATGGAATCGATCCCAAATGATCATCATACGAAACTATCACCAACTCAACAGACCACCAACGCCTCTTCTATATGACTCATTTTCTATCATAATACCGTTTCGGCACACTCGATAAGAATTCTGACACACAGGCTCCCTGTAGTGGTTTGCAGCATGTTCGGTACATTCATTTACTTGGTTGACCGAATCGCCACGAACTAGCTGCATCGGCTACCCAGTGCATACATTCGACTCTATTTTGTAATCACCGAAATACAATCACGTAATTGCCACCTACACAGAACGTCCAACAGTGTAGGATGCAGAAATTTAAACAGAAAGTGTTCCTTTCCAGTTGAGCTACTCTATTGCGCTATCTGTCTGTTGAGAACGTGCTGTAGTGCAAAAGAAAAGCTGTAACTTTCTGTCTCTCAGAAGTCTAGATCCGGTCATATGGATTATATCAAAGCACTGTGGAATGCGGAAGTTCTGGAAGAAGTGTTGCCGACTTCTGGAGGCACTTTAGCTGGATGACAGCTACTAGCGTCACGGTAAGTGTCGCGCACTGTAGATAAGACGTCGCGAGTTCTGTTGCAATCGCTGCTACATTTTTTACAACGCAATTCTGCTGTATGCTGAAGTTACCAATTTAATGGAACTTAAAACATAATTACCTTCACTTATCAACCCAAAATTACCGCATGTGGAAAAAGGGCTACCTTCTGCGACATTTTGTTTTTTTCAGGTTTAATAGACGGCCATGCAGCAGTTGCGTCTCGAAGATTTTGTATTATGTATGGGGAGAGCACATAGTGCCAAAATAGTCAGAAAAGTATTTTCTACATTAGCTGTCGTCTGGTAGTGGCATTATATTCTTCTTCAAACCTTGATTGACGGCTTTAACCCAGAACAAGTTTTCTACCTGCATGTAATCAATAAAGTGCATGTGCATTGTCAGACTTTCATAGATAACGTCAGGGAATTCGCATATATCGCTGATGATTAATTTCTCTCTCATCTTTAGAATTGTTTTAACAACACTAAAAGAAATCTTACGGAAATTGTGCACTGCATTATAAGAAATGAAATAAAACTACCCACGATAACCTTACGATGAAAATCTCTTTGATAAAACTTGAGTATCTGTACACAAGCGTGCATCTAATTGCACGAATTAGTAAAATACTACTCACTTAGATTTCGACTTGGTCTGTGTTTAATTTGTATGCTGTGTCATACTCAACAGGTATGCAAATGTGACATTTCATAAATAAAGCTATGTATTCCTAGAAACCCAAAATTTGCTTGTCAGCAGCGGAACGACGCGCTACCTGTTGTGAAGCATTGTAAGTTGTTCACCATTTCACTATGAGCTGAAAGTATTTTCTTGCGATTTCCTTATCGATATTTGATCTGACTGCTTGCAGCTCTTTCACAGAAGGGATAAAAACGTTACATTCAGCGAGAATGGATCCGCGAACCGTAACAGACGCTTTTTCTGGGGCCAGCACGTCACCACAGAGCTAGCAAAGAGGTATGTGGTATGCAATCCTCTTACGAGGCCAATAGTGACTAGAACTCGTAAACTGCTATTTAAAGGACGAGTCAAGTTACGATTTCCACATGCAACGACTTTCCTGGGCTGAATACCGTAAATTTACAATCTTTTGTTACACCTCAAGCGATAATAACTGAGATTTTTCAATGGAAATGACAGGAAAAGTCAAGTGAACTTTGAGGCTTAGTTCCGTGCACACCAGGAAGTAACTCGTCGATCACAGAGTTGCTAAATAACCTTGCCTTGTTGCCAAATCTCAGTTACTGTACTAGCAGGAAGAAGACGAACCGATGTGATCCAACAGCGGGCTGGGAAGTGACCCTAGCTGGCCTCTCAAAGACGCGGCTGCTACGGCCTGGAATACGTAATGCGTCTGATTTGCATTTCTGTAACCAGGTTTAGGGACTGGAGCGTAGTTACTAATAATACTCAGAACTGACTGCAAGCTAAGCATCATAATTCAGTAACTTTCATAGTTGTTTTTATGTTTCTTTCGTAAGTGTACTCAAAACTAAGAAACTCATTGACGGACGTTTTCGTGTCTCGTCGATAGTCGAGCACAACAAACAAATAAAAACAAAGAAAGAATGTGTGTGTATGTGTGTATGAGAGAGAGAGGGAGAGAGAGGGAGAGAGAGAGAGAGAGAGAGAAGAGAGAGAGAGAGAGAGAGAGAGAGATAAAAATAAAGAAGAATGAGAGAAAGTGTAAAAAATTGTTGTAAAGAAACCACGAAAGTTGTCTGATATACCTCCATTCAGAAGTAACAAAGTGTGTATGCATGTAGAGATGAAGTGCATGATGTGAAGTTCTGTGACGGAGGTACGAACCCAACACGTAATCTGATTGTTAACTAAAAAAATCAAATGTTAAGCATCGGTTCTCTTACCAGCTGCTAGGTGTTAGAATCTAAACTGAGGATACTAATTTTTGTGCCTGAGCGACAATCGAACCGCACTCCTATCGTTCTTCTTTATCGTCCACGAATGTAGCGTAAGTATCAATTGCTTACTCAGCAACAGTAAGACGTGTGCGTGTTTGACCAGAAATTGTTGGCAACACATGAACAGACATTAAAAATACACGTTAATTTTCACTAGCGGGCCGATGTGCATGTGATAGGGCTTGAAATGAAATTATGAATATTTATGTACTGGATCAGGAATCGGACCCATGTACTTACCTTTTGAGGAGACCTAGAGAAGGTTGCAGTCTTGGAAAAAGGAACGAAATGATTAAACTATACTGTTCCGAGAGATTCAGATCCTCGAAGGGGTAGATACGAATTCGAATGGCAGTCCAGCACCAAATTTTTAAACGTTTCTAGTTCAATCAAGTACAAGTACAAGTAAAGTCATTAAATGGCTATCGGTTCATCAAATAAAATAAGATTTTGTAATGTAAGTAAGTTTACTGGCGACAGTATTTCTGTTTACAATGACCTCCGCCTATGTCATTTCCTAAAGCAAACCGGCTCTGTCCAGTTGGGAATGAAGGAGCTTGATGTTTAATGCGGATTCTGGATTATAACGTCTTTCTCGAGGTTACCCGAGGTATAGTGAATCCGTTTGCGCCTCTTAAAAGTAAATGCCTGAACCCACGCATTGCACTTGTGATAGTTCGTTCCACCAGACCATTGTGGCCACATTTCCCAGCCCCAGGAGTGTGCTGTAACGGATGATGTTTCTAGCATACAAAATTAGTCATGGCGGAAAAAATGCGAGTCTATTAAATGGTTAAGCAGAAGCAAGCTACTGATGCGGAGATTATGCTATTCTCACATTAGCAGGATGTAAAGGCTCTTCTAGGCATCATAGCCTTGATGTGAAGCCCTTTTGAAGTTTTCACTAATTCAGGAAATTTCATAGTTCGAGAAAATCTACTGTGAAGTGTGAAGTTACCGGATAAATCGATTATAACCGTCATTATTACTATCATTTTCTTCATACCGCTGCTGGAACACATGTGCTTGAAGATCATTTAAGGCCTTTTGTTCATTATAGAGGTAGTTGCCCAAGAACAGGTTCTTTCCCTGTCTACTAAATCCTTTCCATGTTAATATCAAACATCAGCAATTACTCGTAGATTACATTAAAACTAAAGTAACTGATGAAGACGTTACTTGATAACAAAAACGCACTGCCATTCTTCATTTACTTGCGCCTAGAAATGGCTGTCGAATACTGCCAAACCAAAAGCCAAGGGATCTTACTGCCTTCTGATATACGTCGCTGTCAGTTCTTCCATATGATTTGGTCGACGTGACCTGTTTCAAGTTGCGTATAACAGAGAATGTTTTAGAAAATCAATTGTTTTCCTTTGCAATAAACAGAAAGATTTTCATTCTAAGCTATCCAAGTTCAAAATTTTCGCATTATAGTTCAGATTTAATATTCGCTTCTATAATATAGGAAAATATTTTACTGTTGCAAAAGCCGCATCCGACACATTGTCCTTACACTTAGTCGCTGACCATAACCTAATGTAGCGAAGACTGTTTCCTAGTGCTATTTCTCACCGGAAAATATGCAATTCACTCATTGGGCTCCATTAGTATACTTTAACAGTAATTTTTGTGTGTATGCAATGCATACGGATTGTAGAATTCAGTGGTGCTCTCCCTTCCACTTCTGTATACAACATGCTTGACCTAAACGGGCCTTTTATCATTACAGGTCCTGGGCGGTGGAACATCATACTGAATGTGGTGTCACCGCCAGACACCACACTTGCTAGGTGGTAGCTTAAATCGGCCGCGGTCCATTTAGTTCATGTCGGACCCGCGTGTCGCCACTGGGTGATCGCAGACCTAGCGTCACCACAAGGCAGGTCTCGAGATACGATATAGCACTCGCCCCAGTTGTACGACGACATTGCTAGCGACAATACGGACAAAGCCTTCCTCTCATTTGCCGAGAGACAGTTAGAATAGCCTTCTGCTAAGTCCATGGCTACGACCTAGCAAGGCGCCATTAGCCTTACCTACTTTGAGAGTTATCGTATAAATGTCTCAAGAAGAACGTGTAAACCAACAAAGAATAAAGTTAAGTATATTCCAACGCTACGTACTTTTCTTGCTACCAGTCATAAGTATCCTGTTCCAGACTTGACGCCAGTCGGCGTGTGTGTACGCGTGCCTTTCGGCTCCCTTCCCAGTGTGGCGTAGCAAGCTTGTTACGCCACAACACTGACAACCTCACTGCTCGGTTTACCTGATTTTGTAATCATTTAAATAAAACAACATGACCTTCCAGTGGGAGACATTTCGTCCGTCCCCCTTTTCCTTGTGTGAAATTTGTCTTTAAACGTTTTGCCTTCCAACCAGCGAAATGCGGCAGAGTACGGCCGGTAAACGATCCACAAACCACGATTTAGCGCCGTTAAGACGATTTCTTTAAACATTGGCGTAGCTGAAGGAACTTCGTTTCTTCTTAAATCGCCTTATGCAGCAACGTTCACAGATATCTCAAACAGGGAAAGTTTTTTATCCAGGTACGAAGGTTGTAAAACAAACTTCCCACAGTTTGTGTCAGGTTGATCATTTCGTCTGATAGCACTGCGTAAGTATTTTGTCTAAGAGGAATCACAAGTAATGTTCCTGTAGCTGTGGGAATCATTGGTTGAAAACGAGTTTAACACCAGTGGGTACAGCACTGCTAAATATTCAAAATGATTATCAACCTAAGTCTGAGTTCATCCACAAACTGAGGCGTATTTATAATATTGAAGCTAGACTGTGTAACCTTGTCTTCCGTGAGTGGGCATTGGAAGGTGTTGACTCACACGTATACAATACAATGAATACTTCGAGCGCTATCGTTAACGTTGCTCTCATAAACCAAATTTGGTATCAAAGTATGTGACGTAAATAGACGTATCTTTTGACAGGGTTCACTTAGAAGCTTAAATTTGTTTACAGTACCAAAGGCACGTAGATGTCGGTATTTGACATCAGTTTGAACCTAATGCCTCCGTCCCTTCCTAAGAAAAAGGAGTTTAAACACACGGAAAGACAGACAGAGAGACGGACAACTATGTGGTCGTATAACGTTTCTGTTTTACTGATTGAGGTACGTTAAACCTACAAAGGGCTAATAACTACTGTGGTCCACTGAACTTTAAAGCTACCTTTAAACACTTTTGAAAATGAAAAAGAGGTTGACAAAATTGTGAAACAAATTTCAGGAACAACCTTGTCAGTCCAGGCGAGATCGACGCAATACTGAATAAGGTGAAATGGGGATCTCCAATTATATCGACCACAGAAAGACCTAGCTTCGTCAACATGACGTGAATGGGACTCGTTCCAAAGAAAATATGTAGATTACTTAGAAATAAAAAACATTAATATTACATGTGTCACTAGAGATTCCGTCAGATGAAACTGAAACACAATGCAGGCAATCACTACTCTGGTGTTTACAGAATTATATCGAATGACCGTGGTAAGCAATATATATATATATATATATATATATATATATATATATATCAAACGGGCCATAATTTCAATATTCGCCCTAAAGAACATACTACTGGAGTGACGCATAATAAATTCGTATTTTGTCACCATCTGTTAGATATTAAATGTACTGCGGGTTCTGTGAATGAAAATATAAGGATTGTGCATAATGGTCCAAAAAGTCCATTAGCCTCACGCTCTTGCAGAAATAGAAATTTATACTTACTACAGTAAGTGGCTCCTTAATGTTTTGAATGAACAGATCGGTTTTAGAGGTAAACATTTGTATGGATTACTTGATGATTTCTTCTAATATTCTTACGCCTCTCATGTTTTTAACTATTTTATGACTGACTCTCATGTTAGGGACTTAAAGACATGGCAACGCAGTTTTATCTGAGTACTTCTGAGCACATCACAGCGTGTTTGTACTATGAAGAGCGTTTCATATGTTTCTATTTTTTTTTACAAATATATACGGCTACACAGATGCCCATTAATGGAAAATAGCCACTTTTTAGGCCTTACAGTAGTTCCTCCTTTTCCTAGCACCTGTTGCTGGTGTATTTGAATTCTAGCTAGTTAGATAGTGTAACTACATGACTGACGGTGGCTCCATTCATTCATTAAAAGACAGGCCGACAGGCTCTGAGCACTATGGGACTTAACATCTGAGGTCATCAGTCTCCTAGAACGTAGAACTACTTAAACCTAACTAACCTAAGGACATCACACACATCCATGCCCGAGGCAGGATTCGAACCTGCGACCGTAGCAGTCGCGCAGTTCCGGACTGCAGTGCCTAGAACCACTCGGCCACCACGGCCGGCCATTCATTAAAAATCAGTTCTCTAAAATTATTTCTTTTCTTTTATTATTTGTATTTAATTCACTACCCATATGTGCACGTTCTTTTTTTTTGCAATTAGATCTCGCACAACGCTGGGAATGAAATCGTAACGCAGCTCTTTCTACTGGCTGGCCTGCAGATCGTGTGTTGCCGTTGGGAAGCCAGGCCTCGAGGGCGTGCGTCCCCGTGGTAATCCCCTGCGTCTTTCTCCACGGATCTTTGCCTGGCTGTTGGTATCGCCTATATTACATTCTTTGCGATGGCATACACGACGTAACGGCTCCAGCCAATGCACACACAGCGCAATTGTATTACATTCAGGCCGCTACTAACGGTCTAACACTCAGTCACAAGTATATTAACGCCAAGAAACAATCAATGCCTTCTCTGCGCGATAACAATGGAGATACTATCGAAGACAGTGCTGCCAAAGCAGATTTACTAAACACAGCCTTCCGAAATGCCTTCACAAAAGAAGACGAAGTAAATATTCCAGAATTCGAATCGAGAATAGCTGCCAACATCAGTAACGTAGAAGTAAATATCCTCGGAGTAGTGAAGCAGCTCAAATCACTTAATAAAGGCAAGTCTTCTGGTCCATTCGGAGTATGCTGTTGCATTACCTCCATACTTAACAATCATATACAACCGTTCACTCGACGAAAGATCCGTACCCAAAGACTGGAAAGTTGCACAAGTCACACCAATATTCAAGAAAGGTAGTAGGAGTAATCCACTAAATTACAGACCCATATCGTTAACGTCGATATGCAGCAGGATTTTAGAACATATATTGTGTTCGAACATTATGAATTACCTCGAAGGAAACGGTCTATTGACACACAGTGAACATGGCTTTAGAAAACATCGTTCCTGTGAAACACAACTAGCTCTTTATTCACATGAAGTGCTGAGTGCTATTGACAAGGGATTTCAGATCGATTCCATGTTCCTGGATTTCCGGAAGGCTTTTGACACTGTCACACACAAGCGGCTGGTAGTAAAATTGCTTGCTTATGGCATATCGTCTCAGTTATGTGACTGGATTTGCGATTTCCTGTCAGAGAGGTCACAGTTCGTAGTAATTGACGGAAAGTCTTCGAGTAAAACAGAAGTGATTTTAGGCGTTCCCCAAGGTAGTCTTATAGGCCCTTTGCTGTTCCTTATCAATATAAACAATTTGGGAGACAATCTGAGCAGTCGTCTTCGGTTGTTTGCAGATGACGCTGTCGTTTATCGGCTAATGAAGTCATCAGAAGATCGAAACAAACTGCAAAACGATTTAAAAAAAAATCTGAATGCTGCGAAAAGTGGCAGTTAACCCTTAATAACGAAAAGTGTGAGGTCATCCACGTGAGTACTAAAAGGAACTCGTTAAACTTCGGTTACACGATAAATCAGTCTAATCTAAAACCCGTAAATTCTACTAAATACCTAGGTATTACAATTACGAACAACTTAAATTGGAAAGAACACATAGAAAATATTGTGGGGAAGGCTGACCAAAGGCTGCGTTTTATTGGCAGGCCACTTAGAAAATATAACAGACCTACTACGGAGACTGCCTACACTACGCTTGTCCGTTCTCTTTTAGAATACTGCTCCGCGGTGTGGGATCCTTACCAGGTATGACTGACGGAGTGCATCGAAAAAGTTCACTGAAAGGCAGCACGTTTTGTATTATCGCGAAATGTGGGAGAGAGTGTCACAGAAATGATACAGGATTTGGGCAGGAAATCATTAAAAGAAAAGCGTACGTTGTTGCGACGGAATCTTCTCACGAAATTCCAATCACCAACTTTCTCCTCCAAATGCGAAAATATTTTGTTGACACCGTCCTACATAGGGCGGAACGATCACCACGATAAAGTAAGGGAAATCAAAGCTCGTACGGAAAGATTTAGGTGTTCATTCTTTCCGCGCGCTCTACGAGATTGGAATAATAGAGAATTGTGAAAGTGGTTCGATGAACTCTCTGTCAGGCACTTAAATGTCATTTGCAGAGTATCCATGTAGATGTAGATGTAGACAATGATTACTGGTTAACTGCAAACCGCGTAGTGTGCTGGGGTATCTGCAGGTGTTTTTACAGTAACTGATCAATCAGCAGCTGAAGGAGGTGATTCGTGAGGAAAGTATGAGCCCATAGGGCGAAGGGATTATCACCTTTTCAAGAAAATCAGAGGATGGATAACGACAAAAAGGGTTTTTATGATTATTGACACCTGAAGGTCAAGACTATGATGAATGTGAACTCCTTTGCCGAACATTACGTCAATTATAGACTATATAGGACAGTATTTGATGACGTTATACGGCAGCCACGCCATCTCTACTATGATATCTCAAACCATAACGGCAAAAGGCAAGGCAGAAAACTGTTGTTTAATGACTTTCAGACGGGTTCAGAAAACCACCAGTCAGTAATTTCAGTAATTTCAGTTTTTGGTCGTATTAGCAACAGTATAACAAGTCACTGAAATTCTTCTAAAGTTATTTTACCTTAAACAGCATTCTTCTTTCCTAAAGCAAATTCGATTTAAATATCAGGATATATGACCAAGTGAATTTCTAGCACAGTATAAAGAAAAATATCTTGTCGTTTTAAACATTTTCAACGGTGATATGTACTTCTGTAGAGCAGTTCTGTTAGTGAAAAGACAATACGGTCGCTTTTTATAGGTCAAGTGTTTAAAAAATTATCTTTCATTTAACCAAAAGAATCACTGAAAAGAATCACTTAAAGTTAACATCATTACAGTACAATCTTGGTCACTGTATGTAAGAAGAACATCGCATCAGTAGAAATTACGCTAAGAATAACAAACGCTTAGTTTGCATCTGAGCACATGAAGAAATAAAAATTTTATTCAGGCAAGTAATTTTTCATCAGAACAACATGTGAGTAAAGTTGTAGAAGTTTTGCTAAAATTAATTTCAATCGAGACTTTCAATTTGATTGTGTATCTCTCAAAACCATAGGACAAAATTTGCACGTTCATAGCTGGTGACGGCTATTAGTAGAGTTAGTTTAATTTTTTTATGAGGGATCATTCACGTCAGCTGATAAGTGCTCCAGGCACGTCTGGTTGAGACTAACTGCTGTTACGATCGCTGAATGGAGTCCAAAACGCACAGAAAAGTGTGCAAGGTAGGATGTGGAACGCTGTACGAAAAGTAGGGCAGTATTCTACCAGGGATTGAACCCCCACCCATAGTTGTGCTTTGATGACAAAGTTCGATTAACTATATATTTCGTACCTTACCCAGATTAAAGATTTTCATTAGGAACACATGTGAAGCAAGTTTCCTAGTTATTATTTGGTAACTGTGTTAGATAAAGTGAGTGTACTGTGTGTAGTATTTCACTAATGCTTGATTGGTCAAGTGACATAATTAATTAATTACAACGTTAATTAAAAAACACATTTCGTACACAAATTACATTTTGAGAAATGAAAATTTTTTACTGTATTTTTACCAAGAGATAATAGAGGAAAGACAGATTTAAGTAATAAAGACGGTCGCTATACCTTAGTCTATCCAATGGGATGGCTTCGGTAAAAACGTCGAAACTGTCTCACTTGAATTAGCACATTTTATTCTTCTATGGTCACTACTGCATGTAAGTGTGTACGTATGCATGTCGTGAGATGAACTGTGTGTGGTTTGTGTATGACGTTTAACACTACTGTTGGTTACTACAATCACTTCATCCATTTGCCTGTGTCATAAGTAGAGGAGGAGCCAAGGAATGGTGAGCTCGGGCCTTTTCTTGCCATCAGGAACTTGTGATCTATACTCCGCGTTCGTGTTTATGTAGTTCAGTCTTATGATACTATATAGCTACGTTTAGGTACAATATTACAAAATTCACGTGTTTTACAGTTTGTATCTCATACATTTTACGTATTACACAAATATATGTTGGAAAATAATGACCTAAAATGTTAAAAAATTACTTGTTTTACTTTGTACAAACAGGAAAATCGTTTTTTTTTTTTTTATTTCTTATTACCACTTTATTTCTAAATTCCATGTTAATTTTATTTGTAGTATTTTTGCAATTGTGTGATCTGCTGTTATGATGTATGTGTATTTGTACTGATGTGTTCATGTCATCACCTGTTTCTACATCGGTGTTTGACTGTCTGTTGGCCCTTGTATCATGTTGTGGTGTAGGGTTTGTGTCTGGAAGTGATCTTGTATATGGTCGTCGCAGTTTATAAGTCTTCTGCAGCGTCCTTAATATATCGTCAGTGATCCGGTTAAGCGTGCTCCATGTATCTGGGTTTCTTAAAGTTTGCCCCATGTCTTCGATTTCTCTCATAGGTCTTACGTGTGTGTGTGTGTGTGTGTGTCTGTGTGTGTGTGTGTGTGTGTGTGTGTGTGTGTGTGTGCCGCATTTTAGAGTTACGTGTTCTCGAGATCCATGTTCTCCACATTCACATGTATCACTTTAGCTAAGGCCAAAGCTGTGTAAGTGTGTGGGGCAATGGCCTTGGAGCGTCAGGAAGTGTACCATACCGCTACTAAGGTCTACGTTATGAGCCCCAAACGTTTGCGGATGTTCGGGAAGACGGATAAGACCCGAGGACTTTTGTCAGATGCTTCAATTTCTTTATATCATGTCCCAAATTTCCAAAGATATAACTGGAGGTTTTATGTAATATGCTCTTCTGATATCTCATGTAATTTGTCCAGTCTTCCCCGTTTGAGCGAGTATGCTACTGCTCCGTGTCTAATTATTATGTCGACGGGGTATGTTGCAAGTACACGGAGTTGTAGTCAAACATTCCTAACACCCTGAGCAATATAGCTCTTTGTCCACGCCTCTCATCGGTTTTTTTGGGTCGTGAGTGACAGTGGATGGGCCGAGGCACTTACTGCAAAGCACATCATATAATCAAAGAGGGCTGCATGGTACATTAGTACTGTCCACAATGGTAGTCTGAAATGAGTTTAGCGTGGCAGGTGTGTGCATTGTTGTTGTTGTTGTTGTTGTGGTCTTCAGTCCTTAGACTGGTTTGATGCAGCTCTCCATGCTACCCTATCCTGTGCAAGCTTCCTCATCTCCCAGTACCAACTGCAACATACATCATTCTGAATCTGCTTAGTGTATTCTTCTCTTGGTCTCCATCTACGATTTTTATCCTCCACACTGCCCTCCAGTACTAAATTGGTGACCCCTTGATGCCCCAGAACATGTCCTACCAACCGATCACTTCTTGTAGTCAAGTTGTACCACAAACTCCTCTTCTCCCCAATTTTATTCAATACCTCCACATTATTTATGTGATCTACCCATCTAATCTTGAGCATTCTTCTATAGCACCACATTTCGAAAGCTTCTATTCTCTTCTTGTCCAAACTATTTATCGTCCATGTTTCAGTTCCATACATGGCTACACTCCATACAAATACTTTCAGAAACGACTTCCTGACACTTAAATCTATACCCGATGTTAACAAATTTCTCGTTTTCACAAACGCTTTCCTTGCCATTGCCAGTCCACATTTTATATCCTCTCTACTTCGACCATCATCAGTTATTTTGCTGCCCAAATAGCAGAACTCCTTTACTTCTTTGAATGTCTCATTTCCTAATCTAATTCCCTCAGCATCACCCGAGTTAACACGACTACATTCCATTCTTCTCGTTTTGCTTTTGTTGATGTTCATCTTAAATCCTCCTCTCAAGACGCTGTCCATTCCGTTCAACAACTCTTCCAGGTCCTTTGCTGTCTCTGACAGAATTACAATGTCATAGGCGAACCTCAAAATTTTTATTTCTTCTCCATGGATTTTAATTCCTACTCCGAATTTTTCTTTTGTTTCCTTTACCGCTTGCTCAATATAGAGATTGAATAACGTTTGGGAGAGGCTACAACACTGTCTCACTCCCTTCGCGACCACTGCTTCCCTTTCATGTCCATCGCCTCTTATAACTACCATCTGGTTTCTGTAGAAATTGTAAATAGCCTTTCGCTAACTGTATTTTACTCCTGCCACCTTTAGAATTTGAAAGAGAGTATTCCAGTCAACATTGTGAAAAGCTTCCTCTAGGACTGCAAATGCTACGAACGTAGATTTGCCTTTCCTTAATCTTTCTTCTGTGATAAGTCGTAAAGTCAGTATTGCCTCACGTGTTCCAATATTTCTACGGAATCCAAACTGATCTTCCCCGAGTTCGGCTTCTACTAGTTTTTCCATTCGTCTGTAAAGAATTCGCGTTAGTATTTTGCAGCTGTGACTTATTACACTGATAGTTCGGTAATTTTCACATCTATCAACACCTGCTTTCGTTGGGATTAGAATTATTATATTCTTCTTGGAGGTTATTTCTACTATCTCATACATCTGTTCACCAGATGGTAGAGTTTTGTCAGGTCTGGCTCTCCCAAGGCTGTCAGTAGTTCTAATGGAATGTTGTCTACTCCCGTGGCCTTGTTTCGACTCAGGTCTTTCAGTGCTCTGTCAAGCTCTTCACGCAGTATCGTATCTCCCATTTCATCTTCTTCTACATCCTCTTCCATTTCCATAATATTGTCCTCAAGTACATCGCCCTTGCATAGACCCTCTACATACTCCTTCCACCTTTTTGCTTCCCTTTCTTTGCTTAGAACTGGGTTTCCATCTGAGCTCTTGATATTCAGACAAGTGGCTTCTCTTTTCTCCAAAGGTCTCTTTAATTTTCCTGTAGCAAGTATCTATCTTACCCCTAGTGAGATAAGCCTCTACATCCTTACATTTTTCCTCTAGCCATCCTGCTTAACCATTTTGCATTTCCTGTCGATCTCATTTTTTAGACGTTTGTATTCCTTTTTTGTCTGCTTCATTTACTGCATTTTTATATTTTCACCTTTCAACAATTAAATTCAATATTTCTTCTGTTACCCAAGGGTTTCTACTGGCCCTCGACTTTTTACCTACTCGATCCTCTGCTGCCTTCACTACTTCATCCCTCAAAGGTACTGTATGTCTTTCCCGCATTCCTGTCAATTGTTCCCTTCTGCTCTCCCTGAAACTCTGTACAACCTCTAGTTCAGTCAGTTTATCCAGGTCCCATCTCCATAAATTCCCATCGTTTTTGCAATTTCGTCAGTTTTAATCTACGGTTCATAAACAATAGATTGTGGTCAGAAACCACATCTGCCTCGGAAACGTCTTACTATTTAAAACCTGGTTCCTAAATCTCTGTCTTACCATTATATAATCTATCTGACACCTTCTAGTATCTCCAGGCTTCTTCCATGCATACAACCATCTTTTATAATTCTTGAACCAAGAGTTAGCTATGATTAAGTTATGCTCTGTGCAAAATTCTACCAGGCGGCTTCCTCTTTCATTTCTTACCCCCAATCCATATTCACCTACTATGTCTCCTTCTCTCCCTTTTCCTACTATCGAATTCCAGTCACCCAAGACTATTAAATTTTCGTCTCCCTTCACTACCTGAATAATTTCTTTTATCTACTCATACATTTCTTCAATTGCTTCGTCATCTGCAGAGCTAGTTAGCATATAAACTTGTACTACTGTAGTAGGCGTGGGCTTCGTGTCAATCTTGGCCACAATAATACGTTCACTATGCTGTTTGTATCACCTTAGCCCCACTCCTATTTTTTATTCATTATTAAACCTACTCCTGCATTACACCTATTTGATTTTGTATTTATAACCCTATATCCACCTGACCAAAAGTTTTTTTCCTGCTGCCACCGAACTTCACTAATTCCCACTACATCTAACTTTAACATATCCAATTCCCTTTTTAAATTTTCTAACCTACCTGCCCAGTTAAGGGATCTGACATTCCACGCTCCGACCCGTAGAACGCCAGTTTTCTTTCTTCTGATAACAACATCCCCCTGAGTAGTCCCCGCCCGGAGATCCGAATGGGCGACTATTTCACCTCCGGAATATTTTAACCAAGAGGACGCCATCATCTTTTAATCATACAGTAAAGCTGCATGTCCTCTGGGAACATTACTGCTGTAGTTTCCCCTTGCTTTCAGCCGTTCGCAGTACCAGCACAGCAAGGCCGTTTTGGTTAGTGTTACAAGGCCAGATCAGTCAATCATCCAGACTGTTGCCCCTACAACTACTGAAAAGGCTGCTGCCCCTCTTCAGGAACCATACGTTTGTCTGGCAGATACCCCTCCGCTGTGGATGTACCTACGGTACGGCCATCTGTATCGCTGAGGCACGCAAGCCTCCCCACCAACGACAAGGTACATGGTTCATGGGTGGTGTGGTTGGGGAGGGGGGCGGGGTCTGTGCATTAGACTTGTCGATTTTTCAATTATAAGTCCTATGTGCACGCCCGCCCAGATATATGCCTAGGTATCTTGCTGTCTGTTTTCTCTGTATGCTAGTGTTGTTCACTCTAATGTTGGAGTTTCTGTGCAGTGTCCCTTTCAAAAATAAATATACTGTCTTGTTTTCTGCAAATGTTAAGTTTTTACGCCTGTAATAGTTACTTCTTTGTAGAAGGAGGTATGTGGCCTTCCTTTCGAGTTTGCAATTATCACTACCAGCTAGTCGTCAACATAGGCTAATATACCCTTAACCCTTCCATCTTTTTCCAGATTGTCTAGGAGTGGTCCTAAGGCAATATCCCAGAAAATTCGCCAGCATATTGAGCCTTGCGGGCATCATTTAGTTATTTTCTTGATAACCTTTTCGTTTCATGCTTGCTGTTGAGGATCCCTCCCTTTCCAGTAGTCGAGTAAGATATTGTAAGGGACCGTTCGTATTTGCATCTCTCGTAGCCCTTCGAACAAAGCAGGCCATCAGAGATTGCAGAGATAGTCGAAAGCGACTGCTAGATCTGATGTTATTGCTACTGCGTATTTTTCCTTTGTCTCCTGTAGGATTTCCAGCGCTCGGTTAGCTGCATGGTCTTTGAGACTTTGCCACACGATCATTCACATTTCAATTCATTTGGGTCTGAAGCCATACAAATGTGGACTAGGCCTGCAGATCCTCCTGCCTGACTGTAGTCCACTGCAGAACAGCCTCTCCTCTACCTTAGCGAGACAGTCCAAAATGCGGCTGTAAATCTTTGTTTGGGTCCCGATCCTCTGATTTTTTGATGATTACAACATTCGCAGTTTTCCACATGGTGGGGAGCCTACCTTGCAGCAGTACTTCATTCAGTAACTCTGTTAGAAAAGGGGTGCTCTGTGTAAGTAGTGAAGCATTACAACAAATAATTTCCATGCCAAATGGAATATTATGATCTCTGCAGAAAAAAACACCAATTTATGTTAAGATTGATTTTACTTTCACCGTATCGTACCTTTACTTTTTTAGCGTTGAACAGAGCTTGGGTGGATGGGAGTACGTCCGTTCATTAATTAATAATAACCATTCAAGTGAAGAAATCAGTAAACACAGTTATTATTGTCCTGTGGCACCTTTTAATGCAGAGAAGATGAAGGAGTTTAGCTGTTCTTTGAGACTGTAAAAGGAAGTAAGCGAAAACGGATTAATTCCTGGCTGGCTTGAGCTGTGTCGAAAGGGCCGCTTGCGTGGTGAGTAAAAATTAAGCGAGTACAATTCCACCCCTTTCCGTAGCATTGTCTTTAACTTTCCGATTTCACGGTCAAAACATAAAATAAATAATACATTCTTCGGGTCACCTCATCAGAGAAACACTCTGGTTCTCCCATAACGATCTGAAGCGAGACAGGTATTTTTTTCTTCTAGATAGTAAAACTAACGATAATTATGAAATGTGGAAGTGGGAATAAACCGTTCGTACCTCTCTAGCTAATGTAAATCCCTTCCGTGTGCTGCCCCTAACAACCCGATTGAGAATCATCCTCCAATAATTTTACAAAAGTATTCAATTATTTGTCCTTCATTAAGCGGTCGACGATTCCTCTATACCCGGCAGTAAACGAAAGTCACACAGAAGAAGATTTTACACTGGCGGCCGTCCACGAGACGTAATTACGGGACGACAATTACTGTACACACACTTTATTCAACATGTAAACCTCACCACAGATATTCAGATTTAGGGGGTTTGGTTGATTTCTGGGGAAGGGACCAAACTGCGAGGTCATCGGTCTCATCAGATTAGGCAAGGATGGGGAAGGAAGTCGGCCGTGCCCTTTCAAAGGAACCATCCCGGCATTTGTCTGAAGCCATTTAGGGAAATCACGGAAAACCTGAAACAGGAGGGCCGGACGCTGGATTGAACCGTCGTCCTCCCCAATACGAGTCCAGTGTGCTAACCACTGCGCCACCTCGCTGAGTTCGGATTTAGATTATGATATGTTCGATGTATTATTGGCGGTGACGTGGCACAGACGAATAGCGAAATGCCGCACGAACCGCTGAAGTGTCGGAACATCAAAATGGTTCAAATGGCTCTGAGCACTATGGGACTTAACATCTATGGTCATGAGTTCCCTAGAACTTAGAACTACTTAAACCTAACTAACCTAAGGACATCACACAACACCCAATCACGAGGCAGAGAAAATCCCTGACCCCGCCGGGAATCGAACCTGGGAACCCGGGCGCGGGAAGCGAGAACGCTACCTCACGACCACGAGCTGCAGACGTCGGAACGTCGCTGCTGTCGATGACTTCGGGAATGACTGTTTTCAGCTCATCAACCGTTTTTGGATTACTGTTGTACCCCTTATCTTTAATATAGTCCCACAAAAAGTAGTTGTATGTGTTCATATTCAGTGAATATGGCGGCCAATCGAAGCCTATGCCAGTGGCCTCTGGGTACCCCAGCGCCAGAATACGGTCCCCAAAGTGCTCCTCCAGGAATCAAACACTCTCCTGCTTCGACGGGGTCGAGCTCCGTCTTGCATGAACCACATCTTATAGAAGTCAGGGTCACTTTGGAAAATGGGAGTGAAGTCGTCTTCCAAAACCATCACGTGTTTCGTACCGATTATTCTGTGATTTAACATTGCACACCACACGGTGACCCGTTGAGAGGGAAGAGAATTCTCGATCGCGAAATGTGCATTGTCAGTTCCCCAGATGCGTCAATTTTGCTCATTGATGGACCGATCTAAATGAAAGTGGGCTTCGTCGCTAAACCAAACCGTACTGCGCATACTAATTGCCAACATTCGTCGCGTCCAACCGTGAAGTTTGAACGTCCTAACGCGAACCGTTCAGAAGGTATGACGATTCTATTTCATGTAGTTCAAGAATTGTCATCCTGTATATGCATATATATTATGTACATATGCAGAAAGCCACAATACTGCTTTTACTAAAATGTATGCTTGTCTCATGCTATGCGCAACTGAGCGCACGACGCTGAGCAGCTACAGTAATGAGGGAATATTTATCAAAATTCTGAGGAAGTAAAACGAGAACAGAAAACTCTGGAAAAATCCCGCTTTCAAATATTTTCCCGACGGCAGAAAAGCGTTACATCGGGTAAAGAACATCAGTTCTCATTCGTAATGCTTGTTAAATATGGGAGTAGATTTTATTTTCTACGATACTTACGGTGCGCTTTACATAGAATTTGGTTTCTTCTCTAGTAGTTTCAAAATTTATTATTTTTGTAGAAAATGGTCATTACATAAATGTTTCACAAGATGATGGAACCATACTTGCATTAGCGCGCAGCCGGCCGGAGTGGCGGTGCGGTTATAGGCGCTGCAGTCTGGAACCAAGCGACCGCTACGGTCGCAGGTTCGAATCCTGCCTCGGGCATGGATGTGTGTGATGTCCTTAGGTTAGTTAGGTTTAATTATTTCTGAGTTCTAGGGGACTGATGACCTCAGCAGTTAAGTCGCATAGTGCTCAGAACCATTTGAACCATTTGAAGTAGCGCGCAAACACGCTTAGAGTGACGGGATTGTTTTGCAAAAAGAAATATTTTTTCGGTGGCAGAGGTAAGCTGCAGCTAAGCGTCATCTGTGATACGTTTACGTAATGAACATAAGAATACAAGAAAGAGAAGGTTACTTAATTTCGGAAATTCGTACATGTCGTTAGCGTTAAATCTAAGTCTGAAACAACAATCATGGAAAGTTCAGAGGAACAGAACACTTTAGCTACTATACTCGAGAGCTCAAATGGTTCAAATGGCTCTGAGCACTATGACACTTAACATCCGAGGGCATCAGTCCCCTAGACTTAGAACTACTTAAACCTAACTAACCTAAGGACATCACACACATCCATACCCGAGGCAGGATTCGAACTTGCGACCGTAGCGGTCGCGAGGTTCCAGACTGAAGTGCCTAGGACCGCTCTTACTCGAGAGCAATTCTGAAAATGTTTAGGGTAGCGGCAGACATGTTGTCGCTCCACCAGGTGACGCAACGCCACAGTCGATGAGCGATACCAGTTCCGAAACAGCAATCATTGCATTTGACCATTTTATACAATTATATCAAACGATAGAAGCTATAAAGTAGCAAAAACTTGATGGAAACAATGAAAAACTCAATAAAATATTTGACGAAAACATTCAAAAGTAGGACAGTATCAATACTATTAATCACAATAATTTAATTTTACCTTTATTAAAGGCTTAGGTCTAAATTTTCGATCTGGAAAGAAAGACCAATTATGAACTACAAAAGAGTAGAAGCATAAACCACTTGAGAAGTACCAGCAAAAAAGTTTGTTTTCTAGTGAGAGGCGCGACCCAAACGTTTATACATTTTTAGCATATGCTGGTGCTCCGACAGAAGCATTGAAACGAATGAGCAGACATAAATTTATGTAGCAGCAAGACTTGTTCTCAACTTCAGCACACACTATTTGAATTTAATAGGTGTCATCCACGCAGCAAGTCGCGGATAACGTTATTACAATGAAATGAACCACAAACATGACTGACACAACAAGATCCATGGATAGAGAGAACCTAGTAGGAGACTGAAAAACTATACTCGCTTAGATTTAAAGCTATAAATGTGATGATCTCACTAAATAAGGAGTAAGGAAGGAAAAGTTAAATAACCTTCTCTCTTGTAGATTCTACAGTTTTTATTATTGTTATTTTTTATTATTGTTATTTTATTATGATTTGAAACTATCAGTTGGTAATTACTGCCAAGTTGCGCTCTGGGTCTCGTGGAAATTAAATTGTCACCCCTCCTCCCTTCTCCCTCAGTGAACTTGCGGTAAAACTGTAATTCACATCTTAAGTTCGAAACGATTCTGAGCGCTTGACGATACTACGAAATTTTGATACGAAAGTAACCAAAAAATTAAGCAAAGAGCATTTACGATGGGGAAAATGATTACTATAACTTTACAAGCATGCTTTCCAGACGACCCGTCGTGTTTCGACATGCTGGAAACGCAAGGCTGTCTCATGTAATCCGTTTTTGCTTACGCCCGGAATAAAATTGAGAGGGAGAAATACTTCAAATAATTGTCTTATAAATAATGGATTGTAAATAAATACGTCTGCGGCTGGTGATATTCTCAAAGAAGAAAGAATTGTACTCACGAACGAGGGCGGTGTGCAGGAAGATGCTTACAAAGTTAAATTACGCTCGTAACACACAAACAGTTATAAAGAAAGCCATACCACTCAACTGTGGAGGATAAGAAGGCCGGTTGCCGCGCTGTGGGACCGTAATGATCGTCGCGTATGCACTCATGTACGCTCCAACATTCTTGCCGCCCAAGGACGTAGGGACAATGTAAATTTAAAAATAGGAAACGACCCTCACGAAGACGCTTATGTAAAGGCATATTGAGCTACTTCGTAGATAAGGGAAGAAATGTATCCTGACTAACGACTCCGAGTTAACACAAAAGGAAGAAATCTGGATACACAGGCCCAAGATTACCGAGAATGAAATGGTGAAATAATAAAGGAGAACGTAGTATTTTAATGTATATGTACTGATGTATGTAATATAAGATGTTATCTAATTTCTGTAAAAATATTTGTTTCATGTGAAATATCATTTGACAAAGTCGTGGGCCTTCCTCAAAAGCATCGGGTACCATGAGGGGTCTGCGCTTTGAAGTCCTTTTGAAGGATGAATAAAAGGACAGTGCAATGAGTCAAAACACTCCTGATTCATCCAACGACTTTGACATCCAACAAGTCATCCGAACAGAGCATATACCTGCGTATGAACTTTCTGTTGTTTTGTTTCTTTTCCCCTCTTGTTTCTGTTTCAGGCATGAGGGACTGTAACTTTCTTACTGAAAAACATTAGTTTTTTTCTGTTATTGAAATATTAGTATATAAAATACCTTCAAAGAGAGTTATCACCCCGTAACGAAGAGGTGATAAGAGGTAAGTCACGCGATGTAACTGGATAAGTTAACACGATTTTTTGTGCGTCAAGGCAATATTGTGTGTCATTCTGTAGTTGAAAAAACAGAAGGAAAGACCATTAAGTATCACTGTAAAAAGTGATATGTGAAAGAACCACGTACGAGATCGCCTAATCGTAGTAACATGGACAGTATTAACGAATACTAAGATTTTAAAATACCGAAGAACACACAGGCACAAGTGAAAGACAGTATGTGTCAAATACTTTGTGAAGTGATTCATTGGGCTCCGCTGTATGAGTGTGTACCGCACAGCTTCGCGCAATGGCGCATTGATGTGCTACATAAGCAATTTCGGTGTCAGATGGAATATTATGATCTCTGCAGAAAAACAGTAAATATGTTGAGGTTGATCCTGTATCGTCACATTCTTATATCTTCACTTTTTGAGCTTGGACAGATGGGACTACGTCTATTCATTAATTAACAATAACCATTCAAGTGAAGCAGTAGGTGAACACAATCATTATTGTCATTGCTTCAAATGGCTCTGAGCGCTATGGGACTTAACATCTGATGTCATCAGTCCCATAGAACTTACAACTACTTAAACCTAACTAACCTAAGGACGTCACACACATCCATGGCCGGCCGCGGTGGTCTCGCGGTTAAGGCGCTCAGTCCGGAACAGTGCGACTGCTACGGTCGCAGGTTCGAATCCTGCCTCGGGCATGGATGTGTGTGATGTCCTTAGGTTAGTTAGGTTTAAGTAGTTCTAAGTTCTAGGGGACTGATGACCACAGAAGTTAAGTCCCATAGTGCTCAGAGCCATTTGAACCAACACATCCATGCCCGAGGCAGGATTCGAACCTGCGACCGTAGCGATCGTATGGTTCCAGACTGATGCTCTCATTATAGTCTTGTGGCACCTTTTACTGCAGAGAAGACGGAGGGGTTTAGCTGATCTTCGAGGCTGTGAAAGGAGGTAAGTGAAAACGGATTAATTGCTGGTTGTCTTGGACTGTGTCAAAATGGCCACTCGCGCGGTACCTAAATTTACGCGAGAGTAAATCTCACTATTTTCAAGAACTTTCAATCTTCAACTTCCATATTTCACGCTCAAAACTTGGCGGGTTTTCTGCTTTAAGAATAATTCTGTCTGTCTGCTCCATTGTCGCGAAACGTATTTTTTCCCCTTCCGGGTGACTGAGGCGTTTCACAAAACGCTGTTTGCTAATCTACTTATCCGTAAGTGACTAGCAAGATCATCATAATCAATTACGTTGCTCTTGTGTTGTTTGGAGTTCCTCTCTGTGTCGTGTGATACCCTGTACCTCCCAACATTTGTCTTCCTCTCTTGTTAGTGTACACTGGGAATTATGTGTGACTGATGTATTTGCAACTGTTTAGATAGGTAGATTACCAATATTTTGTCTTAGGCTACCATTACCTATTTTATTGGAATACTATTTGCCTAACTGGAGGTTATTTGGCAACTGAATGTTTCTTTGTGGCTATTTGCTTTTGTGGCTTTGTATGGCTCTGCTGTGAATACTGCCACCATATATAAACCGTGCAGGCTTTATATACCGTCTGAATGTAATTTTAATGGCGTGTTCTGAACTGGTAAACTGTTTAGGGAAGTGGTATCGTTTCGTGTTTCTTGAACTGGTGTATCAATATGTCTATCAGTTTCTTGTTTTTCTACGTTGTGAGATGAGTATGTATGGGTATCACTGAGGTGCCCTACGGCATCCTCTTGTGTATTTTTCTTATTGTTTTGCTAATTCCCCGGTACATTGGTGGAAAACGGGAAACATCCTCTTCCAGCTCCTTTATTCGTAGCAGATTGCCCAATGGAACACGTCGTGTTTTAATTTCTTTGCTACGTGGTAGTCAATGGGTCCCTGCATACACATGCCGTGCAAGTAATCTGTGCTATTATAGTAGTTTTGCTGTATTATGTGACACGTTTCCAGCTCTTGAAGCTCGTTCGCTTCTAGGTCTCCTAATTGTGCTATGCCCACGTGTTGCACTCACGTGACCGCTCGCTGACAGCTCCTCGTTTCAGTTGATGGAGACCTATGTTTGTACCTACACGCATTGTTTCTCCGCAAATGTACACTTGTGGTTAAGGAGAAATTTATGTCGAAAGCCGCAGCTGTAATTCGTATTAGCGATAATGTCGATAATGTATTCGATGAGTTCTGTTTGCCTTTCATACTGTCGCTTGTAGATACGGCAATCAGGCCCTCCTGCCGCATCACATATCCTGTTTCTAAGTTTGCATGGTATACATCTAACTGTGACTTCGTCTCGGCATTCTGACTTCTTGTGGTCTGGCTTCGCACATTTTCCACAGGCTGGTTCCCTATCGCCATGTTTTGGCCGATGACCTAGACCCCAGCAACTGAAGCATTTATGAACAGCCAGAAAATCTTTGCTGTATGAGGGCTCGAAATGAATATAGACTCTTTCCGTTTGCAGCAGCAGAAGACGAAACCTTCACGTGATTTCGAGGACATTATTATCCGTTCTTTTAACCTTTGGACCTGTTTTGAACCTTGTTTTAAGTTCCTCATATAACTCTTCCTTAGAGATTTGTTCGCTTATTTCGATGTCATATAATTCTTCCAGGAAGTCCCGATTAGGTAGAGTAGTTTCGACCTGATATACTCCTAGGAGAGGTCGGAATTTCCTCAACTCATCACATCTATTATCTTTTAGTTGGGCTATCTTTTCTGTGATTGTCCTTTAATCTGCTTTTGCTTCCGTTCCCAAAATTGTGTTTACTGTGGATCTGATTCCTTTAATTTTTACTTTGTTTTGTCTTGGTTTGGCTGTTTTAGTGACGGTTTAGCATATGGAGTTGGTGTTCTGTTTGTTTTTCGACTTAAAAAAGAAGGTATTCGACTGTTTTGATTTGATTTTGCTTTGTTCGTTTTCTGCTTTGCTGTATGTTTTTGAAGCTAAGCCAGTGACAGAAACTGCCGCAAAAGAGAGTGGAATTGAGTCACTTTTTGCTCTTAGCTTGTGATTTTATACTTTGACATCTGCCATTTCTGATTTTACGCCGTATTCGTGCCAGCGCAACTGGTGCTTTGGGAATAGATAGTTCTTTGCGTAAATGCTGATCGTCTCATCTAAAGAAGTAAGGCACGGGTGCTCATTTTTTTAAAATATGTCTCAGTCTGCAGTTGGCGTTCTAAAAAAATAGTAAGAATTTAGAGACTGTTGTTGTTGTGGTCTTCAGTCCAAGGCTGATTTGATGCAAGCTACTCTATCCTGTGCAAGCGTCTTCATCTCCGAGTAACTACTGCAACTTACATCGCTCAGAATCTGCATTTTATATTCATTTCTTCATCTACCTATACTATTTTTACTCTCCACACTTGCCTCCAGTACTTAACTGGTGGTCCCTTGACGCCTCAGAACGAGTCTTACCAACCGATTCCTTCTTCTAGTTAAGTTGTGCCACAAATTAATCTTCTGCCCAATTCTACCCAGTACCTCCTCATTAGTGATCTACCAATACAATCTTCAGCATTCTTCTGTAGCATCACATTTCAAAAGCTTCTTTTCTCTTCTTGTCTGAACTGTTTATAGTCCATGTTTCACATCCACAAATGGCTACACTCCATACAAATTCTTTCAGGCCTCATGACCCTTCAAACTACACTCGTGGTTAACAAAATTCTCTTCTTCAGAAACGCTTTCTTTGCCGTGGCTAGTCTACATTTTATATCCTCTCTACTTCGACCATCCTCAGTTACTTTCCTGCCCAAATAGCAAAACTCATCTAGTACTTTTAGTGTCTCATTTCCTAATCTAATTCCCTCAGCACCACCTGATTTAATTTGACTACATTCCATTATCCTCGTTTTGCTTTTGTTGCTGTTCATCTTGTATCCTCCTTTCATGACAGTGTCCATTCTGTTCAACTGTTCTTCCAAGTCCTTTGCTATCTCTGACAGAATTACATTGTCATCAGAAAACGTCGTGGTTTTTATTTCTTATCCCTGGATTTTCATTCCAACTTCAAATTTTTCTTTGTTTTCCTTTACTGCTTGTTCCATGTACAGATTGAATAACATCATGGATAGGCTACAACCCTGTCTCATTCCCTTCTCAACATTGATTTTCCTTTCGTGCCCCTAGACTCTTAAAACTGCCTTCTGCTTTCTGCACAAATTGTAAATAGCCATTCGCTTTCTGTATTTTACCTCCCCACCTTCAGAATTTGAAAGACGTTATTCCAGACAACATTGTCAAAAGCTTTCTCTCAATCTACATATGCTAGAAACTAAGGTTTGCTTTTCCTTAACCTAGCTTCCATGATAAACCATAGGTCAGTACTGCTTAGTGTGTTCCTACATTTCTACAGAGTCCAAATCGTTCTACCCCAAGGTCGGCTTCTACGAGTTTTTCCATTCGTCTGTAAGGAATTCGTGATTTATTAAACTCATAATTTGGTAAAATCACACCTGTCAGCACCTTCTTGAAGTCTGAGGTTATTTCGCTTGAGTCACACATCTTGCCCACCAGGTGGAAGCGTTTGATGATGGCTGCCTCTCCCTAGGCTGTCAGTAGTTCGAATGGAATATTGTCTATTTCCGGATCCTTATTTTTCTGTCAAATTTCTCATGTACTATTATATCTCCCATCTCATTTTCATCTACGACCTATTCCATTTCCATAACATTGCCCTTAAGTACATTGGCCTTCTATAGACCCTCTATACACTCCTTCCACCTTTCCGCTTTCCCTTCGTTGTTTAGGACTGGTTTGGCATCTGAGCTTTTTATATTCGTACAGGTGGTTCTCTTTTCTCCTAATATCTCTTTAATTTTTGTGTGAAATCTGTTCCCCTAGTGATACGTGCTTCTACATCCTTACATTAGTCCTCTAGACATTCCCATTTAGCCGTTTCGCAAAGAAGCGTAAATAAAGAAGATAAAATTCAGACCCAGTGACTGCTGCACGTAATAATGCGTATAATTTCCTGCCATTTAGTCTGTAATTCAGAGCGATTCCAATAGTGAAACATTCTTCTTTACAGCAAACATGATCTGCTCTGTGAGGATGCTCTTTTACTGCAAGTCTTAATACCATAATGCATTATTAGTATCCAATTAAATTGTGTTACAGGAATATGCTTCTATTTTATCATGTTTCCTATGTGAGATTACCAATACTGGTCTAAAGCTGTTGCGTAGCTGGCATATCAGAGAAGCCTGCCTGTGTGGCCGAGCGGTTCTACGCGCTTTAGTCTGGAACCGCGCGGCTGCTTCTGTTGCAGGTTCCAACCCTGTCTCTGGGATGAATGTGTGTGATGTCCTTAGGTTAATTAGGTTTAATTGTAAGTTCTTGGGTACTGATGACCTCATATGTTCCCATAGTGCTCAGAGCCATTTGAACTTGGTTTAAATTACTAATTTGTGAAATTAATTCTCTAACTTTTTTGGCTGTAGCCGTCTTTTCCTCTCACACATCATCTCTGAAAGTTTTGTGAATTAATTTTATGTTTTTGGTAATCATGATGATGTCTTAATATACCCTTAATTTGATCTTACTGACGTCCAAAACGACGCAGTTACTCTGTTCACACATGTGTCATCCTAATCACAATTCTTGTAAATTATATTGAGTGAAGGCATCATAGGCTTAACCAGACGAGGTCAGAAGGCAACAAATTATCAGCATCCAATAAATGACATTAAAGAATTCTGTCTTCACTCTATGATGCATTCCTAATGGTATTTCCAGTACTAGTCGAAAGGTGTTCCCTAGCTGGGAAATCAGGGATTATAACTCAAACGAATGGTCATCAAAGCATGTCTTTTAATCCTTGGCAGTACAAGAGATAATCGTTTTAACGTCCTAACATAAACGTTACGGCGTTAATCTCCGTCACCATTTGACTACATAAACTAGCCAATACCTGACCCTGTAGAAGATTTTTCTCACCGGGTGACAACTGCAAGACAAGTGAGAGAGCTCTAGTTGGATCACAGAGTACGAATATCGGTAGACCACGTAATCAAACATGTGCAACAAGTTTTCTTATTTTTAATTTACGTCGCCTACAAATTCAGGTGACTATGTCTCACCTTTCTATGGATTGAACAGTTCCTCCTTTCAAATGTTTTGATTTTCACGCAGAGGAGTAACAATGACTTTCCATGCATGTTACCTGTAAATAAATATGTAAGAAAAAGATAAACAGATGTATTAATAAAACTGAAGTATATTTGACAAATGGGAATACATTATCAAACTGAATCATAGCAGAATTTCAGTTGATGTTGACAACATGATAATCAGTAGGCTATGGTCGGTCCATAGATAATCATACACCACTGGATACTAAGGAACAGTAAGCTGCGTGATAGGGTCAAATTAACAGCCCTCTGTTTTTGGTTTCAACACAAATATGCGAAACATTTTACTCAGGTTTTCCCAGTCACTTTTATAACAACCATTTGTGTAGCATTTACATTAATGCCCACAAAAGTAGTACAACACATTAGGCACTGGCAGTGCGGTAGAAGACCCTGGAGAGAAGGTGTAAGGGGCGTAGCACATTACGAAGTGATGGTATGATATGCCACCGTTGATGGGAAGGCGCAGTTGGTTGAGGTGCCTTCTGGTGTGGCTCTAGACTATATGAATGTTGAAGTTGAGGCACAGGTGGTGGAGGCGCTGTGCGAATTGGTCGTAGACCAGATGGCTGTTTTAATGGAGGCACAGGTGGTGGAGGGGCTGTGCGAACTGGCCGTAGACCAGATGGGTGTTTTAATGGAGGCACAGGTGGTGGAGGGGCTGTGCGAACTGGCCGTAGGCCAGATGGGTGTTTTAATGGAGGCACAGGTGGTGGAGGGGCTGTGCGAACTGGCCGTAGACCAGATGGCTGTTTTAATGGAGGCACAGGTGGTGGAGGGGCTGTGCAAACTGGCCGTAGACCAGATGGCTGTTTTAATGGAGGCACAGGTGGTGGAGGGGCTGTGCGAACTGGCCGTAGACCAGATGGCTGTTTTAATGGAGGCACAGGTGGTGGAGGGGCTGTGCGAACTGGCCGTAGACCAGATGGGTGTTTTAGTGGAGACACAGGAGGTGGAGGCGCCTTGCGAAGTGGCCGTAGATCAGATTTCTGTTTTAGTGAAGGCACAGGTGGTGGGGGCGCTGTGCGAAGTGGCCGTAGAACAGATTGCTGTTTTAGTGGAGGCACAGGAGGTGGAGGCGCTGTGCGATGAGGCCATAGACCAGATTGCTGTTGGATTTGAGGTGCAGACACAGTAGGCTCCATGCAGTGTGGCCGCAGTAGCTGCACGGAAGGCTGATGCTGATGAAGTGACACCTGATATGGCTGTTCCACAGGTGGCACAACTGAGACGGTTGTGTTTGAGGTCGTACCTGCTGATGCTGTCACGGTGGACAGGCACACCAGCTGCAACAAAAAATCAAAATTAGATCACATCATCACGACTTACCAACACAAAATGTGTGGGTTCTTGTCTGTGAAGTTGATAGCTCACTCTGTGTACCAGCCCTTGTAATTTACATTCGCAAGCATATGTCTCAAACATTCATTACTGCTCTGCCGTTGAGGGAGTTGGGGATTAAACGAATTGTGTGTGTGATATTGTGTGTCTTGTGCAAGATATAGTTCTAACTGTGTCTCATTCCCATAAGTTGCGTGCCAATAGTTGCCTACAGAAACAGTGATACTTACCCCCATGTAGATAGTTTCACCTATTCTTTTCTTTGACGCTGGTGTACAATCCAGCCGATTATTATCCTCTCTCAACAGGAGTGTTTTGTTGTTAAGACACAGGTTACCGTATTTTGGACAGAATACCATACAAGACTCAGCCTTAAATATTTCGCCATTTGTACGATGTTCACATGCAGAAAACCTTTAATTTCGAATAACTTTGACCATACTTTCTTGGACACCGGTACACTACAAGGGTTTCTGAAAAGCCATAGATATTTGTGACATGAAATGTATGAATAAGTACGTAAAGGTGATGTTCTGTGTGTGTGTGTGTGTGTGTGTGTGTGTGTGTGTGTGTGTGTGTGTGTGTGTGATTTTATGTGTGTTTTTACTTGTTATTGTTGTTGTGGTCTTCAGTCTTGAGACTGGTTTGATGCAGCTCTCCATGCTACCCTATCCTGTGCAAGCTTCTTCATCTCCCAGTACGTACTGCAGCCTACATCCTTCTGAATCTGCTTAGTGTATTCATCTCTTGGTCTCCCTCTACGATTTTTACCCTCCACGCTGCCCTCTGATACTAAATTGGTGATCCCTTGATGCCTCATAACATGTCCTACCAACCGACCCCTTCTTCTAGTCCAGTTGTGCCACAAACTCCTCTTCTCCCCAATCCTATTCATTACCTCCTCATTAGTTATGTGATCTACCCATCTAATCTTCAATATTCTTCTGTAGCACCACATTTCGAAAGCTTCTATTCTCTCCTTGTCCAAACTATTTATCGTCCATGTTTCACTTCCATACATGGCTACACTCCATACAAATACTTTCAGAAACGACTTTCTGACACTTAAATCTATACTCGATGTTAACAAATTTCTCTTCTTCAGAAACACTTTCCTTGCCATTGCCAGTCGACACTTTATATCCTCTCTACTTCGACCATCATCAGTTATTTTGCTCCCCAAATAGCAAAACTCCCTTACTACTTTAAGTGTCTCATTTCCTAATCTAATTTCCTCAGCGTCACCCGACTTAATTCGGCTACATTCCATTATCCTCGTTTTGATTTTGTTCATGTTCATCTTATATCCTCCCTTCAAGACACTGTCCATTCCGTTCAACTGCTCTTCCAAGTCCTTTACTGTCTCTGACAGAATTACAATGTCATCGGCGAAACTCAAAGTTTTTATTTCTTCTCCATGGATTTTAATTCCTACTCCAAATTTTTCTTTCGTTTCCTTTACTGCTTGCTCAATATACAGATTGAATAACATCGGGGAGAAGCTACAACCCTGTCTCACTCCCTTCCCAACCACTGCTTCGCTTTCATGTCCCTCGACTCTTATAACTGTCATCTGGTTTCTGTAAAAATTGTAAATAGCCTTTCGCTAACCGTATTTTACCCCTGCCACCTTCAGAATTTGAAAGAGAGTATTCAAGTCAACATTGTCAAAAGCTTTCTCTAAGTCTACAAATGCTAGAAACGTAGGTTTGCTTTTCTTAATCTAGCTTCAGTTGTGATGGCAGAAGAGCCAACACCGTGTTACTAGAGGAGGCCGAAATGCACGCGTTTTAGCTCACGCAGGCTGGCGTGAAGAGGGAGGGACTATACTGACGTGAGGTCTGGAACATGACAAGGAATTAGAATTCAGAAAGCGGACGTAATTAGTTTGATACTTAACTTTAATCCATTAATGATGAACGTCGCTCTTGACGGCACATGATTCGCAATATCAATATCAATAGTAACTGAATATGGCGCCTTGCTAGGTCGTAGCAATTGACTATCGTCTCTGCAAATGAGAGCGTATGTAGGCAGTGAACCATCGCTAGCGAAGTCGGCTATACAACTGGGGCGAGTGCTAGGGAGTCTCTCTACACTAGACGTGCTGTGTGGCGGCGCTCGGTCTGCAATCACTGATAGTGGCGACACGCGGGTCCGACGTATACAAACGGACCGCGGCCGATTTAAAGGCTACCACCTAGCAAGTGTGGTATCTGGCGGTGACACCACTGCTTCTAAGATAAGTCGTAGGGTCAGTATTGCCTCACGTGTTCCCATATTTCTACGGAATCCAAACTGATCTTCCCTGAGGTCAGCTTCTACCAGTTTTTCCATTCGTCTGTAAAGAATTCGCGTTAGTATTTTGCAACCGTAGCTTATTAAACTGATAGTTCCGTAATTTTCACATCTGTCAACACCTGCTTTCTTTGGGATTGGAATTATTATATTCTTCTTGATGTCTGGGGTTATTTCGCCTGTCTCATACATTTTGCTCACCAGATGGTAGAGTTTTGTCAGGACTGGCTCTCCCAAGGCTGTCAGTAGTTCTAATGGAATGTTGTCTACTCCCGGGGCCTTGTTTCGACTCAGGTCTTTCAGGGCTCTATCAAACGCTTCCCGCAGTATCATATCTCCCATTTCATCTTCATCTACATCCTATTCCCTTTCTATAACATTGACCTCAAGTACATCGCCCTTGTATAGTCTCTCTATATATATCTTCCTTCCACCTTTCTGCTTTCCCTTCTGTGCTTAGAACTGGGTTTCCATCTGAGCTCTTGACGTTCAAACAAGTGGTTCTCTTTTCTCCAAAGGTCTCTTTAATTTTCCTGTAGGCAGTATCTATCTTACCCCTAGTGAGATAAACCTCTACATCATTACATTTATCCTCTAGCCATCCCTGCTTAGCCATTTTGCACTTCCTGTCGATCTCATTTTTGAGACGTTTGTATTCCTTTTTGCCTGCTTCATTTACTGTATTTTTATATTTTCTCCTTTCATCGATGAAATTCAACATTTCTTCTGTCACCCAAGGATTTCTTCTAGCCCTCGTCTTTTTACCTACTTGATCCTCTGCTGCCTTTACTACTTCATCCCTCAAAGCTACCCATTCTACTTCTCCTGTATTTCTTTCCCCCATTCTTGTCAGTTGTTCCCTTCTGCTCTCCCTGAAACTCTGTGCAACCTCTGGTTTAGTCAGATTATCCAGGCCCCATCTCCCTAAATTCCCACCTTTCTGCAGTTTCTTCAGTTTTAATCTACAGTTCATAACCAATAGAATGTCGAAAGACCACATCTGCTTCTGGAAATCTCTTAAAATTTAGAACCTGGTTCCTGAATCTCTGTCTTAGTATTATATAATCTATTTGAAACCTGTCAGTATCTCCAGGCTTCTTCCATGTATACAACCTTCTTTTATGATTCTTGAACCAAGTGTTAGCTATGATTAAGTTGTGCTCTGTGCACACTTCAACCAGGCGGCTTCCTGTTTCATTTCTTACCCCCAATCCATATTCACCTACTACGTTTCCTTCTCTTCCTTTTCCTACTAACGAATTCCAGTCACCCATGACTGTTAAATTTTCGCCTCCCTTCACTATCTGCACAATTTCTTTTATCTCATCATACATTTCTTCAATTTCTTCGTCATATGCAGAGCTCGTTGGCATATAGACTTGTACTACTGTCGTAGGCGTGGGCTCCGAGTCTATCTTGGCCACAATAATGCGTTCACTATGTTGTTTGTAGTAGCTTACCCGAAATCCTATTTTTTTTATTCATTATTAAACCTACTCCTGCATTACCCCTACTTGATTTTGTATTTATAACCCTGTATTCACCCGACCAAAAGTCTTGTTCCTCCTGCTACCGAACTTCACTAATTCCCACTACATCTAACTTTAACCTATCTATTTTTCTTTTTAAATTTTCTAACCTACCTGCCCGATTAAGGGATCTGACATTCCACGCTCCGCTCAGTAGAACGCCAGTTTTCTTTCTCCTCATAACGACGTTCTCTTGAGTAGTCCCCGCACTGAAATCCGAATGGGGGACTATTTTACCTCCGGAATATTTTAACCAAGAGGACGCCATTATCATTTATCCTTACAGTAAAGCTGCATGCCCTCGGGAAAAATTACGGCCGTAGTTTCTCCTTGCTTTCAGCCGTTCGCAGTACCAGCACAGCATGGCCGTTTTGGTTAGTGTTACAAGGCCAAATCAGTCCATCATCCAGACTGTTGCCCCTGCAACTACTGGAAAGGCTGCTGCCCCTCTTCAGGAACCATACGTTTGTCTGGCCTCTCAACAGATACCCCTCCGTTGTGGTTGCACCTATGGTACGGCTATCTGTATCGCTGAGGCACGCAAGCCTCTCCACCAACGGCAAGGTCTATCGTTCATGGGGGGGGGGGGGGAGAGGGGCGGTGTTGGTACTTATGGGTGCTGAACGCTGAGGTTATTGGTGCCCTTAGACGCATTATAGGAAATGAATCTGCACAAAATTAGTAAAATGCGGTCATACACGCAAAGGCAGTGGGAAAAGACTAAATATGTTATACAAAGACCAAAACATACGTAAAACAAGAAAGGAGCTAAAAGCACGCCACAGGAAATTGTTAGTGTCTGGCCACTAACATAAAACATGGGTGAGCCAGTCACTCTGAAAACGAATTAAAACTCTACCCAATAATCTTGGCAAAAACATAAAACTCTAGTCACATTTGTTTCATTATTACGTAAGAGAGATTGAAGAAGAGTCAGCACATAGGCCACGCTCCATTGGTCAGAAAATAAAACGCAGTCCGTTAAAACGTGGTGCACAAATATCTGTATAACACAAGCACTGCACGGTGGAGGGTCCTGTCGCTGGAGCAAGAAGTTATGCGTCAAAGGGCTGTGGCCTATGCAAAGAGGAGTGAGGAGAAGCTCGTTCCGTTTATGTGGCTGGAAGGAAGTACACCACAACCGTATTGTGGGCTTTACTAAACACAGCTTATTGTCGGTCGTTTCCAACCAGTCGTCCTCTCTCCGACGCAAGACTCTTGAGCTCAATAGGGAGGTGGAGCATGCAGGGGGATGGCACACTGAAATACTGAAATATCCCCCCTTCTCCCCCCCCCCCCAAGGGGGCTCGCCCCTCTTTGGCGGGTTCATGTTTGGCTCCTATGGGGACCCAGCCTTTGCAGCATTTCTTCCCTTCCGAGCTGCATGTCTATCCTCTTGCTATTCTTTTTCCCATCCCTTGGGGACATGTCTGGGATGTTATTGGTAAGGTTCTGCATTGCCTGTTGGTGACATAAGAAAAGTCTCATCTTGATTTTTCGCTCCATTTTCCTTTCTTTGTTTTCCTTCTCCTCTCGTTCCTCTATTTCAGCGTTCGTTGGTCCTCTTTCTCTTCTTCCTACCTGCGCGCTCCTTATGGGTTGCCCACGCGTCTGAGGCATAACAGGTGACTGGGTAACACATAATTCCCAGCCCCAGGCGGACAGGTAGCGTTTGCACATGCCCCCTGGTACAGGACAGGCCCAGGGAGGGGTGATTGCCTGAGCTGCGACCTTCGAAAGTTGCTGATTTGCCCCTCAGTCAGATGTTCAGGAGGTGTGACCTGAGGTGTGAACAATCACCTAAGGTGGGTGCGCCCCCTTGTGAATGGAGCCCCCAGTTTTTAAGGAGCACGCAAAGAGTCAATCATCATCCCAGTCATCGTCTATGAAACGTAAATGTAATGAGGCTGATGATTCAAAGTCCCTTCTCGCAGCACCACGGTTCCTCATGGCCTCACATACTGCAGATGGTCTTCATTCACCATGGTAAATCTGTTCATTAATCAAAAGGTGTGGATGCAATTGCCGGACAGGTGAAATCCTGCACTCGTTTACGGAATGGCACTTCGCTTTTGGAATTACTTCTGATTCTCTAGCACAACAATTCCTTGCTGCCTCGCTTCTCCGCGGTCACCCTGTTCGTGTTGAGGCCCATAGAACTTCGAATTTTTCCCATGTTGTAATTTATACCCGGCTGCTCGACGGTCTAACTGAGGCCATAATCCCATCTTACCTCTCTGATCAGGGTGCCATTGCCATCCATCATGTAATGAAGAAGGTAGATTCCTCCTTAGTGCCCACCCACACTCTTTTCCTCACCTTTGATAGAGCCGTGCTGCCGTCCAAGATCAAAGCAGACTATGAAATTATCACAGTCTGGCCACACATTTCGAACGTGATGTGCTGCTACCAGTTTCATCGTTTTAACTACACTAGATAATCTGGTCGACACCCAGGTAAATGTGTAACCTTTGTAGGGATGCACACGAGGGCGGTTTTCTGCCTCTTTCTCCCCACTGTATCAACTTCAATGGCGGCTATGCTTCCTTGTTCCATGTATCTCCATGAGTGGGCTGTACAAGAGATCTGGGTAACAAGAAAAGTGTCTCACCCAGTCGCTCGCAAGTTACTGGCTAGTCGCAAACCCTGCCTTCTCCCGTCTGGCGCCTATAATTCCGTTCTTGTTACACCTCGCTCAATGAAGGACGTGGCCATGCAGACATGCGACCTCGAATTTAGCTCTGAGGTTATGAAATCGCCCAGTGTCAAGGTAGCATCGCCATCGCCAGGTCCAGATGTGCAACAAACCGTCAAACTCCCGCCTGAAGGAGTGAAGCCAGCAGCTACACAACCGGTAGGGGGGAAAGGGCAGAAAGAGTACTCCCGTGTAGACTCCCTCTGTCCCTCCAGCCAAACAAAACCTGAGTCTTCCTCTAACCCGAAAGGCTCGAAGAAATCCACCAAAGACAAATAGTCTTCTCCCTCGCCAATTCGAAGATCCTCTCCGACGGTGTCGCCACATAGTACCTTAGCCTGGCCGGCCTCTATATCGCTGGTGTACGCCACTAACCGTTTTTTTGCATTGGACTCCATGGACCGACCGCACAAGCAAGCCAGTGCTTCTGTGGAACCCATGGAGCAGGATCCTCCTGCTTTTGCACCCTGTATTAGTGACTCTACACTGGCCATCACTCGGCAATCGGCGAGTTGACACCCCTATATCTCTTCCTCATCATGACTGTCCTCCAATGGAATGTTCTCAGATTTTGGCCCCACAAAGACGATTTACGGCTGCCTTTAGCATCACATCATCGCGTTGTACACTGCCTTCAGGAAACTAAATTGCGCCCTCACGACCACTATCAGCTTTCACATTACTTACCGATTGGTTTTCACCTTCCCCCTGAGGTCAGCATTCCACCTCACGGGGGTGTCGTGCTGCTGGTATTGGATGACATTCATAGTCAACCCATCGCCCTGACTATCCATCTTCAAGCTATTGCAATTTGCTTTTTCATTCACCATCTGACTTTTTCCCTCTGTGTCATTTATGTTCCTCCATCATTCGATGTCACCATGGCAGACTTCCTTCAGCTTATTGGGCAGCTACCTCCCCATTTTTGCTACTCTGTGATTTTAGTGCACATCATCCCCTTTGGCGTTCTCCCAGGACCTGTTGGAGAGGTGCCCTCTTGGCTGACCTTCTTACCCATCTTAACCTCTTCTGCATTAACACTGGAGCACCCACTTTCGTCTCCGACTCCTCGCACATCTATTCCAATTAGGACCTATCCTTCTGCATTGTCCAGGTTGCCTATCATCTTGAGTGGTCCGTTTTTTCTGACATCTACTTGAGCGACCATTTCCTGTGTGCTATCCATTCGCTGTCTCGTACCCCATCCACGTGTATGCCCAAATGGCAGCTTGCTAAGGCTGACTGACAGCCTTACTCCTCCGTGGCGACCTTCGAAGAACAAGATTTCCCCAGTTGTGATGACCAGGTGGAATACCTCACAAACGTTATCCTTACAGCTGCAAAACACTCCATTAATCGTACTTCCTCTTTACTTATTCGTGTCCCAGTCCCTTGATGGACTGAGGCATGCCGCGACGCAATTCACATACAACGGGTTCTCCGCGTTTTTAACAGTCATTCTACGAAGGAAAACTGCCATCATTATAAACAGATGTGTGCAAAGTGTCGTCGCGTTCTTCGGTATAGTAAAAGAGCTAGCAGGATTTCATTCACTAGTTCTTTTAACAGTTCCTCCTCTTCCTCTTTCGTGTGGGCCAACCTCCGACGGCTCTCTGGGACCAAGTTCCGTTCCCAGTTTCCAGCCTGACAGTAGCAGACGATGTTATCGTGGACGCTATTACTATCTCCAACACCTTGGGGTACCATTTTGAGGAAATTTTGAGCTCTTCCCACTATCACTCTGCCTTCCTCTGTCGGAAACAAGCAGAGGAGGCTCGGGCGATACCCTTCTCTTCTCCGAATCGTGAGTGCTACAATGCCGCCTCTACAATGAGGGAGCTAGATCATTCTCTCAGTTCATCCCGATCCACCGCCCCAAGGCCAGACGCCATCTACATTCTGATGTTGCAGCACCTTTCTATTGCGGCAAGCACTTTCTACTTAACACGTATAACAGCATCTGGACAGAGGGTACATTTTCCGGATGTTGGCTTGAAGAAACCGTCATACCCATACCTAAGCCCAGTAAGGACAATATCTTCCCTTCTACCTACGACCCCATCTCTCTCACCAGCTGTGTTTCCAAGGTGATGGAACGTATGATTCATGCCCCGCTGGTATGGTGGCTCGAGTTTCGCAATTTACCGACGAATGCAGTGTGGATTTCTTTGTTACCTTCCGGAGTCTGCTTTCAGAAGTTGCTACGGTGGCTTAACCACGACCTACCTGCAACTTCACTGGTAGGTGTGAACTCTTCACCACCTTCGCTTCGTGAAGTGGCCCACGTTAACAATGGCCTTCATTCGCTTCCTAAGGACACTACTCCAGCCTTGGTCTATGACCTTCCCATGGAACTTCGCGATGGTACCTTTGTATACACTGATGGCTTTCGTACTGACCGTGGGGTCGGGTGGGTCGAAATACATCTGGTGATACAGCCTTTGCAATTGTGTCCTCTGCTCAGACTCACTCAGCGCCCTTCAAAGTCTATGTGCGCTGTGCACCGTCCATCCCTTAGTGCAGCGGGTTCACGAAAACTGTCAACTGCCCACTCTTGGTGGAGACAGTGTGATGTTTCTGTGGGTTCGTGGTCATGTCGGTCTGCCAGGAAACGAGGCTGCTGACGCTGCTACCAAGGCTGCAGTTTTTTAGCCCTTCTTCCACGTGCTTGTTTTTATCTGCCTTCTATTATGTCAATTGGGACTGACATATATTCGTATTTTTCCTCTCTGTCTTCGCCTTCTCTAGTTTTGACTTGGGCGCGTACAGCACCAGTTGTTTTTTGCACCCTAAACCAAAAACAAAACCAACATCAAACTGATATAACTCCGGATCGAGACACGCCTCCTTGGCTGCTAGTTCTGCCCTTTGGCTCCAAGGAATCCCAGTGTACCCTGGTACAAAGAAGAAAGCCTCCTCCTCCTCAGTCGCTCTAGTTGAAGGAGGGTATCCTGGATGGTCTGGACTACTTCCCCCGCTTTGTACAAACGTTTCAACGAGCGATGAGCACTTAGAAAATCGGAACACACAAGAAATTTAGCACTGGAAGAACGTCTCATTTGTTCCAGTGCCCAAAAGGTCTTACACAATCAAGCGTCAAAGACATAAACAATTGAGGCAGTCGGATCTTGAGGACAAGATCCAGAAAAACTACAGAGCAACCAACAGAATCCCCACCGTGAAAACAGCTACACAGTTCTGTTGCTCAGATAAAATGTCACATTAAGAACGGAAACAGGAGTGCAATCTCTCTTGAACCATACCAAATCTAAAATCACTCTGGTTCTCCCCAGTAATCAGGGTGTCGGGCGGTTAAAACCCTGGATTTAGGGCTGTACTGAATCCACACCAAGGGCCTCCAGAACGCGTTGCACAGGAACCCAAAAGTGATGACGGCACACGGGCACTTGGAGAAAAGACGTTCCAGAGGTGGATGAGCAACAGTATGGTGCGTAGTTGAAGGCGGAGTTCCGAGAAACTTACATACGTGACGCACCAGGAGAAGTGCCGCCGGATGGTAAGTGGCAGTTCCCCAGCCTCAGCACAGTGGCTGGGTATGGGACTGTCCTAGAAGCAACTGTGGCCAGACAGAGCCCCTCATGGTGGACAGGGTCAATGATCATCAAACAGGAATGAACACACACACACCTATCTGCTGAAAATTGGAAACCTGTCATCGCAGCCCACTCCCCTACCTTCCGCAGTGTAAGGTCCAAGTGACGTTTTGCTGTTGCAGCACTGGAGGAGTAGCAGAAGAAGCCGATTCATTCATGAATAAGGAGCACTATACTGGACTCCTTACTGTAGACATGATGGTGTTTATGGCTATGGCAAAGAGGTTAACACTTAAATCACTGCATTGAGGGCCACCATTCTCCTGCTCAAAACGATCTGACAGCGAATCACCAACTCGGATCCTAAAATAGCGCTGACACAGGAAAGACCGGGTGAAGATGGGGAGCTTGCCACAAAAGCCCCATTGATGCAGTTGAGCGAGGATACAGTGTCGCCAGGTAGTACCATACACCATATTGATATCGAAGAATATTTCGATTCAGTGATGTCTACGTAGGAAAGCCTGCTGAATAGCCACCTATAGCAGGGTCAAGTGTTCGACAGTGGACCGAAATCTTGGGAATCCACACTAAGAGCGGCTAAAGAAAGAGGCTTGGTCTCTAACAGCCAGACCAGACGACGGTTAACGATTCGCTCCAGGGTCTTCCCTACACAGCTCGTTAAAGTGATAGTCCGATAACTACTGGGACATTTGTCGTCCTTTCCTGGTTTGAGGAGAGCTACCAAAGTTTCCTCTCTCCACGAACTGGAGAAGTTACACATCTGCCATATAAGATTAAAACATTCAAGGAAGACTTCTTTCGACGCTGCTGTACAGGATCTGGTTGTGTTCGGGTGCAGTCTCACGAGTCTCAGACAGCATTGATTGGCTCTGAGCACTATGGGACCTAACATCTGTGGTCATCAGCCCCTAGAGCTTAGAACTCCTTACCTAAGGACATCACACACATCCATGCCCGAGGCAGGATTCGAACCTGTGACCGTAGCGGTCACGCGGTTCCAGACTGAAGCGCCTAGAACCGCACGGCCACACTGGCCGGTAGCATTGATTCCAGCTCCTCACGGAGAAAGGATAGTTGTAAGTTTCGAAATTGTTTGAACCAATGTCCAATTTTATCCTCTCTGCAGTCGCACGGTAGCGACGAAACGCCGGATACTGGCGGCCATTTGCAATAGTTTGTGCAAAGTTCTCCGCCAGCGCGTGAGTGGTGTGTCCAGGCGCTCTTTGGAGACACTCTCATGTCAGCATTGTGACTATTTTTCAACGACTGCAATTACCAGGAATCAACCTGATGTCTTCCCATACTTTTGTAGAACGAGTGGAACGGTGGATGGAGTCCAGAAACACTTGCCATTACCTTTCAGTGCTCTCAGTATTCACACATCGGTCCTTTTCTATCGCAACTCGAAAGGCTATATGGTTGTCTGCCATAGGGCGGCTTTTCCACCTTGCTGGACGGCACTCATCCGTCCACCAAGTCAAAAATCGTCTCCAAAGATGACCAGAGGGGTTTGGGATGCATAAATCAGCAGCATGATGGATCACCTGTGTGATATGATCCACCCATTCCTGAACGTTGTTGCAATGTTCAAACACATCTAGCTGGCTGAACAGCACCCAGTTACCCCTGCTGACCATGCATGTCAGTGGCTTCTCTCCATCTAGCGCTTCATCAAGTAGGTGAATGCGGAGTGGGAAATAGTCACTGGAATGGAGGTCGTCAGTGACCTCCCACTGAACAGTCTGTGAGGGCTGGAGAACAGAAAGAAAGATCTATGGCTGAGAATGACACAGTAGCAGTACAGAAGTGAGTGTGAGTACCTGTTCGTAGGATGCACAGCTCATGATATATCATGAGGCTATCCAAAACTCGAATTCAAGGACAGGTAGAGGTCGAGCACCACAAAACATGATGGGCATTGAAATCTCCCAGTAGGAGGAAGTGTCGAGGAATTTGTTCCACAAGATCTATGAGAGCCTCAGAGGCGATCGCATCTTGTGGAGGGAGATACAATGAGGAAACTGTTGTTCTCTATGGCACATGAACTTCGACAGCAACAGATTGTAGGTCGGTAGCCAGAGGGGAGAGCACAGGAGTGATGCATGTTATTGACATAACAACAGCACCCCCTCCCCCCCCCCCCCCCGGCCCAGTCCCCAGTTGGGTGACCCTTCTGGTAAAGAGTATAGCCACGTACCACAGGGCTCTCAGTGACTTTAAAATGTGTTTCTTGTAAACATAGGCACAGAGGGAGTTCCTGACCTAGCAGTTTCAGTTCCTCTGTATGTGTCCTGGACTCATTAATACTCCAGTGCACTATGGAAGCCATTTATCATGGAGGTTGCACTTTCATCCTGTCTTTACACTGGGGAGGGGAGCACATGATGGGCAGGGAATTCACTCTTGGGGTGAGATGGTTGTCGCAGTCCGACATCAAACTCCATTAGTTGTGCTAATGAGTCAGGAGAGACATCATATAGTAGGAGATCCACATCGTCAGACTGTTTACTTCCAGTCTTCATTGGTGGTGGACGTTAGGCCTTTAATTTTTTTGCCCTGTGTAAGCTTGGAGGCCAATACCGAAACAGGTTAGTGGCACTGCTGGATGATGGACCAGACTGAACCTTTGAAGGAGCAGGGTGTTTCAAAACATTAGGAACGACAGACTTGTCTGATGCTCTGTGAATGGGCTTTGAAGGAATTTTAGTGATGCAAGTACACTGGAAATCGCAGGTTCTAGTGCTAACACTAGCAACCTCAATTTGGGTACCACCATCAGTCTGTGGAATTGGCTGTTTAAGAGCAGACGCAAAGAAGGTAGCAAACGTCGAGGGCTGCATGGCCTTATAGATAATTTTGGCCTCTCCATCTGAAATACATCTAATTGTTCTGAATTCCCCAATCTTCCTTTCTTCAAGTAAGAAACTGAAGTCCCTACTCCAGGCTGGGTGATCGCCAGAGCAGTTTACACACTTTGGAGGAGATGGAGAACCAAAACCATCATTGGCAGCCTTATCGTATTTGCCACAAGTGGCAGGTGCCTTACAACCTGATGAAGTGTGCCCAAAGCGCTGGCAGGTAAAACAGCGCATGGGATTAAAGAAATAATGCTGCACACTGAGGCGAAGGAAACCAGCCTGAGTCTGATTTCACGAGATCACCGTCTACCCATTTCATTATGTTCCTGTACATCAACGATGCCTTCCTGAGTCCACTCAGCTGTCAGTTGTTCTCAGGGAATGTCAACCAGATCCCTGCAAGTCACAACATCTTTGCTGTAGTTCAGGATGTTGAGCAGTTTACTTTCTATTGCATATTTCCGAGGTACTGAGCTCTCTGGATGTTGTTGACTTGCTGGTAATTGGAAGTTCCTACGAACAGGGTCCCATTTCGCAAGCTCCTGCCAGATTTTAAGGTTCCAGCGATTCCCTCCAACCTATCTTGCATGTAAAAAGGTGAACCTTTTTTAAAACTCCCCTCTTTCCTTTTAATTATGAAAAACACATTCTAGCCACCAAAGTGCGTTCTGCTACTCAATACTGACAGACTCTGTGTAAATCCTGTCTGGAGGACTGGCTACACGAGTCCTCTTTTTTGATTGGGTGTTGGTACCCATCAGCGGCCCACCGTTTCCGCTGGGGGAGAGAAGAGAAGATTTCGAAGGATACATACTTGTCCCACAAGCAGCTAGGGAAGTACGAATCCATGTAGCCAGAGCCGCACATGTCTAGGTACGTTTTATACAACGGAAGTACGGCAGATTTCCCATAGGCTGCCCGCTAATGGCTGTCGCACTTGAGTAGCCATGCATCTCATCAGTGCACAGTACAACTTGAGATTAAGGAGCTTTTTATAGAGGTTATTACCATACTCGCGATCCCAGTTCCCTGTGACACACAACTTTCCACTGCCGCGCCATACAGTGGTCGTTCAAGCGTTCCCAGAGCATATGGTGACTGGACACTGGCGGTGCTTACCAGTCCCCAGCTCAGGAACTCCAGAGTCGCCAAGTCCTTACTCAGCAAATGAATGCTGAGGCCTTTATGGGAGGTGATGTCCTACTGAAAGCACAAATTCAATGGAATGGGCAACAGGCTGAACTTATTCATCATTCCTTATTCCTGTAGATATCATTGTTCAGTCGGTTACTTGTACGTTTTCTCACATACGAAGTAATCCAGCTGTAATGGGTAAAACTAAATGCAGTGTATGAAGCAATCAGAATGGAAGGAGGAAACTTCACTATTTGAGATGGTGTTGTTGTTGTTGTGGTCTTCAGTTCTGAGACTGGTTTGATACGCTTCTCCATGCTATTCTATCCTGTGCAAGCTTCTTCATCTCCCAGTACCTACTGCAACCTAAATCCTGAATCTGCTTAGTGTATTCACCTCTTGGTCTCCCTCTACGATTTTTACCCTCCACGCTGCCCTCCAATACTAAACTGGTGATCCCTTGATACTTCAGAACCAACCGATCCCTTCTTCTAGTCAAGTTGTGCCACAAACTTCTCTTCTCCCCAATCCTATTCAATACTTCCTCATTAGTTATGTGATCTATCCATCTAATATTCAGCATTCTTCTGCAGCACCATTTCCTAATCTAATTCCCTCAGCATCATCCGACTTAATTCGACTACATTTCATTATCCTCGTTTTGCTTTTGTTGATGTTCATCTTATATCCTCCTTTCAAGACACTATCCATTCCGATCAACTGCTCTTCCAAGTCCTTTGCTGTCTGTGACAGAATTACAACGTCATCGGCGAACCTCAGAGTTTTTATTTCTTCTCCATGGATTTTAATACCTTCTCCGAATTTTTCATTTGTTTCCTTCACTGTCTGCTCAATATAGAGATTGAATAACATCGGGGAGACGCTACAACCCTGTCTCACTCCCTTCCCAACCACTGCTTCCCTTTGATGTCCCTCGACTCTTATAACTGCCATCTGGTTTCTGTAGAAATTGTAAATAGCTTTTCGCTCCCTGTATTTTACCCTTGCCACCTTCAGAATTTGAAAGAGAGTATTCCAGTCAACATTGCCAAAAGCTTTCTCAAAGTCTATAAATGATAGAAACGTAGGTTTGCCTTTCCTTAATCTAGCTTCTAAGATACGTCGTAGGGTCAGTATTGCCTCGAGTATTCCGATATTTCTACGGAATCCAAACTGATCTTCGCCGAGGTCGGCTTCTACTAGTTTTTTCATTCGTCTGTAAAGAATTCGCGTTAGTATTTTGCAGCCGTTACTTATTAAACTGACAGTTCGGTAATTTTCACATCTGTCAACACCTGCTTTCTTTGGGATTGGAATTATTATATTCTTTTTGAAGTCTGAGGGTATTTCACCTGTCTCATACATTTTGCTCACCAGATGGTAGAGTTTTGTCAGGACTGGCTCTCCCAAGGCTGTTAGTAGTTCTAATGGAATGTTGTCTACTCCCGGGGCTTTGTTTCGACTCAGGTCTTTCAGTGCTCTGTCAAACATTTCACGCACTATCATATCACCTATTTCATCTTCATCTACATCATCTTCCATTTCCAAAATATTGTCCTCAAGTACATCGCCCTTGTATAGACCCTCTATATACTCCTTCCACCTTTCTGCTTTCCCTTCTTTGCTTAGAACTGGGTTTCCATCTGAGATCTTGATATTCATACAAGTGGTTCTCTTTTCTCCAAAGGTCTCTTTAATTTTCCTGTAGGCAGTATCTATCTTACCCCTAGTGAGATAAGCCTCTACATCATTACATTTGTCCTCTAGCCATCCCTGCTTAGCAATTTTGCACTTCCCGTCGTTCTCATTTTTGAGACGTTTGTATTCCTTTTTGCCTGCTTCACTTACTGCATTTTTATATTTTCTCCTTTCATCAATTAAATTCAATATTTCTTCTGTTACCCAAGGATTTCTTCTAGCCCTCGTCTTTTTACCTACTTGATGCTCTGCTGCCTTCACTACTTCATCCCTCAAAGCTACCCATTCTTCTTCTACTGTATTTCTTTCCCCCATTCTTGTCAATTGTTCCCTTATGCTATCCCTGAAACTCTCTACAGCCTCTGGTTCTTTCAGTTTATCCAGGTCCCATCTCTTTAAATTCCCACCGTTTTGCAGTTTCTTCGGTTTTAAACTACAGTTCATAACCAATAGATTGCCGTCAGAGTCCACATCTGTCCCTGGAAATGTCTTACAATTTAAAACCTGGTTCCTAAATCTCTGTCTTACCATTATACAATCTATCTGAAACCTGTCAGTATCTCCAGGCTTCTTCCATGTATGCAACCTTCTTTTAGGATTCTTGAACCAAGTGTTAGCTATGATTAAGTTGTGCTCTGTGCAAAATTCTATCAGGCGGCTTCCTCTTCGTTTCTTACCCCCAATCCATATTCACCCACTACGTTTCCTTCTCTTCCTTTTCCCACTGCCGAATTCCAGTCACCCATGACTACTAAATTTTCGTCTCCCTTCACCATCTGCATAATTTCTTTTATTTCATCATACATTTCTTCAATTTCTTCGTCATATGCAGATCTCGTTGGCATATAGATTTGTACTACTGTCGTAGGCGTGGGCTTCGTGTCTATCTTGGCCACAAAAATGAGTTCACTATGTTGTTTGTAGTAGCTTACGTGAACTCCTATTTTTTTTAATTCATTATTAAACCTACTCCTGCATTACCCCTATTTGGTTTTGTATTTATAACCCTGTATTCACCTGACCGAAAGTCTTGTTCCTCCTGCCACCGAACTTCCCTAATTCCCACTATATCTAACTTTAACCTATCTATTTTCCTTTTTAAATTTTCTAACCTACCTGCCCGATTAAGGGATCTGACATTCCACGCCCCAATCCGTAGAAAACCAGTTTTCTTTCTCCTCATAATAACATTCTCTTGAATAGTCCCCGCCCGGAGATCCGAATGGAAGAGTATTTTACGTCCGGAATATTTTACCCAAGAGTACGCCATCATCATTTAACCATACAGTATAGCTGCATGCCCTCGGGAAAAATTACAGCTGTAGTTCCCCCTTGCTTCCAGCCGTTCGCAGTACCAGCACAGCCAGGCCGTTTTGGTTAGCGTTACAAGGCCAGGTCAGTCCATCATCCAGACTGTTGCCCCTGCAACTACTGGAAAGGCTGCTGCCCCTCTTCAGGAACCACACGTTTGTCTGGCCTCTGAACAGATACCCCTCCGTTGTGGTTGCACCTACGGTACGGCTATCTGTATCGCTGAGGCACGCAAGCCTCCCCACCAACGGCAAGGTCAATGGTTCATGGGTGGCGTGGGGGGGTATGTGATACTATTTCAGTGATTACAAAATAGTGAAATCAACAAACAACTTGGACAGCCTCTGGCCCGGAGCATGTAATGATGCTATTATGGAAGGTGTCAGAAAGCCGTTTTCATTCTCCCTGATCCATATCTGTTGTAAATGTTCTTTGGTATCCTTTATACTGGCAGTGGAACGGAGTTGACGTCCGACCTGGTGCCACACATGTTCTATCTCAACTGGCACACCACCACCGTAACATGACACAGACAGTTTCTAGAGACACAATGAATCTAGCAGTCAAACCGCTGTGCCTCGTTAAACCACGGGAAGAATTGAACCTCTCCTCAGGTGCCGCCAATCTCGCCGACGGTGGTCATTCGAGGTAGTCGGCAAAAACTAACCAATCACTGAACTCATTGCAATGCCCTTCATTATCATTACATGCTTCCCTTCTACGTAGCATTTTACGTTGTATTACTAGCAGGCTACACATGGGCTGGCAATTCAATAGTCTGACAACAGCTAGTCTCTGACCAACGGCGCGAGATGATACAGAATGTTGCATGGATTCCACTATTTGTTCTCGGATAGCAGGCACAGGAGTGGCTACGTTCGTTGTGGTGGTTAAACGTGGTCAACTGGAATCATGACAAGCAGTATGGCTGCCCTCAGGTTCCCATGCAGTCGATACCTGGACCATTGTCTCACCACAATCTCCTACAAAAATCACGATATTGCTCGATTCGAGCAGCCGGATAAATGGTGACCCACAACGACTCCTCTCTCAAACACTGTTGGTTGCCAATATGCGGAAGCGGTATCTCAGTCTCCTTCACGGAGATCACACATCATCTGACTCTGTTGACACCCCATACATACAGTCCCAGGCCTGGTAAAAACTATACACAAGTACTCCGGTGGTCATTCCACATGTCACTGAGAACTGCAACTCTCAATAATTTACATACAGCGCACGCTGACGATGAGATCTTGTACAATATTAAATTGGCATCCGACCATATCTTCTGGGTGCTTCAGTATTTTTCTTAGGCAATGTATAAGCCGAGAGGACTCAAACAGCAAATGAAACGTGTTAGAAGTAGAATATCATGAAATGAAATAGTTGTATGGCATTATCTGCTGGGAGACTCCATGTAGGCTAGCTCGAGTGCCTAGTGCAAGTATTTCTGTTCGACGCCTGTTCCGCGACTTCCATATGCAGGAAGATAAAGTCAGTTAATTTCAGATAACACGATAATGGGCGTCCCAGGGCGTAGTTCCTAGAGAACTCAAGTAGAAAATGTCAGAGATGCAAAAGGGCAGATTCTGATGTTTAAAAGGTACGTGGTAACAACTTGGACACAAAATTGGCAAAAAAGCCCTGTAACGTAAGGTACAATAGGCAATGAGCATCTTTAAATCATACAGAGAATAGAACATGTGAAAGGAACCACTCACAAGAAAATGAGCATGTCTCGGCGCTAGAAGAAGCAGTAGATCTTAAATAGTAAGGTATGGATGATATCTATGAAGTAACTGTGAACAATGCAGATCAAATTGAGTGGGACTGTGCAAGATTAATGAAACATAGGATGAGGAGATAATAACGATGTTGAGCAAGGCGAAATTATGAACCAAGTTAGCAGCTGTAGCATCAGTAAACGGAGCAGTTCAGGCCCTTTTAGTATTTGTTAGTACCACAACGTAGACTGGAATAGTATAGCATAATAAATATGCGGGAATTATTTAGCACAATGAGTGAACAGCCTCTGAGCTAGGCACCTTAAGCAGCACATTGACTGAGAAAAAATTGTTAAGTCTCAAGACTAGTTGGCAACATTGTAGAATATGTTTGGCAGCTATATGACAGTCGATTTACTTTCTGGACTTTCTTGACATTTAGATGAAATATTCTGAAAACCAATGGAGTCCTGCTATGAAAAGAATGGGCACCGTAGACTACTACTCCTGGTCGTCGGCTCAGGGGCGTCTCCTGAAACGCCTCCAATGGTAGTCGGGGATCAGTTGGAAGTGTGACTCATCACAGAAGATAACTCTTTCTGTCAACGAGATTCCAGGCCGAAGACGTGTCTGCAGACGGCCTGGGCAGCGGAGAGATACCTAACTATCGCCCAACAGACGACCCGATAACCAGCAGTGATGGTGAGGGGTGTCGGTTCCTTTCATAGCAGGACCCCTTCAGTTCTCATCTGCGCCAACATTACAGCACAGCGGTACGTCCAGTCGACGATATTCTATACCCCACTTCATTGCCCTTCATGGCAAGCCACCCAGGATTTACGTTTCAGTATGACAATGCCCTCCCACACACGGCGAGAGTCTCAGCTTCTCGTCTTTGTGCTTGTGAAACCCTACCTTGGCAGTAAGATCAACAAATATCTTCGAAATTGAGAACATTTGGAGCATTATTGGCAGAGGCCTCCAATCTCGGAATTTTGACGTTCTGATGTGCCATTTTGACAGAAGTTGGCACGATATCCTTCACGGGACATCCAACGGCTCTATCAGTGAGCGACAAGTCGGATAACTGATTTCATAATGCCCAGAGGTGGACTTCACTTTTCGTGAAGCTTTTTCTCTTGAATAAACTGTGGTGTCACCGCCAGACACCATACTTGCTCGGTGGTAGCCTTTAAATCGGCCGCGGTCCGTTAGTATACGTCGGACCCGCGTGTCGCCACTATCAGTGATTGCAGAGCGAGCGCCGCCACACGGCAGGTCTAGAGAGACGTCCTAGCACTCGCCCCAGTTGTACAGCCGACTTTGCTGGCGATGGTTCACTGACAAATTACGCTCTCATTTGCTGAGACGATAGTTGGCATAGCCTTCAGCTACGTCATTTGCTACGACCTAGCAAGGCGCCATTATCATTTGCTATTTATCTTGTGATGCATGTACCGTCAGACCGATGTTCACCAATTATGGATTAAAGTTAAGTATTCCAGCAGCTACGTACTTTATTTGCTAGTCTCAATTACCTTACCTGTTCCAGACCTCACGCCAGCCTGCGTGAGCTTAAACGCTTGCCTTTCGGCTACCTCGTAGTGGCTTGGCTGTCTCGCCAAGTCACAACATAAACCATCCAATTTTGCTGAGACTGCAATCCCTTATTTGCCTGTAAGTGTTTATCAAATTTACCAATTCTCCCCCGTTCGGGTGACATCCTCGTGGTGCGTCCTTTCTTTTTCTCTTATAATGTGTTCGGTGGTGTAGGCCCACTTGCTTTTGTAGTTCACTGCGCATGGATTTGCTATATCAGTCATCTGAGGTTTTGGTGCCCATGTGCCATGTTAGCGTAACAAGGTTAGGCCTACTATTATTCCGTGATAGAAATGACAGATGTGGTACTCCATTAAGGCCTGCCCGGCTGCAGCATCAGTCAAATGCATGAACTGAATGCCGATGGACTTGCACAACGCGCCATTGTATCTGCAAGATATTTGGTAGGACATTCTAGAGACTTGCAGACATGAGATCATTTGCAGCGAGGTCAATGGACTGTCGTAGGCCTCACACGGTTCGCACGCCGGAGATGGAGAAGCAGGTATTCAGGCATAATGGAAATGATCGAGATACGGGTATGAAAAGAGTTGTGGTCGCCGCAGGTACCAGCCGTACTCTTTTATGGTCAGTTCTGCACGAGCAGTTGCTTTATCCCCATCATAAGCAACATATGCAAGCTCGTCGGTTAAGGAAACGACCAAGCCTGATTACAACTCAGCCAATGGCTTCTACAACAACTGCTGAAGATTCACAGTTCAGAGTCAGATTTTATTTACAAATGAGTGAGGATTTACGAGAGATCACCAAGTAAATAAACGTAATGGGCACGCCTGGGCAGATGCAAACTCTTGAGGAATTTGCAGGTGAAGCATCGATATGGCTTTGGTATCAACGTACGGATAGGAACTGTTGGTGACAGACTCGCGGGACCATAATCCTTACCAAACTGACTAACATGTGTTGGTTTCTGCGAGATGAGGTACCAGAGCTACTGGAAAAGGTTCCGTTTCAGAAAGACAGCGAATATGGTGGTGCGCGACAGGCCACCACTGTTGTTCGTCATGGGAAAAGTTTGTTGGCGGTGGACTGGTAGAGGAGGTGGACCTGGATATGGTGTATTTCTGGTTATTCGGGCGCTTAAAGCAACTGGCGTATTCCCAACTCATCGACAGTGTATTGAATATGACGCAGTCCGAACGCAATCGGTGCATTTGAGTGAGTGCGTGGTTTATTGTGAGGAAGGACTAAGGGTGCCTCACGATGCGTGTTAACGACATGCAGCACTGTGGTATCCGCGTGCTACGCAGCCTATAGTGTTTAACTCAATGTAACACACACATTGAAGCGCCATATAAACTTGCATATGCGTCCGTACTCAAATACAGAGGTAGATTAGGGTGCTGCGACCGGCAACGCCTTTAAGAGACAACAATTGTCAGGCGCAGTTGTTAGACCGGTTACTGCTGCTACAATGACAAGTAATCAAGATTCAAGCGAGTCTGAACGTGGTGATATGCTCGGCGCACAAGCGATAGGCGACGGTCTCTCCGAGGTAGCGAGGAAGTGGGGATTTTCCCGTACGACCATTTCACCAGTGTTACGTGGATATCAGGAATCCCTTAAAACATCAAATCTCCGACCTCGCTGCGGCCGGAAAAAGGTCCTGCAAGAACGGGACCAAAGACGACTGAAGAGAATCGTTCACGTGACAGAAGCGCAATTCTTCCGCAAATTGCTGCAGATTTCAATGCTGGGCCGTCAAAAAATGTCAGCGTGCGATACATTCAACGAAACATCATTGATATGGGCTTCCGCAACCGAAGGCACACTCGTGTACCCTTGACGGCTACACGACACAAAGCTTTACGCCTTCTGGGCTCGTCAACACCAACAGTGGACTGTTGACCACTGGAAACATGTTGTCTGGTCGGACGAGTCCCGTTTCAAACTATATCGAGCGGATGTACGTGTACGGCTATGGAGACAACATCATGAATCCATGGACCCTGCATGTCAGCAGGGGACTGTTCAAGCTGGTGGAGAGCCTGTAATGGTGTGGGGCGTGAGCAGTGGCAGTGATATGGGATCCCTGATACATGTAGATACGACTCTGACAGATGACACGTAAGCATCCTGTCTGATCACCTGCATCCATGTATGTCCGTTGTGCATTTCGACGGACATGGGCAATGCCAGCAGAAAAATGCGACACCTCACACGTCCAGAATTGCTATAGAGTGCCTCCAGGGACACTCCTCTGAGTTTAGCCACTTCCGCTAGCCACCAAACCCCTAGATAAGAACGTTATTGAGCAGGGATGCCTTGCAAAGTGCTGTTCAGTCGAGATCTTCACCCCTTCGTGCACTTACGGATTTATGGACAGCCCTATAGGACTTATGGTGTCAATTCCCTCCAGCACTACTTCAGACATTAATAGAGTCTATGCCAAGTCGTGGTCGCGGGTGCCCTACATGATATTAGGCAAGCGTACCAGTTTTTTTGGCTTTTCCGTGTAGATGGGAATGAGCTCACAGATTAGTCCATACCTCAGTAGGTATTGGTTTCAGATCTTTGTAAACACTTTTCTTCTCGTTCTGGACAGTTCTATGTACTGAATAAATAATTGACACTTTTTGAAACCATATGTGTATGTATAACACTATAATGGCTCTACGTACTGGGTCACTGAGACGTGCCGGTATATTTATGTTGAAATTGCGATATGCCTGATCGATATGAAGCCAGACAGCCGTGATACGTTTATTGCTACTAAAATAATGCATTACATCCACGTTCCATTAAACGTGAACAGCCGGTGCACGATTCCTTGCACATTCGTATCAACGAGTCGTATTTTGGGTTGAGGTACCTGCAGCTCACTCCACTGAGCAGAGATTGTTTTCCTCCATCTAGTTCGTGTCTCAGCATTTGCTGGTTGACATTCTTCTTTAGTCTTCGTAGCGTAACACATAGCACAAGCTAATGCTACTCCAGTATATATCGCTGTAAAACTTTCTTCTTCGGAGCTCTCTTTGAGCAAGTTGGCAACTGCAACGTAATCTTTGCTCCGGCGTATTGTATGTTGTGTGTTAACCACCACTGTCTTCTATTTGTGTAAATAAATTCATTGTACCTTTTGGAGCAGATGGTCATCTACGACCTTCTAATAGGATGTGACTGTAACAATTGTTGTATCACTTAGGGCTGGCCGGCCGTGGTGGACTAGCGGTTCTAGGCGCTCAGTCCGGAACCACGCGACTTCTACGGTCGCAGGTTCGAATCCTGCCTCGGGCATGGATGTGTGTGACGTCCTCAGGTTAGTTAGGTTTAAGTAGTTCTAAGTTCTAGGGGACTGATGACCACAGATGCTAAGTCCCATAGTGCTCAGAGCCATTTGAACTTAGGGCTGGTGGCCTGACTGTAGACATCGTGCCTAGAGAATGAAGGACCAAGGGGTCGAATTCTGGCAAGACCACGGAATATTCTATCGACCATTATTCTTGCCTTTAGCTCTCAATGGCGTGAAGTTTACTTCAAACAAACTACCACATTGAATTTATAAATCTGCTTTCCCTGGCAGGTTTACGTAAATGATCGTGAAATGCCAGAACTATCACTCAATTGAATGATTTTCATCAGGAAGTTAAGCCACTATGGTTTACTATTACTAGCATTGTTATTATTGCCCCACCAGACGAGGGTATTTTACCGCTCCCCTTACGATGGTATGGCGCCTGTGGGTGGTCATATTATACAGATCTACTGCGGTATTTCAGTACTGACTTGAAGCTACTGTTCAGCGAAGTGTCCCCCACTGACCTGGTCTAAATCCCAAAGCGAGGGCCTGTAAGGTTCCTCACGTCAGTTGGACTGATCGGACCGGTGACGGATTTCGCGTTCTTACTTTCTTCTCTAACAAATATTATCATGAAACTTCCTGGTTGTCTTATACTGTGTCGGTAGAGCACTTGTCTGCGGAAGTCAAATTTCCCAATTTCGAGTCTCTGTTCCTCACACAGGTTTTATATGCAACAGGCTTCGTCTGCCACATTAGTGAACACTCTCCTGCACAGTGAAAATTGCGTTCCAGATATAATCTTGATAAATACGACGGTAGTTGCACTTGAAGTCTTCACCACCAAGTGTGCAGAACAATTACGTGTACGACATAAATATTTGTTGCATCAGGAAACTGTCTATTTGTGAAAATAGTGAAACCATCCTGACTTCGACGCTGAACACTCACGGTATATGCTAATTAACCACACAACAACATATAATTTTACTTAACTGAAATAACGATTTTGTTGAAGAAACATCACTGCATTACATAGCTACCAACACTTTTTAAAGAAGGTACCCCATCAGACACAACAGAACATTACGGGGCTACTAGGCAAGAACGATCTCAGACCGTTCCCATACGCAGTCGAGAAGGTGGAAAGTTTCGATGTGATACTAGCCCCATGAAACTACTCATATCCTTCAAGTATACGCGCAACCTCCCCGTAAAGAAAGCCATGTATCCACTAAGAAACAGCTCCAAGTCTTTGGATTATGCTGCAAGTTGATAATGTGTATTGCATTATGAAGCTAACCCATTAATATACATTTTACTGGTAACGCTGTGATCGCTTCCTGTTGTAAATTCATTTCAGTAGTCGTAATAAAGCTACAATTCTTCATCCACGTTTGTACGAGTAGTTAAACACAAGCGTCTGCATAGTGCTAATTGAGCTTGGTTGTGATAGTGTCCACCCCCTTAATCTTAGGTACTGTGTCTGAGTGATGGTTTGCGTACACCCAAAGCGCCTCTAATGGGTAGCATATCCCGAAGTCTAGATCACGCTGGAAGCGACAGTTTGGTAGAGAGATGCCGAACCTATTGAACGTGACAGGGAAATACAGGTTACATCGTAGAAGCATTACTGATCTTTATGTCCACACTATATTTGAAGCACTTCAGGTTATCAAAATTAAAGCTCTGCAGTAAAATTAGAAAATGCGTATTAGACAATAGACAAATCTTCGTCTAGTATTTTGCAGCATTAAATCAAATAAGGCTTACATAAGGTACAAAATATGGATGTGCGGGCACTTAAAACTCTTGCAGATAATCATAATTACAAATGAAGTAAAGAGGCGACAGTGAAGACAGCGGAACTTACCTGTAGCTGGACAAGATGTTTCAAGCCCACGAAGCTGAAGCTCGGTTTTCTGCTTCGTATGAACCACTGATAGATGACGTCTGTCAGAAATTAGCGCTCTAGATAACAATCTGGGCGATTAATTAGAGTCTGTAGCTCCTTTAAAGCACACGAAATTCGTATCGATACTTCACCCACGAGGATTATCGACAGAATAAATGCTAAGCAACGGCGCTCGCCGCTTCAGTCTGCACTGCATTGTTGTAGGCCCTCCCAGGCATCAACAGCTCCAATATCCACCGCAAACTGCTGACCACCAAGCAATTCCCTGTTGATGATTCGCAGCAGGCACACAACACTTAAGAATAGTCTGGTACCGTACCCCACGGGTTTCGAATCCGCGCCAAACGACATGGACCTCGATTACCACTAGAGGTCTCTGCAGCCGTCGCGCCATAAATGGTGGCTGCCGGCGTTCCTGGCCCACGTACAACGTGGATCACGTGGTCCCAGCAGCCAATAGCAGCATACCGTATCCTGTATATAAGCACCTCCTTCTCGCTCAGCTAACGGATACGGAGCCTCTACACCTCCCACGAGCTTGATCCCCCTCACCCGCTTGTCTCTCCTATCATTTCCCACCCCCATCTGCTGCCACACCTGTGTTCCCACGTCCCACCCGCTCTCCATACCTCCACTGTCCCTACCCTTGCCCAAGGTGGCTTCCGTCAACTCCCCCTCCCTGATTATGCCCTCAGCCCCTCCATCTACCCCTCCTACCAACTTTGATCCTCCTCTTCCATCCCCTGTGTTTTTCCCAAGAGCACCCTGTCTCCATTCTCTCCTTCTTCTCTTCCGCCCTCCCTCCTCTCCCCCCAGGCTTTCCTTACCCTCCCCCTACTTTCTTACCTCCCCCTCCCCACTCCTCTGTCACTGGCATCTACACCCTCCCCTCTCCCTCCTCCCCCACCTTTTGCCCTTTGGTAGGTCCCCAGACTCGTCCACGAACAGTGAACATTCGCGCGCCGGAGATCATCGCCTAGTGTTTGTGTGTGCCTGCGTGTTCGTGTTCCAGGGTTTCATCGTTTTTGCTCCATCGTTCGTGTGTGTCATTTCTGTCGTCTCTGTTAGTGTCCACGTTTCTGAACGTTTTTCATTTTGGGCACTGCCCCGTGAGCGGCTCTGTGTATTTTAATTTGTTACGTCTACTGTTGTTTATCAACCATGTCAGTTTTTCGATGTCTCCTTATATATAGTTGGTCCTATCTGTGGCCGAAGAGCGGCGTAGTTTGCCGCTGCCGGCCTACCTGTATAAGATATGAAAATGACAATAAAAAAAGCTCAGCTAAGCAGTCTGATATTGTTGGAGTCTATTGACATCTGCCGGCCGATGTGGCCGAGCGGTTCTAGGCGATTCAGTCTGGAACCGTGCGACCGCTACAGTCACAGGCTCGAATCCTGCCTCGGGCATGGATGTGTGTGATGTCCTTATGTTAGTTAGGTTTACGTTCTAGGGGCGTGATGACGTCTGGACTACAGACAGTGTGTTTACCGTACTTTGTTTTCGTTTACTAGTGGACGTTGTGGATTCGTTTGGTTGTCACTTGTGTCCCCGTTGCTTCTTGACTGTTGCCGTCGGAAGGTCTTGCTCGGTACTCCGTCGTTGTAAGTGTCCATCCTTTCCCGTCCATTTCATTGTTTTTGGGCTGCTCCCGTTTGGTTCCACCGCGCTTCGTTCTCGGCAACCCCGCGACAGCTCTGGTCGCGGTTCCAACAAATAGTTAGGAAAGCACACATCACTATGCATAGTTCTTGAAAAGAACAGTAAATATAGGGCTTGCGATGGTGGCCTTGGTCCATCTTCTTCGGGTGCGCGCGCGACCAGTGGAAACAGCTGCTTACGTTCTCCGCACCTCTTTGGCGTGCACAGTGGTACGCCGGACGGCACTGCGCACTGGGTTTGCCCTGGACTTACCGCTTTACAAGAGGGAGTTTGGCTCCCTTAGAAATAGCATGTTTTGGGAGCTCATTACGACAGAAAATTAATAGTGGAAATTTTCCACGTGAAATGGACCCGGCATACGTGAGGTGACTGGTGTGTCTCGCGATACAAATAGCCACACGTAAGCGAAACCATACTCGAGGGGTCTCTGTGAACAGGACATAGTTGTATTCTAATATGGCGTCTACAGAGCGGCAACCAACATTCCAGTAGTTTCAACGACAACAACATGAGTCATTGACTAATTTGACCTTGTAACATCATTCGAACAGAATTTCGCATGTTGGAACTTCAGCACATCTGACAGCATGGGGAAACTACTTCCATTCTACATTGTTCATTCAGATTAATATGAACAGCTGCCAAAACCCTATATAACCGCCGTTTGCAGTTCGGACTGCTGCGAGACGTGCTGGAAGAATCATATAGTTTCTGGAAGGTACCGACAGGGATATGCTGCCATGCTAACTCCAGTGCTGAAGCCTAGGTTCCTCGGGTGAGAATGAGTGGAACGAGCAGCCCGATCGATGTGGCCCCATAGATTATCGACTGGGTTAAACCCTGTGTGTTTGGTGGCCATGGAAGTGCGGTTAACTCACGCTGGTGGTCCGCCAACGACGCACGTACTGTGTGAGCTTTGTGACAAAAAAAATGGTCCAAATGGCTCTGAGCACTATGGGACTTAACAGCTGAGGTCATCAGTCCCCTAGAACTTAGAACTACTTAAACCTAACTAACCTAAGGACATCACACACATCCATGCCCGAGGCAGGATTCGAACCTGCGACCGTCGCGGTCGCGCGGCTCCAGACTGTAGCGCCTATAACCGCCCGGCCACTCCGGCCGGCCCTTTATGACATGTTACAATGTCTTGTTCGTAGATTCCATCGTGAAGAGGAAAAACAAATTGCATGGAGATAGATGCTTACTTATGCTGATCCGTTGTGCATTCCAGAATGTCGAAGTTACCGAGGAAATGCCACGAAAAACATTCCCCATACCATGACACTCCCTCATGGATCCTTACGATGATTGTTGTAGGGTGTCGGCCATCTCTCCAATGGAACGTAAAACACCATTAATCTGAAAAGTCTACTTGTTGCCACTCCCTCAGTGGACGAACAGTTGCGACACTGGCGTGGGAATTCCAGCGTTCGTCTTCAATGAACAGCAATCTGCTTGGGTTCATGAGCCATACGCCTGCTCCGGAAGCCCACACGCAGCAACGTTCGCTGAACCGACGTTGAGGACACACTGTTGGAAGCCCCTAAGCCCCTAGGTTCATCTGAGCTGTCAGCTGCTCAACAGCTTTACGTCTATCCCTTTGTACACATCCATGCAACCGTCGTTCACCATTGTCATCTATGGCCTTCGATGCATTGCAGATGCCTCGGCGCAAGTTTTGAATAGCTACATTTTGCCATGCACGGTATAAATAAACCACAACTTCGGGCAACCTGTTTACAAATGTAACTGTTTCGGAAATGCTTCCACCCTTTGCCCGAAATCCCACGGTCACGCTGTTTTGGACGTCAAATCAGATTCTCCATTTCCGCCATTTACGCTCTACATACCCTGCACGACACAGTTAGTGCTGCCACCTACCGTGTGTGAGAGGTTATTACGCTACGACACGTTGACGTCAACACAGGTGGTGGTCACATTAATGACACTCGACGGTGCATTTGCCGAGGATACTCCGCTGTTCCGTATCGTCTAATGACGATCGCGTCGTTCTAAGCTGATGAAACAGCCCCTCTTTCGGATCACCCGGTAGGGCATTCTATTTACTTATCAGTCACCAGCAAAAGCAAATGTTGCGTTCCACAGTTTGGCGCGTGGATTGTTAGATTACTGAGATTGGAAAACTTGCGAAGAGAAATGCATAGTTTTAAATCAAATGTAGTGGAAATTTGTGAAGTACGGTGATAGCAAAAACAAGACAAAGAGAAAATTACCAAGTATGCAGCAACTAGTCGCAAAATCATGTTTTATTTATTCACTTTTGCAAATCGATTTCAACTCATTAACAGCCATCATCGGTGCTGCAAATACAAGAATAAAAATAATTAATAAATAATGGCTGTTAATCAGTTGTGAAGTACGATGATAGCAAAAACAAGACAAAGAGAAAATTACCAAGTATGCAGCAACGAGTCGCAAAATCATGTTTTATTTATTCACTTTTGCAAATCGATTTCAACTCATTAACAGCCATCATCGGTGTTGCAAATACAAGAATAAAAATAATTAATAAATAATGGCTGTTAATCAGTTGAAATCGATTTGCCAAAGTGAGTATATAAAACATAATTCTGCGACTGGTTGCTGCATATTTGGTAATGTTATCGTTTAGGGTCGCTGCAGGACTTGGGAACCACATGGAGCCCACAATTCATACGATAAAGAGAGTTCTGATCTGGTGACTACTGGTTTGTTAACATATAATCAGATAGGGATAGTGCAGGAGTAAGTCTATTGCTGAACAACAAAAAGAGAACAGCAGGTATTTAGAGGCAAAAGGTTCGCTGATGCTTCCCAACGATGCGTATCGTTTTTTTATAAAATTCTGCGACCCAGGAGACAGGAGAAAGTAGGTGCTATCAGGTATTAATATTACCGACGTATTGGTTTGATACGATACGGTCGGAAAATACTGACACGAATTATTCAAAGAAGAATGAAAAAACTGGTGGAAGAAGATCTAGGGGCAGATTAGTTTGGGTTCTGGAGAAATGAAAGAACACAGAAAGGTATAGATGCCCTACGACGAAGAGAGATTAAAACCCCACTTTTGTAGCATAAGTTGACCTAGAGAAAGCTTTTCACGATCTTGTTTGAAATACACTCTTCGAAATTTTGGAGGTAGCACGGATAAAACAGACGGAGCGAAACATTTTTTAGAACCTGTCCAGTACTTGGACTGCAGTCATAAGATTAGGACATGAAAGAGAATCAACAGTTGAGAAGGTAGCTAGAAAGGGCTGTGTCCAACCTTGAAGTTATCAATCCGTACTTTGAGGAAATAGCAAACGATGCGAAAGAAAACTTTTTAGATCGAATTAAGTCTTCCGGGAGAAGAAATAAAAACTTTGAAGTTTGCCGATACTATTGTTATTATGTCAGAGACGACTAATGTTTTGGAACACTAATTAACGAACATTCTCTTGACAATACGATACAAGGGCAATGGAACATAAGCTAATTAAATCAAGCGATGCTCAGAGAGTTAGATTACAAAATAGGGCACTAAAAGAGTGGAGGAGTTTTGCTATTTGGGCAGGAAAATAAATGATGATGGTCGAAGTAGCGACGAAATAAGATTTAGACTGGCAGTGCCAAGCAGTTTTTCTGATGATGAGAGATTTGTTCGAAATGGTTCAAATGGCTCTGAGCACTATGGGACTTAACATCTGAGGTCATCAGGCCCCTAGAACTTAGAACTACTTAAACCTAACTAACCTCAAAACAGCACACCCAACCATACCCGAGGCAGGATTCGAACCTGCGACCGTAGCGGCCGCGCGGTTCCAGACTGAAGCGCCTAGAACCACTCGGCCACACCGGCAGGCAGAGATTTGTTGGCTTGGAATATAAATCTTAAGTGTTCGGAATTCCTTTCTGAAGAGATCCCTCTGGAATGTAGCTCTGTGCGGAACTAAAATGTGGACGATAAGCAGTCCAGAAGAATATGAGCTTTTGACATGCGGTGCTACAGAAGAATGCTGAAGATGGAAATGAGCGTATGGCGCCAGTGGACGGAAGTTCACAGGCGGAAAGTTCGGCCGCCAAGTGAAAGTCTAATTGAGTGCGAAGCCACATTGGGCGACTTGCACGCAGTGGGGTGAAATCATGATGAGGTCAAGACAACACCCAGTCCTGGAGGGGAGAAAATCTCCCACCCCAGCCGGGAATCGAACCCGGGCCCCCTTGCGTGGCATTCGAACACACTGACCGTACAGTTTATTTATTTATTTATTTTAAAATCTCATTTTGTTCGCTTTCGTTCGTTGCATCTACTCCGGGTGGACGTCGTAAGACACCCGTTTTAAGTTCGTCGTTGATCGATTAACTCAGTTCTTTTTATTACAGAGGGAATGAATACAGTAACCAGTTTCAAATGGATGTAGGTTGCAGTAATTAATCGGAAATGAAGAGGCGTCGGTAATGTAGGGTAGCATTAAGCCAGTTTTCAGACCAAAGACAACAACGACGACAGAAGGCTCTACTAACCAAGTTAGCTGCATCTGAACACCAACTACCCCAGTAAATTGTTAGAGTGATTTCCAACAAGAAAATCGTAGTAATGGGTGTCTCTAGGATGAGATATATATTTTAGAAGCGAATCAGCAACTTTAATTTTGCTCGTCTTACTGTTTGTCAAGCGGAGCAGACGGCCTGACAGTAGGCGACTTACATTGCTTACATACACCGCAGAGTGCCTTCGTCCTGCCACCTCTCACTGGCATAACCAGTAGTAAATCTCGCCAAGGGTCTCTAAGAAGTGTCAGAGAACATTTTGGCTTTAACATAGGTTGTCGCTTATCCTATAATCTATCAGCCATAGTTTCAAGCAAAGACCCTACACTCAGATGCATTTGCTCTGGTGTTGGTGCAAATATGGTAAATTTCTTTTTTGCAATGTTTAGCTTGAATAAGCCCAAACAAATACTCCTCGTTACATGTTTCACGCGACGCCCTGTGTTAAAGGTAAAGGTCTGTTTGTTTCCCGCTACATCTAAAATTATTTTTAAAGCGGAGTTTTTTGTACCCAATAGATATAGCGGTCCCAGATTACTCTAATGTACTCGGACTCATTGCCTATACATTTGTGATTTCCTGATATGTTCACTACTACAGTGCGTGTGCACTTTTGCAATTTGTGAATATGTTTTGTACTTATTGTGTATACATTTTGTCATTGCTTGATATGTCTGTACTCAGTGCATGTGCACTATATTTTATTTCATATTCTGCACCTATATATATATATATATATGTATATATTCTGTAATTGCAAAGTTAGTTAATTAAGAAAAATTTGTTGCTCATGGCAAGTCCAATTGACTCACCATCGCTGCCAAATTTTTGCGCCCCCCCCCCCCCCCAGTGGAGGGTTATGTAAGGTGTATGTTTTGCCGGCGATGGGCGAGGCATGACAGAATCTCTGACCAGAGAGTAGTTTATTGTTAGTTGTTGCTTGTCGCGGAATGGTGATGAATAATGATGAAGAATATGCTACTATGGATAATGAAGTTTTTCTTTACAGGTGATGATAATAATGGAGTTATGATAATATGGATAATGAAGTTTTTTCTTTGCAGATGAAAATAATGATGAAGTTTATATATTTACTGTTAGTTAAGAGATGCTATGTAGTTATTTAAGTATTTGTTGCAGTTCGTTTTGACAGTATGTCTTATATCGCATGGTATGGTGACTGAAGGTTTTGGAAAGGACAGCTAGAGAACATATATATTTTTTATACACATTTCACTACCTGTTAATTCGAAGTTCACTACTTTTCAGCATAATATGCGTTTCTTCTTTCAGTTTAATAATCCATTTTGTATATTTTGCCGGAGAAATTATTCATGAAATTAATGTGCTATAAGCAGTTGTTTATTAAACCTATGTCGTTTACGAATGTGATCACATATACTCTACTTGTTTCATAACCTTGCTACAGCTGTATCATGACGAATGACGTTACACATCTTCATTTGCAGCAATAACTCAAAAGCAAACAAAGGAATTACCAGTCCCAAACAATATTAGTAGTTTAAGAGAGTTCTGAGTAATACTGATCAGCTCTGAATAGTATGTCACTTCAATATTGATTTCTGAATAATGCATTAAAAAAATGCTTTGTAACTGGCCAATGAATGCCACTGATTACTGTAATAAGATGACCTATGATGCCAAAGATTACTATAATTAAGTGAATTATGTTAATACTATGCCATTCATTAGCTTCTGTTTTGAATGATGACTTCTGAAACATACAAAAAAAAAATGCTTTGTAACTGGCCAATGAATGCCATTTATGTTGAGGAATGATGGTGGACATATTGAGCATTTTTTGTAAAGAACATTATCTTTGCTTTGTCTTACTTTGTTATGCTAATTATTGCTATTCTGATCAGATGGAGCGACATCTGTCGGACATGGGAAGGATTGCGTCATGGTTGTAGCACTTTAGTTTGCACGCAGTTGCACTGAAAGTCCATATCTTTCTACAGAAGTACAACACCAAGTGAGACAATCTGAAGTTCTTTTCCTTGAAGTGTTAATCAGTGTAGCCAAGACACTGAAATGTCGTAATAATATTCCATGCTATCATTTTGGTAGTACACTAGGTACACCAAACAGTGGGACCATAATAACATCTCCATCGCTCAAGTGGTGGACAGCATATCGTGTCAACACCATGTTCTTGTAAAGTAGACCAACGTAGAATTAGTGCAAAAACCAAGTATAGTGCTCCATGATCATGAGCATAGACAGCACAAATGAGTATTGCAGTAATTTCTGGTGATTAGGTCAGAAGGTGAAGGACATTAAGTCACATAGTAGTCTTCATTGAGAATTACACTAGTCTAACAACTGATTTGAGTAATTGGTGGCACTCATCGCCCAGTTACTGAACATTTCTGTACCATTTATGTAGTATTGTAAGGTGTATGCTTCGCCGGCGATGGGCGAAGCATGACAGAATCTCTGACCAGAGAGTAGTTTATTGCTAGTTGTTGCTTGTCGCGTGTCTGCGCTAGTCTGCGCGAGTCGACAGTAGAAGTCAGTCTGCAGTAGTCAGTCGGATACAGTAGTTGTCGTTCGGCTTTAGTAGCGAGTCGACAGTAGTAGTCGGTCGGCTTTAGTAGCGAGTGGAGGGTTGTTGTCTGCGGGAGTCGGCATGTGTCGGCGGTGTGCTCTGCTCGCGAGTCTGGTCAGGATTCTGGACGATGAGTATTGTTGTAGAAGGTAAAGAAGCAGCATTGCGCATATCTAATAATGTATGTTAATTGTAATTAATTTGTTCAAAAAAATGCCCCAATAATATTTTTTTTATAAAGCAACTCTTTTAAAGAAAAACATTCATTTCAATTTTAAGAAGATTTTCAATGGATCATCACTCCTTTCAATAATCCAAAAAAAAAAAAAATAATTAATATATACGACAGCATTGCACGAAGCTGTGTCAAAGAATGTATAACTAAGAGCAGATATAAGTGCAGTTTTATTGAGGTAAGAATTTTTGCTTGTTTTATTCAGAATACAGGGCCGAAGGTCAGCGCTGCTGTCCTTATAAAATTTACCAGATATTAATATTTCTGTTAGGAAGTTACATTTCCTACATGGTTCATTATTTAATCAATATTATTGTGTGGGTTTATGGTCAATTTTCACTCCTTAATTTTTGGGGGGAGGTTACGCTTGGCTCCATTTCCATTTTTGCGTTATCATTTAACAATATTTCGTGCGGGGAGGTTACAAACATCCGATGCCAATGCCTCACCATAACTCCGGACATGATTTACAGTGCGGTTCACAACGTTATTCCTCGACTACAGCTGTTGTTGAGGAATGATGGTGGACATATTGAGCATTTTTTGTAATGAACATTATCTTTGTTTTGTCTTACTTTGTTATGCTAATTATTGCTATTCTGATCAGATGGAGCGACATTTGTCAGACATTTTTTGCACTGTTGTATTTTTTTGGTTCTAATAAAACCCCATGTCATTCCAAGCATGTATGTCAATTTGTACCTCTCTAACTACATTATTCAGTTTTCAAATTTATACTGACTTTTTGATCACCCGGTATATATGTAGATATGTAGATGTAGAGTACTTCTCAGTTTTCGTGCTTTACTGTCCCTGCTAATGCATGTAGATGAAACCGTTTTATTTCAGTATACTAATCTCGGACCATCCTCTCGAAAAGGTACGTAAAACTCCGTTTTAAATATCTTTTGTGCGTAACGGGAAACAAATAAAGCTTTTCGTAGGCACTGGGGTCCGCATGCAACATATCTCCTTCTTCTCCTTTGTCTTGAGCCTTTGTTCCGCATCGACTCGAGGCCGACCGACCTCATCCTCCTGGAAGTGACGCTTTAACACGCACAGCTATCCGGGCGGTTTGTCGCATGGAACATGTGGTGAGGGTTATTAGGTTGGGCTGACTCCAGCTGTACACTGCAAGCGCGAAATTACGGGTATCTGTCGAAACACCATAGAGAGACACCCTGTATAAACAAAGCTGCCTATATTTTTGTTTACCCAACATCAATGAAAGTAAACAAGCAGCCTTGATTATACATATGTAAAAAATGCCGCCAATGAACTTCATGAAGACTGCTGGACAGCGTGAATACAAAATAGTTGAAAATTCGTTGTTGAGATAATGAAGTTATTCCGTGCGTTTAAGGAGATGAACATTTAAATGTGATGTGTGACTAGAAGTTGAAAGAAGGTAAAGAAAGAGATGGATAAGCGATAGGTAGTTTTGGTGGAGAACGTGTCCTGGAGAAGAGATTGGAAAGAAAGCTGCTTCGTAAAGTTTAGATCGGAACGCAAGTTTAGCATTGCTAACATTCGTTAAGCAATCACGAAAGAGGGTTCTATACGTGCAAGAGATTTCTATATATTGTAAGGTTTAAAATAAATTTTCTTGTTATAAGACATATTTAGAGTTGGGCATTAAAATCCAAATTATTTTCTGGGTCGGTGGGGTTTCTAGTTATAATGTAGGAGCTATTTTATGGAGATTTGAGATGAAGAAACCAGGTGAGTTGAAAAAAATTCTTGAACATTTCTAAGGGAGCATAAATCCACGACTGACTCATATAGGCGAAAAAAAAGTACAACAGAAGGCAAATGAGTAATTTTGAGAGGTGAAATAATTAAGGAAAGAGAACAACTGTATAAAAAGACAACAGCCAGTAGAATTTCTGGGATAAAACGTTTCTTTTAACTGATGACAGCAGAAAATGGACAAAGTGATCAGTTCATAGAGGTTGTCGTCCAATTTAAAAAGTGACGTTTGTGGCTCCTGAATGTTGTGACTAGAAACTGCGTACCTCTTACGACGCTGTACGCTTTTATAAAAATAAACGTATGAATTAAATTCAATTATGTATATATTTTGGCAGCGGCCTTGCCGCAGTGGCTACACCAGTTCCCGTGAGATCACCGAAGTTAAGTGATGTCGGGCGTGGTCGGCACTTGGATGGGTGACCCTCCAGGCCGCCATGCGCTGTTGCCATTTTTCGGGGTGCACTCAGCCTCGTGATGCTAACTGAGGGGCTACTCGACCGAACAGTAGTGGCTTCGATCAAGAATACCATCTTACGACCAAGAGAGCGGTGTGCTGACCCCACGCCCCTCCTGCCCGCATCCTCCACCGAGGATGACACGGCGGTCGGTTGGTCCCGGTAGGCCACTCGTGGCCTGAAGGCGGAGTGCTAGTGCTTTTTCGTTTATTTACTATTACAAACGGCAACTAAATGTTTTAGTCTTTTTTCCTTTTTAATTTTTTATTTTTTTTTATTATAAAGTACGAATGTGATACTCGCAATAGGATAATAACTTTTGTAATAAGAAGACATAATGGTGACTACTTAACTTTTTGCGAAACAGTTTGAACCTATCTTTTCTGTTTGCAACACGAAGGTAGTAGTTGCATTTTATATACTTCGTCTTGGTTCTGCTGTTGTAGTGCTCATGTTGTCATGATTCCGGCTTAAAATCGTCATCCAGTGTGCATCAGTGATCATAAAAATCTTATAGTCTGTGCAGACATGGTTTTGGATGAGGTCTGTATGTTTTTGCCTTTTCTGGGATGTCCAACTCATCTTCTACCAGTGCTTCACATTCTCCTGCCATCCTCTCTGTCTGTCTGAACAACACAAAAGAACCTCTGTCATAAACGGCCTAACTTTCAAGAGATTCATACCGCTCTTTTCCAGTGTCGTCTTCAGTATAATGATTTCCGTACAGAAACGAGGAGTAGACAACCTATAAAGTGCAGTATACACCGTAGAAACGCCATTCGAATCGGAACCCTCTATCACAGAAATAATCTGATCTTCTGTTAAACTTACATATAACAAATGTTATGTGCAGCAATGCTTTATCGTAAAAAATGTGCAAAATGCACTGGTAGAGCGAACACCAAACCGTGTCCATTCAAGGCTAAGTTTATACAGTAAATCAGTCGTTTTAGTACAAACTTAATGCAGTATTACAGTGCATCGGCATGAGTTTATTAATAACTGTGGTGTCACCGCCACACACCACACTTGCTAGGTGGTAGCTTAAATCGGCCGCGGTCCATTAGTACATGTCGGACCCGCGTGTCGCCACTGTGTGATCGCAGACCGAGCGCCACCACAAGGCAGGTCTCGAGATACGGACTAGCACTCGCCCCAGTTGTGCGGACGACATTGCTAGCGACTAGACTGACGAAGCATCGCTCAGTAGCCGAGCAGATAGTTAGAATAGCCTTCAGCTAAGTCCATGGCTACGACCTAGCAAGGCGCCATTAGCTCTACATAGCAATGGATAATTATCGTCTAAAGCACGTCTCAACAAGAAGAACGATGTATACAACAAGGATAGATTAAAGTTAAGTATTCCAAAAGCAACGTACTTTTCTTTATTGCATTCATTGAGCGTCCTGTTTCAGTCTTCAAGATATTCTGCAGGAGCTTATAGCGTGCATATCGGCCCCCTCAAAATAACACTGTGTCGACACTTCTGTCGACACATTAATAACTGCCAACAGTAAAACATTAAATACTCGATTCCAAACAACCAAAACCGGCAGATCGCTGAAACAACTCATTTCAACATAAAACAAGTACATTGGTCTTGGAAAATCGTAGTTCTGCGTGCTGCGACCTATTGCAGACAAACGCTTGCATAAGCAAGAAAAAATACGAAGTGCAGGACGTCCACAAACGTTGCGGTCTGGTTCGATGAAAAACAAGACTCATAAGAAGGGAAGCTGAAGCAATGAATTAACATTTGTGTTCTATTCAGGACTTTAACCTGAGTCTTTTGCTCACTAGACAAATGTGCCAGGCATTACACCAACGTATCGAAGAAAAAGTTGAGACTGATACTTCAACTCTCCGTCTTCAGGCCACGAGTGGCCTACCGGTACCATCCGACCGCCGTGTCATCCTCGGTGGAGGATGCGCAGAGGAGGGGCGTGGGGTCAGCATACCGCTCTCCCGGTCGTAAGATGGTATTCTTGACCGAAGCCGCTACTATTCGGTCGAGTAGCTCCTCAACTGGCATCATGAGGCTGAATGCATGGCAACAGTGCATGGTGGCCTGGAGGGTCACCCATCCAAGTGCCGACCACGCCCGACGGCACTTAACTTCGGTGATCTCACGGGAAGCGGTGTATCTACTGCGCCAAGGCCATTGCCGACTGATACGTCAACGGAAAATGTAATTCCATAAAGAGACTCAGTTCGGCAGTGACAAACTGAAACTGAAGAGGCATGGTATCTTGGTTTCAAGTGTTACGTGGTCCAGTGGGAGTATAGATGTGATAATTGAGCAGTTTGTTACATACAAGTATGCAGTGAACATGGTTTGACGTAGCGAGTTAACTACTGTTCAACGTGCGGTGATAACAGCGGTATGAGGCAGAAATCTGCGGTTAACAGTGTCTAGGGAAACTCAAGAAACGTGTGTTAAAAATATAAAACGTAGATGTCACGCTGTGGAACGTCCAGGATGGAATAACGACAGTATTATGAAAAGGATAGACTGGTGCTCACCACATAGAACTGCTTACATGTAGAGAATATTGCTTTACACTGAAAACGTATTGCTTTGGCTGTATTTCTATAAAAACACAAGAATTCTTCGCAATGTTAACAGTAGTTCTCGAGCATTAGCGTATTTAATTTTACATGGACAACAACTTAGAAAATATTCAGTTGTTATTTTGTTAGACGAAAATACGAGTATTTTCAAACTAAATTGTAAATATCTAGCCCGATCGTACTCATTGTTTCGGAATTAAAATAAAAAAAAACACTACATTGCCCTTTTTATGCAAAATCTAATCCCCCAAAATAAAAATGAAGAAACATTAACAACAATCTATTAAGACATCAACTAGAGATGGTGCGTTATTGACCAGATGGCGCCTGCCGCAGTGGTCGAGCGATTCTAGGCGCTTCAGTCCGAAACCGCGTGACTGCTACGATCGCAGGTTCGAATCCTGCCTCGGGTATGGATGTGTGTGATGTCTTTAGGTTAGTTAGGTTTAAGCAGTCATAAGTTCTAGGGGACTGAGACCTCAGATGTTAAGTCCCATAGTGCTCAGAGTCATTTGAACCATTTTTTTGACCAGATTGCGGTTTTAACGGGTATGAAATATCCGACGCTTCTAGTTTTAAGAACGACAAGGGCTTACTGAAAACTAACGCCTCCAGATATTTACTGTGAAAACTGTCTAAACTTCTTAAATAAAACAAACGTTATTAACATGCCTTTTCTTCATTCTTCACATCTACGCTGTTGGGGCACTCTGCCGCTAGAGGCCTGCGAATTGTAGAGTGTAACATTGGCGGTGTATTGTGGTGCGTGAGAAACAGTGCGCTGCAACGTATTTCGAATTCGAAGAGTTCGTCCACTCATGAAGCACACCTTCTTTTAGCATGACAATGCCTTACCACAGACGACCGCACTGCAACATCTGCAACAACTCAAGGTCTTGGGTTCACTGCCTTCGATCGTCCTCCGTACAGTTCCTACCTGGCCCCATCTGATTTTCACCTGTTTCCAAAACTTACCTTCTAGGACTTCACTTTGACAGTGATGAAGTGGTGCAAGCAGAGGTGACTAGGTGACTCCGTCAATGTAGTCGAAGAAGCAGCAGTGACAGTATCAATAAACTAATCTCTCGTTGGGAGAAAAGTGTTCATCACCATGGTAACTATGTCGAAACATAAATATGCTGACATGAAGATAAAGATGTAGACTTGAAAACGTTTGTTTTATTTGAAAAGCTTTAAGAGTATCCACATAGACGTTCAGATGTATTACTTCTCAGAACACCCTGTAGTATAGTAACCCTAAGGGTAATTGGCCTTACTGTAAGATAAGCTATACATTATTAATCACTGCGAACATCTGAGTGTTTATGACATATATTCTTAAGGGAGCTACGCCATGTGTGAAAACCGACGAGATCTTCCTCTTTGTCCGAGATGGTAGCGCTGTCCACATCTGCGAGGTCGTAAACACCTGGATTAGTCTGTTAACCGCCATTCGTATAAACTAATGAATTATTTCTGGAGTAGTCGTAGCTTTTGCTGCTCCTTCAAACCCTTTACTTTCCCCCAGTTTATGGACAATTCTCTATCGCCCAGGAAACTTTTAGGTATCACCTGAGTTTGGAACACTGTCACGTTAGGTTATCTTGTTCTTTTCTGAGGCACAATTTATCTTCTCGTCCAGTGAACACTACCTACATCCAATATCATTTAGCAGTGGTATGTTGCTCGTGTAATATATCAGACAAAACAGTGGTCTGCACTTCTTCACACTGCAAGCAGTTGTAAGCGATCAAGGAAATCTGTCCATGAGTTAAGACGTTGTGGTCTCCTGACCTTCATTGCTTACATATTCCGCCCTCACAATCATATTCCGCACGTCAAGATGCTTCAATCGAACCCAAACTCGATAACATAAAGTCAATGTTGTATGAATTCATGTAAACGATATGCAAATAACAAGTAAGTGCACCTTGGTTGAAATACTTGAGGCTGGCGTACACACATACATTCCAGACACGACGGTCACAGGAGCCTTTAGTTCAAGAGAGGCAGACCACATGCCAGAGGGCTGGTCCCTTCAGAGGATGACCCAGCCCATCTATGTCGGTCAGTGACCGCCCACGGAGCAGACAGCGGTTGCCCGAGTGAGATGAGGTATGACCCCGTGTTTGGCTTAAAAGCAAATTGAACTACATTGTGTGGGAGTGGCCAGCCTACGCATTCTTTACACATAGCACGCAGTTTCAGAGATTTTGACACGGAGACAGCAAACGCCAAACGCCAATGCTACAGATTTCCGGATTGTTCACCTTTAACGAAACGTCATTCTCCCATTTAAGAAGAGCAATGCTGATTGACAGGTGATATTTCTGACGCCTTGAGCTGAAGGAGTAATGGAAGAGACCGAAAGATATACCCCTTATCGTCTGGCGTGGAGAGGGGCCGTTCCGTTGTGACTCTAGGAGGGAGAACACGTAACGAGAGCGTGCGCGCTCGTACGTGTACACAAAGAGCGAAGAACAAGTCTCTCCTCAGTACTTCACTGGGAGAGCACCTCTGTCAAGAACCAATCTAAGTGCGACTTTATATTGAGTCCTTGCAATTTAGCGTTGTTCACTGTGTTGGCTGCCACACTTATTGCGCGGTGTGAATGGACAGAGTTATAGTTGAATGCCTGCGAGCGAATATTGAGTGGCATCACGGTGGACTGGTTTTCTGACCAGTGTACCACACCAATAGTTAGACTAGGGGCGAATAGGAGTCCTTGACTTCATCAAGGTGTAGGGAGAGTTTGATTGGTGAAGGTCAGTCTGGATAGAATGAGAGTTATCTTATTTGTCAGCAGCGAGCAACGCAGACAGCAGTCATCACAGCTTACGGTATTGTGCGCTACAACTATTGCGAGCCCCATATTTCCTCCACAACAGTACCCTCCACTGTATTTCACATGCGACAGCCTCAACCGCACCTATCAACTTTCTAATGAATAATTATTCAAGTCGAGTAGGCGCGCCTCTCAGACATTCTGCCAAGTGAATAACAATCTTAAACTTTGTATAGAAATTTCATTAGCGAATCCTATCCTTGAGAGGTAACTTCACATTCCGAAAAGAACCAGGATATAACTTGTTCAATTCATAACTAAAAGTGTCATTGTGATTTCTCAGAATTTTAGCAAAATTAATAATAATTTTCGTTAGTTTCATGTTTTTCATATACTATCACTACTCCAGTACCCAGGTACCCCACTAGTTACATAAGAAATTTTGTGAAATTTTGTGTCATTTCCTTACAGCGGACGACTCCAGAAGATATTTATTGCTGAAAGTTTTTCAGGCATTTCTCTTTAGGACGTTAGGAGCGTCTGTCTGACTTCTGTAGTAGTGTGGGGGTGGAAATTGCATCTTGCAGGAGCCACAGGGTAAAGGGAACATCTCAGATCAATCCGCCGCTCACAATGTTTACGACTGTCTCATAATACAGTCGTGTAGTTCACTAGGTATTGTAGAAGGATCGCTGGCAGATGATGACTTTTATCTCTGACTTGTGGACGGATTGATGGAAGGAGACCTATAGTTGATCATGTTTTGCGTAGATGGTGATAAACAGCTTCCAGAAATCTTGGAAACTGCATTATACAATACATACCTCTACTGCCTCTATTGAAACAATCTACATTCGGTCTAGCTTCAGCTAAAAAAATTTAAAAAAAAATAAAAAGGCAGTAATCAACTATGTATGTCATATAAATGTAAACGTTTATCCTAAGTTTTTCTTTCAGTAAGTTATTTCAGGATTGTGCAGATAATGTATGTCCGACTAGCTAATGACAATCAGAGAATAGTTATTTAATGAAGTTATTAACAAATAGTATAATTGTGAAATGTATAGAGTGCAAATTTGCTATCGTATACTTTAGGTATGAGACAAGGGATGTATCTGTTCGCCTTATGAAATGAGTACTGTAAATTCGCTTGTGGAGTCTTGTCCTTGATTTTCATTCTGTTTTTGATCAGTCTTTTTTCTGCATGGTTCATACGATCATTACTGTTCATGCATACAGGCCTGAAGATGGCGCAATGAAGCGCCGAAACTGCTACCTACTCAGTAAATAAGATCATAAGGACGGCTTTAGGCGCTTCATTTTCTTACAGTACGTTAGATACGTTCCATTACATTAAAGTCCGCAATAAATGTAGTGATTCAGCACAGTATTCACTACTTTGTCTCCAGCAGGTGTTCCACTTGTAACACAGAAGTAATCAACTGTGTATCTCGTAAATAAATGATTAGATTTTCTGCATACTATGCTTGAACAAAGCTTTTCGACTGTATGGTATGGGGTTCCACTAGTTGGCAGGGGGAACCGGGAATTCGACTCACGTGTTGCGTCCTGGCTCACGTGCCCTAGCACTCAGCCCGACTATACACTTCTCCAATGCTGTCTGAGCAGGAGGAGGGGGAAGAGGGGAAAACGCTGAATGCGTTGTATTTCGATGTCAGTGCAGTCAAACAGCATACGGAGTGATTTCATCTTTCATATTTCTCAACCATATGAACAACAAACAGATGAAACAAATTTTTAGCGTTACTTATTATACGTAATATAATATTTATCTAGGAGAAACTGTGACATACTGACAGATGCAGATAATTCCCTAGATTATCGCACTCAAGTTGCCACGAAATCATGACTTATTTAGTTCCAGAATTGGAGAAAGGTCTTTCACACACTTACATTGATTGAAATATTGTAGCAGTTCCACAGCCTCATTATGGAGACGTGGAACCCTATCTGAGGAACACTATATCAACGTACGAGACAGTTGCAACAGTTAATCAATTAGTTCCGTCTGTACAGGCACAAGGATGCTTTCAGCTGAAGGAGCAGAAGGCTCCAAAAATATCTCGAAGAAGGATATTGAAAGATTTGTAGTGTCCTCAAAAGTTTAGAAACTTGCCCTTGTAATTTTTTCACCGCGCAATAAACTCTTCAAACGTCGCATTTACTTTAACGTCAGTAAGCCTAGGGAATTGCACTGTCAGAATTTGTCACAGTTTCCCTCTTCTGCAATTCGATTTTCTTTTTGTATGCATGTCCATCAAATCAGAGCTAAGTTAATAAATGAAAAGCACCGGTTTACTTCTTTTCTACAATATTACTTTAACTATTAACGGGTTTTCGTCTTACATGACTACTGAGACGAAAAGCAAAGTCATCACAACACATTTGGTTTAACAAACAGTGTTGGCAACACAAAATTACGCCAAAATACGTCTCCATAAAGTAAAGAGGAACATCCGCGGCTGCAAATAAAGCCGATGACGTCGCAACATAGACGTGGATAAAGGAAGAAATGAAGAAATGGTATCGTGTTAGTGACAACGTGTGTACATATCTAAAAGTGGTACAAATGGCAATCACATCACAGTTACACCCATGTGATTTTGCCGTTTTCGATCGAGAAGTCCATCAAAGTATAAGTGATCTTATTCATGATGTATTTTTGCGGCAGAACAAGAAATTATCTATGATTAGGAAGGTAAGTGTACCTCTAACCTCAAACTGGAAACAAAATTATTCGCAACGCGTAATGAACTTGGTTCTGTCTCCATACGAACAAAAAGTGCTTGAGAAAGGTTTTAAATATGCTCCTCTCCACCCTCCATTAGAAAAACAACTGGATGTTACGAAATCAGATATTTAATATGCTCTAACGAAAGACACCACTGCAAAATATACAGAACTTAGTTGTTTTTGACCTTGCAATGTCTTACGGTGGGCAGAATTGAGATTCGCAAACTATTCCTGCCCTCATTTTTTTCTTCATAAATTGTGCTTTATCGGATTCTAATGGAAAATTAGTTGGAGACATGCCTCTTGAGTTAACAAATGTGCTTTGCAATAATATATAAACTCAACGTATTCTTCGTTCAATTGCATCGAAAGCTCTTGCAGAAATTTTACTATTCGTGCTCCTAATTTCTTCATGAGCTCCATGCATGCAAATTTAGCACAAACTACTTTTTATGTACAGAACAATGAATCGTGCATGTCAATCGTTGTAATTATTTTCTTTCATCATGGTAGTTTAATGTGGTTTCATATCAAATTTGCAGTATCCTTCGATTACGCTGGTGGACAATAGAAACTGAGAATTCTTGTCGCTCTCTTCTGTCATACCCATACGTTTTAAAGGCTAGTGGAGGATAGATCGCTAGACTGACTATTTTTGTGCAAACAGCTGTTGGACCTGTGTACATGCTTGATACCACAAACAAGTGGCGAAGGGTAAACAGTACTGGCACCACGGTTATGCCCAACTGCTGTAAATTGTGCCAACTGAAAAATGAAGCATTAAATTAAATTTCGAGCTGTAGAGGGTACTTCCGAGACAAGATGAGCTTCGGCCATCACATCGTACTCACATATAGTTTGTCATGCCTAGGTCGGTCATGATTTATGTGGTATTGTCGATTTCTGCTTATTTAACGTAACGACGGGCTGCGTCTAGACCGAAACATGGAGTGTTGCAAAAAAGAAACAGTTAGCCTCGTGATACCAATGGAGGTGCTACTCGACCGAATAGTAGCGGCTTCGGTCAATAATACCATCATAACGACCGGGAGAGCGGTGTGCTGACCCCACACCCCTCCTATCCGCATCCTCCACTGAGGATGACACGGCGGTCGTATGGTCCCAGTAGGCCACTCGTGGCCTGAAGAAGGAGTGATAGCTGTTTATTATATAATACACTTAGTCATCAATAACAAAGTTACTCGTAAGTACCTCCAGGATGTTAGAAGACAACTGCATGGGAAATACATGAGGTACAGAAATATTACCCACGTCAGTAGATAGAAAATCTCTCCAAATTTCGGTCTGTTGTACCCATGGTAGGGTATTTGCATTAGGAGGCAGCCACGTCAGTAGCTGTAGACGAAATGTCCTCTCCGGATTGAGACACTGAAAGAGTTTGTGCCAGCAAAGACGCAACCTAACGAATAGTTAAAATTAAAAGGAAAGTCAGCGTTGGCCGTAATATTGATGTTTTATTGATGGTAGAATCTATTTTCGATCACATAGTGATCATCTTCAGTGCTGATATGTACAAATTAAACTCAGACACTGGTATCAAGTTATCAATAACCAAAACTGAGAAGCGATTGAGTTATTGTGATCGCTTCTCAGTTTTGGTTATTGATAACTTGATACCAGTGTCTGAGTTTAATTTGTACATATCAGCACTGAAGATGATCACTATGTGATCGAAAATAGATTCTACCATCAATAAAACATATATATTACGGCCAACGCTGACTTTCCTTTTAATTTAACAGCACTCCATGGAGTCGCCAATCAACTAACGAATAGTTTTCCAAAGCGTGCTGTTACCAGAGTTCTCGAAGTGCTTCGTGACATCGAATTGACGTTAGCCCCATTACAAACGAAGCCTATATTAAGATCTATGACATGAGTTAAAAATGGGGAGAGATACTCTAGCCACTCATGTGTGTCAATCCTGTATCTCATTCAGTTTTCACACAATCATCTTCTGAAACCTGAGATACATTGAAAGGTGACTACACTGAGTCACAGCGCCAGAGATTGCGCCAAAGAGTTTTATTCCGCCGCCTCCACTGGCAGTGCTTGTTCAGAAGTGGTGGTGGTTAGTGCTTTGCTGAGAGGATGTTGATAGCTGTACTATTTGAGGCCATGTCGTGTGCAGTTGTTTTGATGGGCTAGACAGCAGATGTTGTTCGAATGGAAATGTTGTAATGATCAGAGTGTATTTTTAGTCTATATATATGAAGGTAAAAAATATTATTTTTAATTTTTTTAAATATCCTAACTAACAATGCCTCTTGGTCACAGGTTCAGTCAACAAAGCATCTGGCTTGTGTTCTTGTATTAGACTGTAATTCGGGTTTCTATGTGAAGTTATAATATTTCAATTTTATTTAATTAATTCAGTGTAAATGGTATTTAAAATATCTTGTCTTATTGAGGAAGAACCGTGCCAGATGTGTACTTTGAATCACACTTCCACACACAGAACAGTTACACTTGTGCTTTGTTGTTCGTAGTTTTTGTTTCGTAGCTTTTATAGTTGCTGGGAACTTAATTAATTAATTGTGGTAACGGAAATTTCCTTTCATTCTTTGTTGTTATTCTATGCAGTCAGATTGCGTACTAATACCAGTCAGGGCCAACCGGTTACGAGACTGCGTAATCGGACAGACAGCTACTAAAATTAAAATTATTTGCATTCTATTTAATTAAGCCCCCATGCACGTGGCGACCGCTGCTTCGGATCGTCCCTTGGAATTCTTTTTATAGTAAAAATAGCAGACAGTAGTATTGTTGTAGTCATTTGTAGTTTAGTAATTGTAGTCTATATTGCATGTGTAGATTTGGTAATTGAACATTTGTAGTTGTCTTGTCATTCTTCAAATGGTATTTTTGCAGAATTTAATTTTTGATGTCTTGTATACGGGTTTGACAATTTTGTGCAATTACGAAGATTTCAATTGTTCGTTAATCGTGTTCGTCGGAAAGCATTTCGTGTGAATGGTATTGTTGGAGATAAAGTCTCATTGTGTGTAATTTTCGTATGGTGACGAGTTTTGTATGTTTTGTAAATGATTACGCGATCGACGAAAAAGGCAAAAATGATGGACAGTCAGAATGACGAAATTGTTGACATGGCGAACTCGCCAACACAGGAGAACAGTATGATGAATAATGAAGTTGAAAACAATTTAATAAGTCGGGAAAATAGTCCGGAACCATTTCAAAACTTTTCACAATCAAAAAATTTTCAGAATACGAGATTAACGACAGAAGATTCTGGAATTGTATCGAACACAGATAACTTTACAGCTATGACGAAGGAAGCTGGTTTTGCGGGAAATGTTAGAGGCGAAAAGAATTTCGAACCAGTCAATGTGGAGCAGTTGATGAATGCAATATTAAATTTGGGATCTGAATTAAAAACAGTGGGATCACGGTTAGACTCACAAATAGGAACATTTAAAACTGAGATGGGAACAATGGAAACACGGTTAGACTCACTGGGATCACAGTTAGGATCTGAATTAAAAACAGAGATGGGAACTTTGGCAACACGGTTAGAAACTGATATGGGAACAATGGAAACACGGTTAGACTCACGAGTAGGGACATGTTTTAAAAACACGAAAGATGAAATAAAGAAAGAAATTAGAGAAGAAGTACAACCGATTTTGAATTCTCACAATAATAGATTAATTGCAATAGAAATTAGACAAAAGGAACAGGATAGAGAACAGGAAGAAAGAGATCGCGTGATAGTACAAAACTTTTCAGAGTTAAATTTACAGCGTGCACACGATAAGGAAGAAATATTTGAAAGAATCGAGGAATCCGTACCAAATGACAGAATAAAGAACCTAACACAACAGTATGAACAGTTAACTACTAAATGTGTCAATACTGAAACCCGAGTCGCGACACTTACGGAAGACGTAAATAAACAGAAAGAAAAAATAGGTGACTTATCGGAAAGAGTTGAGGAGATTGCAGATAAATTGACAAGTCTTAGTTTAAATGGGGACAGAGATTCAGATGATACATCTCCATTGCCATTTGCAGAAACAGAAGAGTACCAGAACATAAATAAACATGTTGAAAACCAGGGAAAATTTAATGAACGCGTTAAAAGGGAATTTGAGGCGTTGCGAAAGCAAGTCAAACATATTGAAAGTGAAATCGTAGGAAAAGGCAGTAGAAGAAATTTAGAATCACAGATAGCAGAGGGGTTTGAAGAAAGTAATTTATTTCATTTACGAGAAGCAACAAGAGAGCGCCAGGCGCGCGAACTTGACAATAATCGACATTGGGACTGGGACAGACGCGGTAGGTCTTTGTCGCCACGAGGAGAAAACTTTGACTATAAACACTTCCTAACTGTTCGGAAATTTAAGATCTTTCGCAATTCTAAGAATGACATACATCCATGTTAATGGTTAGATCAATTTATGTACGCACTTCCACCAAATTGGCCACTAAGTCACAAACTGGAATTTATGTGTGAATATTTAGAAAACGAACCGGCGACGCGGATGCGCGCACTTATTAGAGATTGTAATAATCTAAATGATTTTTATCATGCATTTCTATCGGCATATTGGTCCGAAAACACGCAAGACAGAGTCAAACATAGTCTTATTATGCAGCGTAATTTTAAACAGTCTGAGTTCCGCACGCCAGCAGAATACTTTGAAGACATGATTCGAAAGAATTAGTTCCTTTCCAGCCCTTATAGCCCGACTAAATTAATTCGCATTTGTTTAATTAAGCTGCCACAATCGATAAGACACATTGTTTTAGCCGGAAGATGTAAAATTCCTCAGGGGATTCGCTACACTAAGTGAATATGTGCCGTAGCGTGCACAGGGCCCCGAGCTGTAGTGGTGCTATTTCCCTTTTAGTTTTCTGCACTGCTGCCTACTCTTTTACTATTCTTTACATCTATCAAAACAACTCTTCAACTATCAATCTATCTAGAGAGTCGGTAAAGAATAACCGGATATGACTATTTTACCCAAAAGTGATTTCGGAAATTACCGTTTGGACTTACTGTATCTTCAGCAGCATTCATTCGTAGTTTAAACGAAATTTTACCTGGTTATCTTCGTGACAATATTACTTCATATGTTGACGATATTCTTATTGCTAAACGTTCTTGGAGCGAGCATAACAAAATTTTGGATTCATTATTACGTATTTTTGCAAGAGTTGGCATTACAGTGAACTTGGAAAAATCTGAATTTGGTCGTTCTCAGGTGAAATTCCTTGGTCATATTATTTCTACAGAAGGTATTCTTCCTGATCCAGAGAAACTAGACGCTATTCGTAATTATGCTGTTCCTACTACAAAACGTGATGTTCGTAGTTTCCTTGGTGTCTGTAATTTTCTTAGACGCTTTGTTAGATTGGACAATTTTGCCACACCTCGTTTATGTGAACTGTCTGGAAAGAATACTAATTGGTGTTGGGATGAGGAAGCTCAATCAGAATTTGAACAACTTCCTGATGCTTTAGTTGCTGCTCCACTTCTTTCACATCCGGATTTATCTAAAGATTTTTGTTTGGCGACGGACTCATCATACAAAGGCCTAGGTGCACACTTATTTCAAGAGATAGAAGGTAACGGCGTTGTAATGCAGAAAACTATTGCCGATCTGTTCTTGCCAAATGCAAATTATGTCAAAAGGCTAAGCCGCCAACTATTTCTCACAGAGCACCGTTGTTTCCTATCATTCCAGCGAAATTAAAGGACATGGCTGCAGTCGATTTGTTCGGTCCAGTGATTTGTTCTACTAATGGTTTTGCGTACAATTTAGTAGCAGTGGAATTGACATCAAAATATGTGTGTTTTACACCTTTACGCAAAACAACAGCTCGTTCAGTATCTAATGCTTTCATCAAACATTTTCTTAAAGAAGTGGGTCATGTTGATAAGGTTATATAAGATAATGGATCACAGTTTCGCTCTAAAATTTGGCTTCATACTTTACGGCGTCGTAAAATTAAACCAATTTTCATTTCACTTTTTCATCCTCAATCTAACGCTTCAGAGAGATGGATGAAGGAAATCAATAAACTGTGTCGTCTTTACTGTCATCAGAATCACAGAATGTGGGATCAGTATCTTCATATTTTTCAAAACATTCTGAATGAACTCCCTAATGATTCAACTTCTTTACCGCCTATATTGATATTAAAAAATAATGCACCGACAAATCGCATTTCTGTGATAGTTCCTTTTCCGCCTACATGAAAACTGCGGCATTCTGAAGTTGTCTACCTGGCTCTACGAAATATTGTATCTGTGGCTGCTAGAAGAGAGAAATCAGCTAAACGTCCTGGTCGTTTAAAAACCTTGTCAGTTGGTCAAAAAGTGTTAATTAAGTCTCACCGTTTGTCTCACAAAGGAAACGGCTTGTGTCGCAAATTTTTTCTGCTTTATAACGGTCCATATAGGATTCGCAAAATTATTCATGATAAGACTGTCGAAGTAGAAACTCTTAAATCTTGGCGCTCTAAGGGAATACATCACATATCGAACGTTAAAATTTTTGTGGAGTGATATACTTTCGAGAAACCAACAGTTATACGTAAACATGCAGAGAATACAAGGATACCGCGCCGTGTTCCGGCGGCTGCACATACTCAAAGCAACAGTCAAGTCTGCGCGGCTCACAAGGCAGTCGTTGACCGTAAACAATTACTTCCTACGTCACGCGTACCTACAGCTGATCGAGCGCTCAGTGCGAATGCACTGACTGCCGTAAACAAATACACAGTGTAATTTCTCCGAATAAATTCAGTATAAAGCTATAGTGACTTGATAAATTATGTTATTAACGCTCAGTATTTTTCAGGATACGGTTGTATAAAATATTTAAGAACTTCAGGTAAATTCTGTGTGTGTCCGACGTTAAGAGGACTTGCTATCGAGAAATTTTCAGGAAGAATGTAATTTCGAAGAAGAAACTAATAAACTAAAAAGGTAACTATTAATTGAGTTTATTTTTCAGGTAACATATTTGCGCTTAGGTACGTACTTTAGGCGTAATTTGCTGCTCGCGATTATCTGATTTATACTTTGTGTTAACTGATTTTGACAATGATTGATTAATGAACAGGGTTGTTACTTATGTATGTTATGCATTGCTTGGCTGCTATGCTTTTTCACTGATGTCATATTTTTTTATTATGTGCCTGCTGTGCTTATTTATTTAAATTATAATTGTCACCTGATTAATTGTGCTGACTGTGATTATGTATGTAAGCTACTCTTCTTGATTTATCTGCTTGCGCCTTCATGTTTACTTATTAAGATTACATATGAACATTTATTTGCTTATGCTGATATGATGCTAATGACCTGTTTATTATGTAAGATAACATATTTGCTGCTTTGCGTATGGATTGCGCATTTACACATTTCTGTTTGTTGTCATAACTACTCTTTAATTTGGTATATAGAAATGCTGATATACTGTGTACAAACATAGAGTTTAGGTCACACTGTGGTATTAATTATAGATTGTTCGCTTGGCAGAGCCTCGTTGTAGGAATTGTGCTGCATCCACTTGTTGACATTCTGTTCTCCACTGGTATATATACTCGCTATTGCATGTTTTGCTTACGCTCAGTGCCTTATATTTTTAAGATAAGAAAATGAACTGCTATAATTCGACGAACGACATTAGTACAAGAAACTTCATAGAAGTCACATGAGCTGGATGTTTTATGGAAGCTGTATAAATTTATGCTAATAGGAAATAAGCTAACGACATGACATACCAACACTAGGTTTAAATCATTGACAGTTATTACACTGCATTCTTCGTGATCAATTGAAATAGCAAGTGACACTTGACACAAGAAATACTCCACATGTTTGCTTCTGTTTTGCCATGATTCTTAAAGTGGTGCACACACTGTGAAATATTACGATCATTAACACTCCGTACTCGTACTTACTTACTGAGAGTTATTCAAACTAAAGGCTGTTAGAGGTCATGTATGCATTTCTTTTATTTAATGATGGACAAGGTAACCAAAATATTTTATAATTCATAATGAGTAGAAGATTTGGGTCAGATGGATTACACAGAGGTTGTGTGTGGACATTATGTCTTCGGATTGTATGGGATGATGAATTGAAGTTTGCACTAGGATTTTATCTGTAGTTGTTCGAGGAGACTGACTAGAGGAAAGAGTTGTTATGGAAGTGAAATGATATTGGCGATAAGATTTATATGTGTCGACGTGTTGAAGAGGTATTATTGAGGTATTGAGATTGTGTGAGTTGATGATTATTGGAATTTTGGTGGACAAGAGGTAAGGTAAATGGTATTGGTGATAAGGTTTATATGTATCGATGTAAGAAGTATTATTAAAGTATTGAGATTATGTGATGCTGATTGTTATTGGAGTTTTGGTGGATAAGAGGTAAAGTAAGTGAGGAGCTTTTTTTTTTTTTTTTTCTCTATATGGAACAAGGAGGATGAAAATGGCAAACTAGAACACTCAGGTGGTAAGAAGATTGTTTACACACACACTTTGTTAAATCAATAAGCAGTATATACACTCCTGGAAATGGAAAAAAGAACACATTGACACCGGTGTGTCAGACCCACCATACTTGCTCCGGACACTGCGAGAGGGCTGTACAAGCAATGATCACACGCACGGCACAGCGGACACACCAGGAACCGCGGTGTTGGCCGTCGAATGGCGCTAGCTGCGCAGCATTTGTGCACCGCCGCCGTCAGTGTCAGCCAGTTTGCCGTGGCATACGGAGCTCCATCGCAGTATTTAACACTGGTAGCATGCCGCGACAGCGTGGACGTGAACCGTATGTGCAGTTGACGGACTTTGAGCGAGGGCGTATAGTGGGCATGCGGGAGGCCGGGTGGACGTACCGCCGAATTGCTCAACACGTGGGGCGTGAGGCCTCCACAGTACATCGATTTTGTCGCCAGTGGTCGGCGGAAGGTGCACGTGCCCGTCGACCTGGGACCGGACCGCAGCGACGCACGGATGCACGCCAAGACCGTAGGATCCTACGCAGTGCCGTAGGGGACCGCACCGCCACTTCCCAGCAAATTAGGGACACTGTTGCTCCTGGGGTATCGGCGAGGACCATTCGCAACCGTCTCCATGAAGCTGGGCTACGGTCCCGCACACCGTTAGGCCGTCTTCCGCTCACGCCCCAACATCGTGCAGCCCGCCTCCAGTGGTGTCGCGACAGGCGTGAATGGAGGGACGAATGGAGACGTGTCGTCTTCAGCGATGAGAGTCGCTTCTGCCTTGGTGCCAATGATGGTCGTATGCGTGTTTGGCGCCGTGCAGGTGAGCGCCACAATCAGGACTGCATACGACCGAGGCACACAGGGCCAACACCCGGCATCATGGTGTGGGGAGCGATCTCCTACACTGGCCGTACCCCACTGGTGATCGTCGAGGGGACACTGAATAGTGCACGGTACATCCAAACCGTCATCGAACCCATCATTCTACCATTCCTAGACCCGCAAGGGAACTTGCTGTTCCAACAGGACAATGCACGTCCGCATGTATCCCGTGCCACCCAACGTGCTCTAGAAGGTGTAAGTCAACTACCCTGGCCAGCAAGATCTCCGTATCTGTCCCCCATTGAGCATGTTTGGGACTGGATGAAGCGTCGTCTCACGCGGTCTGCACGTCCAGCACGAACGCTGGTCCAACTGAGGCGCCAGGTGGAAATGGCATGGCAAGCCGTTCCACAGGACTACATCCAGCATCTCTACGATCGTCTCCATGGGAGAATAGCAGCCTGCATTGCTGCGAAAGGTGGATATACACTGTACTAGTGCCGACATTGTGCATGCTCTGTTGCCTGTGTCTATGTGCCTGTGGTTCTGTCAGTGTGATCATGTGATGTATCTGACCCCAGGAATGTGTCAATAAAGTTTCCCCTTCCTGGGACAATGAATTCACGGTGTTCTTATTTCAATTTCCAGGAGTGTATTTTTTTTGGAGAGAAGAAGTATTTGCATATTTTGGCACACTGACAGTTGTTCAAGAACCGTACATTTGAATTGGCTTGGCAAACATTGGTCTTGACATGATGACTATGACGTTGACTAATTATTATTAACTGTTATACAGTGTACCACTACTACTTGATACACATATTGAGCATCAAATTTTGACAGAATTGCATTTACACAGTTAACACTATTCAATTACACAGTAGTACTTAATATGTGGATGAGAGATGAGTGAGTGTGTTTTGTGTGTTTTCCTTTCCTAATCCCAAATAATTGGTACCGATCTATCTCCTAAATATTATTTTACTTGTTTGTTGTGGCCTGCACTGACACCCATAAATATTATAGGTTTACTGGTATTTGTGTATTTGTAATATTTAATATGACAATTATCTGATATCATTGTGTGTTTATTATAATTTGTATGTTTAGTGTAAGAGCATTGATAATAATTTTGCAAAAGCAATTGTGTGTGCCTTCAAACTGTTGTTCGTGCTTGCACCTATTCAACATTGCTGGGTGCCACTTGGAAATATTTAATTTCTGCTGATAAACTCTGATGAACTGTCTGTTAAGTGGTAGTGAATATTATGGACTGTTACCTGCACCTGTTCGACATTGCTAGGTGCCACTGATGGACTGCTTCTACTGAAATAATGTCACTTCTTGGTGTCTGCACCTGCTCAACATTACTGGGTGCCACTGATGGAACTGCATCTACTGAAATGATGTCATTTGTTGCTGTCTGCACCTGTTCAACATTTCTGGGTGCCACTGATGAAACTGCTTCTACTGACATAATGTCAGTTGGTGTCTGCACCTGCTCAACAATGCTGGGTGCCACTGATGGACTGCTTCTACTGAAATGCTGTCACTTGTTGGTGTCTGCACCTGCTCAACATTGTTGGGTGCCACTGTTGGAACTGCTTCTACTGAGATAATGTCACTTGTTGGTGTCTGCACCTGCTCAACATTGCTAGGTGCCACTGATGGAACTGCTTCTACTGAGATAATGTCACTTGTTGGTGTCTGCACCTGCTCAACATTACTGGGTGCCACTGATGGAACTGCTTCTACTGAAATGATGTCATTTGTTGCTGTCTGCACCTGTTCAACATTGCTGGGTGCCACTGATGAAACTGCTCCTACTGACATAATGTCAGTTGTTGGTGTCTGCACCTGCTCAACATTGCTGGGTGCCACTGATGGACTGCTTCTACTGAAATGCTGTCACTTCTTGGTGTCTGCACCTGCTCAACATTATTGGGTGCCACTGATGGAACTGCTTCTACTGAAATGATGTCATTTGTTGCTGTCTGCACCTGTTCAACATTGCTGGGTGCCACTGATGAAACTCCTCCTACTGACCTGACATAATGTCACTTGTTGGTGTCTGCACCTGCTCAACATTGCTGGGTGCCACTGATGGAACTGCTTCTACTGAAATGTCACTTGTTGGTGTCTGCACCTGTTCAACATTACTGGGTGCCACTGATGGACTGCTTCTACTAATGTCACTTGTTAGTGTCTGCACCTATTCAACATTACTGGGTGCCACTAATGGACTGCTTCTACTTAGATAATGTCACTTGTTGGTGTCTGCGCCTGCTCGCCATTTTTGGATGCCACTGTGCAACTACTCTGAGGAGTTCTACTTGTTTATTGAACTATTGAAAGGATTTTATGTGAATATTTCTATAAATTGGTTTTTTGTGTGTTTACTGTTTATGAGATGTTATGAGACTCTTACCTGCACCTATTCGTCGTGGCTGACGCTATCGATTGAATTGTTTTACTACATGATACTTGTGTAAACTATTATGTAAAATCATATGTATGCAAGCATTTGATATCCTTACTGTATTTTATATATTAGGTTATATATTTAGTTATGTGATATTTATTTATTAATATTACTTTTTAATTTTTGTCTGTGTTGTTTGGACGAATTTGGTGGTATTTTCACCACCAATGCTGGCACAAAAAACCATCAAATTCTAGCCCGTGGAGGAGGGGCATATGAAAGGTGGCTACACTGACTCACAGCGCCAGAGATTGCGCCAAAGAGTTTTATTCCGCCGCCTCCACTGGCAGTGCTTGTTCAGAAGTGGTGGTGGTTAGTGCTTTGCTGAGAGGATGTTGATAGCTGTACTATTTGAGGCCATGTCGTGTGCAGTTGTTTTGATGGGCTAGACAGCAGATGTTGTTCGAATGAAAATGTTGTAATGATCAGAGTGTATTTTTAGTCTATATATATATATATATGAAGGTAAAAAAAATTTTTTTTTTATGTTTTATTTTTTTTTTATTTCCTAACTGACAATGCCTCTTGGTCACAGGTTCAGTCAACAAAGCATCTGGCTTGTGTTCTTGTATTAGACTGTAATTCGGGTTTCTATGTGCAGTTATAGTATTTCAATTTTATTTAATTAATTCAGTGTTAATGGTATTTAAAATATCTTGTCTTATTTAGGAAGAACCGTGCCAGATGTGTACGTTGAATCACACTTCCACACACAGAACAGTTACACTTGTGCTTTGTTGTTTGTAGTTTTTGTTTCGTAACTTTTATAGTTGCTGGGGACTTAATTAATTAATTGTGGTAACGGAAATTTCCTTTCATTCTTTGTTGTTATTCTATGCAGTCAGATTGCGTACTGATACCAGTCAGGGCCAACCGGTTACGAGACTGCGTAATCGGACAGACAGCTGCTAAAATTAAAATTATTTGCATTCTATTTAATTAAGCCCCCATGCAACATCTATCATTAACCATGTATTTTACAGTACACTGTCCAACAAAACTATCACAGGTCCATACAAATATCGGGATACAAGTAACGAAACCCAAAAATTGCTCGGTTTCTGCAGTTCCCTTGTAGACAAAGGGGATAAAGGGTAATATTTAAACGGCCGGAGTGGCCGTGCGGTTCTAGGCGCTACAGTCTGGAACTGTGTTACCACTCCGGTCGCAGGTTCGAATCCTGCCTCGGGCATGGATGTGTGTGATGTCCTTAGGTTAGTTAGGTTTGTAGTTGTAAGTTCTAGGGGACTGATCACCTCTGATATTAAGTTGCATAGTGCTCAGAGCCATTTGAACCATTTTTTTGGTAAGATTTACACGCTATAAACACATTTACAGTGCAGTATTTGGTACAGTACTAGGTACGATGTTATAAGTATACATGAAAGAGATTTCTGCACCGCTCTTTTTGTTTAACAGGTCATCTACTGCTGCACCTGATGCACATGCGTACTCTGTCCCATGAATTACAAAGCAGTGTATTGTAATTCACTGAGTTTCATTTACCTTTCACAACAGCCATCTTGCAGCATTTTACAGAACACGTAACTATCTCTCCATTCTGGAATGCATTACTAACCAAGGGTAGAGGAGCCAGAAGTGAATGAGGGTCGGTCTACATTGTTCCCAAATTTATTCATTATCGCATCAGTAGATGTGGCAACATAGTATTGATGATGTCACTGGATGACATCATGGGTTTTTCCTCACACTCTTTCCTCCAACCCCTCTTCCCTGTCCCACCTGGGAATTGGTGGTATAACATCAGTCTGTGCTGAGCTGTTGATGTCGAAGGACCACTTTATTTCATCACTTTCTGGGTCGTGCAGGTCTTATCCTGTTGAAGGAATTTTCCAGTACCGCTCAAAATTGGCGGCAAAATATCAAGAAGGTGCAGGGATTACACTTTCCAGCAGCTAAATTCCTTAAATCACTCTTACAGATCATAAAAATTTAAAAAAAAGAACATAAGAATAACTACAGATCCAGTAACGTATTGCAGTAAATGGTAACAAAAACTTCGGTTGAAAGGAACCAAACATATTACAAAAAAATTGTACAAAAAACTTTATCTTTAAAGACGCGAACATATAGTGAAAAGCAATATCAAAAACTCGACTTATAGTGACCTTGAAAACAGGACGCCAACACAGCTCTATAACAACACTTCTACCATCCGCTATCAGCTCCGAGCAGATGCGCGGTACTAGAAAATTGCTCGGAGCACTATGGGACATAACGTCTGAGGTCATCGGTGCCTTAGAACTTAGAACTACTTAAACCTAGCGACATCGCACACATCCATGCCCGAGGCAGGATTGGAACCTGCGACCGTAGCAGTCGCGCGGTTCCAGACTGTAGCGCCTACAACCGCTCGGCCACCAGCGGTCGGCAGGGTGGTGCTAGAAAACACTGTTACTGCATTGCGCCGAGTGGCTGGACAGCTGACAGCTCCGAGCAGAAAGACCGTTCCTACAGTGTGGCGGGACCGCTGACAGGTAACCAACACTCAACGCAACATACAAGCAACGCAAATATGCCGTGGAGTACTCACACGTAATTACAGTGCTACATATCATCAACATGAACATCTGTTATCAAGTGGTACATATCACAGATTCCACTACCTGAGGTGGAAAGTGCACAGTGTTCACGAAGACGTATTTTGAAAAGTATAACAAACAATTTACTGTAGAAGTTTTTACGGAAACGACCATGTGTGCTACATTCGGACACATTGCATGCAGCAGCTTCTACTAAATTTGTTCCTCGTGGTCAAAGACATTAAACGTCGTATACACAGACAAGCTTGTGGAGCTATAGAGCATCTAACATATATGGTGTTTGATAAATGATATTATCTAAATTTTACAAGTGGACTTTGTACACCACTCTGCACAAATACACTACTGGCCATTAAAATTGCTACACCACGAAGATGACGTGCTACAGACGCGAAATTTAACCGACAGGAAGAAGATGCTGTGATATACAAATGATTAGCTTTTCAGAGCATTCACACAAGGTTGGCGCAGCTGGCGACACCTACAACGTCCTGACATGAGGAAAGTTTCCAACCGATTTCTCATACACAAACAGCAGTTGACCGGCGTTGCCTGATGAAACGTTGTGGTGCCTCGTGTAAGGAGGAGAAATGTGTACCATCACGTTTCCGACTTTGATAAAGGTCGGATTGTAGCCTATCGCGATTGCGGTTTATCATATCGCGACATTGCTACTCGCGTTGGTCGAGATCCAATGACTGTTAGCAGAATATGGAATCAGTGGGTTCAGGAGGGTAATACGGAACGCTGTGCTGGATCCCAACGGCCTCGTATTACTAGCAGTCGAGATGACAGGCATCTTATGCGCATGGCTGAAACGGATCGTGCAGCCACGTCTCGATCCCTGAGTCAACAGATGGGGACGTTGGCAAGACAACAACCATCTGCACGAACACTTCGGTGACGTTTGCAGCAGCATGGACTATCAGCTCGGGGACCATGGCTACGGTTACCCTTGACGCTGCATCACAGACAGGAGCGCCTGCGATGGTGTACTGAACGACGAACCTAGGTGCATGAATGGCAAAACGTTATTTTTTCAGGTGAATCTAGGGTCTGTTTACAGCACCACGATGGTCGCATCCGTGTTTGGCGACATCGCGGTGAACGCACATTGGAAGCGTGTATTCGTCATCGCCATACTGGCGTGTCACCCGGTGTGATGGTATGGGGTGCCATTGGTTACACGTCTCGGTCACCTCTTGTTCGCATTGACGGCAATTTGAACAGTGGACGTTACATTTCAGATGTGTTACGACCCGTGGCTCTACCCTTCATTCGATCCCTGTGCAACCCTACATTTCAGCAGGATAACGCACGACCGCATGTTGCAGGTCCTGTACGGGCCTTCGTGGATACAGAAAATGTTCGACTGCTGCCCTGGCCAGCTCATTCTCCAAACCTCTCACCAACTGAAAACGTCTGGTCAATGGTGGACGAGCAACTGGCTCGTCACAATACGCGTCACTACTCTTGATGAACTGTGGTATCGTGTTGAAGCTGCATGGTCAGCTGTACCTATACATGCCATCCAGGCTCTGTTGGACTCAATGCTCAGGCGTATCAAGGCCGTTATTACGGCCAGAGGTGGTTGTTCTGGGTACTGATTTCTCAGGATCTATGCACCCAAATAGCGTGAAATCACATGTCAGTTCTGATATAATATATTTGTCCAATGCATACCCGTTTATCATCTGCATTTCTTGTTGGTATAGCAATTTTAATGGCCAATAGTGTACATACACACACCTTTCCTCGTTTTCTGTTTATGAAACACCAGCCAACTTTACTTCAGCAACCAATGCGTGCAAGAAAGCGGTGGTACGCACAGGCGTTCTTTATCTTCAAGCACGTACGTTATTGGAAGTTACTTCGCATCATGCAGGACGAGCAGCAGTAATTAGATCTCTGTGTATACATAGAAACGATTACCAGTAATCGTAACTTGAAAACCTTTGGAACCTAAACGAACCGGCTGGCATACAGCATTTGTTTACGAATGAGAGTCTTGACAGCCGCTTTGCGTTAAGTTCTCTAGAGGTATACAGCGAGTGCGAAGCGGAGCACAAGTTTATTTTTAATTTAAATGGAAATTTATGGGTAGGTGGGGAGTAATTGGTTCGGGCGTATGGGAGAAGCGTCCCGATTGTAGACACGTAATCACTTTTCAAATTACTTATAAAATTTCGTTTAACGTCTGGGTGGTTTACCGTCTCGTCTTAATTCGCGCAGAAACATTAATTTCATTCGACACACTATGCAATTTACGTTGCAACCGGTTATAGTTTAGAGCAGGTATTTTGTCGAAACGTGATTTCCATATTTCAGAGTAATCAATTTCTGAAAGTGTTCCTTGTTACACAACACATGTTACAGTCTCAATTATTCTAGTGATTATATTCGTGTGGAAAATTGAGTTTCAACATCTACATAATTGTGTATCTATATGTCAAAAGTATGAGGCGCGGTGACTCAGTGGTAAGAAGCGACTGGAGCTAAAATAAATTTAAAGATATCTTTCAAAAAGAATATAAGATACAAGAGCCAAACCCAGAATCAGATGCACGTTTCCAAATCATGAAAAATGAAAAGGGTTGACATGGAGCACACTATCGCCGTCAACTGCAAACACCTACTAATTAACATACGGGTATTTATACAAAAACATAGTCCCAGACATTTAAACGCCATCGAGAAGGAAATCCTTGTCGTTATATATTTAATAATCAAATTGATCTCCTGGCTGAAATTCTGCCTCCAAACCCAACATTGACAACATAATCACGTCTGCATCACGGTATTTCCTGAACCAAAGTCATATAAACAAAATAGAATATGATACACTACTAACGCTTGCCACTGTCAAAGAATACAGTAATTCATTATGTGCTGTACGTGCAGACAATGAAAAATGACAGCAGGAAGTCTTGTGGCGTATTTGTTAAATGAAATAACCACATGCAGTTTTAACCCTCAGACAAATGTCCAGCACATATCTGACGAACTCTCCCATGTGAAACGGTTCCTAATCGAATGCATTCAACTCAGAATCCTGAGAAATAAAATGACCAAAGTGAAAGAAGCACACAAAAACAATGGAAACTGAGAACAGGAGTGATAATGAACTGGAATTTCCACATAACGACCGTGCAGCAATCCGGACAAATATCCATACTCGAGACCTGCCACCAACAGTGAGCTCAGCATGCTAAAACAGAAATTACCTACATATTCTAAACTCAACAACATAGAATTAGGAGACTCACATAGATTTTCCACTGGTAACTTAAACAATAATGAATAACACGGAGTAGTATGCAGAAATATGAAAGAGATTCTGAATATTCTCAAACTGAAGCTCTCCATCGTTTACAAAACTTGTTAAACACTATAATGCATTAGAGTTCCTAAATCCAGACGAAGTATGGTATTGAAATACCAAGAAAAATGCAGATAGTGTGATGAGAGGACAGCCAATATACTACATTTTAAAATAAAAGGACAGAAGTATAATACGGTGATGAAACAATACGAAAGTACACTCGTTTTGCAAATAATTAGCTTTTACAACTAAATAGAAACAGGAGTCAATGTTCAGTGTCATATGCTTCCTTTATGTACCCTCCTTTGTGTTACTACAGACTGTACGCACCAGTTCACATTTCTAACACGCATGCAGAAAGTGTGTCAGGTCTACATATACCATGCCACAACAAGACAGAACACACAGTTGCACGTAGTCCACCCCCTTGATGTCTTACTGAGATTTCGCAGAGCAGAAGCAGCACTCAAGTAGTAGTTTCGTGTTTCTTGATGAAAGACTCTAGGAAGCTTTCTAACGACTAGGGTAAGACTCGCTGTGTTAACAAACGAGAGGACAATTTTCAAAGAAGGATGCCAATAGCCTTTATTCCTATAAAAGACACACGCAGCACTGAAAGCTATAAAACTGCTAACAAGTGGTATAGTAAGGTAACCACTTACGACTTCATAGTTCCAGTACATAACAGTAAGAATGGTTGTCATAAAATTTTTAACATAAATCACAGTCGCATATCTAAATAAAGCCGGCCGGAGTGGCCGTGCGGTTCTAGGGGCTACCGTCTGGAACCGCGAGACCGCTACGGTCGCAGGTTCGAATCCTGCCTCGGGCATGGATGTGTGTGATGTCCTTAGGTTAGTTAGGTTTAAGTAGTTCTAAGTTCTAGGGGACTGATGACCTCAGTAGTTAAGTCCCATAGTGCTCAGAGCCTATTTACAACCCACTCCGAACTGTACACGAAGACCCGATTAAGACAATTATGTGTGCAGCATGCAGCTAAGATGTTAATCATGCAACCCCTGCCAACAACTATACCATCCAATTGCTCTACCCCCACATGGTCACTCGACTCCCAAAGAAAACGTATCAGCCCAAAACACTTTGCTCAGTTAACATTGGCAAACAACATATTGCGTCATACAGTTATACCTCAAGCTCCATTAATTAACTGGATGACTTACACATCAACTGAAAAAATCGCCACAGTTGCGACTTCGTTCTTTTTGTCCAACTTACCTGTCACCTAATAAATTTTCTAAATAGCGCACGAATGCCGTTGCAGGGCTATCCCTTGTCTGCAATCACCAACACAACTCACATTGGCAAAACATACATCACATAATAAATTTTCACTACAGCACCATACCACTCTTCATACTTGATAGTCTTCATTATGATGACGAGACAATGTACTAACTGTACCATTTTCTGTTGCCACCTCTGTAAGTAACTATTACTTCATTGCTTCGTTAATTTGTCATAACCAAATCTCTTGTTCTGCATTTAACAGTTAACTACAGCAGCGAACTTGTCATATAGTGTGTGTTTTATGTTACTTGCTTCTTAAGAGCCTAGGTGATCATTAAATTAAATCACTTTACCACTTTGTTTTACTTCAATAATATTCGTTTATAACTGCATTTGTTAATGTAGCATATACAACTGAAGCCTTTGAATTATTTTTAATCACAAAAAATTTTTTCCTAAATATGATTTGAGTCATTAATATTTCAATCTTACTTCAGTCAAATGATTAGTGTGCTTTATGCTGATGCAAAAATAAATGTGATCTCTTAATTAATTAATATATTCACCACTCGCTATTTAGAAGTATCTATTATAGATATACAAAATGTTTCAGAAATTAGTATTCATTCTTTTTCGCATTGCAGATGACTGTCATGTATTGGTATAATATTATCTCGTGTTGGTACTACACTGAAATGAAATGATCGTTCGTCATTGCTGGACGGGAGACCGCATGCAGAGTGTTCGGCAGCTGTAGTGCAAGTCCTTTTTAGCTGACGCCACTTCGGCGACTTGCGAGTCAATGATGATGAAAGACACACAACACTCAGTCATCTCGAGGCAGAGAAAATTCCTGACCCCACCGGGAATCGAGCCCTGGACCCCGTGCGCGGGAAGCGAGAACGCTACCGCAAGACCACGAGCTGCGGACGATACTACACTATCACGTTCTCATAACATGCAGATATTATGTAAATGATTCAGTGTCTCATCAGGTCAACATATCTCACAGTCTACCCAATTTGTTCCACGTTGCTCACTTCTTTTAAGCTTATCCAGAGGTAATTACTCCCTTCCTTATCCCTGACAGTGAAGTGTAATGAAGGCGATTGGTTTAGTTCTGATTGAAGGAAGAGAAACAGTTGGCAATATATCATTTAGTTATTTATATTACCTGATCTGATTAGGCCCATTAGGGCCTCTGTTACATCAGACCAGGGTTTCATACATATGGTATCTGTTACAACAGAGTTACATACTAAATAATAAGTTTAATACGACAATTAATATTAAAATAATTTGAGAGTCTGATGTATTGAGAGTAGATTATGCTAACTATGAACTAACCAAGTTAATACATGCCTTACTTGTACAACTGAAATTACAGCCACTAACAGTAATAATATAAATAATGTTAATAATGATAATGATAATACCTGTTATATTAACAACCATAATGATAGTGGCAGATATAAGAGGAATATGCAGGTATAATAAAGTCCTATTTTCTGATATAGGGAGTTCTGAGAAAAAGAATGTTAAGTAGACTGCTTTGGTAAGAATACCAGGAAACGCCGAAGATCAAGTTGGAAAAAGGGTTGTAGAAAGGTAAGCAGTGGCTGCAGGGACAATGGTGATCTTGTTGTTGATTTAATAAACATGTCACCACTTGTCATCTGAACCTAGAGATGTTATTTAGTAGTATAATATAACGCATGGGGTGGTTGTTCCAGAGTCGCTTTCCTCCTATTGACAAAACTTCGAGAAGGTGTCTGAACGATGGAGTAGGACAGAAAGAATTTTGCTATGGTGGGAACGACTGTTTCTGCTGTGTTATTCAGACAAGAGCTTTAAGGCCGATTAGAGATATGAGGAACAGTGTTGATTGATAATAGAGAAGTCAGAGGTTATGAAAATCTCTGCGCTTGTCTGTACGAACCCAGGGTAGTTACGCAGCAGACGGTGAAATGTTATCAAAGAGTGCAACATCGCAGATATAACGAACACAGGTATTGATTAACAGTCCCAGGCGCCGTGAGATTTCCTAACAAACTCCTTGCAGGATAACATCGCTGTAATCAAAAACTGTGTTTATACAAGTTTCTTTTTGTGTCAAGAGGAAAAAACTTTTTACATTTTTGTACAACATGAAGAGATGCTGATGCTTTCTTTCACGTGACAGTTACAAGCACTTAGAGTTTCATCTATTGTTGCTCCTAGACTATTTTTTGACAGAGAGAAGTTGATACTTGACCCATTTGGGGTTAAAGACTGTAGGCATTCACGATATTTCGGGCTAATGAGCTAACAATGACCAGCCAGTACCGCTTGGATTTTGGATGGGTTGTGCTTTAACCCTATGCACTGTACCTATTGTGATTGTGCACACAGATCAGTATTGAGATTCTCGATAGCTGTTTTCAGATTTACAGATTGTGTCCCTAGATATCTTCAGGGCACACGTGATATTTGCAACAGGGCAAGACTGATGATTCATCATTTATGTATGATGAGAAGAAAATAAGACCTAACACCGAATCTTGGGGGATGCCTGATTTCTGATACTATATGCCTCAGTTCTGATATTATGGTGTCGGACGTGACACTTTGCTGGCGAGACGTCAGGAATGAGCGAAACCACAACACTTCACTTGGCGAGAAATTTAGGCTGCTGAGTTTGGCAACTAAAATGTCGTAGTTGACTTTGTCAAAGGCTTTGGTGAAGTCTAAGAAGCACATGACATTTGCCTCTTGTGCATCCATGGCAAGCATCAGGTCATCTGTTACCTTTATGAAGGCAGTTGTTATGCTACGATGTTTACGGAAGGCTGATAGATCTTCGTCTAGTAGATTGTTTTTAGTTAGGTAATCTGTTTATGTTTTGGTCATCCTCTGACTAAGTTCACTTTTCTCTGCGCCTACTAGTCTCAATGTTAGCAATACTGCTTCCTTCAGTGACGTTCCACGAAGATTTTGTTAGTTCGACGTGAAATACGTATTTATAATCTTTATGTACCTCTTCAATTGGCATGAAAGAACCATAATACTTTATGTTGGAATATTAGTGTTTCTTAAAGAATCCTGTTTATTCTACTTTTGCGTCATGGATTTCAATATTGACTATGATTCTGCTGACACATTTATGTTCTGTTCAATAACATTAAACTTAACATTTCCAATGTCTAATTTAAAAATGGACAAAATATTCGCAGTAGTATGACATGAAGTAGTTACTATACCATACAGTTTCAAAACTCTCAGTTCACTTAGCTGCAATTTGCGTGAAAATGCTGTGAGACGAAGAGGCCATTCAGATGCAATTTAATAACTTTTCTTTTGTCTTAACCAACTTCTATTACTTCCAAAAGCACCTTAAGCGTTTCGACATTCCGTCATTTTAAAAAGCCATAAAGTGCAATAGAAAAATAATATCAGAAGGTATGAAAATACGTTACATTTCACGTTTGATAAGAGACATAGTACTTGTCGTGTCAATCATATAAAACTGGTCGTTAGATACATTCCATCTCGTCGTCATTCTCAATCACAAGACAAACGCAAACTGCTACCAAGGCACAAATTGTAAGCCAAGTAAGCTAAACCGCCAGGCGGCGATGTAGATGTGGTACACGCTGCATGTGTTTGTTTACAATTATATTTTCAGCGTTGCATCGTATAAAACAATTTCGTCAGTAAACAATTTATGGAAGTCACATTGCAATGTTTTACAAAAAGGTACTTCTTTACAAAACAATGTGTAACAGATCTTTTGTGTTCTCGAAAATAATACATTGGAAGAACATGCTAAGTCGTGCTGGAGTACATGAGACCAACTGTCTGTTAACACACAATGAATCTAGGCATGCCCACACAGGTGAAGGTGCACAAGGAGTTTCATCCAGTGCGTCCAGTTGTGAACATTTGTGGTGCACCTACATATAGGTTAAATAGCGATCTCGGTAAGAGACTCTGAGAGGCTTACACTTTCGAGAGGTGATTTTCTTTGACAAGCCCATACCATTTTGTACAAAAGACTAAAGATTTAGTCCTCCCAGAAAATGTTTGCCTATCCTCTTTGGATGTTGTGAACCTATACACTAACATACCAGCCGGTCGAGGTGGCCGTGCGGTTCTACGAGCTGAAGTCAGGAACCGCGAGGCCGCTACGGTCGCAGGTTCGAATCCTGAGTCGGGCATGGATGTCTGTGATGTCCTTAGGTTAGTTAGGTTTAACTAGTTGTAAGTTCTAGGGGACTAATGATCTCAGAAGTTGAGTCCCATACTGCTCATGGCCATTTTTTTGAACTAACATACCAGTTTCTAAAACAATAGATATTACCAAGCGTAATTTGTTAAAAATCAAAAAAGTTGCCGAAGTGAGATGATAGACTTGGTCGATGTGCTAGAGTTTTCTTTATCTTTCAAAAAATTTTCCTTTAATGGTAAATATTATGCTCAACCAGGAAGTCTTGCTATGCTAAACAGTTTATCGAGCACTGTGACAGAGATTTTTATGGATCATTTGGAAGCCAGTTTGATTACCAAATGTCCACAAATTTCGTTTAACATTCCCACTTATAGTACTAAGCTTGACTGTAAAGTAATGCCTCCACCTCGGTAACTCTTCAACAGTTGGCAGCATTGATATGCGGCAGGTACTTGCTTGTTCCGTAGCCTCTTCTCTACAGCTCCAGTTGGCGGGAAGACTTAGCATTGAACGGTGGTGTTGTTACAGTGCAAAGTGTGGAACCCTGCACTGACGGTCGGTCAATGCGATTTAAGAAACGTGCAGTCATTGAATTCCTGACAACAGAAGGTTTCACCCCAAAGGAGATTCATCAGACAATGAACGCAGTTTATAGTGATTGTGTTGATGTGAGTACTGTGCGTCGTAGGTCGAGTAAGTTTAAAGATGTTGAGGCAGGAACATCTGACCTGCATCACAAATAAAGAGTTGGACGTCCTGTGACAGCAACCACCAAATTTCACAAGCAAAATGTTGACAGATTGATTCAGGAAGATCATCGTATCACTCAGAAAGAAACTGCAAGCACAATCGGCATTTCACAAGAGCATGTGGGTCACATTATTGCTTTGCTTAGCTATTGAATGATCTGTGCACGATGGGTACCCCGGATGCTGACTCCTGAAGTGAATGCACGCAGTTTTGAAATTTGCTACGAACTCTTCTCGTGTTACGAGAATGAAGATGCCTTTCTCCATTCAGTTGTGACAGGAGACGAAAGGTGGGTACACCATTACGACCTGGAGACGAAACGTCGTTCTATGGAAATTCGGCACAAAGACTCGCCCCAGAAAAAGAAATTCAAGACGCAGCCCTCAGCTGGAAAAATCATAGTCACAGTGTTCTGGGATGCAGATGGTGTTATCCATGTTGATTTCCTTGATTGTAGAACAACAAAAAATTAAGAGCGTTACATCACACCGTTGTGAACTCTGATATGATGGATGGCTAAGAAAGGTGTGAAAGGAAGAGGGAATGTTTTCCTGCAGCATGACAATGCCAAACCACACACTTCACAAGCGTAACACAGTAGAACTTCAGAGGCTGAATCTCACCACCGTATGGCATCCTCCATAGAATCCAGATTTAGCACCATCTGACTTCCATTTGTTCCCGATAGTGAAAGACGATTTGCAAGGACATCTTTAGGCTTCTAATGAAGATATTGAGAGAACTGTGAGACTGTGGTTGCGGAAACAGAGTGTCTACATCTTCCTTGACTGCTTCAGAATACTTGTTCATCGTTGGCCGAAATGTATCCAATTGGCTGGTGATTATGTGGAAAAGTGAATATTGTAATTAAAGACCACATTCTAAAGATCATTTCTGCACTTGATTTATTAAAATATTCCCATCCAAACCCAATTAACTAAGGTGGAGGCATTACTTTTAAGGGTCTCCGGAACGCCCTATACTTGCAATGTTAAAATAACGCTTATAAATTACATCTTTCCTCACAAAGTATTTGAGGTAGGAAGTTGAACTTTTTAGAGATTGTTTATTGGAATATGGGCTACAACTTAACACAGGGATTTTACAAAATTTTAGTTCAGTTATTAAAGATGATTTTTTTTCAATTGTAACGAAAATTCACAACATTTTTTTTGCAATTTTTTATTTATATATTTAAAAATATACAGTTTTTTGGAAAAAGGCTGTGTTAAATTATGCAGAAGGTACTGTGTAACATTTACTGAAAGTTTGAAACAAATATGTTTGGAAGATCCTTAGAAAACATATAATTAGTATGAGAAAATAAAAGTTTTGGGAATCGAGCGACAAAGATTGGATTAACTTTTTAGTGCATTCCAGGTCCATAGGATGGATTATCTTCATCCTCTGCAAACTCCTCCTCCAGCTTCCTCTTGTTCCTCCTCCTGTTTACTCTTGCTTGTATTTCTAGACTATTTACAGCCCTGTCTGCAGCCCGAAGGCGTTCCTTATCTAAAGCAAGCATCGCTCGTTGTTGTGTTCGTAGATTTTGCTACCATTTTCTTCAGTTGCAGTTACTGCAACACTGTTCCAAAAGGTGGTCATGTATGAACACTTATCACATTTCAGTTGTATTTCACTAGCAAGTCCTACGTTCTTTATTATGGAGAGTTCCAGACCAACTTCACTACAATGAATACATCTTACACAGTTTGAAAAAATTCCTTTGAGAACCGACATATCAAATATTTCATTCACATCCGATTCGCCCATAAAACATTCATAGTTTTCACTCATTGAACCAAGCTTCTTATGTGAAGTATTTTCTTTCCCACTTTGACTGCTATGGGCAGGTGTACTTGAGAGGTTAGGTTCACTCACTTGGTTATCGTCTTTATTGTTTACAGTAATAACACATACCTTTGGCTTTCCAACATTTCTCCTTTTCTTAAAAGCCTTCACAGGATTTCTGATAACTTTACTTTTACTCATTATTATACTTCAACAAAACAGAGACTCAAGAAACAGAATTAATTACGAATATTTTCGAGATAACGACAGAGTAAATAAACATGAAACAATCGACAATCACACCAGCGATATATATTGAACCATCACAGATTAGCCACAACACATACTTTATCTCACATCACTAAAATGTACCTGATGAACACGGACGTTAATAATAACACCATTTGACAGCAGTTTAACAGCGCCACAGTGGGTCACACCCATGTAAAACACATTTCAAAAAAAAATTTAAAAATAGTTGTAGTCTTCGGAATTGAATAAATTGTATATCTATTAAAAGGTAATAGTCTGCAGATTCAGAAAACGCAAAAAAGTAAAAATTGAACTTTTCATGATTTTGAGCCTTTCCGGAGCCCCTTAATTCAGTCTTCGTAGATATGTCTTCGTACTAGTAAATGGCAATGAGGAAATGAGGAAAGAGATGGTTGTGAAATTTAGTAGCATGTACCCAACAATAGAATCTGCAGCTGAGTGAGCTGTGTTCGGCCCACAGTCATGCCCTTTGATCTTTGGCATTTTGTCACATCCAGTGGCGTCTTGTTTCTTCCTTACTTACTGCCATAACGAAGTTGCTGGCTAGCCTCCTTGAGTGGCAGCAGCAGCACTTATCGATACTAGTACTGTCGTACTATATTTGACGTGACCGCTAGTATTTCCGGGTGGTGGTGGTGCGTGTCATAGTCAGTCGGTTGGGATGGAGCAGCGAGGAAGTCTCCGCAGTGCGGAGCCAGGCCGGGACTGCTGGCGGTGTGCACACACTGTTGGATCGTGAGGCTCTAGCTTCGAGAGCGACAAAGTTCGTTGCCCATCGAACCTAGACGCTGAAGTTCGGTGATCAGTTAGCCTGTTATGAAACCTCACTTATTGTGACACCTCTTTGTTCATTTGCGGGTTGTTGCCCCCTGGGTCATTCGGGCTAGCAGCAACGTATGATGTGTTGGAGTCGGCGAAATCTTGCAGCCGTCTTCCTATATTGTGATTAATTATTAAATTGACTGTTACTTGCCAGTGAAGTGCACCAGCGGTATTTTCTACCCTGTGGCGATTAACGCCCCAGTTACCTGCCCTGGTCGTTAGCGTAGTTTTCCGGCATTGTGCCTTTCCTCATCGTTGCTGTCTGGCACAGTGTGTAGTTTGACAGCCTTTTAAGTTTTTTGGTTCGTAGTTTGCTTAGAGTGGTTATTGTTGCCTTAGCTGTTTTTCGCCGCCAGTTTCTGAAGACGTAATGCTCTACATACCTTTGTCCTCAGCCAATATTTTCCATCATTGTGCCGTTGGTCGGACGGAAGGGAATTGTTTAAATTATTGGTCGGTCCTTGGGCCATCCTAGTTTGGGTTGCCATCCGATTATTTAACTTAAACTCTTGGCTGCCTATCTCATCTCACCGTACATTTGAGCTACCATCTCAAGCTGATCCTTGGAACACTTCTGAGCACCACTTGTTTTGTTTGTTTTAGATTGTGATTTCATTTTAGTTTGAAGTATTGTGTGACGCCTTCAGCCGTATATTTATTCAGTTCTTTTTAAATTTACATAAAGGCCTTCTATGGTGGTAATTTAAAATTTTGAAGATTGATTTTATTATTAAAAATATATTTTTTCCCTAAAATTTGTTCTATCTGAAATTGTTTGTAATCCAGGCCTGAAGCCATTAGTTGTTCGATGTGTTACGTGTGGCCTTCAGCCGACGATTTACATGAACCCCTTTTAATAAAGCCTTGCACGTGTGTATTCTTTAAAGGAAATTTTTTTTTAAGAAGGAAGGGGTTTATTTTAAATTGTTTGTCGGTCCTTGGGCCTTCAGCCGTTGTTTTAAATTTGTTTGTGGCCTTCAGCCATGCTATAAGTTAATATTTATTTAATTAGACTTGCAGCCGTCCTGTTGTAAGTTTAAAAAGAAGTTTCTTGGTTAGAAAAAATTGTTTATTAATGTGTTTTAATTACAGTTGTCCTTCAGACGTGTAGTGTAGGCCTTCACCCGCTAATTGTTTCAATTGTATGTTTTTTTTTTAATTTCACCTTCTATTTTTTAATTGCTTTTGATTTCTAAGTCAGGCCTTCAGCTGTTCTTATTTTAGTGTGGTTTTGGGTCTTCAACCCAGAAAGCATCACAAATTTTCTTTAACTACGCCTTCAGCCACATGGTCTCATTGTGATCATTTAAAGCAATGTGTAAATAACTGGTTCTTAGAAAAGTAACGTTTTGTGTTCGATCGTCCAACTCACAGTAACTGTTCACGGCCCAATCCACAATCGTAGCCTTATCCTGTGGGCTCTCTGAGTACCTACCAACCTGGTTTCTAAAGGTGGCAGAGCGTGGTTACGATTGTGATATCCTCATTACAGTTTTTTTTGTCTGAATTGTATTTCTGTTAGTGTTGAACCATATTGGTTATGGATTGTTTCAGGTGACCTATTTTAATGGCGGTCAAGCAGTGTCCGGGGATCGGTCTGTTGAGAATGGACCATCTTGTTTATGAGTTGGCGATAAGGCGCCAGTCGATTGAGGGCAGTGTGCTGGACTTGCATGCTACAATTCTTTACCTGGTTGACGTCACACCAGATGTGGTGAGTGATACAGAAGCACCCTTTGCATTTTTGTTTAAGGCTACTAGGGGCCTTTAGGACACCATTTGTGTTTAGGAAGGCACTCAGAGTTTCATATCTGCTACCACTTGCAAATATATATATTCTCTTATTTTATGTATTGTAGGATCGACAATTTTTATGTGATGCATCTGACCAGTTTTGTCTTAAATCATAAGCAACAAATTTTATCAGTAATCCCCCCTTATTTTACTGTAAAGAAAAGTTTATGGATTATAACGACAGAAGAAAAGCATACTCCAATGTATTTTATTTTTTTGTATTTTATAAATGAAATGTAGCCTCAACATTTCATTTTATCCGAAGAATGTGATTTATTGTACCAATCTACTTCAACAGTGATTCATAGAACTGTACAGTTATTTTTGAACACTTACTGAAAATATTTTAAGCAACTTCGATGGAATAGTATACATATTTACTAATTCTTGTTTGCTACAATAGAGTCTGGTTGAAGGATGCACCCTGTAGTTGTGCCGAGGCATTGCGATGTTTTGTCAAAACTTGTGGTGCTGCGCAGTGAATTGTATTGCTCCCGAGCGTTTTACGCCTTTCATATTCGTAAAATGTATACGCACACAAAGTATTGTATATCAGAGCTCTGTCTTCATCTCATTTACGAGCACTTAAGCCAATGTGAGAGCTTTTTAACAAATAACACATGTATTACCCTCTATTATGTTATAAATAAACATTCCAAACCTGTCCTACTGCCTCTTAAAATCATAACACTATTTAGAAAAATGTATGATGTCAACAGATGAAAAGACTCTACGATATAAAGATTATAAGTTGTATCCTTGGTGTGCACTATCTTTGCTACGTCAACAGACTAAGCTCCACATGTTGTCAGTGCGCCTGAGCTTTTATTTGTGATAGATTATTAGAACGATGGCAACATTGACAATTCAGCACATATTTAACAACATTTTACGATGTAATAAGTGTCGTACTCATCGGATCTTGTGGGACTCTCGCAGTCAAAGGCTCTATTTTGATACACCCTGTGCTTCGTTGTTGTAGTTTTTTGTGTTTAGGTAACTTTTGCAGTGTTACTTGAAAATGGCCCTAAGACCGAAATTGCAATGGTAATACTAAATATTTCATACAGTCAAGGCGAATATGATGTCTTTTAAGAAAGATTCACTGAGTTCTTCATGCACAGTGGTATTTGCCAGTTCGGTCTCAAAACGATAATACTACACAGCTAAAAGTTACAGTTATGATTCGCTTGGTTGTGTTGAATTTTTTATCAATTAAAAATAACCTGACAACAGGTCAAGATGAACAATCTACATTTTACACACTTGAGTGTTCTTAAAATCTCGTCACTAAAACAAATTTTAGCAAAAGACATGCAAAATCGAAAAGTGCTTTGCAATAAATCTACAGCATGTTACAGCTACTCACTGTAATATCCATTTTTCCCTGTATTTCTAGGCACTTCTGAGACGACTAGTAAAACAAGAAGACAGAACAAACCAGCCACTAAAGGTCACCTACTGTAACAAATAAGTCAAAAACAACCCTCATCCTAAGTATCTTGGAATCACACTGGACCTATCACTTACATACAGGACTCACCTCACACAACTAGCAGAAAAGCTAAAACTAGGAACAACACTATCCAGAAACTAGCTGGAACTTCCTGGGGTGCACAGGCTGACACTCTCCGTTCAGCGGCCTTATATCTCGTATACCCTGAGGCTGACTATTGGCTCCTGTCTAGTACAGGAGTGTGCACGCCAGTGAGATTGAAGTTCAGCTGAATGACACCATGAGAACTGCAACGGGCAGCCTGAGACCAGCTCCACTGTCTTGTCTGTTTGCTCTCAGTAGCATCACCCCACCACATTTGAGACGACTAGAAGCAGCGATCCGCGAACGGTAAAAGATTAATAACATAAAGCTTTCCCAAAGGCTACTGGCCCAGGAAATACTGCTCAATCCACACCGCACGCATCTCAAATCAAGAAATCCATTCTGGACGGCTTGAGAACCCAAATCATTCAAGATTGAAGATGTGCGGAAGGAGACATGGAAAAACGACACCAGCATACTTCGCCGTGGAATCGAAGACCCCACATGCATACCAGGCTTTCAACTACCTAGAAGAACAAGGTGTGTGCTCAACAGAATCTGATGTGGACATGGAAGAAGTGAGTCCTTCACGTACAAATTGGGACGCTCAGACTCCCTGATGTCCGACTGTGGAGCAGCAGAACAGTCTGTTGAACACATTGTAGAGGAATGTTCGAATAGACATTTTAATGGAGGTTGGAACGACATAAACAAAGCCTCGCCAACAGCACTTGTTTGGACAGACTCTCTGGATGTCAGTTTGTGATATAATTAGTGACCATAACTCTTGTGCATTCCTTTTGTTATGTACAAATATTACTTTTGTATTGTTTAAATATCGCCATAAATTGCATGTGTATTTCCATATAATAAATAATAACTAATAACAGAGCGAATCTGACTGTTTAAAATTACTTCTATATGATTTATGTATACAATTTCTGTAGAATCAAGCATTGCAATAATATGGCTAGTACAAATTATTTTTCTTTCAGGACGATAGCATTTTTTCTAACGCAAGAGGTGGTACTCCTGTAATAGAGGAGAGTTCCAGATTATCGGATAGTTCCCACTTATCAGATAGTAAGGTTTCTAATCATAAAACGACTGCACTCTGTCGGAGGTGGCAGGAACTGTTACGTGATGGTCGGCTGAGACGCCATTTTGAGTTTTGCCGCAGTACGAAGCTCACTTTCTGTTGAAGTTGTCGCCTGAGTTAATTCGAAGTTTGGAAATATTCTGCAGTGTTCACTACACGCTTAGACATCGACTAAATGTAAGAGTATACGGTTTTATGTTATATACAGTGGGAAAACTTATAGTTTCAACTTCTGAACAATAGTTCGAAATAATGTGTTTGTTAAATACTATCTTTGTTACATACTGGTCTTTCCTTTCAAGCGTGGGTTCCTTTTATCGGATAGTGGGAGGGTTCTAAGTTTCGGATATCCCAAGGCTGGCTAGGTTTCTCTTTGTTTTTTTACTTACTTTATATTTATTTTGCAGATGTCATTGTCGATACCAATCAAGATAAGGAAGCAATGGGACCTGCAAGCAATGTTAGAAGCAGTAAATGCTGTTAGACAGAAGAAATGTGGGTATTTGAAAACAGCAAAAATCTACCACGTTCCCAAATCAACCATAGATGACTATGCAAAGAACAAAACTGAAAATGTTGAAAGTTTGGTTAACAAAATAACAGGAAAATCTTGTGTGTTAGGAAATGACTTGGAAGAAGAACTGGTACGTTATTGTAAAGTAATGGAATCTAGGTGTATTGGGTTATGGTCATGTGACATAAGGCAACTTGCTTTCCAATTAGCAGTGAGTAACGACATCGAACATCCGTTCGCGATTTCGAAAGGAGCAGCGGGAAAAATGGCTCAGAAATTTTATAAAGAGTCATCCCTGTCTTAGTTTAAGAAGACCAGAGTCCGTTTCCCTTTGGCTAGAGCTAAAGATTTTTCAAAGAGAAACGTTGATTCCTTTCTTGACCTGCTCGAACCTGAGCTAGAAAAGATCGGTTTCAATCCTGCCAAAATGTTTAACGTAGATGAAAACGGAATAACCGTTGACCATAATCGATGTACAGAAGTTATTTGTCTAAAAAGCAAAAAGCGGGTAGGAAGTTTGTAATCACAAGGAAGAGGATCCCTGATGATGTTGGTCACTAGAATGAGTGCAGCTGACAAGTTTGTTCCCCCGCTGATCGTCTTCCCTCGTAAAAATATGGAAGTGGAATTGTTGAACAGTTGTCCTCCAGGATCAACTGCAAGCTGTCACCCCTCAAGACGGATTCAGCTCCATATTTTTAGATAATGGTTCAAGCACTTCTTACAGTTTACAAGTAAGAAATCTACTGGCAGACCAGTTATAGCTACTGATATTGGATGGGCATTACTTCCACACGAGGAACATCGACGTGAACACACAACACACAAACTGCAGCCATTACATACAGCCTCCATGGGACCATTCAAAACATGTTACAGCCAAGAAATAGAGTCTTGGAGGGCTAACCATCCCTTTAGGCTCTGAGCACTATGGGATTTAACTTCTGAGGTCATCAGTCCCCTAGAACTTAGAACTACTTAAACCTAACTAACCTAAGGACATCACACACATCCATGCCCAAGGCAGGATTCGAACCTGCGACCGTAGCGGTCGCGCGGTTCCAGACTGTAGCGCCTAGAACCGCTCGGCCACCCCGGCCGGCATCCCTTTAGAGAGTTACAGCATATGAAGCCGGGGAACCGATGGGGAAGGCGTATGATAAGTGCACAGATCTTGAAATTGCGGTGAGTGGTTTCTAAAACTGCGGCGTAGTTCCATTTAACAGGAATGATTTACCAGAACTGGACTTTAGCCAGTTGGTCGATGAACAAGAAAATAAACCTGACAATTATCCTGAACTTCTGGAGCCCAACCAAACGAAAAAAATTGTTTCACCTTTCCGTGCGCGTCCATCTCCAACAGTCAGCCAAACAAATGCAACAGTACATCCCACTGGTAAAGCCGCTACAATCCATAGCCCGCCTTTCAAGAAATCGCTTGAAGAAAAGTTGCCATTAAAAGGCCCAACAGATAAGCCTAGGTCTCAACCAGCTCCATCAAACACAAAATCAGCATGAGCCCTGTCCGAACGTTCATCTTTGGGAAAAATATTGTTATTATTATTATAAAACATCCAACACTCCACATAACACTTTCACTTTATGTTTTTTTCCCTTTCTTTTTCCTTTCTATAAATACTTACCCCCAAGCTATGCATAGCACAAATACTAACACCTCTTCCTCTTTCTGAGCTCAACATCTCACTTATTATGGAGGGATGCTGACTCAGTTTTTCAGGATAGCAAATGGGAAGTTGCGGTACAAAAAATGGCCCAGAGATCACCAGTGTGTGTGTGTGTGTGTGTGTGTGTGTGTGTGTGTGTGTTTGTGTGAGTAGTGAGTGAAGTTATCAAACAATGTGTGTGTAGTGTGTGCAGTGACTGACAGTGAGATATGAGTAAACAGTTTGGCATTATATTATTTAATAAGTTATTTGTAAAAAGAGTATTGTTTAACAGGAGAAAATCGAATGAATGTCTCTAACTAGAAGTCTGTAAATATATGTGTATACCCATTAGCTTATTTTTAATTGATCTAAACTTGTAAATACTTACACATGTCCTAAATGCTTGTAAAACGAGATCTAGGGATGAATAAAGCTACTACTACTATTACTAGTGCTACTACTACTAAAGGTCAGCAGCTGCAGCATGACGAGCGCCTGAAACAAGACAGAAAAAAGGAAACAAGGAAACCAAAGGTAGCGTTATTCATCTTCCTCATCATGTGAGGATGATTGTGCTCCTCTCGTCTCCACTGATGACGAAGATAGTGCGAATGAGATTTGCCTACACTGCAATCACGCTCACAAATTAGACACAAGTAGCAAACAGTGGATCCGTTGCACAAAATGTCTCCGTTGAGCGCAGGAATTGTGTTTTGCGTTGCCAAGAAGGGATGGACACATTTTTATGTGATCATTGTAATACATTAAGCAAATAATGCGCGGGAAACAAATGGATAACGTCTTTATGTTGTGTAAGTAAGGTTTTTCTATGTATCTATTAAAAATACTTAAAAGATAAAGTATGTTTCTTCTTATATCGGCGGTTAAAGGCGCTACAGTCAGGAACCGCGCGACCGCTACGGTCGCAGGTTCGAATCCTGCCTCGGGCGTGGATGTGTGTGATGTCCTTAGGTTAGTTAGGTTTAAGTAGTTCAAAGTTCTAGGGGACTGATGACCTCAGCAGTTACGTCCCATAGTACTCAGAGCCATCTGAACCTTTTTTTTGTGTTGCACTCTTTTGTCAAGATTGGGAGAAGGGCGCCATTACGTACTCATTGTAAAGGTGTGTAAGAATTTAATCTGTCTAAATATTTTGAATAGAGTTACTTAGCGAAAACTTGCATTATGATTTGTAATAAGCGTGCCTGGTATTTTATCCCATCCTTTTAAGACATTTTCAGCTATTTAAATATTATTCGTGGTTCAGAGCTGCGCTACGAATGAACGAGCCGCTGCCGCGGCGCATTCAAACTGCGTTAAATGAAACCAATCTTACCGCAAGGAAGCGGACAGGTGATAGTGAACTAAAATTATTTCGTTCAGCTTTCGGGATTGCAGGGCAGAGCAGCGGATTTTATAATGTGTTTTACAGGTGGCCGCGGGCTGCGGATGATATATTATTAACAGTGCAAAAAGATAATTTACCTTCATGACATAAAAGAAATCTTGCTGTGCGTAGTTATGGTCTGGTAAACATTATGGTAAAAACATTTTTTCTCTGATAAAAGTCTCATGTTCTCGTATTAGTCCTGGTACTTACTGTTGTTTTACTGTTAACAAAAATCCACTGCAAAATTTTCATGTTGAACAAACATTGCGTACTGTAGCCTCAGTATTGATAACGAAATAATTCTCAGTAACCTTCTCAATAACGCTAAAGTAAGAAAGATAAGTTGAACTTCATAGCGAGTTACAGTAACGAAGCAATGTTCCTTTTATAGAAAGCCAGATCCAGAATAATAAGAACATAATATATTTTGTTTAGTTGAAAATCAATGATCCAAAGAAAGTCACAGCACAGCATCCCAAAAGAGTATTTCAGGGCTCTTTTCGTAGTAACATATTTTATCTCATACATTATCTGTTACGCGAGCAATAACAAAGCAGAAACAGCGAAACTTGCAGTCACTGACGAGAATAATCACGTATTGAGTCTCGCATATTTATGCTCTTACTGTGTGAACAGTGCATCGTAACCAAAGAGACGTTTGTTGTTCACGTCGGTTTGTTTCCGGTGCGTAGAGCGCTTTTATCGTGGAGACAGGGAGAGTGATGGAGTGTTTAGCATTAAAGCGAGACAAAACGGTAGCTGTCGTCGCGAAATGCGCTTCTCATGCAAAGAGGCTTAAGTCGTATGGCCTTTTTGCGTTCGTACGAAAACATCTCTTCTCACTCGACAGCAGCGTCGGTACTTGTGTATGTACTGGAACATGTCAACAGGCTTCCGTTCGGCCAATCCTACGAATAGGGACGTAAATTTAAATAATGTAAATGACTGTGTGATTAATTGTTGTAACAATCTCGTTATTTTACAGAGAATGGGCGGCGGAGCGGGGTTGACGGAACTCGTTTCGCGATTTATTTAATGTCCTCCTACCTAAGTATAGTGTCCATTCAAAACCCGTCGCTCTGCATTCGTAGGTACTATGCACAGGATGAGAAAAGCAGCGTTGAAGAAAACCACCGTCCATACTCACGATTACAAATTCCGCGTAACTCCAGTAACAAGATAAACCTGCAAATCTCTATTAATAACGGGCAATGTGTTTGCTTCCTCCCTTCATTGAAAATGTTTGTTTGTAGATACTGATGTTTTATTACGGTCCATTTTATTTGTTGTGTCACCAAGCCCACATTTACGTTGGTAGTACATCTACTACTTGTTCGTGCAGCTTATATCACACGTAAGACAGCCAGAAATGTGCTAAGTCCAACCTGAAATATTATTAGATTCACACAGGCAACACACTGATACAAAACGAGTTCACAATCGGTTCTTTCCAGTGGATTCTTCGAAAGAAGATGCTCGCCAAAATGTTCTGTACATGCATACGGAACACACCACGAAGAATACTCACAAAGGCCGAAAGTTTCACAAGCGGTTTATTCTGAGACCAACATTCCAAACCCCTCAAAGCTTCACCGAAATGTCCGTAATTGCACGGCGATATAAACTGAGCGCGATTTAACCCTCATTTCTTCATCTCACACATAATTTTTTCGGACACTTTTAACAAGACCTTCTCTTCCGACAGCGAGTCCATGACTGAGTGAATGCCCCCGCTCACAGGGCATATAACTCATACAATTACGCGGGAAAGACTTTTCTCTCATTGGTTCATCAAAACGATCATCCAATCACATTAACCTTTCATGATCAATTTCGCGGGCAAACTGCTTTACTCCAATCAGCATTCGCAGATGCATCTACATCATTTCATATTGCAAAACTTCACAAAATGTTCCACAAAACCAAACGAAACGAAAATCAAAAGAAGACTATGCTTGATATATACTTTAGAACTAAGTATCCTCTTACTATATTTCTGGCTACCTTATTACAAAAGCAAACGCTCCTAGACATACGTCACCTAGCAGTTAGGGGGATTCACCGTTTTCAGGACATCCTGGTTACGTAACACTTGCTAGTTATGGGAGGTGTAATACATTACAAAATTGAAATTTGACGTATGTCCCCACATACACACTCACATTCACTCTCATCTACTCCCACCCTAACACAAAATATAAATATCAACTTTTAAACTATTATTTTCCTTACGAAAGCAAAATTATTAAAAGTTTAGAATTGAAATTCTTTAAAAATAACTTCTGCGCACTGAGAGTGCTGTTAGTATTTACTTTACTAAGTGTAGGTTAAGTACTTTTTAATAGTTTTTTTTATATTTTCAAAACTATTAAAATTATCCTCATGAAAATCTTACACACTGTTCTTCTAAATTATAAAAGTTCCTATACCAAATTTGAAAACAAACAGATCATATTTATCATAGTTATTTAGTTTCTTAGGTGAGAGGAATAAGTCATCCTAGTATCTTCCACACAGAGCAGTTCTCACGCTCCGCACACCACGACAGATAGCTTTATGACGCCAGCAGCCGACCATACAACTTCCGGTTCTGGAGGCTTCATTGCCAGCCTCCAATACAGCTTGACCTAACGGAATAAAACTTACTGCAAAACTCTGCAGCCGTGTAAATAGCTGCGACGTTACAAATGGAATGGGTTTTGTTACTTAACAGGGATTAGTTCCACGTTTGGGGCTCTGAGCTACAATACTAAAATCAAATTTACTGAGAAACACAAAAAAAGGAAGCTCTGCTTACATAATCGCCTTGTAACTTCGCTCAAACATGCAAACAACAGAATCAAGAAACTTAAAAAATTATCAGTCTTTGGGATTTAATAAATCTACCTCAAGTATGTACCACTAATATTGTTGACTAATAAGTATGTGTGTACACAGAAATGCACTTATTTTTTCAAAACTAGCTGTTAAAGACAACACTGCTCGTGTAATCATTTTTTTTTAAATTTTGTCTTAAAAATGTATGGTTTCCGTACGCTGGGAACAGTTTTGTTAAAGTCTCTATAGCAACGCCTGTTCATAGTACTATAGACGCCTAGTCTTTTTGCCGACCGCGTTTTGCATTCGGCAGTTGAAAGCTGTCAAACACGCTGCCATGTGTAAACGATTTCCCAAGTTGATTCGACAGTAGAAGTGACTTAGCGACAAGGAATAACTGTATTAAACTTCATGCATGTTGGGGGATTTTTTCAGATATCTCAGTGTTTATGACGTCATAACTCCTGAACTACCTGTGGTACCATGAAATAATTTTGTAGGTGCCTTTAGCGGCATACGCGGATACTGTCTGCGAAATTTATTGCGAATGGAGTTAGTAGTACAACATTAATGAATGTAGGTGTCATGCAAGATGTGATATTTATTTCACGCATTTCATTGTTAATGACATCATACCTCCTGAAATATAAGTAGATGACCTTACCTCCTCAGCGATCGTTGACTGCAAGGGATATATTATACCAAGTTTCGCTAAAATCAGTCAAGTGGTTTAAGAGGAGATTTGGAACACACACACACACACACACACACACACACAAACATACATAACACGGAGACATACATCCATTTTAACAATATGTATGGAAGCCCCATGCGTCCAACCCATATACTCGCGTAATATTGTAAGGAAATCGGCTCCAAACACGTACACACCAGCTATTAAATTCGAACACCGTGCAGGCTGCGGTCCTCGGGCAATAAGAACAGAGCACACTTATGACAGGTTCACAGACAAGCCGTTTAATGGCTATTTTCAGATTTGTACACGAAAGTATTTATTTGTTACATGACGGGTCAGAACCTGTGAAATGTGGCAGATAAACTGAACAAGTGGGTGCATGTACTAATGACCGGAAGCATCTACTCCGTTACAAATAACCAGGAAACATTGTAGGGAGTGACGTTGGTATTGTCTCAGCGAAGGTAGTATCGGAGATTGACGAATTACTGTACTGCAGTAGGAAGAACATTTTATTTGAAGAGTAAACTGGTACTATGTTACATTTGAAATTGAGTGTCTTGTTTCTTTCCGTTTCTTTTCTTTCTTACAAAAAAAAGAAAAAAAAAAAACCAATTTCCTCTTTAGCTGCACCTGACCTCGTTGCAAAATATCGTTACCATGCCAACGCAATCAGTGTGGTTGAGCGAAGCTTACGAACAGAAAACATTATATTACGGTACTTTCCGTTATGCACCATAGAGTGGGTTGCGCAATACGTATGAAAATGTATAACTGATCTGCGTTCAGTGCAGCCAGACCCAGTTCAGGACATTTTTCCACACAAGCAACTCACCATTTGGCGCACTCCGCCAATCTGTTTTAGTCTCGTAGTCTTTTAAGCCGCGTCAGCTTTCGCTACCAATCGCTATACGCACTCTGTACAAATGATGGACTCTTCGCATGGCGCACCAAGAGGTCGCTACTACACGGTCAGTCACATAAATGTGACCACTGCTTTTGTTCGTCATCAACGTGCGATAACCACTCACAGACGGCAGGTGGCAGCAATAACAGTGGAGAGTGTACCAAGCGTGTCACGAGAAGGAGGGGCGACGGGGAAGGGGGGGTGGGGGAGGGAAGTGGACGCGGGAAACATTTCAGTCATTACCGTAATGCGGAATCTGAGCGTCTTATATGAAGTCCAAAAGGACTTTCGGGCCAAGGATGGAACCATTTGCGAAACGATTAAGTTTGTAAACTGCACGCATGCCGCCGTGTTTAAAGCATACTGAGTGTGGTGTCACCGCCAGACACCACACTTGCTAGGTGGTAGCCTTTAAATCGGCCGCGGTCCGTTATTATACGTCGCACCCGCGTGTCGCCACTGTCAGTGATTGCAGACCGAGCGCCACCACACGGCAGGTCTAGAGAGACTTCCTAGCACTCGCCCCAGTTGTACAGCCGACTTTGCTAGCGAAGCTACACTGACCAATACGCTCTCATTTGCCGATACGATAGTTAGCTTAGCCTTCAGCTACGTCATTTGCTACGACCTAGCAAGGCGCCATTACCAGTTTATATTCAGTATAATAATGTCTAACAAGAGCGATGTTCTCCAATTGTGGATTAAAGTTAAGTATTCCAAGAACTACGTTCTTTTCTTTATAGGATAATTACTTTACCTTGTTCCAGACCTCACGCCAATCTGCGTGAGCTTAACGCATGCCTTTCGGCTACCTCCGAGTGGCTTGGCTGTCGTGCCACGCCACTACACTGAGCGTGGCAAAATGGAACAATGCCAAATCGGAGCAGAAGAAGCTGTGGTGCACCACACCAGTTAATGATGGCTGCGGAGATGTGTACGGGCAGTTACACGTGCAACTGTTGAGCATGTGACTCCCAAGATGTCTCCTCGGCAACTGTTCATCGAACGTTGCCGTGTATTACGCCTGATGCACACACCCACACGTGGCGACGATTACGCATTATGACGGTGATTCTGCATTCAGAGCCGGTTTAAGGTCGCGACACATGCCAACATTTGGGCTACAGATTTGAAGAGGCGACAGAAATGCAACAACAACTGTCAGATCTGCATACAGGAAGCGTCAGAAATAAACTGTCCAGTCACATTAATTTCACCACCCGTCGAAAGCTTCAGTAACCACCTTTTTCAGCGCCGAACCGCAGTGAGACGTGCAGGAAGAGAGTCAGACAGGCTCTGGAAGGTACAGATTAGGATCTGCAGACTTCCGACTGCAGTGACTTGGGCAGCTGCGCTAGGTTTCTCGGCTCAGGATCCATGGGGCGAACTGCCTCATCGAGGTGGTCGCACACATTCTCGACTGCGTTTGAATCCGGGGAGTTTGGTGGCCAGAGTAGTAAAGTAAACTCGCCGTGGTGCTCTTCGAACCAGATACACACTCTGCGAGCTGTGGGGCACGTTGCATTGTCCTGCTGGTACATGTCGTCGTGTCTCGAAGAAAGAACAAACTACATGAAGGTTGGTCATAGCCCCAAGAATAGATGCATACTTGTGTTAATCCACTGTGCCTCCCAGAATGACGACATCACCCAGCGAATGCCACGTAAACATTCTCCAGACCATAACACCCCATTCTGATTCCCTGTTGTTTGCTTTCAGACGTTTTGGCCGACACGCCAACGGCAGCTGTCCGAAGGAGTATAAACTGTGACTCGTCTCAGAAGGCCACCTGTCGTCACTCGGCTGACGTCCAGTTGTGGTGCTGGCGTGGAGATTCCAGCCTTCGTCGTTGATGAACAGCAGTCAGCGTGGATGTGTGAACCAGACGCAATACACGGCCACGTTCGCTCAACAGCTGCTGAGAAGACACGGTTCGTAGCCCCTTGTTGCATCTTGGGAGTCAGTTGCTCAACAATTGCACGGGTATTTGGCCGTACACATCTCCGCAGCCGTCCTTAACCCCTGTGGTGCCCCACAGTTTCTTTGGCGCCGATTTTGGATGGTATCATTTTGCCACCCTCAGTATTCTTTAACCTGGGTGGAATGCGGACAGTTTACAAACTTACTCATTTCGAAAATGGTTCCATCCTTGGCCTGAAAGCCCTTCTGGACTGTAAATAAGACGCTCAGACTCCACATTACGGTAATGACTGAAATGATTCCCGCGTCCACCCCCTCCAACTCGCCCCTCCTCCTCGCGACACGCTTGGTACACTCTCGCAAGTTCGTATCCTACCTCGGGCATGGATGTGTGTGATGTCCTTAGGTTAGTTAGGTGTAAGTAGTTCTAAGTTCTAGGGGACTGATCACCATACATGTTAAGTCCCATATGGCTCAGAGCCATTGGTACACTCTCCACTACTAGTGCTGCCACCTGCCGTCTGTGAGTAGTTATCACATCTTGATGACGAACAAAGGCGGTGGTCACATCGAAAAAGTTTAATGAAAGGCAGCACCTTTTGTACCCTACCTTTTGTACACCACTCTGCACAAATACACTACTGGCCATTAAAATTGCTACACCACGAAGATGTCGTGCTACAGACGCTAAATTTAACCGACAGGAAAACGATGCTGTGATACGCAAATGATCAGCTTTTCAGAGCATCCACGCAAGGTTGGCGCCGGTAGCGAAACCTACAACGTGCTGACACGAGGAAAGTTTCGAACCGATTTCTCATACACAAACAGCAGCTGAGCGGCGTTGCCTCGTGAAACGTTGTTGTGATGCCTCGAGTAAGGAGGAGAAATGCGTACCATCACGTTGCCGACTTTGATAAGGGTCGGATTGTGGCCTATCGCTATTGCGGTTTATCGTATCGTGACATTGCTGCTCGCGTTGGTCGAGATCCAATGACTGTTAGCAGAATAAGGAATGGGTGGGTTCAGGAGGGTAATACGGAACGCCGTGCTGGATCCAAACAGCCTCGTATCACTAGCAGTCGAGGTGACAGGTATCTTATCCGCATGGCTGTAACGGATCGTGCAGCCACGTCTCGGTCCCTGAGTCAACAGATGGGGACGTTTGCAAGACAACAACCATCTGCACGAACAGTTCGATTACGTTTGCAGCAGCATGGACCATCAGCTCGGAGACCGTGGCTGCGGTTACCCTTGACGCTGCATCACAACAGGAGCGCCTGCTATGGTGTACTCTACGACGAACCTGGGCGCACGAATGACAAAACGTCATTCCTTCGGTTGAATCCAGGTTCTGTTTACAGCATCACGATTTTCGCATCCGTGTTTGGCGACATCGCGGTGAACGCACATTGGAAGCACGTACTCGTCATCGCCACACTGGCGTATCACCCGGCGTGATGGTATGTGGTGCCACTGCTTGCACGTCTCGGTCACCTCTTTATCGCATTGACGGCACTTTGAACAGTGGACGTTACATTTCAGATGTGTTACGTTCCGTGGCTCTACCCTTCATTCGATCCCTGCGAAACCCTACATTTCAGCAGGATAATGCACGACTGCATGTTGCAGGTCCTGTACGGGCCTTTCTGGATACAGAAAATGTTCGACTGCTGCCCTGGCCAGCTCATTCTCCAGATCTGTCACCAACTGAAAATGTCTGGTCAATGGTGGCCTAGCAACTGGCTCGTCACAATACGCCAGTCACTACTCTTGATGAACTTTTGTATCGTGTTGAAGCTGCGTGGGCAGCTGTACCTGTACACGACATCCAAGCTCTGTTTGACTCAATGTCCAGGCGTTTCAAGGCCGTTACTACTGCCGGAGGTGGTTGTTCTGGGTACTGATTTCTCAGGATCTGTGCATCTAAATTTCGTGAAAATGTAATCACATGTCAGTTCTAGTACAACATACTTGTCCAATGAATACCCGTGTATCATCTGCATTTCTTCTTGGTGTAGCAATTTTAATGGCCAGTAGTGTATTATCGCGAAATATGGGAGACAGTGTCACAGAAATGATACAGTATTTGGGCTGCACATCTCACGAAATTCCAATCACCAACTTTCTCCTCCGAATGCGAAAATATTATGCTGACACCGACCTATATTGGGTGGAACGATCACCACCATGAAATAAGGAAAATCAGATCTCGTACGGAAAGATATAGGTGTTCATTCTTTCCGTGCGCTATACGAGATTGGAATAATAGAGAATTGTCAAGATGGTTCGATGAACCCTCTACCAGGCACTTAAATGTGATTTGCAGATTATCCATGTCGATGTAGATGTATGACAGGACCGTGTAGTAGCAACTGCTTGGTGCGCCGTGCGGAGAGTCCATCATTTGTACAGAGTGCGTATAGCGATTAGTAGAGAGAGCTGACACGGCACAAAAGACTACGAGGCTAAAATAGATTGGCGGAGGGTGCCAAATGGTAAGTTGCTTGTGTGGAAAAATGTTCTGAACCGGGCCCGTCTGCATTGAACACAGATCGGTTATACATTTACATCTACACCTACATACATACTGCGCAAGCCACAGTATGTTGCATAAAGCAGTGTACTGTAATGTAATGTTGTCAGTTCGTAAGCTTCCCTCAACCACACTGATTCGTGTTGGCATGGTACCGATGTTTTGCGCACTATGGAACTGTTCATGTGGCTACCATCTTGGGCTGTGTGAAAACTGGTATAGCATACATATGTCAGAGTGATTCTGCCCTGAGTACTCCACCTAGCCAATTTGAAGTCAATTTTAGACACCTTCCTATAAAGCACAGAATCATCAGCAAACAGCCACAAATTGCTGTTCACCTGCTCTCTCGTGCAGAATAAGAGCGGTCCTGTCACACTTCCGTGGGACACTCCTGACGATACATGTGCTAAAGGCAATCTTAGGTCTCCTGCAGTGCCGCACCTGTTATTTTCAGCTTTATGTTGCGAAGATGAAATTCCTGAGTGTGCACATTTTGCTGTGCGCAGCACTGACATATTTACTTTCTTCGTAGCAGCCGCGAAATAGTTTCAGTTCACTGATTGTCACGACACACCTCAAGACTATTTCGCATCATAACACACCTCTGTAAGTGTTCCAACCTGACCATCGTGGACACACACACTGTTTCATCAGTGACACATCGATTGGTGTCCATTGCACAAGCGAGAACTGTCTTGGTTCATCCACACAACAGAGCAGAACACGAAGTTCCCAGTTTACTGAGTATTAATCACATCGATACGCAGCACACATCAATTAAAATGCTGTATCCCTGAATTTAAGCACGAAAACCAACACACCCGTATACCGCCACATCAGCAATCCGCTGTCTCTTTTTCATCGCCGCCCTTCCACTAGAACGTCTAGTCACGATAGTCAAAAATAAGCTCTCTTATAGCAGAGATATTGTAAGTAGGCTGTTTAGGTTTTTATGTTGGTGACGCCACGCAGAGTTCTGTATGGAAGTCGCTGACTGCGCTGAGTGCAGTCTGTGGCTGGTTGGACTCACTGTTGGAATATTCGCTAGTGTAGCGTTGGGCAGTTGGAGGTGAGCCGCCAGCAGTCGTGGATGTGGGGAGAGATATGGCGGAGTTTTGAGAGGTTACTATGAGCGGACGATCTGGACGTGTGTCCGTCAGAAAAAGGAAATTTGTTTAATTGTATGGCACAAAATTATATATATATTATGACTTTTCAATGCTATTAAGGTAAATACATTGTTTTTTCTCTATAAAAATCTTTCATTTGCTATGCCTATCAGTAGTTAATGCCTTGAGTAGTTAGAAACTTTTATTTAGCTGGCAGTATTGGCACTCGCTGTATTGCAGTAGTTCGAGTCACGAAGATTTTTGTGAGGTAAGTGATTCATGAAAGGTATAAGTTATTGTTAGTCAGGGCCATTCTTTTTTCGGGATTATTGAAAGTCGGATTGCGTTGCGCTAAAATATAGTGTGTTACTATATTCGCAGGAGAGCTTCTGTAAAATTTGGAAGGTAGGAGACGAGATACTGGCAGAAGTAAAGCTGTGAGTGCCGGCCGTGAGTCGTGCTTCGGTAGCTCATATGGTAGAGCACTTCACCCGAGGAAGGTAAAGGTCCCGAGTTCGAGTCTCGGTCGGGCACACAGTTTTAATCTGCCAGGAAGTTTCATATCAGCGCACACTCCGCTGCAGAGTGAAAATCTCATTCTGGATATAGTGTGTTAGTTTAGTGATGATCAGAATAAGTGTCTGTGTACATTAAGTTTTAGTCAACTGTTTGAAAATCAAATAACGTAAGAGTTTTACCAGCATAGTCTTTCTTTACATTCAAAGGCGACGTTTCAGTATATACAAATACAGTGAATAGGTGTGTTGTTTGAAGGTACTGATATTTACTACCAATTTTAGTGAAGAATATATAGGCACCATAGACATGTATTTTTTCAGTACGCCATTTATTGCACATCTTCGGCATGGCTCAGTATAAACAAAAGAGTTGATGCGGACGTCAGTTCATTGCCGGTCGGTTTTCTTTCTAGATTTGGTGCTGCTTGCCATTTTCTGTTTTGGACAATTTTTTTCCTCTGCTTACCTACATACACTCACACTCGTTGTATTGGTGGAATTTCGTTTCGAAGGAAGTCTTAGATAACGAGGCCCTCCAGTATGATATGGTAACATCACAGCCACCATCAACTTGAGGTCTATCAAGACATACCACACTTTTGCAGAGAACCGTTCTCGAATAGGGCTCTCCACAAAGGCATGTCGGCGTTTGTGTGGTCACCGATTTGCGTTAGAAGTGAAAGTGGCTTCAGCAGTAATGTGACAACGTCACATTATTTTACGTGTAACATCGATACATGTAAAATACCCGCCAGGAGAACCGAGAGCACTAACGCGCTGCTTCCTGGACTCGGGTAGACGCGCCGGCCCCGGATCGAATCTTCTCAGCGGATTAACGACAAGAGCCGGTTCGCTGTCCAGGATGGATGTGGTTTTTAGGCGGTTTTCCACATCCCGATAGGTGAATACCGGGCTGGTTACCACGTTCCGTCTCAGTTACACGACTCGCCGACATCTGAACACCTTCGCACTATTCCATGAATTACACTAGACGCAGACACCTGGGAAACAGTAATTCCATCCTCGGGGCGTACAGGGTGGCGGCAGGAAGGGCATCCGGCCACCCTTTCATACTAACCTTGCCAAATCCGTTCCTAATGATACCGACTCTGAGTCAGTGTGGGACATGGCACCAGTGAAAGAAAGAAGTGAAAGAATTGATACATGTAACGTATCTGCTGTGTGCTTGTAGAAGGACTACGTCCTGCCAATGATGTCTTCCACTTCATCCATAGTCTGTTCATTTTCATGTTCAGATGAAATAAAACTGTTGAGCAATGCACCAGTCTCACAAGGATTAGTGACAACATGAGAAAGCACTGTTGAATCTTGTTTATTGTGACTAGGATTCTCCACAAGCAGCATCATCGTTTCTGAAATATGTTTATAAGCGAGGACTGGGATGTTGGAAGGTGGCAGGGCACAAAAATGTAACACACTACCCAGAAAAAGTTTGTGAAACATACACCGCAAACAAATTCTTTCAACATTCGAAATTTTGCAAAGTCAGGTGAATGCAAGAAAATCAACAGTAAATATTTAGTATTTCAAACCTCATCAATTTTAGTTGCATTTTGGAATCGTACCGTTGCATACAGCTCAAAATATATTCAGGAAGGCACAATATGATTCCAGACAGAAAAACATTTATGTTAACATATGCTCCAAATAATATACATCAAGCATCAACAAACATTTAATTGAGACATCAGTTAACTCCTGAAAGCACTACAGATGAGGACATGGGATAACCAGCCATAAAATAATATGAAATATAACCAATACGAAAATCATAGAAATATTATTTGATCTCTCATTAACTGGTGGCAGCTGTCTCATTGAAATAGCCAAACATGGTATTAAGTACGAGGGCTATTCGGAAAATTAGGTACGATAGGCCGCAAAAAGGAAACGACAGTGAAACTCCGATGAAACTTTGGATAGGCGTGTTGGGCAGTGTGTCTAGAGAGCCTGCTGATCGTCTCACTTTGCTCTTTTCAGTTCTGAGCACACAGTAATCTCCTAAAGATGCCTGGATTGACAGTCTTCCGCCACATATGGGCGCTCACTGAAAGGCTTCTCCTGATCTCATGCAACCCCACATAACATAGCTGTCATGCATTTGCTTCTTCATAACAATTCTTCGCCGCACAGTCCAGGGGCAGTGAGGACGCCCCTGCAGCATTTTCGATGGGAAGTGTTTGATCACACACCATACTGCTCGGGCTTGGCCCCTTATGATATACATCTCTGCTCACATGTACACCACTAGCTATGAAGACACCATTTTGCTACAGACAACGAACTGCAGATCAACGTAGAGAAGTGGCGAAATGCTTAGGCAGCTACTTTCTATGACACGGTTATTGGATAACAGTTACATCACTACGAAAAATGTCTAGGTAGGAGCGGTGATTATGTAGAGAAGTAATTAGAAGGTGTGGCAAAATGTTGGAAATAAAGTATTTTTGATTTTCACTATGCTTTCCATTTTGCTACCAATTGGGACTTACTTTCCAAACAGCGCTCGTAGAATGCATATCTCAACCACGAGAGAATGTGCCAAGGTACCTCGTCTGATTTTAAGTTGCGATAACTGAGACTAGTTCTATATAGGAATATATAAATAAATTTAAATGACAACACTCACGTGGCTTTAACCAAAGCAGTGGGTAATAAAATTGAACTTCTATTAAACCTTATTACAAAATAAAGTAGGCGACACTGGTGCAAATAATAATCACAATCTATCATCAGGCCCCAAATCTGATGGACAGGAATAACTGTGGAATAAACAATTTTAGCTACATAAGTTCGTCAAGTTGGAACCGGTAAATTCTTTCATTAAATTCAAGGTTAACTCTAACTTAAGACAACATAGCATAAAGAACACTACGGCACAGTGGATAATACCGAATAACTTTTCGGACAATCTATAAAATAAGTCTACTAACCAAACAAGGTTAACAACGGCCAGTGACTGTGGTTCAGTAATCCCACTTTGCCTGTAAATTCTATAGATGCAAATAACAGACAAGGTTCCTAGGCTTCATGCACATCACGGTTAAGATGATGAGGTAGAGAACTTGCATGGCTCTGTGGCGTGACGCGAAGTAGGTAATTACTTAGCTACATAGTCGAAATTATTTCATATCCTAGCGCCACATAGGTCAGTTTACAGTGCAGAACCTCTGCACAAATATCATATCGACATACACAGCATTTGCAAATAGATGCCACATGTTTAAACGATACAGTTGTCTCCAATCATACTTCAAACATTCGTGCGCAGCTCGTGGTCGTGCGGTAGCGTTCTCGCTTCCCGCGCCCGGGTTCCCGGCTTCGATTCCCGGCGGGGTCAGGGATTTTCTCTGCCTCGTGATGACTGGCTGTTGTGTGATGTTCTTAGGTTAGTCATGTTTAAGTAGTTCTAAGTTCTAGGGGACTGATGACCATAGATGTTAAGTCCCATAGTGCTCAGAGCCATTTGACATTTTTGAAAAATTCAAATTTGTAAACTCAGGCACTACTTCACAAATAGAATTTCAGACCAGAAATAACTGTTCATAAACAAACTTTCAACAACTGGAGATACAACACATGAAATGAAAACCTATTTCTCTATACAGCTGTATTTCTGTAACAAATAAAAATTCGAAGCATGTCATATGGAGCATTTAATTCGAATTTACTGGTCCTCCAAACACACCCAATATACAGAGTGAATTACCGAAAACTTCCACAGCAAATATTGCGAGAATGGGAAGAAATATTGATGTGCGGTTTTCGTAGAATGGCTTGAAAGCTAGTAGCTCGTATTATTAGCCAATCTGCAGACTGTAATAATAATTGGAAAGTGGATTTTTGTGCAAACATGCAGATTTAAAATGAAACCATGCCTATTAACATTAACAGACAAAAGTAAAGTAAATTAGAATGTCAGTGGTGTTTGTTGAAGGAGTCTATTGCAAGTCGTTCACGACACATCATCTTTTGAAAAGTTCCCACAACAACGCTTGAACAAACCTGCGGCAGCATACACTAAAGAACAGCACACGTGGATGCACTACTTATGTGGATCCTGACCAGTAACAAGCCTTGTAACCTTCACAGGTTCTGTTCAAAAAAAAACCGGCAGCGGCAATACACGCTTCCAGTAGGTTATGAAACGACTGTTGCACACGTGCTAGCATTTCAGCGGAGATGTCCAAGCATGCTGTGATAATACGTCATTAGATATCATTGGATGTAGTTGGTATGTCCTTCTAGACAGTGTATTTCATCTTTCCCCACAGAAGAAAGTCTACAGTCGTCAAATCCAGGGCACAGGCCGGCCAATGTACAGGTCCTCTGCGTCCAGGCCAACCATTTGGTAACAGTGCATTTGAAGACATGCTGCGGTACATCGTGCACTATGAACTGCACAGCCATCATGTTGGTACCACAGGTTCCTCATAGTCTCCAGAGGAAAGTCTTCTATCATCTGTGGAAGATAGTCTATTAGCAAGCTGCGATACTTGTGCACATCCGGTGATCCACCTACGAAAGACGGGTCTGTGAGCTGATGGTTCACTATCCCAGACCACAAATTTAGGCTCCATGGGCGCTGACGCTTTACGCTCCATGTACGCTGATGTTCCACCCGGCGAAGCCAATGGGGATTGTCAACAGACCAATAGGGCACGTTTCGGTGATTTACGTGACATGATCTGTAAATGTGGCTTCATCGCTCAAGATACGTGATACATCTCCAGTATCCTGCGTAATGACCATGTACAGATGTTAAAATGATTATCATAATCGCTTCCATGCAGCTCTTGACGGAGAGAGATGTAATAAGGAGGAACGTATCGCGATGGACAAGGAGTAAGACACTTGCCTGACTCACGCCACTGCCCCCTTTTTATTCCCACTTTTTATGTAAACACCCTTCGGTATTTTTGTAAAGCCAATTGGCTGAAGAGTTGTGGACTGTGCCGCTGCCAGCCCTCCACTGCCCATATGGGACAGGGGAATGAAATTACAATAAAGAAAAAAAAGTTTTCGGAATTACTCGAATACTTACTAGTGCAGGATAAGTAATATTCACCAATTTTTGGAGGACTTGGATTGTATTAAGGTCTACGCCAGTATTCTGATAAAAATAATTGCAACAGCAACAACATTTTTTCCCTCTTCCGTCATCACTTGCTTCCCTCCGTTATGTTGCCTAGGTGTTGCACTACCATATTTGCGTAACTTGTTGAAGAGGTCTATAAATAATTATCGGGATGGTTGATGTCTATTGGGATATCTTGCCGCATACACAGTACAAGGAAAAGCTCCATTCTTCCTACACTCTCCATCGTTAAATCCATCGTCCAATCACGACCTACTACTGCTTCGACTGTCACACAATGACTACCAAGTCGCAATGCACGGAACACACAGGCACACTGTAGGCGGACATAACAACATCGTACCTACGAGCTAAGCCGGTTGAATAGCACAAAATAAGTAACTATTGCAGGCGTAAAAACTTAACAATTTCAGCAAACAAGACAGTATATTTACTTATGACAGGGACACTGCACAGAAACCCCAACATTAGAGTGAACAACACTAGCATACAGAGAAAACAGACAACAAGATACCTAGGCATATATCTCGGCGAACGTGCACATGGGACTTATAATTGAAAAATCAACAAGTTTAATGCACAGACCCCCCCCCCCCTCTCGCCACCATCACCACCCTTGAACCATGGACCTTGTCGTTGGTGGGGAGGCTTGCGTGCCTCAGCGATACAGATGGCCGTACCGCAGGTACAACCACAACGGAGGGGTATCTGTTGAGAGGCCAGACAAACGTATGGTTCCTGAAGAGGGGCAGCAGGCTTTTCAGTACTTATAGGGGCAACAGTCTGGATGGTTGACTGATCTGGCCTTGTAACACTAACCAAAACGGCCTTGCTGTACTGCGAAAGGCTCAAAGCAAGGGGAAACTACAGCCGTAATTTTCACAGAGGACATGCAGCTTTACTGTATGATTAAAAGATGATGGCGTCCTCTTGGGTAAAATATTCCGGAGGTGAAGTAGTCGCCCATTCGGATCTCCGGGCGGGGACTACTCAGGAGGATGTTGTTATCAGGAGAAAGAAAACTGGCGTTCTATGGCTCGGAGCGTGGAATGTCAGATCCCTTAATTGGGCAGGTAGGTTAGAAAATTTGAAAAGGGAAATGGATAGCTTAAAGTTACATGCAGTGGGAATTAGTGTAGTTCGGTGGCAGGATGAACAAAACTTTTGGTCAGGTGGATATAGGGTTATAAATACAAAATCAAATAGGGGTAATGCAGGAGTAGGTTTAATAATGAATAAAAAAATAGGAGTGGGGCTAAGCTGCTACAAACAGCATAGTGAACGCATTATTGTGGCCAAGATTGACACGTAGGCCACGCCTACTACAGTAGTACAAGTTTATATGCTAACTAGCTCTGCAGATGACGAAGCAATTGAAGAAATGTATGAGTAGATAAAAGAAATTATTCAGGTAGTGAAGGGAGACGAAAATTTAATAGTCTTGGGTGACTGGAATTCGATAGTAGGAAAAGGGAGAGAAGGAAACATAGTAGGTGAATATGGATTGGTGGTAAGAAATGAAAGAGGAAGCCGCCTGGTAGAATTTTGCACAGAGCATAACTTAATCATAGCTAACTCTTGGTTCAAGAATTATAAAAGATGGTTGTATGCATGGAAGAAGCCTGGAGATACTAGAAGGTGTCAGATAGATTATATAATGGTAAGACAGAGATTTAGGAACCAGGTTTTAAATAGTAAGACATTTCCGAGGCAGATGTGGTTTCTGACCACAATCTATTGTTTATGAACCGTAGATTAAAACTGAAGAAATTGCAAAAAAGATGTGAATTTAAGGAGATGGGACCTGGATAAACTGACTGAACTAGAGGTTGTACAGAGTTTCAGGGAGAGCAGAAGGGAACAATTGACAGGAATGGGGGAAAGACATACTGTACCTTTGAGGGATGAAGTAGTGAAGGCAGCAGAGGATCAAGTACGTAAAAAAAAGAGGGCCAGTAGAAACCCTTGGGTAACAGAAGAAATATTGAATTGTTGAAAGGTGAAAATATAAAAATGCAGTAAATGAAGCAGACAAAAAAGGAATACAAACGTCTAAAAAATGAGATCGACAGGAAATGCAAAATGGTTAACTAGAGGAAAAATGTAAGGATGTAGAGGCTTATCTCACTAGGGGTAAGATAGATACTGGCTACAGGAAAATTAAAGAGACCTTTGGAGAAAAGGGAAGCCTTTTGTCTGAATATCAAGACCTCAGATGGAAACCCAGTTCTAAGCAAAGAAGGGGAAGCAAAAAGGTGGAAGGAGTATGTAGAGGGTCTATACAAGGGCGATGTACTTGAGGACAATATTATGGAAATGGAAGAGGATGTAGAAGAAGATGAAATGGGAGATACGATACTGCGTGAAGAGCTTGACAGAGCACTGAAAGACCTGAGTCGGAACAAGGCCACGGGAGTAGACAACATTCCATTAGAACTACTGACAGCCTTGGGAGAGCCAGACCTGACAAAACTCTACCATCTGGTGAACAGATGTATGAGATAGTAGAAATAACCTCCAAGAAGAATATAATAATTCTAATCCCAAAGAAAGCAGGTGTTGATAGATGTGAAAATTACCGACCTATCAGTGTAATAAGTCACAGCTGCAAAATACTAACGCGAATTCTTTACAGACGAATGGAAAAACTAGTAGAAGCCGAACTCGGGGAAGATCAGTTTGGATTCCGTAGAAATATTGGAACACGTGAGGCAATACTGACTTTACGACTTATCACAGAAGAAAGATTAAGGAAAGGCAAATCTACGTTCGTAGCATTTGCAGTCCTAGAGGAAGCTTTTCACAATGTTGACTGGAATACTCTCTTTCAAATTCCAAAGGTGGCAGGAGTAAAATACAGTTAGCGAAAGGCTACTTACAATTTGTACAGAAACCAGATGGTAGTTATAAGAGGCGATGGACATGAAAGGGAAGCAGTGGTCGCGAAGGGAGTGAGACAGTGTTGTAGCCTCTCCCAAATGTTATTCAATCTCTATATTGAGCAAGCGGTAAAGGAAACAAAAGAAAAATTCGGAGTAGGAATTAAAATCCATGGAGAAGAAATAAAAATTTTGAGGTTCGCCTATGACATTGTAATTCTGTCAGAGACAGCAAAGGACCTGGAAGAGTTGTTGAACGGAATGGACAGCGTCTTGAGAGGAGGATTTAAGATGAACATCAACAAAAGCAAAACGAGAAGAATGGAATGTAGTCGAGTTAACTCGGGTGATGCTGAGGGAATTAGGTTAGGAAATGAGACATTCAAAGAAGTAAAGGAGTTCTGCTATTTGGGCAGCAAAATAACTGATGATGGTCGAAGTAGAGAGGATATAAAATGTGGACTGGCAATGGCAAGGAAAGCGTTTGTGAAAACGAGAAATTTGTTAACATCGGGTATAGATTTAATTGTCAGGAAGCCGTTTCTGAAAGTATTTGTATGGAGTGTAGCCATGTATGGAAGTGAAACATCGACGATAAATAGTTTGGACAAGAAGAGAATAGAAGGTTTCGAAATGTAGTGCTATAGAAGAATGCTCAAGATTAGATGGGTAGATCACATAAATAATGTGGAGGTACTGAATAGAATTGGGGAGAAGAGGAGTTTGTGGCACAACTTGACTACAAGAAGTGATCGGTTGGTAGGACATGTTCTGGGGCATCAAGGGGTCACCAATTTAGTACTGGAGGGCAGTGTGGAGGATAAAAATCATAGATGGAGACCAAGAGATGAATACACTAAGCAGATTCAGAATGATGTATGTTGCAGTAGGTACTGGGAGATGAGGAAGCTTGCACAGGATAGGGTAGCATGGAGAGCTGTATCAAACCAGTCTCAGGACTGAAGACCACAACAACAACAACAATGCACACACCTGCCACGCTAAACTCATTTCAGACTACCATTGTGGACAGTACTAATGTACCATGCAGCCCTCTTTGATTATATGATGTGCTTTGCAGTAAGTGCCTCGGCCCATCCACTGACACTCACGACCCAAAAAAACCGATGAGAGGCGTGGACAAAGAGCTATATTGCTCAGGGTGTTAGGAATGTTTGACTACAACTCCGTGTACTTGCAACATACCCCGTCGACATAACCATTAGACACGGAGCAGTAGCATACTCGCCAAACGGGAAAGACTGGACAAATTACATGAGATATCAGAAGAGAATATTACATAAAACCGCCAATTATATCTTGGGAAATTTGAGACATGACATACAGAAATTGAAGCATCTGACAAAAGTCGTCGGGTCTTCTCCATCTTCCCGAAACGTTTGGGGCTCATAATGTAGACGTTAGTAGCGGTATGGTACACTTCCTGACGGTGCAAGGCCACTACCCCACACACTTACACCGCTTTGGCCTTAGCTAAAGTGATACATGTGAATGTGGAGAACATGGATCTCGAGAACACGTAACTCTAAAATGCGGCACACACACACACACACACACACACACACACACACACGTAAGACCTATGAGAGAAATCGAAGTCATGGGGCAAACTTTAAGAAACCCAGATACATGGAGCATGCTTAACCGGATCACTGACGATATATTAAGGACGCTGCAGAAGACTTATAAACTGCGACGACCATATACAAGATCACTTCCAGACACAAACCCTACACCACAACATGATACAAGGGCCAACAGACAGTCAAACACCGATGTAGAAACAGGTGATGACATGAACACATCAGTGCAAATACACATACATCATAATAGCAGATCACACAATTGCAAAAATACTACAAATGAAATTAACATGGAATTTAGAAATAAAGTGGTAATAAGAAATAAAAAAAACGATTTTCCTGTTTGTAAAAAGTAAAACAAGTAATTCTTTAACTTTTTAGGTCATTATTTTCCAACATATATTTGTGTAATACGTAAAATGTATCAGATACAAACTATAAAGCACGTGAATTTTGTAATATTGTACCTAAATGTAGCTATATAGTATCATAAGACTGAACTACATAAACACGAACGCGCGGTATAGATCACAAGTGCCTTTTCGCAAGAAAAGGCCCGAGCTCACCATTTCTTGGCTCCTCCTCTGCTTATGACACAGGCAAATAGATGAAGTAATTGTAGTAACCTACAGTAGTGTTAAACGACATACACAAACTACACACAGTTCACCTCACGACATACATACGTACATACATACATGCAATAGTGACCATAGAAGAATAAAATGTGCTAATTCAAATGAGACAGTTTCGACGTGTTTACCGAAGCCCTCCCATTGGATAGAGTAAGGTATAGCAACAGTCTTTATTACTTAAATCTGTCTTTCCTCTATTACCTCTTGGTAAAAATTCAGTAAAAAGTTTTCATTTCTCAAAATGTAATTTGTGTACGAAATGTGTTTTTTAGTTAACGTTGTAATTAAGTAATTATGTCACTTGACCAATCAAGCTTTAGTGAAATACTACACACAGTATACTCACTTTATCTAATACAGTTACCAAATAATAACTAGGAAACTTGCTTCACATGTGTTCCTAATGAAAATCTTTAATTTGGATAAGGTACGAAATATATAGTTAATCGAACTTTGTCATCAAAGCACAACTATGGGTGGGGGTTCAATCCCTGGTTGAATACTGCCCTACTTTTCGTACAGCGTTCCACATCCTACCTTGCACACTGTTCTGTGCGTTTTGGTCTCCATTCAGCGATCGTAACAGCAGTGAGTCTCAACCAGACGTGCCTGGAGCACTTATCAGCTGCCGTGAATGATCGCTCATAAAAAAAATTAAACTAATTCTACTAATAGCCGTCACCAGCTATGAACGTGCAAATTTTGTCCAATGGTTTTGAGAGATACACAAACAAATTGAAAGTCTCAATTGAAATTAATTTTAGTAAAACTTATACAACTTCACTCACATGTTGTTCTGCTGAAAAATTACTTGCCTGAATAAAATTTTTAATTTCTTCATGTACTCAGATGCAAACTAAGCGTTTGTTATTCTTAGCGTACTTTCTACTGATGCGATGTTCTTCTTACATACAGTGACCAAGATTGTACTGAAATGATGTTAACTTTAAGTGATTCTTTTCAGTGATTCTTTTGGTTAAATGAAAGATAATTTTTTAAACACTTGGCCTATAAAAAGCGACCATATTGTCTTTTCACTAACAGAACTGCTCTACAGAAGTATATATCACCGTTGAAAATGTTTAAAACGACAAGATATTTTTCTTTATACTGTGCTAGAAATTCACTTGGTCATTTACCCTGATATTTAAATCGAATTTACTTTAGAAAAGAAGAATGGTGTTTAAGGCAAAATAACTTTACAAGAATTTCAGTGACTTGTTATACTGTTGCTAATACGACCAAAAACTAAAATTACTGAAATTACTGACTGGTGGTTTTCTGAACCCGTCTGAAAGTTATTAAACAACAGTTTTCTGCCTTGCCTTTTGCCGATATGGTTTGAGATATCATAGTAGAGACGGCGTGTCTGCCGGATAACGTAATCAAATAGTCCTATATAGTCTATATTTGACGTAATGTTCGGCAAAGGAGTTCACATTCATCATAGTCCTGAACTTCAGGTGTCAATAATCATAAAAAACCTTTTTGTCATAATCTATCCTCTGATTTTCTTGAAAAGATGACAATCCTTGCGCCCTATGGGCTCATACTTTCCGCACGAATCCCCTCCTTCAGCTGCTGATTGATCAGTTCCTGTAAAAACACCTGAAGATACCCCAGCACACTACGTGGTTTTGCAGTTAACCAGTGATAATTGTCTACATCTACATCTACATGGATACTCTGCAAATCACATTTAAGTGCCTGGCAGAGGGTTCATCGAACCACCTTCACAATTCTCTATTATTCCAATCTCGTATAGCGCGCGGAAAGAATGAACACCTATATCTTTCCGCACGAGCTTTGATTTCCCTTATTTTATCGTGGTGACCGTTCCATCCTATGTAGGTCGGTGTCAACAAAATATTTTCGCTTTTGGAGGAGAAAGTTGGTGATTGGAATTTCGTGAGAAGATTCCGTCGCAACGACGGTAGTCAGCTTTGTGTTTTGTGTAAGTTTTGGGAATACATTTAAACTGTCTACATACGATGATAATGTCTACTAACATCTCAGTTTTCTTGTTGGACTTAAGGCAGTAACGAAATCCCTGATCCTGAAATAAACGAGAGAAAATACTTGCTCGTGGTGTTCCTGTTCTTCTGATTCCAAATCAGAATGATAACCTACGTTGGAAGACAGCGGCGCTTCCATATTTCACTTCATCTGTGAAACGTACGTCTAGTCCCAAAAGTATTCAAACACACGCCCTCTGCATTGAGAACGCCGGAAGATAAATATCTGCAACTCTGTCTTGGCTGAGTAGGCAGGGGAATGTGTGAAGGCACTGCCGACCTCATATCGCAATGTCCTGTGTGTGACAAGTTGTGTTGTGTACATGGAGCCAGAGATTCTCCCAAACATGAATACAACGCTGTAAGCAAGACAGAATGCCGTATATTTGTTATTTCTTTTTCTGTATGCTAATTTTATCTTTTTTTTCAAAGGGTTCATAAATTCCACTTCCCATCTTGGGAAACGCATTTACGATCTGAAAATTAGAACTCTCTTTCAAAAATCGCTGAATGTGAACATGTCTTTCGCGACGGATTTAATGAAGCAAAAGGTCTCTCGGTCCACTTGTGCTAATTCTCTGTGATAAACGAAATGTTCGCCAGTATTCATCATTGTCGCCAGAAAAGTAACTGTCAAAGAAGCCACGAATGCACTCAGATCTTTCTTCTTTCACATTGGAAATTATAGAAAGTTCGGAGTTTCGGAGAGAGTTAACACCACGAGTGCGTGTACATATAATCGACTGAAGTTTTCTCGATTTTATTTTAAAGGTTTTGTTTTGAGTGCCCAGCAGCAGAGCGAGATTGACCTATCGCGAATTCTATACGATACTGATGCGTAGACACCGATACGTCATAAGCAGTTTATGAAACAGCCAGACACATTCAAATTATGTTAACGAGTAACAATTCCGTTGGACATGTACCACACTGTAACGTCTAGAATGCTAGCGCAGAGTGCCTAACTTATTAAGGTCATTCTACGATCGTAGTAAAATGGTTGTACAAGGAATCAGGAAAAATATCTATTCTGTCTCCTTAGCTGTATATATATATATATTTTTTTTTTTTTGCCTTCGGTTCCTTGATAGTAATAAATGTGACAACATATAGTGGAAGTTTTGTTTTATCGGAAATGATCACTTCTTATTGTCTTGAAGAATTGTCTTTCTTACCACGAGTTTCTAGATTTTACTTTTTCTTAGCGCTATTATCGTTCTTCATGCATAAAATATTTGATTATTGTCTTGCAGATGAATTTTATTCAACAGTCGTATAAATTATACCTCCCTCTAGACTGTGATGCGACCGCTTTGGGTTATGTTTTACAAAAAGTGACAGAGATGTCTATCGAAGACGATAGAACTAGGGAAGCAGCGGTAAACTTAAGAAACACAGGAAGTGTACAAGCGTCACTATTGACGATCCCAACTAAGATCCGGTAAAATAGCTGGGAATTTGGGCACGAAGTGTAACAAATGAACAATTAAAACAGGTGCCATAAAAGCCGATAGTACTGATAACACGAATTTACAATGGATGGCACAGACACGAATATTTGCCGAAGCGATGGAAAACTCTAGAATTGTACCAATACCAAAACCGGATAAAGATTAAAAACTGCCACAGAAACACTGACCTATTAGCCTGCTTCTATTATCCAAAGTTTTCGAATGAGTAATCCTACAAAGGCTGAAACAATCACTGCTTGAGAATGAGATCATTCGACCAGAACAGTTTGCGTTTCAGACCACGATATTGGCAGAGATGTAACTCCTACGCATATTCGAAAACATCGTCTATGACATGAACAGGGGGTTATTAGGTGGCAACTGGTTTCCTAGGTGTAGAGAAAACTTACGATAAAGTCTGGAGAGATCGCCTTATCGTAAAACTACTACATCTAAACTGCATCCCAGACTCCTAAACAAAAATCAGAAATGACTTTCTCACAAACAGGAGATTCCTTACAAAAACTGATAAGCAACAATGAAGCATAAAATCATTAGAACAGGGAATCCCCACGGGTCGGTATTGTCGTCGACGCAGTTCATAATGTATGTTAACGAAATACCTCTTTAGCTAACGCAGTATTGGCTCAATTCGCAGACGACACAGCCTCACTTCCAAGAAGCAGCAGAACGACCGCTGCGATAACAAGGATGCAAAGACGGCTAAGCACGATAGAAGAATGGGTACGTGAAAACCAGGTCAAATTATACGCGAAAAAAAACACATGCAAGAATGTTTACGAGGAAGAGGCCGGAACTACGCGATATATTACTAATAAACGGAACACAGATAAATTAGGCAAACCAGGACAAATATCTTGGAGTCATGTTGGACAATTAACTGATCCTTAAAATACATTATGTATATAAAAAAGAGAAAATGATAAAACTAACACATACACTACTCCAACTTTTGGCCAGCACTGACATGGGAACCCGAAAAAAATTAGTTCTGTATTAAATAATGTTACCAGCTTTTTTGTGCGGTTTTTCAACTCGGGGGAAAACTTGCAATGCAAACCAACAAATGCCGCAAAGAGTCCAAAGTCGACGTTTTAGAACACTGCTTAAAGCCCCACTGTGGACTAGAATAAACGACTTACATGCTGAACCCAATATGCCGACGGTCACACAACAAATCCAGAAATAGAACTCGAAAACTATTAGAAAAATAGACCGATTAAGCAATAAACCCAGACACCTATAAATTACTGGAACAGTCGAACCTCGAGAATGGCAAAGAATGAGAGTCCCAAGACCCACAATAAAGTATTAAGCAAAATAAAGAAAAACCAGTAGCAATCACCATATTAGACTTCAAGGGCGACAACAGCCCAAACGTTTTAATAACGCGAAATAAAGTAAAACTATGTTAAAAAATATAAGGAAGGGAAGTCCAACCGCCAAAGGTGGAAACAGTTCTAAAATTTATAAGAAAAAAATTCTGAGATGTAAGCTTGTTATCTAATTCGAATTCTTGGTATGCTGTCTGTTGGTGAATAAGTTGTGTCTTGCCATAAGTACAGGGTGACACAGAATAACGGGAATGTTTGAAATGGGTAGTGGGAACCATAGGCGGTTGGCAGCACTGCGAGTTTGTGACAAATAGCGAGTAAACAGTCATCCATTTCATGGATCAGTAGAACAAACAACAGTGTCCGTTAGCCATAAAAATGTTTTATAATTTAGGACGTCATGATGCCGTTCTGTCGAAACACACGGGATAAAATGTTGGATTAATAACTTTGAAGAGACTGGATCTGCCCTCAAGAAGAAACCAACACGACGACAAAGAAGTGTATGTTCCCCAGCGAACATTGATGTTGTCACGAGTCTGCCTTAAGGAGCTCACGGCGTACATATTGATTTAAAATTTAATCCGTATACACTAGAGATGGTACTACAATTGAAGGGCAACGATCAATGGTTACTGTTAGGATTCTGTCAACAAATGGTAACAAAAATAAATAATGACTATTAATTTCTAAACAAGTTGTTGATGTCAGATGAGGCACATCTTCATCTCACAGGTTATGTGAATAAACAGAACTACCGTTACTGAGAAAACGCAAAACGTAATGATATTCATGAGCGCCCTTTGCACGCTAGTAAAGTGACAGTATGGTGTGGTGTTTCATCACATGGGATTGTCGGACCGTATGAACAGGGGAACATAATAATTGTCAGTGCCGATCATTACGTGGAGATGTTACGAACTTTCGTAACACCTGCAGAGAACAACTTTCCAGATGTTCAAGAAGCCTAGTTTCAACAGGACAGAACAACATCACACGCTTCACGGCAATCAATGGCATACGTGCGAGAATTGTTTGGTAATCGTGTGATCTCACGATTCGGTGACATCCCTGAAGTGTCGGCAGAAGTGCCAACACCGTGTTGTTTGAGAAAGCCGAAATGCACGCTATAAGCTCACGCAGGGTGGCGTGAGGTCTGAAACAGGATACGTAATGAATGCTATAAAGAAAAGTACGTAGCTTCTGGAATACTTAACATTAATCCACCATTGGTGAACATTGGTCTTGTTGATACAGTATTATCATCTCAATATAACTTAGTGATGGCGCCTTGCTAGGTCGTAGCAATTGACTTAGCTGAAGGCTATGCCAACTATCGTCTCGGCAAATGAGAGCGTAATTCTCAGTGAACCTTTCCTAGCAACGTCGGCTGTATAACTGGGTCGAGTGCTAGTAAGTCTCTCTAGACCCGCCGTGTGGTGGCGCTCGGTCTGCAATCACCGATAGTGGCGACACGCGGGTCCGTCGTATATTAGCGGACCGCGGACGATTTAAAAGGCTACCACCTAGCAAGTGTGGTGTCTGGCGGTGACACCACAATCCCCTGGCCCCCTAGATCACCAGATTCATCCGTTTGTGATTTTTCCTTGTGGGGCTACCTCAAGAGCAAAGTCTACACGCCTCAACCAAGAACCCTGGATGAGTTAAAACAGAGAATTCGGGATACAATTCACAGTATCCCAGATGAGATGTTGCAGCGGTCAGTGAGGAATATCAACAGCAGATTTTACAAATGTATTCCTACACGAGGACGTCATCTAAAGGACATAATTTTTAAAAAATGATAAATGCAATCAATGTTTCGTAAATGACAAAGTTGTAAGGTTTCAATTACTGTGAATTCTATTTCTTTCCTTCATTACTTCTAGTTTTATTGGATTGTGGGAACGTTCCCATTTTTTTGTGTCACCCTGTATATCAGGCCAACGCAGACATGAAGCTGTCAATCATATTTACGTTGGATATGGTCATTATCGGTTAAGCGTTCTAAAACTTCCGGAGAGCTAATCTCGCTTCTGCGGCCCTAGCTGCATCCCTTATGAAAGAAACGGCGGACAAATATTGTACAGTGGCGACGCAGAGAAGAAATTTCAAATTAAAATACATTCTGAAATACGGCAAGTAGTAAAATACAGAATGGGAACGTTAGTTTCCGACCTACACGGGATGTCTAATACTCGTCTAAAAGAATCAGCTCAGGACCTTGCTTGTATCACTTATCGGAATCCTCCACAAATGCCTTCAATTTGAATAGGTCTTAACTCAGTGTAAGACGTTCAAGTCTCTTAACCCCTCGGTCATGGACTTCTCATATCAGGACATACTCAATAAATGCTTATTATATTCGTTAAATTTTACCATTTGTGACTGTTGTTCTCATATTGTCACAAGCAGAGAGTTTATATAAGAAAAGTGTTGACATCTCCTATCAATCTGTGGTACCACAAAACAAAACTGAATGTGCACAATTACATGTACGGTTCCCAGTAATTGGTGTACGTCCCACCAGCCGATTAACATAGGTAAAAAAATTGTTTGTGCATAGATAGATGCATTGTAGAAGGTGAAAACTAAATGTGTCTTTCAGAACGAATGTTTAAGTGACATATTTATAACTTTATACATGTCTCCAAACGAGGACATTGTGATTGAAAGGTTGTAATAGCATAGAAATTTAGGACATTATTTCGCTGTTTTTTTTAATCATCTTACAGTGAGTTCACAATGCCCTGAGTCCAAAATAGACGAAGACCACTTACAGAAGAAGAAGCTATAAAGCTCCTTAATACATCTGAAATTGATTATCCATCCGATGATCCTGGCCATGATTTTGAACAAGAGGACAATGATGGAGGTAATGTTAGACGTTTTACATTTTAGGGTACACTGTAACCTGAGTAGCCTAAAATCAAAGCGCGCTAACTGCATGATAAGTGACACTGAGATAATCACGAAACAGTCGTCCCATCCAAACGACAATGCACTTGTAGCGAGAATGTTATTGTTCAGGACGAATTTGTTACACTCAGACAACCTAAAGCTGAATAAGAAAAAATGTTCATTCTAATCATAACAGACTGAAAGGTAGCTTTGAATGTCCAGACTGGTATGTCTAATTTCTGTTCACGTGCTTTGCATCCGGACATGGCAGGGCGACAGCCACGTCTATTCGGCATTTAGCGGGCTTTGCACTGAAGACAACATGCAGTTCGCTGCTTTTGAAACCGAACACGATTTCCCACTGTTTGTAGCCGGGTTTGCAACGTGAAACTTATTCCATCATGTATGCGCTGAAAAAATCTATAAGACCGTGTGCCCACCTCAAAATCGAAATAAATGAATTTAGCGGCTTTTGTATCTGGGCTACTCAGATGTACATTTTTCGTTTTGTAATAGAATTGGTTATTATACGTAAGTTTGCAGATCCCCTTATCATCGGAGCACTAAGCAATGATGACAATGAACAAGACCGTCCTGAAATAGATAGTGTACCTAAAACTGATATGATAGACGTTGTTGATCTAGAATGGCATCATAATTTTGGACAGTTAAAACCTAAAGAATGCACATCGAATGGTACGAGTGTTACTCTGAACCAGTGGATAACCTTGACAGCTCCTACCGATTTTTTAAAGAATATTTCACTAGTGTTCTTGTGCAGGAATATGCGGAACGCACAAATATTTATGCAGTTCACCGAAGTGTAGGTAATTTTGCTCCTACGACTATAAAAGAAATACTTTTACTTATAAGAATTTATACTCTCACGGTAAATTCGAAATACCTCAGGACTAGATGTTACTGGGAGCCGCAGCTACGTATTTCCCAAATAACAGACACTATGTCAGTTAACCATTTCCTAAAATTCAGAAAGAACTTCCACTGTTTTGACATAACAAGTCATACTGATTAAAATGATCGATTCTGGGAAGTCAGACCAACATACAAGTCGAGTTTACCAATAGAAGAACATCTTAGTATCGATGAGCAAATGGTGCCTTTAAGGGGTCATTGAATGTAAAACAGTGTGTGAAGGGCAAACGAAACCACGGGGAATCAAAATATTAGCACTCTGTAGAACAAGCGGGCAGATGTTTGATTTTATAAGAGATCAAGTCTCAGCGACAGAACTTGATCCAGCAATGCTAAAAATGTTTGGTCTTGGTACATCAGTAGTCGTGAAAGTAGCTGAAAGAATCAATTAAACAAATGTGCTTCTCATTGTCAGTAGTTATTTCCCAAATTATAGTCTTCAGAAGTACTTGAGAAATAAGAATATGTACGCAATATGTACAGTGCGCATTTTCGAGTGACAAAAAACATGAAGAAACGTGGTAGAGGCTCTGCTGAGGAGCTGATAAGTGAAGATGGAGAAGTTACAGTAACAAAATGGTATGATAACAAGCCAGCTGTAATTGCGTCCAAATTTGTGGGAATTGGAAATAAAGACCTATGTAAAATACGGGATAAAACCGAAAAGAAATATGTCGAAATCGACCGCAAAGAAGTTATTCAAGTTTACATTCAACATATGGGAGGGGTCGACAAGATGGATTTTCTGATCACAATTTATCGTACAGTCATCAGATCTCGGAAGTGGAAGCTTCGCATATTTGCTCATAGAATTGATATTGCATGTGTAAATGCATGGAGTAGAAGAAAAACGCATCAGTATTAGGTGTTCCTAGAAATAAGACCCTTGATTTGCTTCACTTTAGGCCAAGCGTGGCCAAAGTGCTGACAAAAATAGATAAGCCAGCTGAAAGGAAAAGTTTGCATCCCGCTAGTGACTGTCCAATGCCATCTCCAAGTACTTCAAAAGGAGCAAATGCGGAAGTTCGACAACGTTGGCCATCTTACAGTGGTCAGACACAAATATCATTTGATAGTTGTAAGATACCGGGTTGCAAAGGCAAAACCAAATTTTATTGTGCAATATGTAACACCCATTTATATCTGGATAGAAAAAAAATGTATCATTGATTATCTACAAGTGTAATAACATAGTTTATGTATATAATCATTAAGTAAGCTTTGTGTAATTTACGTATTTTGGTGAAATAAAATAAAATAAAATACTTTGACTTTTCGACTTATACTGCACCCCTTTGAACACAATGTCCTCATTCCCGGTCGCTTTGTATCCCACATAATATTTTATACACCTGAAAAATCATAATTTAATTCGCAGAACTGGATAGGAGAGCCATGATCTTTTTTTATTTTTCTGGAAAAAAAGTAATTCGTGACCGAAATGGTTAAACACCTTACACATGGTATCGGAGTGAGAATTTTGTTGTCTCAACAAAAATATAATTCGATATAATTTGAACCGAAACAGAGCTACAGTACTGAATGACATGATTGGTAGTAAATATATGGGGCCCCTTACACAGTTTAAACATCTAGGGATAATTCTATGAAGCGAAAGAGGTAAGAACTGCTGAAATTAGTTCTAGGGAAAGAGAGTGGAAGACTCAGATGTATTTCGCGGATTTCCAATACAAGGTTAAGGAAACTGTGAACAGCATGGTAGTGCGTCGTATTGTAGAACACCATTCCTGTTAGGAGCTATGGTGATGTTGGAATGAATCCAGGCATCACACGAAAGCAGCTGATATTATGATAACTGCTCCGTATGGCCGTTATGGAAGTGTAAGGGAGAACGTCAGGAAATGTAAACGGCAATTTAGACCGTGTGCATACTTTGGGGAACACTATAACCATCCTGTAAGCGAAGATCTTTTATGGTGATTTTTCACTTTAGGTGTCACAGAAGAGGTATGAGAAACAATTCAGACGTCTTAGCACCTCAGCTGTGTATAGAGGTTTGCCATATTTTGTTTTTTTTACTCTCTAGATTGATTTTGCCATATGTGTAGCAAAGTAACTGATGATAGCAAAAGTGAAGAGGATAAAATGCAGACTTTCAATAGCACGAAAAGCTTTTCTGGAAAAAGGAAGTGAGTCGACGTACCTAAATCTACGGAAGACTTTTCTGAAATTATTTGTCTGTTGTGCGGCCTGATACGGAAGCAAAAAACAGTATACACAGGAACAGAACAGAAGAGCATGAAACGTGGTGCTACAGAGAACTCTTAAAAAGATCGAAAGGATAGATCGAATACTGGTGCAGACGTCCTGAAACGAATTAAGAGTAAAACACATCTAGATTATATACAGGGACTGATTGATAGGGACACATCAAGGAATCGTCAGTTTAGCAGTGGAGAGAAGTATAGGGTTACGGCTGTAGAGAGAAAGAGTAAGTCCTGAATACAGTAATCATCTTGCGTAGCTACAGTGGAGATGAAGAGGCTCGCATATGATAAACTAGCGTAGAGAGTTGCTTCAATCCAGTCTTCGGAAAAAAGAACTGAACACCGACAATAATTCACAATCCCATCTTTTTCTTTCATTTATAGGTAGATGACTTCCTACCCGCTGGCCGAGGTGGCCGAGCGGTTCTAGGCGCTACAGTCTGGAACCGCAAGACCGCTACGGTCGCAGGTTCGAATCCTGCCTTGGACATGGATGTGTGTGATGTCCTTGGGTTAGTTAAGTTTAAGTAGTTCTATGTTCTAGGGGACTGATGACCTTAGAAGTTACGTCCCATAGTGCTCAGAGCCATTTGAACCATTTTTGAACTCCCTACCTACCCAAAGGCAGTTATTATAGCATTAGTATGATCTGCGGCTAAAAAAAGGTAAATCACATTCGTAAACCGGAATTCTTGTCAGAAATGTGGCTATGTTATCAGTAACCAGTTTTCGGTGAACCTGTTGAAACGGAGTTCAAAATTATCAGTGGCGCTTTTTTCTCCAATAGAGCCCAAAGCCTTAGCAGAATTGTTGGAATAACACAGTTTGTCACTGTATAGATAACAAAGTAAAACACTCCTTCATTTTGTACACACTCATGCTCATAAATTAAGAATAATTCCGATACACGGTGAAACAACGTTCTGTTGGGCGGTTTGCGGGTTTAAATCACCTCGGGGTAGGACCATGCGGTGCATTTGATCCCGCTGTCGTCACACGGTGGCTCTGGCAGCAGTCCACATACACAGAGGTGTGTTGGTGCATGTCAGAGTACGGTGCAGCGAGTAAGTGTGCCGACTTTTTCAGACGTGTTAATGATGATTGTGTGTTGAAAACATACTGATGACGTTATGAGGGGTAGAATACCAGGGCGACTGGACGCTGGTCAAACACAGCAGGTCGTAGCACGGGCCCTCCGTGTGCCACAAAGTGTGATCTCAAGATTATGGCAGCGATTCCAGCAGACAGGAATCGCGTCCAGTCACTACAGTACGGGACGTCCCCAGTGTAAAACAACAGAAGAAGACTCATATCTCACCATAAGTGAATGCAAACGGCCACGGACTACTGCAGGGAGCCTTGCACGGGACAAAACAAATGGTTCAAATGGCTCTGAGCACTATTGGACTTAACTTCTGAGGTCATCAGTCCCCTAGAACTTAGAACTACTTAAACCTAACTAACCTAAGAACATCACACACATCCATGTCCGATGCAGGATTCGAACCTGCGACTGTAGCGATCGCGCGGTTCCAGACTGTAGCGCCTAGATCCGCTCGGCCACCCCGGCCGGGAGCACGGGACATTACCGTTGCCACTGGAACAGTTGTCTCCAGACACACAGTCTAAAGACGACAGAACAAACACGGTTTATTCGCCGGAGACCTGCAAGGTGCATTCCACTGACCCTTGGTCACAGGAGAGCCCGTAAACCCTGGTGTCAAGAACACAGTACATGGTCATTGGAACAGTGGTCCCAGATTATGTTCACGGACGAGTCCAGGTATAGTCTGAACAGTGGTTCTCACTGGGTTTTTATCTGGCGTGAACCAGGAACCAGTTACCACCTCCTTAATGTCCTTGAAAGGGACCTTTATGGAGGTCGTGGTTTGATGGTGTGGGGTGGGATTATGACTGGTGGACGTACACCCCTGCATGTCTTTGATAGAGGAACTGTAACAGGTCAGGTGTATCGGGACGTTATTTTGCTCAAGAATGTCCTCCTTTTGAGTTGTGCAGTGGGTCCCACCTTCCTCCTGATGGACGATACCGCACAACCCCACCGAGCTGCCATCGTGGAGGAGTGCCCTGAAACAGATCAGGCGAATGGAGTGGCCTGCCTGTTCTCCACATCTAAAAACCGTCGAGCACGTCAGGGATGCTCTCGGTCGACGTATCACTGTTCGTCTTCAAACCCCTACAACACTTCAGGAGCTCCGACAAACACTGGTGCAAGAATGCCCAGCAGCGGTTCGACGACCTGATCCAGAGTATGCCAACCCGTTGTGTGGCCTGTGTACGTGTGCATGGTGATCATATCCCATACTGATGTCGGGGTACATGCGCAGGAAACAGTAGTGTTTTGTAGCACATGTGCTTCAGGAAGGTTTTCTCAACTTATCGCCAATACCGTGAGCTTACAGATCTGTGTCGTGTGTGTTCCTATGTGCCTATGCTATTAGCGCCAGTTTTGTGTTGTGCCACGTTCTGTGGCACCACATTCTGTAATTATCCTTAATTTGTGAACATGAGTGTAGATAACCGCACCATTTGGCGTCTGAAACCACTTTCAAATGTTTACGTAAGTACAAAAAAATGGTTCAAATGGCTCTGAGCACTATGGGACTCAACTACTGAGGTTATTAGTCCCCTAGAACTTAGAACTAGTTAAACCTAACTAACCTAAGGACATCACAAACATCCACGCCCGAGGCAGGATTGGAACCTGCGACCGTATCGGTCTTGTGGTTCCAGACTGCAGCGCCTTTAACCGCACGGCCACTTCGGCCGGCTTACGTAAGTACAAGTGATCAAAATGAACATACCGGGGGAAGAGCGAAAAAAAAAAATGTAATCTCACTACCGTGCAAAAGTAGGAGGTTGGAAAGATTACCGGATTTTAAAATTCAACGTAATTCTAGAAGAGTAGTGATCCAGCAAAAACAAGAGGTTGGAAAGTTTACCGGTTTTTAAAATTCAAGGTGGTTCTAGAACAGCGGTGATCTAGAATTTCAGTTGGGAGTGTAGGGACGTGTTGTATCGTGTACTGCGACGTATCACAGACGACTCTCCAGAGACACACCTGAGGTAACCTTGCTCCGGACACACACAACATTTCAAAAACTAGCTTTTGTTTTCAGTACCGCCAACCCAAGTGTGTACTGAACACAGGTGTTAAATTATGTTACTTTTATGGTAGAACCATGGAGGTACAATAAAAGCAGGCGCAGGCACAGAGTTTTTACAATCATATGTAAGAGCGCACACGGAGCGACGCTACAGCGAGCCAAATTCTCAGTTGCTCTGGCCGCCGACAGAAGGGCGACGCAACTGTCTCCGTCCTATCTCCCCTCCCACAGGTTATGTGTGCTCGAGGGGATGGGCGACGATGAAGTTGCCGTCTCTTTTGTCTGCAGCTGAAACCTTTGAAGTTCTTAAAATGGGTGTCGTGAGGGATGAAGACATCGATAGTGAATTGCTCGTAAATGAAGTAGAAAAGAGGCCGGCATTGTTCAATATCACCGTAAAAGATTATTTTAACGCTAATTTGAGAAGAGGCAGTGGATCCACCAGTTCCCGTGAGATCATCGAAGTTAAGCGCTGTCGGGCGTGGCTGGCACTTGGATGGGTGACCATCCAGCCGCCATGTGCTGTTTCCCTTTTTTGGGGTGCACTCAGCCTCGTGATGCCAAATGAGGAGCTACTCGACCGAATAGTAGCGGCACCGGTCAAAGAAAACCATCAAACGACCGGGAGAGCGGTGTGCTGGCCACACGTCCCTCCAATCCGCATCCTCTATGAGGATGACACGGCGGTCGGATGATCCCGATGGGCCACTTGTGGCCTGAAGACGGTGTGCTTTTTAATTTGAGAAGAAAACTGTGCGAAGAAGTGTGTGTAAACGTGTGGAGTTCAATCTGGGGACAAATCTCTGCAGAACGGAAAAAAAAGAAAAAAAGCAGGTAAGTTTTTATTTTGCAAAGTAGCTTAGTAGCTTTTATTGACATATTTTAACATCGTTATTATATTACACATCTTAATAATGCTTTGTAATAGGACAAGTAAGTTTTTCAATGTTGTTGAGTCGTAGTGAAATCAGAGTCCATAGTAGGCCTACTGTCACGTCACAGATCCTCCAAGGGACGTAAAATAGGTTGCAAAATAGTTGCGTATATTGACAGCAGATACAGTTCTATCCTGGTGTTCAATGTCTATGCTCTGCAGTGGACATTCATAAGCCATATCTGTAATGTTGATTCCTTCTCTTCTGCGCACAAAATTGTGGAGCATTCAACATGCTTTGATTACTGTATCGCAGAAATCGGTAGTAACATCAAGAGGTCTATGGAAAATACGCCATTTGTTCGCCAGTATGCGAAATGTCCATTCAATCATACGACGAGAAGTTGTATGCCTACGGTTGAAAATTTTCTTTAATCGGGTCAACGATTTTTTAGCAAATGGACGCGTGCTTCGATAAACCAGAAGCTCCTTCAGCAACCAAACAATAAATCAATGGTTTTACTTCTGGATCGTTAGTCAATGTTCGGTCGTTCGGTATGTTCAGAAGGTTACATTGTAGCATTTTGCCCATATTCGAATTATTAAAGATTGAAGAATCACCTGCTGCTACATTTGTACCAATATCTGTGAAGTCAAATTGATATTCGTATCGACCCATGCCATCAACACCATAGAAAAGAATTTTTTATAAGTAAAAAAAATTCTGACACTGAACTTTGAGATTGTAGAATTCGAATCTGTTTTCCATCTATCGCACCCATGATGTTGGGGAAATGGGTATTTTTATAGAACTGTTCAGCAATGTGCTACCACTCTTCTTCATATTTCTCTGGCATAGCCATAGGTTGCAAGCATTCCATATTTCACTGCAAAAAATTTCAAAATTTGTGGTAAGGTCTTACGGGACCAAACTGCTGAGGTCATCTGTCCATAAGCTTACACACTACTTAATCTAGCTTACACTAACTTATCCTACGGACAACACACACACCCATGTCCGAGGGATGACTCGAACCTCCGACGGGGGCGGGGGAGCCGCGCGAACCGTGGCAAGGCGCCCAGGACCGCTCGGCTATTTCACTGCATGTTTCTTTCACTATTTTGGCGGTTGTGCTAGCATAAATCAAGTAGTTGTATGAAAGATCGTTGAAACTTGATCCAGTTGCTAAAAACCTGAAATGAATTTATAATAATTTATAAAGTTTCGTAAATAATTTAAAGTAATTGAATTATAATAGTTTTCATTTTACAACAATGCCAAGCGGTTCAATTGATGGTCTTTGTTTCCCAGGAACGCTGGTACAACCAAGATGGAAAAATCTAAGGACATGCTTTACAAGAGAATCGCGTGAGCAAAAATCAGCCAAATGAGGACAACGAGTTGTGAAGTGCCAAAAGTACAAATTTTAGGATCAACGTTTATTTCTTCTATCAACCGTAGAAGTACGTGAAACAAGTGGAAATGCTGAACCAGTAGTAAGCGATGAGGAACCTTAGGAAACCGAGAACGTTCAAAGGCCACCCATTGTTCCTTCTCCACATACCTCCTACAATCCAAATAAGAAAAAGAAGTTATGAAGAAATTTACTCGATATACTTCGAGAGAAGAAAAAAACTGCTTCATTAATGAATGACCTTGCAACAATATTTTGCATTGTCAAGAGACAATGCTGAAAGCAATACCCACACACCGAATGACCGATGCACAAATAGAGATTCTTCAGGTAACAAGACGTTTCCAGAACACATGTTTATTAAATGACACACGTGATAGTTTCAGTGGTTCTCCACCCCGGCGCGATTGCTTACTGCCACATGATGTCTGACCATCAACCTACCGCTGGAAACAGCCCGTACACCGTCCTAACTTCTCCTCATGATTGCAACAGTGTAAACTCATAGATGACTAATTTTTCTGGGCCTTCAGGTGGATCAGAAACTATGTACGATGACACTACACGCAACACTGTTTAAACTTTATAATTGCACTCATTTTCCGCCGTTTCAGTCAATTGCTTTGGACACATTTTACACAAAATGTAACGATTATTGTTATTAACTAGTTTTCTCGAATAATATCAGACTAAATAAAAAATGTGAAATTTGATGCAACCTAACTTAATGTCTTTTTTGTGGAATCGTCAGTCGCATATTTGTATTTTGGTAGGTTACAGCAGGTCCCAGAATTGTGACTAGCTCGACAAATTACGTTATCCTCATGCGTAAATAATTGAAGAATTTCTCTGGGTAACATCTTAGCTCTTGAAATATTAAAGTGAATTTCCTTTTCTTTAGTCTTTCAGACATAAGGAGGTGAATTCAGTACTTCCTTTTCCGTTGTTTTGTCCTTTCTCGAATGATGAGAGCACAAACTACCACAGTCTCAAAACAATCCATCTTTGTGCACTGGTCGACTGCACTACAAAGACCCGTGAAAATGGGTCCGCTGTCAGAAAACAGTTGCTAATCGTGTACGAGCTCTCAAAAACCGAAGCAATAGGAAAGCAACAAAGACGGATCGGTTGCGCGACAATAAGTCTGCCGTGTGCGCCCACCCTTTCAGGGGAGCTGTCATGTCGTCACAAACTTGAAACCAACGTCCGCCTTCTTAGTTGCTTCAAATATTAGCTCCTGGTGGAAGTGTTTTGATAAAAAATGCAGGTTTGCGTCATTTACGGGTATACCGACCATTCTGATTATAGTTAACTATAGAACCACATTTCATTCGTAGATGGACTCGTTCAAGCGATATTTTTTCATATACATGCTTTATGATTGTGCTGTTAACTCTTAGTGTAATGGTTTTATTTCTGTCACTTCAGGTTTCCTATCAGTCCAAATCCAAAAGCTTTCTTGGTGAACGCTATGAGAAGGGAAGTGTGGAAACCGTCCGAACATAGCAAAATATGTTCCCAGCATTTTCGGAAAGAGGACACAGACAAACTGGTAATGAACACATTACATATCTGGCCTATGCAGACGACATTGCACTATTAGCATGCACACAAGAAGATCTGAAGAGAAGTATCCAGACCTTGGAGTTATTGGCAGCCAGGATCGGTCTACAAATTAGCTCTGAAAAGACAGAGTATATGACCATAGGAAGAAAGATCCAGAACTCTCAAGATTTAATTGTGAACAACACCAGGTATAAACATGTGAAAGAGTTCAAATACCTTGGATCATTTTTTACAGAAGTAACATCAACTGAAGCAGAGATAAAAGCACGACTGCAGGTGGGAAACAGATACTATCACTCTCTAGACCCTATATTAAAATGTAGAAGTGTCTCGCAACAACTAAAGCTACGGTTGTATAAGACATTAATAATGCCAGTATTACTCTATGGTTCTCAAACCTGCAGCACTCGAAAACAAGACCTAAAGCGACTGCTAACATTTGAAAGGAAAGTCCTCAGGAAAATACTTGGACCAGTCAGAGATCAGACTACTGGATAATGGAGAAGACGCCATAACACTGAATTAGAAGAGCTGTACAAGGAGCCTAACATCTTGGGAGTGATGAGAAGCAAAAGACTGCAATGGGCTGGACATGTTGTTAGAATGGAGGCAACAAGATGGCCCAAAATCACAATGGACTGGATCCCGTCAGGCAGCAGACCAGTGGGTAGACCTAGAAAGAGGTGGATCGATGGAGTGAGAGAAGACCTGTTGCAGCTGGGAGTCACGGAAAACTGGAGACAGATAGCAGAAGACAGAGACGGATGGAGAGCTCTAACTGTGTTGGCGCGCGGTCGTCTGGGCCTGATCGCGTGAAGAAGAAGACACAGACCCAATATCAGTCTCCTCAGACCGCATGCAGTAAATGCTGAATTACGAAACTAGCCCTTCCGTATCGTGGTTATTTGAACCACATAACAAAAATAAAGGTACATTATGGAGGCGAAATGCCTGACGCAGTACTGTCACCAAAGCACTGTATCATTTTCTGTTCAAAACAAACGTTGCGTGCACGCGACAGAGATTAAGAACAAGAAGGAATCGTAGACAGTAATCCGCCAACGTGATGAGGTTATTTAACGTGGCGGCGCTTGCTTCAAAGCAACATAGAACGTAAATCTACAGCGGGGTCACCCCTTATTATACCTCCATGCATAGAACTCACACTTATCTCCAAGGAGCATTTTCATTAAGTAAATGCAGTACTCAAACCAGTCCACTACAGCGTCCGGAGGAGTATCTACATGTATCGGTTACAATTATTTTTTGTTTATCTGAGATGCGTAGATTAATTACCAATCCCAAAGCCGGCCGTTGTGGCCGAGCGGTTATAGACGCTTCAGTCCGAAACCGCGCTACTGCTATGGTCGCAGGTTTGAATCCTGCCTCGAGCATGGATGTGTGTGATGTCCTTAGGTTAGGTGGGTTTAAGTAGTTCTAAGTCTAGGGGACTGACGACCTCAGATGTTAAGTCCCATAGCGCTTAGAGCCATTTGAACCATTTGAACCAATCCCAAAGATTATGAAATACTCATGACGATTGGTCTTATGTGTGAAGAGACTGGAAACGGACGAAATACATCGACAGGTTGGGGACTTATTTGGAGAAAATTATATGAGCGATGGAAAAGGATAAATCGTGGTGAAGGGCGAAATGAGCTACTATCATTACCGACGGCTTAGTACAGAAAGTTAATGCAATATTTTAAGAAAACAGAAGCGTTACGATTTTGTCACCTTGCTCAAGATTGGGGAACTGTTCTTTCTGAAATTCGTACAGAGCACTTAAATTAGGTGATCCACAACATTTTTGTTGCAAATGAGAAATATCGTTTCAAAACGTTTTATATCCAGCTGAGATCAAAATACAGTTTGATGCTCTTTCACCCAAATTGTGGCATTGCTCTTTAATGCTATTGGGCCAGATCGGACCACTTCGTATTATTTCCCATAATCATTTAGTGCTGAAAAACAGTAATCGGATCAAATCGTAGTACGTATACCGCAACCGTCGGTTTAAGAGGTATTATAAAATTAAACTCCGCCTGAACAGGCCATGAAGGCACAGCAGCACTGACCGACCGCCGTGTCGTCCTGAGGCTACAGGCGTCACTGGATGCTGATATGGAGCGGCATGTGGTCGGCACACCGCTCCCCGGCCATAAGTCAGTTTACGAGACTGGAGCCGCTACTTCTCAATCAAGAAGCTCCTCAGTTTACCTCACAAGGGCTGACTGCAGCCCGCTTGCCAACACCGCTTGGCAGACCGGATGGCCACCCATGCAACCTCTAGCTTAGAAGTTTTTTCCCTTGGCTCTTGCCTTGGCACTTTTTTTTCCTCTGCCCTTCAAACCGCAACCCTTCGTTCGACTATCGACCCACTCTGTCTATAGATGTGCGCGTATTAATGATTAACCTTAACCAGATTTACGCAAATATCGCAGTACCAACATTATGCGACACCTCACTTTAGTGAAAACTAACCCTTATGCAGCGATGGCAGTAAGCATTTTGAAATGGCCATCATGCCAGTGTTGGCGTTGAGGGGCTACCCCTCTATTAAAAATGAGTTACGCAAACTAAACGTCTGCGTGAAAAGTAAGCTCAGTTACTAATAAATGATCATTTTCAGTGAAATCTGTAATTTTTCTGCATTGATGTGCTATTCGTGTAGGAAAGATTCCATAAATTCTGGTTTCATAGTTTTATTGAGCTTTACTATCCGTAATTATGACATGAGGAAATGTATTTCGCTTTAGGTACTTCAACCGAGACCCTCATTTAACTAAATTTGAGCCGCCTTGTAATCACAAATATGGCAGATTCATCTGTGGAAACATCCTGCCGAAATCAAAAAGCGAAGTTTACAGTGTACCGAAGAAACTGGAATACGATCGTAATCTCAGTTATATAATGAAAGTTCTATCTCGAAACCACGAAGAACTGGGAAGTGTTATGCAAGACAGCGCTGTCGAAAGTCCATTGCAGTGTTGTTGATAATCCTGATACTAAAACGTTAAATTTTTATGCTCTTCTTCAGACGCCATTATCATTCCACTGTAGGTAAGTCATTGTTGTAGTACAATAAGAGTCTGGCTCCTGATCCTTCACTTGCACGAGGAAGTAGTTGTAAGATAGTAACACATCGATCTTCAGTCAACAACATATTAATAACTTTATTGTCTTACTTGATGGCCTATGTCCAACGATAAAATGAATGCAAAACTGAAATGAACTTTTCAAACCGTTTTATGAAAAATCATGTTTGGGTCAAAAAGTACTTTGTTCAGTGAATTGGTTCAAAACGTATTAAATGTCAATTAAAATTAAAATGTCTCCTTCATACATCGTGGAATGATTTTAGTCATGACTAATTCTTGAACATAATCTAAATTTATAGCTCCCGGTGTAGCGAATTTTGGCATATTTCGTTTGGCTACGAAGAGAAACGTTTTTCGCTTTCTGTGAAATTATGATCTGTGCACGTATTACCTTAAATAATGTGAATGAAGCTGTTTACTTTGTTGTCGGTGCTGAATTCGAAAATAAGATTAAATTTAGGCTATAGGGTTTAGTTTTCTTTTTTTACCTTCTGTCTCTCTAAAACCTTCGGAACGCTGCATATCCATTAACACACATCAAAATAAGTTTTGCAACACCCGCGTTCCCAGAACTCCTGAAGATAGACGTTGACTGTGGATATTGTGTCACAGACACAGTCCCTTTGATTGTTGAGAGATGTCACTAAACCCGCCCAAGGATGTAAACAACCATAAATGAGCAGCGCCTGTTATACGGAGGGGGCCAGACAGTCGATCAGCTCCAGTCATTTCAACAGGAAGGAGGTACACGGCTCCTGTTGTCTGTAGTTAAACCATGCCTAGACGGTCAATATCGAGGTTCGATCGTGTCCGCATTGTTACTTTGTGCCAGGAAGGGCTCAAAACAAGGGAAGTATCCAGGAGCCTCCGAGTGAACCAAAGCGATGTTGTTCGGACATGGAGGAGATACAGAGAGAGACAGGAACTGTCGATGACATGCCTCGTTCAGGCCTCCCAAGGCATACTACTGCAGTCCATAACCGCTGCCTACGGATTATGGCTCAGAGGAACCCTGACAACCCTGACAGCAAACCCATCGTGTTAAATAATACCTTAAGTGTAGCGACAGGACGTCTTGTTACAAATCAAATTGTGCGCAATAGGCTGCATGACGTGAACCACACTCTCGTCGTCCATGGCGAGGTCCATCTTTGCAACCACGAAACCATGCAGCGCGGTACCGATTGGACCAGCAACATGCTGAATGGACCGCTCAGGATTGGCATCACGTTCTCTTCACCGAGGAGTGTCACATATATCTTCAACCAGACATTCGTCGGAGACGTGTTTGGAGACAACCCGGTCAGGCTGAGCACCTTACATACACTCTCCAGCGAGTGCAGCAAGGTGGAGGTTCCCAGCTGTTTCGGGGTGGCTTTACGTGGCGCCGACGTACGCCGCTGGTGGTAATGTAAGGCGCCGTAACGGCTGTACGTTATGTGAATTCCATCCTCCGACCGATAGTGCATCCATATTGGCAGCATATTGGCGAGGCATTCGTCTTCAAGCACAGCAATTCGCGCCCCCATCGCGCACATCTTGTGAAAGACTTTCTTCAGGGAAACGACATCGCTCGACTATAGCGGCCAGCATGTTCTCCAGACATGAACCCTATTGAACAAGCTTGAGATAGATTGTAAAGGGCTGTTTATGGACGACGTGACCCACCAATCACTCTGAGGGTTCTACACCGAGTCGCCGTTGAGGAGTGGGACAATCTGGACCAACAGTGCCTCGATGAACTTGTGGATAGTATGCTACGACGAATACAGGCATGCAGCAATACAAGAGGACGTGCTGCTGGGTATTAGAGCTAACGGTGTTACAGCAATCTGGACCACCACCTCTGAAGGTCTCGCTGTATGGTGGTACAACATCCAATGTGTGGTTTTCATGAGCAATAAAAGGGGTGGAACTGATGTTTATGTTGTTCTCTATTCCAATTTTCTGTACAGGTTCCGGAAGTCTCGGAACCGAGGTGATGAAAACTTTTTTTCATGTGTGTATTTAGCCGGCCAGTGTGGCCGAGCGGTTCTAGGCGCAACAGTCTGGAACCGCGTGACCTCTCCGGTCGCAGGTTCGAATCCTGCCTCGGGTGTGGATGTGTGTGATGTCCTTAGGTTAGATAGGTTTAAATAGTTCTAAGTTCTAGGGGACTGATGACCTCAGAGGTTAAGTCCCATAGTGCTCAGAGCCATTTGAATCATTTTTGATGTATGTATTTAGTTGTGCATTTCTTTCACATGGCACCGTTAGGGTGTTCAGGCCCTCTCGTACATCAAACCAGACCACCTCAGTGAGTAGACACTGCAATTTGTTTAGTATGTTAGCAATATACAATATTATAATAATAACAATAATCAAGGCAATGATGATGGTGAGAACATGTCTAGCAATGAGTTTGTGAAATCTGAGGAGTATCAGTATCGCAATTATGTTCTTGTCGTAAGCGAATAGTGACGTGTAACAGAAACTAATGATAACAGGGCAAAAGGAATCAATGTGGAGAAGTTCATTGGTGTGAGACAGAACGACGAATAGTTGGGTAAGCTTCACAGGTGAGATGAAAGGAAGAAAAAAAGAAAGAGAAATGGATGATACGAGCTCATATAGTTGACAGTGTGGCAGAAATACAGCTTCCCTGTCGGAAAGAAAGCAAACTGCTCAGATATGCCGAGAAGAAAGCTACAGTTCTAACCTCCTTATGAACGCACGGTGGTTTTCGATAAGATGCAGGTTATAAGGTAATTTGTTACACATTTGGTTGGCTGAAGTTAAGAGGGAGGATATGGGGAAGGATTTAGTGTTATGAAAAGGTGCTGCTTAGATTTTGGATGTATCGGACATGGCATAGCCATCATGGACACATGATAAGCATTTGATGTACGTTGAGATGGTATTGAGTATAGGAGCGGCTACGAAACCGGTGAAGTAAACAGTGTGCGCCGTGCAGAGCAGAGCTTCTGAACTTCGCGCCATCAGGACCGTGTTTTCGCAGATTTTCTGCAGCGCGCTACCCCAGACGGAACGTTCTGTGCGCAGACGTGGACGCCGGCGTCTTTTGCGTCACGTGACAGCCATGGTGCAAATCGAGCAGCACTGAATTGTTCGGTGCCCAACAGACAAGACGGAGCCAGCTCTGAGCTAGCGCGCCTTGTAGCCAAGCCATCTGTGAGCCAACTGTGCGCGGCCGAGCTGTTGTAAGTACAGCCTGCTTGTAGGGCAGTCGCCGTCTTTTCCTGGTGGCCAGAGATGGCTGCAACCGCAGCCAGTGACGGAGAAGAGAGGTTTAGAGCATTAGGAGTGTGCTTTAGTGGCCAGCAGAGATTCTCAGACAGTTGACAGGTTTTCAGATTCACATTAGTGTACGATGGGTAAGGTGTACAGCGAAGTAGACAGGATCTGTGTTTTGAGTACGACGTGTTCGTTACTGCCACGATATTGCGTTGCGTCACCATGAAGGCAGAATAATGTTCCTACCACAGAGGCCCAAAATGGGGTGTGATTATCGTATGGCAGCGAAATGTGGTAGCTATTGTAATGCGTTAATTCGGATACGATGTACCCTGAAAAACAATTAGTTCCAGCTTTGGCCAACAATTGAAAATCTAGCGCTGTCAATGCGAGAATGATGCAGAGAAATGTTTCCATGTGTGATGGATTAGCAATGGGATGTGGACAGAAAAGGTGAAACAAATAAGAAAGGTATAACGTTGATTTTATTATAAACCGCCACTAACTCAGTTTTTTAGCATGAGCACCAAAGCCCCCAGATCTGCACCAGGTGGCCAAAATTGGAAATGATTTTCTTTCGGCGAAAATCGGTTTCACATTAGTGCATTGGCATACTACCAAGTTTCGCTGGCATAATATAATTTCTGCCCACAGTGGATCTTTGTAAGTTACTGCACATTAATTATAACCAACGAACATTTTGTGATTCTTCAGTTTCTCCCAGCGTATTTCTTGCTCGAACAGTCCATGGGTGTACTGCCAGTCCATAGTGTCCAACGGGCGGCTGTCTTAAATCCCGTCTCTCACGAGGCGTTCTCTCAGCAGTCAGGCGCCCGCGCGTCAGTGGTTTGTGAGACGCTGGAAATTACCATTCCTGGACGTCATAGTCAAAAGAAGAGTGGACGGCACCCTGGGCCACGGGGTATATAGGAATAAAATGTACACCAACCTGTATTTGCAAGCGGATAGCTGCCACAACCCTGAGCGGAGGAATAGGGTGCTAAAAACACTGGTGCACAGGACGCGCACAAACTCTGATGCAGGGAGTCTGCCCCAAGAGCTGGAACACCTCCAAACTGTATTCCGGAAAAACGGGTACTCGGAATGGTAGACAGTACAGCATGTGGAGACGGAATAAGTCACACCGAAAGAGATACTGTACACTGGCGCACTATCGGCGAAAATAGGACGAATATTGAGGAAACACCGAGTAGGAACTGTCTTTTGCCCACCAAATACAACGCGAACATTATTGGGAAGTGTCAGACGATCTCGGTTTGCGGAACGCCAGCATATACTAGATTCCGTGTCAATGTGGGAAGACTTATAATGGACAGACAGTTCGCACCATCGAAGATCGTTGCCGAGGACATCAGAGGCACACTCTACTTGTGTACCCCAACAAGTCGGCGGTCGCAGAGCACTGTTTGTCCGAAAATCACGAAATGGACTAGCAGCATACCAGGGTCCTGGCACATACATCTAAATACTGGTACAGCGTCGTTAGAGAGGCTATCAAAATTCGTACCAGGGATGGACTTATAAACCGAGATTGCGGCTACAACCCCAGCAGGGCATGGGAAACAGCATTGTGTCTAATTAAAAAGACGTTCAGCTAAGGAAACGAACCGGCACTAGGGCGGACGCGGCAATTACACCGACGCCACAACAGGCGCTGACGCCAGCCTCTCACCGACCGCTGACGCATGGGCGTGGACCGCAGAGAACACCTCATGAGGGGAGGGGATATAAGATGGCTGCCCGCGCTCAGGAGCTCAGTTTGTCAGCGCACCTGACGATGGCGACATGTCTGATCGCCGTAATATTGTGCCCATTGGACACTATCGATCAGCAGCACACCTGTGGACTGTTCAAACAAACAGTTTCTTTCATTTCACACTGTGTTGTGTGTTAATGTAAATTGTGTTTTATTATACTCAGGTTGTATTCAATGTAGTATGTAGCGATAAGCTGGTAAAATTTTTGATGTTGTTGTTTGTAGCCTAGCCTTCTGCCCGGGGGCTAAGTGTTTGTGTTGTCCTCCTCATTTCATCATCCTCATCATTTGTGACAGTGGCTCAATTGGACTGCGTGAAAAATTGGACTGTGTAAAAATTGGGACTTTGTACGGGTGCTGATGACTGAGCAGTTGAGCGCCCCACAAACCATACATCATCAGCATCATCGTAGCCTAGCTTGACAGTACTACTGTCTTTAGTAGTACATTTAAGTATCTGGTGGAGGTCCTTGGAGAAGAGGTAGATTCTATTGTAATTTTATTCTTTTATCAGTACATTCAGTTGGACGCCTGACTGCGAAGTTCTCCGGGCAAAGAGTGTGAATGTTCTGTGTGTCGTTCTTGCTTTGCACCCCCTCATGTGTCACAAGAGGCTGAATCAAATATTAGTTGTATTTGTGACATTTATTATAGTGTTTTTTTCTTTACTATTGTTTGATTCCCAATTTATACATCGCTTAGGTCAGTGCAGTATACAGTTGAATTCAGATTAATGTTTTATAATCTTTCCACATACATTTGTTTGTGTGGAACATCTGATGTTGCCAATAAATGTTTTTGGGAAATAAACCTACACCTGCACAGCTGTCAGCATAAACTCCACTCCACCCAAACCTTACACTACAGGAGTGTGTCAAAATGACGCCATCCCTCCGGTCGCCTGAGTACAAAAAGGACTGGCTTGATCGTATCACCAAACTGGTTATTCTTCAGTGGCTGAAATGTTACGTGTATGTAATTGTTGAAAAATAATCAAAATACGTGCGCACAATTACCAGAAATGACCCTCAATTTGGAAAACTACCTCCAGGAAATGCAGATGGTTTGGCTGAACTGTCTGTGAATTATGCTTTAACACATACGATAACATTATAATTGTGTGTTTTTAAGTTCACAGAGGTTTGTGGTTTGTTTTCTTTATAATTCAGAGGAAGATGTACCTAAAAAATAGCGCAAATTCTTTTTGTTGTGTCTGTGGTGAATTAACTTGAAAGTTAACCCTGTGGGGCTGTTATATAAAATGATTGAGAATGTATGCAAAATTTAGTTTACTAACAACATTTATTTTCCCAAAACAAAGACAGACATAAATTATGCTAAACATGTTATCATTGAATACCGTAAACAAGTAAGAGGTGGTCTAAGACCACAATGGGTAAGGATCCTGGGTGGCAGAAGCGAGTCAAGTACTCTGGTCTTAAAAATGTGGATAACGCAATCTGAATTGATCTGAGGCTGAGAAGAGTTTGGTTGTTCAAATTTCTCTCTTTACTTATTCTGATCAACACTAAACTGACACACAATATTTTTAGCGCAACGCAATCTGACTTTCAACAATCCCTACAAAAGAATGGCCCTGACTAACAATAACCTATAACTTTCATGAATCACTTACCTCACAAAAATCTTCGTTACTCGAACTACTGCAATACAGCGAGCGCCAATACCGTATAGCGTCCCCAGTGCCATATTACGAAAAGACTTTAAGTTATTTATAAAGAAGACATTCATAATTTGTAAGAGATTTTTTTTTCATGTAGCCGTAAAATAATAATTTCTCTGTCCAAGTTTCAAATGCAAAGAAATAATTTATGACAAAATGATCTAAAGAGGTGACAAGATACACTCTTTTGTTAATTTTTTAGTCGTCTTCACTTCTTCTTTTGTCTTGAATGTGTCTAGAGGGACATCTTGCGTGTGCTGACGAATGTAAGCATATTTGTATGAGTTAAGCATATAATATACTGATTTAATATTATTGTGCACTTTTAATTTGTATGAGGTGATCCCGATTTCATGTCCGCCTTCCTTGAATTAACCTGCATTCAAGTAATTTACAGCTCAACAATCGCAGCGGCCGATGCAGCCAACGACGCCATTACGTGGCGATATTAACTTATGAAAATTTAACGGTAGCTGAAAAACTCGCCCGCTATTAGCATAATATCAATTTTTCTCCACAGCCGCACGATGTTGCAGAAATACTTAGCTTTAAGATTCTTATTTTCAGTACCATAGCTGAGAGCCAGAGCCAGGACTCCGGCTACAATACAATGGTCAACGGAGGTAAGAAAAATACTCTCGCGCGTGTGTGGGCCGCAATTTTAATTAATAACTAAAGATTTCTTGCTTTAAAGTGAACTGACTAGCCGAGGAAAGTAATATGAAAAGTTTATTACATTGTTCAACTTAAATATCATTTTTATTAAGGCCCACCACGTAAGTCGGCAACAATCAAAAAATAATAATAACAATAATAATATATACATTAAATTACGACGGCCGACGGACGCGAGATTGGCGCCGCAACTTTGGGGCCCGATTAATATGATTCTATTGTACTGAATGTAATTATGTATGTGTCTAATTGTTGTAGAATATTAATGCTTGTATGAATTCTTTTACATGTACAACAACAAAACCACACCCTGAGGAGAGCTGGAGAAGAAAAAGTGTAGGAAAGAAAAGGGATTACGAGAAAGAAAAATAAAGGTAAGGCCTATTGTGCAAGCATCCTGTGTAGGTCTGTGCGGAATATCGAACCCATGTGCACATGAGATACCTTCGGTGTTTTGTTTATTTATATGTTTATTTTTGGAGGGGATAATTATTCGTTTTGTTTATTTATATGTTTATTTTTGGAGGGGATAATTATTCGTGTGTGTATCAGTGTTAAAGATTTGTCAGTGGCTTAAAGTGAATTTAGTATGGGTAAGATAGGACAACCTAAAGCATCCGTACCAGAAGAACAAAATTCGGTTAATATGGAAAGTGGGGATAACTTGCAAAACGTTAACGAATCCCAAGCCACCGCCTCGGATAACATAATTTCCGGAGCGGGGGGCGAGGATCTGTGGTCGGTGAATGACGCTCCACAGCAGAATGGGAATAGAGTAACAACTCCACTGCCTGGGCAGGGGGGCCAATCGAGTGCTAGATTAAGCGGGGCACCAGTATGCTCACCGATTGCAGACCCATTTGCAGAATTTCTGCGCAGGTTAGAAGAAAGAGATAGGGAAAGAGATCAGAAACTGGCTCAGATGCTACGTGAGCAAGAGCAGCGCAATGAAGCAAAACTAGATAGGATCCAAAGCGAACTTGCCGAGATGCGGGACGCGTGCAAAGAAATACCCGATCTTGTGCAAAGCTTAGCCGGCGAAATGCAAAAATTACAGATATCGCAGGCTAGGCTTGAAGACAATGTCCAGACTTTAACCAACCGCGTGGATAATGTGGAGATAGATGCACGGAAAAGTATTGACGCATATTTGGAAGTGCAAGCTCAAAAAGTAGAAAAAGAATTAAATGAATGGCTAGAAGTAAAGGATCGCGAGATATCTGCAAAGATTGAAAGCGACGTAAAAACAGCTGTAGAACAAGCGACTGCGGCCGCGAGTGTAAATATTGACGCTAGCGCTGCTGCACTACGTGCCGAATTAACACAGATCAAATCCCGTGTGACAGCGGAGTTGCCAAATTGGCAACAGGAGGTCGCGCGGAGACTGTCTGCGTTGGAAAGCAATGTAAACAGTGGCGGACAGATCATGAATCCGACTCCGCGTACTGATTACTATAATAACGCTGACGGTAGGCAGGGTGCGAGTGCACAACCGAAATCTAATGCGAATTATGAGCACGAACAACATGCGATACCGTGCAGCCCACATCACGAAGTGATGAATGTCCCAGAATGTAGCAATCAGACGTGCAAAAAAGAGGACAATGTAATAAAACACAGGACATTCCAACCCTTCAATAGCGAAAAACGAAATGTCCACCCTGTTGTATTTATTAAGAGCTTTAGGAATGTGTTTCCCAGGACATGGACGGAAAGACAACGAATACAGTTCGTGGTCTCCTTTATTCAAGGTGACGCGGCACTGTGGGCCACCGACGTGTCCGAAAAATGTCTAACGATGCAACAGTTTGAAGGTGCATTCTTGCAAAAATTCTGGTCCGATAGCGTCCAAGAAAGACTACGAAAGGAGTTGTACAGTCCAGAAATGTACAATCCTAAGATGGGAACGTTACGCAAATATTTCGGAAAGTATATAAACAAAACCAGATACTGGGATGAGCTAATGTCCGATCGTGACATAATCAGATTAATACAAATGAAGTTGCCCAGTGAAATTAAAAGATATTTCATCAATGTGCCGGAATACGATATAGAACAATTCATGGAAATTGTGGATTCTGTTGACTTATTGATCGAAGATATGAAAATCGAAAACAAGTGGAACCATGCAGGCTGTAATCAACAAAAAGCCGATTACATTAGCAGCCACAGTAATGGTAGTAACTTAGTACCAAATGGTAACGGGAATAGGGAAGAGCACCGGCAACAGAATCGAGGCACAAACAGTGGCAATGGTTATAACGGCAACGGTTATAGTCTTCAAAATCGAAAGAGACATCATGATGGACGCATGAGTAATGGGTATAATGGTAACGGCAATCCGCAATGCCGGAACAACCGAAACCAGTGGCGTGGTCGTAACGAACCGACACCACAGTGGCAACAAAACACAGCGCCACAATGGAACGCCAACCCAGGTCCATCACAGAATATGTCAGGGAGTTACAACCGACCACCGCAAAACCAGAGCCATACACAATATCAAAATACACCATTGGGGAGGCAGGGCGGCCAACCCAACAGTAGCAACAACAACAACCAGAACTACAATGTGAGGTTAGTGGAAGTTACAGACAACTGTCAACCCACTAATGCTCATCCGTTAAACTAAAGACAGCCACAATACGCTCTCCGTTGTTGGCTGCAGGATGGTGTAGTGAGGGCACATTCACGGATGACAGCCATAAACTTTGTATGCTGAGATACAGTGAAGGAACAAAAATAGAAAAGGAACTTGTAGACATACCGCAGAAGTGTAACCGAACCGACAAAAGTGTTGTGCAGGCTATATTGCAAGCAGATATGTACGCCAATCTCGCGTCCGTCGGCCGTCGTAATTTAATGTATATATTATTATTGTTATTATTATTTTTTGATTGTTGCCGACTTACGTGGTGGGCCTTAATAAAAATGATATTTAAGTTGAACAATGTAATAAACTTTTCATATTACTTTCCTCGGCTAGTCAGTTCACTTTAAAGCAAGAAATCTTTAGTTATTAATTAAAATTGCGGCCCACACACGCGCGAGAGTATTTTTCTTACCTCCGTTGACCATTGTATTGTAGCCGGAGTCCTGGCTCTGGCTCTCAGCTATGGTACTGAAAATAAGAATCTTAAAGCTAAGTATTTCTGCAACATCGTGCGGCTGTGGAGAAAAATTGATATTATGCTAATAGCGGGCGAGTTTTTCAGCTACCGTTAAATTTTCATAAGTTAATATCGCCACGTAATGGCGTCGTTGGCTGCATCGGCCGCTGCGATTGTTGAGCTGTAAATTACTTGAATGCAGGTTAATTCAAGGAAGGCGGACATGAAATCGGGATCACCTCATACAAATTAAAAGTGCACAATAATATTAAATCAGTATATTATATGCTTAACTCATACAAATATGCTTACATTCGTCAGCACACGCAAGATGTCCCTCTAGACACATTCAAGACAAAAGAAGAAGTGAAGACGACTAAAAAATTAACAAAAGAGTGTATCTTGTCACCTCTTTAGATCATTTTGTCATAAATTATTTCTTTGCATTTGAAACTTGGACAGAGAAATTATTATTTTACGGCTACATGAAAAAAAAAATCTCTTACAAATTATGAATGTCTTCTTTATAAATAATTTAAAGTCTTTTCGTAATATGGCACTGGGGACGCTATACGGTATTGGCGCTCGCTGTATTGCAGTAGTTCGAGTAACGAAGATTTTTGTGAGGTAAGTGATTCATGAAAGTTATAGGTTATTGTTAGTCAGGGCCATTCTTTTGTAGGGATTGTTGAAAGTCAGATTGCGTTGCGCTAAAAATATTGTGTGTCAGTTTAGTGTTGATCAGAATAAGTAAAGAGAGAAATTTGAACAACCAAACTCTTCTCAGCCTCAGATCAATTCAGATTGCGTTATCCACATTTTTAGACCAGAGTACTTGACTCGCTTCTGCCACCCAGGATCCTTACCCATTGTGGTCTTAGACCACCTCTTACTTGTTTACGGTATTCAATGATAACATGTTTAGCATAATTTATGTCTGTCTTTGTTTTGGGAAAATAAATGTTGTTAGTAAACTAAATTTTGCATACATTCTCAATCATTTTATATAACAGCCCCACAGGGTTAACTTTCAAGTTAATTCACCACAGACACAACAAAAAGAATTTGCGCTATTTTTTAGGTACATCTTCCTCTGAATTATAAAGAAAACAAACCACAAACCTCTGTGAACTTAAAAACACACAATTATAATGTTATCGTATGTGTTAAAGCATAATTCACAGACAGTTCAGCCAAACCATCTGCATTTCCTGGAGGTAGTTTTCCAAATTGAGGGTCATTTCTGGTAATTGTGCGCACGTATTTTGATTATTTTTCAACAATTACATACACGTAACATTTCAGCCACTGAAGAATAACCAGTTTGGTGATACGATCAAGCCAGTCCTTTTTGTACTCAGGCGACCGGAGGGATGGCGTCATTTTGACACACTCCTGTAGTGTAAGGTTTGGGTGGAGTGGAGTTTATGCTGACAGCTGTGCAGGTGTAGGTTTATTTCCCAAAAACATTTATTGGCAACATCAGATGTTCCACACAAACAAATGTATGTGGAAAGATTATAAAACATTAATCTGAATTCAACTGTATACTGCACTGACCTAAGCGATGTATAAATTGGGAATCAAACAATAGTAAAGAAAAAAACACTATAATAAATGTCACAAATACAACTAATATTTGATTCAGCCTCTTGTGACACATGAGGGGGTGCAAAGCAAGAACGACACACAGAACATTCACACTCTTTGCCCGGAGAACTTCGCAGTCAGGCGTCCAACTGAATGTACTGATAAAAGAATAAAATTACAATAGAATCTACCTCTTCTCCAAGGACCTCCACCAGATACTTAAATGTACTACTAAAGACAGTAGTACTGTCAAGCTAGGCTACGATGATGCTGATGATGTATGGTTTGTGGGGCGCTCAACTGCTCAGTCATCAGCACCCGTACAAAGTCCCAATTTTTACACAGTCCAATTTTTCACGCAGTCCAATTGAGCCACTGTCACAAATGATGAGGATGATGAAATGAGGAGGACAACACAAACACTTAGCCCCCGGGCAGAAGGCTAGGCTACAAACAACAACATCAAAAATTTTACCAGCTTATCGCTACATACTACATTGAATACAACCTGAGTATAATAAAACACAATTTACATTAACACACAACACAGTGTGAAATGAAAGAAACTGTTTGTTTGAACAGTCCACAGGTGTGCTGCTGATCGATAGTGTCCAATGGGCACAATATTACGGCGATCAGACATGTCGCCATCGTCAGGTGCGCTGACAAACTGAGCTCCTGAGCGCGGGCAGCCATCTTATATCCCCTCCCCTCATGAGGTGTTCTCTGCGGTCCACGCCCATGCGTCAGCGGTCGGTGAGAGGCTGGCGTCAGCGCCTGTTGTGGCGTCGGTGTAATTGCCGCGTCCGCCCTAGTGCCGGTTCGTTTCCTTAGCTGAACGTCTTTTTAATTAGACACAATGCTGTTTCCCATGCCCTGCTGGGGTTGTAGCCGCAATCTCGGTTTATAAGTCCATCCCTGGTACGAATTTTGATAGCCTCTCTAACGACGCTGTACCAGTATTTAGATGTATGTGCCAGGACCCTGGTATGCTGCTAGTCCATTTCGTGATTTTCGGACAAACAGTGCTCTGCGACCGCCGACTTGTTGGGGTACACAAGTAGAGTGTGCCTCTGATGTCCTCGGCAACGATCTTCGATGGTGCGAACTGTCTGTCCATTATAAGTCTTCCCACATTGACACGGAATCTAGTATATGCTGGCGTTCCGCAAACCGAGATCGTCTGACACTTCCCAATAATGTTCGCGTTGTATTTGGTGGGCAAAAGACAGTTCCTACTCGGTGTTTCCTCAATATTCGTCCTATTTTCGCCGATAGTGCGCCAGTGTACAGTATCTCTTTCGGTGTGACTTATTCCGTCTCCACATGCTGTACTGTAGAGGTTGGATGGAGAGCGCGTCTCATCTGCCATTCCGAGTACCCGTTTTTCCGGAATACAGTTTGGAGGTGTTCCAGCTCTTGGGGCAGACTCCCTGCATCAGAGTTTGTGCGCGTCCTGTGCACCAGTGTTTTTAGCACCCTATTCCTCCGCTCAGGGTTGTGGCAGCTGTCCGCTTCCAAATACAGGTTGGTGTACATTTTATTCCTATATACCCCGTGGCCCAGGGTGCCGTCCACTCTTCTTTTGACTATGACGTCCAGGAATGGTAATTTCCAGCGTCTCACAAACCACTGACGCGCGGGCGCCTGACTGCTGAGAGAACGCCTCGTGAGAGACGGGATTTAAGACAGCCGCCCGTTGGACACTATGGACTGGCAGTACACCCATGGACTGTTCGAGCAAGAAATACGCTGGGAGAAACTGAAGAATCACAAAATGTTCGTTGGTTATAATTAATGTGCAGTAACTTACAAAGATCCACTGTGGGCAGAAATTATATTATGCCAGCGAAACTTGGTAGTATGCCAATGCACTAATGTGAAACCGATTTTCGCCGAAAGAAAATCATTTCCAATTTTGGCCACCTGGTGCAGATCTGGGGGCTTTGGTGCTCATGCTAAAAAACTGAGTTAGTGGCGGTTTATAATAAAATCAACGTTATACCTTTCTTATTTGTTTCACCTTTTCTGTCCACATCCCATTGCTAATCCATCACACATGGAAACATTTCTCTGCATCATTCTCGCATTGACAGCGCTAGATTTTCAATTGTTGGCCAAAGCTGGAACTAATTGTTTTTCAGGGTACATCGTATCCGAATTAACGCATTACAATAGCTACCACATTTCGCTGCCATACGATAATCACACCCCATTTTGGGCCTCTGTGGTAGGAACATTATTCTGCCTTCATGGTGACGCAACGCAATATCGTGGCAGTAACGAACACGTCGTACTCAAAACACAGATCCTGTCTACTTCGCTGTACACCTTACCCATCGTACACTAATGTGAATCTGAAAACCTGTCAACTGTCTGAGAATCTCTGCTGGCCACTAGAGCACACTCCTAATGCTCTAAACCTCTCTTCTCCGTCACTGGCTGCGGTTGCAGCCATCTCTGGCCACCAGGAAAAGACGGCGACTGCCCTACAAGCAGGCTGTACTTACAACAGCTCGGCCGCGCACAGTTGGCTCACAGATGGCTTGGCTACAAGGCGCGCTAGCTCAGAGCTGGCTCCGTCTTGTCTGTTGGGCACCGAACAATTCAGTGCTGCTCGATTTGCACCATGGCTGTCACGTGACGCAAAAGACGCCGGCGTCCACGTCTGCGCACAGAACGTTCCGTCTGGGGTAGCGCGCTGCAGAAAATCTGCGAAAACACGGTCCTGATGGCGCGAAGTTCAGAAGCTCTGCTCTGCACGGCGCACACTGTTTACTTCACCGGTTTCGTAGCCGCTCCTATACTCAATACCATCTCAACGTACATCAAATGCTTATCATGTGTCCATGATGGCTATGCCATGTCCGATACATCCAAAATCTAAGCAGCGCCTTTTATAACACTAAATCCTTCTCCATATCCTCCCTCTTAACTTCAGCCAACCAAATGTGTTACAAATCACCTTATAACCTGCATCTTATCGAAAACCACCGTGTGTTCATGAGGAGGTTAGAACTTTATCATTTGTCATCACTGTAGCTTTCTTCTCGGCATATCTGAGCAGTTTGCTTTCTTTCCGACAGGGAAGCTGTATTTCTGCCACACTGTCAACTATATGAGCTCGTATCATCCATTTCTCTTTCTTTTTTTCTTCCTTTCATCTCACCTGTGAAACTTACCCAACTATTCGTCGTTCTGTCTCACACCAATGAACTTCTCCACATTGATTCCTTTTGCCCTGTTATCATTAGTTTCTGTTACACGTCACTATTCGCTTCCGACAAGAACATAATTGCGGTACTGATATTCCTCAGATTTCACATACTCATTACAAGACATGTTGTCATCATCATCAATACCTTGATTATTGTTATTATTATATTATTGTATATTGGTAACATACTAAACAAATTGCAGTGTCTACCCACTGAGGTGGTCTGGTTTGATGTACGAGAGGGCCTGAAGACCCTAACGGTGCCATGTGAAAGAAATGCCTAACTAAATACACACTTAAAAAATGGTTCAAATGGCTCTGAGCACTATGTGAGGTCATCAGTCCCCTAGAACTTAGAACTACTTAAACCTAACTAACCTAAGGACATCACACACATCCATACCCGAGGCAGGATTCGAACCTGCGACCGGAGAGGTCATGCGGTTCCAGACTGTTGCGCCTAGAACCGCTCGGCCACACCTGCCGGCTAAATACACACATGAAAAAAAATTTTCATCACCTCGGTTCCGAGACTTCCGGAACCTGTACAGAAAATTGGAATAGAGATCAACATAAACATCATTTCCACCCCTTTTATTGCTCATGAAAACCACACATTGGATGTTGTACCACCATACAGCGAGACCTTCAGAGGTGGTGGTCCAGATTGCTGTAACACCGTTACCTCTAATACCCAGCAGCACGTCCTCTTGTATTGATGGATGCCTGTATTCGTCGTAGTATACTATCCACAAGTTCATCGAGGCACTGATGGTCCAGATTGTCCCACTCCTCAACGGCGACTCGGTGTAGAACCCTCAGAGTGATTGGTGGGTCACGTCGTCCATAAACAGCCCTTTACAATCTATCCCAGGCATGTTCTATAGGGTTCATGTCTGGAGAACATGCTGGCCGCTGTAGTCGAGCGATGTCGTTTCCCTGAAGGAAGTCATTCACAAGATGTGCACGATGGGGGCGCGAATTGCTGTGCTTGAAGACGAATGCCTCGCCAATATGCTGCCGATATGGATGCACTATCGGTCGGAGGAAGGAATTCACATAACGTCCAGCCGTTACGGCGCCTTCCATGACCACCAGCGGCGTACGTCGGCGCCACATAAAGCCACCCCGAAACAGCTGGGAACCTCCACCTTGCTGCACTCACTGGAGAGTGTATGTAAGGTGCTCAGCCTGACCGGGTTGCCTCAAAACACGTCTCCGACGAATGTCTGGTTGAAGATATATGTGACACTCCTCGGTGAAGAGAACGTGATGCCAATCCTGAGCGGTCCATTCAGCATGTTGCTGGTCCCATCGGTACCGCGCTGCATGGTTTCGTGGTTGCAACGATGGACCTCGCCATGGACGACGAGAGTGTGGTTCACGTCATGCAGCCTATTGCGCACAATTTGAGTCGTAACACGACGTCCTGTCGCTACACTAAAGGTATTATTTAACACGGTGGGTTTGCCGTCAGAGTTCTCAGGGTTCCTCTGAGTCATAATCCGTAGGCAGCGGTTATAGACTGCAGTAGTATGCCTTGGGAGGCCTGAACGAGGCATGTCATCGATAGTTCCTGTCTCTCTGTATCTCCTCCATGTCCGAACAACATCGCTTTGGTTCACTCGGAGACACCTGGATACTTCCCTTGTTTTGAGCCCTTCCTGGCACAAAGTAACAATGCGGACACGATCGAACCTCGGTATTGACCGTCTAGGCATGGTTTAAATACAGACAACAGGAGCCGTGTACCTCCTTCCTGTTGGAATGACCGGAGCTGATCGACAGTCTGACCTCCTCCGTCTAACAGGCGCTGCACATTTATGGTTGTTTACATCCTTGGGCGGGTTTAGTGACATCTCTCAACAATCAAAGGGACTGTGTCCGTGACACAATATCCACAGTCAACGTCTATCTTCAGGAGTTCTGGGAACGTGGGTGTTGCAAAACTTATTTTGATGTGTGTTAATGGATATGCAGCGTTCCGAAGGTTTTAGAGAGACAGAAGGTAAAAAAAGAAAACTAAACCCTGTAGCCTAAATTTAATCTCATTTTCGAATTCAGCACCGACAACAAAGTAAACAGCTTCATTCACCTTATTTGAGGTAGTACGTGCACAGATCATAATTTCACAGAAAGCGAAAAACGTTTCTCTTCCTAGCCAAACGAAATATGCCAAAATTCGCTACACCGGGAGCTATAAACTTAGATTATGTTCAAGAATTAGTCATGACTAAAATCATTCCACGATGTATGAAGGAGACATTTTAATTTTAATTGACATTTAATACGTTTTGAACCAATTCACTGAACAAAGCACTTTTTGACCCAAACATGATTTTTCATAAAACGGTTTGAAAAGTTCATTTCAGTTTTGCATTCATTTTATCGTTGGACATAGGCCATCAAGTAAGACAATAAAGTTATTAATACGTTGTTGACTGAGGATCGATGTGTTACTATCTTACAACTACTTCCTCGTGCAAGTGAAGGATCAGGAGCCAGACTCTTATTGTACTACAACAATGACTTACCTACAGTGGAATGATAATGGCGTCTGAAGAAGAGCATAAAAATTTAACGTTTTAGTATCAGGATTATCAACAACACTGTAATCTACCTTATACAACACTGCAATGGACTTTCGACAGCGCTGTCTTGCATAACACTTCCCAGTTCTTCGTGGTTTCGAGATAGAACTTTCATTATATAACTGACATTGCGATCATATTCCAGTTTCTTCGGTACACTGTAAACTTCGCTTTTTGATTTCGCCAGGATGTTTCCACAGATGAATCTGCCATATTTGTGATTACAAGGCGGCTCAAATTTAGTTAAATGAGGGTCTCGGTTGAAGTACCTAAAGCGAAATACATTTCCTCATGTCATAATTACGGATAGTAAAGCTCAATAAAACTATGAAACCAGCATTTATGGAATCTTTCCTACACGAATAGCACATCAATGCAGAGAAATTACAGATTTCACTGAAAACGATCATTTATTAGTAACTGAGCTTACTTTTCACGCAGACGTTTAGTTTGCGTAACTCATTTTTAATAGAGGGGTAGCCCCTCCACGCCAACACTGGCATGATGGCCATTTCAAAATGCTTACTGCCATCTCTGCATAAGGGTTAGTTTTCACTAAAGTGAGGTGTCGCATCATGTTGGCACTGCGATATTTGCGTAAATCTGGTTAAGGTTAACCATTAATACGCGCACATCTGGAGACAGAGTGGGTCGATAGTCGAACGAAGGGTTGCGGTTTGAAGGGCAGAGGAAAAAAAAGTGCCAAGGCAAGAGCCAAGGGAAAAAACTTCTAAGTGGGACATAATACCTCTAGAGGCCAACGGTCTTGCCTCAGTGGTAACACAGGTTACCACCAGGTCACTTAACTTAAGCGCTGTGCTGCTGGGCTAGAGGTTGCATGGGTGGCCATCCGGTCTGCCAAGCGGTGTTGGCAAGCGGGCTGCAGTCAGCCCTTGTGAGGTAAACTGAGGAGCTTCTTGATTGAGAAGTAGCGGCTCCAGTCTCGTAAACTGACTTATGGCCGGGGAGCGGTGTGCCGACCACATGCCGCTCCATATCAGCATCCAGTGACGCCTGTAGCCTCAGGACGACACGGCGGTCGGTCAGTGCTGCTGTGCCTTCATGGCCTGTTCAGGCGGAGTTTAATTTTATAATACCTCTTAAACCGACGGTTGCGGTATACGTACTACGATTTGATCCGATTACTGTTTTTCAGCACTAAATGATTATGGGAAATAATACGAAGTGATCCGATCTGGCCCAATAGCATTAAAGAGCAATGCCACAATTTGGGTGAAAGAGCATCAAACTGTATTTTGATCTCAGCTGGATATAAAACGTTTTGAAACGATATTTCTCATTTGCAACAAAAATGTTGTGGATCACCTAATTTAAGTGCTCTGTACGAATTTCAGAAAGAACAGTTCCCCAATCTTGAGCAAGGTGACAAAATCGTAACGCTTCTGTTTTCTTAAAATATTGCATTAACTTTCTGTACTAAGCCGTCGGTAATGATAGTAGCTCATTTCGCGCTTCACCACGATTTGTCCTTTTCCATCGCTCATAGAATTTTCTCCAAATAAGTCCCCAACCTGTCGATGTATTTCGTCCGTTCCCAGTCTCTTCACACATAATACCAATCGTCATGAGTATTTCATAATCTTTGGGATTGGTTCAAATGGTTCAAATGGCTCTAAGCGCTATGGGACTTAACATCTGAGGTCGTCAGTCCCCTAGACTTAGAACTACTGAAACCCACCTAACCTAAGGACATCACACACATCCATGCTCGAGGCAGGATTCAAACCTGCGACCATAGCAGTAGCGCGGTTTCGGACTGAAGCGTCTAGAACCGCTCGGCCACGGCCGGCTTTGGGATTGGTAATTAATCTACGCATCTCAAATAAACAAAAAATAATTGTAACCGATACATGTAGATACTCCTCCGGACGCTGCAGTGGACTGGTTTGAGTACTGCATTTACTTAATGAAAATGCTACTCGGAGATAAGTGTGAGTTCTATGCATGGAGGTATAATAAGGGGTGACCCCGCTGTAGATTTACGTTCTATGTTGCTTTGAAGCAAGCGCTGCCACGTTAAATAACCTCAGCACATTGGCGGATTACTGTCTACGATTCCTTCTTGTTCTTAATCTCTGTCGCGTGCACGCAACGTTTGTTTTGAACAGAAAATGATACAGTGCTTTGGTGACAGTACTGCGTCAGGCATTTCGCCTCCATAATGTACCTTTATTTTTGTTATGTGGTTCAAATAACCACGATACGGAAGGGCTAGTTTCGTAATTCAGCATTTACTGCATGCGGTCTGAGGAGACTGATATTGGGTCTGTGTCTTCTTCTTCACGCGATCAGGCCCAGACGACCGCGCGCCAACACAGTTAGAGCTCTCCATCCGTCTCTGTCTTCTGCTATCTGTCTCCAGTTTTCCGTGACTCCCAGCTGCAACAGGTCTTCTCTCACTCCATCGATCCACCTCTTTCTAGGTCTACCCACTGGTCTGCTGCCTGACGGGATCCAGTCCATTGTGATTTTGGGCCATCTTGTTGCCTCCATTCTAACAACATGTCCAGCCCATTGCAGTCTTTTGCTTCTCATCACTCCCAAGATGTTAGGCTCCTTGTACAGCTCTTCTAATTCAGTGTTATGGCGTCTTCTCCATTATCCAGTAGTCTGATCTCTGACTGGTCCAAGTATTTTCCTGAGGACTTTCCTTTCAAATGTTAGCAGTCGCTTTAGGTCTTGTTTTCGAGTGCTGCAGGTTTGAGAACCATAGAGTACTACTGGCATTATTAATGTCTTAAACAACCGTAGCTTTAGTTGTTGCGAGACACTTATACATTTTAATATAGGGTCTAGAGAGTGATAGTATCTGTTTCCCGCCTGCAGTCGTGCTTTTATCTCTGCTTCAGTTGATGTTACTTCTGTAAAAAATGATCCAAGGTATTTGAACTCTTTCACATGTTTATACCTGGTGTTGTTCACAATTAAATCTTGAGAGTTCTGGATCTTTCTTCCTATGGTCTTATACTCTGTCTTTTCAGAGCTAATTTGTAGACCGATCCTAGCTGTCAATAACTCCAAGGTCTGGATACTTATCTTCAGATCTTCTTGTGTGCATGGTAATAGTGCAATGTCGTCTGCACAGGCCAGATATGTAATGTGTTCATTACCAGTTTGTCTGTGTCCTCTTTCCGAAAATGCTGGGAACATATTTTGCTATGTTCGGACTGTTTCCACACTTCCCTTCTCATATTGTTTACCAAGATAGCTTCTGGATTTGGACTGATAGGAAACCTGAAGTGACAGAAATAAAACCATTACACTAAGAGTTAACAGCACAATCATAAAGCATGTATATGAAAAAATATCGCTTGAACGAGTCCATCTACGAATGAAATGTGGTTCTATAGTTAACTATAATCAGAATGATCGGTACACCCGTAAATGACGCAAACCTGCAGTTTTTAGCAAAACGCTTCCACCAGGAGCTAATATTTGGAGCAACTAACACGGCGAACGTTGGTTCCAAGTTTGTGACGACATGACAGCTCCCCTGAAAAGGGTGGGCGCACACGGGAGACTTATTGTCGCGCAGCCGATCCGTCTTTGTTGCTTTCCTATTGCTTCGGTTTTTGAGAGCTCGTACTAGATTAGCAACTGTTTTCTGACAGCGGACCCATTTTCACGGGTCTTTGTAGTGCAGTCGACCAGTGCACACAGATGGATTGTTTTTAGACTGTGGTAGTTTGTGCTCTCATCATTCGAGAAAGACAAAACAACGGAAAAGGAAGTATTGAATTCACCCCCCTATGTCTGAAAGACTAAATAAAGGGAAATTCACTTTAATATTTCAAGAGCTAAGACGTTACCAGAGAAATTCTTCAGTTATTTACGCATGAGTGTAACGTTATTTGTCGAGTTAGTCACAATTCTGGGACCTGCCATAACCTACCAAAATACAAATATGCGAGTGGCGATTCCACAGAAGAGAGGCTCGGTGTTACATTAAGGTACATTGCATGAAATTACAAATTTTGTATTTAGTCTGATATTATTTATTATTCGAGAAAACTAGTTAATAACAATAATCGTTACTTTTTGTATAAAATGTGTCCAAAACAACTGACTGAAACGGCCGAAAATGAGTGCAGGTATAAAGTTTAAACAGTGTTGCGTGTAGTGACATCGTATATAGTTTCTGATCCACCTGAAGGCACAGAAAAATTAGTCAGGTAAGAGTTTACGCTGTTGCAATCATGAGGGGAAGTAAGGACGGTGTACGGGCTGTTTCCAGCGGTAGGTTGATGGTCAGACATCATGTGGCAGTAAACAATCGCGCGGGGGTGGAGAAGCTAGAATACCGAACGCCACCACTGAAACTATCACGTGTGTCATTTGACAAACATGTGTTCTGGAAACGTCTTATTACCTGAAGAATCTCTATTTGTGCATCGGTCATTCGGTGTGTGGGTATTGCTTTCAGCATTGTCTCTTGACAATGCAAAATATTGTTGCAAGGTCACTCATTAATGAAGCAGTTTCTTTCTTCTCGAGTAAATTTCTTCATAACTTCTTTTTCTTATTTGGATTGTAGGAGGTATGTGGAGAAGGAACAATGGGTGGCCTTTGAACGTTCTCGGTTTCCTAAGGTTCCTCATCGATTACTACTGGTTCAGCATTTCCACTTGTTTCACGTACTTCTACGGTTGATAGAAGAAATAAACGTTGATCGTAAAATTTGTACTTTCGGGCACTTTACAGCTGGTTGTCCTCTTTTGGCTGATTTTTGCTCACACAGTTCTCTTGTAAAGCATGTCCTCAGATTTTTCCATCTTGGTTGTACCAGCGTTCCTGGGAAACAAAGACCATAAATTGAACCGCTTGGCATTGTTGTAAAATGAAAACTATTATAATTCAATTACTTTAAATCATTTACGAAACTTTAAAAATTATTATAAATTCTTTTCAGGTTTATAGCAACTGGATCAAGTTTCAACGATCTTTCATATAACTACATGATTTATGCTAACACAATCCGCAAAATAGTGAAAGCAACATGCAGCGAAATAGCCGCGTGGGGTAGCCGAGCGGTCTCGGGCGCCTTGCCACGGATCGCGCGGCTCCCCCCGTCCAAATTTTTGGCAGTGACATATGGAATGCTTGAAACCTATGGTTATGCCAGAGAAATGTGAAGACAAGTGGTAGCACATTGCTGAACAGTTCTATAAAAATACCCATTTCCCCAACATCATAGGTGCTATAGATGGAAAACAGATTCGAATAATACAACCTAAAAGTTCTGGCTCAGAATTTTTTTAATTAAAAAAATTCTTTTCTATGGTGTTGATGGCATGGGTCGATACGAATATCAATTTGTCTTCACAGATATTGGTGCAAATGGAGCAGCAGGTGATTCTTCAGTTTTTAATAATTCGAATATGGCCAAAAATCTACAATGTAACCTTCTGAACCGAACATTGCCTAACGATCCAGAAGTCAAACCAATGCCTTATTGTTTGGTTGCTGAAGAAGCTTTTGGTTTATCGAGGCACATTTTGCGTCCATTTGCTAAAAAATCGCTAACCCGATTAAAGAACATTTTCAACCGGAGGCATACAACAACTCGTCGTGTGGTTGAATGCACATTTAACATACTGGCGAACAAATGGTGCATTTTCCATCCACAATTTTATGGTAGAAGAGATGGAATCAACATACGAGATATGGCTTATGAATGTCCACTGCAGAGTATAGACATTGAACACCAGGATAGAACTATATCTGCTGTCAATATAGGCATGTATTTTGCAACCTATTGTAGTTCCCGTGGAGGATCTGTTCCGTGGCAGTACTCAACAACACTGAAAAACTTACTTGTTCTATCTACAAAACATTATTAAGAATTGTAATATCATAACAATGTTAACAATATGTCAATTAAATATACTTTGTAAAATAAAAACTTACCTACTTTTTTTTTTGTTCTGTACAGAACTGTCCCCAGATCGTACTTCACACGTTTATACACACTTCTTCCCATAGTTTGCTTTTCAAATTAGCGGCATAATAATCTTTTACAGTTCTATTGAACTTTGTAGGCTTCTTTTCTACCTCATTTTCGAGCAATTCACTATCGATGACTTCATCCCTCACAACAGCCATTTTACGAACTTCATAGTTTCCAACTGCAGACAACAGAGACGGCAACTGCATCGTCGTCCATGTGCGCACGCACATAACCAGTGGGACTGGAGACAGGACGGAGACAGTTGCGTCGCCCTTCTGTCGGCGACCAGAGCAACTGAAAAGTTGCGTCGCTGTCGCGTCGCTCCGTGTGCACTATTACATATGACTGTACAGACTCTGTGGAAAATACATGACAGTTGGGCGACAAAAAGTCTCCCGTGTGCACCAGCCTTTATTGTACCACCATGGTGCTACCATTAAAGTAACATAATTTAACACCTGTGTTCATTACACCTTTCGGTTGGCGGGACTGAAAACAAAAGCTAGATTTTGAAATGCTGAGTGTGTCCGGAGCGAGGTTACCTCAGGTGTGTCTCTGGAGAGTCGTCTGTGATACGTCTCAGTACACGATACAACACGTCCCTACACTCCCAACTGAAATTCTAGATCACCACTGTTCTAGAAACACCTCGAATTTTAAAAACCAGTAAACTTTCCAACCTCCTGTTTTTGCTGGGTCACTAATCTTCTAGAAATACGTTGAATTTTAAAATCCGGTAATCTTTCCAACCTCCAACTTTTGCACGGTAGTGAGATTACATTAGTTTTTTTCCGCTCTTTCCCCGGTATGTTCATTTTAATCACTTGTACTTACGTAAACATTTGAAAGTGTTTTCAGACGCCAAATGGTGCGGTTATCTACATTCACGCTCACAAATTAAGGATAATTACAGAATGTGGTGCCACAGAACGTGGCACAACACAAAACTGGTGCTAATAGCATAGGCACATAGGGAACACACAAGACACAGATCTGTAAGCTCACGGTATTGGCGATAAGTTGAGAAAATCTTCCTGAAGCACATGTGCTACAAAACGCTACTGTTTCCTGCGCATGTACCCCGAATTAATATTGGATATGATCACCATGCACACGTACACAGGCCACACAACGGGTTGGCATACTCTGGATCAGGTCGTCGAACCGCTGCTGGGCATTCTTGCACCAGTGTTTGTCGGAGCTCCTGAAGTGTTGTAGGGGTTTGAAGGCGTGCAGCGATACATCGACCGAGAGCATCCCAGACTTGCTCGATGGGGTTTAGGTCTGGAGAACAGGCAGGCCACTCCATTCGCCTGATAACTTCTGTTTCGAGGCCCCCCTCCACGACGGCAGCTCGGTGGGGCCGTGCGTCATCGTCCATCAGGAGGAAGGTGGCTCAAATGGCTCTGAGCTTTATGGGACTTAACTGCTGTGGTCATCAGTCCCCTAGAACTTAGAACTACTTAAACCTACCTGACTTAAGGACATCACACACATCCATGTCCGAGGCAGGATTCGAACTTGCGACCGTAGCTGTCGCGCGGTTCCAGACTGTAGCGCCTAGAACCCCTCGGCCTCTTAGGCCGGCGAGGAAGGTGGGACCCACTGCACACCTGAAAAGGCGGACATACTGGTGCAAAATGACGTCCCGATACACGTGACCTGTAACAGTTCCTCTATCAAAGACATTCAGGGGTGTACGTGCACCAATCATAATCCCACCCCACACCATCAAACTCCGACCTCTATAAAGGTCCCTTTCAAGGACATTAAGGGGTTGGTATCTGGTTCCTGGTTCACGTCAGATGAAAACCCGCTGAGAATCACTTAGGACGACTGTTCCAATGACCATGTACTGTGTTCTTGACATCAGGGTTTACGGGCTCTCCTGTGACCAGGGGTCAGTGGAATCAACCTTGCAGGACTCTGGGCGAATAAACCGTGTCTGTTCAGTCGTCTGTAGACTGTGTGTCTGGAGACAACTCTTCCAGTGGCTGCGGTAAGGTCCAGAGAAACGCTACCTGCAGTGCTTCGTAGCCGTCTGCGGGCACTGATGGTGAGATATCGGTCTTCTTGTGGTGTTGTACACTGTGGACGTCCCATACTGTAGCGCCTGGACGCGTTTCCTGTGTGCTGGAATCATTGCCATAATCTTGAGATCACACTTTGTGGCACACGGAGGGCCCGTGCTATGACCCGCTGTTTTTGACCAGCCTCCAGTCGCCCTAGTATTCTACCCCTCATAACGTCATCACTATGTGTTCTTTGAGCCATTTTCAACACACAGTCACCATTAGCACGTCTGAAAAAGTCTGCACACTTACTCGCTGCACCGTACTCTGACATGCACCAACATACCTCTGCGTATGTGGACTGCTGCCAGCCCTCCGTGCGACGACCGCAGGTCAAATGCATCGCATGGTCATACCCCGAGGTGATTTAAACCCGCAAACCGCTACCAGAGCGTTGTTTCACCATGTATCCGCATTATCCTTAATTTATGAGCATGAGCGTATACAAAATGAAGCAATGATTTAATTTATTATCTATAAAGTGATGACCAGTGTTATTCTAACGATTCTGCAACGGCTTTGAGCTCTATTGGAGAAAAAAGCGCCTCTGATAATTTGGAACACCGTTTCCACAGGTTCACCGAAAACTGGTTACTGATAACATAGCCGCATTTCTGACAAGAATTCCGGTTTACGAATGTGATTTACCGTTTTTTTTCTTTCTTTTAGCCTCAGATCATACTAATGGTATAATTACTGGCTTTGGGTCGGTAGGAAGTCATCGGTAGTTGATCTACTTATAAATGAAAGATAAAGATGGGATTGTGAATGTGGTGTGGGTACTGTAAGACCTTCGATACACACACCATCAGATTATTTGACTTGTCGCTCTAACGAAGTAGGCGAGTGTCAGCAATATGTCTCGTGGTCTTATCGTGGCGTGTTTATCTTCTGCCGTTAGGTCAGACGATAGAAATGCCACTTGCACGCTTAGAGTAGCAGATTGACGGTGACCAACTTTAAACAGAACTTGGTTAATTTTCAAACACATTTATTAAAATAATAACAAGCATAAAAATTACTTAACTTGGTTCTGGATTCTATTTACCATTGACAATCTGAAGTTCCTTTGGTCTTGGTACGTTAATCTTTTTCTCACATATCTCTGATACTTGACAAAGTGTCTAAACATTTCTCTTCATGGCTGTGTATCGGAATATGATAATCTTATTAGGCGCAAACTGAAACTTCACTACAGACTAATGCAGACTAATGCAGACTGACTAATTGGAGGTCTGTACACTCGTTATAATACCTCAAGCGTTCAGGTATCACTGCGCGAGTGTGATACGCAAGGAGAAAAGGTTCTACGTTAGCAGCTATCTCATTGGCTGCGATACATATTAATACGCAGATCGGCGGAAGCAGAATGTGGTCTGTCTCTAAGACAGCGCCATCTCGTAGTGTGGAGACGGACGAGCGCTGCGTCTGCGCTGTTGTGCTTGGCGGGGCGCGCTCTAGTGGGAAAGTTGTATACGCGCTGACTACGCGGAACTGTGTACACAACAGTGAAATATTGTCGGTGTTCAGTTCTTCTGTCCGAAGACGGGATGACGCAACTCTTTACGCTAGTTCACCATATGCGAGTCTCTTCATCTCCACTGTAGCTACGCAACCTGATTACTGTATTCAGGACTTACTCTTTCTCTCTACAGTCGTTGTCCTATACTTCTCTCCACTGCTAAACTGAAGCTTCCTTGATGTCGCAGGATGTGTCCTTATCAATCAATCCCTTTATATAATCTAGATGTGTTTTATTCTTAATTCATTTCAGGACGTCTGCACCAGTATTCGATCTATCCTTCCGATCTTTTTAACATTTCTCCGTAGCACCACGTTTCACACTCTTCTCTTCCTGTGTATACTGTTTTTCGCTTCAGTATCAGGCTGCACAACAGATAAATAACTTCAGAAAAGTCTGCCACAGATTCAAATACGTCAACTCACTTCACATTTCCTGAAAATCTTTTCGTGCTATTGAAAGTCTTTATTTTATCCTCTTCACTTTCCCTATCATCAGTTATTTTGCTGTACAAATGGCAAAACTAATCCAGAGGGCTAAACTACAAAATCAGGCAAACCTCTATACATATCTGTGGTTCTAAGACGTCTGAACTGTTTCTGATACGTCATCTGTGACACCTAAACTGAAAGAACGAATAAAAGATCTTCTCTTACAGGATGGTCACAGTGTTCCACAAAGAACGCACACTCGGTCTAAATTGCCGTTTACATTTCCTGAAGTTCTCCCTCACACTTCCATAAGGGTCATATGGAGCAGTTATAATCATATCAGCTGATTTCGTTTGATGCCTGGATTCATTCCTACAACATCATAGCTCCTAACAGGAAAGGTGTTCTAAAATACGACACACTATCAAGCTGTTCACTATTTCCTTAACCTTGTGTTGGGAATCCGCGAAATATATCTAAGTCTTCCACTTTCTTTCCCTAGAACTAATTTCAGCAGTTCTTACCGTTTCCTCTTCATAGAATTATCCCTAGATGCTTAAACTGTGTAAAAGGCCCCATATATTTACTACCAATCATATGACTTGGTACTGTACCTCTGTTTCGGTTCAAATTATATCGAAGTATATTTTTGTTCGGGCAGCAAAATTCTCACTCCGATACCGTGTGTAAGGTGTTTAACCATGTCGGTCACGAATTATTTTTTTACTGAAAAAGAAAAGAAGATCATGTCTTTGCTGCCCAGTTCTTCGAATTAAATTATGATTTTACAGATGTATAAAATATTCTGTTGTATCCCCAAGGGGAGATACAAAGCGTCCGCAAATGAGGACATTGTGTTCAAGGGGGTGTAGTATAAATCGAAAAGTCAAAGTATTTTATTTTATTTTGTTTCACCAAAATACACAAATTACGCAAGGCTTACTTAATGATTATATATATAAACTATGTTATTATACTTGTGAAGAATGATAGATAATCAATGAAACATTTTTTTCTGTCCAGATATAAGTGAGCGTTACATTTTGCACAATGACATTTGGTTTTGCCTTTGCTACTGTCAAATGATATTTGTCACTGACCACTGTAAGATGCCCAACGTTGTCCAAACGAACATCCGCTTCTGGTCGAACTTCCGCATTTGCTCTTTTTGAAGTACTTGAAGATGGCATTGGACTGTCACTAGTGGGATGCAAACTTTTCCTGCCAGCTGGCTTACATATTTTTGTCAGCACTTTGGCCACACTTGCCGTAAAGTGAAGCAAATCAAGGATCTTATTTTTAGGAATACCTAATACTGATGCGTTTTCCTTGTACTCAATCCATGCATTTACACAAGCAATATCAATTCCATGAGCAAACATGCGAAGCGTCCACTTCCGCAATCTGATGACTGTGCTATAAATTGTGATCACAAATTCAATCTTGTCGACCCCTCCCATATCTTGACTGTAAACTTGAATAACTTCTGGCCGGTCGATTTCGGCATATTTCTTTTCAGTTTTATCCCATCTTTTACACACATCTTTGTTTCCAATTCCCACAAAATTGGACGCCGTTACCGCTGGCTTATTGTCATACCATTTTGTTACTATAACTTCTCTATCTTCACTTATCAGCTCCTCAGCAGAGCCTCTACGTTTCTTCATGTCATTGCCACTTGAAAATGGCACACTGTAAATATTGCGTACATCTTCTTATTTCTCGAGTACTGATGGAGACTATAATTCGAGAAATAATTACCGAAAATGAGAAGTACATTTGTTTAATTGATTCTTTCTGCTGCTTTCACGACTACTGATGTACCAAGACCAAATATTTTTAACATTGCTGGATAAAGTTCTGTCGTCGAGGCTTGATGTATTATAAAATCAAACATTTGACCGCTTGTTCCACAGAGTGCAAATATTTTGATTACCCATGGTTTAGGTTTGTCCTTACCGTCCTGTTTTACATTCAATGATCCCTTAAAGGCACCATTTGCTCATCGATACTAAGATGTTCTTCTATTGGTAAACTCAGCAACATTTCTTTTTCGACTTGTATGTTGGTCTGACTTTCCAAAATCGATCATTTTTATCAGTATCACTTGTTATGTCAAAACAGTGGAAGTTCTTTCTAAATTTTAGGAAACGGTTAACTGACATAGTGTCTGTTATTTGGGAAATACGTAGCTGCGGCTCCCAGTAATATCTAATCCTGAGGTATTTCGAATTTCCCATCAGAATATGAATTCCTATAAGGAAAAGTATTTCTTTTTCTGTCGTAGGAGCAAAATTACCTACACTTCTACGAACTGCATAAGTATTTGTGCGTTCCACATATTCCTCACCAGAACATCAGTGAAATGTTTTTTAAAAGGTCGGTAGGGGCTCTCAAGGCTATCCACTGGTTCAGAGTGTGGTGTCACCCCCAGACACCACACTTGCTAGGTGGTAGCCTTTATACCGGCCGCGGTCCGTTAGTATACGTCGGACCCGCGTGTCGCCACTATCAGTGATTGCAGACCGAGCGCCGCCACACGGCAGGTCTAGAGAGATTTCCTAGCACTCGCCCCAGTTGTACAGCCGACTTTGCTAGCGATGCTACACTGACAAATACGCTCTCATTTGCCGAGACGATAGTTAGCATAGCCTTCAGCTACGTCATTTGCTACGACCTAGCAAGGCGCCATTACCAGTTATATTGAGATTACATTAATGTATCAACAAGAGCGATGTTCTCCAATTATGGATTAAAGTTAAGTATTCCAAGATCTTCGTACTTTATTTGCAATTCTCAAGACACTGTCCTGTTCCAGACCTCACGCCAGTCTGCGTGAGCTAAACGCGTGCCTTTCGGCTACCTCCGAGTGGCTTGGCTGTCTTGCCAAGTCACTACACAGAGTAACATTCGTACCATTCGATATATATTCTTTAGGTTTTAACTGTCCAAAATTGTGATGCCACTCTAGATCAACAACGTATATCATATCAGTTTTAGGTACACTATCTATTTCAGGACGGTCTTGTTCATTGTCATCATTGCTTAGTGCTCCGATGATAAGGGCATCTGCCAACTTACGTATAATAACAAATGCTATTACAAAACGAAAAAACGTGCATCTGAGTAGCTCAGATAAAAAAGCCGCTAAATTCATTTATTTCGATTTTGAGGTGGGCACACGGTCTTATAGATTTTTTCAGCGCATACATGATGGAATAAGTTTCACGTTGCAAACCCGGCTACAAACAGTGGAAAATCGTGTTCGGTTTCAAAAGCAGCGAACTGCATGTTGTCTTCAGTGCAAAGCCCGCTAAATGCCGAATAGACGTGGCTGTCGCCCTGCCATGTCCGGATGCAAAGCACGTGAACAGGCATTAGACATACCAGTCTGGACATTCAAAGCTACCTTTCAGTCTGTTATGAGTAGAATGAACATTTTTTCTTATTCAGCTTTAGGTTGTCTGAGTGTAACAAATTCGTCCTGAACAATAACATTCTCGCTACAAGTGCATTGTCGTTTGGATGGGACGACTGTTTCGTGATTATCTCAGTGTCACTTATCATGCAGTTAGCGGGCTTTGATTATAGGCTACTCAGCTTACAGTGTACCGTAACATGTAAAAGGTCTAACATTACCTCCATCATTGTCCTCTTGTTCAAAATCATGGCCAGGATCATCGGATGGATAATCAATTTCAGATGTATTAAGGAGCTTTATAGCTTCTTCTTCTGTAAGTGGTCTTTGTCTATTTTGGACTCAGGGCATTGTGAACTCACTGTAAGATGATTAAAAAAAACAGCGAAATAATGTCCTAAATTTCTATGCTATTACAATCTTTCAATCACAATGTTCTCGTTTGGAGACATGTATAAAGTTATAAATATGTCACTTAAACACTCGTTCTTAAAGACACATTTAGTTTTCACCTTCTACAATGCATCTATCTATGCACAAACAATTTTTTTACCTATGTTAATCGGCTGGTGGGATGTACACCAATTACTGGGAACCGTACATGTAATTGTGCACATTCAGTTTTGTTTTGTGGTACCACAGATTGATAGGAGATGTCAACACTTTTCTTATATAAACTCTCTGTTTGTGACAATATGAGAACAACAGTCACAAATGGTAAAATTTAACGAATTGTAATATAATAAGCATTTATTGAGTTTGTCCTGATATGAGAAGTCCATGACCGAGGGGTTAAGAGACTTGAAATCCTAAATAATGGCTACCTTCTTGAAGTTCGGGATACTGACAATGTTTATCGTCTTACACTGAGTTAAGACCTATTCAAATTGAAGGCATTTGTTGAGGATTCCGATAAGTGATACAAGCAAGGTCCTGAGCTGATTCTTTTAGACGAGTATTAGACATCCCGTGTAGGTCGGAAACTAACGTTCCCATTCTGTATTTTACTACTTGCCGTATTTCAGAATGTATTTTAATTTGAAATTTCTTCTCTGCATCGCCACTGTACAATATTTGTCCGCCGTTTCTTTCATAAGGGATGCAGCTAGGGCCGCAGAAGCGAGATTAGCTCTCCGGAAGAGTTTTCGAACGCTTAACCGATAATGACCATATCCAACGTAAATATGATTGACAGCTTCATGTCTGCGTTGGCCTGATATACAGGGTGACACAAAAAAAATGGGAACGTTCCCACAATCCAATAAAACTAGAAGTAATGAAGGAAATAAATAGAATTCACAGTAATTGAAACCTTACAACTTTGTCATTTACGAAACATTGATTGCATTTATCATTTTTTTTAAATTATGTCCTTTAGATGACGTCCTCGTGTAGGAATACATTTGTAAAATCTGCTGTTGATATTCCTCACTGACCGCTGCAACATCTCATCTGGGATACTGTGAATTGTATCCCGAATTCTCTGTTTTAACTCATCCAGGGTTCTTGGTTGAGGCGTGTAGACTTTGCTCTTGAGGTAGCCCCACAAGGAAAAATCACAAAAGGATGAATCTGGTGATCTAGGGGGCCAGGGGATGTCACCGAATCGTGAGATCACACGATTACCAAACAATTCTCGCACATATGCCATTGATTGCCGTGAAGCGTGTGATGTAGTTCTGTCCTGTTGAAGCTAGGCTTCTTGAACATCTGGAAAGTTGTTCTCTGCAGGTGTTACGAAAGTTCGTAACATCTCCACGTAATGATCGGCACTGACAATTATTATGTTCCCCTGTTCATACGGTCCGACAATCCCATGTGATGAAACACCACACCATACTCTCACTTTACTAGCGTGCAAAGGGCGCTCATGAATATTATTACGTTTTGCGTTTTCTCAGTAACGGTAGTTCTGTTTATTCACATAACCTGTGAGATGAAGATGTGCCTCATCTGACATCCACAACTCGTTTAGAAATTAATCGTCATTATTTATTTTTGTTATCATTTGTTGACAGAATCCTAACAGTAACCATTGATCGTTGCCCTTCAATTGTAGTACCATCTCTAGTTTATACGGATGAAATTTTAAATCAAGATGTACGCCGTGGGCTCCTTAAGGCAGACTCGTGACAACATCAATGTTCGCTGGGGAACACACACTTCTTGGTCGTCGTGTTGGTTTCTTCTAGAGGGCAGATCCAGTCTCTTCAAAGTTATTAATCCAACATTTTATCGTGTGTTTCGACAGAACGGCATCATGACGTCCTAAATTATAAATCATTTTTATGGCTAAAGGACGCTGTTGTTTGTTCTACTGATCCATGAAATGGATGACTGTTTACTCGCTATTTGTCACAAACCCGCAGTGCTGCCAACCGCCTATGGCTGCCACTACTCATTTCAAACATTCCCGTCATTCTGTGTCACCCTGTACTTATGGCAAGACACAACTTTTTCACCAACGGACAGCACACCAAGAATTCGAATTAGATAACAAGCTTACATCTCAGAATTTTTTTTCTTATAAATTTTATAACTGTTTCCACCTTTGGCGGTTGGACTTCCCTTCCTTATATTTTTTAACATAGTTTTACTTTATTTCGCGTTATTAAAACGTTTGGGCTGTTGTCGCCCTTGAAGTCTAATATGGTGATTGCTACTGGTTTTTCTTTATTTTGCTTAATACTTTATTGTGGGTCTTGGGACTCTCATTCTTTGCCATTCTCGAGGTTCGACTGTTCCAGTAATTTATAGGTGTCTGGGTTTATTGCTTAATCGGTCTATTTTTCTAATAGTTTTCGAGTTCTATTTCTGGATTTGTTGTGTGACCGTCGGCATATTGGGTTCAGCATGTAAGTCGTTTATTCTAGTCCACAGTGGGGCTTTAAGCATTGATCTAAAACGTCGACTTTGGACTCTTTGCGGCATTTGTTGGTTTGCATTGCAAGTCTTCCCCCGAATTGAAAAACCGCACAAAAAAGCTGGTAACATTATTTCATACAGAATTAATTTTTTTCGGGTTGCCATGTCAGTGCTGGCCAAAAGTTGGAGTAGTATATGTGTTAGTTTTATCATTTTCTCTTTTTTTATATACATAATGTATTTTAAGGGTCAGTTAATTGTCCAACGTGACTCCAAGATATTTGTCCTGGTTTGTCTAATTTATCTGTTTTCCGTTTATTAGTAATATATCGCGTAGTTCCGGCCTCTTCCTCGTAAACATTCTTGCATGTGTTTTTTTCCGCGTATAATTTGACCTGGTTTTCACGTACCCATTCTTCTATCGTGTTTAGCCGTCTGTGCATCCTTGTTATCGCAGCGGTCGTTCTGCTGCTTCTTGGAAGTGAGGCTGTGTCGTCTGCGAATTGAGCCAATACTGCGTTAGCTAAAGAGGTATTTCGTTAACATACACTATGAACTGCGTCGACGACAATACCGACCCGTGGGGATTCCCTGTTCTAATGATTTTATGCTTCATTGTTGCTTATCAGTTTTTGTAAAGAATCTCCTGTTTGTGAGAAAGTCATTTCTGATTTTTGTTTAGGAGTCTGGGATGCAGTTTAGATGTAGTAGTTTTACGATAAGGCGATCTTTCCAGACTTTACCGTAAGTTTTCTCTACACCTAGGAAACCAGTTGCCACCTAATAACCCCTTGTTCATGTCATAGACGATGTTTTCGAATATGCGTAGGAGTTACATCTCTGCCAATATCGTGGTCTGAAATGCAAACTGTTCTGGTCGAATGATCTCATTCTCAAGCAGTGATTGTTCCAGCCTTTGTAGGATTACTCATTCGAAAACTTTGGATAATAGAAGCAGGCTAATAGGTCAGTGTTTCTGTGGCAGTTTTTAATCTTTATCCGGTTTTGGTATTGGTACAATTCTAGAGTTTTCCATCGCTTCGGCAAATATTCGTGTCTGTGCCATCCATTGTAAATTCGTGTTATCAGTACTATCGGCTTTTATGGCACCTGTTTTAATTGTTCATTTGTTACACTTCGTTCCCAAATTCCCAGCTATTTTACCGGATCTTAGTTGGCATCGTCAATAGTGACGCTTGTACACTTCCTGTGTTTCTTAAGTTTACCGCTGCTTCCCTAGTTCTATCGTCTTCGATAGACATCTCTGTCACTTTTTGTAAAACATAACCCAAAGCGGTCGCATCACAGTCTAGAGGGAGGTATAATTTATACGACTGTTGAATAAAATTCATCTGCAAGACAATAATCAAATATTTTATGCATGAAGAACGATAATAGCGCTAAGAAAAAGTAAAATCTAGAAACTCGCGGTAAGAAAGACAATTCTTCAAGACAATAAGAAGTGATCATTTCCGATAAAACAAAACTTCCACTATATGTTGTCACATTTATTACTATCAAGGAACCGAAGGCAAAAAAAAAAAAAAAAAAAAAAAAAAATACAGCTAAGGAGACAGAATAGATATTTTTCCTGATTCCTTGTACAACCATTTTACTACGATCGTAGAATGACCTTAATAATTTAGGCACTTTACGCTAGCATTCTAGACGTTACTGTGTGGTACATGTCCAACGGAATTGTTACTCGTTAACATAATTTGAATGTGCCTGGCTGTTTCATAAACTGCTTATGACGTATCGGTGTCTACGCATCAGTATCGTATAGAATTCGCGATAGGTCAATCTCGCTCTGCTGCTGGGCACTCAAAACAAAACCTTTAAAATAAAATCGAGAAAACTTCAGTCGATTATATGTACACGCACTCGTGGTGTTAACTCTCTCCGAAACTCCGAACTTTCTATAATTTCCAATGTCAAAGAAGAAAGATCTGTGTGCATTCGTGGCTTCTTTGACAGTTACTTTTCTGGCGACAATGATGAATACTGACGAACATTCCCTTTTATCACAGAGAATTAGCACAAGTGGACCGAGAGACCTTTTGCTTCATTAAATCCGTCGCGAAAGACATGTTCACATTCAGCGATTTTTGAAAGAGAGTTCTAATTTTCAGATCGTAAATGCGGTTCCCAAGATGGGAAGTGGAATTTATGAACCCTTTGAAAAAAAGGATAAAATTAGCATACAGAAAAAGAAATAACAAATATACGGCATTCTGTCTTGCTTACAGCGTTGTATTCATGTTTGGGAGAATCTCTGGCTCCATGTATACAACACAACTTGTCACACACAGGACATTGCGATATGAGGTCGGCAGTGCCTTCACACATTCCTGTGCCTACTCAGCCAAGACAGAGTTGCAGATATTCATCTTCCGGCGTTCTCAATGCAGAGGGCGTGTGTTTGCATACTTTTGGGACTAGACGTACGCTTGACGGATGAAGTGAAATATGGAAGCGCCGCTGTCTTCCAACGTAGGTTATCATTCTGATTTGGAACCAGAAGAACAGGAACACCACGAGCAAGTATTTTCTCTCGTTTATTTCGGGATCAGGAATTTCGTTACTGCCTTAAGTCCAACAAGAAAACTGAGATGTTAGTAGACATTATCACCTTGTGTAGACAGTTTAAATGTATTCCCAAAACTTACACAAAACACAAAGCTGACTACCTCCACAAAAGTTCGTCAGTCATTTTTGCACATTATAAAAACTTGTACAAAACATGGAATGATCATTGAAGGTTACCAAAGTACTTGTAGATCTCCCAGACAGGAGTAGTTCTTACATTCACATACGATTTTCTAGAAACGTTTTACAACAATAAGAATTATTTTTCTTCAATTATGTGGCTCATGGTAAACATCTACTTTACTGTTAACGAACGCTGAAATGAAACACACGAAAATGTGCGCCGATAAACGAAAAATGGTTAAAATGGTTCTGTGCACTCTTGGACTTAACTTCTAAGGTCATCAGTCCCCTAGAACTCAGAACTACTTAAACCTAACTAACCTAAGGACATCACACGCATCCACGCCCGAGACAGGATTCGAACCTGCGACCGTAGCGCTCACGCGGTTCCAGGCTGTAGCGCCTAGAACCGCTAGGCTAACCCAGCCGGTACGCCGATAACGTGCAATTTTTTTTTTTCAAGTGATAACAATTTTCCGAAATACAAATGAGAAAAGTATTTTTTTTTTTACTTCTGGTGCCACAATCACAAAATTTTTAACAGACAGTTCCATCCCTCCACCTCCGCTGTATTACGATCGCATTAATTCATTTCCAGCGATCAGCCGAATTCGACCATGTTCCGTTTCGAGTGTTAAGTTTCATCGCCGTAATTTTACGTAAGTTATTCCGTGTGGGTAAAACCGAAGTACCTTTCTCTTTTTTGTGGTCATTTTCCTCTCCAGTGCCAGGGCGGGCTGGCAGCAGCAACGTAGTCGAACGTCAGCCTACAGTATGAGAAACATAAAAGTCGCATTAGAAACATAAAAAGATAATAAGAAGGAGATGTCAAAAAGATAATAATAAAAAAAGGCCGATGGTGCTGATGCGGTATGGTTGACGGTGTATGGCGAGCAATTTGGAGGCGGCAAGTTGAAGAACATGATGCTGATGTCGTTTATTGCTTGATGACCGGCTCCAGGTGGCGGCTAGTTCTGCTGAGATTGTTGTGGAGAGCGGACGGAGGATGAGGAAAGGGATTTATTAATAATATAACGATTTCGTCTGGCTCAATGTCCTGATGCCAGTCCTTCGCCACTCCCACAACTTCAGCATTCCTAACCAACCGCAATTATCCAACTGGGGAAAGAAGACCTACAGTTTAAGGTGGAGTTGAAACGAAGTTTCATACCTGGCGACCCCTCACATCTGTGAGAGGTGAACACTAAATTAAAATATAGACTGAAAAATCCGTTGTCCCACAAGTGCTCCACTGCCAGGAATGTAAGAGGCGTCTTTTTTAAGTAGGATCCATTTGAACATAAATACACAACGGAAGGTTATTTCAAAAAAGTAAATTTATTTTCAGAAAGTACATACTCCACTCTATTTTTCGACATAGTTGCCAAGTTTGATCAAACACGTATCATACCTTCCATCCAATTTTAAAATACCGTCTTCATAGAAACTTGCCGCCTGCTCCGATAACCAAGAGTTAACTGCCGTTTTCACGTTGTCGTCATCATTGTAACGGTTTCCACTGAGGTGTTGTTTGAGGTGGAGGAACAGATGGTAATCGCTCAGCGCAAGATCGGGACTGTAGGGTGGGTGGTCTAAAACTTCCCAGCCAAAACTGTCCAATAAATGGCGGGTCTGACCTGCAGCGTGGGGTCCTGCATTGTCATGGAAAAGGACAATTCTCTTTGTCATTACGCCAAGCCTTTTGTTTTGAATCGCTCTGCGTAGCTTTCTCACGGTTTGGCAGTATGCTACTGCAATGATAGTGGTTCCATGTTGCATGAAGTCGACCAACAAAACACAATGCCTATCCCAAAACATGAACGCCACGATTTTGCGCTGGGACAGAGTCTCTTCGGTCTTTACAGGTGAGTGTGTGTGTCTCCATTCCATGCTCTGTTGCTTTGATTCGGGCGTGATACGCGAAACCCATGTTTCGTCTCCAGACCTGACTCAAGAAGACACTTCATGATAATGAGTCAAGAACTTTATTGCACACTCAAATCTTTGGTTTTTGTGGTCCTTTGTTAGGAGTTTCGGGACCTAACAGGAGCACAGTTTCCTAAACTTTAGGTGTTCAGAAACAATGTTGTAAAGCACTGATCTCGACATGTCAGGAACTTCGCTTGAGAGACCTGTTATTGTGAAGCGCCTGCTCTCACGAATCCTCGATTCAACTGAAGTCACCAAATCGTCTGTATTCAAAGAAGGGCGACTGTAGCGGTCCTCATAATGGACGTTGTCAGGGCCGTCTTTGAATTCTCGTACCCACTTACGCACTTTGCTTTCACTCATAACAGTATCACCGTACACTTCGCAAATCTGTCGACGAATTTCTGCAGCAGACAGGTTCCTCGCTGACAAAAACCGTATCACTAAGCGAACCTCACACGCGGCAGGCAAGTTGACAGTCTTAAACATTTTGAAAGCACAGAGCAGAACCGTACAGGTTAGCTAAGACCTGAAACTGAGCACAGTTGTTCCCGAGGCATGCCAGTACACGACGCACGCGCTCGTTGCGGTGTGCGCGCGAACTACAACAAAACGGACCTTACTTAAAAACACGCCTCGTAGATGCCGGAACAGACCTCTTCAACCGTATAATCAGCCCTCGCTCGCCCCCCCTCCCCCTCCCCCAGCCAGTTACTAAACCATAAATTCTTATAATCAAAAGAATAAAACAGCAAGAATTAATATATACAACAGGTGCTCCCATGTCCATGCCCGTAGCAGTGTCTCTGTGCTTCCTGTTTGTACTCAGTTCATATCGGCACAAGTCGGTGATCTACGCGACTAGAACGTCATGTTTTCGACTTCATCCAGCTGCAGTGATCACACAGTTGCATTTCGGTGGTCGGTAAACTTGTGTATTTACTGATGAATGACGGTGAAGGTCCGCCTGACACGTCGAGACCACGCACTATTCCGTTGTCCAGAACAGTCACCAAAAAAAACTAAACACGATGAGACGAGAGACACAGAGTCAGATGTTTGGCAAATGCTTTAGATATCGTTTAATTTCTGTTCACTGGGTAACTGTGAAGAGCCACACGACATAAGAAACACAGAATGTAGTATTACACATGACCTTGTTTGGAGGAAAAGAATAATCGCCGAAGCTGTTACCAAAATTTTTCAATAACTAAGTTAATAAAATTCAGATTCTTGAGTCTCTTTTGTTCTCTGAACACTTAGCAAGTACAACCACATAATCTGCTTTCACTCTTTGTAGAATACAACCACATTTTTCCTCCCACTAGAGTACTGAAGGAACGTTGAATCCACACTGATGTTTCGAATAATAAGTTACCTGTATTACAATATTTTCGAGTCACTTTGACTCCGGAGGCAGTTAGCTTCCTCGGGCTGAAAATTAGCAAACAAATTTCTCACCACAGGGGCTGACTCCAGGGGACCTGAGGGGCCACGAGCCCCCTCAAAAATTTGTTTGGCTGTGGAGGGGGGGGGGGCGGGGAAATCCTATAATTTAAGAAAACTGTTAAATATATTATGCTTTGTAAAACGACAAAATTATGTTGGATTTTTTTTATTTTCCTTGTTTGACGGTAGTTACCTTTTAAAAGACATTCAGTAATGTGTTAAAACGAATGATTATTACGGTAGTAAGCAGGTTAACTGGAAACGAGTGGTGTGAATCATGATAGTGTTACGGTGCTGCGGGCACACTTAGAATTTGTTCAAAAATGGCTCTGAGCACTATGAGACTTAACTTCTGAGGTCATCAGTCCCCTAAAACTTAGAACTACTTAAACCTAACTAACTTAAGGACATCACACACATCGATGCCGGAGGCAGGATTCGAACCTGCGACCGCAGCTGTCGCGCGGTTCCAGACTGTATTGCCAAGAACCGCTCGGCCACCCCGGCCGGCTCAGAATTTGTTCCGGTGAACGAACTTCAATTTCTTTATATCATGTCCCACATTTCCAAAGATGTAACTGGAGGTTTTATGTAATATGCTCTTCTGATATCTCATGTAATTTGTCCAGTCTTCCCCGTTTGAGCGAGTATGCTATTGCTCCGCGTCTAATGGTTATGTCGACGGCGTATGTTGCAAGTACACGGAGTTGTAGTCAAACATTCCTGACACCCTGAGCAATATAGCTCTTTGTCCACGCCTCTCATCGGTTTTTATGGGACGTGAGTGACAGTGGATATGCCGAGGCACTTACTGCAAAGCACATCATACAATCAAAAAAGGCTGCATGATACATTAGTACTGTCCACAATGGTAGTCTGAAATGAGTTTAGCGTGACAGGTCTGTGCATTGTTGTTGTTGTTGTTGTTGTTATTGTTGTGGTCTTCAGTCCTGAGACTGGTTTGATGCAGCTCTCCATGCTACCCTATCCTGTGCAAGCTTCCTCATCTCCCAGTACCTACTGCAACATACATCATTCTGAATCTGCTTAGTGTATTCATCTCTTGGTCTCCATCTACGATTTTTATCCCCCACACTGCCCTCCAATACTAAATTGGTGACCCCTTGACGCCCCAGAACATGTCCTACCAACCGATCACTTCTTGTAGTCAAGTTGTGCCACAAACTCCTCTTCTCTCCAATTCTATTCAATACCTCCACATTATTTATGTGATCGAATCTTGAGCATTCTTCTATAGCACCACATTTCGAAAGCTTCTATTCTCTTCTTGTCCAAACTATTTATCGTCCATGTTTCAGTTCCATACATGGCTACCCTCCATACAAATACTTTCAGAAACGACTTCCTGACACTTAAATCTATACCCGATGTTAACAAATTTCTCGTTTTCACAAACGCTTTCCTTGCCATTGCCAGTCCACATTTTATATCCTCTCTACTTCGACCATCATCAGTTATTTTGCTCCCCAAATAGCAAAACTCCTTTACTTCTTTAAATGTCTCATTTCCTAACCTAATTCCCTCAGCATCACCCGAGTTAACTCGACTACATTCCATTCTTCTCGTTTTGCTTTTGTTGATATTCATCTTAAATCCTCCTCTCAAGACGCTGTCCATTCCGTTCAACAACTTTTCCAGGTCCTTTGCTGTCTCTGACAGAATTACAATGTCATAGGCGAACCTCAAAATTTTTATTTCTTCTCCATGGATTTTAATTCCTACTCCGAATTTTTCTTTTGTTTCCTTTACCGCTTGCTCAATATAGAGATTGAATAACATTTGGGAGAGGCTACAACACTGTCTCACTCCCTTCGCGACCACTGCTTCCCTTTCATGTCCATCGCCTCTTATAACTACCATTTGGTTTCTGTAGAAATTGTAAATAGCCTTTCGCTAACTGTATTTTACTCCTGCCACCTTTAGAATTTGAAAGAGAGTATTCCAGTCAACATTGTGAAAAGCTTCCTCTAGGACCGCAAATGCTACGAACGTAGATTTGCCTTTCCTTAATCTTTCTTCTGTGATAAGTTGTAAAGTCAGTATTGCCTCACGTGTTCCAATATTTCTACGGAATCCAAACTGATCTTCCCCGAGTTCGGCTTCTACTAGTTTTTCCATTCGTCTGTAAAGAATTCGCGTTAGTATTTTGCAGCTGTGACTTATTACACTGATAGTTCAGTAATTTTCACATCTATCAACACCTGCTTTCTTTGGGATTAGAATTATTATATTCTTCTTGGAGGTTATTTCTACTATCTCATACATCTGTTCACCAGATGGTAGAGTTTTGTCAGGTCTGGCTCTCCCAAGGCTGTCAGTAGTTCTAATGGAATGTTGTCTACTCCCGTGGCCTTGTTTCGACTCAGGTCTTTCAGTGCTCTGTCAAGCTCTTCACGCAGTATCGTATCTCCCATTTCATCTTCTTCTACATCCTCTTCCATTTCCATAATATTGTCCTCAAGTACATCGCCCTTGTATAGACCCTCTACATACTCCTTCCACCTTTTTGCTTCCCCTTCTTTGCTTAGAACTGGGTTTCCATCTGAGCTCTTGATATTCAGACAAGTGGCTTCTCTTTTCTCCAAAGGTCTCTTTAATTTTCCTGTAGCCAGTATCTATCTTACCCCTAGTGAGATAAGCCTCTACATCCTTACATTTTTCCTCTAGCCATCCTGCTTAACCATTTTGCATTTCCTGTCGATCTCATTTTTTAGACGTTTGTATTCCTTTTTTGTCTGCTTCATTTACTGCATTTTTATATTTTCGCCTTTCAACAATTAAATTCAATATTTCTTCTGTTACCCAAGGGTTTCTACTGTCCCTCGACTTTTTACCTACTTGATCCTCTGCTGCCTTCACTACTTCATCCCTCAAAGGTACTGTATCTCTTTCCCCCATTCCTGTCAATTGTTCCCTTCTGCTCTCCCTGAAACTCTGTACAACCTCTAGTTCAGTCAGTTTATCCAGGTCCCATCTCCTTAAATTCCCATCTTTTTTGCAATTTCTTCAGTTTTAATCTACGGTTCATAAACAATAGATTGTGGTCAGAAACCACATCTGCCTCGGAAATGTCTTACTATTTAAAACCTGGTTCATAAATCTCTGTCTTACCATTATATAATCTATCTGACACCTTCTAGTATCTCCAGGCTTCTTCCATGCATACAACCATCTTTTATAATTCTTGAACCAAGAGCTAGCTATGATTAAGTGCAAAATTCTACCAGGCGGCTTCCTCTTTCATTTCTTACCCCCAATCAATATTCACCTACTATGTTTCCTTCTCTCCCTTTTCCTACTATCGAATTCCAGTCACACAAGACTATTAAATTTTCGTCTCTCTTCACTATCTGAATAATTTCTTTTATCTACTCATACATTTCTTCAATTTCTTCGTCATCTGCAGAGCTAGTTAGCATATAAACTTGTACTACTGTAGTAGGCGTGGGCTTCGTGTCAATCTTGGCCACAATAATGCGTTCACTATGCTGTTTGTAGCAGCTTAGCCCCACTCCTATTTTTTTATTCATTATTAAACCTACTCCTGCATTACCCCTATTTGATTTTGTATTTATAACCCTATATCCACCTGACCAAAAGTTTTGTTCATCCTGCCACCGAACTTCATTAATTCCCACTGCATGTAACTTTAAGCTATCCATTTCCCTTTTCAAATTTTCTAACCTACCTGCCCAATTAAGGGATCTGACATTCCACACTCCGACCCATAGAACGCCAGTTTTCTTTCTCCTGATAACAACATCCTCCTGAGTAGTCCCCGCCCGGAGATCCGAATGGGCGACTATTTCACCTCCGGAATATTTTACCCAAGAGGACGCCATCATCTTTTAATCATACAGTAAAGCTGCATGTCCTCTGGGAAAATTACGGCTGTAGTTTCCCCATGCTTTGAGCCTTTCGCAGTACAGCAAGGCCGTTTTGGTTAGTGTTACAAGGCCAGATCAGTCAACCATCCAGACTGTTGCCCCTATAAGTACTGAAAAGGCTGCTGCCCCTCTTCAGGAACCATACGTTTGTCTGGCCTCTCAACAGATACCCCTCCGTTGTGGTTGTACCTACGGTACGGCCATCTGTATCGCTGATGCACGCAAGCCTCCCCACCAACGACAAGGTCCATGGTTCGAGGGTGGTGATGGTGGCGCGAGGGGGGGGGGGGGGGTCTGTGCATTAAACTTGTCGATTTTTCAATTATAAGTCCCATGTGCACGTTCGCCGAGATATATGCCTAGGTATCTTATTGTCTGATTTCTCTGTATGCTAGTGTTGTTCACTCTAATGTTGGGGTTTCTGTGCAGTGTCCCTTTCATAAGTAAATATACTGTCTTGTTTGCTGAAATTGTTAAGTTCTTACGCCTGCAATAGTTACTTATTTTTACAAGGAGGTATGTGGCCTTCCTTTCGAGTTTGCAGTTATCACTACCAGCTAGTCGTCAACATAGGCTAATATACCCTTAACCCTTCCATTTTTTTCCAGATTGTTTAGGAGTGGTCCTAAGGCAATATCCCAGAAAATTCGTCAGCATATTGAGCCTTGCGGGCATCATTTAGTTATTTTCTTGATAACCTTTTCGTTTCATGCTTGCTGTTGAGAATCCCTCCCTTTCCAGTAGTCGAGTAAGATATTGTAAGGGACCGTTCGTACTTGCATCTCTCGTAGCCCTTCGAACAAAGCAGGCCATCAGAGTTTGCAGAGATAGTCGAAAGCGACTGCTAGATCTGTTGTTATTGCTACTGCGTATTTTTCTTTTGTCTCCTGTAGGATTTCCAGCGCTCGGTTTTCTGCATGGTCTTTGAGACTTTGCCATACGATCACTCACATTTCAATTCATTTGGGTCTGAAGCCATACAAATGTGGACTAGGCCTGCAGATCCTCCTCCTGACGGTAGTCCACTGCAGAACAGCCTCTCCTCTACCTTAGCGAGACAGTCCAAAATGTGGCTGTAAGTCTTTGTTTGCGTCCCGATCCTGTGATTTTTTGATGATTTCAACATTCGCAGGTTTCCACATGATGGGAAGCCTACCTTGCAGCAGTACTTCATTCAGTAACTCTGTTAGAAAAGGGGTGCTCTGTGTAAGTAGTGAAGCATTACAACAAATAATTTCCATGCCAAATGGAATATTATGATCTCTGCAGAAAAAAACAGCAATTATGTTAAGGTTGATTTTACTTTCACCTTGTCGTACCTTTACTTTTTTAGCGTTGAACAGAGCTTGGGTAGATGTTAGTATGTCCGTTCATTAATTAATAATAACCATTCAAGTGAAGAAATCAGTAAACACAGTTATTATTGTCCTGTGGCACCTTTTAATGCAGAGAAGATGAAGGAGTTTAGCTGTTCTTTGAGACTGTAAAAGGAAGTAAGCGAAAACGGATTAATTCCTGGCTGGCTTGAGCTGTGCCGAAAGGGCCGCTTGCGTTGTGAGTAAAAATTAAGCGAGTACAATTCCACCCCTTTCCGTAGCATTGTCTTTAACTTTCCGATTTCACGGTCAAAACATGAAATAAATAATACATTCTTCGGGTCACCTCATCCGAGAAACACTCTGGTTCTCCCATACCGATCTGAAGCGAGACAGGTATTTTTTTCTTCTAGATAGTAAAACTAACGATAATTATGAAATATGGAAGTGGGAATAAACCGTTCGTACCTCTCTAGCTAATGTAAATCCCTTCTGTGTGCTGCCCCTAACAACCCGATTGAGAATCATCCTCCAATAATTTTACAAAAGTATTCAATTATTTTTCCTTCATTAAGCGGTCGACGATTCCTCTATACCCGGCAGTAAACGAAAGTCACACAGAAGAAGATTTTACACTGGCGGCCGTCCACGAGACGTAATTACGGGACGACAATTACTGTACACACACTTTATTCAACATGTAAACCTCACCACAGATATTCAAATTTAGGGGGTTTGGTTGATTTCTTGGGAAGGGACCAAACTGCGAGGTCATCGGTCTCATCAGATTAGGCAAGGATGTGGAAGGAAGTCGGCCGTGCCCTTTCAAAGGAACCATCCCGGCATTTGTCTGAAGCCATTTAGGGAAATCACGGGAAACCTGAAACAGGAGGGCCGGACGCTGGATTGAACCGTCGTCCTCCCGAATACGAGTCCAGTGTGCTAACCACTGCGCCACCTCGCTGAGTTCGGATTTAGATTATGATATGTTCGATGTATTATTGGCGGTGACGTGGCACAGACGAATAGCGAAATGCCGCACGAACCGCTGAAGTGTCGGAACATCAAAATGGTTCAAACGGCTCTGAGCACTATTGGACTTAACATCTATGGTCATGAGTTCCCTAGAACTTAGAACTACTTAAATCTAACTAACCTAAGGACATCACACAACACCCAATCACGAGGCAGAGAAAATCCCTGACCCCGCCGGGAATCGAACCTGGGAACACGGGCGCGGGAAGCGAGAACGCTACCGCACGACCACGAGCTGCAGACGGCGGAACATCGCTGCTGTCGATGACTTCGGGAATGACTGTTTTCAGCTCAGCAACCGTTTTTGGATTACTGGTGTACACCTTATGTTTAATATAGTCCCACAAAAAGTAGTTGTATGTGTTCATATTCAGTGAATATGGCGGCCAATCGAAGCCTATGCCAGTGGCCTCTGGGTACCCCAGCGCCAGAATACGGTCCCCAAAGTGCTCCTCCAGGAATCAAACACTCTCCTGCTTCGACGGGGTCGAGCTCCGTCTTGCATGAACCACATCTTATAGAAGTCAGGGTCACTTTGGAAAATGGGAGTGAAGTCGTCTTCCAAAACCAACACGTGTTTCGTACCGATTATTCTGTGATTTAACATTGCACACCACACGGTGACCCGTTGAGAGGGAAGAGAATTCTCGATCGCGAAATGTGCATTGTCAGTTCCCCAGATGCGTCAATTTTGCTCATTGACGGACCGATCCAAATGAAAGTGGGCTTCGTCGCTAAACCAAACCGTACTGCGCATACTAATTGCCAACATTCGTCGCGTCCAACCGTGAAGTTTGAACGTCCTAACGCGAACCGTTCAGAAGGTATGACGATTCTATTTCATGTAGTTCAAGAATTGTCATCCTGTATATGCATATAATATTATGTACATATGCAGAAAGCCACAATACTGCTTTTACTAAAATGTATGCTTGTCTCATGCTATGCGCAACTGAGCGCACGACGCTGAGCAGCTACAGTAATGAGGGAATATTTCTCAAAATTCTGAGGAAGTAAAACGAGAACAGAAAAGTCTGGAAAAATCCCGCTTTCAAATATTTTCCCGACGGCAGAAAAACGTTACATCGGGTAAAGAACATCAGTTCTCATTCGTAATGCTTGTTAAATATGGGAGTAGATTTTATTTTCTACGATACTTACGGTGCGCTTTACATAGAATTTGGTTTCTTCTCTAGTAGTTTCAAAATTTATTATTTTTGTAGAAAATGGTCATTACATAAATGTTTCACAAGATGATGGAACCATACTTGCATTAGCGCGCAGCCGGCCGGAGTGGCGGTGCGGTTATAGGCGCTGCAGTCTGGAACCAAGCGACCGCTACGGTCGCAGGTTCGAATCCTGCCTCGGGCATGGATGTGTGTGATGTCCTTAGGTTAGTTAGGTTTAATTATTTCTAAGTTCTAGGGGACTGATGACCTCAGCAGTTAAGTCGCATAGTGCTCAGAACCATTTGAACCATTTGAAGTAGCGCGCAAACACGCTTAGAGTGACGGGATTGTTTTGCAAAAAGAAATATTTTTTCGGTGGCAGGGGTAAGCTGCAGCTAAGCGTCATCTGTGATATGTTTACGTAATGAACATAAGAATACAAGAAAGAGAAGGTTACTTAATTTCGGAAATTCGTACATGTCGTTAGCGTTAAATCTAAGTCTGAAACAACAATAATGGAAAGTTCAGAGGAACAGAACACTTTAGCTACTATACTCGAGAGCTCAAATGGTTCAAATGGCTCTGAGGACTATGACACTTAACATCCGAGGGCATCAGTCCCCTAGACTTAGAACTACTTAAACCTAACTAACCTAAGGACATCACACACATCCATACCCGAGGCAGGATTCGAACTTGCGACCGTAGCGGTCGCGAGGTTCCAGACTGAAGTGCCTAGGACCGCTCTTACTCGAGAGCAATTCTGAAAATGTTTAGGGTAGCGGCAGACATGTTGTCGCTCCACCAGGTGACGCAACGCCACAGTCGATGAGCGATACCAGTTCCGAAACAGCAATCATTGCATCTGACCATTTTATACAATTATATCAAACGATAGAAGCTATAAAGTATCAAAAACTTGATGGAAACAATGAAAAACTCGATAAAATATTTGACGAAAACATTCAAAAGTAGGACAGTATCAATACTATTAATCACAATAATTTAATTTTAACTTTATTAAAGGCTTTGGTCTAAATTTTCGATCTGGAAAGAAAGACCAATTATGAACTACAAAAGAGTAGAAGTATAAAACTCTTGAGAAGTACCAGCAAAAAAGTTTGTTTTCTAGTGAGAGGCGCGACCCAAACGTTTATACATTTTTAGCATATGCTGGTGCTCCGACAGAAGCATTGAAACGAATGAGCAGACATAAATTTATGTAGCAGCAAGACTTGTTCTCAACTTCAGCACACACTATTTGAATTTAATAGGTGTCATCCACGCAGCAAGTCGCGGATAACGTTATTACAATGAAATGAACCACAAACATGACTGACACAACAAGATCCATGGATAGAGAGAACCTAGTAGGAGACTGAAAAACTATACTCACTTAGATTTAAAGCTATAAATGTGATGATCTCACTAAATAAGGAGTAAGGAAGGAAAAGTTAAATAACCTTCTCTCTTGTAGATTCTACAGTTTTTATTATTGTTATTTTTTATTATTGTTATTTTATTATGATTTGAAACTATCAGTTGGTAATTACTGCCAAGTTGCGCTCTGGGTCTCGTGGAAATTAAATTGTCACCCCTCCTCCCTTCTCCCTCAGTGAACTTGCGGTAAAACTGTAATTCACATCTTAAGTTCGAAACGATTCTGAGCGCTTGACGATACTACGAAATTTTGATACGAAAGTAACCAAAAAATTAAGCAAAGAGCATTTACGATGGGGAAAATGATTACTATAGCTTTACAAGCATGCTTTCCAGACGACCCGTCGTTTTTCGACATGCTGGAAACGCAAGGCTGTCTCATGTAATCCGTTTTTGCTTACGCCCGGAATAAAATTGAGAGGGAGAAATACTTCAAATAATTGTCTTATAAATAATGGATTGTAAATAAATACGTCTGCGGCTGGTGATATTCTCAAAGAAGAAAGAATTGTACTCACGAACGAGGGCGGTATGCAGGAAGATGCTTACAAAGTTAAATTACGCTCGTAACACACAAACAGTTATAAAGAAAGCCATACCACTCAACTGTGGAGGATAAGAAGGCCGGTTGCCGCGCTGTGGGACCGTAATGATCGTCGCGTATGCACTCATGTACGCTCCAACATTCTTGCCGCCCAAGGACGTAGGGACAATGTAAATTTAAAAATAGGAAACGACCCTCACGAAGACGCTTATGTAAAGGCATATTGAGCTACTTCGTAGATAAGGGAAGAAATGTATCCTGACTAACGGCTCCGAGTTAACACAAAAGGAAGAAATCTGGATACACAGGCCCAAGATTACCGAGAATGAAATGGTGAAATAATAAAGGAGAACGTAGTATTTTAATGTATATGTACTGATGTATGTAATATAAGATGTTATCTAATTTCTGTAAAAATATTTGTTTCATGTGAAATATCATTTGACAAAGTCGTGGGCCTTCCTCAAAAGCATCGGGTACCATGAGGGGTCTGCGCTTTGAAGTCCTTTTGAAGGATGAATAAAAGGACAGTGCAATGAGTCAAAACACTCCTGATTCATCCAACGACTTTGACATCCAACAAGTCATCCGAACAGAGCATATACCTGCGTATGAACTTTCTGTTGTTTTGTTTCTTTTCCCCTCTTGTTTCTGTTGCAGGCATGAGGGACTGTAACTTTCTTACTGAAAAACATTAGTTTTTTTCTGTTATTGAAATATTAGTATATAAAATACCTTCAAAGAGAGTTATCACCCCGTAACGAAGAGGTGATAAGAGGTAAGTCACGCGATGTAACTGGATAAGTTAACACGATTTTTTGTGCGTCAAGGCAATATTGTGTGTCATTCTGTAGTTGAAAAAACAGAATGAAAGACCATTAAATATTACTGTAAAAAGTGATATGTGAAAGAACCACGTACGAGATCGCCTAATCGTAGTAACATGGACAGTATTAACGAATACTAAGATTTTAAAATACCGAAGAACACACAGGCACAAGTGAAAGACAGTATGTGTCAAATACTTTGTGAAGTGATTCATTGGGCTCCGCTGTATCAGTGTGTACCGCACAGCTTCGCGCAATGGCGCATTGATGTGCTACATAAGCAATTTCGGTGTCAGATGGAATATTATGATCTCTGCAGAAAAACAGTAAATATGTTGAGGTTGATCCTGTATCGTCACATTCTTATATCTTCACTTTTTGAGCTTGGACAGATGGGACTACGTCTATTCATTAATTAACAATAACCATTCAAGTGAAGCAGTAGGTGAACACAACCATTATTGTCATTGCTTCAAATGGCTCTGAGCGCTATGGGACTTAACATCTGATATCATCAGTCCCATAGAACTTACAACTACTTAAACCTAACTAACCTAAGGACGTCACACACATCCATGGCCGGCCGCGGTGGTCTCGCGGTTAAGGGGCTCAGTCCGGAACAGTGCGACTGCTACGGTCGCAGGTTCGAATCCTGCCTCGGGCATGGATGTGTGTGATGTCCTTAGGTTAGTTAGGTTTAAGTAGTTCTAAGTTCTAGGGGACTGATGACCACAGAAGTTAAGTCCCATAGTGCTCAGAGCCATTTGAACCAACACATCCATGCCCGAGGCAGGATTCGAACCTGCGACCGTAGCGATCGTACGGTTCCAGACTGATGCTCTCATTATAGTCTTGTGGCACCTTTTACTGCAGAGAAGACGGAGGGGTTTAGCTGATCTTCGAGGCTGTGAAAGGAGGTAAGTGAAAACGGATTAATTGCTGGTTGTCTTGGACTGTGTCAAAATGGCCACTCGCGGGGTACCTAAATTTACGCGAGAGTAATTCTCACTATTTTCAAGAACTTTCAATCTTCAACTTCCATATTTCGCGCTCAAAACTTGGCGGGTTTTCTGCTTTAAGAATAATTCTGTCTGTCTGCTCCATTGTCGCGAAACGTATTTTTTCCCCTTCCGGGTGACTGAGGCGTTTCACAAAACGCTGTTTGCTAATCTACTTATCCGTAAGTGACTAGCAAGATCATCATAATTATGTTGCTCTTGTGTTGTTTGGAGTTCCTCTCTGTGTCGTGTGATACCCAGTACACCCCAACATTTGTCTTCCTCTCTTGTTAGTGTACACTGGGAATTATGTGTGGCTGATGTATTTGCAACTGTTTAGATAGGTAGATTACCAATATTTTGTCTTAGGCTACCACTACCTATTTTATTGGAATACTATTTGCCTACCTGGAGGTTATTTGGCAACTGAATGTTTCTTTGTGGCTATTTGCTTTTGTGGCTTTGTATGGCTCTGCTGTGAATACTGCCACCATATATAAACCGTGCAGGCTTTATATACCGTCTGAATGTAATTTTAATGGCGTGTTCTGAACTGGTAAACTGTTTAGGGAAGTGGTACCGTTTCGTGTTTCTTGAACTGGTGTATCAATATGTCTATCAGTTTCTTGTTTTTCTACGTTGTGAGATGAGTATGTATGGGTATCACTGAGGTGCCCTACGGCATCCTCTTGTGTATTTTTCTTATTGTTTTGCTAATTCCCCGGTACATTGGTGGAAAACGGGAAACATCCTCTTCCAGCTCCTTTATTCGTAGCAGATTGCCCAATGGAACACGTCGTGTTTTAATTTCTTTGCTACGTGGTAGTCAATGGGTCCCTGCATACACATGCCGTGCAAGTAATCTGTGCTATTTTAGTAGTTTTGCTGTATTATGTGACACGTTTCCAGCTCTTGAAGCTCGTTCGCTTCTAGGTCTCCTAATTGTGCTATGCCCACGTGTTGCACTCACGTGACCGCTCGCTGACAGCTCCTCGTTTCAGTTGATGGAGACCTATGTTTGTACCTACACGCATTGTTTCTCCGCAAATGTACACTTGTGGTTAAGGAGAAATTTATGTCGAAAGCCGCAGCTGTAATTCGTATTAGCGATAATGTCGATAATGTATTCGATGAGTTCTGTTTGCCTTTCATACTGTCGCTTGTAGATACGGCAATCAGGCCCTCCTGCCGCATCACATATCCTGTTTCTAAGTTTGCATGGTATACATCTAACTGTGACTTCGTCTCGGCATTCTGACTTCTTGTGGTCTGGCTTCGCACATTTTCCACAGGCTGGTTCCCTATCGCCATGTTTTGGCCGATGACCTAGACCCCAGCAACTGAAGCATTTATGAACACCCAGAAAATCTTTGCTGTATGAGGGCTCGAAATGAATATAGACACTTTCCGTTTGCAGCAGCAGAAGACGAAACCTTCACGTGATTTCGAGGACATTATTATCTGTTCTTTTAACCTTTGGACCTGTTTTGAACCTTATTTTAAGTTCCTCATATAAGTCTTCCTTAGAGATTTGTTCGCTTATTTCGATGTCATATAATTCTTCCAGGAAGTCCCGATTAGGTAGAGTAGTTTCGACCTGATATACTCCTAGGAGAGGTCGGAATTTCCTCAACTCATCACATCTATTATCTTTTAGTTGGGCTATCTTTTCTGTGATTGTCCTTTAATCTGCTTTTGCTTCCGCTCCCAAAATTGTGTTTCATGTGGATCTGATTCCTTTAATTTTTACTTTGTTTTGTCTTGGTTTGGCTGTTTTAGTGACGGTTTAGCATATGGAGTTGGTGTTCTGTTTGTTTTTCGACTTAAAAAAGAAGGTATTCGACTGTTTTGATTTGATTTTGCTTTGTTCGTTTTCTGCTTTGCTGTATGTTTTTGAAGCTAAGCCAGTGACAGAAACTGCCGAAAAAGAGAGTGGAATTGAGTCACTTTTTGCTCTTAGCTTGTGATTTTATACTTTGACATCTGCCATTTCTGATTTTACGCCGCATTCGTGCCAGCGCAACTGGTGCTTTGGGAATAGATAGTTCTTTGCGTAAATGCTGATCGTCTCATCTAAAGAAGTAAGGCACGGGTGCTCATTTTTTTTAAAAATATGTCTCAGTCTGCAGTTGGCGTTCTAAAAAAATAGTAAGAATTTAGAGACTGTTGTTGTTGTGGTCTTCAGTCCAAGGCTGATTTGATGCAAGCTACTCTATCCTGTGCAAGCGTCTTCATCTCCGAGTAACTACTGCAACTTACATCGCTCAGAATCTGCATTTTATATTCATTTCTTCATCTACCTATACTATTTTTACTCTCCACACTTGCCTCCAGTACTTAACTGGTGGTCCCTAAACGCCTCAGAACGAGTCTTACCAACCGATTCCTTCTTCTAGTTAAGTTGTGCCACAAATTAATCTTCTGCCCAATTCTACCCAGTACCTCCTCATTAGTGATCTACCAATACAATCTTCAGCATTCTTCTGTAGCATCACATTTCAAAAGCTTCTTTTCTCTTCTTGTCTGAACTGTTTATAGTCCATGTTTCACATCCACAAATGGCTACACTCCATACAAATTCTTTCAGGCCTCATGACCCTTCAAACTACACTCGTGGTTAACAAAATTCTCTTCTTCAGAAACGCTTTCTTTGCCGTGGCTAGTCTACATTTTATATCCTCTCTACTTCGACCATCCTCAGTTACTTTCCTGCCCAAATAGCAAAACTCATCTAGTACTTTTAGTGTCTCATTTCCTAATCTAATTCCCTCAGCACCACCTGATTTAATTTGACTACATTCCATTATCCTCGTTTTGCTTTTGTTGCTGTTCATCTTGTATCCTCCTTTCATGACAGTGTCCATTTGTTCAACTGTTCTTCCAAGTCCTTTGCTATCTCTGACAGAATTATATTGTCATCAGAAAACGTCGTGGTTTTTATTTCTTATCCCTGGATTTTCATTCCAACTTCAAATTTTTCTTTGTTTTCCTTTACTGCTTCTTCCATGTACAGATTGAATAACATCATGGATAGGCTACAACCCTGTCTCATTCCCTTCTCAACATTGATTTTCCTTTCGTGCCCCTAGACTCTTAAAACTGCCTTCTGCTTTCTGCACAAATTGTAAATAGCCATTCGCTTTCTGTATTTTACCTCCCCACCTTCAGAATTTGAAAGACGTTATTCCAGACAACATTGTCAAAAGCTTTCTCTCAATCTACATATGCTAGAAACTAAGGTTTGCTTTTCCTTAACCTAGCTTCTATGATAAACCATAGGTCAGTACTGCCTAGTGTGTTCCTACATTTCTACAGAGTCCAAATCGTTCTACCCCAAGGTCGGCTTCTACGAGTTTTTCCATTCGTCTGTAAGGAATTCGTGATTTATTAAACTCATAATTTGGTAAAATCACACCTGTCAGCACCTTCTTGAAGTCTGAGGTTATTTCGCTTGAGTCACACATCTTGCCCACCAGGTGGAAGCGTTTGATGATGGCTGCCTCTCCCTAGGCTGTCAGTAGTTCGAATGGAATATTGTCTATTTCCGGATCCTTATTTTTCTGTCAAATTTCTCATGTACTATTATATCTCCCATCTCATTTTCATCTACGACCTATTCCATTTCCATAACATTGCCCTTAAGTACATTGGCCTTCTATAGACCCTCTATACACTCCTTCCACCTTTCCGCTTTCCCTTCGTTGTTTAGGACTGGTTTGGCATCTGAGCTTTTTATATTCGTACAGGTGGTTCTCTTTTCTCCTAATATCTCTTTAATTTTTGTGTGAAATCTGTTCCCCTAGTGATACATGCTTCTACATCCTTACATTAGTCCTCTAGATATTCCCATTTAGCCGTTTTGCAAAGAAGCGTAAATAAAGAAGATAAAATTCAGACCCAGTGACTGCTGCACGTAATAATGCGTATAATTTCCTGCCATTTAGTCTGTAATTCAGAGCGATTCCAATAGTGAAACATTCTTCTTTGCAGCAAGCATGATCTGCTCTGTGAGGATGCTCTTTTACTGCAAGTCTTAATACCATAATGCATTATTAGTATCCAATTAAATTATGTTACAGGAATATGCTTCTATTTTATCATGTTTCCTATGTGAGATTACCAATACTGGTCTAAAGCTGTTGCGTAGCTGGCATATCAGAGAAGCCTGCCTGTGTGGCCGAGCGGTTCTACGCGCTTTAGTCTGGAACCGCGCGGCTGCTTCTGTTGCAGGTTCCAACCCTGTCTCTGGGATGAATGTGTGTGATGTCCTTAGGTTAATTAGGTTTAATTGTAAGTTCTTGGGTACTGATGACCTCATATGGTCCCATAGTGCTCAGAGCCATTTGAACTTGGTTTAAATTACTAATTTGTGAAATTAATTCTCTAACTTTTTTGGCTGTAGCCGTCTTTTCCTCTCACACATCATCTCTGAAAGTTTTGTGAATTAATTTTATGTTTTTGGTAATCATGATGATGTCTTAATATACCCTTAATTTGATCTTACTGACGTCCAAAACGACGTAGTTACTCTGTTCACACATGTGTCATCCTAATCACAATTCTTGTAAATTATATTGAGTGAAGGCATCATAGGCTTAACCAGACGAGGTCAGAAGGCAACAAATTATCAGCATCCAATAAATGACATTAAAGAATTCTGTCTTCACTCAATGATGCATTCCTAATGGTATTTCCAGTACTAGTCGAAAGGTGTTCCCTAGCTGGGAAATCAGGGATTATAACTCAAACGTATGGTCATCAAAGCATGTCTTTTAATCCTTGGCAGTACAAGAGTTAATCGTTTTAACGTCCTAACATAAACGTTACGGCGTTAATCTCCGTCACCATTTGACTACATAAACTAGCCAATACCTGACCCTGTAGAAGATTTTTCTCACCGGGTGACAACTGCAAGACAAGTGAGAGAGCTCTAGTTGGATCACAGAGTACGAATATCGGTAGACCACGTAATCAAACACGTGCAACAAGTTTTCTTATTTTTAATTTACGTCGCCTACAAATTCAGGTGACTATGTCTCACCTTTCTATGGATTGAACAGTTCCTCCTTTCAAATGTTTTGATTTTCACGCAGAGGAGTAACAATGACTTTCCATGCATGTTACCTGTAAATAAATATGTAAGAAAAAGATAAACAGATGTATTAATAAAACTGAAGTATATTTGACAAATGGGAATACATTATCAAACTGAATCATAGCAGAATTTCAGTTGATGTTGACAACATGATAATCAGTAGGCTATGGTCGGTCCATAGATAATCATACACCACTGGATACTAAGGAGCTGTAAGCTGCGTGATAGGGTCAAATTAACAGCCCTCTGTTTTTGGTTTCAACACAAATATGCGAAACATTTTACTCAGGTTTTGCCAGTCACTTTTATAACAACCATTTGTGTAGCATTTACATTAATGCCCACAAAAGTAGTACAACACATTAGGCACTGGCAGTGCGGTAGAAGACCCTGGAGAGAAGGTGTAAGGGGCGTAGCACATTACGAAGTGATGGTATGATATTCCACCGTTGATGGGAAGGCGCAGTTGGTTGAGGTGCCTTCTGGTGTGGCTCTAGACTATATGAATGTTGAAGTTGAGGCACAGGTGGTGGAGGCGCTGTGCGAATTGGCCGTAGACCAGATGGCTGTTTTAATGGAGGCACAGGTGGTGGAGGGGCTGTGCGAACTGGCCGTAGACCAGATGGCTGTTTTAATGGAGGCACAGGTGGTGGAGGGGCTGTGCGAACTGGCCGTAGGCCAGATGGGTGTTTTAATGGAGGCACAGGTGGTGGAGGGGCTGTGCGAACTGGCCGTAGACCAGATGGGTGTTTTAATGGAGGCACAGGTGGTGGAGGGGCTGTGCGAACTGGCCGTAGACCAGATGGCTGTTTTAATGGGGGCACAGGTGGTGGAGGGGCTGTGCGAACTGGCCGTAGACCAGATGGCTGTTTTAATGGAGGCACAGGTGGTGGAGGGGCTGTGCGAGCTGGCCGTAGACCAGATGGGTGTTTTAGTGGAGGCACAGGAGGTGGAGGCGCCTTGCGAAGTGGCCGTAGATCAGATTTCTGTTTTAGTGAAGGCACAGGTGGTGGGGGCGACTTGCGAAGTGGCCGTAGATCAGATTTCTGTTTTAGTGAAGGCACAGGTGGTGGGGGCGCTGTGCGAAGTGGCCGTAGAACAGATTGCTGTTTTAGTGGAGGCACAGGAGGTGGAGGCGCTGTGCGATGAGGCCATAGACCAGATTGCTGTTGGATTTGAGGTGCAGACACAGTAGGCTCCATGCAGTGTGGCCGCAGTAGCTGCACGGAAGGCTGATGCTGATGAAGTGACACCTGATATGGCTGTTCCACAGGTGGCACAACTGAGACGGTTGTGTTTGAGGTCGTACCTGCTGATGCTGTCACGGTGGACAGGCACACCAGCTGCAACAAAAAATCAAAATTAGATCACATCATCACGACTTACCAACACAAAATGTGTGGGTTCTTGTCTGTGAAGTTGATAGCTCACTCTGTGTACCAGCCCTTGTAATTTACATTCGCAAGCATACGTCTCAAACATTCATTGCTGCTCTGCCGTTGAGGGAGTTGGGGATTAAACGAATTGTGTGTGTGATATTGTGTGTCTTGTGCAAGATATAGTTCTAACTGTGTCTCATTCCCATAAGTTGCGTGCCAATAGTTGCCTACAGAAACAGTGATACTTACCCCATGTAGATAGTTTCACCTATTCTTTTCTTTGATGCTGGTGTACAATCCAGCCGATTATTATCCTCTCTCAACAGGAGTGTTTTGTTGTTAAGACACAGGTTACCGTATTTTGGACAGAATACCATACAAGACTCAGCCTTAAATATTTCGCCATTTGTACGATGTTCACACGCAGAAAACCTTTAATTTCGAATAACTTTGACCATACTTTTTTGGACACCGGTACACTACAAGAGTTTCTGAAAAGCCATAGATATTTGTGACATGAAATGTATGAATAAGTACGTAAAGGTGATGTTCTGTGTGTGTGTGTGTGTGTGTGTGTGTGTGTGTGTGTGTGTGTGTGACTTTATGTGTGTTTTTACTTGTTATTGTTGTTGTGGTCTTCAGTCTTGAGACTGGTTTGATGCAGCTCTCCATGCTACCCTATCCTGTGCAAGCTTCTTCATCTCCCAGTACGTACTGCAGCCTACATCCTTCTGAATCTGCTTAGTGTATTCATCTCTTGGTCTCCCTCTACGATTTTTACCCTCCACGCTGCCCTCTGATATTAAATTGGTGATCCCTTGATGCCTCATAACATGTCCTACCAACCGACCCCTTCTTCTAGTCCAGTTGTGCCACAAACTCCTCTTCTCCCCAATCCTATTCATTACCTCCTCATTAGCTATGTGATCTACCCATCTAATCTTCAATATTCTTCTGTAGCACCACATTTCGAAACCTTCTATTCTCTCCTTGTCCAAACTATTTATCGTCCATGTTTCACTTCCATACATGGCTACACTCCATACAAATACTTTCAGAAACGACTTTCTGACACTTAAATCTATACTCGATGTTAACAAATTACTCTTCTTCAGAAACACTTTCCTTGCCATTGCCAGTCGACACTTTATATCCTCTCTACTTCGACCATCATCAGTTATTTTGCTCCCCAAATAGCAAAACTCCCTTACTACTTTAAGTGTCTCATTTCCTAATCTAATTTCCTCAGCGTCACCCGACTTAATTCGGCTACATTCCATTATCCTCGTTTTGATTTTGTTCATGTTCATCTTATATCCTCCCTTCAAGACACTGTCCATTCCGTTCAACTGCTCTTCCAAGTCCTTTGCTGTCTCTGACAGAATTACAATGTCATCGGCGAAACTCAAAGTTTTTATTTCTTCTCCATGGATTTTAATTCCTACTCCAAATTTTTCTTTCGTTTCCTTTACTGCTTGCTCAATATACAGATTGAATAACATCGGGGAGAAGCTACAACCCTGTCTCACTCCCCTCCCAACCACTGCTTCACTTTCATGTCCCTCGACTCTTATAACTGTCATCTGGTTTCTGTAAAAATTGTAAATAGCCTTTCGCTAACCGTATTTTACCCCTGCCACCTTCAGAATTTGAAAGAGAGTATTCCAGTCAACATTGTCAAAAGCTTTCTCTAAGTCTACAAATGCTAGAAACGTAGGTTTGCTTTTCTTAATCTAGCTTCAGTTGTGATGGCAGAAGAGCCAACACCGTGTTACTAGAGGAGGCCGAAATGCACGCGTTTTAGCTCACGCAGGCTGGCGTGAAGAGGGAGGGACTATACTGACGTGAGGTCTGGAACATGACAAGGAATTAGAATTCAGAAAGCGGACGTAATTAGTTTGATACTTAACTTTAATCCATTAATGATGAACGTCGCTCTTGACGGCACATGATTCGCAATATCAATATCAATAGTAACTGAATATGGCGCCTTGCTAGGTCGTAGCAATTGACTATCGTCTCTGCAAATGAGAGCGTATGTAGGCAGTGAACCATCGCTAGCGAAGTCGGCTATACAACTGGGGCGAGTGCTAGGGAGTCTCTCTACACTAGACGTGCTGTGTGGCGGCGCTCGGTCTGCAATCACTGATAGTGGTGACACGCGGGTCCGACGTATACAAATGGACCGCGGCCGATTTAAAGGCTACCACCTAGCAAGTGTGGTATCTGGCGGTGACACCACTGCTTCTAAGATAAGTCGTAGGGTCAGTATTGCCTCACGTGTTCCCATATTTCTACGGAATCCAAACTGATCTTCCCTGAGGTCAGCTTCTACCAGTTTTTCCATTCGTCTGTAAAGAATTCGCGTTAGTATTTTGCAACCGTAGCTTATTAAACTGATAGTTCCGTAATTTTCACATCTGTCAACACCTGCTTTCTTTGGGATTGGAATTATTATATTCTTCTTGATGTCTGGGGTTATTTAGCCTGTCTCATAAATTTTGCTCACCAGATGGTAGAGATTTGTCAGGACTGGCTCTCCCAAGGCTGTCAGTAGTTCTAATGGAATGTTGTCTACTCCCGGGGCCTTGTTTCGACTCAGGTCTTTCAGGGCTCTATCAAACGCTTCCCGCAGTATCATATCTCCCATTTCATCTTCATCTACATCCTATTCCCTTTCTATAACATTGACCTCAAGTACATCGCCCTTGTATTGTCTCTCTATATATTCCTTCCACCTTTCTGCTTTCCCTTCTGTGCTTAGAACTGGGTTTCCATCTGAGCTCTTGACGTTCAAACAAGTGGTTCTCTTTTCTCCAAAGGTCTCTTTAATTTTCCTGTAGGCAGTATCTATCTTACCCCTAGTGAGATAAACCTCTACATCATTACATTTATCCTCTAGCCATCCCTGCTTAGCCATTTTGCACTTCCTGTCGATCTCATTTTTGAGACGTTTGTATTCCTTTTTGCCTGCTTCATTTACTGTATTTTTATATTTTCTCCTTTCATCGATGAAATTCAACATTTCTTCTGTCACCCAAGGATTTCTTCTAGCCCTCGTCTTTTTACCTACTTGATCCTCTGCTGCCTTTACTACTTCATCCCTCAAAGCTACCCATTCTACTTCTCCTGTGTTTCTTTCCCCCATTCTTGTCAGTTGTTCCCTTCTGCTCTCCCTGAAACTCTGTGCAACCTCTGGTTTAGTCAGATTATCCAGGCCCCATCTCCCTAAATTCCCACCTTTCTGCAGTTTCTTCAGTTTTAATCTACAGTTCATAACCAATAGAATGTCGAAAGACCACATCTGCTTCTGGAAATCTCTTAAAATTTAGAACCTGGTTCCTGAATCTCTGTCTTAGTATTATATAATCTATTTGAAACCTGTCAGTATCTCCAGGCTTCTTCCATGTATACAACCTTCTTTTATGATTCTTGAACCAAGTGTTAGCTATGATTAAGTTGTGCTCTGTGCACACTTCAACCAGGCGGCTTCCTGTTTCATTTCTTACCCCCAATCCATATTCACCTACTACGTTTCCTTCTCTTCCTTTTCCTACTAACGAATTCCAGTTACCCATGACTGTTAAATTTTCGCCTCCCTTCACTATCTGCACAATTTCTTTTATCTCATCATACATTTCTTCAATTTCTTCGTCATATGCAGAGCTCGTTGGCATATAGACTTGTACTACTGTCGTAGGCGTGGGCTCCGTGTCTATCTTGGCCACAATAATGCGTTCACTATGTTGTTTGTAGTAGCTTACCCGAAATCCTATTTGTTTTATTCATTATTAAACCTACTCCAGCATTACCCCTACTTGATTTTGTATTTATAACCCTGTATTGACCTGACCAAAAGTCTTGTTCCTCCTGCCACCGAACTTCACTAATTCCCACTACATCTAACTTTAACCTATCTATTTTCCTTTTTAAATTTTCTAACCTACCTGCCTGATTAAGGGATCTGACATTCCACGCTCCGCTCAGTAGAACGCCTGTTTTCTTTCTCCTCATAACGACGTTCTCTTGAGTAGTCCCCGCCCGGAGATCCGAATGGGGGACTATTTTACCTCCGGAATATTTTAACCAAGAGGACGCCATTATCATTTATCCATACAGTAAAGCTGCATGCCCTCGGGAAAAATTACGGCCGTAGTTTCTCCTTGCTTTCAGCCGTTCGCAGTACCAGCACAGCATGGCCGTTTTGGTTAGTGTTACAAGGCCAAATCAGTCAATCATCCAGACTGTTGCCCCTGCAACTACTGGAAAGGCTGCTGCCCCTCTTCAGCCAGGAACCATACGTTTGTCTGGTCTCTCAACAGATACCCCTCCGTTGTGGTTGCACCTACGGTACGGCTATCTGTATCGCTGAGCCACGCAAGCCTCCTCACCAACGGCAAGGTCTATCGTTCATGGGGGTGGGGGGAGGGAGGGGAGAAGTGGGGTGTTGGTACTTATGGGTGCTGAACGCTGAGGTTATTGGTGCCCTTAGACGCATTATAGGAAATGAATCTGCACAAAATTAGTAAAATGCGGTCATACACGCAAAGGCAGTGGGAAAAGACTAAATATGTTATACAAAGACCAAAACATACGTAAAACAAGAAAGGAGCTAAAAGCACGCCACAGGAAATTGTTAGGGTCTGGCCACTAACATAAAACATGAGTGAGCCAGTCACTCTGAAAACGAATTAAAACTCTACCCTATAATCTTGGCAAAAACATAAAACTCTAATCACATTTGATTGATTAATAAGGAAAAGAGATTGAAAAAGAGTCAGCACATAGGCCACTCTCCATTGGTCAGAAAATAAAACGCAGTTCGTTAAAACGTGGTGCACAAATATCTGTATAACACAAGCACTGCACAGTGGAGGGTCCTGTCGCTGGAGCAAGAAGTTATGCGTCAAAGGGCTGTGGCCTATGCAAAGAGGAGTGAGGAGAAGCTCGTTCCGTTTATGTGGCTGGAAGGAAGTACACCACAACCGTATTGTGGGCTTTACTAAACACAGTTTATTGTCGGTCGTTTCCAACCAGTCGTCCTCTCTCCGACGCAAGACTCTTGAGCTCAATAGGGAGGTGGTAGCATGCAGGGGGATGTCACACTGAAATACTGAAATATCCCCCCTCCTCCCCCCCCCCCACCACAGGGGGCTCGCCCTCTTTGGCGGGTTCATGTTTGGCTCCTATGGGGACCCAGCCTTTGCAGCATTTCTTCCCTTCCGAGCTGCATGTCTATCCTCTTGCTTTTCTTTTTCCCATCCCTTGGGGACATGTCTGGGATGTTATTGGTAAGTTTCTGCATTGCCTGTTGTTGACATAAGAAAAGTCTCACCTTGATTTTTCGCTCCATTTTTCTTTCTTTGTTTTTCTTCTCCTCTCGTTGCTCTACTTCACCGTTTGAGGTTCCTCTTTCTCTTCTTCTTACCTGTGAGCTCCTGAAGGCTTGCCCACGCGTCTGAGGCATAACAGGTGACTGGGTAACACGTAATTCCCAACCCCAGGTGGACAGGTAGCGTTTACACATGCCCCCTGGTACAGGACAGGCCCAGGGAGGGGTGATTGCCTGAGCTGCGACCTTCGAAAGTTGCTGACTTGCCCCTCAGTCAGATGTTCAGGAGGTGTGACCTGAGGTGTGAACAATCACCTAAGGTGGGTGCACCCCCTTGTGAACGGAGCCCCCAGTTTTTAAGGAGCACGCAAAGAGTCAATCATCATCCCAGTCATCGTCTATGAAACGTAAATGTAATGAGGCTGATGATTCAAAGTCCCTTCTCGCAGCACCACGGTTCGTCATGGCCTCACATACTGCAGATGGTCTTCATTCACCATGGTAAATCTGTTCATTAATCAAAAGGTGTGGATGCAATTGCCGGACAGGTGAAATCCTGCCCTCGTTTACGGAATGGCACTTCGCTTTTGGAACTACTTCTGATTCTCTAGCACAACAATTCCTTGCTGCCTCGCTTCTCCGCGGTCACCCTGTTCGTGTTGAGGCCCATAGAGCTTCGAATTTTTCCCATGTTGTAATTTATACCCGGCTGCTCGACGGTCTAACTGAGGCCATAATCCCATCTTACCTCTCTGATCAGGGTGTCATTGCCATCCATCATGTAATGAAGAAGGTAGATTCCTCCTTAGTGCCCACCCGCACTCTTTTCCTCACCTTTGATAGAGTCGTGCTGCCGTCCAAGATCAAAGCAGACTATGAAATTATCACAGTCTGGCCACACATTTCGAACGTGATGTGCTGCTACCAGTTTCATCGTTTTAACTACACTAGATGATCTGGTCGACACCCAGGTAAATGTGTAACCTTTGTAGGTATCCCCACAAGGGCGGTTTTCTGCCTCTTTCTCCCCACTGTATCAACTTCAACGGCGGCTATGCTCCCTTGTTCCATGTATCTTCATGAGTGGGCTGTACAAGAGATCTGGGTAACAAGAAAAGTGTCTCACCCAGTCGCTCGCAAGTTACTGGCTAGTCGCAAACCCTGCCTTCTCCTGTCTGGCGCCTATAATTCCGTTCTTGTTAGGCCTCGCTCAGTGAAGGACATGGCCATGCAGTCATGAGACCTCGAATTTAGCTCTGAGGTTATGAAATCGCCCAGTGTCGAGGTAGCATCGCCATCTCCAGGTCCACATGTGCAACAAGCCGTCAAACTCCCGTCTGAAGGAGAAAAGCCAGCAGCTACACAACCGGTAGGGAGGAAAGGGCAGAAAGAGTACCCCCGTGTAGACTTCCTCTGTCCCTCCAGCCAAACAAAACCCGAGTCTTCCTCTAACCCGAAAGGTTCGAAGAAATCCACCAAAGACAAATAGTCTTCTCCTTCGCCAATTCGAAGATCCTCTTCGACGGTGTCGCCACATAGTACCTTAGCCTGGGCGGCCTCTATAACGCTGGTGTACGCCACTAACTGTTTTTTTGCATTGGACTCCATGGACCGATCGCACAATCAAGCCAGTGCTTCTGTGGAACCCATTGAGCAGGATCCTCCTGCTTTTGCACCCTGTATTAGTGACTCTACACTGGCCATCACTCGGCAATCGGCGGGTTGACACCCCTATATCTCTTCCTCATCATGACTGTCCTCCAATGAAATGTTCTCAGATTTTGGTCCCACAAAGACGATTTACGGCTGCCTTTAGCATCACATCATCCCGTTGTACACTGCCTTCAGGAAACGAAATTGCGCCCTCACGACCACTATCAGCTTTCACATTACTTACCGATTGGTTTTCACCTTCCCCCTGAGGTCAGCATTCCATCTCACGGGGGTGTCGTGCTGCTGGTATTGGATGACATTCATAGTCAACCCATCGCCCTGACTACCCATCTTCAAGCTATTGCAATTTGCTTTTTCGTTCACCATCTGACTTTTTCCCTCTGTGTCATTTATGTTCCTCCATCATTCAATGTCACCAGGGCAGACTTCCTTCAGCTTATTGGGCAGCCACGTCCCCATTTTTGCTACTCTGTGATTTTAGTGCACATCATCCCCCTTGGCGTTCTCCCAGGACCTGTTGGAGAGATGCCCTCTTGGCTGACCTTCTTAACCATCTTAGCCTCTTCTGCATTAACAATGGAGCACCCACTTTCGTCTCCGACTCCCCGCACATCTATTCCAATTAGGACCTATCCTTCTGCATTGTCCAGGTTGCCCATCGTCTTGAGTGGTCCGATTTTTCTGACATCTACTTGAGCGACCATTTCCTGTGTGCTATCCATTCGCTGACTCGTACCCCCATCCACGTGTATGCCCAAATGGCAGCTTGCTAAGGCTGACTGACAGCCTTACTCCTCCGTGGCGACCTTCGAAGAACAAGATTTCCCCAGTTGTGATGACCAGGTGGAATACCTCACAAACGTTATCCTTACAGCTGCAAAACACTCCATTAATCGTACTTCCTCTTTACTCATTCGTGTCCCAGTCCCTTGGTGGACTGAGGCATGCCGCGACGCAATTCACATACAACGGGTTATCCCCGTTTTTAACAGTCATCCTACGAAGGAAAACTGCCATCATTATAAACAGATGTGTGCAAAGTGTCGTCGCGTTCTTCGGTATAGTAAAAGAGCTAGCAGGATTTCATTCACTAGTTCTTTTAACAGTTCCTCCTCTTCCTCTTTCGTGTGGGCCAACCTCCGACGGCTCTCTGGGACCAAGATCCGTTCCCCAGTTTCCAGCCTGACAGTAGCAGACGATGTTATCGTGGACGCTATTACTATCTCCAACACCTTGGGGTGCCATTTTGCGGAAATTTTGAGCTCTTCCCACTATCACTCTGCCTTCCTCTGTCGGAAACAGGCAGAGGAGGCTCGGGCTATACCCTTCTCTTCTCCGAATCGTGAGTGCTACAATGCCGCCTCTGCAATGAGGGAGCTAGATCATTCTCTCAGTTCATCCCGATCCACCGCCTCAAGGCCAGAATCCATCTACATTCTGAAGTTGCAGCACCTTTCTATTGCGGCAAGCACTTTCTACTTAACACGTATAACAGCATCTGGACAGAGGGTACATTTTCGGGATGTTGGCTTGAAGAAACCGTCATACCCATACCTAAGCCCAGTAAGGACAATATCTTCCCTTCTACCTACGACCCCATCTCTCTCACCAGCTGTGTTTCCAAGGTGATGGAACGTATGATTCATGCCCCGCTGGTATGGTGGCTCGAGTTTCGCAATTTACCGACGAATGCACAGTGTGGATTTCTTTGTTACCTTCCGGAGTCTGCTTTCAGAAGTTGCTACGGTGGCTTAACCACGACCTACCTGCAACTTCACTGGTAGGTGTGAATTCTTCACCACCTTCGCTTCGTGAAGCGGCCCACGTTAACCTTGGCCATCATTCGCTTCCTAAGGACACTACTCCAGCCTTGGTCTATGACCTTCCCATGGAACTTCGCGATGGCTATCGTACTGACTGTGGGGTCGGGTGGGTCGGAATACATCTGGTGATACAGCCTTTGCAATTGTGTCCTCTGCTCAGACTCACTCAGCGCCCTTCAAAGTCTACGTGCGCTGTGCACCGTCCATCCCTTAGTGCAGCGGGTCCACGAAAACTGTCAACTGCCCACTCTTGGTGGAGACAGTGTGATGTTTCTGTGGGTTCGTGGTCATGTCGCTCTGCCAGGAAACGAGGCTGCTGACGCTGCTACCAAGGCTGCAGTTCTCGTACCTCAGCCCCCGAGTACCTTTATTCCCTCCGAAGATTTCTGTGTTGCTGTCCGTCAGGAGGTGGTGTCCATTTGGCATCGCCAGTGGTCCTCCTTTCACGGGAATAAGCTGCGGCCTATTAAGCGTCTAGCAGTGGCTTGAGCGACCCCCTCTCGGCAATCCCGCCAGGAGAAAGTCATTTTAACTAGGCTGCGTATTGGGCACTGCCTCTTTAGCCATCGTCACTTGCTAAGTGGCACTTCCCGACCACCTGTACACATTGCGTCCAAGTTTTAACTGTCCGTCACTTCCTCATGGAATGCCCATTTTTTCATCGTTGGGTTTGCCGTCAGATTTATCGGCAGTTTAGGAAACGACGCGCGGGCTGTCGACCGCGTTTTACTTCTCATCCGCCAAAGCAATATGGAGAAGGACATTTAGTTTTTAGTTTTGGTCCTCCCTTTGTATATGGTGCGTTTTCTAGCCCTTCTTCCACGTGCTTGTTTTTATCTGCCTTCTGTTATGTCAATTGGGACTGACATATATTCGTATTTTTCCTCTCTGTCTTCGCCTTCTCTAGTTTTGACTTGGGCGCGTACAGCACCAGTTGTTTTTTGCACCCTAAACCAAAAACAAAACCAACATCAAACTGATATAACTCCGGATCGAGACACGCCTCCTTGGCTGCTAGATCTGCCCTTTCGCTCCAAGGAATCCCAGTGTACCCTGGTACAAAGAAGAAAGCCTCCTCCTCCTCAGTCGCTCTAGTTGAAGGAGGGTATCCTGGATGGTCTGGACTACTTCCCCCGCTTTGTACAAACGTTTCAACGAGCGATGAGCACTTAGAAAATCGGAACACACAAGAAATTTAGCACTGGAAGAACGTCTCATTTGTTCCAGTGCCCAAAAGGTCTTACACAATCAAGCGTCAAAGACATAAACAATTGAGGCAGTCGGATCTTGAGGACAAGATCCAGAAAAACTACAGAGCAACCAACAGAATCCCCACCGTGAAAACAGCTACACAGTTCTGTTGCTCAGATAAAATGTCACATTAAGAACGGAAACAGGAGTGCAATCTCTCTTGAACCATACCAAATCTAAAATCACTCTGGTTCTCCCCAGTAATCAGGGTGTCGGGCGGTTAAAACCCTGGATTTAGGGCTGTACTGAATCCACACCAAGGGCCTCCAGAACGCGTTGCACAGGAACCCAAAGTGATGACGGCACACGGGCACTTGGAGAAAAGACGTTCCAGAGGTGGATGAGCAACAGTATGGTGCGTAGTTGAAGGCGGAATTCCGAGAAACTTACATACGTGACGCACCAGGAGGAGTGCCGCCGGATGGTAAGTGGCAGTTCCCCAGCCTCAGCACAGTGGCTGGGTATGGGACTGTCCTAGAAGCAACTGTGGCCAGACAGAGCCCCTCATGGTGGACAGGGTCAATGATCATCAAACAGGAATGAACACACACACACCTATCTGCTGAAAATTGGAAACCTGTCATCGCAGCCCACTCCCCTACCTTCCGCAGTGTAAGGTCCAAGTGACGTTTTGCTGTTGCAGCACTGGAGGAGTAGCAGAAGAAGCCGATTCATTCATGAATAAGGAGCACTATACTGGACTCCTTACTGTAGACATGATGGTGTTTATGGCTATGGCAAAGAGGTTAACACTTAAATCACTGCATTGAGGGCCACCATTCTCCTGCTCAAAACGATCTGACAGCGAATCACCAACTCGGATCCTAAAATAGCGCTGACACAGGAAAGACTGGGTGAAGATGGGGAGCTTGTCACAAAAGCCCCATTGATGCAGTTGAGCGAGGATACAGTGTCGCCAGGTAGTACCATACACCATATTGATATCGAAGAATATTTCGATTCAGTGATGTCTACGTAGGAAAGCCTGCTGAATAGCCACCTATAGCAGGGTCAGGTGTTCGACAGCGGACCGAAATCTTGGGAATCCACACTAAGAGCGGCTAATGAAAGAGGCTTGGTCTCTAACAGCCAGACCAGACGACGGTTAACGATTCGCTCCAGGGTCTTCCCTACACAGCTCGTTAAAGTGATAGTCCGATAACTACTGGGACATTTGTCGTCCTTTCCTGGTTTGAGGAGAGCTACCAAAGTTTCCTCTCTCCACGAACTGGAGAAGTTACACATCTGCCATATAAGATTAAAACATTCAAGGAAGACTTCTTTCGACGCTGCTGTACAGGATCTGGTTGTGTTCGGGTGCAGTCTCACGAGTCTCAGACAGCATTGATTGGCTCTGAGCACTATGGGACTTAACATCTGTGGTCATCAGCCCCTAGAGCTTAGAACTCCTTACCTTAGGACATCACACACATCCATGCCCGAGGCAGGATTCGAACCTGTGACCGTAGCGGTCACGCGGTTCCAGACTGAAGCGCCTAGAACCGCACGGCCACACTGGCCGGTAGCATTGATTCCAGCTCCTCATGGAGAAAGGATAGTTGTAAGTTTCGAAATTGTTTGAACCAATGTCCAATTTTATCCTCTCTGCAGTCGCACGGTAGCGACGAAACGCCGGATACTGGCGGCCATTTGCAATAGTTTGTGCAAAGTTCTCCGCCAGCGTGTGAGTGGTGTGTCCAGGCGCTCTTTGGAGACACTCTCATGTCAGCACTGTGACTATTTTTCAACGAATGCAATTACCAGGAATCAACCTGATGTCTTCCCATACTTTTGTAGAACGAGTGGAACGGTGGATGGAGTCCAGAAACACTTGCCATTACCTTTCAGTGCTCTCAGTATTCACACATCGGTCCTTTTCTATCGCAACTCGAAAGGCTATATGGTTGTCTGCCATAGGGCGGCTTTTCCACCTTGCTGGACGGCACTCATCCGTCCACTAAGTCAAAAATCGTCTCCAAAGATGACCAGAGGGGTTTGGGATGCATAAATCAGCAGCATGATGGATCACCTGTGTGATATGATCCACCCATTCCTGAACGTTGTTGCAATGTTCAAACACATCTAGCTGGCTGAACAGCACCCAGTTACCCCCGCTGACCATGCATGTCAGTGGCTTCTCTCCATCTAGCGCTTCATCAAGTAGGTGAATGCGGAGTGGGAAATAGTCACTGGAATGGAGGTCGTCAGTGACCTCCCACTGAACAGTCTGTGAGGGCTGGAGAACAGAAAGAAAGATCTATGGCTGAGAATGACGCAGCAGCAGTACAGAAGTGAGTGTGAGTACCTGTTCGTAGGATGCACAGCTCATGATATATCATGAGGCTATCCAAAACTCGAATTCAAGGACAGGTAGAGGTCGAGCACCACAAAACATGATGGGCATTGAAATCTCCCAGTAGGAGGAAGGGTCGAGGAATTTGTTCCACAAGATCTATGAGAGCCTCAGAGGCGATCGCATCTTGTGGAGGGAGATACAATGAGGAAACTGTTGTTCTCTATGGCACATGAACTTCGACAGCAACAGATTGTAGGTCGGTATCCAGAGGGGAGAGCACAGGAGTGATGCATGTTATTGACATAACAACAGCACCCCCCCTCCCCCCCCCCCCCCGGCTCAGTCCCCAGTTGGGTGACCCTTCTGGTAAAGAGTATAGCCACGTACCACAGGGCTCTCAGTGACTTTAAAATGTGTTTCTTGTAAACATAGGCACAGAGGGAGTTCCTGACCTAGCAGTTTCAGTTCCTCTGTATGTGTCCTGGACTCATTAATACTCCACTGCACTATGGAAGCCATTTATCATGGAGGTTGCACTTTCATCCTGTCTTTACACTGGGGAGGGGAGCACATGATGGGCAGGGAATTCACTCTTGGGGTGAGATGATTGTCGCAGTCCGACATCAAACTCCATTAATTGTGCTAAAGAGTCAGGAGAGACATCATATAGTAGGAGATCCACATCGTCAGACTGTTTACTTCCAGTCTTCATTGGTGGTGGACGTTAGGCCTTTAATTTTTTTGCCCTGTGTAAGCTTGGAGGCCAATACCGAAGCAGGTTAGTGGCACTGCTGGATGATGGACCAGACTGAACCTTTGAAGGAGCAGGGTGTTTCAAAACATTAGGAACGACAGACTTGTCTGATGCTCTGTGAATGGGCTTTGAAGGAATTTTAGTGATGCAAGTACACTGGGAATCGCAGGTTCTAGTGCTAACACTAGCAACCTCAATTTGGGTACCACCATCAGTCTGTGGAATTGGCTGTTTAAGAGCAGACGCAAAGAAGGTAGCAAACGTCGAGGGCTGCATGGCCTTATAGATAATTTTGGCCTCTCCATCTGAAATACATCTAATTGTTCTGAATTCCCCAATCTTCCTTTCTTCAAGTAAGAAACTGAAGTCCCTACTCCAGGCTGGGTGATCGCCAGAGCAGTTTACACACTTTGGAGGAGATGGAGAACCAAAACCATCGTTGGCAGCCTTATCGTATTTGCCACAAGTGGCAGGTGCCTTACAACCTGATGAAGTGTGCCCAAAGCGCTGGCAGGTAAAACAGCGCATGGGATTAAAGAAATAATGCTGCACACTGAGGCGAAGGAAACCAGCCTGAGTCTGATTTCACGAGATCACCGTCTACCCATTTCATTATGTTCCTGTACATCAACGATGCCTTCCTGAGTCCACTCAGCTGTCAGTTGTTCTCATGGAATGTCAACCTGATCCCTGCAAGCCACAACATCTTTGCTGTAGTTCAGGATGTTGAGCAGTTCACTTTCTATTGCATATTTCCGAGGTACTGAGCTCTCTGGATGTTGTTGACTTGCTGGGAACTGGAAGTTCCTACGAACAGGGTCCCATTTCGCAAGCTCCTGCCAGATTTTAAGGTTCCAGCGATTCCCTCCAACCTATCTTGCATGTAAAAAGGTGAACCTTTTTTAAAACTCCCCTCTTTCCTTTTAATTATGAAAAACACATTCTAGCCACCAAAGTGCGTTCTGCTACTCAATACTGACAGACTCTGTGTAAATCCTGTCTGGAGGACTGGCTACACGAGTCCTCTTTTTTGATTGGGTGTTGGTACCCATCAGCGGCCCACCGTTTCCGCTGGGGGAGAGAAGAGAAGATTTCGAAGGATACATACTTGTCCCACAAGCAGCTAGGGAAGTACGAATCCATGTAGCCAGAGCCCCACATGTCTAGGTACGTTTTATACAACGGAAGTACGGCAGATTTCCCATAGGTTGCCCGCTAATGGCTGTCGCACTTGAGTAGCCATGCATCTCATCAGTGCACAGTACAACTTGAGATTAAGGAGCTTTTTATAGAGGTTATTACCATACTCGCGATCCCAGTTCCCTGTGACACACAACTTTCCACTGCCGCGCCATACAGTGGTCGTTCAAGCGTTCCCAGAGCATATGGTGACTGGACACTGAAATGAATGCTGAGGCCTTTATGGGAGGTGATGTCCTACTGAAAGCACAAATTCAATGAAATGGGCAACAGGCTGAACTTATTCATCATTCCTTATTCCTGTAGATATCATTGTTCAGTCGGTTACTTGTACGTTTTCTCACATACGAAGTAATCCAACTGTAATGGGTAAAACTAAATGCAGTGTATGAAGCAATCAGAATGGAAGGAGGAAACTTCATTATTTGAGATGGTGTTGTTGTTGTTGTGGTCTTCAGTTCTGAGACTGGTTTGATACGCTTCTCCATGCTATTCTATCCTGTGCAAGCTTCTTCATCTCCCAGTACCTACTGCAACCTAAATCCTGAATCTGCTTAGTGTATTCACCTCTTGGTCTCCCTCTACGATTTTTACCCTCCACGCTGCCCTCCAATACTAAACTGGTGATCCCTTGATACTTCAGAACCAACCGATCCCTTCTTCTAGTCAAGTTGTGCCACAAACTTCTCTTCTCCCCAATCCTATTCAATACTTCCTCATTAGTTATGTGATCTATCCATCTAATATTCAGCATTCTTCTGCAGCACCATTTCCTAATCTAATTCCCTCAGCATCATCCGACTTAATTCGACTACATTTCATTATCCTCGTTTTGCTTTTGTTGATGTTCATCTTATATCCTCCTTTCAAGACACTATCCATTCCGATCAACTGCTCTTCCAAGTCCTTTGCTGTCTGTGACAGAATTACAACGTCATCGGCGAACCTCAGAGTTTTTATTTCTTCTCCATGGATTTTAATACCTTCTCCGAATTTTTCATTTGTTTCCTTCACTGTCTGCTCAATATAGAGATTGAATAACATCGGGGAGACGCTACAACCCTGTCTCACTCCCTTCCCAACCACTGCTTCCCTTTGATGTCCCTCGACTCTTATAACTGCCATCTGGTTTCTGTAGAAATTGAAATAGCTTTTCGCTCCCTGTATTTTACCCTTGCCACCTTCAGAATTTGAAAGAGAGTATTCCAGTCAACATTGCCAAAAGCTTTCTCTAAGTCTATAAATGCTAGAAACGTAGGTTTGCCTTTCCTTAATCTAGCTTCTAAGATACGTCGTAGGGTCAGTATTGCCTCGAGTATTCCGTTATTTCTACGGAATCCAAACTGATCTTCGCCGAGGTCGGCTTCTACTAGTTTTTTTCATTCGTCTGTAAAGAATTCGCGTTAGTATTTTGCAGCCGTTACTTATTAAACTGACAGTTCGGTAATTTTCACATCTGTCAACACCTGCTTTCTTTGGGATTGGAATTATTATATTCTTTTTGAAGTCTGAGGGTATTTCACCTGTCTCATACATTTTGCTCACCAGATGGTAGAGTTTTGTCAGGACTGGCTCTCCCAAGGCTGTTAGTAGTTCTAATGGAATGTTGTCTACTCCCGGGGCTTTGTTTCGACTCAGGTCTTTCAGTGCTCTGTCAAACATTTCACGCAGTATCATATAACCTATTTCATCTTCATCTACATCATCTTCCATTTCCAAAATATTGTCCTCAAATACATCGCCCTTGTATAGACCCTCTATATACTCCTTCCACCTTTCTGCTTTCCCTTCTTTGCTTAGAACTGGGTTTCCATCTGAGATCTTGATATTCATACAAGTGGTTCTCTTTTCTCCAAAGGGCTCTTTAATTTTCCTGTAGGCAGTATCTATCTTACCCCTAGTGAGATAAGCCTCTACATCATTACATTTGTCCTCTAGCCATCCCTGCTTAGCAATTTTGCACTTCCCGTCGATCTCATTTTTGAGACGTTTGTATTCCTTTTTGCCTGCTTCACTTACTGCATTTTTATATTTTCTCCTTTCATCAATTAAATTCAATATTTCTTCTGTTACCCAAGGATTTCTTCTAGCTCTCGTCTTTTTACCTACTTGATGCTCTGCTGCCTTCACTACTTCATCCGTCAAAGCTACCCATCTTCTTCTACTGTATTTCTTTCCCCCATTCTTGTCAATTGTTCCCATATGCTATCCCTGAAACTCTCTACAGCCTCTGGTTCTTTCAGTTTATCCAGGTCCCATCTCTTTAAATTCCCACCGTTTTGCAGTTTCTTCGGTTTTAAACTACAGTTCATAACCAATAGATTGCCGTCAGAGTCCACATCTGTCCCTGGACATGTCTTACAATTTAAAACCTGGTTCCTAAATCTCTGTCTTACCATTATACAATCTATCTGAAACCTGTCAGTATCTCCAGGCTTCTTCCATGTATGCAACCTTCTTTTAGGATTCTTGAACCAAGTGTTAGCTATGATTAAGTTGTGCTCTGTGCAAAATTCTATCAGGCGGCTTCCTCTTCGTTTCTTACCCCCAATCCATATTCACCCACTACGTTTCCTTCTCTTCCTTTTCCCACTGCCGAATTCCAGTCACCCATGACTACTAAATTTTAGTCTCCCTTCACCATCTGCATAATTTCTTTTATTTCATCATACATTTCTTCAATTTCTTCGTCATATGCAGAGCTCGTTGGCATATAGATTTGTACTACTGTCGTAGGCGTGGGCTTCGTGTCTATCTTGGCCACAAAAATGAGTTCACTATGTTGTTTGTAGTAGCTTACACGAACTCCTATTTTTTTAATTCATTATTAAACCTACTCCTGCATTACCCCTATTTGGTTTTGTATTTATAACCCTGTATTCACCTGACCGAAAGTCTTGTTCCTCCTGCCACCGAACTTCCCTAATTCCCACTATATCTAACTTTAACCTATCTATTTTCCTTTTTAAATTTTCTAACCTACCTGCCCGATTAAGGGATCTGACATTCCACGCCCCAATCCGTAGAACGCCAGTTTTCTTTCTCCTCATAATAACATTCTCTTGAGTAGTCCCCGCCCGGAGATCCGAATGGAAGAGTATTTTACGTCCGGAATATTTTACCCAAGAGTACGCCATCATCATTTAACCATACAGTAAAGCTGCATGCCCTCGGGAAAAATTACAGCTGTAGTTCCCCCTTGCTTCCAGCCGTTCGCAGTACCCGCACAGCCAGGCCGTTTTGGTTAGCGTTACAAGGCCAGGTCAGTCCATCATCCAGACTGTTGCCCCTGCAACTACTGGAAAGGCTGCTGCCCCTCTTCAGGAACCACACGTTTGTCTGGCCTCTGAACAGATACCCCTCCGTTGTGGTTGCACCTACGGTACGGCTATCTGTATCGCTGAGGCACGCAAGCCACCCCACCAACGGCAAGGTCCATGGTTCATGGGTGGCGTGGGGGGGTATGTGATACTATTTCAGTGATTACAAAATAGTGAAATCAACAAACAACTTGGACAGCCTCTGGCCCGGAGCATGTAATGATGCTATTATGGAAGGTGTCAGAAAGCCGTTTTCATTCTCCCTGATCCATATCTGTTGTAAATGTTCTTTGATATCCTTTATACTGGCAGTGGAACGGAGTTGACGTCCGACCTGGTGCCACACATGTTCTATCTTAACTGGCACGCCACCACCGTAACATGACACAGACAGTTTCTAGAGACACAATGAATCTAGCAGTCAAACCGCTGTGCCTCTTTAAACCACGGGAAGAATTGAACCTCTCCTCAGGTGCCGCCAATCTCGCCGACGGTGGTCATTCGAGGTAGTCGGCAAAAACTAACCAATCACTGAACTCATTGCAATGCCCTTCATTATCATTACATGCTTCCCTTCTACGTAGCATTTTACGTTGTATTACTAGCAGGCTACACATGGGCTGGCAATTCAATAGTCTGACAACAGCTAGTCTCTGACCAACGGCGCGAGATGATACAGAATGTTGCATGGATTCCACTATTTGTTCTCGGATAGCAGGCACAGGAGTGGCTACGTTCCTTGTGGTGGTTAAACGTGGTCAACTGGAATCATGACAAGCAGTATGGCTGCCCTCAGGTTCCCATGCAGTCGATACCTGGACCATTGTCTCACCACAATCTCCTACAAAAATCACGATATTGCTCGATTCGAGCAGCCGGATAAATGGTGACCCACAACGACTCCTCTCTCAAACACTGTTGGTTGCCAATATGCGGAAGCGGTATCTCAGTCTCCTTCACGGAGATCACACATCATCTGACTCTGTTGACACCCCATACATACAGTCCCAGGCCTGGTAAAAACTATACACAAGTACTCCGGTGGTCATTCTACATGTCACTGTGAACTGCAACTCTCAATAATTTACATACAGCGCACGCTGACGATGAGATCTTGTACAATATTAAATTGGCATCCGACCATATCTTCTGGGTGCTTCAGTATTTTTCTTAGGCAATGTATAAGCCGAGAGGACTCAAACAGCAAATGAAACGTGTTAGAAGTAGAATATCATGAAATGAAATAGTTGTATGACACTATCTGCTGGGAGTCTCCATGCAGGCTAGCTCGAGTGCCTAGTGCAAGTGTTTCTGTTCGACGCCTGTTCCGCGACTTCCATATCCAGGACGATAAAGTCACTTAATTTCAGATAAAACGATAATGGGCGTCCCAGGGCGTAGTTCCTAGAGAACTCAAGTAGAAAATGTCAGAGATGCAAAAGGGCAGATTCTGATGTTTAAAAGGTACGTGGTAACAACTTGGACACAAAATTGGCAAAAAAGCCCTGTAACGTAAGGTACAATAGGCAATGAGCATCTTTAAATCATACAGAGAATAGAACATGTGAAAGGAACCACTCACAAGAAAATGAGCATGTCTCGGCGCTAGAAGAAGCAGTAGATCTTAAATAGTAAGGTATGGATGATATCTATGAAGTAACTGTGAACAATGCAGATCAAATTGAGTAGAACTGTGCAAGATTAATGAAACATAGGATGAGGAGATAATAACGATGTTGAGCAAGGCGAAATTATGAACGAAGTTAGCAGCTGTAGCATCAGTAAACGGAGCAGTCCAGGCCCTGTCAGTATTTGTTAGTACCACAATGTAGACTGGAATAGTATAGCATAATAAATATGCGGGAATTATTTAGCACAATGAGTGAACAGCCTCTGAGCTAGGCAGCATAAGCAGCACATTGACTGAGAAAAAATTGTTAAGTCTCAAGACTAGTTGGCAACATTGTAGAATATGTTTGGCAGCTATATGACAGTCGATTTACTTTCTGGAGTGGTTCAGAATTATTGTTCTAAATTCACTCGATATTTTCTTGACATTGAGATGAAATATTCTGAAAACCAATGGAGTCCTGCTATGAAAAGAATGGGCACCGTAGACTACTACTCCTGGTCGTCGGCTCAGGGGCGTCTCCTGAAACGCCTCCAATGGTAGTCGGGGATCAGTTGGAAGTGTGACTCATCACAGAAGATAACTCTTTCTGTCAACGAGATTCCAGGCCGAAGACGTGTCTGGAGACGGCCTGGGCAGCGGAGAGATACCAAACTATCGCCCAACAGACGACCCGATAACCAGCAGTGATGGTGAGGGGTGTCGGTTCCTTTCATAGCAGGACCCCTTCAGTTCTCATCTGCGCCAACATTACAGCACAGCGGTACGTCCAGTCGACGATATTCTATACCCCACTTCATTGCCCTTCATGGCAAGCCACCCAGGATTTACGTTTCAGTATGACAATGCCCTCCCACACACGGCGAGAGTCTCAGCTTCTCGTCTTTGTGCTTGTGAAACCATACCTTGGCAGTAAGATCAACAAATATCTTCGAAATGGACAACATTCGGAGCATTATTGGCAGAGGCCTCCAATCTCGGAATTTTGACGTTCTGATGTGCCATTTTGACAGAAGTTCGCACGATATCCATCACGGGACATCCAACGGCTCTATCAATGAGTGACAAGTCGGATAACTGTTTGCATAACGCTCAGAGGTGGACTTCACATTTCGTGAAGCTTTTTCTCTTGAATAAACCATGCAATTTTTCTGAGACTGCAATCCCTTATTTGCCTATACGTGTTTATCAAATTTACCAATTCTGCCCCGTTCGGGTGACATCCTCGTGGTGCGTCCTTTCTCTTTCTCTTATAATGTATTCGGTGGTGTAGTCCCGCTTGCTGTTGTAGTTCACTGCGCATGGCTACAATCTGCTGGACATGATGGTTGCCCTGATAGCAGTCATAGCTGTGCTAAGATCTGCTACATCAGTCAACTGAGGTTTTGGTGCCCATGTGCCATGTTAGCGTAACAAGGTTAGGCCTACTATTATTCTGTGACAGAAATGACAGATGTGGTACTCCATCAAGGCCTGCCCGACTGCAGCATCAGCCATATGCGTGAACTGTATGCCGATTGACTTGCACAACACGCCATTGTATCTGCAAGATATTTGGTAGGACATTCTAGAGACTTGCAGACATGAGATCATTTGCAGCAAGGTCAATGGACTGTCGTAGGCCTCGCACGGTTCGCACGCCGGAGATGGAGAAGCAGGTATTCAGGCATAATGGAAATGATCGAGTGATCGAGATACGGGTATGACAAGAGTTGTGGTTGCCGCAGGTACCAGCCGTACTCTTTTATGGTCAGTTCTGCACGAGCAGTTGCTTTATCCCCATCATAAGCAACATATGCAAGCTCGTCGGTTAAGGAAACCACCAAGCCTGATTACAACTCTGCCAATGGCTTCTACAACAACTGCTGAAGATTCACAGTTCAGAGTCAGATTTCATTTATAAATGAGTGGGGATTTACGAGAGATCACCAAGTAAATAACGTAATGGGCACGCCTGGGCAGATGCAAACTCTTGAGGAATTTGCAGGTGAGGCATCGGTATGGCTTTGGTATCAACGTACGGATAGGAACTGTTGGTGACAGACCCGTGGGACCATACTCCTTACCAAACTGACTAACATGTGTTGGTTTCTGCGAGATGAGGTACCAGAGCTACTGGAAAACGTTTCCGTTTCAGAAGGACAGCGAACATGGTTGGTGCGCGACAGGCCACTACTGTTGTTCGTCATGGGAAAAGTTTGTTAGCGGTGGATTGGTAGAGGAGGTGGACGTGAATATGGTGTATTTCTGGCTACTCGAGCGCTTAAAGCCACTGGCGTATTCCCAACCCATCGACAGTGTATTGACGATACATAACCATGAATATGACGCAATCCGAACGCAATCGGTGCATTTGAGTGAGTGCGTGGTTTACTGTGAGGAAGGGCTAAGGGTGCCTCACGATGCGTGTTAACGACACGCAGCACTGTGGTATCCGCGTGCTACGCAGCCTATAGTGTTTACCTCTATATGACACACACACTGAAGCGCCATAGAAACTTGCATATGCGTGCGTACTCAAATACAGAGGCAGATTAGGGTGCTGCGACCGGCAACGCCTTTAAGAGACAACAAATGTCAGGCGCAGTTGTTAGACCGGTTACTGCTGCTACAATGACAGGTAATCAAGATTCAAGCGAGTCTGAACGTGGTGATATGGTCGGCGCACAAGCGATGGAAGACGGCCTCTCCGAGGTAGCGAGGAAGTGGGGATTTTCCCGTATGACCATTTCACCAGTGTTACGTGAATATCAGGAATCCCTTAAAACATCAAATCTCCGACCTCGCTGCGGCCGGAAAAAGGTCCTGCAAGAACGGGACCAAAGACGACTGAAGAGAATCGTTCACGTGACAGAAGCGCAATTCTTCCGCAAATTGCTGCAGATTTCAATGCTGCGCCGTCAACAAATGTCTGCGTGCGATACATTCAACGAAACATCATTGATATGGGCTTCCGCAACCGAAGGCACACTCGTGTACCCTTGACGGCTACACGACACAAAGCTTTACGCCTTCTGGGCTCGTCAACACCAACAGTGGACTGTTGACGACTGGAAACATGTTGTCTGGTCGGACGAGTCCCGTTTCAAATTGTATCGAGCGGATGTACGTGTACGGCTATGGAGACAACATCATGAATCCATGGACCCTGCATGTCAGCAGGGGACTGTTCAAGCTGGTGGAGAGCCTGTAATGGTGTGGGGCGTGAGCAGTGGCAGTGATAGGGGGTCCCTGATACATGTAGATACGACTCTGACAGATGACACGTAAGCATCCTGTCTGATCACCTGCATCCATGTATGTCCGTTGTGCATTTCGACGGACATGGGCAGTGCCGGCAGAAAAATGCGACACCTCACACGTCCAGAATTGCTATAGAGTGCCTCCAGGGACACTCCTCTGAGTTTAACCACTTCCGCTAGCCACCAAACCCCTAGATAATAACGTTATTGAGCATATCAGGGATGCCTTGCAAAGTTCTGTTCAGACGAGATCTTCACCCCTTCGTGCACTTACGGATTTATGGACAGCCCTATAGGACTTATGGTGTCAATTCCCTCCAGCACTACTTCAGACATTAGTCGAGTCCATGCCAAGTCGTGCTGCACCACTTCTGCGTGGTCGCGGGTGCCATACATGATATTAGGCAAGCGTACCAGTTTTTTTGGCTTTTCAGTGTAGATGGGAATGAGCTGGCAGATTAGTCCATACCTCAGTAGGTATTGGTTTCAGATCTTTGCAAACACTTTTCTTCTCCTTCTTGACAGTTCTATGTACTGAATAGATATTTGACACTTTTTGAAACCATATGTGTATGTATAACACTATAACGGCTCTACGTACTGGGTCACTGAGACGTGCCGGTATATTTATGTTGAAATTGTGATATGCCTGATCGATATGAAGCCACACAGCCATGATACGTTTATTGCGACTAAAATAATGCATTACATCCACGTTCCATTAAACGCGAACAGCCGGTGCACGATTCCTTGCACATTCGTATCAACGAGTCGCATTTTGGGTTGAGGTACCTGCAGCTCACTCCACTGAGCAGAGATTGTTTTCCTCCATCTAGTTCGTGTCTCAGCATTTGCTGGTTGACATTCTTCTTTAGTCTTTGTAGCGTAACGCATAGCACAAGCTAATGCTACTCCAGTATATATCGCTGTAAAACTTTCTTTTTCGGAGCTCTCTTTGAGCAAGTTGACAACTGCAACGTAATCTTTGTTCTGGCGTATTGTATGTTGTGTGTTAACCACCACTGTCTTCTATTTGTGTAAATAAATTCATTGTACCTTTTGGAGCAGATGGTCATCTACGACCTTCTAATAGGATGTGACTGTAACAATTGTTGTATCACTTACGGCTGGCCGGCCGCGGTGGACTAGCGGTTCTAGGCGCTCAGTCCGGAACCACGCGACTGCGCATGTTCGAATCCTGCCTCGGGCATGGATGTGTGTGATGTCCTCAGGTTAGTTAGGTTTAAGTAGTTCTAAGTTCTAGGCGGCTGATGACCACAGATGCTAAGTCCCATAGTGCTCAGAGCCATTTGAACTTAGGGCTGGTGGCCTGACTGTAGACATCGTGCCTAGAGAATGAGGGACCAAGGGGTCGAATTCTGACAAGACCACGGAATATTCTATCGACCATTATTCTTGCCTTTAGCTCTCAATGACGTGAAGTTTACTTCAAACAAACGTTGTTTTGATACCACGTTGGATTTATAAGTCTGCTTTCCCTGGTAGGTTTACGTAAATGATCGTGAAATGCCAGAACTATCGCTCAATTGAATGATTTTCATCAGGAAATTCTCCCTGCCGCCGTTGGATAAGCAGCTGAGCAGCAAGTCGTATACTCCTAGCTCACTCATTTGTTACATAGTTTAATTCTTAATTTCTTTGCGTGTTTTTGGTTCTTGCATTGTTTAATTCATAAATTTCGGGCGTATTATAGTATTTGAGAGTTGTAGCATCGCGTTTTAGTACCTGAATAGTGTAAATTCGCGTAGTCGTTTGTCTACTGTTTTGTTTTGAACGGCCAGTGTCGGTTGGTCGCAGTCAGTGTGCTCCCTGCCGCCGTTGGATAAGCAGCTGAGCAGCAAGTCGTATACTCCTAGCTCACTCATTTGTTACATAGTTTAATTCTTAATTTCTTTGCGTGTTTTTGGTACTTGCATTGTTTAATTCATAAATTTCGAGCGTATTATAGTATTTGAGAGTTGTAGCATCGCGTTTTAGTACCTGAATAGTGTAAATTCGCGTAGTCGTTTGTCTACTGTTTTGTTTTGAACGGCCAGTGTCGGTTGGTCGCAGTCAGTGTGCTCCCTGCCGCCGTTGGATAAACAGCTGAGCAGCAAGTCGTATACTCCTAGCTCACTCATTTGTTACATAGTTTAATTCTTAATTTCTTTGCGTGTTTTTGGTTCTTGCATTGTTTAATTCATAAATTTCGGGCGTATTATAGTATTTGAGAGTGTAGCATCGTGTTTTAGTACCTGAATAGTGTAATTTCGCTTAGTCTCCTTCCGCCGCCGAGCAGTGTCAGCAGTGCGCGAGTCGCAGCATTACTGCATTTACTAGGCAATCTTGTATTTTAATAACCGTTTAAATTTTGTCGATTTGTTTGCGGCTCTCTGTAGATTAGTTCAGACGTTCTTAGCAAAACAGTTTTTGGCATGGATAGGCACTGCAACTGCTGTGTTCGGATGCAGGCTGAGTTGGCATCCCTTCGCTCCCAGCTTCAGGCAGTGTTGGCTTCGGTCACACAGCTTGAGGCTGTTGCCAATGGGCATCACTGTGGGGGTCGGGATGGGGGTTTGTCGGGGACGGCCAGCTCGTCCCACGCATCCCCTGATCGGACTACGACTGTGGTTGCCCGGGATACTGCCCGCATTGAGGCTGATCCCTCACCTGTGGTAGAGTGGGAGGTCGTTTCAAGGTGTGGCAGGGGGCGAAAGACATTCCGGAGGGCTGAACGGAAAGCCTCTCCAGTTTGTCTGACGAACCGGTTTCAGGCTCTGTCTCAGGCTGATACTGATCTTCGGCCTGACATGGCTGCTTGTCCTGTTCCAGAGGTTGCCCCTCAGTCTGCAAGATCCGGGCAGTCGCAGAGGGTGGGCTTACTGGTAGTTGGGAGCTCCAACGTCAGGCGCGTAATGGGGCCCCTTAGGGAAATGGCAGCAAGAGAGGGGAAGAAAACCAATGTGCACTCCGTGTCCATACCGGGGGGAGTCATTCCAGATGTGGAAAGGGTCCTTCCGGATGCCATGAAGGGTACAGGGTGCACCCATCTGCAGGTGGTCGCTCATGTCGGCACCAATGATGTGTGTCGCTATGGATCGGAGGAAATCCTCTCTGGCTTCCGGCGGCTATCTGATTTGGTGAAGACTGCCAGTCTCGCTAGCGGGATGAAAGCAGAGCTCACCATCTGCAGCATCGTCGACAGGACTGACTGCGGACCTTTGGTACAGAGCCGAGTGGAGGGTCTGAATCAGAGGCTGAGACGGTTCTGCGACCGTGTGGGCTGCAGATTCCTCGACTTGCGCCATAGGGTGGTGGGTTTTCGGGTTCCGCTGGATAGGTCAGGAGTCCACTACACGCAACAAGCGGCTACACGGGTAGCAGGGGTTGTGTGGCGTGGGCTGGGCGGTTTTTTAGGTTAGATGGCCTTGGGCAAGTACAGAAAGGGCAACAGCCTCAACGGGTGCGGGGCAAAGTCAGGACATGCGGGGACCAAGCAGCAATCGGTATTGTAATTGTCAACTGTCGAAGCTGCGTTGGTAAAGTACCGGAACTTCAAGCGCTGATAGAAAGCACCGAAGCTGAAATCGTTATAGGTACAGAAAGCTGGCTTAAGCCAGAGATAAATTCTGCCGAAATTTTTACAAAGGTACAGACGGTGTTTAGAAAGGATAGATTGCATGTAACCGGTGGTGGAGTGTTCATCGCTGTTAGTAGTAGTTTATCCTGTAGTGAAGTAGAAGTGGATAGTTCCTGTGAATTATTATGGGTGGAGGTTACACTAAACAACCGAATTAGGTTAATAGTTGGCTCCTTTTACCGACCTCCCGACTCAGCAGCATTAGTGGCAGAACAACTGAGAGAAAATTTGGAATACATTTCACATAAATTTTCTCAGCATGTTATAGTCTTAGGTGGTGATTTCAATTTACCAGATATAGACTGGGACACTCAGATGTTTAGGACGGGTGGTAGGGACAGAGCGTCGAGTGACATTATACTGAGTGCACTATCCGAAAATTACCTCGAGCAATTAAACAGAGAACCGACTCGTGGAGATAACATATTGGACCTACTGATAACAAACAGACCCGAACTTTTCGAATCTGTATGTACAGAACAGGGAATCAGTGATCATAAGGCCGTTGCAGCATCCCTGAATATGGAAGTTAATAGGAATATAAAAAAAAGGGAGGAAGGTTTATCTGTTTAGCAAGAGTAATAGAAGGCAGATTTCAGACTACCTAACAGATCAAAACGAAAATTTCTGTTCCGACACTGACAATGTTGAGTGTTTATGGAAAAAGTTCAAGGCAATCGTAAAATGCATTTTAGACAGGTACGTGCTGAGTAAAACTGTGAGGGACGGGAAAAACCCACCGTGGTACAACAACAAAGTTAGGAAACTACTGCGAAAGCAAAGGGAGCTCCACTCCAAGTTTAAACGCAGCCAAAACCTCTCAGACAAACAGAAGCTAAACGATGTCAAAGTTAGCGTAAGGAGGGCTATGCGTGAAGCGTTCATTGAATTCGAAAGTAAAATTCTATGTACCGACTTGACAGAAAATCCTAGGAAGTTCTGGTCTTACGTTAAATCAGTAAGTGGCTCGAAACAGCATATCCAGACACTACGGGATGATGATGGCATTGAAACAGAGGATGACACGCGTAAAGCTGAAATACTAAACACCTTTTTCCAAAGCTGTTTCACAGAGGAAGACCGCACTGCAGTTCCTTCTCTAAATCCTCGCACAAACGAAAAAATGGCTGACATCGAAATAAGTGTCCAAGGAATAGAAAAGCAACTGGAATCACTCAATAGAGGAAAGTCCACTGGACCTGAAGGGATACCAATTCGATTCTACACAGAGTACGCGAAAGAACTTGCCCCCCTTCTAACAGCCGTGTACCGCAAGTCTCTAGAGGAACGGAGGGTTCCAAATGATTGGAAAAGAGCACAGATAGTCCCAGTCTTCAAGAAGGGTCGTCGAGCAGATGCGCAAAACTATAGACCTATATCTCTTACGTCGATCTCTTGTAGAATTTTAGAACATGTTTTTTGCTCGCGTATCATGTCATTTCTGGAAACCCAGAATCTACTATGTAGGAATCAACATGGATTCCGGAAACAGCGATCGTGTGAGACCCAACTCGCCTTATTTGTTCATGAGACCCAGAAAATATTAGATACAGGCTCCCAGGTAGATGCTATTTTTCTTGACTTCCGGAAGGCGTTCGATACAGTTCCGCACTGTCGCCTGATAAACAAAGTAAGAGCCTACGGAATATCAGACCAGCTGTGTGGCTGGATTGAAGAGTTTTTAGCAAACAGAACACAGCATGTTGTTATCAATGGAGAGACGTCTACAGACGTTAAAGTAACCTCTGGCGTGCCACAGGGGAGTGTTATGGGACCATTGCTTTTCACAATATATATAAATGACCTAGTAGATAGTGTCGGAAGTTCCATGCGGCTTTTCGCGGATGATGCTGTAGTATACAGAGAAGTTGCTGCATTAGAAAATTGTAGCGAAATACAGGAAGATCTGCAGCGGATAGGCACTTGGTGCAGGGAGTGGCAACTGACCCTTAACATAGACAAATGTAATGTATTGCGAATACATAGAAAGAAGGATCCTTTATTGTATGATTATATGATAGCGGAACAAACACTGGTAGCAGTTTCTTCTGTAAAATATCTGGGAGTATGCGTACGGAACGATTTGAAGTGGAATGATCATATAAAACTAATTGTTGGTAAGGCGGGTACCAGGTTGAGATTCATTGGGAGAGTGCTTAGAAAATGTAGTCCATCAACAAAGGAGGTGGCTTACAAAACACTCGTTCGACCTATACTTGAGTATTGCTCATCAGTGTGGGATCCGTACCAGGTCGGGTTGACGGAGGAGATAGAGAAGATCCAAAGAAGAGCGGCGCGTTTCGTCACTGGGTTATTTGGTAACCGTGATAGCGTTACGGAGATGTTTAATAAACTCAAGTGGCAGACTCTGCAAGAGAGGCGCTCTGCATCGCGGTGTAGCTTGCTCGCCAGGTTTCGAGAGGGTGCGTTTTTGGATGAGGTATCGAATATATTGCTTCCCCCTACTTATACTTCCCGAGGAGATCACGAATGTAAAATTAGAGAGATTAGAGCGCGCAAGGAGGCTTTCAGACAGTCGTTCTTCCCGCGAACCATACGCGACTGGAACAGGAAAGGGAGGTAATGACAGTGGCACGTAAAGTGCCCTCCGCCACACACCGTTGGGTGGCTTGCGGAGTATCAATGTAGATGAAGATGTAGAAGTTAAGCCACTATGGTTTACTATTACTAGCATTGTTATTATTGCCCCACCAGACGAGGGTATTTTATCGCTCCCCTTACGATGGTATGGCGCCTGTGGGTGGTCATATTATACAGATCTCCTGCGGTATTTCAGTACTGACTTCAAGCTAATGATCAGCGAAGTGTCCCCCACTGACCTGGTCTAAATCCCAAAGTGAGGGCCTGTAAGGTTCCTCACGTCAGTTGGACTGATCGGACCGGTGACGGATTTCGCGTTCTTACTTTCTTCTCTAACATATATTACCATGAAACTTCCTGGCTGTCTTATACTGTGTCGGTAGAGCACTTGTCTGCGGAAGTCAAATTTCCCAATTTCGAGTCTCTGTTCCTCACACAGGTATTATATGCAACAGGCTTCGTCTGCCACATTAGTGAACACTCTGCTGCACAGTGAAAATTGCGTTCCAGATATAACCAAGTGTGCAGAACAATTACGCGTACAACATAAATATTTCTTGCATCAGGAAACTATTTGTGAAAATAGTGAAACCATCCTGACTTCGACGCTGAACACTCACGGTATATGCCAATTAATCATACAAGAACATATAATTTTATTGAACTGAAATAACGATTTTGTTGCAGAAACAGCACTGCATTACATAGCTACCAACACTTTTTAAAGAAGGTACCCCATCAGACACAACAGAACATTGCGGGGCTACTAGGCAAGAATGATCTCAGACAGTTCCCATACGCAGTCGAGAAGGTGGAAAGTTTCGATGTGATACTAGCCCCATGTAACTACTCATATCCTTCAAGTATATGCGCAACCTCCCCGTAAAGAAGGTCATGTATCCACTAAGAAACAGCTCCAAGTCTTTGGATTATGCTGCAAGTTCATATGTGTATTGCATTATGAAGCTAACCCATTAATATACGTTTTACTGGTAACGCTGCTATCGCTTCCTGTTGTAAATTCATTTCACTTGTCGTAATAAAGCTACAATTCTTCATCCACGTTCGTAGTTAAACACAAGCGTCTGCATAGTGCTAATTGAGCTTGGGTGTGATAGTGTCCACCCCCTTAAGCTTAGGTACTGTGTCTGAGTGATGGTTAGCGTACACCCAAAGGGCCTCTAATGGGTAGCGTAGCCCGAAGTCTAGATCACGCTGGAAGCGACAGTTTGGTAGAGAGATGCCGAACCTATTGAACGTGAAAGGGAAATACAGGTTACATCGTAGAAGCATTACCGATCTATACGTCCACACTATATTTCAAGCACTTCAGATAATCAAAATTAAAGCTCTGCAGTAAAATTAGAAAATGCGTATTAGACAATAGACAAATCTTCGTCTAGTATTTTGCAGCGTTAAATCAAATAAGTCTTACTTAAGGTACAAAATATGCAAGTGCGGGCACTTAAAACTCTTGCAGATAATCATAATTACAAATGAAGTAAAGAGGCGACAGTGAAGACAGCGGAACTTACCTGTTGCTGGACAAGATGTTTCAAGCCCACGAAGCTGAAGCTCGGTTTTCTGCTTCGTATGAACCACTGATAGATGACGTCTGTCAGAAATTAGCGCTCTAGATAACAATCTGGGCGATTAATTAGAGTCTGTAGCTCCTTTAAAGCACACGAAATTCGTATCGATACTTCACACACGAGAATTATCGACAGAATAAATGCTAGGCAACGGCGCTCGCCGCTTCAGCCTGCACTGCATTGTTGTAAGCCCTCCCGGCCATCAGTATTAAGCAACAGATCCAATATACGCCGCAAACTGCTGACCACCAAGCAATTCCCTGTTGATGATTCGCAGCAGGCACACAACAGTTAATAATAGTCTGGTACCGCGCCACACGGGTTTCGAATCTGCGCCAGACGACATGGACCTCGATTACCACTAGAGGTCTCTGCAGCCGTCGCGCCATAAATCGTAGCTGCCGGCGTTCCTGGCCCACGTATAACGTGAAGGCGCCACGGTGGTCCCAGCAGCCAATAGCGGCATACCGTATCCTGTATATAAGCACCTCCTTCTCGCTCAGCTAACTCCTCACCCGACGCATCCACCAGCATCTCCGCCAGTACCGCCTCCTTCCCGTTACCCAGTGTGGCTTTCGGCCGTGCTTCTCTTCCAACGACCTTCTCCTTCACCTCACTCATCTCCTTTCCGAACAGCTTAATTCCCGTCGCTCCGAAATCTTCCTCTGCCTGGACCTCGAACGTGCTTATGAATGCGTATGGCATTCCGGTCTCCTCTTCAAGCTCCAAACCTTCGCCCTTCCCATTAACTACGTCCGTCTGATCGGTTCCTTTCTCTCCCACCGTCCTTCCTATGTCACCATCCATAACACGGATTCCTACACCTTTTTCCCTCCGCCGGTGTGCCCCAAGGCTCCGTCCTCTCACCCCTTCTGTACCTTTTGTATACGGCGGACATGCCGCCGCCGTCACCCCCCGTCCACTTCCACCAGTTTGCCGATGACACCGCCTTCCTCGCCATTGCCCCCACCCTGCAGCGCTACCAACACCTTCTCCAATCCCATCTTGACCAGTTCACCGCTTGGTGCAACCACTGGTTGCTCAAGGTCAATCCCTCCAAAACCCAGGCGATCATTGTAGGCAAAACCACCCCTTCCTTCCGCCTCCTTGATTTCTATCTCACCATCTGTGGCCGCCCCATCGCCCTCACTCCCACCCTTAAGTACCTTGGCGTCACCCTCGACCGTCACCTCTCCTGGACTCCCCATCTCCGGACAATCCAAGCCAAGGCACGCTCCCAACTCCGTCTCCTCAAGCTCCTTTCCGGCCGTACGTGGGGTCTGGACCCCTCCACCATCCTCCACACCTATAAATTCCTCATCCGCCCTATCCTTAGCTACGCCCATCCGGCCTGGATCTCGGCCCCCCCTACCTTTTATAAATCCCTCCAAATCCCTGAACGCCATGCTCTCTGCCTCGCCTATCGCAACTGTCTCCCCTCCCCCACGCGAGTCGTGTATGATCTCATCCCCTTCCCTCACCTCCTCCTTTCCCTTGAAAGGATACGGATCCTGTACACCTCCCGCAAACTCGATCCTCCTCATCTGCTTGTCTCCCCCGTCCTCTCCCACCCCCACCCGCTGCCGCACCTGTATTCCCACGTCCCACCCGGTCTCCATCTCTCCACCCTCCTTACCCTCTCCCAAGGTGGCTTCCGCCAGCTCCCCCTCCCTGATGATGTCCTCCTCCCCTCCATCTACCCCTCCTACGAACTTTGATCCTCCCTCCCTCTTCCTGTATCTGTTCCTTTGGGCACCCTCCGTCCCTCCTCCCCTTCTCCCCACTCCTCCCCCAGGCCTCCCCTCCCCTGTCCTTCTCCTCCTCTTCCCATCTCCTCAGCCATTGGCATCTTTGTTCTCCCCTCTCCACCCTCTCCACCCCCCCTCACCCTTCTTCCCCTCTTGGCAGGTCCCCGGACTCACACACACTACATGGACTTTCGCGCACCGGAGATCATCGTCATGAGTGTCTCGTGTGTGTAACGTCGTTTTGTGTTTTTAGTGTCCGCCGTCACGCTTCTACGTTCACTTGTGCCGTCGGATTCATCAGTGTTCTGTGCGCCGTGTCAACATGTTTTCAGTGTCGTTATCGTCGAGTGTGCACGGCTTCGTGTCTTTTGTGTATCTGTGACCACTATTTTTTACCCGTCACTATGTTCATTTTAATTCTCCGTTCTTGTACTGTTGTTGTCAACACCATGACTGAAGAGCGGCGTAGCACGCCGCTGCCAGCCTACCTGATTGTTCAGGTGTTAAACTAACAATAAAGAACGCTCAGCTAACGGATATGGAGCCTCTACACCTCCCGCGAACTTGATCCCCCTCACCCGCTTGTCTCTCCTATCACTTCCCACCTCCATACGCTGCCACGCCTGTGTTCCCACGTCCCACCCGCTCTCCATATCTCCACTCTCCATACCCTTGCCCAAGGTGGCTTCCGCCAACTCCCCCTCCCTGATTATGCCCTCAGCCCCTGCATCTACCCCTCCTACCAACTTTGATCCACCCCCTGTGTTTTTCCCAAGAGCACTCTGTCTCCATTCTCTCCTTCTTCTCTTCCTCCCTCCCTCCTCTCCCCCCAGGCTTTCCGTACCCTTGTAAGGGGTCCGTAGGCCCTTACTATAAGTTTGCACTCAGCACAGGTCGAGGGGGCAAACAATCGATAGTGTCGCGTTGCGAGGGCGAGTGTAGAGTTGAAGTCAGTACCCAGGTTGCATGCCGAGCGGCGTGGAGGCCTGTTGCTGTATGCAAGGCTTACCAACAAAGGGAGTGGCCTTCGCCGCGGTTTAACCCCTTTGTGTTAGAATAATACGGGAAAGTGAAGAAGTACAATTACGAGAGTGATCAGTGATATTTCTGGGCCGATATTTGTGGTTTCGCGTCTACCGCGCTGGCATCATTTGGATTGCAGTGTTGGATTGCAGTGATTGTATTTAGCGTGTGACGATTATGAATAACGAAGAAGCCTGTGCTGAGATTAACCATAATTAAATATGTATGATGAAGGCAGTGGCTGTCTCCTTTTTCTTGTGTTTTAGAGACGAATATAGGTTCTTGATTAATGAAGCTGTGTTGGCGTTCTTCTAGTCACCAGATATTTCATTATTACAGCATTTGAGAAGGACAAAATGGAATGTAACAACTCCGTAGCAGTCAACTCCGATTGCCAGCCCCATTAGGTACACGGTCACATTAATTAATATTTATTTGGGCTGCTATCAGATCCCGATCGAGCGGGATACATAAATCGGAGGTGTTACACCCTTGGCTTACCGTGAAAGGATGAGTGCAATTTTCGGACGAATCGTAAAGAACAATAGGTAATTTTATCTTGCTTAACGCGAGAAAATGTTTTTTACAGTTTTGGATCGAGACAGAGCATAAACTTTAAAATCGCGACAAGAATCAGTGCATTTTTGAAAAATATGAAGTAATAATATCTTACGATTGTGAATAAACTGTTTTTTCTTGCCATATTAGATAAGAATAATAGTGTCAATAAACTGTGTTATAATGTGCAAATGCGTAAATCCGCGCGATAAACTGTGAAAAGTGGACACTAAAGAAAGACACGTGTGAACATTACTATAGCAAAACGAACTAAGAATTCGTCACGAAAGTCTTTAAGAAGTGTTTAGTGGTAGTATTTTGACTGAAATTGCTTTTTGAATAGTGAAAATCGGACAGCTTCATGTGGACCCATAGACTGTTATGCAGACGACAGGTTATTGTGGCGACGCAATTGTTGAGTGACGTCACGCAGACCCGTGTAGCAGCTGCGCCAAAGAGCTTCGATCTGCGAGGTGATTTCACACATCATCCCAACTACCTGTGCAAGGAGTAGGTCAAGTACAGACGCACTACACCGACGGTCTTCAGCGCGACTTCGAGACACTGAGTGCCGACCCGGCATCTAGCGGCCGAACTACAAACTACGCCTGCCTGCAGCGCCACGGAGCGGCCGACAGAGAGCTACGACGACTCGCCACAGATCTTCAGCGCGACTTCACGCGGCTCCGGCAGCAGTACAGCGCCACGCCCACTTCAAACGTCAAAACATCGCGACTCGTGGTAACGTCAGTTCGTGAGTGGAGATGACTGGTTGACATAACATTTAATTGTAGTGTGCAGTCTTTGCGGTAAATAAACATTTGTAAACTGAATTTCACGTTAGGAAAAGCGCCCAATTACAGTAATTTCCGAAAAGTTTGCGAAACATACTCTGAAATATAGCATACTTATTTATGCATACTGCACAGTCTAAATGGTGATTATAAAGATATGCTTATTGTTTTTGGGGATTTTATTTTTATAGATTTTATGAGTTGTGTGATATGTCTTATTTAAAATATTTTACATAAACTCTGTATGTGAGAATTGATATTTGAAGTTATTAGGTTTTGAGAGTTGTTATGTTCGGTATTCATAAGTATTGTATCAATTTTGGGATTAACTGAAAATACTGCAGGTACTGTTTGATTAGTTTCATGGTAATTAGGAGTGTTTTGGGTTACTAGAGGTTATTTTATATTACTTGCCTGTGCATTAAAAATAAACCAAACACGTCTACTGAAGATAAGCAGATTTGTGAGGCAGTAGTTGAAAGGAAAGGGATAGGACAGGACGATAGAGATGATTCAGGAATCAGTGATTATGGATCGTCATTAGATAGCCCATTAGAACATTCAACTAATTATCCCGAGACGCCGGGACAAACGACGAGAGATAAGCCAGTTTCAGAGGATGCAGATATACGGTCGATGTTGGCAGCCTTGCTAAAAGAAACTAGAGAGAGGGAAGAAAAATTCCACAAAACATTAAAGAAATATTTTCAAGAAAGGAGAGAAATATTCCACAAATCAATACAGGAAAATTTATGAGGTTTCAGAGAATCATTAGAGAAGAGTTTTCAAGAAACAAGAGAAAGGAGAGAAATATTCTACAAATCACTAAAGGAAGATTTACAAGAAACTATAGCACAAGAGATCAAAACATCGTACATGGAGATGGAATGTAATCTGAAGAAGGAAATGCAGGAGTTACCAGAACGACTGAAGATGAACACCGACAAGAGAGCGAGTAAGCTACAGAAGAATATAGACCAAGTCCAGGGAGACGTGGAGTAGGAAAGTTGACAAAAAAGATAAAAGACAATGTTGAAGAAACTAAAGCCGAATTGGGAGCAAGAATCACCGAAGTGGAAACAAATTGCGATCATGGAATCGCCGAGGTGACACAGGTGCAGAAACACTGCACCGATGCGGTTAAGGGGATAGGAGATAGGCAAAACCAATTGGCTGTCAATCTGAGAAATGCCGTAGCCATGCAACGAGAAGAGGATAATCAGAGGGTTGCAATGGAAGGTGAGGCCTTCACTTGGGGAGTCAAGAAGAAGGAAGGAACTACTAATTATGATCAGTTTAAAGGAGAATTCTTGAAGAAATACTGGTCCCAAAGTGATCAGTGTGCAGCACTTGAGGACCTACTACACCGCAAGTCACTTACTAGATGGAGAGGAACGTTGAAAGAGTTTACCGAACATTTGTGGGAATTGAACGAGACCGTGGAACAAACCCTGAGTGATGACATAATGATATCAGCGGTAAAAAGAAGAATGAGCCAGAGAATGCAAGAGACTGTATCCGGGAGCCTAATTAAAGATAGGGAGGCCTTGATGGAGATACTGGAACAGTTGGAATCTGTTCGATCACAGGGACACAGTCAAGCTAATGATCAAAACCGAGAGGGAAGTAATGACCCAAGGAATCATTTTAATCATTCGTCTGATTATAGAGGAAGAGGTCTACCGCGCCGGCATCATTTGGATTGCAGTGTTGGATTGCAGTGATTGTATTTAGCGTGTGACGATTATGAATAACGAAGAAGCCTGTGCTGAGATTAGACGTAATTAAATATGTATGACGAAGGCAGTGGCTGTCTCCTTTTTCTTGTGTTTTAGAGACGAATATAGGTTCTTGATTAATGAAGCTGTGTTGGCGTTCTTCTTGTCACCAGACATTTCATTATTACAGCATTTGAGAAGGACAAAATGGAATGTAACAACTCCGTAGCAGTCAACTCCGATTGCCAGCCCCATTAGGTACATGGTCACATTAATTAATATTTATTTGGGCTGCTATCAGATCCCGATCGAGCGGGATACATAAATCGGAGATGTTACACCCTCCCCCTACTTTCTTACCTCCCCCTCCCTGCTCCTCTGTCACTGGCATCTACACCCTCCCCTCTCCCTCCTCCTCCACCTTTTCCCCTTTGGCAGGTCCCCAGACTCGTCAACGAACAGTGAACATTCGCGCGCCAGAGATCATCGCCTAGTATTTGTGTGTGCCTTCGTGTTCGTGTTCCAGTGTTTCATCGTTTGTGCTCCATCGTTCGCGTGTGTCATTTCTGTCGTCTCTGTTAGTGTCCACGTTTCTGAACGTTTTTTATTTTGGACACTGCCCCGTGTATGGCTCTGTGTATTTTTAATTTGGTACGTCTACTGTTGTTTATCAACCATGTCAGTTTTTCGATGTCTCCTTATGTGTAGTTGGTCCTATCTGTGACCGAAGGGCGGCGTAGTTTTCCGCTGCCGGTATACCTGTATAAGATATGAAAATAACAATAAAAAAAGCTCAGCTAAGCAGTCTGATACTGTTGGAGTCTATCGACATCTGCCGGCCGATGTGGCCGAGCGGTTCTAGGCGATTCAGTCTGGAACCGCACGACCGCTACGGTCGCAGGTTCGAATCATGCCTCGGGCATGGTTTTGTGTGATGTCCTTATGTTAGTTAGATTTAAGTTCTAGGGGACTGATGACCTAAGATGTTAAGTCCCATAGTGCTCAGAGCCATTTTTTATCGACATCTCGACTACAGACAGTGTGTTTACCGTACTTTGTTTTCGTTTACTAGTGGAAGTTGTGGATTCGTTTGGTTGTCGCTTGTGTCCCCGTTGCTTCTTGAGTGTTGTCGTCGTAAGGTCTTGCTCGGTACTCCGTCGTTGTTCGTGTCCGTCCTTTCCCGTCCATTTCTTTGTTTTTGGGCTGCTCCCGTTTGGTTCCACCGCGCTTCGTTCTCGGAAACCCCGCGACCGCTCTGGTCGCGGTTCCAACAAATAGTTAGGAAAGCACACACCACTATGCATAGTTCTTCGGGAAACAGTTGCTTACGTTCTCCGCACCTCCTTGGTGTGCACAGTGGTACGCTGGACGGCACCGCGCACTGGGTTTGCCCTGGACTTACCGCTTTACGAGAGGGAGTTTGGCTCCCTTAGAAATAGCCTGTTTTGGGAGCTCTTTACGACAGAAAATTAATAGTGGAAATTTCCACGTCAAATGGACCCGGCATACGTGGGGTAACTGGTGTGTCTCGCGATACAAGTAGCCACACGCAAGTGAAACCATACTCGAGGGGTCTCTGTGAACAGGACATACTTGTATTCGAATATGGCGTCTACAGAGCGGCAACCAACTTTCCAGTAGTTTCAACGACAACAACATGAATCATTGACTAATTTGAAATTGTAATATCATTCAAACATAATTTCGCAAGTTGAAACTTCAGCACATCTGACAGCATGGGGAAAAAATTTCCATTCTACATTGTTCATTCAGATTAATATGATCAGCTGCCAAAACCCTACATAACCGCCGTTTGCAGTTCGGGCTGCTGCGAGACGTTCTGGAAGAATCAGATAGTTTCTGGAAGGTACCGACAGGGATATGCAGCCATGCCAACTCCTGTGCTGAAGCCTAGGTTCCTCGGGTGAAAATGCGTGGAACGAGCAGCCTGATAAATGTGGCCCCATAGAGTATCGACTGGGTTAAATCCTGTGTGTTTGGTGGCCAGGGAAGTACGGTTAACTCACGCTGGTGGTCCCCCAACGACGCACGTACTGTGTGAGCTTTGTGACAGGTTACAATGTCTTCCTGGTAGATGCCACCGTGAAGAGGAAAAACAAATTGCATGGAGGGGTAAATATGGTGATCCCTTGTGCACTCCAGAATGTCGAATCTACCCAGGAAATGCCACGAAAACCTTCCCCATAGATCCTTCCGATGACTAATGTAGGGTGTCGGCCATCTCTCCAGTGGAACATAAAACGCGATTGATCTGAACAGCCTACCTGTTGCCACACACTCAGTGGACGTACAGTTGCGACACTGGAGTGAAAATTCCAGCGTCTGTCTTCGATGAACAGCAATCTGCATGGGTCCAAAAACTAGACTCCTGCTCTGGAAGCCCACACGCAGCAACGTCCGCTGAACAGACGTTGAGGACACGCTGTTGGAAGCCCGTAAGCCCCTAGGTTCATCTGAGCTGTCAGGTGCTCAACAGCTTCACGTCTATCCGCTTGCCGGCATTGGTGTCCGAGCGGTTCTATGCGCTTCAGTCCAGAGCCGCGCGACTGCTACGGTCGCAGGTTCGAATCCTGCCTCGGGCATGAATGTGTGTGATGTTCTTAGGTTAGTTAGGTTTAAGTAGTTCTAAGTTCTAGGGGACTGATGACCTCAGGTGTTAAGTCCCATAGTGCTCAGAGCCATTTGAACCATTTTTTTCTATCCGCTTTTGCACAGCTCCGCAACCGTTCTTCACCCCTATCATCTATGGCCTTCGATGCACTGCAGATGCCTCGGCGCTAGTTTTCATTAGCGCCATTTTGCCATTCGCGGTATAAATAAACCACAGCGCAGCGCAAACTGTTCACAAACGTAACTGTTTCGGAAATGCTTCCACCCTTGGCCCGAAATCCAACGGTCACGCCGTTTTGGACGTCAAATAACATTCTCCATATCCGCCTTACCATGATGAGTGCTCTATTTTTCGTGTCCGCCCGACACGCTCTATACACCCTGCACGACACAGCTAGTGCAGCCACCTACCGTGTTTGAGAGGTTATTACGCTACGACACGTTGACGTCAACACAGGCGGTGGTCACATTAATGACACTGGATGGTGCATCTGTCGAGGATATTCCGCTGTTCCGTATCGTCTAATGACGATCGCGTCGTTCTAAGCTGATGAAACAGCCCCTCTTTCGGATCATCCGGCAGGGCATTCTATTTACTTATTAGTCACCAGCAAAGGCAAATGTTGCGTTCCACAGTTCTGCGCGTGGATTGTTAGATTACTCAGATTGGAAAACTTCCAAAGAGAAATGCATAGTTTTAAATCAACTATAGTGAAAATTTGTGAAGTACGGTGATAGCAAAAACAAGACAAATAGCAAATTACCAAATATGCAGCAACTAGTCGCAAAATCAAGTTTTATTTATGTTGTGACTTGGCAAGACAGCCAAGCCACTAGGAGATAGCCGAAAGGCACGCGTTTAAGCTCACGCAGGCTGGCGTGAGGTCTGGAACAGTTAAAGGAGTTGAATCTAATAAAAAAGTACGGAGCTTCTGGAATACTTAACTTTAATCCATAATTGGTGAACATCGGTCTGACGGTACATGCATCACAAGATAAATATCAAAGGATAATGGCGCCTTTATAGGTCGTAGCAAATGACGTAGCTGAAGGCTATGCTAACTATCGTCTCGGCAAATGAGAACGTAATTTGTCAGTGAACCATCGCTAGCAAAGTCGGCTGTAAAACGTGCCGATTTAAAGGCTACCACCTAGCAAGTGCGGTGTCTGGTGGTGACACCACATTCCTCCCCCGCAAATCGGCCGACGGTTGTGGCATAAGGCTTCCGCCCGCCGTGGGGAGGACCCCATGTCGGCGTATGCGACGAGGTGGGGAGCCTGACAACAGGCGAGGCTGTGCCACCCGCACCCTGCCATTCGGTCCGAGGGGAGCTAGGAAACGCCTGAAAACCTAGTCCAGGGTGCACGCCAATTTGCGGTGTATGCGCCCTTAGAGAGACAGGAGGGGCCGAAGCGTCGACCTCCATCGAGTCAGGGCACCCGACGGGCGAAGACGACATCTGGTCCGGAGCGGGCAAGAATTCCATGGCGGAGGACAACTGGTCACGGGAAGCGATCGGCGGCGCGTGACCCAGGGAGGCGCCCGGCGGTTGCAGTGACGCGTCCACAGCGGGCGTCGCCGGCGGGAGAACAGGCGGCGGCGGCGGCGGCGGCGGCGGCGGTGCGTCGCCATGGGGCAAAATGGAAGGCAGCGTCGGTAACACCTGGGGCTGAGGCGAGCCAGTAGATGGGTCCCCAGGGCGCTGACCGGACGGCACCGTCGCTGAAAGCAGACGAGGAGCGGCAGATCCCGTGCGACGACAGAGGCGCAGCTGATTGAGATGCCGACGCACCTCACCAGAGGCCCCCAAAACCAGATACATAGCGCGGCCGAGGCAGCGAAGAATGTGCCCTTCGAGTCAACGCCGTGAACCTCGATAGTGGCGATAGAATACAACGTCGCCTGTAGCAAAAGCAGTTGTCTGCCGCTGCACAGGAACCTGATGCGTCGGATGTAGCAAAGACATCAAGGTTGGATGAGGGCGACCGTGAAGCAACTCAGCCGGCGAGCGACCATCGCGGGGCTGAGAGCGACACGAGGACAAAAAGAGCAATAACGCGTCCTCCCGAGAATGCGATTCTTTCAACTTCAACATCTGTGACTTGAAAGTCCTGACCAATCGTTCAGCGGCACCGTTTGACTGTGCCGAAAACGGCGCATACGTGAGATGTTGAACACCATTGGCCTTACAGAATGACTGAAATTCTGCGGACATGAATTGCGGGCCATTGCCGGAAACAATAGTCTGTGGAAGACCTTCAATGCAAAAGATAGCGGATAACGCTTGGATGGTGGCAGATGACGTCGTGGAAGACATCCGGACAACAAAAGGAAAATTACTGAATGAATCGACAACAACTAACCATGGAGCATTCCAGAATGGACCAGCAAAATCGATGTGTAAGCGTTGCCAAGGGGAAGTGGGTTTTGGCCATGCAAAGAATTTCCGCGGTGGTGCGGATTGTTGTTCGGCACACGCCATGCAAGAAGAGCACATAATCGTAATCGCGGCATCGATTCCGAACCAAGTACAGTGCTGAGGAGCAAGTTGTTTCGTTCGTACTATACCCCAATGTCCTTGGTGGAGAAGCCGTAAGACAGAGGACTGTAACGAACGTGGGACCACGCCCCTGGACTGATCATTATCAGAACGCAACAGCAAAACACCACGTCGTACAAAAAGTCTCTCCTTGTGAGCAAAAAATCGGTGAACCAACGGATCCTCGATCCGTGACTTTGGCAAAGGCCATTGCGTAGCAACAAAACGCAGAACGGTAGCAAGGACAGGGTCAGCAGCTGTGGCTGTAGCTACACGATGAAAATCAATCGGAAACGATTCGACCACTTCACCGGTTTCCGAATCAATGAACAGGCAAACAAGTTCGGAAGAATCGAATGCTTTATCCTCAGCAACAGGCAAACGGGACAACGCATCGGCGTTTCCGTGCTGAGCAGTGGACCGATACAAGATATCGTAGCGGGACTGCGAGAGGAAAATAGACCAGCGAATGAATTTCTGCGCTGTACGTGGAGGTACAGGCTTGGTCGGATGAAAAAGTGATGTCAAAGGTTTGTGGTCTGTGATGATGGTAAAGTGACGACCATACAAGAAATCATGAAACTTTATAACACCAAATACGAGAGCCAAAGCTTCTTTCTCGATCTGTGAATAATTTCTTTGCGCAGACGGAGCAATTTGGACGCAAAGGCAATAGGGCGATCGTGCGATCCATCTTTGTGCGCAAGCACAGCACCGATCCCGAAATCCGATGCATCCACCATCAACAAAAGGTGCTTCTGGGGATCGAATGGCGTAAGGCAAGTATTGGAAAGCAACGCCGATTTCAACTGGTGAAAGTCGCGTTCGCATTCCGTCGTCCAGACGAACGGAACACCTTTACGGTGTAAGCGATGAAGCGGAGCTGAAATGGAAGAGGCGTGGCGCACATATTTATGTTAGTAATTGATTTTTCCCAGCACAGTCTGGAGCAGCTTCAAATTATGCGGCGAAGGCAAGTCTTGTATGGCACGGAGGTGCTCTGTTCTCGGATGTATGCCTTGGGCATTGAGTACATGGCCCAGATAGGGTAAGTCCCGAGCAAAAAACATACATTTGTCCTTCCGCAAGCGAAGACCATATTGTCGCAAGACCTGAAATAATGTTCTGAGATTGGCTAAATGTTCTTCTTCCGTCTTTCCGGAGATCACAATATCGTCCAGATAGTTTGCTGCAGTAGGGACCGACGCACAAACAGTTTGTAGATATTGCTGAAACAGTGCAGGGGCGGATGCACACCCGAGTGGCAGTCGTTTGAATCGATACAAACCAAGATGCGTGTTAGCTACCAAAACGCACTGGGATTCTTCGTCCACCGGTATTTGCAAGTACGCATCTGCTAGGTCCAACTTCGAAAAATATTTACCCGGGCACAGTTTGTCTAAAAGATCTTCCGGGCGGGATAAAGGAAAAGTTGCAGTCACTAGTTGGGGATTCACTGTTGCCTTGAAGTCCACGCAAAGTCTCAGTTGTCCGGAAGGCTTTTGCAAAATTACTAAGGGTGATGCCCAGAGAGAAGACTGCACATGTTTAATTACACCTTGTGATTCCAAATCGTGTAATGTTCTTGCGACCTCATCACGCAATGCGTGGGGAACATTGCGCGCTTGTAAAAATTTTGGTTGCGCGTTTACTTTCAGTTCCAAATGTGCTTCATAGTTCTTAGCGCAACCAAAGCCCGGTGCAAAAATGTCTGCAAATTCTTCACATAGACGAGAAACACTGGCTGAAGGCACAGTCTGGTTCACTGATAGGACCTGATTGACTATAGACAAGTTAAACAACTGAAATAAATCGAAACCAAACAATTTCACTGCAGAAGAAGAACGAAGGACGTACAGTGACAAAAGTTTTGTTTGTCCCTTGTATGTCGCAAGAAGGCTGCACTGTCCTAACACAGGGAGCCTGTGACCTGAATATGTAGTGAGCTGAACATTTGTGGCACTCAACGGAGGTGTGCCCAGCTGTTTGTATGTGTCGTGATTGATCAGTGAAACTGCAGCTCCGGTATCGAGCTGGAATGCTATCACTTTGCCGTTAATGTCCAAGTCTTCAAAAAGTTTATTGTCCTCCTGACGACAAGAGCGACTGTCTAGTGCAACGTGAACTGACACTGGTACAGAATCATTTGCGACTTGACGGGATTTCCGGCGATGTCGACGCACACTATTTGTGGGACGAACACAGTCACTTTTAGAGAGAGTGGCACTGGGCGGAGTGGAATGAACTACATGAATTTCCATGGGCGAAGTTTCACGAGCCGGAGTATCCTTGGTTCAATTCCGATTCCTGCGCAAAGCCAAGGGCCTGGAATGGATGTGAGTGTCCGATTGGAGCTTTTTCTGGCAAACAATTTGAACATGTCCTTTTTTATTACAGAAAAAGCAAATAGCCTGGCATGACGGGCAATTCTCACGCGAATGTTTAGTAGCACATTGCGGGCATGATTTCACTGCATTTGCATGCTGACGCGGTACACGTGGTGGAGAGCCAGGCGGCTTTGGCGCGGCCGGGTGCGAGGACTGTTTACTGTTCCATGCAGCTCGCCCGGCGGGCCGGCTAACGTGACACACGGGTGGCAAAGTTTCAAATGATGCCTGAGCAAAGTCAAACGTGTCCTGCCGATCCAATATGTCCATTACATGTTGAAGGGAGGGATTGACTAGTTTGAAAATCTGTTCCCTTATACGAATATCAGAAACGTTCTGTGCAATAGCATCACATACCATAGTATCTGAATAAGTGAGACCACATTCACACTCAAAAGCACAATCCCTAGTAAGGTCCTGCAAAGTTGCAACCCACTCTCTATTAGTATGACATGCCATACGTTTTGTATGAAAGAACGTATACCATATGGCAACTACATTGACTGATTCTTTGAAATATGCATCTAATGCAGACAAAATTTCTTCGTAGGACAGAGTTGCTACGTCGCGTCGGGGAAACAATTTCACTATCACACGGTAGGTGGACACTCCAACACAAGAAAGCAAAAAAGGCTGCCGCTCATTACCTCGAAGTCTGTAGGGGGCGAGATGGAATCCAAATTGGCGTGACCACTCCGTCCAGCTTTCCAGTGCCGCATCAAAAGGACGAAAAGGTGGTGCAACTGCGTGTTGTGGCTGCGTGAGCGGTGGAGCGGCGGCGGCCGCATCAGTTTGCAGTGCACGTTGACCCTGGATGAGCTGTCCAAGGGCATCCAGTAGGGCCTACGTCTGCTGATTCTGTAAGCGATAAAATTCGGACAGTACATCTGGAGATTGTGGCGAAGCCATTACACAAGAAAATCAGTCTGTATTGGTACAAACGCGAATTAGCTCGTCGCCAATCCTCGGCGCCAAACTGTTGTGACTTGGCAAGACAGCCAAGCCACTAGGAGATAGCAAAAGACATGCGTTTAAGCTCACGCAGGCTGGCGTGAGGTCTGGAACAGTTAAAGGAGTTGAGTCTAGTAAAAAAGTCCGGAGTTTCTGGAATACTTAACTTTAATCCATAATTGGTGAACATCTTTCTGACGGTACATGCATCACAAGATAAATAGCAAAGGATAATGGATCCTTGCTAGGTCGTAGCAAATGACGTAGCTGAAGGCTATGCTAACTATCGTCTCGGCAAATGAGAACGTAATTTGTCAGTGAACCATCGCTAGCAAAGTTGGCTGTACAACTGGGGCGAGTGCTAGGAAGACTCTAGACCTGCCGTGTGGCGGCGTTCGGTCTGCAATCACTGACAGTGGCGACACGCGGGTCCGAAGTATACTAACGGACCGCGGCCGATTTAAAGGCTACCACCTAGCAAGTGTGGTGTCTGGCGGTGACACCACAATTTATTCACTTTTGCAAATCGATTTCAGCTCATTAACAGCCATCATCAGTGCTACAAATACAAGAATAAAAATAATTAATAAATAATGGCTGTTAATCAGTTGAAATCAATTTGCCAAAGTGAATAAATGAAACATAATTTTCCGACTGGTTGCTGCAGATTTGGTAATTTTATCGTTTACGGTCGCTGCAGGACTTGGGAACCACATGGAGCCCACAATAGATACCATAAAGAGAGTTCTGATCTGGTGACTACTGGTTTGTTAACATATAATCAGGTAGGGATAGTGCAGGAGTAAGTCTATTACTGAACAACAAAAAGATAAAAGCAGGTATTTCGAGGCAAAATGTTCGCTGATGCTTCCCACCGACGCTTATCGTCTTTTTATAGAGTTCTGCGACCCATGGGACTAGGAGAAAGTAGGTGCTAACAGGTATTAATATTACCGACGTATTGGTTTGATACGATACGATCGGAAAATACTGACACGAATTATTGAAAGAAGAATGAAAAAACTGGTAGAAGAAGATCTTGGGGCAGATTAGTTTGGGTTCTGGAGAAATGAAAGAACACAGAAAGGTATAGATGCCCTACGACGAAGAGAGGTTAAAACCCCACTTTTGTAGCATAAGTTGACCTAGAGAAAGCTTTTCACGATCTTGTTTGGAATACACTCTTCGAAATTTTGGAGGTAGCACGGATAAAACAGACGGAGCGAAACATTATTTAGAACCTGTCCAGTACTTGGACTGCAGTCATAAGATTAGGACATGAAAGAGAATCAACAGTTGAGAAGGTAGCTAGAAAGGGCTGTGTCCAACCTTGAAGTTATCAATCCGTACTTTGAGGAAATAGCAAAGGATGCGAAAGAAAACTTTTTAGATCGAATTAAGTCTTCCGGGAGAAGAAATAAAAACTTTGAAGTTTGCCGATACTATTGTTATTATGTCAGAGACGACTAATGATTTGGAACACTAATTAACGAACATTCTCTTGACAATACGATACAAGGGCAATGGAACATAAGCTAATTAAATCAAGCGATGCTCAGAGAGTTAGGTTACAAAATAAGGCACTAAAAGAGTGGAGGAGTTTTGCTATTTGGGCAGGAAAATAAATGATGATGGTCGAAGTAGCGACGAAATAAGATTTAGACTGGCAGTGCCAAGCAGTTTTTCTGATGATGAGAGATTTGTTCGAATTGGTTCAAATGGCTCTGAGCACTATGGGACTTAACATCTGAGGTCATCAGGCCCCTAGAACTTAGAACTACTTAAACCTAACTAACCTAAAAACAGCACACCCAACCATACCCGAGGCAGGATTCGAACCTGCGACCGTAGCGGCCGCGCGGTTCCAGACTGAAGCGCCTAGAACCGCTCGGCCACACCGGCCGGCAGAGATTTGTTGGCTTGGAATATAAATCTTAAGTGTTCGGAATTCCTTTCTGAAGAGATCCCTCTGGAATGTAGCTCTGTGCGGAACTAAAATGTGGACGATAAGCAGTCCAGAAGAATATGAGCTTTTGACATGCGGTGCTACAGAAGAATGCTGAAGATGGAAATGAGCGTATGGCGCCAGTGGACGGAAGTTCACAGGCGGAAAGCTCGGCCGCCAAGTGAAAGTCTAATTGAGTGCGACGCCACATTGGGCGACTTGCACGCGGACAGTGGGTGAAATCATGATGAGGTCAAGACAACACCCAGTCCTGGAGGGGAGAAAATCTCCCACCCCAGCCGGGAATCGAACCCGGGCCCCCTTGCGTGGCATTCGAACACACTGACCGTACAGTTTATTTATTTATTTATTTTAAAATCTCATTTTGTTCGCTTTCGTTCGTTGCATCTACTCCGGGTGGACGTCGTAAGACACCCGTTTTAAATTCGTCATTGATCGATTAACTCAGTTCTTTTTATTACAGAGGGAATGAATACAGTAACCAGTTTCAAATGGATGTAGGTTGCAGTAATTAATCGGAAATGAAGAGGCTTCGATAATGTAGGATATCATTAAACCAGTTTTCAGACTATAGCCAACAACGACGGCAGAAGACTCTACTAACCAAGTTAGCTGCATCTGAACACCAACTACCCCAGTAAATTGTTAGAGTGGTTTCCAACAAGAAAACCTTAGTAATGGGTGTCTCTAGGATGAGATATATATTTTAGAATCGAATCAGCAATTTTAATTTTGCTCGTCTTACTGTTTGTCAAGCGGAGCAGACGGCCTGACAGTAGGTGACTTACATTGCTTACATACACCGCAGAGTGCCTTCGTCCTGCCACCTCTCACTGGCATAACCAGAAGTAAATCTCGCCTAGAGTCTCTGAGAAGTGTCTGAGAACATTTTGGCTTTAACATACGTTGTCCCTTATGCTATAATTTATCAGCGCTAGTTTCAAGCGAAGACCCTTCACTCAGATGCATTTGCTCTGGTGTTGGCGTAAATTAGTTTCTTGGAATGTTTAGCTGGAATAAGCCCAAACAAATACTCCTCGTTACATGTTTCATGCGACGCCCTGTGTTAAAGAAAAAGGTCCGTTTGTTTCCCGCTACATCTAAAATGAAGTTTATAGCGGAAATTTTAGTACCCAATAGATATAGCGGTCCCAGATTACTCTAATGTACTAGGACAGCGACTCCCGCGCCGCCCTCCCGCGTTCTGTATGCTACCACCATACAAAAGCGCTCCTCAATCGCGGATCGTTCAGTGATCACCATTCAAAGATAGGGGAAGTTAGAGCTCGTACTTAGGCGTCCATAGTCGTTTTCCTTCGCGCTATCCGTGAGTGGAACAGAGGGGGGGGGGGATATTACTTTGGCGCGAATTGTGCCCTCCGCCACACTCTGCTTGGTGGCTAGCGGAGTATCGGGTGATCAAAAAGTCAGTATAAATTTGAAAACTTAATAAACCACGGAATAATATAGAGGAGTAAAAATTGACAGACATGCTTGGAATGACATGGGCTTTTATTAGAACAAAAAAAAAAAAAAACAGCAACAAAGTACTTCTAGACGCGTGAAAGATCTCTTGCGCGCGTCGCTTGGTGATGATCGTGTGCTCAGCCGCCACTTTCGTCATGCTTGGCGTCCCAGGTCCGTGCGATTATTGGCTTTGGGGTTACCTGAAGTAGCAAGTGTATCGTGATCGACCGACATTTCTAGGGATGCTGAAAGACAACATCCGTCGCCAATGCCTCACCATAACTCTGGACATGATTTACAGTGCTGTTCACAACATTATTCCTCAACTACAGCTATTGTTGAGGAATGATGATGGACATATTGAGCATTTCCTGTAAAGAACATCATATTTGCTTTGTCTTACTTTGTTATGGTAATTATTACTATGCTGATCAGATGAAGCGCCATCTGTCGGACATTTTTTGAACTTTTGTATTTTTTTGGTTCTAATAAAACCCCATGTCATTACAAGCTTGTGTGTCAATTTGTACCTCTCTATCTACATTATTCCGTGATTTATTCAGTTTTCAAATTTATACTGACTTTTTAATCACCCGGTATATATGTAGATATGTACATGTAGAGTACTTCTCAGTTTTCGTGTTTTACTGTCCCTGCTAATACATGTAGATGAAACCGTTTTATTTCATTATCCTAATCTCGGACCATCCTCTCGAAAAGGTGCGTAAAACTCCGTTTTAAATATCTTTTGTGCGTAAGGGGAAACAAATAAAGCTTTGGTAGGCACTGGGGTCCGGATGCAACATATCTCCTTCTTCTCCTTTGCCTTGAGCCTTTGTTCCGCATCGACTCGAGGCCGACCGACCTCATCCTCCTGGAAGTGACGCTTCAACACGCACAGCTATCCGGGCGGTTCGTCGCATGGAACATGTGATGAGAGTTATTAGGTTGGGCTGACTCCAACTACACACTGCAAACGCGAAATTACGGGTATCAACACCATACAGAGACACCCTGTATAAACAAAGTTGCCCATATTTTTGTTTTTCCAACAACAATGAAAATAAAGAAGCGGCCTTGATTCTACACATTTAAAAAAAAAAGTCAGTAAACTTCATGAGGACTGCAGGACAGCGTGAATACAAAACAGTTGTAAATTCGATGATGAGATAATGAAGTTATTCCGCACATTTAAGGAAATGAACATTTAAATGTATTGTGTGACTAAAAGTCTAAAGAAGGTAAAAAAAGAGATGGAGGTAGTTTTGGTGGAGAACATGTCCTGGAGAAGAGATTGGAAAGAAAGCTGCTTCGTAAAGTTATAACTGAACGCAAGTTTATCGTTACTAACATTCGTTAACCAATCACGAAAGAGGGTTCTATACGTGCCAGAGATCTATATATATTGGAACATTTAAAATAAATTTTATTGTTGTAAGACGTATTTAGAATTGGGCATTAAAATCCAAAATATTTTCTGGATCAGGTGGGGTTTCTAGTTATAATGTAGGAGCTATTTTACGGAGATTTGAGTTGAAGAAACCGGGTGAGTTGAAAAAATTTCTTGAGTATTTCTGAGGGAGCATAAGTCTACGACTGACTCAAATAGGGGAAAACAAAGTACAACAGAAGGCAAATGAGTAATTTTGAGTGGTGAAATAATTAAGGTAAGAGAGCAACTATATAAAAAGACAACAGCCAGTAGAATTCCTTGGATAACACGTTTCTCTTGACCGAAAACAGCGGAAAACAGACAAAGTGGTCAGTTCAGGGAGGGTCCGATTTAAAAAAGTGACGTTCATGGCTCCTGTATGTTGTGATGGGTATCTCTTTGGACTCTGAACGCTTTTTTAAAGAAAAAACTGATGAATTAAATTCAATTATGTTAATATTTTGGCTATTGGACTATGAAAAATAGTAAAGAAATTCTTATACTAAAATGTAAGTGTAGAAAAGCAAACACGATTGTGTGGACCAGGTTTTATTTCCGCTTAACTATCCTCTGACTTAATGGCAGGTTTAACAGAAAAAGCAATGAATAATATCTTCTAATTTTACTTTTGTTTACTATTACAAACGGCATCAAAATGTTTTCGTCTCTTTTTTTATGAAGTATGAATGTAATAATCGCAATACGTTAATAACTTTTGTAATACGAAGACATAATGGAGACTAATTAACTTTTCGCGACACAGTTTGAACTAATCTTTTTCTTTTGCAACACGGAGGTACAAGTTGCATTTTATATAATTTGTTTTAGTTCTGCTATTGTAGTGCTCATGTTGTCATGATTCTGGCTTAAAAAGGTCATCCACTGTGGGTTAGTGATAACAACCATCGAATAGTTTGTGCAGACATGGTTTTGGATGAAGTCTGTATGTTTTGGCTTTTTTGGGATGTCCAACTCATCTTTTACCAGTGCCTCACGTTCATCTGCCAACCTCTCTGTCTGTTTGAACAACACAAAAGAACCTCTGTTATAAATGGCCTAACCTTCACTCCGCTGTTTTCCAGTGTCGTCTTCACGGCAATGATTTCCGTACAGAAACGAGGAACTGACATACTATAATGTGCAGTATACACCGTCGAAACGCCACTCGAATCGGAATCCTCTATCACAGAAAGTATCTGATCTTCTGTTAAACCTACATATAACAAATGTGATGTGCAACAAAGCTTTGTCGTAAAAATGTACAAAATGCGCTGGTAGAGCGAACACCAAACAGTGTCAATTCAAGGCTAAGTTTATACAGTAAAACAGTAAATCAGTTGTGTTAGTACAAACTTAATGCAATATTACAGTGCATCGGCATGAGTTTATTAATAACCGCCAACAGAAAAACATTAAATACTCGATTACAAACAACCAAAACCTGCAGATTGCTGAAACATCTCATTTCAACATAAAACAGGTACACTGGTCTTGGAAAATCACAGTTATACATGCTGCGACCTACTGTAGACAAATGCCTGCATAAACAAGAAAAAATACGAAGTGCCCAACGTCCACAAACGTTGTGGTCTGGTTCGACGAAAATCAAGAGAAGCTGAAGCAGTGGACTGACATTTGTGTTACATCCAGGACTTGAACCTGAGTCTTTTAGTTACTAGGCAAATGTGCTAGACATTACACCGCCGTATCGAAGAAAAAGTTGGGACAGCTACGTCTCCGGAAAATGTAATTCCATAAAGAGACTCAGTTCGGCAGCGAAAAAATACAACTGAAGAGGCATGGTCGCTTGGTTTCAAGCGTTACGTGGTTCAGTGGGAGTATAGATGTGGTAACTGAGCAGTTTGATACACACAAGTCTGCAATGAACGCGGTTGGACGTAGTAACCACCTTTCAACGTGTGGTGATAGCAGCGGTATGACACAGAAATCTGAGGTCAACGGTGTCGAGGGACACTGAAGAAACGTGCGTGAAAATATAAAACATAGATGTCACGCGGTGGAGCGTCGAGGATGGAATAACGACAGTATTATGGAAAGGATAGACTGCTGCTCGCCACATAGAACTGCTTACATGTAGAGAATATTGCTTTATACTGAAAACGTATTGCTTTGGCTGTATTTCTATAAAAACACAAGAATTCTTCGCAATGTTAACAGTAGTTCTAGAGCGTTAGCGTATTTAATTTGATTTGTTCAACATCTTAAAAAATATTCAGTTCTTCTTTTGTTACACGAAAATACTTTCAACTAAATTGTACGAGGGAGGTTCACATGAAAACCTTAAATTTTTTTTAAATATTATTTATTGTGCAGAAGTGGTACAAAGCTGTATCACTTTTCAACATAATCTACCCCACGCTCAATGCACGTCATCCAGCGCTTACAAAGTGCATAAATTCCTTTAGAAAAAAATTCTTTTGGCAGTCCACGCAACCACTCATGCACTGCGTGGCGTACCTCTTCATCAGAACGGAACTTCTTCCTCCCATTGCGTATTTGAGTGGTCCAAACATATGGAACTCACTTGGGGCAAGGTCTGGTGAGTATGGTGGATGGGAAAGACACTCAAAATACAAGTTTGTTGTTGATGTAACTGTTGTATGAGCAGTGTGGGTCCTGGCATCGATGATTTCAGCCGTAAATGGAAATATTAGAAAAGGTGGGAAGATTTTTCTGTTTAGCAAAAGTGACAAAAAGCAGATTTGAGAGTACCTGATGGCTCAAAACAAAAGTTTTGTCTCAAGTACAGATAGTGTTGAGTATCAGTGGACAAAGTTGAACACCATCGTACAATATGTGTTACATGAGTATGTGCCAAGCAAGGTCGTAAGAGATGGAAAAGAGCCACCGTGGTACGACAACCGAGTTAGAAAACTGCTGCGGAAGCAAAGGGAACTTCACAGCAAACATAAACATAGCAAAAGCCTTGCAAATGTAGCAATTTGCAATAATGTAGCAATAAATTAAATGTCGCGCTGTAGCGGGTACTTCTGAGACTGGCTGAGCCTCGGCCATGACATCGTACTCACATACAGTTTGTCATGCCTAGGTCGGCCACGCGCGATCGCTACGGTCGGAGGTTCGAATCCTGCCTCGGCATGGATGTGTGCGATATCCTTAGGTTAGTTAGGTTTAATTAGTTCTACGTTCTATGGGACTGATGACCTTAGAAGTTAAGTCCCATAGTGCTCAGAGCCATTTTCTTTGGTCGGCCACGAGTTATGTGATATTGTCGATCACTGCTTATTTAACGTAAGGACGGGCTGAGTCTAGACCGAAACATCGAGTGTATTAAAAAAGAAACAGTATAACTGTTTATTATATAATACACTTAGTCATCAGTAACAGAGTTACTCGTAAGTACCTTCAGGGTGTTGGAAGGCAACTGCATGGAAAATACAAGAGATACAGAAATATGTCAGTAGATAGAGAATCTCTCCAAATTTCGGTCTGTTGTATCCATGGTAGGGTATTTGCACTAGGAGGCAGCCACGTCAGTAACTGTAGACGAAATATCCTCTCCGCATTGAGACACTGAAAGAGTTTGAGCCAGCAAAGACGCAACCTAACGAATAGTTTTCGAATGCGGGATGCTGCCAGAGCTCCCCCAGTGCTTCGTGGCATCGAACTGACGTTAGCCCCATTACAAACGAAGCCCATATTAAGATCTATAAAATGAGTTAAATATGGGGAGAGATACTCCAGCCACTGATGTGTGTCAATCCTGTATCCCTTTCAGTTTTCACACAATCATCTTCTGAAACCTGAGATGTATTTATCAGTAACCCTGTATTTTACAGTACACTGTCCATCAAAACTATCATAGGTCCATACAAATATCGGGATACAAGTTACCAAACTCAGTGCTCAGTTTCTGCAGTTCCCTTGTATACAAAGGGGACAAAGGCTAATATTTACACACTATAAACACATTTACAGTACAGTATTTGGTACAGTACTAGGTTCGATGTGATAAGTATACGTAAAAGAGATTTCTGCACCGCTCTTTTTCTTTACCATGCCATCTACTGCTACACCTGATGCACATGCGTACTCTGTCCCATGAATTACTAAGCAGTGTATTGTAATTCACCGAGTTTCATTTACCTTTCAGAACAGTCATCTTGTAGCATATTACAGAACACGTAACTATCTCTCCATTCTGCAATACATTACTAACCAAGAGTAGAGGAGCCAGAAGTAAATGACGGTCGGTCTACATTGTTCCCACATTTATTCATTATCGCATCAGTAGATGTGGAAACATAGCAGTGATGGTGTCACTGGATGACATCATAGGTTTTACCCCTCACATCATCGCCCTCCCACCACTTCCCACCTCTCCTTTCCCCACTCCTCCCTTTCCTCTTCTACCTCCCACCCTTCCCTCCAACCCCTCTTCCCTGTCCCACCTGGGAATTGGTGGTGTTATATCAGTCCGTGCTGGGCTGTTCATGTCGAAGGATCATTTTATTTCATCACTTTCTGGGATGTGCAGGTCTCATCCTGTTGAACGAATTTTCCAGTACCGCTCGAAATTGGCGGGAAAATATCAAGAAGGTGCAAGGATTACACTTTCCTGCAGCTAAATTCCTTACATCACTCTTACACATCATAAATATTTAAAAAAACATAAGAACAACTACAGATCCAATGACGTATTGTAGTACCCCCAGAATTTTACGAAAGTCTGGAGTCACTTGAGTTCCAGCCCCTTCGAACACACGTTATTTTGTAGTGGGTTGTAGCATAAACAGATACACACTGCCGCAGAACGTTACTTGTGCTGGCTAACCGAGAAAGAAGAGCAAAACCGGGCCAACAAGTGGCGCGCTTGGTTGCAGCAAAGAGAAAAGAAAAACTTCTGGCCCAGAATTCCGGGGACGAATTTCATGCACGTAAAACATTGGTGATTGTTGTGTGTTGTGGAGAGACAACGGAAGAAAAAAAACATTATTATTAATAATGACTTGGCCTCGAGCAGACGGAAATGTATATTAGTATTGTATCGGTGAGAAAATTATTTATTTTATTTGGTTGAATTCAGTCATGTGCGAATGCCCAAAGAAAGTGTGGGCTTACTGTTTAAAGAGGCAGTGAAATGGTGTATTGAATTTTGAATATAGAATATGTTAACAGCAACTGAATTTCGAGAGAGTCTTTATTTGGAATACATAATAGGATTTTGCAATAGTAGATGAATTTTCACTTTCTTCACAATATAGAATCTTCGGAGAAGAGTTTGATGCAAGCAGAAGACGCCGGAGCTGCGGGGTAGCTGAGCCTGTATCCGGCATTCAAGTAAGTTCACTCTGATAGTCCAAGGAGCGCGGCTCTAGGTTTTAGAAAAGGTACAACAGTGCACCGCAGAATTGCAATAAATTCTAACAAAAACCTCGGTTGTAAGAAAGTAAACATATTACAAAAAATGCTACCAAAAACATTGTCTTTAATGACGCAAAGAATTTGTGAAAAGCGATACCAAAAACTCGACTTATAAAGACCTTGAAAACAGTACGTCAACACAGCTTTACAATAACACTTCTACCATCCGCTACCAGCTCCGAGCAGATGCGTGGTGCTAGAAAAGTGGCTGTGAGCACTATGGGACTTAACATCTGAGGTCATCAGTGCCTTAGAACTTAGAACTACTTAAACCTAACTAACCTAAGGTCATCACACACATCCATGCCCGAGGCAGGACTGGAACCTGCGACCGTAGAAGTCGCGCGGTTCCAGACTGAAGCGCCTAGAACCGCTCGGTCACCAGCGGCCGGCAGCGTGGTGCCGGAAAACACTGTTACTGCATTGCGCCGAGTGACTGGACAGCTGACAGCTCCGAGCAGAAAGACCGCTCCTACAGTGTGGCGGGACCGCTGACAGGTAACCAACACGCAACGCAACAAACAAGCAACGCAAATATGCCGTTCAGTACTCACACTTAATTACAGTGCTACAGATCATCAACATAAACATCTGTTATCAAGTGGTACATATCATAAATTCCACTAACTGAGATGGGAAGTGCACATTGTTCATGAAGACGTATTTTGAAAAGTCTAACAAACAGAGTATTTACTGTAAAAGTTTTTACGGAAAAGACCATGTGTGCTACATTTGGACACATTACATTCAGCAGCTTCTACCAAATTTGTTCCTCGTGGTCAAAAGACATTAAACGTCGTATACATAGACAAGCTTGTGGAGCTATAGAGCATGTAACAGAATGTGCTTTGTACACCACTGTACACAAATAAACTACTGGCCATTAAAATTGATGCACTATGAAGATGACCTATTAGAGACGCGAAATTTAACCGAGAGGAAGACGATGCTGTGATATGCGAATGATTAGCTTTTCAGACCATTCACACAAGGTTGGCGCCGGTGGCGACACCTACAATGTGCTGACATGAGGAAAGTTTCCTACCGATTTCTCATACACGAACAACAGTTGACCGGCATTGCCTGGTGAAACGTTGTTGCGATGCCTCGTGTAAGGAGGAGAAATGCGTACCATCACGTTTCCGACTTCGATAAACGTCGGACTGTAGCCTATCGCAATTGCGGTTTATCGTATCGCGACACTGCTGCTCGCGTTGGTCGAGATCCATTGACTGTTAGCAGAATATGGAATCAGTGGGTTCAGGAGGGTAATATGAAACGCCGTACTGGATCCCAACGGCCTCGTATCACTAGCAGTCGAGATGACAGACATCTTATCCGCATGGCTGTAACGGATCGTGCAGCCACTTCTCGATTCCTGAGTTAAAAGATGGGGACGTTTGCAAGACAATAATCGTCTGCACGAACACTTCGATGACGTATGAAGAGGCATGGAATATCAGCTCGGAGACCATGGCTGCGGTTACCCATGACCCTACATCACAGACAGGACCGCCTGCGATGGTATACTCGACGACGAACCTGGGTGCACGAATGGCGAAACGTCATTTTTTCGGATAAATCCAGGTTCTGTTTACAGCATCATGATGGTCGCATCCGTGTTTGGCGACATCGCGGTGAACGCACATTGGAAGCGTGTATTCGTCATCGCCATACCTGGCGTGATGGTATGGGGTGCCATTGGTTACACGTCTCGGTCAGATCTTCTTCACATTGACGGCACATTGAACAATGAACGTTACATTTCAGATGTGTTACGACCCGTGGCTCTACCCTTCATTCGATCCCTGCGAAACCCTACATTTCAGCAGGATAATGCACGACCGCATGTTGCAGGTCCTGTACGGGCCTTTCTGGATACAGAAAATGTTCGACTGCTGCCCTGGCCAGCTCATTCTCCAGATCTCTCACCAACTGAAAACGTCTGGTCAATGGTGGCAGAGCAACTGGCTCGTCACAATACGCGTCACTACTCTTGATCAACTGTGATATCATGTTGAAACTGCATGGGCTGCTGTACCTGTACACGCCATCCATGCTCTGTTTGAGTCAATGCCCAGGCGTATCAAGGCCGTTATTACGGCAAGAGGTGGTTGTTCTGGGTACTGATTTGTCAGGATCTATGCACCCAAATTGCGTGAAAATGTAATCACATGTCAGTTCTAGCATAACGTATTTGTCCAATGAATACCCGTTTATCATCTGCATTTCTTCTTGGTGTTGGAATTTCAATGGCCAGTAGTGTACAGTCGTGCTGAAAGGTATCCGAACGACCTGAATTGCATTTCGCCTGATTCGCATGCAATCCACATAACGCAGCTGCCCAGCAGGTCCTCTAATCGCTCCTTGGTACACTCGTTGGCCTATTGAAAATGGCTCCAACAAGTCACTCCTAGAAAATTCGGCTCTGTAAAGCTATCACTCAAAATGTAAAGTAATACCACGATACTATAAATATCAGGGAACACCTTATCACAGAAATGACTGTCCTTAAGGCTTGTAAGCTCACATTTATTGCAATAAATGACACACCTGAAATGTTACCACTCTCATTATTACGTCAGATAGGTAATGCACCTACTAAGTTCGTCGTATTCATGATTTCTTCTTCAAAGTAACATACCGTACTTGTTATTTAAAACGAAATGACATTAAAAATTTAAGTTATTGACGAGCATCTAGTTGAGAATATGTATGAACTTCAAATGACACGACGAACCGTCTCGTTCTGCACATGGATTCAAACCCAGGTCATGCAGACTAATATTTCGTGACTGACGGAATCTAACAGTCATCCCTGACTAGGCATACAGAGAGTGATATACCTCGATTTTAGACAGTATCAGTTAGCAAATATCAACTTTAAATTACATAACTTAAACATTTTTAACGGACGCGAATTCCTACCCAGCATCTATTGTCCCTGTTAAGGAACTACGAGAGATGTTAAATATTGCTTCTTCACAGGTAACTTACTTAAAATGCCGTGAAGTAAAGCTTTGTGTTGGACAGGGATTCGAACCCAGAACCTAATCGGATTATTATTGAAGCACAATCAACTGTGACATATCGGATTTTCTCGACAGTAGCTAGATGTTTTAACTGAAATGACGAGACGAAACGGTAATTTTTTGCTTCCCAGAACTCCAACCTGGAACCTATCGCTGTTATTTTCTAGAGAAAGCGAACGTTAAATATGGGTTTGTTACATCAGCAGCGACATGTGGGCATGTTTGAACTAGAAATAATACGTTGAAGAGTTCAGTGCCGACTGGGAATCGAACCCCACACATACCGTTGTTGACTACAAACAAATAGACGTCAGCTACCGAATTTTTTTCCACCAGCAACTCGGAAAAACATCCTTGAACTTACAGTGATCTCTGAAATAGTCCTGTGTCTCACTGGGAGTCAAAACCGTTAGATGTCGTTAGTGTTGACAACGAATGAAAACGCATTAAAAATCAAAATTATTATCCACCAGCAGACAGGCGTTCCCATGCTAGAGCTTGATAATACATAGTGAAAACATTAGTGCCAGGCCAGCATTCGAACCCATTCACGCGCAATATGTGGAGATGTTGAGGAATCTGCAGTTTCGAACAAACAACAAATTGTAGTCGAGCTGTATTGTCACGAAGGGAACAAATTCCGCGTTAAGGGCGGTCTCTGTTGCATTCCAAGTTCAGAACCAATTTTATCGACATACAGAAGCTCAAATAAAAGATGGAATAAGGGTACTGTGACCCTACATAGCGTTTGTTTCGTCACTAGAAATAAATAGCTAGTATAAAAAGGGTTACTGGTGAGAGAGTTCCCACATTTCGCCAATCCTGACTTTATTGTGGTTCAACCTTACGTCTACTTTGTAGAGAAGGAATATCATGTTTAATGTGAATTTCAGACCACAATGCCATTATACTTTCTTCACTTGGCGTAGCCAGAAGACATTAGAATCTGTCTCTCCCTATTAAAAATCACCGGCATGAAATGGAATCGATCCCAAATGATCATCATACGAAACTATCACCAACTCAACAGACCACCAACGCCTCTTCTATATGACTCATTTTCTATCATAATACCGTTTCGGCACACTCGATAAGAATTCTGACACACAGGCTCCCTGAAGTGGTTTGCAGCATGTTCGGTACATTCATTTACTTGGTTGACCGAATCGCCACGAACTAGCTGCATCGGCTACCCAGTGCATACATTCGACTCTATTTTGTAATCACCGAAATATAATCACGTAATTGCCACCTACACAGAACTTCCAACAGTGTAGGATGCAGAAATTTAAATAGAAAGTGTTCCTTTCCAGTTGAGCTACTCTATTGCGCTATCTGTCTGTTGAGAACGTGCTGTAGTGCAAAAGAAAAGCTGTAACTTTCTGTCTCTCAGAAGTCTAGATCCGTTCATATGGATTATATCAAAGCACTGTGGAATGCGGAAGTTCTGGAAGAAGTGTTGCCGACTTCTGGAGGCACTTTAGCTGGATGACAGCTACTAGCGTCACGGTAAGTGTCGCGCACTGTAGATAAGACGTCGCGAGTTCTGTTGCAATCGCTGCTACATTTTTTACAACGCAATTCTGCTGTATGCTGAAGTTACCAATTTAATGGAACTTAAAACATAATTACCTTCACTTCTCAACCCAAAATTACCGCATGTGGAAAAAGGGCTACCTTCTGCGACATTTTGTTCTTTTCAGGTTTAATAGACGGCCATGCAGCAGTTGCGTCTCGAAGATTTTGTATTATGTATGGGGAGAGCACATAGTGCCAAAATAGTCAGAAAAGTATTTTCTACATTAGCTGTCGTCTGGTAGTGGCATTATATTCTTCTTCAAACCTTGATTGACAGCTTTAACCCAGAACAAGTTTTCTACCTGCATGTAATCAATAAAGTGCATGTGCATTGTCAGACTTTCATAGATAACGTCAGGGAATTCGCATATATCGCTGATGATTAATTTCTCTCTCATCTTTAGAATTGTTTTGACAACACTAAAAGAAATCTTACGGAAATTGTGCACTGCATTATAAGAAATGAAATAAAACTACCCACGATAACCTTACGATGAAAATCTCTTTGATAAAACTTGAGTATCTGTACACCAGCGTGCATCTAATTGCACGAATTAGTAAAATACTACTCACTTAGATTTCGACTTGGTCTGTGTTTAATTTGTATGCTGTGTCATACACAACAGGTATGCAAATGTGACATTTCATAAATAAAGCTATGTATTCCTAGAAACCCAAAATTTGCTTGTCAGCAGCGGAACGACGCGCTACCTGTTGTGAAGCATTGTAAGTTGTTCACCATTTCACTATGAGCTGAAAGTATTTTCTTGCGATTTCCTTATCGATATTTGATCTGACTGCTTGCAGCTCTTTCACAGAAGGGATAAAAACGTTACATTCAGCGAGAATGGATCCGCGAACCATAACAGACGCTTTTTCTGGGGCCAGCACGTCACCACAGAGCTAGCAAAGAGGTATGTGGTATGCAATCCTCTTACGAGGCCAATAGTGACTAGAACTCGTAAACTGCTATTTAAAGGACGAGTCAATTTACGATTTCCACATGCAACGACTTTCCTGGGCTGAATACTGTAAATTTACAATCTTTTGTTACACCTCAAGCGATAATAACTGAGATTTTTCAATGGAAATGACAGGAAAAGTCAAGTGAACTTTGAGGCTTAGTTCCGTGCACACCAGGAAGTAACTCGTCGATCACAGAGTTGCTAAATAACCTTGCCTTGTTGCCAGATCTCAGTTACTGTACTAGCAGGAAGAAGACGAACCGATGTGATCCAACAGCGGGCTGGGAAGTGACCACAGCTGGCCTCTCAAGGACGCGGCTGCTACGGCCTGGAATACGTAATGCGTCTGATTTGCATTTCTGTAACCAGGTTTAGGGACTGGAGCGTAGTTACTAATAATACTCAGAACTGACTGCAAGCTAAGCATCATAATTCAGTAACTTTCATAGTTGTTTTTATGTTTCTTTCGTAAGTGTACTCAAAACTAAGAAACTCATTGACGGACGTTTTCGTGTCTCGTCGATAGTCGAGCACAACAAACAAATATAAACAAAGAAAGAATGTGTGTGTATGTGTGTATGAGAGAGAGAGAGAGAGAGAGAGAGAGAGAGAGAGAGAGAGAGAGAGAGAGAGAAGAGAGAGAGAGAGAGAGAGAGAGAGATAAAAATAAAGAAGAATGAGAGAAACTGTAAAAAATTGTTGTAAAGAAACCACGAAAGTTGTCTGATATACCTCCATTCAGAAGTAACAAAGTGTGTATGCATGTAGAGATGAAGTGCATGATGTGAAGTTCTGTGACGGAGGTACGAACCCAACACGTAATCTGATTGTTAACTAAAAAAATCAAATGTTAAGCATCGGTTTTCTTACCAGCTGCTAGGTGTTAGAATCTAAACTGAGGATACTAATTTTTGTGCCTGAGCGACAATCGAACCGCACTCCTATCGTTCTTCTTTATCGTCCACGAATGTAGCGTAAGTATCAATTGCTTACTCAGCAACAGTAAGACGTGTGCGTGTTTGACCAGAAATTGTTGGCAACACATGAACAGACATTAAAAATACACGTTAATTTTCACTAGCGGGCCGATGTGCATGTGATAGGGCTTGAAATGAAATTATGAATATTTATGTACTGGATCAGGAATCGGACCCATGTACTTACCTTTTGAGGAGACCTAGAGAAGGTTGCAGTCTTGGAAAAAGGAACGAAATGATTGAACTATACTGTTCCGAGAGATTCAGATCCTCGAAGGGGTAGATACGAAATCGAATGGCAGTCCAGCACCAAATTTTTAAACGTTTCTAGTTCAATCAAGTACAAGTACAAGTAAAGTCATTAAATGGCTATCGGTTCATCAAATAAAATAAGATTTTGTAATGTAAGTAAGTTTACTGGCGACAGTATTTCTGTTTACAATGACCTCCGCCTATGTCATTTCCTAAAGCAAACCGGCTCTGTCCAGTTGGGAATGAAGGAGCTTGATGTTTAATGCGGATTCTGGATTATAACGTCTTTCTCGAGGTTACCCGAGGTATAGTGAATCCGTCATGGCGGAAAAAATGCGAGTCTATTAAATGGTTAAGCAGAAGCAAGCTACTGATACGGAGATTATGCTATTCTCACGTTAGCAGGATGTAAAGGCTCTTCTAGGCATCATAGCCTTGATGTGAAGCCCTTTTGAAGTTTTCACTAATTCAGGAAATTTCTTAGTTCGAGAAAATCTACTGTGAAGTGTGAAGTTACCGGATAAATCGATTATAACCGTCATTATTACTATCATTTTCTTCATACCGCTGCTGGAATACATGTGCTTGAAGATCATTTAAGGCCTTTTGTTCATTATAGAGGTAGTTGCCCAAGAACAGGTTCTTTCCCTGTCCACGGAATCCTTTCCATGTTAATATCAAACATCAGCAATTACTCGTAGATTACATTAAAACTAAAGTAACTGATGAAGACGTTACTTGATAACAAAAACGCACTGCCTTTCTTCATTTATTTGCGCCTAGAAATGGCTGTCGAATACTGCCAAACCAATAGCCAAGGGATCTTACTGCCTTCTGATATACGTCGCTGTCAGTTCTTCCATATGATTTGGTCGACGTGACCTGTTTCAAGTTGCGTATAACAGAGAATGTTTTAGAAAATCAATTGTTTTCCTTTGCAATAAACAGAAAGATTTTCATTCTAAGCTATCCAAGTTCAAAATTTTCGCATTATAGTTCAGATTTAATATTCGCTTCTATAATATAGGAAAATATTTCACTGTTGCAAAAGCCGCATCCGACACATTGTCCTTACACTTAGTCGCTGACCATAAATTCTAGCCCAGAGTGACACCAGTTTAAGTAACCTAATGTAGCGAAGACTGTTTCCTAGTGCTATTTCTCACCGGAAAATATGCAATTCACTCATTGGGCTCCATTAGTATACTTTAACAGTAATTTTTGTGTGTATGCAATGCATACGGATTGTAGAATTCAGTGGTGCTCTCCCTTCCACTTCTGTATACAACATGCTTGACCTAAACGGGCCCTTTATCATTACAGGTCCTGGGTGGTGGAACATCATACTGAATGTGGTGTCACCGCCAGACACCACACTTGCTAGGTGGTAGCTTAAATCGGCCGCGGTCCATTTAGTTCATGTCGCCACTGGGTGATCGCAGACCTAGCGCCACCACAAGGCAGGTCTCGAGATACGATATAGCACTCGCCCCAGTTGTACGACGACATTGCTAGCGACAATACGGACAAAGCCTTCCTCTCATTTGCCGAGAGACAGTTAGAATAGCCTTCTGCTAAGTCCATGGCTACGACCTAGCAAGGCGCCATTAGCCTTACCTACTTTGAGAGTTATCGTATAAATGTCTCAAGAAGAACGTGTAAACCAACAAAGAATAAAGTTAAGTATATTCCAACGCTACGTACTTTTCTTGCTACCAGTCATAAGTATCCTGTTCCAGACTTGACGCCAGTCGGCGTGTGTGTACGCGTGCCTTTCGGCTCCCTTCCCAGTGTGGCGTAGCAAGCTTGTTACGCCACAACACTGACAACCTCACTGCTCGGTTTACCTGATTTTGTAATCATTTAAATAAAACAACATGACCTTCCAGTGGGAGACATTTCGTCCGTCCCCCTCTTCCTTGTGTGAAATTTGTCTTTAAGCGTTTTGCCTTCCAACCAGCGAAATGCGGCAGAGTACGGCCGGTAAACGATCCACAAACCACGATTTAGCGCCGTTAAGACGATTTCTTTAAACATTGGCGTAGCTGAAGGAATTTAGTTTCTTCTTAAATCGCCTTATGCAGCAACGTTCACAGATATCTCAAACAGGGAAAGTTTTTTATCCAGGTACGAAGGTTGTAAAACAAACTTCCCACAGTTTGTGTCAGGTTGATCATTTCGTCTGATAGCACTGCGTAAGTATTTTGTCTAAGAGGAATCACAAGTAATGTTCCTGTAGCTGTGGGAATCATTGGTTGAAAACGAGTTTAACACCAGTGGGTACAGCACTGCTAAATATTCAAAATGATTATCAACCTAAGTCTGAGTTCATCCACAAACTGAGGCGTATTTATAATATTGAAGCTAGACTGTGTAACCTTGTCTTCCGTGAGTGGGCATTGGAAGGTGTTGACTCACACGTATACAATACAATGAATACTTCGAGCGCTATCGTTAACGTTGCTCTCATAAACCAAATTTGGTATCAAAGTATATGACGTAAATAGACGTATCTTTTGACAGGGTTCACTTAGAAGCTTAAATTTGTTTACACTACCAAAGGCACGTAGATGTCGGTATTTGACATCAGTTTGAACCTAATGCCTCCGTCCCTTCCTAAGAAAAAGGAGTTTAAACACACGGAAAGACAGACAGAGAGACGGACAACTATGTGCTCGTATAACGTTTCTGTTTTACTGATTGAGGTACGTTAAACCTACAAAGGGCTAATAACTACTGTGGTCCACTGAACTTTAAAGCTACCTTTAAACACTTTTGAAAATGAAAAAGAGGTTGACAAAATTGTGAAACAAATTTCAGGAACAACCTTGTCAGTCCAGGCGAGATCGACGCAATACTGAATAAGGTGAAATGGGGATCTCCAATTATATCGACCACAGAAAGACCTAGCTTCGTCAACATGACGTGAATGGGACTCGTTCCAAAGAAAGTATGTAGATTACTTAGAAATAAAAAACATTAATATTACATGTGTCACTAGAGATTCCGTCAGATGAAACTGAAACATAATGCAGGCAATCACTATTCTGGTGTTTACAGAATTATATCGAATGACCGTGGTAAGCAATATATATATATATATATATCAAACGGGCCATAATTTCAATATTCGCCCTAAAGAACATACTACTGGAGTGACGCATAATAAATTCGTATTTTGTCACCATCTGTTAGATATTAAATGTACTGCGGGTTCTGTGAATGAAAGTATAAGGATTGTGCATAATGGTCCAAAAAGTCCGTTAGCCTCACGCTCTTGCAGAAATAGAAATTTATACTTACTACAGTAAGTGGCTCCTTAATGTTTTGAATGAACAGATCGGTTTTAGAGATAAACATTTGTATGGATTACTTGATGATTTCTTCTAATATTCTTACGCCTCTCATGTTTTTAACTATTTTATGACTGACTCTCATGTTAGGGACTTAAAGACATGGCAACGCAGTTTTATCTGAGTAATTGTGAGCACATCACAGCGTGTTTGTACTATGAAGAGCGTTTCATATGTTTCTATTTTTTTTTACAAATATATACGGCTACACAGATGCCCATTAATGGAAAATAGCCACTTTTTAGGCCTTACAGTAGTTCCTCCTTTTCCTAGCACCTGTTGCTGGTGTATTTGAATGCTAGCTAGTTAGATAGTGTAACTACATGACTGACGGTGGCTCCATTCATTCATTAAAGGACAGGCCGACAGGCTCTGAGCACTATGGGACTTAACATCTGAGGTCATCAGTCTCCTAGAACGTAGAACTACTTAAACCTATCTAACCTAAGGACATCACACACATCCATGCCCGAGGCAGGATTCGAACCTGCGACCGTAGCAGTCGCGCAGTTCCGGACTGCAGTGCCTAGAACCGCTCGGCCACCAAGGCCGGCCATTCATTAAAAATGAGTTCTCTAAAATTATTTCTTTTCTTTTATTATTTGTATTTAATTCACTACCCATATGTGCACGTTCTTTTTTTTGCAATTAAATCTCGCACAACGCTGGGAATGAAATCGTAACGCAGCTCTTTCTACTGGCTGGCCTGCAGATCGTGTGTTGCCGTTGGGAAGTCAGGCCTCGAGGGCGTGCGTCCCCGTGGTAATCCCCTGCGTCTTTCTCCACGGATCTTTGCCTGGCTGTTGGTATCGCCTATATTACATTCTTTGCCATGGCATACACGACGTAACGGCTCCAGCCAATGCACACACAGCGCAATTGTATTACATTCAGGCCGCTACTAACGGTCTTACACTCAGTCACAAGTATATTAACGCCAAGAAACAATCAATGCCTTCTCTGCGCGATAACAATGGAGATACTATCGAAGACAGTGCTGCCAAAGCAGATTTACTAAACACAGCCTTCCGAAATGCCTTCACAAAAGAAGACGAAGTAAATATTCCAGAATTCGAATCGAGAATAGCTGCCAACATCAGTAACGTAGAAGTAAATATCCTCGGAGTAGTGAAGCAGCTCAAATCACTTAATAAAGGCAAGTCTTCTGGTCCATTCGGAGTATGCTGTTGCATTACCTCCATACTTAACAATCATATACAACCGTTCACTCGACGAAAGATCCGTACCCAAAGACTGGAAATTTGCACAGGTCACACCAATATTCAAGAAAGGTAGTAGGAGTAATCCACTAAATTACAGACCCATATGGTTAACGTCGATATGTAGCAGGATTTTAGAACATATATTGTGTTCGAACATTATGAATTTCCTCGAAGGAAACTGTCTATTGACACACAGTCAACATGGGTTTAGAAAACATCGTTCCTGTGAAACACAACTAGCTCTTTATTCACATGAAGTGCTGAGTGCTATTGACAAGGAATTTCAGATCAATTCCATGTTCCTGGATTTCCGGAAGGCTTTTGACACTGTCACACACAAGCGGCTGGTAGTAAAATTGCGTGCTTGTGGAATATCGTCTCAGTTATGTGACTGGATTTGCGATTTCCTGTCAGAGAGGTCACAGTTCGTAGTAATTGACGGAAAGTCTTCGAGTAAAACAGAAGTGATTTTAGGCGTTCCCCAAGGTAGTCTTATAGGCCCTTTGCTGTTCCTTATCTATATAAACAATTTGGGAGACAATCTGAGCAGTCGTCTTCGGTTGTTTGCAGATGACGCTGTCGTTTATCGACTAATAAAGTCATTAGAAGATCGAAACAAACTGCAAAACGATCTAGAACAATTACCTGAATGCTGCGAAAAGTGGCAGTTAACCCTTAATAACGAAAAGTGTGAGGTCATCCACGTGAGTACTAAAAGTAACTCGTTAAACTTCAGTTACACGATAAATCAGTCTAATCTAAAACCCATAAATTCTACTAAATACCTAGGTATTACAATTACGAACAACTTAAATTGGAAAGAACACATAGAAAATATTGTGGGGAAGGCTGACCAAAGGCTGCGTTTTATTGGCAGGCCACTTAGAAAATATAACAGACCTACTACGGAGACTGCCTACACTACGCTTGTCCGTTCTCTTTTAGAATACTGCTCCGCGGTGTGGGATCCTTACCAGGTATGACTGACGGAGTACATCGAAAAAGTTTACAGAAAGGCAGCACGTTTTGTATTATCGCGAAATGTGGGAGAGAGTGTCATAGAAATGATACAGGATTTGGGCAGGAAATCATTAAAAGAAAGGCGTATGTCGTTGCGACGGAATCTTCTCACGAAATTCCAATCACCTATCCTCCAAAAGCGAAAATATTTTGTTGACACCGACCTACATAGGGCGGAACGATCACCACGATAAGATAAGGGAAATCAAAGCTCGTACGGAAAGATATAGGTGTTCATTCTTTCCGCGAGCTATACGAAATTGGAATAATAGAGAATTGTGAAGGTGGTTCGATGAACCCTCTGCCAGGCACTTAAATGTGATTTGCAGAGTATCCATGTAGATGTAGATGTAGACAATGATCACTGGTTAACTGCAAAACCGCTTAATCCAAATGGTTCAAATGGCTCTGAGCACTATGGGACTCAACATCTTAGGCCATAAGTCCCCTAGAGCTTAGAACTACTTAAACCCAACTAACCTAAGGACATCACACACATCCATGCCCGAGGCAGGATTCGAACCTGCGACCGTAGGGATTCGCGGTTCCAGACTGACGCGCCTAGAACCGCACGGCCACACCGGCCGGCCAAACCGCGTAGTGTGCTGGGGTATCTGCAGGTGTTTTTACAGGAACTGATCAATCAGCAGCTGAAGGAGGGGATTCGTGAGGAAAGTATGAGCCCATATGGCGCAGGGTTGTCATCTTTTCAAGAAAATCAGAGGATGGATCATGACAAAAAGGTTTTTTATGATTATTGACACCTGAAGGTCAAGACTATGATGAATGTGAACTCCTTTGCCGAACATTACGTCAATTATAGACTATATAGGACAGTATTTGATGACGTTATCCGGCAGCCACGCCATCTCTACTATGATATCTCAAACCATAACGGCGAAAGGCAAGGCCGAAAACTGTTGTTTAATAACTTTCAGACGGGTTCAGAAAACCGCCAGTCAGTAATTTCAGTAATTTCAGTTTTTGGTCGTATTAGCAACAGTATAACAAGTCACTGAAATTCTTGTAAAGTTATTTTGCCTTAAACAGCATTCTTCTTTCCTAAAGTAAATTTGATTTAAATATCAGGATAAATGACCAAGTGAATTTCTAGCACAGTATAAAGAAAAATATCTTGTCGTTTTAAACATTTTCAACGGTGATATATACTTCTGTAGAGCAGTTCTGTTAGTGAAAAGACAATACGGTCGCTTTTTATAGGCCAAGTGTTTAAAAAATTATCTTTCATTTAACCAAAAGAATCACTTAAAGTTAACATCATTTCAGTACAATCTTGGTCACTGTATGTAAGAAGAATATCGCATCAGTAGAAAGTACGCTAAGAATAACAAACGCTTAGTTTGCATCTGAGTACATGAAGAAATAAAAATTTTATTCAGGCAAGTAATTTTTCAGGAGAACAACATGCGAGTAAAGTTGTATAAGTCTTGCTAAAATTAATTTCAATTGAGACTTTCAATTTGTTTGTGTATCTCTCAAAACCAAGGGACAAAATTTGCAAGTTCGTAGCTGGTGACGGCTATTAGTAGAATTAGTTTAATTTTTTTATGAGGGATCATTCACGTCAGCTGATAAGTGCTCCAGGCACGTCTGGTTGAGACTAACTGCTGTTACGATCGCCGAATGGAGTCCAAAACGCACAGAAAAGTGTGCAAGGTAGGCTGTGGAACGTTGTACGAAAAGTAGGGCAGTGTTCTACCAGGGATTGAACCCCCACCTATAGTTGTGCTTTGATGACAAAGTTCGATTAACTATATATTTCGTACCTTATCCAAATTAAAGATTTTCATTAGGAACACATGTGAAGCAAGTTTCCTAGTTATTATTTGGTAACTCTATTAGATAAAGTGAGTATACTGTGTGTAGTATTTCACTAATGCTTGATTGGTCAAGTGACATAATTACTTAATTACAACGTTAATTAAAAACACATTTCGTACACAAATTACATTTTGAGAAATGAAAACTTTTTACTGTATTTTTACCAAGAGGTAATAGAGGAAAGACAGATTTAAGTAATAAAGACGGTCGCTATACCTTACTCTATCCAATGGGAGGGCTTCGGTAAACACGGCGAAACTGTCTCATTTGAATTAGCACATTTTATTCTTCTATGGTCACTACTGCATGTATGTATGTACGTATGTATGTCGTGAGATGTTTGTGTATGTCGTTTAACACTACTGTAGGTTACTACAATTACTTCACCTATTTGCCTGTGTCATAAGCAGAAGAGGAGCAAGGAATGGTGAGCTCGGGCCTTTTCTTGCCAAAAGGCACTTGTAATCTATACTGCGCGTTCGTGTTTATGTAGTTCAGTCTTATGATACTATATAGCTACGTTTAGGTACAATATTACAAAATTCACGTGTTTTATAGTTTGTATCTGATACATTTTACGTATTACACAAATATATGTTGTAAAATAATGACCTAAAAAGTTAAAGAATTACTTGTTTTACTTTGTACAAACAGGAAAATCGTTTTTTTTTCTTGTTACCACTTCATTTCTAAATTCCATGTTAATTTCATTTGTAGTATTTTTGCAATTGTGTGATCTGCTATTATGATGTATGTGTATTTGTACTGATGTGTTCATGTCATCACCTGTTTCTACATCGGTGTTTGACTGTCTGTTGGCCCTTGTATCATGTTGTGGTGTAGGGTTTGTGTCTGGAAGTGATCTTGTATATGGTCGTCGCAGTTTATAAGTCTTCTGCAGCGTCCTTAATATATCGTCAGTGATCCGGTTAAGCATGCTCGATGTATCTGGGTTTCTTAAAGTTTGCCCCATGTCTTCGATTTCTCTCATAGGTCTTACGAGTGTGTGTGTGTGTGTGTGTGTGTGTGTGTGTGTGTGTGTGTGTGTGTGTGCCGCATTTTAGAGTTACGTGTGCTCGAGATCCATGTTCTCCACATTCACACGTATCACTTTAGCTAAGGCCAAAGCGGTGTAAGTGTGTGGGGTAGTGGCCTTGCACCGTCAGGAAGTGTACCATACCGCTACTAAGGTCTACACTACGAGTCCCAAACGTTTCGGGAAGATGGAGAAGACCCGACGACTTTTGTCAGATGCTTCAATTTCTGTATGTCATGTCTCAAATTTCCCAAGATATAATTGGCGGTTTTATGTAATATTCTCTTCTGATATCTCATGTAATTTGTCCAGTCTTCCCCGTTTGAGCGAGTATGCTACTGCTCCGTGTCTAATGGTTATGTCGACGGGGTATGTTGCAAGTACACGGAGTTGTAGTCAAACATTCCTAACACCCTCAGTAATATAACTCTTTGTCCACGCCTCTCATCGGTTTTTTTGGGTCGTGAGTGACAGTGGATGGGCCGAGGCACTTACTGCAAAGCACATCATATAATGAAAGAGGGCTGCATGGTACATTAGTACTGTCCACAATGGTAGTCTGAAATGAGTTTAGCGTGGCAGGTGTGTGCATTGTTGTTGTTGTTGTGGTCTTCAGTCCTGAGACTGGTTTGATACAGCTCTCCATGCTACCCTATCCTGTGCAAGCTTCCTCATCTCCCAGTACCTACTGCAACATACATCATTCTGAATCTGCTTAGTGTATTCATCTCTTGGTATCCATCTATGATTTTTATCCTCCACACTGCCCTCCAATACTAAATTGGTGACCCCTTGATGCCCCAGAACATGTCCCACCAACCGATCACTTCTTGTAGTCAAGTTGTGCCACAAACTCCTCTTCTCCCCAATTCTATTCAGTACCTCCACATTATTTATGTGATCTACCCATCTAATCTTGAGCATTCTTCTATAGCACTACATTTCGAAACCTTCTATTCTCTTCTTGTCCAAACTATTTATCGTCCATGTTTCACTTCCGTACATGGCTACACTCCATACAAATACTTTCAGAAACGACTTCCTGACACTTAAATCTATACCCGATGTTAACAAATTTCTCGTTTTCACAAACGCTTTCCTTGCCATTGCCAGTCCACATTTTATATCCTCTCTACTTCGACCATCATCAGTTATTTTGCTCCCCAAATAGTAAAACTCCTTTACTTCTTTAAATGTCTCATTTCCTAATCTAATTCCCTCAGCATCACCCGAGTTAACTCGACTACATTCCATTCTTCTCGTTTTGCTTTTGTTGATGTTCATCTTAAATCCTCCTCTCAAGACGCTGTCCATTCCGTTCAACAACTCTTCCAGGTCCTTTGCTGTCTCTGACAGAATTACAATGTCATAGGCGAACCTCAAAATTTTTATTTCTTCTCCATGGATTTTAATTCCTACCCCGAATTTTTCTTTTGTTTCCTTTACCGCTTGCTCAATATAGAGATTGAATAACGTTTGGGAGAGGCTACAACACTGTCTCACTCCCTTCGCGACCACTGCTTCCCTTTCATGTCCATCGCCTCTTATAACTACCATCTGGTTTCTGTAGAAATTGTAAATAGCCTTTCGCTAACTGTATTTTACTCCTGCCACCTTTAGAATTTGAAAGAGAGTTTTCCAGTCAACATTGTGAAAAGCTTCCTCTAAGACTGCAAATGCTACGAACGTAGATTTGCCTTTCCTTAATCTTTCTTCTGTGATAAGTCGTAAAGTCAGTATTGCCTCACGTGTTCCAATATTTCTACGGAATCCAAACTGATCTTCCCCGAGTTCGGCTTCTACTAGTTTTTCCATTCGTCTGTAAAGAATTCGCGTTAGTATTTTGCAGCTGTGACTTATTACACTGATAGTTCGGTAATTTTCACATCTATCAACACCTGCTTTCTTTGGGATTAGAATTATTATATTCTTCTTGGAGGTTATTTCTACTATCTCATACATCTGTTCACCAGATGGTAGAGTTTTGTCAGGTCTGGCTCTCCCAAGGCTGTCAGTAGTTCTAATGGAATGTTGTCTACTCCCGTGGCCTTGTTTCGACTCAGGTCTTTCAGTGCTCTGTCAAGCTCTTCACGCAGTATCGTATCTCCCATTTCATCTTCTTCTACACCCTCTTCCATTTCCATAATATTGTCCTCAGGTACATCGCCCTTGCATAGACCCTCTACATACTCCTTCCACCTTTTTGCTTCCCCTTCTTTGCTTAGAACTGGATTTCCATCTGAGCTCTTGATATTCAGACAAGTGGCTTCTCTTTTCTCCAAAGGTCTCTTTAATTTTCCTGTAGCCAGTATCTATCTTACCCCTAGTGAGATAAGCCTCTACATCCTTACATTTTTCCTCTAGCCATCCTGCTTAACCATTTTGCATTTCCTGTCGATCTCATTTTTTAGACGTTTGTATTCCTTTTTTGTCTGCTTCATTTACTGCATTTTTATATTTTCACCTTTCAACAATTAAATTCAATATTTCTTCTGTTACCCAAGGGTTTCTACTGGCCCTCGACTTTTTACCTACTTGATCCTCTGCTGCCTTCACTACTTCATCCCTCAAAGGTACTGTATGTCTTTCCCCCATTCTTGTCAATTGTTCCCTTCTGCTCTCCCTGAAACTCTGTACAACCTCTAGTTCAGTCAGTTTATCCAGGTCCCATCTCCATAAATTCCCATCTTCTTTGCAGTTTCGTCAGTTTTAATCTACGGTTCATAAACAATAGATTGTGGTCAGAAACCACATCTGCCTCGGAAATGTCTTACTATTTAAAACCTGGTTCCTAAATCTCTGTCTTACCATTATATAATCTATCTGACACCTTCTAGTATCTCCAGGCTTCTTCCATGCATACAACCATCTTTTATAATTCTTGAACCAAGAGTTAGCTATGATTAAGTTATGCTCTGTGCAAAATTATACCAGGCGGCTTCCTCTTTCATTTCTTACCCCCAATCCATATTCACCTACTATGTTTCCTTCTCTCCCTTTTCCTACTATCGAATTCCAGTCACCCAAGACTATTAAATTTTCGTCTCCCTTCACTACCTGAATAATTTCTTTTATCTACTCATACATTTCTTCAATTGCTTCGTCATCTGCAGAGCTAGTTAGCATATAAACTTGTACTACTGTAGTAGGCGTGGGCTTCGTGTCAATCTTGGCCACAATAATACGTTCACTATGCTGTTTGTATCAGCTTAGCCCCACTCCTATTTTTTATTCATTATTAAACCTACTCCTGCATTACACCTATTTGATTTTGTATTTATAACCCTATATCCACCTGACCAAAAGTTTTTTTCCTCCTGCCACCGAACTTCACTAATTCCCACTACATCTAACTTTAACCTATCCAATTCCCTTTTTAAATTTTCTAACCTACCTGCCCGGTTAAGGGATCTGACATTCCACGCTCCGACCCGTAGAACGACAGTTTTCTTTCTTCTGATAACAACATCCCCCTGAGTAGTCCCCGCCCGGAGATCCGAATGGGCGACTATTTCACCTCCGGAATATTTTACCCAAGAGGACGCCATCATCTTTTAATCATACAGTAAAGCTGCATGTCCTCTGGGAACATTACAGCTGTAGTTTCCCCTTGCTTTCAGCCGTTCGCAGTACCAGCACAGCAAGGCCGTTTTGGTTAGTGTTACAAGGCCAGATCAGTCAATCATCCAAACTGTTGCCCCTACAACTACTGAAAAGGCTGCTGCCCCTCTTCAGGAACCATACGTTTGTCTGGCCTCTCAACAGATACCCCTCCGCTGTGGATGTACCTACGGTACGGCCATCTGTATCGCTGAGGCACGCAAGCCTCCCCACCAACGACAAGGTCCATGGTTCATGGGTGGTGTGGTTGGGGAGGGGGGCGGGGTCTGTGCATTAGACTTGTCGATTTTTCAATTATAAGTCCTATGTGCACGCTCGCCCAGATATATGCCTAGGTATCTTGCTGTCTGTTTTCTCTGTATGCTAGTGTTGTTCACTCTAATGTTGGAGTTTCTGTGCAGTGTCCCTTTCAAAAATAAATATACTGTCTTTTTTGCTGCAAATGTTAAGTTTTTACGCCTGCAATAGTTACTTCTTTTTAGAAGGAGGTATGTGGCCTTCCTTTCGAGTTTGCAATTATCACTACCAGCTAGTCGTCAACATAGGCTAATATACCCTTAACCCTTCCATCTTTTTCCAGATTGTTTAGGAGTGGTCCTAAGGCAATATCCCAGAAAATTCGTCAGCATATTGAGCCTTGCGGGCATCATTTAGTTATTTTCTTGATAACCTTTTCGTTTCATGCTTGCTGTTGAGAATCCCTCCCTTTCCAGTAGTCGAGTAAGATATTGTAAGTGACCGTTCGTACTTGCATCTCTCGTAGCCCTTCGAACAAAGCAGGCCATCAGAGTTTGCAGAGATAGTCGAAAGCGACTGCTAGATCTGTTGTTATTGCTACTGCGTATTTTTCTTTTGTCTCCTGTAGGATTTCCAGCGCTCGGTTAGCTGCATGGTCTTTGAGACTTTGCCATACGATCATTCACATTTCAATTCATTTGGGTCTGAAGCCATACAATTGTGGACTAGGCCTGCAGATCCTCCTGACGGTAGTCCACTGCAGAACAGCCTCTCCTCTACCTTAGCGAGACAGTCCAAAATGTGGCTGTAAGTCTTTGTTTGCGTCCCGATCCTGTGATTTTTTGATGATTACAACATTCGCAGGTTTCCACATGGTGGGAAGCCTACCTTGCAGCAGTACTTCATTCAGTAACTCTGTTAGAAAAGGGGTGCTGTGTGTAAGTAGTGAAGCATTACAACAAATAATTTCCGTGCCAAATGGAATATTATGATCTCTGCAGAAAAAAACAGCAATTATGTTAAGGTTGATTTTACTTTCACCTTGTCGTACCTTTACTTTTTTAGCGTTGAACAGAGCTTGGGTAGATGGGAGTATGTCCGTTCATTAATTAATAATAACCATTCAAGTGAAGAAATCAGTAAACACAGTTATTATTGTCCTGTGGCACCTTTTACTGCAGAAAAGATGAAGGAGTTTAGCTGTTCTTTGAGACTGTAAAAGGAAGTAAGCGAAAACGGATTAATTCCTGGCTGGCTTGAGCTGTGTCGAAAGGGCCGCTTGCGTGGTGAGTAAAAATTAAGCGAGTACAATTCCACCCATTTCCGTAGCATTGTCTTTAACTTTCCGATTTCACGGTCAAAACATAAAATAAATAATACATTCTTCGGGTCACCTCATCAGAGAAACACTCTGGTTCCCCAATAACGATCTGAAGCGAGACAGGTATTTTTTTCTTCTAGATCGTAAAACTAACGATAATTATGAAATATGGAAGTGGGAATAAACCGTTCGTACCTCTCTGGCTAATGTAAATCCCTTCTGTGTGCTGCCACTAACAACCAGATTGAGAATCATCCTCCAATAATTTTACAAAAGTATTCAATTATTTTTCCTTGATTAAGCGGTCGACGATTTCTCTATACCCGGCAGTAAACGAAAGTCACACAGAAGAAGATTTTACACTGGCGGCCGTCCACGAGACGTAATTACGGGACGACAATTACTGTACACACACTTTATTCAACATGTAAACCTCACCACAGATATTCAGATTTAGGGGGTTTGGTTGATTTCTGGGGAAGGGACCAAACTGCGAGGTCATCGGTCTCATCAGATTAGGCAAGGATGTGGAAGGAAGTCGGCCGTGCCCTTTCAAAGGAACCATCCCGGCATTTGTCTGAAGCCATTTAGGGAAATCACGGGAAACCTGAAACAGGAGGGCCGGACGCTGGATTGAACCGTCGTCCTCCCGAATACGAGTCCAGTGTGCTAACCACTGCGCCACCTCGCTCAGTTCGGATTTAGATTATGATATGTTCGATGTATTATTGGCGGTGACGTGGCACAGACGAATAGCGAAATTCCGCACGAACCGCTGAAGTGTCGGAACATCAAAATGGTTCAAATGGCTCTGAGCACTATGGGACTTAACATCTATGGTCATGAGTTCCCTAGAACTTAGAACTACTTAAATCTAACTAACCTAAAGACATCACACAACACCCAATCACGAGGCAGAGAAAATCCCTGACCCCGCCGGGAATCGAACCTGGGAACACGGGCGCGGGAAGCGAGAACGCTACCGCACGACCACGAGCTGCAGACGGCGGAACATCGCTGCTGTCGATGACTTCGGGAATGGCTGTTTTCAGCTCATCAACCGTTTTTGGATTACTGTTGTACCCCTTATCTTTAATATAGTCCCACAAAAAGTAGTTGTATGTGTTCATATTCAGTGAATATGGCGGCCAATCGAAGCCTATGCCAGTGGCCTCTGGGTACCCCAGCGCCAGAATACGGTCCCCAAAGTGCTCCTCCAGGAATCAAACACTCTCCTGCTTCGACGGGGTCGAGCTCCGTCTTGCATGAACCACATCTTATAGAAGTCAGGGTCACTTTGGAAAATGGGAGTGAAGTCGTCTTCCAAAACCATCACGTGTTTCGTACCGATTATTCTGTGATTTAACATTGCACACCACACGGTGACCCGTTGAGAGGGAAGAGAATTCTCGATCGCGAAATGTGCATTGTCAGTTCCCCAGATGCGTCAATTTTGCTCATTGGCGGACCGATCCAAATGAAAGTGGGCTTCGTCGCTAAACCAAACCGTACTGCGCATACTAATTGCCAACATTCGTCGCGTCCAACCGTGAAGTTTGAACGTCCTAACGCGAACCGTTCAGAAGGTATGACGATTCTATTTCATGTAGTTCAAGAATTGTCATCCTGTAAATGCATATATATTACGTACATATGCAGAAAGCCACAATACTGCTTTTACTAAAATGTATGCTTGTCTCATGCTATGCGCAACTGAGCGCACGACGCTGAGCAGCTACAGTAATGAGGGAATATTTCTCAAAATTCTGAGGAAGTAAAACGAGAACAGAAAAGTCTGGAAAAATCCCGCTTTCAAATATTTTCCCGACGGCAGAAAAGCGTTACATCGGGTAAAGAACATCAGTTCTCATTCGTAATGCTTGTTAAATATGGGAGTAGATTTTATTTTCTACGATACTTACGGTGCGCTTTACATAGAATTTGGTTTCTTCTCTAGTAGTTTCAAAATTTATTATTTTTGTAGAAAATGGTCATTACATAAATGTTTCACAAGATGATGGAACCATACTTGCATTAGCGCGCAGCCGGCCGGAGTGGCGGTGCGGTTATAGGCGCTGCAGTCTGGAACCAAGCGACCGCTACGGTCGCAGGTTCGAATCCTGCCTCGGGCATGGATGTGTGTGATGTCCTTAGGTTAGTTAGGTTTAATTATTTCTAAGTTCTAGGGGACTGATGACCTCAGCAGTTAAGTCGCATAGTGCTCAGAACCATTTGAACCATTTGAAGTAGCGCGCAAACACGCTTAGAGTGACGGGATTGTTTTGCAAAAAGAAATATTTTTTCGGTGGCACAGGTAAGCTGCAGCTAAGCGTCATCTGCGATATGTTTACGTAATGAACATAAGAATACAAGAAAGAGAAGGTTACTTAATTTCGGAAATTCGTACATGTCGTTAGCGTTAAATCTAAGTCTGAAACAACAATCATGGAAAGTTCAGAGGAACAGAACACTTTAGCTACTATACTCGAGAGCTCAAATGGTTCAAATGGCTCTGAGCACTATGACACTTAACATCCGAGGGCATCAGTCCCCTAGACTTAGAACTACTTAAACCTAACTAACCTAAGGACATCACACACATCCATACCCGAGGCAGGATTCGAACTTGCGACCGTAGCGGTCGCGAGGTTCCAGACTGAAGTGCCTAGGACCGCTCTTACTCGAGAGCAATTCTGAAAATGTTTAGGGTAGTGGCAGACATGTTGTCGCTCCACCAGGTGACGCAACGCCACAGTCGATGAGCGATACCAGTTCCGAAACAGCAATCATTGCATCTGACCATTTTATACAATTATATCAAACGATAGAAGCTATAAAGTATCAAAAACTTGATGGAAACAATGAAAAACTCGATAAAATATTTGACGAAAACATTCAAAAGTAGGACAGTATCAATACTATTAATCACAATAATCTAATTTTACCTTTATTAAAGGCTTAGGTCTAAATTTTCGATCTGGAAAGAAAGACCAATTATGAACTACAAAAGAGTAGAAGCATAAACCACTTGAGAAGTACCAGCAAATAAGTTTGTTTTCTAGTGAGAGGCGCGACCCAAACGTTTATACATTTTTAGCATATGCTGGTGCTCCGACAGAAGCATTGAAACGAATGAGCAGACATAAATTTATGTAGCAGCAAGACTTGTTCTCAACTTCAGCACACACTATTTGAATTTAATAGGTGTCATCCACGCAGCAAGTCGCGGATAACGTTATTACAATGAAATGAACCACAAACATGACTGACACAACAAGATCCATGGATAGAGAGAACCTAGTAGGAGACTGAAAAACTATACTCACTTAGATTTAAAGCTATAAATGTGATGATCTCACTAAATAAGGAGTAAGGAAGGAAAAGTTAAATAACCTTCTCTCTTGTAGATTCTACAGTTTTTATTAGTGTTATTTTTTATTATTGTTATTTTATTATGATTTGAAACTATCAGTTGGTAATTACTGCCAAGTTGCGCTCTGGGTCTCGTGGAAATTAAATTGTCACCCCTCCTCCCTTCTCCCTCAGTGAACTTGCGGTAAAACTGTAATTCACATCTTAAGTTCGAAACGATTCTGAGCGCTTGACGATACTACGAAATTTTGATACGAAAGTAACCAAAAAATTAAGCAAAGAGCATTTACGATGGGGAAAATGATTACTATAACTTTACAAGCATGCTTTCCAGACGACCCGTCGTGTTTCGACATGCTGGAAACGCAAGGCTGTCTCATGTAATCCGTTTTTGCTTACGCCCGGAATAAAATTGAGAGGGAGAAATACTTCAAATAATTGTCTTATAAATAATGGATTGTAAATAAATACGTCTGCGGCTGGTGATATTCTCAAAGAAGAAAGAATTGTACTCACGAACGAGGGCGGTATGCAGGAAGATGCTTACAAAGTTAAATTACGCTCGTAACACACAAACAGTTATAAAGAAAGCCATACCACTCAACTGTGGAGGATAAGAAGGCCGGTTGCCGCGCTGTGGGACCGTAATGATCGTCGCGTATGCACTCATGTACGCTCCAACATTCTTGCCGCCCAAGGACGTAGGGACAATGTAAATTTAAAAATAGGAAACGACCCTCACGAAGACGCTTATGTAAAGGCATATTGAGCTACTTCGTAGATAAGGGAAGAAATGTATCCTGACTAACGGCTCCGAGTTAACACAAAAGGAAGAAATCTGGATACACAGGCCCAAGATTACCGAGAATGAAATGGTGAAATAATAAAGGAGAACGTAGTATTTTAATGTATATGTACTGATGTATGTAATATAAGATGTTATCTAATTTCTGTAAAAATATTTGTTTCATGTGAAATATCATTTGACAAAGTCGTGGGCCTTCCTCAAAAGCATCGGGTACCATGAGGGGTCTACGCTTTGAAGTCCTTTTGAAGGATGAATAAAAGGACAGTGCAATGAGTCAAAACACTCCTGATTCATCCAACGACTTTGACATCCAACAAGTCATCCGAACAGAGCATATACCTGCGTATGAACTTTCTGTTGTTCTGTTTCTTTTCCCCTCTTGTTTCTGTTTCAGGCATGAGGGACTGTAACTTTCTTACTGAAAAACATTAGTTTTTTTCTGTTATTGAAATATTAGTATATAAAATACCTTCAAAGAGAGTTATCACCCCGTAACGAAGAGGTGATAAGAGGTAAGTCACGCGATGTAACTGGATAAGTTAACACGATTTTTTGTGCGTCAAGGCAATATTGTGTGTCATTCTGTAGTTGAAAAAACAGAAGGAAAGACCATTAAATATTACTGTAAAAAGTGATATGTGAAAGAACCACGTACGAGATCGCCTAATCGTAGTAACATGGACAGTATTAACGAATACTAAGATTTTAAAATACCGAAGAACACACAGGCACAAGTGAAAGACAGTATGTGTCAAATACTTTGTGAAGTGATTCATTGGGCTCCGCTGTATCAGTGTGTACCGCACAGCTTCGCGCAATGGCGCATTGATGTGCTACATAAGCAATTTCGGTGTCAGATGGAATATTATGATCTCTGCAGAAAAACAGTAAATATGTTGAGGTTGATCCTGTATCGTCACATTCTTATATCTTCACTTTTTGAGCTTGGACAGATGGGACTACGTCTATTCATTAATTAACAATAACCATTCAAGTGAAGCAGTAGGTGAACACAATCATTATTGTCATTGCTTCAAATGGCTCTGAGCGCTATGGGACTTAACATCTGATGTCATCAGTCCCATAGAACTTACAACTACTTAAACCTAACTAACCTAAGGACGTCACACACATCCATGGCCGGCCGCGGTGGTCTCGCGGTTAAGGCGCTCAGTCCGGAACAGTGCGACTGCTACGGTCGCAGGTTCGAATCCTGCCTCGGGCATGGATGTGTGTGATGACTTTAGGTTAGTTAGGTTTAAGTAGTTCTAAGTTCTAGGGGACTGATGTCCACAGAAGTTAAGTCCCATAGTGCTCAGAGCCATTTGAACCAACACATCCATGCCCGAGGCAGGATTCGAACCTGCGACCGTAGCGATCGTACGGTTCCAGACTGATGCTCTCATTATAGGCTTGTGGCACCTTTTACTGCAGAGAAGACGGAGGGGTTTAGCTGATCTTCGAGGCTGTGAAAGGAGGTAAGTGAAAACGGATTAATTGCTGGTTGTCTTGGACTGTGTCAAAATGGCCACTCGCGCGGTACCTAAATTTACGCGAGAGTAATTCTCACTATTTTCAAGAACTTTCAATCTTCAACTTCCATATTTCACGCTCAAAACTTGGCGGGTTTTCTGCTTTAAGAATAATTCTGTCTGTCTGCTCCATTGTCGCGAAACTTATTTTTTCCCCTTCCGGGTGACTGAGGCGTTTCACAAAACGCTGTTTGCTAATCTACTTATCCGTAAGTGACTAGCAAGATCATCATAATCAATTACGTTGCTCTTGTGTTGTTTGGAGTTCCTCTCTGTGTCGTGTGATACCCTGTACACCCCAATATTTGTCTTCCTCTCTTGTTAGTGTACACTGGGAATTATGTGTGACTGATGTATTTGCAACTGTTTAGATAGGTAGATTACCAATATTTTGTCTTAGGCTACCATTACCTATTTTATTGGAATACTATTTGCCTAACTGGAGGTTATTTGGCAACTGAATGTTTCTTTGTGGCTATTTGCTTTTGTGGCTTTGTATGGCTCTGCTGTGAATACTGCCACCATATATAAACCGTGCAGGCTTTATATACCGTCTGAATGTAATTTTAATGGCGTGTTCTGAACTGGTAAACTGTTTAGGGAAGTGGTATCGTTTCGTGTTTCTTGAACTGGTGTATCAATATGTCTATCAGTTTCTTGTTTTTCTACGTTGTGAGATGAGTATGTATGGGTATCACTGAGGTGCCCTACGGCATCCTCTTGTGTATTTTTCTTATTGTTTTGCTAATTCCCCGGTACATTGGTGGAAAACGGGAAACATCCTCTTCCAGCTCCTTTATTCGTAGCAGATTGCCCAATGGAACACGTCGTGTTTTAATTTCTTTGCTACGTGGTAGTCAATGGGTCCCTGCATACACATGCCGTGCAAGTAATCTGTGCTATTTTAGTAGTTTTGCTGTATTATGTGACACGTTTCCAGCTCTTGAAGCTCGTTCGCTTCTAGGTCTCCTAATTGTACTATGCCCACGTGTAGCACTCTCGTGACCGCTCGCTGACAGCTCCTCGTTTCAGTTGATGGAGACCTATGTTTGTACCTACACGCATTGTTTCTCCGCAAATGTACACTTGTGGTTAAGGAGAAATTTATGTCGAAAGCCGCAGCTGTAATTCGTATTAGCGATAATGTCGATAATGCATTCGATGAGTTCTGTTTGCCTTTCATACTGTCGCTTGTAGATACGGCAATCAGGCCCTCCGGCCGCATCACATATACTGTTTACAAGTTTGCATGGTATACATCTAACTGTGACTTCGTCTCGGCATTCTGACTTCTTGTGGTCTGGCTTTGCACATTTTCCACAGGCTGGTTCCCTATCGCCATGTTTTGGCCGATGACCTAGACCCCAGCAACTGAAGCATTTATCAACAGCCAGAAAATCTTTGCTGTATGAGGGCTCGAAATGAATATAGACTCTTTCCGTTTGCAGCAGCAGAAGACGAAACCTTCACGTGATTTCGAGGACATTATTATCTGTTCTTTTAACCTTTGGACCTGTTTTGAACCTTATTTTAAGTTCCTCATATAACTCTTCCTTAGAGATTTGTTCGCTTATTTCGATGTCATATAATTCTTCCAGGAAGTCCCGATTAGGTAGAGTAGTTTCGACCTGATGTACTCCTAGGAGAGGTCGGAATTTCCTCAACTCATCACATCTATTATCTTTTAGTTGGGCTATCTTTTCTGTGATTGTCCTTTAATCTGCTTTTGCTTCCGTTCCCAAAATTGTGTTTACTGTGGATCTGATTCCTTTAATTTTTACTTTGTTTTGTCTTGGTTTGGCTGTTTTAGTGACGGTTTAGCATATGGAGTTGGTGTTCTGTTTGTTTTTCGACTTAAAAAAGAAGGTATTCGACTGTTTTGATTTGATTTTGCTTTGTTCGTTTTCTGCTTTGCTGTATGTTTTTGAAGCTAAGCCAGTGACAGAAACTGCCGCAAAACAGAGTGGAATTGAGTCACTTTTTGCTCTTAGCTTGTGATTTTATACTTTGACATCTGCCATTTCTGATTTTACGCCGTATTCGTGCCAGCGCAACTGGTGCTTTGGGAATAGATAGTTCTTTGCGTAAATGCTGATCGTCTCATCTAAAGAAGTAAGGCACGGGTGCTCATTTTTTTAAAATATGTCTCAGTCTGCAGTTGGCGTTCTAAAAAAATAGTAAGAATTTAGAGACTGTTGTTGTTGTGGTCTTCAGTCCAAGGCTGATTTGATGCAAGCTACTCTATCCTGTGCAAGCGTCTTCATCTCCGAGTAACTACTGCAACTTACATCGCTCAGAATCTGCATTTTATATTCATTTCTTCATCTACCTATACTATTTTTACTCTCCACACTTGCCTCCAGTACTTAACTGGTGGTCCCTTGAAGCCTCAGAACGAGTCTTACCAACCGATTCCTTCTTCTAGTTAAGTGGTGCCACAAATTAATCTTCTGCCCAATTCTACCCAGTACCTCCTCATTAGTGATCTACCAATACAATCTTCAGCATTCTTCTGTAGCATCACATTTCAAAAGCTTCTTTTCTCTTCTTGTCTGAACTGTTTATAGTCCATGTTTCACATCCACAAATGGCTACACTCCATACAAATTCTTTCAGGCCTCATTACCCTTCAAACTACACTCGTGGTTAACAAAATTCTCTTCTTCAGAAACGCTTTCTTTGCCGTGGCTAGTCTACATTTTATATCCTCTCTACTTCGACCATCCTCAGTTACTTTCCTGCCCAAATAGCAAAACTCATCTAGTACTTTTAGTGTCTCATTTCCTAATCTAATTCCCTCAGCACCACCTGATTTAATTTGACTACATTCCATTATCCTCGTTTTGCTTTTGTTGCTGTTCATCTTGTATCCTCCTTTCATGACAGTGTCCATTCTGTTCAACTGTTCTTCCAAGTCCTTTGCTATCTCTGACAGAATTACATTGTCATCAGAAAACGTCGTGGTTTTTATTTCTTATCCCTGGATTTTCATTCCAACTTCAAATTTTTCTTTGTTTTCCTTTACTGCTTGTTCCATGTACAGATTGAATAACATCATGGATAGGCTACAACCCTGTCTCATTCCCTTCTCAACATTGATTTTCCTTTCGTGCCCCTAGACTCTTAAAACTGCCTTTTGCTTTCTGCACAAATTGTAAATAGCCATTCGCTTTCTGTATTTTACCTCCCCACCTTCAGAATTTGAAAGACGTTATTCCAGACAACATTGTCAAAAGCTTTCTCTCAATCTACATATGCTAGAAACTAAGGTTTGCTTTTCCTTAACCTAGCTTCTATGATAAACCATAGGTCAGTACTGCCTAGTGTGTTCCTACATTTCTACAGAGTCCAAATCGTTCTACCCCAAGGTCGGCTTCTACGAGATTTTCCATTCGTCTGTAAGGAATTCGTGATTTATTAAACTCATAATTTGGTAGAATCACACCTGTCAGCACCTTCTTGAAGTCTGAGGTTATTTCGCTTGAGTCACACATCTTGCCCACCAGGTGGAAGCGTTTGATGATGGCTGCCTCTCCCTAGGCTGTCAGTAGTTCGAATGGAATATTGTCTATTTCCGGATCCTTATTTTTCTGTCAAATTTCTCATGTACTATTATATCTCCCATCTCATTTTCATCTACGACCTATTCCATTTCCATAACATTGCCCTTAAGTACATTGGCCTTCTATAGACCCTCTATACACTCCTTCCACCTTTCCGCTTTCCCTTCGTTGTTTAGGACTGGTTTGGCATCTGAGCTTTTTATATTCGTACAGGTGGTTCTCTTTTCTCCTAATATCTCTTTAATTTTTGTGTGAAATCTGTTCCCCTAGTGATACATGCTTCTACATCCTTACATTAGTCCTCTAGACATTCCCATTTAGCCGTTTTGCAAATTAGCGTAAATAAAGAAGATAAAATTCAGACCCAGTGACTGCTGCACGTAATAATGCGTATAATTTCCTGCCATTTAGTCTGTAATTCAGAGCGATTCCAATAGTGAAACCTTCTTCTTTACAGCAAACATGATCTGCTCTGTGAGGATGCTCTTTTACTGCAAGTCTTAATACCATAATGCATTATTAGTATCCAATTAAATTATGTTACAGGAATATGCTTCTATTTTATCATGTTTCCTATGTGAGATTACCAATACTGGTCTAAAGCTGTTGCGTAGCTGGCATATCAGAGAAGCCTGCCTGTGTGGCCGAGCGGTTCTACGCGCTTTAGTCTGGAACCGCGCGGCTGCTTCTGTTGCAGGTTCCAACCCTGTCTCTGGGATGAATGTGTGTGATGTCCTTAGGTTAATTAGGTTTAATTGTAAGTTCTTGGGTACTGATGACCTCATATGGTCCCATAGTGCTCAGAGCCATTTGAACTTGGTTTAAATTACTAATTTGTGAAATTAATTCTCTAACTTTTTTGGCTGTAGCCGTCTTTTCCTCTCACACATCATCTCTGAAAGTTTTGTGAATTAATTTTATGTTTTTGGTAATCATGATGATGTCTTAATATACCCTTAATTTGATCTTACTGACGTCCAAAACGACGTAGTTACTCTGTTCACACATGTGTCATCCTAATCACAATTCTTGTAAATTATATTGAGTGAAGGCATCATAGGCTTAACCAGACGAGGTCAGAAGGCAACAAATTATCAGCATCCAATAAATGACATTAAAGAATTCTGTCTTCACTCTATGATGCATTCCTAATGGTATTTCCAGTACTAGTCGAAAGGTGTTCCCTAGCTGGGAAATCAGGGATTATAACTCAAACGAATGGTCATCAAAGCATGTCTTTTAATCCTTGGCAGTACAAGAGATAATCGTTTTAACGTCCTAACATAAACGTTACGGCGTTAATCTCCGTCACCATTTGACTACATAAACTAGCCAATACCTGACCCTGTAGAAGATTTTTCTCACCGGGTGACAACTGCAAGACAAGTGAGAGAGCTCTAGTTGGATCACAGAGTACGAATATCGGTAGACCACGTAATCAAACACGTGCAACAAGTTTTCTTATTTTTAATTTACGTCGCCTACAAATTCAGGTGACTATGTCTCACCTTTCTATGGATTGAACAGTTCCTCCTTTCAAATGTTTTGATTTTCACGCAGAGGAGTAACAATGACTTTCCATGCATGTTACCTGTAAATAAATATGTAAGAAAAAGATAAACAGATGTATTAATAAAACTGAAGTATATTTGACAAATGGGAATACATTATCAAACTGAATCATAGCAGAATTTCAGTTGATGTTGACAACATGATAATCAGTAGGCTATGGTCGGTCCATAGATAATCATACACCACTGGATACTAAGGAACTGTAAGCTGCGTGATAGGGTCAAATTAACAGCCCTCTGTTTTTGGTTTCAACACAAATATGCGAAAAATTTTACTCAGGTTTTGCCAGTCACTTTTATAACAACCATTTGTGTAGCATTTACATTAATGCCCACAAAAGTAGTACAACACATTAGGCACTGGCAGTGCGGTAGAAGACCCTGGAGAGAAGGTGTAAGGGGCGTAGCACATTACGAAGTGATGGTATGATATGCCACCGTTGATGGGAAGGCGCAGTTGGTTGAGGTGCCTTCTGGTGTGGCTCTAGACTATATGAATGTTGAAGTTGAGGCACAGGTGGTGGAGGCGCTGTGCGAATTGGCCGTAGCCCAGATGGCTGTTTTAATGGAGGCACAGGTGGTGGAGGGGCTGTGCGAACTGGCCGTAGACCAGATGGCTGTTTTAATGGAGGCACAGGTGGTGGAGGGGCTGTGCGAATTGGCCGTAGGCCAGATGGGTGTTTTAATGGAGGCACAGGTGGTGGAGGGGCTGTGCGAACTGGCTGTAGACCAGATGGGTGTTTTAATGGAGGCACAGGTGGTGGAGGGGCTGTGCGAACTGGCTGTAGACCAGATAGCTGTTTTAATGGAGGCACAGGTGGTGGAGGGGCTGTGCGAACTGGCCGTAGACCAGATGGCTGTTTTAATGGAGGCACAGGTGGTGGAGGGGCTGTGCGAACTGGCCGTAGAACAGATTGCTGTTTTAGTGGAGGCACAGGAGGTGGAGGCGCTGTGCGATGAGGCCATAGACCAGATTGCTGTTGGATTTGAGGTGCAGACACAGTAGGCTCCATGCAGTGTGGCCGCAGTAGCTGCACCGAAGGCTGATGCTGATGAAGTGACACCTGATATGGCTGTTCCACAGGTGGCACAACTGAGACGGTTGTGTTTGAGGTCGTACCTGCTGATGCTGTCACGGTGGACAGGCACACCAGCTGCAACAAAAAATCAAAATTAGATCACATCATCACGACTTACCAACACAAAATGTGTGGGTTCTTGTCTGTGAAGTTGATAGCTCACTCTGTGTACCAGCCCTTGTAATTTACATTCGCAAGCATACGTCTCAAACATTCATTGCTGCTCTGCCGTTGAGGGAGTTGGGGATTAAACGAATTGTGTGTGTGATATTGTGTGTCTTGTGCAAGATATAGTTCTAACTGTGTCTCATTCCCATAAGTTGCGTGCCAATAGTTGCCTACAGAAACAGTGATACTTACCCCATGTAGATAGTTTCACCTATTCTTTTCTTTGACGCTGGTGTACAATCCAGCCGATTATTATCCTCTCTCAACAGGAGTGTTTTGTTGTTAAGACACAGGTTACCGTATTTTGGACAGAATACCATACAAGACTCAGCCATAAATATTTCGCCATTTGTACGATGTTCACATGCAGAAAACCTTTAATTTCGAATAACTTTGACCATACTTTTTTGGACACCGGTACACTACAAGAGTTTCTGAAAAGCCATAGATATTTGTGACATGAAATGTATGAATAAGTACGTAAAGGTGATGTTCTGTGTGTGTGTGTGTGTGTGTGTGTGTGTGTGTGTGTGTGTGTGTGATTTTATGTGTGTTTTTACTTGTTATTGTTGTTGTGGTCTTCAGTCTTGAGACTGGTTTGATGCAGCTCTCCATGCTACCCTATCCTGTGCAAGCTTCATCTCCCAGTACGTACTGCAGCCTACATCCTTCTGAATCTGCTTAGTGTATTCATCTCTTGGTCTCCCTCTACGATTTTTACCCTCCACGCTGCCCTCTGATACTAAATTGGTGATCCCTTGATGCCTCATAACATGTCCTACCAACCGACCCCTTCTTCTAGTCCAGTTGTGCCACAAACTCCTCTTCTCCCCAATCCTATTCATTACCTCCTCATTAGTTATGTGATCTACCCATCTAATCTTCAATATTCTTCTGTAGCACCACATTTCGAAAGCTTCTATTCTCTCCTTGTCCAAACTATTTATCGTCCATGTTTCACTTCCATACATGGCTACACTCCATACAAATACTTTCAGAAACGACTTTCTGACACTTAAATCTATACTCGATGTTAACAAATTTCTCTTCTTCAGAAACACTTTCCTTGCCATTGCCAGTCGACACTTTATATCCTCTCTACTTCGACCATCATCAGTTATTTTGCTCCCCAAATAGCAAAACTCCCTTACTACTTTAAGTGTCTCATTTCCTAATCTAATTTCCTCAGCGTCACCCGACTTAATTCGGCTACATTCCATTATCCTCGTTTTGATTTTGTTCATGTTCATCTTATATCCTCCCTTCAAGACACTGTCCATTCCGTTCAACTGCTCTTCCAAGTCCTTTGCTGTCTCTGACAGAATTACAATGTCATCGGCGAAACTCAAAGTTTTTATTTCTTCTCCATGGATTTTAATTCCTACTCCAAATTTTTCTTTCGTTTCCTTTACTGCTTGCTCAATATACAGATTGAATAACATCGGGGAGAAGCTACAACCCTGTCTCACTCCCTTCCCAACCACTGCTTCGCTTTCATGTCCCTCGACTCTTATAACTGTCATCTGGTTTCTGTAAAAATTGTAAATAGCCTTTCGCTAACCGTATTTTACCCCTGCCACCTTCAGAATTTGAAAGAGAGTATTCCAGTCAACATTGTCAAAAGCATTCTCTAAGTCTACAAATGCTAGAAACGTAGGTGTGCTTTTCTTAATCTAGCTTCAGTTGTGATGGCAGAAGAGCCAACACCGTGTTACTAGAGGAGGCCGAAATGCACGCGTTTTAGCTCACGCAGGCTGGCGTGAAGAGGGAGGGACTATACTGACGTGAGGTCTGGAACATGACAAGGAATTAGAATTCAGAAAGCGGACGTAATTGGTTTGATACTTAACTTTAATCCATTAATGATGAACGTCGCTCTTGACGGCACATGATTCGCAATATCAATATCAATAGTAACTGAATATGGCGCCTTGCTAGGTCGTAGCAATTGACTATCGTCTCTGCAAATGAGAGCGTATGTAGGCAGTGAACCATCGCTAGCGAAGTCGGCTATACAACTGGGGCGAGTGCTAGGGAGTCTCTCTACACTAGACGGGCTGTGTGGCGGCGCTCGGTCTGCAATCACTGATAGTGGCGACACGCGGGTCCGACGTATACAAACGGACCGCGGCCGATTTAAAGGCTACCACCTAGCAAGTGTGGTATCTGGCGGTGACACCACTGCTTCTAAGACAAGTCGTAGGGTCAGTATTGCCTCACGTGTTCCCATATTTCTACGGAATCCAAACTGATCTTCCCTGAGGTCAGCTTCTACCAGTTTTTCCATTCGTCTGTAAAGAATTCGCGTTAGTATTTTGCAACCGTAGCTTATTAAACTGATAGTTCCGTAATTTTCACATCTGTCAACACCTGCTTTCTTTGGGATTGGAATTATTATATTCTTCTTGATGTCTGGGGTTATTTCGCCTGTCTCATACATTTTGCTCACCTGATGGTAGAGTTTTGTCAGGACTAGCTCTCCCAAGGCTGTCAGTAGTTCTAATGGAATGTTGTCTACTCCCGGGGCCTTGTTTCGACTCAGGTCTTTCAGGGCTCTATCAAACGCTTCCCGCAATATCATATCTCCCATTTCATCTTCATCTACATCCTATTCCCTTTCTACATGTATAACATTGACCTCAAGTACATCGCCCTTGTATAGTCTCTCTATATATTCCTTCCACCTTTCTGCTTTCCCTTCTGTGCTTAGAACTGGGTTTCCATCTGAGCTCTTGACGTTCAAACAAGTGGTTCTCTTTTCTCCAAAGGTCTCTTTAATTTTCCTGTAGGCAGTATCTATCGTACCCCTAGTGAGATAAACCTCTACATCATTACGTTTATCCTCTAGCCATCCCTGCTTAGCCATTTTGCACTTCCTGTCGATCTCATTTTTGAGACGTTTGTATTCCTTTTTGCCTGCTTCATTTACTGTATTTTTATATTTTCTCCTTTCATCGATGAAATTCAACATTTCTTCTGTCACCCAAGGATTTCTTCTAGCCCTCGTCTTTTTACCTACTTGATCCTCTGCTGCCTTTACTACTTCATCCCTCAAAGCTACCCATTCTACTTCTCCTGTATTTCTTTCCCCCATTCTTGTCAGTTGTTCCCTTCTGCTCTCCCTGAAACTCTGTGCAACCTCTGGTTTAGTCAGATTATCCAGGCCCCATCTCCCTAAATTCCCACCTTTCTGCAGTTTCTTCAGTTTTAATCTACAGTTCATAACCAATAGAATGTCGAAAGACCACATCTGCTTCTGGAAATCTCTTAAAATTTAGAACCTGGTTCCTGAATCTCTGTCGTAGTATTATATAATCTATTTGAAACCTGTCAGTATCTCCAGGCTTCTTCCATGTATGCAACCTTCTTTTAGGATTCTTGAACCAAGTGTTAGCTATGATTAAGTTGTGCTCTGTGCACACTTCAACCAGGCGGCTTCCTGTTTCATTTCTTACCCCCAATCCATATTCACCTACTACGTTTCCTTCTCTTCCTTTTCCTACTAACGAATTCCAGTCACCCATGACTGTTAAATTTTCGCCTCCCTTCACTATCTGCACAATTTCTTTTATCTCATCATACATTTCTTCAATTTCTTCGTCATATGCAGAGCTCGTTGGCATATAGACTTGTACTATTGTCGTAGGCGTGGGCACCGTGTCTATCTTGGCCACAATAATGCGTTCACTATGTTGTTTGTAGTAGCTTACCCGAAATCCTGTTTTTTTCATTCATTATTAAACCTACTCCTGCATTACCCCTACTTGATTTTGTATTTATAACCCTGTATTCACCTGACCAAAAGTCTTGTTCCTCCTGCCGCCGAACTTCACTAATTCCCACTACATCTAACTTTAACCTATCTATTTTCCTTTTTAAATTTTCTAACCTACCTGCCCGATTAAGGGATCTGACATTCCACGCTCCGCTCAGTAGAACGCCAGTTTTCTTTCTCCTCATAACGACGTTCTCTTGAGTAGTCCCCGCACTGAAATCCGAATGGGGGACTATTTTACCTCCGGAATATTTTAACCAAGAGGACGCCATTATCATTTATCCATACAGTAAAGCTGCATGCCCTCGGGAAAAATTACGGCCGTAGTTTCTCCTTGCTTCCAGCCGTTCGCAGTACCAGCACAGCATGGCCGTTTTGGTTAGTGTTACAAGGCCAAATCAGTCCATCATCCAGACTGTTGCCCCTGCAACTACTGGAAAGGCTGCTGCCCTTCTTCAGGAACCATACGTTTGTCTGGCCTCTCAACAGATACCCCTCCGTTGTGGTTGCACCTACGGTACGGCTATCTGTATCGCTGAGGCACGCAAGCCTCTCCACCAACGGCAAGGTCTATCGTTCATGGGGGGGGGGGGGGGGGAGAAGGGGCGGTGTTGGTACTTATGGGTGCTGAACGCTGAGGTTATTGGTGCCCTTAGACGCATTATAGGAAATGAATCTGCACAAAATTAGTAAAATGCGGTCATACACGCAAAGGCAGTGGGAAAAGACTAAATATGTTATACAAAGACCAAAACATACGTAAAACAAGAAAGGAGCTAAAAGCACGCCACAGGAAATTGTTAGTGTCTGGCCACTAACATAAAACATGGGTGAGCCAGTCACTCTGAAAACGAATTAAAACTCTACCCAATAATCTTGGCAAAAACATAAAACTCTGGTCACATTTGTTTCATTATTACGTAAGAGAGATTGAAGAAGAGTCAGCACATAGGCCACGCTCCATTGGTCAGAAAATAAAACGCAGTCCGTTAAAACGTGGTGCACAAATATCTGTATAACACAAGCACTGCACGGTGGAGGGTCCTGTCGCTGGAGCAAGAAGTTATGCGTCAAAGGACTGTGGCCTATGCAAAGAGGAGTGAGGAGAAGCTCGTTCCGTTTATGTGGCTGGAAGGAAGTACACCACAACCGTATTGTGGGCTTTACTAAACACAGCTTATTGTCGGTCGTTTCCAACCAGTCGTCCTCTCTCCGACTCAAGACTCTTGAGCTCAATAGGGAGGTGGAGCATGCAGGGGGATGGCACACTGAAATACTGAAATATCCCCCCTTCTCCCCCCCCCCCCAAGGGGGCTCGCCCCTCTTTGGCGGGTTCGTGTTTGGCTCCTATGGGGACCCAGCCTTTGCAGCATTTCTTCCCTTCCGAGCTGCATGTCTATCCTCTTGCTATTCTTTTTCCCATCCCTTGGGGACATGTCTGGGATGTTATTGGTAAGGTTCTGCATTGCCTGTTGGTGACATAAGAAAAGCCTCATCTTGATTTTTAGCTCCATTTTCCTTTCTTTGTTTTCCTTCTCCTCTCGTTCCTCTATTTCAGCGTTCGTTGGTCCTCTTTCTCTTCTTCCTACCTGTGCGCTCCTTATGGGTTGCCCACGCGTCTGAGGCATAACAGGTGACTGGGTAACACATAATTCCCAGCCCCAGGCGGACAGGTAGCGTTTGCACATGCCCCCTGGTACAGGACAGGCCCAGGGAGGGGTGATTGCCTGAGCTGCGACCTTCGAAAGTTGCTGATTTGCCCCTCAGTCAGATGTTCAGGAGGTGTGACCTGAGGTGTGAACAATCACCTAAGGTGGGTGCGCCCCCTTGTGAATGGAGCCCCCAGTTTTTAAGGAGCACGCAAAGAGTCAATCATCATCCCAGTCATCGTCTATGAAACGTAAATGTAATGAGGCTGATGATTCAAAGTCCCTTCTCGCAGCACCACTGTTCCTCATGGCCTCACATACTGCAGATGGTCTTCATTCACCATAGTAAATCTGTTCATTAATGAAAAGGTGTGGATGCAATTGCCGGACAGGTGAAATCCAGCACTCGTTTACGGAATGGCACTTCGCTTTTGGAATTACTTCTGATTCTCTAGCACAACAATTCCTTGCTGCCTCGCTTCTCCGCGGTCACCCTGTTCGTGTTGAGGCCCATAGAACTTCGAGTTTTTCCCATGTTGTAATTTATACCCGGCTGCTCGACGGTCTAACTGAGGCCATAATCCCATCTTACCTCTCTGATCAGGGTGTCATTGCCATCCATCATGTAATGAAGAAGGTAGATTCCTCCTTAGTGCCCACCCACACTCTTTTCCTCACCTTTGATAGAGCCGTGCGGCCGTCCAAGATCAAAGCAGACTATGAAATTATCACAGTCTGGCCACACATTTCGAACGTGATGTGCTGCTACCAGTTTCATCGTTTTAACTACACTAGATAATCTGGTCGACACCCAGGTAAATGTGTAACCTTTGTAGGGATGCACACGAGGGCGGTTTTCTGCCTCTTTCTCCCCACTGTATCAACTTCAATGGCGGCTATGCTTCCTTGTTCCATGTATCTCCATGAGTGGGCTGTACAAGAGATCTGGGTAACAAGAAAAGTGTCTCACCCAGTCGCTCGCAAGTTACTGGCTAGTCGCAAACCCTGCCTTCTCCCGTCTGGCGCCTATGGCTCTGAGCACTAAGGGACTTAACATCTGTGGTCATCAGTCCCCTAGAACTTAGAACTACTTAAACCTAACTAACCTAATAACATCACACACATCCATGCCCGAGGCAGGATTCGAACCTGCGACCGTAGCAGTCGCGCGGTTCCGGACTGCGCGCCTAGAACCGCTAGACCACCGCGGCCGGCTCTGACGCCTATAATTCCGTTCCGTTCTTGTTACACCTCGCTCAATGAAGGACGTGGCCATGCAGACATGCGACCTCGAATTTAGCTCTGAGGTTATGAAATCGCCCAGTGTCAAGGTAGCATCGCCATCGCCAGGTCCAGATGTGCAACAAACCGTCAAACTCCCGCCTGAAGGGGTGAAGCCAGCAGCTACACAACCGGTAGGGGGGAAAGGGCAGAAAGAGTACTCCCGTGTAGACTCCCTCTGTCCCTCCAGCCAAACAAAACCCGAGTCTTCCTCTAACCCGAAAGGCTCGAAGAAATCCACCAAAGACAAATAGTCTTCTCCCTCGCCAATTCGAAGATCCTCTCCGACGGTGTCGCCACATAGTACCTTAGCCTGGCCGGCCTCTATATCGCTGGTGTACGCCACTAACCGTTTTTTTGCATTGGACTCCATGGACCGACCGCACAAGCAAGCCAGTGCTTCTGTGGAACCCATGGAGCAGGATCCTCCTGCTTTTGCACCCTGTATTAGTGACTCTACACTGGCCATCACTCGGCAATCGGCGAGTTGACACCCCTATATCTCTTCCTCATCATGACTGTCCTCCAATGGAATGTTCTCAGATTTTGGTCCCACAAAGACGATTTACGGCTGCCTTTAGCATCACATCATCGCGTTGTACACTGCCTTCAGGAAACTAAATTGCGCCCTCACGACCACTATCAGCTTTCACATTACTTACCGATTGGTTTTCACCTTCCCCCTGAGGTCAGCATTTCACCTCACGGGGGTGTCGTGCTGCTGGTATTGGATGACATTCATAGTCAACCCATCGCCCTGACTACCCATCTTCAAGCTATTGCAATTTGCTTTTTCGTTCACCATCTGACTTTTTCCCTCTGTGTCATTTATGTTCCTCCATCATTCGATGTCACCATGGCAGACTTCCTTCAGCTTATTGGGCAGCTACCTCCCCATTTTTGCTACTCTGTGATTTTAGTGCACATCATCCCCTTTGGCGTTCTCCCAGGACCTGTTGGAGAGGTGCCCTCTTGGCTGACCTTCTTACCCATCTTAACCTCTTCTGCATTAACACTGGAGCACCCACTTTCGTCTCCGACTCCTCGCACATCTATTCCAATTAGGACCTATCCTTCTGCATTGTCCAGGTTGCCTATCGTCTTGAGTGGTCCGTTTTTTCTGACATCTACTTGAGCGACCATTTCCTGTGTGCTATCCATTCGCTGTCTCGTACCCCATCCACGTGTATGCCCAAATGGCAGCTTGCTAAGGCTGACTGACAGCCTTACTCCTCCGTGGCGACCTTCGAAGAACAAGATTTCCCCAGTTGTGATGACCAGGTGGAATACCTCACAAACGTTATCCTTACAACTGCAAAACACTCCATTAATCGTACTTCCTCTTTACTTATTCGTGTCCCAGTCCCTTGGTGGACTGAGGCATGCCGCGACGCAATTCACATACAACGGGTTCTCCGCGTTTTTAACAGTCATTCTACGAAGGAAAACTGCCATCATTATAAACAGATGTGTGCAAAGTGTCGTCGCGTTCTTCGGTATAGTAAAAGAGCTAGCAGGATTTCATTCACTAGTTCTTTTAACAGTTCCTCCTCTTCCTCTTTCGTGTGGGCCAACCTCCGACGGCTCTCTGGGACCAAGATCCGTTCCCAGTTTCCAGCCTGACAGTAGCAGACGATGTTATCGTGGACGCTATTACTATCTCCAACACCTTGGGGTACCATTTTGAGGAAATTTTGAGGTCTTCCCACTATCACTCTGCCTTCCTCTGTCGGAAACAAGCAGAGGAGGCTCGGGCGATACCCTTCTCTTCTCCGAATCGTGAGTGCTACAATCCCGCCTCTACAATGAGGGAGCTAGATCATTCTCTCAGTTCATCCCGATCCACCGCCCCAAGGCCAGACGCCATCTACATTCTGATGTTGCAGCACCTTTCTATTGCGGCAAGCACTTTCTACTTAACACGTATAACAGCATCTGGACAGAGGGTACATTTTCCGGATGTTGGCTTGAAGAAACCGTCATACCCATACCTAAGCCCAGTTTCGCAATTTACCGACGAATGCAGTGTGGATTTCTTTGTTACCTTCCGGAGTCTGCTTTCAGAAGTTGCTACGGTGGCTTAACCACGACCTACCTGCAACTTCACTGGTAGGTGTGAACTCTTCACCACCTTCGCTTCGTGAAGTGGCCCACGTTAACAATGGCCTTCATTCGCTTCCTAAGGACACTACTCCAGCCTTGGTCTATGACCTTCCCATGGAACTTCGCAATGGTACCTTTGTATACACTGATGGCTTTCGTACTGACCGTGGGGTCGGGTGGGTCGAAATACATCTGGTGATACAGCCTTTGCAATTGTGTCCTCTGCTCAGACTCACTCAGCGCCCTTCAAAGTCTATGTGCGCTGTGCACCGTCCATCCCTTAGTGCAGCGGGTTCACGAAAACTGTCAACTGCCCACTCTTGGTGGAGACAGTGTGATGTTTCTGTGGGTTCGTGGTCATGTCGGTCTGCCAGGAAACAAGGCTGCTGACGCTGCTACCAAGGCTGCAGTTTTTTAGCCCTTCTTCCACGTGCTTGTTTTTATCTGCCTTCTATTATGTCAATTGGGACTGACATATATTCGTATTTTTCCTCTCTGTCTTCGCCTTCTCTAGTTTTGACTTGGGCGCGTACAGCACCAGTTGTTTTTTGCACCCTAAACCAAAAACAAAACCAACATCAAACTGATATAACTCCGGATCGAGACACGCCTCCTTGGCTGCTAGATCTGCCCTTTCGCTCCAAGGAATCCCAGTGTACCCTGGTACAAAGAAGAAAGCCTCCTCCTCCTCAGTCGCTCTAGTTGAAGGAGGGTATCCTGGATGGTCTGGACTACTTCCCCCGCTTTGTACAAACGTTTCAACGAGCGATGAGCACTTAGAAAATCGGAACACACAAGAAATTTAGCACTGGAAGAACGTCTCATTTGTTCCAGTGCCCAAAAGGTCTTACACAATCAAGCGTCAAAGACATAAACAATTGAGGCAGTCGGATCTTGAGGACAAGATCCAGAAAAACTACAGAGCAACCAACAGAATCCCCACCGTGAAAACAGCTACACAGTTCTGTTGCTCAGATAAAATGTCACATTAAGAACGGAAACAGGAGTGCAATCTCTCTTGAATCATACCAAATCTAAAATCACTCTGGTTCTCCCCAGTAATCAGGGTGTCGGGCGGTTAAAACGCTGGATTTAGGGCTGTACTGAATCCACACCAAGGGCCTCCAGAACGCGTTGCACAGGAACCCAAAGTGATGACGGCACACGGGCACTTGGAGAAAAGACGTTCCAGAGGTGGATGAGCAACAGTATGGTGCGTAGTTGAAGGCGGAATTCCGAGAAACTTACATACGTGACGCACCAGGAGGAGTGCCGCCGGATGGTAAGTGGCAGTTCCCCAGCCTCAGCACAGTGGCTGGGTATGGGACTGTCCTAGAAGCAACTGTGGCCAGACAGAGCCCCTCATGGTGGACAGGGTCAATGATCATCAAACAGGAATGAACACACACACACCTATCTGCTGAAAATTGGAAACCTGTCATCGCAGCCCACTCCCCTACCTTCCGCAGTGTAAGGTCCAAGTGACGTTTTGCTGTTGCAGCACTGGAGGAGTAGCAGAAGAAGCCGATTCATTCATGAATAAGGAGCACTATACTGGACTCCTTACTGTAGACATGATGGTGTTTATGGCTATGGCAAAGAGGTTAACACTTAAATCACTGCATTGAGGGCCACCATTCTCCTGCTCAAAACGATCTGACAGCGTATCACCAACTCGGATCCTAAAATAGCGCTGACACAGGAAAGACCGGGTGAAGATGGGGAGCTTGCCACAAAAGCCCCATTGATGCAGTTGAGCGAGGATACAGTGTCGCCAGGTAGTACCATACACCATATTGATATCGAAGAATATTTCGATTCAGTGATGTCTATGTAGGAAAGCCTGCTGAATAGCCACCTATAGCAGGGTCAGGTGTTCGACAGTGGACCGAAATCTTGGGAATCCACACTAAGAGCGGCTAAAGAAAGAGGCTTGGTCTCTAACAGCCAGACCAGACGACGGTTAACGATTCGCTCCAGGGTCTTCCCTACACAGCTCGTTAAAGTGATAGTCCGATAACTACTGGGACATTTGTCGTCCTTTCCTGGTTTGAGGAGAGCTACCAAAGTTTCCTCACTCCACGAACTGGAGAAGTTACACATCTGTCATATAAGATTAAAACATTCAAGGAAGACTTCTTTCGACGCTGCTGTACAGGATCTGGTTGTGTTCGGGTGCAGTCTCACGAGTCTCAGACAGCATTGATTGGCTCTGAGCACTATGGGACTTAACATCTGTGGTCATCAGCCCCTAGAGCTTAGAACTCCTTACCTAAGGACATCACACACATCCATGCCCGAGGCAGGATTCGATCCTGTGACCGTAGCGGTCACGCGGTTCCAGACTGAAGCGCCTAGAACCGCACGGCCACACTGGCCGGTAGCATTGATTCCAGCTCCTCGTGGAGAAAGGATAGTTGTAAGTTTCGAAATTGTTTGAACCAATGTCCAATTTTATCCTCTCTGCAGTCGCACGGTAGCGACGAAACGCCGGATACTGGCGGCCATTTGCAATAGTTTGTGCAAAGTTCTCCGCCAGCGCGTGAGTGGTGTGTCCAGGCGCTCTTTGGAGACACTCTCATGTCAGCACTGTGACTATTTTTCAACGACTTCAATTACCAGGAATCAACCTGATGTCTTCCCATACTTTTGTAGAACGAGTGGAACGGTGGATGGAGTCCAGAAACACTTGCCATTACCTTTCAGTGCTCTCAGTATTCACACATCGGTCCTTTTCTATCGCAACTCGAAAGGCTATATGGTTGTCTGCCATAGGGCGGCTTTTCCACCTTGCTGGACGGCACTCATCCGTCCACCAAGTCAAAAATCGTCTCCAAAGATGACCAGAGGGGTTTGGGATGCATAAATCAGCAGCATGATGGATCACCTGTGTGATATGATCCACCCATTCCTGAACGTTGTTGCAATGTTCAAACACATCTAGCTGGCTGAACAGCACCCAGTTACCCCTGCTGACCATGCATGTCAGTGGCTTCTCTCCATCTAGCGCTTCATCAAGTAGGTGAATGCGGAGTGGGAAATAGTCACTGGAATGGAGGTCGTCAGTGACCTCCCACTGAACAGTCTGTGAGGGCTGGAGAACAGAAAGAAAGATCTATGGCTGAGAATGACACAGTAGCAGTACAGAAGTGAGTGTGAGTACCTGTTCGTAGGATGCACAGCTCATGATATATCATGAGGCTATCCAAAACTCGAATTCAAGGACAGGTAGAGGTCGAGCACCACAAAACATGATGGGCATTGAAATCTCCCAGTAGGAGGAAGGGTCGAGGAATTTGTTCCACAAGATCTATGAGAGCCTCAGAGGCGATCGCATCTTGTGGAGGGAGATACAATGAGGAAACTGTTGTTCTCTATGGCACATGAACTTCGACAGCAACAGATTGTAGGTCGGTAGCCAGAGGGGAGAGCACAGGAGTGATGCATGTTATTGACATAACAACAGCACCCCCTTCCCCCCCCCCCCCCCGGCTCAGTCCCGAGTTGGGTGACCCTTCTGGTAAAGAGTATAGCCACGTACCACAGGGCTCTCAGTGACTTTAAAATGTGTTTCTTGTAAACATAGGCACAGAGGGAGTTCCTGACCTAGCAGTTTCAGTTCCTCTGTATGTGTCCTGGACTCATTAATACTCCACTGCACTATGGAAGCCATTTATCATGGAGGTTGCACTTTCATCCTGTCTTTACACTGGGGAGGGGAGCACATGATGGGCAGGGAATTCACTCTTGGGGTGAGATGATTGTCGCAGTCCGACATCAAACTCCATTAGTTGTGCTAATGAGTCAGGAGAGACATCATATAGTAGGAGATCCACATCGTCAGACTGTTTACTTCCAGTCTTCATTGGTGGTGGACGTTAGGCCTTTAATTTTTTTGCCCTGTGTAAGCTTGGAGGCCAATACCGAAGCAGGTTAGTGGCACTGCTGGATGATGGACCAGACTGAACCTTTGAAGGAGCAGGGTGTTTCAAAACATTAGGAACGACAGACTTGTCTGATGCTCTGTGAATGGGCTTTGAAGGAATTTTAGTGATGCAAGTACACTAGGAATCGCAGGTTCTAGTGCTAACACTAGCAACCTCAATTTGGGTACCACCATCAGTCTGTGGAATTGGCTGTTTAAGAGCAGACGCAAAGAAGGTAGCAAACGTCGAGGGCTGCATGGCCTTATAGATAATTTTGGCCTCTCCATCTGAAATACATCTAATTGTTCTGAATTCCCCAATCTTCCTTTCTTCAAGTAAGAAACTGAAGTCCCTACTCCAGGCTGGGTGATCGCCAGAGCAGTTTACACACTTTGGAGGAGATGGAGAACCAAAACCATCATTGGCAGCCTTATCGTATTTGCCACAAGTGGCAGGTGCCTTACAACCTGATGAAGTGTGCCCAAAGCGCTGGCAGGTAAAACAGCGCATGGGATTAAAGAAATAATGCTGCACACTGAGGCGAAGGAAACCAGCCTGAGTCTGATTTCACGAGATCACCGTCTACCCATTTCATTATGTTCCTGTACATCAACGATGCCTTCCTGAGTCCACTCAGCTGTCAGTTGTTCTCAGGGAATGTCAACCAGATCCCTGCAAGTCACAACATCTTTGCTGTAGTTCAGGATGTTGAGCAGTTCACTTTCTATTGCATATTTCCGAGGTACTGAGCTCTCTGGATGTTGTTGACTTGCTGGGAATTGGACGTTCCTACGAACAGGGTTCCATTTCGCAAGCTCCTGACAGATTTTAAGGTTCCAGCGATTCCCTCCAACCTATCTTGCATGTAAAAAGGTGAACCTTTTTTAAAACTCCCCTCTTTCCTTTTAATTATGAAAAACACATTCTAGCCACCAAAGTGCGTTCTGCTACTCAATACTGACAGACTCTGTGTAAATCCTGTCTAGAGGACTGGCTACACGAGTCCTCTTTTTTGATTGGGTGTTGGTAACCATCAGCGGCCCACCGTTTCCGCTGGGGGAGAGAAGAGAAGATTTCGAAGGATACATACTTGTCCCACAAGCAGCTAGGGAAGTACGAATCCATGTAGCCAGAGCCCCACATGTCTAGGTACGTTTTATACAACGGAAGTACGGCAGATTTCCCATAGGTTGCCCGCTAATGGCTGTCGCACTTGAGTAGCCATGCATCTCATCAGTGCACAGTACAACTTGAGATTAAGGAGCTTTTTATAGAGGTTATTACCATACTCGCGATCCCAGTTCCCTGTGACACACAACTTTCCACTGCCGCGCCATACAGTGGTCGTTCAAGCGTTCCCAGAGCATATGGTGACTGGACACTGGCGGTGCTTACCAGTCCCCAGCTCAGGAACTCCAGAGTCGCCAAGTCCTTACTCAGCAAATGAATGCTGAGGCCTTTATGGGAGGTGATGTCCTACTGAAAGCACAAATTCAATGGAATGGGCAACAGGCTGAACTTATTCATCATTCCTTATTCCTGTAGATATCATTGTTCAGTCGGTTACTTGTACGTTTTCTCACATACGAAGTAATCCAGCTGTAATGGGTAAAACTAAATGCAGTGTATGAAGCAATCAGAATGGAAGGAGGAAACTTCACTATTTGAGATGGTGTTGTTGTTGTTGTGGTCTTCAGATCTGAGACTGGTTTGATACGCTTCTCCATGCTATTCTATCCTGTGCAAGCTTCTTCATCTCCCAGTACCTACTGCAACCTAAATCCTGAATCTGCTTAGTGTATTCACCTCTTGGTCTCCCTCTACGATTTTTACCCTCCACGCTGCCCTCCAATACTAAACTGGTGATCCGTTGATACTTCAGAACCAACCGATCCCTTCTTCTAGTCAAGTTGTGCCACAAACTTCTCTTCTCCCCAATCCTATTCAATACTTCCTCATTAGTTATGTGATCTATCCATCTAATATTCAGCATTCTTCTGCAGCACCATTTCCTAATCTAATTCCCTCAGCATCATCCGACTTAATTCGACTACATTTCATTATCCTCGTTTTGCTTTTGTTGATGTTCATCTTATATCCTCCTTTCAAGACACTATCCATTCCGATCAACTGCTCTTCCAAGTCCTTTGCTGTCTGTGACAGAATTACAACGTCATCGGCGAACCTCAGAGTTTTTATTTCTTCTCCATGGATTTTAATACCTTCTCCGAATTTTTCATTTGTTTCCTTCACTGTCTGCTCAATATAGAGATTGAATAACATCGGGGAGACGCTACAACCCTGTCTCACTCCCTTCCCAACCACTGCTTCCCTTTGATGTCCCTCGACTCTTATAACTGCCATCTGGTTTCTGTAGAAATTGTAAATAGCTTTTCGCTCCCTGTATTTTACCCTTGCCACCTTCAGAATTTGAAAGAAAGTATTCCAGTCAACATTGCCAAAAGCTTTCTCAAAGTCTATAAATGCTAGAAACGTAGGTTTGCCTTTCCTTAATCTAGCTTCTAAGATACGTCGTAGGGTCAGTATTGCCTCGAGTATTCCGATATTTCTACGGAATCCAAACTGATCTTCGCCGAGGTCGGCTTCTACTAGTTTTTTCATTCGTCTGTAAAGAATTCGCGTTACCATTTTGCAGGCGTTAGTTATTAAACTGACAGTTCGGTAATTTTCACATCTGTCAACACCTGCTTTCTTTGGGATTGGAATTATTATATTCTTTTTGAAGTCTGAGGGTATTTCACCTGTCTCATACATTTTGCTCACCAGATGGTAGAGTTTTGTCAGGACTGGCTCTCCCAAGGCTGTTAGTAGTTCTAATGGAATGTTGTCTACTCCCGGGGCTTTGTTTCGACTCAGGTCTTTCAGTGCTCTGTCAAACATTTCACGCAGTATCATATCACCTATTTCATCTTCATCTACATCATCTTCCATTTCCAAAATATTGTCCTCAAGTACATCGCCCTTGTATAGACCCTCTATATACTCCTTCCACCTTTCTGCTTTCCCTTCTTTGCTTAGAACTGGGTTTCCATCTGAGATCTTGATATTCAAACAAGTGGTTCTCTTTTCTCCAAAGGTCTCTCTAATTTTCCTGTAGGCAGTATCTATCTTACCCCTAGTGAGATAAGCCTCTACATCATTACATTTGTCCTCTAGCCATCCCTGCTTAGCAATTTTGCACTTCCCGTCGATCTCATTTTTGAGACGTTTGTATTCCTTTTTGCCTGCTTCACTTACTGCATTTTTATATTTTCTCCTTTCATCAATTAAATTCAATATTTCTTCTGTTACCCAAGGATTTCTTCTAGCCCTCGTCTTTTTACCTACTTGATGCTCTGCTGCCTTCACTACTTCATCCCTCAAAGCTACCCATTCTTCTTCTACTGTATTTCTTTCCCCCATTCTTGTCAATTGTTCCCTTATCCTATCCCTGAAACTCTCTACAGCCTCTGGTTCTTTCAGTTTATCCATGTCCCATCTCTTTAAATTCCCACCGTTTTGCAGTTTCTTCGGTTTTAAACTACAGTTCATAACCAATAGATTGCCGTCAGAGTCCACATCTGTCCCTGGAAATGTCTTACAATTTAAAACCTGGTTCCTAAATCTCTGTCTTACCATTATACAATCTATCTGAAACCTGTCAGTATCTCCAGGCTTCTTCCATGTATGCAACCTTCTTTTAGGATTCTTGAACCAAGTGTTAGCTATGATTAAGTTGCGCTCTGTGCAAAATTCTATCAGGCGGCTTCCTCTTCGTTTCTTACCCCCAATCCATATTCACCCACTACGTTTCCTTCTCTTCCTTTTCCCACTGCCGAATTCCAGTCACCCATGACTACTAAATTTTCGTCTCCCTTCACCATCTGCATAATTTATTTATTTCATCATACATTTCTTCAATTTCTTCGTCATATGCAGAGCTCGTCGGCATATAGATTTGTACTACTGTCGTAGGCGTGGGCTTAGTGTCTATCTTGGCCGCAAAAATGAGTTCACTATGTTGTTTGTAGTAGCTTACGCGAACTCCTATTTTTTTAATTTATTATTAAACCTACTCCTGCATTACCCCAATTTGGTTTTGTATTTATAACCCTGTATTCACCTGACCGAAAGTCTTGTTCCTGCAGCCACCGAACTTCCCTAATTCCCACTATATCTAACTCTCCTTTTTAAATTTTCTAACCTACCTGCCCGATTAAGGGATCTGACATTCCACGCCCCAATCCGTAGAACGCCAGTTTTCTTTCTCCTCATAATAACATTCTCTTGAGTAGTCCCCGCCCGGAGATCCGAATGGAGGAGTATTTTACGTGCGGAATATTTTACCCAAGAGTACGCCATCATCATTTAACCATACAGTAAAGCTGCATGCCCTCGGGAAAAATTACAGCTGTAGTTCCCCCTTGCTTCCAGCCGTTCGCAGTACCAGCACAGCCAGGCCGTTTTGGTTAGCGTTACAAGGCCAGGTCAGTCCATCATCCAGACTGTTGCCCCTGCAACTACTGGAAAGGCTGCTGCCCCTCTTCAGGAACCACACGTTTGTCTGGCCTCTGAACAGATACCCCTCCGTTGTGGTTGCACCTACGGTACGGCTATCTGTATCGCTGAGGCACGCAAGCCTCCCCACCAACGGCAAGGTCCATGGTTCATGGGTGGCGTGGGGGGGTATGTGATACTATTTCAGTGATTACAAAATAGTGAAATCAACAAACAACTTGGACAGCCTCTGGCCCGGAGCATGTAATGATGCTATTATGGAAGGTGTCAGAAAGCCGTTTTCATTCTCCCTGATCCATATCTGTTGTAAATGTTCTTTGATATCCTTTATACTGGCAGTGGAACGGAGTTGACGTCCGACCTGGTGCCACACATGTTCTATCTTAACTGGCACACCACCACCGTAACATGACACAGACAGTTTCTAGAGACACAATGAATCTAGCAGTCAAACCGCTGTGCCTCTTTAAACCACGGGAAGAATTGAACCTCTCCTCAGGTGCCGCCAATCTCGCCGACGGTGGTCATTCGAGGTAGTCGGCAAAAACTAACCAATCACTGAACTCATTGCAATGCCCTTCATTATCATTACATGCTTCCCTTCTACGTAGCATTTTACGTTGTATTACTAGCAGGCTACACATGGGCTGGCAATTCAATAGTCTGACAACAGCTAGTCTCTGACCAACGGCGCGAGATGATACAGAATGTTGCATGGATTCCACTATTTGTTCTCGGATAGCAGGCACAGGAGTGGCTACGTTCCTTGTGGTGGTTAAACGTGGTCAACTGGAATCATGACAAGCAGTATGGCTGCCCTCAGGTTCCCATGCAGTCGATACCTGGACCATTGTCTCACCACAATCTCCTACAAAAATCACGATATTGCTCGATTCGAACAGCCGGATAAATGGTGACCCACAACGACTCCTCTCTCAAACACTGTTGGTTGCCAATATGCGGAAGCGGTATCTCAGTCTCCTTCACGGAGATCACACATCATCTGACTCTGTTGACACCCCATACATACAGTCCCAGACCTGGTAAAAACTATACACAAGTACTCCGGTGGTCATTCCACATGTCACTGAGAACTGCAACTCTCAATAATTTACATACAGCGCACGCTGACGATGAGATCTTGTACAATATTAACTTGGCATTCGACCATATCTTCTGGGTGCTTCAGTATTTTTCTTAGGCAATGTATAAGCCGAGAGGACTCAAACAGCAAATGAAACGTGTTAGAAGTAGAATATCATGAAATGAAATAGTTGTATGACACTATCTGCTGGGAGACTCCATGCAGGCTAGCTCGAGTGCCTAGTGCAAGTGTTTCTGTTCGACGCCTGTTCCGCGACTTCCATATCCAGGACGATAAAGTCAGTTAATTTCAGATAAAACGATAATGGGCGTCCCAGGGCGTAGTTCCTAGAGAACTCAAGTAGAAAATGTCAGAGATGCAAAAGGGCAGATTCTGATGTTTAAAAGGTACGTGGTAACAACTTGGACACAAAGTTGGCAAAAAAGCCCTGTAACGTAAGGTACAATAGGCAATGAGCATCTTTAAATCATACAGAGAATAGAACATGTCAAAGGAACCACTCACAAGAAAATGAGCATGTCTCGGCGCTAGAAGAAGCAGTAGATCTTAAATAGTAAGGTATGGATGATATCTATGAAGTAACTGTGAACAATGCAGATCAAATTGAGTAGGACTGTGCAAGATTAATGAAATATAGGATGAGGAGATAATAACGATGTTGAGCAAGGCGAAATTATGAACGAAGTTAGCAGCTGTAGCATCAGTAAACGGAGCAGTCCAGGCCCTTTCAGTATTTGTTAGTACCACAATGTAGACTGGAATAGTATAGCATAATAAATATGCGGGAATTATTTAGCACAATGAGTGAACAGCCTCTGAGCTAGGCAGCTTAAGCAGCACATTGACTGAGAAAAAATTGTTAAGTCTCAAGACTAGTTGGCAACATTGTAGAATATGTTTGGCAGCTATATGACAGTCGATTTACTTTCTGGAGTGGTTCAGAATTATTGTTCTAAATTCACTCGATATTTTCTTGACATTGAGATGAAATATTCTGAAAACCAATGGAGTCCTGCTATGAAAAGAATGGGTACCGTAGACTACAACTGCTGGTCGTCGGCTCAGGGGCGTCTCCTGAAACGCCTCCAATGGTAGTCGGGGATCAGTTGGAAGTGTGACTCATCACAGGAGATAACTCTTTCTGTCAACGAGATTCCAGGCCGAAGACGTGTCTGGAGACGGCCTGGGCAGCGGAGAGATACCAAACTATCGCCCAACAGACGACCCGATAACCAGCAATGATGGTGAGGGGTGTCGGTTCCTTTCATAGCAGGACCCCTTCAGTTCTCATCTGCGCCAACATTACAGCACAGCGGTACGTCCAGTCGACGATATTCTATACCCCACTTCATTGCACTTCATGGCAAGCCACCCAGGATTTACGTTTCAGTACGACAATGCCCTCCCACACACGGCGAGAGTCTCAGCTTCTCGTCTTTGTGCTTGTGAAACCATACCTTGGCAGTAAGATCAACAAATATCTTCGAAATGGACAACATTCGGAGCATTATTGGCAGAGGCCTCCAATCTCGGAATTTTGACGTTCTGATGTGCCATTTTGACAGAAGTTCGCACGATATCCATCACGGGACATCCAACGGCTCTATCAATGAGTGACAAGTCGGATAACTGTTTGCATAACGCTCAGAGGTGGACTTCACATTTCGTGAAGCTTTTTCTCTTGAATAAACCATCCAATTTTTCTGAGACTGCAATCCCTTATTTGCCTATACGTGTTTATCAAATTTACCAGTTCTGCCCCGTTCGGGTGACATCCTCGTGGTGCGTCCTTTCTCTTTCTCTTATAATGTATTCGGTGGTGTAGGCCCGCTTGCTGTTGTAGTTCACTGCGCATGGCTACAATCTGCTGGACATGATGGTTGCCCTGATAGCAGTCATAGCTGTGCTAAGATCTGCTACATCAGTCAACTGAGGTTTTGGTGCCCATGTGCCATGTTAGCGTAACAAGGTTAGGCCTACTATTATTCCGTGACAGAAATGACAGATGTGGTACTCCATCAAGGCCTGCCCGACTGCAGCATCAGCCATATGCGTGAACTGTATGCCGATGGACTTACACAACGCGCCATTATATCTGCAAGATATTTGGTAGGACATTCCAGAGACTTGCAGACATGAGATCATTTGCAGCAAGGACAATGGACTGTCGTAGGCCTCGCACGGTTCGCACGCGGGAGATGGAGAAGCAGGTATTCAGGCATAATGGAAATGATCGAGTGATCGAGATACGGGTATGACAAGAGTTGTGGTTGCCGCAGGTACCAGCCGTACTCTTTTATGGTCAGCTCTGCACGAGCAGTTGCTTCATCCCCATCATAAGCAACATATGCAAGCTCGTCGGTTAAGGAAACGACCAAGCCTGATTACAACTCAGCCAATGGCTTCTACAACAACTGCTGAAGATTCACAGTTCAGAGTCAGATTTCATTTATAAATGAGTGGGGATTTACGAGAGATCACCAAGTAAATAACGTAATGGGCACGCCTGGGCAGATGCAAACTCTTGAGGAATTTGCAGGTGAGGCATCGGTATGGCTTTGGTATCAACGTACGGATAGGAACTGTTGGTGACAGACCCGTATGACCATACTCCTTACCAAACTGACTAACATGTGTTGGTTTCTGCGAGATGAGGTACCAGAGCTACTGGAAAACGTTTCCGTTTCAGAAGGACAGCGAACATGGTTGGTGCGCGACAGGCCACTACTGTTGTTCGTCATGGGAAAAGTTTGTTAGCGGTGGATTGGTAGAGGAGGTGGACGTGAATATGGTGTATTTCTGGCTACTCGGGCGCTTAAAGCCACTGGCGTATTCCCAACCCATCGACAGTGTATTGATGATACATAACCATGAATATGACGCAATCCGAACGCAATCGGTGCATTTGAGTGAGTGCGTGGTTTACTGTGAGGAAGGGCTAAGGGTGCCTCACGATGCGTGTTAACGACATGCAGCACTGTGGTATCCGCGTGCTACGCAGCCTATAGTGTTTAACTCTATATAACACACACACTGAAGCGCCATAGAAACTTGCATATGCGTGCGTACTCAAAATACAGAGGCAGATTAGGGTGCTGCGACCGGCAACGCCTTTAAGAGACAACAAATGTCAGGCGCAGTTGTTAGACCGGTTACTGCTGCTACAATGACAGGTAATCAAGATTCAAGCGAGTCTGAACGTGGTGATATGGTCGGCGCACAAGCGATGGAAGACGGCCTCTCCGAGGTAGCGAGGAAGTGGGGATTTTCCCGTACGACCATTTCACCAGTGTTACGTGAATATCAGGAATCCCGTAAAACATCAAATCTCCGACCTCGCTGCGGCCGGAAAAAGGTCCTGCAAGAACGGGACCAAAGACGACTGAAGAGAATCGTTCACGTGACAGAAGCGCAATTCTTCCGCAAATTGCTGCAGATTTCAATGCTGGGCCGTCAACAAATGTCAGCGTGCGATACATTCAACGAAACATCATTGATATGGGCTTCCGCAACCGAAGGCACACTCGTGTACCCTTGACGGCTACACGACACAAAGCTTTACGCCTTCTGGGCTCGTCAACACCAACAGTGGACTGTTGACGACTGGAAACATGTTGTCTGGTCGGACGAGTCCCGTTTCAAATTGTATCGAGCGGATGGAGGTGTACGGCTATGGAGACAACATCATGAATCCATGGACCTTGCTTGTCAGCAGGGGACTGTTCAAGCTGGTGGAGAGCCTGTAATGGTGTGGGGCGTGAGCAGTGGCAGTGATGTGGGATCCCTGATACATGTAGATACGACTCTGACAGATGACACGTAAGCATCCTGTCTGATCACCTGCATCCATGTATGTCCGTTGTGCATTTCGACGGACATGGGCAATGCCAGCAGAAAAATGCGACACCTCACACGTCCAGAATTGCTATAGAGTGCCTCCAGGGACACTCCTCTGAGTTTAACCACTTCCGCTAGCCACCAAACCCCTAGACAAGAACGTTATTGAGCATATCAGGGATGCCTTGCAAAGTTCTGTTCAGACGAGATCTTCACCCCTTCGTGCACTTACGGATTTATGGACAGCCCTATAGGACTTATGGTGTCAATTTCCTCCAGCACTACTTCAGACAGTAGTCGAGTCCATGCCAAGTCGTGCTGCACCACTTCTGCGTGGTCGCGGGTGCCATACATGATATTAGGCAAGCGTACCAGTTTTTTTGGCTTTTCAGTGTAGATGGGAATGAGCTCACAGATTAGTCCATACCTCAGTAGGTATTGGTTTCAGATCTTTGTAAACACTTTTCTTCTCGTTCTGGACAGTTCTATGTACTGAATATATAATTGACACTTTTTGAAACCATATGTGTATGTATAACACTATAATGGCTCTACGTACTGGGTCACTGAGACGTGCCGGTATATTTATGTTGAAATTGTGATATGCCTGATCGATATGAAGCCAGACAGCCGTGATACGTTTATTGCTACTAAAATAATGAATTACATCCACGTTCCATTAAACGTGAACAGCCGGTGCACGATTCCTTGCACATACGTATCAACGAGTCGCATTTTGGGTTGAGGTACCTGCAGCTCACTACACTGAGCAGAGATTGTTTTCCTCCATCTAGTTCGTGTCTCAGCATTTGCTGGTTGACATTCTTCTTTAGTCTTTGTAGCGTAACACATAGCACAAGCTAATGCTACTCCAGTATATAACGCTGTAAAACTTTCTTCTTCGGAGCTCTCTTTGAGCAAGTAGACAACTGCAACGTAATCTGTGCTCTGGCGTATGTTGTGTGTTAAGCTCCACTGTCTTCTATTTGTGTAAATAAATTCATTGTACCTTTTGGAGCAGATGGTCATCTACGACCCTCTAATAGGATGTGACTGTAACAATTGTTGTATCACTTAGGGCTGGCCGGCCGCGGTGGACTAGCGGTTCTAGGCGCTCAGTCCGGAACCACGCGACTGCTACGGTCGCAGGTTCGAATCCTGCCTCGGGCATGGGTGTGTGTGACGTCCTCAGGTTAGTTAGGTTTAAGTAGTTCTAAGTTCTAGGGGACTGATGACCACAGATGCTAAGTCCCATAGTGCTCAGAGCCATTTGAACTTAGGGCTGGTGGCCTGACTGTAGACATCGTGCCTAGAGAATGAAGGACCAAGGGGTCGAATTCTGGCAAGACCACGGAATATTCTATCGACCATTATTCTTGCCTTTAGCTCTCAATGGCGTGAAGTTTACTTCAAACAAACTACCACGTTGAATTTATAAATCTGCTTTCCCTGGTAGGTTTACGTAAATGATCGTGAAATGCCAGAACTATCACTCAATTGAATGATTTTCATCAGGAAGTTAAGCCACTATGGTTTACTATTACTAGCATTGTTATTATTGCCCCACCAGACGAGGGTATTTTACCGCTCCCCTTACGATGGTATGGCGCCTGTGGGTGGTCATATTATACAGATCTACTGCGGTATTTCAGTACTGACTTGAAGCTACTGTTCAGCGAAGTGTCCCCCACTGACCTGGTCTAAATCCCAAAGCGAGGGCCTGTAAGGTTCCTCACGTCAGTTGGACTGATCGGACCGGTGACGGATTTCGCGTTCTTACTTTCTTCTCTAACAAATATTATCATGAAACTTCCTGGTTGTCTTATACTGTGTCGGTAGAGCACTTGTCTGCGGAAGTCAAATTTCCCAATTTCGAGTCTCTGTTCCTCACACAGGTTTTATATGCAACAGGCTTCGTCTGCCACATTAGTGAACACTCTGCTGCACAGTGAAAATTGCGTTCCAGATATAATCTTGATAAATACGACGGTAGTTGCACTTGAAGTCTTCACCACCAAGTGTGCAGAACAATTACGCGTACGACATAAATATTTGTTGCATCAGGAAACTGTCTATTTGTGAAAATAGTGAAACCATCCTGACTTCGACGCTGAACACTCACGGTGTATGCTAATTAACCATACAACAACACATAATTTTACTTAACTGAAATAACGATTTTGTTGAAGAAACAGCACTGCATTACATAGCTACCAACACTTTTTATAGAAGGTACCCCATCAGACACAACAGAACATTACGGGGCTACTAGGCAAGAACGATCTCAGACCGTTCCCATACGCAGTCGAGAAGGTGGAAAGTTTCGATGTGATACTAGTCCCATGAAACTACTCATATCCTTCAAGTATACGCGCAACCTCCCCGTAAAGAAAGCCATGTATCCACTAAGAAACAGCTCCAAGTCTTTGGATTATGCTGCAAGTTGATAATGTGTATTGCATTATGAAGCTAACCAATTAATATACATTTTACTGGTAACGCTGTGATCGCTTCCTGTTGTAAATTCATTTCACTAGTCGTAATAAAGCTACAATTCTTCATCCACGTTTGTACGAGTAGTTAAACACAAGCGTCTGCATAGTGCTAATTGAGCTTGGTTGTGATAGTGTCCACCCCCTTAATCTTAGGTACTGTGTCTGAGTGATGGTTTGCGTACACCCAAAGCGCCTCTAATGGGTAGCATATCCCGAAGTCTAGATCACGCTGGAAGCGACAGTTTGGTAGAGAGATGCCGAACCTATTGAACGTGACAGGGAAATACAGGTTACATCGTAGAAGCATTACTGATCTTTATGTCCACACTATATTTGAAGCACTTCAGGTTATCAAAATTAAAGCTCTACAGTAAAATTAGAAAATGCGTATTAGACAATAGACAAATCTTCGTCTAGTATTTTGCAGCGTTAAATCAAATAAGTCTTACATAATGTACAAAATATGGAAGTGCGGGCACTTAAAACTCTTGCAGATAATCATAATTACAAATGAAGTAAAGAGGCGACAGTGAAGACAGCGGAACTTACCTGTAGCTGGACAAGATGTTTCAAGCCCACGAAGCTGAAGCTCGGTTTTCTGCTTCGTATGAACCACTGATAGATGACGTCTGTCAGAAATTAGCGCTCTAGATAACAATCTGGGCGATTAATTAGAGTCTGTAGCTCCTTTAAAGCACACGAAATTCGTATCGATACTTCACATACGAGGATTATCGACAGAATAAATGCTAAGCAACGGCGCTCGCCGCTTCAGTCTGCACTGCATTGTTGTAGGCCCTCTCAGGCATCAACAGCTCCAATATCCACCGCAAACTGCTGACCACCAGGCAATTCCCTGTTGATGATTCGCAGCAGGCACACAACACTTAAGAATAGTCTGGTACCGTACCCCGCGTGTTTCGAATCCGAGCCAAACGACATGGACCTCGATTACCACTAGAGGTCTCTGCAGCCGTCGCGTCATAAATGGTGGCTGCCGGCGTTCCTGGCCCACGTACAACGTGGATCACGTGGTCCCAGCAGCCAATAGCAGCATACCGTATCCTGTATATAAGCACCTCCTTCTCGCTCAGCTAACGGATACGGAGCCTCTACACCTCCCACGAACTTGATCCCCCTCACCCGCTTGTCTCTCCTATCATTTCCCACCCCCATCTGCTGCCACGCCTGTGTTCCCACGTCCCACCCGCTCTCCATACCTCCACTGTCCATACCCTTGCCCAAGGTGGCTTCCGTCAACTCCCCCTCGCTGATTATGCCCTCAGCCCCTCCATCTACCCCTCCTACCAACTTTGATCCTCCCCTTCCATCCCCTGTGTTTTTCCCAAGAGCACCCTGTCTCCATTCTCTCCTTCTTCTCTTCCGCCCTCCCTCCTCTCCCCCCAGGCTTTCCTTACCCTCCCCCTACTTTCTTACCTCCCCCTCCCCACTCCTCTGTCACTGGCATCTACACCCTCCCCTCTCCCTCCTCCCCAACTTTTGCCCTTTGGTAGGTCCCCAGACTCGTCCACGAACAGTGAACATTCGCGCGCCGGAGATCATCGCCTAGTGTTTGTGTGTGCCTGCGTGTTCGTGTTCCAGTGTTTCATCGTTTTTGCTCCATCGTTCGTGTGTGTCATTTCTGTCGTCTCTGTTAGTGTCCACGTTTCTGAACGTTTTTCATTTTGGGCACTGCCCCGTGAGCGGCTCTGTGTATTTTAATTTGTTACGTCTACTGTTGTTTATCAACCATGTCAGTTTTTCGATGTCTCCTTATATATAGTTGGTCCTATCTGTGGCCGAAGAGCGGCGTAGTTTGCCGCTGCCGGCCTACCTGTATAAGATATGAAAATAACAATAAAAAAAGCTCAGCTAAGCAGTCTGATATTGTTGGAGTCTATTGACATCTGCCGGCCGATGTGGCCGAGCGGTTCTAGGCGATTCAGTCTGGAACCGTGCGACCGCTACAGTCGCAGGCTCGAATCCTGCCTCGGGCATGGATGTGTGTGATGTCCTTATGTTGGTTAGGTTTAAGTTCTAGGGGCGTGATGACATCTGGACTACAGACAGTGTGTTTACCGTACTTTGTTTTCGTTTACTAGTGGACGTTGTGGATTCGTTTGGTTGTCACTTGTGTCCCCGTTGCTTCTTGACTGTTGTCGTCGAAAGGTCTTGCTCGGTACTCCGTCGTTGTTCGTGTCCATCCTTTCCCGTCCATTTCTTTGTTTTTGGGCTGCTCCCGTTTGGTTCCACCGCGCTTCGTTCTCGGCAACCCCGCGACAGCTCTGGTCGCGGTTCCAACAAATAGTTAGGAAAGCACACATCACTATGCATAGTTCTTGAAAAGAACAGTAAATATAGGGCTTGCGATGGTGGCCTTGGTCCATCTACTTCGGGTGCGCGCGCGACCAGTGGAAACAGCTGCTTACGTTCTCCGCACCTCTTTGGCGTGCACAGTGGTACGCCGGACGGCACTGCGCACTGGGTTTGCCCTGGACTTACCGCTTTACAAGAGGGAGTTTGGCTCCCTTAGAAATAGCCTGTTTTGGGAGCTCATTACGACAGAAAATTAATAGTGGAAATTTTCCACGTGAAATGGACCCGGCATACGTGAGGTGACTGGTGTGTCTCGCGATACAAACAGCCACACGCAAGCGAAACCATACTCTAGGGGTCTCTGTGAACAGGACATAGTTGTATTCTAATATGGCGTCTACAGAGCGGCAACCAACATTCCAGTAGTTTCAACGACAACAACATGAGTCATTGACTAATTTGACCTTGTAACATCATTCGAACAGAATTTCGCATGTTGGAACTTCAGCACATCTGACAGCATGGGGAAACTACTTCCATTCTACATTGTTCATTCAGATTAATATGAACAGCTGCCAAAACCCTATATAACCGCCGTTTGCAGTTCGGACTGGTGCAAGACGTGCTGGAAGAATCATATAGTTTCTGGAAGGTACCGACAGGGATATGCTGCCATGCTAACTCCAGTGCTGAAGCCTAGGTTCCTCGGGTGAGAATGAGTGGAACGAGCAGCCCGATCGATGTGGCCCCATAGATTATCGACTGGGTTAAACCCTGTGTGTTTGGTGGCCATGGAAGTGCGGTTAACTCACGCTGGTGGTCCGCCAACGACGCACGTACTGTGTGAGCTTTGTGACAAAAAAAATGGTCCAAATGGCTCTGAGCACTATGGGACTTAACAGCTGAGGCCATCAGTCCCCTAGAACTTAGAACTACTTAAACCTAACTAACCCAAGGACATCACACACATCCATGCCCGAGGCAGGATTCGAACCTGCGACCGTCGCGGTCGCGCGGCTCCAGACTGTAGCGCCTATAACCGCCCGGCCACTCCGGCCGGCCCTTTATGACATGTTACAATGTCTTGTTCGTAGATGCCATCGTGAAGAGGAAAAACAAATTGCATGGAGATAGATGCTTACTTATGCTGATCCGTTGTGCATTCCAGAATGTCGAAGTTACCGAGGAAATGCCACGAAAAACATTCCCCATACCATGACACTCCCTCATGGATCCTTACGATGATTGTTGTAGGGTGTCGGCCATCTCTCCAATGGAACATAAAACACCATTAATCTGAAAAGTCTACTTGTTGCCACTCCCTCAGTGGACGAACAGTTGCGACACTGGCGTGGGAATTCCAGCGTTCGTCTTCAATGAACAGCAATCTGCTTGGGTTCATGAGCCATACGCCTGCTCCGGAAGCCCACACGCAGCAACGTTCGCTGAACCGACGTTGAGGACACACTGTTGGAAGCCCCTAAGCCCCTAGGTTCATCTGAGCTGTCAGCTGCTCAACAGCTTTACGTCTATCCCTTTGTACACATCCATGCAACCGTCGTTCACCATTGTCATCTATGGCCTTCGATGGATTGCAGATGCCTCGGCGCAAGTTTTGAATAGCTACATTTTGCCATGCACGGTATAAATAAACCACAACTTCGGGCAACCTGTTTACAAATGTAACTGTTTCGGAAATGCTTCCACCCTTTGCCCGAAATCCCACGGTCACGCTGTTTTGGACGTCAAATCAGATTCTCCATTTCCGCCATTTACGCTCTACATACCCTGCACGACACAGTTAGTGCTGCCACCTACCGTGTGTGAGAGGTTATTACGCTACGACACGTTGACGTCAACACAGGCGGTGGTCACATTAATGACACTCGACGGTGCATCTGCCGAGGATACTCCGCTGTTCCGTATCGTCTAATGACGATCGCGTCGTTCTAAGCTGATGAAACAGCCCCTCTTTCGGATCACCCGCTAGGGCATTCTATTTACTTATCAGTCACCAGCAAAAGCAAATGTTGCGTTCCACAGTTTGGCGCGTGGATTGTTAGATTACTGAGATTGGAAAACTTGCGAAAAGAAATGCATAGTTTTAAATCAAATGTAGTGGAAATTTGTGAAGTACGGTGATAGCAAAAACAAGACAAAGAGAAAATTACCAAGTATGCAGCAACTAGTCGCAAAATCATGTTTTATTTATTCACTTTTGCAAATCGATTTCAACTCATTAACAGCCATCATCGGTGCTGCAAATACAAGAATAAAAATAATTAATAAATAATGGCTGTTAATCAGTTGTAAAGTACGGTGATAGCAAAAACAAGACAAAGAGAAAATTACCAAGTATGCAGCAACTAGTCGCAAAATCATGTTTTATTTATTCACTTTTGCAAATCGATTTCAACTCATTAACAGCCATCATCGGTGCTGCAAATACAAGAATAAAAATAATTAATAAATAATGGCTGTTAATCAGTTGAAATCGATTTGCCAAAGTGAGTATATAAAACATAATTCTGCGACTGGTTGCTGCATATTTGGTAATGTTATCGTTTAGGGTCGCTGCAGGACTTGGGAACCACATGGAGCCCACAATTCATACGATAAAGAGAGTTCTGATCTGGTGACTACTGGTTTGTTAACATATAATGAGATAGGGATAGTGCAGGAGTAAGTCTATTACTGAACAACAAAAAGAGAAAAGCAGGTATTTAGAGGCAAAAGGTTCGCTGATGCTTCCCAACGATGCGTATCGTTTTTTTATAGAATTCTGCGACCCAGGAGACAGGAGAAAGTAGGTGCTATCAGGTATTAATATTACCGACGTATTGGTTTGATACGATACGGTCGAAAAATACTGACACGAATTATTCAAAGAAGAATGAAAAAACTGGTGGAAGAAGATCTAGGGGCAGATTAGTTTGGGTTCTGGAGAAATGAAAGAACACAGAAAGGTATAGATGCCCTACGACGAAGAGAGATTAAAACCCCACTTTTGTAGCATAAGTTGACCTAGAGAAAGCTTTTCACGATCTTGTTTGGAATACACTCTTCGAAATTTTGGAGGTAGCACGGATAAAACAGACGGAGCGAAACATTATTTAGAACCTGTCCAGTACTTGGACTGCAGTCATAAGATTAGGACATGAAAGAGAATTAACAGTTGAGAAGGTAGCTAGAAAGGGCTGAGTCCAACCTTGAAGTTATCAATCCGTACTTTGAGGAAATAGCAAAGGATGCGAAAGAAAACTTTTTAGATCGAATCAAGTCTTCCGGGAGAAGAAATAAAAACTTTGAAGTTTGCCGATACTATTGTTATTATGTCAGAGACGACTAATGATTTGGAACACTAATTAACGAACATTCTCTTGACAATACGATACAAGGGCAATGGAACATAAGCTAATTAAATCAAGCGATGCTCAGAGAGTTAGGTTACAAAATAAGGCACTAAAAGAGTGGAGGAGTTTTGCTATTTGGGCAGGAAAATAAACGATGATGGTCGAAGTAGCGACGAAATAAGATTTAGACTGGCAGTGCCAAGCAGTTTTTCTGATGATGAGAGATTTGTTCGAAATGGTTGAAATGGCTCTGAGCACTATGGGACTTAACATCTGAGGTCATCAGGCCCCTAGAACTTAGAACTACTTAAACCTAACTAACCTAAAAACAGCACACCCAACCATACCCGAGGCAGGATTCGAACCTGCGACCGTAGCGGCCGCGCGGTTCCAGACTGAAGCGCCTAGAACCGCTCGACCACACCGGCCGGCAGAGATTTGTTGGCTTGGAATATAAATCTTAAGTGTTCGGAATTCCTTTCTGAAGAGATCCCTCTGGAATGTAGCTCTGTGCGGAACTAAAATGTGGACGATAAGCAGTCCAGAAGAATATGAGCTTTTGACATGCGGTGCTACAGAAGATTGCTGAAGATGGAAATGAGCGTATGGCGTCAGTGGACGGAAGTTCACAGGCGGAAAGTTCGGCCGCCAAGTGAAAGTCTAATTGAGTGCGACGCCACATTGGGCGACTTGCACGCAGTGGTTTATCGTATCGCGACACTGCTGCTCGCGTTGGTCGAGATCCATTGACTGTTAGCAGAATATGGAATCAGTGGGTTCAGGAGGGTAATACGAAACGCCGTACTGGATCCCAACGGCCTCGTATCACTAGCAGTCGAGATGACAGACATCTTATCCGCATGGCTGTAACGGATCGTGCAGCCACTTCTCGATTCCTGAGTCAAAAGATGGGGACGTTTGCAAGACAATAACCGTCTGCACGAACAGTTCGATGACGTATGAAGAGGCATGGAATATCAGCTCGGAGACCATGGCTACGGTTACCCATGACCCTACATCACAGACAGGACCGCCTGCGATGGTATACTCGACGACGAACCTGGGTGCACGAATGGCGAAACGTCATTTTTTCGGATAAATCCAGGTTCTGTTTACAGTATCGTGATGGTCGCATCCGTGTTTGGCGACATCGCGGTGAACGCACATTGGAAGCGTGTATTCGTCATCGCCGTAGTGGCGTATCACCCGGCGTGACGGTATGGGGTGCCATTGGTTACGCGTCTCGGTCACCTCTTGTTCGCATTGACGGTACTTTGAACAGTGAACGTTACATTTCAGATGTGTTACGACCCGTGGCTCTACCCTTCATTCGATCCCTGCGAAACCCTACATTTCAGCAGGATAATGCACGACCGCATGTTGCAGGTCCTGTACAGGCCTTTCTGGATGCAGAAAATGTTCGACTGCTGCCCTGGCCAGCTCATTCTCCAGATCTCTTACCAAATGAAAACGTCTGGTCAATGGTGGCCGAGCAACTGGCTCGTCACAATACGCTAGTCACTACTCCTGATCAACTGTGGTATGGTGTTGAAACTGCATGGGCTGCTGTACCTGTACACGCCATCCATGCTCTGTTTGAGTCAATGCCCAGGCGTATCAAGGCCGTTATTACGGCAAGAGGTGGTTGTTCTGGGTACTGATTTGTCAGGATCTATGCACCCAAATTGCGTGAAAATGCAGTCACATGTCAGTTCTAGCATAACATATTTGTCCAATGAATACCCGTTTATCATCTGCATTTCTTCTTGGTGTTGCAATTTCAATGGCCAGTAGTGTACAGTCGTGCTGAAAGGTATCCGAACGACCTGAATTGCATTTCGCCTGATTCGCATGCAATCCATATAACGCAGCTGCCCAGCAGGTCCTCTAATCGCTCCTTGGTACACTCGTTGGCCTATTGAAAATGGCTCCAACAAGTCACTCCTAGAAAACTCGGCTCTGTAAAGCAATCACTCAAAATGTAAAGTAATACCACGATACTATAAATATCAGGGAACACCTTATCACAGATATGACTGTCCTTAAGGCTTGTAAGCTCACATTTATTGCAATAAATGACACACCCGAAATGTTACCACTCTCATTATTACGTCAGATAGGTAATGCACCTACTAAGTTCGTCGTATTCATGATTTCTTCTTCAAAGTAACATACCGTACTTGTTATTTAACACGAAATGACATTAAAAATTTAAGTTATTGACGAGCATCTAGTTGAGAATATGTATGAACTTCAAATGACACGACGAACCGTCTCGTTCTGCACATGGATTCAAACCCAGGTCATGCAGACTAATATTTCGTGACTGACGGAATCTAACAGTCATCCCTGACTAGGCATACAGAGAGTGATATACCTCGATTTTAGACAGTATCAGTTAGCAAATATCAACTTTAAATTACATAACTTAAACATTTTTAACGGACGCGAATTCCTACCCAGCATCTATTGTCCCTGTTAAGGAACTACGAGACATGTTAAATATTGCTTCTTCACAGGTAACTTACTTAAAATGCCGTAAAGTAAAGCTTTGTGTTGGACAGGGATTCGAACCCAGAACCTAATCGGATTATTATTGAAGCACAATCAACTGTGACATATCGGATTTTCTCGACAGTAGCTAGATGTTTTAACTGAAATGACGAGACGAAACAGTAATTTTTTGCTTCCCAGAACTCCAACCTGGAACCTATCGCTGTTATTTTCTAGAGAAAGCGAACGTTAAATATGGGTTTGTTACATCAGCAGCGACATGTGGGCATGTTTGAACTAGAAATAATACGTTGAAGAGTTCAGTGCCGACTGGGAATCGAACAGCACACATACCGTTGTTGACTACACACAAATAGACGTCAGCTACCGAATTTTTTTCCACCAGCAACTCGGGAAAACATCCTTGAACTTACAGTGATCTCTGAAATAGTCCTGTGTCTCACTGGGAGTCAAAACCGTTAGATATCGTTAGTGTTGACAACGAATGAAAATGCATTAAAAATCAAAATTATTATCCACCAGCAGACAGGCGTTCCCATGCTAGAGCTTGATAATACATAGTGAAAACATTAGTGCCAGGCCAGCATTCGAACCCATTCACGCGCAATATGTGGAGATGTTGAGGAATCTGCAGTTTCGAACAAACAACAAATTGTAGTCGAGCTGTATTGTCACGAAGGGAACAAATTCCGCGTTAAGGGCGGTCTGTGTTGCATTCCAAGTTCAGAACCAATTTTATCGACATACAGAAGCTCAAATAAAAGATGGAATAAGGGTCCTGTGACCCTACATAGCGTTTGTTTCGTCACTAGAAATAAATAGCTAGTATAAAAAGGGTTACTGGTGAGAGAGTTCCCACATTTCGCCAATCCTGACTTTATGGTGGTTCAACCTTACGTCTACTTTGTAGAGAAGGAATATCATGTTTAATGTGAATTTCAGACCACAATTCCATTATACTTTCTTCACTCGGCGTAGCCAGAATACATTAGAATCTGTCTCTCCCTATTAAAAATCACCGGCATGAAATGGAATCGATCCCAAATGATCATCATACGAAACTATCACCAACTCAACGGACCACCAACGCCTCTTCTATATGACTCATTTTCTATCATAATACCGTTTCGGCACACTCGATAAGAATTCTGACACACAGGCTCCCTGTAGTGGTTTGCAGCATGTTCGGTACATTCATTTACTTGGTTGACCGAATCGCCACGAACTAGCTGCATCGGCTACCCAGTGCATACATTCGACTCTATTTTGTAATCACCGAAATATAATCACGTAATTGCCACCTACATAGAACTTCCAACAGTGTAGGATGCAGAAATTTAAATAGAAAGTGTTCCTTTCCAGTTGAGCTACTCTATTGCGCTATCTGTCTGTTGAGAACGTGCTGTAGTGCAAAAGAAAAGCTGTAACTTTCTGTCTCTCAGAAGTCTAGATCCGGTCATATGGATTATATCAAAGCACTGTGGAATGCGGAAGTTCTGGAAGAAGTGTTGCCGACTTCTGGAGGCACTTTAGCTGGATGACAGCTACTAGCGTCACGGTAAGTGTCGCGCACTGTAGATAAGACGTCGCGAGTTCTGTTGCAATCGCTGCTACATTTTTTACAACGCAATTCTGCTGTATGCTGAAGTTACCAATTTAATGGAACTTAAAACATAATTACCTTCACTTATCAACCCAAAATTACCGCATGTGGAAAAAGGGCTACCTTCTGCGACATTTTGTTTTTTTCAGGTTTAATAGACGGCCATGCAGCAGTTGCGTCTCGAAGATTTTGTATTATGTATGGGGAGAGCACATAGTGCCAAAATAGTCAGAAAAGTATTTTCTACATTAGCTGTCGTCTGGTAGTGGCATTATATTCTTCTTCAAACCTTGATTGACAGCTTTAACCCAGAACAAGTTTTCTACCTGCATGTAATCAATAAAGTGCATGTGCATTGTCAGACTTTCATAGATAACGTCAGGGAATTCGCATATATCGCTGATGATTAATTTCTCTCTCATCTTTAGAATTGTTTTAACAACACTAAAAGAAATCTTTCGGAAATTGTGCACTGCATTATAAGAAATGAAATAAAACTACCCACGATAACCTTACGATGAAAATCTCTTTGATAAAACTTGAGTATCTGTACACAAGCGTGCATCTAATTGCACGAATTAGTAAAATACTACTCACTTAGATTTCGACTTGGTCTGTGTTTAATTTGTATGCTGTGTCATACTCAACAGGTATGCAAATGTGACATTTCATAAATAAAGCTATGTATTCCTAGAAACCCAAAATTTGCTTGTCAGCAGCGGAACGACGCGCTACCTGTCGTGAAGCATTGTAAGTTGTTCACCATTTCACTATGAGCTGAAAGTATTTTCTTGCGATTTCCTTATCGATATTTGATCTGACTGCTTGCAGCTCTTTCACAGAAGGGATAAAAACGTTACATTCAGCGAGAATGGATCCGCGAACCATAACAGACGCTTTTTCTGGGGCCAGCACGTCACCACATAGCTAGCGAAGAGGTATGTGGTATGCAATCCTCTTACGAGGCCAATAGTGACTAGAACTCGTAAACTGCTATTTAAAGGACGAGTCAAGTTACGATTTCCACATGCAACGACTTTCCTGGGCTGAATACCGTAAATTTACAATCTTTTGTTACACCTCAAGCGATAATAACTGAGATTTTTCAATGGAAATGACAGGAAAAGTCAAGTGAACTTTGAGGCTTAGTTCCGTGCACACCAGGAAGTAACTCGTCGATCACAGAGTTGCTAAATAACCTTGCCTTGTTGCCAAATCTCAGTTACTGTACTAGCAGGAAGAAGACGAACCGATGTGATCCAACAGCGGGCTGGGAAGTGACCATAGCTGGCCTCTCAAAGACGCGGCTGCTACGGCCTGGAATACGTAATGCGTCTGATTTGCATTTCTGTAACCAGGTTTAGGGACTGGAGCGTAGTTACTAATAATACTCAGAACTGACTGCAAGCTAAGCATCATAATTCAGTAACTTTCATAGTTGTTTTTATGTTTCTTTCGTAAGTGTACTCAAAACTAAGAAACTCATTGACGGACGTTTTCGTCTCTCGTCGATAGTCGAGCACAACAAACAAATAAAAACAAAGAAAGAATGTGTGTGTATGTGTGTATGAGAGAGAGAGAGAGAGAGAGAGAGAGAGAGAGAGAGAGAGAGAGAGAGAGAGAGAGAGAGAGAGATAAAAATAAAGAAGAATGAGAGAAAGTGTAAAAAATTGTTGTAAAGAAACCACGAAAGTTGTCTGATATACCTCCATTCAGAAGTAACAAAGTGTGTATGCATGTAGAGATGAAGTGCATGATGTGAAGTTCTGTGACGGAGGTACGAACCCAACACGTAATCGGATTGGTAATTAAAAAAATCAAATGTTAAGCATCGGTTTTCTTACCAGCAGCTAGGTGTTAGAATCTAAACTGAGGATAATAATTTTTGTGCCTGAGCGACAATCGAACGGCACTCCTATCGTTCTTCTTTATCGTCCACGAATGTAGCGTAAGTATCAATTGCTTACTCAGCAACAGTAGGACGTGTGCGTGTTTGACCAGAAATTGTTGGCAACACATGAACAGACATTAAAAATACACGTTAATTTTCACTAGCAGGCCGGTGTGCACGTGATAGGGCTTGAAATGAAACTATGAATATTTTTGTACTGGATCAGGAATCGGACCTCGTACTTACCTTTTGAGGAGACCTAGAGAAGGTTGCAGTCTTGGAAAAAGGAACGAAATAATTGAACTATACTGTTCCAAGAGATTCAGATCCTCGAAGGGGGAGATACGAATTCGAATGGCAGTCCAGCACCAAATTTTTCAACGTTTCTAGTTCAATCAAGTACAAGTACAAGTAAAGTCTTTAAATGGCTATCGGTTCATCAAATAAAATAAGATTTTGTAATGTAAGTAAGTTTACTGGCGACAGTATTTCTGTTTACAATTACCTCTCGCTATGTCATTTCCTAAAGCAAACCGGCTCTGTCCACTTGGGAATGAAGGAACTTGATGTTTAATGCGGATTCTGGATTATAACGTCTTTCTCGAGGTTACCCGAGGTATAGTGAATCTGTTTGTGCCTCTTAAAAGTAAATGCCTGAACCCACGCACTGCACTTGTGATAGTTCGTTCCACCAGACCATTGTGGCCACATTTCCCAGCCCCAGGAGTGTGCTGTAATGGATGATGTTCTTAGCATACAAAATTTGACATGGCGGAAAAAAATGCGAGTCTATTAAATGGTTAAGCAGAAGCAACCTACTGATGGGGACATTATGTTTTTCTCACTATAGCAGGATGTAAAGACTCTTCTAGGCATCATAGCCTCGATGTGAAGCCCTTTTGAAGTTTTCACTAATTCAGGAAATTTCTTAGTTCGAGAAAATCTACTGTGAAGTGTGAAGTTACCGGATAAATCGATTATAACCGTCATTATTGCTATCATTTTCTTCATACCGCTGCTGGAACACATGTGCTTGAAGATCATTTAAGGCCTTTTGTTCATTATAGAGATAGTTGCCCAAGAACAGGTTCTTTCCCTGTCTACTGATTCCCTCCCATGTTAATATCAAACATCAGCAATTACTCGTAGATTACATTACAACTAAAGTAATTGATGAAGACGTTACTTGCTAAGAAAAACGCACTGCCTTGCTTCATTTACTTGCGCCTAGAAATGACTGTCGAATACTGCCAAACCAAAAGCAAAGGGATATTACTGCCTTCTGATATACGGCGTTGTCAGTTCTTCCATATGATTTGGTCGACGTGACCTGTTTCAAGTTGTGTATAACAGAGAATGTTTTAGGAAATCAATTGTTTTCCTTTGCAATAAACAGAAAGGTTTTCATTCTAAGCTATACAACTTCAAAATTTTCGCATTATAGTTCCAATTTAATATTCGCTTCTATAATATAGGAAAGTATTTCACTGTTGCAAAAGCCGCATCCGACTCATTGTCCTTACACTTAGTCGCTGACCATAAATTCTAGCCCAGAGTGACACCAGTTTAAGTAACCTAATGTAGCGAAGACTGTTTCCTTGTGCTATTTCTCACCGGAAAATACGCAATTGACTCATTGGGCTCCATTAGTATACTTTAACAGTAATTTCTGTGTGTATGCAATGCATACGGATTGTAGAATTCAATGGTGCTCTCTCTTCCACTTCTGTATACAACATTCTTGACCTAAACGGGCCCTTTATCATTACAGGCCCTGGGCGGTGGAACATCATACTGACAACCTCACTGTTCGTTTTACCTGATTTTGTAATCATTTAAATAAAACAACATGACCTTCCAGTGGGAGACATTTCGTCCGTCCCCCTTTTCCCTCTGTGAAATTTGTCAGTATGCTTTTTGCCTTCCAACCAGCGAAATGCGGCAGAGTACGGCCGGTAAACGGTTCACAAACCACGATTTAGCGCCGTTAAGACGATTTCTTTAAACATTGACGTAGCTGAAGGAATTTAGTTTCTTCTTAAACCGTCTTACACAGCAACGTTCACAGATATCTCAAATAGGGAAAGCTTTTTATCCAGGTACGAAGGCTGTAAAACAAACTTCCTACAGTTTGTGTCAGGTTGATCTTTTTGTCTGATAGCACTGCCTAAGTGTTTTGTCTAAGAGGAATCACAAGTAGTGTTCCTGTGGCTGTGGGAATCATTGGTTGAAAACGAGTTTAACACCAGTGGATACAGCACTGCTAAATATTCAAAATGGTTATCACCCTAAGTCTGAGTTCATTCACAGACTGAGGCGTATTTACACTCCTGGAAATGGAAAAAAGAACACATTGACACCGGTGTGTCAGACCCACCATACTTGCTCCGGACACTGCGAGAGGGTGTACAAGCAATGATCACACGCACGGCACAGCGGACACACCAGGAACCGCGGTGTTGGCCGTCGAATGGCGCTAGCTGCGCAGCATTTGTGCACCGCCGCCGTCAGTGTCAGCCAGTTTGCCGTGGCATACGGAGCTCCATCGCAGTCTTTAACACTGGTAGCATGCCGCGACAGCGTGGACGTGAACCGTATGTGCAGTTGACGGACTTTGAGCGAGGGCGTATAGTGGGCATGCGGGAGGCCGGGTGGACGTACTGCCGAATTGCTCAACACGTGGGGCGTGAGGTCTCCACAGTACATCGATGTTGTCGCCAGTGGTCGGCGGAAGGTGCACGTGCCCGTCGACCTGGGACCGGACCGCAGCGATGCACGGATGCACGCCAAGACCGTAGGATCCTACGCAGTGCCGTAGGGGGCCGCACCGCCACTTCCCAGCAAATTAGGGACACTGTTGCTGCTGGGGTATCGGCGGGGACCATTCGCAACCGTCTCCATGAAGCTGGGCTACGGTCCCGCACACCGTTAGGCCGTCTTCCGCTCACGCCCCAACATCGTGCAGCCCGCCTCCAGTGGTGTCGCGACAGGCGTGAATGGAGGGACGAATGGAGACGTGTCGTCTTCAGCGATGAGAGTCGCTTCTGCCTTGGTGCGTGTTTGGCGCCGTGCAGGTGAGCGCCACAATCAGGACTGCATACGACCGAGGCACACAGGGCCAACACCCGGCATCATGGTGTGGGGAGCGATCTCCTACACTGGCCGTACACCACTGGTGATCGTCGAGGGGACACTGAATAGTGCACGGTACATCCAAACCGTCATCGAACCCATCGTTCTACCATTCCTAGACCGGCAAGGGAACTTGCTGTTCCACCAGGACAATGCACGTCCGCAGGTATCCCCTGCCACCCAACGTGCTCTAGAAAGTGTAAGTCAACTATCCTGGCCAGCAAGATTTCCGGATCTGTCCCCCATTGAGCATGTTTGGGACTGGATGAAGCGTCGTCTCACGCGGTCTGCACGTCCAGCACGAACGCTGGTCCAACTGAGGCGCCAGGTGGAAATGGCATGGCAAGCCGTTCCACAGGACTACATCCAGCATCTCTACGATCGTCTCCATGGGAGAATAGCAGCCTGCATTGCTGCGAAAGGTGGATATACACTGTACTAGTGCCGACATTGTGCATGCTCTGTTGCCTGTGTCTATGTGCCTGTGGTTCTGTCAGTGTGATCATGTGATGTATCTGACCCCAGGAATGTGTCAATAAAGTTTCCCCTTCCTGGGACGATGAATTCACGGTGTTCTTATTTCAATTTCCAGGAGTGTATAATATCGACGCTATACTGTGTAACCTTGTCTTCCGTGAGTGGGCATCGCAAGGCGTTTACACACACGTATGCGAGGGTAATCCCAAAAGTAAGGTTTCCTAAGGGACACGCATGTGGCAACGCAGGCACAAACGAGAGATCCTTAGTTTTAATGAAAAGCAAAAACCACAGTAGGAATTGCATAGTGGCAAAGTGATAGAGAGCAAGAGAACGAATACAAAGGTCTCAGGTTCAATCCCTCGTTAGGCCCACGATTTATATGTGCCATTTTACACTTATTTCCCGTCAGGCAGTGTTTGTTGATGTGAAAAATGCTGAGTTGCACTGTGGTCCGATAGCCGCGTTAAACTGTAGGTTCCCCTGTTAACTGGCTAGGGAAGTCAACTCAAAGGTCGGAGGAAAGCAACGGCATACCACCTCCAACAAGACCGTGCCTATTAAAGCACTGTGGTGTTCAAACCACTCTTCCGACTGATTACTGCTTTACTTTCTATGGGTTCCAAAATTAATGATCTTCGGGTTATTAACATTTTTGTGCTTTCATGTTGTAGCTTTGATACCAGTAACCGGCTGAGCAGTCACCGTTCGAGTTGTCAAGGTGGTAGACGGCGATGCTGTTGACCCCAGTTACAGTCTTGGTCATGGCTATGTTTCAGTCGAATACCTCCATGTGATATACAATTATACACTTGGTACACATCCAAATTGATATCTGATAGTGCTGTATTTAGCAACATGAATCAGATATGTTTTCCGTGCAATATATCGGACAACACGTCAGTGCAGCGAGATTTCGTTTGTGTGATGCGCATGGTGCAAGGAATATTTGTGTTTTGCTTGCTTCTGTGGTAGGTTTCACCCCACTGAATGCAAGCTAGCTCACGAATAGACTGTCAATAACTGGAATTACTCAATAATTCACTTAAAAGTTGTATTTTTGCATTATGTGTCCCAATTAAAATAACAGTGAACAGGTTATATGCCTACTTGCTTATTATTCGCGCTTCTCGATGCTTTCCTCAAAAAATAAAAATAAAAAGAGAGACACAGAGAGAGAAAACAAATGTATTTCAAATATCAGCTCGGTGACTACATGTTCGTCTCGTGATGTAAAGTAAGCATAATTGAGAGGTAATATCTCGTTGTACTAGCGATATGTACGGCTAAAGGGTTCTTTCTTTTCTCTCTGTGCAAACAACCAGAAGAGAATTTAGTAACAAAGTGGTAAGAAAAGCTATGCAGTGGGCCAATTAAACTCTCAGCTTTTCTTGGTTATTTTGTTAATCGTCTTAAATGCAGTAACATCCTTGATTACTGATTCGTTATTACTACCATTTTTATTGGTATTCGTCACCTCACAACAGCTTCCCTATCACTCATTGCTGCCGATGCCTGTAACGAATGGATCAGGATGAATGGAATATGGGATGTTTCGTCACGGAGAATACGCACATTTATCTCGGCGTCTTGTGTTCAGGGTAATATGAAAATCTCAATAAGAGGAGACGACAACGGGATGCCGGTAATGCATGCAATAACACCTAACTATTTCTGTCGACTTAATACCATGACGACAGACAAATTGGCGTCTCACTGTATTTTGATTATAATTCGTTAGCCTTCTTACGACCTCATTCTAATACCTCGCAGGAGCAGGTATAATATTTTGCTTTTTGAACATCGAACAATAACACAGAAAGATAGTTGATTGAAGGATACAAAGAAACAGACTCATGGATGTGGATCCAGACTAAACGAGAGGGAAACATTAACAAAGCAATGAATACCCTGGTTAGTATAGATTATTTGTATATATCTGGAGATGAAAAAGCGCAGATCTGCACAGTGCCCGAATCTTCACTTTAGTTTCTGTCTTAAAGGGCATAATTTTTAGTTTATTCTCTTCTGAATTTTCAAATGAATTGGTTATTACGTGGTATAGAATTATTAGCTAACTGTGTTTCTTACAGCTTCCATTCGCACCAACATTTTTCTACATTCTCGTGCAGTTCATGAAATTCTACTTGTATGATCACAAGACTGCACATAGATGCAATCGATTTCGAGGTGCAAAGTGTTTGTTACCTTACTTTTCGTGACAGGTGGGCAAAGTTGATTTCCAAAGACTTTTTATTGTACTGAAATAATCTTTTGTCACAAAGTAACAAGGTAAGTGTTTTATTCGTATATATTTTTTGGGCAACTGTAATAGTGATGGAAGACTGCACATATGAATGTTTGATGTAACTGGTAGGAGAAAACGCTGCATAACAACCAAACCCCGCGCCTCCTCTCTGTATCCTCCTGTGACACGAGCACGGAATTCTCCTTCCATAATGCTATAGAGCTGTTCCTAGCACAGCTGAGAATTGGCAACATCGTCACAAACATTTGGCAACACTGTGACAGTGCAATCACTTCCGTGTATACTACTGAATTGTCTCGCTAAATTTACTTGATATTCCCTTTCCATTTGAATGACTCGTGCTATATAAATCTCATGTAATCTAAGACACTGAGACACAAAATTAAATTTTTTGGCTAAAGAAATGCTATTCTTCACATGAGTGACAACTTTTATTATCTTACACGATGCATTACGAGGCTGAGTGACCAACACCATGATGAGAGTGGCATGCTGGCAGAAGTGTGTCTGTAGCCCCTTGGAACCGCCCATGTCTCGTGTCGCAACAGCTCGATGAGTCGTCAGTTCTAACCGTGGTCGGGGTCAGCATGTGAGTTTTTTTTCTGATTTATTTTATGGGGCTGCGAATTTTCAGAAAAATTCTGTAACGAAATCAGGAGAAAACCTTTACGCATCAAATGCTCTTGATAGCTCGACACAGTAAGTTGTATTACAGCATACTGATAATTTTTACTTATTGACCGTCTGACAGCAACTGAATAAAACACAATTTTAGTGCCATACGCGTTTCGCCTTTATTTTCTGCAACGCATCATCTGTGATTTGTTGTGTATGCATTTTTGTGTGTGTGTGTGTGTGTGTGTGTGTGTGTGTGTGTGTGTGTGTTTAGGTGTGATATAACTTTTTGTGCTGTGTGTGTGTTTGTGTGTGTTTTGGTGTGGTATATATATAATTTTTTTTGTGGGCTCTGCTTATTTGTATGTGTATGTGTGTGTGTGTGTGTGTGTGTGTGTGTGTGTGTGTGTGTGAGTGTGTGTCCAGAAGGTGAAGGGGGAAGAGTTTTTTTGTTTTACCTTATCATTTCCTTCATTAAGTGTAGTAGGGAGCCACTGTTGATGTGTGTTTGTTCATTTATCACGTGTTTGTTTTCTGCTCTGGCTTTCTGGATGTGGAAGTTTTCTTGTATTTGTATAAGATGTTTGTCATGGTTGCTTATTCTCACTATTTTCATTTCTTGTTCCATGTTTGTAGGTTATGGTGTTTAAAATGTTCTGCAAATGTGGAATGGTTTGTTTTATACTTCCAACATCTGATATTTTCTTTGCATCAGACGATCCATAAGTAAAAATTATCAATATGCCATAATATTACACGCAACTGAGGAAAACAGTACTACAAATGTTGAAGATGACAGTAAGTTGTGTTAATGGTCATAGATCTCGCCTTTCTGACTGCCAAGCTGCTTCACAATACAAGCGTCTCTGAAGAAATTCGAATCGACTGTCAACAATAAGAAATTCAATATTGTTCTTCACTTAAGACTCACGTGCCAGGGTGATACGTACGATGGAAAGGAACCTTTTGGTTACTACAGGGCATCTATGCTAAATTTCCACAATAGAAATTAGGGACTCTCTGCAAACATTTGCTAACAGGCGGCTCTAGCAACTTACTTTTTCGCTGGGTATCTTCAAATATGGGCAATTTTGTCGTCTTAAATCCAATTGAATATTTTAAATATCACTTTTGAACAGCGTTCACTTCTCCATTATTTAATTTATGGATCTCAAAACAAGCAATTTGCCTTAGTAGCTATAGAGCAGGTTCTGAAAGATATTGACACAATGTTTCACATCCATTTACCATAGGGAATCAAAGAAAGAAACTAAACACATTACATTACACTTACTCTCTGTGCCTTGACTAACACATATGAATCAATGGCGAAAATAAATTATTTGAAGAATCTCCTGTGAAAGATAAAAGAACAGGATGTAACGCTTTAATTACAGTGCACTGGATCAGACAGAATGAAATTAATTCCATATCACATTGATGTATTGCATACTACTGTAATAAAATACTCATCAAATAAAAAAGGGTTTTGTGCCTCCAATGCTATCGAGTGTGAAACACAAATCATAGACAAATTTTATGGGTCACCACTGAACAACATTAAAACATTTTACCCCATCAAGAGTGAGGAATAGAACAGACATTGTCGGCAGAAGGCGAGGCAGCGCAGTGCCTCAGCCCCCGCAGGTAGGCAACAAACGGGTCACAAAGAACTCAGGCACATGCAGTGATCAGAAGCAGATGGTCGGCCAAGAATTCTCTCGCTAAGATATTGTTGAAACAAACTGTTATTACCAATGTGACAGAAAGCGAAATATATTGTACATTCGCTTGAATTACACTTATAGCTTCAGCACCGAGAGAAAGAGGCGATAAAAATTTTGTCAACGTGTGCTTTTGGTTACCAGACATCGTATTAGCTAGTCTAGCATTTTACTTCAAGACTGCAGTGGTAGACAAAAGTGATGTACTCTGACTGCAGTCAAGAGTTCCTTCGGAAAGTGTAGCAGTCTACTATATTGCCAGGTCGAGAATATTACCGAACATAGATTTCCAAGGGGAGCACGACTTTACTGTCCACCTTACGTGAACGACTCGATGGTCAATTTTTTTTGTCTAAGACTGTATCTACAACACATATTACAAGCATAAGAACCAGAAGAATTAAAAAACAAAATTGGTTTATGAGAGCAACGTTAACGATAGCGCTCGAAGTATTCATTGTATTGTATACGTGTGAGTCAACGCCTTCCGATGCCCACTCACGGAAGACAAGGTTACACAGTCTAGCGTCAATATTATAAATACGCCTCAGTTTGTGGATAAACTCAGACTTAGGTTGATAATCATTTTGAATATTTAGCAGTGCTGTACCCACTGGTGTTAAACTCGTTTTCAACCAATGATTCCCACAGCTACAGGAACACTACTTGTGATTCCTCTTAGACAAAATACTTACGCAGTGCTATCAGACGAAATAATCAACCTGACACAAACTGTGGGAAGTTTGTTTTACAGCCTTCGTACCTGGATAAAAAGCTTTCCCTATTTGAGATATCTGTGAACGTTGCTGCATAAGACGATTTAAGAAGAAACTAAATTCCTTCAGCTACGCCAATGTTTAAAGAAATCGTCTTAACGGCGCTAAGTCGTGGTTTGTGAACGGTTTACCGGCCGTACTCTGCCGCATTTCGCTGGTTCGAAGGCAAAAAGCATACTGACAAATTTCACAGAGGGAAAAGGGGGACGGACGAAATGTCTCCCACTGGAAGGTCATGTTGTTTTATTTAAATGATTACAAAATCGGGTAAAACGAACAGTGAGGTTGTCAGTATGATGTTCCACCGCCCAGGGCCTGTAATGGTAAAGGGCCCGTTTAGGTCAAGAATGTTGTATACAGAAGTGGAAGAGAGAGCACCATTGAATTCTACAATCCGTATGCATTGCATACTCACAGAAATTACTGTTAAAGTATACTAATGGAGCCCAATGAGTGAATTGCATATTTTCCGGTGAGAAATAGCACAAGGAAACAGTCTTCGCTACATTAGGTTACTTAAACTGGTGTCACTCTGGGCTAGAATTTATGGTCAGCGACTAAGTGTAAGGACAATGAGTCGGATGCGGCTTTTGCAACAGTGAAATACTTTCCTATATTATAGAAGCGAATATTAAATTGGAACTATAATGCGAAAATTTTGAACTTGGATAGCTTAGAATGAAAATCTTTCTGTTTATTGCAAAGGAAGACAATTGATTTTCTAAAACATTCTCTATCATACACAACTTGAAACAGGTCACGTCGACGAAATCATATGGAAGAACTGACAGCGCCGTATATCAGAAGGCAGTAATATCCCTTTGCTTTTGGTTTGGCAGTATTCGACAGTCATTTCTAGGCGCAAGTAAATGAAGAAAGGCAGCGCGTTTTTGTTATCAAGTAACGTCTCCATCAATTACTTTAGTTTTAATGTAATCTACGAGTAATTGCTGATGTTTGATATTAACATGGAAAGGATTCAGTAGACAGGGAAAGGACCTGTTCTTGGGCAACTACCTCTATAATGAACTAAAGGCCTTAAATGATCTTCAAGCACGTGTGTTCCAGCAGCGGTATGAAGAAAATGATAGTAATAATGACGGTTATAATCGATTTATCCGGTAACTTCACACTTCACAGTGGATTTTCTCGAACTAAGAAATTTCCTGAATTAGTGAAAACCTCAAAAGGGCTTCACATCGAGGCTACGATGCCTAGAAGAGTCTTTACATCCTGCTATCGTGAGAATAGCATAATCTCCGCATCAGAAGCTTGCTTCTGCCTAACCATTTAATAGACTCTCATTTTTTTCTGCCATGACAAATTTTGTATGCTAAGAACATCATCCGTTACAGCACACTCCTGGGGCTGGGAAATGTGGCCACAATGGTCTGGTGGAACGAACTATCACAAGTGCAATGCGTGGGTTCAGGCATTTACTTTTAAGAGGCACAAACAGATTCACTATACCTCGGGTAACCTCGAGAAAGACGTTATAATGCAGAATCCGTATTAAACATCAAGTTCCTTCATTCCCAAGTGGACAGAGCCGGTCTGCTTTAGGAAATGACACAGGCGGAGGTCATTGTAAACAGAAATACTGTCGCCAGTAAGACTACTTACATTACAAAATCTTATTTTATTTCATGAACCGCTAGCCATTTAAAGACTTTACTTGTACTTGTACTTGACTGAACTAGAAACGTTGAAAACTTTGGTGCTGGACTGCCATTCGAATTCGTATCCCCCCCTTCGAGGATCTGAATCTCTCGGAACAGTATAGTTCAATCATTTCCTTTCTTTTTCCAAGACTGCAACCTTCTCTAGGTCTCCCCTTAAAAGGTAAGTACATGGGTCCGATTCCTGATCCAGTACAAAAATATTCATAATTTAATTTCAAGCCATATCACGTGCACACCGGCCTGCTAGTGAAAATTAACGTGTATTTTTAATGTCTGTTCATGTGTTGCCAACAATTTCTGGTCAAACACGCACACGTCTTACTGTTGCTGAGTAAGCAATTGATGCTTACGCTACATTCGTGGACGATAAAGAAGAACGATAGGAGTGCGGTTCGATTGTCGCTCAGGCACAAAAATTAGTATCCTCAGTTTAGATTCTAACACCTAGCTGCTGGTAAGAAAACCGATGCTTAACATTTGATTTTTTTAGATAACAATCCGATTACGTGTTGGGTTCGTACCTCCGTCACAGAACTTCACATCATGCACTTCATCTTTACATGCATACACACTTTGTTACTTCTGAATGGAGGTATATCAGACAACTTTCGTGGTTAGTTAACTAGGAGAAAGGGTCTTGATAGGAGTCCCGGGTTATTACAAAAACTGTCGTCTTTTATTGTCAAGTTTAGATTTGGTTACTGATATTGGCGAAAATTTCGATAATTCATGACTCTTCACGGCTAATCAGCAATATGATATGATTAGATTAGATGAGATTAATAATTGTTCCATAGATCATGAATACGACATTTCGTAATGATGTGGAACGTGTCATATTAATGAAAGATTTCTTTACATACCACGATTCAATTTCTTTACAACAATTTTTTACACTATCTCTCATTCTTCTTTATTTTTATCTCTCTCTCTCTCTCTCTCTCTCTCTCTCTATCTCTCTATCTCTCTCTCTCTCTGTCTCTCTCTCTCTCTCTCTCTCTCTCTCTCTCTCTCCCTCTCTCTCTCTCTCACTCTCTCTCTCATACACACATACACACACATTCTTTCTTTGTTTTTATATGTTTGTTGTGCTCGACTATCGACGACACACGAAAACGTCCGTCAATGAGTTTCTTAGTTTTGAGTACACTTACGAAAGAAACATAAAAACAACTATGAGAGTTACTGATTTATGATTCTTAGTTTGCAATCAGTTCTGAGTATTATTAGTAACTACGCTGCAGTCCCTAAACCTGGTTACAGAAATGCGAATCAGACGCATTACGTATTCCAGGCCGTAGCAGCCGCGTCTTTGAGAGGCCAGCTGTGGTCACTTCCCAGCCCACTGTTGGATCACATAGATTCGTCTTCTTCCTGCTAGTACTGTAACTGAGATTTGGCAACAGTGCAAGGTTATTTAGCAACTCTGTGATCGACGAGTTACTTCCTGGTGTGCACGGAATTAAGCCTCAAAGTTCACTTGATTTTTCCTGTCATTTCCATTGAAAAATTTCGGTTATTATCGCTTGAGGTGTAACAAAAGATTATAAATTTACGGTTTTCAGCCCAGGAAAGTCGTTGCATGTGGAAATCGCACCTTAACTCGTCCTTTAAATAGCAGTTTACGAGTTCTAGTCACTATTGGCCTCGTAAGAGGATTGCACACCACATACCTCTTTGCTAGCTCTGTGGTGACGTGCTGACCGCAGAGAAAGCGTCATTCTCGCTGAATGTAACGTTTTCATCCTTTCTGTGAAAGAGCTGCAAGCAGTCAGATCAAACATCGATAAGGAAATCGCAAGAAAATACTTTCAGCTCATATAGTGAAATGGTGAACAACTTACAATGCTGCACAACAGGTAGGCTGCTGACAAGCACATTTTGGGTTTCTAGGAGTACATAGCTTTATTTATGAATTGCTACATTTGCATACCTGTTGAATATGACACTGCATACAAATTAAACACAGACCCAGTCGAAATCTAAGTGAGTAGTATTTCACTAATTCGTGCCGATAGATGCACGTTTGTGTACAGATACTCAGTTTTATCAAAGAGACTTTCGTTGTAAGGTTATGTAAGGTTATCGTGGGTAGTTTTATTTCATTTCTTATAATGCAGTGAACAATTTTCATAAGGTTTCTTTTAGTGTTGTTAAAACAATACTATACATGAGAGATAAAATAATCATCAACGATATACGCGAATACCCTGACGTTATCTATGAAAGTCTGACAATGCACATGCAGTTTATTGATTACATGCAGGTAGAAAACTTGTTCTGAGTTAAAGCTGTCAAACTAGGTTTGAAGAAGAATAAAATGCTACTACCAGATGACAGCTAATGTAGAAAATACTTTTCTGACTATTTTAGCACGATGCGCTCTCCCCATACATAATACAAAAGCTTCGAGATGCATCTGCTGCCTCGCCGTCTATTAAACCTGAAAAGAACAAAATGTCGCAGAAGTTACCCCTTTTTCCACATGTGGCTATTTGGGTTGAGAAGTGAAGGTAATTATGTTTTAAGTTCCATTAAATTGGTAACTTCAGCGGACAGCTGAATTCCGTTGTAAAATATGTAGCAGCAAATGCAACAGAACTCGCGACGTCTTATCTACAGTGCGCGACACTTACCGTGACGCTAGTAGCTTTCATCCAGCTAAAGCGCCTCCAGAAGTCGACAACACTTCTTCCAGAACTTCCGCATTCCACAGTGCTTTGATATAATACATATGGCCGGATCTAAATATCTGAGAGACAGACAGTTACAGCTTTTCTTTGGCACTACAGCACGTTTTCAACAAACAGATAGCGCAGTAGAGTAGCTCAACTGGAAAGGAACACTTCCTATTTAAATTTCTGCATCCTACACTGTTGGAAGTTCTGTGTAGGGGGCGATTACGTGATTTTATTTCGGTGATTACAAAATAGAGTCGAATGTATGCACTGGGTAGCCGATGCAACTAGTTCATGGCGATTCGGTCAACCAATAAATGAATGTACCGAACATGCTGCAAACCACTACAGGGAGCAGAATTCTTAGCGAGTTGCCCCAACGGTATAATGATAGAAAATGTGTCATGTAGAAGAAGCGTTGGTGGTCTGTTGGATTGGTGATAGGTTCCTACGATGTTGGTCTGGGTTCGATTCCAACTTACGCCGGTGATTTTTAATAGGGAGAGACAGATTCGAATGTCTTCTGGCTACGCCAAGTGAAGAAAGTATGATGCCATTGTGGTCTGAAATTCACATTAAACATGATATTCCTTCTCCACAAAGTAGACGTAAGGTTGAACCACCATAAAGTCAGGATTGGCGAAATGTGGGAACTCTCTCACCAGTAACCTTTCTTACACTAGTTATTTATTTCTAGTGACGAATCAAACGCTATGTAGGGTCACAGGACCCCTATTCCATCTTTTATTTGAGCTTCTGTATGTCCATAAAATTGGTTCTGAACTTAGAATGCAACTCAGACCGCCCTTAACACGGAATTTGTTCCCTTCGTGACAATACAACTCGACTACAATTTGTTGTTTGTTCGAAACTGCAGATTCCTCAACATCTCCACATATTGCGCGTGAATGGGTTCGAATGCTGGCCTGGCACTAAAGTTTTCATTATATATTATCAAGCTCCAGCATGTGAACGCCTGTCTGCTGGTGGATAATAATTTTGATTTTTAATGCATTTTCATTCGTTGTCAACACTAACGATATCTGAAGGTTTTGACTCCCAGTGAGACACAGGACTATTTGAGAGATCACTGTAAGTTCAAGGATGGTTTTCCGAGCTGCTGGTGGAAAAAAATTGGGTTGCTGACGTCTCTTTGTGTGTAGTCAACAACGGTATGTGTGGGGATCGATTCCCAGTCAACACTGAACTCTTCGACGTATTATTTCTAGTTCAAACATGCTCACATGTCGCTGTTGATGTAACAAACCCATATTTAACATTCGTTTTCTCTAGAATATAACAGCTATAGGTTCCGGGTTGGAGTCCTGGGAAGCAAAAGATCCGACGACGTACCGAAAACTAAGCGCAGATCCGACTCAGCGTATCACACGGAATACGAATCGATTAATCAAGGCGTCTTCTCTGCCGGCGGACATACAGAGAAACCTGCGCAACACAAAAACCCTACCACCTCGGCTGTATGGATTACCCAAGATCCATAAGAACAACGTTCCACTGAGACCTATCGTTAGCGCTCCTGGATCACCGTCATATAAACTGGCAAAACACTTGGCCTCTCTGCTCCAGCCACACGTGGGGAAGACCGACACATACATTAAGGGCTCAGGACATTTCATTGAGAAGCATAAGAAACTGAAACTTGCACCAAACGACATCCTGGTCAGCTTTGATGTTGTTTCGTTATTTACGAAAGTGCCACTCAGTGACGCTCTGGAGCACATCGGTTCCATTTTCCCGCAAGACATCAGAAAGCTCTTCCATGCATGTCTCACCACGAGCTATTTCACGTGGAATGGCGATTTCTACGAACAGCTGGAAGGCGTCGCCGTGGGTAGTCCTCTCAGTCCAGTGGTGACCAACTTCTTCATGGAACAATTCGAAGCACAGGCAATGGACTCGGCGACTTGCAAACCTAAGGTGTGGTACAGGTACGTCGATGATACTTTCGTGGTGTGGAGCCATGGTGAAGAACAGCTTGGTGACTTCCTAAGACACTTGAACAGCCTCCATGCCAACATAGTATTTACCATGAAAGTAGAAAAGGACAAGAAACTGCCATTTCTAGATGTGTTGGTCACAAGGGACGGCGAAAACCTGGGACACAGTGTGTATCGATAATCGACACACACGGACCGATACCTGCACAAACTGTCAAACCACCACCCGAGCCAGAAAAGAGGCATGATTAGTACGCTCGTAACGAGAGCAGGAAGAATATGTGAGCCGCAACACCTCAAACGAGAAATGCAACACCTGGAAACTGTCCTGAGGAGCAATGGGTACTCCACAAATTATATTAGAAGTGTAACAGAGCCAAACACTCGGCGAAGTAAGGAACCAGAAAAAGAAATGTCGGGTACGGCCTTTCTGCCCTACATTCCCGGAGTGACGGACAGAATCGGCCGTATATTGCGCAAACATGGCGTAAAGACGATTTTTAAACCGACATGGAAGATCAAAGAGTGTCTTAGATCGGCGAAGGAGAAAAGAGACCCACTTGCAATGTCGGGAATATACCGTATACAATGCACATGCGGAAAAGTTTATGTCGGAATGACTGGACGATCCATTAACACCAGGATCAAAGAGCATAAACGACATTGCAGGTTGGGGCAGGTGGAGAAATCCGCCGTGGCAGAGCACGCACTGAATGAGACCGACCACGTAATAAAATTCGCCGACACGTAAGTTCTGGCTGTAGAGAAGCACTATCACACGCGCTTGTTCAGAGAAGCTGTGGAAATACAAAAACACGCGAACAGTTTGAACAAGAAAGAGGAAAGTCTTAACGTAAACGGATCCTGGCTTCCCGTACTGCAGCGGACGACCGTCGCAGGTAGCAAGAGGAGAACCGCACCGGAAATGACCGCGGAGAAGCCCTCGGACGTTGGCGCGCCAGGTACATATAGTCTGCACCCGCGAGCTCGGCTCCAGTTCACCACCGGCAATGGAGGGTGAAACTTTGACAATTCCAGCCACTCGTGCTGGCGAAACGTCAGAAAAATCATTAGATGAACGTCGGCCGAAGAACCCGAGACAGAAGCCAGTAGGCAGTTTGTCAACAAGTGGCCACGAAAGCCTCAACAAATTTGGAAAAGATTAATGTTTCGTCTCGTCATTTCAGTTAAAACATCTAGCTACTACCGAGAAAATCCGATATGTCACAGTTGATTGTGCTTCGATAATAATCCGATTAGGTTCTGGGTTCGAATTCCTGTCCAACACAAAGCTTTACCTCACGGCATTTCAAGTAAGTTACCTGTGAAGAAGCAATATTTAACATCTCCCGTAGTTCGTCAACAGGGGCAATAGATGCTCGGTAGGAATTCGCGTCCGTTGAAAATGTTTACGTTACGTAATTTAAAGTTGATATTTGCTAACTGATACTGTCTAAAATCCAGGTATATCACTCTCTGTATGCCTAGTCGGGAATGACTGTTAGATTCCGTCAGTCACGAAATATTAGTCTGCATGACCTGGGTTTGAATCCATGTGCAGAACGAGACGGTTCGTCGTGTCATTTGAAGTTCATACATATTCTCAACTAGCTGCTCGTGAATAACTTAAATTTTTAATGTCATTTCGTGTTAAATAACAACTACGGTATGTTACTGTGAAGAAGAAATCATGAATATGGCGAACTTACTAGGTTCATTACCTATCTGACGTAATAATGAGAGTGGTAACATGTCAGGTATGTCATTTATTGCAATAAATGTGAGCTTACAAGCCTTAAGGACAGTCATATCTGTGATAAGGTGTTCCCAGATATTTATAGTATCGTGGTATTACTTTACATTTTGAGTGATTGCTTTACAGAGCCGAGTTTTCTAGGGGTGACTTGTTGGAGCCATTTTCAATAGTCGAAAGACTGTACCAAGGAGCGATTAGAGGACCTGCTAGACAGCTGCGTTATGTGGGTTGCATGCGAATCAGGCGAAATGCAATTCAGGTCGTTCGGATACTTTTGAGCACGACTGTACATATACACACCTTTCCCGTCTTCTGTTTATGAAGCACCAACCAAATTTACTTCAGTAACCAATACGAGCAAGAAAGCGGTGGTACGCACAGGCGTTCTTTGACTTCAATTGTGAAGCACGGACGTTATTTGAAGTTACTTCGCATCATACAGGACGAGCAACAATAATTAGGTCTGTGTGTATACATAGAAATGATTACCAGTAACCGTAACTTTAAAACCTTTCGAACCTAAACGAACTGGCTGGCATACAGCATTTCTTTGCGAGTGAGGGTCTTGGAAGCCGCGTTGCGTGAAGTTTTCTGTACGTATACAGCGAGTACGAAGCGGAGCACAAGTTTATTTTTAATGTAAATGGAAATTTATGGGTAGGTGGGGAGTAATTGGTTCCGGCGTATGGGAGAAGCGTCCCAATTGTAGGCACGTAATCACTTTTCAAATTACTTACTTATAAAATTTCGTTTAACGTCTGGGCGGTTTACCGTCTCGTCTTAATTCGCGCAGTAACATTAATTTCATTCGACACACTACGCAATTTACGTGCAACTGGCTTTAGTTTAGAGCAGGTATTTTGTCAAAAAGTGTTTTCCATATTTCAGAGTAATCAATTTCTGAAAGGGTTTCTTGTTACATGACACATGTTGCAGTCTCAATGATTCTAGAGATTACATTCGTGTGGAAAATTCTGTTTCAACATATACATTATTGTGTATCTATATGTCAAAAGTATGAGGCGCGGTGACTCAGTGGTGAGAAGCGACTGGAGCTAAAATAAATGTAAAGAAATCTTTCAAAAAGAATATAAGATAAAAGAGCCAAACCTAGAATCAGATGCACGTTTCCAATAATGAAAAATGAAGAGCGTTGACATGGATCACACTATCGCCGTCAACTGCAAACATCTAGTAATTAACATATGGATATTTATACAGAAACATAGTCCCATACATTTAGACACGATCGAGAAAGCAGTCCTTTTCAATATACATTTAATAAGCTAAATTAATTTCATGGCAGAAATTCTGCCTCCAACACCAACATTGGCAAAATAATCACGTCTGAATCACGGTACTTCGTGAACCGAAGTGATATAAACAAAATACAATATGATACACTAACGCTTGCCACTGTCAAAGACTATAGTAATGAACCCAAAGCTTCCATTATGTGCAGTACGTGTAAACAATGGAAAATGATAGCAGGAAGTCTTGTAGTATATTTGTTAAATGAAATAGACACATGCAGTTTTAAGCCTCAGACAAATGTGCAGCACATATCTGACGAACTCTCCCATGTGAAACAGTTCCTAATCGAATGCAGCTACATTCAACTCAGAATCCTGAGAAAGAAAACGACCAAAGTCAAAAAAGTGTACAGAAAATCAATCGAAAATGAGAAAAGGAGTGGCACTGGACGGGAATTTGCACATAACGATAGCGCAGCAATCCGAACAAATGTGCTTACTCGAGACGTGCCACCAACAATGAGCTCAGCATGCTACAAAGCAGTCAGCAGAAATTACCTACAAATTCTAATCTCTACAACATGCCTCCAACAATGAGCTCAGCACGCTACAAAGCATTCATCCGAAATTACCTACAAATTCTAAACTCCACAACATAGAATTAGGAGAGCCACATCGATTTTCCACTGGTAACTTAAACAGACTAGTATGTAAGAATATGAAAGAGATTTTGAATATTCTCAAACTGAAACTCTCCATCATCTACAGAACTTGTTAAACGTTGTAATCCATCGGTGTACCTAAATCCAGACGAAATGTGGTATTCTAATACCAAGAACAATGCAGGACAGCCAATATACTATTTTTTTAAATAAAAGGACAGAGGGATGGTACAGTGATGAAACAATACGAAGATACGCGCTTTTTGCAAATATTTAGCTTTTACAACTAAATAGAAACAGGAGTCAATGTTCAGTGTAACTTGCTTCCTTTACGTGCCCTCCTTTTTGTTACTACAGATTGTAGCACCAATCCACATTTCTAACACGGATGCAGAAAGTGTGTCGGGTCTAGATGTACCATGGCACAACAAAACACAACACACTGTTGATAATAGTCTACCCTCTTGATGTCTTCCACAGATTTCGCAGTGCAGAAGCAGCATTCAAGTCGTAGTTTCGCGTTTCTTGATGAAAGAATGTAGGAAGCATTCTGACGACTAGGATAAAGCTCGCTGTGTTAACAACGAGAGGACAAAACTCAAAGATGGATGCCAATAGCATTATTCTTACAAAAGACACACGCAGCACTGAAAGCTATAAAATTGATAACAACCACTTACGATGTCACAGTTCCAGTACATAACAGTAAGAATGCTTGTTCATGAAATTTTTGACATAAATCACAGTCACATATCTAAATAAATTTCCTATTTACAACCCACTTCGAACTGCACACGGAGACCCGATTCATTGAGACAATTATGTGTACAGCGTGCAACCAAGATGCTAATCATGCAACCCCTGCCTACAACTATATCATGCAACTGCCCAACCCCCACATTGTCACTCGACTCCCAAACAAATCTGATCAGCCCAAAACACTTTGCTCAGTGCACATTGGCGAACACCATATTGCCTTATACCGTAATACCTCAAGCTATATTAATTAATTGGATGACTTACACATCAACTGAAAAAATCTCCACAGTTACAACTTCGCTCACTTTGTCCAACTTACCTGTCACCTAATAAATTTTCTAAATACCTCAAGAATGCCGTTGCAGGGCTATCCCTTGTCTGCAAACATCAACACAAGTCACACTGCGAAACGTACATCACATAATAAATTTTCACTACAGTACCCTACCATTGTTCATACTTGATAGTCTTCATTATGACCACGAGATAATATACTAACTGTACCATTTTCTGTTGCCAACTCTCTAAGTAACTATTACTTCATTGCTTTGTTAATTTGTCATAACCAAATCTCTTGTTCTGCTTATAACAATTCACTACAGCAACGAACTTGTGATATAGTGTGCGTTTTGTGTTATTTGCTTCTTAAGAGCCTAGGTGATCATTAAATCAAATCACTTTACCTCTTGTTTTACTTCAATAATATTCGTTTATAGCTGCATTTCTTAATATAGCATAGTCTAGATATACAGTATTCATTCCTTTTACTCGTCGCAGATGACTCTCAGGTATTGGAATAATATTTTGTCTTGTTGATACTACACTATCATTTTCACATAACATGCACATATTATCTAAATGATTCAATGTCTCATCAGGTCAACATATCTCATAGTATACTCAATTTGTCCCACCTTGCTCACTTCTTTTAAGCTTATCCATAGGTAACTACTCCGTTCCTTATCCCTGACAGTGAGGTGTAATAGAGGTAATTGGCTTAGTTCTGAATGAAATAAGAGAAACAGTTGATAATATTTCATTTATTTATTTATTTTATCTGATCTTATTAGGCCCATTAGGACCTCTGTTACATCAGACCAGGGTTTCACACATTCGGTATCTGTGACAACAGAGTTATCTACGAAATAATAAGTTTAATATGACAATTAGTATCAAAATAATGTGAGAGTCTGATGTGGTAGTGAGAGTAAATTATGCTAACTATAAACTAACAAAATTAATGCATACATTACTTGTACAACTGAAACTACAGCCACTTATAATAATAATATAAATAATGTTAATAATGATAATCATAATAACTGTGATTTAACAACCATAATGATAGTGGCAGATATGAGATGAATATCCAGTTATACTAAAGTGGTGTTCTCTGTTATAGGGAGTTCTAAGAAAAGGAATGTTAAGGAGACTGCTTTGGGTAATGATACCGGAAATGACGAAGATCAAGTTGGAAAAAGGATTGAAAAAAGGTAAGGAGTGCGTGCAGGGACATTGGTGATCTTGTTGTTGATTTAGTAAACATGTCACCACTTGTTTTCTGAACCTAGAAATGTTATTTGTTTCTCTAATATAATGCATGGGGTGGATGTCGCAGAGTCGCTTTCCTGCTACTGACAAAACTTCGAGAAGGTGGCTGAACGATGGAGTGGGACAGAAAGGATTTTGCTCTGATGGGAACCAGTGTTTCTGCTGTGTTATTCAGACAAGAGCTTTAAGGTCGAGTAGAAGTATAAGGAACAGTGTTGATTAATAAGAGAGTAGAGAAGTCAGAAGTTATGAAACTCTCTGCATTTGTCTCTACAAACCCAGGATAGTAGTGCAACTGACGGTGAAATGTTATCAAAGAGCACAACATCGCAGATATAAAGAACACAGGTATTGATTACCAGTCCTAGGCACCGTGAGCTTTCCTGAGAAACTGCTTGCAGTATAACATCGCTGTAATAAAAAACTGGAAATGTAAGTGTTTATACAAGTTTCTTTTCGTGTCAAGAGAAAAGAACTTTTTACATTTATGTACAGCACGAAGAGATGCTTTATGACTTCTTCCACGTCACAGCTGCAAGATTAGTCCACTTTTGATTTTCATCTATTGTTACTACTAGACTCTTTATTGAAGGAGAGAAATTGGCACTTGGCCCATTTAGGGTTAACGTTTGTAGGCGTTCACGATATTTCGGGCTAATGAGCCTACAATTTCCACCAGTACCTCATGGTTTTGGATGGGTTGTGCTTTAACCCTATGCACTGTAGCTATTTTGATTGTGGACATGGATCGGTCTTGAGATTCTCTGTAACTGTCTTCAGATTTACAGGTTATGCACCTTGATATAACTGGATGCCTTCAGCACACACAAGATATTTGCAAAAGGGTAAGACTGATGATACATTATTTACATACAATGAAAAGAATATAAGGCCTAACACCGAACCTTGGGGGATGCTTGATTCCTGATACTATCTGCCTCTGTTCTGATTTTCTCGCGTCGGAAGTGACCCTTAAATGACGAGACGTCAGGTATGAGCGAAGCAACAACACTTCACTTGGCTCGAAATTAAGGCTGCTGAGTTTGGCAACTAAAATGTAGTAGTTGACGTTGTCAAAGGCTTTTATGAAGTCTGAGAAGCATATGATAGTTGCCTCTTGTGCATCCATGGCAAGCTTCAGGTCATCTGCTACCTTCATTAAGGCAGATGTTATGCTACAATGTTTATGGAAGGCTGATAGATCTTCATCTAGTAGATTGTTTGTGGTTAGGTAATCTGTTAATGTTTTGGTCAGCCTCTGAATACGTTCACTTTTCTCTGCACCTGCTAGTCTCATTGTCTGCAATACTGCTTCCTTCAGTGACATTCCTTGAAGACTTTGAAGTTCGTCATGAAATACGTATTTATAAGCTTTATGTACCTCTTGAACTGGAGTGAAAGGACTATAACAATTTATGTCAGAAGCTTTGTGTTTTCTTACTGAATCCTTTTTATTCTTCTTTTGCGTCATGGATTTCAATATTGACTATGATTCTGCTGACTCTTATATGTTTTGTTCCATAACATTTAACAGTTCCAATACTGCAATTTAAAAATTAACAAAATATATGCAGTGCTTTATGTAGGTAGTAGCTACTATAGCATATACTTTCACAATTCTCAGTTCACTTAGCTGCATTTTGCGTGAAAATGCTATGAGTCGAAGAGGCCATTGAGATGCACTTTAATAACTTTTCTTTTATCCATGAGACCAACTGTCTTTTAACACACAATGAATCAAAGTATACCTACACTTAAATCACAGGTGAAGCTGCACAAGGAGTTTCATCCAGTGCGTCCAGTTGTGAACAGTTGTACTCCACCTTCATATAGGTTAAATAACTATAAGAGATTCTGAAAGGCTTACACTCTCGAGAGGTGCTTTTCTTTGACGATCTCATACCATTTTGTACAAAGGACGAAAGATTTAGTCCTTCCAGAAAATGCTTACCTAACCTCTTTGGGTGTTGCGCACCCATACACTAGCAATCCAGTTTCTAAAACAATAGATATTACCTAGCGTATTTTGTTAAAACTCAAAAAAATCGCCAGAGTGAGATGATAGAATTGGTCGATGTGTTAGAGTTTTCTTTATCTTTCAAATAATTTTCCTTTAATGGTAAATATTATACTCAAGTAGGAAGTCTTGCTGTACGAAACAGTTTATCGAGCACTGTGGCCGAGATTTTTATGGATCATTTAGAAGCCAGTTTGATTACCAAATAAACACAAATTTCGAGTAAGACTCCCACTTATAGTACGAGGGTTGACTGAAAACTAATGCCTCCACCTCCGTAACTCTTCAACAGTTGGCACCATTGATATGCGGCAGGTACTTGCTTGTTCCGTAGCCTCTTCTCTACAGCTCCAGTTGGCGGGAAGACTTAGCATTGAACGGTGGTGTTGTTACAGTGCAAAGTGTGGAACCCTGCACTGACGGTCGGTCAATGCGATTTAAGAAACGTGCAGTCATTAAATTCTTGACAACAGAAGGTGTCATCCCAAAGGAGATTCATCAGAGAATGAACGCAGTTTATAGTGATTGTGTTGATGTGAGTACTGTGCGTCGTAGGTCGAGTAAGTTTAAAGATGTTGAAGGGGAACATCTGACCAGCATCACAAATAAAGAGTTGGACGTCCTGTGACAGCAACCACTGAGTTTCACAAGCAAAATGTTGACAGATATATTCAGGACGATCGTCGTATCACTCAGAAAGAAACTGCAAGCACAATCGGCATTTCACAAGAACATGTGGGTCCCATTATTGCTTTTCTTAGCTATCGAAAGATCTGTACACGATGAGTACCCCGGGTGCTGACTCCTGAAATGAATGCACGCAGTCTTGAAATTTGCTAAGAACTCTTCTTGCGTTACGGGAATGAAGATGACGCCTTTCTCCATTCAGTTGTGACAGGAGACGAAACGTGGGTACATCATTACGTCCAGGAGACGAAACGTCGGACTATGGAATATCGAAACAAAGACTTGCCCCAGAAAAAGAAATTCAAGACGCAGCCCTCGGCTGGAAAAGTCATGGCCACAGTGTTCTGGGATGCAGATGGTGTTATCCATGTTGGTTTCCCTGATCGTGGAACAACAACAAATTCAAAGCGTTACATCACACCGTTGTGAACTCTGATATAACGGATGGCTAACAAGGGTGCGAAAGGAAAAGGGAAATGTTTTCCTGCAGCGTGACAATGCCAAACTACACACTTCACGTGCGTAATACAACAGACCTTCAGAGGCAGAATCTCATCACCGTATGGCATCCTCCATAGAGTCCAGATTTAGCACCATCTGACTCCCATCTGTTCCCGTTAATGGAAAACGATCTGCGGGGACATCTTTAGGCTTCTAATGAAGATGTGGAGAGAACTGTGAGACTGTCGTTGCGGAAACAAAGTGTCTACATCTTCCTTGAATGCTTCAGAATACTTGTTCATCGTTGGCAGATATGTGTCCAATTGGCTGTCGATTATGAGGAAAAGTGAATACTGAAATTAAAGATCATATTCCAAAGATTATTTCTGCATTTGATTTATTAAAATATTCCCATCCAAACCCAGTTAACTAAGGTGGAGGCATTACTTTTCATTCAGTCGTCGTAGATATTTCTTCGTACTAGTAAATGGCAATGAGGAAATGGGGAAAGAGGTGGTTGTGAAATTTAATAGATGTACCCAACAACAGAATCTGCAGCTGAGTGAGCCGTGTGCGGCACACATTCATGCCGTTTGTTCTTTGGCATTTTGTCACATCGAGTGCCGCCTTGTTTCTTCCTTACTTACTGGAATAACGATGTTGCTGGCTAGCCTCCTTGAGTGGCAGCAGCAGCACTTATCAATATTAGTACTGTCGAACTATCTTTGGTGTGACTGCTAGTATTTCCGGGTGGTGGTGGTGTGTGTCATCATAAGAAATAAAAAAATATACGGCATTCTGTCATGCTTACAGCGTTCTATTCATGTTGGGAGAATCTCTGGGTCCATGTATACAACACAGCTTATCACACAGCAAGACGTTGTGAAATGAGGTCAGAAGTGCCTTCAGATGTTCCGCTGCCTACTCGGCCAAGACATAGTTGCAGATATTTATCTTCCGGCGTTCTCAATGCAGGAGGCATGCGATTGCATGCATTTGGGACTAGACGTACGCTTGACGGATGAAGTGAAATATGGAAGCGCCGCTGTCTGCCAACGTAGGTTATCATTCTGATTTGGAACCAGAAGAACAGAAACACCACGAGCAAATATTGTCTCTTGTTTATTTCAGGATCAGGGATTTCGTTACTGCCGCAAGTCCAACAATAAAATTGAGATGTTAGTAGACATTATTATCGTGTGTAGACAGTTTAAATGTATTCCTAAAACTTACACACAAACAAAACTAACTATCTCCACAAAAGTTCGTCAGTCACTTTTGCACATTATAAAAACATGTACAAAACATGGAATGATCATTGAAGGTTACCAAAGTACTTGTAGATCTCCCAAACAAGAGAAATTCTCACATTCACATACGATTACCGGGAAACGTTTTACAACAATAAAAATTATTTTTCTTCAATTTTGTGACTCATGGTAAACATCTTCTTTACTGTTAATGAACGCTGAAATGAAACGCACGAAAATGTGCGCCGATAACGCTCAATTTTTTTTCAAATGATAACATTTTTCCGAAATACAAATAAGAAAAGTTCTTTTTTTTTTTTTTTTTTTTTTTTTTTACTTCTGGAGCCATAACCACAAAATTTTTAACAGAGAATTCCATTCCTCCACCTCCGCTGCATTACGATCGCACTAATTCATTTCTAGCGATCAGTCGAATTCGACCATGTACCGTTTCAGGTGTTTACTATCATCGCCATCATTTTACGCAAGTTATTCCGTCTGGGTAAAACCGAAGTACTTTTCTTTTTTTTGTGGTAATTTTCCTCTCCTGTGCCAGGGCGGGATGGCAGCAGCGATGTAGTCGAACATCAGCCTACAGTGTGAGAAAGATATAAGTTGCATTAGAAATATAAAAATGTGACAAGAAGGTAATGTTGTCAAAAATATAACAATATAATGAGGCCGACTGGTGCTGATGCGGTATGGTTGACGGTGTATGGCGAGCAATTTGAAGGCGGAAAGTTGAAGAAGATGATGCTGATGTCCTTTCTTGCTTGATGACCTGCTCCAGGTGGCGGCTAGTTCTGATGTGGTCGTTGTGGAGAGCGGACGGAGGATGATGAAAGGGACTTTTAATAATATAATAATTTCGTGTGGCTCAGTGTCCTGATGCGAGTCCTTCGCCACTCCCACAACATGCGCGTTCCTAACCAACCGCATTTATCCAACTGGGGAAAGAAGACCTACAGTTTAAGGTGGGATTGAAACGACGTTTCAATTCTGGCGACTCCTCACGTCGGTGAGAGGTGAACACTAGGTTAAAATATACACACCTGGAAATTGAAATAAGAACACCGTGAATTCATTGTCCCAGGAAGGGGAAACTTTATTGACACATTCCTGGGGTCAGATACATCACATGATCACACTGACAGAACCACAGGCACATAGACACAGGCAACAGAGCATGCACAATGTCGGCACTAGTACAGTGTATATCCACCTTTCGCAGCAATGCAGGCTGCTATTCTCCCATGGAGACGATCGTAGAGATGCTGGATGTAGTCCTGTGGAACGGCTTGCCATGCCATTTCCACCTGGCGCCTCAGTTGGACCAGCGTTCGTGCTGGACGTGCAGACCGCGTGAGACGACGCTTCATCCAGTCCCAAACATGCTCAATGGGGGACAGATCCGGAGATCTTGCTGGCTAGGGTAGTTGACTTACACCTTCTAGAGCACGTTGGGTGGCACGGGATACATGCGGACGTGCATTGTCCTGTTGGATCAGCAAGTTCCCTTGCCGGTCTAGGAATGGTAGAACGATGGGTTCGATGACGGTTTGGATGTACCGTGCACTATTCAGTGTCCCCTCGACGATCACCAGTGGTGTACGGCCAGTGTAGGAGATCGCTCCCCACACCATGATGCCGGGTGTTGGCCCTGTGTGCCTCGGTCGTATGCAGTCCTGATTGTGGCGCTCACCTGCACGGCGCCAAACACGCATACGACCATCATTGGCACCAAGGTAGAAGCGACTCTCATCGCTGAAGACGACACGTCTCCATTCGTCCCTCCATTCACGCCTGTCGCGACACCACTGGAGGCGGGCTGCACGATGTTGGGGCGTGAGCGGAAGACGGCCTAACGGTGTGCGGGACCGTAGCCCAGCTTCATGGAGACGGTTGCGAATGGTCCTCGCCGATACCCCAGGAGCAACAGTGTCCCTAATTTGCTGGGAAGTGGCGGTGCGGTCCCCTACGGCACTGCGTAGGATCCTACGGTCTTGGCGTGCATCCGTGCGTCGCTGCGGTCCGGTCCCAGGTCGACGGGCACGTGCACCTTCCGCCGACCACTGGCGACAACATCGATGTACTGTGGAGACCTCACGCCCCACGTGTTGAGCAATTCGGCGGTACGTCCACCCGGCCTCCCGCATGCCCACTATACGCCCTCGCTCAAAGTCCGTCAACTGCACATACGGTTCACGTCCACGCTGTCGCGGCATGCTACCAGTGTTAAAGACTGCGATGGAGCTCCGTATGCCACGGCAAACTGGCTGACACTGACGGCGGCGGTGCACAAATGCTGCGCAGCTAGCGCCATTCGACGGCCAACACCGCGGTTCCTGGTGTGTCCGCTGTGCCGTGCGTGTGATCATTGCTTGTACAGCCCTCTCGCAGTGTCCGGAGCAAGTATGGTGGGTCTGACACACCGGTGTCAATGTGTTCTTTTTTCCATTTCCAGGAGTGTAGACAGAAAAATCCGTTGTCCGACAAGTCCTCCACTTCTACCATTTGAGATGGCCAAACAACCCCCCCCCCCCCCCCCCAATTAAAATTCACGACCTTATGTTTTCGAAAACTTATCACAAAACCTTCAGTGACAAATCGTTTGCCTTATCAAATAGTGTGATGAAATTCAAGCTTTTAAATCATAAATTCTTATAATCAAAAGAATAAAACCGTAAGATTTAATATACACATCAGGTGCTTCCTGGTTGTACTCGGTACATATCGGCAAGTCGGTGGTCTACGTGAGTACAACGTCATGTTTTCAACTTCACCCAGCTGCAACGATCACACAATTGCATTGTCTGTGGTCAGTAAACTTGTGTATTTGCCGATGAATGACGGTGACACTAAGTCAGACGTTTGGCAAATGCTTTAGATATCGTTTAATTTCTGTTCACTGAGTAACTGTGAAGAGGCTCACGAGATAAGAAACACATACTGTGATATTACACATGATCTTGTCTGGAGGAAAAGAATAATCGCCGAAGCTGTTACCAAAATTTATCAATAACTAAGTTACTAAAATTCAGATTCTTGAGTCCCTTTTCTTCTTTGAAAACTGAGCAAGTACAACTACATAACATGCTTTCACTCTTTGTAGAATACAACCACAGTTTTCCCCCCTCTACAGTTCTGAAGGAACGTTGAATCCACAATGTTGCTTCGAATAATAAGTTACCTGTATTATAATATTTTTGAGTCACTTTGACTCAGGAAGAAGTTATCTTTTTCGGACTGAAAATTAGCAAACACATATCTCATCATAGGCGCTGACTCCATGGGATCTGAGGGGGCCCTTAGCCCCCTCAAAAATTCTTTTGGGGGTGGGGGGAGGAGACATCCAATAATTTAAGAAAATTATTAAATATATTATGCTTTGTAAAATCACATATTTATGTTGGATTTTTTTTTGTTTTCCTTGTTTGACTCCAGTTACCTTTTAAAGGGCATTCAGTAAAGCGTTAAAACAAATAATTGTTACGGTAGTAAGCAGGTTAACTGACGAGTGGTGTGAATCATGATAGTGTTGCAGTGCTGTGAGCACACTTAGAATTTGTCCCGCGGCGACATCAAAAGGACTGGAGCAGAAGCGCCTGTAACCCTCTGCCTCGCGTCGCCTTGACGCTTCGAGACATTACGACGCTGCGGCTATATAAAGTCGATCCCGCTGTTGAGTCATTCAGTGTGGATAGCTAAGTTTGCTGCATGTGCAGACGTGCTTAGTGTTCCGACTTTAGTGTCCAGTTGACTATTTTTATGACTACATTTTATTCGTTTACTTTAACCCCTTAGTGTCTTGTGAATTAAGTTTGCAATGGATAAATTTGTTACCAAAAAGGCGTGCTTGGAATTTGATGATACTGCAAGTCAACCTCCAACAATTACTGTGTCGTCAATTGCTTCACCGTCTTCAGGCGAGAACCGGTCACAGTCGAAACCTGGACAAGTCGGTAAGGGAAGATCATTTCAGAACTCTCGGTTGATCAAATATACATGGCTAGAATATGAAGCATCTACCGAAAAAGTTTTTTTCAAACCTACAAGGAGGCAGACGCAAAAAATTTATTACAATTTTAATCAAAAAAGGAAGATGCATTTACTTCTGTTGTGTTTTCTAACTGGAAAAGGCTTTGGAAAAATATCGTCTTCATGAAAAAACGTTTAGGCATATGGAAGGTGTTCTGAAACTAAATTCTATCACTAAACGAAGTGTGGCCTCTAAATTTAATGACCAGTAAGATAACGATATGAGGAAAGGCCATTTAGATCTTGAGACAATTTTTACTACCGTGCAGATTCTATGCCAACAAGGACTAGAAATTGGAGGGCACGAAGATGTAAACTCAAATTTTTCTCAGTTGTTGGAACACCGAAAGAATGACATATCTCAGTTTAAAGATTGGTTGGGGCTTTCGGGGTATAAGTGGACATCTAATGATATTCTAAACGAGATCATTGATCTACTAGGAAAGTCTGTGTTGAGAAAGGTATTGGCTTCAATCAAGAAAACTGAACAATTTTCTATTATGGTTGACGAAACGAGTGACTCTTCGATTCACTTGACATGTAATCCCTTCAGAAAGAAATCACAGACCTCCCCATAAATATAAGTGCAAGTAGGACTCACGTTCTGAGAGTCCTCTACAAACTTAATTATGTGTATAGATAGTTTCTCTATGGGTTTTGCTAAATGAGTTTACAGGTATCAAAGTATATGACGTAAATAGTCGTATCTTTTGATAGGGTTCACTTACAAGCTTAAATTTTTTTACACTACCAAAGGAACGTAGATGTCAGTATTTGACATCAGTTTGAACCTAATGCATCCGTCCCTTCCTAAGAAAAAGGAGTTTAAACACACGGACAGACAGACAGAGAGACGGACAACTATGTGGTGGTATAACGTTTCTGTTTTACTGATTGAGGTACGTTAAACCTACGAAGGGCTATTAACTACTGTGCTCCACTGAACTTTAAAGCTACCTGTAAACACTTTTGAAAATGAAAAAGAGGTTAACAAAATTGTGAAACAAATTTCAGGAACAACCTTGTCAGTCCAGGCGAGATCGATGCAATACTGAATAAGGTGAAATGGGGATCTCCAATTATATCGACCACAGAAAGACCTAGCTTCGTCAACATGACGTGAATGGGACTCGTTCCAAAGAAAATATGTAGATTACTTAGAAATAAAAAACGTTAATATTACATGTGTCACTAGAGATTCCGTCACATGACACTGAAACATAATGCAGGCAATCACTACTCTGGTGTTTACAGAATTATATCGAATGACCGTGGTAAGCAATATATATACATCAAACGGGCCATAATTTCAATATTCGCTCTAAAGAACATACTACTGGAGTGACGCATAATAAATTCGTATTTTGTCAGCATCTGTTAGATATTAAATGAACTGCGGGTGCTGTGAATGAAAATATAAGGATTGTGCATAATGGTCCAAAAAGTCCGTTAGCCTCACGCTATTGCAGAAATAGAAATTTATACTTACTACAGTAAGTGGCTCCTTAATGTTTTGAATGAACAGATCGATTTTAGAGAAAAACATTTGTATGGATTATTTAATTATTTCTTATAATATTCTCACGCCTCTCATGTTTTTAACTATTTTATGACTGACTCTCATGTTAGGGGCTTAAAGACATGGCAACGCAGTTTTATCTGAGTACTTGTGAGCACATCACAGCGAGTTTGTACTACGAAGAGCGTTTCATATGTTTCTATTTTTTTTACAAATATATACGGCTAGAGAGATGCCCATTAATGGAAAATAGCCACTTTTTCGGCCTTACAGTAGTTCCTCTTTTTCCTAGCACTTGTGCCTGGTGTATTTGAATTCTAGCTAGTTAGATAGTGTAACTAGATGACTGACGGTGGCTCCATTCATTCATTAAAGGACAGGCCGACAGGCTCTGAGCACTATGGGACTTAACATCTGAGGTCATCAGTCCCCTAAAACTTAGAACTACTTAAACCTAACTAACCTAAGGACATCACACACATCCATGCCCGAGGCAGGATTCGAACCTGCGACCGTAGCAGTCGCGCAGTTCCGGACTGCAGCGCCTAGAACCGCTCGGCCACCACGGCCGGCCATTCATTAAAAATCAGTTCTCTAAAATCATTTTTTTCTTTTATTATTTGTATTTAATTCACTACCCATATGTGCACGTAATTTTTTTGCAGTTAGATCTCGCACAACGCTGGGATGAAATCGTAACGCAGCTCTTTCTACTGGCTGGCCTGCAGATCGTGTGTTGCCGTTGGGAAGTCAGGCCTCGAGGGCGTGCGTCCCCGTGGTAATCCCCTGCGTCTTTCTCCACGGATCTTTGCCTGGCTGTTGGTATCGCCTATATTACATTCTTTGTCAAGGCACAGACGACGTAACGGCTCCAGCCAATGCACACAAAGCGCAATTGTATTACATTCAGGCCGCTACTAACGGTCTTAAACTCAGTCACAAGTATATTAACGCCAAGAAACAATCAACGCCTTCTCTGCGCGATAACAATGGAGGTACTATCGAAGACAGTGCTGCCAAAGCAGATTTACTATACACAGCCTTCCGAAATGCCTTCACAAAAGAAAACGAAATAAATATTCCAGAATTCGAATCGAGAATAGCTGCCAACATCAGTAACGTAGAAGTAAATATCCTCGGAGTAGTGAAGCAGCTCAAATCACTTAATAAAGGCAAGTCTTCTGGTCCAGACTGTATACCAATTAGGTTCCTGACGGAGTATGCTGATGCATTAGCTCCATACTTAACAAGCATATACAACCGTTCACTCGACGAAAGATCCGTACCCAAAGACTGGAAATTTGCACAGGTCACACCAATATTCAAGAAAGGTAGTAGGAGTAATCCACTAAATTACAGACCCATATCGTTAACGTCGATATGCAGCAGGATTTTATAACATATATTGTGTTCGAACATTATGAATTACCTCGAAGGAAACGGTGTATTGACACACAGTGAACATGGGTTTAGAAAACATCGTTCCTGTGAAACACAACTAGCTCTTTATTCACATGAAGTGCTGAGTGCTATTGACAAGGGACTTCAGATCGATTCCGTGTTCCTGGATTTCCGGAAGGCTTTTGACACTGTCACACATAAGCGGCTGGTAGTAAAATTGCGTGCTTATGGAATATCGTCTCAGTTATGTGACTGGATTTGCGATTTCCTGTCAGTGAGGTCACAGTTCGTAGTAATTGACGAAAAGTCTTCGAGTAAAACAGAAGTGACTTTAGGCGTTCCCCAAGGTAATCTTATAGGCCCTTTGCTGTTCCTTATCTATATAAACAATTTGGGAGACAATCTGAGCAGTCGTCTTCGGTTGTTTGCAGATGACGCTGTCGTTTATCGACTAATAAAGTCATCAGAAGATCGAAACAAACTGCAAAACGATTTAGAAAAAATATCTGAATGTTGCGAAAAGTGGCAGTTAACCCTAATAACGAAAAGTGTGAGGTCATCCACGTGAGTACTAAAAGGAACTCGTTAAACTTCGGTTACACGATAAATCAGTCTAATCTAAAATCCGTAAATTCAAATAAATGCCTAGGTATTACAATTACGAACAACTTAAATTGGAAAGAACACATAGAAAATATTGTGGGGAAGGCTGACCAAAGGCTGCATTTTATTGGCAGGCCACTTAGAAAATGTAACAGATCTACTACGGAGACTGCCTACACTACGCTTGTCCGTCCTCTTTTAGAATACTGCTCCGCGGTGTGGGATCCTTACCAGGTAGGACTGACGGAGTACATCGAAAAAGGTCACTGAAAGGCAGCACGTTTTGTATTATCGCGAAATGTGGGAGAGGGTGTCACAGAAATGATACAGGATTTGGGCAGGAAATCATTAAAAGAAAGGCGTATGTCGTTGCGACGGAATCTTCTCACCAAATTCCAATCACCAACTCTCTCCTCCAAAAGCGAAAATATTTTTTTGACACCGACCTACATAGGGCGGAACGATCACCACGATAAAATAAGGGAAATCAAAGCTCGTACGGAAAGATATAGGTGTTCATTTTTTCCGCGCACTATACGAGATTGGAATAATAGAGAATTGTGAAGGTGGTTCGATGAACCCTCTGCCAGGAACTTAAATGTGATTTGCAGAGTATCCATGTAGATGTATATGTAGACAATGATCACTGGTTAACCGCAAAACCGCGTAGTGTGCTGGGGTATCTGCAGGTGTTTTTACAGGAACTGTTCAATCAGCAGCTGAAGGAGGGGATTCGTGAGGAAAGTATGAGCCCATAGGGCGCAGGGATTGTCATCTTCTCAAGAAAATCAGAGGATGGATCATGACAAAAAGGTTTTTTATGATTATTGACACCTGAAGGTCAAGATTATGATGAATGTGAACTCCTTTGCCGAACATAACGTCAATTATAGACTATATAGGACAGTATTTGATGACGTTATCCGGCAGCCACGCCATCTCTACTATGATATCTCAAACCATAACGGCAAAAGGCAAGGCAGAAAATTGTTGTTTAATAACTTTCAGACGGGTTCAGAAAACCACCAGTCAGTAATTTCAGTAATTTTAGTTTTTGGTCGTATTAGCAACAGTATAACAAGTCACTGAAATTCTTGTAAAGTTATTTTGCCTTAAACACCATTCTTCTTTTCTAAAGTAAATTCGATTTAAATATCAGGGTAAATGACCAAGTGAATTTCTAGCACAGTATAAAGAAAAATATCTTGTCGTTTTAAACATTTTCAACGGTGATATATACTTCTGTAGAGCAGTTCTGTTAGTGAAAAGACAATACGGTCGCTTTTTATAGGCCAATTGTTTAAAAAATTATGTTTCATTTAACCAAAAGAATCACTGAAAAGAATCACTTAAAGTTAACATCATTTCAGTACAATCTTGGTCACTGTATGTAAGAAGAACATCGCATCAGTAGAAATTACGCTAAGAATAACAAACGCTTAGTTTGCATCTGAGCACATGAAGAAATAAAAATTTTATTCATGCAAGTAATTTTTCAGCAGAACAACATGTGAGTAAAGTTGTAGAAGTTTTGCTAAAATTAATTTCAATCGAGACTTTCAATTTGTTTGTGTATCTCTCAAAACCGTAGGACAAAATTTGCACGTTCATAGCTGGTGACGGCTATTAGTAGAATTAGTTTAATTTTTTTTATGAGGGATCATTCACGGCAGCTGGTAAGTGCTCCAGGCACGTCTGGTTGAGACTAACTGCTGTTACGATCGCTGAAGGGAGTCCAAAACGCACAGAAAAGTGTGCAAGGTAGGATGTGGAACGCTGTACGAAAAGTAGGGCAGTGTTCTACCAGGGATTGAACCCCCACCCATAGTTGTGCTTTGATGACAAAGTTCGATTAACTATATATTTCGTACCTTATCCAAATTAAAGATTTTCATTAGGAACACATGTGAAGCAAGTTTCCTAGTTATTATTTGGTAACTGTATTAGATAAAGTGAGTATACTGTGTGTAGTATTTCACTAATGCTCGATTGGTCACGTGACATAATTACTTAATTACAATGTTAATTAAGAAACACATTTCGTACACAAATTACATTATTAGAAATGAAAACTTTTTACTGTATTTTTACCAAGAGGTAATAGAGGAAAGACAGATTTAAGTAATAAAGACGGTCGCTATACCTTACTCTATCCAATGGGAGGGCTTCGGTAAACAAGTCGAAACTTTCTCATTTGAATTAGCACATTTTATTCTTCTATGGTCACTACTGCATGTATGTATGTACGTATGTATGTCGTGAGATGAACTGTGTGTAGTTGTGTATGTCGTTTAACACTACTGTAGGTTACTACAATTACTTCACCTATTTTCCTGTCATAAGCAGAGGAGGAGCCAAGGAATAGTGAGCTCGGGCCTTTTCTTGCCAAACGGCATTTGTAATCTATTCTGCGCGTTCGTGTTTATGGAGTTCAGTCTTATGATACTATATAGCTACGTTTAGGTACAATATTACAAAATTCACGTGTTTTACAGTTTGTATCTGATACATTTTACGTATTACACAAATATATGTTGGAAAATAATGACCTAAAAAGTTAAAGAATTACTTGTTTTACTTTGTACAAACAGGAAAATGGTTTTTTTTTTAAATTTCTTATTACCACTTTATTTCTAAATTCCATGTTAATTTCATTTGTAGTATTTTTGCAATTGTGTGATCTGCTATTATGATGTATGTGTATTTGTACTGATGTGTTCATGTCATCACCTGTTTCTACATCAGTGTTTGACTGTCTGTTCTCCCTTGTATCATGTTGTGGTGTAGGGTTTGTGTCTGGTAGTGATCTTGTATATGGTCGCTGCAGTTTATAAGTCTTCTGTAGCGTCCTTAATATATCGTCAGTGATCCGGTTAAGCATGCTCCATGTATCTGGGTTTCTTAACGTTTGCCCCATGTCTTCGATTTCTCTCATAGGTCTTACGTGTGTGTGTGTCCGCCGCATTTTAGAGTTACGTGTTCTCGAGATCCATGTTCTCCACATTCACTTTAGCTAAGGCCAAAGCGGTGTAAGTGTGTGGGGTAGTGGCCTTGGAACGTCAGGAAGTGTACCATACCGCTACTAAGGTCTACATTATGAGCCCCAAACGTTTCGGGAAGATGGAGAAGACCCGACGACTTTTGTCAGATGCTTCAATTTCTGTATGTCATGTCTCAAATTTCCCAAGATATAATTGGCGGTTTTATGTAATATTCTCTTCTGATATCTCATGTAATTTGTCCAGTCTTCCCCGTTTGAGCGAGTATGCTACTGCTCCGTGTCTAATTATTACGTCGACGGGGTATGTTGCAAGTACACGGAGTTGTAGTCAAACATTCCTAACACCCTGAGCAATATAGCTCTTTGTCCACGCCTCTCATCGGTTTTTATGGGTCGTGAGTGACAGTGGATGTGCCGAGGCACTTACCGCAAAGCACATCATATAATTAAAGAGGGCTGCATGATACATTAGTACTGTCCACAATGGTAGTCTGAAAGAGTTTAGCGTGACAGGTCTGTGCATTGTTGTTGTTGTTGTTGTTGTGGTCTTCAGTCCTGAGACTGGTTTGATGCAGCTCTCCATGTTACCCTATCCTGTGCAAGCTTCCGCATCTCCCAGTACCTACTGCAACATACATCATTCTGTATCTGCTTAGTGTATTCATCTCTTAATCTCCATCTACGATTTTTATCCTCCACACTGCCCTCCAATACTAAATTGGTGACCCCTTGATGCCCCAGAACATGTCCTACCAACCGATCACTTCTTGTAGTCAAGTTGTGCCACAAACTCCTCTTCTCCCCAATTCTATTCAATACCTCCACATTATTTATGTGATGTACCCATCTAATCTTGAGCATTCTTCTATAGCACCACATTTCGAAAGCTTCTATTCTTTTCTTGTCCAAACTATTTATCGTCCATGTTTCACTTCCATACATGGCTACACTCCATACAAATACTTTCAGAAACGACTTCCTGACACTTAAATCTATACCCGATGTTAACAAATTTCTCTTTTTCAGAAACGCTTTCCATGCCATTGCCAGTCTACATTTTATATCCTCTCTACTTCGACAATCATCAGTTATTTTGCTCCCCAAATAGCAAAACTCTTTTACTTCTTTAAGTGTCTCATTTCCTAATCTAATTCCCTCAGCATCAACCGAGTTAACGCGCCTACATTCCATTATTTTCGTTTTGCTTTTGTTGATGTTCATCTTAAATCCTCCTTTCAAGACGCTGTCCATTCCGTTCAACAACTCTACCAGGTCCTTTGCTGTCTCTGACAGAATTACAATGTCATGGGCGAACCTCAAAATTTTTATTTCTTCTCCATGGATTTTAATTCCTACTCCGATTTTTTCTTTTGTTTCCTTTATTGCTTGCTCAATATAGAGATCGAATAACATTGAGGAGAGGCTACAACCCTGTCTCACTCCCTTCGCAACCACTGCTTCATGTCCATCGACTCTTATAACTACCATCTGGTTTCTGTCGAAATTGTAAATAGCCTTTCACTATCCCTGCCACCTTTAGAATTTGAAAGAGAGTATTCCAGTCAACATTGTGAAAAGCTTTCTCTAAGACTAAAAATGCTACGATCGTAGGTTTGCGTTTCCTTAATTATTCCTCAGTGATAAGTCGTAAAGACAGTATTGCCTCACGTGTTCTAATATTTCTACGGAATCAAAACTGATCTTCCCCGAGGTCGGCTTCTACCAGATTTTCCATTCGTCTATAAAGAATTCGCGTTAGCATTTTAGTGACTTATTACACTGATAGTTCAGTAATTTTCACATCTGTCAACACCTGCTTTCTTTGGGATTAGAATTATTGTATTCTTCTTGGAGGTTATTTCTACTATCTCATACATCTGATCACCAGATGGTAGAGTTTTGTCAGGTCTGGCTCTCCCAAGGCTGTCAGTAGTTCTAAAAGAATGTTGTCTAATCTCGTGGCCTTGTTTCGACTCAGGTCTTTCAGTGCTCTGTAAAGCTCTTCACGCAGTATCGTATCTCCTATTTCATCTTCTTCTACATCCTCTTCCATTTCCATAATATTGTCCTCAAGTACATCGCCCTTGTATAGACCCTCTACATACTCCTTCCACCTTTTTGCTGTCCCTTCTTTGCTTAGAACTGGGTTTCCATCTGAGCTCTTGATATTCATACAAGTGGCTCTCTTTTCTCCAAAGGTCTCTTTAATTTTCCTGTAGGCAGTATCTATCTTACCCCTAGTGAGATAAGCCTCTACATCCTTACATTTGTCCTCTAGCCATCCTGCTTAACCATTTTGCATTTCCTGTCGATCTCATTTTTAGACTTTTGTATTTTTTTTGTCTGCTTCATTTACTCCATTTTTATATTTTCACCTTTCAACAATTAAATTCAATATTTCTTCTGTTACACAAGGGTTTCTACTAGCCCTCGACTTTTTACCTACTTCATCCTCTGCTGCCTTCACTACTTCATCCCTCAAAGGTACTGTATGTCTTTCCCCCATTCCTGTCAATTGTTCCCTTATGCTCTCCCTGAAACTCAGTACAACCTCTGGTTTAGTCAGTTTATCCAGGTCCCATCTCCTTAAATTCCCATCTTTTTTGCAATTTCTTCAGTTTTAATCTACGCTTCATAAACAATACATTGTGGTCAGAATCCACATCTGCCTTGGAAATGTCTTATTGTTTAAAACCTAGTTCCTAAATCTCTGTCTTACCATTATATAATCTATCTGACACCTTCTAGTATCTCCAGGCTTCTTCCATGCATACAACCATCTTTTATAATTCTTGAACCAAGAGTTAGCTATGATTAAGTTATGCTCTGTGGAAAATTCTACCAGGCGGCTTCCTCTTTCATTTCTTACCCCCAATCCATATTCACCTACTATGTTTCCTTCTCTCCCTTTTCCTACTACCGAATTCCAATCACCCAAGACTATTAAATTTTCGTCTCCCTTCACTACCTGAATAATTTCTTTTATCTACTCATACATTTCTTCAATTGCTTCGTCATCTGCAGAGCTAGTTAGCATATAAACTTGTACTACTGTAGTAGGCGTGGGCTTCGTGTTAATCTTGGCCACAATAATGCGTCCACTATGCTGTTTGTATCAGCTTAGCCCCACTCCTATTTTTTATTCATTATTAAACCTACTACTGCATTACCCCTATTTGATTTTGTATTTATAACCCTATATCAACCTGACGAAAAGTTTTTTTCCTCCTGCCACCGAACTTCACTAATTCCCACTACATCTAACTTAAACCTATCCATTTCCCTTTTTAAATTTTCTAACCTACCTGCCCGGTTAAGGGATCTGACATTCCACGCTCCGACCCGTAGAACGCCAGTTTTCTTTCTCCTGATAACAACATCCCCCTGAGTTGTCCCCGCCTGGAGATCCGAATGGGCGACTATTTCACCTCCAGAATATTTTACCCAAGAGGACGCCATCATCTTTTAATAATACAGTAAAGCTGCATGTCCTCTGGGAACATTACGGCTGTTGTTTCCCCTTGCTTTCAGCCGTTCGCAGTACCAGCACAGCAAGTCCGTTTTGGTTAGTGTTACAAGGCCAGATCAGTCAATCATCCAGACTGTTGCCCCTACAACTACTGAAAAGGCTGCTGCCCCTCTTCAGGAACCATACGTTTGTCTGGCCTCTCAACAGATTCCCCTTCCGCTGTGGATGTACCTACGGTACGGCCATCTGTATCGCTGAGGCACGCAAGCCTCCCCACCAACGACAAGGTCCATGATTCATGGGTGATGTGGTTGGGGAGTGGGGCGGGGTCTGTGCATTAGACTTGTCGATTTTTCAATTATAAGTCCTATGTGCACGTTCGCCCAGATATATGCCTAGGTATCTTGCTGTCTGTTTTCTCTGTATGCTAGTGTTGTTCACTCTAATGTTGGAGTTTCTGTGCAGTGTCCCTTTCAAAAATAAATATACTGTCTTGTTTGCTGCAAATGTTAAGTTTTTACGCCTGCAATAGTTACTTCTTTTTACAAGGAGGTATGTGGCCTTCCTTTCGAGTTTGCAATTATCACTACCAGCTAGTCGTCAACATTGGCTAATATAACCTTAACCCTTCCATCTTTTTCCAGATTGTTTAGGAGTGGTCCTAAGGCAATATCACAGAAAGTTCGCCAGCATATTGAGCCTTGCGGGCTTCGTTTAGTTATTTTCTTGATAACCTTTTCGTTTCATGCATGCTGTTGAGAATCCCTCCCTTTCCAGTAGTCGAGTAAGATATTGTAATGGACCGTTCGTATTTGCATCTCTCGTAGCCCTTCGAACAAAGCAGGCCATCAGAGATTGCAGAGATAGTCGAAAGCGACTGCTAGATCTGATGTTATTGCTACTGCGTATTTTTCCTTTGTCTCCTGTAGGATTTCCAGCGCTCGGTTAGCTGCATGGTCTTTGAGACTTTGCCACACGATCATTCACATTTCAATTCATTTGGGTCTGAAGCCATACAAATGTGGACTAGGCCTGCAGATCCTCCTGCCTGACTGTAGTCCACTGCAGAACAGCCTCTCCTCTACCTTAGCGAGACAGTCCAAAATGTCGCTGTAAGTCTTTGTTTGCGTCCCGATCCTCTGATTTTTTGATGATTACAACATTCGCAGTTTTCCACATGGTGGGGAGCCTACCTTGCAGCAGTACTTCATTCAGTAACTCTGTTAGAAAAGGGGTGCTCTGTGTAAGTAGTGAAGCATTACAACAAATAATTTCCATGCCAAATGGAATATTATGATCTCTGCAGAAAAAAACAGCAATTTATGTTAAGATTGATTTTACTTTCACCGTATCGTACCTTTACTTTTTTAGCGTTGAACAGAGCTTGGGTGGATGGGAGTACGTCCGTTCATTAATTAATAATAACCATTCAAGTGAAGAAATCAGTAAACACAGTTATTATTGTCCTGTGGCACCTTTTAATGCAGAGAAGATGAAGGAATTTAGCTGCTCTTTGAGACTGTAAAAGGAAGTAAGCGAAAACGGATTAATTCCTGGCTGGCTTGAGCTGTGTCGAAAGGGCCGCTTGCGTGGTGAGTAAAAATTAAGCGAGTACAATTCCACCCCTTTCCGTAGCATTGTCTTTAACTTTCCGATTTCACGGTCAAAACATAAAATAAATAATACATTCTTCGGGTCACCTCATCAGAGAAACACTCTGGTTCTCCCATAACGATCTGAAGCGAGACAGGTATTTTTTTCTTCTAGATAGTAAAACTAACGATAATTATGAAATATGGAAGTGGGAATAAACCGTTCGTACCTCTCTAGCTAATGTAAATCCCTTCTGCGTGCTGCCCCTAACAATCCGATTGAGAATCATCCTCCAATAATTTTACAAAAGCATTCAATTATTTTTCCTTCATTAAGCGGTCGACGATTCCTCTATACCCGACAGTAAACGAAAGTCACACAGAAGAAGATTTTACACTGGCGGCCGTCCACGAGACGTAATTACGGGACGACAATTACTGTACACACACTTTATTCAACATGTAAACCTCACTACAGATATTCAGATTTAGGGGGTTTGGTTGATTTCTGGGGAAGGGACCAAACTGTGAGGTCATCGGTCTCATCAGATTAGGCAAGGATGTGGAAGGAAGTCGGCCGTGCCCTTTCAAAGGAACCATCCCGGCATTTGTCTGAAGCCATTTAGGGAAATCACGGAAAACCTGAAACAGGAGGGCCGGACGCTGGATTGAACCGTCGTCCTCCCGAATACGAGTACAGTGTGCTAATCACTGCGCCACCTCGCTCAGTTCGGATTTGGATTATGATATGTTCGATGTATTATTGGCGGTGACGTGGCACAGACGAATAGCGAAATGCCGCACGAACCGCTGAAGTGTCGGAACATCAAAATGGTTCAAATGGCTCTGAGCACTAAAAATGGTTCAAATGGCTCTGAGCACTATGGGACTCAACTGCTGTGGTCATAAGTCCCCTAGAACTTAGAACTACTTAAACCTAACTAACCTAAGGACATCACACAACACCCAGTCATCACGCGGCAGAGAAAATCCCTGACCCTGGCGGGAATCGAACCCGGGAACCTGGGCGCGGGAAACGAGAACGCTACCGCACGACCACGAGCTGCAGACGTCGGAACATCGCTGCTGTCGATGACTTCGGGAATGGCTGTTTTCAGCTCAGCAACCGTTTTTGGATTACTGCTGAACGCCTTATGTTTAATATAGTCCCACAAATAGTAGTTGTATGTGTTCATATTCAGTGAATATGGCGGCCAATCGAAGCCTATGCCAGTGGCCTCTGGGTACCCCAGCGCCAGAATACGGTCCCCAAAGTGCTCCTCCAGGAATCAAACACTCTCCTGCTTCGACGGGGTCTTGCATGAACGACATCTTATAAAAGTCAGGGTCACTTTGGATAATGGGAGTGAAATCGTCTTCCAAAACCTTCACGTACGGTGTTTCGTACCGATTAATCTGTGATTTAACATTGCACACCACACGGTCATCCGTTGAGAGGGAAGAGAATTCTCGATCGCGAAATGTGCATTGTCAGTTAACCAAGATGCGTCAATTTTGCTCATTGACGGACCTATCCAAATGAAAGTGGGCTTCGTCGCCAAACCAAACCGTACTGCGCATACTAATCACCAACATTCGTCGCGTCCAACCGTGAAGTTTGAACGTCCTAACGCGAACCGCTCAGAAGGTATGACGATTTTATTTCATATAGTTCGAGAACTGTCACCCTGTATATGCATATATATTATGGACATATGCAGAAAGCCACAATACTGCTTTTACTAAAATGTATGTTTGCCTCATGCTATACGCAACTGAGCGCACGACGCGGAGCAAACTACAGTAATGAGGGAATATTTCTCAAAATTCTGACGAAGTAAAACGAGAACAGAAAAGTCTGGAAAAATTCGACTTTCAAATATTTTCCCGACGGCAGAAAAGCGTTACATCGGGTAAAGAACATCAGTTCTCATTCGTAATGCTTGTTAAATATGGGAGTAGATTTTATTTTCTACGATACTTATGGTGCGCTTTACATAGAATTTGGTTTCTTCTCTAGTAGTTTCAAAATTTATTATTTTTGTAGAAAATGGTCATTACATAAATGTTTCACAAGATGATGGAACCATACTTGCAGTAGCGCGCAAACACCCTTAGAGTGACGGAATTGTTTTGCAAAAAGAAATATTTTTTCGGTGGCAGAGGTAAGCTGCAGCTAAGCGTCATCTGTGATATGTTTACGTAGTGAACATAAGACGACAAGAAAGAGAAGGTTACTTAATTTTGGAAATTTGTACATGTTGTTAGCGTTAAATCTAAGTCTGAAACAACAATCATGGAAAGTTCAGAGGAACAGAACACTTTAGATACTATGCTCGAGAGCTCAAATGGTTCAAATGGCTCTGAGCACTATGACACTTAACATCTTAGGGCATCAGTCACCTAGAACGTAGGACTACTTAAACTTAACTAACCTAAGGACATCACTCACATGCATACCCGAGGCAGGATTCGAACCTGCGGCCGTAGCGATTGTACGGTTCCAGGCTGATGCTCTCATTATAGTCTTGTGGCACCTTTTACTGCAGAGAAGACGGAGGGGTTTAGCTGATATCCGAGGCTGTGAAAGGAGGTAAGTGAAAACGGATTAATTGCTGGTTGTCTTGGACTGTGTCAAAATGGCCACTCGAGCGGTACCTAAATTTACGCGACAGTAATTCTCACCATTTTCAAGAGCTTTCAATCTTCAACTTTCAGATTTCACGCTCAAATCTTGGCGGGTTTTCTGCCTTAAGAGTAATTCTGTCTGTCTGCTCCATTGTAGCGAAACGTATTTTTTCCCCTTCCGGGTGACTGAGGCGTTTCACAAAACGCAGAGAAGTTTGAAAAATTTTTCTGTTTGCTAATCTACTTATCCGTAAGTGACTAGCAAGATCATCATAATCAATTTTTTGCTCTTGTGTTGTTTGGAGTTTCTCTCTGTGTCGTGTGATACCCTGTACATCCCGACATTTGTCTTCCTCTCTTGTTAGTGTACACTGGGAATTATGTATGACTGATGTATTTGCAACTGTATTGATAGGTAGATTACTAGTATTTTGTCTTAGGCTACCATTACCTATTTTATTGGAATACTATTTGCCTACCTGGAGGTTATTTGGCAACTGAATGTTTCTTTGTGGCTATTTGCTTTTGTGGCTTTGTATGGCTCTGCTGTGAATACTGCCACCATATAGAAACCGTGCAGGCTTTATATACCGTCCGAATGTAATTTTAATGGCGTGTTCTGAACTGGTAAACTGTTTAGGGAAGTGGTATCGTTTCGTGTTTCTTGAACTGGTGTATCAATATGTCTATCAGTTTCTTGTTTTTCTACGTTGTGAGATGAGTATGTATGGGTATCACTGAGGTGCCCTACGGCATCCTCTTGTGTATTGTTCTTATTGCTTTGCTAATTCCCCGGTACATTGGTGGAAAACGGGAAACATCCTCTTCCAGCTCCTTTATTCGTAGCAGATTGCCCAATGGAACACGTCGTGTTTTAATTTCTTTGCTACGTGGTAGTCAATGGGTCCCTGCATACACATGCCGTGCAAGTAATCTGTGATATTATAGTAGTTTTGCTGTATTATGTGACACGTTTCCAGCTCTTGAAGCTCGTTCGCTTCTAGGTCTCCTAATTGTGCTATGCCCACGTGTTGCACTCACGTGACCGCTCGCTGACAGCTCCTCGTTTCAGTTGATGGAGACCTATGTTTGTACCTACACGCATTGTTTCTCCGCAAATGTACACTTGTGGTTAAGGAGAAATTTATGTCGAAAGCCGCAGCTGTAATTCGTATTAGCGATAATGTCGATAATGTATTCGATGAGTTCTGTTTGCCTTTCATACTGTCGCTTGTAGATACGGCAATCAGGCCCTCCTGCCGCATCACATATCCTGTTTCTAAGTTTGCATGGTATACATCTAACTGTGACTTCCTCTCGGCATTCTGATTTCTTGTGGTCTGGCTTCGCACATTTTCCACAGGCTGGCTCCCTATCGCCATGTTTTGGCCGATGATCTAGACCCCAGCAACTGAAGCATTTATGAACAGCCAGAAAATCTTTGCTGTATGAGGGCTCGAAATGAATATAGACTCTTTCCGTTTGCAGCAGCAGAAGACGAAACCTTCACGTGATTTCGAGGACATTATTATCTGTTCTTTTAACCTTTGGACCTGTTTTGAACCTTATTTTAAGTTCCTCATATAACTCTTCCTTAGAGATTTGTTCGCTTATTTCGATGTCATATAATTCTTCCAGGAAGTCCCGATCAGGTAGAGTAGTTGCGACCTGATATACTCCTAGGAGAGGTCGGAATTTCCTCAACTCATCACATCTATTATCTTTTAGTTGGGCTATCTTTTCTGTGATTGTCCTTTAATCTGCTTTTGCTTCCGTTCCCAAAATTGTGTTTACTGTGGATCTGATTCCTTTAATTTTTACTTTGTTTTGTCTTGGTTTGGCTGTTTTAGTGACGGTTTAGCATATGGAGTTGGTGTTCTGTTTGTTTTTCGACTTAAAAAAGAAGGTAATCGACTGTTTTGATTTGATTTTGCTTTGTTCGTTTTCTGCTTTGCTGTATGTTTTTGAAGCTAAGCCAGTGATAGAAACTGCCGCAAAAGAGAGTGGAATTGAGTCACTTTCTGCTTTTAGCTTGTGATTTTATACTTTGACATCTGCCATTTCTGATTTTACGCCGTATTCGTGCCAGCGCAACTGGTGCTTTGGGAATAGATAGTTCTTTGCGTAAATGCTGATCGTCTCATCTAAAGAAGTAAGGCACGGGTGCTCATTTTTTTAAAATATGTCTCAGTCTGCAGTTGGCGTTCTAAAAAAATAGTAAGAATTTAGAGACTGTTGTTGTTGCGGTCTTCAGTCCAAGGCTGATTTGATGCAAGCTACTCTATCCTGTGCAAGCGTCTTCATCTCCGAGTAACTACTGCAACTTACATCGCTCAGAATCTGTATTTTATATTCATTTCTTCATCTACCTATACTATTTTTACTCTCCACACTTGCCTCCAGTACTTAACTGGTGGTCCCTTGACGCCTCAGAACGAGTCTTACCAACCGATTCCTTCTTCTAGTTAAGTTGTGCCACAAATTAATCTTCTGCCCAATTCTACCCAGTACCTCCTCATTAGTGATCTACCAATACAATCTTCAGCATTCTTCTGTAGCATCACATTTCAAAAGCTTCTTTTCTCTTCTTGTCTGAACTGTTTATAGTCCATGTTTCACGTCCACAAATGGCTACACTCCATACAAATTCTTTCAGGCCTCATGACCCTTCAAACTACACTCGTGGTTAACAAAATTCTCTTCTTGAGAAACGCTTTCTTTGCCGTGGCTAGTCTACATGTTATATCCTCTCTACTTCGACCATCCTCAGTTACTTTCCTGCCCAAATAGCAAAACTCATCTAGTACTTTTAGTGTCTCATTTCCTAATCTAATTCCCTCAGCACCACCTGATTTAATTTGACTACATTCCATTATCCTCGTTTTGCTTTTGTTGCTGTTCATCTTGTATCCTCCTTTCATGACAGTGTCCATTCTGTTCAACTGTTCTTCCAAGTCCTTTGCTATCTCTGACAGAATTACATTGTCATCAGAAAACGTTGTGGTTTTTATTTCTTATCCCTGGATTTTCATTCCAACTTCAAATTTTTCTTTGTTTTCCTTTACTGCTTGTTCCATGTACAGATTGAATAACATCATGAATAGGCTACAACCCTGTCTCATTCCCTTCTCAACATTGATTTTCCTTTCGTGCCCCTAGACTCTTAAAACTGCCTTCTGCTTTCTGCACAAATTGTAAATAGCCATTCGCTTTCTGTATTTTACCTCCCCACCTTCAGAATTTGAAAGACGTTATTCCAGACAACATTGTCAAAAGCTTTCTCTCAATCTACATACGCTAGAAACTAAGGTTTGCTTTTCCTTAACCTAGCTTCTATGATAAACCATAGGTCAGTACTACCTAGTGTGTTCCTACATTTCTACAGAATCCAAATCGTTCTACCCCAAGGTCGGCTTCTACGAGTTTTTCCATTCGTCTGTAAGGTATTCGTGATTTATTAAACTCATAGTTTGGTAAAATCACACCAGTCAGCACCTTCTTGAAGTCTGAGGTTATTTCGCTTGAGTCACACATCTTGCCCACCAGGTGGAAGCGTTTGATGATGGCTGCCTCTCCCTAGGCTGTCAGTAGTTCGAATGGAATATTGTCTATTTCCGGATCCTTATTTTTCTGTCAAATTTCTCATGTACTATTATATCTCCCATCTCATTTTCATCTACGACCTATTCCATTTCCATAACATTGCCCTTAAATACATTGGCCTTCTATAGACCCTCTATACACTCCTTCCACCTTTCCGCTTTCCCTTCGTTGTTTAGGACTGGTTTGGCATCTGAGCTTTTTATATTCGTACAGGTGGTTCTCTTTTCCCCTAATATCTCTTTAATTTTTGTGTGAAATCTGTTCCCCTAGTGATACATGCTTCTACATCCTTACATTAGTCCTCTAGACATTCCCATTTAGCCGTTTTGCAAAGAAGCGTAAATAAAGAAGATAAAATTCAGACCCAGTGACTGCTGCACGTAATAATGCGTATAATTTCCTGCCATTTAGTCTGTAATTCAGAGCGATTCCAATAGTGAAACCTTCTTCTTTACAGCAAACATGATCTGCTCTGTGAGGATGCTCTTTTACTGCAAGTCTTAATACCATAATGCATTATTAGTATCCAATTAAATTATGTTACAGGAATATGCTTCTATTTTATCATGTTTCCTATGTGAGATTACCAATACTGGTCTAAAGCTGTTGCGTAGCTGGCATATCAGCGAAGCCTGCCTGTGTGGCCGAGCGGTTCTACGCGCTTTAGTCTGGAACCGCGCGGCTGCTTCTGTTGCAGGTTCCAACCCTGTCTCTGGGATGAATGTGTGTGATGTCCTTAGGTTAATTAGGTTTAATTGTAAGTTCTTGGGTACTGATGACCTCATATGGTCCCATAGTGCTCAGAGCCATTTGAACTTGGTTTAAATTACTAATTTGTGAAATTAATTCTCTAACTTTTTTGGCTGTAGCCGTCTTTTCCTCTCACACATCATCTCTGAAAGTTTTGTGAATTAATTTTATGTTTTTGGTAATCATGATGATGTCTTAATATACCCTTAATTTGATCTTACTGACGTCCAAAACGACGTAGTTACTCTGTTCACACATGTGTCATCCTAATCACAATTCTTGTAAATTATATTGAGTGAAGGCATCATAGGCTTAACCAGACGAGGTCAGAAGGCAACAAATTATCAGCATCCAATAAATGACATTAAAGAATTCTGTCTTCACTCTACGATGCATTCCTAATGGTATTTCCAGTACTAGTCGAAAGGTGTTCCCTAGCTGGGAAATCAGGGATTATAACTCAAACGAATGGTCATCAAAGCATGTCTTTTAATCCTTGGCAGTACAAGAGATAATCGTTTTAACGTCCTAACATAAACGTTACGGCGTTAATCTCCGTCACCATTTGACTACATAAACTAGCCAATACCTGACCCTGTAGAAGATTTTTCTCACCGGGTGACAACTGCAAGACAAGTGAGAGAGCTCTAGTTGGATCACAGAGTACGAATATCGGTAGACCACGTAATCAAACACGTGCAACAAGTTTTCTTATTTTTAATTTACGTCGCCTACAAATTCAGGTGACTATGTCTCACCTTTCTATGGATTGAACAGTTCCTCCTTTCAAATGTTTTGATTTTCACGCAGAGGAGTAACAATGACTTTCCATGCATGTTACCTGTAAATAAATATGTAAGAAAAAGATAAACAGATGTATTAATAAAACTGAAGTATATTTGACAAATGGGAATACATTATCAAACTGAATCATAGCAGAATTTCAGTTGATGTTGACAACATGATAATCAGTAGGCTATGGTCGGTCCATAGATAATCATACACCACTGGATACTAAGGAACTGTAAGCTGCGTGATAGGGTCAAATTAACAGCCCTCTGTTTTTGGTTTCAACACAAATATGCGAAAAATTTTACTCAGGTTTTGCCAGTCACTTTTATAACAACCATTTGTGTAGCATTTACATTAATGCCCACAAAAGTAGTACAACACATTAGGCACTGGCAGTGCGGTAGAAGACCCTGGAGAGAAGGTGTAAGGGGCGTAGCACATTACGAAGTGATGGTATGATATGCCACCGTTGATGGGAAGGCGCAGTTGGTTGAGGTGCCTTCTGGTGTGGCTCTAGACTATATGAATGTTGAAGTTGAGGCACAGGTGGTGGAGGCGCTGTGCGAATTGGCCGTAGCCCAGATGGCTGTTTTAATGGAGGCACAGGTGGTGGAGGGGCTGTGCGAACTGGCCGTAGACCAGATGGCTGTTTTAATGGAGGCACAGGTGGTGGAGGGGCTGTGCGAATTGGCCGTAGGCCAGATGGGTGTTTTAATGGAGGCACAGGTGGTGGAGGGGCTGTGCGAACTGGCTGTAGACCAGATGGGTGTTTTAATGGAGGCACAGGTGGTGGAGGGGCTGTGCGAACTGGCTGTAGACCAGATAGCTGTTTTAATGGAGGCACAGGTGGTGGAGGGGCTGTGCGAACTGGCCGTAGACCAGATGGCTGTTTTAATGGAGGCACAGGTGGTGGAGGGGCTGTGCGAACTGGCCGTAGAACAGATTGCTGTTTTAGTGGAGGCACAGGAGGTGGAGGCGCTGTGCGATGAGGCCATAGACCAGGTTGCTGTTGGATTTGAGGTGCAGACACAGTAGGCTCCATGCAGTGTGGCCGCAGTAGCTGCACGGAAGGCTGATGCTGATGAAGTGACACCTGATATGGCTGTTCCACAGGTGGCACAACTGAGACGGTTGTGTTTGAGGTCGTACCTGCTGATGCTGTCACGGTGGACAGGCACACCAGCTGCAACAAAAAATCAAAATTAGATCACATCATCACGACTTACCAACACAAAATGTGTGGGTTCTTGTCTGTGAAGTTAATAGCTCACTCTGTGTACCAGCCCTTGTAATTTACATTCGCAAGCATACGTCTCAAACATTCATTGCTGCTCTGCCGTTGAGGGAGTTGGGGATTAAACGAATTGTGTGTGTGATATTGTGTGTCTTGTGCAAGATATATTTCTAACTGTGTCTCATTCCCATAAGTTGCGTGCCAATAGTTGCCTACAGAAACAGTGATACTTACCCCATGTAGATAGTTTCACCTATTCTTTTCTTTGATGCTGGTGTACAATCCAGCCGATTATTATCCTCTCTCAACAGGAGTGTTTTGTTGTTAAGACACAGGTTACCGTATTTTGGACAGAATACCATACAAGACTCAGCCTTAAATATTTCGCCATTTGTACGATGTTCACATGCAAAAAAACTTTAATTTCGAATAACTTTGACCATACTTTTTTGGACACCGGTACACTACAAGAGTTTCTGAAAAGCCATAGATATTTGTGACATGAAATGTATGAATAAGTACGTAAAGGTGATGTTCTGCGTGTGTGTGTGTGTGTGTGTGTGTGTGTGTGTGTGTGTGTGTGTGTGTGTGTGATTTTATGTGTGTTTTTACTTGTTATTGTTGTTGTGGTCTTCAGTCTTGAGACTGGTTTGATGCAGCTCTCCATGCTACCCTATCCTGTGCAAGCTTCTTCATCTCCTAGTACGTACTGCAGCCTACATCCTTCTGAATCTGCTTAGTGTATTCATCTCTTGGTCTCCCTCTACGATTTTTACCCTCCACGCTGCCCTCTGATACTAAATTGGTGATCCCTTGATGCCTCATAACATGTCCTACCAACCGACCCCTTCTTCTAGTCCAGTTGTGCCACAAACTCCTCTTCTCCCCAATCCTATTCATTACCTCCTCATTAGTTATGTGATCTACCCATCTAATCTTCAATATTCTTCTGTAGCACCACATTTCGAAAGCTTCTATTCTCTCCTTGTCCAAACTATTTATCGTCCATGTTTCACTTCCATACATGGCTACACTCCATACAAATACTTTCAGAAACGACTTTCTGACACTTAAATCTGTACTCGATGTTAACAAATTTCTCTTCTTCAGAAACACTTTCCTTGCCATTGCCATTCGACACTATATATCCTCTCTACTTCGACCATCATCAGTTATTTTGCTCCCCAAATAGCAAAACTCCCTTACTACTTTAAGTGTCTCATTTCCTAATCTAATTTCCTCAGCGTCACCCGACTTAATTCGGCTACATTCCATTATCCTCGTTTTGATTTTGTTCATGTTCATCTTATATCCTCCCTTCAAGACACTGTCCATTCCGTTCAACTGCTCTTCCAAGTCCTTTGCTGTCTCTGACAGAATTACAATGTCATCGGCGAAACTCAAAGTTTTTATTTCTTCTCCATGGATTTTAATTCCTACTCCAAATTTTTCTTTCGTTTCCTTTACTGCTTGCTCAATATACAGATTGAATAACATCGGGGAGAAGCTACAACCCTGTCTCACTCCCTTCCCAACCACTGCTTCGCTTTCATGTCCCTCGACTCTTATAACTGTCATCTGGTTTCTGTAAAAATTGTAAATAGCCTTTCGCTAACCGTATTTTACCCCTGCCACCTTCAGAATTTGAAAGAGAGTATTCCAGTCAACATTGTCAAAAGCTTTCTCTAAGTCTACAAATGCTAGAAACGTAGGTTTGCTTTTCTTAATCTGGCTTCAGTTGTGATGGCAGAAGAGGCAACACCGTGTTACTAGAGGAGGCCGAAATGCACGCGTTTTAGCTCACGCAGGCTGGCGTGAAGAGGGAGGGACTATACTGACGTAAGGTCTGGAACATGACAAGGAATTAGAATTCAGAAAGCGGACGTAATTAGTTTGATACTTAACTTTAATCCATTAATGATGAACGTCGCTCTTGACGGCACATGATTCGCAATATCAATATCAATAGTAACTGAATATGGCGCCTTGCTAGGTCGTAGCAATTGACTATCGTCTCTGCAAATGAGAGCGTATGTAGGCAGTGAACCATCGCTAGCGAAGTCGGCTATACAACTGGGGCGAGTGCTAGGGAGTCTCTCTACACTAGACGTGCTGTGTGGCGGCGCTCGGTCTGCAATCACTGATAGTGGCGACACGCGGGTCCGACGTATACAAACGGACCGCGGCCGATTTAAAGGCTACCACCTAGCAAGTGTGGTATCTGGCGGTGACACCACTGCTTCTAAGATAAGTCGTAGGGTCAGTATTGCCTCACGTGTTCCCATATTTCTACGGAATCCAAACTGATCTTCCCTGAGGTCAGCTTCTACCAGTTTTTCCATTCGTCTGTAAAGAATTCGCGTTAGTATTTTGCAACCGTAGCTTATTAAACTGATAGTTCCGTAATTTTCACATCTGTCAACACCTGCTTTCTTTGGGATTGGAATTATTATATTCTTCTTGATGTCTGGGGTTATTTCGCCTGTCTCATAAATTTTGCTCACCAGATGGTAGAGTTTTGTCAGGACTGGCTCTCCCAAGGCTGTCAGTAGTTCTAATGGAATGTTGTCTACTCCCGGGGCCTTGTTTCGACTCAGGTCTTTCAGGGCTCTATCAAACGCTTCCCGCAGTATCATATCTCCCATTTCATCTTCATCTACATCCTATTCCCTTTCTATAACATTGACCTCAAGTACATCGCCCTTGTATAGTCTCTCTATATATTCCTTCCACCTTTCTGCTTTCCCTTCTGTGCTTAGAACTGGGTTTCCATCTGAGCTCTTGACGTTCAAACAAGTGGTTCTCTTTTCTCCAAAGGTCTCTTTAATTTTCCTGTAGGCAGTATCTATCTTACCCCTAGTGAGATAAACCTCTACATCATTACATTTATCCTCTAGCCATCCCTGCTTAGCCATTTTGCACTTCCTGTCGATCTCATTTTTGAGACGTTTGTATTCCTTTTTGCCTGCTTCATTTACTGTATTTTTATATTTTCTCCTTTCATCGACGAAATTCAACATTTCTTCTGTCACCCAAGGATTTCTTCTAGGCGTGGGCTCCGTGTCTATCTTGGCCACAATAATGCGTTCACTATGTTGTTTGTAGTAGCTTACCCGAAATCCTATTTTTTTTATTCATTATTAAACCTACTCCTGCATTACCCCTACTTGATTTTGTATTTATAACCCTGTATTCACCTGACCAAAAGTCTTGTTCCTCCTGCCACCGAACTTCACTAATTCCCACTACATCTAACTTTAACCTATCTATTTTCCTTTTTAAATTTTCTAACCTACCTGCCCGATTAAGGGATCTGACATTCCACGCTCCGCTCAGTAGAACGCCAGTTTTCTTTCTCCTCATAACGACGTTCTCTTGAGTAGTCCCCGCACTGAAATCCGAATGGGGGACTATTTTACCTCCGGAATATTTTAACCAAGAGGACGCCATTATCATTTATCCATACAGTAAAGCTGCATGCCCTCGGGAAAAATTACGGCCGTAGTTTCTCCTTGCTTTCAGCCGTTCGCAGTACCAGCACAGCATGGCCGTTTTGGTTAGTGTTACAAGGCCAAATCAGTCCATCATCCAGACTGTTGCCCCTGCAACTACTGAAAAGGCTGCTGCCCCTCTACAGGAACCATACGTTTGTCTGGCCTCTCAACAAATACCCCTCCGTTGTGGTTGCACCTACGGTACGGCTATCTGTATCGCTGAGGCACGCAAGCCTCCCCACCAACGGCAAGGTCTATCGTTCATGGGGGGGGGGGGGGGGGGAGAGAAGGGGCGGTGTTGGTACTTATGGGTGCTGAACGCTGAGGTTATTGGTGCCCTTAGACGCATTATAGGAAATGAATCTGCACAAAATTAGTAAAATGCGGTCATACACGCAAAGGCAGTGGGAAAAGACTAAATATGTTATACAAAGACCAAAACATACGTAAAACAAGAAAGGAGCTAAAAGCACGCCACAGGAAATTGTTAGTGTCTGGCCACTAACATAAAACATGGGTGAGCCAGTCACTCTGAAAACGAATTAAAACTCTACCCAATAATCTTGGCAAAAACATAAAACTCTAGTCACATTTGTTTCATTATTACGTAAAAGAGATTGAAGAAGAGTCAGCGCATAGGCCACGCTCCATTGGTCAGAAAATAAAACGCAGTCCGTTAAAACGTGGTGCACAAATATCTGTATAACACAAGCACTGCACGGTGGAGGGTCCTGTCGCTGGAGCAAGAAGTTATGCGTCAAAGGACTGTGGCCTATGCAAAGAGGAGTGAGGAGAAGCTCGTTCCGTTTATGTGGCTGGAAGGAAGTACACCACAACCGTATTGTGGGCTTTACTAAACACAGCTTATTGTCGGTCGTTTCCAACCAGTCGTCCTCTCTCCGACGCAAGACTCTTGAGCTCAATAGGGAGGTGGAGCATGCAGGGGGATGGCACACTGAAATACTGAAATATCCCCCCTTCTCCCCCCCCCCCCCCCAAGGGGGCTCGCCCCTCTTTGGCGGGTTCATGTTTGGCTCCTATGGGGACACAGCCTTTGCAGCATTTCTTCCCTTCCGAGCTGCATGTCTACATCTACATCTACATCTACATTGATACTCCGCAAGCCACCCAACGGTGTGTGGCGGAGGGCACTTTACGTGCCACTGTCATTACCTCCCTTTCCTGTTCCAGTCGCGTATGGTTCGCGGGAAGAACGACTGTCTGAAAGCCTCCGTGCGCGCTCTAATCTCTCTAATTTTACGTTCGTGATCTCCTCGGGAAGTATAAGTAGGGGGAAGCAATATATTCGATACCTCATCCAGAAACGCACCCTCTCGAAACCTGGCGAGCAAGCTACACCGCGATGCAGAGCGCCTCTCTTGCAGAGTCTGCCACTTGAGTTTATTAAACATCTCCGTAACGCTATCACGGTTACCAAATAACCCAGTGACGAAACGCGCCGCTCTTCTTTGGATCTTCTCTATCTCCTCCGTCAACCCGACCTGGTACGGATCCCACACTGATGAGCAATACTCAAGTATAGGTCGAACGAGTGTTTTGTAAGCCACCTCCTTTGTTGATGGACTACATTTTCTAAGCACTCTCCCAATGAATCTCAACCTGGTACCCGCCTTACCAACAATTAGTTTTATATGATCATTCCACTTCAAATCGTTCCGTACGCATACTCCCAGATATTTTACAGAAGTAACTGCTACCAGTGTTTGTTCCGCTATCATATAATCATACAATAAAGGATCCTTCTTTCTATGTATTCGCAATACATTACATTTGTCTATGTTAAGGGTCAGTTGCCACTCCCTGCACCAAGTGCCTATCCGCTGCAGATCTTCCTGTATTTCGCTACAATTTTCTAATGCAGCAACTTCTCTGTATACTACAGCATCATCCGCGAAAAGCCGCATGGAACTTCCGACACTATCTACTAGGTCATTTATATATATTGTGAAAAGCAGTGGTCCCATAACACTCCCCTGTGGCACGCCAGAGGTTACTTTAACGTCTGTAGACGTCTCTCCATTGATAACAACATGCTGTGTTCTGTTTGCTAAAAACTCTTCAATCCAGCCACACAGCTGGTCTGATATTCCGTAGGCTCTTACTTTGTTTATCAGGCGACAGTGCGGAACTGTATCGAACGCCTTCCGGAAGTCAAGAAAAATAGCATCTACTTGGGAGCCTGTATCTAATATTTTCTGGGTCTCATGAACAAATAAGGCTATTCTTTTTCCCATCCCTTGGGGACATGTCTGGGATGTTATTGGTAAGGTTCTGCATTGCCTGTTGGTGACATAAGAAAAGTCTCATCTTGATTTTTCGCTCCATTTTCCTTTCTTTGTTTTCCTTCTCCTCTCGTTCCTCTATTTCAGCGTTCGTTGGTCCTCTTTCTCTTCTTCCTACCTGTGCGCTCCTTACGGGTTGCCCACGCGTCTGAGGCATAACAGGTGACTGGGTAACACATAATTCCCAGCCCCAGGCGGACAGGTAGCGTTTGCACATGCCCCCTGGTACAGGACAGGCCCAGGGAGGGGTGATTGCCTGAGCTGCGACCTTCTAAAGTTGCTGATTTGCCCCTCAGTCAGATGTTCAGGAGGTGTGACCTGAGGTGTGAACAATCACCTAAGGTGGGTGCGCCCCCTTGTGAATGGAGCCCCCAGTTTTTAAGGAGCACGCAAAGAGTCAATCATCATCCCAGTCATCGTCTATGAAACGTAAATGTAATGAGGCTGATGATTCAAAGTCCCTTCTCGCAGCAGCACGGTTCCTCATGGCCTCACATACTGCAGATGGTCTTCATTCACCATGGTAAATCTGTTCATTAATCAAAAGGTGTGGATGCAATTGCCGGACAGGTGAAATCCTGCACTCGTTTACGGAATGGCACTTCGCTTTGAGGAATTACTTCTGATTCTCTAGCACAACAATTCCTTGCTGCCTCGCTTCTCCGCGGTCACCCTGTTCGTGTTGAGGCCCATAGAACTTCGAGTTTTTCCCATGTTGTAATTTATACCCGGCTGCTCGACGGTCTAACTGAGTCCATAATCCCATCTTACCTCTCTGATCAGGGTGTCATTGCCATCCATCATATAATGAAGAAGGTAGATTCCTCCTTAGTGCCCACCCACACTCTTTCCTCACCTTTGATAGAGCCGTGCTGCCGTCCAAGATCAAAGCAGACTATGAAATTATCACAGTTTGGCCACACATTTCGAACGTGATGTGCTGCTACCAGTTTCATCGTTTTAACTACACTAGATAATCTGGTCGACACCCAGGTAAATGTGTAACCTTTGTAGGGATGCACACGAGGGCGGTTTTCTGCCTCTTTCTCCCCACTGTATCAACTTCAATGGCGGCTATGCTTCCTTGTTCCATGTATCTCCATGAGTGGGCTGTACAAGAGATCTGGGTAACAAGAAAAGTGTCTCACCCAGTCGCTCGCAAGTTACTGGCTAGTCGCAAACCCTGCCTTCTCCCGTCTGGCGCCTATAATTCCGTTCTTGTTACACGTCGCTCAATGAAGGACGTGGCCATGCAGACATGCGACCTCGAATTTAGCTCTGAGGTTATGAAATCGCCCAGTGTCAAGGTAGCATCGCCATCGCCAGGTCCAGATGTGCAACAAACCGTCAAACTCCCGCCTGAAGGAGTGAAGCCAGCAGCTACACAACCGGTAGGGGGGAAAGGGCAGAAAGAGTACTCCCGTGTAGACTCCCTCTGTCCCTCCAGCCAAACAAAACCCGAGTCTTCCTCTAACCCGAAAGGTTCGAAGAAATCCACCAAAGACAAATAGTCTTCTCCCTCGCCAATTCGAAGATCCTCTCCGACGGTGTCGCCACATAGTACCTTAGCCTGGCCGGCCTCTATATCGCTGGTGTACGCCACTAACCGTTTTTTTTTGCATTGGACTCCATGGACCGACCGCACAAGCTAGCCAGTGCTTCTGTGGAACCCATGGAGCAGGATCCTCCTGCTTTTGCACCCTGTATTAGTGACTCTACACTGGCCATCACTCGGCAATCGGCGAGTTGACACCCCTATATCTCTTCCTCATCATGACTGTCCTCCAATGGAATGTTCTCAGATTTTGGTCCCACAAAGACGATTTACGGCTGCCTTTAGCATCACATCATCGCGTTGTACACTGCCTTCAGGAAACTAAATTGCGCCCTCACGACCACTATCAGCTTTCACATTACTTACCGATTGGTTTTCACCTTCCCCCTGAGGTCAGCATTCCACCTCACGGGGGTGTCGTGCTGCTGGTATTGGATGACATTCATAGTCAACCCATCCCCCTGACTACCCATTTTCAAGCTATTGCAATTTGCTTTTTCGTTCACCATCTGACTTTTTCCCTCTGTGTCATTTATGTTCCTCCATCATTCGATGTCACCATGGCAGACTTCCTTCAGCTTATTGGGCAGCTACCTCCCCATTTTTGCTACTCTGTGATTTTAGTGCACATCATCCCCTTTGGCGTTCTCTCAGGACCTGTTGGAGAGGTGCCCTCTTGGCTGACCTTCTTACCCATCTTAACCTCTTCTGCATTAACACTGGAGCACTCACTTTCGTCTCCGACTCCTCGCACATCTATTCCAATTAGGACCTATCCTTCTGCATTGTCCAGGTTGCCTATCGTCTTGAGTGGTCCGTTTTTTCTGACATCTACTTGAGCGACCATTTCCTGTGTGCTATCCATTCGCTGTCTCGTACCCCATCCACGTGTATGCCCAAATGGCAGCTTGCTAAGGCTGACTGACAGCCTTACTCCTCCGTGGCGACCTTCGAAGAACAAGATTTCCCCAGTTGTGATGACCAGGTGGAATACCTCACAAACGTTATCCTTACAGCTGCAAAACACTCCATTAATCGTACTTCCTCTTTACTTATTCGTGTCCCAGTCCCTTGGTGGACTGAGGCATGCCGCGACGCAATGCACATACAACGGGTTCTCCGCGTTTTTAACAGTCATTCTACGAAGGAAAACTGCCATCATTATAAACAGATGTGTGCAAAGTGTCGTCGCGTTCTTCGGTATAGTAAAAGAGCTAGCAGGATTTCATTCACTAGTTCTTTTAACAGTTCCTCCTCTTCCTCTTTCGTGTGGGCCAACCTCCGACGGCTCTCTGGGACCAAGATCCGTTCCCAGTTTCCAGCCTGACAGTAGCAGACGATGTTATCGTGGACGCTATTACTATCTCCAACACCTTGGGGTACCATTTTGAGGAAATTTTGAGCTCTTCCCACTATCACTCTGCCTTCCTCTGTCGGAAACAAGCAGAGGAGGCTCGGGCGATACCCTTCTCTTCTCCGAATCGTGAGTGCTACAATGCCGCCTCTACAATGAGGGAGCTAGATCATTCTCTCAGTTCATCCCGATCCACCGCCCCAAGGCCAGACGCCATCTACATTCTGATGTTGCAGCACCTTTCTATTGCGGCAAGCACTTTCTACTTAACACGTATAACAGCATCTGGACAGAGGGTACATTTTCCGGATGTTGGCTTGAAGAAACCGTCATACCCATACCTAAGCCCAGTAAGGACAATATCTTCCCTTCTACCTACGACCCCATCTCTCTCACCAGCTGTGTTTCCAAGGTGATGGAACGTATGATTCATGCCCCGCTGGTATGGTGGCTCGAGTTTCGCAATTTACCGACGAATGCAGTGTGGATTTCTTTGTTACCTTCCGGAGTCTGCTTTCAGAAGTTGCTACGGTGGCTTAACCACGACCTACCTGCAACTTCACTGGTAGGTGTGAACTCTTCACCACCTTCGCTTCGTGAAGTGGCCCACGTTAACAATGGCCTTCATTCGCTTCCTAAGGACACTACTCCAGCCTTGGTCTATGACCTTCGCATGGAACTTCGCGATGGTACCTTTGTATACACTGATGGCTTTCGTACTGACCGTGGGGTCGGGTGGGTCGAAATACATCTGGTGATACAGCCTTTGCAATTGTGTCCTCTGCTCAGACTCACTCAGCGCGCTTCAAAGTCTATGTGCGCTGTGCACCGTCCATCCCTTAGTGCACCGGGTTCACGAAAACTGTCAACTGCCCACTCTTCGTGGAGACAGTGTGATGTTTCTGTGGGTTCGTGGTCATGTCGGTCTGCCAGGAAACGAGGCTGCTGACGCTGCTACCAAGGCTGCAGTTTTTTAGCCCTTCTTCCACGTGCTTGTTTTTATCTGCCTTCTATTATGTCAATTGGGACTGACATATATTCGTATTTTTCCTCTCTGTCTTCGCCTTCTCTAGTTTTGACTTGGGCGCGTACAGCACCAGTTGTTTTTTGCACCCTAAACCAAAAACAAAACCAACATCAAACTGATATAACTCCGGATCGAGACACGCCTCCTTGGCTGCTAGATCTGCCCTTTCGCTCCAAGGAATCCCAGTGTACCCTGGTACAAAGAAGAAAGCCTCCTCCTCCTCAGTCGCTCTAGTTGAAGGAGGGTATCCTGGATGGTCTGGACTACTTCCCCCGCTTTGTACAAACGTTTCAACGAGCGATGAGCACTTAGAAAATCGGAACACACAAGAAATTTAGCACTGGAAGAACGTCTCATTTGTTCCAGTGCCCAAAAGGTCTTACACAATCAAGCGTCAAAGACATAAACAATTGAGGCAGTCGGATCTTGAGGACAAGATCCAGAAAAACTACAGAGCAACCAACAGAATCCCCACCGTGAAAACAGCTACACAGTTCTGTTGCTCAGATAAAATGTCACATTAAGAACGGAAACAGGAGTGCAATCTCTCTTGAATCATACCAAATCTAAAATCACTCTGGTTCTCCCCAGTAATCAGGGCGTCGGGTGTTTAAAACCCTGGATTTAGGGCTGTACTGAATCCACACCAAGGGCCTCCAGAACGCGTTGCACAGGAACCCAAAGTGATGACGGCACACGGGCACTTGGAGAAAAGACGTTCCAGAGGTGGATGAGCAACAGTATGGTGCGTAGTTGAAGGCGGAATTCCGAGTAACTTACATACGTGACGCACCGGGAGGAGTGCCGCCGGATGGTAAGTGGCAGTTCCCCAGCCTCAGCACAGTGGCTGGGTATGGGACTGTCCTAGAAGCAACTGTGGCCAGACAGAGCCCCTCATGGTGGACAGGGTCAATGATCATCAAACAGGAATGAACACACACACACCTATCTGCTGAAAATTGGAAACCTGTCATCGCAGCCCACTCCCCTACCTTCCGCAGTGTAAGGTCCAAGTGACGTTTTGCTGTTGCAGCACTGGAGGAGTAGCAGAAGAAGCCGATTCATTCATGAATAAGGAGCACTATACTGGACTCCTTACTGTAGACATGATGGTGTTTATGGCTATGGCAAAGAGGTTAACACTTAAATCACTGCATTGAGGGCCACCATTCTCCTGCTCAAAACGATCTGACAGCGAATCACCAACTCGGATCCTAAAATAGCGCTGACACAGGAAAGACCTGGTGAAGATGGGGAGCTTGCCACAAAAGCCCCATTGATGCAGTTGAGCGAGGATACAGTGTCGCCAGGTAGTACCATACACCATATTGATATTGAAGAATATTTTGATTCAGTGATGTCTACGTAGGAAAGCCTGCTGAATAGCCACCTATAGCAGGGTCAGGTGTTCGACAGTGGACCGAAATCTTGGGAATCCACACTAAGAGCGGCTAAAGAAAGAGGCTTGGTCTCTAACAGCCAGACCAGACGACGGTTAACGATTCGCTCCAGGGTCTTCCCTACACAGCTCGTTAAAGTGATAGTCCGATAACTACTGGGACATTTGTCGTCCTTTCCTGGTTTGAGGAGAGCTACCAAAGTTTCCTCTCTCCACGAACTGGAGAAGTTACACATCTGCCATATAAGATTGAAACATTCAAGGAAGACTTCTTTCGACGCTGCTGTACAGGATCTGGTTGTGTTCGGGTGCAGTCTCACGAGTCTCAGACAGCATTGATTGGCTCTGAGCACTATGGGACTTAACATCTGTGGTCATCAGCCCCTAGAGCTTAGAACTCCTTACCTAAGGACATCACACACATCCATGCCCGAGGCAGGATTCGAACCTGTGACCGTAGCGGTCACGCGGTTCCAGACTGAAGCGCCTAGAACCGCACGGCCACACTGGCCGGTAGCATTGATTCCAGCTCCTCATGGAGAAAGGATAGTTGTAAGTTTCGAAATTGTTTGAACCAATGTCCAATTTTATCCTCTCTGCAGTCGCACGGTAGCGACGAAACGCCGGATACTGGCGGCCATTTGCAATAGTTTGTGCAAAGTTCTCCGCCAGCGTGTGAGTGGTGTGTCCAGGCGCTCTTTGGAGACACTCTCATGTCAGCACTGTGACTATTTTTCAACGACTGCAATTACCAGGAATCAACCTGATGTCTTCCCATACTTTTGTAGAACGAGTGGAACGGTGGATGGAGTCCAGAAACACTTGCCATTACCTTTCAGTGCTCTCAGTATTCACACATCGGTCCTTTTCTATCGCAACTCGAAAGGCTATATGGTTGTCTGCCATAGGGCGGCTTTTCCACCTTGCTGGACGGCACTCATCCGTCCACCAAGTCAAAAATCGTCTCCAAAGATGACCAGAGCGGTTTGGGATGCATAAATCAGCAGCATGATGGATCACCTGTGTGATATGATCCACCCATTCCTGAACGTTGTTGCAATGTTCAAACACATCTAGCTGGCTGAACAGCACTCAGTTACCCCTGCTGACCATGCATGTCAGTGGCTTCTCTCCATCTAGCGCTTCATCAAGTAGGTGAATGCGGAGTGGGAAATAGTCACTGGAATGGAGGTCGTCAGTGACCTCCCACTGAACAGTCTGTGAGGGCTGGAGAACAGAAAGAAAGATCTATGGCTGAGAATGACGCAGTAGCAGTACAGAAGTGAGTGTGAGTACCTGTTCGTAGGATGCACAGCTCATGATTTATCATGAGGCTATCCAAAACTCGAATTCAAGGACAGGTAGAGGTCGAGCACCACAAAACATGATGGGCACTGAAATCTCCCAGTAGGAGGAAGGGTCGAGGAATTTGCTCCACAAGATCTATGAGAGCCTCAGAGGCGATCGCATCTTGTGGAGGGAGATACAATGAGGAAACTGTTGTTCTCTATGGCACATGAACTTCGACAGCAACAGATTGTAGGTCGGTAGCCAGAGGGGAGAGCACAGGAGTGATGCATGTTATTGACATAACAACAGCACCCCCCCTCCCCCCCCCCCCCCCCCCCGCGGCTCAGTCCCCAGTTGGGTGACCCTTCTGGTAAAGAGTATAGCCACGTACCACAGGGCTCTCAGTGACTTTAAAATGTGTTTCTTGTAAACATAGGCACAGAGGGAGTTCCTGACCTAGCAGTTTCAGTTCCTCTGTATGTGTCCTGGACTCATTAATACTCCACTGCACTATGGAAGCCATTTATCATGGAGGTTGCACTTTCATCCTGTCTTTACACTGGGGAGGGGAGCACATGATGGGCAGGGAATTCACTCTTGGGGTGAGATGATTGTCGCAGTCCGACATCAAACTCCATTAGTTGTGCTAAAGAGTCAGGAGAGACATCATATAGTAGGAGATCCACATCGTCAGACTGTTTACTTCCAGTCTTCATTGGTGGTGGACGTTAGGCCTTTAATTTTTTTGCCCTGTGTAAGCTATGAGGCCAATACCGAAGCAGGTTAGTGGCACTGCTGGATGATGGCACAGACTGAACCTTTGAAGGAGCAGGGTGTTTCAAAACATTAGGAACGACAGACTTGTCTGATGCTCTGTGAATGGGCTTTGAAGGAATTTTAGTGATGCAAGTACACTGGGAATCGCAGGTTCTAGTGCTAACACTAGCAACCTCAATTTGGGTACCACCATCAGTCTGTGGAATTGGCTGTTTAAGAGCAGACGCAAAGAAGGTAGCAAACGTCGACGGCTGCATGGCCTTATAGATAATTTTGGCCTCTCCATCTGAAATACATCTAATTGTTCTGAATTCCCCAATCTTCCTTTCTTCAAGTAAGAAACTGAAGTCCCTACTCCAGGCTGGGTGATCGCCAGAGCAGTTTACACACTTTGGAGGAGATGGAGAACCAAAACCATCATTGGCAGCCTTATCGTATTTGCCACAAGTGGCAGGTGCCTTACAACCTGATGAAGTGTGCCCAAAGCGCTGGCAGGTAAAACAGCGCATGGGATTAAAGAAATAATGCTGCACACTGAGGCGAAGGAAACCAGCCTGAGTCTGATTTCACGAGATCTATAAATGCTAGAAACGTAGGTTTGCCTTTTCTTAATCTAGCTTCTAAGATACGTCGTAGGGTCAGCATTGCCTCGAGTATTCCGATATTTCTACGGAATCCAAACTGATCTTCGCCGAGGTCGGCTTCTACTAGTTTTTTCATTCGTCTGTAAAGAATTCGCGTTAGTATTTTGCAGCCGTTACTTATTAAACTGACAGTTCGGTAATTTTCACATCTGTCAACACCTGCTTTCTTTGGGATTGGAATTATTATATTCTTTTTGAAGTCTGAGGGTATTTCACCTGTCTCATACATTTTGCTCAGCAGATGGTAGAGTTTTGTCAGGACTGGCTCTCCCAAGGCTGTTAGTAGTTCTAATGGAATGTTGTCTACTCCCGGGGCTTTGTTTCGACTCAGGTCTTTCAGTGCTCTGTCAAACATTTCACGCAGTATCATATCACCTATTTCATCTTCATCTACATCATCTTCCATTTCCAAAATATTGTCCTCAAGTACATCGCCCTTATATAGACCCTCTATATACTCCTTCCACCTTTCTGCTTTCCCTTCTTTGCTTAGAACTGGGTTTCCATCTGAGATCTTGATATTCATACAAGTGGTTCTCTTTTCTCCAAAGGTCTCTTTAATTTTCCTGTAGGCAGTATCTATCTTACCCCTAGTGAGATAAGCCTCTACATCATTACATTTGTCCTCTAGCCATCCCTGCTTAGCAATTTTGCACTTCCCGTCGATCTCATTTTTGAGACGTTTGTATTCCTTTTTGCCTGCTTCACTTACTGCATTTTTATATTTTCTCCTTTCATCAATTAAATTCAATATTTCTTCTGTTACCCAAGGATTTCTTCTAGCCCTCGTCTTTTTACCTACTTGATGCTCTGCTGCCTTCACTACTTCATCCCTCAAAGCTACCCATTCTTCTTCTACTGTATTTCTTACCCCCATTCTTGTCAATTGTTCCCTTATGCTATCCCTGAAACTCTCTACAGCCTCTGGTTCTTTCAGTTTATCCAGGTCCCATCTCTTTAAATTCCCACCGTTTTGCAGTTTCTTCGGTTTTAAACTACAGTTCATAACCAATAGATTGCCGTCAGAGTCCACATCTGTCCCTGGAAATGTCTTACAATTTAAAACCTGGTTCCTAAATCTCTGTCTTACCATTATACAATCTATCTGAAACCTCGGGAAAAATTACAGCTGTAGTTCCCCCTTGCTTCCAGCCGTTCGCAGTACCAGCACAGGCAGGCCGTTTTGGTTAGCGTTACAAGGCCAGGTCAGTCCATCATCCAGACTGTTGCCCCTGCAACTACTGGAAAGCCTGCTGCCCCTCTTCAGGAACCACACGTTTGTCTGGCCTCTGAACAGATACCCCTCCGTTGTGGTTGCACCTACGGTACGGCTATCTGTATCGCTGAGGCACGCAAGCCTCCCCACCAACGGCAAGGTCCATGGTTCATGGGTGGCGTGGGGGGGGGGGGGGTATGTGATACTTTTTCAGTGATTACAAAATAGTGAAATCAACAAACAACTTGGACAGCCTCTGGCCCGGAGCATGTAATGATGCTATTATGGAAGGTGTCAGAAAGCCGTTTTCATTCTCCCTGATCCATATCTCTTGTAAATGTTCTTTGATATCCTTTATACTGGCAGTGGAACGGAGTTGACGTCCGACCTGGTGCCACACATGTTCTATCTTAACTGGCACACCACCACCGTTACATGACACAGACAGTTTCTAGAGACACAATGAATCTAGCAGTCAAACCGCTGTGCCTCTTTAAACCACGGGAAGAATTGAACCTCTCCTCAGGTGCCGCCAATCTCGCCGACGGTGGTCATTCGAGGTAGTCGGCAAAAACTAACCAATCACTGAACTCATTGCAATGCCCTTCATTATCATTACATGCTTCCCTTCTACGTAGCATTTTACGTTGTATTACTAGCAGGCTACACATGGGCTGGCAATTGAATAGTCTGACAACAGCTAGTCTCTGACCAACGGCGCGAGATGATACAGAATGTTGCATGGATTCCACTATTTGTTCTCGGATAGCAGGCACAGGAGTGGCTACGTTCCTTGTGGTGGTTAAACGTGGTCAACTGGAATCATGACAAGCAGTATGGCTGCCCTCAGGTTCCCATGCAGTCGATACCTGGACCATTGTCTCACCACAATCTCCTACAAAAATCACGATATTGCTCGATTCGAGCAGCCGGATAAATGGTGACCCACAACGACTCCTCTCTCAAACACTGTTGGTTGCCAATATGCGGAAGCGGTATCTCAGTCTCCTTCACGGAGATCACACATCATCTGACTCTGTTGACACCCCATACATACAGTCCCAGGCCTGGTAAAAACTATACACAAGCACTCCGGTGGTCATTCCACATGTCACTGAGAACTGCAACTCTCAATAATTTACATACAGCGCACGCTGACGATGAGATCTTGTACAATATTAAATTGGCATCCGACCATATCTTCTGGGTGCTTCAGTATTTTTCTTAGGCAATGTATAAGCCGAGAGGACTCAAACAGCAAATGAAACGTGTTAGAAGTAGAATATCATGAAATGAAATAGTTGTATGACACTATCTGCTGGGATACTCCATGCAGGCTAGCTCGAGTGCCTAGTGCAAGTGTTTCTGTTCGACGCCTGTTCCGCGACTTCCATATCCAGGACGATAAAGTCAGTTAATTTCAGATAAAACGATAATGGGCGTCCCAGGGCGTAGTTCCTAGAGAACTCAAGTAGAAAATGTCAGAGATGCAAAAGGGCAGATTCTGATGTTTAAAAGGTACGTGGTAACAACTTGGACACAAAATTGGCAAAAAAGCCCTGTAACGTAAGGTACAATAGGCAATGAGCATCTTTAAATCATACAGAGAATAGAACATGTGAAAGGAACCACTCACAAGAAAATGAGCATGTCTCGGCGCTAGAAGAAGCAGTAGATCTTAAATAGTAAGGTATGGATGATATCTATGAAGTAACTGTGAACAATGCAGATCAAATTGAGTAGGACTGTGCAAGATTAATGAAACATAGGATGAGGAGATAATAACGATGTTGAGCAAGGCGAAATTATGAACGAAGTTAGCAGCTGTAGCATCAGTAAACGGAGCAGTCCAGGCCCTTTCAGTATTTGTTAGTACCACAATGTAGACTGGAATAGTATAGCATAATAAATATGCGGGAATTATTTAGCTCAATGAGTGAACAGCCTCTGAGCTAGGCAGCTTAAGCAGCACATTGACTGAGAAAAAATTGTTAAGTCTCAAGACTAGTTGGCAACATTGTAGAATATGTTTGGCAACTATATGACAGTCGATTTACTTTCTGGAGTGGTTCAGAATTATTCTTCTAAATTCACTCGATATTTTCTTGACATTGAGATGAAATATTCTGAAAACCAATGGAGTCCTGCTATGAAAAGAATGGGCACCGTAGACTACTACTCCTGGTCGTCGGCTCAGGGGCGTCTCCTGAAACGCCTCCAATGGTAGTCGGGGATCAGTTGGAAGTGTGACTCATCACAGGAGATAACTCTTTCTGTCAACGAGATTCCAGGCCGAAGACGTGTCTGGAGACGGCCTGGGCGGCGGAGAGATACCAAACTATCGCCCAACAGACGACCCGATAACCAGCAGTGATGGTGAGGGGTGTCGGTTCCTTTCATAGCAGGACCCCTTCAGTTCTCATCTGCGCCAACATTACAGCACAGCGGTACGTCCAGTCGACGAAATTCTATACCCCACGTCATTGCACTTCATGGCAAGCCACCCAGGATTTACGTTTCAGTATGACAATGCCCTCCCACACACGGCGAGAGTCTCAGCTTCTCGTCTTTGTGCTTGTGAAACCATACCTTGGCAGTAAGATCAACAAATATCTTCGAAATGGACAACATTCGGAGCATTATTGGCAGAGGCCTACAATCTCGGAATTTTGACGTTCTGATGTGCCATTTTGACAGAAGTTCGCACGATATCCATCACGGGACATCCAACGGCTCTATCAATGAGTGACAAGTCGGACAACTGTTTGCATAACGCTCAGAGGTGGACTTCACATTTCGTGAAGCTTTTTCTCTTGAATAAACCATCCAATTTTTCTGAGACTGCAATCCCTTATTTGCCTATACGTGTTTATCAAATTTACCAATTCTGCCCCGTTCGGGTGACATCCTCGTGGTGCGTCCTTTCTCTTTCTCTTATAATGTATTCGGTGGTGTAGGCCCGCTTGCTGTTGTAGTTCACTGCGCATGGCTACAATCTGCTGGACATGATGGTTGCCCTGATAGCAGTCATAGCTGTGCTAAGATCTGCTACATCAGTCAACTGAGGTTTTGGTGCCCATGTGCCATGTTAGCGTAACAAGGTTAGGCCTACTATTATTCCGTGACAGAAATGACAGATGTGGTACTACATCAAGGCCTGCCCGACTGCAGCATCAGCCATATGCGTGAACTGTATGCCGATGGACTTACACAACGCGCCATTATATCTGCAAGATATTTGGTAGGACATTCCAGAGACTTGCAGACATGAGATCATTTGCAGCAAGGACAATGGACTGTCGTAGGCCTCGCACGGTTCGCACGCGGGAGATGGAGAAGCAGGTATTCAGGCATAATGGAAATGATCGAGTGATCAAGATACGGGTATGACAAGAGTTGTGGTTGCCGCAGGTACCAGCCGTACTCTTTTATGGTCAGCTCTGCACGAGCAGTTGCTTCATCCCCATCATAAGCAACATATGCAAGCTCGTCGGTTAAGGAAACGACCAAGCCTGATTACAACTCAGCCAATGGCTTCTACAACAACTGCTGAAGATTCACAGTTCAGAGTCAGATTTCATTTATAAATGAGTGGGGATTTACGAGAGATCACCAAGTAAATAACGTAATGGGCACGCCTGGGCAGATGCAAACTCTTGAGGAATTTGCAGGTGAGGCATCGGTATGGCTTTGGTATCAACGTACGGATAGGAACTGTTGGTGACAGACCCGTGGGACCATACTCCTTACCAAACTGACTAACATGTGTTGGTTTCTGCGAGATGAGGTACCAGAGCTACTGGAAAACGTTTCCGTTTCAGAAGGACAGCGAACATGGTTGGTGCGCGACAGGCCACTACTGTTGTTCGTCATGGGAAAATGTTTGTTAGCGGTGGATTGGTAGAGGAGGTGGACGTGAATATGGTGTATTTCTGGCTACTCGGGCGCTTAAAGCCACTGGCGTATTCCCAACCCATCGACAGTGTATTGACGATACATAACCATGAATATGACGCAATCCGAACGCAATCGGTGCATTTGAGTGAGTGCGTGGTTTACTGTGAGGAAGGGCTAAGGGTGCCTCACGATGCGTGTTAACGACATGTAGCACTGTGGTATCCGCGTGCTACGCAGCCTATAGTGTTTAACTCTATATGACACACACACTGAAGCGCCATAGAAACTTGCATATGCGTGCGTACTCAAATACAGAGGCAGATTAGGGTGCTGCGACCGGCAACGCCTTTAAGAGACAACAAATGTCAGGCGCAGTTGTTAGACCGGTTACTGCTGCTACAATGACAGGTAATCAAGATTCAAGCGAGTCTGAACGTGGTGATATGGTCGGCGCACAAGCGATGGAAGACGGCCTCTCCGAGATAGCGAGGAAGTGGGGATTTTCCCGTATGACCATTTCACCAGTGTTACGTGAATATCAGGAATCCCTTAAAACATCAAATCTCCGACCTCGCTGCGGCCGGAAAAAGGTCCTGCAAGAACGGGACCAAAGACGACTGAAGAGAATCGTTCACGTGACAGAAGTGCAATTCTTCCGCAAATTGCTGCAGATTTCAATGCTGGGCCATCAACAAATGTCAGCGTGCGATACATTCAACGAAACATCATTGATATGGGCTTCCGCAACCGAAGGCACACTCGTGCACCCTTGACGGCTACACGACACAAAGCTTTACGCCTTCTGGGCTCGTCAACACCAACAGTGGACTGTTGACGACTGGAAACATGTTGTCTGGTCGGACGAGTCCCGTTTCAAATTGTGTCGAGCGGATGTACGTGTACGGCTATGGAGACAACATCATGAATCCATGGACCTTGCTTGTCAGCAGGGGACTGTTCAAGCTGGTGGAGAGCCTGCAATGGTGTGGGGCGTGAGCAGTGGCAGTGATATGGGATCCCTGATACATGTAGATACGACTCTGACAGATGACACGTAAGCATCCTGTCTGATCACCTGCATCCATGTATGTCCGTTGTGCATTTCGACGGACATGGGCAATGCCGGCAGAAAAATGCGACACCTCACACGTCCAGAATTGCTATAGAGTGCCTCCAGGGACACTCCTCTGAGTTTAACCACTTCCGCTAGCCACCAAACCCCTAGACAAGAACGTTATTGAGCATATCAGGGATGCCTTGCAAAGTGCTGTTCAGACGAGATCTTCACCCCTTCGTGCACTTACGGATTTATGGACAGCCCTATAGGACTTATGGTGTCAATTTCCTCCAGCACTACTTCAGACATTAGTCGAGTCCATGCCAAGTCGTGCTGCACCACTTCTGCGTGGTCGCGGGTGCCATACATGATATTAGGCAAGCGTACCAGTTTTTTTGGCTTTTCCGTGTAGATGGGAATGAGCTCACATGTTAGTCCATACCTCAGTAGGTATTGGTTTCAGATCTTTGCAAACACTTTTCTTCTCGTTCTGGACAGTTCTATGTACTGAATAAATAACTGACACTTTTTGAAACCATATGTGTATGTATAACACTATAATGGCTCTACGTACTGGGTCACTGAGACGTGCCGGTATATTTATGTTGAAATTGTGATATGCCTGATAGATATGAAGCCAGACAGCCGTGATTTGTTTATTGCTACTAAAATAATGAATTACATCCACGTTCCATTAAACGTGAACAGCCGGTGCACGATTCCTTGCACATTCGTATCAACGAGTCGTATTTTGGGTTGAGGTACCTGCAGCTCACTCCACTGAGCAGAGATTGTTTTCCTCCATCTAGTTCGTGTCTCAGCGTTTGCTGGTTGACATTCTTCTTTAGTCTTCGTAGCGTAACACATAGCACAAGCTAATGCTACTCCAGTATATATCGCTGTAAAACGTTCTTCTTCGGAGCTCTCTTTGAGCAAGTAGACAACTGCAACGTAATCTTTGCTCTGGCGTATTGTATGTTGTGTGTTAAGCACCACTGTCTTCTATTTGTGTAAATAAATTCATTGTACCTTTTGGAGCAGATGGTCATCTACGACCTTCTAATAGGCTGTGACTGTAACAATTGTTGTACCACTTAGGGCTGGCCGGCCGCGGTGGACTAGCGGTTCTAGGCACTCAGTCCGGAACCACGCGACTGCTACGGTCGCAGGTTCGAATCCTGCCTCGGGCATGGATGTGTGTGACGTCCTCAGGCTAGTTAGGTTTAAGTAGTTCTAAGTTCTAGGGGACTGATGACCACAGATGCTAAGTCCCATAGTGCTCAGGGCCATTCGAACTTACGGCTGGTGGCCTGACTGTAGACATCGTGCCTAGAGAATGAAGGACCAAGGGGTCGAATTCTGGCAAGACCACGGAATATTCTATCGACCATTATTCTTGCCTTTAGCTCTCAATGGCGTGAAGTTTACTTCAAACAAACTACCACGTTGAATTTATAAATCTGCTTTCCCTGGTAGGTTTACGTAAATGATCGTGAAATGCCAGAACTATCACTCAATTGAATGATTTTCATCAGGAAGTTAAGACACTATGGTTTACTATTACTAGCATTGTTATTATTGCCCACCAGACGAGGGTATTTTACCGCTCCCCTTACGATGGAATGGCGCCTGTGGGTGGTCGTATTATACAGATCTACTGCGGTATTTCAGTACTGACTTGAAGCTACTGTTCAGCGAAGTGTCCCCCACTGACCTGGTCTAAATCCCAAAGTGAGGGCCTCTAAGGTTCCTCACGTTAGTTGGACTGATCGGACCGGTGACGGATTTCGCGTTCTTACTTTCTTCTCTAACATATATTATCATGAAACTTCCTGGTTGTCTTATACTGTGTCGGTAGAGCACTTGTCTGCGGAAGTTAAAGTGCCCTAATTTCGAGTCTCTGTTCCTCACACAGGTTTTATATGCAACAGGCTTCGTCTGCCACATTAGTGAACACTCTGCTGCACAGTGAAAATTGCGTTCCAGATATAATCTTGATAAATGCGACGGTAGTTGCACTTGAAGTCTTCACCACCAAGTGTGCAGAACAATTACGCGTACAACATAAATATTTCTTGCATCAGGAAACTGTCTATTTGTGAAAATAGTGAAACAATCCTGACTTCGACGCTGAACACTCACGGTATATGCCAATTAACCATACAAGAACATATAATTTTACTTAACTGAAATAACGATTTTGTTGAAGAAACAGCAATGCATTACATAGCTACCAACACTTTTCAAAGAAGGTACCCCATCAGACACAACAGAACATTACGGGGCTACTAGGCAAGAACGATCTCAGACCGTTCCCATACGCAGTCGAGAAGGTGGAAAGTTTCGATGTGATACTAGCCCCATGAAACTACTCATATCCTTCAAGTATACGCGCAACCTCCCCGTAAAGAAAGCCATGTATCCACTAAGAAACAGCTCCAAGTCTTTGGATTATGCTGCAAGTTGATAATGTGTATTGCATTATGAAGCTAACCTATTAATATACATTTTACTGGTAACGCTGTGATCGCTTCCTATTGTAAATTCATTTCACTAGTCGTAATAAAGCTACAATTCTTCATCCACGTTTGTACGAGTAGTTAAACACAAGCGTCTGCATAGTGCTAATTGAGCTTGGGTGTGATAGTGTCCACCCCCTTAATCTTAGGTACTGTGTCTGAGTGATGGTTTGCGTACACCCAAAGCGCCTCTAATGGGTAGCATATCCTGAAGTCTAGATCACGCTGGAAGCGACAGTTTGGTAGAGAGATGCCGAACCTATTGAACGTGACAGGGAAATACAGGTTACATCATAGAAGCATTACTGATCTTTATGTCCACACTATATTTGAAGCACTTCAGGTTATCACAATTAAAGCTCTGCAGTAAAATTAGAGGAGGAGGAGGAGGATATTAGTGTTTAACGTCCCATCGACAACGAGGTCATTAGAGACGGAGCGCAAGCTCGGGTGAGGGAAGGATGGGGAAGGAAATCGGCCGTGCCCTTTCAAAGGAACCATCTCGGCATTCGCCTGAAACGATTTAGGGAAATCACGGAAAACCTAAATCAGGATGGCCGGAGACGGGATTGAACCGCCGTCCTCCCGAATGCGAGTCCAGTGTGCTAACCACTGCGCCACCTCGCTCGGTAGTAAAATTAGAAAATGCGTATTAGACAATAGACAAATCTTCGTCTAGTATTTTGCAGCGTTAAATCAAATAAGTCTTACATAAGGTACAAAATATGGAAGTGCGGGCACTTAAAACACTTGCAGATAATCATAATTACAAATGAAGTAAAGAGGCGACAGTGAAGACAGCGGAACTTACCTGTAGCTGGACAAGATGTTTCAAGCCCACGAAGCTGAAGCTCGGTTTTCTGCTTCGTATGAACCAGTGATAGATGACGTCTGTCAGAAATTAGCGCTCTAGATAACAATCTGGGCGATTAATTAGAGTCTGTAGCTCCTTTAAAGCACACGAAATTCGTATCGATACTTCACACACGAGGATTATCGACAGAATAAATGCTAAGCAACGGCGCTCGCCGCTTCAGTCTGCACTGCATTGTTGTAGGCCCTCCCAGGCATCAACAGCTCCAATATCCACCGCAAACTGCTGACCACCAAGCAATTCCCTGTTGATGATTCGCAGCAGGCACACAACACTTAAGAATAGTCTGGTACCGTACCCCGCGGGTTTCGAATCCGCGCCAAACAACATGGACCTCGATTACCACTAGAGGTCTCTGCAGCCGTCGCGCCATAAATGGTGGCTGCCGGCGTTGCTGGCCCACGTACAACGTGGATCACGTGGTCCCAGCAGCCAATAGCAGCATACCGTATCCTGTATATAAGCACCTCCTTCTCGCTCAGCTAACGGATACGGAGCCTCTACACCTCCCACGAACTTGATCCCCCTCGCCCGCTTGTCTCTCCTATCATTTCCCACCCCCATCTGCTGCCACGCCTGTGTTCCCACGTCCCACCCGCTCTCCATACCTCCACTGTCCATACCCTTGCCCAAGGTGGCTTCCGTCAACTCCCCCTCCCTGATAATGCCCTCAGCCCCTCCATCTACCCCTCCTACCAACTTTGATCCTCCTCTTCCATCCCCAGTGTTTTTCCCAAGAGCACCCTGTCTCCATTCTCTCCTTCTTCTCTTCCGCCCTCCCTCCTCTCCCCCCAGGCTTTCCTTACCCTCCCCCTACTTTCTTACCTCCCCCTCCCCACTCCTCTGTCACTGGCATCTACACCCTCCCCTCTCCCTCCTCCCCCACCTTTTGCCCTTTGGTAGGTCCCCAGACTCGTCCACGAACAGTGAACATTCGCGCGCCGGAGATCATCGCCTAGTGTTTGTGTGTGCCTGCGTGTTCGTGTTCCAGTGTTTCATCGTTTTTGCTCCATCGTTCGTGTGTGTCATTTCTGTCGTCTCTGTTAGTGTCCACGTTTCTGAACGTTTTTCATTGTGGGCACTGCCCCGTGAGCGGCTCTGTGTATTTTAATTTGTTACGTCTACTGTTGTTTATCAACCATGTCAGTTTTTCGATGTCTCCTTATATATAGTTGGTCCTATCTGTGGCCGAAGAGCGGCGTAGTTTGCCGCAGCCGGCCTGCCTGTATAAGATATGAAAATAACAATAAAAAAAGCTCAGCTAAGCAGTCTGATATTGTTGGAGTCTATTGACATCTGCCAGCTGATGTGGCCGAGCGGTTCTAGGCGATTCAGTCTGGAACCGTGCGACCGCTACAGTCGCAGGCTCGAATCCTGCCTCGGGCATGGATGTGTGTGATGTCCTTATGTTAGTTAGGTTTAAGTTCTAGGGGCGTGATGACATCTGGACTACAGACAGTGTGTTTACCGTATTTTGTTTTCGTTTACTAGTGGACGTTGTGGATTCGTTTGGTTGTCACTTGTGTCCCCGTTGTTTCTTGACTGTTGTCGTCGGAAGGTCTTGCTCGGTACTCCGTCGTTGTTCGTGTCCATCCTTTCCCGTCCATTTCTTTGTTTTTGGGCTGCTCCAGTTTGGTTCCACCGCGCTTCGTTCTCGGCAACCCCGCGACAGCTCTGGTCGCGGTTCCAACAAATAGTTAGGAAAGCACACATCACTATGCATAGTTCTTGAAAAGAACATTAAATATAGGGCTTGCGATGGTGGCCTTGGTCCATCTTCTTCGGGTGCTTACGTTCTCCGCACCTCTTTGGCGTGCACAGTGGTACGCCGGACGGCACTGCGCACTGGGTTTGCCCTGGACTTACCGCTTTACAAGAGGGAGTTTGGCTCCCTTAGAAATAGCCTGTTTTGGGAGCTCATTACGACAGAAAATTAATAGTGGAAATTTTCCACGTGAAATGGACCCGGCATACGTGAGGTGACTGGTGTGTCTCGCGATACGTTGTATTCTAATATGGCGTCTACAGAGCGGCAACCAACATTCCAGTAGTTTCAACGACAACAACATGAGTCATTGACTAATTTGACCTTGTAACATCATTCGAACAGAATTTCGCATGAAACTTCCTGGCAGATTAAAACTGTGTGCCCGACCGAGACTCGAACTCGGGACCTTTGCCTTTCGCGGGCAAGTGCTCTACCATCTGAGCTACCGAAGCACGACTCACGCCCGGTACTCACAGCTTTACTTCTGCCAGTACCTCGTCTCCTACCTTCCAAACTTTACAGAAGCTCTCCTCCCAGCAGGTATTTAGAGGCAAAAGGTTCGCTGATGCTTCCCAACGATGCGTATCGTTTTTTTATAGAATTCTGCGACCCAGGAGACAGGAGAAACTAGGTGCTATCAGCTATTAATATTACCGACGTATTGGTTTGATACGATACGGTCGGAAAATACTGACACGAATTATTCAAAGAAGAATGAAAAAACTGGTGGAAGAAGATCTAGGGGCAGATTAGTTTGGGTTCTGGAGAAATGAAAGAACACAGAAAGGTATAGATGCCCTACGACGAAGAGAGATTAAAACCCCACTTTTGTAGCATAAGTTGACCTAGAGAAAGCTATTCACGATCTTGTTTGAAATACACTATTCGAAATTTTGGAGGTAGCACGGATAAAACAGACGGAGCGAAACATTATTTAGAACCTGTCCAGTACTTGGACTGCACTCATAAGATTAGGACATGAAAGAGAATCAACAGTTGAGAAGGTAGCTAGAAAGGGCTGTGTCCAACCTTGAAGTTATCAATCCGTACTTTGAGGAAATAGCAAAGGATGCGAAAGAAAACTTTTTAGATCGAATTAAGTCTTCCGGGAGAAGAAATAAAAACTTTGAAGTTTGCCGATACTATTGTTATTATGTCAGAGACGACTAACGATCTGGAACACTAATTAACGAACATTCTCTTGACAATACGATACAAGGGCAATGGAACATAAGCTAATTAAATCAAGCGATGCTCAGAGAGTTAGGTTACAAAATAAGGCACTAAAAGAGTGGAGGAGTTTTGCTATTTGGGCAGGAAAATAAATGATGATGGTCGAAGTAGCGACGAAATAAGATTTAGACTGGCAGTGCCAAGCAGTTTTTCTGATGATGAGAGATTTGTTCGAAATGGTTCAAATGGCTCTGAGCACTATGGGACTTAACATCTGAGGTCATCAGGCCTCTAGAACTTAGAACTACTTAAACCTAACTAACCTAAAAACAGCACACCCAACCATACCCGAGGCAGGATTCGAACCTGCGACCGTAGCGGCCGCGCGGTTCCAGACTGAAGCGCCTAGAACCGTTCGGCCACACCGGCCGGCAGAGATTTGTTGGCTTGGAATATAAATCTTAAGTGTTCGGAATTCCTTTCTGAAGAGATCCCTCTGGAATGTAGCTCTGTGCGGAACTAATATGTGGACGATAATCAGTCCAGAAGAATATGAGCTTTTGACATGCGGTGCTACAGAAGAATGCTGAAGATGGAAATGAGCGTATGGCGCCAGTGGACGCAAGTTCACAGGCGGAAAGTTCGGCCGCCAAGTGAAAGTCTAATTGAGTGCGACGCCACATTGGGCGACTTGCTCGCCGACAGTGGGTGAAATCATGATGAGGTCAAGACAACACCCAGTCCTGGAGGGGAGAAAATCTCCCACCCCAGCCGGGAATCGAACCCGGGCCCCCTTGCGTGGCATTCGAACACACTGACCGTACAGTTTATTTATTTATTTATTTTAAAATCTCATTTTGTTCGCTTTCGTTTGTTGCATCTACTCCGGGTGGACGTCGTAAGACACCCGTTTTAAGTTCGTCGTTGATCGATTAACTCAGTTCTTTTTATTACAGAGGGAATGAATACAGTAACCAGTTTCAAATGGATGTAGGTTGCAGTAATTAATCGGAAATGAAGAGGCTTCGATAATGTAGGATATCATTAAACCAGTTTTCAGACTATAGCCAACAACGACGGCAGAAGACTCTACTAACCAAGTTAGCTGCATCTGAACACCAACTACCCCAGTAAATTGTTAGAGTGGTTTCCAACAAGAAAACCTTAGTAATGGGTGTCTCTAGGATGAGATATATATTTTAGAATCGAATCAGCAATTTTAATTTTGCTCGTCTTACTGTTTGTCAAGCGGAGCAGACGGCCTGACAGTAGGCGACTTACATTGCTTACATACACCGCAGAGTGCCTTCGTCCTGCCACCTCTCACTGGCATAACCAGAAGTAAATCTCGCCTAGAGTCTCTGAGAAGTGTCTGAGAACATTTTGGCTTTAACATACGTTGTCCCTTATGCTATAATTTATCAGCGCTAGTTTCAAGCGAAGACCCTTCACTCAGATGCATTTGCTCTGGTGTTGGCGCAAATTTGTTTTTTGGAATGTTTAGCTGGAATAAGCCCAAACAAATACTCCTCGTTACATGTTTCATGCGACGCCCTGTGTTAAAGAAAAAGGTCCGTTTGTTTCCCGCTACATCTAAAATGAAGTTTATAGCGGAAATTTTAGTACCCAATAGATATAGCGGTCCCAGATTACTCTAATGTACTAGGACAGCGACTCCCGCGCCGCCCTCCCGCGTTCTGTATGCTACCACCATACAAAAGCGCTCCTCAATCGCGGATCGTTCAGTGATCACCATTCAAAGATAGGGGAAGTTAGAGCTCGTACTTAGGCGTTCATAGTCGGTTTCCTTCGCGCTATCCGTGAGCGGAACAGAGGGGGGGGGGGATATTACTTTGGCGCGAATTGTGCCCTCCGCCACACACTGCTTGGTGGCTAGCGGAGTACCGGGTGATCAAAAAGTCAGTATAAATTTGAAAACTTAATAAACCACGGAATAATATAGAGGAGTAAAAATTGACAGACATGCTTGGAATGACATGGGCTTTTATTAGAACAAAAAAAAAAACAGCAACTAAGTACTGCTAGACGCGTGAAAGGTCTCTTGCGCGCGTCGCTTGGTGATGATCGTATGCTCAGCCGCCACTTTCGTCATGCTTGGCGTCCCAGGTGCGTGCGATTATTGGCTTTGGGGTTACCTGAAGTAGCAAGTGTATCGTGATCGACCGACATTTCTAGGGATGCTGAAAGACAACATCCGACGCCAATGCCTCACCATAACTCAGGACATGATTTACAGTGCTGTTCACAACATTATTCCTCAACTACAGCTATTGTTGAGGAATGATGATGGACATATTGAGCATTTCCTGTAAAGAACATCATATTTGCTTTGTCTTACTTTGTTATGGTAATTATTACTATGCTGATCAGATGAAGCGCCATCTGTCGGACAATTTTTGAACTTTTGTATTTTTTCGGTTCTAATAAAACCCCATGTCATTACAAGCATGTGTGTCAATTTGTACCTCTCTATCTACATTATTCCGTGATTTATTCAGTTTTCAAATTTATACTGACTTTTTAATCACCCGGTATATATGTAGATATGTACATGTAGAGTACTTCTCAGTTTTCGTGTTTTACTGTCCCTGCTAATACATGTAGATGAAACCGTTTTATTTCATTATCCTAATCTCGGACCATCCTCTCGAAAAGGTGCGTAAAACTCCGTTTTAAATATCTTTTGTGCGTAAGGGGAAACAAATAAAGCTTTGGTAGGCACTGGGGTCCGGATGCAACATATCTCCTTCTTCTCCTTTGCCTTGAGCCTTTGTTCCGCATCGACTCGAGGCCGACCGACCTCATCCTCCTGGAAGTGACGCTTCAACACGCACAGCTATCCGGGCGGTTCGTCGCATGGAACATGTGATGAGAGTTATTAGGTTGGGCTGACTCCAACTACACACTGCAAACGCGAAATTACGGGTATCAACACCATACAGAGACACCCTGTATAAACAAAGTTGCCCATATTTTTGTTTTTCCAACAACAATGAAATAAAAGAAGCAGCCTTGATTCTACACATTTTTAAAAAAAAGTCAGTAAACTTCATGAGGACTGCAGGACAGCGTGAATACAAAACAGTTGTAAATTCGATGATGAGATAATGAAGTTATTCCGCACATTTAAGGAGATGAACATTTAAATGTGATGTGTGACTAAAAGTCTAAAGAAGGTAAAAAAAGAGATGGAGGTAGTTTTGGTGGAGAACATGTCCTGGAGAAGAGATTGGAAAGAAAGCTGCTTCGTAAAGTTTAGAACTGAACGCAAGTTTATCGTTACTAACATTCGTTAACCAATCACGAAAGAGGGTTCTATACCTGCCAGAGATCTATATATATTGGAACACTTAAAATAAATTTTCTTGTTGTAAGACGTATTTAGAATTGGGCATTAAAATCCAAAATATTTTCTGGATCAGGTGGGGCTTCTAGTTATAATGTAGGAGCTATTTTACGGAGATTTGAGTTGAAGAAACCGGGTGAGTTGAAAAAATTTCTTGAGTATTTCTGAGGGAGCATAAGTCTACGACTGACTCAAATAGGGGAAAACAAAGTACAACAGAAGGAAAATGAGTAATTTTGAGTGGTGAAATAATTAAGGTAAGAGAGCAACTATATAAAAAGACAACAGCCAGTAGAATTCCTTGGATAACACGTTTCTCTTGACTGAAGACAGCGGAAAATAGACAAAGTGGTCAGTTCAGGGAGGGTGTTGTCCGATTTAAAAAAGTGACGTTCATGGCTCCTGTATGTTGTGACTAGAAACTGGGTATCTCTTTGGACTCTGAACGCTTTTTTAAAGAAAAAACTGATGAATTAAATTCAATTCTGTTAATATTTTGGCTATTGGACTATGAAAAATAGTAAAAAAAATTCTTATACTAAAATGTAAGTGTAGAAAAGCAAACACGATTGTGTGGACCAGGTTTTATTTCCGCTTAACTATCCTCTGACTTAATGGCAGGTTTAACAGAAAAAGCAATGAATAATATCTTCTAATTTTACTTTTGTTTACTATTAGAAACGGCATCAAAATGTTTTCGTCTCTTTTTTTATGAAGTATGAATGTAATAATCGCAATACGTTAATAACTTTTGTAATACGAAGACATAATGGAGACTAATTAACTTTTCGCGACACAGTTTGAACTAATCTTTTTCTTTTGCAACACGGAGGTACAAGTTGCATTTTATATAATTTGTTTTAGTTCTGCTGTTGTAGTGCTCATGTTGTCATGATTCTGGCTTAAAAAGGTCATCCACTGTGGGTTAGTGATAACAACCATCGAATAGTTTGTGCAGACATGGTTTTGGATGAAGTCTGTATGTTTTTGGCTTTTTTGGGATGTCCAACTCATCTTTTACCAGTGCCTCACGTTCATCTGCCAACCTCTCTGTCTGTTTGAACAACACAAAAGAACCTCTGTTATAAATGGCCTAACCTTCACTCCGCTGTTTTCCAGTGTCGTCTTCACGGCAATGATTTCCGTACAGAAACGAGGAACTGACATCCTATGATGTGCAGTATACACCGTCGAAACGCCACTCGAATCGGAATCCTCTATCACAGAAATTATCTGATCTTCTGTTAAACCTACATGTAACAAATGTTATGTGCAACAAAGCTTTGTCGTAAAAATGTACAAAATGCGCTGGTAGAGCGAACACCAAACAGTGTCAATTCAAGGCTAAGTTTATACAGTAAAACAGTAAATCAGTCGTGTTAGTACAAACTTAATGCAATATTACAGTGCATCGGCATGAGTTTATTAATAACCGCCAACAGCAAAACATTAAATACTCGATTACAAACAACCAAAACCTGCAGATTGCTGAACCATCTCATTTCAACATAAAACAGGTACACTGGTCTTGGAAAATCACAGTTATACATGCTGCGACCTACTGTAGACAAATGCCTGCATAAACAAGAAAAAATACGAAGTGCCCAACGTCCACAAACGTTGTGGTCTGGTTCGATGAAAAACAAGAGAAGCTGAAGCAGTGGACTGACATTTGTGTTACATCCAGGACTTGAACCTGAGTCTTTTAGTTACTAGGCAAATGTGCTAGACATTACACCGCCGTATCGAAGAAAAAGTTGGGACAGCTACGTCTCCGGAAAATGTAATTCCATAAAGAGACTCAGTTCGGCAGCGAAAAAATACAACTGAAGAGGCATGGTCGCTTGGTTTCAAGTGTTACGTGGTCCAGTGGGAGTATAGATGTGGTAACTGAGCAGTTTGATACACACAAGTCTGCAATGAACGCGGTTGGACGTAGTAACCACCTTTCAACGTGTGGTGATAGCAGCGGTATGACACAGAAATCTGAGGTCAACGGTGTCAAGGGACACTGCAGAAACGTGCGTGAAGATATAAAACATAGATGTCACGCGGTGGAGCGTCGAGGATGGAATAACGACAGTATTATGGAAAGGATAGACTGCTGCTCGCCACATAGAACTGCTTACATGTAGAGAATATTGCTTTATAGTGAAAACGTATTGCTTTGGCTGTATTTCTATAAAAACACAAGAATTCTTCGCAATGTTAACAGTAGTTCTAGAGCGTTAGCGTATTTAATTTGATTTGTTCAACATCTTAAAAAATATTCAGTTCTTATTTTGTTACACGAAAATACTTTCAACTAAATTGTACGAGGGAGGTTCACATGAAAACCTTAAATATTTTTTTTAAATATTATTTATTGTGCAGAAGTGGTACAAAGCTGTATCACTTTTCAACATAATCTACCCCACGCTCAATGCACGTCATCCAGCGCTTACAAAGTGCATACATTCCTTTAGAAAAAAATTCTTTTGGCAGTCCACGCAACCACTCATGCACTGCGTGGCGTACCTCTTCATCAGAACGGAACTTCTTCCTCCCATTGCGTATTTGAGTGGTCCAAACATATGGAACTCACTTGGGGCAAGGTCTGGTGAGTATGGTGGATGGGAAAGACACTCAAAATACAAGTTTGTTGTTGATGTAACTGTTGTATGGGCAGTGTGGGTCCTGGCATCGATGATTTCAGCCGTAAATGGAAATATTAGAAAAGGTAGGAAGATTTTTCTGTTTAGCAAAAGTGACAAAAAGCAGATTTGAGAGTACACGTTCTTTTTTTTTTGCAATTAGATCTCGCACAACGCTGGGAATGAAATCGTAACGCAGCTCTTTCTACTGGCTGGCCTGCAGATCGTGTGTTGCCGTTGGGAAGTCAGGCCTCGAGGGCGTGCGTCCCCGTGGTAATCCCCTGCGTCTTTCTCCACGGATCTTTGCCTGGCTGTTGGTATCGCCTATATTACATTCTTTGCCATGGCATACACGACGTAACGGCTCCAGCCAATGCACACACAGCGCAATTGTATTACATTCAGGCCGCTACTAACGGTCTAACACTCAGTCACACGTATATTAACGCCATGAAACAATCAATGCCTTCTCTGCGCGATAACAATGGAGATACTATCGAAGACAGTGCTGCCAAAGCAGATTTACTAAACACAGCCTTCCGAAATGCCTTCACAAAAGAAGACGAAGTAAATATTCCAGAATTCGAATCGAGAATAGCTGCCAACATCAGTAACGTAGAAGTAAATATCCTCGGAGTAGTGAAGCAGCTCAAATCACTTAATAAAGGCAAGTCTTCTGGTCCATTCGGAGTATGCTGTTGCATTACCTCCATACTTAACAATCATATACAACCGTTCACTCGACGAAAGATCCGTACCCAAAGACTGGAAAGTTGCACAAGTCACACCAATATTCAAGAAATGTAGTAGGAGTAATCCACTAAATTACAGACCCATATCGTTAACGTCGATATGTAGCAGGATTTTAGAACATATATTGTGTTCGAACATTATGAATTTCCTCGAAGGAAACTGTCTATTGACACACAGTCAACATGGGTTTAGAAAACATCGTTCCTGTGAAACACAACTAGCTCTTTATCCACATGAAGTGCTGAGTGCTATTGACAAGGAATTTCAGATCAATTCCATGTTCCTGGATTTCCGGAAGGCTTTTGACACTGTCACACACAAGCGACTGGTAGTAAAATTGCGTGCTTGTGGAATATCGTCTCAGTTATGTGACTGGATTTGCGATTTCCTGTCAGAGAGGTCACAGTTCGTAGTAATTGACGGAAAGTCTTCGAGTAAAACAGAAGTGATTTTAGGCGTTCCCCAAGGTAGTCTTATAGGCCCTTTGCTGTTTCTTATCTATATAAACAATTTGGGAGACAATCTGAGCAGTCGTCTTCGGTTGTTTGCAGATGACGCTGTCGTTTATCGACTAATAAAGTCATTAGAAGATCGAAACAAACTGCAAAACGATCTAGAACAATTATCTGAATGCTGCGAAAAGTGGCAGTTAACCCTTAATAACGAAAAGTGTGAGGTCATCCACGTGAGTACTAAAAGTAACTCGTTAAACTTCAGTTACACGATAAATCAGTCTAATCTAAAACCCGTAAATTCTACTAAATACCTAGGTATTACAATTACGAACAACTTAAATTGGAAAGAACACATAGAAAATATTGTGGGGAAGGCTGACCAAAGGCTGCGTTTTATTGGCAGGCCACTTAGAAAATATAACAGACCTACTACGGAGACTGCCTACACTACGCTTGTCCGTTCTCTTTTAGAATACTGCTCCGCGGTGTGGGATCCTTACCAGGTATGACTGACGGAGTACATCGAAAAAGTTTACAGAAAGGCAGCACGTTTTGTATTATCGCGAAATGTGGGAGAGAGTGTCATAGAAATGATACAGGATTTGGGCAGGAAATCATTAAAAGAAAGGCGTATGTCGTTGCGACGGAATCTTCTCACGAAATTCCAATCACCTATCCTCCAAAAGCGAAAATATTTTGTTGACACCGACCTACATAGGGCGGAACGATCACCACGATAAGATAAGGGAAATCAAAGCTCGTACGGAAAGATATAGGTGTTCATTCTTTCCGCGAGCTATACGAGATTGGAATAATAGAGAATTGTGAAGGTGGTTCGATGAACCCTCTGCCAGGCACTTAAATGTGATTTGCAGAGTATCCATGTAGATGTAGATGTAGACAATGATCACTGGTTAACTGCAAAACCGCTTAATTCAAATAGTTCAAATAGCTCTGAGCACTATGGGACTCAACATCTTAGGCCATAAGTCCCCTAGAGCTTAGAACTACTTAAACCCAACTAACCTAAGGTCATCACACACATCCATGCCCGAGGCAGGATTCGAACCTGCGACCGTAGGGGTTCGCGGTTCCAGACTGACGCGCCTAGAACCGCACGGCCACACCGGCCGGCCAAACCGCGTAGTGTGCTGGGGTATCTGCAGGTGTTTTTACAGGAACTGATCAATCAGCAGCTGAAGGAGGGGATTCGTGAGGAAAGTATGAGCCCATAGGGCGCAGGGATTGTCATCTTTTCAAGAAAATCAGAGGATGGATCATGACAAAAAGGTTTTTTATGATTATTGACACCTGAAGGTCAAGACTATGATGAATGTGAACTCCTTTGCCGAACATTACGTCAATTATAGACTATATAGGATAGTATTTGATGACGTTATCCGGCAGCCACGCCATCTCTACTATGATATCTCAAACCATAACGGCGAAAGGCAAGGCCGAAAACTGTTGTTTAATAACTTCCAGACGGGTTCAGAAAACCGCCAGTCAGTAATTTCAGTAATTTTAGTTTTTGGTCGTATTAGCAACAGTATAACAAGTCACTGAAATTCTTGTAAAGTTATTTTGCCTTAAACAGCATTCTTCTTTCCTAAAGTAAATTTGATTTAAATATCAGGATAAATGACCAAGTGAATTTCTAGCACAGTATAAAGAAAAATATCTTGTCGTTTTAAACATTTTAAACGGTGATATATACTTCTGTAGAGCAGTTCTGTTAGTGAAAAGACAATACGGTCGCTTTTTATAGGCCAAGTGTTTAAAAAATTATCTTTCATTTAACCAAAAGAATCACTGAAAAGAATCACTTAAAGTTAACATCATTTCAGTACAATCTTGGTCACTGTATGTAAGAAGAATATCGCATCAGTAGAAAGTACGCTAAGAATAACAAACGCTTAGTTTGCATCTGAGTACATGAAGAAATAAAAATTTTATTCAGGCAAGTAATTTTTCAGCAGAACAACATGTGAGTAAAGTTGTATAAGTTTTGCTAAAATTAATTTCAATTGAGACTTTCAATTTGTTTGTGTATCTCTCAAAACCAAGGGACAAAATTTGCAAGTTCATAGCTGGTGACGGCTATTAGTAGAATTAGTTTAATTTTTTTATGAGGGATCATTCACGTCAGCTGATAAGTGCTCCAGGCACATCTGGTTGAGACTAACTGCTGTTACGATCGCCGAATGGAGTCCAAAACGCACAGAAAAGTGTGCAAGGTAGGATGTGGAACGCTGTACGAAAAGTAGGGCAGTGTTCTACCAGGGATTGAACCCCCACCTATAGTTGTGCTTTGATGACAAAGTTCGATTAACTATGTATTTCGTACCTTATCCAAATTAAAGATTTTCATTAGGAACACATGTGAAGCAAGTTTCCTAGTTATTATTTGGTAACTGTATTAGATAAAGTGAGTATACTGTGTGTAGTATTTCACTAATGCTTGATTGGTCAAGTGACATAATTACTTAATTACAACGTTAATTAAAAACACATTTCGGACACAAATTACATTTTGAGAAATGAAAACTTTTTACTGTATTTTTACCAAGAGGTAATAGAGGAAAGACAGATTTAAGTAATAAAGACGGTCGCTATACCTTACTCTATCCAATGGGAGGGCTTCGGTAAACACGGCGAAACTGTCTCATTTGAATTAGCACATTTTATTCTTCTATGGTCACTACTGCATGTATGTATGTACGTATGTATGTCGTGAGATGTTTGTGTATGTCGTTTAACACTACTGTAGGTTACTACAATTACTTCACCTATTTGCCTGTGTCATAAGCAGAGGAGGAGCAAGGAATGGTGAGCTCGGGCCTTTTCTTGCCAAAAGGCACTTGTAATCTATACTGCGCGTTCGTGTTTATGTAGTTCAGTCTTATGATACTATATAGCTACGTTTAGGTACAATATTACAAAATTCACGTGTTTTATAGTTTGTATCTGATACATTTTACGTATTACACAAATATATGTTGTAAAATAATGACCTAAAAAGTTAAAGAATTACTTGTTTTACTTTGTACAAACAGGAAAATCGTTTTTTTTTTTTTTTTTTTCTTGTTACCACTTTATTTCTAAATTCCATGTTAATTTCATTTGTAGTATTTTTGCAATTGTGTGATCTGCTATTATGATGTATGTGTATTTGTACTGATGTGTTCATGTCATCACCTGTTTCTACATCGGTGTTTGACTGTCTGTTGGCCCTTGTATCATGTTGTGGTGTAGGGTTTGTGTCTGGAAGTGATCTTGTATATGGTCGTCGCAGTTTATAAGTCTTCTGCAGCGTCCTTAATATATCGTCAGTGATCCGGTTAAGCATGCTCGATGTATCTGGGTTTCTTAAAGTTTGCCCCATGTCTTCGATTTCTCTCATAGGTCTTACGAGTGTGTGTGTGTGTGTGTGTGTGTGTGTGTGTGTGTGTGTGTGTGTGCCGCATTTTAGAGTTACGTGTTCTCGAGATCCATGTTCTCCACATTCACACGTATCACTTTAGCTAAGGCCAAAGCGGTGTAAGTGTGTGGGGTAGTGGCCTTGCACCGTCAGGAAGTGTACCATACCGCTACTAAGGTCTACACTACGAGTCCCAAACGTTTCGGGAAGATGGAGAAGACCCGACGACTTTTGTCAGATGCTTCAATTTCTGTATGTCATGTCTCAAATTTCCCAAGACATAATTGGCGGTTTTATGTAATATTCTCTTCTGATGTCTCATGTAATTTGTCCAGTCTTCCCCGTTTGAGCGAGTATGCTACTGCTCCGTGTCTAATGGTTATGTCGACGGGGTATGTTGCAAGTACACGGAGTTGTAGTCAAACATTCCTAACACCCTGAGTAATATAGCTCTTTGTCCACGCCTCTCATCGGTTTTTTTGGGTCGTGAGTGACAGTGGATGGGCCGAGGCACTTACTGCAAAGCACATCATATAATCAAAGAGGGCTGCATGGTACATTAGTACTGTCCACAATGGTAGTCTGAAATGAGTTTAGCGTGGCAGGTGTGTGCATTGTTGTTGTTGTTGTGGTCTTCAGTCCTGAGACTGGTTTGATACAGCTCTCCATGCTACCCTATCCTGTGCAAGATTCCTCATCTCCCAGTACCTTCTGCAACATACATCATTCTGGATCTGCTTAGTGTATTCATCTCTTGGTATCCATCTATGATTTTTATCCTCCACACTGCCCTCCAATACTAAATTGGTGACCCCTTGATGCCCCAGAACATGTCCCACCAACCGATCAATTCTTGTAGTCGAGTTGTGCCACAAACTCCTCTTCTCCCCAATTCTATTCAGTACCTCCACATTATTTATGTGATCTACCCATCTAATCTTGAGCATTCTTCCATAGCACTACATTTCGAAACCTTCTATTCTCTTCTTGTCCAAACTATTTATCGTCCATGTTTCACTTCCATACATGGCTACACTCCATACAAATACTTTCAGAAACGACTTCCTGACACTTAAATCTATACCCGATGTTAACAAATTTCTCGTTCTCACAAACGCTTTCCTTGCCATTGCCAGTCCACATTTTATATCCTCTCTACTTCGACCATCATCAGTTATTTTGCTGCCCAAATAGCAGAACTCCTTTACTTCTTTAAATGTCTCATTTCCTAATCTAATTCCCTCAGCATCACCCGAGTTAACTCGACTACATTCCATTCTTCTCGTTTTGCTTTTGTTGATGTTCATCTTAAATCCTCCTCTCAAGGCGCTGTCCATTCCGTTCAACAACTCTTCCAGGTCCTTTGCTGTCTCTGACAGAATTACAATGTCATAGGCGAACCTCAAAATTTTTATTTCTTCTCCATGGATTTTAATTCCTACTCCGAATTTTTCTTTTGTTTCCTTTACCGCTTGCTCAATATAGAGATTGAATAACGTTTGGGAGAGGCTACAACACTGTCTCACTCCCTTCGCGACCACTGCTTCCCTTTCATGTCCATCGCCTCTTATAACTACCATCTGGTTTCTGTAGAAATTGTAAATAGCCTTTCGCTAACTGTATTTTACTCCTGCCACCTTTAGAATTTGAAAGAGAGTATTCCAGTCAACATTGTGAAAAGCTTCCTCTAGGACTGCAAATGCTACGAACGTAGATTTGCCTTTCCTTAATCTTTCTTCTGTGATAAGTCGTAAAGTCAGTATTGCCTCACGTGTTCCAATATTTCTACGGAATCCAAACTGATCTTCCCCGAGTTCGGCTTCTACTAGTTTTTCCATTCGTCTGTAAAGAATTCGCGTTAGTATTTTGCAGCTGTGACTTATTACACTGATAGTTGGGTAATTTTCACATCTATCAACACCTGCTTTCTTTGGGATTAGAATTATTATATTCTTCTTGGAGGTTATTTCTACTATCTCATACATCTGTTCACCAGATGGTAGAGTTTTGTCAGGTCTGGCTCTCCCAAGGCTGTCAGTAGTTCTAATGGAATGTTGTCTACTCCCGTGGCCTTGTTTCGACTCAGGTCTTTCAGTGCTCTGTCAAGCTCTTCACGCAGTATCGTATCTCCCATTTCATCTTCTTCTACATCCTCTTCCATTTCCATAATATTGTCCTCAAGTACATCGCCCTTGCATAGACCCTCTACATACTCCTTCCACCTTTTTGCTTCCCCTTCTTTGCTTAGAACTGGGTTTCCATCTGAGCTCTTGATATTCAGACAAGTGGCTTCTCTTTTCTCCAAAGGTCTCTTTAATTTTCCTGTAGCCAGTATCTATCTTACCCCTAGTGAGACAAGCCTCTACATCCTTACATTTTTCCTCTAGCCATCCTGCTTAACCATTTTGCATTTCCTGTCGATCTCATTTTTTAGACGTTTGTATTCCTTTTTTGTCTGCTTCATTTACTGCATTTTTATATTTTCACCTTTCAACAATTAAATTCAATATTTCTTCTGTTACCCAAGGGTTTCTACTGGACCTCGACTTTTTACCTACTTGATCCTCTGATGCCTTCACTACTTCATCCCTCAAAGGTACTGTATGTCTTTCCCCCATTCCTGTCAATTGTTCCCTTCTGCTCTCCCTGAAACTCTGTACAACCTCTAGTTCAGTCAGTTTATCCAGGTCCCATCTCCATAAATTCCCATCTTTTTTGCAATTTCGTCAGTTTTAATCTACGGTTCATAAACAATAGATTGTGGTCAGAAACCACATCTTCCTCGGAAATGTCTTACTATTTAAAACCTGGTTCCTAAATCTCTGTCTTACCATTATATAATCTATCTGACACCTTCTAGTATCTCCAGGCTTCTTCCATGCATACAACCATCTTTTATAATTCTTGAACCAAGAGTTAGCTATGATTAAGTTATGCTCTGTGCAAAATTCTACCAGGCGGCTTCCTCTTTCATTTCTTACCCCCAATCCATATTCACCTACTATGTTTCCTTCTCTCCCTTTTCCTACTATCGAATTCCAGTCACCCAAGACTATTAAATTTTCGTCTCCCTTCACTACCTGAATAATTTCTTTTATCTACTCATACATTTCTTCAATTGCTTCGTCATCTGCAGAGCTAGTTAGCATATAAACTTGTACTACTGTAGTAGGCGTGGGCTTCGTGTCAATCTTGGCCACAATAATATGTTCACTATGCTGTTTGTATCGGCTTAGCCCCACTCCCATTTTTTATTCATTATTAAACCTACTCCTTCATTACACCTATTTGATTTTGTATTTATAACCCTATATCCACCTGACCAAAAGTTTTTTTCCTCCTGCCACCGAACTTCACTAATTCCCACTACATCTAACATTAACCTATCCAATTCCCTTTTTAAATTTTCTAACCTACCTGCCCGGTTAAGGGATCTGACATTCCACGCTCCGACCCGTAGAACGCCAGTTTTCTTTCTTCTGATAACAACATCCCCCTGAGTAGTCCCCGCCCGGAGATCCGAATGGGCGACTATTTCACCTCCGGAATATTTTACCCAAGAGGACGCCATCATCTTTTAATCATACAATAAAGCTGCATGTCCTCTGGGAACATTACGGCTGTAGTTTCCCCTTGCTTTCAGCCGTTCGCAGTACCAGCACAGCAAGGCCGTTTTGGTTAGTGTTACAAGGCCAGATCAGTCAATCATCCAGACTGTTGCCCCTACAACTACTGAAAAGGCTGCTGCCCCTCTTCAGGAACCATACGTTTGTCTGGCCACTCAACAGATACCCCTCCGCTGTGGATGTACCTACGGTACGGCCATCTGTATCGCTGAGGCACGCAAGCCTCCCCACCAACGACAAGGTCCATGGTTCATGGGTGGTGTGGTTGGGGAGGGGGGCGGGGTCTGTGCATTAGACTTGTCGATTTTTCAATTATAAGTCCTATGTGCACGCTCGCCCAGATATATGCCTAGGTATCTTGCTGTCTGTTTTCTCTGTATGCTAGTGTTGTTCACTCTAATGTTGGAGTTTCTGTGCAGTGTCCCTTTCATAAGTAAATATACTGTCTTGTTTGCTGAAATTGTTAAGTTTTTACGCCTGCAATAGTTACTTATTTTTACAAGGAGGTATGTGGCCTTCCTTTCGAGTTTGCAATTATCACTACCAGCTAGTCGTCAACATAGGCTAATATACCCTTAACCCTTCCATCTTTTTCCAGATTGTTTAGGAGTGGTCCTAAGGCAATATCCCTGAAAATTCGCCAGCATATTGAGCCTTGCGGGCATCATTTAGTTATTTTCTTGATAACCTTTTCGTTTCATGCTTGCTGTTGAGAATCCCTCCCTTTCCAGTAGTCGAGTAAGATATTGTAAGGGACCGTTCGTACTTGCATCTCTCGTAGCCCTTCGAACAAAGCAGGCCATCAGAGATTGCAGAGATAGTCGAAAGCGACTGCTAGATCTGATGTTATTGCTACTGCGTATTTTTCCTTTGTCTCCTGTAGGATTTCCAGCGCTCGGTTAGCTGCATGGTCTTCGAGACTTTGCCATACGATCATTCACATTTCAATTCATTTGGGTCTGAAGCCATACAAATGTGGACTAGGCCTGCAGATCCTCCTGCCTGACTGTAGTCCACTGCAGAACGGCCTCTCCTCTACCTTAGCGAGACAGTCCAAAATGTGGCTGTAAGTCTTTGTTTGAGTCCCGATCCTGTGATTTTTTGATGATTACAACATTCGCAGTTTTCCACATGGTGGAGAGCCTACCTTGCAGCAGTACTTCATTCAGTAACTCTGTTAGAAAAGGGATGCTCTGTGTAAGTAGTGAAGCATTACAACAAATAATTTCCATGCCAAATGGAATATTATGATCTCTGCAGAAAAAAACAGCAATTATGTTAAGGTTGATTTTACTTTCACCTTGTCGTACCTTTACTTTTTTAGCGTTGAACAGAGCTTGGGTAGATGGGAGTATGTCCGTTCATTAATTAATAATAACCATTCAAGTGAAGAAATCAGTAAACACAGTTATTATTGTCCTGTGGCACCTTTTAATGCAGAGAAGATGAAGGAGTTTAGCTGTTCTTTGAGACTGTAAAAGGAAGTAAGCGAAAACGGATTAAATCCTGGCTGGCTTGAGCTGTGTCGAAAGGGCCGCTTGCGTGGTGAGTAAAAATTAAGCGAGTACAATTCCACCCCTTTCCGTAGCATTGTCTTTAACTTTCCGATTTCACGGTCAAAACATAAAATAAATAATACATTCTTCGGGTCACCTCATCAGAGAAACACTCTGGTTCTCCCATAACGATCTGAAGCGAGACAGGTATTTTTTTCTTCTAGATAGTAAAACTAACGATAATTATGAAATATGGAAGTGGGAATAAACCATTCGTACCTCTCTAGCTAATGTAAATCCCTTCTGTGTGCTGCCCCTAACAACCCGATTGAGAATCATCCTCCAATAATTTTACAAAAGTATTCTATTATTTTTCCTTCATTAAGCGGTCGACGATTCCTCTATACCCGGCAGTAAACGAAAGTCACACAGAAGAAGATTTTACACTGGCGGCCGTCCACGAGACGTAATTACGGGACGACAATTACTGTACACACACTTTATTCAACATGTAAACCTCACCACAGATATTCAGATTTAGGGGGTTTGGTTGATTTCTGGGGAAGGGACCAAACTGTGAGGTCTTCGGTCTCATCAGATTAGGCAAGGATGGGGAAGGAAGTCGGCCGTGCCCTTTCAAAGGAACCATCCCGGCATTTGTCTGAAGCCATTTAGGGAAATCACGGAAAACCTGAAACAGGAGTCCCGGACGCTGGATTGAATCGTCGTCCTCCCGAATACGAGTCCAGTGTGCTAACCACTGCGCCACCTCGCTCAGTTCGGATTTAGATTATGATATGTTCGATGTATTATTGGCGGTGACGTGGCACAGACGAATAGCGAAATGCCGCACGAACCGCTGAAGTGTCGGAACATCAAAATGGTTCAAATGGCTCTGAGCACTATGGGACTTAACATCTATGGTCATGAGTTCCCTAGAACTTAGAACTACTTAAATCTAACTAACCTAAGGACTTCACACAACACCCAATCACGAGGCAGAGAAAATCCCTGACCCCGCCGGGAATCGAACCTGGGAACACGGGCGCGGGAAGCGAGAACGCTACCGCACGACCACGAACTGCAGACGTCGGAACGTCGCTGCTGTCGATGACTTCGGGAATGGCTGTTTTCAGCTGAGCAACCGTTTTTGGATTACTGTTGTACACCTTATCTTTAATATAGTCCCACAAAAAGTAGTTGTATGTGTTCATATTCAGTGAATATGGCGGCCAATCGAAGCCTATGCCAGTGGCCTCTGGGTACCCCAGCGCCAGAATACGGTCCCCAAAGTGCTCCTCCAGGAATCAAACACTCTCCTGCTTCGACGGGGTCGAGCTCCGTCTTGCATGAACCACATCTTATAGAAGTCAGGGTCACTTTGGAAAATGGGAGTGAAGTCGTCTTCCAAAACCATCACGTGTTTCGTACCGATTATTCTGTGATTTAACATTGCACACCACACGGTGACCCGTTGAGAGGGAAGAGAATTCTCGATCGCGAAATGTGCATTGTCAGTTCCCCAGATGCGTCAATTTTGCTCATTGACGGACCTATCCAAATGAAAGTGGGCTTCGTCGCTAAACCAAACCGTACTGCGCATACTAATTGCCAACATTCGTCGCGTCCAACCGTGAAGTTTGAACGTCCTAACGCGAACCGTTCAGAAGGTATGACGATTCTATTTCATGTAGTTCAAGAATTGTCGTCCTGTATATGCATATATATTATGTACATATGCAGAAAGCCACAATACTGCTTTTACTAAAATGTATGCTTGTCTCATGCTATGCGCAACTGAGCGCACGACGCTGAGCAGCTACAGTAATGAGGGAATATTTCTCAAAATTCTGAGGAAGTAAAACGAGAACAGAAAAGTCTGGAAAAATCCCGCTTTCAAATATTTTCCCGACGGCAGAAAAGCGTTACATCGGGTAAAGAACATCAGTTCTCATTCGTAATGCTTGTTAAATATGGGAGTAGATTTTATTTTCTACGATACTAACGGTGCGCTTTACATAGAATTTGGTTTCTTCTCTAGTAGTTTCAAAATTTATTATTTTTGTAGAAAATGGTCATTACATAAATGTTTCACAAGATGATGGAACCATACTTGCATTAGCGCGCAGCCGGCCGGAGTGGCCGTGCGGTTATAGGCGCTGCAGTCTGGAACCAAGCGACCGCTACGGTCGCAGGTTCGAATCCTGCCTCGGGCATGGATGTGTGTGATGTCCTTAGGTTAGTTAGGTTTAATTATTTCTAAGTTCTAGGGGACTGATGACCTCAGCAGTTAAGTCGCATAGTGCTAAGAACCATTTGAACCATTTGAAGTAGCGCGCAAACACGCTTAGAGTGACGGGATTGTTTTGCAAAAAGAAATATTTTTTCTGTGGCAGAGGTAAGCTGCAGCTAAGCGTCATCTGTGATATGTTTACGTAATGAACATAAGACGACAAGAAAGAGAAGGTTACTTAATTTCGGAAATTCGTACATGTCGTTAGCGTTAAATCTAAGTCTGAAACAACAATCATGGAAAGTTCAGAGGAACAGAACACTTTAGCTACTATACTCGAGAGCTCAAATGGTTCAAATGGCTCTGAGCACTATGACACTTAACATCCGAGGGCATCAGTCCCCTAGACTTAGAACTACTTAAACCTAACTAACCTAAGGACATCACACACATCCATACCCGAGGCAGGATTCGAACTTGCGACCGTAGCGGTCGCGAGGTTCCAGACTGAAGTGCCTAGGACCGCTCTTACTCGAGAGCAATTCTGAAAATGTTTAGGGTAGCGGCAGACATGTTGTCGCTCCACCAGGTGACGCAACGCCACAGTCGATGAGCGATACCAGTTCCGAAACAGCAATCATTGCATCTGACCATTTTATACAATTATATCAAACGATAGAAGCTATAAAGTACCAAAAACTTGATGGAAACAATGAAAAACTCGATAAAATATTTGACTAAAACATTCAAAAGTAGGACAGTATCAATACTATTAATCACAATAATTTAATTTTACCTTTATTAAAGGCTTAGGTCTAAATTTTCGATCTGGAAAGAAAGACCAATTATGAACTACAAAAGAGTAGAAGCATAAACCACTTGAGAAGTACCAGCAAAAAAGTTTGTTTTCTAGTGAGAGGCGCGACCCAAACGTTTATACATTTTTAGCATATGCTGGTGCTCCGACAGAAGCATTGAAACGAATGAGCAGACATAAATTTATGTAGCAGCAAGACTTGTTCTCAACTTCAGCACACACTATTTGAATTTAATAGGTGTCATCCACGCAGCAAGTCGCGGATAACGTTATTACAATGAAATGAACCACAAACATGACTGACACAACAAGATCCATGGATAGAGAGAACCTAGTAGGAGACTGAAAAGCTATACACATTTAGATTTAAAGCTATAAATGTGATGACCTCACTAAATAAGGAGTAAGGAAGGAAAAGTTAAATAACCTTCTCTCTTGTAGATTCTACAGTTTTTATTATTGTTATTTTTTATTATTGTTATTTTATTATGATTTGAAACTATCAGTTGGTAATTACTGCCAAGTTGCGCTCTGGGTCTCGTGGAAATTAAATTGTCACCCCTCCTCCCTTCTCCCTCAGTGAACTTGCGGTAAAACTGTGATTCACATCTTAAGTTCGAAACGATTCTGAGCGCTTGACGATACTACGAAATTTTGATACGAAAGTAACCAAAAAATTAAGCAAAGAGCATTTACGATGGGGAAAATGATTACTATAACTTTACAAGCATGCTTTCCAGACGACCCGTCGTGTTTCGACATGCTGGAAACGCAAGGCTGTCTCATGTAATCCGTTTTTGCTTACGCCCGGAATAAAATTGAGAGGGAGAAATACTTCAAATAATTGTCTTATAAATAATGGATTGTAAATAAATACGTCTGCGGCTGGTGATATTCTCAAAGAAGAAAGAATTGTACTCACGAACGAGGGCGGTATGCAGGAAGATGCTTACAAAGTTAAATTACGCTCGTAACACACAAACAGTTATAAAGAAAGCCATACCACTCAACTGTGGAGGATAAGAAGGCCGGTTGCCGCGCTGTGGGACCGTAATGATCGTCGCGTATGCACTCATGTACGCTCCAACATTCTTGCCGCCCAAGGACGTAGGGACAATGTAAATTTAAAAATAGGAAACGACCCTCACGAAGACGCTTATGTAAAGGCATATTGAGCTACTTCGTAGATAAGGGAAGAAATGTATCCTGACTAACGGCTCCGAGTTAACACAAAAGGAAGAAATCTGGATACACAGGCCCAAGATTACCGAGAATGAAATGGTGAAATAATAAAGGAGAACGTAGTATTTTAATGTATATGTACTGATGTATGTAATATAAGATGTTATCTAATTTCTGTAAAAATATTTGTTTCATGTGAAATATCATTTGACAAAGTCGTGGGCCTTCCTCAAAAGCATCGGGTACCATGAGGGGTCTGCGCTTTGAAGTCCTTTTGAAGGATGAATAAAAGGACAGTGCAATGAGTCAAAACACTCCTGATTCATCCCACGACTTTGACATCCAACAAGTCATCCGAACAGAGCATATACCTGCGTATGAACTTTCTGTTGTTTTGTTTCTTTTCCCCTCTTGTTTCTGTTTCAGGCATGAGGGACTGTAACTTTCTTACTGAAAAACATTAGTTTTTTTCTGTTATTGAAATATTAGTATATAAAATACCTTCAAAGAGAGTTATCACCCCGTAACGAAGAGGTGATAAGAGGTAAGTCACGCGATGTAACTGGATAAGTTAACACGATTTTTTGTGCGTCAAGGCAATATTGTGTGTCATTCTGTAGTTGAAAAAACAGAATGAAAGACCATTAAATATTACTGTAAAAAGTGATATGTGAAACAACCACGTACGAGATCGCCTAATCGTAGTAACATGGACAGTATTAACGAATACTATGATTTTAAAATACCGAAGAACACACAGGCACAAGTGAAAGACAGTATGTGTCAAATACTTTGTGAAGTGATTCATTGGGCTCCGCTGTATGAGTGTGTACCGCACAGCTTCGCGCAATGGCGCATTGATGTGCTACATAAGCAATTTCGGTGTCAGATGGAATATTATGATCTCTGCAGAAAAACAGTAAATATGTTGAGGTTGATCCTGTATCGTCACATTCTTATATCTTCACTTTTTGAGCTTGGACAGATGGGACTACGTCTATTCATTAATTAACAATAACCATTCAAGTGAAGCAGTAGGTGAACACAATCATTATTGTCATTGCTTCAAATGGCTCTGAGCGCTATGGGACTTAACATCTGATGTCATCAGTCCCATAGAACTTACAACTACTTAAACCTAACTAACCTAAGGACGTCACACACATCCATGGCCGGCCGCGGTGGTCTCGCGGTTAAGGCGCTCAGTCCGGAACAGTGCGACTGCTACGGTCGCAGGTTCGAATCCTGCCTCGGGCATGGATGTGTGTGATGTCCTTAGGTTAGTTAGGTTTAAGTAGTTCTAAGTTCTAGGGGACTGATGACCACAGAAGTTAAGTCCCATAGTGCTCAGAGCCATTTGAACCAACACATCCATGCCCGAGGCAGGATTCGAACCTGCGACCGTAGCGATCGTACGGTTCCAGACTGATGCTCTCATTATAGTCTTGTGGCACCTTTTACTGCAGAGAAGACGGAGGGGTTTAGCTGATCTTCGAGGCTGTGAAAGGAGGTAAGTGAAAACGGATTAATTGCTGGTTGTCTTGGACTGTGTCAAAATGGCCACTCGCGCGGTACCTAAATTTACGCGAGAGTAATTCCCACTATTTTCAAGAACTTTCAATCTTCAACTTCCATATTTCACGCTCAAAACTTGGCGGGTTTTCTGCTTTAAGAATAATTTTGTCTGTCTGCTCCATTGTCGCGAAACGTATTTTTTCCCCTTCCGGGTGACTGAGGCGTTTCACAAAACGCTGTTTGCTAATCTACTTATCCGTAAGTGACTAGCAAGATCATCATAATCAATTACGTTGCTCTTGTGTTGTTTGGAGTTCCTCTCTGTGTCGTGTGATACCCTGTACACCCCAACATTTGTCTTCCTCTCTTGTTAGTGTACACTGGGAATTACGTGTGGCTGATGTATTTGCAACTGTTTAGATAGGTAGATTACCAGTATTTTGTCTTAGGCTACCATTACCTATTTTATTGGAATACTATTTGCCTACCTGGAGGTTATTTGGCAACTGAATGTTTCTTTGTGGCTATTTGCTTTTGTGGCTTTGTATGGCTCTGCTGTGAATACTGCCACCATATATAAACCGTGCAGGCTTTATATACCGTCTGAATGTAATTTTAATGGCGTGTTCTGAACTGGTAAACTGTTTAGGGAAGTGGTATCGTTTCGTGTTTCTTGAACTGGTGTATCAATATGTCTATCAGTTTCTTGTTTTTCTACGTTGTGAGATGAGTATGTATGGGTATCACTGAGGTGCCCTACGGCATCCTCTTGTGTATTTTTCTTATTGTTTTGCTAATTCCCCGGTACATTGGTGGAAAACGGGAAACATACTCTTCCAGCTCCTTTATTCGTAGCAGATTGCCCAATGGAACACGTCGTGTTTTAATTTCTTTGCTACGTGGTAGTCAATGGGTCCCTGCATACACATGCCGTGCAAGTAATCTGTGCTATTTTAGTAGTTTTGCTGTATTATGTGACACGTTTCCAGCTCTTGAAGCTCGTTCGCTTCTAGGTCTCCTAATTGTGCTATGCCCACGTGTTGCACTCACGTGACCGCTCGCTGACAGCTCCTCGTTTCAGTTGATGGAGACCTATGTTTGTACCTACACGCATTGTTTCTCCGCAAATGTACACTTGTGGTTAAGGAGAAATTTATGTCGAAAGCCGCAGCTGTAATTCGTATTAGCGATAATGTCGATAATGTATTCGATGAGTTCTGTTTGCCTTTCATACTGTCGCTTGTAGATACGGCAATCAGGCCCTCCTGCCGCATCACATATCCTGTTTCTAAGTTTGCATGGTATACATCTAACTGTGACTTCGTCTCGGCATTCTGACTTCTTGTGGTCTGGCTTCGCACATTTTCCACAGGCTGGTTCCCTATCGCCATGTTTTGGCCGATGACCTAGACCCCAGCAACTGAAGCATTTATGAACAGCCAGAAAATCTTTGCTGTATGAGGGCTCGAAATGAATATAGACTCTTTCCGTTTGCAGCAGCAGAAGATGAAACCTTCACGTGATTTCGAGGACATTATTATCTGTTCTTTTAACCTTTGGACCTGTTTTGAACCTTATTTTAAGTTCCTCATATAACTCTTCCTTAGAGATTTGTTCGCTTATTTCGATGTCATATAATTCCTCCAGGAAGTCCCGATGAGGTAGAGTAGTTTCGACCTGATATACTCCTAGGAGAGGTCGGAATTTCCTCAACTCATCACATCTATTATCTTTTAGTTGGGCTATCTTTTCTGTGATTGTCCTTTAATCTGCTTTTGCTTCCGTTCCCAAAATTGTGTTTACTGTGGATCTGATTCCTTTAATTTTTACTTTGTTTTGTCTTGGTTTGGCTGTTTTAGTGACGGTTTAGCATATGGAGTTGGTGTTCTGTTTGTTTTTCGGCTTAAAAAAGAAGGTATTCGACTGTTTTGATTTGATTTTGCTTTGTTCGTTTTCTGCTTTGCTGTATGTTTTTGAAGCTAAGCCAGTGACAGAAACTGCCGCAAAAGAGAGTGGAATTGAGTCACTTTTTGCTCTTAGCTTGTGATTTTATACTTTGACATCTGCCATTTCTGATTTTACGCCGTATTCGTGCCAGCGCAACTGGTGCTTTGGGAATAGATAGTTCTTTGCGTAAATGCTGATCGTCTCATCTAAAGAAGTAAGGCACGGGTGCTCAGTTTTTAAAAATATGTCTCAGTCTGCAGTTGGCGTTCTAAAAAAATAGTAAGAATTTAGAGACTGTTGTTGTTGTGGTCTTCAGTCCAAGGCTGATTTGATGCAAGCTACTCTATCCTGTGCAAGCGTCTTCATCTCCGAGTAACTACTGCAACTTACATCGCTCAGAATCTGCATTTTATATTCATTTCTTCATCTACCTATACTATTTTTACTCTCCACACTTGCCTCCAGTACTTAACTGGTGGTCCCTTGACGCCTCAGAACGAGTCTTACCAACCGATTCCTTCTTATAGTTAAGTTGTGCCACAAATTAATCTTCTGCCCAATTCTACCCAGTACCTCCTCATTAGTGATCTACCAATACAATCTTCAGCATTCTTCTGTAGCATCACATTTCAAAAGCTTCTTTTCTCTTCTTGTCTGAACTGTTTATAGTCCATGTTTCACATCCACAAATGGCTACACTCCATACAAATTCTTTCAGGCCTCATGACCCTTCAAACTACACTCGTGGTTAACAAAATTCTCTTCTTCAGAAACGCTTTCTTTGCCGTGGCTAGTCTACATTTTATATCCTCTCTACTTCGACCATCCTCAGTTACTTTCCTGCCCAAATAGCAAAACTCATCTAGTACTTTTAGTGTCTCATTTCCTAATCTAATTCCCTCAGCACCACCTGATTTAATTTGACTACATTCCATTATCCTCGTTTTGCTTTTGTTGCTGTTCATCTTGTATCCTCCTTTCATGACAGTGTCCATTCTGTTCAACTGTTCTTCCAAGTCCTTTGCTATCTCTGACAGAACTACATTGTATTCAGAAAACGTCGTGGTTTTTATTTCTTATCCCTGGATTTTCATTCCTACTTCAAATTTTTCTTTGTTTTCCTTTACTGCTTGTTCCATGTACAGATTGAATAACATCATGGATAAGCTACAACCCTGTCTCATTCCCTTCTCAACATTGATTTTTCTTTCGTGCCCCTAGACTCTTAAAACTGCCTTCTGCTTTCTGCACAAATTGTAAATAGCCATTCGCTTTCTGTATTTTACCTCCCCACCTTCAGAATTTGAAAGACGTTATTCCAGACTACATTGTCAAAAGCTTTCTCTCAATCTACATATGCTAGAAACTAAGGTTTGCTTTTCCTTAACCTAGCTTCTATGATAAACCATAGGTCAGTACTGCCTAGTGTGTTCCTACATTTCTACAGAATCCAAATCGTTCTACCCCAAGGTCGGCTTCTACGAGTTTTTCCATTCGTCTGTAAGGAATTCGTGATTTATTAAACTCATAGTTTGGTAAAATCACACCAGTCAGCACCTTCTTGAAGTCTGAGGTTATTTCGCTTGAGTCACACATCTTGCCCACCAGGTGGAAGCGTTTGATGATGGCTGCCTCTCCCTAGGCTGTCAGTAGTTCGAATGGAATATTGTCTATTTCCGGATCCTTATTTTTCTGTCAAATTTCTCATGTACTATTATATCTCCCATCTCATTTTCATCTACGACCTATTCCATTTCCATAACATTGCCCTTAAGTACATTGGCCTTCTATAGACCCTCTATACACTCCTTCCACCTTTCCGCTTTCCCTTCGTTGTTTAGGACTGGTTTGGCATCTGAGCTTTTTATATTCGTACAGGTGGTTCTCTTTTCTCCTAATATCTCTTTAATTTTTGTGTGAAATCTGTTCTCCTAGTGATACATGCTTCTACATCCTTACATTAGTCCTCTAGACATTCCCATTTAGCCGTTTTGCAAAGAAGCGTAAATAAAGAAGATAAAATTCAGACCCAGTGACTGCTGCACGTAATAATGCGTATAATTTCCTGCCATTTAGTCTGTAATTCAGAGCGATTCCAATAGTGAAACATTCTTCTTTACAGCAAACATGATCTGCTCTGGGAGGATGCTCTTTTACTGCAAGTCTTAATACCATAATGCATTATTAGTATCCAATTAAATTATGTTGCAGGAATATGCTTCTATTTTATCATGTTTCCTATGTGAGATTACCAATACTGGTCTAAAGCTGTTGCGTAGCTGGCATATCAGAGAAGCCTTCCTGTGTGGCCGAGCGGTTCTACGCGCTTTAGTCTGGAACCGCGCGGCTGCTTCTGTTGCAGGTTCCAACCCTGTCTTGGGATGAATGTGTGTGATGTCCTTAGGTTAATTAGGTTTAATTGTAAGTTCTTGGGTACTGATGACCTCATATGGTCCCATAGTGCTCAGAGCCATTTGAACTTGGTTTAAATTACTAATTTGTGAAATTAATTCTCTAACTTTTTTGGCTGTAGCCGTCTTTTCGTCTCACACATCATCTCTGAAAGTTTTGTGAATTAATTTTATGTTTTTGGTAATCATGATGATGTCTTAATATACCCTTAATTTGATCTTACTGACGTCCAAAACGACGTAGTTACTCTGTTCACACATGTGTCATCCTAATCACAATTCTTGTAAATTATATTGAGTGAAGGCATCATAGGCTTAACCAGACGAGGTCAGAAGGCAACAAATTATCAGCATCCAATAAATGACATTAAAGAATTCTGTCTTCACTCTATGATGCATTCCTAATGGTATTTCCAGTACTAGTCGAAAGGTGTTCCCTAGCTGGGAAATCACGGATTATAACTCAAACGAATGGTCATCAAAGCATGTCTTTTAATCCTTGGCAGTACAAGAGATAATCGTTTTAACGTCCTAACATAAACGTTACGGCGTTAATCTCCGTCACCATTTGACTACATAAACTAGCCAATACCTGACCCTGTAGAAGATTTTTCTCACCGGGTGACAACTGCAAGACAAGTGAGAGAGCTCTAGTTGGATCACAGAGTACGAATATCGGTAGACCACGTAATCAAACACGTGCAACAAGTTTTCTTATTTTTAATTTACGTCGCCTACAAATTCAGGTGACTATGTCTCACCTTTCTATGGATTGAACAGTTCCTCCTTTCAAATGTTTTGATTTTCACGCAGAGGAGTAACAATGACTTTCCATGCATGTTACCTGTAAATAAATATGTAAGAAAAAGATAAACAGATGTATTAATAAAACTGAAGTATATTTGACAAATGGGAATACATTATCAAACTGAATCATAGCAGAATTTCAGTTGATGTTGACAACATGATAATCAGTAGGCTATGGTCGGTCCATAGATAATCATACACCACTGGATACTAAGGAACTGTAAGCTGCGTGATAGGGTCAAATTAACAGCCCTCTGTTTTTGGTTTCAACACAAATATGCGAAACATTTTACTCAGGTTTTGCCAGTCACTTTTATAACAACCATTTGTGTAGCATTTACTTTAATGCCCACAAAAGTAGTACAACACATTAGGCACTGGCAGTGCGGTAGAAGACCCTGGAGAGAAGGTGTAAGGGGCGTAGCACATTACGAAGTGATGGTATGATATGCCACCGTTGATGGGAAGGCGCAGTTGGTTGAGGTGCCTTCTGGTGTGGCTCTAGACTATATGAATGTTGAAGTTGAGGCACAGGTGGTGGAGGCGCTGTGCGAATTGGCCGTAGGCCAGATGGCTGTTTTAATGGAGGCACAGGTGGTGGAGGGGCTGTGCGAACTGGCCGTAGACCAGATGGGTGTTTTAGTAGAGGCACAGGTGGTGGAGGCGCTGTGCGAATTGGCCGTAGACCAGATGGCTGTTTTAATGGAGGCACAGGTGGTGGAGGGGCTGTGCGAACTGGCCGTAGACCAGATGGCTGTTTTAATGGAGGCACAGGTGGTGGAGGGGCTGTGCGAACTGGCCGTAGGCCAGATGGGTGTTTTAATGGAGGCACAGGTGGTGGAGGGGCTGTGCGAACTGGCCGTAGACCAGATGGGTGTTTTAACGGAGGCACAGGTGGTGGAGGGGCTGTGCGAACTGGTCGTAGACCAGATGGCTGTTTTAATGGAGGCACAGGTGGTGGAGGGGCTGTGCGAACTGGCCGTAGACCAGATGGCTGTTTTAATGGAGGCGCAGGTGGTGGAGGGGCTGTGCGAACTGGTCGTAGACCAGATGGCTGTTTTAATGGAGGCACAGGTGGTGGAGGGGCTGTGCGAACTGGCCGTAGAACAGATTGCTGTTTTAGTGGAGGCACAGGAGGTGGAGGCGCTGTGCGATGAGGCCATAGACCAGATTGCTGTTGGATTTGAGGTGCAGACACAGTAGGCTCCATGCAGTGTGGCCGCAGTAGCTGCACGGAAGGCTGATGCTGATGAAGTGACACCTGATATGGCTGTTCCACAGGTGGCACAACTGAGACGGTTGTGTTTGAGGTCGTACCTGCTGATGCTGTCACGGTGGACAGGCACACCAGCTGCAACAAAAAATCAAAATTAGATCACATCATCACGACTTACCAACACAAAATGTGTGGGTTCTTGTCTGTGAAGTTGATAGCTCACTCTGTGTACCAGCCCTTGTAATTTACATTCGCAAGCATACGTCTCAAACATTCATTGCTGCTCTGCCGTTGAGGGAGTTGGGGATTAAACGAATTGTGTGAGTGATATTGTGTGTCTTGTGCAAGATATAGTTCTAACTGTGTCTCATTCCCCTAAGTTGCGTGCCAATAGTTGCCTACAGAAACAGTGATACTTACCCCATGTAGATAGTTTCACCTATTCTTTTCTTTGATGCTGGTGTACAATCTAGCCGATTATTATCCTCTCTCAACAGGAGTGTTTTGTTGTTAAGACACAGGTTACCGTATTTTGGACAGAATACCATACAAGACTCAGCCTTAAATATTTCGCCATTTGTACGATGTTCACATGCAGAAAACCTTTAATTTCGAATAACTTTGACCATACTTTTTTGGACACCGGTACACTACAAGAGTTTCTGAAAAGCCATAGATATTTGCGACATGAAATGTATGAATAAGTACGTAAAGGTGATGTTCTGTGTGTGTGTGTGTGTGTGTGTGTGTGTGTGTGTGTGTGTGTGTGTGTGTGTGTGATTTTATGTGTGTTTTTACTTGTTATTGTTGTTGTGGTCTTCAGTCTTGAGACTGGTTTGATGCAGCTCTCCATGCTACCCTATCCTGTGCAAGCTTCTTCATCTCCTAGTACGTACTGCAGCCTACATCCTTCTGAATCTGCTTAGTGTATTCATCTCTTGGTCTCCCTCTACGATTTTTACCCTCCACGCTGCCCTCTGATACTAAATTGGTGATCCCTTGATGCCTCATAACATGTCCTACCAACCGACCCCTTCTTCTAGTCCAGTTGTGCCACAAACTCCTCTTCTCCCCAATCCTATTCATTACCTCTTCATTAGTTATGTGATCTACCCATCTAATCTTCAATATTCTTCTGTAGCACCACATTTCGAAAGCTTCTATTCTCTCCTTGCCCAAACTATTTATCGTCCATGTTTCACGTCCATACATGGCTACACTCCATACAAATACTTTCAGAAACGACTTTCTGACACTTAAATCTATACTCGACGTTAACAAATTTCTCTTCTTCAGAAACACTTTCCTTGCCATTGCCAGTCGACACTTTATATCCTCTCTACTTCGACCATCATCAGTTATTTTGCTCCCCAAATAGCAAAACTCCCTTACTACTTTAAGTGTCTCATTTCCTAATCTAATTTCCTCAGCGTCACCCGACTTAATTCGGCTACATTCCATTATCCTCGTTTTGATTTTGTTCATGTTCATCTTATATCCTCCCTTCAAGACACTGTCCATTCCGTTCAACTGCTCTTCCAAGTCCTTTGCTGTCTCTGACAGAATTACAATGTCATCGGCGAAACTCAAAGTTTTTATTTCTTCTCCATTGATTTTAATTCCTACTCCAAATTTTTCTTTCGTTTCCTTTACTGCTTGCTCAATATACAGATTGAATAACATCGTGGAGAAGCTACAACCCTGTCTCACTCCCTTCCCAACCACTGCTTCGCTTTCATGTCCCTCGACTCTTATAACTGTCATCTGGTTTCTGTAAAAATTGTAAATAGCCTTTCGCTAACCGTATTTTACCCCTGCCACCTTCAGAATTTGAAAGAGAGTATTCCAGTCAACATTGTCAAAAGCTTTCTCTAAGTCTACAAATGCTAGAAACGTAGGTTTGCTTTTCTTAATCTAGCTTCAGTTGTGATGGCAGAAGAGCCAACACCGTGTTACTAGAGGAGGCCGAAATGCACGCGTTTTAGCTCACGCAGGCTGGCGTGAAGAGGGAGGGACTATACTGACGTGAGGTCTGGAACATGACAAGGAATTAGAATTCAGAAAGCGGACGTAATTAGTTTGATACTTAACTTTAATCCATTAATGATGAACGTCGCTCTTGACGGCACATGATTCGCAATATCAATATCAATAGTAACTGAATATGGCGCCTTGCTAGGTCGTAGCAATTGACTACCGTCTCTGCAAATGAGAGCGTATGTAGGCAGTGAACCATCGCTAGCGAAGTCGGCTATACAACTGGGGCGAGTGCTAGGGAGTCTCTCTACACTAGACGTGCTGTGTGGCGGCGCTCGGTCTGCAATCACTGATAGTGGCGACACGCGGGTCCGACGTATACAAACGGACCGCGGCCGATTTAAAGGCTACCACCTAGCAAGTGTGGTATCTGGCGGTGACACCACTGCTTCTAAGATAAGTCGTAGGGTCAGTATTGCCTCACGTGTTCCCATATTTCTACGGAATCCAAACTGATCTTCCCTGAGGTCAGCTTCTACCAGTTTTTCCATTCGTCTGTAAAGAATTCGCGTTAGTATTTTGCAACCGTAGCTTATTAAACTGATAGTTCCGTAATTTTCACATCTGTCAACACCTGCTTTCTTTGGGATTGGAATTATTATATTCTTCTTGATGTCTGGGGTTATTTCGCCTGTCTCATAAATTTTGCTCACCAGATGGTAGAGTTTTGTCAGGACTGGCTCTCCCAAGGCTGTCAGTAGTTCTAATGGAATGTTGTCTACAACCGGGGCCTTGTTTCGACTCAGGTCTTTCAGGGCTCTATCAAACGCCTCCCGCAGTATCATATCTCCCATTTCATCTTCATCTACATCCTATTCCCTTTCTATAACATTGACCTCAAGTACATCGCCCTTGTATAGTCTCTCTATATATTCCTTCCACCTTTCTGCTTTCCCTTCTGTGCTTAGAACTGGGTTTCCATCTGAGCTCTTGACGTTCAAACAAGTGGTTCTCTTTTCTCCAAAGGTCTCTTTAATTTTCCTGTAGGCAGTATCTATCTTACCCCTAGTGAGATAAACCTCTACATCATTACATTTATCCTCTAGCCATCCCTGCTTAGCCATTTTGCACTTCCTGTCGATCTCATTTTTGAGACGTTTGTATTCCTTTTTGCCTGCTTCATTTACTGTATTTTTATATTTTCTCCTTTCATCGATGAAATTCAACATTTCTTCTGTCACCCAAGGATTTCTTCTAGCCCTCGTCTTTTTACCTACTTGATCCTCTGCTGCCTTTACTACTTCATCCCTCAAAGCTACCCATTCTACTTCTCCTGTATTTCTTTCCCCCATTCTTGTCAGTTGTTCCCTTCTGCTCTCCCTGAAACTCTGTGCAACCTCTGGTTTAGTCAGATTATCCAGGCCCCATCTCCCTAAATTCCCACCTTTCTGCAGTTTCTTCAGTTTTAATCTACAGTTCATAACGAATAGAATGTCGAAAGACCACATCTGCTTCTGGAAATCTCTTAAAATTTAGAACCTGGTTCCTGAATCTCTGTCTTAGTATTATATAATCTATTTGAAACCTGTCAGTATCTCCAGGCTTCTTCCATGTATACAACCTTCTTTTATGATTCTTGAACCAAGTGTTAGCTATGATTAAGTTGTGCTCTGTGCACACTTCAACCAGGCGGCTTCCTGTTTCATTTCTTACCCCCAATCCATATTCACCTACTACGTTTCCTTCTCTTCCTTTTCCTACTAACGAATTCCAGTCACCCATGACTGTTAAATTTTCGCCTCCCTTCACTATCTGCACAATTTCTTTTATCTCATCATACATTTCTTCAATTTCTTCGTCATATGCAGACCTCGTTGGCATATAGACTTGTACTACTGTCGTAGGCGTGGGCTCCGTGTCTATCTTGGCCACAATAATGCGTTCACTATGTTGTTTGTAGTAGCTTACCCGAAATCCTATTTTTTTTATTCATTATTAAACCTACTCCTGCATTACCCCTACTTGATTTTGTATTTATAACCCTGTATTCACCTGACCAAAAGTCTTGTTCCTCCTGCCACCGAACTTCACTAATTCCCACTACATCTAACTTTAACCTATCTATTTTCCTTTTTAAATTTTCTAACCTACCTGCCCGATTAAAGGATCTGACATTCCACGCTCCGCTCAGTAGAACGCCAGTTTTCTTTCTCCTCATAACGACGTTCTCTTGAGTAGTCCCCGCACTGAAATCCGAATGGGGGACTATTTTACCTCCGGAATATTTTAACCAAGAGGACGCCATTATCATTTATCCATACAGTAAAGCTGCATGCCCTCGGGAAAAATTACGGCCGTAGTTTCTCCTTGCTTTCAGCCGTTCGCAGTACCAGCACAGCATGGCCGTTTTGGTTAGTGTTACAAGGCCAAATCAGTCCATCATCCAGACTGTTGCCCCTGCAACTACTGGAAAGGCTGCTGCCCCTCTTCAGGAACCATACGTTTGTCTGGCCTCTCAACAGATACCCCTCCGTTGTGGTTGCACCTACGGTACGGCTATCTGTATCGCTGAGGCACGCAAGCCTCCCCACCAACGGCAAGGTCTATCGTTCATGGGGGGGGGGGGGGGGGGAGAAGGGGCGGTGTTGGTACTTATGGGTGCTGAACGCTGAGGTTATTGGTGCCCTTAGACGCATTATAGGAAATGAATCTGCACAAAATTAGTAAAATGCGGTCATACACGCAAAGGCAGTGGGAAAAGACTAAATATGTTATACAAAGACCAAAACATACGTAAAACAAGAAAGGAGCTAAAAGCACGCCACAGGAAATTGTTAGTGTCTGGCCACTAACATAAAACATGGGTGAGCCAGTCACTCTGAAAACGAATTAAAACTCTACCCAATAATCTTGGCAAAAACATAAAACTCTAGTCACATTTGTTTCATTATTACGTAAAAGAGATTGAAGAAGAGTCAGCACATAGGCCACGCTCCATTGGTCAGAAAATAAAACGCAGTCCGTTAAAACGTGGTGCACAAATATCTGTATAACACAAGCACTGCACGGTGGAGGGTCCTGTCGCTGGAGCAAGAAGTTATGCGTCAAAGGACTGTGGCCTATGCAAAGAGGAGTGAGGAGAAGCTCGTTCCGTTTATGTGGCTGGAAGGAAGTACACCACAACCGTATTGTGGGCTTTACTAAACACAGCTCATAGTCGGTCGTTTCCAACCAGTCGTCCTCTCTCCGACGCAAGACTCTTGAGCTCAATAGGGAGGTGGAGCATGCAGGGGGATGGCACACTGAAATACTGAAATATCCCCCCTTCTCCCCCCCCCCCAAGGGGGCTCGCCCCTCTTTGGCGGGTTCATGTTTGGCTCCTATGGGGACCCAGCCTTTGCAGCATTTCTTCCCTTCCGAGCTGCGTGTCTATCCTCTTGCTATTCTTTTCCCCATCCCTTGGGGACATGTCTGGGATGTTATTGGTAAGGTTCTGCATTGCCTGTTGGTGACATAAGAAAAGTCTCATCTTGATTTTTCGCTCCATTTTCCTTTCTTTGTTTTCCTTCTCCTCTCGTTCCTCTACTTCAGCGTTCGTTGGTCCTCTTTCTCTTCTTCCTACCTGTGCGCTCCTTATCGGTTGCCCACGCGTCTGAGGCATAACAGGTGACTGGGTAACACATAATTCCCAGCCCCAGGCGGACAGGTAGCGTTTGCACATGCCCCCTGGTACAGGACAGGCCCAGGGAGGGGTGATTGCCTGAGCTGCGACCTTCGAAAGTTGCTGATTTGCCCCTCAGTCAGATGTTCAGGAGGTGTGACCTGAGGTGTGAACAATCACCTAAGGTGGGTGCGCCCCCTTGTGAATGGAGCCCCCAGTTTTTAAGGAGCACGCAAAGAGTCAATCATCATCCCAGTCATCGTCTATGAAACGTAAATGTAATGAGGCTGATGATTCAAAGTCCCTTCTCGCAGCACCACGGTTCCTCATGGCCTCACATACTGCAGATGGTCTTCATTCACCATGGTAAATCTGTTCATTAATCAAAAGGTGTGGATGCAATTGCCGGACAGGTGAAATCCTGCACTCGTTTACGGAATGGCACTTCGCTTTTGGAATTACTTCTGATTCTCTAGCACAACAATTCCTTGCTGCCTCGCTTCTCCGCGGTCACCCTGTTCGTGTTGAGGCCCATAGAACTTCGAGTTTTTCCCATGTTGTAATTTATACCCGGCTGCTCGACGGTCTAACTGAGGCCATAATCCCATCTTACCTCTCTGATCAGGGTGTCATTGCCATCCATCATGTAATGAAGAAGGTAGATTCCTCCTTAGTGCCCACCCACACTCTTTTCCTCACCTTTGATAGAGCCGTGCTGCCGTCCAAGATCAAAGCAGACTATGAAATTATCACAGTCTGGCCACACATTTCGAACGTGATGTGCTGCTACCAGTTTCATCGTTTTAACTACACTAGATAATCTGGTCGACACCCAGGTAAATGTGTAACCTTTGTAGGGATGCACACGAGGGCGGTTTTCTGCCTCTTTCTCCCCACTGTATCAACTTCAATGGCGGCTATGCTTCCTTGTTCCATGTATCTCCATGAGTGGGCTGTACAAGAGATGTGGGTAACAAGAAAAGTGTCTCACCCAGTCGCTCGCAAGTTACTGGCTAGTCGCAAACCCTGCCTTCTCCCGTCTGGCGCCTATAATTCCGTTCTTGTTACACCTCGCTCAATGAAGGACGTGGCCATGCAGACATGCGACCTCGAATTTAGCTCTGAGGTTATGAAATCGCCCAGTGTCAAGGTAGCATCGCCATCGCCAGGTCCAGATGTGCAACAAACCGTCAAACTCCCGCCTGAAGGAGTGAAGCCAGCAGCTACACAACCGGTAGGGGGGAAAGGGCAGAAAGAGTACTCCCGTGTAGACTCCCTCTGTCCCTCCAGCCAAACAAAACCAGAGTCTTCCTCTAACCCGAAAGGCTCGAAGAAATCCACCAAAGACAAATAGTCTTCTCCCTCGCCAATTCGAAGATCCTCTCCGACGGTGTCGCCACATAGTACCTTAGCCTGGCCGGCCTCTATATCGCTGGTGTACGCCAATAACCGTTTTTTTGCATTGGACTCCATGGACCGACCGCACAAGCAAGCCAGTGCTTCTGTGGAACCCATGGAGCAGGATCCTCCTGCTTTTGCACCCTGTATTAGTGACTCTACACTGGCCATCACTCGGCAATCGGCGAGTTGACACCCCTATATCTCTTCCTCATCATGACTGTACTCCAATGGAATGTTCTCAGATTTTGGTCCCACAAAGACGATTTACGGCTGCCTTTAGCATCACATCATCGCGTTGTACACTGCCTTCAGGAAACTAAATTGCGCCCTCACGACCACTATCAGCTTTCACATTACATACCGATTGGTTTTCACCTTCCCCCTGAGGTCAGCATTCCACCTCACGGGGGTGTCGTGCTGCTGGTATTGGATGACATTCATAGTCAACCCATCGCCCTGACTACCCATCTTCAAGCTATTGCAATTTGCTTTTTCGTTCACCATCTGACTTTTTCCCTCTGTGTCATTTATGTTCCTCCATCATTCGATGTCACCATGGCAGACTTCCTTCAGCTTATTGGGCAGCTACCTCCTCATTTTTGCTACTCTGTGATTTTAGTGCACATCATCCCCTTTGGCGTTCTCCCAGGACCTGTTGGAGAGGTGCCCTCTTGGCTGACCTTCTTACCCATCTTAACCTCTTCTGCATTAACACTGGAGCACCCACTTTCGTCTCCGACTCCTCGCACATCTATTCCAATTAGGACCTATCCTTCTGCATTGTCCAGGTTGCCTATCGTCTTGAGTGGTCCGTTTTTTTCTGACATCTACTTGAGCGACCATTTCCTGTGTGCTATCCATTCGCTGTCTCGTACCCCATCCACGTGTATGCCCAAATGGCAGCTTGCTAAGGCTGACTGACAGCCTTACTCCTCCGTGGCGACCTTCGAAGAACAAGATTTCACCAGTTGTGATGACCAGGTGGAATACCTCACAAACGTTATCCTTACAGCTGCAAAACACTTCATTAATCGTACTTCCTCTTTACTTATTCGTGTCCCAGTCCCTTGGTGGACTGAGGCATGCCGCGACGCAATTCACATACAACGGGTTCTCCGCGTTTTTAACAGTCATTCTACGAAGGAAAACTGCCATCATTATAAACAGATGTGTGCAAAGTGTCGTCGCGTTCTTCGGTATAGTAAAAGAGCTAGCAGGATTTCATTCACTAGTTCTTTTAACAGTTCCTCCTCTTCCTCTTTCGTGTGGGCCAACCTCCGACGGCTCTCTGGGACCAAGATCCGTTCCCAGTTTCCAGCCTGACAGTAGCAGACGATGTTATCGTGGACGCTATTACTATCTCCAACACCTTGGGGTACCATTTTGCGGAAATTTTGAGCTCTTCCCACTATCACTCTGCCTTCCTCTGTCGGAAACAAGCAGAGGAGGCTCGGGCGATACCCTTCTCTTCTCCGAATCGTGCGTGAGTGCTACAATGCCGCCTCTACAGTGAGGGAGCTAGATCATTCTCTCAGTTCATCCCGATCCACCGCCCCAAGGCCAGACGCCATCTACATTCTGATGTTGCAGCACCTTTCTACTGCGGCAAGCACTTTCTACTTAACACGTATAACAGCATCTGGACAGAGGGTACATTTTCCGGATGTTGGCTTGAAGAAACCGTCATACCCATACCTAAGCCCAGTAAGGACAATATCTTCCCTTCTACCTACGACCCCATCTATCTCACCAGCTGTGTTTCCAAGGTGATGGAACGTATGATTCATGCCCCGCTGGTATGGTGGCTCGAGTTTCGCAATTTACCGACGAATGCAGTGTGGATTTCTTTGTTACCTTCCGGAGTCTGCTTTCAGAAGTTGCTACGGTGGCTTAACCACGACCTACCTGCAACTTCACTGGTAGGTGTGAACTCTTCACCACCTTCGCTTCGTGAAGTGGCCCACGTTAACAATGGCCTTCATTCGCTTCCTAAGGACACTACTCCAGCCTTGGTCTATGACCTTCCCATGGAACTTCGCGATGGTACCTTTGTATACACTGACGGCTTTCGTACTGACCGTGGGGTCGGGTGGGTCGAAATACATCTGGTGATACAGACTTTGCAATTGTGTCCTCTGCTCAGACTCACTCAGCACCCTTCAAAGTCTATGTGCGCTGTGCACCGTCCATCCCTTAGTGCAGCGGGTTCACGAAAACTGTCAACTGCCCACTCTTGGTGGAGACAGTGTGATGTTTCTGTGGGTTCGTGGTCATGTCGGTCTGCCAGGAAACGAGGCTGCTGACGCTGCTACCAAGGCTGCAGTTTTTTAGCCCTTCTTCCACGTGCTTGTTTTTATCTGCCTTCTATTATGTCAATTGGGACTGACATATATTCGTATTTTTCCTCTCTGTCTTCGCCTTCTCTAGTTTTGACTTGGGCGCGTACAGCACCAGTTGTTTTTTGCACCCTAAACCAAAAACAAAACCAACATCAAACTGATATAACTCCGGATCGAGACACGCCTCCTTGGCTGCTAGATCTGCCCTTTCGCTCCAAGGAATCCCAGTGTACCCTCGTACAAAGAAGAAAGCCTCCTCCTCCTCAGTCGCTCTAGTTGAAGGAGGGTATCCTGGATGGTCTGGACTACTTCCCCCGCTTTGTACAAACGTTTCAACGAGCGATGAGCACTTAGAAAATCGGAACACACAAGAAATTTAGCACTGGAAGAACGTCTCATTTGTTCCAGTGCCCAAAAGGTCTTGCACAATCAAGCGTCAAAGACATAAACAATTGAGGCAGTCGGATCTTGAGGACAAGATCCAGAAAAACTACAGAGCAACCAACAGAATCCCCACCGTGAAAACAGCTACACAGTTCTGTTGCTCAGATAAAATGTCACATTAAGAACGGAAACAGGAGTGCAATCTCTCTTGAATCATACCAAATCTAAAATCACTCTGGTTCTCCCCAGTAATCAGGGTGTCGGGCGGTTAAAACCCTGGATTTAGGGCTGTACTGAATCCACACCAAGGGCCTCCAGAACGCGTTGCACAGGAACCCAAAGTGATGACGGCACACGGGCACTTGGAGAAAAGACGTTCCAGAGGTGGATGAGCAACAGTATGGTGCGTAGTTGAAGGCGGAATTCCGAGAAACTTACATACGTGACGCACCGGGAGGAGTGCCGCCGGATGGTAAGTGGCAGTTCCCCAGCCTCAGCACAGTGGCTGGGTATGGGACTGTCCTAGAAGCAACTGTGGCCAGACAGAGCCCCTCATGGTGGACAGGGTCAATGATCATCAAACAGGAATGAACACACACACACCTATCTGCTGAAAATTGGAAACCTGTCATCGCAGCCCACTCCCCTACCTTCCGCAGTGTAAGGTCCAAGTGACGTTTTGCTGTTGCAGCACTGGAGGAGTAGCAGAAGAAGCCGATTCATTCATGAATAAGGAGCACTATACTGGACTCCTTACTGTAGACATGATGGTGTTTATGGCTATGGCAAAGAGGTTAACACTTAAATCACTGCATTGAGGGCCACCATTCTCCTGCTCAAAACGATCTGACAGCGAATCACCAACTCGGATCCTAAAATAGCGCTGACACAGGAAAGACCGGGTGAAGATGGGGAGCTTGCCACAAAAGCCCCATTGATGCAGTTGAGCGAGGATACAGTGTCGCCAAGTAGTACCATACACCATATTGATATCGAAGAATATTTCGATTCAGTGATGTCTACGTAGGAAAGCCTGCTGAATAGCCACCTATAGCAGGTTCAAATGGCTCTGAGCACTATGGGACTCAACTTCTGAGGTCATTAGTCCCCTAGAACTTAGAACTACTTAAACCTAACTAACCTAAGGACATCACACACATCCATGCCCGAGGCAGGATTCGAACCTGCGACCGTAGCGGTCTCGCGGTTCCAGACTGCAGCGCCAGAACCGCACGGCCACTTCGGCCGGCTCCACCTATAGCAGGGTCAGGTGTTCGACAGTGGACCGAAATCTTGGGAATCCACACTAAGAGCGGCTAAAGAAAGAGGCTTGGTCTCTAACAGCCAGACCAGATGACGGTTGATTCGCTCCAGGGTCTTCCCTACACAGCTCGTTAAAGTGATAGTCCGATAACTACTGGGACATTTGTCGTCCTTTCCTGGTTTGAGGAGAGCTACCAAAGTTTCCTCTCTCCACGAACTGGAGAAGTTACACATCTGCCATATAAGATTAAAACATTCAAGGAAGACTTCTTTCGACGCTGCTGTACAGGATCTGGTTGTGTTCGGGTGCAGTCTCACGAGTCTCAGACAGCATTGATTGGCTCTGAGCACTATGGGACTTAAAATCTGTGGTCATCAGCCCCTAGAGCTTAGAACTCCTTACCTAAGGACATCACACACATCCATGCCCGAGGCAGGATTCGAACCTGTGACCGTAGCGGTCACGCGGTTCCAGACTGAAGCGCCTAGAACCGCACGGACACACTGGCCGGTAGCATTGATTCCAGCTCCTCATGGAGAAAGGATAGTTGTAAGTTTCGAAATTGTTTGAACCAATGTCCAATTTTATCCTCTCTGCAGTCGCACGGTAGCGACGAAACGCCGGATACTGGCGGCCATTTGCAATAGTTTGTGCAAAGTTCTCCGCCAGCGCGTGAGTGGTGTGTCCAGGCGCTCTTTGGAGACACTCTCATGTCGGCACTGTGACTATTTTTCAACGACTGCAATTACCAGGAATCAACCTGATGTCTTCCCATACTTTTGTAGAACGAGTGGAACGGTGGATGGAGTCCAGAAACACTTGCCATTACCTTTCAGTGCTCTCAGTATTCACACATCGGTCCTTTTCTATCGCAACTCGAAAGGCTATATGGTTGTCTGCCATAGGACGGCTTTTCCACCTTGCTGGACGGCACTCATCCGTCCACCAAGTCAAAAATCGTCTCCAAAGATGACCAGAGGGGTTTGGGATGCATAAATCAGCAGCATGATGGATCACCTGTGTGATATGATCCACCCATTCCTGAACGTTGTTGCAATGTTCAAACACATCTAGCTGGCTGAACAGCACCCAGTTACCCCTGCTGACCATGCATGTCAGTGGCTTCTCTCCATCTAGCGCTTCATCAAGTAGGTGAATGCGGAGTGGGAAATAGTCACTGGAATGGAGGTCGTCAGTTACCTCCCACTGAACAGTCTGTGAGGGCTGGAGAACAGAAAGAAAGATCTATGGCTGAGAATGACACAGTAGCAGTACAGAAGTGAGTGTGAGTACCTGTTCGTAGGATGCACAGCTCATGATATATCATGAGGCTATCCAAAACTCGAATTCAAGGACAGGTAGAGGTCGAGCACCACAAAACATGATGGGCATTGAAATCTCCCAGTAGGAGGAAGGGTCGAGGAATTTGTTCCACAAGATCTATGAGAGCCTCAGAGGCGATCGCATCTTGTGGAGGGAGATACAATGAGGAAACTGTTGTTCTCTATGGCACATGAACTTCGACAGCAACAGATTGTAGGTCGGTAGCCAGAGGGGAGAGCACAGGAGTGATGCATGTTATTGACATAACAACAGCACCCCCTCCCCCCCCCCCCCCCGGCTCAGTCCCCAGTTGGGTGACCCTTCTGGTAAAGAGTATAGCCACGTACCACAGGGCTCTCGGTGACTTTAAAATGTGTTTCTTGTAAACATAGGCACAGAGGGAGTTCCTGACCTAGCAGTTTCAGTTCCTCTGTATGTGTCCTGGACTCATTAATACTCCACTGCACTATGGAAGCCATTTATCATGGAGGTTGCACTTTCATCCTGTCTTTACACTGGGGAGGGGAGCACATGATGGGCAGGGAATTCACTCTTGGGGTGAGATGATTGTCGCAGTCCGACATCAAACTCCATTAGTTGTGCTAAAGAGTCAGGAGAGACATCATATAGTAGGAGATCCACATCGTCAGACTGTTTACTTCCAGTCTTCATTGGTGGTGGACGTTAGGCCTTTAATTTTTTTGCCCTGTGTAAGCTTGGAGGCCAATACCGAAGCAGGTTAGTGGCACTGCTGGATGATGGACCAGACTGAACCTTTGAAGGAGCAGGGTGTTTCAAAACATTAGGAACAGACTTGTCTGATGCTCTGTGAATGGGCTTTGAAGGAATTTTAGTGATGCAAGTACACTGGGAATCGCAGGTTCTAGTGCTAACACTAGCAACCTCAATTTGGGTACCACCATCAGTCTGTGGAACTGGCTGTTTAAGAGCAGACGCAAAGAAGGTAGCAAACGTCGAGGGCTGCATGGCCTTATAGATAATTTTGGCCTCTCCATCTGAAATACATCTAATTGTTCTGGATGTTGTTGACTTGCTGGGAACTGGAAGTTCCTACGAACAGGGTCCCATTTCGCAAGCTCCTGCCAGATTTTAAGGTTCCAGCGATTCCCTCCAACCTATCTTGCATGTAAAAAGGTGAACCTTTTTTAAAACTCCCCTCTTTCCTTTTAATTATGAAAAACACATTCTAGCCACCAAAGTGCGTTCTGCTACTCAATACTGACAGACTCTGTGTAAATCCTGTCTGGAGGACTGGCTACACGAGTCCTCTTTTTTGATTGGGTGTTGGTCCCCATCAGCGGCCCGCCGTTTCCGCTGGGGGAGAGAAGAGAAGATTTCGAAGGATACATACTTGTCCCACAAGCAGCTAGGGAAGTACGAATCCATGTAGCCAGAGCCCCACATGTCTAGGTACGTTTTATACAACGGAAGTACGGCAGATTTCCCATAGGTTGCCCGCTAATGGCTGTCGCACTTGAGTAGCCATGCATCTCATCAGTGCACAGCACAACTTGAGATTAAGGAGCTTTTTATAGAGGTTATTACCATACTCGCGATCCCAGTTCCCTGTGACACACAACTTTCCACTGCCGCGCCATACAGTGGTCGTTCAAGCGTTCCCAGAGCATATGGTGACTGGACACTGGCGGTGCTTACCAGTCCCCAGCTCAGGAACTCCAGAGTCGCCAAGTCCTTACTCAGAAAATGAATGCTGAGGCCTTTATGGGAGGTGATGTCCTACTGAAAGCACAAATTCAATGGAATGGGCAACAGGCTGAACTTATTCATCATTCCTTATTCCTGTAGATATCATTGCTCAGTCGGTTACTTGTACGTTTTCTCACATACGAAGTAATCCAGCTGTAATGGGTAAAACTAAATGCAGTGTATGAAGCAATCAGAATGGAAGGAGGAAACTTCACTATTTGAGATGGTGTTGTTGTTGTTGTGGTCTTCAGTTCTGAGACTGGTTTGATACGCTTCTCCATGCTATTCTATCCTGTGCAAGCTTCTTCATCTCCCAGTACCTACTGCAACCTAAATCCTGAATCTGCTTAGTGTATTCACCTCTTGGTCTCCCTCTACGATTTTTACCCTCCACGCTGCCCTCCAATACTAAACTGGTGATCCCTTGATACTTCAGAACCAACCGATCCCTTCTTCTAGTCAAGTTGTGCCACAAACTTCTCTTCTCCCCAATCCTATTCAATACTTCCTCATTAGTTATGTGATCTATCCATCTAATATTCAGCATTCTTCTGCAGCACCATTTCCTAATCTAATTCCCTCAGCATCATCCGACTTAATTCGACTACATTTCATTATCCTCGTTTTGCTTTTGTTGATGTTCATCTTATATCCTCCTTTCAAGGCACTATCCATTCCGATCAACTGCTCTTCCAAGTCCTTTGCTGTCTGTGACAGAATTACAACGTCATCGGCGAACCTCAGCGTTTTTATTTCTTCTCCATGGATTTTAATACCTTCTCCGAATTTTTCATTTGTTTCCTTCACTGTCTGCTCAATATAGAGATTGAATAACATCGGGGAGACGCTACAACCCTGTCTCACTCCCTTCCCAACCACTGCTTCCCTTTGATGTCCCTCGACTCTTATAACTGCCATCTGGTTTCTGTAGAAATTGTAAATAGCTTTTCGCTCCCTGTATTTTACCCTTGCCACCTTCAGAATTTGAAAGAGAGTATTCCAGTCAACATTGCCAAAAGCTTTCTCAAAGTCTATAAATGCTAGAAACGTAGGTTTGCCTTTCCTTAATCTAGCTTCTAAGATACGTCGTAGGGTCAGTATTGCCTCGAGTATTCCGATATTTCTACGGAATCCAAACTGATCTTCGCCGAGGTCGGCTTCTACTAGTTTTTTCATTCGTCTGTTAAGAATTCGCGTTAGTATTTTGCAGCCGTTACTTATTAAACTGACAGTTCGGTAATTTTCACATCTGTCAACACCTGCTTTCTTTGGGATTGGAATTATTATATTCTTTTTGAAGTCTGAGGGTATTTCACCTGTCTCAGGACTGGCTCTCCCAAGGCTGTTAGTAGTTCTAATGGAATGTTGTCTACTCCCGGGGCTTTGTTTCGACTCAGGTCTTTCAGTGCTCTGTCAAACATTTCACGCAGTATCATATCACCTATTTCATCTTCATCTACATCATCTTCCATTTCCAAAATATTGTCCTCAAGTACATCGCCCTTGTATAGACCCTCTATATACTCCTTCCACCTTTCTGCTTTCCCTTCTTTGCTTAGAACTGGGTTTCCATCTGAGATCTTGATATTCATACAAGTGGTTCTCTTTTCTCCAAAGGTCTCTTTAATTTTCCTGTAGGCAGTATCTATCTCACCCCTAGTGAGATAAGCCTCTACATCATTACATTTGTCCTCTAGCCATCCCTGCTTAGCAATTTTGCACTTCCCGTCGATCTCATTTTTGAGACGTTTGTATTCCTTTTTGCCTGCTTCACTTATTGCATTTTTATATTTTCTCCTTTCATCAATTAAATTCAATATTTCTTCTGTTACCCAAGGATTTCTTCTAGCCCTCGTCTTTTTACCTACTTGATGCTCTGCTGCCTTCACTACTTCATCCCTCAAAGCTACCCATTCTTCTTCTACTGTATTTCTTTCCCCCATTCTTGTCAATTGTTCCCTTATGCTATCCCTGAAACTCTCTACAGCCTCTGGTTCTTTCAGTTTATCCAGGTCCCATCTCTTTAAATTCCCACCGTTTTGCAGTTTCTTCGGTTTTAAACTACAGTTCATAACCAATAGATTGCCGTCAGAGTCCACATCTGTCCCTGGAAATGTCTTACAATTTAAAACCTGGTTCCTAAATCTCTGTCTTACCATTATACAATCTATCTGAAACCTGTCAGTATCTCCAGGCTTCTTCCATGTATGCAACCTTCTTTTAGGAATCTTGAACCAAGTGTTAGCTATGATTAAGTTGTGCTCTGCGCAAAAATCTATCAGGCGGCTTCCTCTTCGTTTCTTACCCCCAATCCATATTCACCCACTACGTTTCCTTCTCTTCCTTTTCCCACTGCCGAATTCCAGTCACCCATGACTACTAAATTTTCGTCTCCCTTCACCATCTGCATAATTTCTTTTATTTCATCATACATTTCTTCAATTTCTTCGTCATATGCAGAGCTCGTTGGCATATAGATTTGTACTACTGTCGTAGGCGTGGGCTTCGTGTCTATCTTGGCCACAAAAATGAGTTCACTATGTTGTTTGTAGTAGCTTACGCGAACTCCTATTTTTTTAATTCATTATTAAACCTACTCCTGCATTACCCCTATTTGGTTTTGTATTTATAACCCTGTATTCACCTGACCGAAAGTCTTGTTCCTCCTGCCACCGAACTTCCCTAATTCCCACTATATCTAACTTTAACCTATCTATTTTCCTTTTTAAATTTTCTAACCTACATGCCCGATTAAGGGATCTGACATTCCACGCCCCAATCCGTAGAACGCCAGTTTTCTTTCTCCTCATAATAACATTCTCTTGAGTAGTCCCCGCCCGGAGATCCGAATGGAGGAGTATTTTACGTCCGGAATATTTTACCCAAGAGTACGCCATCATCAATTTAACCATACAGTAAAGCTGCATGCCCTCGGGAAAAATTACAGCTGTAGTTCCCCCTTGCTTCCAGCCGTTCGCAGTACCAGCACAGCATGGCCGTTTTGGTTAGCGTTACAAGGCCAGGTCAGTCCATCATCCAGACTGTTGCCCCTGCAACTACTGCAAAGGCTGCTGCCCCTCTTCAGGAACCACACGTTTGTCTGGCCTCTGAACAGATACCCCTCCGTTGTGGTTGCACCTACGGTACGGCTATCTGTATCGCTGAGGCACGCAAGCCTCCCCACCAACGGCAAGGTCCATGGTTCATGGGTGGCGTGGGGGGGTATGTGATACTATTTCAGTGATTACAAAATAGTGAAATCAACAAACAACTTGGACAGCCTCTGGCCCGGAGCATGTAATGATGCTATTATGGAAGGTGTCAGAAAGCCGTTTTCATTCTCCCTGATCCATATCTGTTGTAAATGTTCCTTGATATCCTTTATACTGGCAGTGGAACGGAGTTGACGTCCGACCTGGTGCCACACATGTTCTATCTTAACTGGCACACCACCACCGTAACATGACACAGACAGTTTCTAGAGACACAATGAATCTAGCAGTCAAACCGCTGTGCCTCTTTAAACCACGGGAAGAATTGAACCTCTCCTCAGGTGCCGCCAATCTCGCCGACGGTGGTCATTCGAGGTAGTCGGCAAAAACTAACCAATCACTGAACTCATTGCAATGCCCTTCATTATCATTACATGCTTCCCTTCTACGTAGCATTTTACGTTGTATTACTAGCAGGCTACGCATGGGCTGGCAATTCAATAGTCTGACAACAGCTAGTCTCTGACCAACGGAGCGAGATGATACAGAATGTTGCATGGATTCCACTATTTGTTCTCGGATAGCAGGCACAGGAGTGGCTACGTTCCTTGTGGTGGTTAAACGTGGTCAACTGGAATCATGACAAGCAGTATGGCTGCCCTCAGGTTCCCATGCAGTCGATACCTGGACCATTGTCTCACCACAATCTCCTACAAAAATCACGATATTGCTCGATTCGAGCAGCCGGATAAATGGTGACCCACAACGACTCCTCTCTCAAACACTGTTGGTTGCCAATATGCGGAAGCGGTATCTCAGTCTCCTTCACGGAGATCACACATCATCTGACTCTGTTGACACCCCATACATACAGTCCCAGGCCTGGTAAAAACTATACACAAGTACTCCGGTGGTCATTCTACATGTCACTGTGAACTGCAACTCTCAATAATTTACATACAGCGCACGCTGACGATGAGATCTTGTACAATATTAAATTGGCATCCGACCATATCTTCTGGGTGCTTCAGTATTTTTCTTAGGCAATGTATAAGCCGAGAGGACTCAAACAGCAAATGAAACGTGTTACAAGTAGAATATCATGAAATGAAATAGTTGTATGACACTATCTGCTGGGATACTCCATGCAGGCTAGCTCGAGTGCCTAGTGCAAGTGTTTCTGTTCGACGCCTGTTCCGCGACTTCCATATCCAGGACGATAAAGTCAGTTAATTTCAGATAAAACGATAATGGGCGTCCCAGGGCGTAGTTCCTAGAGAACTCAAGTAGAAAATGTCAGAGATGCAAAAGGGCAGATTCTGATGTTTAAAAGGTACGTGGTAACAACTTGGACACAAAATTGGCAAAAAAGCCCTGTAACGTAAGGTACAATAGGCAACGAGCATCTTTAAATCATACAGAGAATAGAACATATGAAAGGAACCACTCACAAGAAAATGAGCATGTCTCGGCGCTAGAAGAAGCAGTAGATCTTAAATAGTAAGGTATGGATGATATCTATGAAGTAACTGTGAACAATGCAGATCAAATTGAGTAGGACTGTGCAAGATTAATGAAACATAGGATGAGGAGATAATAACGATGTTGAGCAAGGCGAAATTATGAACGAAGTTAGCAGCTGTAGCATCAGTAAACGGAGCAGTCCAGGCCCTTTCAGTATTTGTTAGTACCACAATGTAGACTGGAATAGTATAGCATAATAAATACGCGGGAATTATTTAGCACAATGAGTGAACAGCCTCTGAGCTAGGCAGCTTAAGCAGCACATTGACTGAGAAAAAATTGTTAAGTCTCAAGACTAGTTGGCAACATTGTAGAATATGTTTGGCAGCTATATGACAGTCGATTTACTTTCTGGAGTGGTTCAGAATTATTGTTCTAAATTCACTCGATATTTTCTTGACATTGAGATGAAATATTCTGAAAACCAATGGAGTCCTGCTATGAAAAGAATGGGCACCGTAGACTACTACTCCTGGTCGTCGGCTCAGGGGCGTCTCCTGAAACGCCTCCAATGGTAGTCGGGGATCAGTTGGAAGTGTGACTCATCACAGGAGATAACTCTTTCTGTCAACGAGATTCCAGGCCGAAGACGTGTCTGGAGACGGCCTGGGCAGCGGAGAGATACCAAACTATCGCCCAACAGACGACCCGATAACCAGCAGTGATGGTGAGGGGTGTCGGTTCCTTTCATAGCAGGACCCCTTCAGTTCTCATCTGCGCCAACATTACAGCACAGCGGTACGTCCAGTCGACGATATTCTATACCCCACTTCATTGCACTTCATGGCAAGCCACCCAGGATTTACGTTTCAGTAAGACAATGCCCTCCCACACACGGCGAGAGTCTCAGCTTCTCGTCTTTGTGCTTGTGAAACCATACCTTGGCAGTAAGATCAACAAATATCTTCGAAATGGACAACATTCGGAGCATTATTGGCAGAGGCCTCCAATCTCGGAATTTTGACGTTCTGATGTGCCATTTTGACAGAAGTTCGCACGATATCCATCACGGGACATCCAACGGCTCTATCAATGAGTGACAAGTCGGATAACTGTTTGCATAACGCTCAGAGGTGGACTTCACATTTCGTGAAGCTTTTTCTCTTGAATAAACCACCCAATTTTTCTGAGACTGCAATCCCTTATTTGCCTATACGTGTTTATCAAATTTACCAATTCTGCCCCGTTCGGGTGACATCCTCGTGGTGCGTCCTTTCTCTTTCTCTTATAATGTATTCGGTGGTGTAGGCCCGCTTGCTGTTGTAGTTCACTGCGCATGGCTACAATCTGCTGGACATGATGGTTGTCCTGATAGCAGTCATAGCTGTGCTAAGATCTGCTACATCAGTCAACTGAGGTTTTGGTGCCCATGTGCCATGTTAGCGTAACAAGGTTAGGCCTACTATTATTCCGTGACAGAAATGACAGATGTGGTACTCCATCAAGGCCTGCCCGACTGCAGCATCAGCCATATGCGTGAACTGTATGCCGATGGACTTACACAACGCGCCATTATATCTGCAAGATATTTGGTAGGACATTCCAGAGACTTGCAGACATGAGATCATTTGCAGCAAGGACAATGGACTGTCGTAGGCCTCGCACAGTTCGCACGCGGGAGATGGAGAAGCAGGTATTCAGGCATAATGGAAATGATCGAGTGATCGAGATACGGGTATGACAAGAGTTGTGGTTGCCGCAGGTACCAGCCGTACTCTTTTATGGTCAGCTCTGCACGAGCAGTTGCTTCATCCCCATCATAAGCAACATATGCAAGCTCGTCGGTTAAGGAAACGACCAAGCCTGATTACAACTCAGCCAATGGCTTCTACAACAACTGCTGAAGATTCACAGTTCAGAGTCAGATTTCATTTATAAATGAGTGGGGATTTACGAGAGATCACCAAGTAAATAACGTAATGGGCACGCCTGGGCAGATGCAAACTCTTGAGGAATTTGCAGGTGAGGCATCGGTATGGCTTTGGTATCAACGTACGGATAGGAACTGTTGGTGACAGACCCGTGGGACCATACTCCTTACCAAACTGACTAACATGTGTTGGTTTCTGCGAGATGAGGTACCAGAGCTACTGGAAAACGTTTCCGTTTCAGAAGGACAGCGAACATGGTTGGTGCGCGACAGGCCACTACTGTTGTTCGTCATGGGAAAAGTTTGTTAGCGGTGGATTGGTAGAGGAGGTGGACGTGAATATGGTGTATTTCTGGCTACTCGGGCGCTTAAAAAAAAAATGGCTCTGAGCACTATGGGACTCAACTGCTGTGGTCATCAGTCCCCTAGAACTTAGAACTACTTAAACCTAACTAACCTAAGGACAGCACACACATCCATGCCCGAGGCAGGATTCGAACCTGCGACCGCAGCAGTCGCACGGTTCCTGACTGCGCGCCTAGAACCGCGAGACCACCGCGGCCGGCTCGGGCGCTTAAAGCCACTGGCGTATTCCCAACCCATCGACGGTGTATTGACGATACATAACCATGAATATGACGCAATCCGAACGCAATCGGTGCATTTGAGTGAGTGCGTGGTTTACTGTGAGGAAGGGCTAAGGGTGCCTCACGATGCGTGTTAACGACATGCAGCACTGTGGTATCCGCGTGCTACGCAGCCTATAGTGTTTAACTCTATATGACACACACACTGAAGCGCCATAGAAACTTGCATATGCGTGCGTACTCAAAATACAGAGGCAGATTAGGGTGCTGCGACCGGCAACGCCTTTAAGAGACAACAAATGTCAGGCGCAGTTGTTAGACCGGTTACTGCTGCTACAATGACAGGTAATCAAGATTCAAGCGAGTCTGAACGTGGTGATATGGTCGGCGCACAAGCGATGGAAGACGGCCTCTCCGAGGTAGCGAGGAAGTGGGGATTTTCCCGTATGACCATTTCACCAGTGTTACGTGAATATCAGGAATCCCTTAAAACATCAAATCTCCGACCTCGCTGCGGCCGGAAAAAGGTCCTGCAAGAACGGGACCAAAGACGACTGAAGAGAATCGTTCACGTGACAGAAGCGCAATTCTTCCGCAAATTGTTGCAGATTTCAATGCTGGGCCATCAACAAATGTCAGCGTGCGATACATTCAACGAAACATCATTGATATGGGCTTCCGCAACCGAAGGCACACTCGTGTACCCTTGACGTCTACACGACACAAAGCTTTACGCCTTCTGGGCTCGACAACACCAACAGTGGACTGTTGATGACTGGAAACATGTTGTCTGGTCGGACGAGTCCCGTTTCAAATTGTATCGAGCGGATGTACGTGTACGGCTATGGAGACAACATCATGAATCCATGGACCTTGCGCGTCAGCAGGGGACTGTTCAAGCTGGTGGAGAGCCTGTAATGGTGTGGGGCGTGAGCAGTGGCAGCGATATGGGATCCCTGATACATGTAGATACGACTCTGACAGATGACACGTAAGCATCCTGTCTGATCACCTGCATCCATGTACGTCCGTTGTGCATTTCGACGGACATGGGCAATGCCAGCAGAAAAATGCGACACCTCACACGTCCAGAATTGCTATAGAGTGCCTCCAGGGACACTCCTCTGAGTTTAACCACTTCCGCTAGCCACCAAACCCCTAGATAAGAACGTTATTGAGCATATCAGGGATGCCTTGCAAAGTGCTGTTCAGACGAGATCTTCACCCCTTCGTGCACTTACGGATTTATGGACAGCCCTATAGGACTTATGGTGTCAATTCCCTCCAGCACTACTTCAGACATTAGTCGAGTCCATGCCAAGTCGTGCTGCACCACTTCTGCGTGGTCTCGGGTGCCATACATGATATTAGGCAAGCGTACCAGTTTTTTTGGCTTTTCAGTGTAGATGGGAATGAGCTGGCAGATTAGTCCATACCTCAGTAGGTATTGGTTTCAGATCTTTGCAAACACTTTTCTTCTCCTTCTTGACAGTTCTATGTACTGAACAAATATTTGACACTTTTTGAAACCATATGTGTATGTATAACTCTATAACGGCTCTACGTACTGGGTCACTGAGACGTGCCGGTATATTTATGTTGAAATTGCGATATGCCTGATCGATATGAAGCCAGACAGCCATGATACGTTTATTGCTACTAAAATAATGCATTACATCCACGTTCCATTAAACGCGAACAGCCGGTGCACGATTCCTTGCACATTCGTATCAACGAGTCGCATTTTGGGTTGAGGTACCTGCAGCTCACTACACTGAGCAGAGATTGTTTTCCTCCATCTAGTTCGTGTCTCAGCATTTGCTGGTTGACATTCTTCTTTAGTCTTTGTAGCGTAACGCATAGCACAAGCTAATGCTACTCGAGTATATATCGCTGTAAAACTTTCTTTTTCGGACCTCTCTTTGAGCAAGTTGACAACTGCAACGTAATCTTTGTTCTGGCGTATTGTATGTTGTGTGTTAACCACCACTGTCTTCTATTTGTGTAAATAAATTCATTGCACCTTTTGGAGCAGATGGTCATCTACGACCTTCTAATAGGATGTGACTGTAACAATTGTTGTATCACTTACGGCTGGCCGGCCGCGGTGGACTAGCGGTTCTAGGCGCTCAGTCCGGAACCACGCGACTGCTACGGTCGCAGGTTCGAATCCTGCCTCGGGCATGGATGTGTGTGATGTCCTCAGGTTAGTTAGGTTTAAGTAGTTCTAAGTTCTAGGCGGCTGATGACCACAGATGCTAAGTCCCATAGTGCTCAGCGCCATTTGAACTTAGGGCTGGTGGCCTGACTGTAGACATCGTGCCTAGAGAATGAGGGACCAAGGGGTCGAATTCTGACAAGACCACGGAATATTCTATCGACCATTATTCTTGCCTTTAGCTCTCAATGACGTGAAGTTTACTTCAAACAAACGTTGTTTTGATACCACGTTGGATTTATAAGTCTGCTTTCCCTGGTAGGTTTACGTAAATGATCGTGAAATGCCAGAACTATCGCTCAATTGAATGATTTTCATCAGGAAGTTAAGCCACTATGGTTTACTATTACTAGCATTGTTATTATTGCCCCACCAGACGAGGGTATTTTATCGCTCCCCTTACGATGGTATGGCGCCTGTGGGTGGTCATATTATACAGATCTCCTGCGGTATTTCAGTACTGACTTCAAGCTACTGATCAGCGAAGTGTCCCCCACTGACCTGGTCTAAATCCCAAAGTGAGGGCCTGTAAGGTTCCTCACGTCAGTTGGACTGATCGGACCGGTGACGGATTTCGCGTTCTTACTTTCTTCTCTAACATATATTATCATGAAACTTCCTGGCTGTCTTATACTGTGTCGGTAGAGCACTTGTCTGCGGAAGTCAAATTTCCCAATTTCGAGTCTCTGTTCCTCACACAGGTTTTATATGCAACAGGCTTCGTCTGCCACATTAGTGAACACTCTGCTGCACAGTGAAAATTGCGTTCCAGATATAACCAAGTGTGCAGAACAATTACGCGTACAGCGTAAATATTTCTTGCATCAGGAACCTATTTGTGAAAATAGTGAAACCATCCTGACTTCGACGCTGAACACTCACGGTATATGCCAATTAACCATACAAGAACATATAATTTTACTTAACTGAAATAACGATTTTGTTGTAGAAACAGCACTGCATTACATAGCTACCAACACTTTTTAAAGAAGGTACCCCATCAGACACAACAGAACATTGCGGGGCTACTAGGCAAGAACGATCTCAGACAGTTCCCATACGCAGTCGAGAAGGTGGAAAGTTTCGATGTGATACTAGCCCCATGTAACTACTCATATCCTTCAAGTATATGCGCAACCTCCCCGTAAAGAAGGTCATGTATCCACTAAGAAACAGCTCCAAGTCTTTGGATTATGCTGCAAGTTCATATGTGTATTGCATTATGAAGCTAACCCATTAATATACGTTTTACTGGTAACGCTGCTATCGCTTCCTGTTGTAAATTCATTTCACTTGTCGTAATAAAGCTACAATTCTTCATCCACGTTCGTAGTTAAACACAAGCGTCTGCATAGTGCTAATTGAGCTTGGGTGTGATAGTGTCCACCCCCTTAAGCTTAGGTACTGTGTCTGAGTGATGGTTAGCGTACACCCAAAGGGCCTCTAATGGGTAGCGTAGCCCGAAGTCTAGATCACGCTGGAAGCGACAGTTTGGTAGGGAGATGCCGAACCTATTGAACGTGAAAGGGAAATACAGGTTACATCGTAGAAGCATTACCGATCTATACGTCCACACTATATTTCAAGCACTTCAGATAATCAAAATTAAAGCTCTGCAGTAAAATTAGAAAATGCGTATTAGACAATAGACAAATCTTCGTCTAGTATTTTGCAGCGTTAAATCAAATAAGTCTTACTTAAGGTACAAAATATGCAAGTGCGGGCACTTAAAACTCTTGCAGATAATCATAATTACAAATGAAGTAAAGAGGCGACAGTGAAGACAGCGGAACTTACCTGTTGCTGGACAAGATGTTTCAAGCCCACGAAGCTGAAGCTCGGTTTTCTGCTTCGTATGAACCACTGATAGATGACGTCTGTCAGAAATTAGCGCTCTAGATAACAATCTGGGCGATTAATTAGAGTCTGTAGCTCCTTTAAAGCACACGAAATTCGTATCGATACTTCACACACGAGAATTATCGACAGAATAAATGCTAGGCAACGGCGCTCGCCGCTTCAGCCTGCACTGCATTGTTGTAAGCCCTCCCGGCTATCAGTATTAAGCAACAGATCCAATATACGCCGCAAACTGCTGACCACCAAGCAATTCCCTGTTGATGATTCGCAGCAGGCACACAACAGTTAATAATAGTCTGGTACCGTGCCACACGGGTTTCGAATCTGCGCCAGACGACATGGACCTCGATTACCACTAGAGGTCTCTGCAGCCGTCGCGCCATAAATCGTAGCTGCTGGCGTTCCTGGCCCACGTATAACGTGAAGGCGCCACGGTGGTCCCAGCAGCCAATAGCGGCATACCGTATCCTGTATATAAGCACCTCCTTCTCGCTCAGCTAACTCCTCACCCGACGCATCCACCAGCATCTCCGCCAGTACCGCCTCCTTCCCGTTACCCAGTGTGGCTTTCGGCCGTGCTTCTCTTCCAACGACCTTCTCCTTCACCTCACTCATCTCCTTTCCGAACAGCTTAATTCCCGTCGCTCCGAAATCTTCCTCTGCCTGGACCTCGAACGTGCTTATGACCGCGTATGGCTTTCCGGTCTCCTCTTCAAGCTCCAAACCTTCGCCCTTCCCATTAACTACGTCCGTCTGATCGGTTCCTTTCTCTCCCACGGTCCTTCCTACGTCACCATCCATGACACAGATTCCTACACCTTTTTCCCTCCGCCGGTGTGCCCCAAGGCTCCGTCCTCTCACCCCTTCTGTACCTTTTGTATACGGCGGACATGCCGCCGCCGTCACCCCCCGTCCACCTCCTCCAGTTTGCCGATGACACCGCCTTCCTCGCCATTGCCCCCACCCTGCAGCGCTACCAACACCTTCTCCAATCCCATCTTGACCAGTTCACCGCTTGGTGCAACCACTGGTTGCTCAAGGTCAATCCCTCCAAAACCCAGGCGATCATTGTAGGCAAAACCACCCCTTCCTTCCGCCTCCTTGATTTCTATCTCACCATCTATGGCCGCCCCATCGCCCTCACTCCCACCCTTAAGTACCTTGGCGTCACCCTCGACCGTCACCTCTCCTGGACTCCCCATCTCCGGACAATCCAAGCCAAGGCACGCTCCCGACTCCGTCTCCTCAAGCTCCTTTCCGGCCGTACGTGGGGTCTGGACCCCTCCACCATCCTCCACACCTATAAATTCCTCATCCGCCCTATCCTTTGCTACGCCCATCTGGCCTGGATCTCGGCCCCCCCTACCTTTTAAAAAATCCCTCCAAATCCCTGAACGCCATGCTCTCCGCCTCGCCTATCGCATCTGTCTCCCCTCCCCCACGCGAGTCGTGTATGATCTCATCCCCTTCCCTCACCTCCTCCTTTCCCTTGAAAGGATACGGATCCTGTACACCTCCCGCAAACTCGATCCTCCTCATCTGCTTGTCTCCCCCGTCCTCTCCCACCCCCACCCGCTGCCGCGCCTGTATTCCCACGTCCCACCCGGTCTCCATCTCTCCACCCTCCTTACCCTCTCCCAAGGTGGCTTCCGCCAGCTCCCCCTCCCTGATGATGTCCTCCTCCCCTCCATCTACCCCTCCTACGAACTTTGATCCTCCCTCCCTCTTCCTGTATCTGTTCCTTTGGGCACCCTCCGTCCCTCCTCCCCTTCTCCCCACTCCTCCCCCAGGCCTCCCCTCCCCTGTCCTTCTCCTCCTCTTCCCATCTCCTCAGCCATTGGCATCTTTGTTCTCCCCTCTCCACCCTCTCCACCCCCCCTCACCCTTCTTCCCCTCTTGGCAGGTTCCCGGACTCACACACACTACATGGACTTTCGCGCACCGGCGATCATCGCCATGAGTGTCTCGTGTGTGTAACGTCGTTTTGTGTTTTTAGTGTCCGCCGTCACGCTTCTACGTTCACTTGTGCCGTCGGATTCATCAGTGTTATGTGCGCCGTGTCAACATGTTTTCAGTGTCGTTATCGTCGAGTGTGCACGGCTTCGTGTCTTTTGTGTATCTGTGACCACTATTTTTTACCCGTCACTATGTTCATTTTAATTCTCCGTTCTTGTACTGTTGTTGTCAACACCATGACTGAAGAGCGGCGTAGCACGCCGCTGCCAGCCTACCTGATTGTTCAGGTGTTAAACTAACAATAAAGAACGCTCAGCTAACGGATATGGAGCCTCTACACCTCCCACGAACTTGATCCCCCTCACCCGCTTGTCTCTCCTATCACTTCCCACCTCCATACGCTGCCACGCCTGTGTTCCCACGTCCCACCCGCTCTCCATATCTCCACTCTCCATACCCTTGCCCAAGGTGGCTTCCGCCAACTCCCCCTCCCTGATTATGCCCTCAGCCCCTCCATCTACCCCTCCTACCAACTTTGATCCACCCCCTGTGTTTTTCCCAAGAGCACTCTGTCTCCATTCTCTCCTTCTTCTCTTCCTCCCTCCCTCCTCTCCCCCCAGGCTTTCCGTACCCTTGTAAGGGGTCCGTAGGCCCTTACTATAAGTTTGCACTCAGCACAGGTCGAGGGGGCAAACAATCGATAGTGTCGTGTTGCGAGGGTGAGTGTAGAGTTGAAGTCAGTACCCAGGTTGCGTGCCGAGCGGCGTGGAGGCCTGTTGCTGTATGCAAGGCTTACCGACAAAGGGAGTGGCCATCGCCGCGGTTTAACCCCTTTGTGTTAGAATAATACGGGAAAGTGAAGAAGTACAATTACGAGAGTGATCAGTGATATTTCTGGGCCGATATTTGTGGTTTCGCGTCTACCGCGCTGGCATCATTTGGATTGCAGTGATTGTATTTAGCGTGTGACGATTATGAATAACGAAGAAGCCTGTGCTGAGATTAGCCGTAGTTAAATATGTATGATGAAGGCAGTGGCTGTCTCCTTTTTCTTGTGTTTTAGAGACGAATATAGGTTCTTGATTAATGAAGCTGTGTTGGCGTTCTTCTAGTCACCAGACATTTCATTATTACAGCATTTGAGAAGGACAAAATGGAATGTAACAACTCCGTAGCAGTCAACTCCGATTGCCAGCCCCATTAGGTACACGGTCACATTAATTAATATTTATTTGGGCTGCTATCAGATCCCGATCGAGCGGGATACATAAATCGGAGGTGTTACACCCTTGGCTTACCGTGAAAGGATGAGTGCAATTTTCGGACGAATCATAAAGAACAATAGGTAATTTTATCTTGCTTAACGCGAGAAAATGTTTTTTACAATTTTGGATCGAGACAGAGCATAAACTTTAAAATCGCGACAAGAATCAGTGCATTTTTGAAAAATACGAAGTAATAATATCTTACGATTGTGAATAAACTGTTTTTTCTTGCCATATTAGATAAGAATAATAGTGTCAATAAACTGTGTTATAATGTGCAAATGCGTAAATCCGCGCGATAAACTGTGAAAAGTGGACACTAAAGAAAGACACGTGTGAACATTACTATAGCAAAACGAACGAAGAATTCGTCACGAAAGTCTTTAAGAAGTGTTTAGTGGTAGTATTTTGACTGAAATTGCTTTTTGAATAGTGAAAATCGGACAGCTTCATGTGGACCCATAGACTGTTATGCAGACGACAGTTTATTGTGGCGACGCAATTGTTGAGTGACGTCACGCAGACCCGTGTAGCAGCTGCGCCAAAGAGCTTCGATCTGCGAGGTGATTTCACACATCATCCCAACTACCTGTGCAAGGAGTAGGTCAAGTACAGACGCACTACACCGACGGTCTTCAGCGCGACTTCGAGACACTGAGTGCCGACCCGGCATCTAGCGGCCGAACTACAAACTACGCCCGCCTGCAGCGCCACGGAGCGGCCGACAGAGAGCTACGACGACTCGCCACAGATCTTCAGCGCGACTTCACGTGGCTCCGGCAGCAGTACAGCGCCACGCCCACTTCAAACGTCAAAACATCGCGACTCGTGGTAACGTCAGTTGGTGAGTGGAGATGACTGGTTGACATAACATTTAATTGTAGTGTGCAGTCTTTGCGGTAAATAAACATCTGTAAACTGAATTTCACGTTAGGAAAAGTGCCCAATTACAGTAATTTCCGAAAAGTTTGCGAAACATACTCTGAAATATAGCATACTTATTTATGCATACTGCACAGTCTAAATGGTGATTATAAAGATATGCTTATTGTTTTTGGGGATTTTATTTTTATAGATTTTATGAGTCGTATGATATGTCTTATTTAAAATATTTTACATAAACTCTGTATGTGAGAATTGATATTTGAAGTTATTAGGTTTTGAGAGTTGTTATGTTCGGTATTCATAAGTATTGTATCAATTTTGGGATTAACTGAAAATACTGCAGGTACTGTTTGATTAGTTTCATGGTAATTAGGAGTGTTTTGGGTTACTAGAGGTTGTTTTATATTACTTGCCTGTGCATTAAAAATAAACCAAACACGTCTACTGAAGATAAGCAGATTTGTGAGGCAGTAGTTGAAAGGAAAGGGATAGGACAGGAAGATAGAGATGATTCAGGAATCAGTGATTATGGATCGTCATTAGATAGCCCATTAGAACATTCAACTAATTATCCCGAGACACCGGGACAAACGACGAGAGATAAGCCAGTTTCAGAGGATGCAGATATACGGTCGATGTTGGCAGCCTTGCTAAAAGAAACTAGAGAGAGGGAAGAAAAATTCCACAAATCATTAAAGAAATATTTTCAAGAAAGGAGAGAAATATTCCACAAATCAATACAGGAAAATTTATGAGGTTTCAGAGAATCATTAGAGAAGAGTTTTCAAGAAACAAGAGAAAGGAGAGAAATATTCTACAAATCACTAAAGGAAGATTTACAAGAAACTATAGCACAAGAGATCAAAACATCGTACATGGAGATGGAATGTAATCTGAAGAAGGAAATGCAGGAATTACCAGAACGACTGAAGATGAACACCAACAAGAGAGAGAGTAAGCTACAGAAGAATATAGACCAAGTCCAGGGAGACGTGGAGTAGGAAAGTTGACAAAAAAGATAGAAGACGATGTTGAAGAAACTAAAGCCGAATTGGGAGCAAGAATCACCGAAGTGGAAACAAATTGCGATCATGGAATCGCCGAGGTGACACAGGTGCAGAAACAATGCACCGATGCGGTTAAGGGGATAGGAGATAGGCAAAACCAATTGGCTGTCAATCTGAGAAATGCCGTAGCCATGCAACGAGAAGAGGATAATCAGAGGGTTGCAATGGAAGGTGAGGCCTTCACTTGGGGAGTCAAGAAGAAGGAAGGAACTACTAATTATGATCAGTTTAAAGGAGAATTCTTGAAGAAAAACTGGTCCCAAAGTGATCAGTGTGCAGCACTTGAGGACCTACTACACCGCAAGTCACTTACCAGATGGAGAGGAACGTTGAAAGAGTTTACCGAACATTTGTGGGAATTGAACGAGACCGTGGAACAACCCCTGAGTGATGACATAATGATATCAGCGGTAAAAAGAAGAATGAGCCAGAGAATGCAAGAGACTGTATCCGGGAGCCTAATTAAAGATAGGGAGGCCTTGATGGAGATACTGGAACAGTTGGAATCTGTTCGATCACAGGGACACAGTCAAGCTAATGAGCAAAACCGAGAGGGAAGTAATGACCCAAGGAATCATTTTAATCATTCGTCTGATTATAGAGGAAAAGGTGGAGGGACTGAATGACACTCCAGGTGAGGTCCGGTCAAGAGTGAGAGCTACAAGGACCCTAATAAACCTACTAAGATATATTTAGGACATTTAGTTGTTGAACGGACGTTTGAAAAAGGAAAATGTTTATTTACATTGTGTTTTCTGATGTATTATAATTAGAATTGCATATTTCATATCGACGATTACCTGAGAATGGGTGTAAAAACCTGTAACAACTAATTTGTAGTATAATAGTTCATATGTCATGTGTTCAAGTAATAATTTTTGATTGTATGTTGTGTGTTTCATTCAATATTGGACTATAAAGGACTATTGCTGTTTGATATAAAAACTGTGAGTTGGACAATGCCATGTGTATGAGATGTAATAACCTTTTGTAGAATATTATTGTGGAGGCAGCCCACTACCGGAGTCGAGGGATTATTTGGTGAATTGTAATTTCATTAGTTATTTACACTATGTGTTTTGTTCAGATGTAGCAATGTCTAACTCCCTTGCTGATTCTTTTACGCCAGTGGCTCCAAAGAAGTTTTCGAGGGCGGGGATGTAAGGGGTCTGTAGGCCCTTACTATAAGTTTGCACTCGGCACAGGTCGAGGGGGCAAACAATCGGTAGTGTCGTGTTGCGAGGGCGAGTGTAGAGTTGAAGTCAGTTCCCAGGTTGCGGGCCGAGCGGCATGGAGGCCTGTTGATGTATGCAAGGCTTACCGACAAAGGGAGTGGCCATCGCCGCGTTTTAACCCCTTTGTGTTAGAATAACACGGGAAAGTGAAGAAGTACAATTACGAGAGTGATCAGTGATATTTCTGGGCCGATATTTGTGGTTTCGCGTCTACCGCGCCGGCATCATTTGGATTGCAGTGTTGGATTGCAGTGATTGTATTTAGCGTGTGACGATTATGAATAACGAAGAAGCCTGTGCTGAGATTAGACGTAATTAAATATGTATGACGAAGGCAGTGGCTGTCTCCTTTTTCTTGTGTTTTAGAGACGAATATAGGTTCTTGATTAATGAAGCTGTGTTGGCGTTCTTCTTGTCACCAGACATTTCATTATTACAGCATTTGAGAAGGACAAAATGGAATGTAACAACTCCGTAGCAGTCAACTCCGATTGCCAGCCCCATTAGGTACACGGTCACATTAATTAATATTTATTTTGGCTGCTATCAGATCCCGATCGAGCGGGATACATAAATCGGAGGTGTTACACCCTCCCCCTACTTTCTTACCTCCCCCTCCCTGCTCCTCTGTCACTGGCATCTACACCCTCCCCTCTCCCTCCTCCCCCAGCTTTTCCCCTTTGGCAGGTCCCCAGACTCGTCAACGAACAGTGAACATTCGCGCGCCAGAGATCATCGCCTAGTATTTGTGTGTGCCTTCGTGTTCGTGTTCCAGTGTTTCATCGTTTGTGCTCCATCGTTCGCGTGTGTCATTTCTGTCGTCTCTGTTAGTGTCCACGTTTCTGAACGTTTTTTATTTTGGACACTGCCCCGTGTATGGCTCTGTGTATTTTTAATTTGGTACGTCTACTGTTGTTTATCAACCATGTCAGTTTTTCGATGTCTCCTTATGTATAGTTGGTCCTATCTGTGACCGAAGGGTGGCGTAGTTTTCCGCTGCCGGTATACCTGTATAAGATATGAAAATAACAATTAAAAAAGCTCAGCTAAGCAGTCTGATACTGTTGGAGTCTATCGACATCTGCCGGCCGATGTGGCCGAGCGGTTCTAGGCGATTCAGTCTGGAACCGCACGACCGCTACGGTCGCAGGTTCGAATCATGCCTCGGGCATGGATTTGTGTGATGTCCTTATGTTAGTTAGATTTAAGTTCTAGGGGACTGATGACCTCAGATGTTAAGGCCCATAGTGCTCAGAGCCATTTTTTATCGACATCTCGACTACAGACAGTGTGTTTACCGTACTTTGTTTTCGTTTACTAGTGGAAGTTGTGGATTCGTTTGGTTGTCGCTTGTGTCCCCGTTGCTTCTTGAGTGTTGTCGTCGTAAGGTCTTGCTCGGTACTCCGTCGTTGTTCGTGTCCGTCCTTTCCCGTCCATTTCTTTGTTTTTGGGCTGCTCCCGTTTGGTTCCACCGCGCTTCGTACTCGGAAACCCCGCGACCGCTCTGGTCGCGGTTCCAACAAATAGTTAGGAAAGCACACACCACTATGCATAGTTCTTCGGGAAACAGTTGCTTACGTTCTCCGCACCTCCTTGCTGTGCACAGTGGTACGCTGGACGGCACTGCGCACTGGGTTTGCCCTGGACTTACCGCTTTACGAGAGGGAGTTTGGCTCCCTTAGAAATAGCCTGTTTTGGGAGCTCTTTGCGACAGAAAATTAATAGTGGAAATTTTCCACGTCAAATGGACCCGGCATACGTGGGGTGACTGGTGTGTCTCGCGATACAAGTAGCCACACGCAAGCGAAACCATACTCGAGGGGTCTCTGTGAACAGGACATACTTGTATTCGAATATGGCGTCTACAGAGCGGCAACCAACTTTCCAGTAGTTTCAACGACAACAACATGAATCATTGACTAATTTGACCTTGTAATATCATTCAAACAGAATTTCGCATGTTGAAACTTCAGCACATCTGACAGCATGGGGAAAAAATTTCCATTCTACATTGTTCATTCAGATTAATATGATCAGCTGCCAAAACCCTATATAACCGCCGTTTGCAGTTCGGGCTGCTGCGAGACGTTCTGGAAGAATCAGATTGTTTCTGGAAGGTACCGACAGGGATATGCAGCCATGCCAACTCCTGTGCTGAAGCCTAGGTTCCTCGGGTGAAAATGCGTGGAACGAGCAGCCCGATAAATGTGGCCCCATAGAGTATCGACTGGGTTAAACCCTGTGTGTTTGGTGGCCATGGAAGTGCGGTTAACTCACGCTGGTGGTCCCCCAACGACGTACGTACTGTGTGAGCTTTGTGACAGGTTACAATGTCTTCCTGGTATATGCCACCGTGAAGAGGAAAAACAAATTGCATGGAGGGGTAAATATGGTCCCCAAAGACAGATGCATACTTATGGTGATCCCTTGTGCACTCCAGAATGTCGAATCTACCCAGGAAATGCCACGAAAACCTTCCCCATAGATCCTTCCGATGACTAATGTAGGGTGTCGGCCATCTCTCCAGTGGAACATAAAACGCGATTAATCTGAACAGCCTACCTGTTGCCACACACTCAGTGGACGTACAGTTGCGACACTGGAGTGAAAATTCCAGCGTCCGTCTTCGATGAACAGGAATCTGCATGGGTCCAAAAACTAGACTCCTGCTCTGGAAGCCCACACGCAGCAACGTCCGCTGAACAGACGTTGAGGACACACTGTTGGAAGCCCGTAAGCCCCTAGGTTCATCTGAGCTGTCAGGTGCTCAACAGCTTCACGTCTATCCGCTTGCCGGCATTGGTGTCCGAGCGGTTCTATGCGCTTCAGTCCAGAGCCGCGTGACTGCTACTGTCGCAGGTTCGAATCCTGCCTCGGGCATGGATGTGTGTGATGTTCTTAGGTTAGTTAGGTTTAAGTAGTTCTAAGTTCTAGGGGACTGATGACCTCAGGTGTTAAGTCCCATAGTGCTCAGAGCCATTTGAACCATTTTTTTCTATCCGCTTTTGCACAGCTCCGCAACCGTTCTTCACCCCTTTCATCTATGGCCTTCGATGCACTGCAGATGCCTCGGCACTAGTTTTCATTAGCGCCATTTTGCCATTCGCGGTATAAATAAACCACAGCGCAGCGCAAACTGTTCACAAACGTATCTGTTTCGGAAATGCTTCCACCCATGGCCCGATCCAACGGTCGTGCCGTTTAGGACGTCAAATAAGATTCTCCATATCCGACTTACCATGATGAGTGCTCTATTTTTCGTGTCCGCCCGACACGCTCTACACACCCTGCACGACACAGCTAGTGCTGCCACCTACCGTGTTTGAGAGGTTATTACGTTACAGCACGTTGACGTCAACACAGGCGGTGGTCACATTAATGACACTGGATGGTGCAGCTGCCGAGGATACTCCGCTGTTCCGTATCGTCTAATGACGATCGCGTCAATCTAAGCTGATGAAACAGCCCCTCCTTCGAATCATCCGGCAGGTCATTCCATTTAGTTATTAGTCACCAGGAAAAGCAAATGTTGCGTTCCACAGTTTTGCGCGTGGATTGTTAGATTACTCAGATTGGAAAACTTCCAAAAAGAAATGCATAGTTTTAAATCAACTATAGTGGAAATTTGTGAAGTACGGTGATAGCAAAAACAAGACAAAGAGCAAATTACCAAATATGCAGCAGCTAGTCGCAAAATCATGTTTTATTTATGTTGTGACTTGGCAAGACAGCCAAGCCACTAGGAGATAGCCAAAAGGCACGCGTTAAAGCTCACGCAGGTTGCCGTGAGGTCTGGAACAGTTAAAGGAGTTGAATCTAATAAAAAAGTACGGAGCTTCTGGAATACTTAACTTTAATCCATAATTGGTGAACATCTGTCTGACGGTACATGTATCACAAGATAAATATCAAAGGATAATGGCGCCTTGATAGGTCGTAGCAAATGACGTAGCTGAAGGCTATGCTAACTATCGTCTCGGCAAATGAGAACGTAATTTGTCAGTGAACCATCGCTAGCAAAGTCGGCTGTACAACTGGGGCGAGTGCTAGGAAGACTCTAGACCTGCCGTGTGGCGGCGTTCGGTCTGCAATCACTGACAGTGGCGACACGCGGGTCCGACGTATACTAACGGACCGCGGCCGATTTAAAGGCTACCACCTAGCACGTGTGGTGTCTGGCGGTGACACCACAATTTATTCACTTTTGCAAATCGATTTCAGCTCATTAACAGCCATCATCAGTGCTACAAATACAAGAATAAAAATAATTAATAAATAATGGCTGTTAATCAGTTGAAATCGATTTGCAAAGTGAATAAATAAAACATAATTTTCCGACTGGTTGCTGCATATTTGGTAATTTTATCGTTTACGGTCGCTGCAGGACTTGGGAACCACATGGAGCCCACAATTCATAGGCCGGCCGAAGTGGCCGTGCGGTTAAAGGCGCTGCAGTCTGGAACCGCAAGACCGCTACGGTCGCAGGTTCGAATCCTGCCTCGGGCATGGATGTTTCTAGGGGACTAATGACCTCAGCAGTTGAGTCCCATAGTGCTCAGAGCCATTTGAACCATTTGAACCACAATTCATACGATAAAGAGTTCTGATCTGGTGACTACTGGTTTGTTAACATATAATCAGGTAGGGATAGTGCAGGAGTAAGTCTATTACTGAACAACAAAAAGATAAAAGCAGGTATTTCGAGGCAAAATGTTCGCTGATGCTTCCCACCGATGCTTATCGTCTTTTTATAGAGTTCTGCGACCCATGGGACTAGGAGAAAGTAGGTGCTAACAGGTATTAATATTACCGACGTATTGGTTTGATACGATACGATCGGAAAATACTGACACGAATTATTGAAAGAAGAATGAAAAAACTGGTAGATGAAGATCTTGGGGCAGATTAGTTTGGGTTCTGGAGAAATGAAAGAACACAGAACGCTATAGATGCCCTACGACGAAAAGAGATTAAAACCCCACTTTTGTAGCATAAGCTGACCTAGAGAAAGCTATTCACGATCTTATTTGAAATACACTCTTCGAAATTTTGAAGGTAGCAGGAATAAAACAGACGGAGAATAACATTATTTAGAAACTGTCCAGTACTTGGACTGCAGTCATAAGAGTAGGACATGAAAGAGAAACAACAGTTGAGAAGGAAGCTAGAAAGGGCTGTGTCCAACCTTAATGTTATCATTCCGTACTTCGAGGAAACAGCGAAGGATGCGAAAGAAAACAATTTAGATTGAATTAAGTCTTCCGGGAGAAGAAATAAAAACTTTGAAGTTTGCCGATGCTATTGTTATTATGTCAGAGACAACTAATGATTTGGAACACTAATTAACGAACATTCACTTGACAGTACGATACAAGGGCAATGGAACATAAGCTAATTAAATCAAGCGATGCTCAGAGAGTTAGGTTACAAAATAAGGCACTAAAAAGTGGAGGAGTTTTGCTATTTGGGCAGGAAAATAAATGATGATGGTCGAAGTAGCGACGAAATAAATTTAGACTGGCAGTGCCAAGCAGTTTTTCTGAAGATGAGAGATTTGTTCAAAATGGTTCAAATGGCTCTGAGCACTATGGGACTTAACATCTGAGGTCATCAGGCCCCTAGAACTTAGAACTACTTAAACCTAACTAACTTAAAAACAGCACACTCAACCATACCCGAGGCAGGATTCGAACCTGCGACCGTAGCGGCCGCGCGGTTCCAGACTGAAGCGCCTAGAACCGCTCGGCCACACCGGCCGGCAGAGATTTGTTCGCTTGGAATATAAATCTTAAGTGTTCGGAATTCCTTTCTGAAGAGATCGCTCTGGAGTGTAGCTCCGTGCGGAACTAAAATGTGGACGATAATCAGTCCAGAAGAATATAAGCTTTTGACATGCGGTGCTACAGAAGAATGCTGAAGATGGAAATGAGCGTATGGCGCCAGTGGACGGAAGTTCGCAGGCGGAAAGTTCGGCCGCCAAGTGAAAGTCTTATTGAGTGCGATGCCACATTGGGCGATTTGCACGCCGGCAGTGGGGTGAAATCATGATGAGGTCAAGACAACACCCAGTCCTGGAGGGGAGAAAATCTCCCACCCCAGCCGGGAATCGAACCCGGGCCCCCTTGCGTGGCATTCGAACACACTGACCGTACAGTTTATTTATTTATTTTAAAATCTCATTTTGTTCGCTTTCGTTCGTTGCATCTACTCCGGGTGGACGTCGTAAGACACCCGTTTTAAGTTCGTCGTTGATCGATTAACTCAGTTCTTTTTATTACAGAGGGAATGAATACAGTAACCAGTTTCAAATGGATGTAGGTTGCAGTAACTAATCGGAAATGAAGAGGCTTCGATAATGTAGGATATCATTAAACCAGTTTTCAGACTATAGCCAACAACGACGGCAGAAGACTCTACTAACCAAGTTAGCTGCATCTGAACACCAACTACCCCAGTAAATTGTTAGAGTGGTTTCCAACAAGAAAACCTTAGTAATGGGTGTCTCTAGGATGAGATATATATTTTAGAATCGAATCAGCAATTTTAATTTTGCTCGTCTTACTGTTTGTCAAGCGGAGTAGACGGCCTGACAGTAGGCGACTTACATTGCTTACAGACACCGCAGAGTGCCTTCGTCCTGCCACCTCTCACTGGCATAACCAGAAGTAAATCTCGCCTAGAGTCTCTGAGAAGTGTCTGAGAACATTTTGGCTTTAACATACGTTGTCCCTTATGCTATAATTTATCAGCGCTAGTTTCAAGCGAAGACCCTTCACTCAGATGCATTTGCTCTGGTGTTGGCGTAAATTTGTTTTTTGGAATGTTTAGCTAGAATAAGCCCAAACAAATACTCCTCGTTACATGTTTCATGCGACGCCCTGTGTTAAAGAAAAAGGTCCGTTTGTTTCCCGCTACATCTAAAATGAAGTTTATAGCGGAAATTTTAGTACCCAATAGATATAGCGGTCCCAGATTACTCTAATGTACTAGGACAGCGACTCCCGCGCCGCCCTCCCGCGTTCTGTATGCTACCACCATACAAAAGCGCTCCTCAATCGCGGATCGTTCAGTGATCACCATTCAAAGATAGGGGAAGTTAGAGCTCGTACTTAGGCGTTCATAGTCGTTTTCCTTCGCGCTATCCGTGAGTGGGAACAGAGGGGGGGGGGGGATATTACTTTGGCGCGAATTGTGCCCTCCGCCACACACTGCTTGGTGGCTAGCGGAGTACCGGGTGATCAAAAAGTCAGTATAAATTTGAAAACTTAATAAACCACGGAATAATATAGAGGAGTAAAAATTGACAGACATGCTTGGAATGACATGGGCTTTTATTAGAACAAAAAAAAAAAAAAACAGCAACAAAGTACTGCTAGACGCGTGAAAGATCTCTTGCGCGTGTCGCTTGGTGATGATCGTGTGCTCAGCCGCCACTTTCGTCATGCTTGGCGTCCCAGGTCCGTGCGATTATTGGTTTTGGGGTTACCTGAAGTAGCAAGTGTATCGTGATCGACCGACATTTCTAGGGATGCTGAAAGACAACATCCGTCGCCAATGCCTCACCATAACTCTGGACATGACTTACAGTGCTGTTCACAACATTATTCCTCAACTACAGCTATTGTTGAGGAATGATGATGGACATATTGAGCATTTCCTGTAAAGAACATCATATTTGCTTTGTCTTACTTTGTTATGGTAATTATTACTATGCTGATCAGATGAAGCGCCATCTGTCGGACATTTTTTGAACTTTTGTATTTTTTTGGTTCTAATAAAACCCCATGTCATTACAAGCATGTGTGTCAATTTGTACCTCTCTATCTACATTATTCCGTGATTTCTTCAGTTTTCAAATTTATACTGACTTTTTAATCACCCGGTATATATGTAGATATGTACATGTAGAGTACTTCTCAGTTTTCGTGTTTTACTGTCCCTGCTAATACATGTAGATGAAACCGTTTTATTTCATTATCCTAATCTCGGACCATCCTCTCGAAAAGGTGCGTAAAACTCCGTTTTAAATATCTTTTGTGCGTAAGGGGAAACAAATAAAGCTTTGATAGGCACTGGGGTCCGGATGCAACATATCTCCTTCTTCTCCTTTGCCTTGAGCCTTTGTTCCGCATCGACTCGAGGCCGACCGACCTCATCCTCCTGGAAGTGACGCTTCAACACGCACAGCTATCCGGGCGGTTCGTCGCATGGAACATGTGATGAGAGTTATTAGGTTGGGCTGACTCCAACTACACACTGCAAACGCGAAATTACGGGTATCAACACCATACAGAGACACCCTGTATAAACAAAGTTGCCCATATTTTTGTTTTTCCAACAACAATGAAAACAAAGAAGCGGCCTTGATTCTACACATTTAAAAAAAAAAGTCAGTAAACTTCATGAGGACTGCAGGACACCATGAATACAAAACAGTTGTAAATTCGATGATGAGATAATGAAGTTATTCCGCACATTTAAGGAGATGAACATTTAAATGTGATGTGTGACTAAAAGTCTAAAGAAGGTAAAAAAAGAGATGGAGGTAGTTTTGGTGGAGAACATGTCCTGGAGAAGAGATTGGAAAGAAAGCTGCTTCGTAAAGTTATAACTGAACGCAAGTTTATCGTTACTAACATTCGTTAACCAATCACGAAAGAGGGTTCTATACGTGCCAGAGATCTATATATATTGGAACATTTAAAATAAATTTTCTTGTTGTAAGACGTATTTAGAATTGGGCATTAAAATCCAAAATATTTTCTGGATCAGGTGGGGCTTCTAGTTATAATGTAGGAGCTATTTTACGGAGATTTGAGTTGAAGAAACCGGGTGAGTTGAAAAAATTTCTTGAGTATTTCTGAGGGAGCATAAGTCTACGACTGACTCAAATAGGGGAAAACAAAGTACAACAGAAGGCAAATGAGTAATTTTGAGTGGTGAAATAATTAAGGTAAGAGAGCAACTATATAAAAAGACAACAGCCAGTAGAATTCCTTGGATAACACGTTTCTCTTGACTGAAGACAGCGGAAAATAGACAAAGTGGTCAGTTCAGGGAGGGTGTTGTCCGATTTAAAAAAGTGACGTTCATGGCTCCTGTATGTTGTGACTAGAAACTGGGTATCTCTTTGGACTCTGAACGCTTTTTTAAAGAAAAACTGATGAATTAAATTCAATTATGTTAATATTTTGGCTATTGGACTATGAAAAATAGTAAAGAAATTCATATACTAAAATGTAAGTGTAGAAAAGCAAACACGGTTGTGTGGACCAGGTTTTATTTCCGCTTAACTATCCTCTGACTTAATGGCAGGTTTGACAGAAAAAGCAATGAATAATATCTTCTAATTTTACTTTTGTTTACTATTACAAACGGCATCAAAATGTTTTCGTCTCTTTTTTTATGAAGTATGAATGTAATAATCGCAATACGTTAATAACTTTTGTAATACGAAGACATAATGGAGACTAATTAACTTTTCGCGACACAGTTTGAACTAATCTTTTTCTTTTGCAACACGGAGGTACAAGTTGCATTTTATATAATTTGTTTTAGTTCTGCTGTTGTAGTGCTCATGTTGTCATGATTCTGGCTTAAAAAGGTCATCCACTGTGGGTTAGTGATAACAACCATCGAATAGTTTGTGCAGACATGGTTTTGGATGAAGCCTGTATGTTTTTGGCTTTTTTGGGATGTCCAACTCATCTTTTACCAGTGCCTCACGTTCATCTGCCAACCTCTCTGTCTGTTTGAACAACACAAAAGAACCTCTGTTATAAATGGCCTAACCTTCACTCCGCTGTTTTCCAGTGTCGTCTTCACGGCAATGATTTCCGTACAGAAACGAGGAACTGACATCCTATAATGTGCAGTATACACCGTCGAAACGCCACTCGAATCGGAATCCTCTATCACAGAAATTATCTGATCTTCTGTTAAACCTACATATAACAAATGTTATGTGCAACAAAGCTTTGTCGTAAAAATGTACAAAATGCGCTGGTAGAGCGAACACCAAACAGTGTCAATTCAAGGCTAAGTTTATACAGTAAAACAGTAAATCAGTCGTGTTAGTACAAACTTAATGCAATATTACAGTGCATCGGCATGAGTTTATTAATAACCGCCAACAGCAAAACATTAAATACTCGATTACAAACAACCAAAACCTGCAGATTGCTGAAACATCTCATTTCAGCATAAAACAGGTACACTGGTCTTGGAAAATCACAGTTATACATGCTGCGACCTACTGTAGACAAATGCCTGCATAAACAAGAAAAAATACGAAGTGCCCAACGTCCACAAACGTTGTGGTCTGGTTCGATGAAAATCAAGAGAAGCTGAAGCAGTGGACTGACATTTGTGTTACATCCAGGACTTGAACCTGAGTCTTTTAGTTACTAGGCAAATGTGCTAGACATTACACCGCCGTATCGAAAAAAAGTTGGGACAGCTAGGTCTCCGGAAAATGTAATTCCATAAAGAGACTCAGTTCGGCAGCGAAAAAATACAACTGAAGAGGCATGGTCGCTTGGTTTCAAGTGTTACGTGGTCCAGTGGGAGTATAGATGTGGTAACTGAGCAGTTTGATACACACAAGTCTGCAATGAACGCGGTTGGACGTAGTAACCACCTTTCAACGTGTGGTGATAGCAGCGGTATGACACAGAAATCTGAGGTCAACGGTGTCGAGGGACACAAGAAACGTGCGTGAAAATATAAAACATAGATGTCACGCGGTGGAGCGTCGAGGATGGAATAACGACAGTATTATGGAAAGGATAGACTGCTGCTCGCCACATAGAACTGCTTACATGTAGAGAATATTGCTTTGTACTGAAAACGTATTGCTTTGGCTGTATTTCTATAAAAACACAAGAATTCTTCGCAATGTTAACAGTAGTTCTAGAGCGTTAGCGTATTTAATTTGATTTGTTCAACATCTTAAAAAATATTCAGTTCTTATTTTGTTACACGAAAATACTTTCAACTAAATTGTACGAGGGAGGTTCACATGAAAACCTTAAATATTTTTTTTAAATATTATTTATTGTGCAGAAGTGGTACAAAGCTGTATCACTTTTCAACATAATCTACCCCACGCTCAATGCACGTCATCCAGCGCTTACAAAGTGCATAAATTCCTTTAGAAAAAAATTCTTTTGGCAGTCCACGCAACCACTCATGCACTGCGTGGCGTACCTCTTCATCAGAACGGAACTTCTTCCTCCCATTGCGCATTTGAGTGGTTCAAATGGTTCAAATGGCTCTGAGCACTATGCGACTCAACTGCTGAGATCATCAGTCGCCTAGAACTTAGAACTAATTAAACCTAACTAACCTAAGGACATCACACACATCCATGCCCGAGGCAGGATTCGAACCTGCGACCGTAGCGGCCACGCGGTTCCAGACTAAAGCGCCTTTAACCGCACGGCCACACCGGCCGGCTGCATTTGAGTGGTCCAAACATATGGAACTCACTTGGGGCAAGGTCTGGTGAGTATGGTGGATGGGAAAGATACTCAAAATACAAGTTTGTTGTTGATGTAACTGTTGTATGAGCAGTGTGGGTCCTGGCATCGATGATTTCAGCCGTAAATGGAAATAATAGAAAAGGTGGGAAGATTTTTCTGTTTAGCAAAAGTGACAAAAAGCAGATTTGAGAGTACCTGATGGCTCAAAACAAAAGTTTTGTCTCAAGTACAGATAGTGTTGAGGATCAGTGGACAAAGTTGAACACCATCGTACAATATGTGTTACATGAGTATGTGCCAAGCAAGGTCGTAAGAGATGGAAAAGAGCCACCGTGGTACGACAACCGAGTTAGAAAACTGCTGCGGAAGCAAAGGGAACTTCACAGCAAACATAAACATAGCAAAAGCCTTGCAAATGTAGCAATTTGCAATAATGTAGCAATAAATTAAATGTCGCGCTGTAGCGGGTACTTCTGAGACTGGCTGAGCCTCGGCCATGACATCGTAGTCACATACAGTTTGTCATGCCTAGGTCGGCCACGCGCGATCGCTACGGTCGGAGGTTCGAATCCTGCCTCGGGCATGGATGTGTGCGATATCCTTAGGTTAGTTAGGTTTAATTAGTTCTACGTTCTATGGGACTGATGACCTTAGAAGTTAAGTCCCATAGTGCTCAGAGCCATTTTCTTTGGTCGGCCACGAGTTATGTGATATTGTCGATTACTGCTTATTTAACGCAAGGACGGGCTGAGTCTAGACCGAAACATCGAGTGTATTAAAAAAGAAACAGTATAACTGTTTATTATATAATACACTTAGTCATCAGTAACAGAGTTACTCGTAAGTACCTTCAGGGTGTTAGAAGGCAACTGCATGGAAAATACAAGAGATACAGAAATATGTCAGTAGATAGAGAATCTCTCCAAATTTCGGTCTGTTGTATCCATGGTAGGGTATTTGCACTAGGAGGCAGCCACGTCAGTAACTGTAGACGAAATATCCTCTCCGCATTGAGACACTGAAAGAGTTTGAGCCAGCAAAGACGCAACCTAACGAATAGTTTTCGAATGCGGGATGCTGCCAGAGCTCCCCCAGTGCTTCGTGGCCACGAACTGACGTTAGCCCCATTACAAACGAAGCCCATATTAAGATCTATAAAATTAGTTAAATATGGGGAGAGATACTCCAGCCACTGATGTGTGTCAATCCTGTATCCCTTTCAGTTTTCACACAATCCTCTTCTGAAACCTGAGATGTATTTATCAGTAACCCTGTATTTTACAGTACACTGTCCATCAAAACTATCATAGGTCCATACAAATATCGGGATACAAGTTACCAAACTCAGTGCTCAGTTTCTGCAGTTCCCTTGTATACAAAGGGGACAAAGGCTAATATTTACACACTATAAACACATTTACAGTACAGTATTTGGTACAGTACTAGGTTCGATGTGATAAGTATACGTAAAAGAGATTTCTGCACCGCTCTTTTTCTTTACCATGCCATCTACTGCTACACCTGATGCACATGCGTACTCTGTCCCATGAATTACTAAGCAGTGTATTGTAATTCACCGAGTTTCATTTACCTTTCACAACAGTCATCTTGTAGCATATTACAGAACACGTAACTATCTCTCCATTCTGCAATACATTACTAACCAAGAGTAGAGGAGCCAGAAGTAAATGAGGGTCGGTCTACATTGTTCCCACATTTATTCATTATCGCATCAGTAGATGTGGAAACATAGCAGTGATGGTGTCACTGGATGACATCATAGGTTTTACCCCTCACATCATCGCCCTCCCACCACTTCCCACCTCTCCTTTCCCCACTCCTCCCTTTCCTCTTCTACCTCCCACCCTTCCCTCCAACCCCTCTTCCCTGTCCCACCTGGGAATTGGTGGTGTTATATCAGTCCGTGCTGGGCTGTTCATGTCGAAGGATCATTTTATTTTATCACTTTCTGGGATGTGCAGGTCTCATCCTGTTGAACGAATTTTCCAGTACCGCTCGAAATTGGCGGGAAAATATCAAGAAGGTGCAAGGATTACACTTTCCTGCAGCTAAATTCCTTACATCACTCTTACACATCATAAATATTTAAAAAAACATAAGAACAACTACAGATCCAATGACGTATTGTAGTACCCCCAGAATTTTACGAAAGTCTGGAGTCACTTGAGTTCCAGCCCCTTCGAACACACGTTATTTTGTAGTGGGTTGTAGCATAAACAGATACACACTGCCGCAGAACGTTACTTGTGCTGGCTAACCGAGAAAGAAGAGCAAAACCGGGCCAACAAGTGGCGCGCTTGGTTGCAGCAAAGAGAAAAGAAAAACTTCTGGCCCAGAATTCCGGGGACGAATTTCATGCACGTAAAACATTGGTGATTGTTGTGTGTTGTGGAGAGACAACGGAAGAAAAAAAAGATTATTATTAATAATGACTTGGCCTCGAGCAGACGGACATGTATATTAGTATTGTATCGGTGAGAAAATTATTTATTTTATTTGGTTGAATTCAGTCATGTGCGAATGCCCAAAGAAAGTGTGGGCTTACTGTTTAAAGAGGCAGTGAAATGGTGTATTGAATTTTGAATATATTATATGTTAACAGCAACTGAATTTCGAGAGAGTCTTTATTTGGAATAGATAATAGGATTTTGCAATAGTAGATGAATTTTCACTTTCTTCACAATATAGAATCTTCGGAGAAGAGTTTGATGCAAGCAGAAGACGCCGGAGCTGCGGGGAAGCTGAGCCTGTATCCGGCATTCAAGTAAGTTCACTCTGATAGTCCAAGGAGCGCGGCTCTAAGTTTTAGAAAAGATACAACAGGGCACCGCAGAATTGCAATAAATTCTAACAAAAACCTCGGTTGTAAGAAAGTAAACATATTACAAAAAATGCTACCAAAAACATTGTCTTTAATGACGCAAAGAATTTGTGAAAAGCGATATCAAAAACTCGACTTATAAAGACCTTGAAAACAGTACGTCAACACAGCTTTACAATAACACTTCTACCATCCGCTACCAGCTCCGAGCAGATGCGTGGTGCTAGAAAAGTGTCTGTGAGCACTATGGGACTTAACATCTGAGGTCATCAGTGCCTTAGAACTTAGAACTACTTAAACCTAACTAACCTAAAGTCATCACACACATCCATGCCCGAGGCAGGACTGGAACCTGCGACCGTAGAAGTCACGCGGTTCCAGACTGAAGCGCCTAGAACCGCTCGGTCACCAGAGGCCGGCAGCGTGGTGCCAGAAAACACTGTTCATGCAATGCGCCGAGCGGCTGGACAGCTGACAGCTCCGAGCAGAAACGCCGTTACTGCACTGTGAAGGGACCGCTGACAGGTAACCAACACGCAACGCAACAAACAAGCAACGCAAATATGCCGTTCAGTACTCACACTTAATTACAGTGCTACAGATCATCAACATAAACATCTGTTATCAAGTGGTACATATCATAAATTCCACTAACTGAGATGGGAAGTGCACATTGTTCACGAAGACGTATTTTGAAAAGTCTAACAAACAGAGTATTTACTGTAAAAGTTTTTACGGAAAAGACCATGTGTGCTACATTTGGACACATTGCGTTCAGCAGCTTCTACTAAATTTGTTCCTCGTGGTCAAAAGACATTAAACGTCGTATACATAGACAAGCTTGTGGAGCTATAGAGCATCTAACAGAATGTGCTTTGTACACCACTGTACACAAATAAACTACTGGCCATTAAAATTGATGCACTATGAAGATGACCTACTAGAGACGCGAAATTTAACCGAGAGGAAGACGATGCTGTGAAATGCGAATGATTAGCTTTTCAGACCATTCACACAAGGTTGGCGCCGGTGGCGACACCTACAATGTGCTGACATGAGGAAAGTTTCCTACCGATTTCTCATACACGAACAACAGTTGACCGGCATTGCCTGGTGAAACGTTGTTGCGATGCCTCGTGTAAGGAGGAGAAATGCGTACCATCACGTTTCCGACTTCGATAAACGTCGGACTGTAGCCTATCGCAATTGCGGTTTATCGTATCGCGACACTGCTGCTCGCGTTGGTCGAGATCCAATGACTGTTAGCAGAATATGGAATCAGTGGGTTCAGGAGGGTAATATGAAACGCCGTACTGGATCCCAACGGCCTCGTATCACTAGCAGTCGAGATGACAGACATCTTATCCGCATGGCTGTAACGGATCGTGCAGCCACTTCTCGATTCCTGAGTCAAAAGATGGGGACGTTTGCAAGACAATAATCGTCTGCACGAACAGTTCGATGACGTATGAAGAGGCATGGAATATCAGCTCGGAGACCATGGCTACGGTTACCCATGACCCTACATCACAGACAGGACCGCCTGCGATGGTATACTCGACGACGAACCTGGGTACACGAATGGCGAAACGTCATTTTTTCGGATAAATCCAGGTTCTGTTTACAGCATCGTGATGGTCGCATCCGTGTTTGGCGACATCGCGGTGAACGCACATTGGAAGCGTGTATTCGTCATCGCCATACTAGCGTACAACCTGGCGTGATGGTATGGGGTGCCATTGGTTACACGTCTTGGTCAGATCTTCTTCACATTGACGGCACATTGAACAGTGAACGTTACATTTCAGATGTGTCACGACCCGTGGCTCTACCCTTCATTCGATCCCTGCGAAACCATACATTTCAGCAGGATAATGCACGACCGCATGTTGCAGGTATTGTACGGGCCTTTCTGGATACAGAAAATGTTCGACTGCTGCCCTGGCCAGCACATTCTCCAGATCTCTCACCAAATGAAAACGTCTGGTCAATGGTGGATGAGCAACTGGCTCGTCGCAATACGCGTCACTACTCTTGATCAACTGTGGTATCGTGTTGAAGCTGCATGGGCTGCTGTACCTGTACACGCCATCCATGCTCTGTTTGAGTCAATGCCCAGGCGTATCAAGGCCGTTATTACGGCAAGAGGTGGTTGTTCTGGGTACTGATTTGTCAGGATCTATGCACCCAAATTGCGTGAAAATGCAATCACATGTCAGTTCTAGCATAACATATTTGTCCAATGAATACCCGTTTATCATCTGCATTTCTTCTTGGTGTTGCAATTTCAATGGCCAGTAGTGTACAGTCGTGCTGAAAGGTATCCGAACGACCCGAATTGCATTTCGCCTGATTCGCATGCAATCCACATAACGCAGCTCCCCAGCAGGTCCTCTAATCGCTCCTTGGTACACTCGTTGGCCTATTGAAAATGGCTCCAACAAGTCACTCCTAGAAAACTCGGCTCTGTAAAGCAATCACTCAAAATGTAAAGTAATACCACGATACTATAAATATCAGGGAACACCTTATCACAGATATGACTGTCCTTAAGGCTTGTAAGCTCACATTTATTGCAATAAATGACACACCTGAAATGTTACCACTCTCATTATTACGTCAGATAGGTAATGCACCTACTAAGTTCGTCGTATTCATGATTTCTTCTTCAAAGTAACATACCGTACTTGTTATTTAACACGAAATGACATTAAAAATTTAAGTTATTGACGAGCATCTAGTTGAGAATATGTATGAACTTCAAATGACACGACGAACCGTCTCGTTCTGCACATGGATTCAAACCCAGGTCATGCAGACTAATATTTCGTGACTGACGGAGTCTAACAGTCATCCCTGACTAGGCATACAGAGAGTGATATACCTCGATTTTAGACAGTATCAGTTAGCAAATATCAACTTTAAATTACATAACTTAAACATTTTTAACGGACGCGAATTCCTACCCTGTTAAGGAACTACGAGAGATGTTAAATATTGCTTCTTCACAGGTAACTTACTTGAAATGCCGTGAAGTAAAGCTTTGTGTTGGACAGGGATTCGAACCCAGAACCTAATCGGATTATTATTGAAGCACAATCAACTGTGACATATCGGATTTTCTCGACAGTAGCTAGATGTTTTAACTGAAATGACGAGACGAAACAGTAATTTTTTGCTTCCCAGAACTCCAACCTGGAACCTATCGCTGTTATTTTCTAGAGAAAGCGAACGTTAAATATGGGTTTGTTACATCAGCAGCGACATGTGGGCATGTTTGAACTAGAAATAATACGTTGAAGAGTTCAGTGCCGACTGGGAATCGAACCCCACACATACCGTTGTTGACTACACACAAATAGACGTCAGCTACCGAATTTTTTTCCACCAGCAACTCGGAAAAACATCCTTGAACTTACAGTGATCTCTGAAATAGTCCTGTGTCTCACTGGGAGTCAAAACCGTTAGATATCGTTAGTGTTGACAACGAATGAAAATGCATTAAAAATCAAAATTATTATCCACCAGCAGACAGGCGTTCCCATGCTAGAGCTTGATAATACATAGTGAAAACATTAGTGCCAGGCCAGCATTCGAACCCATTCACGCGCAATATGTGGAGATGTTGAGGAATCTGCAGTTTCGAACAAACAACAAATTGTAGTCGAGCTGTATTGTCACGAAGGGAACAAATTCCGCGTTAAGGGCGGTCTCTGTTGCATTCCAAGTTCAGAACCAATTTTATCGACATACAGAAGCTCAAATAAAAGATGGAATAAGGGTCCTGTGACCCTACATAGCGTTTGTTTCGTCACTAGAAATAAATAGCTAGTATAAAAAGGGTTACTGGTGAGAGAGTTCCCACATTTCGCCAATCCTGACTTTATTGTGGTTCAACCTTACGTCTACTTTGTAGAGAAGGAATATCATGTTTAATGTGAATTTCAGACCACAATGCCATTATACTTTCTTCACTTGGCGTAGCCAGAAGACATTAGAATCTGTCTCTCCCTATTAAAAATCACCGGCATGAAATGGAATCGATCCCAAATGATCATCATACGAAACTATCACCAACTCAACAGACCACCAACGCCTCTTCTATATGACTCATTTTCTATCATAATACCGTTTCGGCACACTCGATAAGAATTCTGACACACAGGCTCCCTGTAGTGGTTTGCAGCATGTTCGGTACATTCATTTACTTGGTTGACCGAATCGCCACGAACTAGCTGCATCGGCTACCCAGTGCATACATTCGACTCTATTTTGTAATCACCGAAATATAATCACGTAATTGCCACCTACACAGAACTTCCAACAGTGTAGGATGCAGAAATTTAAATAGAAAGTGTTCCTTTCCAGTTGAGCTACTCTATTGCGCTATCTGTCTGTTGAGAACGTGCTGTAGTGCAAAAGAAAAGCTGTAACTTTCTGTCTCTCAGAAGTCTAGATCCGGTCATATGGATTATATCAAAGCACTGTGGAATGCGGAAGTTCTGGAAGAAGTGTTGCCGACTTCTGGAGGCACTTTAGCTGGATGACAGCTACTAGCGTCACGGTAAGTGTCGCGCACTGTAGATAAGACGTCGCGAGTTCTGTTGCAATCGCTGCTACATTTTTTACAACGCAATTCTGCTGTATGCTGAAGTTACCAATTTAATGGAACTTAAAACATAATTACCTTCACTTATCAACCCAAAATTACCGCATGTGGAAAAAGGGCTACCTTCTGCGACATTTTGTTTTTTTCAGGTTTAATAGACGGCCATGCAGCAGTTGCGTCTCGAAGATTTTGTATTATGTATGGGGAGAGCACATAGTGCCAAAATAGTCAGAAAAGTATTTTCTACATTAGCTGTCGTCTGGTAGTGGCATTATATTCTTCTTCAAACCTTGATTGAAAGCTTTAACCCAGAACAAGTTTTCTACCTGCATGTAATCAATAAAGTGCATGTGCATTGTCAGACTTTCATAGATAACGTCAGGGAATTCGCATATATCGCTGATGATTAATTTCTCTCTCATCTTTAGAATTGTTTTGACAACACTAAAAGAAATCTTACGGAAATTGTGCACTGCATTATAAGAAATGAAATAAAACTACCCACGATAACCTTACGATGAAAATCTCTTTGATAAAACTTGAGTATCTGTACACAAGCGTGCATCTAATTGCACGAATTAGTAAAATACTACTCACTTAGATTTCGACTTGGTCTGTGTTTAATTTGTATGCTGTGTCATACTCAACAGGTATGCAAATGTGACATTTCATAAATAAAGCTATGTATTCCTAGAAACCCAAAATTTGCTTGTCAGCAGCGGAACGACGCGCTACCTGTTGTGAAGCATTGTAAGTTGTTCACCATTTCACTATGAGCTGAAAGTATTTTCTTGCGATTTCCTTATCGATATTTGATCTGACTGCTTGCAGCTCTTTCACAGAAGGGATAAAAACGTTACATTCAGCGAGAATGGATCCGCGAACCATAACAGACGCTTTTTCTGGGGCCAGCACGTCACCACAGAGCTAGCAAAGAGGTATGTGGTATGCAATCCTCTTACGAGGCCAATAGTGACTAGAACTCGTAAACTGCTATTTAAAGGACGAGTCAAGTTACGATTTCCACACGCAACGACTTTCCTGGGCTGAATACCGTAAATTTACAATCTTTTGTTACACCTCAGGCGATAATAACTGAGATTTTTCAATGGAAATGACAGGAAAAGTCAAGTGAACTTTGAGGCTTAGTTCCGTGCACACCAGGAAGTAACTCGTCGATCACAGAGTTGCTAAATAACCTTGCCTTGTTGCCAAATCTCAGTTACTGTACTAGCAGGAAGAAGACGAACCGATGTGATCCAACAGCGGGCTGGGAAGTGACCATAGCTGGCCTCTTCAAAGACGCGGCTGCTACGGCCTGGAATACGTAATGCGTCTGATTTGCATTTCTGTAACCAGGTTTAGGGACTGGAGCGTAGTTACTAATAATACTCAGAACTGACTGCAAGCTAAGCATCATAATTCAGTAACTTTCATAGTTGTTTTTATGTTTCTTTCGTAAGTGTACTCAAAACTAAGAAACTCATTGACGGACGTTTTCGTGTCTCGTCGATAGTCGAGCACAACAAACAAATAAAAACAAAGAAAGAATGTGTGTGTATGTGTGTATGAGAGAGAGAGAGAGAGAGAGAGAGAGAAGAGAGAGAGAGAGAGAGAGAGAGAGAGATAAAAATAAAGAAGAATGAGAGAAAGTGTAAAAAATTGTTATAAAGAAACCACGAAAGTTGTCTGATATACCTCCATTCAGAAGTAACAAAGTGTGTATGCATGTAGAGATGAAGTGCATGATGTGAAGTTCTGTGACGGAGGTACGAACCCAACACGTAATCTGATTGTTAACTAAAAAAATCAAATGTTAAGCATCGGTTTTCTTACCAGCTGCTAGGTGTTAGAATCTAAACTGAGGATACTAATTTTTGTGCCTGAGCGACAATCGAACCGCACTCCTATCGTTCTTCTTTATCGTCCACGAATGTAGCGTAAGTATCAATTGCTTACTCAGCAACAGTAAGACGTGTGCGTGTTTGACCAGAAATTGTTGGCAACACATGAACAGACATTAAAAATACACGTTAATTTTCACTAGCGGGCCGATGTGCATGTGATAGGGCTTGAAATGAAATTATGAATATTTATGTACTGGATCAGGAATCGGACCCATGTACTTACCTTTTGAGGAGACCTAGAGAAGGTTGCAGTCTTGGAAAAAGGAACGAAATGATTGAACTATACTGTTCCGAGAGATTCAGATCCTCGAAGGGCTAGATACGAATTCGAATGGCAGTCCAGCACCAAATTTTTAAACGTTTCTAGTTCAATCAAGTACAAGTACAAGTAAAGTCATTAAATGGCTATCGGTTCATCAAATAAAATAAGATTTTGTAATGTAAGTAAGTTTACTGGCGACAGTATTTATGTTTTCAATGACCTCCGCCTATGTCATTTCCTAAAGCAAACCGGCTCTGTCCAGTTGGGAATGAAGGAGCTTGATGTTTAATGCGGATTCTGGATTATAACGTCTTTCTCGAGGTTACCCGAGGTATAGTGAATCCGTTTGCGCCTCTTAAAAGTAAATGCCTGAACCCACGCACTGCACTTGTGATAGTTCGTTCCACCAGACCATTGTGGCCACATTTCCAGCCCCAGGAGTGTGCTGTAACGGATGATGTTTCTAGCATACAAAATTAGTCATGGCGGAAAAAATGCGAGTCTATTAAATGGTTAAGCAGAAGCAAGCTACTGATGCGGAGATTATGCTATTCTCACGTTAGCAGGATGTAAAGGCTCTTCTAGGCATCATAGCCTTGATGTGAAGCCCTTTTGAAGTTTTCACTAATTCAGGAAATTTCTTAGTTCGAGAAAATCTACTGTCAAGTGTGAAGTTACCGGATAAATCGATTATAACCGTCATTATTACTATCATTTTCTTCATACCGCTGCTGGAACACATGTGCTTGAAGATTATTTAAGGCCTTTTGTTCATTATAGAGGTAGTTGCCCAAGAACAGGTTCTTTCCCTGTCTACTGAATCCTTTTCATGTTAATATCAAACATCAGCAATTACTCGTAGATTACATTAAAACTAAAGTAACTGATGAAGACGTTACTTGATAACAAAAACGCACTGCCTTTCTTCATTTACTTGCGCCTAGAAATGGCTGTCGAATACTGCCAAACCAAAAGCCAAGGGATCTTACTGCCTTCTGATATACGTCGCTGTCAGTTCTTCCATATGATTTGGTCGACGTGACCTGTTTCAAGTTGCGTATAACAGAGAATGTTTTAGAAAATCAATTGTTTTCCTTTGCAATAAACAGAAAGATTTTCATTCTAAGCTATCCAAGTTCAAAATTTTCGCATTATAGTTCAAATTTAATATTCGCTTCTATAATATAGGAAAATATTTCACTGTTGCAAATGCCGCATCCGACACATTGTCCTTACACTTAGTCGCTGACCATAAATTCTAGTCCAGAGAGACACCAGTTTAAGTAACCTAATGTAGCGAAGACTGTTTCCTAGTGCTATTTCTCACCGGAAAATATGCAATTCACTCATTGGGCTCCATTAGTATACTTTAACAGTACTTTTTGTGTGTATGCAATGCATACGGATTGTAGAATTCAGTGGTGCTCTCTCTTCCACTTCTGTATACCACATGCTTGACCTAAACGGGCCCTTTATCATTACAGGTCCTGGGCGGTGGAACATCATACTGAATGTGGTGTCACCGCCAGACACCACACTTGCTAGGTGGTAGCTTAAATCGGCCGCGGTCCATTTAGTTCATGTCGGACCCGCGTGTCGCCACTGGGTGATCGCAGACCTAGCGCCACCACAAGGCAGGTCTCGAGATACGATATAGCACTCGCCCCAGTTGTACGACGACATTGCTAGCGACAATACGGACAAAGCCTTCCTCTCATTTGCCGAGAGACAGTTAGAATAGCCTTCTGCTAAGTCCATGGCTACGACCTAGCAAGGCGCCATTAGCCTTACCTACTTTGAGAGTTATCGTATAAATGTCTCAAGAAGAACGTGTAAACCAACAAAGAATAAAGTTAAGTATATTCCAACGCTACGTACTTTTCTTGCTACCAGTCATAAGTATCCTGTTCCAGACTTGACGCCAGTCGGCGTGTGTGTACGCGTGCCTTTCGGCTCCCTTCCCAGTGTGGCGTAGCAAGCTTGTTACGCCACAACACTGACAACCTCACTGCTCGGTTTACCTGATTTTGTAATCATTTAAATAAAACAACATGACCTTCCAGTGGGAGACATTTCGTCCGTCCCCCTTTTCCTTGTGTGAAATTTGTCTTTAAGCGTTTTGCCTTCCAACCAGCGAAATGCGGCAGAGTACGGCCGCTAAACGATCCACAAACCACGATTTAGCGCCGTTAAGACGATTTCTTTAAACATTGGCGTAGCTGAAGGAATTTAGTTTCTTCTTAAATCGCCTTATGCAGCAACGTTCACAGATATCTCAAACAGGGAAAGTTTTTTATCCAGGTACGAAGGTTGTAAAACAAACTTCCCACAGTTTGTGTCAGGTTGATCATTTCGTCTGATAGCACTGCGTAAGTATTTTGTCTAAGAGGAATCACAAGTAATGTTCCTGTAGCTGTGGGAATCATTGGTTGAAAACGAGTTTAACACCAGTGGGTACAGCACTGCTAAATATTCAAAATGATTATCAACCTAAGTCTGAGTTCATCCACAAACTGAGGCGTATTTATAATATTGAAGCTAGACTGTGTAACCTTGTCTTCCGTGAGTGGGCATTGGAAGGTGTTGACTCACACGTATACAATACAATGAATACTTCGAGCGCTATCGTTAACGTTGCTCTCATAAACCAAATTTGGTATCAAAGTATATGACGTAAATAGACGTATCTTTTGACAGGGTTCACTTAGAAGCTTAAATTTGTTTACACTACCAAAGGCACGTAGACGTCGGTATTTGACATCAGTTTGAACCTAATGCCTCCGTCCCTTCCTAAGAAAAAGGAGTTTAAACACACGGAAAGACAGACAGAGAGACGGACAACTATGTGGTCGTATAACGTTTCTGTTTTACTGATTGAGGTACGTTAAACCTACAAAGGGCTAATAACTACTGTGGTCCACTGAACTTTAAAGCTACCTTTAAACACTTTTGAAAATGAAAAAGAGGTTGACAAAATTGTGAAACAAATTTCAGGAACAACCTTGTCAGTCCAGGCGAGATCGACGCTATACTGAATAAGGTGAAATGGGGATCTCCAATTATATCGACCACAGAAAGACCTAGCTTCGTCAACATGACGTGAATGGGACTCGTTCCAAAGAAAATATGTAGACTACTTAGAAATAAAAAACATTAATATTACATGTGTCACTAGAGATTCCGTCAGATGAAACTGAAACATAATGCAGGCAATCACTACTCTGGTGTTTACAGAATTATATCGAATGACCGTGGTAAGCAATATATATATATATATATATACGGCTGAAAGCAAGGGGAAACTACAGCCGTAATTTTTCCCGAGGGCATGCAGCTTTACTGTATGATTACATGATGATGGCGTCCTCTTGGGTAAAATATTCCGGAGGTAAAATAGTCCCCCATTCGGATCTCCGGGCGGGGACTACTCAAGAGGATGTCGTTATCAGGAGAAAGAAAACTGGCGTTCTACGGATCGGAGCGTGGAATGTCAGATCCCTTAATCGGGCAGGTAGGTTAGAAAATTTAAAAAGGGAAATGGACAGGTTGAAGTTAGATATAGTGGGAATTAGTGAAGTTCGGTGGCAGGAGGAACAAGACTTCTGGTCAGGTGACTACAGGGTTATAAACACAAAATCAAATAGGGGTAATGCAGGAGTAGGTTTAATAATGAATAGGAAAATAGGAATGCGGGTAAGCTACTACAAACAGCATAGTGAACGCGTTATTGTGGCCAAGATAGATACGAAGCCCACACCTACTACAGTAGTACAAGTTTATATGCCAACTAGCTCTGCAGATGACGAAGAAATTGAAGAAATGTATGATGAAATAAAAGAAATTATTCAGATTGTGAAGGGAGACGAAAATTTAATAGTCATGGGTGACTGGAATTCGAGTGTAGGAAAAGGGAGAGAAGGAAACATAGTAGGTGAATATGGATTGGGGGACAGAAATGAAAGAGGAAGCCGCCTGGTAGAATTTTGCACAGAGCACAACATAATCATAGCTAACACTTGGTTTAAGAATCATGAAAGAAGGTTGTATACATGGAAGAACCCTGGAGATACTAAAAGGTATCAGATAGATTATATAATGGTAAGACAGAGATTTAGGAACCAGGTTTTAAATTGTAAGACATTTCCAGGGGCAGATGTGGACTCTGACCACAATCTATTGGTTATGACCTGTAGATTAAAACTGAAGAAACTGCAAAAAGGTGGGAATTTAAGGAGATGGGACCTGGATAAACTAAAAGAACCAGAGGTTGTACAGAGATTCAGGGAGAGCATAAGGAAGCAACTGACAGGAATGGGGGAAATAAATACAGTAGAAGAAGAATGGGTAGCTTTGAGGGATGAAGTAGTGAAGGCAGCAGAGGATCAAGTAGGCAAAAAGACGAGGGCTAGTAGAAATCCTTGGGTAACAGAAGAAATATTGAATTTGATTGATGAAAGGAGAAAATATAAAAATGCAGTAAGTGAAACAGGCAAAAAGGAATACAAACGTCTCAAAAATGAGATCGACAGGAAGTGCAAAATGGCTAAGCAGGGATGGCTAGAGGACAAATGTAAGGATGTAGAGGCCTATCTCACTAGGGGTAAGATAGATACCGCCTACAGGAAAATTAAAGAGACCTTTGGAGAAAGGAGAAACACTTGTATGAATATCAAGAGCTCAGATGGAAACCCAGTTCTAAGCAAAGAAGGGAAAGCAGAAAGGTGGAAGGAGTATATAGAGGGTCTATACAAGGGCGATGTACTTGAGGACAATATTATGGAAATGGAAGAGGATGTAGATGAAGATGAAATGGGAGATACGATACTGCGTGAAGAGTTTGACAGAGCACTGAAAGACCTGAGTCGAAACAAGGCCCCCGGAGTAGACAATATTCCATTGGAACTACTGACGGCCGTGGGAGAGCCAGTCCTGACAAAACTCTACCATCTGGTGAGCAAGATGTATGAAACAGGCGAAATACCCTCAGACTTCAAGAAGAATATAATAATTCCAATCCCAAAGAAAGCAGGTGCTGACAGATGTGAAAATTACCGAACTATCAGCTTAATAAGTCACAGCTGCAAAATACTAACACGAATTCTTTACAGACGAATGGAAAAACTAGTAGAAGCCAACCTCGGGGAAGATCAGTTTGGATTCCGTAGAAACACTGGAACACGTGAGGCAGTACTGACCTTACGACTTATCTTAGAAGAAAGATTAAGGAAAGGCAAACCTACGTTTCTAGCGTTTGTAGACTTAGAGAAAGCTTTTGACAATGTGGACTGGAATACTCTCTTTCAAATTCTAAAGGTGGCAGGGGTAAAATACAGGGAGCGAAAGGCTATTTACAATTTGTACAGAAACCAGATGGCAGTTATAAGAGTCGAGGGACATGAAAGGGAAGCAGTTGTTGGGAAGGGAGTAAGACAGGGTTGTAGCCTCTCCCCGATGTTGTTCAATCTGTATATTGAGCAAGCAGTAAAGGAAACAAAAGAAAAATTCGGAGTAGGTATTAAAATTCATGGAGAAGAAATAAAAACTTTGAGGTTCGCCGATGACATTGTAATTCTGTCAGAGACAGCAAAGGACTTGGAAGAGCAGTTGAATGGAATGGACAGTGTCTTGAAAGGAGGATATAAGATGAACATCAACAAAAGCAAAACAAGGATAATGGAATGTAGTCTAATTAAGTCGGGTGATGCTGAGGGAGTTAGATTAGGAAATGAGGCACTTAAAGTAGTAAAGGAGTTTTGCTATTTGGGGAGCAAAATAACTGATGATGGTCGAAGTAGAGAGGATATAAAATGTAGGCTGGCAATGGCAAGGAAAGCGTTTCTGAAGAAGAGAAATTTCTTAACATCCAGTATTGATTTAAGTGTCAGGAAGTCATTTCTGAAAGTATTCATATGGAGTGTAGCCATGTACGGAAGTGAAACATGGACGATAAATAGTTTGGACAAGAAGAGAATAGAAGCTTTCGAAATGTGGTGCTACAGAAGAATGCTGAAGATTAGATGGGTAGATCACATAACTAATGAGGAAGTATTGAATAGGATTGGGGAGAAGAGAAGTTTGTGGCACAACTTGACCAGAAGAAGGGATCGGTTGGTAGGACATGTTCTGAGGCATCAAGGGATCACCAATTTAGTATTGGAGGGCAGCGTGGAGGGTAAAAATCGTAGAGGGAGACCAAGAGATGAATACACTAAGCAGATTCAGAAGGATGTAGGTTGCAGTAGGTACTGGGAGATGAAAAAGCTTGCACAGGATAGAGTAGCATGGAGAGCTGCATCAAACCAGTCTCAGGACTGAAGACCACAACAACAACAACATATATATATATATATATCAAACGGGCCATAATTTCAATATTCGCCCTAAAGAACATACTACTGGAGTGACGCATAATAAATTCGTATTTTGTCACCATCTGTTAGATATTAAATGTACTGCGGGTTCTGTGAATGAAAATATAAGGATTGTGCATAATGGTCCAAAAAGTCCGTTAGCCTCACGCTCTTGCAGAAATAGAAATTTATACTTACTACAGTAAGTGGCTCCTTAATGTTTTGAATGAACAGATCGGTTTTAGAGATAAACATTTGTATGGATTACTTGATGATTTCTTCTAATATTCTTACGCCTCTCATGTTTTTAACTATTTTATGACTGACTCTCATGTTAGGGACTTAAAGACATGGCAACGCAGTTTTATCTGAGTACTTGTGAGCACATCACAGCGTGTTTGTACTATGAAGAGCGTTTCATATGTTTCTATTTTTTTTACAAATATATACGGCTACACAGATGCCCATTAATGGAAAATAGCCACTTTTTAGGCCTTACAGTAGTTCCTCCTTTTCCTAGCACCTGTTGCTGGTGTATTTGAATTCTAGCTAGTTAGATAGTGTAACTACATGACTGACGGTGGCTCCATTCATTCATTAAAGGACAGGCCGACAGGCTCTGAGCACTATGGGACTTAACATCTGAGGTCATCAGTCTCCTAGAACGTAGAACTACTTAAACCTAACTAACCTAAGGACATCACACACATCCATGCCCGAGGCAGGATTCGAACCTGCGACCGTAGCAGTCGCGCAGTTCCGGACTGCAGTGCCTAGAACCGCTCGGCCACCACGGCCGGCCATTCATTAAAAATCAGTTCTCTAAAATTATTTCTTTTCTTTTATTATTTGTATTTAATTCACTACCCATATGTGTACGTTCTTTTTTTTTTGCAATTAGATCTCGCACAACGCTGGGATGAAATCGTAACGCAGCTCTTTCTACTGGCTGGCCTGCAGATCGTGTGTTGCCGTTGGGAAGTCAGGCCTCGAGGGCGTGCGTCCCCGTGGTAATCCCCTGCGTCTTTCTCCACGGATCTTTGCCTAGCTGTTGGTATCGCCTATATTACATTCTTTGCGATGGCATACACGACGTAACGGCTCCAGCCAATGCACACACAGCGCAATTGTATTACATTCAGGCCGCTACTAACGGTCTTACACTCAGTCACAAGTATATTAACGCCAAGAAACAATCAATGCCTTCTCTGCGCGATAACAATGGAGATACTATCGAAGACAGTGCTGCCAAAGCAGATTTACTAAACACAGCCTTCCGAAATGCCTTCACAAAAAAAGACGAAGTAAATATTCCAGAATTCGAATCGAGAATAGCTGCCAACATCAGTAACGTAGAAGTAAATATCCTCGGAGTAGTGAAGCAGCTCAAATCACTTAATAAAGGCAAGTCTTCTGGTCCATTCGGAGTATGCTGTTGCATTACCTCCATACTTAACAATCATATACAACCGTTCACTCGACGAAAGATCCGTACCCAAAGACTGGAAAGTTGCACAAGTCACACCAATATTCAAGAAAGGTAGTAGGAGTAATCCACTAAATTACAGACCCATATCGTTAACGTCGATATGTAGCAGGATTTTAGAACATATATTGTGTTCGAACATTATGAATTTCCTCGAAGGAAACTGTCTATTGACACACAGTCAACATGGGTTTAGAAAACATCGTTCCTGTGAAACACAACTAGCTCTTTATTCACATGAAGTGCTGAGTGCTATTGACAAGGAATTTCAGATCAATTCCATGTTCCTGGATTTCCGGAAGGCTTTTGACACTGTCACACACAAGCGGCTGGTAGTAAAATTGCGTGCTTGTGGAATATCGTCTCAGTTATGTGACTGGATTTGCGATTTCCTGTCAGAGAGGTCACAGGTCGTAGTAATTGACGGAAAGTCTTCGAGTAAAACAGAAGTGATTTTAGGCGTTCCCCAAGGTAGTCATATAGGCCCTTTGCTGTTCCTTATCTATATAAACAATTTGGGAGACAATCTGAGCAGTCGTCTTCGGTTGTTTGCAGATGACGCTGTCGTTTATCGACTAATAAAGTCATTAGAAGATCGAAACAAACTGCAAAACGATCTAGAACAATTATCTGAATGCTGCGAAAAGTGGCAGTTAACCCTTAATAACGAAAAGTGTGAGGTCATCCACGTGAGTACTAAAAGTAACTCGTTAAACTTCAGTTACACGATAAATCAGTCTAATCTAAAACCCGTAAATTCTACTAAATACCTAGGTATTACAATTACGAATAACTTAAATTGGAAAGAACACATAGAAAATATTGTGGGGAAGGCTGACCAAAGGCTGCGTTTTATTGGCAGGCCACTTAGAAAATATAACAGACCTACTACGGAGACTGCCTACACTACGCTTGTACGTTCTCTTTTAGAATACTGCTCCGCGGTGTGGGATCCTTACCAGGTATGACTGACGGAGTACATCGAAAAAGTTTACAGAAAGGCAGCACGTTTTGTATTATCGCGAAATGTGGGAGAGAGTGTCATAGAAATGATACAGGATTTGGGCAGGAAATCATTAAAAGAAAGGCGTATGTCGTTGCGACGGAATCTTCTCACGAAATTCCAATCACCTATCCTCCAAAAGCGAAAATATTTTGTTGACACCGACCTACATAGGGCGGAACGTTCATCACGATAAGATAAGGGAAATCAAAGCTCGTACGGAAAGATATAGGTGTTCATTCTTTCCGCGAGCTATACGAGATTGGAATAATAGAGAATTGTGAAGGTGGTTCGATGAACCCTCTGCCAGGCACTTAAATGTGATTTGCAGAGTATCCATGTAGATGTAGATGTAAACAATGATCACTGGTTAACTGCAAAACCGCTTAATTCAAATGGTTCAAATGGCTCTGAGCACTATGGGACTCAACATCTTAGGCCATAAGTCCCCTAGAGCTTAGAACTACTTAAACCCAACTAACATAAGGACATCACACACATCCATGCCCGAGGCAGGATTCGAACCTGCGACCGTAGGGGTTCGCGGTTCCAGACTGACGCGCCTAGAACCGCACGGCCACACCGGCCGGCCAAACCGCGTAGTGTGCTGGGGTATCTGCAGGTGTTTTTACAGGAACTGATCAATCAGCAGCTGAAGGAGGGGATTCGTGAGGAAAGTATGAGCCCATATGGCGCAGGGATTGTCATCTTTTCAAGAAAATCAGAGGATGGATCATGACAAAAAGGTTTTTTATGATTATTGACACCTGAAGGTCAAGACTATGATGAATGTGAACTCCTTTGCCGAACATTACGTCAATTATAGACTATATAGGACAGTATTTGATGACGTTATCCGGCAGCCACGCCATCTCTACTATGATATCTCAAACCATAACGGCGAAAGGCAAGGCCGAAAACTGTTGTTTAATAACTTTCAGACGGGTTCAGAAAACCGCCAGTCAGTAATTTCAGTAATTTCAGTTTTTGGTCGTATTAGCAACAGTATAACAAGTCACTGAAATTCTTGTAAAGTTATTTTGCCTTAAACAGCATTCTTCTTTCCTAAAGTAAATTTGATTTAAATATCAGGATAAATGACCAAGTGAATTTCTAGCACAGTATAAAGAAAAATATCTTGTCGTTTTAAACATTTTCAACGGTGATATATACTTCTGTAGACCAGTTCTGTTAGTGAAAAGACAATACGGTCGCTTTTTATAGGCCAAGTGTTTAAAAAATCTTTCATTTAACCAAAAGAATCACTGAAAAGATTCACTTAAAGTTAACATCATTTCAGTACAATCTTGGTCACTGTATGTAAGAAGAATATCGCATCAGTAGAAAGTACGCTAAGAATAACAAACGCTTAGTTTGCATCTGAGTACATGAAGAAATAAAAATTTTATTCAGGCAACTAATTTTTCAGCAGAACAACATGTGAGTAAAGTTGTATAAGTCTTGCTAAAATTAATTTCAATTGAGACTTTCAATTTGTTTGTGTATCTCTCAAAACCAAGGGACAAAATTTGCAAGTTCATAGCTGGTGACGGCTATTAGTAGAATTAGTTTAATTTTTTTATGAGGGATCATTCACGTCAGCTGATAAGTGCTCCAGGCACGTCTGGTTGAGACTAACTGCTGTTACGATCGCCGAATGGAGTCCAAAACGCACAGAAAAGTGTGCAAGGTAGGATGTGGAACGCTGTACGAAAAGTAGGGCAGTGTTCTACCAGGGATTGAACCCCCACCTATAGTTGTGCTTTGATGACAAAGTTCGATTAACTATATATTTCGTACCTTATCCAAATTAAAGATTTTCATTAGGAACACATGTGAAGCAAGTTTCCTAGTTATTATTTGGTAACTGTGTTAGATAAAGTGAGTATACTGTGTGTAGTATTTCACTAATGCTTGATTGGTCAAGTGACATAATTACTTAATTACAACGTTAATTGAAAACACATTTCGTACACAAATTACATTTTGAGAAATGAAAACTTTTTACTGTATTTTTACCAAGAGGTAATAGAGGAAAGACAGATTTAAGTAATAAAGACGGTCGCTATACCTTACTCTATCCAATGGGAGGGCTTCGGTAAACACGGCGAAACTGTCTCATTTGAATTAGCACATTTTATTCTTCTATGGTCACTACTGCATGTATGTATGTACGTATGTATGTCGTGAGATGTTTGTGTATGTCGTTTAACACTACTGTAGGTTACTACAATTACTTCACCTATTTGCCTGTGTCATAAGCAGAGGAGGAGCAAGGAATGGTGAGCTCGGGCCTTTTCTTGCCAAAAGGCACTTGTAATCTATACTGCGCGTTCGTGTTTATGTAGTTCAGTCTTATGATACTATATAGCTACGTTTAGGTACAATATTACAAAATTCACGTGTTTTATAGTTTGTATCTGATACATTTTACGTATTACACAAATATGTGTTGTAAAATAATGACCTAAAAAGTTAAAGAATTACTTGTTTTACTTTGTACAAACAGGAAAATCGTTTTTTTTTTTTTCTTGTTACCACTTTATTTCTAAATTCCATGTTAATTTCATTTGTAGTATTTTTGCAATTGTGTGATCTGCTATTATGATGTATGTGTATTTGTACTGATGTGTTCATGTCATCACCTGTTTCTACATCGGTGTTTGACTGTCTGTTGGCCCTTGTATCATGTTGTGGTGTAGGGTTTGTGTCTGGAAGTGATCTTGTATATGGTCGTCGCAGTTTATAAGTCTTCTGCAGCGTCCTTAATATATCGTCAGTGATCCGGTTAAGCATGCTCGATGTATCTGGGTTTCTTAAAGTTTGCCCCATGTCTTCGATTTCTCTCATAGGTCTTACGAGTGTGTGTGTGTGTGTGTGTGTGTGTGTGTGTGTGTGTGTGTGTGTGTGTGTGTGTGCCGCATTTTAGAGTTACGTGTTCTCGAGATCCATGTTCTCCACATTCACACGTATCACTTTAGCTAAGGCCAAAGCGGTGTAAGTGTGTGGGGTAGCGGCCTTGGACCGTCAGGAAGTATACCATACCGCTACTAAGGTCTACATTATGAGTCCCAAACGTTTCGGGAAGATGGAGAAGACCCGACGACTTTTGTCAGATGCTTCAATTTCTGTATGTCATGTCTCAAATTTCCCAAGATATAATTGGTGGTTTTATGTAATATTCTCTTCTGATATCTCATGTAATTTGTCTAGTCTTCCCCGTTTGAGCGAGTATGCTACTGCTCCGTGTCTAATGGTTATGTCGACGGGGTATGTTGCAAGTACACGGAGTTGTAGTCAAACATTCCTAACACCCTCAGTAATATAACTCTTTGTCCACGCCTCTCATCGGTTTTTTTGGGTCGTGAGTGACAGTGGATGGGCCGAGGCACTTACTGCAAAGCACATCATATAATCAAAGAGGGCTACATGGTACATTAGTACTGTCCACAATGGTAGTCTGAAATGAGTTTAGCGTGGCAGGTGTGTGCATAGTTGTTGTTGTTGTGGTCTTCAGTCCTGAGACTGGTTTCATACAGCTCTCCATGCTACCCTATCCTGTGCAAGTTTCCTCATCTCCCAGTATTTACTGCAACATACATCATTCTGAATCTGCTTAGTGTATTCATCTCTTGGTATCCATCTATGATTTTTATCCTCCACACTGCCCTCCAATACTAAATTAGTGACCCCTTGATGCCCCAGAACATGTCCCACCAACCGATCACTTCTTCTAGTCAAGTTGTGCCACAAACTCCTCTTCTCCCCAATTCTATTCAGTACCTCCACATTATTTATGTGATCTACCCATCTAATCTTGAGCATTCTTCTATAGCACTACATTTCGAAACCTTCTATTCTCTTCTTGTCCAAACTATTTATCGTCCATGTTTCACTTCCATACATGGCTACACTCCATACAAATACTTTCAGAAACGACTTCCTGACACTTAAATCTATACCCGATGTTAACAAATTTCTCGTTTTCACAAACGCTTTCCTTGCCATTGCCAGTCCACATTTTATATCCTCTCTACTTCGACCATCATCAGTTATTTTGCTGCCCAAATAGCAGAACTCCTTTACTTCTTTAAATGTCTCATTTCCTAATCTAATTCCCTCAGCATCACCCGAGTTAACTCGACTACATTCCATTCTTCTCGTTTTGCTTTTGTTGATGTTCATCTTAAATCCTCCTCTCAAGACGCTGTCCATTCCGTTCAACAACTCTTCCAGGTCCTTTGCTGTCTCTGACAGAATTACAATGTCATAGGCGAACCTCAAAATTTTTATTTCTTCTCCATGGATTTTAATTCCTACTCCGAATTTTTCTTTTGTTTCCTTTACCGGTTGCTCAATATAGAGATTGAATAACGTTTGGGAGAGGCTACAACACTGTCTCACTCCCTTCGCGACCACTGCTTCCCTTTCATGTCCATCGCCTCTTATAACTACCATCTGGTTTCTGTAGAAATTGTAAATAGCCTTTCGCTAACTGTATTTTACTCCTGCCACCTTTAGAATTTGAAAGAGAGTATTCCAGTCAACATTGTGAAAAGCTTCCTCTAGGACTGCAAATGCTACGAACGTAGATTTGCCTTTCCTTAATCTTTCTTCTGTGATAAGTCGTAAAGTCAGTATTGCCTCACGTGTTCCAATATTTCTACGGAATCCAAACTGATCTTCCCCGAGTTCGGCTTCTACTAGTTTTTCCGTTCGTCTGTAAAGAATTCGCGTTAGTATTTTGCAGCTGTGACTTATTACACTGATAGTTCTGTAATTTTCACATCTATCAACACCTGCTTTCTTTGGGATTAGAATTATTATATTCTTCTTGGAGGTTATTTCTACTATCTCATACATCTGTTCACCAGATGGTAGAGTTTTGTCAGGTCTGGCTCTCCCAAGGCTGTCAGTAGTTCTAATGGAATGTTGTCTACTCCCGTGGCCTTGTTTCGACTCAGGTCTTTCAGTGCTCTGTCAAGCTCTTCACGCAGTATCGTATCTCCCATTTCATCTTCTTCTACATCCTCTTCCATTTCCATAATATTGTCCTCAAGTACATCGCCCTTGCATAGACCCTCTATATACTCCTTCCACCTTTTTGCTTCCCCTTCTTTGCTTAGAACTGGGTTTCCATCTGAGCTCTTGATATTCAGACAAGTGGCTTCTCTTTTCTCCAAAGGTCTCTTTAATTTTCCTGTAGCCAGTATCTATGTTACCCCTAGTGAGATAAGCCTCTACATCCTTACATTTTTCCTCTAGCCATCCTGCTTAACCATTTTGCATTTCCTGTCGATCTCATTTTTTAGACGTTTGTATTCCTTTTTTGTCTGCTTCATTTACTGCATTTTTATATTTTCACCTTTCAACAATTAAATTCAATATTTCTTCTGTTACCCAAGGGTTTCTACTGGCCCTCGACTTTTTACCTACTTGATCCTCTGCTGCCTTCACTACTTCATCCCTCAAAGGTACTGTATGTCTTTCCCCCATTCCTGTCAATTGTTCCCTTCTGCTCTCCCTGAAACTCTGTACAACCTCTAGTTCAGTCAGTTTATCCAGGTCCCATCTCCATAAATTCCCATCTTTTTTGCAATTTCGTCAGTTTTAATCTACGGTTCATAAACAATAGATTGTGGTCAGAAACCACATCTGCCTCGGAAATGTCTTACTATTTAAAACCTGGTTCCTAAATCTCTGTCTTACCATTATATAATCTATCTGACACCTTCTAGTATCTCCAGGCTTCTTCCATGCATACAACCATCTTTTATAATTCTTGAACCAAGAGTTAGCTATGATTAAGTTATGCTCTGTGCAAAATTCTACCAGGCGGCTTCCTCTTTCATTTCTTACCCCCAATCCATATTCACCTACTATGTTTCCTTCTCTCCCTTTTCCTACTATCGAATTCCAGTCACCCAAGACTATTAAATTTTCGTCTCCCTTCACTACCTGAATAATTTCTTTTATCTACTCATACATTTCTTCAATTGCTTCGTCATCTGCAGAGCTAGTTAGCATATAAACTTGTACTACTGTAGTAGGCGTGGGCTTCGTGTCAATCTTGGCCACAATAATACGTTCACTATGCTGTTTGTATCAGCTTAGCCCCACTCCTATTTTTTATTCATTATTAAACCTACTCCTGCATTACACCTATTTGATTTTGTATTTATAACCCTATATCCACCTGACCAAAAGTTTTTTTCCTGCTGCCACCGAACTTCACTAATTCCCACTACATCTAACTTTGACCTATCCAATTTCCTTTTTAAATTTTCTAACCTACCTGCCCGGTTAAGGGATCTGACATTCCACGCTCCGACCCGTAGAACGCCAGTTTTCTTTCTTCTGATAACAACATCCCCCTGAGTAGTCCCCGCCCGGAGATCCGAATGGGCGACTCTTTCACCTCTGGAATGTTTTACCCAAGAGGACGCCATCATCTTTTAATCATACAGTAAAGCTGCATGTCCTCTGGGAACATTACGGCTGTAGTTTCCCCTTGCTTTCAGCCGTTCGCAGTACCAGCACAGCAAGGCCGTTTTTGTTAGTGTTACAAGGCCAGATCAGTCAATCATCCAGACTGTTGCCCCTACAACTACTGAAAAGGCTGCGGCCCCTCTTCAGGAACCATACGTTTGTCTGGCCTCTCAACAGATACCCCTCCGCTGTGGATGTACCTACGGTACGGCCATCTGTATCGCTGAGGCACGCAAGCCTCCCCACCAACGACAAGGTCCATGGTTCATGGGTGGTGTGGTTGGGGAGGGTAGCGGGGTCTGTGCATTAGGCTTGTCGATTTTTCAATTATAAGTCCTATGTGCACGTTCGCCCAGATATATGCCTAGGTATCTTGCTGTCTGTTTTCTCTGTATGCTAGTGTTGTTCACTCTAATGTTGGAGTTTCTGTGCAGTGTCCCTTTCAAAAATAAATATACTGTCTTGTTTGCTGCAAATGTTAAGTTTTTACGCCGGCAATAGTTACTTCTTTTTAGAAGGAGGTATGTGGCCTTCCTTTCGAGTTTGCAATTATCACTACCAGCTAGTCGTCAACATAGGCTAATATACCCTTAACCCTTCCATCTTTTTCCAGATTGTTTAGGAGTGGTCCAAAGGCAATATCCCAGAAAATTCGCCAGCATATTGAGCCTTGCGGGCATCATTTAGTTATTTTCTTGATAACTTTTCGTTTCATGCTTGCTGTTGAGAATCCCTCCCTTTCCAGTAGTCGAGTAAGATATTGTAAGGGACCGTTCGTATTTGCATCTCTCGTAGCCCTTCGAACAAAGCAGGCCATCAGAGATTGCAGAGATAGTCGAAAGCGACTGCTAGATCTGATGTTATTGCTACTGCGTATTTTTCCTTTGTCTCCTGTAGGATTTCCAGCGCTCGGTTAGCTGCATGGTCTTTGAGACTTTGCCACACGATCATTCACATTTCAATTCATTTGGGTCTGAAGCCATACAAATGTGGACTAGGCCTGCAGATCCTCCTGACGGTAGTCCACTGCAGAACGGCCTCTCCTCTACCTTAGCGAGACAGTCCAAAATGTGGCTGTAAGTCTTTGTTTGCGTCCCGATCCTGTGATTTTTTGATGATTACAACATTCGCAGTTTTCCACATGGTGGGGAGCCTACCTTGCAGCAGTACTTCATTCAGTAACTCTGTTAGAAAAGGGGTGCTCTGTGTAAGTAGTGAAGCATTACAACAAATAATTTCCATGCCAAATGGAATATTATGATCTCTGCAGAAAAAAACACCATTTTATGTTAAGATTGATTTTACTTTCACCGTATCGTACCTTTACTTTTTTAGCGTTGAACAGAGCTTGGGTGGATGGGAGTACGTCCGTTCATTAATTAATAATAACCATTCAAGTGAAGAAATCAGTAAACACAGTTATTATTGCCCTGTGGCACCTTTTAATGCAGAGAAGATGAAGGAGTTTAGCTGTTCTTTGAGACTGTAAAAGGAAGTAAGCGAAAACGGATTAATTCCTGGCTGGCTTGAGCTGTGTCGAAAGGGCCGCTTGCGTGGTGAGTAAAAGTTAAGCGAGTACAATTCCACCCCTTTCCGTAGCATTGTCTTTAACTTTCCGATTTCACGGTCAAAACATAAAATAAATAATACATTCTTCGGGTCACCTCATCAGAGAAACACTCTGGTTCTCCCATAACGATCTGAAGCGAGACAGGTATTTTTTTCTTCTAGATAGTAAAACTAACGATAATTATGAAATATGGAAGTGGGAATAAACCGTTCGTACCTCTCTAGCTAATGTAAATCCCTTCTGTGTGCTGCCCCTAACAACCCGATTGAGAATCATCCTCCAATAATTTTACAAAAGTATTCAATTATTTTTCCTTCATTAAGCGGTCGACGATTCCTCTATACCCGGCAGTAAACGAAAGTCACACAGAAGAAGATTTTACACTGGCGGCCGTCCACGAGACGTAATTACGGGACGACAATTACTGTACACACACTTTATTCAACATGTAAACCTCACCACAGATATTCAGATTTTGGGGGTTTGGTTGATTTCTGGGGAAGGGACCAAACTGCGAGGTCATCGGTCTCATCAGATTAGGCAAGGATGTGGAAGGAAGTCGGCCGTGCCCTTTCAAAGGAACCATCCCGGCATTTGTCTGAACCGTCGTCCTCCCGAATACGAGTCCAGTGTGCTAACCACTGCGCCACCTCGCTCAGTTCGGATTTAGATTATGATATGTTCGATGTATTATTGGCGGTGACGTGGCACAGACGAATAGCGAAATTCCGCACGAACCGCTGAAGTGTCGGAACATCAAAATGGTTCCCTGACCCCGCCGGGAATCGAACCTGGGAACCCGGGCGCGGGAAGCGAGAACGCTACCCCACGACCACGAACTGCAGACGTCGGAACGTCGCTGCTGTCGATGACTTCGGGAATGACTGTTTTCAGCTCATCAACCGTTTTTGTATTACTGTTGTACCCCTTATCTTTAATATAGTCCCACAAAAAGTAGTTGTATGTGTTCATATTCAGTGAATATGGCGGCCAATCGAAGCCTATGCCAGTGGCCTCTGGATACCCCAGCGCCAGAATACGGTCCCCAAAGTGCTCCTCCAGGAATCAAACACTCTCCTGCTTCGACGGGGTCGAGCTCCGTCTTGCATGAACCACATCTTATAGAAGTCAGGGTCACTTTGGAAAATGGGAGTGAAGTCGTCTTCCAAAACTTTCACGGGTGTTTCGTACCGATTATTCTGTGGTTTAACATTGCACACCACACGGTGACCCGTTGAGAGGGAAGAGAATTCTCGATCGCGAAATGTGCATTGTCAGTTCCCCAGATGCGTCAATTTTGCTCATTGACGGACCGATCCAAATGAAAGTGGGCTTCGTCGCTAAACCAAACCGTACTGCGCATACTAATTGCCAACATTCGTCGCGTCCAACCGTGAAGTTTGAACGTCCTAACGCGAACCGTTCAGAAGGTATGACGATTCTATTTCATGTAGTTCAAGAATTGTCATCCTGTATATGCATATATATTATGTACATATGCAGAAAGCCACAATACTGCTTTTACTAAAATGTATGCTTGTCTCATGCTATGCGCAACTGAGCGCACGACGCTGAGCAGCTACAGTAATGAGGGAATATTTCTCAAAATTCTGAGGAAGTAAAACGAGAACAGAAAAGTCTGGAAAAATCCCGCTTTCAAATATTTTCCCGACGGCAGAAAAGCGTTACATCGGGTAAAGAACATCAGTTCTCATTCGTAATGCTTGTTAAATATGGGAGTAGATTTTATTTTCTACGATACTTACGGTGCGCTTTACATAGAATTTGGTTTCTTCTCTAGTAGTTTCAAAATTTATTCTTTTTGTAGAAAATGGTCATTACATAAATGTTTCACAAGATGATGGAACCATACTTGCATTAGCGCGCAGCCGGCCGGAGTGGCGGTGCGGTTATAGGCGCTGCAGTCTGGAACCAAGCGACCGCTACGGTCGCAGGTTCGAATCCTGCCTCGGGCGTGGATGTGTGTGATGTCCTTAGGTTAGTTAGGTTTAATTATTTCTAAGTTCTAGGGGACTGATGACCTCAGCAGTTAAGTCGCATAGTGCTCAGAACCATTTGAACCATTTGAAGTAGCGCGCAAACACGCTTAGAGTGACGGGATTGTTTTGGAAAAAGAAATATTTTTTCGGTGGCAGAGGTAAGCTGCAGCTAAGCGTCATCTGTGATATGTTTACGTAATGAACATAAGACGACAAGAAAGAGAAGGTTACTTAATTTCGGAAATTCGTACATGTCGTTAGCGTTAAATCTAAGTCTGAAACAACAATCATGGAAAGTTCAGACGAACAGAACACTTTAGCTACTATACTCGAGAGGTCAAATGGTTCAAATGGCTCTGAGCACTATGACACTTAACATCCGAGGGCATCAGTCCCCTAGACTTAGAACTACTTAAACCTAACTAACCTAAGGACATCACACACATCCATACCCGAGGCAGGATTCGAACTTGCGACCGTAGCGGTCGCGAGGTTCCAGACTGAAGTGCCTAGGACCGCTCTTACTCGAGAGCAATTCTGAAAATGTTAAGGGTAGCGGCAGACATGTTGTCGCTCCACCAGGTGACGCAACGCCACAGTCGATGAGCGATACCAGTTCCGAAACAGCAATCATTGCATCTGACCATTTTATACAATTATATCAAACGATAGAAGCTATAAAGTATCAAAAACTTGATGGAAACAATGAAAAACTCGATAAAATATTTGACGAAAACATTCAAAAGTAGGACAGTATCAATACTATTAATCACAATAATTTAATTTTACCTTTATTAAAGGCTTAGGTCTAAATTTTCGATCTGGAAAGAAAGACCAATTATGAACTACAAAAGAGTAGAAGCATAAACCACTTGAGAAGTACCAGCAAAAAAGTTTGTTTTCTAGTGAGAGGCGCGACCCAAACGTTTATACATTTTTAGCATATGCTGGTGCTCCGACAGAAGCATTGAAACGAATGAGCAGACATAAATTTATGTAGCAGCAAGACTTGTTCTCAACTTCAGCACACACTATTTGAATTTAATAGGTGTCATCCACGCAGCAAGTCGCGGATAACGTTATTACAATGAAATGAACCACAAACATGACTGACACAACAAGATCCATGGATAGAGAGAACCTAGTAGGAGACTGAAAAACTATACTCACTTAGATTTAAAGCTATAAATGTGATGATCTCACTAAATAAGGAGTAAGGAAGGAAAATTTAAATAACCTTCTCTCTTGTAGATTCTACAGTTTTTATTATTGTTATTTTTCATTATTGTTATTTTATTATGATTTGAAACTATCAGTTGGTAATTACTGCCAAGTTGCGCTCTGGGTCTCGTGGAAATTAAATTGTCACCCCTCCTCCCTTCTCCCTCAGTGAACTTGCGGTAAAACTGTAATTCACATCTTAAGTTCGAAACGATTCTGAGCGCTTGACGATACTACGAAATTTTGATACGAAAGTAACCAAAAAATTAAGCAAAGAGCATTTACGATGGGGAAAATGATTACTATAACTTTACAAGCATGCTTTCCAGACGACCCGTCGTGTTTCGACATGCTGGAAACGCAAGGCTGTCTCATGTAATCCGTTTTTGCTTACGCCCGGAATAAAATTGAGAGGGAGAAATACTTCAAATAATTGTCTTATAAATAATGGATTGTAAATAAATACGTCTGCGGCTGGTGATATTCTCAAAGAAGAAAGAATTGTACTCACGAACGAGGGCGGTATGCAGGAAGATGCTTACAAAGTTAAATTACGCTCGTAACACACAAACAGTTATAAAGAAAGCCATACCACTCAACTGTGGAGGATAAGAAGGCCGGTTGCCGCGCTGTGGGACCGTAATGATCGTCGCGTATGCACTCATGTACGCTCCAACATTCTTGCCGCCCAAGGACGTAGGGACAATGTAAATTTAAAAATATGAACGACCCTCACGAAGACGCTTATGTAAAGGCATATTGAGCTACTTCGTAGATAAGGGAAGAAATGTATCCTGACTAACGGCTCCGAGATAACACAAAAGGAAGAAATCTGGATACACAGGCCCAAGATTACCGAGAATGAAATGGTGAAATAATAAAGGAGAACGTAGTATTTTAATGTATATGTACTGATGTATGTAATATAAGATGTTATCTAATTTCTGTAAAAATATTTGTTTCATGTGAAATATCATTTGACAAAGTCGTGGGCCTTCCTCAAAAGCATCGGGTACCATGAGGGGTCTGCGCTTTGAAGTCCTTTTGAAGGATGAATAAAAGGACAGTGCAATGAGTCAAAACACTCCTGATTCATCCAACGACTTTGACATCCAACAAGTCATCCGAACAGAGCATATACCTGCGTATGAACTTTCTGTTGTTTTGTTTCTTTTCCCCTCTTGTTTCTGTTTCAGGCATGAGGGACTGTAACTTTCTTACTGAAAAACATTAGTTTTTTTCTGTTATTGAAATATTAGTATATAAAATACCTTCAAAGAGAGTTATCACCCCGTAACGAAGAGGTGATAAGAGGTAAGTCACGCGATGTAACTGGATAAGTTAACACGATTTTTTGTGCGTCAAGGCAATATTGTGTGTCATTCTGTAGTTGAAAAAACAGAATGAAAGACCATTAAATATTACTGTAAAAAGTGATATGTGAAAGAACCACGTACGAGATCGCCTAATCGTAGTAACATGGACAGTATTAACGAATACTAAGATTTCAAAATACCGAAGAACACACAGGCACAAGTGAAAGACAGTATGTGTCAAATACTTTGTGAAGTGATTCATTGGGCTCCGCTGTATCAGTGTGTACCGCACAGCTTCGCGCAATGGCGCATTGATGTGCTACATAAGCAATTTCACTGTCAGATGGAATATTATGATCTCTGCAGAAAAACAGCAAATATGTTGAGGTTGATCCTGTATCGTCACATTCTTATATCTTCACTTTTTGAGCTTGGACAGATGGGACTACGTCTATTCATTAATTAACAATAACCATTCAAGTGAAGCAGTAGGTGAACACAATCATTATTGTCATTGCTTCAAATGGCTCTGAGCGCTATGGGACTTAACATCTGATGTCATCAGTCCCATAGAACTTACAACTACTTAAACCTAACTAACCTAAGGACGTCACACACATCCATGGCCGGCCGCGGTGGTCTCGCGGTTAAGGCGCTCAGTCCGGAACAGTGCGACTGCTACGGTCGCAGGTTCGAATCCTGCCTCGGGCATGGATGTGTGTGATGTCCTTAGGTTAGTTAGGTTTAAGTAGTTCTAAGTTCTAGGGGACTGATGACCACAGAAGTTAAGTCCCATAGTGCTCAGAGCCATTTGAACCAACACATCCATGCCCGAGGCAGGATTCGAACCTGCGACCGTAGCGATCGTACGGTTCCAGACTGATGCTCTCATTATAGTCTTGTGGCACCTTTTACTGCAGAGAAGGCGGAGGGGTTTAGCTGATCTTCGAGGCTGTGAAAGGAGGTAAGTGAAAACGGATTAATTGCTGGTTGTCTTGGACTGTGTCAAAATGGCCACTCGCGCGGTACCTAAATTTACGCGAGAGTAATTCTCACTATTTCCAAGAACTTTCAATCTTCAACTTCCATATTTCACGCTCAAAACTTGGCGGGTTTTCTGCTTTAAGAATAATTCTGTCTGTCTGCTCCATTGTCGCGAAACGTATTTTTTCCCCTTCCGGGTGACTGAGGCGTTTCACAAAACGCTGTTTGCTAATCTACTTATCCGTAAGTGACTAGCAAGATCATCATAATCAATTACGTTGCTCTTGTGTTGTTTGGAGTTCCTCTCTGTGTCGTGTGATACCCTGTACACCCCAACATTTGTCTTCCTCTCTTGTTAGTGTACACTGGGAATTATGTGTGACTGATGTATTTGCAACTGTTTAGATAGGTAGATTACCAATATTTTGTCTTAGGCTACCATTACCTATTTTATTGGAATACTATTTGCCTAACTGGAGGTTATTTGGCAACTGAATGTTTCTTTGTGGCTATTTGCTTTTGTGGCTTTGTATGGCTCTGCTGTGAATACTGCCACCATATATAAACCGTGCAGGCTTTATATACCGTCTGAATGTAATTTTAATGGCGTGTTCTGAACTGGTAAACTGTTTAGAGAAGTGGTATCGTTTCGTGTTTCTTGAACTGGTGTATCAATATGTCTATCAGTTTCTTGTTTTTCTACGTTGTGAGATGAGTATGTATGGGTATCACTGAGGTGCCCTACGGCATCCTCTTGTGTATTTTTCTTATTGTTTTGCTAATTCCCCGGTACATTGGTGGAAAACGGGAAACATCCTCTTCCAGCTCCTTTATTCGTAGCAGATTGCCCAATGGAACACGTCGTGTTTTAATTTCTTTGCTACGTGGTAGTCAATGGGTCCCTGCATACACATGCCGTGCAAGTAATCTGTGCTATTTTAGTAGTTTTGCTGTATTATGTGACACGTTTCCAGCTCTTGAAGCTCGTTCGCTTCTAGGTCTCCTAATTGTGCTATGCCCACGTGTTGCACTCACGTGACCGCTCGCTGACAGCTCCTCGTTTCAGTTGATGGAGACCTATGTTTGTACCTACGCGCATTATTTCTCCGCAAATGTACACTTGTGGTTAAGGAGAAATTTATGTCGAAAGCCGCAGCTGTAATTCGTATTAGCGATAATGTCGATAATGTATTCGATGAGTTCTGTTTGCCTTTCATACTGTCGCTTGTAGATACGGCAATCAGGCCCTCCTGCCGCATAACATATCCTGTTTCTAAGATTGCATGGTATACATCTAACTGTGACTTCGTCTCGGCATTCTGACTTCTTGTGGTCTGGCTTCGCACATTTTCCACAGGCTGGTTCCCTATCGCCATGTTTTGGCCGATGACCTAGACCCCAGCAACTGAAGCATTTATGAACAGCCAGAAAATCTTTGCTGTATGAGGGCTCGAAATGAATATAGACTCTTTCCGTTTGCAGCAGCAGAAGACGAAACCTTCACGTGATTTCGAGGACATTATAATCTGTTCTTTTAACCTTTGGACCTGTTTTGAACCTTATTTTAAGTTCCTCATATAACTCTTCCTTAGAGATTTGTTCCCTTATTTGGATGTCATATAATTCTTCCAGGAAGTCCCGATCAGGTAGAGTAGTTTCGACCTGATATACTCCTGGGAGAGGTCGGAATTTCCTCAACTCATCACATCTATTATCTTTTAGTTGAGCTATCTTTTCTGTGATTGTCCTTTAATCTGCTTTTGCTTCCGTTCCCAAAATTGTGTTTACTGTGGATCTGATTCCTTTAATTTTTACTTTGTTTTGTCTTGGTTTGGCTGTTTTAGTGACGGTTTAGCATATGGAGTTGGTGTTCTGTTTGTTTTTCGACTTAAAAAAGAAGGTATTCGACTGTTTTGATTTGATTTTGCTTTGTTCGTTTTCTGCTTTGCTGTATGTTTTTGAAGCTAAGCCAGTGACAGAAACTGCCGCAAAAGAGAGTGGAATTGAGTCACATTTTGCTCTTAGCTTGTGATTTTATACTTTGACATCTGCCATTTCTGATTTTACGCCGTATTCGTGCCAGCGCAACTGGTGCTTTGGGAATAGATAGTTCTTTGCGTAAATGCTGATCGTCTCATCTAAAGAAGTAAGGCACGGGTGCTCATTTTTTAAAGATATGTCTCAGTCTGCAGTTGGCGTTCTAAAAAAATAGTAAGAATTTAGAGACTGTTGTTGTTGTGGTCTTCAGTCCAAGGCTGATTTGATGCAAGCTACTCTATCCTGTGCAAGCGTCTTCATCTCCGAGTAACTACTGCAACTTACATCGCTCAGAATCTGCATTTTATATTCATTTCTTCATCTACCTATACTATTTTTACTCTCCACACTTGCCTCCAGTACTTAACTGGTGGTCCCTTGACGCCTCAGAACGAGTCTTACCAACCGATTCCTTCTTCTAGTTAAGTTGTGCCACAAATTAATCTTCTGCCCAATTCTACCCAGTACCTCCTCATTAGTGATCTACCAATACAATCTTCAGCATTCTTCTGTAGCATCACATTTCAAAAGCTTCTTTTCTCTTCTTGTCTGAACTGTTTATAGTCCATGTTTCACATCCACAAATGGCTACACTCCATACAAATTCTTTCAGGCCTCATGACCCTTCAAACTACACTCGTGGTTAACAAAATTCTCTTCTTCAGAAACGCTTTCTTTGCCGTGGCTAGTCTACATTTTATATCCTCTCTACTTCGACCATCCTCAGTTACTTTCCTGCCCAAATAGCAAAACTCACCTAGTACTTTTAGTGTCTCATTTCCTAATCTAATTCCCTCAGCACCACCTGATTTAATTTGACTACATTCCATTATCCTCGTTTTGCTTTTGTTGCTGTTCATCTTGTATCCTCCTTTCATGACAGTGTCCATTCTGTTCAACTGTTCTTCCAAGTCCTTTGCTATCTCTGACAGAATTACATTGTCATCAGAAAACGTCGTGGTTTTTATTTCTTATCCCTGGATTTTCATTCCAACTTCAAATTTTTCTTTGTTTTCCTTTACTGCTTGTTCCATGTACAGATTGAATAACATCATGGATAGGCTACAACCCTGTCTCATTCCCTTCTCAACATTGATTTTCCTTTCGTGCCCCTAGACTCTTAAAACTGCCTTCTGCTTTCTGCACAAATTGTAAATAGCCATTCGCTTTCTGTATTTTACCTCCCCACCTTCAGAATTTGAAAGACGTTATTCCAGACAACATTGTCAAAAGCTTTCTCTCAATCTACATATGCTAGAAACTAAGGTTTGCTTTGCCTTAACCTAGCTTCTATGATAAACCATAGGTCAGTACTGCCTAGTGTGTTCCTACATTTCTCCAGAGTCCAAATCGTTCTACCCCAAGGTCGGCTTCTACGAGTTTTTCCATTCGTCTGTAAGGAATTCGTGATTTATTAAACTCATAATTTGGTAAAATCGCACCTGTCAGCACCTTCTTGAAGTCTGAGGTTATTTCGCTTGAGTCACACATCTTGCCCACCAGGTGGAAGCGTTTGATGATGGCTGCCTCTCCCTAGGCTGTCAGTAGTTCGAATGGAATATTGTCTATTTCCGGATCCTTATTTTTCTGTCAAATTTCTCATGTACTATTATATCTCCCATCTCATTTTCATCTACGACCTATTCCATTTCCATAACATTGCCCTTAAGTACATTGGCCTTCTATAGACCCTCTATACACTCCTTCCACCTTTCCGCTTTCCCTTCGTTGTTTAGGACTGGTTTGGCATCTGAGCTTTTTATATTCTTACAGGTGGTTCTCTTTTCTCCTCATATCTCTTTAATTTTTGTGTGAAATCTGTTCCCCTAGTGATACATGCTTCTACATCCTTACGTTAGTCCTCTAGACATTCCCATTTAGCCGTTTTGCAAAGAAGCGTAAATAAAGAAGATAAAATTCAGACCCAGTGACTGCTGCACGTAATAATGCGTATAATTTCCTGCCATTTAGTCTGTAATTCAGAGCGATTCCAATAGTGAAACATTCTTCTTTACAGCAAACATGATCTGCTCTGTGAGGATGCTCTTTTACTGCAAGTCTTAATACCATAATGCATTATTAGTATCCAATTAAATTATGTTACAGGAATATGCTTCTATTTTATCATGTTTCCTATGTGAGATTACCAATACTGGTCTAAAGCTGTTGCGTAGCTGGCATATCAGAGAAGCCTGCCTGTGTGGCCGAGCGGTTCTACGCGCTTTAGTCTGGAACCGCGCGGCTGCTTCTGTTGCAGGTTCCAACCCTGTCTCTGGGATGAATGTGTGTGATGTCCTTAGGTTAATTAGGTTTAATTGTAAGTTCTTGGGTACTGATGACCTCATATGGTCCCATAGTGCTCAGAGCCATTTGAACTTGGTTTAAATTACTAATTTGTGAAATTAATTCTCTAACTTTTTTGGCTGTAGCCGTCTTTTCCTCTCACACATCATCTCTGAAAGTTTTGTGAATTAATTTTATGTTTTTGGTAATCATGATGATGTCTTAATATACCCTTAATTTGATCTTACTGACGTCCAAAACGACGTAGTTACTCTGTTCACACATGTGTCATCCTAATCACAATTCTTGTAAATTATATTGAGTGAAGGCATCATAGGCTTAACCAGACGAGGTCAGAAGGCAACAAATTATCAGCATCCAATAAATGACATTAAAGAATTCTGTCTTCACTCTATGATGCATTCCTAATGGTATTTCCAGTACTAGTCGAAAGGTGTTCCCTAGCTGGGAAATCAGGGATTATAACTCAAACGAATGGTCATCAAAGCATGTCTTTTAATCCTTGGCAGTACAAGAGATAATCGTTTTAACGTTCTAACATAAACGTTACGGCGTTAATCTCCGTCACCATTTGACTACATAAACTAGCCAATACCTGACCCTGTAGAAGATTTTTCTCACTGGGTGACAACTGCAAGACAAGTGAGAGAGCTCTAGTTGGATCACAGAGTACGAATATCGGTAGACCACGTAATCAAACACGTGCAACAAGTTTTCTTATTTTTAATTTACGTCGCCTACAAATTCAGGTGACTATGTCTCACCTTTCTATGGATTGGACAGTTCCTCCTTTCAAATGTTTTGATTTTCACGCAGAGGAGTAACAATGACTTTCCATGCATGTTACCTGTAAATAAATATGTAAGAAAAAGATAAACAGATGTATTAATAAAACTGAAGTATATTTGACAAATGGGAATACATTATCAAACTGAATCATAGCAGAATTTCAGCTGATGTTGACAACATGATAATCAGTAGGCTATGGTCGGTCCATAGATAATCATACACCACTGGATACTAAGGAACTGTAAGCTGCGTGATAGGGTCAAATTAACAGCCCTCTGTTTTTGGTTTCAACACAAATATGCGAAACATTTTACTCAGGTTTTGCCAGTCACTTTTATAACAACCATTTGTGTAGCATTTACATTAATGCCCACAAAAGTAGTACAACACATTAGGCACTGGCAGTGCGGTAGAAGACCCTGGAGAGAAGGTGTAAGGGGCGTAGCACATTACGAAGTGATGGTATGATATGCCACCGTTGATGGGAAGACGCAGTTGGTTGAGGTGCCTTCTGGTGTGGCTCTAGACTATATGAATGTTGAAGTTGAGGCACAGGTGGTGGAGGCGCAGTGCGAACTGGCCGTAGACCAGATGGCTGTTTTAATGGAGGCACAGGTGGTGGAGGGGCTGTGCGAACTGGCCGTAGGCCAGATGGGTGTTTTAATGGAGGCACAGGTGGTGGAGGGGCTGTGCGAACTGGCCGTAGACCAGATGGCTGTTTTAATGGAGGCACAGGTGGTGGAGGGGCTGTGCGAACTGGCCGTAGACCAGATGGCTGTTTTAATGGAGGCACAGGTGGTGGAGGGGCTGTGCGAACTGGCCGTAGACCAGATGGCTGTTTTAGTGGAGGCGCAGGAGGTGGAGGCGCCTTGCGAAGTGGCCGTAGATCAGATTTCTGTTTTAGTGAAGGCACAGGTGGTGGAGGCGCTGTGCGAAGTGGCCGTAGGCCAGATTGCTGTATTAGTGGAGGCACAGGAGGTGGAGGCGCTGTGCGAAGTGGCCGTAGAACAGATTGCTGTTTTAGTGGAGGCACAGGAGGTGGAGGCGCTGTGCGATGAGGCCATAGACCAGATTGCTGTTGGATTTGAGGTGCAGACACAGTAGGCTCCATGCAGTGTGGCCGCAGTAGCTGCACGGAAGGCTGATGCTGATGATGTGACACCTGATATGGCTGTTCCACAGGTGGCACAACTGAGACGGTTGTGTTTGAGGTCGTACCTGCTGATGCTGTCACGGTGGACAGGCACACCAGCTGCAACAAAAAATCAAAATTAGATCACATCATCACGACTTACCAACACAAAATGTGTGGGTTCTTGTCTGTGAAGTTGATAGCTCACTCTGTGTACCAGCCCTTGTAATTTACATTCGCAAGCATACGTCTCAACATTCATTGCTGCTCTGCCGTTGAGGGAGTTGGGGATTAAACGAATTGTGTGTGTGATATTGTGTGTCTTGTGCAAGATATAGTTCTAACTGTGTCTCATTCCCATAAGTTGCGTGCCAATAGTTGCCTACAGAAACAGTGATACTTACCCCATGTAGATAGTTTCACCTATTCTTTTCTTTGACGCTGGTGTACAATCCAGCCGATTATTATCCTCTCTCAACAGGAGTGTTTTGTTGTTAAGACACAGGTTACCGTATTTTGGACAGAATACCATACAAGACTCAGCCTTAAATATTTCGCCATTTGTACGATGTTCACATGCAGAAAACCTTTAATTTCGAATAACTTTGACCATACTTTTTTGGACACCGGTACACTACAAGAGTTTCTGAAAAGCCATACATATTTGTGACATGAAATGTATGAAAAAAAAACGTAAAGGTGATGTTCTGTGTGTGTGTGTGTGTGTGTGTGTGTGTGTGTGTGTGTGATTTTATGTGTGTTTTTACTTGTTATTGTTGTTGTGGTCTTCAGTCTTGAGACTGGTTTGATGCAGCTCTCCATGCTACACTATCCTGTGCAAGCTTCTTCATCTCCCAGTACGTACTGCAGCCTACATCCTTCTGAATCTGCTTAGTGTATTCATCTCTTGGTCTCCCTCTACGATTTTTACCCTCCACGCTGCCCTCTGATACTAAATTGGTGATCCTTTGATGCCTCATAACATGTCCTACCAACCGACCCCTTCTTCTAGTCCAGTTGTGCCACAAACTCCTCTTCTCCCCAATCCTATTCATTACCTCCTCATTAGTTATGTGATCTACCCATCTAATCTTCAATATTCTTCTGTAGCACCACATTTCGAAAGCTTCTATTCTCTCCTTGTCCAAACTATTTATCGTCCATGTTTCACTTCCATACATGGCTACACTCCATACAAATACTTTCAGAAACGACTTTCTGACACTTAAATCTATACTCGATGTTAACAAATTTCTCTTCTTCAGAAACACTTTCCTTGCCATTGCCAGTCGACACTTTATATCCTCTCTACTTCGACCATCATCAGTTATTTTGCTCCCCAAATAGCAAAACTCCCTTACTACTTTAAGTGTCTCATTTCCTAATCTAATTTCCTCAGCGTCACCCGACTTAATTCGGCTACATTCCATTATCCTCGTTTTGATTTTGTTCATGTTCATCTTATATCCTCCCTTCAAGACACTGTTCATTCCGTTCAACTGCTCTTCCAAGTCCTTTGCTGTCTCTGACAGAATTACAATGTCATCGGCGAAACTCAAAGTTTTTATTTCTTCTCCATGGATTTTAATTCCTACTCCAAATTTTTCTTTCGTTTCCTTTACTGCTTGCTCAATATACAGATTGAATAACATCGGGGAGAAGCTACAACCCTGTCTCACTCCCTTCCCAACCACTGCTTCGCTTTCATGTCCCTCGACTCTTATAACTGTCATCTGGTTTCTGTAAAAATTGTAAATAGCCTTTCGCTAACCGTATTTTACCCCTGCCACCTTCAGAATTTGAAAGAGAGTATTCCAGTCAACATTGTCAAAAGCTTTCTCTAAGTCTACAAATGCTAGAAACGTAGGTTTGCTTTTCTTAATCTAGCTTCAGTTGTGATGTCAGAAGAGCCAACACCGTGTTACTAGAGGAGGCCGAAATGCACGCGTTTTAGCTCACGCAGGCTGGCGTGAAGAGGGAGGGACTATACTGACGTGAGGTCTGGAACATGACAAGGAATTAGAATTCAGAAAGCGGACGTAATTAGTTTGATACTTAACTTTAATCCATTAATGATGAACGTCGCTCTTGACGGCACATGATTCGCAATATCAATATTAATAGTAACTGAATATGGCGCCTTGCTAGGTCGTAGCAATTGACTATCGTCTCTGCAAATGAGAGCGTATGTAGGCAGTGAACCATCGCTAGCGAAGTCGGCTATACAACTGGGGCGAGTGCTAGGGAGTCTCTCTACACTAGACGTGCTGTGTGGCGGCGCTCGGTCTGCAATCACTGATAGTGGCGACACGCGGGTCCGACGTATACAAACGGACCGCGGCCGATTTAAAGGCTACCACCTAGCAAGTGTGGTATCTGGCGGTGACACCACTGCTTCTAAGATAAGTCGTAGGGTCAGTATTGCCTCACGTGTTCCCATATTTCTACGGAATCCAAACTGATCTTCCCTGAGGTCAGCTTCTACCAGTTTTTCCATTCGTCTGTAAAGAATTCGCGTTAGTATTTTGCAACCGTAGCTTATTAAACTGATAGTTCGGTAATTTTCACATCTGTCAACACCTGCTTTCTTTGGGATTGGAATTATTATATTCTTCTTGATGTCTGGGGTCATTTCGCCTGTCTCATAAATTTTGCTCACCAGATGGTAGAGTTTTGTCAGGACTGGCTCTCCCAAGGCTGTCAGTAGTTCTAATGGAATGTTGTCTACTCCCGGGGCCTTGTTTCGACTCAGGTCTTTCAGGGCTCTATCAAACGCTTCCCGCAGTATCATATCTCCCATTTCATCTTCATCTACATCCTATTCCCTTTCTATAACATTGACCTCAAGTACATCGCCCTTGTATAGTCTCTCTATATATTCCTTCCACCTTTCTGCTTTCCCTTCTGTGCTTAGAACTGGGTTTCCATCTGAGCTCTTGACGTTCAAACAAGTGGTTCTCTTTTCTCCAAAGGTCTCTTTAATTCTCCTGTAGGCAGTATCTATCTTACCCCTAGTGAGATAAACCTCTACATCATTACATTTATCCTCTAGCCATCCCTGCTTAGCCATTTTGCACTTCCTGTCGATCTCATTTTTGAGACGTTTGTATTCCTTTTTGCCTGCTTCATTTACTGTATTTTTATATTTTCTCCTTTCATCGGATTCGGGAGGACGACGGTTCAACCCGTCTCCGGCCATCCTGATTTAGGTTTTCCGTGATTTCCCTAAATCGTTTCAGGCAAATGCCGGGATGGTTCCTTTGAAAGGGCACGGCCGATTTCCTTCCCATTCCTTCCCTAACCTGGGCTTGCGCTCCGTCTCTAATGACCTCGTTGTCGACGGGACGTTAAACACTAACCACCACCACCACCACCTCCTTTCATCGATGAAATTCAACATTTCTTCTGTCACCCAAGGATTTCTTCTAGCCCTCGTCTTTTTACCTACTTGATCCTCTGCTGCCTTTACTACTTCATCCCTCAAAGCTACCCATTCTACTTCTCCTGTATTTCTTTCCCCCATTCTTGTCAGTTGTTCCCTTCTGCTCTCCCTGAAACTCTGTGCAACCTCTGGTTTAGTCAGATTATCCAGGCCCCATCTCCCTAAATTCCCACCTTTCTGCAGTTTCTTCAGTTTTTATCTACAGTTCATAACCAATAGAATGTCGAAAGACCACATCTGCTTCTGGAAATCTCTTAAAATTTAGAACCTGGTTCCTGAATCTCTGTCTTAGTATTATATAATCTATTTGAAACCTGTCAGTATCTCCAGGCTTCTTCCATGTATACAACCTTCTTTTATGATTCTTGAACCAAGTGTTAGCTATGATTAAGTTGTGCTCTGTGCACACTTCAACCAGGCGGCTTCCTGTTTCATTTCTTACCCCCAATCCATATTCACCTACTACGTTTCCTTCTCTTCCTTTTCCTACTAACGAATTCCAGTCACCCATGACTGTTAAATTTTCGCCTCCCTTCACTATCTGCACAATTTCTTTTATCTCATCTTACATTTCTTCAATTTCTTCGTCATATGCAGAGCTCGTTGGCATATAGACTTGTACTACTGTCGTAGGCGTGGGCTCCGTGTCTATCTTGGCCACAATAATGCGTTCACTATGTTGTTTGTAGTAGCTTACCCGAAATCCTATTTTTTTTATTCATTATTAAACCTACTCCTGCATTACCCCTACTTGATTTTGTATTTATAACCCTGTATTCACCTGACCAAAAGTCTTGTTCCTCCTGCCACCGAACTTCACTAATTCCCACTACATCTAACTTTAACCTATCTATTTTCCTTTTTAAATTTTCTAACCTACCTGCCCGATTAAGGGATCTGACATTCCACGCTCCGCTCAGTAGAACGCCAGTTTTCTTTCTCCTCATAACGACGCTCTCTTGAGTAGTCCCCGCACTGAAATCCGAATGGGGGACTATTTTACCTCCGGAATATTTTAACCAAGAGGACGCCATTATCATTTATCCATACAGTAAAGCTGCATGCCCTCGGGAAAAATTACGGCCGTAGTTTCTCCTTGCTTTCAGCCGTTCGCAGTACCAGCACAGCATGGCCGTTTTGGTTAGTGTTACAAGGCCAAATCAGTCCATCATCCAGACTGTTGCCCCTGCAACTACTGGAAAGGCTGCTGCCCCTCTTCAGCCAGGAACCATACGTTTGTCTGGCCTCTCAACAGATACCCCTCCGTTGTGGTTGCACCTACGGTACGGCTATCTGTATCGCTGAGGCACGCAAGCCTCTCCACCAACGGCAAGGTCTATGGGGGGAGAAGGGGCGGTGTTGGTACTTATGGGTGCTGAACGCTGAGGTTATTGGTGCCCTTAGACGCATTATAGGAAATGAATCTGCAAAAAATTAGTAAAATGCGGTCATACACGCAAAGGCAGTGGGAAAAGACTAAATATGTTATACAAAGACCAAAACATACGTAAAACAAGAAAGGAGCTAAAAGCACGCCACAGGAAATTGTTAGTGTCTGGCCACTAACATAAAACATGGGTGAGCCAGTCACTCTGAAAACGAATTAAAACTCTACCCAATAATCTTGGCAAAAACATAAAACTCTAGTCACATTTGTTTCATTATTACGTAAAAGAGATTGAAGAAGAGTCAGCACATAGGCCACGCTCCATTGGTCAGAAAATAAAACGCAGTCCGTTATAACGTGGTGCACAAATATCTGTATAACACAAGCACTGCACGGTGGAGGGTCCTGTCGCTGGAGCAAGAAGTTATGCGTCAAAGGGCTGTGGCCTATGCAAAGAGGAGTGAGGAGAAGCTCGTTCCGTTTATGTGGCTGGAAGGAAGTACACCACAACCGTATTGTGGGCTTTACTAAACACAGTTTATTGTCGGTCGTTTCCAACCAGTCGTCCTCTCTCCGACGCAAGACTCTTGAGCTCAATAGGGAGGTGGTAACATGCAGGGGGATGTCACACTGAAATACTGAAATATCCCCCTCCTCCCCCTCCCCCCACCACAAGGGGCTCGCCCTCTTTGGCGGGTTCATGTTTGGCTCCTATGGGGACCCAGCCTTTGCAGCATTTCTTCCCTTCCGAGCTGCATGTCTATCCTCTTGCTTTTCTTTTTCCCATCCCTTGGGGACATGTCTGGGATGTTATTGGTAAGTTTCTGCATTGCCTGTTGTTGACATAAGAAAAGTCTCACCTTGATTATTCGCTCCATTTTTCTTTCTTTGTTTTTCTTCTCCTCTCGTTGCTCTACTTCACCGTTTGAGGTTACTCTTTCTCTTCTTATTACCTGTGAGCTCCTGAAGGCTTGCCCACGCGTCTGAGGCATAACAGGTGACTGGGTAACACGTAATTCCCAACCCCAGGTGGACAGGTAGCGTTTACACATGCCCCCTGGTACAGGACAGGCCCAGGGAGGGGTGATTGCCTGAGCTGCGACCTTCGAAAGTTGCTGATTTGCCCCTCAGTCAGATGTTCAGGAGGTGTGACCTGAGGTGTGAACAATCACCTAAGGTGGGTGCGCCCCCTTTGAACGGAGCCCCCAGTTTTTAAGGAGCACGCAAAGAGTCAATCATCATCCCAGTCATCGTCTATGAAACGTAAATGTAATGAGGCTGATGATTCAAAGTCCATTCTCGCAGCACCACGGTTCCTCATGGCCTCACATACTGAAGATGGTCTTCATTCACCATGGTAAATCTGTTCATTAATCAAAAGGTGTGGATGCAATTGCCGGACATGTGAAATCCTGCCCTCGTTTACGGAATGGCACTTCGCTTTTGGAACTACTTCTGATTCTCTAGCACAACAATTCCTTGCTGCCTCGCTTCTCCGCGGTCACCCTGTTCGTGTTGAGGCCCATAGAGCTTCGAATTTTTCCCATGTTGTAATTTATACCCGGCTGCCCGACGGTCTAACTGAGGCCATAATCCCATCTTACCTCTCTGATCAGGGTGTCATTGCCATCCATCATGTAATGAAGAAGGTAGATTCCTCCTTAGTGCCCACCCGCACTCTTTTCCTCACCTTTGATAGAGCCGTGCTGCCGTCCAAGATCAAAGCAGACTATGAAATTATCACAGTCTGGCCACACATTTCGAACGTGATGTGCTGCTACCAGTTTCATCGTTTTAACTACACTAGATAATCTGGTCGACACCCAGGTAAATGTGTAACCTTTGTAGGGATGCACACAAGGGTGGTTTTCTGCCTCTTTCTCCCCACTGTATCAACTTCAACGGCGGCTATGCTTCCTTGTTCCATGTATCTTCATGAGTGGGCTGTACAAGAGATCTGGGTAACAAGAAAAGTGTCTCACCCAGTCGCTCGCAAGTTACTGGCTAGTCGCAAACCCTGCCTTCTCCTGTCTGGCGCCTATAATTCCGTTCTTGTTAGGCCTCGCTCAGTGAAGGACATGGCCATGCAGTCATGCGACCTCGAATTTAGCTCTGAGGTTATGAAATCGCCCAGTGTCGAGGTAGCATCGCCATCTCCAGGTCCACATGTGCAACAAGCCGTCAAACTCCCGTCTGAAGGAGAAAAGCCAGCAGCTACACAACCGGTAGGGAGGAAAGGGCAGAAAGAGTACTCCCGTGTAGACTCCCTCTGTCCCTCCAGCCAAACAAAACCCGAGTCTTCCTCTAACCCGAAAGGTTCGAAGAAATCCACCAAAGACAAATAGTCTTCTCCTTCGCCAATTCGAAGATCCTCTTCGACGGTGTCGCCACATAGTACCTTAGCCTGGGCGGCCTCTATATCGCTGGTGTACGCCACTAACTGTTTTTTTGCATTGGACTCCATGGACCGACCGCACAAGCAAGCCAGTGCTTCTGTGGAACCCATGGAGCAGGATCCTCCTGCTTTTGCACCCTGTATTAGTGACTCTACACTGGCCATCACTCGGCAATCGGCGGGTTGACACCCCTATATCTCTTCCTCATCATGACTGTCCTCCAATGAAATGTTCTCAGATTTTGGTCCCACAAAGACGATTTACGGCTGCCTTTAGCATCACATCATCCTGTTGTACACTGCCTTCAGGAAACGAAATTGCGCCCTCACGACCACTATCAGCTTTCACATTACTTACCGATTGGTTTTCACCTTCCCCCTGAGGTCAGCATTACATCTCACGGGGGTTTCGTGCTGCTGGTATTGGATGACATTCATAGTCAACCCATCGCCCTGACTACCCATCTTCAAGCTATTGCGATTTGCTTTTTCGTTCACCATCTGACTTTTTCCCTCTGTGTCATTTATGTTCCTCCATCATTCAATGTCACCAGGGCAGACTTCCTTCAGCTTATTGGGCAGCTACGTCCCCATTTTTGCTACTCTGTGATTTTAGTGCACATCATCCCCTTTGGCGTTCTCCCAGGACCTGTTGGAGAGATGCTCTCTTGGCTGACCTTCTTAACCATCTTAGCTTCTTCTGCATTAACAATGGAGCACCCACTTTCGTCTCCGACTCCCCGCACATCTATTCCAATTAGGACCTATCCTTCTGCATTGTCCAGATTGCCCATCGTCTTCAGTGGTCCGATTTTTCTGACATCTACTTGAGCGACCATTTCCTGTGTGCTATCCATTCGCTGACTCGTACCCCCATCCACGTGTATGCCCAAATGGCAGCTTGCTAAGGCTGACTGACACCCTTACTCCTCCGTGGCGACCTTCGAAGAACAAGATTTCCCCAGTTGTGATGACCAGGTGGAATACCTCACAAACGTTATCCTTACAGCTGCAAAACACTCCATTAATCGTACTTCCTCTTTACTCATTCGTGTCCCAGTCCCTTGGTGGACTGAGGCATGCCGCGACGCAATTCACATACAACGGGCATCCCCGTTTTTAACAGTCATCCTACGAAGGAAAACTGCCATCATTATAAACAGATGTGTGCAAAGTGTCGTCGCGTTCTTCGGTATAGTAAAAGAGCTAGCAGGATTTCATTCACTAGTTCTTTTAACAGTTCCTCCTCTTCCTCTTTCGTGTGGGCCAACCTCCGACGGCTCTCTGGGACCAAGATCCGTTCCCCAGTTTCCAGCCTGACAGTAGCAGACGATGTTATCGTGGACGCTATTACTATCTCCAACACCTTGGGGTACCATTTTGCGGAAATTTTGAGCTCTTCCCACTATCACTCTGCCTTCCTCTGTCGGAAACAGGCAGAGGAGGCTCGGGCTATACCCTTCTCTTCTCCGAATCGTGAGTGCTACAATGCCGCCTCTGCAATGAGGGAGCTAGATCATTCTCTCAGTTCATCCCGATCCACCGCCCCAAGGCCAGACGCCATCTACATTCTGATGTTGCAGCACCTTTCTATTGCGGCAAGCACTTTCTACTTAACACGTATAACAGCATCTGGACAGAGGGTACATTTTCCGGATGTTGGCTTGAAGAAACCGTCATACCCATACCTAATCCCAGTAAGGACAATATCTTCCCTTCTACCTACGACCCCATCTCTCTCACCAGCTGTGTTTCCAAGGTGATGGAACGTATGATTCATGCCCCGCTGGTATGGTGGCTCGAGTTTCGCAATTTACCGACGAATGCACAGTGTGGATTTCTTTGTTACCTTCCGGAGTCTGCTTTCAGAAGTTGCTACGGTGGCTTAACCACGACCTACCTGCAACTTCACTGGTAGGTGTGAATTCTTCACCACCTTCGCTTCGTGAAGTGGCCCACGTTAACCTTGGCCTTCATTCGCTTCCTAAGGACACTACTCCAGCCTTGGTCTATGACCTTCCCATGGAACTTCGCGATGGCTTTCGTACTGACTGTGGGGTCGGGTGGGTCGGAATACATCTGGTGATACAGCCTTTGCAATTGTGTCCTCTGCTCAGACTCACTCAGCGCCCTTCAAAGTCTATGTGCGCTGTGCACCGTCCATCCCTTAGTGCAGCGGGTTCACGAAAACTGTCAACTGCCCACTCTTGGTGGAGACAGTGTGATGTTTCTGTGGGTTCGTAGTCATGTCGCTCTGCCAGGAAACGAGGCTGCTGACGCTGCTACCAAGGCTGCAGTTCTCGTACCTCAGCCCCCGAGTACCTTTATTCCCTCCGAAGATTTCTGTGTTGCTGTCCGTCAGGAGGTGGTGTCCATTTGGCATCGCCAGTGGTCCTCCTTTCACGGGAGTAAGCTGCGGCCTATTAAGCGTCTAGCAGTGGCTTGAGCGACCCCCTCTCGGCAATCCCGCCAGGAGAAAGTCATTTTAACTAGGCTGCGTATTGGGCACTGCCTCTTTAGCCATCGTCACTTGCTAAGTGGCACTTCCCGACCACCTGTACACATTGCGTCCAAGTTTTAACTGTCCGTCACTTCCTCATGGAATGCCCATTTTTTCATCGTTGGGTTTGCCGTCAGATTTATCGGCAGTTTAGGAAACGACGCGCGGGCTGTCGACCGCGTTTTACTTCTCATCCGCCAAAGCAATATGGAGAAGGACATTTAGTTTTTTGTTTTGGTCCTCCCTTTGTATATGATGCGTTTTTTAGCCCTTCTTCCACGTGCTTGTTTTTATCTGCCTTCTATTATGTCAGTTGGGACTGACATATATTCGTATTTTTCCTCTCTGTCTTCGCCTTCTCTAGTTTTGACTTGGGCGCGTACAGCACCAGTTGTTTTTTGCACCCTAAAGCAAAACAAAACCAACATCAGACTGATATAACTCCGGATCGAGACACGCCTCCTTGGCTGCTAGATCTGCCCTTTCGCTCCAAGGAATCCCAGTGTACCCTGGTACAAAGAAGAAAGCCTCCTCCTCCTCAGTCGCTCTAGTTGAAGGAGGGTATCCTGGATGGTCTGGACTACTTCACCCGCTTGGTACAAACGTTTCAACGAGCGATGAGCACTTAGAGAATCGGAACACACAAGAAATTTAGCACTGGAAGAACGTCTCATCTGTTCCAGTGCCCAAAAGGTCTTACACAATCAAGCGTCAAAGACAGTAAACAAGTGAGGCAGTCGGATCTTGAGGACAAGATCCAGAAAAACTACAGAGCAACCAACAGAATCCCCACCGTGAAAACAGCTACACAGTTCTGTTGCTCAGATAAAATGTCACATTAAGAACGGAAACAGGAGTGCAATCTCTCTTGAACCATACCAAATCTAAAATCACTCTGGTTCTCCCCAGTAATCAGGGTGTCGGGCGGTTAAAACCTTGGATTTAGGGCTGTACTGAATCCACACCAAGGGCCTCCAGAACGCGTTGCACAGGAACCCAAAGTGATGACGGCACACGGGCACTTGGAGAAAAGACGTTCCAGAGGTGGATGAGCAACAGTATGGTGCGTAGTTGAAGGCGGAATTCCGAGAAACTTACATACGTGACGCACCGGGAGGAGTGCCGCCGGATGGTAAGTGGCAGTTCCCCAGCCTCAGCACAGTGGCTGGGTATGGGACTGTCCTAGAAGCAACTGTGGCCAGACAGAGCCCCTCATGGTGGACAGGGTCAATGATCATCAAACAGGAATGAACACACACACACCTATCTGCTGAAAATTGGAAACCTGTCATCGCAGCCCACTCCCCTACCATCCGCAGTGTAAGGTCCAAGTGACGTTTTGCTGTTGCAGCACTGGAGGAGTAGCAGAAGAAGCCGATTCATTCATGAATAAGGAGCACTATACTGGACTCCTTACTGTAGACATGATGGTGTTTATGGCTATGACAAAGAGGTTAACACTTAAATCACTGCATTGAGGGCCACCATTCTCCTGCTCAAAACGATCTGACAGCGAATCACCAACTCGGATCCTAAAATAGCGCTGACACAGGAAAGACCGGGTGAAGATGGGGAGCTTGCCACAAAAGCCCCATTGATGCAGTTGAGCGAGGATACAGTCTCGCCAGGTAGTACCATACACCATATTGATATCGAAGAATATTTCGATTCAGTGATGTCTACGTAGGAAAGCCTGCTGAATAGCCACCTATAGCAGGGTCAGGTGTTCGACAGTGGACCGAAATCTTGGGAATCCACACTAAGAGCGGCTAAAGAAAGAGGCTTGGTCTCTAACAGCCAGACCAGACGACGGTTAACGATTCGCTCCAGGGTCTTCCCTACACAGCTCGTTCAAGTTATAGTCCGATAACTACTGGGACATTTGTCGTCCTTTCCTGGTTTGAGGAGAGCTACCAAAGTTTCCTCTCTCCACGAACTGGAGAAGTTACACATCTGCCATATAAGATTAAAACATTCAAGGAAGACTTCTTTCGACGCTGCTGTACAGGATCTGGTTGTGTTCGGGTGCAGTCTCACGAGTCTCAGACAGCATTAATTTGCTCTGAGCACTATGGGACTTAACATCTGTGGTCATCAGCCCCTAGAGCTTAGAACTCCTTACCTAAGGACATCACACACATCCATGCCCGAGGCAGGATTCGAACCTGTGACCGTAGCGGTCACGCGGTTCCAGACTGAAGCGCCTAGAACCGCACGGCCACACTGGCCGGTAGCATTGATTCCAGCTCCTCATGGAGAAAGGATAGTTGTAAGTTTCGAAATTGTTTGAACCAATGACCAATTTTATCCTCTCTGCAGTCGCACGGTAGCGACGAAACGCCGGATACTGGCGGCCATTTGCAATAGTTTGTGCAAAGTTCTCCGCCAGCGCGTGAGTGGTGTGTCCAGGCGCTCTTTGGAGACACTCTCATGTCAGCACTGTGACTATTTTTCAACGACTGCAATTACCAGGAATCAACCTGATGTCTTCCCATACTTTTGAGAACGAGTGGAACGGTGGATGGAGTCCAGAAACACTTGCCATTACCTTTCAGTGCTCTCAGTATTCACACATCGGTCCTTTTCTATCGCAACTCGAAAGGCTATGTGGTTGTCTGCCATAGGGCGGCTTTTCCACCTTGCTGGACGGCACTCATCCGTCCACCAAGTCAAAAATCGTCTCCAAAGATGACCAGAGGGGTTTGGGATGCATAAATCAGCAGCATGATGGATCACCTGTGTGATATGATCCACCCATTCCTGAACGTTGTTGCAATGTTCAAACACATCTAGCTGGCTGAACAGCACCCAGTTACCCCTGCTGACCATGCATGTCAGTGGCTTCTCTCCATCTAGCGCTTCATCAAGTAGGTGAATGCGGAGTGGGAAATAGTCACTGGAATGGAGGTCGTCAGTGACCTCCCACTGAACAATCTGTGAGGGCTGGAGAACAGAAAGAAAGATCTATGGCTGAGAATGACACAGTAGCAGTACAGAAGTGAGTGTGAGTACCTGTTCGTAGGATGCACAGCTCATGATATATTATGAGGCTATCCAAAACTCGAATTCAAGGACAGGTAGAGGTCGAGCACCACAAAACATGATGGGCATTGAAATCTCCCAGTAGGAGGAAGGGTCGAGGAATTTGTTCCACAAAATCTATGAGAGCCTCAGAGGCGATCGCATCTTGTGGAGGGAGATACAATGAGGAAACTGTTGTTCTCTATGGCACATGAACTTCGACAGCAACAGATTGTAGGTCGGTAGCCAGAGGGGAGAGCACAGTTGGGTGACCCTTCTGGTAAAGAGTATAGCCACGTACCACAGGGCTTTCAGTGACTTTAAAATGTGTTTCTTGTAAACATAGGCACAGAGGGAGTTCCTGACCTAGCAGTTTCAGTTCCTCTGTATGTGTCCTGGACTCATTAATACTCCACTGCACTATGGAAGCCATTTATCATGGAGGTTGCACTTTCATCCTGTCTTTACACTGGGGAGGGGAGCACATGATGGGCAGGGAATTCACTCTTGGGGTGAGATGATTGTCGCAGTCCGACATCAAACTCCATTAGTTGTGCTAAAGAGTCAGGAGAGACATCATATAGTAGGAGATCCACATCGTCAGACTGTTTACTTCCAGTCTTCATTGGTGGTGGACGTTAGGCCTTTAATTTTTTTGCCCTGTGTAAGCTTGGAGGCCAATACCGAAGCAGGTTAGTGGCACTGCTGGATGATGGACCAGACTGAACCTTTGAAGGAGCAGGGTGTTTCAAAACATTAGGAACGACAGACTTGTCTGATGCTCTGTGAATGGGCTTTGAAGGAATTTTAGTGATGCAAGTACACTGGGAATCGCAGGTTCTAGTGCTAACACTAGCAACCTCAATTTGGGTACCACCATCAGTCTGTGGAATTGGCTGTTTAAGAGCAGACGCAAAGAAGGTAGCAAACGTCGAGGGCTGCATGGCCTTATAGATAATTTTGGCCACTCCATCTGAAATACATCTAATTGTTCTGAATTCCCCAATCTTCCTTTCTTCAAGTAAGAAACTGAAGTCCCTACTCCAGGCTGGGTGATCGCCAGAGCAGTTTACACACTTTGGAGGAGATGGAGAACCAAAACCATCATTGGCAGCCTTATCGTATTTGCCACAAGTGGCAGGTGCCTTACAACCTGATGAAGTGTGCCCAAAGCGCTGGCAGGTAAAACAGCGCATGGGATTAAAGAAATAATGCTGCACACTGAGGCGAAGGAAACCAGCCTGAGTCTGATTTCACGAGATCACCGTCTACCCACTTCATTATGTTCCTGTACATCAACGATGCCTTCCTGAGTCCACTCAGCTGTCAGTTGTTCTCAGGGAATGTCAACCAGATCCCTGCAAGTCACAACATCTTTGCTGTAGTTCAGGATGTTGAGCAGTTCACTTTCTATTGCATATTTCCGAGGTACTGAGCTCTCTGGATGTTGTTGACTTGCTGGGAATTGGAAGTTCCTACGAACAGGGTCCCATTTCGCAAGCTCCTGCCAGATTTTAAGGTTCCAGCGATTCCCTCCAACCTATCTTGCATGTAAAAAGGTGAACCTTTTTTAAAACTCCCCTCTTTTCTTTTAATTATGAAAAACACATTCTAGCCACCAAAGTGCGTTCTGCTACTCAATACTGACAGACTCTGTGTAAATCCTGTCTGGAGGACTGGCTACACGAGTCCTCTTTTTTGATTGGGTGTTGGTACCCATCAGCGGCCCACCGTTTCCGCTGGGGGAGAGAAGAGAAGATTTCGAAGGATACATGCTTGTCCCACAAGCAGCTAGGGAAGTACGAATCCATGTAGCCAGAGCCCCACATGTCTAGGTACGTTTTATACAACGGAAGTACGGCAGATTTCCCATAGGTTGCCCGCTAATGGCTGTCGCACTTGAGTAGCCATGCATCTCATCAGTGCACAGTACAACTTGAGATTAAGGAGCTTTTTATAGAGGTTATTACCATACTCGCGATCCCAGTTCCCTGTGACACACAACTTTCCACTGCCGCGCCATACACTGGTCGTTCAAGCGTTCCCAGAGCATATGGTGACTGGACACTGGCGGTGCTTACCAGTCCCCAGCTCAGGAACTCCAGAGTCGCCAAGTCCTTACTCAGCAAATGAATGCTGAGGCCTTTATGGGAGGTGATGTCCTACTGAAAGCACAAATTCAATGGAATGGGCAACAGGCTGAACTTATTCATCATTCCTTATTCCTGTAGATATCATTGTTCAGTCGGTTACTTGTACGTTTTCTCACATACGAAGTAATCCAGCTGTAATGGGTAAAACTAAATGCAGTGTATGAAGCAATCAGAATGGAAGGAGGAAACTTCACTATTTGAGATGGTGTTGTTGTTGTTGTGGTCTTCAGTTCTGAGACTGGTTTGATACGCTTCTCCATGCTATTTTATCCTGTGCAAGCTTCTTCATCTCCCAGTACCTACTGCAACCTAAATCCTGAATCTGCTTAGTGTATTCACCTCTTGGTCTCCCTCTACGATTTTACCCTCCACGCTGCCCTCCAATACTAAACTGGTGATCCCTTGATACTTCAGAACCAACCGATCCCTTCTTCTAGTCAAGTTGTGCCACAAACTTCTCTTCTCCCCAATCCTATTCAATACTTCCTCATTAGTTATGTGATCTATCCATCTAATATTCAGCATTCTTCTGCAGCACCATTTCCTAATCTAATTCCCTCAGCATCATCCGACTTAATTCGACTACATTTCATTATCCTCGTTTTGCTTTTGTTGATGTTCATCTTATATCCTCCTTTCAAGACACTATCCATTCCGATCAACTGCTCTTCCAAGTCCTTTGCTGTCTGTGACAGAATTACAACGTCATCGGCGAAACTAAGAGTTTTTATTTCTTCTCCATGGATTTTAATACCTTCTCCGAATTTTTCATTTGTTTCCTTCACTGTCTGCTCAATATAGAGATTGAATAACACCGGGGAGACGCTACAACCCTGTCTCACTCCCTTCCCAACCACTGCTTCCCTTTGATGTCCCTCGACTCTTATAACTGCCATCTGGTTTCTGTAGAAATTGTAAATAGCTTTTCGCTCCCTGTATTTTACCCTTGCCACCTTCAGAATTTGAAAGAGAGTATTCCAGTCAACATTGCCAAAAGCTTTCTCAAAGTCTATAAATGCTAGAAACGTAGGTTTGCCTTTCCTTAATCTAGCTTCTAAGATACGTCGTAGGGTCAGTATTGCCTCGAGTATTCCGATATTTCTACGGAATCCAAACTGATCTTCGCCGAGGTCGGCTTCTACTATTTTTTCATTCGTCTGTAAAGAATTCGCGTTAGTATTTTGCAGCCGTTACTTATTAAACTGACAGTTCGGTAATTTTCACATCTGTCAACACCTGCTTTCTTTGGGATTGGAATTATTATATTCTTTTTGAAGTCTGAGGGTATTTCACCTGTCTCATACATTTTCCTCACCAGATGGTAGAGTTTTGTCAGGACTGGCTCTCCCAAGGCTGTTAGTAGTTCTAATGGAATGTTGTCTACTCCCGGGGCTTTGTTTCGACTCAGGTCTTTCAGTGCTCTGTCAAACATTTCACGCAGTATCATATCACCTATTTCATCTTCATCTACATCATCATCCATTTCCAAAATATTGTCCTCAAGTACATCGCCCTTGTATAGACCCTCTATATACTCCTTCCACCTTTCTGCTTTCCCTTCTTTGCTTAGAACTGGGTTTCCATCTGAGATCTTGATATTCATACAAGTGGTTCTCTTTTCTCCAAAGGTCTCTTTAATTTTCCTGTAGGCAGTATCTATCTTACCCCTAGTGAGATAAGCCTCTACATCATTACATTTGTCCTCTAGCCATCCCTGCTTAGCAATTTTGCACTTCCCGTCGATCTCATTTTTGAGACGTTTGTATTCCTTTTTGCCTGCTTCACTTACTGCATTTTTATATTTTCTCCTTTCATCAATTAAATTCAATATTTCTTCTGTTACCCAAGGATTTCTTCTAGCCCTCGTCTTTTTACCTACTTGATGCTCTGCTGCCTTCACTACTTCATCCCTCAAAGCTACCCATTCTTCTTCTACTGTATTTCTTTCCCCCATTCTTGTTAATTGTTCCCTTATGCTATCCCTGAAACTCTCTACAGCCTCTGGTTCTTTCAGTTTATCCAGGTCCCATCTCTTTAAATTCCCACCGTTTTGCAGTTTCTTCGGTTTTAAACTACAGTTCATAACCAATAGATTGCCGTCAGAGTCCACATCTGTCCCTGGAAATGTCTTACAATTTAAAACCTGGTTCCTAAATCTCTGTCTTACCATTATACAATCTATCTGAAACCTGTCAGTATCTCCAGGCTTCTTCCATGTATGCAACCTTCTTTTAGGATTCTTGAACCAAGTGTTAGCTATGATTAAGTTGTGCTCTGTGCAAAATTCTATCAGGCGGCTTCCTCTTCGTTTCTTACCCCCAATCCATATTCACCCACTACGTTTCCTTCTCTTCCTTTTCCCACTGCCGAATTCCAGTCACCCATGACTACTAAATTTTCGTCTCCCTTCACCATCTGCATAATTTCTTTTATTTCATCATACATTTCTTCAATTTCTTCGTCATATGCAGAGCTCGTTGGCATATAGATTTGTACTACTGTCGTAGGCGTGGGCTTCGTGTCTATCTTGGCCACAAAAATGAGTTCACTATGTTGTTTGTAGTAGCTTACGCGAACTCCTATTTTTTTAATTCATTATTAAACCTACTCCTGCGTTACCCCTATTTGGTTTTGTATTTATAACCCTGTATTCACCTGACCGAAAGTCTTGTTCCTCCTGCCACCGAACTTCCCTAATTCCCACTATATCTAACTTTAACCTATCTATTTTCCTTTTTAAATTTTCTAACCTACCTGCCCGATTAAGTGATCTGACATTCCACGCCCCAATCCGTAGAACGCCAGTTTTCTTTCTCCTCATAATAACATTCTCTTGAGTAGTCCCCGCCCGGAGATCCGAATGGAGGAGTATTTTACGTCCGGAATATTTTACCCAAGAGTACGCCATCATCATTTAACCATACAGTAAAGCTGCATGCCCTCGGGAAAAATTACAGCTGTAGTTCCCCCTTGCTTCCAGCCGTTCGCAGTACCAGCACAGCCAGGCCGTTTTGGTTATCGTTACAAGGCCAGGTCAGTCCATCATCCAGACTGTTGCCCCTGCAACTACTGGAAAGGCTGCTGCCCCTCTTCAGGAACCACACGTTTGTCTGGCCTCTGAACAGATACCCCTCCGTTGTGGTTGCACCTACGGTACGGCTATCTGTATCGCTGAGGCACGCAAGCCTCCCCACCAACGGCAAGGTCCATGGTTCATGGGTGGCGTGGGGGGGTATGTGATACTATTTCAGTGATTACAAAATAGTGAAATCAACAAACAACTTGGACAGCCTCTGGCCTGGAGCATGTAATGATGCTATTATGGAAGGTGTCAGAAAGCCGTTTTCATTCTCCCTGATCCATATCTGTTGTAAATGTTCTTTGATATCCTTTATACTGGCAGTGGAACGGAGTTGACGTCCGACCTGGTGCCACACATGTTCTATCTTAACTGGCACACCACCACCGTAACATGACACAGACAGTTTCTAGAGACACAATGAATCTAGCAGTCAAACCGCTTTGCCTCTTTAAACCACGGGAAGAATTGAACCTCTCCTCAGGTGCCGCCAATCTCGCCGACGGTGGTCATTCGAGGTAGTCGGCAAAAACTAACCAATCACTGAACTCATTGCAATGCCCTTCATTATCATTACATGCTTCCCTTCTACGTAGCATTTTACGTTGTATTACTAGCAGGCTACACATGGGCTGGCAATTCATTAGTCTGACAACAGCTAGTCTCTGACCAACGGCGCGAGATGAAACAGAATGTTGCATGGATTCCACTATTTGTTCTCGGATAGCAGGCACAGGAGTGGCTACGTTCCTTGTGGTGGTTAAACGTGGTCAACTGGAATCATGACAAGCAGTATGGCTGCCCTCAGGTTCCCATGCAGTCCATACCTGGACCATTGTCTCACCACAATCTCCTACAAAAATCACGATATTGCTCGATTCGAGCAGCCGGATAAATGGTGACCCACATCATCTGATTCTGTTGACACCCCATACATACAGTCCCAGGCCTGGTAAAAACTATACACAAGTACTCCGGTGGTCATTCCACATGTCACTGAGAACTGCAACTCTCAATAATTTACATACAGCGCACGCTGACGATGAGATCTTGTACAATATTAAATTGGCATCCGACCATATCTTCTGGGTGCTTCAGTATTTTTCTTAGGCAATGTATAAGCCGAGAGGACTCAAACAGCAAATGAAACGTGTTAGAAGTAGAATATCATGAAATGAAATAGTCGTATGGCATTATCTGCTGGGAGACTCCATGTAGGCTAGCTCGAGTGCCTAGTGCAAGTATTTCTGTTTGACGCCAGTTCCGCGACTTCCATATGCAGGATGATAAAGTCAATTAATTTCAGATAAAACGATAAAGGGCGTTCCAGGGCGTAGTTCCTAGAGAACTCAAGTAGAAAATGTCAGATGTACAAAGGAGTAGCTGCTAATGTTTAAAAGGTACGTGATAACAACTTGGCCACAAAGTTGGCAAAAAAGCTATGTAACGTAAGGTACAAAGGCAATGAGCATCTTTAAATCATACAGAGAATAGAACATGTGAAAGGAACCACTGACAAGAAAACGAACATGTCTCGGCGCTAGAGGAAACAGAAGATCTTAGTAACGTATGGACGATTTCTATGAAGTAACTGTAAACAATGCTGACGAAATTGAGAACGGCTCTGCAATATTAATGAAACATAAGATGAGGATTTATTTATTTATTTATTTTAAAATCTCATTTTGTTCGCTTTCGTTCGTTGCATCTACTCCGGGTGGACGTCGTAAGACACCCGTTTTAAGTTCGTCGTTGATCGATTAACTCAGTTCTTTTTATTACAGAGGGAATGAATACAGTAACCAGTTTCAAATGGATGTAGGTTGCAGTAATTAATCGGAAATGAAGAGGCTTCGATAATGTAGGATATCATTAAACCAGTTTTCAGACTATAGCCAACAACGACGGCAGAAGACTCTACTAACCAAGTTAGCTGCATCTGAACACCTACTACCCCAGTAAATTGTTAGAGTGGTTTCCAACAAGAAAACCTTAGTAATGGGTGTCTCTAGGATGAATATATATTTTAGAATCGAATCAGCAATTTTAATTTTGCTCGTCTTACTGTTTGTCAAGCGGAGCAGACGGCCTGACAGTAGGCGACTTACATTGCTTACATACACCGCAGAGTGCCTTCGTCCTGCCACCTCTCACTGGCATAACCAGAAGTAAATCTCGCCTAGAGTCTCTGAGAAGTGTCTGAGAACATTTTGGCTTTAACATACGTTGTCCCTTATGCTATAATTTATCAGCGCTAGTTTCAAGCGAAGACCCTTCACTCAGATGCATTTGCTCTGGTGTTGGCGTAAATTTGTTTCTTGGAATGTTTAGCTGGAATAAGCCCAAACAAATACTCCTCGTTACATGTTTCATGCGACGCCCTGTGTTAAAGAAAAAGGTCCGTTTGTTTCCCGCTACATCTAAAATGAAGTTTATTGCGGAAATTTTAGTACCCAATAGATATAGCTGTCCCAGATTACTCTAATGTACTAGGACAGCGACTCCCGCGCCGCCCTCCCGCGTTCTGTATGCTACCACCATACAAAAGCGCTCCTCAATCGCGGATCGTTCAGTGATCACCATTCAATGATAGGGGAAGTTAGAGCTCGTACTTAGGCGTTCACAGTCGTTTTGCTTCGCGCTATCCGTGAGTGGAACAGAGGGGGGGGGGGGGGGGGGGATATTACTTTGGCGCGAATTGTGCCCTCCGCCACACACTGCTTGGTGGCTAGCGGAGTACCGGGTGATCAAAAAGTCAGTATAAATTTGAAAACTTAATAAACCACGGAATAATATAGAGGAGTAAAAATTGACAGACATGCTTGGAATGACATGGGCTTTTATTAGAACAAAAAAAAAAAACAGCAACAAAGTACTTCTAGACGCGTGAAAGATCTCTTGCGCGCGTCGCTTGGTGATGATCGTGTGCTCAGCCGCCACTTTCGTCATGTTTGGCGTCCCAGGTCCGTGCGATTATTGGCTTTGGGGTTACCTGAAGTAGCAAGTGTATCGTGATCGACCGACATTTCTAGGGATGCTGAAAGACAACATCCGTCGCCAATGCCTCACCATAACTCTGGACATGATTTACAGTGCTGTTCACAACATTATTCCTCAACTACAGCTATTGTTGAGGAATGATGATGGACATATTGAGCATTTCCTGTAAAGAACATCATATTTGCTTTGTCTTATTTTGTTATGGTAATTATTACTATGCTGATCAGATGAAGCGCCATCTGTCGGACATTTTTTGAACTTTTGTATTTTTTTGGTTCTAATAAAACCCCATGTCATTACAAGCATGTGTGTCAATTTGTACCTCTCTATCTACATTATTCCGTGATTTATTCAGTTTTCAAATTTATACTGACTTTTTAATCACCCGGTATATATGTAGATATGTACATGTAGAGTACTTCTCAGTTTTCGTGTTTTACTGTCCCTGCTAATACATGTAGATGAAACCGTTTTATTTCATTATCCTAATCTCGGACCATCCTCTCGAAAAGGTGCGTAAAACTCCGTTTTAAATATCTTTTGTGCGTAAGGGGAAACAAATAAAGCTTTGGTAGGCACTGGGGTCCGTATGCAACATATCTCCTTCTTCTCCTTTGCCTTGAGCCTTTGTTCCGCATCGACTCGAGGCCGACCGACCTCATCCTCCTGGAAGTGACGCTTCAACACGCACAGCTATCCGGGCGGTTCGTCGCATGGAACATGTGATGAGAGTTATTAGGTTGGGCTGACTCCAACTACACACTGCAAACGCGAAATTACGGGTATCAACACCATACAGAGACACCCTGTATAAACAAAGTTGCCCATATTTTTGTTTTTCCAACAACAATGAAAATAAAGAAGCGGCCTTGATTCTACACATTTAAAAAAAAAGTTAGTAAACTTCATGAGGACTGCAGGACTGCGTGAATACAAAACAGTTGTAAATTCGATGATGAGATAATGAAGTTATTCCGCACATTTAAGGAGATGAACATTTAAATGTGATGTGTGACTAAAAGTCTAAAGAAGGAAAAAAAAGAGATGGAGGTAGTTTTGGTGGAGAACATGTCCTGGAGAAGAGATTGGAAAGAAAGCTGCTTCGTAAAGTTTAGATCTGAACGCAAGTTTATCGTTACTAACATTCGTTAGCCAATCACGAAAGAAGGTTCTATATGTGCCAGAGATCTATATATATTGGAACATTTAAAATAAATTTTCTTGTTGTAAGACGTATTTAGAATTGGGCATTAAAATCCAAAATATTTTCTGGATCAGGTGGGGCTTCTAGTTATAATGTAGGAGCTATTTTACGGAGATTTGAGTTGAAGAAACCGGGTGAGTTGAAAAAATTTCTTGAGTATTTCTGAGGGAGCATAAGTCTACGACTGACACAAATAGGGGAAAACGAAGTACAACAGAAGGCAAATGAGTAATTTTGAGTGGTGAAATAATTAAGGTAAGAGAGCAACTATATAAAAAGACAACAGCCAGTAGAATTCCTTGGATAACACGTTTCTCTTGACTGAAGACAGCGGAAAATAGACAAAGTGGTCAGTTCAGGGAGGGTCCGATTTAAAAAAGTGACGTTCATGGCTCCTGTATGTTGTGACTAGAAACTGGGTATCTCTTTGGACTCTGAACGCTTTTTTAAAGAAAAAACTGATGAATTAAATTCAATTATGTTAATATTTTGGCTATTGGACTATGAAAAATAGTAAAGAAATTCTTATACTAAAATGTAAGTGTAGAAAAGCAAACACGATTGTGTGGACCAGGTTTTATTTCCGCTTAACTATCCTCTGACTTAATGGCAGGTTTAACAGAAAAAGCAATGAATAATATCTTCTAATTTTACTTTTGTTTACTATTACAAACGGCATCAAAATGTTTTCGTCTCTTTTTTTATGAAGTATGAATGTAATAATCGCAATACGTTAATAACTTTTGTAATACGAAGACATAATGGAGACTAATTAACTTTTCGCGACACAGTTTGAACTAATCTTTTTCTTTTGCAACACGGAGGTACAAGTTGCATTTTATATAATTTGTTTTAGTTCTGCTGTTGTAGTGCTCATGTTGTCATGATTCTGGCTTAAAAAGGTCATCCACTGTGGGTTAGTGATAACAACCATCGAATAGTTTGTGCAGACATGGTTTTGGATGAAGTCTGTATGTTTTTGGCTTTTTTGGGATGTCCAACTCATCTTTTACCAGTGCCTCACGTTCATCTGCCAACCTCTCTGTCTGTTTGAACAACACAAAAGAACCTCTGTTATAAATGGCCTAACCTTCACTCCGCTGTTTTCCAGTGTCGTCTTCACGGCAATGATTTCCGTACAGAAACGAGGAACTGACATCCTATAATGTGCAGTATACACCGTCGAAACGCCACTCGAATCGGAATCCTCTATCACAGAAAGTATCTGATCTTCTGTTAAACCTACATATAACAAATGTGATGTGCAACAAAGCTTTGTCGTAAAAATGTACAAAATGCGCTGGTAGAGCGAACACCAAACAGTGTCAATTCAAGGCTAAGTTTATACAGTAAAACAGTAAATCAGTCGTGTTAGTACAAACTTAATGCAATATTACAGTGCATCGGCATGAGTTTATTAATAACCGACAACAGCAAAACATTAAATACTCGATTACAAACAACCAAAACCTGCAGATTGCTGAAACATCTCATTTCAACATAAAACAGGTACACTGGTATAGGAAAATCACAGTTATACATGCTGCGACCTACTGTAGACAAATGCCTGCATAAACAAGAAAAAATACGAAGTGCCCAACGTCCACAAACGTTGTGGTCTGGTTCGACGAAAATCAAGAGAAGCTGAAGCAGTGGACTGACATTTGTGTTACATCCAGGACTTGAACCTGAGTCTTTTAGTTACTAGGCAAATGTGCTAGACATTACACCGCCGTATCGAAGAAAAAGTTGGGACAGCTACGTCTCCGGAAAATGTAATTCCATAAAGAGACTCAGTTCGGCAGCGAAAAAATACAACTGAAGAGGCATGGTCGCTTGGTTTCAAGTGTTACGTGGTTCAGTGGGAGTATAGATGTGGTAACTGAGCAGTTTGATACACACAAGTCTGCAATGAACGCGGTTGGACGTAGTAACCACCTTTCAACGTGTGGTGATAGCAGCGGTATGACACAGAAATCTGAGGTCAACGGTGTCGAGGGACACTGAAGAAACGTGCGTGAAAATATAAAACATAGATGTCACGCGGTGGAGCGTCGAGGATGGAATAACGACAGTATTATGGAAAGGATAGACTGCTGCTCGCCACATAGAACTGCTTACATGTAGAGAATATTGCTTTATACTGAAAACGTATTGCTTTGGCTGTATTTCTATAAAAACACAAGAATTCTTCGCAATGTTAACAGTAGGTCTAGAGCGTTAGCGTATTTAATTTGATTTGTTCAGCATCTTAAAAAATATTCAGTTCTTATTTTGTTACACGAAAATACTTTCAACTAAATTGTACGAGGGAGGTTCACATGAAAACCTTAAATTTTTTTTTTAAATATTATTTATTGTGCAGAAGTGGTACAAAGCTGTATCACTTTTCAACATAATCTACCCCACGCTCAATGCACGTCATCCAGCGCTTACAAAGTGCATAAATTCCTTTAGAAAAAAATTCTTTTGGCAGTCCACGCAACCACTCATGCACTGCGTGGCGTACCTCTTCATCAGAACGGAACTTCTTCCTCCCATTGCGTATTTGAGTGGTCCAAACATATGGAACTCACTTGGGGCAAGGTCTGGTGAGTATGGTGGATGGGAAAGACACTCAAAATACAAGTTTGTTGTTGATGTAACTGTTGTATGAGCAGTGTGGGTCCTGGCATCGATGATTTCAGCCGTAAATGGAAATATTAGAAAAGGTGGGAAGATTTTTCTGTTTAGCAAAAGTGACAAAAAGCAGATTTGAGAGTACCTGATGGCTCAAAACAAAAGTTTTGTCTCAAGTACAGATAGTGTTGAGGATCAGTGGACAAAGTTGAACACCATCGTACAATATGTGTCACATGAGTATGTACCAAGCAAGGTCGTAAGAGATGGAAAAGAGCCACCGTGGTACGACAACCGAGTTAGAAAACTGCTGCGGAAGCAAAGGGAACTTCACAGCAAACATAAACATAGCAAAAGCCTTGCAAATGTAGCAATTTGCAATAATGTAGCAATAAATTAAATGTCGCGCTGTAGCGGGTACTTCTGAGACTGGCTGAGCCTCGGCCATGACATCGTACTCACATACAGTTTGTCATGCCTAGGTCGGAGGTTCGAATCCTGCCTCGGGCATGGATGTGTGCGATATCCTTAGGTTAGTTAGGTTTAATTAGTTCTACGTTCTATGGGACTGATGACCTTAGAAGTTAAGTCCCATAGTGCTCAGAGCCATTTTTTTTGGTCGGCCACGAGTTATGTGATATTGTCGATTACTGCTTATTTAACGTAAGGACGGGCTGAGTCTAGACCGAAACATCGAGTGTATTAAAAAAGAAACAGTATAACTGTTTATTATATAATACACTTAGTCATCAGTAACAGAGTTACTCGTAAGTACCTTCAGGGTGTTAGAAGGCAACTGCATGGAAAATACAAGAGATACAGAAATATGTCAGTAGATAGAGAATCTCTCCAAATTTCGGTCTGTTGTATCCATGGTAGGGTATTTGCACTAGGAGGCAGCCATGTCAGTAACTGTAGACGAAATATCCTCTCCGCATTGAGACACTGAAAGAGTTTGAGCCAGCAAAGACGCAACCTAACGAATAGTTTTCGAATGCGGGATGCTGCCAAAGCTCCCCCAGTGCTTCGTGGCATCGAACTGACGTTAGCCCCATTACAAACGAAGCCCATATTAAGATCTATAAAATGAGTTAAATATGGGGAGAGATACTCCAGCCACTGATGTGTGTCAATCCTGTATCCCTTTCAGTTTTCACACAATCATCTTCTGAAACCTGAGATGTATTTATCAGTAACCCTGTATTTTACAGTACACTGTCCATCAAAACTATCATAGGTCCATACAAATATCGGGATACAAGTTACCAAACTCAGTGCTCAGTTTCTGCAGTTCCCTTGTATACAAGGGGGACAAAGGCTAATATTTACACACTATAAACACATTTACAGTACAGTATTTGGTACAGTACTAGGTTCGATGTGATAAGTATACGTAAAAGAGATTTCTGCACCGCTCTTTTTCTTTACCATGCCATCTACTGCTACACCTGATGCACATGCGTACTCTGTCCCATGAATTACTAAGCAGTGTATTGTAATTCACCGAGTTTCATTTACCTTTCAGAACAGTCATCTTGTAGCATATTACAGAACACGTAACTATCTCTCCATTCTGCAATACATTACTAACCAAGAGTAGAGGAGCCAGAAGTAAATGAGGGTCGGTCTACATTGTTCCCACATTTATTCATTATCGCATCAGTAGATGTGGAAACATAGCAGTGATGGTGTCACTGGATGACATCATAGGTTTTACCCCTCACATCATCGCCCTCCCACCACTTCCCACCTCTCCTTTCCCCACTCCTCCCTTTCCTCTTCTACCTCCCACCCTTCCCTCCAACTCCTCTTCCCTGTCCCACCTGGGAATTGGTGGTGTTATATCAGTCCGTGCTGGGCTGTTCATGTCGAAGGATCATTTTATTTCATCACTTTCTGGGATGTGCAGGTCTCATCCTGTTGAACGAATTTTCCAGTACCGTTCGAAATTGGCGGGAAAATATCAAGAAGGTGCAAGGATTACACTTTCCTGCAGCTAAATTCTTTACATCACTCTTACACATCATAAATATTTAAAAAAACAAAAGAACAACTACAGATCCAATCACGTATTGTAGTGCCCCCAGAATTTTACGAAAGTCTGGAGTCACTTGAGTTCCAGCCCCTTCGAACACACGTTATTTTGTAGTGGGTTGTAGCATAAACAGATACACACTGCCGCAGAACGTTACTTGTGCTGGCTAACCGAGAAAGAAGAGCAAAACCGGGCCAACAAGTGGCGCGCTTGGTTGCAGCAAAGAGAAAAGAAAAACTTCTGGCCCAGAATTCCGGGGACGAATTTCATGCACGTAAAACATTGGTGATTGTTGTGTGTTGTGGAGAGACAACGGAAGAATAAAAAGATTATTATTAATAATGACTTGGCCTCGAGCAGACGGACATGTATATTAGTATTGTATCGGTGAGAAAATTATTTATTTTATTTGGTTGAATTCAGTCATGTGCGAATGCCCAAAGAAAGTGTGGGCTTACTGTTTAAAGAGGCAGTGAAATGGTGTATTGAATTTTGAATATAGAATATGTTAACAGCAACTGAATTTCGAGAGAGTCTTTATTTGTAATAGATAATAGGATTTTGCGATAGTAGATGAATTTTCACTTTCTTCACAATATAGAATCTTCGGAGAAGAGTTTGATGCAAGCAGAAGACGCCGGAGCTGCGGGGAAGCTGAGCCTGTATCCGGCATTCAAGTAAGTTCACTCTGATAGTCCAAGGAGCGCGGCTCTAAGTTTTAGAAAAGATACAACAGGGCACCGCAGAATTGCAATAAATTCTAACAAAAACCTCGGTTGTAAGAAAGTAAACATATTACAACAAATGCTACCAAAAACATTGTCTTTAGTGACGCAAAGAATTTGTGAAAAGCGATATCAAAAACTCGACTTATAAAGACCTTGAAAACAGTACGTCAACACAGCTTTACAATAACACTTCTACCATCCGCTACCAGCTCCGAGCAGATGCGTGGTGCTAGAAAAGTGGCTGTGAGCACTATGGGACTTAACATCTGAGGTCATCAGTGCCTTAGAACTTAGAACTACTTAAACCTAACTAACCTAAGGTCATCACACACATCCATGCCCGATGCAGGACTGGAACCTGCGACCGTAGAAGTCACGCGGTTCCAGACTGAAGCGCCTAGAACCGCTCGGTCACCAACGGCCGGCAGCGTGGTGCCAGAAAACACTGTTCATGCAATGCGCCGAGCGGCTGGACCACTGACAGCTCCGAGCAGAAACGCCGTTACTGCACTGTGGAGGGACCGCTGACAGGTAACCAACACGCAACGCAACAAACAAGCAACGCAAATATGCCGTTCAGTACTCACACTTAATTACAGTGCTACAGATCATCAACATAAACATCTGTTATCAAGTGGTACATATCATAAATTCCACTAACTGAGATGGGAAGTGCACATTGTTCACGAAGACGTATTTTGAAAAGTCTAACAAACAGAGTATTTACTGTAAAAGTTTTTACGGAAAAGACCATGTGTGCTACATTTGGACACATTGCATTCAGCAGCTTCTACTAAATTTGTTCCTCGTGGTCAAAAGACATTAAACGTCGTATACATAGACAAGCTTGTGGAGCTATAGAGCATCTAACAGAATGTGCTTTGTACACCACTGTACACAAATAAACTACTGGCCATTAAAATTGATGCACTATGAAGATGACCTACTAGAGACGCGAAATTTAGCCGACAGGAAGACGATGCTGTGATATGCGAATGATTAGCTTTTCAGACCATTCACACAAGGTTGGCGCCGGTGGCGACACCTACAATGTGCTGACATGAGGAAAGTTTCCTACCGATTTCTCATACACGAACAACAGTTGACCGGCATTGCCTGGTGAAACGTTGTTGCGATGCCTCGTGTAAGGAGGAGAAATGCGTACCATCACGTTTCCGACTTCGATAAACGTCGGACTGTAGCCTATCGCAATTGCGGTTTATCGTATCGCGACACTGCTGCTCGCGTTGGTCGAGATCCAATGACTGTTAGCAGAATATGGAATCAGTGGGTTCAGGAGGGTAATACGAAACGCCGTACTGGATCCCAACGGCCTCGTATCACTAGCAGTCGAGATGACAGACATCTTATCCGCATGGCTGTAACGGATCGTGCAGCCACTTCTCGATTCCTGAGTCAAAAGATGGGGACGTTTGCAAGACAATAATCGTCTGCACGAACAGTTCGATGACGTATGAAGAGGCATGGAATATCAGCTCGGAGACCATGGCTGCGGTTACCCATGACCCTACATCACAGACAGGACCGCCTGCGATGGTATACTCGACGACGAACCTGGGTGCACGATGGCGAAACGTCATTTTTTCGGATAAATCCAGGTTCTGTTTACAGCATCATGATGGTCGCATCCGTGTTTGGCGACATCGCGGTGAACGCACATTGGAAGCGTGTATTCGTCATCGCCATACTAGCGTACAACCTGGCGTGATGGTATGGGGTGCCATTGGTTACACGTCTCGGTCAGATCTTCTTCACATTGACGGCACATTGAACAATGAACGTTACATTTCAGATGTGTTACGACCCGTGGCTCTACCCTTCATTCGATCCCTGCGAAACCCTACATTTCAGCAGGATAATGCACGACCGCATGTTGCAGGTCCTGTACGGGCCTTTCTGGATACAGAAAATGTTCGACTGCTGCCCTGGCCAGCTCATTCTCCAGATCTCTTACCAAATGAAAACGTCTGGTCAATGGTGGCCGAGCAACTGGCTCGTCACAATACGCTAGTCACTACTCTTGATCAACTGTGGTATGGTGTTGAAACTGCATGGGCTGCTGTACCTGTACACGCCATCCATGCTCTGTTTGAGTCAATGCCCAGGCGTATCAAGGCCGTTATTACGGCAAGAGGTGGTTGTTCTGGGTACTGATTTGTCAGGATCTGTGCACCCAAATTGCGTGAAAATGCAATCACGTGTCAGTTCTAGCATAACATATTTATCTAATGAATACCCGTTCATCATCTGCATTTCTTGTTGGTGTTGCAATTTCACTGACCAGTAGTGTACAGTCGTGCTGAAAGGTACCCGAACGACCTGAATTGCATTTCGCCTGATTCGCATGCAATCCATATAACGTAGCTGCCCAGCAGGTCCTCTAATCGCTCCTTGGTACACTCGTTGGCCTATTGAAAATGGCTCCAACAAGTCACTCCTAGAAAACTCGGCTCTGTAAAGCAATCACTCAAAATGTAAAGTAATACCACGATACTATAAATATCAGGGAACACCTTATCACAGATATGACTGTCCTTAAGGCTTGTAAGCTCACATTTATTGCAATAAATGACACACCTGAAATGTTACCACTCTCATTATTACGTCAGATAGGTAATGCACCTACTAAGTTCGTCGTATTCATGATTTCTTCTTCAAAGTGACATACCGTACTTGTTATTTAACACGAAATGACATTAAAAATTTAAGTTATTGACGAGCATCTAGTTGAGAATATGTATGAACTTCAAATGACACGACGAACCGTCTCGTTCTGCACATGGATTCAAACCCAGGTCATGCATACTAATATTTCGTGACTGACGGAATCTAACAGTCATCCCTGACTAGGCATACAGAGAGTGATATACCTCGATTTTAGACAGTATCAGTTAGCAAATATCAACTTTAAATTACATAACTTAAACATTTTTAACGGACGCGAATTCCTACCCAGCATCTATTGTCCCTGTTAAGGAACTACGAGAGATGTTAAATATTGCTTCTTCACAGGTAACTTACTTAAAATGCCGTGAAGTAAAGCTTTGTGTTGGACAGGGATTCGAACCCAGAACCTAATCGGATTATTATTGAAGCACAATCAACTGTGACATATCGGATTTTCTCGACAGTAGCTAGATGTTTTAACTGAAATGACGAGACGAAACAGTAATTTTTTGCTTCCCAGAACTCCAACCTGGAACCTATCGCTGTTATTTTCTAGAGAAAGCGAACGTTAAATATGGGTTTGTTACATCAGCAGCGACATGTGGGCATGTTTGAACTAGAAATAATACGTTGAAGAGTTCAGTGCCGACTGGGAATCGAACCCCACACATACCGTTGTTGACTACACACAAATAGACGTCAGCTACCGAATTTTTTTCCACCAGCAACTCGGAAAAACATCCTTGAACTTACAGTGATCTCTGAAATAGTCCTGTGTCTCACTGGGAGTCAAAACCGTTAGATATCGTTAGTGTTGACAACGAATGAAAATGCATTAAAAATCAAAATTATTATCCACCAGCAGACAGGCGTTCCCATGCTAGAGCTTGATAATACATAGTGAAAACATTAGTGCCAGGCCAGCATTCGAACCCATTCACGCGCAATATGTGGAGATGTTGAGGAATCTGCAGTTTCGAACAAACAACAAATTGTAGTCGAGCTGTATTGTCACGAAGGGAACAAATTCCGCGTTAAGGGCGGTCTCTGTTGCATTCCAAGTTCAGAACCAATTTTATCGACATACAGAAGCTCAAATAAAAGATGGAATAAGGGTCCTGTGACCCTACATAGCGTTTGTTTCGTCACTAGAAATAAATAGCTAGTATAAAAAGGGTTACTGGTGAGAGAGTTCCCACATTTCGCCAATCCTGACTTTATTGTGGTTCAACCTTACGTCTACTTTGTAGAGAAGGAATATCATGTTTAATGTGAATTTCAGACCACAATGCCATTATACTTTCTTCACTTGGCGTAGCCAGAAGACATTAGAATCTGTCTCTCCCTATTAAAAATCGCCGGCATGAAATGGAATCGATCCCAAATGATCATCATACGAAACTATCACCAACTCAACAGACCACCAACGCCTCTTCTATATGACTCATTTTCTATCATAATACCGTTTCGGCACACTCGATAAGAATTCTGACACACAGGCTCTCTGTAGTGGTTTGCAGCATGTTCGGTACATTCATTTACTTGGTTGACCGAATCGCCACGAACTAGCTGCATCGGCTACCCAGTGCATACATTCGACTCTATTTTGTAATCACCGAAATATAATCACGTAATTGCCACCTACACAGAACTTCCAACAGTGTAGGATGCAGAAATTTAAATAGAAAGTGTTCCTTTCCAGTTGAGCTACTCTATTGCGCTATCTGTCTGTTGAGAACGTGCTGTAGTGCAAAAGAAAAGCTGTAACTTTCTGTCTCTCAGAAGTCTAGATCCGGTCATATGGATTATATCAAAGCACTGTGGAATGCGGAAGTTCTGGAAGAAGTGTTGCCGACTTCTGGAGGCACTTTAGCTGGATGACAGCTACTAGCGTCACGGTAAGTGTCGCGCACTGTAGATAAGACGTCGCGAGTTCTGTTGCAATCGCTGCTACATTTTTAACAACGCAATTCTGCTGTATGCTGAAGTTACCAATTTAATGGAACTTAAAACATAATTACCTTCACTTATCAACCCAAAATTACCGCATGTGGAAAAAGGGCTACCTTCTGCGACATTTTGTTTTTTTCAGGTTTAATAGACGGCCATGCAGCAGTTGCGTCTCGAAGATTTTGTATTATGTATGGGGAGAGCACATAGTGCCAAAATAGTCAGAAAAGTATTTTCTACATTAGCTGTCGTCTGGTAGTGGCATTATATTCTTCTTCAAACCTTGATTGACAGCTTTAACCCAGAACAAGTTTTCTACCTGCATGTAATCAATAAAGTGCATGTGCATTGTCAGACTTTCATAGATAACGTCAGGGAATTCGCATATATCGCTGATGATTAATTTCTCTCTCATCTTTAGAATTGTTTTAACAACACTAAAAGAAATCTTACGGAAATTGTGCACTGCATTATAAGAAATGAAATAAAACTACCCACGATAACCTTACGATGAAAATCTCTTTGATAAAACTTGAGTATCTGTACACAAGCGTGCATCTAATTGCACGAATTAGTAAAATACTACTCACTTAGATTTCGACTTGGTCTGTGTTTAATTTGTATGCTGTGTCATACTCAACAGGTATGTAAATGTGACATTTCATAAATAAAGCTATGTATTCCTAGAAACCCAAAATTTGCTTGTCAGCAGCGGAACGACGCGCTACCTGTTGTGAAGCATTGTAAGTTGTTCACCATTTCACTATGAGCTGAAAGTATTTTCTTGCGATTTCCTTATCGATATTTGATCTGACTGCTTGCAGCTCTTTCACAGAAGGGATAAAAACGTTACATTCAGCGAGAATGGATCCGCGAACCATAACAGACGCTTTTTCTGGGGCCAGCACGTCACCACAGAGCTAGCAAAGAGGTATGTGGTATGCAATCCTCTTACGAGGCCAATAGTGACTAGAACTCGTAAACTGCTATTTAAAGGACGAGTCAAGTTACGATTTCCACATGCAACGACTTTCCTGGGCTGAATACCGTAAATTTACAATCTTTTGTTACACCTCAAGCGATAATAACTGAGATTTTTCAATGGAAATGACAGGAAAAGTCAAGTGAACTTTGAGGCTTAGTTCCGTGCACACCAGGAAGTAACTCGTCGATCACAGAGTTGCTAAATAACCTTGCCTTGTTGCCAAATCTCAGTTACTGTACTAGCAGGAAGAAGACGAACCGATGTGATCCAACAGCGGGCTGGGAAGTGACCATAGCTGGCCTCTTCAAAGACGCGGCTGCTACGGCCTGGAATACGTAATGCGTCTGATTTGCATTTCTGTAACCAGGTTTAGGGACTGGAGCGTAGTTACTAATAATACTCAGAACTGACTGCAAGCTAAGCATCATAATTCAGTAACTTACATAGTTGTTTTTATGTTTCTTTCGTAAGTGTACTCAAAACTAAGAAACTCATTGACGGACGTTTTCGTGTCTCGTCGATAGTCGAGCACAACAAACAAATAAAAACAAAGAAAGAATGTGTGTGTATGTGTGTATGAGAGAGAGAGAGAGAGAGAGAGGGAGAGAGAGAAGAGAGAGAGAGAGAGAGAGAGATAAAAATAAAGAAGAATGAGAGAAAGTGTAAAATATTGTTGTAAAGAAACCACGAAAGTTGTCTGATATACCTCCATTCAGAAGTAACAAAGTGTGTATGCATGTAGAGATGAAGTGCATGATGTGAAGTTCTGTGACGGAGGTACGAACCCAACACGTAATCTGATTGTTAACTAAAAAAATCAAATGTTAAGCATCGCTTTTCTTACCAGCTGCTAGGTGTTAGAATCTAAACTGAGGATACTAATTTTTGTGCCTGAGCGACAATCGAACCGCACTCCTATCGTTCTTCTTTATCGTCCACGAATGTAGCGTAAGTATCAATTGCTTACTCAGCAACAGTAAGACGTGTGCGTGTTTGACCAGAAATTGTTGGCAACACATGAACAGACATTAAAAATACACGTTAATTTTCACTAGCGGGCCGATGTGCATGTGATAGGGCTTGAAATGAAATTATGAATATTTATGTACTGGATCAGGAATCGGACCCATGTACTTACCTTTTGAGGAGACCTAGAGAAGGTTGCAGTCTTGGAAAAAGGAACGAAATGATTAAACTATACTGTTCCGAGAGATTCAGATCCTCGAAGGGGTAGATACGAATTCGAATGGCAGTCCAGCACCAAATTTTTAAACGTTTCTAGTTCAATCAAGTACAAGTACAAGTAAAGTCATTAAATGGCTATCGGTTCATCAAATAAAATAAGATTTTGTAATGTAAGTAAGTTTACTGGCGACAGTATTTCTGTTTACAATGACCTCCGCCTATGTCATTTCCTAAAGCAAACCGGCTCTGTCCAGTTGGGAATGAAGGAGCTTGATGTTTAATGCGGATTCTGGATTATAACGTCTTTCTCGAGGTTACCCGAGGTATAGTGAATCCGTTTGCGCCTCTTAAAAGTAAATGCCTGAACCCACGCACTGCACTTGTGATAGTTCGTTCCACCAGACCATTGTGGCCAAATTTCCCAGCCCCAGGAGTGTGCTGTAACGGATGATGTTTCTAGCATACAAAATTAGTCATGGCGGAAAAAATGCGAGTCTATTAAATGGTTAAGCAGAAGCAAGCTACTGATGCGGAGATTATGCTATTCTCACGTTAGCAGGATGTAAAGGCTCTTCTAGGCATCATAGCCTTGATGTGAAGCCCTTTTGAAGATTTCACTAATTCAGGAAACTTCTTAGTTCGAGAAAATCTACTGTGAAGTGTGAAGTTACCGGATAAATCGATTATAACCGTCATTATTACTATCATTTTCTTCATACCGCTGCTGGAACACATGTGCTTGAAGATCATTTAAGGCCTTTTGTTCATTATAGAGGTAGTTGCCCAAGAACAGGTTCTTTCCCTGTCTACTGAATCCTTTCCATGTTAATATCAAACATCAGCAATTACTCGTAGATTACATTAAAACTAAAGTAACTGATGAAGACGTTACTTGATAACAAAAACGCACTGCCTTTCTTCATTTACTTGCGCCTAGAAATGGCTGTCGAATACTGCCAAACCAAAAGCCAAGGGATCTTACTGCCTTCTGATATACGTCGCTGTCAGTTCTTCCATATGATTTGGTCGACGTGACCTGTTTCAAGTTGCGTATAACAGAGAATGTTTTAGAAAATCAATTGTTTTCCTTTGCAATAAACAGAAAGATTTTCATTCTAAGCTATCCAAGTTCAAAATTTTCGCATTATAGTTCAGATTTAATATTCGCTTCTATAATATAGGAAAATATTTCACTGTTGCAAAAGCCGCATCCGACACATTGTCCTTACACTTAGTCGCTGACCATAAATTCTAGCCCAGAGTGACACCAGTTTAAATAACCTAATGTAGCGAAGACTGTTTCCTAGTGCTATTTCTCACCGGAAAATATGCAATTCACTCATTGGGCTCCATTAGTATACTTTAACAGTAATTTTTGTGTGTATCCAATGCATACGGATTGTAGAATTCAGTGGTGCTCTCCCTTCCACTTCTGTATACAACATGCTTGACCTAAACGGGCCCTTTATCATTACAGGTCCTGGGCGGTGGAACATCATACTGAATGTGGTGTCACCGCCAGACACCACACTTGCTAGGTGGTAGCTTAAATCGGCCGCGGTCCATTTAGTTCATGTCGGACCCGCGTGTCGCCACTGGGTGATCGCAGACCTAGCGCCACCACAAGGCAGGTCTCGAGATACGATATAGCACTCGCCCCAGTTGTACGACGACATTGCTAGCGACAATACGGACAAAGCCTTCCTCTCATTTGCCGAGAGACAGTTAGAATAGCCTTCTGCTAAGTCCATGGCTACGACCTAACAAGGCGCCATTAGCCTTACCTACTTTGAGAGTTATCGTATAAATGTCTCAAGAAGAACGTGTAAACCAACAAAGAATAAAGTTAAGTGTATTCCAACGCTACGTACTTTTCTTGAAACCAGTCATAAGTATCCTGTTCCAGACTTGACGCCAGTCGGCGTGTGTGTACGCGTGCCTTTCGGCTCCCTTCCCAGTGTGGCGTAGCAAGCTTGTTACGCCACAACACTGACAACCTCACTGCTCGGTTTACCTGATTTTGTAATCATTTAAATAAAACAACATGACCTTCCAGTGGGAGACATTTCATCCGTCCCCCTTTTCCTTGTGTGAAATTTGTCTTTAAGCGTTTTGCCTTCCAACCAGCGAAATGCGGCAGAGTACGGCCGGTAAACGATCCACAAACCACGATTTAGCGCCGTTAAGACGATGTCTTTAAACATTGGCGTAGCTGAAGGAACTTCGTTTCTTCTTAAATCGCCTTATGCAGCAACGTTCACAGATATCTCAAACAGGGAAAGTTTTTTATCCAGGTACGAAGGTTGTAAAACAAACTTCCCACAGTTTGTGTCAGGTTGATCATTTCGTCTGATAGCACTGCGTAAGTATTTTGTCTAAGAGGAATCACAAGTAATGTTCCTGTAGCTGTGGGAATCATTGGTTGAAAACGAGTTTAACACCAGTGGGTACAGCACTGCTAAATATTCAAAATGATTATACCTAAGTCTGAGTTCATCCACAAACTGAGGCGTATTTATAATATTGAAGCTAGACTGTGTAACCTTGTCTTCCGTGAGTGGGCATTGGAAGGTGTTGACTCACACTGAAACGTCCCCTTTGAACAATTCTACACGAGACTGTGCTTAACCTGACACACAATATTTTGTTAGTGCAACGCAATCTGACTTTCAAAATTCCCTACAAAAGAATAGCCCTGACTAACATTAAACTATACCTTTCACAAATCACTTACCTCACAAAAATCTTCGCTGCTCAAGCTACTGCAATACAGCGAGCGCCACTACTGCCAGCTAAATAAAAGATTCAAACTATGGAAGTAACTAACTACTGATAGGGATAGTTAGCAAATGAAAGATATTAATAGAGAACAAACAATGTATTTACCTTGATATCATCATATACAAATATAACAGTTCATGACAAATTTCAAAACTCCGCCATCTCTCTCCCCACATCCACCACTGCTGGCGGCTCACCTCCAACTGCGCAACGCTACGCGCTGTTCACATCCAGCTGCCGCTGCCCAACACTACAATGGCAGACAACAATGCAAACTAGCCACAGACTGCACACATCACAGCCAGTGATTTTCATACAGACGTGGCGTTACCAATAAAAAAACCTAAACAGCCTACTTACATAGCCCCCATGCTCCCCACAAAAATTTTTACAAATTGGATTGGGCAGTGGCCAATACAGATACGAAAAAAAATTTTCATAATTACAATAACAAAGAAATCAAATGCACACACTTATTGATACAATGTTGGTCAAAAGCTAAAAATTTCTCACAGTCCATAAAGACAGTCCACATTGTTCATCACAGTAAAAATGCAGAGTTTTTCTCAAAGTCTGAGCAGTAAAAGAAAATGCACATAGAAGTAGTGGATTTCCATGCAGTCTTGAAGAAGTAGTGTTGTCCTTCCAACGGAAAGACAGTGCTGACTCTAGACATGCAGACAGGTAATGGGCCACAACATAGCAAACCCACAGCAGAGTCATTCGACGTTTTGAAGAATATTGGTAGGTAGGTCATCACAGAACAGACCCACTGTAGTCCTGGTAGAGATTACGGTATTGGTGGGCCACCAGAGGTGCAGACCCACTGCAGGCCTTGTAGAAATAATGGTACTGGTGAGTCAGCAAAGGTGTAGACCCACTGTAGTCCTGGTAGAAATGGCCAGCAGCCATCTGTTGCGACTGTGCAGGTGCACAATCACCATCGAAGAGTCATGCAGAGAATATAGCAAGTCCATAAACCACCACTTGTGCACTCACAAAGTGTTTGGAATTGTCCTTAGAACCAGCAATGCTGTTGTCCAGTCCCTTGCTGAATTATTAACACACGTGCAAGCACTAACAGTCCCTACTTCTCACATATTGTCCATATACTATGACCAACAGAACCGTGTGCAGTGAAATGTAACTTAATTTGAAGAACTGGTGTCTGCACAATTATAAATTTACAACATGAAAATACAATGACAAAGGTACAAAATACATCATTAAAGAACATAACAATACAGATAACATTTGTAGTAACACAGGCTTTACAAAAGAATAGAAATAAACATATACATCAGTGGAATTATGACATGAGTACATACATAAAGTATCACAAAAACTTTTGAAACATCAACTTCACACATGAGCATTGAACAGAACAGAATTAATAATGTCTAACATCTTTACAAAGTAAGTAACATATTATTAATGCCAATTATATTCGAGGATAACAGTATTCCTCATCATAGTGAATGTAGCTTAATATTAAAAGAAGAAAAAATTCTATGAAACTACACAGAGACAGGAAGAAAACAAAAACACAAGGGTACACAAACACATAGTGGGATAACACCAATAGGAAAGGACAGGATTCGTTTGCAGTGTAACATTTGGTACTGCAGTCCAACCCAAAACTTCATATATCTTTCCTCTTATTTCATCCTTTGTTTCCACCAAAAAAATTCTATCTAAGAATGCTTTCTGTATTTATATGTTCACACATTTCTTACCTCAACATTTATTTCCAAGAAAATCCTACCTAAACCTGTTTTCTCAATGCATTTCTTCCAACTCATCGCAACTCATTCTCTTAGAGGCTACCCCCTCTTAAGCTAACTTAAATCTACTGAGCTCAGATGCTAAACTAAGGGACGAGGCAATGTAGCAGCACAAAATAAGTAACACAAACAGCAATGACCAAAAAATTGGAAAATTGCAAAGCAAGCTACAGTAAATCTAAATTACCAAGCAATGCAACATTACAACTAAAATGAGCCAATGTGCAGCAACAAAAAAAATAAATCTGGCTTAGCAGAGTAACACAAATTAAAATTCAGCAACACTATGCCTGGCAAACAGCAGCAGAAAATGAAATACCTAAACATGACAAAGCTCAAGCAGAAAAAATATTACACTAAAAATGGCCATGTCTAATACCTATGTCACATCTTAACACTAAGGTGATGCATCACGATAACTTACTCTATGAAATAAATTACCAAATATTGTAAAGAAAATTATGTATGCAGTTCCTGTGAAGGGAAATATCTTTTTGTGCTCCCTCATTTTTTTGAAATATATCACAAAACTATTATTTACTGGATCTGTAGACAGAAAATATTTATATTAGTACATCTATAAAATTTTATTTGAACCAATGCAGCAGTGCAGCTAGAAACTAGATATCAAATGAAATAAGCAACTATGTACACAGCAAAGCATAAGAACATTGTTCAATAGCCATGTGGCATTTCATAAGTTAGTAGAAAAATCTCTCAACTAGAGAGACAGTAGTCATAATCACGTGTATAGACATAAAAATATTTCTCGTCATTTCATTAGGCATCCAGTGTAATCATATGTTTTCAAGTTCGACCGTGTCGTTTTTGCGATGCTTTCTACAAAGGAATGTCAGAAGCGAGGTTAATGGCGTCTTTTTCTAATTTTTTTTTCTACCTGTGCCGCTGAAAAGGGCTCGCAATAATGGCTTTTCCTCCAGGCAACTGGCACACCTGGCCGCTCGCAATGCATTACGTCACGGTCACTTACCTTTCTTACCGACATATTTACGACAGCAGTTTCCGCTACAGTGACAGTCTCATATAAACATTTCACAGGTCGAAAATTTGCGTAACAAATGTGTAGAAAAAAAATCCTGTAAATATAACAGTGTTCAAAAAATTTTCGCCAGCATTGTGATACATTCACGCATATACACACATTTCATAACTCTTAAAGTACGATTCTTGGTTTCCAACATCCTTTTTCACAAGTCAAAGTCCCACTACTCATTACTCCTTACCTTAATACACATATATATATTCGTCGACACGTCAATCTTGCGACGACACATCAATATTTCATCATAATTGCATCAGCTTAATGATCATAAACATACCTCAACAGCATAATACACATCGTCATCGTAAAAATATCATAACACCTCAGTCAAATCTCAAAAACGTCGTAGCTTTCTGCAATAATTTCAAAACCTAAAAAAAATTCTCTGCTCATGTCAAAAGTGTCATCTGCCTCAAACGTACTTTAAAAATCATGATCCCATACCAAATATATCATTCAAAGCTCTCATAGTATCACAATGGTTCCAAAAAAATATGAACAGTTCACTAAGTACAGACAAAATACAATTTCGTAAGTGTGAAGTTATCCAACGGTATAATTACGTAAACATCTGTCACTGATGTAGTAAAAAAAAAGTTTGTCTCTCTCAGTTAAATGATCAGATAGCTGTGTAATTATGTGTTAGAGAAATATGGTACCGATGTGTAAAGTTGTGTAAGCAAATACTATATTTGCTAGGGCTCCTTGTGGTTGCCACACACATGGTACACAAAGTAAGCGTGTACCCCCCTGAGGATCTAACCAGATAATAATGCCGAAACTGTGTGTGTGTCTTTTCATGCCATTTGCTTTTGATGTCTTTCCAAATCGGATCTTTATCTTGTTCATGAGCAATGTCCTTTAAAGATGTGGTGATGAAGTTTTCAAAGGCGACTTTCTGAATGTAAAGAATACTGAAATTTTTCTCGAGGTTGCCTTCTGTGTTACATTTCTCAAGCCCAGCCGGTGCGCGAGACAGTGCGTCCGCAACAATGTTCTCCTTGCCGGGAATGGAGACTATTGCGAAGTGAAATTCTTGCAGAAACAATGCCCAACGTTTTAACCTGTCATGATTTAATTTTGAAGACATAAGAAATTGTAATGCACGATGATCACTGTATACTTTTACGTGCTTACCAGAAAGAAAGAAACGGAATTTGTTAAATGCCCAAACGATAGCTAAAGCTTCTAATTCAGTAACGGAATAATTTTTTTCAGATTTGGTTAGCACTCGGCTAGCAAAAGCAATGGTTTTCTGAACAGTAGTGTCATTTTCTGTGGCTTCTTGAAATAAATGGGCACCAAGTCCGACTTTAGAAGAATCCGTGCTAAGGCAGAAATCTTGTGACAGATCTGGATGAGCTAGTATTGGCGCGCTAAGTAGCGATTCTTTCAAAGAATTGAATTCCATCTGTGCTTGTTCGTCCCAGTTCCAAATAGGGTTTTTTCCAGTGAGAGAACAAAGTTTTGGTGTAACAAGAATTTGCATATTCAGAAAACGACGGTAAAAATTTACGAGACCTAGAAAACTGCGAACTTGTCTTTTTGTGGATGGAACTGGAATGGCTCTGATTGCTTCTAACTTTTCAGGATCCGGCTGAATGCCTTCAGAAGAAATAATATGTCCCAAAAACCTCACCTTTGACCTACCGAATTCAGACTTTTCCAAGTTAACTGTAATTCCAGATTCTGCAAAAATACGTAACAGACTGTTGAGGATGCGATTATGTTGTTCCCATGAAGCTTCCGCTATTAGAATATCGTCCACATATAAGGTGATGTGACGTTTTAAGAACTCAGGTAATATGGAATTTAGCCCGCGAATAAATGCTGCTGAAGAAATGTTCAAACCAAAGGGAAGTTTCCGATACTGATAACAAACGCCGAAACAAAGGAAAGCTGTGTATTTTCTACATTCTGGATGAAGTTCGATCTGATAAAAGCTGGATCTGAGATCAATGGAAGACAACACTTTTACACCATTAAAATTTTGAAGAAGTTCTTCCAACGTTTGCGGCCTGTCTGTTTCAGAAATAATGATAGTATTGATTTGTGTCGAATCTAAGACAAGTCTGATCGATCCATTTTTCTTTTCAACAACATGTAATGGATTGTTGTATGAGCTTACTGCAGGCTCAATAATGCCCTCGTCAAGCATAGATTGTATTTCTGTTCTAACACGGTCCCTATAATGAGCTGGAATTACATATGGTCTAACACAAAATTTAGTATGCTCACGAACACGAAATTGGTATTGAAATCCCTTGATTGTTCCTGTTTTATGAGTAAAAACTGTGGAATGTGCTTGTAAAATCTCAAAAAGGTCCTGCCTATCAGTGTCATTACAATTCTCAATTGTTTGAATTTTATTCTGAATTAACTTATTAGTGTCAAATGCGCCATCGATATCATCCCTGTCAGTACTTGCAGAGTGATTGTTAGTGTCTAGTTCCATAGAAAATTCCGAACTGTTGTCTAACAGAAGGTAAAGCCGATTAATTTCCTCGTCATGGTTTGAGAGCCAATCTTCAAATTTCAAAGCTATTGACTTACCTTCTTTCTCTAAACTTATTTCAGCATCGTGAAAGTTTAAGATTGCTTTGTATTCATTCAAAAAGTCTACTCCCAATATAATTTCCGTCGACAATAATGGAACAATAAGAAAGTTCATAGAGAAGCTGTGGCTTTGACAAAAGAATTCTAAATTGGTTTGCTGGCGTACATCTACACTTTTTCCAAAGATTGCACCTTGTAATTTAATCTTACGTAACGGAAGTGTGGGGCAATCGTTCGATTTGTTGCATTTGCTAAAGGCTGTTTCACTAATTACTGAAATGGGATTGCCAGAGTCAAGTACTGCCGTAAATTTTACGTCATTTACTGTAATGTGAATCACAGGATATGCAATATTGTTATGTTTTACGTCGTGTTCTTGGAGTAAGATGTCCCTAATGTCTTCCATTTTTACGTAATTACTAGCTACGGCAGCTGCGTCGTTAGTGTCATAAGTACGTTTTGTGGCTGCCATCGGTGTGAGTCATTGCCTATTGTCTCTTTGTTGGCGCGCGTCGTAATTAGGATTTGGAGACCTAACTTCTACAAATTCACCGTGACGAGAGGGCCCTGCTCTGTTTGAATCCCGCCAGTTCTGATGCAGTTCAGGTCTATCGTTACGATCATATCGTCTGTCGTCATGTCGGTAGATGCCATAGTTTCTTTCTTGTCGGTCACGTGGTGGAGAATTTCTCCCTGAATCGAAACTGCGCGCTGGACCGTTGCGTCTAAAGTTATTCTGTCTCCCCTGATAATATTTATTTTGGTTCCCATATTGTCTGTTTCTCTGATTGTCTCTGTGATAGTCATTACCACGGAGAGGTGATCTTTCCCTGTAGTTATTACTACTCTGCCAACGGTTGTCATACGGGTGGTGTCTGTTTTGGTCACGATTTGTGTTGTGAGAATAGCCTTGTCGTGTCCAGTTATTACTTCTTTCATCGCGGATTTGCGACGGATGTGACCTGTAATTGTTGTGTTCCTGGTTTCGCGTTCCGCGATTGTCAGTGTCAATTTCTAATTCTTGTAAGAGTCCCTGAAATGCTTCAATGTCGTCTTTGCAACGTCCTGCCAAAATAATATGTCGTAAATGTTCAGACAGTTTGATTAAGCAAATGCGGATGAGTTCTGAGGGGCTGTATGGGTTTGAAAGATACTGATTCTTATGTAACATGTCTTCAAAATATTTGACAAGACTGGAAAATTCACATTGTTCGAAATGTTTCATCATTATGATGCTATGTTTTACTCGGTCTTGCGTGGCTTGAGACCAATATGCTGAGAGGAAGGCATGATAAAATTCTCCTTCACTGTGACAATCGTGAATGACCGATCGCATTCTTACAGCTGGTTCATTCTCTAAGTAGCCACACATAAATTCTAATCTGTGTTCTAACGACCAGTTGGGAGGAAAACAATGAGAGAATTGATGGAGCCATGCTTGTGGATGAATGTCGTTGCCTGAATTCTTAAATGTTTTGAATTTACGTGTAGTAATGAACAGCTTATAGTCAAAATCATCATGTCGGCGAGTCGCATATCGGTCATTGTTAGGTCGTGTCGGCCGTTCCATCTCGAAATTCGGTGCACATTGCCAGTTTCTTTCATAACTTCCGAAATGCCCTGTGTTATTATTTTGCGTCTTTTCCGTATTTCTAAGTCCCTCTTCCCGTGTTGGGGCGCGAGTGTCCTCTGAAATACGTAATTCTTGTATTACCTGGGTCAACTGATCTTGTACTTCCCGGATTTCTCTTTTGTACTGTGTATTGATTTGATTTTGATTTTGTTTGAATTTTCTTATTTGTTCATACTCTTCTGTGTCAGTGAAGGCTACGGGTCTTGTGTCATTCAGATCATCATCTACCTTTGTAGATAAGTTAGTGACCTGATCCGAAAGTTCGGCTACTTTCTCCGATAGTGTACTTATTTCCTCCATGTGTCTTTCTGAACCAATTTTCAGGGTATCTACTGTGTCCTTTAAGTTTTCCTGAGTTTTTGCAAGTTGCGTAACCGAATCGGTAGATGCAACTGAGTCAAATTTAGCTTGCAAGGTCTCATGATTTTCATGAACAATAGTTCGCAGTTCTTTTATGGCTGCTTCGTGATTCCGTAATGCATTTTCATGCCGCGAAAAAATAGGTTGAAAATGCTCACAAATTTGAGTTTTTACGTCATTACAGACTTTTTGACATTTTGATTCAATGTTATGTAAGTCAGTAGTTAAATCTTCACGTGTTTGTTCAAGAGTTTGTTCCAATGAGTCTAACTTTCTAAGATTTTGTTCCACTGTGTCTAACTTTTGCTGTGTTTGTCTCTGATTTTGTTCCATTGTGTCTAACTTTAGAAGATTTTGTCCCATTTGTTTCTGATTTTGTTCAAGCGTTGTGTCTAACTTTTGTCCCATTTGTTGCATTAACTGTAATAACAATGCACTGGTGTCTGAAACATGTTCCTCAGTGCTTTTCGGCAGTGAATTTGCACCGGCAACAGTCACATTTTGACAAGCGGAAAATGTGTCTTGACTCATTTGAGAAAACGGTGAGGACGCAAAACCTGAATCTACAGTATTTGCAAAATTGTGTCCTGTCATTTCGGATTCCTGAGGCGAGCTGTTGCCGACCGATCGATCGATAATGCTTCCCTCTTCACTAATTGTTTCACTGTCCATGCCATTGTTTGCCGCCCGCTCCATTTCCCTATGCACAATTACCAAATTACTACTTTGAACATCAGTTAATTCATTACTCGGTGGCGCTAACACACTGCTTTCATTTTCACTGTCATTTCTCAGTTTACTTTGGAGCCTAGTATTACGTTTTTCACACCCCATTATTGTCACAGTATTTCACACGACAACACAGAAAAACACAATTTGAAGATCAAAAATAAGAGAACACATTAACATAGCACTGAAAATAATATCTAGTTAATTGCAAGCGCAGCTGCGAAATACTTGGTGCAAATCTACATGCATGCCACAACTGTTTTACTGTACAACAATGAAAAACTACAACTACAAAGGAAATTCTCTCTATAATTACGCGCTAGCAATAAACAAAATCTACACTAATTACACAAACTACAAGAAAAAAATTCAGAAGATTCCAGTGAGGTATCCTCGGCTAAGGGTCACCATATGAAACGTCCCCTTTGAACAATTCTACACGAGACTGTGCTTAACCTGACACACAATATTTTGTTAGCGCAACGCAATCTGACTTTCAAAATTCCCTACAAAAGAATAGCCCTGACTAACATTAAACTATACCTTTCACAAATCACTTACCTCACAAAAATCTTCGCTGCTCAAGCTACTGCAATACAGCGAGCGCCACTACTGCCAGCTAAATAAAAGATTCAAACTATGGAAGTAACTAACTACTGATAGGGATAGTTAGCAAATGAAAGATATTGATAGAGAACAAACAATGTATTTACCTTGATATCATCATATACAAATATAGCAGTTCATGACAAATTTCAAAACTCCGCCATCTCTCTCCCCACATCCACCACTGCTGGCGGCTCACCTCCAACTGCGCAACGCTACGCGCTGTTCACATCCAGCTGCCGCTGCCCAACACTACAATGGCAGACAACAATGCAAACTAGCCACAGACTGCACACAGCACAGCCAGTGATTTTCATACAGAGGTGGCGTTACCAATAAAAAAACCTAAACAGCCTACTTACAACACGTATACAATACAATGAATACTTCGAGCGCTATCGTTAACGTTGCTCTCATAAACCAAATTTGGTATCAAAGTATATGACGCAAATAGACGTATCTTTTGACAGGGTTCACTTAGAAGCTTAAATTTGTTTACACTACCAAAGGCACGTAGATGTCGGTATTTGACATCAGTTTGAACCTAATGCCTCCGTCCCTTACTAAGAAAAAGGAGTTTAAACACACGGAAAGACAGACAGAGAGACGGACAACTATGTGGTCGTATAACGTTTCTGTTTTACTGATTGAGGTACGTTAAACCTACAAAGGGCTAATAACTGCTGTGGTCCACTGAACTTTAAAGCTACCTTTAAACACTTTTGAAAATGAAAAAGAGGTTGACAAAATTGTGAAACAAATTTCAGGAACATCCTTGTCAGTCCAGGCGAGATCGACGCAATACTGAATAAGGTGAAATGGGGATCTCCAACTATATCGACCACAGAAAGACCTAGCTTCGTCAACATGACGTGAATGGGACTCGTTCCAAAGAAAATATGTAGATTACTTAGAAATAAAAAACATTAATATTACATGTGTCACTAGAGATTCCGTCAGATGAAACTGAAACATAATGCAGGCAATCACTACTCTGGTGTTTACAGAATTATATCGAATGACCGTGGTAAGCAATATATATATATATATATATATATATATATATATATCAAACGGGCCATAATTTCAATATTCGCCCTAAAGAACATACTACTGGAGTGACGCATAATAAATTCGTATTTTGTCACCATCTGTTAGATATTAAATGTACTGCGGGTTCTGTGAATGAAAATATAAGGATTGTGCATAATGGTCCAAAAAGTCCGTTAGCCTCACGCTCTTGCAGAAATAGAAATTTATACTTACTACAGTAAGTGGCTCCTTAATGTTTTGAATGAACAGATCGGTTTTAGAGATAAACATTTGTATCGATTACTTGATGATTTCTTCTAATATTCTTACGCCTCTCATGTTTTTAACTATTTTATGACTGACTCTCATGTTAGGGACTTAAAGACATGGCAACGCAGTTTTATCTGAGTACTTGTGAGCACATCACAGCGTGTTTGTACTATGAAGAGCGTTTCATATGTTTCTATTTTTTTTTTACAAATATATACGGCTACACAGATGCCCATTAATGGAAAATAGCCACTTTTTAGGCCTTACAGTAGTTCCTCCTTTTCCTAGCACCTGTTGCTGGTGTATTTGAATTCTAGCTAGTTAGATAGTGTAACTACATGACTGACGGTGGCTCCATTCATTCATTAAAGGACAGGCCGACAGGCTCTGAGCACTATGGGACTTAACATCTGAGGTCATCAGTCTCCTAGAACTTACAACTACTTAAACCTGACTAACCTAAGGACATCACATACATCCATGCCCGAGGCAGGATTCGAACCTGCGACCGTAGCAGTCGCGCAGTTCCGGACTGCAGTGCCTAGAACCGCTCGGCCACCACGGCCGGCCATTCATTAAAAATCAGTTCTCTAAAATTATTTCTTTTCTTTTATTATTTGTATTTAATTCACTACCCATATGTGCACGTTCTTTTTTTTTTTTGCAATTAGATCTCGCAAAACGCTGGGAATGAAATCGTAACGCAGCTCTTTCTACTGGCTGGCCTGCAGATCGTGTGTTGCCGTTGGGAAGTCAGGCCTCGAGGGCGTGCGTCCCCGTGGTAATCCCCTGCGTCTTTCTCCACGGATCTTTGCCTGGCTGTTGGTATCGCCTATATTACATTCTTTGCCATGGCATACACGACGTAACGGCTCCAGCCAATGCACACACAGCGCAATTGTATTACATTCAGGCCGCTACTAACGGTCTAACACTCAGTCACAAGTATATTAACGCCAAGAAACAATCAATGCCTTCTCCGCGCGATAACAATGGAGATACTATCGAAGACAGTGCTGCCAAAGCAGATTTACTAAACACAGCCTTCCGAAATGCCTTCACAAAAGAAGACGAAGTAAATATTCCAGAATTCGAATCGAGAATAGCTGCCAACATCAGTAACGTAGAAGTAAATATCCTCGGAGTAGTGGTCCATTCGGAGTATGCTGTTGCATTACCTCCATACTTAACAATCATGTACAACCGTTCACTCGACGAAAGATCCGTACCCAAAGACTGGAAAGTTGCACAAGTCACACCAATATTCAAGAAAGGTAGTAGGAGTAATCCACTAAATTACAGACCCATATCGTTAACGTAGATATGTAGCAGGATTTTAGAACATATATTGTGTTCGAACATTATGAATTTCCTCGAAGGAAACTGTCTATTGACACACAGTCAACATGGGTTTAGAAAACATCGTTCCTGTGAAACACAACTAGCTCTTTATTCACATGAAGTGCTGAGTGCTATTGACAAGGAATTTCAGATCAACTCCATGTTCCTGGATTTCCGGAAGGCTTTTGACACTGTCACACACAAGCGGCTGGTAGTAAAATTGCGTGCTTGTGGAATATCGTCTCAGTTATGTGACTGGATTTGCGATTTCCTGTCAGAGAGGTCACAGTTCGTAGTAATTGACGGAAAGTCTTCGAGTAAAACAGAAGTGATTTTAGGCGTTCCCCAAGGTAGTCTTATAGGCCCTTTGCTGTTCCTTATCTATATAAACAATTTGGGAGACAACCTGAGCAGTCGTCTTCGGTTGTTTGCAGATGACGCTGTCGTTTATCGACTAATAAAGTCATTAGAAGATCGAAACAAACTGCAAAACGATCTAGAACAATTATCTGAATGCTGCGAAAAGTGGCAGTTAACCCTTAATAACGAAAAGTGTGAGGTCATCCACGTGAGTACTAAAAGTAACTCGTTAAACTTCAGTTACACGATAAATCAGTCTAATCTAAAACCCGTAAATTCTACTAAATACCTAGGTATTACAATTACGAACAACTTAAAACTGGAAAGAACACATAGAAAATATTGTGGGGAAGGCTGACCAAAGGCTGCGTTTTATTGGCAGGCCACTTAGAAAATATAACAGACCTACTATGGAGATTGCCTACACTACGCTTGTCCGTTCTCTTTTAGAATACTGCTCCGCGGTGTGGGATCCTTACCAGGTATGACTGACGGAGTACATCGAAAAAGTTTACAGAAAGGCAGCACGTTTTGTATTATCGCGAAATGTGGGAGAGAGTGTCATAGAAATGATACAGGATTTGGGCAGGAAATCATTAAAAGAAAGGCGTATGTCGTTGCGACGGAATCTTCTCACGAAATTCCAATCACCTATCCTCCAAAAGCGAAAATATTTTGTTGACACCGACCTACATAGGGCGGAACGATCACCACGATAAGATAAGGGAAATCAAAGCTCGTACGGAAAGATATAGGTGTTCATTCTTTCCGCGAGCTATACGAGATTGGAAAAATAGAGAATTGTGAAAGTGGTTCGATGAACCCTCTGCCAGGCACTTAAATGTGATTTGCAGAGTATCCATGTAGATGTAGATGTAGACAATGATCACTGGTTAACTGCAAAACCGCTTAATTCAAATGGTTCAAAAGGCTCTGAGCACTATGGGACTCAACATCTTAGGCCATAAGTCCCCTAGAGCTTAGAACTACTTAAACCCAACTAACCTAAGGACATCACACACATCCATGCCCGAGGCAGGATTCGAACCTGCGACCGTAGGGGTTCGCGGTTCCAGACTGACGCGCCTAGAACCGCACGGCCACACCGGCCGGCCAAACCGCGTAGTGTGCTGGGGTATCTGCAGGTGTTTTTACAGGAACTGATCAATCAGCAGCTGAAGGAGGGGATTCGTGAGGAAAGTATGAGCCCATAGGGCGCAGGGATTGACATCTTTTCAAGAAAATCAGAGGATGGATCATGACAAAAAGGTTTTTTATGATTATTGACACCTGAAGGTCAAGACTATGATGAATGTGAACTCCTTTGCCGAACATTACGTCAATTATAGACTATATAGGACAGTATTTGATGACGTTATCCGGCAGCCACGCCATCTCTACTATGATATCTCAAACCATAACGGCGAAAGGCAAGGCCGAAAACTGTTGTTTAATAACTTTCAGACGGGTTCAGAAAACCGCCAGTCAGTAATTTCAGTAATTTCAGTTTTTGGTCGTATTAGCAACAGTATAACAAGTCACTGAAATTCTTGTAAAGTTATTTTGCCTTAAACAGCATTCTTCTTTCCTAAAGTAAATTTGATTTAAATATCAGGATAAATGACCAAGTGAATTTCTAGCACAGTATAAAGAAAAATATCTTGTCGTTTTAAACATTTTCAACGGTGATATATACTTCTGTAGAGCAGTTCTGTTAGTGAAAAGACAATACGGTCGCTTTTTATAGGCCAAGTGTTTAAAAAATTATCTTTCATTTAACCAAAAGAATCACTGAAAAGAATCACTTAAAGTTAACATCATTTCAGTACAATCTTGGTCACTGTATGTAAGAAGAATATCGCATCAGTAGAAAGTACGCTAAGAATAACAAACGCTTAGTTTGCATCTGAGTACATGAAGAAATAAAAATTTTATTCAGGCAAGTAATTTTTCAGCAGAACAACATGTGAGTAAAGTTGTATAAGTTTTGCTAAAATTAATTTCAATTGAGACTTTCAATTTGTTTGTGTATCTCTCAAAACCAAGGGACAAAATTTGCACGTTCATAGCTGGTGACGGCTATTAGTAGAATTAGTTTAATTTTTTTATGAGGGATCATTCACGTCAGCTGATAAGTGCTCCAGGCACGTCTGGTTGAGACTAACTGCTGTTACGATCGCCGAATGGAGTCCAAAACGCACAGAAAAGTGTGCAAGGTAGGATGTGGAACGCCGTACGAAAAGTAGGGCAGTGTTCTACCAGGGATTGAACCCCCACCTATAGTTGTGCTTTGATGACAAAGTTCGATTAACTATATATTTCTTACCTTATCCAAATTAAAGATTTTCATTAGGAACACATGTGAAGCAAGTTTCCTAGTTATTATTTGGTAACTGTATTAGATAAAGTGAGTATACTGTGTGTAGTATTTCACTAATGCTTGATTGGTCAAGTGACATAATTACTTAATTACAACGTTAATTGAAAACACATTTCGTACACAAATTACATTTTGAGAAATGAAAACTTTTTACTGTATTTTTACCAAGAGGTAATAGAGGAAAGACAGATTTAAGTAATAAAGACGGTCGCTATACCTTACTCTATCCAATGGGAGGGCTTCGGTAAACACGACGAAACTGTCTCATTTGAATTAGCACATTTTATTCTTCTATGGTCACTACTGCATGTATGTATGTACGTATGTATGTCGTGAGATGTTTGTGTATGTCGTTTAACACTACTGTAGGTTACTACAATTACTTCACCTATTTGCCTGTGTCATAAGCAGAGGAGGAACAAGGAATGGTGAGCTCGGGCCTTTTCTTGCCAAAAGGCACTTGTAATCTATACTGCGCGTTCGTGTTTATGTAGTTCAGTCTTATGATACTATATAGCTACGTTTAGGTACAATATTACAAAATTCACGTGTTTTATAGTTTGTATCTGATACATTTTACGTATTACACAAATATATGTTGTAAAATAATGACCTAAAAAGTTAAAGAATTACTTGTTTTACTTTGTACAAACAGGAAAATCGTTTTTTTTTCCTTGTTACCACTTTATTTCTAAATTCCATGTTAATTTCATTTGTAGTATTTTTGCAATTGTGTGATCTGCTATTATGATGTATGTGTATTTGTACTGATGTGTTCATGTCATCACCTGTTTCTACATCGGTGTTTGACTGTCTGTTGGCCCTTGTATCATGTTGTGGTGTAGGGTTTGTGTCTGGAAGCGATCTTGTATATGGTCGTCGCAGTTTATAAGTCTTCTGCAGCGTCCTTAATATATCGTCAGTGATCCGGTTAAGCATGCTCGATGTATCTGGGTTTCTTAAAGTTTGCCCCATGTCTTCGATTTCTCTCATAGGTCTTACGAGTGTGTGTGTGTGTGTGTGTGTGTGTGTGTGTGTGTATGTGTGTGTGCCGCATTTTAGAGTTACGTGTTCTCGAGATCCATGTTCTCCACATTCACACGTATCACTTTAGCTAAGGCCAAAGCGGTGTAAGTGTGTGGGGTAGTGGCCTTGCACCGTCAGGAAGTGTACCATACCGCTACTAACGTCTACATTATGAGCCCCAAATGTTTCGGGAAGATGGAGAAGACCCGACGACTTTTGTCAGATGCTTCAATTTCTGTATGTCACGTCTCAAATTTCCCAAGACATAATTGGCGGTTTTATGTAATATTCTCTTCTGATGTCTCATGTAATTTGTCCAGTCTTCCCCGTTTGAGCGAGTATGCTACTGCTCCGTGTCTAATGGTTATGTCGACGGGGTATGTTGCAAGTACACGGAGTTGTAGTCAAACATTCCTAACACCCTGAGTAATATAGCTCTTTGTCCACGCCTCTCATCGGTTTTTTTGGGTCGTGAGTGACAGTGGATGGGCCGAGGCACTTACTGCAAAGCACATCATATAATCAAAGAGGGCTGCATGGTACATTAGTACTGTCCACAATGGTAGTCTGAAATGAGTTTAGCGTGGCAGGTGTGTGCATTGTTGTTGTTGTTGTTGTTGTGGTCTTCAGTCCTGAGACTGGTTTGATACAGCTCTCCATGCTACCCTATCCTGTGCAAGCTTCCTCATCTCCCAGTACCTACTGCAACATACATCATTCTGAATCTGCTTAGTGTATTCATCTCTTGGTATCCATCTATGATTTTTATCCTCCACACTGCCCTCCAATACTAAATTGGTGACCCCTTGATGCCCCAGAACATGTCCCACCAACCGATCACTTCTTGTAGTCAAGTTGTGCCACAAACTCCTCTTCTCCCCAATTCTATTCAGTACCTCCACATTATTTATGTGATCCACCCATCTAATCTTGAGCATTCTTCTATAGCACTACATTTCGAAACCTTCTATTCTCTTCTTGTCCAAACTATTTATCGTCCATGTTTCACTTCCATACATGGCTACACTCCATACAAATACTTTCAGAAACGACTTCCTGACACTTAAATCTATACCCGATGTTAACAAATTTCTCGTTTTCACAAACGCTTTCCTTGCCATTGCCAGTCCACATTTTATATCCTCTCTACTTCGACCATCATCAGTTATTTTGCTGCCCAAATAGCAGAACTCCTTTACTTCTTTAAATGTCTCATTTCCTAATCTAATTCCCTCAGCATCACCCGAGTTAACTCGACTACATTCCATTCTTCTCGTTTTGCTTTTGTTGATGTTCATCTTAAATCCTCCTCTCAAGACGCTGTCCATTCCGTTCAACAACTCTTCCAGGTCCTTTGCTGTCTCTGACAGAATTACAATGTCATAGGCGAACCTCAAAATTTTTATTTCTTCTCCATGGATTTTAATTCCTACTCCGAGTTTTTCTTTTGTTTCCTTTACCGCTTGCTCAATATAGAGATTGAATAACGTTTGGGAGAGGCTACAACACTGTCTCACTCCCTTCGCGACCACTGCTTCCCTTTCATGTCCATCGCCTCTTATAACTACCATCTGGTTTCTGTAGAAATTGTAAATAGCCTTTCGCTAACTGTATTTTACTCCTGCCACCTTTAGAATTTGAAAGAGAGTATTCCAGTCAACATTGTGAAAAGCTTCCTCTAGGACTGCAAATGCTATGAACGTAGATTTGCCTTTCCTTAATCTTTCTTCTGTGATAAGTCGTAAAGTCAATATTGCCTCACGTGTTCCAATATTTCTACGGAATCCAAACTGATCTTCCCCGAGTTCGGCTTCTACTAGTTTTTCCATTCGTCTGTAAAGAATTCGCGTTAGTATTTTGCAGCTGTGACTTATTACACTGATAGTTCGGTAATTTTCACATCTATCAACACCTGCTTTCTTTGGGATTAGAATTATTATATTCTTCTTGGAGGTTATTTCTACTATCTCATACATCTGTTCACCAGATGGTAGAGTTTTGTCAGGTCTGGCTCTCCCAAGGCTGTCAGTAGTTCTAATGGAATGTTGTCTACTCCCGTGGCCTTGTTTCGACTCAGGTCTTTCAGTGCTCTGTCAAGCTCTTCACGCAGTATCGTATCTCCCATTTCATCTTCTTCTACATCCTCTTCCATTTCCATAATATTGTCCTCAAGTACATCGCCCTTGCATAGACCCTCTACATACTCCTTCCACCTTTTTGCTTCCCCTTCTTTGCTTAGAACTGGGTTTCCATCTGAGCTCTTGATATTCAGACAAGTGGCTTCTCTTTTCTCCAAAGGTCTCTTTAATTTTCCTGTTGCCAGTATCTATCTTACCCCTAGTGAGATAAGCCTCTACATCCTTACATTTTTCCTCTAGCCATCCTGCTTAACCATTTTGCATTTCCTGTCGATTTCATTTTTTAGACGTTTGTATTCCTTTTTTGTCTGCTTCATTTACTGCATTTTTATATTTTCACCTTTCAACAATTAAATTCAATATTTCTTCAGTTACCCAAGGGTTTCTACTGGCCCTAGACTTTTTACCTACTTGATCCTCTGCTGCCTTCACTACTTCATCCCTCAAAGGTACTGTATGTCTTTCCCCCATTCCTGTCAATTGTTCCCTTCTGCTCTCCATGAAACTCTGTACAACCTCTAGTTCAGTCAGTTTATCCAGGTCCCATCTCCATAAATTCCCGTCTTTTTTGCAATTTCGTCAGTTTTAATCTACGGTTCATAAACAATAGATTGTGGTCAGAAACCACATCTGCCTCGGAAATGTCTTACTATTTAAAACCTGGTTCCTAAATCTCTGTCTTACCATTATATAATCTATCTGACACCTTCTAGTATCACCAGGCTTCTTCCATGCATACAACCATCTTTTATAATTCTTGAACCAAGAGTTAGCTATGATTAAGTTATGCTCTGTGCAAAATTCTACCAGGCGGCTTCCTCTTTCATTTCTTACCACCAATCCATATTCACCTACTATGTTTCCTTCTCTCCCTTTTCCTACTATCGAATTCCAGTCACCCAAGACTATTAAATTTTCGTCTCCCTTCACTACCTGAATAATTTCTTTTATCTACTCATACATTTCTTCAATTGCTTCGTCATCTGCAGAGCTAGTTAGCATATAAACTTGTACTACTGTAGTAGGAGTGGCCTTCGTGTCAATCTTGGCCACAATAATACGTTCACTATGCTGTTTGTATCAGCTTAGCACCACTCCTATTTTTTATTCATTATTAAACCTACTCCTGCATTACACCTATTTGATTTTGTATTTATAACCCTATATCCACCTGACCAAAAGTTTTTTTCCTGCTGCCACCGAACTTCACTAATTCCCACTACATCTAACTTTAACCTATCCAATTCCCTTTTTAAATTTTCTAACCTACCTGCCCGGTTAAGGGATCTGACATTCCACGCTCCGACCCGTAGAACGCCAGTTTTCTTTCTTCTGATAACAACATCCCCCTGAGTAGTCCCCGAACGGAGATACGAATGGGCGACTATTTCACCTCCGGAATATTTTACCCAAGAGGACTCCATCATCTTTTAATCATACAAAAAGCTGCATGTCCTCTGGGAACATTACGGCTGTAGTTTCCCCTTGCTTTCAGCCGTTCGCAGTACCAGCACAGCAAGGCCGTTTTGGTTAGTGTTACAAGGCCAGATCAGTCAATCATCCAGACTGTTGCCCCTACAACTACTGAAAAGGCTGCTGCCCCTCTTCAGGAACCATACGTTTGTCTGGCCTCTCAACAGATACCCCTCCGCTGTGGATGTACCTACGGTACGGCCATCTGTATCGCTGAGGCACGCAAGCCTCCCCACCAACGACAAGGTCCATGGTTCATGGGTGGTGTGGTTGGGGAGGGGGGCGGGCTCTGTGCATTAGACTTGTCGATTTTTCAGTTATAAGTCCTATGTGCACGCTCGCCCAGATATATGTCTAGGTATCTTGCTGTCTGTTTTCTCTGTATGCTAGTGTTGTTCACTCTAATGTTGGAGTTTCTGTGCAGTGTCCCTTTCAAAAATAAATATACTGTCTTGTTTGCTGCAAATGTTAAGTTTTTACGCCTGCAATAGTTTCTTCTTTTTAGAAGGAGGTATGTGGCCTTCCTTTCGAGTTTGCAATTATCACTACCAGCTAGTCGTCAACATAGGCTAATATACCCTTAACCCTTCCATCTTTTTCCAGATTGTTTAGGAGTGGTCCTAAGGCAATATCCCAGAAAATTCGCCAGCATATTGAGCCTTGCGGGCATCATTTAGTTATTTTCTTGATAACCTTTTCGTTTCATGCTTGCTGTTGAGAATCCCTCCCTTTCCAGTAGTCGAGTAAGATATTGTAAGGGACCGTTCGTATTTGCATCTCTCGTAGCCCTTCGAACAAAGCAGGCCATCAGAGATTGCAGAGATTGTCGAAAGCGACTGCTAGATCTGATGTTATTGCTACTGCGTGTTTTTCCTTTGTCTCCTGTAGGATTTCCAGCTCTCGGTTAGCTGCATGGTCTTTGAGACTTTGCCACACGATCATTCACATTTCAATTCATTTGGGTCTGAAGCCATACAAATGTGGACTAGGCCTGCAGATCCTCCTGCCTGACTGTAGTCCACTGCAGAACAGCCTCTCCTCTACCTTAGCGAGACAATCCAAAATGTGGCTGTAAGTCTTTGTTTGAGTCCCGATCCTGTGATTTTTTGATGATTACAACATTCGCAGTTTTCCACATGGTGGGGAGCCTACCTTGCAGCAGTACTTCATTCAGTAACTCTGTTAGAAAAGGGGTGCTCTGTGTAAGTAGTGAAGCATTACAACAAATAATTTCCATGCCAAATGGAATATTATGATCTCTGCAGAAAAAAACACCAATTTATGTTAAGATTGATTTTACTTTCACCGTATCGTACCTTTACTTTTTTAGCGTTGAACAGAGCTTGGGTGGATGGGAGTACGTCCGTTCATTAATTAATAATAACCATTCAAGTGAAGAAATCAGTAAACACAGTTATTATTGTCCTGTGGCACCTTTCAATGCAGAGAAGATGAAGGAGTTTAGCTGTTCTTTGAGACTGTAAAAGGAAGTAAGCGAAAACGGATTAATTCCTGGCTGGATTGAGCTGTGTCGAAAGGGCCGCTTGCGTAGTGAGTAAAAATTAAGCGAGTACAATTCCACCCCTTTCCGTAGCATTGTCTTTAACTTTCCGATTTCACGGTCAAAACATAAAATAAATAATACATTCTTCGGGTCACCTCATCAGAGAAACACTCTGGTTCTCCCATTACGATCTGAAGCGAGACAGGTATTTTTTTCTTCTAGATAGTAAAACTAACGATAATTATGAAATATGGAAGTGGGAATAAACCGTTCGTACCTCTCTGGCTAATGTAAATCCCTTCTGTGTGCTGCCACTAACAACCAGATTGAGAATCATCCTCCAATAATTTTACAAAAGTATTCAATTATTTTTCCTTCATTAAGCGGTCGACGATTCCTCTATACCCGGCAGTAAACGAAAGTCACACAGAAGAAGATTTTACACTGGCGGCCGTCCACGAGACGTAATTACGGGACGACAATTACTGTACACACACTTTATTCAACATGTAAACCTCACCACAGATATTCAGATTTAGGGGGTTTGGTTGATTTCTTGGGAAGGGACCAAACTGCGAGGTCATCGGTCTCATCAGATTAGGCAAGGATGTGGAAGGAAGTCGGCCGTGCCCTTTCAAAGGAACCATCCCGGCATTTGTCTGAAGCCATTTAGGGAAATCACGGGAAACCTGAAACAGGAGGGCCGGACGCTGGATTGAACCGTCGTCCTCCCGAATACGAGTCCAGTGTGCTAACCACTGCGCCACCTCGCTCAGTTCGGATTTAGATTATGATATGTTCGATGTATTATTGGCGGTGACGTGGCACAGACGAATAGCGAAATTCCGCACGAACCGGTGAAGTGTCGGAACATCAAAATGGTTCAAATGGCTCTGAGCACTATGGGACTTAACATCTATGGTCATGAGTTCCCTAGAACTTAGAACTACTTAAATCTAACTAACCTGAGGACATCACACAACACCCAATCACGAGGCAGAGAAAATCCCTTACCCCGCCGGGAATCGAACCTGGGAACCCGGGCGCGGGAAGCGAGAACGCTACCCCACGACCACGAACTGCAGACGTCGGAACGTCGCTGCTGTCGATGACTTCGGGAATGCCTGTTTTCAGCTCATCAACCGTTTTTGGATTACTGTTGTACCCCTTATCTTTAATATAGTCCCACAAAAAGTAGTTGTATGTGTTCATATTCAGTGAATATGGCGGCCAATCGAAGCCCATGCCAGTGGCCTCTGGGTACCCCAGCGCCAGAATACGGTCCCCAAAGTGCTCCTCCAGGAATCAAACACTCTCCTGCTTCGACGGGGTCGAGCTCTGTCTTGCATGAACCACATCTTATAGAAGTCAGGGTCACTTTGGAAAATGGGAGTGAAGTCGTCTTCCAAAACCATCACGTGTTTCGTACCGATTATTCTGTGATTTAACATTGCACACCACACGGTGACCCGTTGAGAGGGAAGAGAATTCTCGATCGCGAAATGTGCATTGTCAGTTCCCCAGATGCGTCAATTTTGCTCATTGACGGACCGATCCAAATGAAAGTGGGCTTCGTCGCTAAACCAAACCGTACTGCGCAAACTAATTGCCAACATTCGTCGCGTCCAACCGTGAAGTTTGAACGTCCTAACGCGAACCGTTCAGAAGGTATGACGATTCTATTTCATGTAGTTCAAGAATTGTCATCCTGTATATGCATATATATTATGTACATATGCAGAAATCCACAATACTGCTTTTACTAAAATGTATGCTTGTCTCATGCTATGCGCAACTGAGCGCACGACGCTGAGCGGCTACAGTAATGAGGGAATATTTCTCAAAATTCTGAGGAAGTAAAACGAGAACAGAAAAGTCTGGAAAAATCCCGCTTTCAAATATTTTCCCGACGGCAGAAAAGCGTTACATCGGGTAAAGAACATCAGTTCTCATTCGTAATGCTTGTTAAATATGGGAGTAGATTTTATTTTCTACGATACTTACGGTGCGCTTTACATAGAATTTGGTTTCTTCTCTAGTAGTTTCAAAATTTATTATTTTTGTAGAAAATGGTCATTACATAAATGTTTCACAAGATGATGGAACCATACTTGCATTAGCGCGCAGCCGGCCGGAGTGGCGGTGCGGTTATAGGCGCTGCAGTCTGGAACCAAGCGACCGCTACGGTCGCAGGTTCGAATCCTGCCTCGGGCATGGATGTGTGTGATGTCCTTAGGTTAGTTAGGTTTAATTATTTCTAAGTTCTAGGGGACTGATGACCTCAGCAGTTAAGTCGCATAGTGCTCAGAACCATTTGAACCATTTGAAGTAGCGCGCAAACACGCTTAGAGTGACGGGATTGTTTTGCAAAAAGAAATATTTTTTCGGTGGCAGAGGTAAGCTGCAGCTAAGCGTCATCTGTGATATGTTTACGTAATGAACATAAGACGACAAGAAAGAGAAGGTTACTTAATTTCGGAAATTCGTACATGTCGTTAGCGTTAAATCTAAGTCTGAAACAACAATCATGGAAAGTTCAGAGGAACAGAACACTTTAGCTACTATACTCGAGAGGTCAAATGGTTCAAATGGCTCTGAGCACTATGACACTTAACATCCGAGGGCATCAGTCCCCTAGACTTAGAACTACTTAAACTAACCTAAGGACATCACACACATCCATACCCGAGGCAGGATTCGAACTTGCGACCGTAGCGCTCGCGAGGTTCCAGACTGAAGTGCCTAGGACCGCTCTTACTCGAGAGCAATTCTGAAAATGTTTAGGGTAGCGGCAGACATGTTGTCGCTCCACCAGGTGACGCAACGCCACAGTCGATGAGCGATACCAGTTCCGAAACAGCAATCATTGCATCTGACCATTTTATACGATTATATCAAACGATAGAAGCTATAAAGTATCAAAAACTTGATGGAAACAATGAAAAACTCGATAAAATATTTGACGAAAACATTCAAAAGTAGGACAGTATCAATACTATTAATCACAATAATTTAATTTTACCTTTATTAAAGGCTTTGGTCTGAATTTTCGATCTGGAAAGAAAGACCAATTATGAACTACAAAAGAGTAGAAGCATAAACCACTTGAGAAGTACCAGCAAAAAAGTTTGTTTTCTAGTGAGAGGCGCGACCCAAACGTTTATACATTTTTAGCATATGCTGGTGCTCCGACAGAAGCATTGAAACGAATGAGCAGACATAAATTTATGTAGCAGCAAGACTTGTTCTCAACTTCAGCACACACTATTTGAATTTAATAGGTGTCATCCACGCAGCAAGTCGCGGATAACGTTATTACAATGAAATGAACCACAAACATGACTGACACAACAAGATCCATGGATAGAGAGAACCTAGTAGGAGACTGAAAAACTATACACACTTAGATTTAAAGCTATGAATGTGATGATCTCACTAAATAAGGAGTAAGGAAGGAAAAGTTAAATAACCTTCTCTCTTGTAGATTCTACAGATTTTATTATTGTTATTTTTTATTATTGTTATTTTATTATGATTTGAAACTATCAGTTGGTAATTACTGCCAAGTTGCGCTCTGGGTCTCGTGGAAATTAAATTGTCACCCCTCCTCCCTTCTCCCTCAGTGAACTTGCGGTAAAACTGTAATTCACATCTTAAGTTCGAAACGATTCTGAGCGCTTGACGATACTACGTAATTTTGATACGAAAGTAACCAAAAAATTAAGCAAAGAGCATTTACGATGGGGAAAATGATTACTATAACTTTACAAGCATGCTTTCCAGACGACCCGTCGTGTTTCGACATGCTGGAAACGCAAGGCTGTCTCATGTAATCCGTTTTTGCTTACGCCCGGAATAAAATTGAGAGGGAGAAATACTTCAAATAATTGTCTTATAAATAATGGATTGTAAATAAATACGTCTGCGGCTGGTGATATTCTCAAAGAAGAAAGAATTGTACTCACGAACGAGGGCGGTATGCAGGAAGATGCTTACAAAGTTAAATTACGCTCGTAACACACAAACAGTTATAAAGAAAGCCATACCACTCAACTGTGGAGGATAAGAAGGCCGGTTGCCGCGCTGTGGGATCGTAATGATCGTCGCGTATGCACTCATGTACGCTCCAACATTCTTGCCGCCCAAGGACGTAGGGACAATGTAAATTTAAAAATAGGAAACGACCCTCACGAAGACGCTTACGTAAAGGCATATTGAGCTACTTCGTAGATAGGGGAAGAAATGTATCCTGACTAACGGCTCCGAGTTAACACAAAAGGAAGAAATCTGGATACACAGGCCCAAGATTACCGAGAATGAAATGGTGAAATAATAAAGGAGAACGTAGTATTTTAATGTATATGTACTGATGTATGTAATATAAGATGTTATCTAATTTCTGTAAAAATATTTGTTTCATGTGAAATATCATTTGACAAAGTCGTGGGCCTTCCTCAAAAGCATCGGGTACCATGAGGGGTCTGCGCTTTGAAGTCCTTTTGAAGGATGAATAAAAGGACAGTGCAATGAGTCAAAACACTCCTGATTCATCCAACGACTTTGACATCCAACAAGTCATCCGAACAGAGCATATACCTGCGTATGAACTTTCTGTTGTTTTGTTTCTTTTCCCCTCTTGTTTCTGTTTCAGGCATGAGGGACTGTAACTTTCTTACTGAAAAACATTAGTTTTTTTCTGTTATTGAAATATTAGTATATAAAATACCTTCAAAGAGAGTTATCACCCCGTAACGAAGAGGTGATAAGAGGTAAGTCACGCGATGTAACTGGATAAGTTAACACGATTTTTTGTGCGTCAAGGCAATATTGTGTGTCATTCTGTAGTTGAAAAAACAGAATGAAAGACCATTAAATATTACTGTAAAAAGTGATATGTGAAACAACCACGTACGAGATCGCCTAATCGTAGTAACATGGACAGTATTAACGAATACTATGATTTTAAAATACCGAAGAACACACAGGCACAAGTGAAAGACAGTATGTGTCAAATACTTTGTGAAGTGATTCATTGGGCTCCGCTACTTAAACCTAACTAACCTAAGGACGTCACACACATCCATGGCCGGCCGCGGTGGTCTCGCGGTTAAGGCGCTCAGTCCGGAACAGTGCGACTGCTACGGTCGCAGGTTCGAATCCTGCCTCGGGCATGGATGTGTGTGATGTCCTTAGGTTAGTTAGGTTTAAGTAGTTCTAAGTTCTAGGGGACTGATGACCACAGAAGTTAAGTCCCATAGTGCTCAGAGCCATTTGAACCAACACATCCATGCCCGAGGCAGGATTCGAACCTGCGACCGTAGCGATCGTACGGTTCCAGACTGATGCTCTCATTATAGTCTTGTGGCACCTTTTACTGCAGAGAAGACGGAGGGGTTTAGCTGATCTTCGAGGCTGTGAAAGGAGGTAAGTGAAAACGGATTAATTGCTGGTTGTCTTGGACTGTGTCAAAATGGCCACTCGCGCGGTACCTAAATTTACGCGAGAGTAATTCTCACTATTTTCAAGAACTTTCAACTTCCATATTTCACGCTCAAAACTTGGCGGGTTTTCTGCTTTAAGAATAATTCTGTCTGTCTGCTCCATTGTCGCGAAACGTATTTTTTCCCCTTCCGGGTGACTGAGGCGTTTCACAAAACGCTGTTTGCTAATCTACTTATCCGTAAGTGACTAGCAAGATCATCATAATCAATTACGTTGCTCTTGTCTTGTTTGGAGTTCCTCTCTGTGTCGTGTGATACCCTGTACACCCCAACATTTGTCTTCCTCTCTTGTTAGTGTACACTGGGAATTATGTGTGGCTGATGTATTTGCAACTGTTTAGATAGGTAGATTACCAGTATTTTGTCTTAGGCTACCATTACCTATTTTATTGGAATACTATTTGCCTAACTGGAGGTTATTTGGCAACTGAATGTTTCTTTGTGGCTATTTGCTTTTGTGGCTTTGTATGGCTCTGCTGTGAATACTGCCACCATATATAAACCGTGCAGGCTTTATATACCGTCTGAATGTAATTTTAATGGCGTGTTCTGAACTGGTAAACTGTTTAGGGAAGTGGTATCGTTTCGTGTTTCTTGAACTGGTGTATCAATATGTATATCAGTTTCTTGTTTTTCTACGTTGTGAGATGAGTATGTATGGGTATCACTGAGGTGCCCTACGGCATCCTCTTGTGTATTTTTCTTATTGTTTTGCTAATTCCCCGGTACATTGGTGGAAAACGGGAAACATACTCTTCCAGCTCCTTTATTCGTAGCAGATTGCCCAATGGAACACGTCGTGTTTTAATTTCTTTGCTACGTGGTAGTCAATGGGTCCCTGCATACACATGCCGTGCAAGAAATCTGTGCTATTTTAGTAGTTTTGCTGTATTATGTGACACGTTTCCAGCTCTTGAAGCTCGTTCGCTTCTAGGTCTCCTAATTGTGCTATGCCCACGTGTTGCACTCACGTGACCGCTCGCTGACAGCTCCTCGTTTCAGTTGATGGAGACCTATGTTTGTACCTACACGCATTGTTTCTCCGCAAATGTACACTTGTGGTTAAGGAGAAATTTATGTCGAAAGCCGCAGCTGTAATTCGTATTAGCGATAATGTCGATAATGTATTCGATGAGTTCTGTTTGCCTTTCATACTGTCGCTTGTAGATACGGCAATCAGGCCCTCCTGCCGCATCACATATCCTGTTTCTAAGTTTGCATGGTATACATCTAACTGTGACTTCGTCTCGGCATTCTGACTTCTTGTGGTCTGGCTTCGCACATTTTCCACAGGCTGGTTCCCTATCGCCATGTTTTGGCCGATGACCTAGACCCCAGCAACTGAAGCATTTATGAACAGCCAGAAAATCTTTGCTGTATGAGGGCTCGAAATGAATATAGACTCTTTCCGTTTGCAGCAGCAGAAGATGAAACCTTCACGTGATTTCGAGGACATTATTATCTGTTCTTTTAACCTTTGGACCTGTTTTGAACCTTATTTTAAGTTCCTCATATAAGTCTTCCTTAGAGATTTGTTCGCTTATTTCGATGTCATATAATTCTTCCAGGAAGTCCCGATCAGGTAGAGTAGTTTCGACCTGATATACTCCTAGGAGAGGTCGGAATTTCCTCAACTCATCACATCTATTATCTTTTAGTTGGGCTATCTTTTCTGTGATTGTCCTTTAATCTGCTTTTGCTTCCGTTCCCAAAATTGTGTTTACTGTGGATCTGATTCCTTTAATTTTTACTTTGTTTTGTCTTGGTTTGGCTGTTTTAGTGACGGTTTAGCATATGGAGTTGGTGTTCTGTTTGTTTTTCGGCTTAAAAAAGAAGGTATTCGACTGTTTTGATTTGATTTTGCTTTGTTCGTTTTCTGCTTTGCTGTATGTTTTTGAAGCTAAGCCAGTGACAGAAACTGCCGCAAAAGAGAGTGGAATTGAGTCACTTTTTGCTCTTAGCTTGTGATTTTATACTTTGACATCTGCCATTTCTGATTTTACGCCGTATTCGTGCCAGCGCAACTGGTGCTTTGGGAATAGATAGTTCTTTGCGTAAATGCTGATCGTCTCATCTAAAGAAGTAAGGCACGGGTGCTCATTTTTTTAAAATATGTCTCAGTCTGCAGTTGGCGTTCTAAAAAAATAGTAAGAATTTAGAGACTGTTGTTGTTGTGGTCTTCAGTCCAAGGCTGATTTGATGCAAGCTACTCTATCCTGTGCAAGCGTCTTCATCTCCGAGTAACTACTGCAACTTACATCGCTCAGAATCTGCATTTTATATTCATTTCTTCATCTACCTATACTATTTTTACTCTCCACACTTGCCTCCAGTACTTAACTGGTGGTCCCTTGACGCCTCAGAACGAGTCTTACCAACCGATTCCTTCTTATAGTTAAGTTGTGCCACATATTAATCTTCTGCCCAATTCTACCCAGTACCTCCTCATTAGTGATCTACCAATACAATCTTCAGCATTCTTCTTTAGCATCACATTTCAAAAGCTTCTTTTCTCTTCTTGTCTGAACTGTTTATAGTCCATGTTTCACATCCACAAATGGCTACACTCCATACAAATTCTTTCAGGCCTCATGACCCTTGAAACTACACTCGTGGTTAACAAAATTCTCTTCTTCAGAAACGCTTTCTTTGCCGTGGCTAGTCTACATTTTATATCCTCTCTACTTCGACCATCCTCAGTTGCTTTCCTGCCCAAATAGCAAAACTCATCTAGTACTTTTAGTGTCTCATTTCCTAATCTAATTCCCTCAGCACCACCTGATTTAATTTGACTACATTCCATTATCCTCGTTTTGCTTTTGTTGCTGTTCATCTTGTATCCTCCTTTCATGACAGTGTCCATTCTGTTCAACTGTTCTTCCAAGTCCTTTGCTATCTCTGACAGAATTACATTGTCATCAGAAAACGTCGTGGTTTTTATTTCTTATCCCTGGATTTTCATTCCAACTTCAAATTTTTCTTTGTTTTCCTTTACTGCTTGTTCCATGTACAGATTGAATAACATCATGGATAGGCTACAACCCTGTCTCATTCCCTTCTCAACATTGATTTTCCTTTCGTGCCCCTAGACTCTTAAAACTGCCTTCTGCTTTCTGCACAAATTGTAAATAGCCATTCGCTTTCTGTATTTTACCTCCCCACCTTCAGAATTTGAAAGACGTTATTCCAGACAACATTGTCAAAAGCTTTCTCTCAATCTACATATGCTAGAAACTAAGGTTTGCTTTTCCTTAACCTAGCTTCTATGATAAACCATAGGTCAGTACTGCCTAGTGTGTTCCTACATTTCTACAGAATCCAAATCGTTCTACCCCAAGGTCGGCTTCTACGAGTTTTTCCATTCGTCTGTAAGGAATTCGTGATTTATTAAACTCATAGTTTGGTAAAATCACACCAGTCAGCACCTTCTTGAAGTCTGAGGTTATTTCGCTTGAGTCACACATCTTGCCCACCAGGTGGAAGCGTTTGATGATGGCTGCCTCTCCCTAGGCTGTCAGTAGTTCGAATGGAATATTGTCTATTTCCGGATCCTTATTTTTCTGTCAAATTTCTCATGTACTATTATATCTCCCATCTCATTTTCATCTACGACCTATTCCATTTCCATAACATTGCCCTTAAGTACATTGGCCTTCTATAGACCCTCTATACACTCCTTCCACCTTTCCGCTTTCCCTTCGTTGTTTAGGACTGGTTTGGCATCTGAGCTTTTTATATTCGTACAGGTGGTTCTCTTTTCTCCTAATATCTCTTTAATTTTTGTGTGAAATCTGTTCCCCTAGTGATACATGCTTCTACATCCTTACATTAGTCCTCTAGACATTCCCATTTAGCCGTTTTGCAAAGAAGCGTAAATAAAGAAGATAAAATTCAGACCCAGTGACTGCTGCACGTAATAATGCGTATAATTTCCTGCCATTTAGTCTGTAATTCAGAGCGATTCCAATAGTGAAACATTCTTCTTTACAGCAAACATGATCTGCTCTGGGAGGATGCTCTTTTACTGCAAGTCTTAATACCATAATGCATTATTAGTATCCAATTAAATTATGTTACAGGAATATGCTTCTATTTTATCATGTTTCCTATGTGAGATTACCAATACTGGTCTAAAGCTGTTGCGTAGCTGGCATATCAGAGAAGCCTTCCTGTGTGGCCGAGCGGTTCTACGCGCTTTAGTCTGGAACCGCGCGGCTGCTTCTGTTGCAGGTTCCAACCCTGTCTCTGGGATGAATGTGTGTGATGTCCTTAGGTTAATTAGGTTTAATTGTAAGTTCTTGGGTACTGATGACCTCATATGGTCCCATAGTGCTCAGAGACATTTGAACTTGGTTTAAATTACTAATTTGTGAAATTAATTCTCTAACTTTTTTGGCTGTAGCCGTCTTTTACTCTCACACATCATCTCTGAAAGTTTTGTGAATTAATTTTATGTTTTTGGTAATCATGATGATGTCTTAATATACCCTTAATTTGATCTTACTGACGTCCAAACCGACGTAGTTACTCTGTTTACACATGTGTCATCCTAATCACAATTCTTGTAAATTATATTGAGTGAAGGCATCATAGGCTTAACCAGACGAGGTCAGAAGGCAACAAATTATCAGCATCCAATAAATGACATTAAAGAATTCTGTCTTCACTCTATGATGCATTCCTAATGGTATTTCCAGTTCTAGTCGAAAGGTGTTCCCTTGCTGGGAAATCAGGGATTATAACTCAAACGAATGGTCATCAAAGCATGTCTTTTAATCCTTGGCAGTACAAGAGATAATCGTTTTAACGTCCTAACATAAACGTTACGGCGTTAATCTCCGTCACCATTTGACTACATAAACTAGCCAATACCTGACCCTGTAGAAGATTTTTCTCACCGGGTGACAACTGCAAGACAAGTGAGAGAGCTCTAGTTGGATCACAGAGTACGAATATCGGTAGACCACGTAATCAAACACGTGCAACAAGTTTTCTTATTTTTAATTTACGTCGCCTACAAATTCAGGTGACTATGTCTCACCTTTCTATGGATTGAACAGTTCCTCCTTTCAAATGTTTTGATTTTCACGCAGAGGAGTAACAATGACTTTCCATGCATGTTACCTGTAAATAAATATGTAAGAAAAAGATAAACAGATGTATTAATAAAACTGAAGTATATTTGACAAATGGGAATACATTATCAAACTGAATCATAGCAGAATTTCAGTTGATGTTGACAACATGATAATCAGTAGGCTATGGTCGGTCCATAGATAATCATACACCACTGGATACCAAGGAACTGCAAGCTGCGTGATAGGGTCAAATTAACAGCCCTCTGTTTTTGGTTTCAACACAAATATGCGAAACATTTTACTCAGGTTTTGCCAGTCACTTTTATAACAACCATTTGTGTAGCATTTACATTAATGCCCACAAAAGTAGTACAACACATTAGGCACTGGCAGTGCGGTAGAAGACCCTGGAGAGAAGGTGTAAGGGGCGTAGCACATTACGAAGTGATGGTATGATATGCCACCGTTGATGGGAAGGCGCAGTTGGTTGAGGTGCCTTCTGGTGTGGCTCTAGACTATATGAATGTTGAAGTTGAGGCACAGGTGGTGGAGGCGCTGTGCGAATTGGCCGTAGACCAGATGGCTGTTTTAATGGAGGCACAGGTGGTGGAGGGGCTGTGCGAACTGGCCGTAGACCAGATGGGTGTTTTAGTAGAGGCACAGGTGGTGGAGGCGCTGTGCGAATTGGCCGTAGACCAGATGGCTGTTTTAATGGAGGCACAGGTGGTGGAGGGGCTGTGCGAACTGGCCGTAGACCAGATGGCTGTTTTAATGGAGGCACAGGTGGTGGAGGGGCTGTGCGAACTGGCCGTAGGCCAGATGGGTGTTTTAATGGAGGCACAGGTGGTGGAGGGGCTGTGCGAACTGGCCGTAGACCAGATGGGTGTTTTAATGGAGGCACAGGTGGTGGAGGGGCTGTGCGAACTGGTCGTAGACCAGATGGCTGTTTTAATGGAGGCACAGGTGGTGGAGGGGCTGTGCGAACTGGCCGTAGACCAGATGGCTGTTTTAATGGAGGCACAGGTGGTGGAGGGGCTGTGCGAACTGGTCGTAGACCAGATGGCTGTTTTAATGGAGGCACAGGTGGTGGAGGGGCTGTGCGAACTGGCCGTAGAACAGATTGCAGTTTTAGTGGAGGCACAGGAGGTGGAGGCGCTGTGCGATGAGGCCATAGACCAGATTGCTGTTGGATTTGAGGTGCAGACACAGTAGACTCCATGCAGTGTGGCTGCAGTAGCTGCACGGAAGGCTGATGCTGATGAAGTGACACCTGATATGGCTGTTCCACAGGTGGCACAACTGAGACGGTTGTGTTTGAGGTCGTACCTGCTGATGCTGTCACGGTGGACAGGCACACCAGCTGCAACAAAAAATCAAAATTAGATCACATCATCACGACTTACCAACACAAAATGTGTGGGTTCTTGTCTGTGAAGTTGATAGCTCACTCTGTGTACCAGCCCTTGTAATTTACATTCGCAAGCATACGTCTCAAACATTCATTGCTGCTCTGCCGTTGAGGGAGTTGGGGATTAAACGAATTGTGTGTGTGATATTGTGTGTCTTGTGCAAGATATAGTTCTAACTGTGTCTCATTCCCATAAGTTGCGTGCCAATAGTTGCCTACAGAAACAGTGATACTTACCCCATGTAGATAGTTTCACCTATTCTTTTCTTTGATGCTGGTGTACAATCCAGCCGATTATTATCCTCTCTCAACAGGAGTGTTTTGTTGTTAAGACACAGGTTACCGTATTTTGGACAGAATACCATACAAGACTCAGCCTTAAATATTTCGCCATTTGTACGATGTTCACATGCAGAAAACCTTTAATTTCGAATAACTTTGACCATACTTTTTTGGACACCGGTACACTACAAGAGTTTCTGAAAAGCCATAGATATTTGTGACATGAAATGTATGAATAAGTACGTAAAGGTGATGTTCTGTGTGTGTGTGTGTGTGTGTGTGTGTGTGTGTGTGCGTGTGTGTGTGTGTGTGTGTGATTTTATGTGTGTTTTTACTTGTTATTGTTGTTGTGGTCTTCAGTCTTGAGACTGGTTTGATGCAGCTCTCCATGCTACCCTATCCTGTGCAAGCTTCTTCATCTCCTAGTACGTACTGCAGCCTACATCCTTCTGAATCTGCTTAGTGTATTCATCTCTTGGTCTCCCTCTACGATTTTTACCCTCCACGCTGCCCTCTGATACTAAATTGGTGATCCCTTGATGCCTCATAACATGTCCTACCAACCGACCCCTTCTTCTAGTCCAGTTGTGCCACAAACTCCTCTTCTCCCCAATCCTATTCATTACCTCTTCATTAGTTATGTGATCTACCCATCTAATCTTCAATATTCTTCTGTAGCACCACATTTCGAAAGCTTATATTCTCTCCTTGTCCAAACTATTTATCGTCCATGTTTCACGTCCATACATGGCTACACTCCATACAAATACTTTCAGAAACGACTTTCTGACACTTAAATCTATACTCGATGTTAACAAATTTTTCTTCTTCAGAAACACTTTCCTTGCCATTGCCAGTCGACACTTTATATTCTCTCTACTTCGACCATCATCAGTTATTTTGCTCCCCAAATAGCAAAACTCCCTTACTACTTTAAGTGTCTCATTTCCTAATCTAATTTCCTCAGCGTCACCCGACTTAATTCGGCTACATTCCATTATCCTCGTTTTGATTTTGTTCATGTTCATCTTATATCCTCCCTTCAAGACACTGTCCATTCCGTTCAACTGCTCTTCCAAGTCCTTTGCTGTCTCTGACAGAATTACAATGTCATCGGCGAAACTCAAAGTTTTTATTTCTTCTCCATGGATTTTAATTCCTACTCCAAATTTTTCTTTCGTTTCCTTTACCGCATGCTCAATATACACATTGAATAACATCGGGGAGAAGCTACAACCCTGTCTCACTCCCTTCCCAACCACTGCTTCGCTTTCATGTCCCTCGACTCTTATAACTGTCATCTGGTTTCTGTAAAAATTGTAAATAGCCTTTCGCTAACCGTATTTTACCCCTGCCACCTTCAGAATTTGAAAGAGAGTATTCCAGTCAACATTGTCAAAAGCTTTCTCTAAGTCTACAAATGCTAGAAACGTAGGTTTGCTTTTCTTAATCTAGCTTCAGTTGTGATGGCAGAAGAGCCAACACTGTGTTACTAGAGGAGGCCGAAATGCACGCGTTTTAGCTCACGCAGGCTGGCGTGAAGAGGGAGGGACTATACTGACGTGAGGTCTGGAACATGACAAGGAATTAGAATTCAGAAAGCGGACGTAATTAGTTTGATACTTAACTTTAATCCATTAATGATGAACGTCGCTCTTGACGGCACATGATTCGCAATATCAATATTAATAGTAACTGAATATGGCGCCTTGCTAGGTCGTAGCAATTGACTATCGTCTCTGCAAATGAGAGCGTATGTAGGCAGTGAACCATCGCTAGCGAAGTCGGCTATACAACTGGGGCGAGTGCTAGGGAGTCTCTCTACACTAGACGTGCTGTGTGGCGGCGCTCGGTCTGCAATCACTGATAGTGGCGACACGCGGGTCCGACGTATACAAACGGACAGCGGCCGATTTAAAGGCTACCACCTAGCAAGTGTGGTATCTGGCGGTGACACCACTGCTTCTAAGATAAGTCGTAGGGTCAGTATTGCCTCACGTGTTCCCATATTTCTACGGAATCCAAACTGATCTTCCCTGAGGTCAGCTTCTACCAGTTTTTCCATTCGTCTGTAAAGAATTCGCGTTAGTATTTTGCAACCGTAGCTTATTAAACTGGTAGTTCCGTAATTTTCACATCTGTCAACACCTGCTTTCTTTGGGATTGGAATTATTATATTCTTCTTGATGTCTGGGGTTATTTCGCCTGTCTCATAAATTTTGCTCACCAGATGGTAGAGTTTTGTCAGGACTGGCTCTCCCAAGGCTGTCAGTAGTTCTAATGGAATGTTGTCTACTCCCGGGGCCTTGTTTCGACTCAGGTCTTTCAGGGCTCTATCAAACGCTTCCCGCAGTATCATATCTCCCATTTCATCTTCATCTACATCCTATTCCCTTTCTATAACATTGACCTCAAGTACATCGCCCTTGTATAGTCTCTCTATATATTCCTTCCACCTTTCTGCTTTCCCTTCTGTGCTTAGAACTGGGTTTCCATCTGAGCTCTTGACGTTCAAACAAGTGGTTCTCTTTTCTCCAAAGGTCTCTTTAATTTTCCTGTAGGCAGTATCTATCTTACCCCTAGTGAGATAAACCTCTACATCATTACATTTATCCTCTAGCCATCCCTGCTTAGCCATTTTGCACTTCCTGTCGATCTCATTTTTGAGACGTTTGTATTCCTTTTTGCCTGCTTCATTTACTGTATTTTTATATTTTCTCCTTTCATCGATGAAATTCAACATTTCTTCTGTCACCCAAGGATTTCTTCTAGCCCTCGTCTTTTTACCTACTTGATCCTCTGCTGCCTTTACTACTTCATCCCTCAAAGCTACCCATTGTACTTCTCCTGTATTTCTTTCCCCCATTCTTGTCAGTTGTTCCCTTCTGCTCTCCCTGAAACTCTGTGCAACCTCTGGTTTAGTCAGATTATCCAGGCCCCATCTCCCTAAATTCCCACCTTTCTGCAGTTTCTTCAGTTTTAATCGACAGTTCATAACCAATAGAATGTCGAAAGACCACATCTGCTTCTGGAAATCTCTTAAAATTTAGAACCTGGTTCCTGAATCTCTGTCTTAGTATTATATAATCTATTTGAAACCTGTCAGTATCTCCAGGCTTCTTCCATGTATACAACCTTCTTTTATGATTCTTGAACCAAGTGTTAGCTATGATTAAGTTGTGCTCTGTGCACACTTCAACCAGGCGGCTTCCTGTTTCATTTCTTACCCCCAATCCATATTCACCTACTACGTTTCCTTCTCTTCCTTTTCCTACTAACGAATTCCAGTCACCCATGACTGTTAAATTTTCGCCTCCCTTCACTATCTGCACAATTTCTTTTATCTCATCATACATTTCTTCAATTTCTTCGTCATATGCAGAGCTCGTTGGCATATAGACTTGTACTACTGTCGTAGGCGTGGGCTCCGTGTCTATCTTGGCCACAATAATGCGTTCACTATGTTGTTTGTAGTAGCTTACCCGAAATCCTATTTTTTTTATTCATTATTAAACCTACTCCTGCATTACCCCTACTTGATTTTGTATTTATAACCCTGTATTCACCCGACCAAAAGTCTTGTTCCTCCTGCTACCGAACTTCACTAATTCCCACTACATCTAACTTTAACCTATCTATTTTTCTTTTTAAATTTTCTAACCTACCTGCCCGATTAAGGGATCTGACATTCCACGCTCCGCTCAGTAGAACGCCAGTTTTCTTTCTCCTCATAACGACGTTCTCTTGAGTAGTCCCCGCACTGAAATCCGAATGGGGGACTATTTTACCTCCGGAATATTTTAACCAAGAGGACGCCATTATCATTTATCCATACAGTATAGCTGCATGCCCTCGGGAAAAATTACGGCCGTAGTTTCTCCTTGCTTTCAGCCGTTCGCAGTACCAGCACAGCATGGCCGTTTTGGTTAGTGTTACAAGGCCAAATCAGTCCATCATCCAGACTGTTGCCCCTGCAACTACTGGAAAGGCTGCTGCCCCTCTTCAGGAACCATACGTTTGTCTGGCCTCTCAACAGATACCCCTCCGTTGTGGTTGCACCTACGGTACGGCTATCTGTATCGCTGAGGCACGCAAGCCTCCCCACCATTGGCAAGGTCTATCGTTCATGGGGGGGGGGGGGAGAAGGGGCGGTGTTGGTACTTATGGGTGCTGAACGCTGAGGTTATTGGTGCCCTTAGACGCATTATAGGAAATGAATCTGCACAAAATTAGTAAAATGCGGCCATACACGCGAAGGCAGTGGGAAAAGACTAAATATGTTATACAAAGACCAAAACATACGTAAAACAAGAAAGGAGCTAAAAGCACGCCACAGGAAATTGTTAGTGTCTGGCCACTAACATAAAACATGGGTGAGCCAGTCACTGTGAAAACGAATTAAAACTCTACCCAATAATCTTGGCAAAAACATAAAATTCTAGTCACATTTGTTTCATTATTACGTAAAAGAGATTGAAGAAGAGTCAGCACATAGGCCACGCTCCATTGGTCAGAAAATAAAACGCAGTCCGTTAAAACGTGGTGCACAAATATCTGTATAACACAAGCACTGCACGGTGGAGGGTCCTGTCGCTGGAGCAAGAAGTTATGCGTCAAAGGACTGTGGCCTATGCAAAGAGGAGTGAGGAGAAGCTCGTTCCGTTTATGTGGCTGGAAGGAAGTACACCACAACCGTATTGTGGGCTTTACTAAACACAGCTCATAGTCGGTCGTTTCCAACCAGTCGTCCTCTCTCCGACGCAAGACTCTTGAGCTCAATAGGGAGGTGGAGCATGCAGGGGGATGGCACACTGAAATACTGAAATATCCCCCCTTCTCCCCCCCCCCCCCGCTCCAAGGGGGATCGCCCCCCTTTGGCGGGTTCATGTTTGGCTCCTATGGGGACCCAGCCTTTGCAGCATTTCTTCCCTTCCGAGCTGCATGTCTATCCTCTTGCTATTCTTTTTCCCATCCCTTGGGGACATGTCTGGGATGTTATTGGTAAGGTTCTGCATTGCCTGTTGGTGACATAAGAAAAGTCTCATCTTGATTTCTCGCTCCATTTTCCTTTCTTTGTTTTCCTTCTCCTCTCGTTCCTCTATTTCAGCGTTCGTTGGTCCTCTTTCTCTTCTTCCTACCTGTGCGCTCCTTAAGGGTTGCCCACGCGTCTGAGGCATAACAGGTGACTGGGTAACACATAATTCCCAGCCCCAGGCGGACAAGTAGCGTTTGCACATGCCCCCTGGTACAGGACAGGCCCAGGGAGGGGTGATTGCCTGAGCTGCGACCTTCGAAAGTTGCTGATTTGCCCCTCAGTCAGATGTTCAGGAGGTGTGACCTGAGGTGTGAACAATCACCTAAGGTGGGTGCGCCCCCTTGTGAATGGAGCCCCCAGTTTTTAAGGAGCACGCAAAGAGTCAATCATCATCCCAGTCATCGTCTATGAAACGTAAATGTAATGAGGCTGATAATTCAAAGTCCCTTCTCGCAGCACCACGGTTCCTCATGGCCTCACATACAGCAGATGGTCTTCATTCACCATGGTAAATCTGTTCATTAATCAAAAGGTGTGGATGCAATTGCCGGACAGGTGAAATCCTGCACTCGTTTACGGAATGGCACTTCGCTTTTGGAATTACTTCTGATTCTCTAGCACAACAATTCCTTGCTGCCTCGCTTCTCCGCGGTCACCCAGTTCGTGTTGAGGCCCATAGAACTTCGAGTTTTTCCCATGTTGTAATTTATACCCGGCTGCTCGACGGTCTAACTGAGGCCATAATCCCATCTTACCTCTCTGATCAGGGTGTCATTGCCATCCATCATGTAATGAAGAAGGTAGATTCCTCCTTAGTGCCCACCCACACTCTTTTCCTCACCTTTGATAGAGCCGTGCTGCCGTCCAAGATCAAAGCAGACTATGAAATTATCACAGTCTGGCCACACATTTCGAACGTGATGTGCTGCTACCAGTTTCATCGTTTTAACTACACTAGATAATCTGGTCGACACCCAGGTAAATGTGTAACCTTTGTAGGGATGCACACGAGGGCGGTTTTCTGCCTCTTTCTCCCCACTGTATCAACTTCAATGGCGGCTATGCTTCCTTGTTCCATGTATCTCCATGAGTGGGCTGTACAAGAGATCTGGGTAACAAGAAAAGTGTCTCACCCAGTCGCTCGCAAGTTACTGGCTAGTCGCAAACCCTGCCTTCTCCCGTCTGGCGCCTATAATTCCGTTCTTGTTACACCTCGCTCAATGAAGGACATGGCCATGCAGACATGTGACCTCGAATTTAGCTCTGAGGTTATGAAATTGCCCAGTGTCAAGGTAGCATCGCCATCGCCAGGTCCAGATGTGCAATAAACCGTCAAACTCCCGCCTGAAGGAGTGAAGCCAGCAGCTACACAACCGGTAGGGGGGAAAGGGCAGAAAGAGTACTCCCGTGTAGACTCCCTGTCCCTCCAGCCAAACAAAACCCGAGTCTTCCTCTAACCCGAAAGGCTCGAAGAAATCCACCAAAGACAAATAGTCTTCTCCCTCGCCAATTCGAAGATCCTCTCCGACGGTGTCGTCACATAGTACCTTAGCCTGGCCGGCCTCTATATCGCTGGTGTACGCCACTAACCGTTTTTTTGCATTGGACTCCATGGACCGACCGCACAAGCAAGCCAGTGCTTCTGTGGAACCCATGGAGCAGGATCCTCCTGCTTTTGCACCCTGTATTAGTGACTCTACACTGGCCATCACTCGGCAATCGGCGAGTTGACACCCCTATATCTCTTCCTCATCATGACTGTCCTCCAATGGAATGTTCTCAGATTTTGGTCCCACAAAGACGATTTACGGCTGCCTTTAGCATCACATCATCGCGTTGTACACTGCCTTCAGGAAACTAAATTGCGCCCTCACGACCACTATCAGCTTTCACATTACTTACCGATTGGTTTTCACCTTCCCCCTGAGGTCAGCATTCCACCTCACGGGGGTGTCGTGCTGCTGGTATTGGATGACATTCATAGTCAACCCATCGCCCTGACTACCCATCTTCAAGCTATTGCAATTTGCTTTTTCGTTCACCATCTGACTTTTTCCCTCTGTGTCATTTATGTTCCTCCATCATTCGATGTCACCATGGCAGACTTCCTTCAGCTTATTGGGCAGCTACCTCCCCATTTTTGCTACTCTGTGATTTTAGTGCACATCATCCCCTTTGGCGTTCTCCCAGGACCTGTTGGAGAGGTGCCCTCTTGGCTGACCTTCTTACCCATCTTAACCTCTTCTGCATTAACACTGGAGCACCCACTTTCGTCTCCGACTCCTCGCACATCTATTCCAATTAGGACCTATCCTTCTGCATTGTCCAGGTTGCCTATCATCTTGAGTGGTCCGTTTTTTCTGACATCTACTTGAGCGACCATTTCCTGTGTGCTATCCATTCGCTGTCTCGTACCCCATCCACGTGTATGCCCAAATGGCAGCTTGCTAAGGCTGACTGAAAGCCTTACTCCTCCGTGGCGACCTTAGAAGAACAAGATTTCCCCAGTTGTGATGACCAGGTGGAATACCTCACAAACGTTATCCTTACAGCTGCAAAACACTCCATTAATCGTACTTCCTCTTTACTTATTCGTGTCCCAGTCCCTTGGTGGACTGAGGCATGCCGCGACGCAATTCACATACAACGGGTTCTCCGCGTTTTTAACAGTCATTCTACGAAGGAAAACTGCCATCATTATAAACAGATGTGTGCAAAGTGTCGTCGCGTTCTTCGGTATAGTAAAAGAGCTAGCATGATTTCATTCACTAGTTCTTTTAACAGTTCCTCCTCTTCCTCTTTCGTGTGGGCCAACCTCCGACGGCTCTCTGGGACCAAGATCCGTTCCCAGTTTCCAGGCTGACAATAGCAGACGATGTTATCGTGGACGCTATTACTATCTCCAACACCTTGGGGTACCATTTTGAGGAAATTTTGAGCTCTTCCCACTATCACTCTGCCTTCCTCTGTCGGAAACAAGCAGAGGAGGCTCGGGCGATACCCTTCTCTTCTCCGAATCGTGAGTGCTACAATGCCGCCTCTACAATGAGGGAGCTAGATCATTCTCTAAGTTCATCCCGATCCACCGCCCCAAGGCCAGACGCCATCTACATTCTGATGTTGCAGCACCTTTCTATTGCGGCAAGCACTTTCTACTTAACACGTATAACAGCATCTGGACAGAGGGTACATTTTCCGGATGTTGGCTTGAAGAAACCGTCATACCCATACCTAAGCCCAGTAAGGACAATATCTTCCCTTCTACCTACGACCCCATCTCTCTCACCAGCTGTGTTTCCAAGGTGATGGAACGTATGATTCATGCCCCGCTGGTATGGTGGCTCGAGTTTCGCAATTTACCGACGAATGCAGTGTGGATTTCTTTGTTACCTTCCGGAGTCTGCTTTCAGAAGTTGCTACGGTGGCTTAACCACGACCTACCTGCAACTTCACTGGTAGGTGTGAACTCTTCACCACCTTCGCTTCGTGAAGTGGCCCACGTTAACAATGGCCTTCATTCGCTTCCTAAGGACACTACTCCAGCCATGGTCTATGACCTTCCCATGGAACTTCGCGATGGTACCTTTGTATACACTGATGGCTTTCGTACTGACCGTGGGGTCGGGTGGGTCGAAATACATCTGGTGATACAGTCTTTGCAATTGTGTCCTCTGCTCAGACTCACTCAGCGCCCTTCAAAGTCTATGTGCGCTGTGCACCGTCCATCCCTTAGTGCAGCGGGTTCACGAAAACTGTCAACTGCCCACTCTTGGTGGAGACAGTGTGATGTTTCTGTGGGTTCGTGGTCATGTCGGTCTGCCAGGAAACGAGGCTGCTGACGCTGCTACCAAGGCTGCAGTTTTTTAGCCCTTCTTCCACGTGCTTGTTTTTATCTGCCTTCTATTATGTCAATTGAGACTGACATATATTCGTATTTTTCCTCTCTGTCTTCGCCTTCTCTAGTTTTGACTTGGGCGCGTACAGCACCAGTTGTTTTTTGCACCCTAAACCAAAAACAAAACCAACATCAAACTGATATAACTCCGGATCGAGACACGCCTCCTTGGCTGCTAGATCTGCCCTTTCGCTCCAAGGAATCCCAGTGTACCCTGGTACAAAGAAGAAAGCCTCCTCCTCCTCAGTCGCTCTAGTTGAAGGAGGGTATCCTGGATGGTCTGGACTACTTCCCCCGCTTTGTACAAACGTTTCAACGAGCGATGAGCACTTAGAAAATCGGAACACGCTAGAAATTTAGCACTGGAAGAACGTCTCATTTGTTCCAGTGCCCAAAAGGTCTTACACAATCAAGCGTCAAAGACATAAACAATTGAGGCAGTTGGATCTTGAGGACAAGATCCAGAAAAACTACAGAGCAACCAACAGAATCCCCACCGTGAAAACAGCTACACAGTTCTGTTGCTCAGATAAAATGTCACATTAAGAACGGAAACAGGAGTGCAATCTCTCTTGAACCATACCAAATCTAAAATCACTCTGGTTCTCCCCAGTAATCAGGGTGTCGGGCGGTTAAAACCCTGGATTTAGGGCTGTACTGAATCCACACTAAGGGCCTCCAGAACGCGTAGCACAGGAACCCAAAGTGATGACGGCACACGGGCACTTGGAGAAAAGACGTTCCAGAGGTGGATGAGCAACAGTATGGTGCGTAGTTGAAGGCGGAATTCCGAGAAACTTACATACGTGACGCACCAGGAGGAGTGCCGCCGGATGGTAAGTGGCAGTTCCCCAGCCTCAGCACAGTGGCTGGGTATGGGACTGTCCTAGAAGCAACTGTGGCCAGACAGAGCCCCTCATGGTGGACAGGGTCAATGATCATCAAACAGGAATGAACACACACACAACTATCTGCTGAAAATTGGAAACCTGTCATCGCAGCCCACTCCCCTACCTTCCGCAGTGTAAGGTCCAAGTGACGTTTTGCTGTTGCAGCACTGGAGGAGTAGCAGAAGAAGCCGATTCATTCATGAATAAGGAACACTATACTGGACTCCTTACTGTAGACATGATGGTGTTTATGGCTATGGCAAAGAGGTTAACACTTAAATCACTGCATTGAGGGCCACCATTCTCCTGCTCAAAACGATCTGACAGCGAATCACCAACTCGGATCCTAAAATAGCGCTGACACAGGAAAGACCGGGTGAAGATGGGGAGCTTGCCACAAAAGCCCCATTGATGCAGTTGAGCGAGGATACAGTGTCGCCAGGTAGTACCATACACCATATTGATATCGAAGAATATTTCGATTCAGTGATGTCTACGTAGGAAAGCCTGCTGAATAGCCACCTATAGCAGGGTCAGGTGTTCGACAGTGGACCGAAATCTTGGGAATCCACACTAAGAGCGGCTAAAGAAAGAGGCTTGGTCTCTAACAGCCAGACCAGACGACGGTTAACGATTCGCTCCAGGGTCTTCCCTACACAGCTCGTTAAAGTGATAGTCCGATAACTACTGGGACATTTGTCGTCCTTTCCTGGTTTGAGGAGAGCTACCAAAGTTTCCTCACTCCACGAACTGGAGAAGTTACACATCTGCCATATAAGATTAAAACATTCAAGGAAGACTTCTTTCGACGCTGCTGTACAGGACCTGGTTGTGTTCGGGTGCAGTCTCACGAGTCTCAGACAGCATTGATTGGCTCTGAGCACTATGGGACTTAACATCTGTGGTCATCAGCCCCTAGAGCTTAGAACTCCTTACCTAAGGACATCACACACATCCATGCCCGAGGCAGGATTCGAACCTGTGACCGTAGCGGTCACGCGGTTCCAGACTGAAGCGCCTAGAACCGCACGGCCACACTGGCCGGTAGCATTGATTCCAGCTCCTCATGGAGAAAGGATAGTTGTAAGTTTCGAAATTGTTTGAACCAATGTCCAATTTTATCCTCTCTGCAGTCGCACGGTAGCGACGAAACGCCGGATACTGGCGGCCATTTGCAATAGTTTGTGCAAAGTTCTCCGCCAGCGTGTGAGTGGTGTGTCCAGGCGCTCTTTGGAGACACTCTCATGTCAGCACTGTGACTATTTTTCAACGACTGCAATTACCAGGAATCAACCTGATGTCTTCCCATACTTTTGTAGAACGAGTGGAACGGTGGATGGAGTCCAGAAACACTTGCCATTACCTTTCAGTGCTCTCAGTATTCACACATCGGTCCTTTTCTATCGCAACTCGAAAGGCTATATGGTTGTCTGCCATAGGGCGGCTTTTCCACCTTGCTGGACGGCACTCATCCGTCCACCAAGTCAAAAATCGTCTCCAAAGATGACCAGAGGGGTTTGGGATGCATAAATCAGCAGCATGATGGATCACCTGTGTAATATGATCCACCCATTCCTGAACGTTGTTGCAATGTTCAAACACATCTAGCTGGCTGAACAGCACTCAGTTACCCCTGCTGACCATGCATGTCAGTGGCTTCTCTCCATCTAGCGCTTCATCAAGTAGGTGAATGCGGAGTGGGAAATAGTCACTGGAATGGAGGTCGTCAGTGACCTCCCACTGAACAGTCTGTGAGGGCTGGAGAACAGAAAGAAAGATCTATGGCTGAGAATGACGCAGTAGCAGTACAGAAGTGAGTGTGAGTACCTGTTCGTAGGATGCACAGCTCATGATATATCATGAGGCTATCCAAAACTCGAATTCAAGGACAGATAGAGGTCGAGCACCACAAAACATGATGGGCATTGAAATCTCCCAGTAGGAGGAAGGGTCGAGGAATTTGTTCCACAAGATCTATGAGAGCCTCAGAGGCGATCGCATCTTGTGGAGGGAGATACAATGAGGAAACTGTTGCTCTCTATGGCACATGAACTTCGACAGCAACAGATTGTAGGTCGGTAGCCAGAGGGGAGAGCACAGGAGTGATGCATGTTATTGACATAACAACAGCACCCCCCCTCCCCCCCCCCCGGCTCAGTCCCCAGTTGGGTGACCCTTCTGGTAAAGAGTATAGCCACGTACCACAGGGCTTTCAGTGACTTTAAAATGTGTTTCTTGTAAACATAGGCACAGAGGGAGTTCCTGACCTAGCAGTTTCAGTTCCTCTGTATGTGTCCTGGACTCATTAATACTCCACTGCACTATGGAAGCCATTTATCATGGAGGTTGCACTTTCATCCTGTCTTTACACTGGGGAGGGGAGCACATGATGGGCAGGGAATTCACTCTTGGGGTGAGATGATTGTCGCAGTCCGACATCAAACTCCATTAGTTGTGCTAAAGAGTCAGGAGAGACATCATATAGTAGGAGATCCACATCGTCAGACTGTTTACTTCCAGTCTTCATTGGTGGTGGACGTTAGGCCTTTAATTTTTTTGCCCTGTGTAAGCTTGGAGGCCAATACCGAAGCAGGTTAGTGGCACTGCTGGATGATGGACCAGACTGAACCTTTGAAGGAGCAGGGTGTTTCAAAACATTAGGAACGACAGACTTGTCTGATGCTCTGTGAATGGGCTTTGAAGGAATTTTAGTGATGCAAGTACACTGGGAATCGCAGGTTCTAGTGCTAACACTAGCAACCTCAATTTGGGTACCACCATCAGTCTGTGGAATTGGCTGTTTAAGAGCAGACGCAAAGAAGGTAGCAAACGTCGAGGGCTGCATGGCCTTATAGATAATTTTGGCCTCTCCATCTGAAATACATCTAATTGTTCTGAATTCCCCAATCTTCCTTTCTTCAAGTAAGAAACTGAAGTCCCTACTCCAGGCTGGGTGATCGCCAGAGCAGTTTACACACTTTGGAGGAGATGGAGAACCAAAACCATCATTGGCAGCCTTATCGTATTTGCCACAAGTGGCAGGTGCCTTACAACCTGATGAAGTGTGCCCAAAGCGCTGGCAGGTAAAACAGCGCATGGGATTAAAGAAATAATGCTGCACACTGAGGCGAAGGAAACCAGCCTGAGTCTGATTTCACGAGATCACCGTCTACCCATTTCATTATGTTCCTGTACATCAACGATGCCTTCCTGAGTCCACTCAGCTGTCAGTTGTTCTCAGGGAATGTCAACCAGATCCCTGCAAGTCACAACATCTTTGCTGTAGTTCAGGATGTTGAGCAGTTCACTTTCTATTGCATATTTCCGAGGTACTGAGCTCTCTGGATATTGTTGACTTGCTGGGAATTGGAAGTTCCTACGAACAGGGTCCCATTTCGCAAGCTCCTGCCAGATTTTAAGGTTCCAGCGATTCCCTCCAACCTATCTTACATGTAAAAAGGTGAACCTTTTTTAAAACTCCCCTCTTTCCTTTTAATTATGAAAAACACATTCTAGCCACCAAAGTGCGTTCTGCTACTCAATACTGACAGACTCTGTGTAAATCCTGTCTGGAGGACTGGCTACACGAGTCCTCTTTTTTGATTGGGTGTTGGTACCCATCAGCGGCCCACCGTTTCCGCTGGGGGAGAGAAGAGAAGATTTCGAAGGATACATACTTGTCCCACAAGCAGCTAGGGAAGTACGAATCCATGTAGCCAGACCCCCACATGTCTAGGTACGTTTTATACAACGGAAGTACGGCAGATTTCCCATAGGTTGCCCGCTAATGGCTGTCGCACTTGAGTAGCCATGCATCTCATCAGTGCACAGTACAACTTGAGATTAAGGAGCTTTTTATAGAGGTTATTACCATACTCGCGATCCCAGTTCCCTGTGACACACAACTTTCCTTACTCAGCAAATGAATGCTGAGGCCTTTATGGGAGGTGATGTCCTACTGAAAGCACAAATTCAATGGAATGGGCAACAGGCTGAACTTATTCATCATTCCTTATTCCTGTAGATATCGTTGTTCAGTCGGTTACTTGTACGTTTTCTCACATACGAAGTAATCCAGCTGTAATGGGTAAAACTAAATGCAGTGTACGAAGCAATCAGAATGGAAGGAGGAAACTTCACGATTTGAGATGGTGTTGTTGTTGTTGTGGTCTTCAGTTCTGAGACTGGTTTGATACACTTCTCCATGCTATTCTATCCTGTGCAAGCTTCTTCATCTCCCAGTACCTACTGCAACCTAAATCCTGAATCTGCTTAGTGTATTCACCTCTTGGTCTCCCTCTACGATTTTTACAATCCACGCTGCCCTCCAATACTAAACTGGTGATCCCTTGATACTTCAGAACCAACAGATCCCTTCTTCTAGTCAAGTTGTGCCACAAACTTCTCTTCTCCCCAATCCTATTCAATACTTCCTCATTAGTTATGTGATCTATCCATCTAATATTCAGCATTCTTCTGCGGCACCATTTCCTAATCTAATTCCCTCAGCATCATCTGACTTAATTCGACTACATTTCATTATCCTCGTTTTGCTTTTGTTGATGTTCATCTTATATCCTCCTTTCAAGACACTATCCATTCCGATCAACTGCTCTTCCAAGTCCTTTGCTGTCTGTGACAGAATTACAACGTCATCGGCGAACCTCAGAGTTTTTATTTCTTCTCCATGGATTTTAATACCTTCTCCGAATTTTTCATTTGTTTCCTTCACTGTCTGCTCAATATAGAGATTGAATAACATCGGGGAGACGCTACAACCCTGTCTCACTCCCTTCCCAACCACTGCTTCCCTTTGATGTCCCTCGACTCTTATAACTGCCATCTGGTTTCTGCAGAAATTGAAATAGCTTTTCGCTCCCTGTATTTTACCCTTGCCACCTTCAGAATTTGAAAGAGAGTATTCCAGTCAACATTGCCAAAAGCTTTCTCTAAGTCTATAAATGCTAGAAACGTAGGTTTGCCTTTCCTTAATCTAGCTTCTAAGATACGTCGTAGGGTCAGTATTGCCTCGAGTATTCCGATATTTCTACGGAATCCAAACTGATCTTCGCCGAGGTCGGCTTCTACTAGTTTTTTTCATTCGTCTGTAAAGAATTCGCGTTAGTATTTTGCAGCCGTTACTTATTAAACTGACAGTTCGGTAATTTTCACATCTGTCAACACCTGCTTTCTTTGGGATTGGAATTATTATATTCTTTTTGAAGTCTGAGGGTATTTCACCTGTCTCATACATTTTGCTCACCAGATGGTAGAGTTTTGTCAGGACTGGCTCTCCAAAGGCTGTTAGTAGTTCTAATGGAATGTTGTCTACTCCCGGGGCTTTGTTTCGACTCAGGTCTTTCAGTGCTCTGTCAAACATTTCACGCAGTTTCATATCACCTATTTCATCTTCATCTACATCATCTTCCATTTCCAAAATATTGTCCTCAAGTACATCGCCCTTGTATAGACCCTCTATATACTCCTTCCACCTTTCTGCTTTCCCTTCTTTGCTTAGATCTGGGTTTCCATCTGAGATCTTGATAATCATACAAGTGGTTCTCTTTTCTCCAAAGGTCTCTTTAATTTTCCTGTAGGCAGTATCTATCTTACCCCTAGTGAGATAAGCCTCTACATCATTACATTTGTCCTCTAGCCATCCCTGCTTAGCAATTTTGCACTTCCCGTCGATCTCATTTTTGAGACGTTTGTATTCCTTTTTGCCTGCTTCACTTACTGCGTTTTTATATTTTCTCCTTTCATCAATTAAATTCAATATTTCTTCTGTTACCCAAGGATTTCTTCTAGCCCTCGTCTTTTTACCTACTTGATGCTCTGCTGCCTTCACTACTTCATCCCTTAAAGCTACCCATTCTTCTTCTACTGTATTTCTTTCCCCCATTCTTGTCAATTGTTCCCTTATGCTATCCCTGAAACTCTCTACAGCCTCTGGTTCTTTCAGTTTATCCAGGTCCCATCTCTTTAAATTCCCACCGTTTTGCAGTTTCTTCGGTTTTAAACTACAGTTCATAACCAATAGATTGCCGTCAGAGTCCACATCTGTCCCTGGAAATGTCTTACAATTTAAAACCTGGTTCCTAAATCTCTGTCTTACCATTATACAATCTATCTGAAACCTGTCAGTATCTCCAGGCTTCTTCCATGTATGCAACCTTCTTTTAGGATTCTTGAACCAAGTGTTAGCTATGATTAAGTTGTGCTCTGTGCAAAATTCTATCAGGCGGCTTCCTCTTCGTTTCTTACCCCCAATCCACATTCACCCACTACGTTTCCTTCTCTTCCTTTTCCCACTGCCGAATTCCAGTCACCCATGACTACTAAATTTTCGTCTCCCTTCACCATCTGCATAATTTCTTTTATTTCATCATACATTTCTTCAATTTCTTCGTCATATGCAGAGCTCGTTGGCATATAGATTTGTACTACTGTCGTAGGCGTGGGCTTCGTGTCTATCTTGGCCACAAAAATGAGTTCACTATGTTGTTTGTAGTAGCTTACCCAAACTCCTATTTTTTTAATTCATTATTAAACCTACTCCTGCATTACCCCTATTTGGTTTTGTATTTATAACCCTGTATTCACCTGACCGAAAGTCTTGTTCCTCCTGCCACCGAACTTCCCTAATTCCCACTATATCTAACTTTAACCTATCTATTTTCCTTTTTAAAATTTCTAACCTACCTGCCCGATTAAGGGATCTGACATTCCACGCCCCAATCCGTAGAACGCCAGTTTTCTTTCTCCTCATAATAACATTCTCTTGAGCAGTCCCAGCCCGGAGATCCGAATGGAAGAGTATTTTACGTCCGGAATATTTTACCCAAGAGTACGCCATCATCATTTAACCATACAGTAAAGCTGCATGCCTTCGGGAAAAATTACAGCTGTAGTTCCACCTTGCTTCCAGCCGTTCGCAGTACCAGCACAGCCAGGCCGTTTTGGTTAGCGTTACAAGGCCAGGTCAGTCGATCATCCAGACTGTTGCCCCTGCAACTACTGGAAAGGCTGCTGCCCCTCTTCAGGAACCACACGTTTGTCTGGCCTCTGAACAGATACCCCTCCGTTGTGGTTGCACCTACGGTACGGCTATCTGTATCGCTGAGGCACGCAAGCCTCCCCACCAACGGCAAGGTCCATGGTTCATGGGTGGCGTGGGGGGGTATGTGATACTATTTCAATGATTACAAAATAGTGAAATCAACAAACAACTTGGACAGCCTCTGGCCCGGAGCATGCAATGATGCTATTATGGAAGGTGTCAGAAAGCCGTTTTCATTCTCCCTGATCCATATCTGTTGCAAATGTTCTTTGATATCCTTTATACTGGCAGTGGAACGGAGTTGACGTCCGACCTGGTGCCACACATGTTCTATCTTAACTGGCACACCACCACCGTAACATGACACAGACAGTTTCTAGAGACACAATGAATCTAGCAGTCAAACCGCTGTGCTTCTTTAAACCACGGGAAGAATTGAACCTCTCCTCAGGTGCCGCCAATCTCGCCGACGGTGGTCATTCGAGGTAGTCGGAAAAAACTAACCAATCACTGAACTCATTGCAATGCCCTTCATTATCATTACATGCTTCCCTTCTACGTAGCATTTTACGTTGTATTACTAGCAGGCTACACATGGGCTGGCAATTCAATAGTCTGACAACAGCTAGTCTCTGACCAACGGCGCGAGATGATACAGAATGTTGCATGGATTCCACTATTTGTTCTCGGATAGCAGGCACAGGAATGGCTACGTTCCTTGTGGTGGTTAAACGTGGTCAACTGGAATCATGACAAGCAGTATTGCTGCCCTCAGGTTCCCATGCAGTCGATACCTGGACCATTGTCTCACCACAATCTCCTACAAAAATCACGATATTGCTCGATTCGAGCAGCCGGATAAATGGTGACCCACAACGACTCCTCTCTCAAACACTGTTGGTTGCCAATATGCGGAAGCGGTATCTCAGTCTCCTTCACGGAGATCACACATCATCTGACTCTGTTGACACCCCATACATACCGTCCCAGGCTTGGTAAAAACTATACACAAGTACTCTGTTGGTCATTCTACATGTCGCTGAGAACTGCAACTCTCAATAATCTACATACAGCGCACGCTGACGATGAGATCTTGTACAATATTAAATTGGCATCCGACCATATCTTCTGGGTGCTTCAGTATTTTTCTTAGGCAATGTATAATCCGAGAGGACTCAAACAGCAAACTAAACGTCATGAAATGAAATAGTCGTATGGCATTATCTGCTGGGAGACTCCATGTAGGCTAGCTCGAGTGCCTAGTGCAAGTATTTCTGTTTGACGCCTGTTCCGCGACTTCCATATCCAGGACGATAAAGTCAATTAATTTCAGATAAAAGGATAATGGGCGTTCCAGGGCGTAGTTCCTAGAGAACTCAAGTAGAAAATGTCAGAGATACAAAATGGCAGCTTCTGATGTTTAAAAGGTACGTGGTAACAACTTGGACACAAAATTGGCAAAAAAGCCCTGTAACGTAAGGTACAATAGGCAATGAGCATCTTTAAATCATACAGAGAATAGAACAGGTGAAAGGAACCACTCACAAGAAAATGAGCATGTCTCGAAACTAGAGGAAGCAGTAGATCTTAAATAGTAAGGTATGGGTGATATCTATGAAGTAACTGTGAACAATGCAGATCAAATTGAGTGGGACTGTGCAAGATTAATGAAACATAGGATGAGGAGATAATAACGATGTTGAGCAAGGCGAAATTATGAACGAAGTTAGCAGCTGTAGCATCAGTAAACGGAGCAGTTCAGGCCCTTTCAGTATTTGTTAGTACCACAACGTAGACTGGAATAGTATAGCACAATAAATATGCGGGAATTATTTAGCACAATGAGTGAACAGCCTCTGAGCTAGGCAGCTTAAGCAGCACATTGACTGAGAAAAAATTGTTAAGTCTCAAGACTAGTTGGCAACATTGTAGAATATGTTTGGCAGCTATATGACAGTCGATTTACTTTCTGGAGTGGTTCAGAATTATTGTTCTAAATTCACTCGATATTTTCTTGACATTGAGATGAAATATTCTGAAATCCAATGGAGTCCTGCTATGAAAAGAATGGGCACCGTAGACTACTACTCCTGGTCGTCGGCTCAGGGGCGTCTCCTGAAACGCCTCCAATGGTAGTCGGGGATCAGTTGGAAGTGTGACTCATCACAGAAGATAACTCTTTCTGTCAACGAGATTCCAGGCCGAAGACGTGTCTGGAGACGGCCTGGGCAGCGGAGAGATACCAAACTATCGCCCAACAGACGACCCGATAACCAGCAGTGATGGTGAGGGGTGTCGGTTCCTTTCATAGCAGGACCCCTTCAGTTCTCATCTGCGCCAACATTACAGCACAGCGGTACGTCCAGTCGACGATATTCTATACCCCACTTCATTGCCCTTCATGGCAAGCCACCCAGGATTTACGTTTCAGTATGACAATGCCCTCCCACACACGGCGAGAGTCTCAGCTTCTCGTCTTTGTGCTTGTGAAACCCTACCTTGGCAGTAAGGTCAACAAATATCTTCGAAATTGAGAACATTTGGAGCATTATTGGCAGAGGCCTCCAATCTCGGAATTTTGACGTGTAAGTAGGCTGTTTATGTTTTCTCTATGTAAGTAGGCTGTTTATGTTTTCTCTATGTAAGTAGGCTGTTTATGTTTTCTTATTGGCAACGTTACGTAGCGCTCAATGTTTTCTCTATGTAAGTAGGCTGTTTATGTTTTCTTATTGGCAACGTTACGTAGCGCTCAATATGAAAATCACTGGCTGTGCTGTGTGCAGTCTGTGGCTGCTTTGCATTGTTGTAATACTCGCCATTGTAGTGTTAGGCAGCTGGCTGTGAACAGCGCGTAGCGTTGCGCAGTTGGAGGTGAGCCGCCAGCAGTGGTGGATGTGGGGAGAGAGATGGCGGAGGTTTGCAATTTGTCATGAACTGATATATATATTATGACTTGTGATGATATTAAGGTAAATACATTGTTTGTTCTCTATTAATATCTTTCATTTGCTAACTATCCCTATCAGTAGTTAGTGCCTTCAGTAGTTTGAATCTTTTATTTAGCTGGCAGTAGTGGCGCTTGCTGTATTGCAGTAGCTTGAGCAGCGAAGATTTTTGTGAGGTAAGTGATTTGTGAAAGGTATAGTTTAATGTTAGTCAGGGCCATTCTTTAGTAGGGAATTTTGAAAGTCAGATTGCGTTGCGCTAAAAATATTGTGTGTCAGTATAAGCACAGTCATGTAAAAATTGTTATAAGGGGACGTTTCATATGTCGACCCTTAGCCTAGGATACCTCACTGGAATCTTCTGATTTTTTTCTTGTAGTTTGTGTATTTAGTGTAGCTTTTGTTTATTGCTAGCGCGTAATTGTAGAGAGAATCTCCTTTGTAGTTGCAGTCTTTCATTGTTGTACTGTAAAACAGTTGTGGCATGCATGTAGATTTGCACCAAGTATTTCGCAGCTGCGCTGGTAATTAACTAGATATTATTTTCAGTGCTATGTTAATGTGTTCTCTTATTTTTGATCTTCAAATTGTGCTTTTCTTTGTTATCGTGTGAAATACTCTGACAATAATGGCGTGTGAAAAACGTAATACTAGGCTCCAAAGTAAACTGAGAAATGACAGTGAAGACGAAAGCAGTGTGTTAACGCCACCATGTAATGAATTAACAAATATTCAAAGTAGTAATTTGGTAACTGTGCATAGGGAAATGGAGCGGGCGTCAAATAATGGTGTAGACATTGAAACATGTAGAGAACAGGGAAGCATTATCGATCGATCGGTCGGCAACAGCTCGCCTCAGGAATCCGAAATGACAGGAAACAATCTCGCAAATACTGTAGATTCAGGTTTTGGATCCTCACCGTTTTCTCAAATAAGTCAAGACACATTTTCTGCTTGTCAAAATGTGAATGTTGCCGGTGCAAATGCACTGCCGAACAGCATAGAGAAACAGATTCCAGACACTAATACATTATTATTGCAATTAATGCAACAAATGGAACAAAATCAGAGACAAACACAGCAACAGTTAGAACCAGTGGAACAAAATCAGAGACAAACACAGCAAAAGCTTCAAAAGTTAGACACAGTGGAACAAAATCTTAAAAAGTTAGACTCATTGGAGCAAACTCTTGAACAAACACGTGAAGATTTAACTACTGAGTTACATAACATTGAATCGAAATGTCAAAAAGTCTGTAATGACGTAAAAACACAAATTTGTGAGCATTTTCAACCTATTTTTTCGCGGCATGAAAATGCATTACAGAATCACGAAGCAGCCATAAAAGAACTGCAAATTATTGTTCATGAAAATCATGAGACCTTGCAAGCTAAATTTGACTCAGTTGCATCTACCGATTCGGTTACGCAACTTGCAAAAACTCAGGAAAACTTTAAGGACACAGTAGATACTCTGAAACTTGGTTCAGAAAAACACACTGAAGAAATAAGTACACTATCGGAGAAAGTAGCCGAACTTTCGGATCAGGTCACTAACTTATCTACAAAGGTAGATGATGATCTGAATGACACAAGACCCGTAGCCTTCACTGACACAGAAGAGTATGAACAAATAAGAAAATTCAAACAAAATCAGAATCAAATTAATACACAACACCAAAGAGAAATCCGGGAAGTACAAGATCAGCTGACACAGGTAATACAAAAATTACGTATTTCAGAGGACACTCGCGCTCCAACACGGGAAGAGGGACTTAGAAACACGGAAAAGCCGCAAAATAATAACACAGGGCATTTCGGAAATTATGAAAGAAATTGGCAATGTGCACCGAATTTTGAGATGGAACGGCCGACGCGACCTAACAATGACCGATATGCGACTCGCCGACATGACGATTTTGACTATAAGCTGTTCATTACTACACGTAAATTCAAAACATTTAAGAATTCTGGCAACGACATTCATCCACAAGCATGGCTCCATCAATTTTCTCATTGTTTTCCTCCCAACTGGTCATTGGAGCACAGATTAGAATTTATGTGTGGCTACTTAGAGAATGAACCAGCTGTGAGAATGCGATCGGTCATTCACGATTGCCACAGTGAAGGAGAATTTTACCATGCCTTCCTCTCAGCATATTGGTCGCAAGCTACACAAGACCGTGTAAAACATGGCATCATAATGATGAAACATTTCGAACAATCTGAATTCTCCAGTCTTGTGAAATATTTTGAAGACATGTTGCACAAGAATCAGTACCTGTCAAATCCATACAGCCCCTCAGAACTCATCCGCATTTGCTTAATCAAATTACCTGAACATTTACGACATATTATTTTGGCAGGACGTTGCAAAGACGACATTGAAGCTTTTCAGGGACTGTTACAAGAACTGGAAAGTGACACTGACAATCGCGGAACGCAGGAGCACAACAATTACAGATCACATCAGTCGCAATTCCGCGATGAAAGAAATAATAACTGGACGCGACAAGGCTGTTCTCACAACACAAATCGTGACCAAAATAGACACCACCCGTATGACAACCGTTGGCAGAGTAGTAATAACTACAGGGAAAGATCACCTCTCCGTGGTAATGACTATCACAGAGACAATAAGAGAAACAGACAATATGGGAACCAAAATAAATACTATCAAGGGAGACAGAATAACTTTAGACGCAACGGACCAGCGCGCAGTTACGATTCAGGGAGAAATTCTCCACCATGTGACCGACAAGAAAGAAACTATGGAATCTACCGACATGACGACAGACGATATGATCGTAACGACAGACCTGAATTGCATCAGAATTGGCGGGATTCAAACAGAGCAGGGCCCTCTCGTCACGGTGAATTTGTAGAAGTTAGGTCTCCAAATCCCAATAACGGCGCGCGCCAACAAAGAGACAGACAATGACTAGCACAGCAGGCAGCTGCGTGCGGCCGCTGGCTCAGGGAAAAATAACAAAGACGCTAGCCTTGAGAAAAGATTTAGCATTCTTTACCGATGTAAACAACATGATAATTGCTTTGAAGTTGAAAGTCTGCGTACTAGGAAGAGTAAAGGATTGCACCACATTTCTCATGTAAAACCATTTATTGACAGATAATCTGCCTTTTAACTTTGTCTTTGCCATATAATATCACGACGCTACTAATGAGTGACAATTTACAATGTTGCTTTTGCGGTGTATCTGTTTTATATCTGCACAGTTTTCTGAATTCTTCTGGAAAGAAAAACATGTTTTAGTAGTAACTTTTGTGGTATAGCAACAATGAGACAGCCTTTTTCGTGGCACAACATTACGTTACTGTACAGTACTTTCTTCATCACAACAATAAGCATAATAACTAAGATATCTCTACGCAAAGCATTTCACTTTTGTTTATCATGAGGTAAGTACATTGGCTTCTGCAGAACTTAGCTTTTGGAGGAAAATAACTACGACACTTTCACAGAGATTATCTTACAACAATATGCACATTTAGCGCTACAGGACACGCATTTCAGTGATTAATTTTGTACTTAAAACATTTATTTTTAAAGATTTTTGAATTACAAACAAAGTTTTCAGTGATACATTTCATTTCATTGCTGTAATCTGTAACACCTGAGGGTATAATTACATTAATCCTCAGGGGGGTACATGCTTACTTTGTGTACCATGTGTTTGGCAAGCACAAGGAACCCTAGCTAATATGGTATTTGCTTATACAACTTTACATATCGGTACCATATTTCTCTAACACACAAATTACACAGCTATCTGATCATTTAACTGAGAGATAAACATTTTTTTTTTACGTCAGTGACAGATGTTTACGTAATTACACAGCTGGATAACTTCACACTTATGAAACTGTATTTTGTCTGTACTTTGTGAAACTGTTCATATTTTTTCGGAACCATTGTGATACTATGAGAGCTTTGAATGATGTATTTGGTAAAGGGATTATGATTTTTAAAGTACGTTTGAGGCAGATGACACTTTTGACATGAGCAGAGAATTTTTTTTTAATTATTGGAGGAAGCTACGACGATTTTGAGATTTGACTGAGGTGTTATGATGTTATTTTTACGACGACGATGTGTATTATGCTGCTGAGGTATGTTTACGATTAATAGGCTGAGGCTACTATATGAGTTATTTGATTATGCTTCATATTTATAATGACGAAATATTGACGAGTGTCGACGGATACGTATATGTGTAATAAGGTAAGGAGTAATGAATAGTGGGTAGGGACTCTTGACTTGTGAAAAAGGATGTTGGAAACCAAGAATCGTACTTTAAGAGTTATGACATGTGTGAATCATGTGTGAATGTATCACAATGCCACTGAACAGTTTTTGGACACTGTTATATTCATAGGATTTTGTTTCTACAGATTTGCAACGCTAATTCTTGACCTGTGAAGTATTTTTATGTGAGACTGTCACTTTAGCGAAAATTGCTGTCGTAAATATTTCCGTACGAAAGTTAAGTGACCACCTGCACGTAATGCGTCGCGGGCACCCAGCTGTGTCAGACGCCTGGAGAAAAAGTCATTAGCGCGTGCCTTTCAGAGCACAGGAAGAAAGAAAAAAAAAGAAAGGGAAGGCCATTATCCTGGCCATTGTCATCCCTTTAGAGAAAGCATCGCAAAAACGACACGGTCGAACTTGAAAACATATGATTACACTAGCTCTTAATTTACGATATTTACTGAAATGCCTAATAAAATGACAAGAAATATTTTTACATCTGCACACCTGATTACGACAAGCGTCTTTCTACGAGAGTTGAGAGCTACTAACTTATGAAATGTCACATGACTACTGAATGATATTTTTATGCTTTGCTTTTCATAGTTGCTTATTTCATTTGACATCTGTTTTCCAGCTGTGTTGCAGCATTGCTTTTATAAAATAAAATGCATTTGCTAATGTGAACACTTTCTGTCAACAGATCTATTAAATAATTATTTTATGATCCACATTCTTTAAAAAAGGAGCACTTGGAAAGGAAAGAACAATAAGAAGGATCTAGTAACAGTAACACATAATTTTCTTTTCAAGTACATGGTAATATTTCTTTTTACAATCAGTTGTTGTGGTGCACCACTTTAATTACATAGATATTAAGATGTGAATACACATTTCCCTTATCTGCATTGTTGTTTTTACTGTAATATTTTTTCTGCTTGCGCTATGTCATGTTTAGGTATAAGTTGCTGCTGTTTGCCAGGCATAGTGTTATTGAATTTGACTTTTGCTAATTTATACTGTAGCTTGCTTTGCAATTTTCCATTTTTTTCATTGCTGTTTATATTAATTGTTTTGTGCTGCTGCATTGCCTCGTTCCTTAGTTTAGCATCTGAGCTCAGTAGATTTAAGTTTGCTTAAGAGGGGGTAGACTATATGAGAAACTGACTATGGAGAATAGGTAAAGAATGCATTGCGAAGTTATATAAAAAGGATTTGGGCCCAAATGAGTATTGTACAATCAGAAATAATTATTTTGAAAGAAATATGAACAGAATACAGAAAGCATGCTTGGATAGGATTATTTTGGTGGAAACAAAGGATGAAATAAGAGGAAAGATATATGAAGTTTTGGGTTGGACTGCAGTACCAAATGTTACACTGAAAACGAACCCTGTCCTTTCCTATTGGTGTTATCCCACTATGTGTGTGTGTACCCTTGTGTATTTGTTTTCTTCCTGTCTCTGTGTAATTTCATAGAATTTTTTCTTTTAATATTAAGCTACATTCACTATGATGAGGAATACTGTTATCCTCAAATACAATTGGCATTAATAATGTGTTATTTACTTTGTAAAGATGTTTAGACATTGTTTATTGTTTTGTTTTAATGCTCATGTGTAAAGTTGATGTTTCAATAATTATTCTGATCTATGTATGTACTTATGTCATAATTCCTGTAACATTGATGTATATGTTTATTTCTATTCTTTTGTAAAGCCTGTTTTACTACAAATGTTATCTGTATTGTTATGTTTTTAATAATGTATTTTGTACCTTTGTTATTGTATTCTTATGTTATAAAATTGTAATTGTCACCAGTTCATGATATTATTAACATGTAAGTTACATTTCACTGCACACGTTTCTGTTGGTCATAGTACATGGACAATATGTGAGAAGTAGGGACTGTTAGTGTTTGCACGTGTGTTAATAACTCAGCAAGGGACTGGATTACAGCATTGCTGGTTCTAAGGACAATTCCAAAAACTTTGTGAGTGCACAAGTGATGGTTTATGGACTTGCTATATTATCCGCAAGACTCTTCAATGGTGATTGTGCACCTGCGCAGTCACAACAGATGGCTGCTGGCTATCTCTACAAGGACTACAGTGGGTCTACATCTTTGATGATCCATCAATACCATTATCTCTACAAGGACTACAGTGGGTCTGCACCTCTGGTGGCCCACCAATACCATACTCTCTACCAGGACTACAGTGGGTCTGCTCTGTGATGACCTACCTACCAATATTCTTCCAAACTACGACTGACTCTGCTGTGGGTTTGCTCTGTTGTGGCCCGTTATCTGTCAGCATGTCAAGAGTCAGCACTGTCTTTCCGTTGGAAGGACAACACTACTTCTTCAAGACTGCATGGAAATCCACTACTTCTGTGTGCAATTTCTTTTACTAATGAGACTTTGTGAAAAAAAACCTGTAATTACTGTTATGATGTACGATTAGGACTGTCTTTATGGACTGTGAGACAATTTTAGCTTTTGACCAACATAATATCAATAAGTGTGTGCATTTGATTTCTTTGTTACTGTAATTATGAAAAATTTTTTCAAATCTGTATTGGCCACTGCCCCATCCAATTTGTAAAAATTTTTGTGGGGAGCATGGGGGCTATGTAAGTAGGCTGTTTATGTTTTCTCTATGTAAGTAGGCTGTTTATGTTTTCTCTATGTAAGTAGGCTGTTTATGTTTTCTTATTGGCAACGTTACGTAGCGCTCAATGTTTTCTCTATGTAAGTAGGCTGTTTATGTTTTCTTATTGGCAACGTTACGTAGCGCTCAATATGAAAATCACTGGCTGTGCTGTGTGCAGTCTGTGGCTGCTTTGCATTGTTGTAATACTCGCCATTGTAGTGTTAGGCAGCTGGCTGTGAACAGCGCGTAGCGTTGCGCAGTTGGAGGTGAGCCGCCAGCAGTGGTGGATGTGGGGAGAGAGATGGCGGAGGTTTGCAATTTGTCATGAACTGATATATATATTATGACTTGTGATGATATTAAGGTAAATACATTGTTTGTTCTCTATTAATATCTTTCATTTGCTAACTATCCCTATCAGTAGTTAGTGCCTTCAGTAGTTTGAATCTTTTATTTAGCTGGCAGTAGTGGCGCTTGCTGTATTGCAGTAGCTTGAGCAGCGAAGATTTTTGTGAGGTAAGTGATTTGTGAAAGGTATAGTTTAATGTTAGTCAGGGCCATTCTTTAGTAGGGAATTTTGAAAGTCAGATTGCGTTGCGCTAAAAATATTGTGTGTCAGGTTAAGCACAGTCTCGTGAAGAATTGTTCAAAGGGGACGTTTCAGACGTTCTGATGTGCCATTTTGACAGAAGTTGGCACGATATCCATCACGGGACATCCAACGGCTCTATCAATGAGTGACAAGTCGGATAACTGTTTGCATAACGCTCAGAGGTGGACTTCACATTTCGTAAAGCTTTTTCTCTTGAATAAACCATCCAATTTTTCTGAGACTGCAATCCCTTATTTGCCTATACGTGTTTATCAAATTTACCAATTCTGCCCCGTTCGGGTGACATCCTCGTGGTGCGTCCTTTCTCTTTCTCTTATAATGTATTCGGTGGTGTAGGCCCGCTTGCTGCTGTAGTTCACTGCGCATGGCTACAAGGCTACAATTTGCTGGACATGATGGTTGCGCTGATAGCAGTCATAGCTGTGCTAAGATCTGCTATATCAGTCAACTGAGGTTTTGGTGCCCATGTGCCATGTTAGCGTAACAAGATTAGGCCTACTATCATTCCGTGACAGAAATGAGAGATGTGGTACTCCATCAAGGCCTGCCCGACTGCAGCATCAGCCATATGCGTGAACTGTATGCCGATTGACTTGCACAACACGCCATTGTATCTGCAAGATATTTGGTAGGACATTCTAGAGACTTGCAGACATGAGATCATTTGCAGCAAGGTCAATGGACTGTCGTAGGCCTCACACGGTTCGCACGCCGGAGATGGAGAAGCAGGTATTCAGGCATAATGGAAATGATCGAGTGATCGAGATACGGGTATGACAAGAGTTGTGGTTGCCGCAGGTACCAGCCGTACTCTTTTATGGTCAGTTCTGCACGAGCAGTTGCTTTATCCCCATCATAAGCAACATATGCAAGCTCGTCGGTTAAGGAAACCACCAAGCCTGATTACAACTCTGCCAAAGGCTTCTACAACAACCGCTGAAGATTCACAGTTCAGAGTCAGATTTTATTTATAAATGAGTGAAGATTTACGAGAGATCGCCAAGTAAATAGACGTAATGGGCACGCCTGGGCAGATGCAAACTCTTGAGGAATTTGCAGGTGAGGCATCGGCATGGCTTTGGTATCAACGTACGGATAGGAACTGTTGGTGCCAGACTCGCGAAAACATACTCCTTACCAAACTGACTAACATGTGTTGGTTTCTGCGAGATGAGGTACCAGAGCTACTGGAAAACGTTTCCGTTTCAGAAAGACAGCGAATATGGTTGGTGCGCGACAGGCCACCACTGTTGTTCGTCATGGGAAAAGTTTGTTGGCGGTGGATTGGTAGAGGAGGTGGACGTGAATATGGTGTATTTCTGGCTATTCGGGCGCTTAAAGCCACTGGCGTATTCCCAACCCATGGACAGTGTATTGACGATACATAACCATGAATATGACGCAGTCCGAACACAATCGGTGCATTTGAGTGAGTGCGTGGTTTACTGTGAGGAAGGACTAAGGGTGCCTCACGATGCGTGTTAACGACATGCAGCACTGTGGCATCCGCGTGCTACTCAGCATATAGTGTTTAACTCTATATGACACACACACTGAAGCGCCATAGAAACTTGCATATGCGTGCGTACTCAAATACAGAGGCAGATTAGGGTGCTGCGACCGGCAACGCCTTTAAGAGACAACAATTGTCAGGCGCAGTTGTTAGACCGGTTACTGCTGCTACAATGGCAGGTAATCAAGATTCAAGCGAGTCTGCAGGTGGTGATGTGGTCGGCGCACAAGCGATACGCGACGGCCTCTCCGAGGTAGCGAGGAAGTGGGGATTTTCCCGTACGACCATTTCACCAGTGTTACGTGAATATCAGGAATCCCTTAAAACATCAAATCTCCGACCTCGCTGCGGCCGGAAAAAGGTCCTGCAAGAACGGGACCAAAGACGACTGAAGAGAATCGTTCACGTGACAGAAGCGCAATTCTTCCGCAAATTGTTGGAGATTTCAATGCTGGGCCGTCAACAAATGTCAGCGTGCGATACATTCAACGAAACATCATTGATATGGGCTTCCGCAACCGAAGGCACACTCGTGTACCCTTGACGGCTACACGACACAAAGCTTTACGCCTTCTGGGCTCGTCAACACCGACATTGGACTGTTGACGACTGGAAACATGTTGTCTGGTCGGACGAGTCGCGTTTCAAATTGTATCGAGCGGATGTACGTGTACGGCTATGGAGACAACATCATGAATCCATGGACCTTGCTTGTCAGCAGGGGACTGTTCAAGCTGGTGGAGAGCCTGTAATGGTGTGGGGCGTGAGCAGTCGAAGTGATATGGGATCCCTGATACATGTAGATACGACTCTGACAGATGACACGTAAGCATCCTGTCTGATCACCTGCATCCATGTATGTCCGTTGTGCATTTCGACGGACATGGGCAATGCCAGCAGAACAATGCGACACCTCACACGTCCAGAATTGCTATAGAGTGCCTCCAGGGACACTCCTCTGAGTTTAACCACTTCCGCTAGCCACCAAACCCCTAGATAAGAACGTTATTGAGCATATCAGGGATGCCTTGCAAAGTGCTGTTCAGACGAGATCTTCACCCCTTCGTGCACTTACGGATTTATGGACAGCCCTATAGGACTTATGGTGTCAATTTCCTCCAGCACTACTTCAGACATTAGTCGAGTCCATGCCAAGTCGTGCTGCACCACTTCTGCGTGGTCGCGGGTGCCCTACATGATATTAGGCAAGCGTACCAGTTTTTCTGGCTTTTCCGTGTAGATGGGAATGAGCTGGCAGATTAGTCCATACCTCAGTAGGTATTGGTTTCAGATCTTTGTAAACACTTTTCTTCTCGTTCTGGACAGTTCTATGTACTGAATAAATAATTGACACTTTTTGAAACCATATGTGTATGTATAAGACTATAATGGCTCTACGTACTGGGTCACTGAGACGTGCCGGTATATTTATGTTGAAATTGTGATATGCCTGATCGATATGAAGCCAGACAGCCGTGATACGTTTATTGCTACTAAAATAATGAATTACATCCACGTTCCATTAAACGTGAACAGCCGGTGCACGATTCCTTGCACATTCGTATCAACGAGTCGTATTTTGGGTTGAGGTACCTGCAGCTCACTCCACTGAGCAGAGATTGTTTTCCTCCATCTAGTTCGTGTCTCAGCATTTGCTGGTTGACATTCTTCTTTAGTCTTCGTAGCGTAACACATAGCACAAGCTAATGCTACTCCAGTATATATCGCTGTAAAACTTTCTTCTTCGGAGCTCTCTCTGAGCAAATTAACAACTGCAACGTAATCTTTGCTCTGGCGTATTGTATGTTGTGTGTTAAGCACCACTGTCTTCTATTTGTGTAAATAAATTCATTGTACCTTTTGGAGCAGATGGTCATCTTGGACCCTCTACCTAGATGTGACTGTAACAACTGTTGTATCACTACTCACGTTGGGGCTGGTAGCCTGACTGTAGACATCGTGCCTAGAAAATGAAGGACCAAGGGGTCGAATTCTGGCAAGACCACGGAATATTCTATCGGCCATTATTCTTGCCTTTAGCTCTCAATGACGTGACGTTTACTTCAAACAAACGTTGTTTTGATACCACGTTGGATTTATAAGTCTGGTTTCCCTGGTAGGTTTATGTAAATGATCGTGAAATGCCAGAACTATCGCTCAATTCAACGATTTTCACCAGTGTTACGTGAATATCAGGAATCCCTTAAAACATCAACTATTACTAGCATTGTTATTATTGCCCCACCAGACGAGGGTATTTTACCGCTCCCCTTACGATGGTATGGCGCCTGTGGGTGGTCATATTATACAGATCTACTGCGGTATTTCAGTACTGACTTGAAGCTACTGTTCAGCGAAGTGTCCCCCACTGACCTGGTCTAAATCCCAAAGCGAGGGCCTGTAAGGTTCCTCACGTCAGTTGGACTGATCGGACCGGTGACGGATTTCGCGTTCTTACTTTCTTCTCTAACAAATATTATCATGAAACTTCCTGGTTGTCTTATACTGTGTCGGTAGAGCACTTGTCTGCGGAAGTCAAATTTCCCAATTTCGAGTCTCTGTTCCTCACACAGGTTTTATATGCAACAGGCTTCGTCTGCCACATTAGTGAACACTCTCCTGCACAGTGAAAATTGCGTTCCAGATATAATCTTGATAAATACGACGGTAGTTGCACTTGAAGTCTTCACCACCAAGTGTGCAGAACAATTACGCGTACGACATAAATATTTGTTGCATCAGGAAACTGTCTATTTGTGAAAATAGTGAAACCATCCTGACTTCGACGCTGAACACTCACGGTATATGCTAATTAACCATACAACAACACATAATTTTACTTAACTGAAATAACGATTTTGTTGAAGAAACAGCACTGCATTACATAGCTACCAACACTTTTTAAAGAAGGTACCCCATCAGACACAACAGAACATTACGGGGCTGCTAGGCAAGAACGATCTCAGACCGTTCCCATACGCAGTCGAGAAGGTGGAAAGTTTCGATGTGATACTAGCCCCATGAAACTACTCATATCCTTCAAGTATACGCGCAACCTCCCCGTAAAGAAAGCCATGTATCCACTAAGAAACAGCTCCAAGTCTTTGGATTATGCTGCAAGTTGATAATGTGTATTGCATTATGAAGCTAACCAATTAATATACATTTTACTGGTAACGCTGTGATCGCTTCCTGTTGTAAATTCATTTCACTAGTCGTAATAAAGCTACAATTCTTCATCCACGTTTGTACGAGTAGTTAAACACAAGCGTCTGCATAGTGCTAATTGAGCTTGGGTGTGATAGTGTCCACCCCCTTAATCTTAGGTACTGTGTCTGAGTGATGGTTTGCGTACACCCAAAGCGCCTCTAATGGGTAGCATATCCCGAAGTCTAGATCACGCTGGAAGCGACAGTTTGGTAGAGAGATGCCGAAACTATTGAACGTGACAGGGAAATACAGGTTACATCATAGAAGCATTACTGATCTTTATGTCCACACTATATTTGAAGCACTTCAGGTTATCAAAATTAAAGCTCTGCAGTAAAATTAGAAAATGCGTATTAGACAATAGACAAATCTTCGTCTAGTATTTTGCAGCGTTAAATCAAATAAGTCTTACATAAGGTACAAAATATGGAAGTGCGGGCACTTAAAACTCTTGCAGATAATCATAATTACAAATGAAGTAAAGAGGCGACAGTGAAGACAGCGGAACTTACCTGTAGCTGGACAAGATGTTTCAAGCCCACGAAGCTGAAGCTCGGTTTTCTGCTTCGTATGAACCACTGATAGATGACGTCTGTCAGAAATTAGCGCTCTAGATAACAATCTGGGCGATTAATTAGAGTCTGTAGCTCCTTTAAAGCACACGAAATTCCTATCGATTCTTCACACACGAGGATTATCGACAGAATAAATGCTAGGCAACGGCGCTCGCCGCTTCAGTCTGCACTGCATTGTTGTAGGCTCTCCCACGCATCAACAGCTCCAATATCCACCGCAAACTGCTGACCACCAAGCAATTCCCTGTTGATGATTCGCAGCAGGCACACAACACTTAAGAATAGTCTGGTACCGTACCCCACGGGTTTCGAATCCGCGCCAAACGACATGGAGCTCGATTGCCACTAGAGGTCTCTGCAGCCGTCGCGCCATAAATCGTGGCTGCCGGCGTTCCTGGCCCACGTACAACGTGGATCACGTGGTCCCAGCAGCCAATAGCAGCATACCGTATCCTGTATATAAGCACCTCCTTCTCGCTCAGCTAACGGATACGGAGCCTCTACACCTCCCACGAACTTGATCCCCCTCACCCGCTTGTCTCTCCTATCATTTCCCACCCCCATCTGCTGCCACGCCTGTGTTCCCACGTCCCACCCGCTCTCCATACCTCCACTGTCCATACCCTTGCCCAAGGTGGCTTCCGTCAACTCCCCCTCCCTGATTATGCCCTCAGCCCCTCCATCTACCCCTCCTACCAACTTTGATCCTCCTCTTCCATCCCCTGTGTTTTTCCCAAGAGCACCCTGTCTCCATTCTCTCCTTCTTCTCTTTCGCCCTCCCTCCTCTCCCCCCAGGCTTTCCTTACCCTCCCCCTACTTTCTTACCTCCCCCTCCCCACTCCTCTGTCGCTGGCATCTACACCCTCCCCTCTCCCTCCTCCCCCACCTTTTGCCCTTTGGTAGGTCCCCAGACTCGTCCACGAACAGTGAACATTCACGCGCCGGAGATCATCGCCTAGTGTTTGTGTGTGCCTGCGTGTTCGTGTTCCAGTGTTTCATCGTTTTTGCTCCATCGTTCGTGTGTGTCATTTCTGTCGTCTCTGTTAGTGTCCACGTTTCTGAACGTTTTTCATTTTGGGCACTGCCCCGTGAGCGGCTCTGTGTATTTTAATTTGTTACGTCTACTGTTGTTTATCAACCATGTCAGTTTTTCGATGTCTTCTTATATATAGTTGGTCCTATCTGTGGCCGAAGAGCGGCGTAGTTTGCCGCTGCCGGCCTACCTGTATAAGATATGAAAATAACAATAAAAAAAGCTCAGCTAAGCAGTCTGATATTGTTGGAGTCTATTGACATCTGCCGGCCGATGTGGCCGAGCGGTTCTAGGCGATTCAGTCTGGAACCGTGCGACCGCTACAGTCGCAGGCTCGAATCCTGCCTCGGGCATGGATGTGTGTGATGTCCTTATGTTAGTTAGGTTTACGTTCTAGGGGCGTGATGACATCTGGACTACAGACAGTGTGTTTACCGTACTTTGTTTTCGTTTACTAGTGGACGTTGTGGATTCGTTTGGTTCTCACTTGTGTCCCCGTTGCTTCTTGACTGTTGTCGTCGGAAGGTCTTGCTCGGTACTCCGTCGTTGTTCGTGTCCATACTTTCCCGTCCATTTCTTTGTTTTTGGGCTGCTCCCGTTTGGTTCCACCGCGCTTCGTTCTCGGCAACCCCGCGACAGCTCTGGTCGCGGTTCCAACAAATGGTTAGGAAAGCACACATCACTATGCATAGTTCTTGAAAAGAACAGTAAATATAGGGCTTGCGATGATGGCCTTGGTCCATCTTCTTCGGGTGCGCGCGCGACCAGTGGAAACAGCTGCTTACGTTCTCCGCACCTCTTTGGCGTGCACAGTGGTACGCCGGACGGCACTGCGCACTGGGTTTGCCCTGGACTTACCGCTTTACAAGAGGGAGTTTGGCTCCCTTAGAAATAGCCTGTTTTGGGAGCTCATTACGACAGAAAATTAATAGTGGAAATTTTCCACGTGAAATGGACCCGGCATACGTGAGGTGACTGGTGTGTCTCGCGATACAAATAGCCACACGCAAGCGAAACCATACTCGAGGGGTCTCTGTGAACAGGACATAGTTGTATTCTAATATGGCGTCTACTGAGCGGCAACCAACATTCCAGTAGTTTCAACGACAACAACATGAGTCATTGACTAATTTGACCTTGTAACATCATTCGAACAGAATTTCGCATGTTGGAACTTCAGCACATCTGACAGCACGGGGAAACTACTTCCATTCTACATTGTTCATTCAGATTAATATGAACAGCTGCCAAAACCCTATATAACCGCCGTTTGCAGTTCGGACTGGTGCAAGACGTGCTGGAAAAATCATATAGTTTCTGGAAGGTACCGACAGGGATATGCTGCCATGCTAACTCCAGTGCTGAAGCCTAGGTTCCTCGGGTGAGAATGAGTGGAACGAGCAGCCCGATCGATGTGGCCCCATAGATTATCGACTGGGTTAAACCCTGTGTGTTTGGTGGCCATGGAAGTGCGGTTAACTCACGCTGGTGGTCCGCCAACGACGCACGTACTGTGTGAGCTTTGTGACAAAAAAAATGGTCCAAATGGCTCTGAGCACTATGGGACTTAACAGCTGAGGTCATCAGTCCCCTAGAACTTAGAACTACTTAAACCTAACTAACCCAAGGACATCACACACATCCATGCCCGAGGCAGGATTCGAACCTGCGACCGTCGCGGTCGCGCGGCTCCAGACTGTAGCGCCTATAACCGCCCGGCCACTCCGGCCGGCCCTTTATGACATATTACAATGTCTTGTTCGTAAATGCCATCGTGAAGAGGAAAAACAAATTGCATGGAGATAGATGCTTACTTATGCTGATCCGTTGTGCATTCCAGAATGTCGAAGTTACCGAGGAAATGCCACGAAAAACATTCCCCATACCATGACACTCCCTCATGGATCCTTACGATGATTGTTGTAGGGTGTCGGCCATCTCTCCAATGGAACATAAAACACCATTAATCTGAAAAGTCTACTTGTTGCCACTCCCTCAATGGACGAACAGTTGCGACACTGGCGTGGGAATTCCAGCGTTCGTCTTCAATGAACAGCAATCTGCTTGGGTTCATGAGCCATACGCCTGCTCCGGAAGCCCACACGCAGCAACGTTCGCTGAACCGACGTTGAGGACACACTGTTGGAAGCCCCTAAGCCCCTAGGTTCATCTGAGCTGTCAGCTGCTCAACAGCTTCACGTCTATCCCTTTGTACACATCCATGCAACCGTCGTTCACCATTGTCATCTATGGCCTTCGATGCATTGCAGATGCCTCGGCGCAAGTTTTGAATAGCTACATTTTGCCATGCACGGTATAAATAAACCACAACTTCGGGCAACCTGTTTACAAATGTAACTGTTTCGGAAATGCTTCCACCCTTTGCCCGAAATCCCACGGTCACGCTGTTTTGGACGTCAAATCAGATTCTCCATTTCCGCCATTTACGCTCTACATACCCTGCACGACACAGTTAGTGCTGCCACCTACCGTGTGTGAGAGGTTATTACGCTACGACACGTTGACGTCAACACAGGCGGTGGTCACATTAATGACACAGGACGGTGCATCTGCCGAGGATACTCCGCTCTTCCGTATCGTCTAATGACGATCGCGTCGTTCTAAGCTGATGAAACAGCCCCTCTTTCGGATCACCCGGTAGGGCATTCTATTTACTTATCAGTCACCAGCAAAAGAAAATGTTGCGTTCCACAGTTTGGCGCGTGGATTATTAGATTACTGAGATTGGAAAACTTGCGAAGAGAAATGCATAGTTTTAAATCAAATGTAGTGGAAATTTGTGAGGTACGGTGATAGCAAAAACAAGACAAAGAGAAAATTACCAAGTATGCAGCAACTAGTCGCAAAATCATGTTTTATTTATTCACTTTTGCAAATCGATTTCAACTCATTAACAGCCATCATCGGTGCTGCAAATACAAGAATAAAAATAATTAATAAATAATGGCTGTTAATCAGTTGAAATCGATTTGCCGAAGTGAGTATATAAAACATAATTCTGCGACTGGTTGCTGCATATTTGGTAATGTTATCGTTTAGGGTCGCTGCAGGACTTGGGAACCACATGGAGCCCACAATTCATACGATAAAGAGAGTTCTGATCTGGTGACTACTGGTTTGTTAACATATAATCAGATAGGGATAGTGCAGGAGTAAGTCTATTACTGAACAACAAAAAGAGAAAAGCAGGTATTTAGAGGCAAAAGGTTCGCTGATGCTTCCCAACGATGCGTATCGTTTTTTTATAGAATTCTGCGACCCAGGAGACAGGAGAAAGTAGGTGCTATCAGGTATTAATATTACCGACGTATTGGTTTGATACGATACGGACGGAAAATACTGACACGAATTATTCAAAGAAGAATGAAAAAACTGGTGGAAGGAGATCTAGGGGCAGATTAGTTTGAGTTCTGGAGAAATGAAAGAACACAGAAAGGTATAGATGCCCTACGACGAAGAGAGATTAAAACCCCACTTTTGTAGCATAAGTTGACCTAGACAAAGCTTTTCACGATCTTGTTTGGAATACACTCTTCGAAATTTTGGAGGTAGCACGGATAAAACAGACGGAGCGAAACATTATTTAGAACCTGTCCAGTACTTGGACTGCAGTCATAAGGTTAGGACATGAAAGAGAATCAACAGTTGAGAAGGTAGCTAGAAAGGGCTGTGTCCAACCTTGAAGTTATCAATCCGTACTTTGAGGAAATAGCAAAGGATGCGAAAGAAAACTTTTTAGATCGAATTAAGTCTTCCGGGAGAAGAAATAAAAACTTTGAAGTTTGCCGATACTATTGTTATTATGTCAGAGACGACTAATGATTTGGAACACTAATTAACGAACATTCTCTTGACAATACGATTCAAGGGCAATGGAACATAAGCTAATTAAATCAAGCGATGCTCAGAGAGTTAGGTTACAAAATAAGGCACTAAAAGAGTGGAGGAGTTTTGCTATTTGGGCAGGAAAATAAATGATGATGGTCGAAGTAGCGACGAAATAAGATTTAGACTGGCAGTGCCAAGCAGTTTTTCTGATGATGAGAGATTTGTTCGAAATGGTTCAAATGGCTCTGAGCACTATGGGACTTAACATCTGAGGTCATCAGGCCCCTAGAACTTAGAACTACTTAAACCTAACTAACCTAAAAACAGCACACCCAACCATACCCGAGGCAGGATTCGAACCTGCGACCGTAGCGGCCGCGCGGTTCCAGACTGAAGCGCCTAGAACCGCTCGGCCACACCGGCCGGCAGAGATTTGTTGGCTTGGAATATAAATCTTAAGTGTTCGGAATTCCTTTCTGAAGAGATCCCTCTGGAATGTAGCTCTGTGCGGAACTAATATGTGGACGATAAGCAGTCCAGTAGAATATGAGCTTTTGACATGCGGTGCTACAGAAGAATGCTGAAGATGGAAATGAGCGTATGGCGCCAGTGGAGGGAAGTTCGCAGGCGGAAAGCTCGGCCGCCAAGTGAAAGTCTAATTGAGTGCGACGCCGACAGTGGGTGAAATCATGATGAGGTCAAGACAACACCCAGTCCTGGAGGGGAGAAAATCTCCCACCCCAGCCGGGAATCGAACCCGGGCCCCCTTGCGTGGCATTCGAACGCTCTGACCGTACAGTTTATTTATTTATTTATTTTAAAATCTCATTTTGTTCGCTTTCGTTCGTTGCATCTACTCCGGGTGGACGTCGTAAGACACCCGTTTTAAGTTCGTCGTTGATCGATTAACTCAGTTCTTTTTATTACAGAGGGAATGAATACAGTAACCAGTTTCAAATGGATGCAGGTTGCAGTAATTAATCGGAAATGAAGAGGCTTCGATAATGTAGGATATCATTAAACCAGTTTTCAGACTATAGCCAACAACGACGGCAGAAGACTCTACTAACCAAGTTAGCTGCATCTGAACACCAACTACCCCAGTAAATTGTTAGAGTGGTTTCCAACAAGAAAACCTTAGTAATGGGTGTCTCTAGGATGAGATATATATTTTAGAATCGAATCAGCAATTTTAATTTTGCTCGTCTTACTGTTTGTCAAGCGGAGCAGACGGCCTGACAGTAGGCGACTTACATTGCTTACATACACCGCAGAGTGCCTTCGTCCTGCCACCTCTCACTGGCATAACCAGAAGTAAATCTCGCCTAGAGTCTCTGAGAAGTGTCTGAGAACATTTTGGCTTTAACATACGTTGTCCCTTATGCTATAATTTATCAGCGCTAGTTTCAAGCGAAGACCCTTCACTCAGATGCATTTGCTCTGGTGTTGGCGTAAATTTGTTTTTTGGAATGTTTAGCTGGAATAAGCCCAAACAAATACTCCTCGTTACATGTTTCATGCGACGCCCTGTGTTAAAGAAAAAGGTCCGTTTGTTTCCCGCTACATCTAAAATGAAGTTTATAGCGGAAATTTTAGTACCCAATAGATATAGCGGTCCCAGATTACTCTAATGTACTAGGACAGCGACTCCCGCGCCGCCCTTTTCTGTATGCTACCACCATACAAAAGCGCTCCTCAATCGCGGATCGTTCAGTGATCACCATTCAATGATAGGGGAAGTTAGAGCTCGTACTTAGGCGTTCATAGTCGTTTTCCTTCGCGCTATCCGTGAGTGGAACAGAGGGGGGGGGGGGGATATTACTTTGGCGCGAATTGTGCCCTCCGCCACACACTGCTTGGTGGCTAGCGGAGTACCGGGTGATCAAAAAGTCAGTATAAATTTGAAAACTTAATAAACCACGGAATAATATAGAGGAGTAAAAATTGACAGACATGCTTGGAATGACATGGGCTTTTATTAGAACAAAAAAAAAAAAAAAAAACAGCAACAAAGTACTTCTAGACGCGTGAAAGATCTCTTGCGCGCGTCGCTTGGTGATGATCGTGTGCTCAGCCGCCACTTTCGTCATGCTTGGCGTCCCAGGTCCGTGCGATTATTGGCTTTGGGGTTACCTGAAGTAGCAAGTGTATCGTGATCGACCGACATTTCTAGGGATGCTGAAAGACAACATCCGTCGCCAATGCCTCACCATAACTCTGGACATGACTTACAGTGCTGTTCACAACATTATTCCTCAACACCAGCTATTGTTGAGGAATGATGATGGACATATTGAGCATTTCCTGTAAAGAACATCATATTTGCTTTGTCTTACTTTGTTATGGTAATTATTACTATGCTGATCAGATGAAGCGCCATCTGTCGGACATTTTTTGAACTTTTGTATTTTTTTGGTTCTAATAAAACCCCATGTCATTACAAGCATGTGTGTCAATTTGTACCTCTCTATCTACATTATTCTGTGATTTATTCAGTTTTCAAATTTATACTGACTTTTTAATCACCCGGTATATATGTAGATATGTACATGTAGAGTACTTCTCAGTTTTCGTGTTTTACTGTCCCTGCTAATACATGTAGATGAAACCGTTTTATTTCATTATCCTAAGCTCGGACCATCCTCTCGAAAAGGTGCGTAAAACTCCGTTTTAAATATCTTTTGTGCGTAAGGGGAAACAAATAAAGCTTTGGTAGGCACTGGGGTCCGGATGCAACATATCTCCTTCTTCTCCTTTGCCTTGAGCCTTTGTTCCGCATCGACTCGAGGCCGACCGACCTCATCCTCATGGAAGTGACGCTTCAACACGCACAGCTATCCGGGCGGTTCGTCGCATGGAACATGTGATGAGAGTTATTAGGTTGGGCTGACTCCAACTACACACTGCAAACGCGAAATTACGGGTATCAACACCATACAGAGACACCCTGTATAAACAAAGTTGCCCATATTTTTGTTTTTCCAACAACAATGAAAACAAAGAAGCGGCCTTGATTCTACACATTTAAAAAAAAAGTCAGTAAACTTCATGAGGACTGCAGGACAGCATGAATACAAAACAGTTGTAAATTCGATGATGAGATAATGAAGTTATTCCGCACATTTAAGGAGATGAACATTTAAATGTGATGTGTGACTAAAAGTCTAAAGAAGGTAAAAAAAGAGATGGAGGTAGTTTTGGTGGAGAACATGTCCTGGAGAAGAGATTGGAAAGAAAGCTGCTTCGTAAAGTTATAACTGAACGCAAGTTTATCGTTACTAACATTCGTTAACCAATCACGAAAGAGGGTTCTATACGTGCCAGAGATCTATATATATTGGAACATTTAAAATAAATTTTCTTGTTGTAAGACGTATTTAGAATTGGGCATTAAAATCCAAAATATTTTCTGGATCAGGTGGGGCTTCTAGTTATAATGTAGGAGCTATTTTACGGAGATTTGAGTTGAAGAAACCGGGTGAGTTGAAAAAATTTCTTGAGTATTTCTGAGGGAGCATAAGTCTACGACTGACTCAAATAGGGGAAAACAAAGTACAACAGAAGGCAAATGAGTAATTTTGAGTGGTGAAATAATTAAGGTAAGAGAGCAACTATATAAAAAGACAACAGCCAGTAGAATTCCTTGGATAACACGTTTCTCTTGACTGAAGACATCGGAAAATAGACAAAGTGGTCAGTTCAGGGAGGGTCCGATTTAAAAAAGTGACGTTCATGGCTCCTGTATGTTGTGACTAGAAACTGGGTATCTCTTTGGACTCTGAACGCTTTTTTAAAGAAAAACTGATGAATTAAATTCAATTATGTTAATATTTTGGCTATTGGACTATGAAAAATAGTAAAGAAATTCATATACTAAAATGTAAGTGTAGAAAAGCAAACACGATTGTGTGGACCAGGTTTTATTTCCGCTTAACTATCCTCTGACTTAATGGCAGGTTTGACAGAAAAAGCAATGAATAATATCTTCTAATTTTACTTTTGTTTACTATTACAAACGGCATCAAAATGTTTTCGTCTCTTTTTTTATGAAGTATGAATGTAATAATCGCAATACGTTAATAACTTTTGTAATACGAAGACATAATGGAGACTAATTAACTTTTCGCGACACAGTTTGAACTAATCTTTTTCTTTTGCAACACGGAGGTACAAGTTGCATTTTATATAATTTGTTTTAGTTCTGCTGTTGTAGTGCTCATGTTGTCATGATTCTGGCTTAAAAAGGTCATCCACTGTGGGTTAGTGATAACAACCATCGAATAGTTTGTGCAGACATGGTTTTGGATGAAGTCTGTATGTTTTTGGCTTTTTGGGGTGTCCAACTCATCTTTTACCAGTGCCTCACGTTCATCTGCCAACCTCTCTGTCTGTTTGAACAACACAAAAGAACCTCTGTTATAAATGGCCTAACCTTCACTCCGCTGTTTTCCAGTGTCGTCTTCACGGCAATGATTTCCGTACAGAAACGAGGAACTGACATCCTATAATGTGCAGTATACACCGTCGAAACGCCACTCGCCTCTATCACAGAAATTATCTGATATTCTGTTAAACCTACATATAACAAATGTTATGTGCAACAAAGCTTTGTCGTAAAAATGTACAAAATGCGCTGGTAGAGCGAACACCAAACAGTGTCAATTCAAGGCTAAGTTTATACAGTAAAACAGTAAATCAGTCGTGTTAGTACAAACTTAATGCAATATTACAGTGCATCGGCATGGGTTTATTAATAACCGCCAACAGCAAAACATTAAATACTCGATTACAAACAACCAAAACCTGCAGATTGCTGAAACATCTCATTTCAACATAAAACAGGTACACTGGTCTTGGAAAATCACAGTTATACATGCTGCGACCTACTGTAGACAAATGCCTGCATAAACAAGAAAAAATACGAAGTGCCCAACGTCCACAAACGTTGTGGTCTGGTTCGACGAAAATCAAGAGAAGCTGAAGCAGTGGACTGACATTTGTGTTACATCCAGGAATTGAACCTGAGTCTTTTAGTTACTAGGCAAATGTGCTAGACATTACACCGCCGTATCGAAGAAAAAGTTGGGACAGCTACGTCTCCGGAAAATGTAATTCCATAAAGAGACTCAGTTCGGCAGCGAAAAAATACAACTGAAGAGGCATGGTCGCTTGGTTTCAAGTGTTACGTGGTTCAGTGGGAGTATAGATGTGGTAACTGAGCAGTTTGATACACACAAGTCTGCAATGAACGCGGTTGGACGTAGTAACCACCTTTCAACGTGTGGTGATAGCAGCGGTATGACACAGAAATCTGAGGTCAACGGTGTCGAGGGACACTGAAGAAACGTGCGTGAAAATATAAAACATAGATGTCACGCGGTGGAGCGTCGAGGATGGAATAACGACAGTATTATGGAAAGGATAGACTGCTGCTCGCCACATAGAACTGCTTACATGTAGAGAATATTGCTTTATACTGAAAACGTATTGCTTTGGCTGTATTTCTATAAAAACAGAAGAATTCTTCGCAATGTTAACAGTAGTTCTAGAGCGTTAGCGTACTTAATTTGATTTGTTCAACATCTTAAAAAATATTCGGTTCTTATTTTGTTACACGAAAATACTTTCAACTAAATTGTACGAGGGAGGTTCACATGAAAACCTTAAATATTTTTTTTAAATATTATTTATTGTGCAGAAGTGGTACAAAGCTGTATCACTTTTCAACATAATCTACCCCACGCTCAATGCACGTCATCCAGCGCTTACAAAGTGCATAAATTCCTTTAGAAAAAAATTCTTTTGGCAGTCCACGCAACCACTCATGCACTGCGTGGCGTACCTCTTCATCAGAACGGAACTTCTTCCTCCCATTGCGTATTTGAGTGGTCCAAACATATGGAACTCACTTGGGGCAAGGTCTGGTGAGTATGGTGGATGGGAAAGACACTCAAAATACAAGTTTGTTGTTGATGTAACTGTTGTATGAGCAGTGTGGGTCCTGGCATCGATGATTTCAGCCGTAAATGGAAATATTAGAAAAGGTGGGAAGATTTTTCTGTTTAGCAAAAGTGACAAAAAGCAGACTTGAGAGTACCTGATGGCTCAAAACAAAAGTTTTGTCTCAAGTACAGATAGTGTTGAGGATCAGTGGACAAAGTTGAACACCATCGTACAATATGTGTTACATGAGTATGTGCCAAGCAAGGTCGTAAGAGATGGAAAAGAGCCACCGTGGTACGACAACCGAGTTAGAAAACTGCTGCGGAAGCAAAGGGAACTTCACAGCAAACATAAACATAGCAAAAGCCTTGCAAATGTAGCAATTTGCAATAATGTAGCAATAAATTAAATGTCGCGCTGTAGCGGGTACTTCTGAGACTGGCTGAGCCTCGGCCATGACATCGTACTCACATACAGTTTTTCATGCCTAGGTCGGCCACGCGCGATCGCTACGGTCGGAGATTCGAATCCTGCCTCGGGCATGGATGTGTGCGATATCCTCAGGTTAGTTAGGTTTAATTAGTTCTACGTTCTATGGGACTGATGACCTTAGAAGTTAAGTCCCATAGTGCTCAGAGCCATTTTCTTTGGTCGGCCACGAGTTATGTGATATTGTCGATTACTGCTTATTTAACGTAAGGACGGGCTGAGTCTAGACCGAAACATCGAGTGTATTAAAATAGAAACAGTATAACTGTTTATTATATAATACACTTAGTCATCAGTAACAGAGTTACTCGTAAGTACCTTCAAGGTGTTGGAAGGCAACTGCATGGAAAATACTAGAGATACAGAAATATGTCAGTAGATAGAGAATCTCTCCAAATTTCGGTCTGCTGTATCCATGGTAGGGTATTTGCACTAGGAGGCAGCCACGTCAGTAACTGTAGACGAAATATCCTCTCCGCATTGAGACACTGAAAGAGTTTGAGCCAGCAAAGACGCAACCTAACGAATAGTTTTCGAATGCGGGATGCTGCCAGAGCTCCCCCAGTGCTTCGTGGCATCGAACTGACGTTAGCCCCATTACAAACGAAGCCCATATTAAGATCTATAAAATGAGTTAAATATGGGGAGAGATACTCCAGCCACTGATGTGTGTCAATCCTGTATCCCTTTCAGTTTTCACACAATCATCTTCTGAAACCTGAGATGTATTTATCAGTAACCCTGTATTTTACAGTACACTGTCCATCAAAACTATCATAGGTCCATACAAATATCGGGATACAAGTTACCAAACTCAGTGCTCAGTTTCTGCAGTTCCCTTGTATACAAAGGGGACAAAGGCTAATATTTACACACTATAAACACGTTTACAGTACAGTATTTGGTACAGTACTAGGTTCGATGTGATAAGTATACGTAAAAGAGATTTCTGCACCGCTCTTTTTCTTTACCATGCCATCTACTGCTACACCTGATGCACATGCGTACTCTGTCCCATGAATTACTAAGCAGTGTATTGTAATTCACCGAGTTTCATTTACCTTTCAGAACAGTCATCTTGTAGCATATTACAGAACACGTAACTATCTCTCCATTCTGCAATACATTACTAACCAAGAGTAGAGGAGCCAGAAGTAAATGAGGGTCGGTCTACATTGTTCCCACATTCATTCATTATCGCATCAGTAGATGTGGAAACATAGCAGTGATGGTGTCACTGGATGACATCATAGGTTTTACACCTCACATCATCGCCCTCCCACCACTTCCCACCTCTCCTTTCCCCACTCCTCCCTTTCCTCTTCTACCTCCCACCCTTCCCTCCAACCCCTCTTCCCTGTCCCACCTGGGAATTGGTGGTGTTATATCAGTCCGTGCTGGGCTGCTCATGTCGAAGGATCATTTTATTTCATCACTTTCTGGGATGTGCAGGTCTCATCCTGTTGAACGAATTTTCCAGTACCGCTCGAAATTGGCGGGAAAATATCAAGAAGGTGCAAGGATAACACTTTCCTGCAGCTAAAATCCTTACATCACTCTTACACATCATAAATATTTAAAAAAACATAAGAACAACTACAGATCCAATGACGTATTGTAGTGCCCCCAGTATTTTACGAAAGTCTGGAGTCACTTGAGTTCCAGCCCCTTCGAACACACGTTATTTTGTAGTGGGTTGTAGCATAAACAGATACACACTGCCGCAGAACGTTACTTGTGCTGGCTAACCGAGAAAGAAGAGCAAAACCGGGCCAACAAGTGGCGCGCTTGGTTGCAGCAAAGAGAAAAGAAAAACTTCTGGCCCAGAATTCCGGGGACGAATTTCATGCACGTAAAACATTGGTGATTGTTGTGTGTTGTGGAGAGACAACGGAAGAAAAAAAAGATTATTATTAATAATGACTTGGCCTCGAGCAGACGGACATGTATATTAGTATTGTATCGGTGAGAAAATTATTTATTTTATTTGGTTGAATTCAGTCATGTGCGAATGCCCAAAGAAAGTGTGGGCTTACTGTTTAAAGAAGCAGTGAAATGGTGTATTGAATTTTGAATATAGAATATGTTAACAGCAACTGAATTTCGCGAGAGTCTTTATTTGGAATAGATAATAGGATTTTGCAATAGTAGATGAATTTTCACTTTCTTCACAATATAGAATCTTCGGAGAAGAGTTTGATGCAAGCAGAAGACGCCGGAGCTGCGGGGAAGCTGAGCCTGTATCCGGCATTCAAGTAAGTTCACTCTGATAGTCCAAGGAGCGCGGCTCTAAGTTTTAGAAAAGATACAACAGGGCACCGCAGAATTGCAATAAATTCTAACAAAAACCTCGGTTGTAAGAAAGTAAACATATTACAAAAAATGCTACCAAAAACATTGTCTTTAATGACGCAAAGAATTTGTGAAAAGCGATATCAAAAACTCGACTTATAAAGACCTTGAAAACAGTACGTCAACACAGCTTTACAATAACACTTCTACCATCCGCTACCAGCTTCGAGCAGATGCGTGGTGCTAGAAAAGTGGCTGTGAGCACTATGGGACTTAACATCTGAGGTCATCAGTGCCTTAGAACTACTTAAACCTAACTAACCTAAGGTCATCACACACATCCATGCCCGAGGCAGGACTGGAACCTGCGACCGTAGAAGTCGCGCGGTTCCAGACTGAAGCGCCTAGAACCGCTCGGTCACCAGGGGCCGGCAGCGTGGTGCCAGAAAACACTGTTACTGCATTGCGCCGAGTGACTGGACAGCTGACAGCTCCGAGCAGAAAGACCGTTCCTACAGTGTGGCGGGACCGCTGACAGGTAACCAACACGCAACGCAACAAACAAGCAACGCAAATATGCCGTTCAGTACTCACACTTAATTACAGTGCTACAGATCATCAACATAAACATCTGTTATCAAGTGGTACATATCATAAATTCCACTAACTGAGATGGGAAGTGCACATTGTTCACGAAGACGTATTTTGAAAAGTCTAACAAACAGAGTATTTACTGTAAAAGTTTTTACGGAAAAGACCATGTGTGCTACATTTGGACACATTGCATTCAGCAGCTTCTACTAAATTTGTTCCTCGTGGTCAAAAGACATTAAACGTCGTATACATAGACAAGCTTGTGGAGCTATAGAGCATCTAACAGAATGTGCTTTGTACACCACTGTACACAAATAAACTACTGGCCATTAAAATTGATGCACTATGAAGATGACCTACTAGAGACGCGAAATTTAACCGAGAGGAAGACGATGCTGTGATATGCGAATGATTAGCTTTTCAGCCATTCACACAAGGTTGGCGCCGGTGGCGACACCTACAATGTGCTGACATGAGGAAAGTTTCCTACCGATTTCTCATACACGAACAACAGTTGACCGGCATTGCCTGGTGAAACGTTGTTGCGATGCCTCGTGTAAGGAGGAGAAATGCGTACCATCACGTTTCCGACTTCGATAAACGTCGGACTGTAGCCTATCGCAATTGCGGTTTATCGTATCGCGACACTGCTGCTCGCGTTGGTCGAGATCCATTGACTGTTAGCAGAATATGGAATCAGTGGGTTCAGGAGGGTAATACGAAACGCCGTACTGGATCCCAACGGCCTCGTATCACTAGCAGTCGAGATGACAGACATCTTATCCGCATGGCTGTAACGGATCGTGCAGCCACTTCTCGATTCCTGAGTCAAAAGATGGGGACGTTTGCAAGACAGTAATCGTCTGCACGAACAGTTCGATGACGTATGAAGAGGCATGGAATATCAGCTCGGAGACCATGGCTGCGGTTACCCATGACCCTACATCACAGACAGGACCGCCTGCGATGGTATACTCGACGACGAACCTGGGTGCACGAATGGCGAAACGTCATTTTTTCGGATAAATCCAGGTTCTGTTTACAGCATCGTGATGGTCGCATCCGTGTTTGGCGACATCGCGGTGAACGCACATTGGAAGCGTGTATTCGTCATCGCCATACTAGCGTACAACCTGGCGTGATGGTGTGGGGTGCCATTGGTTACGCGTCTCGGTCAGATCTTCTTCACATTGACGGCACATTGAACAGTGAACGTTACATTTCAGATGTGTTACGACCCGTGGCTCTACCCTTCATTCGATCCCTGCGAAACCCTACATTTCAGCAGGATAATGCACGACCGCATGTTGCAGGTCCTGTACGGGCCTTTCTGGATACAGAAAATGTTCGACTGCTGCCCTGGCCAGCTCATTCTCCAGATCTCTCACCAAATGAAAACGTCTGGTCAATGGTGGATGAGCCACTGGCTCGTCGCAATACGCGTCACTACTCTTGATCAACTGTGGTATGGTGTTGAAACTGCATGGGCTGCTGTACCTGTACACGCCATCCATGGTCTGTTTGAGTCAATGCCCAGGCGTATCAAGGCCGTTATTACGGCAAGAGGTGGTTGTTCTGGGTACTGATTTGTCAGGATCTATGCACCCAAATTGCGTGAAAGTGCAATCACATGTCAGTTCTAGCATAACATATTTGTCCAATGAATACCCGTTTATCATCTGCATTTCTTCTTGGTGTTGCAATTTCAATGGCCAGTAGCGTACAGTCGTGCTGAAAGGTATCCGAACGACCTGAATTGCATTTCGCCTGATTCGCATGCAATCCACATAACGCAGCTGCCCAGCAGGTCCTCTAATCACTCCTTGGTACACTCGTTGGCCTATTGAAAATGGCTCCAACAAGTCACTCCTAGAAAACTCGGCTCTGTAAAGCAATCACTCAAAATGTAAAGTAATACCACGATACTATAAATATCAGGGAACACCTTATCACAGATATGACTGTCCTTAAGGCTTGTAAGCTCACATTTATTGCAATAAATGACACACCTGAAATGTTACCACTCTCGTTATTACGTCAGATAGGTAATGCACCTACTAAGTTCGTCGTATTCATGATTTCTTCTTCAAAGTAACATACCGTACTTGTTATTTAACACGAAATGACATTAAAAATTTAAGTTATTGACGAGCATCTAGTTGAGAATATGTATGAACTTCAAATGACACGACGAACCGTCTCGTTCTGCACATGGATTCAAACCCAGGTCATGCAGACTAATATTTCGTGACTGACGGAATCTAACAGTCATCCCTGACTAGGCATACAGAGAGTGATATACCTCGATTTTAGACAGTATCAGTTAGCAAATATCAACTTTAAATTACATAACTTAAACATTTTTAACGGACGCGAATTCCTACCCAGCATCTATTGTGTTGTTAAGGAACTACGAGAGATGTTAAATATTGCTTCTTCACAGGTAACTTACTTGAAATGCCGTGAAGTAAAGCTTTGTGTTGGACAGGGATTCGAACCCAGAACCTAATCGGATTATTATTGAAGCACAATCAACTGTGACATATCGGATTTTCTCGACAGTAGCTAGATGTTTTAATTGAAATGACGAGACGAGACAGTAATTTTTTGCTTCCCAGAACTCCAACCTGGAACCTATCGCTGTTATTTTCTAGAGAAAGCGAACGTTAAATATGGGTTTGTTACATCAGCAGCGAATGTGGGCATGTTTGAACTAGAAATAATACGTTGAAGAGTTCAGTGCCGACTGGGAATCGAACCCCACACATACCGTTGTTGACTACACACAAATAGACGTCAGCTACAGAATTTTTTTCCACCAGCAACTCGGAAAAACATCCTTGAACTTACAGTGATCTCTGAAATAGTCCTGTGTCTCACTGGGAGTCAAAACCGTTAGATATCGTTAGTGTTGACAACGAATGAAAATGCATTAAAAATCAAAATTATTATCCACCAGCAGACAGGCGTTCCCATGCTAGAGCTTGGTAATACATAGTGAAAACATTAGTGCCAGGCCAGCATTCGAACCCATTCACGCGCAATATGTGGAGATGTTGAGGAATCTGCAGTTTCGAACAAACAACAAATTGTAGTCGAGCTGTATTGTCACGAAGGCAACAAATTCCGCGTTAAGGGCGGTCTCTGTTGCATTCCAAGTTCAGAACCAATTTTATCGACATACAGAAGCTCAAATAAAAGATGGAATAAGGGTCCTGTGACCCTACATAGCGTTTGTTTCGTCACTAGAAATAAATAGCTAGTATAAAAAGGGTTACTGGTGAGAGAGTTCCCACATTTCGCCAATCCTGACTTTATTGTGGTTCAACCTTACGTCTACTTTGTAGAGAAGGAATATCATGTTTAATGTGAATTTCAGACCACAATGCCATTATACTTTCTTCACTTGGCGTAGCCAGAAGACATTAGAATCTGTCTCTCCCTATTAAAAATCACCGGCATGAAATGGAATCGATCCCAAATGATCATCATACGAAACTATCACCAACTCAACAGACCACCAACGCCTCTTCTATATGACTCATTTTCTATCATAATACCGTTTCGGCACACTCGATAAGAATTCTGACACACAGGCTCCCTGTAGTGGTTTGCAGCATGTTCGGTACATTCATTTACTTGGTTGACCGAATCGCCACGAACTAGCTGCATCGGCTACCCAGTGCATACATTCGACTCTATTTTGTAATCACCGAAATATAATCACGTAATTGCCACCTACACAGAACTTCCAACAGTGTAGGATGCAGAAATTTAAATAGAAAGTGTTCCTTTCCAGTGGAGCTACTCTATTGCGCTATCTGTCTGTTGAGAACGTGCTGTAGTGCAAAAGAAAAGCTGTAACTTTCTGTCTCTCAGAAGTCTAGATCCGGTCATATGGATTATATCAAAGCACTGTGGAATGCGGAAGTTCTGGAAGAAGTGTTGCCGACTTCTGGAGGCACTTTAGCTGGATGACAGCTACTAGCGTCACGGTAAGTGTCGCGCACTGTAGATAAGACGTCGCGAGTTCTGTTGCAATCGCTGCTACATTTTTTACAACGCAATTCTGCTGTATGCTGAAGTTACCAATTTAATGGAACTTAAAACATAATTACCTTCACTTCTCAACCCAAAATTACCGCATGTGGAAAAAGGGCTACCTTCTGCGACATTTTGTTCTTTTCAGGTTTAATAGACGGCCATGCAGCAGTTGCGTCTCGAAGATTTTGTATTATGTATGGGGAGAGCACATAGTGCCAAAATAGTCAGAAAAGTATTTTCTACATTAGCTGTCGTCTGGTAGTGGCATTATATTCTTCTTCAAACCTTGATTGACAGCTTTAACCCAGAACAAGTTTTCTACCTGCATGTAATCAATAAAGTGCATGTGCATTGTCAGACTTTCATAGATAACGTCAGGGAATTCGCATATATCGCTGATGATTAATTTCTCTCTCATCTTTAGAATTGTTTTAACAACACTAAAAGAAATCTTACGGAAATTGTGCACTGCATTATAAGAAATGAAATAAAACTACCCACGATAACCTTACGATGAAAATCTCTTTGATAAAACTTGAGTATCTGTACACAAGCGTGCATCTAATTGCACGAATTAGTAAAATACTACTCACTTAGATTTCGACTTGGTCTGTGTTTAATTTGTATGCTGTGTCATACTCAACAGGTATGCAAATGTGACATTTCATAAATAAAGCTATGTATTCCTAGAAACCCAAAATTTGCTTGTCAGCAGCGGAACGACGCGCTACCTGTTGTGAAGCATTGTAAGTTGTTCACCATTTCACTATGAGCTGAAAGTATTTTCTTGCGATTTCCTTATCGATATTTGATCTGACTGCTTGCAGCTCTTTCACAGAAGGGATAAAAACGTTACATTCAGCGAGAATGGATCCGCGAACCATAACAGACGCTTTTTCTGGGGTCAGCACGTCACCACAGAGCTAGCAAAGAGGTATGTGATATGCAATCCTCTTACGAGGCCAATAGTGACTAGAACTCGTAAACTGCTATTTAAAGGACGAGTCAAGTTACGATTTCCACATGCAACGACTTTCCTGGGCTGAATACCGTAAATTTACAATCTTTTGTTATGTAGCGTAAGTATCAATTGCTTACTCAGCAACAGTAAGACGTGTGCGTGTTTGACCAGAAATTTTTGGCAACACATGAACAGACATTAAAAATACACGTTAATTTTCACTAGCGGGCCGATGTGCATGTGATAGGGCTTGAAATGAAATTATGAATATTTATGTACTGGATCAGGAATCGGACCCATGTACTTACCTTTTGAGGACACCTAGAGAAGGTTGCAGTCTTGGAAAAAGGAACGAAATGATTGAACTATACTATTCCGAGAGATTCAGATCCTCGAAGGGGTAGATACGAATTCGAATGGCAGTCCAGCACCAAATTTTTAAACGTTTCTAGTTCAATCAAGTACAAGTACAAGTAAAGTCATTAAATGGCTATCGGTTCATCAAATAAAATAAGATTTTGTAATGTAAGTAAGTTTACTGGCGACAGTATTTCTGTTTACAATGACCTCCGCCTATGTCGTTTCCTAAAGCAAACCGGCTCTGTCCAGTTGGGAATGAAGGAGCTTGATGTTTAATGCGGATTCTGGATTATAACGTCTTTCTCGAGGTTACCCGAGGTATAGTGAATCCGTTTGCGCCTCTTAAAAGTAAATGCCTGAACCCACGCCTTGCAATTGTGACAGTTCGTTCCAGCAGACCATTGCGGCCACATTTCCCAGCCCCAGGAATGTGCTGTAACGGATGATGTTTCTAGCATACAAAATTAGTCATGGCGGAAAAAATGCGAGTCTATTAAATGGTTAAGCAGAAGCAAGCTACTGATGCGGAGATTATGCTATTCTCACGTTAGCAGGATGTAAAGGCTCTTCTAGGCATCATAGCCTTGATGTGAAGCCCTTTTGAAGTTTTCACTAATTCAGGAAATTTCTTAGTTCGAGAAAATCTACTGTGAAGTGTGAAGTTACCGGATAAATCGATTATAACCGTCATTATTACTATCATTTTCTTCATACCGCTGCTGGAACACATGTGCTTGAAGATCATTTAAGGCCTTTTGTTCATTATAGAGGTAGTTGCCCAAGAACAGGTTCTTTCCCTGTCTACTGAATCCTTTCCATGTTAATATCAAACATCAGCAATTACTCGTAGATTACATTAAAACTAAAGTAACTGATGAAGACGTTACTTGATAACAAAAACGCACTGCCTTTCTTCATTTACTTGCGCCTAGAAATGGCTGTCGAATACTGCCAAACCAAAAGCCAAGGGATCTTACTGCCTTCTGATATACGTCGCTGTCAGTTCTTCCATATGATTTGGTCGACGTGACCTGTTTCAAGTTGCGTATAACAGAGAATGTTTTAGAAAATCAATTGTTTTCCTTTGCAATAAACAGAAAGATTTTCATTCTAAGCTATCCAAGTTCAAAATTTTCGCATTATAGTTCAGATTTAATATTCGCTTCTATAATATAGGAAAATATTTCACTGTTGCAAAAGCCGCATCCGACACATTGTCCTTACACTTAGTCGCTGACCATAAATTCTAGCCCAGGGTGACAGCAGTTTAAGTAACCTAATGTAGCGAAGACTGTTTCCTAGTGCTATTTCTCACCGGAAAATATGCAATTCACTCATTGGGCTCCATTAGTATACTTTAACAGTAATTTTTGTGTGTATCCAATGCATACGGATTGTAGAATTCAGTGGTGCTCTCCCTTCCACTTCTGTATACAACATGCTTGACCTAAACGGGCCCTTTATCATTACAGGTCCTGGGCGGTGGAACATCATACTGAATGTGGTGTCACCGCCAGACACCACACTTGCTAGGTGGTAGCTTAAATCGGCCGCGGTCCATTTAGTTCATGTCGGACCCGCGTGTCGCCACTGGGTGATCGCAGACCTAGCGCCACCACAAGGCAGGTCTCGAGATACGATATAGCACTCGCCCCAGTTGTACGACGACATTGCTAGCGACAATACGGACAAAGCCTTCCTCTCATTTGCCGAGAGACAGTTAGAATAGCCTTCTGCTAGGTCCATGGCTACGACCTAACAAGGCGCCATTAGCCTTACCTACTTTGAGAGTTATCGTATAAATGTCTCAAGAAGAACGTGTAAACCAACAAAGAATAAAGTTAAGTATATTCCAACGCTACGTACTTTTCTTGCTACCAGTCATAAGTATCCTGTTCCAGACTTGACGCCAGTCGGCGTGTGTGTACGCGTGCCTTTCGGCTCCCTTCCCAGTGTGGCGTAGCAAGCTTGTTACGCCACAACACTGACAACCTCACTGCTCGGTTTACCTGATTTTGTAATCATTTAAATAAAACAACATGACCTTCCAGTGGGAGACATTTCGTCCGTCCCCCTTTTCCTTGTGTGAAATTTGTCTTTAAGCGTTTTGCCTTCCAACCAGCGAAATGCGGCAGAGTACGGCCGGTAAACGATCCACAAACCACGATTTAGCGCCGTTAAGACGATGTCTTTAAACATTGGCGTAGCTGAAGGAACTTCGTTTCTTCTTAAATCGCCTTATGCAGCAACGTTCACAGATATCTCAAACAGGGAAAGTTTTTTATCCAGGTACGAAGGTTGTAAAACAAACTTCCCACAGTTTGTGTCAGGTTGATCAGTTCGTCTGATAGCACTGCGTAAGTATTTTGTCTAAGAGGAATCACAAGTAATGTTCCTGTAGCTGTGGGAATCATTGGTTGAAAACGAGTTTAACACCAGTGGGTACAGCACTGCTAAATATTCAAAATGATTATCAACCTAAGTCTGAGTTCATCCACAAACTGAGGCGTATTTATAATATTGAAGCTAGACTGTGTAACCTTGTCTTCCGTGAGTGGGCATTGGAAGGTGTTGACTCACACTGAAACGTCCCCTTTGAACAATTCTACACGAGACTGTGCTTAACCTGACACACAATATTTTGTTAGCGCAACGCAATCTGACTTTCAAAATTCCCTACAAAAGAATAGCCCTGACTAACATTAAACTATACCTTTCACAAATCACTTACCTCACAAAAATCTTCGCTGCTCAAGCTACTGCAATAGAGCGAGCGCCACTACTGCCAGCTAAATAAAAGATTCAAACTATGGAAGTAACTAACTACTGATAGGGATAGCTAGCAAATGAAAGATATTAATAGAGAACAAACAATGTATTTACCTTGATATCATCATATATAAATATAGCAGTTCATGACAAATTTCAAAACTCCGCCATCTCTCTCCCCACATCCACCACTGCTGGCGGCTCACCTCCAACTGCGCAACGCTACGCGCTGTTCACATCCAGCTGCCGCTGCCCAACACTACAATGGCAGACAACAATGCAAACTAGCCACAGACTGCACACAGCACAGCCAGTGATTTTCATACAGACGTGGCGTTACCAATAAAAAAACCGAAACAGCCTACTTACAACACGTATACAATACAATGAATACTTCGAGCGCTATCGTTAACGTTGCTCTCATAAACCAAATTTGGTATCAAAGTATATGACGTAAATAGACGTATCTTTTGACAGGGTTCACTTAGAAGCTTAAATTTGTTTACACTACCAAAGGCACGTAGATGTCGGTATTTGACATCAGTTTGAACCTAATGCCTCCGTCCCTTACTAAGAAAAAGGAGTTTAAACACACGGAAAGACAGACAGAGAGACGGACAACTATGTGGTCGTATAACGTTTCTGTTTTACTGATTGAGGTACGTTAAACCTACAAAGGGCTAATAACTGCTGTGGTCCACTGAACTTTAAAGCTACCTTTAAACACTTTTGAAAATGAAAAAGAGGTTGACAAAATTGTGAAACAAATTTCAGGAACAACCTTGTCAGTCCAGGCGAGATCGACGCAATACTGAATAAGGTGAAATGGGGATCTCCAATTATATCGACCACAGAAAGACCTAGCTTCGTCAACATGACGTGAATGGGACTCGTTCCAAAGAAAATATGTAGATTACTTAGAAATAAAAAACATTAATATTACATGTGTCACTAGAGATTCCGTCAGATGAAACTGAAACATAATGCAGGCAATCACTACTCTGGTGTTTACAGAATTATATCGAATGACCGTGGTAAGCAATATATATATATATATATCAAACGAGCCATAATTTCAATATTCGCCCTAAAGAACATACTACTGGAGTGACGCATAATAAATTCGTATTTTGTCACCATCTGTTAGATATTAAATGTACTGCGGGTTCTGTGAATGAAAATATAAGGATTGTGCATAATGGTCCAAAAAGTCCGTTAGCCTCACGCTCTTGCAGAAATAGAAATTTATACTTACTACAGTAAGTGGCTCCTTAATGTTTTGAATGAACAGATCGGTTTTAGAGATAAACATTTGTATGGATTACTTGATGATTTCTTCTAATATTCTTACGCCTCTCATGTTTTTAACTATTTTATGACTGACTCTCATGTTAGGGACTTAAAGACATGGCAACGCAGTTTTATCTGAGTACTTGTGAGCACATCACAGCGTGTTCGTACTATGAAGAGCGTTTCATATGTTTCTATTTTTTTTACAAATATATACGGCTACACAGATGCCCATTAATGGAAAATAGCCACTTTTTAGGCCTTACAGTAGTTCCTCCTTTTCCTAGCACCTGTTGCTGGTGTATTTGAATTCTAGCTAGTTAGATAGTGTAACTACATGACTGACGGTGGCTCCATTCATTCATTAAAGGACAGGCCGACAGGCTCTGAGCACTATGGGACTTAACATCTGAGGTCATCAGTCTCCTAGAACGTAGAACTACTTAAACCTGACTAACCTAAGGACATCACACACATCCATGCCCGAGGCAGGATTCGAACCTGCGACCGTAGCAGTCGCGCAGTTCCGGACTGCAGTGCCTAGAACCGCTCGGTCACCACGGCCGGCCATTCATTAAAAATCAGTTCTCTAAAATTATTTCTTTTCTTTTATTATTTGTATTTAATTCACTACCCATATGTGCACGTTCTTTTTTTTTGCAATTAGATCTCGCACAACGCTGGGAATGAAATCGTAACGCAGCTCTTTCTACTGGCTGGCCTGCAGATCGTGTGTTGCCGTTGGGAAGTCAGGCCTCGAGGGCGTGCGTCCCCGTGGTAATCCCCTGCGTCTTTCTCCACGGATCTTTGCCTGGCTGTTGGTATCGCCTATATTACATTCTTTGCCATGGCATACACGACGTAACGGCTCCAGCCAATGCGCACACAGCGCAATTGTATTACATTCAGGCCGCTACTAACGGTCTAACACTCAGTCACAAGTATATTAACGCCAAGAAACAATCAATGCCTTCTCTGCGCGATAACAATGGAGATACTATCGAAGACAGTGCTGCCAAAGCAGATTTACTAAACACAGCCTTCCGAAATGCCTTCACAAAAGAAGACGAAGTAAATATTCCAGAATTCGAATCGAGAATAGCTGCCAACATCAGTAACGTAGAAGTAAATATCCTCGGAGTAGTGAAGCAGCTCAAATCACTTAATAAAGGCAAGTCTTCTGGTCCATTCGGAGTATGCTGTTGCACTACCTCCATACTTACCAATCATATACAACCGTTCACTCGACGAAAGATCCGTACCCAAAGACTGGAAAGTTGCACAAGTCACACCAATATTCAAGAAAGGTAGTAGGAGTAATCCACTAAATTACAGACCCATATCGTTATGTATCGATATGTAGCAGGATTTTAGAACATATATTGTGTTCGAACATTATGAATTTCCTCGAAGGAAACTGTCTATTGACACACAGTCAACATGGGTTTAGAAAACATCGTTCCTGTGAAACACAACTAGCTCTTTATTCACATGAAGTGCTGAGTGCTATTGACAAGGAATTTCAGATCAACTCCATGTTCCTGGATTTCCGGAAGGCTTTTGACACTGTCACACACAAGCGGCTGGTAGTAAAATTGCGTGCTTGTGGAATATCGTCTCAGTTATGTAACTGGATTTGCGATTTCCTGTCAGAGAGGTCACAGTTCGTAGTAATTGACGGAAAGTCTTCGAGTAAAACAGAAGTGATTTTAGGCGTTCCCCAAGGTAGTCTTATAGGCCCTTTGCTGTTCCTTATCTATATAAACAATTTGGGAGACAACCTGAGCAGTCGTCTTCGGTTGTTTGCAGATGACGCTGTCGTTTATCGACTAATAAAGTCATTAGAAGATCGAAACAAACTGCAAAACGATCTAGAACAATTATCTGAATGCTGCGAAAAGTGGCAGTTAACCCTTAATAACGAAAAGTGTGAGGTCATCCACGTGAGTACTAAAAGTAACTCGTTAAACTTCAGTTACACGATAAATCAGTCTAATCTAAAACCCGTAAATTCTACTAAATACCTAGGTATTACAATTACGAACAACTTAAATTGGAAAGAACACATAGAAAATATTGTGGGGAAGGCTGACCAAAGGCTGCGTTTTATTGGCAGGCCACTTAGAAAATGTAACAGACCTACTACGGAGATTGCCTACACTACGCTTGTCCGTTCTCTTTTAGAATACTGCTCCGCGGTGTGGGATCCTTACCAGGTATGACTGACGGAGTACATCGAAAAAGTTTACAGAAAGGCAGCACGTTTTGTATTATCGCGAAATGTGGGAGACAGTGTCATAGAAATGATACAGGATTTGGGCAGGAAATCATTAAAAGAAAGGCGTATGTCGTTGCGACGGAATCTTCTCACGAAATTCCAATCACCTATCCTCCAAAAGCGAAAATATTTTGTTGACACCGACCTACATAGGGCGGAACGATCACCACGATAAGATAAGGGAAATCAAAGCTCGTACGGAAAGATATAGGTGTTCATTCTTTCCGCGAGCTATACGAGATTGGAATAATAGAGAATTGTGAAAGTGGTTCGATGAACCCTCTGCCAGGCACTTAAATGTGATTTGCAGAGTATCCATGTAGATGTAGATGTAGACAATGATCACTGGTTAACTGCAAAACCGCTTAATTCAAATGGTTGAAATGGCTCTGAGCACTATGGGACTCAACATCTTAGGCCATAAGTCCCCTAGAGCTTAGAACTACTTAAACCCAACTAACCTAAGGACATCACACACATCCATGCCCGAGGCAGGATTCGAACCTGCGACCGTAGGGGTTCGCGGTTCCAGACTGACGCGCCTAGAACCGCGCGGCCACACCGGCCGGCCAAACCGCGTAGTGTGCTGGGGTATCTGCAGGTGTTTTTACAGGAACTGATCAATCAGCAGCTGAAGGAGGGGATTCGTGAGGAAAGTATGAGCCCATAGGGCGCAGGGATTGACATCTTTTCAAGAAAATCAGAGGATGGATCATGACAAAAAGGTTTTTTATGATTATTGACACCTGAAGGTCAAGACTATGATGAATGTGAACTCCTTTGCCGAACATTACGTCAATTATAGACTATATAGGACAGTATTTGATGACGTTATCCGGCAGCCACGCCATCTCTACTATGATATCTCAAACCATAACGGCGAAAGGCAAGGCCGAAAACTGTTGTTTAATAACTTTCAGACGGGTTCAGAAAACCGCCAGTCAGTAATTTCAGTAATTTCAGTTTTTGGTCGTATTAGCAACAGTATAACAAGTCACTGAAATTCTTGTAAAGTTATTTTGCCTTAAACAGCATTCTTCTTTCCTAAAGTAAATTTGATTTAAATATCAGGATAAATGACCAAGTGAATTTCTAGCACAGTATAAAGAAAAATATCTTGTCGTTTTAAACATTTTCAACGGTGATATATACTTCTGTAGAGCAGTTCTGTTAGTGAAAAGACAATACGGTCGCTTTTTATAGGCCAAGTGTTTAAAAAATTATCTTTCATTTAACCAAAAGAATCACTGAAAAGAATCACTTAAAGTTAACATCATTTCAGTACAATCTTGGTCACTGTATGTAAGAAGAATATCGCATCAGTAGAAAGTACGCTAAGAATAACAAACGCTTAGTTTGCATCTGAGTACATGAAGAAATAAAAATTTTATTCAGGCAAGTAATTTTTCAGCAGAACAACATGTGAGTAAAGTTGTATAAGTTTTGCTAAAATTAATTTCAATTGAGACTTTCAATTTGTTTGTGTATCTCTCAAAACCAAGGGACAAAATTTGCACGTTCATAGCTGGTGACGGCTATTAGTAGAATTAGTTTAATTTTTTTATGAGGGATCATTCACGTCAGCTGATAAGTGCTCCAGGCACGTCTGGTTGAGACTAACTGCTGTTACGATCGCCGAATGGAGTCCAAAACGCACAGAAAAGTGTGCAAGGTAGGATGTGGAACGCTGTACGAAAAGTAGGGCAGTGTTCTACCAGGGATTGAACCCCCACCTATAGTTGTGCTTTGATGACAAAGTTCGATTAACTATATATTTCTTACCTTATCCAAATTAAAGATTTTCATTAGGAACACATGTGAAGCAAGTTTCCTAGTTATTATTTGGTAACTGTATTAGATAAAGTGAGTATACTGTGTGTAGTATTTCACTAATGCTTGACTGGTCAAGTGGCATAATTACTTAATTACAACGTTAATTAAAAACACATTTCGTACACAAATTACATTTTGAGAAATGAAAACTTTTTACTGTATTTTTACCAAGAGGTAATAGAGGAAAGACAGATTTAAGTAATAAAGACGGTCGCTATACCTTACTCTATCCAATGGGAGGGCTTCGGTAAACACGGCGAAACTGTCTCATTTGAATTAGCACATTTTATTCTTCTATGGTCACTACTGCATGTATGTATGTACGTATGTATGTCGTGAGATGTTTGTGTATGTCGTTTAACACTACTGTAGGTTACTACAATTACTTCACCTATTTGCCTGTGTCATAAGCAGAGGAGGAGCAAGGAATGGTGAGCTCGGGCCTTTTCTTGCCAAAAGGCACTTGTAATCTATACTGCGCGTTCATGTTTATGTAGTTTAGTCTTATGATACTATATAGCTACGTTTAGGTACAATATTACAAAATTCACGTGTTTTATAGTTTGTATCTGATACATTTTACGTATTACACAAATATATGTTGTAAAATAATGACCTAAAAAGTTAAAGAATTACTTGTTTTACTTTGTACAAACAGGAAAATCGTTTTTTTTTTTTTCTTGTTACCACTTTATTTCTAAATTCCATGTTAATTTCATTTGTAGTATTTTTGCAATTGTGTGATCTGCTATTATGATGTATGTGTATTTGTACTGATGTGTTCATGTCATCACCTGTTTCTACATCGGTGTTTGACTGTCTGTTGGCCCTTGTATCATGTTGTGGTGTAGGGTTTGTGTCTGGAAGTGATCTTGTATATGGTCGTCGCAGTTTATAAGTCTTCTGCAGCGTCCTTAATATATCGTCAGTGATCCGGTTAAGCATGCTCCATGTATCTGGGTTTCTTAAAGTTTGCCCCATGTCTTCGATTTCTCTCATAGGTCTTACGAGTGTGTGTGTGTGTGTGTGTGTGTGTGTGTGCCGCATTTTAGAGTTACGTGTTCTCGAGATCCATGTTCTCCACATTCACTTTAGCTAAGGCCAAAGCGGTGTAAGTGTGTGGGGTAGTGGCCTTGGAACGTCAGGAAGTGTACCATACCGCTACTAACGTCTACATTATGAGCCCCAAACGTTTCGGGAAGATGGAGAAGACCCGACGACTTTTGTCAGATGCTTCAATTTCTGTATGTCATGTCTCAAATTTCCCAAGATATAATTGGCGGTTTTATGTAATATTCTCTTCTGATATCTCATGTAATTTGTCCAGTCTTCCCCGTTTGAGCGAGTATGCTACTGCTCCGTGTCTAATGGTTATGTCGACGGGGTATGTTGCAAGTACACGGAGTTGTAGTCAAACATTCCTAACACCCTGAGTAATATAGCTCTTTGTCCACGCCTCTCATCGGTTTTTTTGGGTCGTGAGTGACAGTGGATGGGCCGAGGCACTTACTGCAAAGCACATCATATAATCAAAGAGGGCTGCATGGTACATTAGTACTGTCCACAATGGTAGTCTGAAATGAGTTTAGCGTGGCAGGTGTGTGCATTGTTGTTGTTGTTGTGGTCTTCAGTCCTGAGACTGGTTTGATACAGCTCTCCATGCTACCCTATCCTGTGCAAGCTTCCTCATCTCCCAGTACCTACTGCAACATACATCATTCTGAATCTGCTTAGTGTATTCATCTCTTGGTATCCATCTATGATTTTTATCCTCCACACTGCCCTGCAATACTAAATTGGTGACCCCTTGATGCCCCAGAACATGTCCCACCAACCGATCACTTCTTGTAGTCAAGTTGTGCCACAAACTCCTCTTCTCCCCAATTCTATTCAGTACCTCCACATTATTTATGTGATCTACCCATCTAATCTTGAGCATTCTTCTATAGCACTACATTTCGAAACCTTCTATTCTCTTCTTGTCCAACTATTTATCGTCCATGTTTCACTTCCATACATGGCTACACTCCATACAAATACTTTCAGAAACGACTTCCTGACACTTAAATCTATACCCGATGTTAACAAATTTCTCGTTTTCACAAACGCTTTCCTTGCCATTGCCAGTCCACATTTTATATCCTCTCTACTTCGACCATCATCAGTTATTTTGCTGCCCAAATAGCAGAACTCCTTTACTTCTTTAAATGTCTCATTTCCTAATCTAATTCCCTCAGCATCACCCGAGTTAACTCGACTACATTCCATTCTTCTCGTTTTGCTTTTGTTGATGTTCATCTTAAATCCTCCTCTCAAGACGCTGTCCATTCCGTTCAACAACTCTTCCAGGTCCTTTGCTGTCTCTGACAGAATTACAATGTCATAGGCGAACCTCAAAGTTTTCATTTCTTCTCCATGGATTTTAATTCCTACTCCGAATTTTTCTTTTGTTTCCTTTACCGCTTGCTCAATATAGATACTGAATAACGTTTGGGAGAGGCTACCTGTCTCACTCCCTTCGCGACCACTGCTTCCCTTTCATGTCCATCGCCTCTTATAACTACCATCTGGTTTCTGTAGAAATTGTAAATAGCCTTTCGCTAACTGTATTTTACTCCTGCCACCTTTAGAATTTGAAAGAGAGTATTCCAGTCAACATTGTGAAAAGCTTCCTCTAGGACTGCAAATGCTACGAACGTAGATTTGCCTTTCCTTAATCTTTCTTCTAAGATAAGTCGTAAAGTCAGTATTGCCTCACGTGTTCCAATATTTCTACGGAATCCAAACTGATCTTCCCCGAGTTCGGCTTCTACTAGTTTTTCCATTCGTCTGTAAAGAATTCGCGTTAGTATTTTGCAGCTGTGACTTATTACACTGATAGTTCGGTAATTTTCACATCTATCAACACCTGCTTTCTTTTGGATTAGAATTATTATATTCTTCTTGGAGGTTATTTCTACTATCTCATACATCTGTTCACCAGATGGTAGAGTTTTGTCAGGTCTGGCTCTCCCAAGGCTGTCAGTAGTTCTAATGGAATGTTGTCTACTCCCGTGGCCTTGTTTCGACTCAGGTCTTTCAGTGCTCTGTCAAGCTCTTCACGCAGTATCGTATCTCCCATTTCATCTTCTTCTACATCCTCTTCCATTTCCATAATATTGTCCTCAAGTACATCGCCCTTGCATAGACCCTCTACATACTCCTTCCACCTTTTTGCTTCCCCTTCTTTGCTTAGAACTGGGTTTCCATCTGAGCTCTTGATATTCAGACAAGTGGCTTCTCTTTTCTCCAAAGGTCTCTTTAATTTTCCTGTAGCCAGTATCTATCTTACCCCTAGTGAGATAAGCCTCTACATCCTTACATTTTTCCTCTAGCCATCCTGCTTAACCATTTTGCATTTCCTGTCGATCTCATTTTTTAGACGTTTGTATTCCTTTTTTGTCTGCTTCATTTACTGCATTTTTATATTTTCACCTTTCAACAATTAAATTCAATATTTCTTCTGTTACCCAAGGGTTTCTACTGGCCCTCGACTTTTTACCTACTTGATCCTCTGCTGCCTTCACTACTTCATCCCTCAAAGGTACTGTATGTCTTTCCCCCATTCCTGTCAATTGTTCCCTTCTGCTCTCCCTGAAACTCTGTACAACCTCTAGTTCAGTCAGTTTATCCAGGTCCCATCTCCATAAATTCCCATCTTTTTTGCAATTTCGTCAGTTTTAATCTACGGTTCATAAACAATAGATTGTGGTCAGAAACCACATCTGCCTCGGAAATGCCTTACTATTTAAAACCTGGTTCCTAAATCTCTGTCTTACCATTATATAATCTGACACCTTCTAGTATCTCCAGGCTTCTTCCATGCATACAACCATCTTTTATAATTCTTGAACCAAGAGTTAGCTATGATTAAGTTATGCTCTGTGCAAAATTCTACCAGGCGGCTTCCTCATTCATTTCTTACCCCCAATCCATATTCACTTACTATGTTTCCTTCTCTCCCTTTTCCTACTATCGAATTCCAGTCACCCAAGACTATTAAACTTTCGTCTCCCTTCACTACCTGAATAATTTCTTTTATCTACTCATACATTTCTTCAATTGCTTCGTCATCTGCAGAGCTAGTTAGCATATGAACTTGTACTACTGTAGTAGGCGTGGGCTTCGTGTCAATCTTGGCCACAATAATACGTTCACTATGCTGTTTGTATCAGCTTAGCCCCACTCCTATTTTTTATTCATTATTAAACCTACTTCTGCATTACACCTATTTGATTTTGTATTTATAACCCTATATCCACCTGACCAAAAGTTTTTTTCCTCCTGACACCGAACTTCACTAATTCCCACTACATCTAACTTTAACCTATCCAATTCCCTTTTTAAATTTTCTAACCTACCTGCCCGGTTAAGGGATCTGACATTCCACGTTCCGACCCGTAGAACGCCAGTTTTCTTTCTTCTGATAACAACATCCCCCTGAGTAGTCCCCGCCCGGAGATCCGAATGGGCGACTATTTCACCTCCGGAATATTTTACCCAAGAGGACGGCATCGTCTTTTAATCATACAGTAAAGCTGCATGTCCTCTGGGAACATTACGGCTGTAGTTTTCCCTTGCTTTCAGCCGTTCGCAGTACCAGCACAGCAAGGCAGTTTTGGTTAGTGTTACAAGGCCAGATCAGTCAATCATCCAGACTGTTGCCCCTACGACTACTGAAAAGGCTGCTGCCCCTCTTCAGGAACCATACGTTTGTCTGGCCTCTCAACAGATACCCCTCCGCTGTGGATGTACCTACGGTACGGCCATCTGTATCGCTGAGGCACGCAAGCCTCCCCACCAACGACAAGGTCCATGGTTCATGGGTGGTGTGGTTGGGGAGGGGGGCGGGGTCGGTGCATTAGACTTGTCGATTTTTCAATTATAAGTCCTATGTGCACGCTCGCCCAGATATATGCCTAGGTATCTTGCTGTCTGTTTTCTCTGTATGCTAGTGTTGTTCACTCTAATGTTGGAGTTTCTGTGCAGTGTCCCTTTCAAAAATAAATATACTGTCTTGTTTGCTGCAAATGTTAAGTTTTTACGCCTGCAATAGTTACTTCTTTTTAGAAGGAGGTATGTGGCCTTCCTTTCGAGTTTGCAATTATCACTACCAGCTAGTCGTCAACATAGGCTAATATACCCTTAACCCTTCCATCTTTTTCCAGATTGTTTAGGAGTGGTCCTAAGGCAATATCCCAGAAAATTCGCCAGCATATTGAGCCTTGCGGGCATCATTTAGTTATTTTCTTGATAACCTTTTCGTTTCATGCTTGCTGTTGAGAATCCCTCCCTTTCCAGTAGTCGAGTAAGATATTGTAAGGGACCGTTCGTATTTGCATCTCTCGTAGCCCTTCGAACAAAGCAGGCCATCAGAGATTGCAGAGATAGTCGAAAGCGACTGCTAGACCTGATGTTATTGCTACTGCGTATTTTTCCTTTGTCTCCTGTAGGATTTCCAGCGCTCGGTTAGCTGCATGGTCTTTGAGACTTTGCCACACGATCATTCACATTTCAATTCATTTGGGTCTGAAGCCATACAAATGTGGACTAGGCCTGCAGATCCTCCTGCCTGACTGTAGTCCACTGCAGAACGGCCTCTCCTCTACCTTAGCGAGACAGTCCAAAATGTGGCTGTAAGTCCTTGTTTGAGTCCCGATCCTGTGATTTTTTGATGATTACAACATTCGCAGTTTTCCACATGGTGGGGAGCCTACCTTGCAGCAGTACTTCATTCAGTAACTCTGTTAGAAAAGGGGTGCTCTGTGTAAGTAGTGAAGCATTACAACAAATAATTTCCATGCCAAATGGAATATTATGATCTCTGCAGAAAAAAACAGCAATTATGTTAAGGTTTATTTTACTTTCACCCTATCGTACCTTTACTTTTTTAGCGTTGAACAGAGCTTGGGTAGATGGGAGTATGTCCGTTCATTAATTAATAATAACCATTCAAGTGAAGAAATCAGTAAACACAGTTATTATTGTCCTGTGGCACCTTTTAATGCAGAGAAGATGAAGGAGTTTAGCTGTTCTTTGAGACTGTAAAAGGAAGTAAGCGAAAACGGATTAATTCCTGGCTGGCTTGAGCTGTGTCGAAAGGGCCGCTTGCGTGGTGAGTAAAAATTAAGCGAGTACAATTCCACCCCTTTCCGTAGCATTGTCTTTAACTTTCCGATTTCACGGTCAAAACATAAAATAAATAATACATTCTTCGGGTCACCTCATCAGAGAAACACTCTGGTTCCCCAATGACGATCTGAAGCGAGACAGGTATTTTTTTCTTCTAGATCGTAAAACTAACGATAATTATGAAATATGGAAGTGGGAATAAACCGTTCGTACCTCTCTGGCTAATGTAAATCCCTTCTGTGTGCTGCCACTAACAACCAGATTGAGAATCATCCTCCAATAATTTTACAAAAGTATTCAATTATTTTTCCTTGATTAAGCGGTCGACGATTTCTCTATACCCGGCAGTAAACGAAAGTCACACAGAAGAAGATTTTACACTGGCGGCCGTTCACGAGACGTAATTACGGGGCGACAATTACTGAACGATATGAGAAAAAAGTAAATTAGTTACAAACTGCGGGGTACACACACTTTATTCAACATGTAAACCTCACTGCAGATATTCTGATTTAGGGGGTTTGGTTGATTTCGGGGGAAGGGACCAAACTGCGAGGTCATCGGTCTCATCAGATTAGGCAAGGATGGGGAAGGAAGTCGGCCGTGCCCTTTCAAAGTAACCATCCCGGCATTTGTCTGAAGCCATTTAGGGAAATCACGGAAAACCTGAAACAGGAGGGCCGGACGCTGGAATGAACCGTCGTCCTCCCGAATACGAGTCCAGTGTGCTAACCACTGCGCCACCTCGCTCAGTTCGGATTTAGATTATGATATGTTCGATGTATTATTGGCGGTGACGTGGCACAGACGAATAGCGAAATGCCGCACGAACCGCTGAAGTGTCGGAACATCAAAATGGTTCAAATGGCTCTGAGCACTATGGGACTTAACATCTATGGTCATGAGTTCCCTAGAACTTAGAACTACTTAAACCTAACTAACCTAAGGACATCACACAACACCCAATCACGAGGCAGAGAAAATCCCTGACCCGCCGGGAATCGAACCTGGGAACCCGGGCGCGGGAAGCGAGAACGCTACCCCACGACCACGAACTGCAGACGTCGGAACATCGCTGCTGTCGATGACTTCGGGAATGGCTGTTTTCAGCTCAGCAACCGTTTTTGGATTACTGTTGTACCCCTTATCTTTAATATAGTCCCACAAAAAGTAGTTGTATGTGTTCATATTCAGTGAATATGGCGGCCAATCGAAGCCTATGCCAGTGGCCTCTGGGTACCCCAGCGCCAGAATACGGTCCCCAAAGTGCTCCTCCAGGAATCAAACACTCTCCTGCTTCGACGGGGTCGAGCTCCGTCTTGCATGAACCACATCTTATAGAAGTCAGGGTCACTTTGGAAAATGGGAGTGAAGTCGTCTTCCAAAACTTTCACGGGTGTTTCGTACCGATTATTCTGTGATTTAACATTGCACACCACACGGTGACCCGTTGAGAGGGAAGAGAATTCTCGATCGCGAAATGTGCATTGTCAGTTCCCCAGATGCGTCAATTTTGCTCATTGACGGACCGATCCAAATGAAAGTGGGCTTCGTCGCTAAACCAAACCGTACTGCGCATACTAATTGCCAACATTCGTCGCGTCCAACCGTGAAGTTTGAACGTCCTAACGCGAACCGTTCAGAAGGTATGACGATTCTATTTCATGTAGTTCAAGAATTGTCATCCTGTATATGCATATATATTATGTACATATGCAGAAAGCCACAATACTGCTTTTACTAAAATGTATGCTTGTCTCATGCTATGCGCAACTGAGCGCACGACGCTGAGCAGCTACAGTAATGAGGGAATATTTCTCAAAATTCTGAGGAAGTAAAACGAGAACAGAAAAGTCTGGAAAAATCCCGCTTTCAAATATTTTCCCGACGGCAGAAAAGCGTTACATCGGGTAAAGAACATCAGTTCTCATTCGTAATGCTTGTTAAATATAGGAGTAGATTTTATTTTCTACGATACTTACGGTGCGCTTTACATAGAATTTGGTTTCTTCTCTAGTAGTTTCAAAATTTATTATTTTTGTAGAAAATGGTCATTACATAAATGTTTCACAAGATGATGGAACCATACTTGCATTAGCGCGCAGCCGGCCGGAGTGGCCGTGCGGTTATAGGCGCTGCAGTCTGGAACCAAGCGACCGCTACGGTCGCAGGTTCGAATCCTGCCTCGGGCATGGATGTGTGTGATGTCCTTAGGTTAGTTAGGTTTAATTATTTCTAAGTTCTAGGGGACTGATGACCTCAGCAGTTAAGTCGCATAGTGCTCAGAACCATTTGAACCATTTGAAGTAGCGCGCAAACACGCTTAGAGTGACGGGATTGTTTTGCAAAAAGAAATATTTTTTCGGTGGCAGAGGTAAGCTGCAGCTAAGCGTCATCTGTGATATGTTTACGTAATGAACATAAGAATACAAGAAAGAGAAGGTTACTTAATTTCGGAAATTCGTACATGTCGTTAGCGTTAAATCTAAGTCTGAAACAACAATCATGGAAAGTTCAGAGGAACAGAACACTTTAGCTACTATACTCGAGAGCTCAAATGGTTCAAATGGCTCTGAGCACTATGACACTTAACATCCGAGGGCATCAGTCCCCTAGACTTAGAACTACTTAAACCTAACTAACCTAAGGACGTCACACACATCCATACCCGAGGCAGGATTCGAACTTGCGACCGTAGCGGTCGCGAGGTTCCAGACTGAAGTGCCTAGGACCGCTCTTACTCGAGAGCAATTCTGAAAATGTTTAGGGTAGCGTGCGGTGTAACGACGTATTAGGTTTTCGTTTGACATATGTATGACCATGTGCAGACTTCGTCACCCACGTCAGTTACACTCACTTCAAAAAATTATTTATATTCTTTTTAAATTGTCATAGAATGGTTCTTGAACGAAACTGTAAAACATCAGTTGAGTCGTGTGCGGAGAATTATATCACTTGGGCCAATTGGTTTTCGTAACTTTTTCGAATTTAAATTTCGTTTGTTTCTCCTCAGAAAATTATATCGACACACGTTATCTTGATCTAATCGATATCAGAATCACACATTAAATAAACTTTTTAGATTCAAAGTTTCGGCCAACGCTGTCTGAATCAATAATCTTGTCAAATATATTATTAATCCGTTCACATAACTCTTCATGAATAAATCTTCAAGACACGTGTTTCAACTTTAGTAGCATACACTATTTTATTAGCTTCCTGCACATACAGATGTGAACTTGAGCGTTGACAGACAGTGACTAACTTTTCAATAAGATTAAGCTCGTCATTGTTGTACAAAAAGAGTATAAAAATTCATTTTTAATTTTTAGAAACACGACGCAACAACTCGGTTCCAGGATCTTCTGTTGCTCCTTGGCTGTCGACCCGCGACGTATAGCGGCCAGCAATTTCCTCTCTGGTCGCGGCAACGAAGATGCTGTCCCCGTTCGTTGCGCCGATCTCTCCGTACATGAAACACATAAAAAAAATACAAAACTTTTAGATAATTCACATTTATTATAAATAATAAGAAAACACATAAACAAAACTAAATTAAACTTATAGTCACCTGCAAACTGGGCTGACTTTGGTGGATGGGTGACGCTTAATTTCGTCCCACTACATACCCCACCCACAAGCTCAGTTTGTCAGGTTTTAACCGAAATTAAAACTTTTCAATATACAATATTTAACTGTTAATACATTTTTCTCACATTTTACGTAACCTAGAGTCCTTGCTATTAGATAGATTTAATCCTTTTAATACGATATCGTTGTGACTCTTTGTCATTTACTCTTAATTGTGCTATTATGGTAATTCGCAACCGAATATAGGGAGATTGCTCCTCTTCAGTTAATAGTTGCTAATAAATACTAATTTAGTACGTTCTTTAACGTTGTACATTAGGACAGAGCGTTCAAATTGTGATAGATTAGTTTCAGTTTCATTTATTTAGTAGAGTTATTCTTTTCAAGAATGTATATTACTAATAAGTTTCTCACAATAACTAATAGTACTATTTACTTTACGTCATCCTCTTCCCTAATGCCTTATTTATGCCTGAGGTCAAGAAGAAATCAAGCAAAACTTTCTTTGGAATCTCGGCACGGCTTTCTTTACCTTCGGACACCTTGTTGGGTAATGGCCATTTATTTAGGAGAAACAAGCGAGAGAGCCCCGTTTGGTGTGTTCTATATTAACACTATTACAAACCTCTATTAAAGGCACTCTGCTATGTTCTCGTGAACCATATAGCTCTGGACGCCCATGGTCCCTAAAACTATTAACCATCCCCTTTGGTTCCTACTATCCGAGTAAATTTAAAATACGCAAGATTCCTTTAGACCTAAGAGCAAAGTTTCCTCCATATAAATCCCCCTTTTGGTTATCTTTCTCTTTTTGAAGTACCAGTAGATTATTGTAGAACACATGTTTAAGCTTTCTGTCATTTATTTAAATTAACACGTAACTATCACAAAAAACTTCACATGAATAAACTATGAACGCTCTTCCGTGTGTAACCTATACTAAATATTAACTTATTTAGGAATGAAGGGTTTCATTTGATCAACACTATATAATCCTTTAATTACACCTGATGAAGGTTCCATAAGAAGTAATGCTTTGGGATGTACAATCTTATGTACAACATATGGACCTTCAAAGATAAAGAAGAATTTTCTACATTCCTTATCGATCTTAGAACTTTTAGGATGAGATCGTACTAACACAAGATCTCCTACCTGAAATGAGGGTTCTATAGCCTGTTGATTATAACTTTTAATTCTCCGTTCGGCATTTTTTACAATCTGTTCGCAAACTTTTTCGTCTGGAATGCATTGTTGTATCTCATTTACTGGTGGCCAAGGTAAAGCAGCTAGTAAAGGCTCACCTATAATTCGTTTGCCTAAAATTTCTATAGGTGATAATCCCGTCTTTAGGTGAGGCAATTCATTTAATATCTTTTCGAATTCAGGCATTAGTTTGGCCCACCGAGTATGTTTATGTGCACAATAAGTTCTACATAATCGTCCTAATTCTTTCATGACTCTTTCTACTAAATTACTTTGAGGGTGATATTTCGAAATTAAGATATGTTTGATTCCATATTGTCTTATCATATCTTGAAACCTTTGACTAATAAAGGCACTACCGTTGTCAGACATAAGTCGTTTGGGAATGCCCCAGTTAACAAAGTAATTTCGGGTGAGGCAGCGTATAACGCTTGCTGTATTCGCTCGTTTCAAAGTATATAGTTTCACATGTTTGGACCAACATTCCATTACAACAAACACATATGTTAATCCTCCTGAACTCCGAGGCAGAGGGCCGAAAAAATCTAATGATAGTAGATCCCACAAACCTCGAGGAATTACAGCATATAATTTATAACGCTTGGATTTGTTATTAACTTTAACCTTTTGACAGGTTTCACAAGCCCTGATAATACTTCTCACAATACGCGACATATTTTTGAAATAATAATACTTTATTAGATGTTTAATTTATTTATGAATTCCAAAATGCCCGTAACCTTCATGAATATAAGTAATTAACTCGTCCACAACAGTTTTCGGAATGCAGATTTTCCATCTCTGGTGTTCCCTCTGTGCTTTCCAATACAACAAGTCGTTAAAATATAACCACACACCCCGGGTGTTAACTGTTTCGTCCCCATTATTAAGGTTTTGTATAAGGTCCCTATATTGATCGTCATTTCTTTGATTGCATCTAACAGCAGTTACTATCCGTTTAACCTTACGTTCGTTCTCCCTAGTCAAAAGGAAATAAACATGATAATTTGTTCCTGGTTCTTCTGCAATATTAATATTCTCCATTCCTACGGGAAGCCTTGACAAAGCATCTGAAACTACATTCTGAGATCCTTTTATATACCTAATCTCGTACTGAAATTCTTGCAAGTATAATACCCAACGTAATAGCCGACGGTGAAGTAACCGGCAATTGTTCAAAAAGATTAAAGCCTGATGATCAGTATATACAATTGTTTTTCTTCCCATTAATAATCCTCTAAATCGTTGAAAACCCCATACCACTGCGAGAGCTTCCTTCTCGGATACAAAATAATTTCTTTCATGTTTATTTAAAGTTCGACTAGCGAATCCAATAGGCCGATATAATCCCTCTTCATTGGTCAGATCACCTTGGAATATTACACAAGACACACCATAATCAGAGGCATCCGTACACATACCAAAGTCCTGATCGAAATCTGGGTGGTATAACATTTTGGCTTTGGTTAACGCTCCTTTTATCTTATTAAAAACTTCCTCTTCCTTTTGTCCCCAGAGCCATACTGACTTCTCTTTCAATAAATCTAGTAATGTAGGATTAACAATATCCTGCCCCGGAAGAAATCTTCTCAGAAATCCTACCATTCCTAAGAATGATTTCAATTGTTTCCGATTTCTAGGACTCGGGCATCGAGCAATAGCTTCAATACGTGCTGGGTCTGGCCTAATACCTTTACTGTCCACTATATGCCCCAAAAATCTCACTTCCTCCTTTCCGAAGTAAGACTTAGATAATTTTAAAGTAATTCCTCTGTCAATTAAACGGTTAAACAATTCCCGTAATATCGTTACGTGTTCTTCCCACGTTTTAGTAGCTACCAAAATATCATCTACATATAAAATAATCTTTTGTAACAATTGCTGACCCAAAGCAGAATCTAATGCCCTAATGAAAGTTGACACTGATATATTAAGTCCAAAAGGTAAAACTTGGAACTGATATGATCTGCCTTCAAAAAGAAAAGCCGTATATTGCCGTGAATCCGGGTGTAATGTTACTTGATGGTAGCCGGCGGTTAAATCCATTGTACTCATATAACGAGAACCAGCAATCTTAAGAAGTACGTCCTCCATAGGAATAGGTCTGTCTCTTTCCATCTCTATAATTTTATTTAATTCACGGGCATCCAGAACCAGTCGTACCCCACCAGTAGCTTTCTTAACTACCCACAACGGACTGTTAAAAGCGCTACCTGATCGTTCGATAATGTTTTGTTCTAGCATCTTATTTATTTCTCTACTAGCCGCTTCTTTGAATTGTACTGGAATAGGATAAGGTTTCTTAAAGAATGGTTTCTTATCTTTAATCTTAAGTTTACAAACGTAATCTTTAATTCTCCCCGGTTCATCTGAGAAGATGGCTCTAAATTCTAACATCAAAGATTCCAACTCTTCCTTTTCTTGCTCGGATAGACAATTCGTAGATAAACATTTTTCTTTCACTTCGGTTTCGATACTATTACTAGCCTGACATTGGTATACTGCATACCCAAGATCACTAAAATCTGTTAATAGATTCATGGTCGGTGCGTACTTAATCTGTAAGGACTCGTAGCAATTTTCAGGTACTTGACTGTTAGAGAACCTCACCTTAAAAGTACATGCCTCCTTATGGATGGTTAAGGAAGAATCTTTAAAATCTAATATAGCTTTATATTTACACAGCCAATCTATACCTAAAATTATGGCCACATTTAAGTTGGCTACGACGAGTACAGAGTGAGCAATTAATTGTTTAGCAATTTCAAAAGTTACATAAACTTCTTCAGTAATATTTTGACTTCTTTTACCAGTAACTCCTATAATTTTCACCCCAGTTACAGGTAAAGTCGGGAAATTCCAATATTTTCTTTTAAGCTGAAATAATTCTTTGGATAAAATACTTACTTCGCTACCCGAATCAACTATAATATTTACTTCGGTATCTTTAATATAACCTTTAATAACGGGTTTATATGTTACATTCTCCCTTATCTGATTGTCTTCCTGAAGTAAATCTTGTTGCCAGTCATCGTCCTTTTGGCAGCTTAATGATAAATTGCAATTGGGTCTTGGATAATCTTGACCAATAGTTCCCTTTAGTTGACCCGTACTAAAGGACTTTACTAGTTTTCCGAACGTTCTATGATGACGTCACCTACCACTTGACCTTCATTAATTACTTGAGGATGATTTATCTCATGATCGTTATTGTGTAATTTCCGCACTTTAGAGTTATTACCACGATTTTGTTGGCTCTCTTTATCTTTAGATTGACGTTTTGTATAACAGAACCGGCTATGATTGTTGTTATTAGCTTTTCGTGGTTCTGAATTATTATTATTGTTTCGAGGATTGTCATTTCTACCAAATCTAAACTTCTCGTCTTCTCTTTCTCTATTAAGTATATCTAACTGCTCTAAATATCCTAACAATTCGCACGGCTGTGACCATTCTCTTTCTATCATTCTTTCCTTTACGTAATACGGTAACCTACTAATTAGGACTCGTACTAAATGACTTTCAATAATTGGTTCTTCAATTAATTTAGCACGGTTTAAATGCCATTCAAAATAATTCCTATAACCTCCCCACCGTTTAGAATATGGAGGAGGGTCTAACAACTCTAAAGTTAAGTGTTGTTGTTTTCCTCTTGACCAATAATTTTGTTTAAACTGCTTAACAAAATCATCCCAATCCCTGAATTCATTTCTATGCAGTACTGCCCACTCCGCAGCTTCTGCTTCTAAATGTCCTATTACAAATTGAATGCGTTTTTCATTACTCCATTTAGGAGATAATGATGTTTCAAAAGCTTTTATAAAGATTATAGGGTGCAGTTCGCCTCCTGGTTTGAATACAGGAAATCGACTTGCTACATTCGAATTTGTCGTTATGTCATCCAGACATTCTGCGAGAGAAATAGTCGGATTTTGTTTAGCTTGCAGAGACGGAGTTGCATCGGATTGGCTTGCCGTGATTGCCTTATTCATATTGTTGTCGTCCGTGCTAGCAAATTCGATGCGACTGTTGTCTCTGATTATGTTATTACCTCTGCTACCTGAAATGTTCTCGTTATTATCTAATTCCGATAACCGTTTCGTAATTTCCTGTATCCGCATTTCTGTATTGGATACGCGATTAGCTAATATCGATTCTTCACTGTGTTCACGATGTGAACGCTCTGTACCTTCGTCAATATTATTATCTTTGGCAGTCTCAAGATTACTGCATATTTCAGTAATTAAAAATTTCATGTTTTCGATTTCGGTATGGTCCTTTTCTACTTGATGAGTTAATGTCTCTAATTCTACGTTATCTATTGAAGAAATCTCTACAGGTTTGGTAGAGACCTCTTTAATAGATTTCAATAATTCTCTGCGAACAGTTTCTGTTTGCATAGAAAATTCATCTCGTAACATGTTGTTATTTTTCTGTATTTCATTTACAACTAAGATATTGACACTATCTAGTCTCTCGGTTAAGTCAGTGATATCGTTTCGCATGCGAGCTTTTTCCTCGCGCGATTCCTGGATATGTTCTTCTAACCTTTTACAATTATCAGCAATCTTATTACTAAGTCCTACTAATTTTTCCTGCATTTCAACTTTAGAAGACTCTATTTTACCACTTAATTCTCGACTGGTTTCATTAAGATGTTCCTGTAACCTGTCTGTCGATTTTGTTAGCTCCCCTTTAAGTCTAGCAGTATATTCCTCGTTAGACTGTTTTAATTCCTGTTTTAGTTCCTCTTTTAATCTAGCAGTAGATTCCTCGTTAGATTGTTTTAATCTAGCCATAGATTCTTCGTTAGACTGTTTTAATCTAGCAGTAAATTCTTCGTTAGACTGTTTTAATAGCTGTTTTAGTTCCTCTTTTAATCTAGCAGTAGATTCCTCGTTAGCCTGTTTTAATTCCTCTTTTAATCTAGCAGTAGATTCTTCGTTAGATTGTTTCAATTTAGCGATCGCCCTAAAAAGGGATCTCATGCTCCTATCGGACATAGACTGCTCTTCGTCTGACATTTCACTTCCCGACATTATTGTAAAATATTAACTATTTACACACGCAAACTTGTAATCAACAATCCTGTAAAAGCACACTTCCTATATACAACACTCCACTTCCAACTTGAAACAAACTCACCGGACACTAATATTGTAATTTGTAGTTCTCGATGATCAGTGTGCTGCTATGGGCTGCAGATGTAACAGCCGTCGATGCAGCCGCTGAGATGCTGCGACCCCGCTTCCGCAACCGGCAGGACGCTGAGTCGAACACCGAAAACGTCGCTGGCTGCAACCACGCCCGGCACCGCCGTAGACAGGCGAAGCCCTCAGCAACACCTCTAATACCAGCCGGAGGAACGCCCCGCAGCTGACGTACTGGGCCTATTAGTTTAGGGAGAAAAAAGGTTGTCGGGGTTTGCAGCGTTCAGCTGCTGCCCAACAGATGCGCCTTCTCGTGGAACAACTGCGTGACCGTACTGCTTGGCCGCACTCCGTCAGATGCCCACACCCGCGAAGTCGCCGCTGGCTGGTGAAGGCTCCACGAAAACTCGCATTGACTTCCGAAGGACTCTTGATGTTTCGTTTCGTACCTGTGTGCCTTAGTTACACACAAGTCCTGTTTCTAAGGTCGCCACGGTGCGGTGTAACGACGTATTAGGTTTTCGTTTGACATATGTATGACCATGTGCAGACTTCGTCACCCACGTCAGTTACACTCACTTCAAAAAATTATTTATATTCTTTTTAAATTGTCATAGAATGGTTCTTGAACGAAACTGTAAAACATCAGTTGAGTCGTGTGCAGAGAATTATATCACTTGGGCCAATTGGTTTTCGTAACTTTTTCGAATTTAAATTTCGTTTGTTTCTCCTCAGAAAATTATATCGACACACGTTATCTTGATCTAATCGATATCAGAATCACACATTAAATAAACTTTTTAGATTCAAAGTTTCGGCCAACGCTGTCTGAATCAATAATCTTGTCAAATATATTATTAATCCGTTCACATAACTCTTCATGAATAAATCTTCAAGACACGTGTTTCAACTTTAGTAGCATACACTATTTTATTAGCTTCCTACACATACAGATGTGAACTTGAGCGTTGACAGACAGTGACTAACTTTTCAATAAGATTAAGCTCGTCATTGTTGTACAAAAAGAGTATAAAAATTCATTTTTAATTTTTAGAAACACGACTCAACAACTCGGTTCCAGGATCTTCTGTTGCTCCTTGGCTGTCGACCCGCGACGTATAGCGGCCAGCAATTTCCTCTCTGGTCGCGGCAACGAAGATGCTGTCCCCGTTCGTTGCGCCGATCTCTCCGTACATGAAACACATAAAAAAATACAAAACTTTTAGATAATTCACATTTATTATAAATAATAAGAAAACACATAAACAAAACTAAATTAAACTTATAGTCACCTGCAAACTGGGCTGACTTTGGTGGATGGGTGACGCTTAATTTCGTCCCACTACAAGCGGCAGACATGTTGTCGCTCCACCAGGTGACGCAACGCCACAGTCGATGAGCGATACCAGTTCCGAAACAGCAATCATTGCATCTGACCATTTTATACAATTATATCAAACGATAGAAGCTATAAAGTATCAAAAACTTGATGGAAACAATGAAAAACTCGATAAAATATTTGACGAAAACATTCAAAAGTAGGACAGTATCAATACTATTAATCACAATAATTTAATTTTACCTTTATTAAAGGCTTTGGTCTAAATTTTTGATCTGGAAAGAAAGACCAATTATGAACTACAAAAGAGTAGAAGCATAAACCACTTGAGAAGTACCAGCAAAAAAGTTTGTTTTCTAGTGAGAGGCGCGACCCAAACGTTTATACATTTTTAGCATATGCTGGTGCTCCGACAGAAGCATTGAAACGAATGAGCAGACATAAATTTATGTAGCAGCAAGACTTGTTCTCAACTTCAGCACACACTGTTTGAATTTAATAGGTGTTATCCACGCAGCAAGTCGCGGATAACGTTATTACAATGAAATGAACCACAAACATGACTGACGCAACAAGATCCATGGATAGAGAGAACCTAGTAGGAGACTGAAAAACTATACTCACTTAGATTTAAAGCTATAAATGTGATGATCTCACTAAATAAGGAGTAAGGAAGGAAAAGTTAAATAACCTTCTCTCTTGTAGATTCTACAGTTTTTATTATTGTTATTTTTTATTATTGTTATTTTATTATGATTTGAAACTATCAGTTGGTAATTACTGCCAAGTTGCGCTCTGGGTCTCGTGGAAATTAAATTGTCACCCCTCCTCCCTTCTCCCTCAGTGAACTTGCGGTAAAACTGTAATTCACATCTTAAGTTCGAAACGATTCTGAGCGCTTGACGATACTTCGAAATTTTGATACGAAAGTAACCAAAAAATTAAGCAAAGAGCATTTACGATGGGGAAAATGATTACTATAACTTTACAAGCATGCTTTCCAGACGACCCGTCGTGTTTCGACATGCTGGAAACGCAAGGCTGTCTCATGTAATCCGTTTTTGCTTACGCCCGGAATAAAATTGAGAGGGAGAAATACTTCAAATAATTGTCTTATAAATAATGGATTGTAAATAAATACGTCTGCGGCTGGTGATATTCTCAAAGAAGAAAGAATTGTACTCACGAACGAGGGCGGTATGCAGGAAGATGCTTACAAAGTTAAATTACGCTCGTAACACACAAACAGTTATAAAGAAAGCCATACCACTCAACTGTGGAGGATAAGAAGGCCGGTTGCCGCGCTGTGGGACCGTAATGATCGTCGCGTATGCACTCATGTACGCTCCAACATTCTTGCCGCCCAAGGACGTAGGGACAATGTAAATTTAAAAATAGGAAACGACCCTCACGAAGACGCTTATGTAAAGGCATATTGAGCTACTTCGTAGATAAAGGAAGAAATGTATCCTGACTAACGGCTCCGAGTTAACACAAAAGGAAGAAATCTGGATACACAGGCCCAAGATTACCGAGAATGAAATGGTGAAACAATAAAGGAGAACGTAGTATTTTAATGTATATGTACTGATGTATGTAATATAAGATGTTATCTAATTTCTGTAAAAATATTTGTTTCATGTGAAATATCATTTGACAAAGTCGTGGGCCTTCCTCAAAAGCATCGGGTACCATGAGGGGTCTGCGCTTTGAAGTCCTTTTGAAGGATGAATAAAAGGACAGTGCAATGAGTCAAAACACTCCTGATTCATCCAACGACTTTGACATCCAACAAGTCATCCGAACAGCGCATATACCTGCGTATGAACTTTCTGTTGTTTTGTTGCTTTTCCCCTCTTGTTTCTGTTTCAGGCATGAGGGACTGTAACTTTCTTACTGAAAAACATTAGTTTTTTTCTGTTATTGAAATATTAGTATATAAAATACCTTCAAAGAGAGTTATCACCCCGTAACGAAGAGGTGATAAGAGGTAAGTCACGCGATGTAACTGGATAAGTTAACACGATTTTTTGTGCGTCAAGGCAATATTGTGTGTCATTCTGTAGTTGAAAAAACAGAAGGAAAGACCATTAAATATTACTGTAAAAAGTGATATGTGAAAGAACCACGTACGAGATCGCCTAATCGTAGTAACATGGACAGTATTAACGAATACTAAGATTTTAAAATACCGAAGAACACACAGGCACAAGTGAAAGACAGTATGTGTCAAATACTTTGTGAAGTGATTCATTGGGCTCCGCTGTATCAGTGTGTACCGCACAGCTTCGCGCAATGGCGCATTGATGTGCTACATAAGCAATTTCACTGTCAGATGGAATATTATGATCTCTGCAGAAAAACAGTAAATATGTTGAGGTTGATCCTGTATCGTCACATTCTTATATCTTCACTTTTTGAGCTTGGACAGATGGGACTACGTCTATTCATTAATTAACAATAACCATTCAAGTAAAGCAGTAGGTGAACACAATCATTATTGTCATTGCTTCAAATGGCTCTGAGCGCTATGGGACTTAACATCTGATGTCATCAGTCCCATAGAACTTACAACTACTTAAACCTAACTAACCTAAGGACGTCACACACATCCATGGCCGGCCGCGGTGGTCTCGCGGTTAAGGCGCTCAGTCCGGAACAGTGCGACTGCTACGGTCGCAGGTTCGAATCCTGCCTCGGGCATGGATGTGTGTGATGTCCTTAGCTTAGTTAGGTTTAAGTAGTTCTAAGTTCTAGGGGACTGATGACCACAGAAGTTAAGTCCCATAGTGCTCAGAGCCATTTGAACCAACACATCCATGCCCGAGGCAGGATTCGAACCTGCGACCGTAGCGATCGTACGGTTCCAGACTGATGCTCTCATTATAGTCTTGTGGCACCTTTTACTGCAGAGAAGACGGAGGTGTTTAGCTGATCTTCGAGGCTGTGAAAGGAGGTAAGTGAAAACGGATTAATTGCTGGTTGTCTTGGACTGTGTCAAAATGGCCACTCGCGCGGTACCTAAATTTACGCGAGAGTAATTCTCCCTATTTTCAAGAACTTTCAATCTTCAACTTCCATATTTCACGCTCAAAACTTGGCGGGTTTTCTGCTTTAAGAATAATTCTGTCTGTCTGCTCCATTGTCGCGAAACGTATTTTTTCCCCTTCCGGGTGACTGAGGCGTTTCACAAAACGCTGTTTGCTAATCTACTTATCCGTAAGTGACTAGCAAGATCATCATAATCAATTACGTTGCTCTTGTGTTGTTTGGAGTTCCTCTCTGTGTCGTGTGATACCCTGTACACCCCAACATTTGTCTTCCTCTCTTGTTAGTGTACACTGGGAATTATGTGTGACTGATGTATTTGCAACTGTTTAGATAGGTAGATTACCAATATTTTGTCTTAGGCTACCATTACCTATTTTATTGGAATACTATTTGCCTAACTGGAGGTTATTTGGCAACTGAATGTTTCTTTGTGGCTATTTGCTTTTGTGGCTTTGTATGGCTCTGCTGTGAATACTGCCACCATATATAAACCGTGCAGGCTTTATATACCGTCTGAATGTAATTTTAATGGCGTGTTCTGAACTGGTAAACTGTTTAGGGAAGTGGTATCGTTTCGTGTTTCTTGAACTGGTGTATCAATATGTCTATCAGTTTCTTGTTTTTCTACGTTGTGAGATGAGTATGTATGGGTATCACTGAGGTGCCCTACGGCATCCTCTTGTGTATTTTTCTTATTGTTTTGCTAATTCCCCGGTACATTGGTGGAAAACGGGAAACATCCTCTTCCAGCGGCCCTCCAGCCGCATCACATATCCTGTTTCTAAGTTTGCATGGTATACATCTAACTGTGACTTCGTCTCGGCATTCTGACTTCTTGTGGTCTGGCTTCGCACATTTTCCACAGGCTGGTTCCCTATCGCCATGTTTTGGCCGATGACCTAGACCCCAGCAACTGAAGCATTTATGAACAGCCAGAAAATCTTTGCTGTATGAGGGCTCGAAATGAATGTAGACTCTTTCCGTTTGCAGCAGCAGAAGACGAAACCTTCACGTGATTTCGAGGACATTATTATCTGTTCTTTTAACCTTTGGACCTGTTTTGAACCTTATTTTAAGTTCCTCATATAACTCTTCCTTAGAGATTTGTTCCCTTATTTCGATGTCATATAATTCTTCCAGGAAGTCCCGATCAGGTAGAGTAGTTTCGACCTGATATACTCCTAGGAGAGGTCGGAATTTCCTCAACTCATCACATCTATTATCTTTTAGTTGAGCTATCTTTTCTGTGATTGTCCTTTAATCTGCTTTTGCTTCCGTTCCCAAAATTGTGTTTACTGTGGATCTGATTCCTTTAATTTTTACTTTGTTTTGTCTTGGTTTGGCTGTTTTAGTGACGGTTTAGCATATGGAGTTGGTGTTCTGTTTGTTTTTCGACTTAAAAAAGAAGGTATTCGACTGTTTTGATTTGATTTTGCTTTGTTCGTTTTCTGCTTTGCTGTATGTTTTTGAAGCTAAGCCAGTGACAGAAACTGCCGCAAAAGAGAGTGGAATTGAGTCACTTTTTGCTCTTAGCTTGTGATTTTATACTTTGACATCTGCCATTTCTGATTTTACGCCGTATTCGTGCCAGCGCAACTGGTGCTTTGGGAATAGATAGTTCTTTGCGTAAATGCTGATCGTCTCATCTAAAGAAGTAAGGCACGGGTGCTCATTTTTTTTAAATATGTCTCAGTCTGCAGTTGGCGTTCTAAAAAAATAGTAACAATTTAGAGACTGTTGTTGTTGTGGTCTTCAGTCCAAGGCTGATTTGATGCAAGCTACTCTATCCTGTGCAAGCGTCTTCATCTCCGAGTAACTACTGCAACTTACATCGCTCAGAATCTGCATTTTATATTCATTTCTTCATCTACCTATACTATTTTTACTCTCCACACTTGCCTCCAGTACTTAACTGGTGGTCCCTTGACGCCTCAGAACGAGTCTTACCAACCGATTCCTTCTTCTAGTTAAGTTGTGCCACAAATTAATCTTCTGCCCAATTCTACCCAGTACCTCCTCATTAGTGATCTACCAATACAATCTTCAGCATTCTTCTGTAGCATCACATTTCAAAAGCTTCTTTTCTCTTCTTGTCTGAACTGTTTATAGTCCATGTTTCACATCCACAAATGGCTACACTCCATACAAATTCTTTCAGGCCTCATGACCCTTCAAACTACACTCGTGGTTAACAAAATTCTCTTCTTCAGAAACGCTTTCTTTGCCGTGGCTAGTCTACATTTTATATCCTCTCTACTTCGACCATCCTCAGTTACTTTCCTGCCCAAATAGCAAAACTCATCTAGTACTTTTAGTGTCTCATTTCCTAATCTAATTCCCTCAGCACCACCTGATTTAATTTGACTACATTCCATTATCCTCGTTTTGCTTTTGTTGCTGTTCATCTTGTATCCTCCTTTCATGACAGTGTCCATTCTGTTCAACTGTTCTTCCAAGTCCTTTGCTATCTCTGACAGAATTACATTGTCATCAGAAAACGTCGTGGTTTTTATTTCTTATCCCTGGATTTTCATTCCAACTTCAAATTTTTCTTTGTTTTCCTTTACTGCTTGTTCCATGTACAGATTGAATAACATCATGGATAGGCTACAACCCTGTCTCATTCCCTTCTCAACATTGATTTTCCTTTCGTGCCCCTAGACTCTTAAAACTGCCTTCTGCTTTCTGCACAAATTGTAAATAGCCATTCGCTTTCTGTATTTTACCTCCCCACCTTCAGAATTTGAAAGACGTTATTCCAGACAACATTGTCAAAAGCTTTCTCTCAATCTACATATGCTAGAAAGTAAGGTTTGCTTTTCCTTAACCAAGCTTCTATGATAAACCATAGGTCAGTACCGCCTAGTGTGTTCCTACATTTCTACAGAGTCCAAATCGTTCTACCCCAAGGTCGGCTTCTACGAGTTTTTCCATTCGTCTGTAAGGAATTCGTGATTTATTAAACTCATAATTTGGTAAAATCACACCTGTCAGCACCTTCTTGAAGTCTGAGGTTATTTCGCTTGAGTCACACATCTTGCCCACCAGGTGGAAGCGTTTGATGATGGCTGCCTCTCCCTAGGCTGTCAGTAGTTCGAATGGAATATTGTCTATTTCCGGATCCTTATTTTTCTGTCAAATTTCTCATGTACTATTATATCTCCCATCTCATTTTCATCTACGACCTATTCCATTTCCATAACATTGCCCTTAAGTACATTGGCCTTCTATAGACCCTCTATACACTCCTTCCACCTTTCCGCTTTCCCTTCGTTGTTTAGGACTGGTTTGGCATCTGAGCTTTTTATATTCGTACAGGTGGTTTCCATAACATTGCCCTTAAGTACATTGGCCTTCTATAGACCCTCTATACACTCCTTCCACCTTTCCGCTTTCCCTTCGTTGTTTAGGACTGGTTTGGCATCTGAGCTTTTTATATTCGTACAGGTGGTTCTCTTTTCTCCTAATATCTCTTTAATTTTTGTGTGAAATCTGTTCCCCTAGTGATACATGCTTCTACATCCTTACATTAGTCCTCTAGACATTCCCATTTAGCCGTTTTGCAAAGAAGCGTAAATAAAGAAGATAAAATTCAGACCCAGTGACTGCTGCACGTAATAATGCGTATAATTTCCTGCCATTTAGTCTGTAATTCAGAGCGATTCCAATAGTGAAACATTCTTCTTTACAGCAAACATGATCTGCTCTGTGAGGATGCTCTTTTACTGCAAGTCTTAATACCATAATGCATTATTAGTATCCAATTAAATTATGTTACAGGAATATGCTTCTATTTTATCATGTTTCCTATGTGAGATTACCAATACTGGTCTAAAGCTGTTGCGTAGCTGGCATATCAGAGAAGCCTGCCTGTGTGGCCGAGCGGTTCTACGCGCTTTAGTCTGGAACCGCGCGGCTGCTTCTGTTGCAGGTTCCAACCCTGTCTCTGGGATGAATGTGTGTGATGTCCTTAGGTTAATTAGGTTTAATTGTAAGTTCTTGGGTACTGATGACCTCATATGGTCCCATAGTGCTCAGAGCCATTTGAACTTGGTTTAAATTACTAATTTGTGAAATTCTCTAACTTTTTTGGCTGTAGCCGTCTTTTCCTCTCACACATCATCTCTGAAAGTTTTGTGAATTAATTTTATGTTTTTGGTAATCATGATGATGTCTTAATATACCCTTAATTTGATCTTACTGACGTCCAAAACGACGTAGTTACTCTGTTCACACATGTGTCATCCTAATCACAATTCTTGTAAATTATATTGAGTGAAGGCATCATAGGCTTAACCAGACGAGGTCAGAAGGCAACAAATTATCAGCATCCAATAAATGACATTAAAGAATTCTGTCTTCACTCTATGATGCATTCCTAATGGTATTTCCAGTACTAGTCGAAAGGTGTTCCCTAGCTGGGAAATCAGGGATTATAACTCAAACGAATGGTCATCAAAGCATGTCTTTTAATCCTTGGCAGTACAAGAGATAATCGTTTTAACGTCCTAACATAAACGTTACGGCGTTAATCTCCGTCACCATTTGACTACATAAACTAGCCAATACCTGACCCTGTAGAAGATTTTTCTCACCGGGTGACAACTGCAAGACAAGTGAGAGAGCTCTAGTTGGATCACAGAGTACGAATATCGGTAGACCACGTAATCAAACACGTGCAACAAGTTTTCTTATTTTTAATTTACGTCGCCTACAAATTCAGGTGACTATGTCTCACCTTTCTATGGATTGAACAGTTCCTCCTTTCAAATGTTTTGATTTTCACGCAGAGGAGTAACAATGACTTTCCATGCATGTTACCTGTAAATAAATATGTAAGAAAAAGATAAACAGATGTATTAATAAAACTGAAGTATATTTGACAAATGGGAATACATTATCAAACTGAATCATAGCAGAATTTCAGTTGATGTTGACAACATGATAATCAGTAGGCTATGGTCGGTCCATAGATAATCATACACCACTGGATACTAAGGCACTGTAAGCTGCGTGATAGGGTCAAATTAACAGCCCTCTGTTTTTGGTTTCAACACAAATATGCGAAACATTTTACTCAGGTTTTGCCAGTCACTTTTATAACAACCATTTGTGTAGCATTTACATTAATGCCCATAAAAGTAGTACAACACATTAGGCACTGGCAGTGCGGTAGAAGACCCTGGAGAGAAGGTGTAAGGGGCGTAGCACATTACGAAGTGATGGTATGATATGCCACCGTTGATGGGAAGGCGCAGTTGGTTGAGGTGCCTTTTGGTGTGGCTCTAGACTATATGAATGTTGAAGTTGAGGCACAGGTGGTGGAGGCGCTGTGCGAACTGGCCGTAGACCAGATGGCTGTTTTAATGGAGGCACAGGTGGTGGAGGGGCTGTGCGAACTGGCCGTAGGCCAGATGGGTGTTTTAATGGAGGCACAGGTGGTGGAGGGGCTGTGCGAACTGGCCGTAGGCCAGATGGGTGTTTTAATGGAGGCACAGGTGGTGGAGGGGCTGTGCGAACTGGCCGTAGACCAGATGGGTGTTTTAATGGAGGCACAGGTGGTGGAGGGGCTGTGCGAACTGGCCGTAGACCAGATGGCTGTTTTAATGGAGGCACAGGTGGTGGAGGGGCTGTGCGAACTGGCCGTAGACCAGATGGGTGTTTTAGTGGAGGCACAGGAGGTGGAGGCACCTTGCGAAGTGGCCGTAGATCAGATTTCTGTTTTAGTGAAGGCACAGGTGGTGGGGGCGCTGTGAGAAGTGGCCGTAGGCCAGATTGCTGTGTTAGTGGAGGCACAGGAGGTGGAGGCGCTGTGCGAAGTGGCCGTAGGCCAGATTGCTGTTTTAGTGGAGGCACAGGAGGTGGAGGCGCTGTGCGATGAGGCCATAGACCAGATTGCTGTTGGATTTGAGGTGCAGACACAGTAGGCTCCATGCAGTGTGGCCGCAGTAGCTGCACGGAAGGCTGATGCTGATGAAGTGACACCTGATATGGCTGTTCCACAGGTGGCACAACTGAGACGGTTGTGTTTGAGGTCGTACCTGCTGATGCTGTCACGGTGGACAGGCACACCAGCTGCAACAAAAAATCAAAATTAGATCACATCATCACGACTTACCAACACAAAATGTGTGGGCTCTTGTCTGTGAAGTTGATAGCTCACTCTGTGTACCAGCCCTTGTAATTTACATTCGCAAGCATACGTCTCAAACATTCATTGCTGCTCTGCCGTTGAGGGAGTTGGGGATTAAACGAATTGTGTGTGTGATATTGTGTGTCTTGTGCAAGATATAGTTCTAACTGTGTCTCATTCCCATAAGTTGCGTGCCAATAGTTGCCTACAGAAACAGTGATACTTACCCCATGTAGATAGTTTCACCTATTCTTTTCTTTGACGCTGGTGTACAATCCAGCCGATTATTATCCTCTCTCAACAGGAGTGTTTTGTTGTTAAGACACAGGTTACCGTATTTTGGACAGAATACCATACAAGACTCAGCCTTAAATATTTCGCCATTTGTACGATGTTCACATGCAGAAAACCTTTAATTTCGAATAACTTTGACCATACTTTTTTGGACACCGGTACACTACAAGAGTTTCTGAAAAGCCATAGATATTTGTGACATGAAATGTATGAATAAGTACGTAAAGGTGATGTTCTGTGTGTGTGTGTGTGTGTGTGTGTGTGTGTGTGTGTGTGTGTGTGTGTGTGTGTGATTTTGTGTGTGTTTTTACTTGTTATTGTTGTTGTGGTCTTCAGTCTTGAGACTGGTTTGATGCAGCTCTCCATGCTACTCTATCCTGTGCAAGCTTTCTCATCTCCCAGTACCTACTGCAACCTACATCCTTCTGAATCTGCTTAGTGTATTCATCTCTTGGTCTCCCTCTACGATTTTTACCCTCCACGCTGCCCTCTGATACTAAATTGGTGATCCCTTAATGCCTCATAACATGTCCTACCAACCGACCCCTTCTTCTAGTCCAGTTGTGCCACAAACTCCTCTTCTCCCCAGTCCTATTCATTACCTCCTCATTAGTTATGTGATCTACCCATCTAATCTTCAATATTCTTCTGTAGCACCACATTTCGAAAGCTTCTATTCTCTCCTTGTCCAAACTATTTATCGTCCATGTTTCACTTCCATACATGGCTACACTCCATACAAATACTTTCAGAAACGACTTTCTGACAATTAAATCTATACTCGATGTTAACAAATTTCTCTTCTTCAGAAACACTTTCCTTGCCATTGCCAGTCGACACTTTATATCCAATCTACTTCGACCATCATCAGTTATTTTGCTCCCCAAATAGCAAAACTCCCTTACTAGTTTAAGTGTCTCATTTCCTAATCTAATTTCCTCAGCGTCACCCGACTTAATTCGGCTACATTCCATTATCCTCGTTTTGATTTTGTTCATGTTCATCTAATATCCTCCCTTCAAGACACTGTCCATTCCGTTCAACTGCTCTTCCAAGTCCTTTGCTGTCTCTGACAGAATTACAATGTCATCGGCGAAACTCAAAGTTTTTATTTCTTCTCCATGGATTTTAATTCCTACTCCAAATTTTTCTTTCGTTTCCTTTACTGCTTGCTCAATATACAGATTGAATAACATCGGGGAGAAGCTACAACCCTGTCTCACTCCCTTCCCAACCACTGCTTCGCTTTCATGTCCCTCGACTCTTATAACTGTCATCTGGTTTCTGTAAAAATTGTAAATAGCCTTTCGCTAACCGTATTTTACCCCTGCCACCTTCAGAATTTGAAAGAGAGTATTCCAGTCAACATTGTCAAAAGCTTTCTCTAAGTCTACAAATGCTAGAAACGTAGGTTTGCTTTTCTTAATCTAGCTTCAGTTGTGATGGCAGAAGAGCCAACACCGTGTTACTAGAGGAGGCCGAAATGCACGCGTTTTAGCTCACGCAGGCTGGCGTGAAGAGGGAGGGACTATACTGACGTGAGGTCTGGAACATGACAAGGAATTAGAATTCAGAAAGCAACGTAATTAGTTTGATACTTAACTTTAATCCATTAATGATGAACGTCGCTCTTGACGGCACATGATTCGCAATATCAATATCAATAGTAACTGAATATGGCGCCTTGCTAGGTCGTAGCAATTGACTATCGTCTCTGCAAATGAGAGCGTATGTAGGCAGTGAACCATCGCTAGCGAAGTCGGCTATACAACTGGGGCGAGTGCTAGGGAGTCTCTCTACACTAGACGTGCTGTGTGGCGGCGCTCGGTCTGCAATCACTGATAGTGGCGACACGCGGGTCCGACGTATACAAACGGACCGCGGCCGATTTAAAGGCTACCACCTAGCAAGTGTGGTATCTGGCGGCGACACCACTGCTTCTAAGATAAGTCGTAGGGTCAGTATTGCCTCACGTGTTCCCATATTTCTACGGAATCCAAACTGATCTTCCCTGAGGTCAGCTTCTACCAGTTTTTCCATTCGCCTGTAAAGAATTCGCGTTAGTATTTTGCAACCGTAGCTTATTACACTGATAGTTCCGTAATTTTCACATCTGTCAACACCTGCTTTCTTTGGGATTGGAATTATTATATTCTTCTTGATGTCTGGGGTTATTTCGCCTGTCTCATAAATTTTGCTCACCAGATGGTAGAGTTTTGTCAGGACTGGCTCTCCCAAGGCTGTCAGTAGTTCTAATGGAATGTTGTCTACTCCCGGGGCCTTGTTTCGACTCAGGTCTTTCAGGGCTCTATCAAACGCTTCCCGCAGTATCATATCTCCCATTTCATCTTCATCTACATCCTATTCCCTTTCTATAACATTGACCTCAAGTACATCGCCCTTGTATAGTCTCTCTATATATTCCTTCCACCTTTCTGCTTTCCCTTCTGTGCTTAGAACTGGGTTTCCATCTGAGCTCTTGACGTTCAAACAAGTGGTTCTCTTTTCTCCAAAGGTCTCTTTAATTTTCCTGTAGGCAGTATCTATCTTACCCCTAGTGAGATAAACCTCTACATCATTACATTTATCCTCTAGCCATCCCTGCTTAGCCATTTTGCACTTCCTGTCGATCTCATTTTTGAGACGTTTGTATTCCTTTTTGCCTGCTTCATTTACTGTATTTTTATATTTTCTCCTTTCATCGATGAAATTCAACATTTCTTCTGTCACCCAAGGATTTCTTCTAGCCCTCGTCTTTTTACCTACTTGATCCTCTGCTGCCTTTACTACTTCATCCCTCAAAGCTACCCATTCTACTTCTCCTGTATTTCTTTCCCCCATTCTTGTCAGTTGTTCCCTTCTGCTCTCCCTGAAACTCTGTGCAACCTCTGGTTTAGTCAGATTATCCAGGCCCCATCTCCCTAAATTCCCACCTTTCTGCAGTTTCTTCAGTTTTAATCTACAGTTCATAACCAATAGAATGTCGAAAGACCACATCTGCTTCTGGAAATCTCTTAAAATTTAGAACCTGGTTCCTGAATCTCTGTCTTAGTATTATATAATCTTCCATGTATACAACCTTCTTTTATGATTCTTGAACCAAGTGTTAGCTATGATTAAGTTGTGCTCTGTGCACACTTCAACCAGGCGGCTTCCTGTTTCATTTCTTACCCCCAATCCATATTCACCTACTACGTTTCCTTCTCTTCCTTTTCCTACTAACGAATTCCAGTCACCCATGACTGTTAAATTTTCGCCTCCCTTCACTATCTGCACAATTTCTTTTATCTCATCATACATTTCTTCAATTTATTCGTCATATGCAGAGCTCGTTGGCATATAGACTTGTACTACTGTCGTAGGCGTGGGCTCCGTGTCTATCTTGGCCACAATAATGCGTTCACTATGTTGTTTGTAGTAGCTTACCCGAAATCCTATTTTTTTTATTCATTATTAAACCTACTCCTGCATTACCCCTACTTGATTTTGTATTTATAACCCTGTATTCACCTGACCAAAAGTCTTGTTCCTCCTGCCACCGAACTTCACTAATTCCCACTACATCTAACTTTAACCTATCTATTTTCCTTTTTAAATTTTCTAACCTACCTGCCCGATTAAGGGATCTGACATTCCACGCTCCGCTCAGTAGAACGCCAGTTTTCTTTCTCCTCATAACGACGTTCTCTTGAGTAGTCCCCGCACTGAAATCCGAATGGGGGACTATTTTACCTCCGGAATATTTTAACCAAGAGGACGCCATTATCATTTATCCATACAGTATAGCTGCATGCCCTCGGGAAAAATTACGGCCGTAGTTTCTCCTTGCTTTCAGCCGTTCGCAGTACCAGCACAGCATGGCCGTTTTGGTTAGTGTTACAAGGCCAAATCAGTCCATCATCCAGACTGTTGCCACTGCAACTACTGGAAAGGCTGCTGCCCCTCTTCAGGAACCATACGTTTGTCTGGCCTCTCAACAGATACCCCTCCGTTGTGGTTGCACCTACGGTACGGCTATCTGTATCGCTGAGGCACGCAAGCCTCTCCACCAACGGCAAGGTCTATCGTTCATGGGGGGGGGGGGGGGGGGGAGGGAGTAGGGGCGGTGTTGGTGCTTATGGGTGCTGAACGCTGAGGTTATTGGTGCCCTTAGACGCATTATAGGAAATGAATCTGCACAAAATTAGTAAAATGCGGTCATACACGCAAAGGCAGTGGGAAAAGACTAAATATGTTATACAAAGACCAAAACATACGTAAAACAAGAAAGGAGCTAAAAGCACGCCACAGGAAATTGTTAGTGTCTGGCCACTAACATAAAACATGGGTGAGCCAGTCACTCTGAAAACGAATTAAAACTCTACCCAATAATCTTGGCAAAAACATAAAACTCTAGTCACATTTGTTTCATTATTACGTAAAAGAGATTGAAGAAGAGTCAGCACATAGGCCACGCTCCATTGGTCAGAAAATAAAACGCAGTCCGTTAAAACGTGGTGCACAAATATCTGTATAACACAAGCACTGCACGGTGGAGGGTCCTGTCGCTGGAGCAAGAAGTTATGCGTCAAAGGACTGTGGCCTATGCAAAGAGGAGTGAGGAGAAGCTCGTTCCGTTTATGTGGCTGGAAGGAAGTACACCACAACCGTATTGTGGGCTTTACTAAACACAGCTTATTGTCGGTCGTTTCCAACCAGTCGTCCTCTCTCCGACGCAAGACTCTTGAGCTCAATAGGGAGGTGGAGCATGCAGGGGGATGGCACACCGAAATACTGAAATATCCCCCCTTCTCCCCCCCCCCCAAGGGGGCTCGCCCCTCTTTGGCGGGTTCATGTTTGGCTCCTATGGGGACCCAGCCTTTGCAGCATTTCTTCCCTTCCGAGCTGCATGTCTATCTTCTTGCTATTCTTTTTCCCATCCCTTGGGGACATGTCTGGGATGTTATTGGTAAGGTTCTGCATTGCCTGTTGGTGACATAAGAAAAGTCTCATCTTGATTTTTCGCTCCATTTTCCTTTCTTTGTTTTCCTTCTCCTCTCGTTCCTCTACTTCAGCGTTCGTTGGTCCTCTTTCTCTTCTTCCTACCTGTGCGCTCCTTATGGGTTGCCCACGCGTCTGAGGCATAACAGGTGACTGGGTAACACATAATTCCCAGCCCCAGGCGGACAGGTAGCGTTTGCACATGCCCCCTGGTACAGGACAGGCCCAGGGAGGGGTGATTGCCTGAGCTGCGACCTTCGAAAGTTGCTGATTTGCCCCTCAGTCAGATGTTCAGGAGGTGTGACCTGAGGTGTGAACAATCACCTAAGGTGGGTGCGCCCCCTTGTGAATGGAGCCCCCAGTTTTTAAGGAGCACGCAAAGAGTCAATCATCATCCCAGTCATCGTCTATGAAACGTAAATGTAATGAGGCTGATGATTCAAAGTCCATTCTCGCAGCACCACGGTACCTCATGGCCTCACATACTGCAGATGGTCTTCATTCACCGTGGTAAATCTGTTCATTAATCAAAAGGTGTGGATGCAATTGCCGGACAGGTGAAATCCTGCACTCGTTTACGGAATGGCACTTCGCTTTTGGAATTACTTCTGATTCTCTAGCACAACAATTCCTTGCTGCCTCGCTTCTCCGCGGTCACCCTGTTCGTGTTGAGGCCCATAGAACTTCGAGTTTTTCCCATGTTGTAATTTATACCCGGCTGCTCGACGGTCTAACTGAGGCCATAATCCCATCTTACCTCTCTGATCAGGGTGTCATTGCCATCCATCATGTAATGAAGAAGGTAGATTCCTCCTTAGTGCCCACCCACACTCTTTTCCTCACCTTTGATAGAGCCGTGCTGCCGTCCAAGATCAAAGCAGACTATGAAATTATCACAGTCTGGCCACACATTTCGAACGTGATGTGCTGCTACCAGTTTCATCGTTTTAACTACACTAGATAATCTGGTCGACACCCAGGTAAATGTGTAACCTTTGTAGGGATGCACACGAGGGCGGTTTTCTGCCTCTTTCTCCCCACTGTATCAACTTCAATGGCGGCTATGCTTCCTTGTTCCATGTATCTCCATGAGTGGGCTGTACAAGAGATCTGGGTAACAAGAAAAGTGTCTCACCCAGTCGCTCGCAAGTTACTGGCTAGTCGCAAACCCTGCCTTCTCCCGTCTGGCGCCTATAATTCCGTTCTTGTTACACCTCGCTCAATGAAGGACGTGGCCATGCAGACATGCGACCTCGAATTTAGCTCTGAGGTTATGAAATCGCCCAGTGTCAAGGTAGCATCGCCATCGCCAGGTCCAGATGTGCAACAAACCGTCAAACTCCCGCCTGAAGGAGTGAAGCCAGCAGCTACACAACCGGTAGGGGGGAAAGGGCAGAAAGAGTACTCCCGTGTAGACTCCCTCTGTCCCTCCAGCCAAACAAAACCCGAGTCTTCCTCTAACCCGAAAGGCTCGAAGAAATCCACCAAAGACAAATAGTCTTCTCCCTCGCCAATTCGAAGATCCTCTCCGACGGTGTCGCCACATAGTACCTTAGCCTGGCCGGCCTCTATATCGCTGGTGTACGCCACTAACCGTTTTTTTGCATTGGACTCCATGGACCGACCGCACAAGCAAGCCAGTGCTTCTGTGGAACCCATGGAGCAGGATCCTCCTGCTTTTGCACCCTGTATTAGTGACTCTACACTGGCCATCACTCGGCAATCGGCGAGTTGACACCCCTATATCTCTTCCTCATCATGACTGTACTCCAATGGAATGTTCTCAGATTTTGGTCCCACAAAGACGATTTACGGCTGCCTTTAGCATCACATCATCGCGTTGTACACTGCCTTCAGGAAACTAAATTGCGCCCTCACGACCACTATCAGCTTTCACATTACTTACCGATTGGTTTTCACCTTCCCCCTGAGGTCAGCATTCCACCTCACGGGGGTGTCGTGCTGCTGGTATTGGATGACATTCATAGTCAACCCATCGCCCTGACTACCCATCTTCAAGCTATTGCAATTTGCTTTTTCGTTCACCATCTGACTTTTTCCCTCTGTGTCATTTATGTTCCTCCATCATTCGATGTCACAATGGCAGACTTCCTTCAGCTTATTGGGCAGCTACCTCCCCATTTTTGCTACTCTGTGATTTTAGTGCACATCATCCCCTTTGGCGTTCTCCCAGGACCTGTTGGAGAGGTGCCCTCTTGGCTGACCTTCTTACCCATCTTAACCTCTTCAGCATTAACACTGGAGCACCCACTTTCGTCTCCGACTCCTCGCACATCTATTCCAATTAGGACCTATCCTTCTGCATTGTCCAGGTTGCCTATCGTCTTGAGTGGTCCGTTTTTTCTGACATCTACTTGAGCGACCATTTCCTGTGTGCTATCCATTCGCTGTCTCGTACCCCATCCACGTGTATGCCCAAATGGCAGCTTGCTAAGGCTGACTGACAGCCTTACTCCTCCGTGGCGACCTTCGAAGAACAAGATTTCCCCAGTTGTGATGACCAGGTGGAATACCTCACAAACGTTATCCTTACAGCTGCAAAACACTTCATTAATCGTACTTCCTCTTTACTTATTCGTGTCCCAGTCCCTTGGTGGACTGAGGCATGCCGCGACGCAATTCACATACAACGGGTTCTCCCCGTTTTTAACAGTCATTCTACGAAGGAAAACTGCCATCATTATAAACAGATGTGTGCAAAGTGTCGTCGCGTTCTTCGGTATAGTAAAAGAGCTAGCAGGATTTCATTCACTAGTTCTTTTAATAGTTCCTCCTCTTCCTCTTTCGTGTGGGCCAACCTCCGACGGCTCTCTGGGACCAAGATCCGTTCCCAGTTTCCAGCCTGACAGTAGCAGACGATTTTATCGTGGACGCTATTACTATCTCCAACACCTTGGGGTACCATTATGCGGAAATTTTGAGCTCTTCCCACTATCACTCTGCCTTCCTCTGTCGGAAACAAGCAGAGGAGGCTCGGGCGATACCCTTCTCTTCTCCGAATCGTGAGTGCTACAATGCCGCCTCTACAGTGAGGGAGCTAGATCATTCTCTCAGTTCATCCCGATCCACCGCCCCAAGGCCAGACGCCATCTACATTCTGATGTTGCAGCACCTTTCTATTGCAGCAAGCACTTTCTACTTAACACGTATAACAGCATCTGGACAGAGGGTACATTTTCCGGATGTTGGCTTGAAGAAACCGTCATACCCATACCTAAGCCCAGTAAGGACAATATCTTCCCTTCTACCTACGACCCCATCTCTCTCACCAGCTGTGTTTCCAAGGTGATGGAACGTATGATTCATGCCCCGCTGGTATGGTGGCTCGAGTTTCGCAATTTACCGACGAATGCAGTGTGGATTTCTTTGTTACCTTCCGGAGTCTGCTTTCAGAAGTTGCTACGGTGGCTTAACCACGACCTACCTGCAACTTCACTGGTAGGTGTGAACTCTTCACCACCTTCGCTTCGTGAAGTGGCCCACGTTAACAATGGCCTTCATTCGCTTCCTAAGGACACTACTCCAGCCTTGGTCTATGACCTTCCCATGGAACTTCGCGATGGTACCTTTGTATACACTGATGGCTTTCGTACTGACCGTGGGGTCGGGTGGGTCGAAATACATCTGGTGATACAGACTTTGCATTTGTGTCATCTGCTCAGACTCACTCAGCGCCCTTCAAAGTCTATGTGCGCTGTGCACCGTCCATCCCTTAGTGCAGCGGGTTCACGAAAACTGTCAACTGCCCACTCTTGGTGGAGACAGTGTGATGTTTCTGTGGGTTCGTGGTCATGTCGGTCTGCCAGGAAACGAGGCTGCTGACGCTGCTACCAAGGCTGCAGTTTTTTAGCCCTTCTTCCACGTGCTTGTTTTTATCTGCCTTCTATTATGTCAATTGGGACTGACATATATTCGTATTTTTCCTCTCTGTCTTCGCCTTCTCTAGTTTTGACTTGGGCGCGTACAGCACCAGTTGTTTTTTGCACCCTAAACCAAAAACAAAACCAACATCAAACTGATATAACTCCGGATCGAGACACGCCTCCTTGGCTGCTAGATCTGCCCTTTCGCTCCAAGGAATCCCAGTGTACCCTGGTACAAAGAAGAAAGCCTCCTCCTCCTCAGTCGCTCTAGTTGAAGGAGGGTATCCTGGATGGTCTGGACTACTTCCCCCGCTTTGTACAAACGTTTCAACGAGCGATGAGCACTTAGAAAATCGGAACACACAAGAAATTTAGCACTGGAAGAACGTCTCATTTGTTCCAGTGCCCAAAAGGTCTTACACAATCAAGCGTCAAAGACATAAACAATTGAGGCAGTCGGATCTTGAGGACAAGATCCAGAAAAACTACAGAGCAACCAACAGAATCCCCACCGTGAAAACAGCTACACAGTTCTGTTGCTCAGATAAAATGTCACATTAAGAACTGAAACAGGAGTGCAATCTCTCTTGAACCATGCCAAATCTAAAATCACTCTGGTTCTCCCCAGTAATCAGGGTGTCGGGCGGTTAAAACCCTGGATTTAGGGCTGTACTGAATCCACACCAAGGGCCTCCAGAACGCGTTGCACAGGAACCCAAAGTGATGACGGCACACGGGCACTTGGAGAAAAGACGTTCCAGAGGTGGATGAGCAACAGTATGGTGCGTAGTTGAAGGCGGAATTCCGAGAAACTTACATACGTGACGCACCAGGAGGAGTGCCGCCGGATGGTAAGTGGCAGTTCCCCAGCCTCAGCACAGTGGCTGGGTATGGGACTGTCCTAGAAGCAACTGTGGCCAGACAGAGCCCCTCATGGTGGACAGGGTCAATGATCATCAAACAGGAATGAACACACACACACCTATCTGCTGAAAATTGGAAACCTGTCATCGCAGCCCACTCCCCTACCTTCCGCAGTGTAAGGTCCAAGTGACGTTTTGCTGTTGCAGCACTGGAGGAGTAGCAGAAGAAGCCGATTCATTCACGAATAAGGAGCACTATACTGGACTCCTTACTGTAGACATGATGGTGTTTATGGCTATGGCAAAGAGGTTAACACTTAAATCACTGCATTGAGGGCCACCATTCTCCTGCTCAAAACGATCTGACAGCGAATCACCAACTCGGATCCTAAAATAGCGCTGACACAGGAAAGACCGGGTGAAGATGGGGAGCTTGCCACAAAAGCCCCATTGATGCAGTTGAGCGAGGATACAGTGTCGCCAGGTAGTACCATACACCATATTGATATCGAAGAATATTTCGATTCAGTGATGTCTACGTAGGAAAGCCTGCTGAATAGCCACCTATAGCAGGGTCAGGTGTTCGACAGTGGTCCGAAATCTTGGGAATCCACACTAAGAGCGGCTAAAGAAAGAGGCTTGGTCTCTAACAGGCAGACCAGACGACGGTTAACGATTCGCTCCAGGGTCTTCCCTACACAGCTCGTTAAAGTGATAGTCCGATAACTACTGGGACATTTGTCGTCCTTTCCTGGTTTGAGGAGAGCTACCAAAGTTTCCTCTCTCCACGAACTGGAGAAGTTACACATCTGCCATATAAGATTAAAACATTCAAGGAAGACTTCTTTCGACGCTGCTGTACAGGATCTGGTTGTGTTCGGGTGCAGTCTCACGAGTCTCAGACAGCATTGATTGGCTCTGAGCACTATGGGACTTAACATCTGTGGTCATCAGCCCCTAGAGCTTAGAACTCCTTACCTAAGGACATCACACACATCCATGCCCGAGGCAGGATTCGAACCTGTGACCGTAGCGGTCACGCGGTTCCAGACTGAAGCGCCTAGAACCGCACGGCCACACTGGCCGGTAGCATTGATTCCAGCTCCTCATGGAGAAAGGATAGTTGTAAGTTTCGAAATTGTTTGAACCAATGTCCAATTTTATCCTCTCTGCAGTCGCACGGTAGCGACGAAACGCCGGATACTGGAGGCCATTTGCAATAGTTTGTGCAAAGTTCTCCGCCAGCGTGTGAGTGGTGTGTCCAGGCGCTCTTTGGAGACACTCTCATGTCAGCACTGTGACTATTTTTCAACGACTGCAATTACCAGGAATCAACCTGATGTCTTCCCATACTTTTGTAGAACGAGTGGAACAGTGGATGGAGTCCAGAAACACTTGCCATTACCTTTCAGTGCTCTCAGTATTCACACATCGGTCCTTTTCTATCGCAACTCGAAAGGCTATATGGTTGTCTGCCATAGGACGGCTTTTCCACCTTGCTGGACGGCACTCATCTGTCCACCAAGTCAAAAATCGTCTCCAAAGATGACCAGAGGGGTTTGGGATGCATAAATCAGCAGCATGATGGATCACCTGTGTGATATGATCCACCCATTCCTGAACGTTGTTGCAATGTTCAAACACATCTAGCTGGCTGAACAGCACCCAGTTACCCCTGCTGACCATGCATGTCAGTGGCTTCTCTCCATCTAGCGCTTCATCAAGTAGGTGAATGCGGAGTGGGAAATAGTCACTGGAATGGAGGTCGTCAGTGACCTCCCACTGAACAGTCTGTGAGGGCTGGAGAACAGAAAGAAAGATCTATGGCTGAGAATGACACAGTAGCAGTACAGAAGTGAGTGTGAGTACCTGTTCGTAGGATGCACAGCTCATGATATATCATGAGGCTATCCAAAACTCGAATTCAAGGACAGGTAGAGGTCGAGCACCACAAAACATGATGGGCATTGAAATCTCCCAGTAGGAGGAAGGGTCGAGGAATTTGTTCCACAAGATCTATGAGAGCCTCAGAGGCGATCGCATCTTGTGGAGGGAGATACAATGAGGAAACTGTTGTTCTCTATGGCACATGAACTTCGACAGGAACAGATTGTAGGTCGGTAGCCAGAGGGGAGAGCACAGGAGTGATGCATGTTATTGACATAACAACAGCACCCCCTCCCCCCCCCCCCCCCCCCGGCTCAGTCCCCAGTTGGGTGACCCTTCTGGTAAAGAGTATAGCCACGTACCACAGGGCTCTCAGTGACTTTAAAATGTGTTTCTTGTAAACATAGGCACAGAGGGAGTTCCTGACCTAGCAGTTTCAGTTCCTCTGTATGTGTCCTGGACTCATTAATACTCCACTGCACTATGGAAGCCATTTATCATGGAGGTTGCACTTTCATCCTGTCTTTACACTGGGGAGGGGAGCACATGATGGGCAGGGAATTCACTCTTGGGGTGAGATGATTGTCGCAGTCTGACATCAAACTCCATTAGTTGTGCTAAAGAGTCAGGAGAGACATCATATAGTAGGAGATCCACATCGTCAGACTGTTTACTTCCAGTCTTCATTGGTGGTGGACGTTAGGCCTTTAATTTTTTTGCCCTGTGTAAGCTTGGAGGCCAATACCGAAGCAGGTTAGTGGCACTGCTGGATGATGGACCAGACTGAACCTTTGAAGGAGCAGGGTGTTTCAAAACATTAGGAACGACAGACTTGTCTGATGCTCTGTGAATGGGCTTTGAAGGAATTTTAGTGATGCAAGTACACTGGGAATCGCAGGTTCTAGTGCTAACACTAGCAACCTCTGTTTAAGAGCAGACGCAAAGAAGGTAGCAAGCGTCGAGGGCTGCATGGCCTTATAGATAATTTTGGCCTCTCCATCTGAAATACATCTAATTGTTCTGAATTCCCCAATCTTCCTTTCTTCAAGTAAGAAACTGAAGTCCCTACTCCAGGCTGGGTGATCGCCAGAGCAGTTTACACACTTTGGAGGAGATGGAGAACCAAAACCATCATTGGCAGCCTTATCGTATTTGCCACAAGTGGCAGGTGCCTTACAACCTGATGAAGTGTGCCCAAAGCGCTGGCAGGTAAAACAGCGCATGGGATTAAAGAAATAATGCTGCACACTGAGGCGAAGGAAACCAGCCTGAGTCTGATTTCACGAGATCACCGTCTACCCATTTCATTATGTTCCTGTACATCAACGATGCCTTCCTGAGTCCACTCAGCTGTCAGTTGTTCTCAGGGAATGTCAACCAGATCCCTGCAAGTCACAACATCTTTGCTGTAGTTCAGGATGTTGAGCAGTTCACTTTCTATTGCATATTTCCGAGGTACTGAGCTCTCTGGATGTTGTTGACTTGCTGGGAATTGGAAGTTCCTACGAACAGGGTCCCATTTCGCAAGCTCCTGCCAGATTTTAAGGTTCCAGCGATTCCCTCCAACCTATCTTGCATGTAAAAAGGTGAACCTTTTTTAAAACTCCCCTCTTTCCTTTTAATTATGAAAAACACATTCTAGCCACCAAAGTGCGTTCTGCTACTCAATACTGACAGACTCTGTGTAAATCCTGTCTGGAGGACTGGCTACACGAGTCCTCTTTTTTGATTGGGTGTTGGTACCCATCAGCGGCCCACCGTTTCCGCTGGGGGAGAGAAGAGAAGATTTCGAGGGATACATACTTGTCCCACAAGCAGCTAGGGAAGTACGAATCCATGTAGCCAGAGCCCCACATGTCTAGGTACGTTTTATACAACGGAAGTACGGCAGATTTCCCATAGGTTGCCCGCTAATGGCTGTCGCACTTGAGTAGCCATGCATCTCATCAGTGCACAGCACAACTTGAGATTAAGGAGCTTTTTATAGAGGTTATTACCATACTCGCGATCCCAGTTCCCTGTGACACACAACTTTCCACTGCCGCGCCATACAGTGGTCGTTCAAGCGTTCCCAGAGCATATGGTGACTGGACACTGGCGGTGCTTACCAGTCCCCAGCTCAGGAACTCCAGAGTCGCCAAGTCCTTACTCAGAAAATGAATGCTGAGGCCTTTATGGGAGGTGATGTCCTACTGAAAGCACAAATTCAATGGAATGGGCAACAGGCTGAACTTATTCATCATTCCTTATTCCTGTAGATATCATTGTTCAGTCGGTTACTTGTACGTTTTCTCACATACGAAGTAATCCAGCTGTAATGGGTAAAACTAAATGCAGTGTATGAAGCAATCAGAATGGAAGGAGGAACCTTCACTATTTGAGATGGTGTTGTTGTTGTTGTGGTCTTCAGTTCTGAGACTGGTTTGATACGCTTCTCCATTCTATTCTATCCTGTGCAAGCTTCTTCATCTCCCAGTACCTACTGCAACCTAAATCCTGAATCTGCTTAGTGTATTCACCTCTTGGTCTCCCTCTACGATTTTTACCCTCCACGCTGCCCTCCAATACTAAACTGGTGATCCCTTGATACTTCAGAACCAACCGATCCCTTCTTCTAGTCAAGTTGTGCCACAAACTTCTCTTCTCCCCAATCCTATTCAATACTTCCTCATTAGTTATGTGATCTATCCATCTAATATTCAGCATTCTTCTGCAGCACCATTTCCTAATCTAATTCCCTCAGCATCATCCGACTTAATTCGACTACATTTCATTATCCTCGTTTTGCTTTTGTTGATGTTCATCTTATATCCTCCTTTCAAGGCACTATCCATTCCGATCAACTGCTCTTCCAAGTCCTTTGCTGTCTGTGACAGAATTACAACGTCATCGGCGAACCTCAGAGTTTTTATTTCTTCTCCATGGATTTTAATACATTCTCCGAATTTTTCATTTGTTTCCTTCACTGTCTGCTCAATATAGAGATTGAATAACATCGGGGAGACGCTACAACCCTGTCTCACTCCCTTCCCAACCACTGCTTCCCTTTGATGACCCTCGACTCTTATAACTGCCATCTGGTTTCTGTAGAAATTGTAAATAGCTTTTCGCTCCCTGTATTTTACCCTTGCCACCTTCAGAATTTGAAAGAGAGTATTCCAGTCAACATTGCCAAAAGCTTTCTCAAAGTCTATAAATGCTAGAAACGTAGGTTTGCCTTTCCTTAATCTAGCTTCTAAGATACGTCGTAGGGTCAGTATTGCCTCGAGTATTCCGATATTTCTACGGAATCCAAACTGATCTTCGCCGAGGTCGGCTTCTACTATTTTTTCATTCGTCTGTAAAGAATTCGCGTTAGTATTTTGCAGCCGTTACTTATTAAACTGACAGTTCGGTAATTTTCACATCTGTCAACACCTGCTTTCTTTGGGATTGGAATTATTATATTCTTTTTGAAGTCTGAGGGTATTTCACCTGTCTCAGGACTGGCTCTCCCAAGGCTGTTAGTAGTTCTAATGGAATGTTGTCTACTCCCGGGGCTTTGTTTCGACTCAGGTCTTTCAGTGCTCTGTCAAACATTTCACGCAGTATCATATCACCTATTTCATCTTCATCTACATCATCTTCCATTTCCAAAATATTGTCCTCAAGTACATCGCCCTTGTATAGACCCTCTATATACTCCTTCCACCTTTCTGCTTTCCCTTCTTTGCTTAGAACTGGGTTTCCATCTGAGATCTTGATATTCATACAAGTGAGATAAGCCTCTACATCATTACATTTGTCCTCTAGCCATCCCTGCTTAGCAATTTTGCACTTCCCGTCGATCTCATTTTTGAGACGTTTGTTTTCCTTTTTGCCTGCTTCACTTACTGCATTTTTATTTTTTCTCCTTTCATCAATTAAATTCAATATTTCTTCTGTTACCCAAGGATTTCTTCTAGCCCTCGTCTTTTTACCTACTTGATGCTCTGCTGCCTTCACTACTTCATCCCTCAAAGCTACCCATTCTTCTTCTACTGTATTTCTTTCCCCCATTCTTGTCAATTGTTCCCTTATGCTATCCCTGAAACTCTCTACAGCCTCTGGTTCTTTCAGTTTATCCAGGTCCCATCTCTTTAAATTCCCACCGTTTTGCAGTTTCTTCGGTTTTAAACTACAGTTCATAACCAATAGATTGCCGTCAGAGTCCACATCTGTCCCTGGAAATGTCTTACAATTTAAAACCTGGTTCCTAAATCTTTGTCTTACCATTATACAATCTATCTGAAACCTGTCAGTATCTCCAGGCTTCTTCCATGTATGCAACCTTCTTTTAGGATTCTTGAACCAAGTGTTAGCTATGATTAAGTTGTGCTCTGTGCAAAATTCTATCAGGCGGCTTCCTCTTCGTTTCTTACCCCCAATCCATATTCACCCACTACGTTTCCTTCTCTTCCTTTTCCCACTGCCGAATTCCAGTCACCCATGACTACTAAATTTTCGTCTCCCTTCACCATCTGCATAATTTCTTTTATTTCATCATACATTTCTTCAATTTCTTCGTCATATGCAGAGCTCGTTGGCATATAGATTTGTACTACTGTCGTAGGCGTGGGCTTCGTGTCTATCTTGGCCACAAAAATGAGTTCACTATGTTGTTTGTAGTAGCTTACGCGAACTCCTATTTTTTTAATTCATTATTAAACCTACTCCTGCATTACCCCTATTTGGTTTTGTATTTATAACCCTGTATTCACCTGACCGAAAGTCTTGTTCCTCCTGCCACCGAACTTCCCTAATTCCCACTATATCTAACTTTAACCTATCTATTTTCCTTTTTAAATTTTCTAACCTACCTGCCCGATTAAGGGATCTGACACTCCACGCCCCAATCCGTAGAACGCCAGTTTTCTTTCTCCTCATAATAACACTCTCTGGAGTAGTCCCCGCCCGGAGATCCGAATGGAGGAGTATTTTACGTCCGGAATATTTTACCCAAGAGTACGCCATCATCATTTAACCATACAGTAAAGCTGCATGCCCTCGGGAAAAATTACAGCTGTAGTTCCCCCTTGCTTCCAGCCGTTCGCAGTACCAGCACAGCATGGCCGTTTTGGTTAGCGTTACAAGGCCAGGTCAGTCCATCATCCAGACTGTTGCCCCTGCAACTACTGGAAAGGCTGCTGCCCCTCTTCAGGAACCACACGTTTGTCTGGCCTCTGAACAGATACCCCTCCGTTGTGGTTGCACCTACGGTACGGCTATCTGTATCGCTGAGGCACGCAAGCCTCCCCACCAACGGCAAGGTCCATGGTTCATGGGTGGCGTGGGGGGGGTATGTGATACTATTTCAGTGATTACAAAATAGTGAAATCAACAAACAACTTGGACAGCCTCTGGCCCGGAGCATGTAATGATGCTATTATGGAAGGTGTCAGAAAGCCGTTTTCATTCTCCCTGATCCATATCTGTTGTAAATGTTCTTTGATATCCTTTATACTGGCAGTGGAACGGAGTTGACGTCCGACCTGGTGCCACACATGTTCTATCTTAACTGGCACACCACCACCGTAACATGACACAGACAGTTTCTAGAGACACAATGAATCTAGCAGTCAAACCGCTGTGCCTCTTTAAACCACGGGAAGAATTGAACCTCTCCTCAGGTGCCGCCAATCTCGCCGACGGTGGTCATTCGAGGTAGTCGGCAAAAACTAACCAATCACTGAACTCATTGGAATGCCCTTCATTATCATTACATGCTTCCCTTCTACGTAGCATTTTACGTTGTATTACTAGCAGGCTACACATGGGCTGGCAATTCAATAGTCTGACAACAGCTAGTCTCTGACCAACGGAGCGAGATGATACAGAATGTTGCATGGATTCCACTATTTGTTCTCGGATAGCAGGCACAGGGGTGGCTACGTTCCTTGTGGTGGTTAAACGTGGTCAATTGGAATCATGACAAGCAGTATGGCTCCCCTCAGGTTCCCATGCAGTCGATATCTGGACCATTGTCTCACCACAATCTCCTACAAATATCACGATATTGCTCGATTCGAGCAGCCGGATAAATGGTGACCCACAACGACTCCTCTCTCAAACACTGTTGGTTGCCAATATGCGGAAGCGGTATCTCAGTCTCCTTCACGGAGATCACACATCATCTGACTCTGTTGACACTCCATACATACAGTCCCAGGCCTGGTAAAAACTATACACAAGTACTCCGGTGGTCATTCCACATGTCACTGAGAACTGCAACTCTCAATAATTTACATACAGCGCACGCTGACGATGAGATCTTGTACAATATTAAATTCGCATCCGACCATATCTTCTGGGTGCTTCAGTATTTTTCTTAGGCAATGTATAAGCCGAGAGGACTCAAACAGCAAATGAAACGTGTTAGAAGTAGAATATCATGAAATGAAATAGTTGTATGACACTATCTGCTGGGATACTCCATGCAGGCTAGCTCGAGTGCCTAGTGCAAGTGTTTCTGTTCGACGCCTGTTCCGCGACTTCCATATCCAGGACGATAAAGTCAGTTAATTTCAGATAAAACGATAATGGGCGTCCCAGGGCGTAGTTCCTAGAGAACTCAAGTAGAAAATGTCAGAGATGCAAAAGGGCAGATTCTGATGTTTAAAAGGTACGTGGTAACAACTTGGACACAAAATTGGCAAAAAAGCCCTGTAACGTAAGGTACAATAGGCAATGAGCATCTTTAAATCATACAGAGAATAGAACATGTGAAAGGAACCACTCACAAGAAAATGAGCATGTCTCGGCGCTAGAAGAAGCAGTAGATCTTAAATAGTGAGGTATGGATGATATCTATGAAGTAACTGTGAACAATGCAGATCAAATTGAGTAGGACTGCGCAAGATTAATGAAACATAGGATGAGGAGATAATAACGATGTTGAGCAAGGCGAAATTATGAACGAAGTTAGCAGCTGTAGCATCAGTAAACGGAGCAGTCCAGGCCCTTTCAGTATTTGTTAGTACCACAATGTAGACTGGAATAGTATAGCATAATAAATACGCGGGAATTATTTAGCACAATGAGTGAACAGCCTCTGAGCTAGGCAGCTTAAGCAGCACATTGACTGAGAAAAAATTGTTAAGTCTCAAGACTAGTTGGCAACATTGTAGAATATGTTTGGCAGCTATATGACAGTCGATTTACTTTCTGGAGTGGTTCGGAGTTATTGTTCTAAATTCACTCGATATTTTCTTGACATTGAGATGAAATATTCTGAAAACCAACGGAGTCCTGCTATGAAAAGAATGGGCACCGTAGACTACTACTCCTGGTCGTCGGCTCAGGGGCGTCTCCTGAAACGCCTCCAATGGTAGTCGGGGATCAGTTGGAAGTGTGACTCATCACAGGAGATAACTCTTTCTGTCAACGAGATTCCAGGCCGAAGACGTGTCTGGAGACGGCCTGGGCAGCGGAGAGATACCAAACTATCGCCCAACAGACGACCCGATAACCAGCAGTGATGGTGAGGGGTGTCGGTTCCTTTCATAGCAGGACCCCTTCAGTTCTCATCTGCGCCAACATTACAGCACAGCGGTACGTCCAGTCGACGATATTCTATACCCCACTTCATTGCACTTCATGGCAAGCCACCCAGGATTTACGTTTCAGTATGACAATGCCCTCCCACACACGGCGAGAGTCTCAGCTTCTCGTCTTTGTGCTTGTGAAACCATACCTTGGCAGTAAGATCAACAAATATCTTCGAAATGGACAACATTCGGAGCATTATTGGCAGAGGCCTCCAATCTCGGAATTTTGACGTTCTGATGTGCCATTTTGACAGAAGTTCGCACGATATCCGTCACGGGACATCCAACGGCTCTATCAATGAGTGACAAGTCGGATAACTGTTTGCATAACGCTCAGAGGTGGACTTCACATTTCGTGAAGCTTTTTCTCTTGAATAAACCATCCAATTTTTCTGAGACTGCAATCCCTTATTTGCCTATACGTGTTTATCAAATTTACCAATTCTGCCCCGTTCGGGTGACATCCTCGTGGTACGACCTTTCTCTTATAATGTATTCGGTGGTGTAGGCCCGCTTGCTGTTGTAGTTCACTGCGCATGGCTACAATCTGCTGGACATGATGGTTGCCCTGATAGCAGTCATAGCTGTGCTAAGATCTGCTACATCAGTCAACTGAGGTTTTGGTGCCCATGTGCCATGTTAGCGTAACAAGGTTAGGCCTACTATTATTCCGTGACAGAAATGACAGATGTGGTACTCCATCAAGGCCTGCCCGACTGCAGCATCAGCCATATGCGTGAACTGTATGCCGATGGACTTACACAACGCGCCATTATATCTGCAAGATATTTGGTAGGACATTCCAGAGATTTGCAGACATGAGATCATTTGCAGCAAGGACAATGGACTGTCGTAGGCCTCGCACGGTTCGCACGCGGGAGATGGAGAAGCAGGTATTCAGGCATAATGGAAATGATCGAGTGATCGAGATACGGGTATGACAAGAGTTGTGGTTGCCGCAGGTACCAGCCGTACTCTTTTATGGTCAGCTCTGCACGAGCAGTTGCTTCATCCCCATCATAAGCAACATATCCAAGCTCGTCGGTTAAGGAAACGACCAAGCCTGATTACAACTCAGCCAATGGCTTCTACAACAACTGCTGAAGATTCACAGTTCAGAGTCAGATTTCATTTATAAATGAGTGGGGATTTACGAGAGATCACCAAGTAAATAACGTAATGGGCACGCCTGGGCAGATGCAAACTCTTGAGGAATTTGCAGGTGAGGCATCGGTATGGCTTTGGTATCAACGTACGGATAGAAACTGTTGGTGACAGACCCGTGGGACCATACTCCTTACCAAACTGACTAACATGTGTTGGTTTCTGCGAGATGAGGTACCAGAGCTACTGGAAAACGTTTCCGTTTCAGAAGGACAGCGAACATGGTTGGTGCGCGACAGGCCACTACTGTTGTTCGTCATGGGAAAATGTTTGTTAGCGGTGGATTGGTAGAGGAGGTGGACGTGAATATGGTGTATTTCTGGCTACTCGGGCGCTTAAAGCCACTGGCGTATTCCCAACCCATCGACAGTGTATTGACGATACATAACCATGAATATGACGCAATCCGAACGCAATCGGTGCATTTGAGTGAGTGCGTGGTTTACTGTGAGGAAGGGCTAAGGGTGCCTCACGATGCGTGTTAACGACATGCAGCACTGTGGTATCCGCGTGCTACGCAGCCTATAGTGTTTAACTCTATATGACACACACACTGAAGCGCCATAGAAACTTGCATACGCGTGCGTACTCAAAATACAGAGGCAGATTAGGGTGCTGCGACCGGCAACGCCTTTAAGAGACAACAAATGTCAGGCGCAGTTGTTAGACCGGTTACTGCTGCTAAAATGACAGGTAATCAAGATTCAAGCGAGTCTGAACGTGGTGATATGGTCGGCGCACAAGCGATGGAAGACGGCCTCTCCGAGGTAGCGAGGAAGTGGGGATTTTCCCGTATGACCATTTCACCAGTGTTACGTGAATATCAGGAATCCCTTAAAACATCAAATCTCCGACCTCGCTGCGGCCGGAAAAAGGTCCTGCAAGAACGGGACCAAAGACGACTGAAGAGAATCGTTCACGTGACAGAAGCGCAATTCTTCCGCAAATTGCTGCAGATTTCAATGCTGGGCCGTCAACAAATGTCAGCGTGCGATACATTCAACGAAACATCATTGATATGGGCTTCCGCAACCGAAGGCACACTCGTGTACCCTTGATGGCTACACGACACAAAGCTTTACGCCTTCTGGGCTCGTCAACACCAACAGTGGACTGTTGACGACTGGAAACATGTTGTCTGGTCGGACGAGTCCCGTTTCAAATTGTATCGAGCGGATGTACGTGTACGGCTATGGAGACAACATCATGAATCCATGGACCTTGCTTGTCGGCAGGGGACTGTTCAAGCTGGTGGAGAGCCTGTAATGGTGTGGGGCGTGAGCAGTGGCAGTGATATGGGATCCCTGATACATGTAGATACGACTCTGACAGATGACACGTAAGCATCCTGTCTGATCACCTGCATCCATGTATGTCCGTTGTACATTTCGACGGACATGGGCAATGCCAGCAGAAAAATGCGACACCTCACACGTCCAGAATTGCTATAGAGTGCCTCCAGGGACACTCCTCTGAGTTTAACCACTTCCGCTAGCCACCAAACCCCTAGATAAGAACGTTATTGAGCATATCAGGGATGCCTTGCAAAGTGCTGTTCAGACGAGATCTTCACCCCTTCGTGCACTTACGGATTTATGGACAGCCCTATAGGACTTATGGTGTCAATTCCCTCCAGCACTACTTCAGACAGTAGTCGAGTCCATGCCAAGTCGTGCTGCACCACTTCTGCGTGGTCGCGGGTGCCCTACATGATATTAGGCAAGCGTACCAGTTTTTTTGGCTTTTCAGTGTAGATGGGAATGAGCTAGCAGATTAGTCCATACCTCAGTAGGTATTGGTTTCAGATCTTTGTAAACACTTTTCTTCTCGTTCTGGACAGTTCTATGTACTGAATAAATAATTGACACTTTTTGAAACCATATGTGTATGTATAAGACTATAATGGCTCTACGTACTGGGTCACTGAGACGTGCCGGTATATTTATGTTGAAATTGTGATATGCCTGATCGATATGAAGCCAGACAGCCGTGATACGTTTATTGCTACTAAAATAATGAATTACATCCACGTTCCATTAAACGTGAACAGCCGGTGCACGATTCCTTGCACATTCGTATCAACGAGTCGTATTTTGGGTTGAGGTACCTGCAGCTCACTCCACTGAGCAGAGATTGTTTTCCTCCATCTAGTTCGTGTCTCAGCATTTGCTGGTTGACATTCTTCTTTAGTCTTTGTAGCGTAACGCATAGCACAAGCTAATGCTACTCCAGTATATATCGCTGTAAAACTTTCTTTTTCGGAGCTCTCTTTGAGCAAGTTGACAACTGCAACGTAATCTTTGTTCTGGCGTATTGTATGTTGTGTGTTAACCACCACTGTCTTCTATTTGTGTAAATAAATTCACTGTACCTTTTGGAGCAGGTGGTCATCTACGACCTTCTAATAGGATGTGACTGTAACAATTGTTGTATCACTTACGGCTGGCCGGTCGCGGTGGACTAGCGGTTCTAGGCGCTCAGTCCGGAACCACGCGACTGCTACGGTCGCAGGTTCGAATCCTGCCTCTGGCATGGATGTGTGTGATGTCCTCAGGTTAGTTAGGTTTAAGTAGTTCTAAGTTCTAGGCGGCTGATGACCACAGATGCTAAGTCCCATAGTGCTCAGAGCCATTTGAACTTAGGGCTGGTGGCCTGACTGTAGACATCGTGCCTAGAGAATGAGGGACCAAGGGGTCGAATTCTGACAAGACCACGGAATATTCTATCGACCATTATTCTTGCCTTTAGCTCTCAATGACGTGAAGTTTACTTCAAACAAACGTTGTTTTGATACCACGTTGGATTTATAAGTCTGCTTTCCCTGGTAGGTTTACGTAAATGATCGTGAAATGCCAGAACTATCGCTCAATTGAATGATTTTCATCAGGAAGTTAAGCCACTATGGTTTACTATTACTAGCATTGTTATTATTGCCGCACCAGACGAGGGTATTTTATCGCTCCCCTTACGATGGTATGGCGCCTGTGGGTGGTCATATTATACAGATCTCCTGCGGTATTTCAGTACTGACTTCAAGCTACTGATCAGCGAAGTGTCCCCCACTGACCTGGTCTAAATCCCAAAGTGAGGGCCTGTAAGGTTCCTCACGTCAGTTGGACTGATCGGACCGGTGACGGATTTCGCGTTCTTACTTTCTTCTCTAACATATATTATCATGAAACTTCCTGGCTGTCTTATACTGTGTCGGTAGAGCACTTGTCTGCGGAAGTCAAATTTCCCAATTTCGAGTCTCTGTTCCTCACACAGGTTTTATATGCAACAGGCTTCGTCTGCCACATTAGTGAACACTCTGCTGCACAGTGAAAATTGCGTTCCAGATATAACCAAGTGTGCAGAACAATTACGCGTACAACATAAATATTTCTTGCATCAGGAAACTATTTGTGAAAATAGTGAAACCATCCTGACTTCGACGCTGAACACTCACGGTATATGCCAATTAACCATACAAGAACATATAATTTTACTTAACTGAAATAACGATTTTGTTGTAGAAACAGCACTGCATTACATAGCTACCAACACTTTTTAAAGAAGGTACCCCATCAGACACAACAGAACATTGCGGGGCTACTAGGCAAGAACGATCTCAGACAGTTCCCATACGCAGTCGAGAAGGTGGAAAGTTTCGATGTGATACTAGCCCCATGTAACTACTCATATCCTTCAAGTATATGCGCAACCTCCCCGTAAAGAAGGTCATGTATCCACTAAGAAACAGCTCCAAGTCTTTGGATTATGCTGCAAGTTCATATGTGTATTGCATTATGAAGCTAACCCATTAATATACGTTTTACTGGTAACGCTGCTATCGCTTCCTGTTGTAAATTCATTTCACTTGTCGTAATAAAGCTACAATTCTTCATCCACGTTCGTAGTTAAGCACAAGCGTCTGCATAGTGGTAATTGAGCTTGGGTGTGATAGTGTCCACCCCCTTAAGCTTAGGTACTGTGTCTGAGTGATGGTTAGCGTACACCCAAAGGGCCTCTAATGGGTAGCGTAGCCCGAAGTCTAGATCACGCTGGAAGCGACAGTTTGGCAGAGAGATGCCGAACCTATTGAACGTGAAAGGGAAATACAGGTTACATCGTAGAAGCATTACCGATCTATACGGCCACACTATATTTCAAGCACTTCAGATAATCAAAATTAAAGCTCTGCAGTAAAATTAGAAAATGCGTATTAGACAATAGACAAATCTTCGTCTAGTATTTTGCAGCGTTAAATCAAATAAGTCTTACTTAAGGTACAAAATATGCAAGTGCGGGCACTTAAAACTCTTGCAGATAATCATAATTACAAATGAAGTAAAGAGGCGACAGTGAAGACAGCGGAACTTACCTGTTGCTGGACAAGATGTTTCAAGCCCACGAAGCTGAAGCTCGGTTTTCTGCTTCGTATGAACCACTGATAGATGACGTCTGTCAGAAATTAGCGCTCTAGATAACAATCTGGGCGATTAATTAGAGTCTGTAGCTCCTTTAAAGCACACGAAATTCGTATCGATACTTCACACACGAGAATTATCGACAGAATAAATGCTAGGCAACGGCGCTCGCCGCTTCAGCCTGCACTGCATTGTTGTAAGCCCTCCCGGCCATCAGTATTAAGCAACAGATCCAATATACGCCGCAAACTGCTGACCACCAAGCAATTCCCTGTTGATGATTCGCAGCAGGCACACAACAGTTAATAATAGTCTGGTACCGTGCCACACGGGTTTCGAATCTGCGCCAGACGACATGGACCTCGATTACCACTAGAGGTCTCTGCAGCCGTCGCGCCATAAATCGTAGCTGCCGGCGTTCCTGGCCCACGTATAACGTGAAGGCGCCACGGTGGTCCCAGCAGCCAATAGCGGCATACCGTATCCTGCATATAAGCACCTCCTTCTCGCTCAGCTAACTCCTCACCCGACGCATCCACCAGCATCTCCGCCAGTACCGCCTCCTTCCCGTTACCCAGTGTGGCTTTCGGCCGTGCTTCTCTTCCGACGACCTTCTCCTTCACCTCACTCATCTCCTTTCCGAACAGCTTAATTCCCGTCGCTCCGAAATCTTCCTCTGCCTGGACCTCGAACGTGCTTATGACCGCGTATGGCATTCCGGTCTCCTCTTCAAGCTCCAAACCTTCGCCCTTCCCATTAACTACGTCCGTCTGATCGGTTCCTTTCTCTCCCACCGTCCTTCCTACGTCACCATCCATAACACGGATTCCTACACCTTTTTCCCTCCGCCGGTGTGCCCCAAGGCTCCGTCCTCTCACCCCTTCTGTACCTTTTGTATACGGCGGACATGCCGCCGCCGTCACCCCCCGTCCACCTCCTCCAGTTTGCCGATGACACCGCCTTCCTCGCCATTGCCCCCACCCTGCAGCGCTACCAACACCTTCTCCAATCCCATCTTGACCGGTTCACCGCTTGGTGCAACCACTGGTTGCTCAAGGTCAATCCCTCCAAAACCCAGGCGATCATTGTAGGCAAAACCACCCCTTCCTTCCGCCTCCTTGATTTCTATCTCACCATCTATGGCCGCCCCATCGCCCTCACTCCCACCCTTAAGTACCTTGGCGTCACCCTCGACCGTCACCTCTCCTGGACTCCCCATCTCCAGACAATCCAAGCCAAGGCACGCTCCCGACTCCGTCTCCTCAAGCTCCTTTCCGGCCGTACGTGGGGTCTGGACCCCTCCACCATCCTCCACACCTATAAATTCCTCATCCGCCCTATCCTTTGCTACGCCCATCCGGCCTGGATCTCGGCCCCCCCTACCTTTTATAAATCCCTCCAAATCCCTGAACGCCATGCTCTCCGCCTCGCCTATCGCATCTGTCTCCCCTCCCCCACGCGAGTCGTGTATGATCTCATCCCCTTCCCTCACCTCCTCCTTTCCCTTGAAAGGATACGGATCCTGTACACCTCCCGCAAACTCGATCCTCCTCATCTGCTTGTCTCCCCCGTCCTCTCCCACCCCCACCCACTGCCGCGCCTGTATTCCCACGTCCCACCCGGTCTCCATCTCTCCACCCTCCTTACCCTCTCCCAAGGTGGCTTCCGCAAGCTCCCCCTCCCTGATGATGTCCTCCTCCCCTCCATCTACCCCTCCTACGAACTTTGATCCTCCCTCCCTCTTCCTGTATCTGTTCCTTTGGGCACCCTCCGTCCCTCCTCCCCTTCTCCCCACTCCTCCCCCAGGCCTCCCCTCCCCTGTCCTTCTCCTCCTCTTCCCATCTCCTCAGCCATTGGCATCTTTGTTCTCCCCTCTCCACCCTCTCCATCCCCCCTCACCCTTCTTCCCCTCTTGGCAGGTCCCCGGACTCACACACACTACATGGACTTTCGCGCGCCGGAGATCATACGTCGTTTTGTGTTTTTAGTGTCCGCCGTCACGCTTCTACGTTCACTTGTGCCGTCGGATTCATCAGTGTTATGTGCGCCGTGTCAACATGTTTTCAGTGTCGTTATCGTCGAGTGTGCATGGCTTCGTGTCTTTTGTGTATCTGTGACCACTATTTTTTACCCGTCACTATGTTCATTTTAATTCTCTGTTCTTGTACTGTTGTTGTCAACACCATGACTGAAGAGCGGCGTAGCACGCCGCTGCCAGCCTACCTGATTGTTCAGGTGTTAAACTAACAATAAAGAACGCTCAGTTAACGGATATGGAGCCTCTACACCTCCCGCGAACTTGATCCCCCTCACCCGCTTGTCTCTCCTATCACTTCCCACCTCCATACGCTGCCACGCCTGTGTTCCGACGTCCCACCCGCTCTCCATATCTCCACTCTCCATACCCTTGCCCAAGGTGGCTTCCGCCAACTCCCCCTCCCTGATTATGCCCTCAGCCCCTCCATCTACCCCTCCTACCAACTTTGATCCACCCCCTGTGTTTTTCCCAAGAGCACTCTGTCTCCATTTTCTCCTTCTTCTCTTCCTCCCTCCCTCCTCTCTCCCCCCCGGCTTTCCGTACCCTTGTAAGGGGTCCGTAGACCCTTACTATAAGTTTGCACTCAGCACAGGTCGAGGGGGCAAACATTCGATAGTGTCGTGTTGCGAGGGCGAGTGTAGAGTTGAAGTCAGTACCCAGGTTGCGTGCCGAGCGGCGTGGAGGCCTGTTGCTGTATGCAAGGCTTACCGACAAAGGGAGTGGCCATCGCCGCGGTTTAACCCCTTTGTGTTAGAATAATACGGGAAAGTGAAGAAGTACAATTACGAGAGTGATCAGTGATATTTCTGGGCCGATATTTGTGGTTTCGCGTCTACCGCGCTGGCATCATTTGGATTGCAGTGTTGGATTGCAGTGATTGTATTTAGCGTGTGACGATTATGAATAATGAAGAAGCCTGTGCTGAGATTAGCCGTAATTAAATATGTATGATGAAGGCAGTGGCTGTCTCCTTTTTCTTGTGTTTTAGAGACGAATATAGGTTCTTGATTAATGAAGCTGTGTTGGCGTTCTTCTAGTCACCAGACATTTCATTATTACAGCATTTGAGAAGGACAAAATGGAATGTAACAACTCCGTAGCAGTCAACTCCGATTGCAGCCCCATTAGGTACACGGTCACATTAATTAATATTTATTTGGGCTGCTATCAGATCCCGATCGAGCGGGATACATAAATCGGAGGTGTTACACCCTTGGCTTACCGTGAAAGGACGAGTGCAATTTTCGGACGAATCGTAAAGAACAATAGGTAATTTTATCTTGCTTAACGCGAGAAAATGTTTTTTGCAATTTTGGATCGAGACAGAGCATAAACTTTAAAATCGCGACAAGAATCAGAGCATTTTTGAAAAATACGAAGTAATAATATCTTACGATTGTGAATAAACTGTTTTTTCTTGCCATATTAGATAAGAATAATAGTGTCAATAAACTGTGTTATAATGTGCAAATGCGTAAATCCGCGCGATAAACTGTGAAAAGTGGACACTAAAGAAAGACACGTGTGAACATTACTATAGCAAAACGAACTAAGAATTCGTCACGAAAGTCTTTAAGAAGTGTTTAGTGGTAGTATTTTGACTGAAATTGCTTTTTGAATAGTGAAAATCGGACAGCTTCATGTGGACCCATAGACTGTTATGCAGACGACAGTTTATTGTGGCGACGCAATTGTTGAGTGACGTCACGCAGACCCGTGTAGCAGCTGCGCCAAAGAGCTTCGATCTGCGAGGTGATTCCACACGTCATCCCAACTACCTGTGCAAGGAGTAGGTCAAGTACAGACGCACTACACCGACGGTCTTCAGCGCGACTTCGAGACACCGAGTGCCGACACGGCATCTAGCGGCCGAACTACAAACTACGCCCGCCTGCAGCGCCACGGAGCGGCCGACAGAGAACTACGACGACTCGCCACAGATCTTCAGCGCGACTTCACACGGCTCCGGCAGCAGTACAGCGCCACGCCCACTTCAAACGTCAAAACATCGCGACTCGTGGTAACGTCAGTTGGTGAGTGGAGATGACTGGTTGACATAACATTTAATTGTAGTGTGCAGTCTTTGCGGTAAATAAACATTTGTAAACTGAATTTCACGTTAGGAAAAGTGCCCAATTACAGTAATTTCCGAAAAGTTTGCGAAACATACTCTGAAATATAGCATACTTATTTATGCATACTGCACAGTCTAAATGGTGATTATAAAGATATGCTTATTGTTTTTGGGGATTTTATTTTTATAGATTTTATGAGTCATGTGATATGTCTTATTTAAAATATTTTACATAAAATCTGTATGTGAGAATTGATATTCGAAGTTATTAGGTTTTGAGAGTTGTTATGTTCGGTATTCATAAGTATTGTATCAATTTTGGGATTAACTGAAAATACTGCAGGTACTGTTTGATTAGTTTCATGGTAATTAGGAGTGTTTTGGGTTACTAGAGGTTATTTTATATTACTTGCCTGTGCATTAAAAATAAACCAAACATGTCTACTGAAGATAAGCAGATTTGTGAGGCAGTAGTTGAAAGGAAAGGGATAGGACAGGAAGATAGAGATGATTCAGGAATCAGTGATTATGGATCGTCATTAGATAGCCCATTAGAACATTCAACTAATTATCCCGAGACACCGGGACAAACGACGAGAGATAAGCCAGTTTCAGAGGATGCAGATATACGGTCGATGTTGGCAGCCTTGCTAAAAGAAACTAGAGAGAGGGAAGAAAAATTCCACAAATCATTAAAGAAATATTTTCAAGAAAGGAGAGAAATATTCCACAAATCAATACAGGAAAATTTATGAGGTTTCAGAGAATCATTAGAGAAGAGTTTTCAAGAAACAAGAGAAAGGAGAGAAATATTCTACAAATCACTAAAGGAAGATTTACAAGAAACTATAGCACAAGAGATCAAAACATCGTACATGGAGATGGAATGTAATCTGAAGAAGGAAATGCAGGAGTTACCAGAACGACTGAAGATGAACACCAACGAGAGAGAGAGTAAGCTACAGAAGAATATAGACCAAGTCCAGGGAGACGTGGAGTAGGAAAGTTGACAAAAAAGATAGAAGACGATGTTGAAGAAACTAAAGCCGAATTGGGAGCAAGAATCACCGAAGTGGAAACAAATTGCGATCATGGAATCGCCGAGGTGACACAGGTGCAGAAACAATGCAACGATGCGGTTAAGGGGATAGGAGATAGGCAAAACCAATTGGCTGTCAATCTGAGAAATGCCGTAGCCATGCAACGAGAAGAGGATAATCAGAGGGTTGCAATGGAAGGTGAGGCCTTCACTTGGGGAGTCAAGAAGAAGGAAGGAACTACTAATTATGATCAGTTTAAAGGAGAATTCTTGAAGAAATACTGGTCCCAAAGTGATCAGTGTGCAGCACTTGAGGACCTACTACACCGCAAGTCACTTACCAGATGGAGAGGAACGTTGAAAGAGTTTACCGAACATTTGTGGGAATTGAACGAGACCGTGGAACAAACCCTGAGTGATGACATAATGATATCAGCGGTAAAAAGAAGAATGAACCAGAGAATGCAAGAGACTGTATCCGGGAGCCTAATTAAAGATAGGGAGGCCTTGATGGAGATACTGGAACAGTTGGAATCTGTTCGATCACAGGGACACAGTCAAGCTAATGATCAAAACCGAGAGGGAAGTAATGACCCAAGGAATCATTTTAATCATTCGTCTGATTATAGAGGAAGAGGTGGAGGGACTGAATGACACTCCAGGTGAGGTCCGGTCAAGAGTGAGAGCTACAAGGACCCGAATAAACCTACTAAGATATATTTAGGACATTTAGTTGTTGAACGGACGTTTGAAAAAGGAAAATGTTTAATTACATTGTGTTTTCTGATGTATTATAATTAGAATTGCATATTTCATATCGACGATTACCTCAGAATGGGTGTAAAAACCTGTAACAACTAATTTGTAGTATAATAGTTCATATGTCATGTGTTCAAGTAATAATTTTTGATTGTATGTTGTGTGTTTCATTCAATATTGGACTATAAAGGACTATTGCTGTTTGATATAAAAACTGTGAGTTGGACAATGCCATGTGTATGAGATGTAATAACCTTTTGTAGAATATTATTGTGGAGGCAGCCCACTACCGGAGTCGAGGGATTATTTGGTGAATTGTAATTTCATTAGTTATTTACACTATGTGTTTTGTTCAGATGTAGCAATGTCTAACTCCCTTGCTGATTCTTTTACGCCAGTGGCTCCAAAGAAGTTTTCGAGGGCGGGGATGTAAGGGGTCCGTAGGCCCTTACTATAAGTTTGCACTCGGCACAGGTCGAGGGGGCAAACAATCGGTAGTGTCGTGTTACGAGGGCGAGTGTAGAGTTGAAGTCAGTTCCCAGGTTGCGGGCCGAGCGGCATGGAGGCCTGTTGATGTATGCAAGGCTTACCGACAAAGGGAGTGGCCATCGCCGCGTTTTAACCCCTTTGTGTTAGAATAACACGGGAAAGTGAAGAAGTACAATTACGAGAGTGATCAGTGATATTTCTGTGCCGATATTTGTGGTTTCGCGTCTACCGCGCCGGCATCATTTGGATTGCTGTGTTGGATTGCAGTGATTGTATTTAGCGTGTGACGATTATGAATAACGAAGAATCCTGTTCTGAGATTAGACGTAATTAAATATGTATGACGAAGGCAGTGGCTGTCTCCTTTTTCTTGTGTTTTAGAGACGAATATAGGTTCTTGATTAATGAAGCTGTGTTGGCATTCTTCTTGTCACCAGACATTTCATTATTACAGCATTTGAGAAGGACAAAATGGAATGTAACAACTCCGTAGCAGTCAACTCCGATTGCAGCCCCATTGGGTACACGGTCACATTAATTAATATTTATTTGGGCTGCTATCAGATCCCGATCGAGCGGGATACATAAATCGGAGGTGTTACACCCTCCCCCTACTTTCTTACCTCCCCCTCCCTGCTCCTCTGTCACTGGCATCTACACCCTCCCCTCTCCCTCCTCCTCCACCTTTTCCCCTTTGGCAGGTCCCCAGACTCGTCAACGAACAGTGAACATTCGCGCGCCAGAGATCATCGCCTAGTATTTGTGTGTGCCTTCGTGTTCGTGTTCCAGTGTTTCATCGTTTGTGCTCCATCGTTCGCGTGTGTCATTTCTGTCGTCTCTGTTAGTGTCCACGTTTCTGAACGTTTTTTATTTTGGACACTGCCCCGTGTACGGCTCTGTGTATTTTTAATTTGGTATGTCTACTGTTGTTTATCAACCATGTCAGTTTTTCGATGTCTCCTTATGTATAGTTGGTCCTATCTGTGACCGAAGGGCGGCGTAGTTTTCCGCTGCCGGTATACCTGTATAAGATATGAAAATAACAATAAAAAAAGCTCAGCTAAGCAGTCTGATACTGTTGGAGTCTATCGACATCTGCCGGCCGATGTGGCCGAGCGGTTCTAGGCGATTCAGTCTGGAACCGCACGACCGCTACGGTCGCAGGTTCGAATCATGCCTCGGGCATGGATTTGTGTGATGTCCTTATGTTAGTTAGATTTAAGTTCTAGGGGACTGATGACCTCAGATGTTAAGTCCCATAGTGCTCAGAGCCATTTTTTATCGACATCTCGACTACAGACAGTGTGTTTACCGTACTTTGTTTTCGTTTACTAGTGGAAGTTGTGGATTCGTTTGGTTGTCGCTTGTGTCCCCGTTGCTTCTTGAGTGTTGTCGTCGTAAGGTCTTGCTCGGTACTCCGCCGTTGTTCGTGTCCGTCCTTTCCCGTCCATTTCTTTGTTTTTGGGCTGCTCCCGTTTGGTTCCACCGCGCTTCGTTCTCGGAAACCCCGCGACCGCTCTGGTCGCGGTTCCAACAAATAGTTAGGAAAGCACACACCACTATGCATAGTTCTTCGGGAAACAGTTGCTTACGTTCTCCGCACCTCCTTGGTGTGCACAGTGGTACGCTGGACGGCACTGCGTACTGGGTTTGCCCTGGACTTACCGCTTTACGAGAGGGAGTTTGGCTCCCTTAGAAATAGCCTGTTTTGGGAGCTCTTTACGACAGAAAATTAATAGTGGAAATTTTCCACGTCAAATGGACCCGGCATACGTGGGGTGACTGGCGTGTCTCGCGATACAAGTACCCACACGCAAGCGAAACCATACTCGAGGGGTCTCTGTGAACAGGACATACTTGTATTCGAATATGGCGTCTACAGAGCGGCAACCAACTTTCCAGTAGTTTCAACGACAACAACATGAATCATTGACTAATTTGACCTTGTAATATCATTCAAACAGAATTTCGCATGTTGAAACTTCAGCACATCTGACAGCATGAGGAAAAAATTTCCATTCTACATTGTTCATTCAGATTAATATGATCAGCTGCCAAAACCCTATATAACCGCCGTTTGCAGTTGCTGCTGCGAGACGTTCTGGAAGAATCAGATAGTTTCTGGAAGGTACCGACAGGGATATGCAGCCATGCCAACTCCTGTGCTGAAGCCTAGGTTCCTCGGGTGAGAATGCGTGGAACGAGCAGCCCGATAAATGTGGCCCCATAGAGTATCGACTGGGTTAAATCCTGTGTGTTTGGTGGCCAGGGAAGTACGGTTAACTCACGCTGGTGGTCCCCCAACGACGCACGTACTGTGTGAGTTTTGTGACAGGTTACTATGTCTTCCTGGTAGATGCCACCGTGAAGAGGAGAAATAAATTGCATGGAGGGGTAAATATGGTCCCCAAAGACAGATGCATACTTATGGTGATCCCTTGTGCACTCCAGAATGTCGAATCCACCCAGGAAATGCCACGAAAACCTTCCCCATAGATTCTTCCGATGACTAATGTAGGGTGTCGGCCATCTCTCCAGTGGAACATAAAACGCGATTAATCTGAACAGCCTACCTGTTGCCACACACTCAGTGGACGTACAGTTGCGACACTGGAGTGAAAATTCCAGCGTCCGTCTTCGATGAACAGCAATCTGCATGGGTCCAAAAACTAGACTCCTGCTCTGGAAGCCCACACGCAGCAACGTCCGCTGAACAGACGTTGAGGACACGCTGTTGGAAGCCCGTAAGCCCCTAGGTTCATCTGAGCTGTCAGGTGCTCAACAGCTTCACGTCTATCCGCTTGCCGGCATTGGTGTCCGAGCGGTTCTATGCGCTTCAGTCCAGAGCCGCGCGACTGCTACGGTCGCAGGTTCGAATCCTGCCTCGGGCATGGATGTGTGTGATGTTCTTAGGTTAGTTAGGTTTAAGTAGTTCTAAGTTCTAGGGGACTGATGACCTTAGGTGTTAAGTCCCATAGTGCTCAGAGCCATTTGAACCATTTTTTTCTATCCGCTTTTGCACAGCTCGGCAACCGTTCTTCACCCTTTCATCTATGGCCTTCGATGCACTGCAGATGCCTCGGCACTAGTTTTCGTTAGCGCCATTTTGCCATTCGCGGTATAAATAAACCACAGCGCAGCGCAAACTGTTCACAAACGTAACTGTTTCGGAAATGCTTCCACCCTTGGCCCGAAATCCAACGGTCACGCCGTTTAGGACGTCAAATAAGATTCTCCATATCCGACTTACCATGATGAGTGCTCTATTTTTCGTGTCCGCCCGACACGCTCTACACACCCTGCACGACACAGCTAGTGCTGCCACCTACCGTGTTTGAGAGGTTATTACGTTACAGCACGTTGACGTCAACACAGGCGGTGGTCACATTAATGACATTGGATGGTGCATCTGCTGAGGATACTCCGCTGTTCCGTACCGTCTAATGACGATCGCGTCAATCTAAGCTGATGAAACAGCCCCTCCTTCGAATCATCCGGCAGGTCATTCCATTTAGTTATTAGTCACCAGGAAAAGCAAATGTTGCGTTCCACAGTTTTGCGCGTGGATTGTTAGATTACTCAGATTGGAAAACTTCCAAAGAGAAATGCATAGTTTTAAATCAACTATAGTGGAAATTTGTGAAGTACGGTGATAGCAAAAACAAGACAAAGAGAAAATTACCAAATATGCAGCAACTAGTCGCAAAATCATGTTTTATTTATGTTGTGACTTGGCAAGACAGCCAAGCCACTAGGAGATAGCCGAAAGGCACGCGTTTAAGCTCACGCAGGTTGGCGTGAGGTCTGGAACAGTTAAAGGAGTTGAATCTAATAAAAAAGTACGGAGCTTCTGGAATACTTAACTTTAATACATAATTGGTGAACATCTGCCTGACGGTACATGCATCACAAGATAAATATCAAAGGATAATGGCGCCTTGATAGGTCGTAGCAAATGACGTAGCTGAAGGCTATGCTAACTATCGTCTCGGCAAATGAGAACGTAATTTGTCAGTGAACCATCGCTAGCAAAGTCGGCTGTACAACTGGGGCGAGTGCTAGGAAGACTCTAGACCTGCCGTGTGGCGGCGTTCGGTCTGCAATCACTGACAGTGGCGACACGCGGGTCCGACGTATACTAACGGACCGCGGCCGATTTAAAGGCTACCACCTAGCAAGTGTGGTGTCTGGCGGTGACACCACAATTTATTCACTTTTGCAAATCGATTTCAGCTCATTAACAGCCATCATCAGTGCTACAAATACAAGAATAAAAATAATTAATAAATAATGGCTGTTAATCAGTTGAAATCGATTTCCAAAGTGAATAAATAAAACATAATTTTCCGACTGGTTGCTGCATATTTGGTAATTTTATCGTTTACGGTCGTTGCAGGACTTGGGAACCACATGGAGCCCACAATTCATACGATAAAGAGAGTTCTGATCTGGTGACTACTGGTTTGTTAACATATAATCAGGTAGGGATAGTGCAGGAGTAAGTCTATTACTGAACAACAAAAAGATAAAAGCAGGTATTTCGAGGCAAAATGTTCGCTGATGCTTCCCACCGATGCTTATCGTCTTTTTATAGAGTTCTGCGACCCATGGGACTAGGAGAAAGTAGGTGCTAACAGGTATTAATATTACCGATGTATTGGTTTGATACGATACGATCGGAAAATACTGACACGAATTATTGAAAGAAGAATGAAAAAACTGGTAGAAGAAGATCTTGGGGCAGATTAGTTTGGGTTCTGGAGAAATGAAGGAACACAGAACGCTATAGATGCCCTACGACGAAAAGAGATTAAAACCCCACTTTTGTAGCATAAGTTGACCTAGAGAAAGCTATTCACGATCTTGTTTGAAATACACTATTCGAAATTGGTTTTGCTATTTGGGCAGGAAAATAAATGATGATGGTCGAAGTAGCGACGAAATAAGATTTAGACTGGCAGTGCCAAGCAGTTTTTCTGATGATGAGAGATTTGTTCGAAATGGTTCAAATGGCTCTGAGCACTATGGGACTTAACATCTGAGGTCATCAGGCCCCTAGAACTTAGAACTACTTAAACCTAACTAACCTAAAAACAGCACACCCAACCATACCCGAGGCAGGATTCGAACCTGCGACCGTAGCGGCCGCGCGGTTCCAGACTGAAGCGCCTAGAACCGCTCGGCCACACCGGCCGGCAGAGATTTGTTGGCTTGGAATATAAATCTTAAGTGTTCGGAATTACTTTCTGAAGAGATCCCTCTGGAATGTAGCTCTGTGCGGAACTAAAATGTGGACGATAAGCAGTCCAGAAGAATATGAGCTTTTGACATGCGGTGCTACAGAAGATTGCTGAAGATGGAAATGAGCGTATGGCGCCAGTGGACGGAAGTTCACAGGCGGAAAGTTCGGCCGCCAAGTGAAAGTCTAATTGAGTGCGACGCCACATTGGGCGACTTCCACGCCGACAGTGGGTGAAATCATGATGAGGTCAAGACAACACCCAGTCCTGGAGGGGAGAAAATCTCCCACCCCAGCCGGGAATCGAACCCGGGCCCCCTTGCGTGGCATTCGAACTCACTGACCGTACAGTTTATTTATTTATTTATTTTAAAATCTCATTTTGTTCGCTTTCGTTCGTTGCATCTACTCCGGGTGGACGTCGTAAGACACCCGTTTTAAGTTCGTCGTTGATCGATTAACTCAGTTCTTTTTATTACAGAGGGACCTAACCCTCTGACCGAACACGCTGAGCTACCGTGCCGGCGCTACTGGGGCGGACATGCTGAAGTTAAAAGGAGTGGATCACATGACTAATGAGGAACTACTGAACATAATTTTGCAGAAGAGAAATTTGTGGTATAGCGTGACTAAAAGAATGAATCATTTAATAAGAGTCATTCTGAACTATCAAAGAACCATCAGATTAATGTTGGAGGCAAATCTGGTGATGCAAATTGTAAAGGCAGATCAAGAGATGAATACAGTAACCAGTTTCAAATGGATTTAGGTTGGAGTAATTAATCGGAAATGAAGAGGCTTCGATAATGTAGGGTAGCATTAAACTAGTTTTCAGACTAAAGACAACAACGACGACAGAAGGCTCTACTAACCAAGTTAGCTGCATCTGAACACCAACTACCCCAGTAAATTGTTGGAGTGATTTCGAACAAGAAAATCGTAGTAATGGGTGTCTCTAGGATGAGATATATATTTTAGAAGCGAATCAGCAACTTTAATTTTGCTATTCTTACTGTTTGTCAAGCGGAGATGACAGCCTGACAGTATGCGACATACATTGCATACATACACCGCAGAGTGCCTTCGTCCTGTCACCTCTCACTGGCATAACCAGTAGTAAATCTCGCCAAGGGTCTCTGAGAAGTGTCAGAGAACATTTTGGCTTTAACATAGGTTGTCGCTTATCCTATAATCTATCAGCCCTAGTTTCAAGGAAAGACCCTACACTCAGATGCATTTGATCTGGTGCAAATATCGTAAATTTCTTTTTTGTAATGTTTAGCTTGAATAAGCCCAAACAAATACTCCTCGTTACATGTTTCACGCGACCCCCTGTGTTAAAGGAAAAGGTCAGTTTGTTTCCCGCTACATCTAAAATGATTTTTAAAGCGGAATTTTTTGTACCCAATAGATATAGCAGTCCCACATTACTCTAATGTACTCGGACAGCGACTCCCGTGCCGCCCTGCCGTGTTCGGTATGCTACCGACATCCAAAAGCGCTCCTCAATCGCGGATCGCTCAATGATCACTATTCAAAGATAGGGGAAATTAGAGCTCGTACTGAGGCGTTCAGACAGTCGTTTTCCCTCGCGCTATCCGTGAGTGGTGCAGAGGGGGGAAATATGACTTTGGCGCAAATTGTACCCTCCGCCACACACCGCTTGATGGCTAGCAGAGTTCCGGGTGATCAAAAAGTCAGTATAAATTTGAAAACTTAATAAGCCACGGAATAATATAGAGAGGTAAAAACTGACACATATGCTTGGAATGACGTGGACTTTTTTAGAACAAAAAAAAAAAAAAAAAAAAAAAAGAAAGTATTGCTAGACGCGTGAAAGATCTCTTGCGCGCGTCGTTTGGTGATGATCGTGTGCTCAGTCGCCACTTTCGTCATGCTTGGCCTCCCAAGTCCCCAGACCTCAGTCCGTGCTATTATTGATTTTGTGGTTACCTGAAGTCGTAAGTGTATCGTGATCGACCGACATCTCTAGGGATGCTGAAAGACAACATCCGATGCCAAAGTCTCACCATAACTCCGGACATGATTTACAGTGCTGTTCACAACATTATTCCTCGACTACAGCTATTTTTGAGGAATTATGGTGGACATATTGAGCATTTTTTGTAAAGAACATCATCTTTGCTTTGTCTTACTTTGTTATGCTAATTATTGCTATTCTGATCAGATGGAGCGACATCTGTCGGACATTTTTTGTACTTTTGTATTTTTTTGGTTCTAATAAAACCCTATGTCATTCCAAGCATGTATGTCAATTTGTACCTCTCCATCTACATTATTCCGTGATTTATTCAGTTTTCAAATTTATACTGACTTTTTGATCACCCGGTATATATGTAGATATGGAGTACTTCTCAGTTTTCGTGTTTTACTGTCCCTGCTAATGTAGATGAAACCGTTTTATTTCAGTATACTAATCTCGGACCATCCTCTCGAAAAGGTACGTAAAACTCCGTTTTAAATATCTTTTGTGCGTAACGGGAAACAAATAAAGCTTTTCGTAGGCACTGGGGTCCGCATGCAACATATCTCCTTCTCCTCCTTTGTCTTGAGCCTTTGTTCCGCATCGACTCGAGGCCGACCGACCTCACCCTCCTAGAAGTGACGCTTTAACACGCACAGCTACCCGGGCGGTTCGTCGCATGGAACATGTGATGAGGGTTATTAGGTTGGGCTGACTCCAGCTGTACACTGCAAACGCGAAATTACGGGTATCTGTCGAAACACCATAGAGAGACACCCTGTATAAACAAAGCTGCCTATATTTTTGTTTACCCAAGAACAATGAAAATAAACAAGCAGCCTTGATTATACATATGTAAAAAATGCCGCCAATGAACTTCATGAAGACTGCTGGACAGCGTGAATAGAAAATAGTTGTAAATTCGTTGATGAGATAATGAAGTTATTCCGTGCATTTAAGGAGATGAACATTTAAATGTGATGTGTGACTAAAAGTTGAAAGAAGGTAAAGAAAGATATGGATAAGAGATAGGTAGTTTTGGTGGAGAACGTGTCCTGGAGAAGAGATTGGAAAGAAAGCTGCTTCGTAAAGTTTAGATCGGAACGCAAGTTTAGCATTGCTAACATTCGTTAAGCAATCACGAAAGAGGGTTTTATACATGCGAGAGATTTCTATATATTGTAAAATTTAAAATAAATTTTCTTGTTTTAAGACATATTTAGAATTGGGTATTAAAATCCAAAATATTTTCTGGATCGGGTGGGGCATCTAGTTATAATGTAGGAGCTATTTTATGAAGATTTGAGTTGAAGAAACCAGGTGAGTTGAAAAAAATTCTTGAGCATTACTAACGGAGCATAAATCTACGACTGACTCATATAGGCGAAAACAAAGTACAACAGAAGGCAAATGAGTAATTTTGAGAGGTGAAATAATTAAGGAAAGAGAACAACTATATAAAAAGACAACAGCCAGTAGAACTTCTGGGATAAAACGTTGCTTTTAACTGATGACAGGAGAAAATGGACAAAGTGATCAGTTAATAGAGGCTGTTGTCCAATTTAAAAAGTGACGTTTGTGGCTCCTGAATGTTGTGACTAGAAACTGCGTACCTCTTACGATGCTGAACGCTTTTATAAAAATAAAGTTATGAATTGTATTCAATTATGTTTTTATTTTGCAGCGGCCTTGCCGCAGTGGCTACACCGGTTCCCGTGAGGACACCGAAGTTAAGCGATGTCGGCCGTGGTCGGCACTTGGATGGGTGACCGTCTTGGCCGCCATGCACTGTTGCCATTTTTCGGGGTGCACTCAGCCTCGTGATGCCAACTGAGGGGCTACTCGACCGAATTGTAGCGGCTTCGGTCAAGAATACCATCTTACGACCGAGAGAGCGGTGTGCTGATCCCACGCCCCTCCTGTCCGCATCCTCCACCGAGGATGACACGGCGGTCGAGTGGTCCCGGTAGGCCACTCGTGGCCTGAAGATGGAGTGCTAGTGCTTTTATGTCAATATTTCGGCTATTAGACGATGAAAAACAGTAAACAAATTCTCATAGTAAATTGAAAATGGAGAAAAGCAAACACGATTGCGTGGATCAGGTTTTATTTCCGCTTAACTATCCTCTGACTTAGTGGCACGTATTTCACATTAACAGAAAAAGCAATGAAGAACATCTTCTAATTTTCCGTTTATTTACTATTACAAACGACAACAAAATGTTTTCGTCTTTTTTTTCCTTTTTTTATTTATTTTTTATTATAAAGTACGAATGCGATACTCGCAATAGGATAATAACTTTTGTAATAAGAAGACATAATGGAGACTACTTAACTTTTTGCGAAACAGTTTGAACCAATCTTTTCCGTTTGCAACACGAAGGTGGTAGTTGCATTTTACATACTTCGTCTTGGTTCTGTTGTTGCAGTGCTCATGTTGTCATGATTCCGGCTTAAAATCGTCATCCAGTGTGCGTCAGTGATCATGAAAATCTTATAGTCTGTGCAGACATGGTTTTGGATGAGGTCTGCATGTTTTTGCCTTTTCTGGGATGTCCAACTCATCTTCTACCTGCCTCACATTCTCCTGCCATCCTCTCTGTCTGCCTGAACAACACAAAAGAACCTCTGTCATAAACGGCCTAACTTTCGAGAGATTCATACCGCTCTTTTCCAGTGTCGTCTTCAGTATAATGATTTCCGTACAGAAACGAGGAGTTGACAACCTATAAAGTGCAGTATACACCGTAGAATCGCCATTCTAATCGGAACCCTCTATCACAGAAATAATCTGATCTTCTGTTAAACTTACATATAACAAATGTTATGTGAAACAATGCTTTATCGTAAAAAATGTGCAAAATGCACTGGTAGAGCGAACACCAAACCGTGTCCATTCAAGGCTAAGTTTATACAGTAAATCAGTCGTTTTAGTACAAACTTAATGCAGTATTACAGTGCATCGGCATAAGTTTATTAATAACTGCCAACAGTAAAACATTAAATACTCGATTCCAAACAACCAAAACCGGCAGATCGCTGAAACAACTCATTTCAACATAAAACAAGTACATTGGTCTTGGAAAATCGCAGTTCTACGTGCTGCGACCTATTGCAGACAAACGCCTGCATAAACAAGAAAAAATACGAAGTGCAGGACGTTCACAAACTTTGCGGTCTGGTTCGATGAAAACCAAGAGACTCATAAGAAGGGAAGCTGAAGTAATGAATTGACATTTGTGTTCCATTCAGGACTTTAACCTGAGTCTTTTGCTCACTAGACAAATGTGCCAGGCATTACACCACCGTACCGAAGAAAAAGTTGAGACTGATACGTCAAGTCTCCGTCTTCAGGCCACGAGTGGCCTACCGGTACCATCCGACCGCCGTGTCATCCTCGGTGGAGGACGCGCAGAGGAGGGGCGTGGGGTCAGCACACCGCTTTCCCGGTCGTAAGATGGTATTCTTGATCGAAGCCAATACTGTTCGGCCGAGTAGCTCCTCACTTGGCATCACGAGGCTGAGTGCACCCCGAAAAGTGGCAACAGTGCATGGCGGCCTGGAGGGTCATCAATACAAGTGCCGACCACGCCCGACAGCACTTAACTTCGGTGATCTCACGGGAACCGGTGTATCTACTGCGCCAAGGCCGGTGCCGACTGATACGTCAACGGGAAATGTAATTCCATAAAGAGACTCAGTTCGGCAGTGAAAAACTGAAACTGAAGAGGCATGGTATCTTGGTTTCAAGTGTTACGTGGTCCAGTGGGAGTATAGATGTGGTAATTGAGCAGTTTGTTACACACAAGTGTGCAGTGAACATGGTTTGACGTAGCGAGTTAACTACTGTTCAACGTGTGGTGATAACAGCGGTATGAGGCAGAAATCTGAGGTCAACAGTGTCGAGGGACACTCAAGAAACGTGTGTTACAATATAAAACATAGATGTCACGCTGTGGAACGTCCAGGATGGAATAACGACAGTATTATGAAAAGGATAGACTGGTGCTCACCACATAGAACTGCTTACATGTAGAGAATATTGCTTTACACTGAAAACGTATTGCTTTGGCTTTATTTCTATAAAAACACAAGAATTCTTCGCAATGTTTACAGTAGTTCTCGAGCATTAGCGTATTTAATTTTACATGGACAACAACTTAGAAAATATTCAGTTGTTATTTTGTTACACGAAAATACGAGTATTTTCAAACTAAATTGTAAATATCTAGCCCGATCGTACTCATTGTTTCGGAATTAAAATAAACACTAGATTGCCCTTTTTATGCAAAATCTAATCCCCCAAAATAAAAATGAAGAAACATTAACAACAACCTATTAAGACATCAACTAGAGATGGTGCGTTATTGACCACATGGCGCCGGCCGCGGTGGTCGAGCGATTATTGGCGCTTCAGTCCGGAAGCGCGTGATTGCTACGATCGTAGGTTCGAATCCTGCCTCGGGCATGGATGTGTCTGACGTCTTTAGGTTAGTTAGGTTTAAGTAGTTCTAAGTTCTAGGGGACTGAGACATCAGATGTTGAGTCCCATAGTGCTCAGAGTCATTTGAACCATTTTTTTACCAGATGGCGGTTTTAACGGGTACGAAATATCCGACGCTTCTAGTTTTAAGAACTACAAGGGCTTACAGAAAACTAACGCCTCCAGATATTTACTGTGAAAACTGTCTAAACTTCTTAACCAAAACAAACTTTATTAACATGCCTTTTCTTCATTCTTCACATCTATGCTGTTGCAGCACTCTGCCGCTAGAGGGCTGCGAATTTTAGAGTGTAATATTGGCGGTGTATTGTGGTGCGTGAGAAACAGTGCGCTGCAACGTATTTCGGATTCGAACAGTTCGTCCACTCATAAAGCACACCTTCTTTCAGCATGACAATGCCTTACCACAGACGACCGCACTGCAACATCTGCAACAACTCAAGGTCTTGGGTTCACTGCCTTCGATCGTCCTCCATACAGTTCCGACCTGGCCCCATCTGATTTTCACCTGCTTCCAAAACTTACCTTCTAGGACTTCACTTTGACAGTGATGAAGTGGTGCAAGCAGAGGTGACTAGGTGGCTCCATCAATGTAGTCGAAGAAGCAGCAGTGACGGTATCAATAAACTAATCTCTCGTTGGGAGAAATGTGTTCATCACCATGGTCACTATGTCGAAACATAAATATGCTGACATGAAGAATAAAGATGTAGACTGTTGAAAACATTTGTTTTATTTGAAAAGCTTTAAGAGTATCCACATAGAAGTTCAGATGTATTACTTCTCAGAACACCCTGTAGTGTAGTAAACCTAAGGGTAATTTACTTACTGTAAGATAAGCTATACATTATTAATCGCTGCGAACATCTGAGTGTTTATGACATATATTCTTAAGGGAGCTACCCCAGGTGTGAAAACCGACGAGATCTTTCTTTTTGTGCGAGATGGTAGCGCTGTCCACATCTGCAAGGTCGTAAACACCTGGATTAGTCTGTTAACCGCCATTCGTATAAACTAATGTATTATTTCTGGAGTGGTGGTAGCTTTTGCTGCTCCTTCAAACCCTTTACTTTCCCCCAGTTTATGGACAATTTTCTATCGCCCAGGAAACTTTTAGGTATCACCTGAGTTTGGAACACTGTCACGTTAGGTTATCTTGTTCTTTTCTGAGGCACAATTTATCTTCTCGTACAGTGAACACTACCTACATCCAATGTCGTTTAGCAGCAGTATGTTGTTCGCGTAATATATCAGACAAAACAGTGGTCTGCACTTCTTCACACTGCAAGCAGTTGTAAGCGATCAAGGAAATCAGTCCATGAGTTAAGACGTTGTGGTCTCCTGACATTCATTGCTTACATATTCCGCCCTCACAATCATATTCCGCACGTCAAGATGCTTCATTCAAACCCAAACTCGATAAGATAAAGTCAATGTTGTATGAATTCGTGTAAACGATATGCAAATAACAAGTAAGCGCACCGTGGTTGAAATACTCGAGGCTGGCGTACACACATACATTCCAGACACGACGGTCACAGGAGCCTTTAGTTCAAGAGAGGCAGACCGCATGCCAGGGGGCCAGTCCCTTCAGAGGATGACCCAGCCTATCCGTGTCAGTCAGTGACCGCCCACGGAGCAGACAGCGGTTGCCCGAGTGAAATGAGGAACGACCCCGTGTTTGGCTTAAAAGCAAATTCCACTACATTGTGTGGGAGCGGCCAGCCTACGCATTCTTTACACATAGCACGCAGTTTCAGAGATTTTGACACGGAGACAGCAAACGCCAAACGCCAATGCTACAGATTTCCGGATTGTTCACCTTAAATGAAACGACATTCTCCCGTTTTAGATGAGCAATGCTGATTGTCAGATGATATTTCTGATGCCTTGTGCTGAAGGAGTAATGGAAGAGACCGAGAGATATACCCCTTCACGTCTGGCGTGGAGAGGCGCCGTTCCGTTCTCACTCTTGGAGGGAGAACACGTAACGAGAGCGTGCGCGCTCGTACGTGTACACAAAGAGCGAAGAACAAGTCTCTCCTCAGTACTTCACTGGGAGAGCACCTCTGTCAAGAGCCAATCGAAGTGCGACTTTATATTGAGTCCTTAAGCATTGTTCACTGTGTTGGCTGCCACACTTATTGCGCGGTGTTAATGGACAGAGTTATAGTTGAATGCCTGCGAGTGAATATTGAGTGGCATCACGGTGGACTGGTTATCTGACCGGTGTACCACGCCAATAGTTAGACTAGGGGCGAATAGGAGTCCTTGACTTCATCAAGGTGTAGGGAGAGTTTGATTGGCGAAGGTCAATCCGAATAGAACGAGAGTTATCTTATTTGTCAGCAGCGAGCGGCGCAGACAGCAGTCATCGCAGCTTACGGTATTGCGCGCTACAATTATTGCGAGCCCCATATTTCCTCCACAACAGTACCCTTCACTGTATTTCACATGCGACAGTGTCAACCGAACCTAACAACTTTCTGACGAATAATTATTCAAGTTGAGTAGGCGCGGCTCTCAGTCATTCTGCCAAGTCAATAACAATCTTAAACTTTGTATAGATATTTCATTAGCGTATCCTTCAGAGGTAACTTCACATTCCGAAAAGAACCAGGACTTGTTCAATTCATAATTAAAAGTGCCATTGTGATTTCTCAGAATTTTAGCAAAATAAATAATAATTTCGTTAGTTTCATGTTTTTCATATACTAACTATCACTACTCCAGTAGCCAGGTATCCCACTAGTTACATAAGAAATTTTGTGAATTTTTGTGTCATTTCCTTACAGTGGACGACTCCAGAAGATATTTATTGCTGAAAGTTTTTCAGGCATTTCTCTTTAGAACGTTAGGAGCGTCTGTCTGACTTCTGTAGTAGTGTGGGGGTGGAAATTGCATCTTGCAGGAGCCACAGGGTAAAGGGAACATCTCAGATCAATCTGCCGCTCACAATGTTTACAACTGTCTCGTAATACAGTCGTGTAGTTCACTAGGTATTGTAGAAGGATCGCTGGCAGATGATGACTTTTATCTCTGACTTGTGGACGGATTGATGGAAAGAGACCTATAATTGATAATGTTTTGCGTAGATGGTGATAAACAGGTTCCAGAAATCTTGGAAACTGCATTATACAATACACATCTCTACTGTCTCTATTGAAACAATCTACATTCGGTCTAGCTTCAGCTAAAAAAATAAAAAAATAAATACAAAAGCAGTAATCAACTATGTATATCATATAAATGTAAACGTTTATCCTAAGTTTATCTTTCAGTAAGTTATTTCAGGATTGCGCAGATAATGTATGTCCGACTAGCTAATGAAAATCTGAGAATAGTTATTTAATGAAGTTATTAACAAATAGTATAATTGTGAAATGTATAGAGTGCAAATTTGTTATCGTATACTTTAAGTATGAGACAAGGGATGTATCTGTTCGCCTTATGAAATGAGTACTGTAAATTCGCTTGTGGAGTCTTGTCCTTGATTCTCATTCTGTTTTTGGTCAGTCTTTGTTCTGCATGGTTCATACGACCATTACTATACATACATACAGGCCTGACGATGGCGCAATGAAGCGCCGAAACTGCTACCTACTCAGTAAATAAGATCGTAAGGACGGCTTTAGGCGTTTCATTTTCTTACAGTACGGTAGATACGTTCCATTACATTAAAGTCCTCAATAAATGTAGTGATTCAGCACAGTATTCACTACTTTGTCTCGAGCAGGTGTTCCACTTGTAACACAGAAGTAATCAACTGTGTATCTCGTAAATAAATGATTAGATTTTCTGCATACTATGCTTGAACAAAGCTTTTCGACTGTATGGTATGGGGTTCCACTTGTTGGCAGGGGGAGCCGGAAATTCGACTCACGTGTTGCGTCCTGGCTCACGTGCCCTAGCACTCAGCCCGACTATACACTTCTCTAATGCTGTCTGAGCAGGAGGAGGGGGAAGAGGGGGAAACGCTGAATGCGTTGTATTTCGATGTCAGTGCAGTCAAACAGCATACGGAGTGGTTTTATCTTTCATATTTCTCAACTATGTGAACAACAAAGAGATGAAACAAATTTTTAGCATTACTTATTATATTTAATATAATATTTCTCTAAGAGAAACTGTCGACATACTGACAGATGCAGATAATTCCCTAGATTATCGCACTCAAGTTGCCACGAAATCATGACTTATTTAGTTTCAGAATTGGAGAAAGGTCTTTCACACACTTACGTTGATTGAAATATTGTAGCAGTTCCACAACCTCATTATGGAGACGTGGAACCCTATCTGAGGAAAACTATATCAACGTACGAGACAGTTGCAACAGTTAATCAATTAGTTCCGTCTGTACAGGCACAAGGATGCTTTCAGCTGAAGGAGCAGAAGGCTCCAAAAATATCTCGAAGAAGGATGTTGAAAGATTTGTAGTTTAGAAAAGTGCCCTTGTAATTTTTTCACCGGCGGAATAAACTCTTCAAACGTTGCATTTACTTTAACGTCAGTAAGCCTAGGGAAGTGCACTGTCAGAATTTGTCACAGTTTTCCTCTTCTGCAATTCGATTTTCTTTTTGTATGCATGTCCATCAAATCAGAACTAAGTTAATAAATGAAAAGCACCGGTTTACTTTTTTTCTACAATATTACTTTAACTATTAACCGGTTTTCGTCTTACATGACTACTGAGACAAAAAGAAAAGTCATCACAACACATTGGGTTTAACAAACAGTGTTTGCAACACAAAATTACGCCAAAATACGTCTCCATAAAGTCAAGAGGAACATACGCGGCTGCAAATAAAGCCGATGACGTCGCAACATAGACGTGGATAAAGGAAGAAATGAAGAAATGGTATCGTGTTAGTGACAACGTGTGTACATATCCAAAAGTGGTACATATGGCAATCACATCAAAGTTACACCCATGTGATTTTGCCATTTTCGATGGAGAAGTTCATCAAAGTGTAAGTGATCTTATTCACGATGTATTTTTGCGGCAGAACAAGAAATTATCTATGATTAGGAAGGTGAGTGTACCTCTAACCTCAAACTGGAAACAAAATTATTCGCAACGCGTAATGAACTTGGTTCTGTCTCCAAACGAACAAAAAGTGCTTGAGAAAGGTTTTTAATATGCTCCTCCCAACCCTCCATTAGAAAAACAATGTTACGAAATCAGATATTTAATATGCTCTAACGAAAGACACCACTGCAAAATATACAGAACTTAGTTGTTTTTCACCTTGCAATGTCTTACGGTGGGCAGAATTGAGATTCGCAAACCATTCCTGCACTCATTTTTTTCTTCATAAATTGTGCTATACCGGATTCTAATGGAAAATTAGTAGGAGACATGCCTCTTGAGTTAACAAATGTGCTTTGCAATAATATATAAACTCAACGTATTCTTCGTTTAATTGCATCGAAAGCTCTTGCAGCTGACGTGGTTCAGAAATTTTACTATTCGTGCGTCTAATTTCTTCATGTGCTCCATGCATGCGAATTTAGCACAAACTACTTTTTATGTACAGAACAATGAATCGTGTATGTCAATTGTTGTAATTATTTTCTTTAATCATGGTAGTTTAATGTGGTTTCATATCAAATTTGCAGTATCCTTCGACTACGCTGGTGCACAATAGAAACTGAGAATTCTTGTCGCTCTCTTCTGTCATACCCATACGTTTTAAAGGCTTGTGAAGGATAGATCGCTAGACTGACTGTTTTTGTGGAAACAGCTGTTGGACCTGTGTACATGTGGCGAAGGGTAAACAGTACTGACACCACGGTTATGCCCAACTGCTGTAAATTGTGCCAAATGAAAAATGAAGCATTAAATTAAATTTCGAGCTGTAGCGGGTACTTCCGAGACAGACTGAGCTTCGGCCATCACATCGTACTCACATACAGTTTGTCATGCCTAGGTCGGTCATGATTTATACGATATTGTCGATTTCTGCTTATTTAACGTAACAACGGGCTGAGTCTAGACCGAAACATGGAGTGTTGCAAAAAAGAAACAGTCAGCCTCGTGATGCCAATTGAGGTGCTACTCGACCGAATAGTAGCGGCTTCGGTCAAGAATACCATCATAACGACCGGGAAAGCGGTGTGCTGACCCCACGCCCCTCCTATCCGCATCCTCCACTGAGGATGACACGGCGGTCGGATGGTCCCGGTAGGCCACTCGTGGCCTGAAGAAGGAGTGATAGCTGTTAATTGTATAATACACTTATTCATCAATAACAAAGTTACTCGTAAGTACCTCCAGGATGTTAGAAGACAACTGCATGGGAAATACATGAGGTACAGAAATATTACCCATGTCAGTAGATAGAAAATCTCTCCAAATTTCGGTCTGTTGTACCCATGGTAGGGTACTTGCATTAGGAGGCAGCCACATCAGTAGCTGTAGACGAAATGTCCTCTCCGGATTGAGACACTGAAAGAGTTTGTGCCAGCAAAGACGCTACCTAACGAATAGTTAAAATTAAAAGGAAAGTCAGCGTTGGCCGTAATAATGACGTTTTATTGATGGAAGAATAGATTTTCGATCACATAGTGATCATGTTCAGTGCTGATATGTACAAATTAAACTCAGACACTGGTATCAAGTTATCAATAACCAAAACTGAGAAGCGATTGAGTTATTGTGATCGCTTCTCAGTTCCGGTTATTGATAACTTGATACCAGTGTCTGAGTTTAATTTGTACATATCAGCACTGAAGATGATCACTACGTGATCGAAAATCGATTCTACCCTCAATAAAACATCAATATTACGGCCAGCGCTGACTTTCCTTTTAATTTAACAGCGCTCCATGGAGTTGCCAATCAACTAACGAATAGTTTTCCAATGCGTGCTGCTACCAGAGTTCTCGAAGTGCTTCGTGGCATCGAATTGACGTTAGCCCCATTACAAACGAAGCCCATATTAAGATCTATGACATGAGTTAAAAATGGGGAGAGATACTCTAGTCACTCTGTGTGTCAATCCTGTATCTCATTCAGTTTTCACACAATCATCTTCTGAAACCTGAGATAGATTTATCATTAACCCTGTATTTTACAGTACACTGTCCAACAAAACTATCACAGATCCATACAAATATCGGGATACAAGTAACCAAACCCAAAAATTGCTCGGTTTCTGCAGTTCCCTTGTAGACAAGGGGATAAAGGATAATATTTAAACGGCGGGATTGGCCTTGCGGTTCTAGGCGCTACAGTCTGGAACTGTGTGACCGCTCCGGTCGCAGGTTCGAATCCTGCCTCGGGCATGGATGTGTGTGGTGTCCTTAGGTTAGTTAGGTTTGTAGTTGTAAGTTCTAGGGGACTGATGACCTCTGATATTAAGTTGCATAGTGCTCAGAGCCACTTGAACCATTTTTTTACTAATATTTACACACTATAAACACATTTACAGTGCAGTATTTCGTACAGTACTAGGTACGATTTTATAAGTATACATAAAAGAGATTTGTGCACCGCTCTTTTTGTTTAACAGGTCATCTACTGCTGCACCTGATGCACATGCGTACTCTGTCCCATGAATTACAAAGCAGTGTATTGTAATTCACTGAGTTTCATTTACCTTTCACAACAGCCATCTTGTAGCATTTTACAGAACACGTATCTATCTCTCCATTCTGGAATGCATTACTAACCAAGGGTAGAGGAGCCAGAAGTGAATGAGGGTCGGTCTACATTGTTCTCAAATTTATTCATTATCGCATCAGTAGATGTGACAACATAGTATTGATGATGTCACTGGATGACATCATGGGTTTTTCCTCACACCCTTTCCTCCAACCCCTCTTCCCTGTCCCACCAGGGAATTGGTGGTATAACATCAGTCTGTGCTGAGCTGTTGATGTCGAAGGACCACTTTATTCCATCACTTTCTGGGTCGTGCAGGTCTTATCCTGTTGAAGGAATTTTCCAGTACCGCTCAAAATTGGCGGCAAAATATCAAGAAGGTGCAGGTATTACACTTTCCAGCAGCTAAATTCCTTGAATCACTCTTACAGATCATAAATATTTAAAAAAAGAACGTAAGAATAACTACAGATCCAGTAACGTATTGCAATAAATGGTAACAAAAACTTCGGTTCAAAGGAACCAAACATATTACAAAAAATGGTACAAAAAACTTTATCTTTAAAGACGCAAACATATAGTGAAAAGCGATATCAAAAACTCGACTTACAGAGACCTTGAAAACAGTACGCCAACACAGCTCTATAACAACACTTCTACCATCCGCTGTCAGCTCCGAGCAGATGCGCGGTGCTAGAAAAATTCCTCGGACCACTATGGGACATAACATCTGAGATCACCGGTGCCTTAGAACTTAGAACTACTTAAAGCTAACGACATCGCACAAATCCATGCCCGAGGCAGGATTGGAACCTGCGACCGTAGCGGTCGCGCGGTTCCAGACTGAAGCGCCTAGAACCGCTCGGCCACCAGCGGTCGGCAGGGTGGTGCTAGAAAACACTGTTACTGCATTGCGCCGAGTGGCTGGACAGCTGACAGCTCCGAGCAGAAAGACCGTTCCTACAGTGTGGCGGGACCGCTGACAGGTAACCAACACTCAACGCAACGTACAAGCAACGCAAATATGCCGTGGAGTACTCACACTTAATTACAGTGCTACAGATCATCAACATAAACATCTGTTATCAAGTGGTACATATAACAGATTCCACTACCTGAGGTGGAAAGTGCACATTGTTCACGAAGACGTATTTTGAAAAGTATAACAAACAATTTACTGTAGAAGTTTTTACGGAAACGACCATGTGTGCTACATTCGGACACATTGCATGCAGCAGCTTCTACTAAATTTGTTCCTCGTGGTCAAAGACATTAAACGTCGTATACACAGACAAGCTTGTGGAGCTATAGAGCATCTAACATATATGGTGTTTGATAAATGATATTATCTAAATTTTACAAGTGGACTTTGTACACCACTCTGCACAAATACACTACTGGCCATTAAAATTGCTACACCACGAAGATGACGTGCTACAGACGCGAAATTTAACCGACAGGAAGAAGATGCTGTGATATACAAATGATTAGCTTTTCAGAGCATTCACACAAGGTTGGCGCAGCTGGCGACACCTACAACGTCCTGACATGAGGAAAGTTTCCAACCGATTTCTCATACACAAACAGCAGTTGACCGGCGTTGCCTGGTGAAACGTTGTGGTGCCTCGTGTAAGGAGGAGAAATGTGTACCATCACGTTTCCGACTTTGATAAAGGTCGGATTGTAGCCTATCGCGATTGCGGTTTATCATATCGCGACATTGCTACTCGCGTTGGTCGAGATCCAATGACTGTTAGCAGAATATGGAATCAGTGGGTTCAGGAGGGTAATACGGAACGCTGTGCTGGATCCCAACGGCCTCGTATTACTAGCAGTCGAGATGACAGGCATCTTATGCGCATGGCTGAAACGGATAGTGCAGCCACGTCTCGATATCTGAGTCAACAGATGGGGACGTTGGCAAGACAACAACCATCTGCACGAACACTTCGGTGACGTTTGCAGCAGCATGGACTATCAGCTCGGGGACCATGGCTACGGTTACCCTTGACGCTGCATCACAGACAGGAGCGCCTGCGATGGTGTACTGAACGACGAACCTAGGTGCATGAATGGCAAAACGTTATTTTTTCAGGTGAATCTAGGGTCTGTTTACAGCATCACGATGGTCGCATCCGTGTTTGGCGACATCGCGGTGAACGCACATTGGAAGCGTGTATTCGTCATCGCCATACTGGCGTGTCACCCGGTGTGATGGTATGGGGTGCCATTGGTTACACGTCTCGGTCACCTCTTGTTCGCATTGACGGCAATTTGAACAGTGGACGTTACATTCCAGATGTGTTACGACCCGTGGCTCTACCCTTCATTCGATCCCTGTGCAACCCTACATTTCAGCAGGATAACGCACGACCGCATGTTGCAGGTCCTGTACGGGCCTTCGTGGATACAGAAAATGTTCGACTGCTGCCCTGGCCAGCTCATTCTCCAAACCTCTCACCAACTGAAAACGTCTGGTCAATGGTGGACGAGCAACTGGCTCGTCACAATACGCGTCACTACTCTTGATGAACTGTGATATCGTGTTGAAGCTGCATGGTCAGCTGTACCTATACATGCCATCCAAGCTCTGTTTGACTCAATGCTCAGGCGTATCAAGGCCGTTATTACGGCCAGAGGTGGTTGTTCTGGGTACTGATTTCTCAGGATCTATGCACCCAAATAGCGTGAAATCGCATGTCAGTTTTGATATAATATATTTGTCCAATGCATACCCGTTTATCATCTGCATTTCTTGTTGGTATAGCAATTTTAATGGCCAATAGTGTACATACACACACCTTTCCTCGTTTTCTGTTTATGAAACACCAGCCAACTTTACTTCAGCAACCAATGCGTGCAAGAAAGCGGTGGTTCGCACAGGCGTTCTTTATCTTCAAGCACGTACGTTATTGGAAGTTACTTCGCATCATGCAGGACGAGCAGCAGTAATTAGATCTCTGTGCATACATAGAAACGATTACCAGTAATCGTAACTTGAAAACCTTTGGAACCTAAACGAACCGGCTGGCATACAGCATTTGTTTACGAATGAGAGTCTTGACAGCCGCTTTGCGTTAAGTTCTCTAGAGGTATACAGCGAGTGCGAAGCGGAGCACAAGTTTATTTTTAATTTAAATGGAAATTTATGGGTAGGTGGGGAGTAATTGGTTCGGGCGTATGGGAGAAGCGTCCCGATTGTAGACACGTAATCACTTTTCAAATTACTTATAAAATTTCGTTTAACGTCTGGGTGGTTTACCGTCTCGTCTTAATTCGCGCAGAAACATTAATTTCATTCGACACACTATGCAATTTACGTTGCAACCGGTTATAGTTTAGAGCAGGTATTTTGTCGAAACGTGATTTCCATATTTCAGAGTAATCAATTTCTGAAAGTGTTCCTTGTTACACAACACATGTTACAGTCTCAATTATTCTAGTGATTATATTCGTGTGGAAAATTGAGTTTCAACATCTACATAATTGTGTATCTATACGTCAAAAGTATGAGGCGCGGTGACTCAGTGGTAAGAAGCGACTGGAGCTAAAATAAATTTAAAGATATCTTTCAAAAAGAATATAAGATACAAGAGCCAAACCCAGAATCAGATGCACGTTTCCAAATCATGAAAAATGAAAAGGGTTGACATGGAGCACACTATCGCCGTCAACTGCAAACACCTACTAATTAACATACGGGTATTTATACAAAAACATAGTCCCAGACATTTAAACGCCATCGAGAAGGAAATCCTTGTCGTTATATATTTAATAATCAAATTGATCTCCTGGCTGAAATTCTGCCTCCAAACCCAACATTGACAACATAATCACGTCTGCATCACGGTATTTCCTGAACCAAAGTCATATAAACAAAATAGAATATGATACACTACTAACGCTTGCCACTGTCAAAGAATACAGTAATTCATTATGTGCTGTACGTGCAGACAATGAAAAATGACAGCAGGAAGTCTTGTGGCGTATTTGTTAAATGAAATAACCACATGCAGTTTTAACCCTCAGACAAATGTCCAGCACATATCTGACGAACTCTCCCATGTGAAACGGTTCCTAATCGAATGCATTCAACTCAGAATCCTGAGAAATAAAATGACCAAAGTGAAAGAAGCACACAAAAACAATGGAAACTGAGAAAAGGAGTGATAATGAACTGGAATTTCCACATAACGACCGTGCAGCAATCCGGACAAATATCCATACTCGAGACCTGCCACCAACAGTGAGCTCAGCATGCTAAAACAGAAATTACCTACATATTCTAAACTCAACAACATAGAATTAGGAGACTCACATAGATTTTCCACTGGTAACTTAAACAATAATGAATAACACGGAGTAGTATGCAGAAATATGAAAGAGATTCTGAATATTCTCAAACTGAAGCTCTCCATCGTTTACAAAACTTGTTAAACACTATAATGCATTAGAGTTCCTAAATCCAGACGAAGTATGGTATTGAAATACCAAGAAAAATGCAGATAGTGTGATGAGAGGACAGCCAATATACTACATTTTAAAATAAAAGGACAGAAGTATAATACGGTGATGAAACAATACGAAAGTACAATCGTTTTGCAAATAATTAGCTTTTACAACTAAATAGAAACAGGAGTCAATGTTCAGTGTCATATGCTTCCTTTATGTACCCTCCTTTGTGTTGCTACAGACTGTACGCACCAGTTCACATTTCTAACACGCATGCAGAAAGTGTGTCAGGTCTAGATATACCATGCCACAACAAGACAGAACACACAGTTGCACGTAGTCCACCCCCTTGATGTCTTACTGAGATTTCGCAGAGCAGAAGCAGCACTCAAGTCGTAGTTTCGTGTTTCTTGATGAAAGACTGTAGGAGGCTTTCTAACGACTAGGGTAAGACTCGCTGCGTTAACAAACGAGAGGACAATTTTCAAAGAAGGATGTCAATAGCCTTTATTCCTATAAAAGACACACGCAGCACTGAAAGCTATAAAACTGCTAACAAGTGGTATAGTAAGGTAACAACTTACGATGTCATAATTCCAGTACATAACAGTAAAAATGCTTGTTCATAAAATTTTTAACATAAATCACAGTCGCATATCTAAATAAAGCCGGCCGGAGTGGCCGTGCGGTTCTAGGCGCTACCGTCTGGAACCGCGAGACCGCTACGGTCGCAGGTTCGAATCCTGCCTCGGGCATGGATGTGTGTGATGTCCTTAGGTTAGTTAGGTTTAAGTAGTTCTAAGTTCTAGGGGACTGATGACCTCAGTAGTTAAGTCCCATAGTGCTCAGAGCCTATTTACAACCCACTCCGAACTGCACACGAAGACCCGATTAAGACAATTATGTGTACAGCATGCAGCCAAGATGTTAATCATGCAACCCCTGCCAACAACTATACCATCCAATTGCTCTACCCCCACATGGTCACTCGACTCCCAAACAAAACTTATCAGCCCAAAACACTTTGCTCAGTTAACATTGGCAAACAACATATTGCGTCATACCGTTATACCTCAAGCTCCATTAATTAACTGGATGACTTACACATCAACTGAAAAAATCGCCACAGTTGCAACTTCGTTCTTTTTGTCCAACTTACCTGTCACCTAATAAATTTTCTAAATAGCGCACGAATGCCGTTGCAGGGCTATCCCTTGTCTGCAATCACCAACACAACTCACATTGGCAAAACATACATCACATAATAAATTTTCACTACAGCACCATACCACTCTTCATACTTGATAGTCTTCATTATGATGACGAGACAATGTACTAACTGTACCATTTTCTGTTGCCACCTCTGTAAGTAACTATTACTTCATTGCTTCGTTAATTTGTCATAACCAAATCTCTTGTTCTGCATTTAACAGTTAACTACAGCAGCGAACTTGTGATATAGTGTGTGTTTTATGTTACTTGCTTCTTAAGAGCCTAGGTGATCATTAAATTAAATCACTTTACCACTTTGTTTTACTTCAATAATATTCGTTTATAACTGCATTTGTTAATGTAGCATATACAACTGAAGCCTTTGAATTATTTTTAATCACAAAAATTTTTTTCCTAAATATGATTTGAGTCATTAATATTTCAATCTTACTTCAGTCAAATGATTAGTGTGCTTTATGCTGATGCAAAAATAAATGTGATCTCTTAATTAATTAATATATTCACCACTCGCTATTTAGAAGTATCTATTCTAGAAATACAGAATGTTTCAGAAATTAGTATTCATTCTTTTTCGCATCGCAGATGACTGTCATGTATTGGTATAATATTTTCTCGTGCTAATACTTCACTGAAATGAAATGATCGTTCGTCATTGTTGGCTGGGAGACCGCATGCAGAGTGTTCGGCCGCCGTAGTGCAAGTCCTTTTTAGCTGACGCCACTTCGGCGACTTGCGAGTCAATGATGATGAAAGACACACAACACTCAGTCATCTCGAGGCAGAGAAAATCCCTGACCCCACCGGGAATCGAGCCCTGGACCCCGTGCGCGGGAAGCGAGAACGCTACCGCAAGACCACGAGCTGCGGACGATACTACACTATCACGTTCTCATAACATGCAGATATTATGTAAATGATTCAGTGTCTCATCAGGTCAACATATCTCACAGTCTACCCAATTTGTTCCACCTTGCTCACTTCTTTTAAGCTTATCCAGAGGTAATTACTCCCTTCCTTATCCCTGACAGTGAAGTGTAATGAAGGCGATTGGTTTAGTTCTGATTGAAGGAAGAGAAACAGTTGGCAATATATCATTTAGTTATTTATATTACCTGATCTGATTAGGCCCATTAGGGCCTCTGTTACATCAGACCAGGGTTTCATACATATGGTATCTGTTACAACAGAGTTACATACTAAATAATAAGTTTAATATGACAATTAATATTAAAATAATTTGAGAGTCTGATGTATTGAGAGTAGATTATGCTAACTATGAACTAACCAAGTTAATACATGCCTTACTTGTACAACTGAAATTACAGCCACTAACAGTAATAATATAAATAATGTTAATAATGATAATGATAATACCTGTTATATTAACAACCATAATGATAGTGGCAGATATAAGAGGAATATGCAGGTATAATAAAGTCCTATTTTCTGATATAGGGAGTTCTGAGAAAAAGAATGTTAAGGAGACTGCTTTGGTAAGAATACCAGGAAACGCCGAAGATCAAGTTGGAAAAAGGGTTGTAGAAAGGTAAGCAGTGGCTGCAGGGACAATGGTGATCTTGTTGTTGAGTTAATAAACATGTCACCACTTGTCATCTGAACCTAGAGATGTTATTTAGTAGTATAATATAACGCATGGGGTGGTTGTTCCAGAGTCGCTTTCCTGCTATTGACAAAACTTCGAGAAGGTGTCTGAACGATGGAGTAGGACAGAAAGAATTTTGCTATGGTGGGAACGACTGTTTCTGCTGTGTTATTCAGACAAGAGCTTTAAGGCCGATTAGAGATATGAGGAACAGTGTTGATTGATAATAGAGAAGTCAGAGGTTATGAAAATCTCTGCGCTTGTCTGTACGAACCCAGGGTAGTTACGCAGCAGACGGTCAAATGTTATCAAAGAGTGCAACATCGCAGATATAACGAACACAGGTATTGATTAACAGTCCCAGGCGCCGTGAGATTTCCTAACAACCTCCTTGCAGGATAACATCACTGTAATCAAAAACTGTGTTTATACAAGTTTCTTTTTGTGTCAAGAGGAAAAAACTTTTTACATTTTTGTACAACATGAAGAGATGCTGATGCTTTCTTTCACGTGACAGTTACAAGCACTTAGAGTTTCATCTATTGTTACTCCTAGACTATTTTTTGACAGAGAGAAGTTGATACTTGACCCATTTGGGGTTAAAGACTGCAGGCATTCACGATATTTCGGGCTAATGAGCTAACAATGACCAGCCAGTACCGCTTGGATTTTGGATGGGTTGTGCTTTAACCCTATGCACTGTACCTATTGTGATTGTGCACACAGATCAGTAATGAGATTCTCGATAGCTGTTTTCAGATTTACAGATTGTGTCCCTAGATATCTTCAGGGCACACGTGATATTTGCAACAGGGCAAGACTGATGATTCATCATTTATGTATGATGAGAAGAAAATAAGACCTAACACCGAATCTTGGGGGATGCCTGATTTCTGATACTATATGCCTCAGTTCTGATATTATGGTGTCGGACGTGACACTTTGCTGGCGAGACGTCAGGAATGAGCGAAACCACAACACTTCACTTGGAGAGAAATTTAGGCTGCTGAGTTTGGCCACTAAAATGTCGTAGTTGACTTGGTCAAAGGCTTTGGTGAAGTCTAAGAAGCACATGACATTTGCCTCTTGTGCATCCATGGCAAGCATCAGGTCATCTGTTACCTTTATGAAGGCAGTTGTTATGCTACGATGTTTACGGAAGGCTGATAGATCTTCGTCTAGTAGATTGTTTTTAGTTAGGTAATCTGTTTATGTTTTGGTCATCCTCTGACTAAGTTCACTTTTCTCTGCGCCTACTAGTCTCAATGTTAGCAATACTGCTTCCTTCAGTGACGTTCCACGAAGATTTTGTTAGTTCGACGTGAAATACGTATTTATAATCTTTATGTACCTCTTCAATTGGCATGAAAGAACCATAATACTTTATGTTAGAATATTAGTGTTTCTTAAAGAATCCTGTTTATTCTACTTTTGCGTCATGGATTTCAATATTGACTATGATTCTGCTGACACATTTATGTTCTGTTCAATAACATTAAACTTAACATTTCCAATGTCTAATTTAAAAATGGACAAAATATTCGCAGTAGTATGACATGAAGTAGTTACTATACCATACAGTTTCAAAACTCTCAGTTCACTTAGCTGCAATTTGCGTGAAAATGCTGTGAGACGAAGAGGCCATTCAGATGCAATTTAATAACTTTTCTTTTGTCTTAACCAACTTCTATTACTTCCAAAAGCACCTTAAGCGTTTCGACATTCCGTCATTTTAAAAAGCCATAAAGTGCAATAGAAAAATAATATCAGAAGATATGAAAATACGTTACATTTCACGTTTGATAAGAGACATAGTACTTGTCGTGTCAATCATATAAAACTGGTCGTTAGATACATTCCATCTCGTCGTCATTCTCAATCACAAGACAAACGCAAACTGCTACCAAGGCACAAATTGTAAGCCAAGTAAGCTAAACCGCCAGGCGGCGATGTAGATGTGGTACACGCTGCATGTGTTTGTTTACAATTATATTTTCAGCGTTGCATCGTATAAAACAATTTCGTCAGTAAACAATTTATGGAAGTCACATTGCAATGTTTTACAAAACAATGTGTAACAGATCTTTTGTGTTCTCGAAAATAATACATTGGAAGAACATGCTAAGTCGTGCTGGAGTACATGAGACTAACTGTCTGTTAACACACAATGAATCTAGGCATGCCTACACAGGTGAAGGTGCACAAGGAGTTTCATCCAGTGCGTCCAGTTGTGAACATTTGCGGTGCACCTACATATAGGTTAAATAGCGATCTCGGTAAGAGACTCTGAGAGGCTTACACTTTTGAGAGGTGATTTTCTTTGACGAGCCCATACCATTTTGTACAAAAGACTAAAGATTTAGGCCTCCCAGAAAATGTTTGCCTATCCTCTTTGGATGTTGTGAACCTATACACTAACATACCAGCCGGTCGAGGTGGCCGTGCGGTTCTACGAGCTGAAGTCAGGAACCGCGAGGCCGCTACGGTCGCAGGTTCGAATCCTGAGTCGGGAATGGATGTCTGTGATGTCCTTAGGTTAGTTAGGTTTAACTAGTTCTAAGTTCTAGGGGACTAATGATCTCAGAAGTTGAGTCCCATACTGTTCATGGCCATTTTTTTGAACTAACATACCAGTTTCTAAAACAATAGATATTACCAAGCGTAATTTGTTAAAAATCAAAAAAGTTGCCGAAGTGAGATGATAGACTTGGTCGATGTGTTAGAGTTTTCTTTATCTTTCAAATAATTTTCCTTTAATGGTAAATATTATGCTCAACCAGGAAGTCTTGCTATGCGAAACAGTTTATCGAGCACTGTGACAGAGATTTTTATGGATCATTTAGAAGCCAGTTTGATTACCAAATGTCCACAAATTTCGTGTAACATTCCCACTAATAGTACTAAGCTTGACTGTAAAGTAATGCCTCCACCTCGGTAATTCTTCAACAGTTGGCAGCATTGATATGCGGCAGGTACTTGCTTGTTCCGTAGCCTCTTCTCTACAGCTCCAGTTGGCGGGAAGACTTAGCATTGAACGGTGGTGTTGTTACAGTGCAAAGTGTGGAACCCTGCACTGACGGTCGGTCAATGCGATTTAAGAAACGTGCAGTCATTGAATTCCTGACAACAGAAGGTTTCACCCCAAAGGAGATTCATCAGAGAATGAACGCAGTTTATAGTTATTGTGTTGATGTGAGTACTGTGCGTCGTAGGTCAAGTAAGTTTAAAGATGTTGAGGCAGGAACATCTGACCTGCATCACAAATAAAGAGTTGGACGTCCTGTGACAGCAACCACCAAATTTCACAAGCAAAATGTTGACAGATTGATTCAGGAAGATCGTCGTATCACTCAGAAAGAAACTGCAAGCACAATCGGCATTTCACAAGAACATGTGGGTTACATTATTGCTTTTCTTGGCTATCGAATGATCTGTGCACGATGGGTACCCCGGATGCTGACTCCTGAAGTGAATGCACGCAGTCTTGAAATTTGCTACGAACTCTTCTCGCGTTACGAGAATGAAGCTCACGCCTTTCTCCATTCAGTTGTGACAGGAGACGAAACGTGGGTACACCATTACGACCTGGAGACGAAACGTCGTTCTATGGAATATCGGCACAAAGACTCGCCCCAGAAAAAGAAATTCAAGACGCAGCCCTCAGCTGGAAAAATCATAGTCACAGTGTTCTGGGATGCAGATGGTATTATCCATGTTGATTTCCTTGATTGTAGAACAACAACAAATTAAGAGCGTTACATCACACCGTTGTGAACTCTGATATGATGGATGGCTAACAAAGGTGTGAAAGGAAGAGGGAATGTTTTCCTGCAGCATGACAATGCCAAACCACACACTTCACAAGCGTAACACAGCAGAACTTCAGAGGCTGAATCTCACCACCGTATGGCATCCTCCATAGAATCCAGATTTAGCACCATCTGACTTCCATTTGTTCCCGATAATGAAAGACGATTTGCAAGGACATCTTTAGGCTTCTAATGAAGATATTGAGAGAACTGTGAGACTGTGGTTGCGGAAACAGTGTCTACATCTTCCTTGACTGCTTCAGAATACTTGTTCATCGTTGGCAGAAATGTATCCAATTGGCTGGTGATTATGTGGAAAAGTGAATATTGTAATTAAAGTTCACATTCTAAAGATCATTTCTGCACTTGATTTATTAAAATATTCCCATCCAAACCCAATTAACTAAGGTGGAGGCATTACTTTTCATTCAGTCTTCGTAGATATGTCTTCGTACTATAGTTCAATTCTTTTATCTTGGCGGTTTGCGCATGCTCGCCGAGACGCGGGAGACTGCTGCGTTGCCAGTTGTACGCGCCAAGAGAAGCAGTGCCATAGTATAGTTCGCAAACTTACGTTTAGGGGGGAGCGCGCATGAAGTAAAGCCACCACGGCCGCGTTAACCCTTTCGCTGCATTCCGCGATGTGTGCGATTTTGTCATCATTGCACTGCTCGTCTGTGCAGACACATGGTGTTCCGACTGCTTTGACACACTTTGTCATTCGATTTCACAAAAAATACTTGGCCCGAAAATTTGATTTTCACACATCTTCTTGACTGATACCTTCCCCCCACAAATGATTTAATTTTGTTTCGATGTTCAACGCAGTTATTGTGCAGCATTAGATGTAGTAAACCATTGCACGAAATTTTGAAGAGTTTGCAGAGGTAAAAGTCCATAGCATATATTTTCCATATGGTCGATTTTAGTTTCCACTAGAAATTTCAAAAAAATTACATTCAAACGAATAAAATTCATGAAGTAAGACACTTCTTTATTGTTTTTTAAAATAAAGAAAGTATTAAGCACCGATCAAGGTTTGAACACAGAACCTCTCGTTTAGCAGCCAAGCACTTTAACCATTGCCCTAACGCAGCTCGTCGTACAACGTTTCTCTCAGAGAACTTTAAAATGTCACGCAAAATACCGACAAACACTGTTGGTATGATTATGAATTACTCACGTTTCGTCGAAGTACAATAGAAATAAACAATTACCACTCTTCTTTATTGCAAAAAAGCGGTTAGTGAGAATGACACAAACACCTTTCCTTGCTATCGCCTGAATTAGGAGGCTTATTGCTTGTTTGGTGTAATTAATTAGTAGAATATGAAGCAATTGGTATAAAGAACGCTTTTTCCAAACTTTCTGTAAAAGAAAGTCTGCTATCAAGACATTGCTTTTGTTCAATTACTTTGAACGTTTCTAAAACTGAAGACACTCGTCCGTGCTGTGCACTGCAGTCGAGCTCTGGCAACGTCGTTCTCTGTTCATTGGCTGACTGTATTTTGTGACGTCAGGTGCGGAGAACGAACCTAAACTCGGCCGCCGTCATAAATGACGCGCACTTTAGTAAATGGCAATGAGGAAATGAGGAAAGAGATGGTTGTGAAATTTAATAGCATGTACCCAACAATATAATCTGCAGCTGAGTGAGCTGTGTGCGGCCCACATTCATGCCGTTTGTTCTTTGGCATTTTGTCACATCCAGTGGCGTCTTGTTTCTTCCTTACTTACTGCCATAACGAAGTTTCTGGCTAGCCTCCTTGAGTGGTAGTAGCAGCACTTATCGATACTGGAACTGTCGTACTATATTTGACGTGACCGCTAGTATTTCCGGGTGGTGGTGGTGCGTGTCATAGTCAGTCGGTTGGGATGGAGCACCGAGGAAGTCTCCACAGTGTGGGGCCAGGCCGGGACTGCTGGCGGTGTGCACACACTGTTGGATCGTGAGGCTCTAGTTCGAGAGCGACAAAGTTCGTTGCCCATTGAACCTAGACGCTGAAGTTGAGTGATCAGTTAGCCTGTTATGAAACCTCACCTATTGTGACACCTCTTTGTTCATTTGCGGGTTGTTGCTCCCAGGGTCATTCGGGCTAGCAGCAACGTATGATGTGTTGGAGTCGGCGAAATCTTGCAGCCGTCTTCCTATATTGTGATTAATTATTAAATTGACTGTTACTTGCCAGTGAAGTGCACCAGCGGTATTTTCTACCCTGTGGCCATTACTGCCCCAGTTACCTGCCCTGGTCGTTAGCGTAGTTTTCCGGCATTGTGCCTTTCCTCATCGTTGCTGTCTGGCACAGTGTGTAGTTTGACAGCCTTTTAAGGTGTTTGGTTCGTATTTTGCTTAGAGTGGTTATTATTGCCTTAGCTGTTTTTCGCCGCCAGTTTCTGAAGACGTAATGCTCTTCATACCTTCGTCCTCAGCCAATATTTTCCATCATTGTGCCGTTGGTCGGACGGAAGGGAATTGGTTAAATTATTGGTCGGTCCTTGGACCATCCTAGTTTGGGTTGCCATCCGATTATTTAACTTCAACTCTTGGCTGCCTGTCTCATCTCACCTTACATTTGAGCTAGTCCGCCTTTCGCCGCGGAGCAGCTCGGACTTGTTTACGTCTCGCCTGCGAACGTTCGCGGAAGAAGCGGTGTTTACACCGTCGTCACTCGCGTGTGTTACTGTTGGAATCGAACGCAATGGCACACAATTTCCGAAAAACCACGATGCAGTTCACGTTCTGTAACGAGTATGCAAGACTGAAGTCTTTCGAAATCGAACATTTCTTGAGGGACGAAGTATATCTTCATTACACGGAGATTATTGGAATTCATTTATCAATCGTGAGCAGCACTCTTTACGTAAAGATGATTGACGACGCAGCATGTGATAGGATCATTGAAGCCGCCAAACGAGGATTCCAGTTCCGACACTCCGATGGTCATATTGGCGAAGTTTTAGTCGCTCATTCGGGCCTGGGCGTGCGTACGATTCGAATCTTCGAGCTGCCTTTCGAGGTACCCGAATCATTGGTCACTGAATCACTTCAGCCATACGGCAGAGTTATTAGTCATACGTCCGAACGTTGGGCAAGTTTTAGCACGTATCCAGTGCTCAATGGTGTCCGACAGGTGCGAATTGCCCTTACGAAACATGTGCCATCGTACATAAACATCGGCGGCTGTAGAGCTATTGTCATCTATGATGGACAGCCCCGGACATGCTCCGGGTGTGGTAGTGAAGGACATCTTCGATCAGCGTGTATGCAGAGGAGACTCGTGCAACTCCCCAGCGGAGACTTCCAGAATCCGACTACACCAACGTCACTGCCGATGACTTACGTGACGGCACTTCGCGGGGAGGTGCCGCCGAGGTCGGAGCGCACCATCGAACCGACGCCGCAGTTGACTGAGGCGCCTTCGGACGCCACTGAAGAAGGAATGGCTCTGACCAACCTCCATTCTCAGACACTACAGGTGGCGCAGAAAGAGCATCTCAATAGGCATGGAAGCTGAAGTGGAATGGCCCCAGGGCATCGTGGCGGCGGCGGGAACGCAGAAGATGCAAGATTCGCCAACACCAGAGGCCGAGGTTAGGGCCCGCTAACAACGCTCGCCAAAGCGCCGCAAGAAGCGCCGACTAAACTCTGCGGAGACGCTCCCTTCTCTTCTTGGGAGCCCAGATGAGTCTAACACTATGGACCTGTCTGACTTGGAACCACAAGCTTCGGATGTCGCAGATCATATGAATTCGGACAGTGAAATGATGTCATATCGTTCAGACGACGCATCCGCTCAGGGGCCTGCTACCCCTTCGGCGGTGGAGTCTACAGCTGCGAAAGAACAACAGATGTCACACATCAATGCCGCACAGGAAAATTTGGAGCACACCAATAGTATCAGCTGGTATGAGCAGGACGACGAAATCACCGATGCGGACCATTCTATTGGTGGGGCCTTGCATCCGTCCGCATCTCAAGAAACCTAATGCCGCAGGGACACGTTCCTCGGGCGACCCTCGGCGGATGTGCAAAGGGACTATCGACACGGTGAAACTTTGTCATTTTAACATCATGTGGAGTTGACAGCTACTCGACCCCAGGCATACAGAATAGGGACAGTGAATGTAAATACCATTAGATCGCCCGTGAAACAGCAGTTGTTTAGGGACATGATGTACGCGTCGGATGTGGATATACTGATGGTGCAGGAAATTTACATTCCTGAGTTCCAGGAAGTACATGGATACATCTCCTACACCTCGCCGCACTCGAACAACGACAGTGGAACGGCGATAATGGTCCGGGACGGGATTCCGGTCCGAGACCTGGCTTATCTACCTTCGGCACGAGGACTGTCGATAATGGAATTCGCATTCTCAATGTTTATGCCCCTTCCGGCACAGACAACAGACGGGCGCGTGCGAGATATTATTCGGAAGAGATTGTGCCCTTATTTACCGGCAGATTCGATCATTTCATTATAGGTGGTGACTTCAATTGTGTTTTAGCCCAAAAAGACCAGACACCATATTACAATATCTGTCGTGAATTGCATGTGCTATGCCGGGATCTGGAGTTAAGCGACACCTGGGACATGATTCATAGGAACCGTGAGGGATATACTTTTTTTACCAGTCACTCGGCGAGCAGACTCGATCGCATATATGTTTCGGTTGGCCTACAAGATAAAGTGGTCGACGCGGAACGATGGCCTGCGGCATTTACTGATCATCTGGCTTACATTTGTACCATGTCACTCCCTAGGCAAAGTGTGTGGAGAAGCCGCGGGACATGGAAGCTCAATTCGTCCCTTTTGGCGGACCCCGAATGTCGTCAGAGAGTCGAGGAGGTATGGGCCACATGTCAACGCCGTCTACCAACGTATACCTCCGTGCTTCAATGGTGGCTCGAGTGCACTAAGCCGGCAATAAGAAGAGCTCTCATACAGCATGGTCGGGATAAGACGAGATGGCAGAGAGACACTCTTGATTATTATTACACCATGCTTCGTGAGCTGTCCTTCCAGGTGCCGTCTGCAGAACATCATGCGGAAGTTCATCGTGTCAAGGCACAAATCCTATCGATCACGCGACGACGACTGGGTGGCATCCCAATACGGGCAAGATGTCTTGACACCATCACTGGGGAACGTACCTCGATGCACCATGTGTCGCGGGAACATAAACGTTACCACCGGGCATTGGTAACAGTGCTCCACGGTTTAGATGGCCGTCAACTGACAACACAACAGGACATTGCAAATGAATTTTTAGAGCATTTCCGCCATCTCTATGCCAAACACCGACGGACCGTCAGGTAGGGGAAGAGATACTGCAACATCTGCAAACGACACTGACAGAGACGGATAAGGCAGCGCTTATGGAGCCACTCACAGAAGACGATATAAAGGCGGCACTCACAAAAGGAGCGGCCCATAAATCACCGGGGCCAGATGGGATTACGCTAGAGTTTTATAGAGGATTCGTAGACATGATGATGCCACAGTTGGTGTCGATGTACAATGAGGCGATGAGTCCGAACATGCGCCTACCGTCGGATTTTGTGACGGGCTTTCTTCTTCCCATCCCGAAGATGGCGGGGAGTCGCAGTGTTAATCAATATCGGCCTCTCACTATGCTAAACACCGATTATAAAATTTTTGCACGGCTACTAGCGTCTCGTCTCAAGCTGGCGATATCCAGGACAATATCCCCTGATCAGGCTTGCCTAGGGGTGCGAAGCAACATCTCCTCGTCGTTAAGTGAATACCGTGACGTTGTCGCCCTTGCGGAAACGTGTAAAATGCGAGCAGCGATGATATCTGTGGACTTCGATCGTGCGTTCGACAGGATAAACCATGACTTCTTGGCGTCAGTCATGAGCCGAATGGAGATTCTACCTGTTTTCATCTCCATCATTATGAGGCTAATACGAGGGGCTACATCGAAGGTGATTGTAAACGGTCGGGAAGCGGGCTCGGTTCCTATTAACAGCTCCGTCCGACAAGGGTGCCCACTGTCCAGGATGCTGTTTGCGATAGCGCTTGAGCCGCTGATGTGTGTTATGAGGCGCTCACTCACTGGGATAGCGCTTAATGAGAACTCTTTCGTTTGTCGCGCATATGCGGACGACCTGATCCTTCTTGTCAGATCAGGTCATGAAGTGCGTCAGGCTGTTGAACATCTAGACTCTTACGGGGCGGCAGCAGGCAGTGTCATTAACATGACGAAATCCAAAATTATGCACATTGGACGGGGTCTGGAAGACATACCGGGACCGTTTCAGACGGTGGAATCGCTGAGATGTCTGGGGATCACATTTACCCGTTCACTACGGCGGTCAGCGGCGGCGAGTTCTCGGCGGCTTCCGCAAAATGTTCGTCTGGCGATACGAAACAACTCACTGAGAGCCTTTGACATGATCCAGCGTGTGGCATACACTAACGTTCACATAGCGTCACGACTGCCCCATTTAGCGCAGATCCTACCAATACCGAAGTGTATTGCAGACCGCCTCATGGCTGCCTTTGGTTACTATGTTAGTACTGGGATGTTATTTAAGATCACATATGACACGTTAACGCTACAATTCCGGAACGGTGGCCTCAACCTCACAAACGTGCGAAACAAAGCTCTGGCGCTTTACATGCGAGCGATGATACGAAATTGGCAACAAAGAAAGCACACCATAACGTCAGCTCTGATAGAAGTACTTGTTCCGCCTTCGTACGAACCCCCTATTGCGGTGGGCAATATTTCGCCTTCTCTTGCACACATTGCCTCATTTCTTGTTGATTACAGTTATGTTCGTCTGAAAGTACCTTCGACGAGAATACCCACGACTCGGGAGATCTATAGGTGCTTGATGGATCACCATGCCCGCAACGTAATGGAATTCAAATACCCGTCGAGAACGTGGAACCACATTTGGTGTGCAGTGCATACTCCATTACTGTCAACAGCAACGAGATCGATGTGGAACATTCTTATAAACCGTAAACTTGTGACCAGGAGTCGATTACCTACAATTCATATGGTCGATTCTCCTCTTTGCACAAACTGTGGCCTGTTAGCAACGGAAGAACATGGTTTAGTGTGTGGCGCAGCGAGGGACGTCTGGATGCTGACGCGTCGAATATTGGCCTTCCTTCGGCGCACTAACTACACAGAAATCACATCGGATGTACTTTTTCTACCGGACAAGATCTTTTTTCCCGAACAAAAGACGTATGCGGTCAATTGGATCGCTGGACATGCGACGAAATATTTGTATTCGTACGATATTAAGTCCGTGATGGATTATTGGATGTATTTACAAGAACAACACGAGCTCATACGGAGTCATACGAAATACAGGACTCACTTTTCCAATTTTTTAGGAAGTGTTTTTCACAATCCGCCCGATAGCTGGGGTGTCCCGGAACTGAGAAGACTCCTGCAGCAGAACGACTAGAGACAATACTGCGCGGTTCAGTTATATTGGCATACAGCACACTGAGAAGAAAACTGGCCCCTACCTGGTCGACGCAGGAGAAATACATGCCGCCCACAAAGGCAGAAATGGTCAAGATTATACGGCTGTCTGCCAGATTTATGATGCGACACCGTGTGCTGCAGGGATTGTGATGCAGATGATGACTTCATTTTCACTCCCGCCCGTGACTAGGATTATCATTTACTTTATTCATGTTACACAAAAAAAAGGGCGGCCTTTACGTTGATTTTCTGGTTTCCAAATTGTTTTTGCTGTCTCGATCCTTTTCTTATCCCTCAGATAGTACAATTGTACGAATAAAGATTGTTTGTTTACCCTGCCTTCCTGTTCACCCCCCCCCCCCCAAAAAAAAAAGAAAAAACAAGGGTAGCGTCTAAAAAAAAAAGTGGTCAGCAGAACTGCGTAGTAAGCAGGAGCAAAAATAAAAAAAAAAGAAGCTACCATCTCAAGCTGATCATTGGAACACTTCTGAGCACCACTTGTTTTGTTTGTTTTAGATTGTGATTTCATTTTAGTTTGAAGTATTGTGTGAGGCCTTCAGCCGTATATTTATTCAGTTCTTTTTAAATTTACATAAAGGCCTTCTACGGTGGTAATTTAAAATTTTGAAGATTGATTTTATTTTTAAAAAAATATTTTTTCCCTAAAATTTGTTCTACGTGAAATTGTTTGTAATCCAGGCCTGAAGCCATTAGTTGTTCGATGTGTTACGTGTGGCCTTCAGCCGACGATTTACATGAACCCCTTTTAATGAGGGCTTGCGCCGTGTGTATTCTTTAACGGAATTTTTTTTAAGAAGGAAGGGGTTTATTTTAAATTTTTTGTCGGTCCTAGGGCCTTCAGCCGTTGTTTTAAATTTGTTTGTGGCTTTCAGCCATGCAATAAGTTAATATTTCTTTAATTAGACTTGCAGCCATCCTGTTGTAAGTTTAAAAAGAAGTTTCTTGGTTAGAAAAAATTGTTTATTAATGTGTCTTAATTACAGTTGTCCTCCAGACGTGTAGAGTAGGCCTTCACCCGTTAATTGTTCTCAATTGCATGTTTTTTTTAAATTTTACCTTCTATTTTTTAATTGCTTTTGATTTCTAAGCCAAGCCTTCAGCTGTTCTTGTTTTAGTGTGGTTTTGGGGCTTCAACCCAGAAAGCATCACAAATTTTCTTTAACTAGGCCTTCAGCCGTATGGTCTCATTGTGATCTATTAAAGCAATGTGTAAATAACTGATTCTTACAAGGGAACCTCCCAATCGCATCCCCCTCAGATTTAGTTATAAATTGACACAGTGGGTAGGCCTTGAAAAACTGAACACAGATCAATCGAGAAAACAGGAAGAAGTTGTGTGGAACTATGAAAAAATAAGCAAAATATACAAACTGAGTAGTCCATGAGAAAGATACGCAACATAGGGGACTATATTAGCCGATGAGCGCCGTGGTCTTGTGGTTAGAGTGAACAACTGCGAAACGAAAGGTCCTTGGTTCAAGTTCTCCCTCGAGTGAAAATTTTACTTTCTTTATTCTCGCAAAGTTATGATCCGTCCGTTCGTTCATTGACGTCTCTGTTCACTGTAATAAGTTTAGTGTCTGTGTTTTGCCACCGCACCGCAAAACCGTGCGATTAGTAGACGAAAGGACGTGCCTCTCCAATGGGCACCGAAAACATTTGCTCGCAAGGTCATAGCTCAACCGATTCCTCCACAGGACAACACGTCTGATATATTCTGTACGACACTGGTGACGGAATGTGCGTCACCTGACAGGCATATGTTGTCGACCCATCTAACTTGTACACTTGGCGAATGGGTAAAAAGATTCTTCTACCTTGCCTATTTAGGTTTTCTTGTGGATGTGATAATCACTCCCAAAAAAGTGATGAAAACATAAGAGTTTGTCACATGAACTGCAACAAATGAATGCAACGGTTTCACAGTCGCACAGTTTTCCCTGTGCTCTGTCAAAACATATGTTTTTAACTTCAAATTTTTCCGTGTGTAGACCGTCAAATCCTGCATGTGTCCAAGCAAATCTGAACATGTCCTGGAATTTTGGAGAGCGAAGTTGATTATGTTTGAGTGCCTTAACTTTGATAATAGCCTGAAAATAAAAAAAATTTTCTCTCGAGGGAGACTTGAACCAAAGACCTTTCGTTTCGCAGCTGCTCACGCTAACCACGTGCTGCCTATCTTGCACAAGGACTACTCAGTTTGTATATTTTGCTTATTTTATTCATAGTTCCACACAACTTCTTTCTGTTTTCCCGATTGATCTGTGTTCAGTTTATCAAGGCCTATGCACTGTGCCAGCTTGTAATTAAATCTGAGGTGGGTGCGATGGGGAGGTTCCCTTGTTAGAAAAGTAACGTTTTGTGTTCGATCGTGCAACTCACAGTAACTGTTCACGGCCCAATCCACAATTGTAGCCTTATCCTGTGTGCTCTCTGAGTACCTACCAACCTGCTTTCTAAAGGTGACAGAGCGTGGTTACGATTGTGATGTCCTCATTACAGTTACTTTTGGTTTGAATTGTATTTCTGTTAGTGTTGAACCATATTGGTTATGGATTGTTTCAGGTGACCTATTTTAATGGCGGTCAGGCAGTGTCCGTGGATCGGCCTGTTGAGAATGGATCATCTTGTTTATGAGTTGGCGATAAGGCGCCAGTCGATTGAGGGCAGTGTGCTGGACTTGCATGCTACAGTTCTTTACCTGGTTGACGTCACACCAGATGTGGTGAGTGAGACAAAAGCAGCCATTGCATTTTTGTTTAAGGCTACTAGGGGCCTTTAGGACACCATTTGTGTTTTGGAAGGCACTCAGAGTTTCATATCTGCTACCACTTGCAATATATATATTCTCTTATTTTATGTATTGTAGGATCGACAATTTTTATATGATGTATCTGACCAGCTTTGCCTTAAATCATAAGTAACAAATTTTATCAGTAATCTCCCCGTTTATGGATTATAACGACAGAAGAAAAGCATACTCCAATGTATTTTATTTTTGTGTATTTTATAAATGAAATGTAGCCTCAACATTTCATTTTATCCGAAGAATGCGATTTATTGTACCAATCTACTTCAACAGTGATGCATAGAACTGTACAGTTATTTTTGAACACTTATTGAAAATATTTTAAGCAATTTCGATGGAATAGTATACATATTTACAAAGTCTTGTTTACTACAATAGAGACTGGTTGAAGGATGCACCCTGTATTTGTGCCGAGGCGTTGTGATGTTTTGTCAAAACTTGTGGTGCTGCACAGTGAATTGTATTGCTCGCGAGCGTTTTACACCGTTCATATTCGTAAAATGTATACGCACACAAAGTATTGTATATCAGAGCTCTGTCTTCATCTCATTTACGAGCACTTAAGTCAATGTGAGAGCTTTTTAACAGATAACACATGTATTACCCTCTATTATGTTATAAATAAATATTTCAAACCTGTCCTACTGCCTCTTAAAATCATAACACTATTTAGAAAGCTGTATGATGTCAACAGATCAAAAGACTCTACGATATAAAGATTATAAGTTGTATCCTTGGTGCGCACTATCTTTGCTACTTGCACAGGCAGTATCTTTAGTAAATGTATTTTTGCGTCAACAGACTTAGCTCCACATGTTGTCAGTGCGCCTGAGATTTTATTTGTGATAGATTATTAGAACGATGGTAACACTGACAATACAGCACATATTTAACAACATTTTACGATGTAATAAGTGTCGTACTCATTGGATCTTGTGGGACTCTCGCAGTCAAAGGCTCCATTTTGATACACCCTCTGCTTCGTTGTTGTAGTTTTTTGTGTTTAGGTAACTTTTGCAGTGTTACTTGAAAATGGCCCTAAGACCGAAATTGCAATCGTAATACTAAATATTTCATACAGTCAACAGCGAATATGATGTCTTTTAAGAAAGATTCACTGAGTTCTTCATGCACAGAGGTATTTGCCAGTTCGGTCTCAAAACGTTAATACTACACAGCTAAAAGTTACAGTTATGATTCGCTTGGTTGTGTTGAATTTTTTATCAATTAAAAATAACCTGACAACAGGTCAAGATAAAGAATCTACATTTTACACACTTGAGTGTTCTTAAAATCTCGTCACTAAAAAAAATTTTAGCAACAGACATGCAAAATCGAAAACTGCTTTGCAATAAATCTACAGCATGTTACAGCTACTCACTGTAATATGCAATTTACCTTGTATTTCTAGGCACTTCTGAGACGACTTGTAAAACAAGAAGACAGAACAAACCAGCCACTAAAGGTCACCTACTGTAACAAATAAGTCAAAAACAACCCTCATCCTAAGTATCTTGGAATCACACTGGACCGATCACTTACATACAGGACTCACCTCACATAACTAGCAGAAAAGCTAAAACTAAGAGCAACATTATCCAGAAACTAGCTGGAACTTCCTGGGGTGCACAGGCTGACACTCTCCGTACAGCGGCCTTATATCTCGTATTCCCTGAGGCTGAATATTGGCACCTGTCTAGTACAGGAGTGTGCACACCAGTAAGATTGAAGTACAGCTGAATGACACCATGAGAATTGTAACGGGCAGCCTGAGACCAGCCCCACTGCCTTGTCTGTTTGCTCTCAGTAGCATCACCCCACCACATTTGAGACGACAAGAAGCAGCGATCCGCGAACGGTAAAAGATTAATAACGTAAAGCTTTCCCAAAGGCTACCCGCCCAGAAAATACTGCTCAATCCACCCTGCCCGCATCTCAAATCAAGAAATCCATTCTGGACGGCTTGAGAACCCAAACCATTCAAGATTGAAGATGTGTGGAAGCAGACATGGAAAAACGACACCAGCATACTTCGCCGTGGACTCGAAGACCCCACATGCATACCAGGCTTTCAACAACCTAGAAGAACATGGTGTCTGCTCAACAGACTCTGATGTGGACATGGAAGAACTGAGTCCTTCACGCACAAATTGGGACGCCCAGACTCCCTGATGTCCGACTGTGGAGCAGCAGAACAGTCTGTTGAACACATTGTGGAGGAATGCTCGAATAGACATTTTAATGGAGGTTGGAACGACATAAACAACGCCTCGCCAACAGCACTTGTTTGGACAGACTCTCTGGATGTCAGTTTGTGATATAATTAGTGACCATAACTCTTGTGCATTCCTTTTGTTATGTACAAATATTACTTTTGTATTGTTTAAATATCGCCATAAATTGCATGTGTATTTCCATATAATAAATAATAACTAATAACAGAGCGAATCTGACTGTTTAAAATTACTTCTATATGATTTATGTATACAATTTCTGTAGAATCAAGCATTGCAATAATATGGCTAGTACAAATTATTTTTCTTTCAGCACAATAGCATTTTTTCTAACGCAAGAGGTGGTACTCCTGTAATGTTCCAGATTATCGGATAGATCCCACTTATCAGATAGTAAGGTTTCTAATCATGAAACGACTGCACTCTGTCGGAGGTGGCAGGAACTGTTACGTGATGGTCGGCTGAGACGCCATTTTGAGTTTTGCCGCAGTACGAAGCTCACTTTCTGTTGAAGTTGTCGCCTGAGTTAATTCGAAGTTTGGAAATATTCTGCAGTGTTCACTACACGCTTAGACATCGACTAAATGTAAGAGTATACGGTTTTATGTTATATACAGTGGGAAAACTTATAGTTTCAACTTCTGAACAATAGTTCGAAATAATGTGTTTGTTAAATACTATCTTTGTTACATACTGGTCTTTCCTTTCAAGCGTGGGTTCCTTTTATCGGATAGTGGGAGGGTTCTAAGTTTCGGATATCCCAAGGCTGGCTAGGTTTCTCTTTGTTTTTTTACTTACTTTATATTTATTTTGTAGATGTCATTGTCGAAACCAATCAAGATAAGGAAGCAATGGGACCTGCAAGCAATGTTAGAAGCAGTAAATGCCGTTAGACAGAAGAAATGTGGGTATTTGAAAGCAGCAAAAATCTACCACGTTCCCAAATCAACCATAGATGACTATGCAAAGAACAAAACTGAAAATGTTGAAAGTTTGGTTAACAAAATAACAGGAAAATCTTGTGTGTTAGGAAATGACTTGGAAGAAGAACTGGTACGTTATTGTAAAGTAATGGAATCTAGGTGTATTGGGTTATGGTCATGTGACATAAGGCAACTTGCTTTCCAATTAGCAGTGAGAAACGACATCGAACATCCGTTCGCGATTTCGAAAGGAGCAGCGGGAAAAATGGCTCAGAAATTTTATAAAGAGTCATCCCTGTCTTAGTTTAAGAAGACCAGAGTCCGTTTCCCTTTGGCTAGAGCTAAAGATTTTTCAAAGAGAAACGTTGATTCCTTTCTTGACCTGCTCGAACCTGAGCTAGAAAAGATCGGTTTCAATCCTGCCAAAATGTTTAACGTAGATGAAAACGGAATAACCGTTGACCATAATCGATGTACAGAAGTTATTAGCTTAAAAAGCAAAAAGCGGGTAGGAAGTTTGTAATCACAAGGAAGAGGATCCCTGATGATGTTGGTCACTAGAATGAGTGCAGATGACAAGTTTGTTCCCCCGCTGATCGTCTTCCCTCGTAAAAATATGGAAGTGGAATTGTTGAACAGTTGTCCTCCAGGATCAACTGCAAGCTGTCACCCCTCAAGACGGATTCAGCTCCATATTTTTAGATAATGGTTCAAGCACTTCTTACAGTTTACAAGTAAGAAATCTACTGGCAGACCAGTTATAGCTACTGATATTGGATGGGCATTACTTCCACACGAGGAACATCGACGTGAACACACAACACACAAACTGCAGCCATTACATACAGCCTCCATGGGACCATTCAAAACATGTTACAGCCAAGAAATAGAGTCTTGGAGGGCTAACCATCCCTTTAGGCTCTGAGCACTATGGGATTTAACTTCTGAGGTCATCAGTCCCCTAGAACTTAGAACTACTTAAACCTAACTAACCTAAGGACATCACACACATCCATGCCCCAGGCAGGATTCGAACCTGCGACCGTAGCGGTCGCGCGGTCCCAGACTGTAGCGCCTAGAACCGCTCGGCCACCCCGGCCGGCATCCCTTTAGAGAGTTACAGCATATGAAGCCGGGGAACCGATGGGGAAGGCGTATGATAAGTGCACAGATCTTGAAATTGCGATGAGTGGTTTCTAAAACTGCGGCGTAGTTCCATTTAACAGGAATGATTTACCAGAACTGGACTTTACCCAGTTGGTCGATGAACAAGAAAATAAACCTGACAATTATCCTGAACTTCTGGAGCCCAACCAAACGAAAAAAAATGTTTCACCTTTCCGTGCGCGTCCATCTCCAACAGTCAGCCAAACAAATGCAACAGTACATCCCACTGGTAAAGCCGCTACAATCCCTAGCCCGCCTTTCAAGAAATCGCTTGAAGAAAAGTTGCCATTAAAAGGCCCAACAGATAAGCCTAGGTCTCAACCAGCTCCATCAAACACAAAATCAGCCTGAGCCCTGTCCGAACGTTCATCTTTGGGAAAAATATTTGTTATTATTATTATAAAACATCCAACACTCCACATAACACTTTCACTTTATGTTTTTTTCCCTTTCTTTTTCCTTTCTATAAATACTTACCCCCAAGCTATGCATAGCACAATACTAACACCTCTTCCTCTTTCTGAGCTCAACATCTCACTTATTATGGAGGGATGCTGACTCAGTTTTTCAGGATAGCAAATGGGAAGTTGCGGTACAAAAAATGGCCCAGAGATCACCAGTGTGTGTGTGTGTGTGTGTGTGTGTGTGTGTGTGTGTGCGTGTGTGTGTGTTTGTGTGAGTAGTGAGTGAAGTGTTATCAAACAATGTGTGTGTAGTGTGTGCAGTGACTGACAGTGAGATATGAGTAAACAGTTTGGCGTTATATTATTTAATAAGTTATTTGTAAAAAGAGTATTGTTTAACAGGAGAAAATCTAATGAATGTCTCTAACTAGAAGTCTGTAAATATATGTGTATACCCATTAGCTTATTTTTAATTGATCTAAACTTGTAAATACTTAGACATGTCCTAAGTGCTTGTAAAACGAGATCTAGGGATGTATAAAGCTACTACTACTATTACTAGTACTACTACTACTAAAGGTCAGCAGCTGCAGCATGACGAACGCCTGAAACAAGACAGAAAAAAGGAAACAAGGAAACCAAAGGTAGCGTTATTCATCTTCCTCATCATGTGAGGATGATTGTGCTCCTCTCGTCTCCACTGATGACGAAGATAGTGCGAATGAGATTTCCCTACACTGCAATCACGCTGACAAATTAGACACAAGTAGCAAACAGTGGATCCGTTGCACAAAATGTCTCCGTTGAGCGCAGGAATTGTGTTTTGCGTTGCCAAGAAGGGATGGACACATTTTTATGTGATCATTGTAATACATTAAGCAAATAATGCACGGGAAACAAATGGATAACGTCTTTATGTTGTGGAATTAAGGTTTTTCTATGTATCTATTAAAAATACTTAAAAGATAAAGTATGTTTCTTCTTATATCGGCGGTTAAAGGCGCTACAGTCTGGAACCGCGCGACCGCTACGGTCGCAGGTTCGAATCCTGCCTCGGGCATGTATGTGTGTGATGTCCTTAGGTTAGTTAGGTTTAAGTAGTTCTAAGTTCTAGGGGACTGGTGACCTTAGAAGTTAAGTCCCATAGTGCTCAGAGCCCTTTGAACCTTTTTCTTATATCGAATTGTACTTAATCCTGATTACTATCCGATAACAGGAACCCGAATTTAAAAACATTGGAATGCTGATAAATCAGATAATGTACAATTTGTGACCAAAATAATATCAATAATGGAAACCTTGGTAAGATACATTTTATTGGGATGCTTGTGGCATGTGAAAGTGTATTTTATTTTAACATAGCGTGAAATAAAGTACGTCAAATATAACCATAAAGATAAGTATCTGATAATCGGGCAGTCTCCCCTATTATTGAGTAGATCTTTCTGTTTGGTTGTTGAATCGAATTGCAGTTCAGTAACACCGGCGTCTGTACTGAAGTAAACTCGAAGCTTGTTCAGTTCAGCCTTTTTCTGGTACTTTCACGTGTTACGTATCGATTGTTAAGAGCCTCAAGGACAAACATTTTTCCATCATTACCTTCCCAATTAATCAAGTGTTCAGCATACTGCGGTGAAGCTGGTAGTTTCTGATAAATGCCTAATGTTGCATGTCCAAGCTATCCTGCAGTTTTCCGTACGTCCTTGCAAAAATTTATTGTTTTACAAATCCATAACCAGTAGCGAAAACAACCGATGAGTTTCCAGTGTTCCACACTGCTCCTTCGTCATCTTCCCGTATCTTTCCATTTGCCACGGTCACCCTCATTTTGCTTCCACTCACTAATCGTTGTGAACACGAATTATCTAACAACAGATCATGTATGAATTTCACCTATCACAGATTATTCAATGCTTCGCATTCTTCAGGTTGCACAAAGTTATAAAGCACAAACAACAAATTGAAACCACTGCCAATTAATCCCACTACGAGCTCGTTCAAATATAGGGATATAATTTCGTATAAGCGGCTAGTAAAATGGAGTTCTAAATTCAATGACTCGTAGTGAACTCCAGACCATTTACTTTACGTAATTCTGAGCTTGCGTACAATGTCCATACTCAGATAGCAATAAGAATGCCAGGTGATAACCGTGTCAGCGACGGACGATGTTACCAGTTTTTCAGTGAACGGAACACGAAATCTAGCTGGTTGATTCAGCTATTCAAGTTGCAAAACACGCGTTAAGCTAAACGAGCAGTTCTAGTCCAAGAACCACCAATATACGCTAAAATAAAGTGTCGAAATTAGATTTTAAGACAATGGCTTTTAAGAAGTTGTTCTAGTGGTTATACACTCCTGGAAATTGAAATAAGAACACCGTGAATTCATTGTCCCAGGAAGGGGAAACGTTATTGACACATTCCTGGGGTCAGATACATCACATGATCACACTGACAGAACCACAGGCACATAGACACAGGCAACAGAGCATGCACAATGTCGGCACTAGTACAGTGTATATCCACCTTTCGCAGCAATGCAGGCTGCTATTTTCCCATGGAGACGATCGTGGAGATGCTGGATATAGTCCTGTGGAACGGCTTGCCATGCCATTTCCACCTGGCGCCTCAGTTGGACCAGCGTTCGTGCTGGACGTGCAGACCGCGTGAGACGACGCTTCATCCAGTCCCAAACATGCTCAATGGGGGACAGATCCGGAGATCTTGCTGGCCAGGGTAGTTGACTTACACCTTCTAGAGCACGTTGGGTGGCACGGGATACATGCGGACGTGCATTGTCCTGTTGGAACAGCAAGTTCCCTTGCCGGTCTAGGAATGGTAGAACGATGGGTTCGATGACGGTTTGGATGTACCGTGCACTATTCAATGTCCCCTCGACGATCACCAGTGGTGTACGGCCAGTGTAGAAGATCGCTCCCCACACCATGATGCCGGGTGTTGGCCCTGTGTGCCTCGGTCGTATGCAGTCCTGATTGTGGCGCTCACCTGCACGGCGCCAAACACGCATACGACCATCATTGGCACCAAGGCAGAAGTGACTCTCATCGCTGAAGACGACACGTCTCCATTCGTCCCTCCATTCACGCCTGTCGCGACACCACTGGAGGCGGGCTGCACGATGTTGGGGCGTGAGCGGAAGACGGCCTAACGGTGTGCGGGACCGTAGCCCAGCTTCATGGAGACGGTTGCGAATGGTCCTCGCCGATACCCCAGGAGCAACAGTGTCCCTAATTTGCTGGGAAGTGGCGGTGCGGTCCCCTACGGCACTGCGTAGGATCCTACGGTCTTGGCGTGCATCCGTGCGTCGCTGCGGTCCGGTCCCAGGTCGACGGGCACGTGCACCTTCCGCCGACCACTGGCGACAACATCGATGTACTGTGGAGACCTCACGCCCCACGTGTTGAGCAATTCGGCGGTACGTCCACCCGGCCTCCCGCATGCCCACTATACGCCCTCGCTCAAAGTCCGTCAACTGCACATACGGTTCACGTCCACGCTGTCGCGGCATGCTACCAGTGTTAAAGACTGCGATGGAGCTCCGTATGCCACGGCAAACTGGCTGACACTGACGGCGGCGGTGCACAAATGCTGCGCAGCTAGCGCCATTCGACGGCCAACACCGCGGTTCCTGGTGTGTCCGCTGTGCCGTGCGTGTGATCATTGCTTGTACAGCCCTCTCGCAGTGTCCGGAGCAAGTATGGTGGGTCTGACACACCGGTGTCAATGTGTTCTTTTTTCCATTTCCAGGAGTGTATTATGGCCTCGAACTTTTTTCTGTCAGTTGGTGCAGTCTGTAACGTCTCCTGGCAAAACGCATATGTGGTAAAAAAAAAAGAAAAAATAATTGAACTGAGTGTTGTTATTTTATTTCCGCATGGACAATGAGTGTGTGAACTTTATGTAATAATGAGAAACCATTATGTGTCATGTTTTATACATGTGGAGAATTACGTACCGACTTTTTTTAAAGGTAGTATCTGTGTCGGCGAGTACTGAAACCGCCACAAACGATACTTGTTAAATATCAAACAAAGATGAGAATATGTCACAACGAGTATAAATAGTAGTGACCGAGCATTAATTTCTCTGTCGTATTCTTGGAGTTACGTGAGTAGGAAGAGCCTGTGACGGTATATTGTATGCTTGTGTAGCATTGCCGGCCGGTGTGGCCGAGCGGTTCTAGGCGCTACAGTCTGGAACCTCGCACCGCTACGGTCGCAGGTTCGAATCCTGCCCCGGGCGTGGATGTGTGTGATGTCCTTAGGTTAGTTAGGTTTAAGTAGTTCAAAGTTCTAGGGGACTGATGACCTCAGCAGTTACGTCCCATAGTACTCAGAGCCATCTGAACCTTTTTTTTTGTGTTGCACTCTTTTGTCAAGATTGGGAGAAGGGCGCCATTACGTACTCATTGTAAAGGTGTGTAAGAATTTAATCTGTCTAAATATTTTGAATAGAGTTACTTAGCGAAAACTTGCATTATGATTTGTAATAAGCGTGCCTGGTATTTTATCCCATCCTTTTAAGACATTTTCAGCTATTTAAATATTATTCGTGGTTCAGAGCTGCGCTACGAATGAACGAGCCGCTGCCGCGGCGCATTCAAACTGCGTTAAATGAAACCAATCTTACCGCAAGGAAGCGGACAGGTGATAGTGAACTAAAATTATTTCTTTCAGCTTTCGGGATTGCAGGGCAGAGCAGCGGATTTTATAACGTGTTTTACAGGTGGCCGCGGGCTGCGGATGATATATTATTAACAGTGCAAAAAGATAATTTACCTTCATGACATAAAAGAAATCTTGCTGTGCGTAGTTATGGTCTGGTAAACATTATGGTAAAAACATTTTTTCTCTGATAAAAGTCTCATGTTCTCGTATTAGTCGTGGTACTTACTGTTGTTTTACTGTTAACAAAAATCCACTGCAAAATTTTCATGTTGAACAAACATTGCGTACTGTAGCCTCAGTATTGATAACGAAATAATTCTCAGTAACCTTCTCAATAACGCTAAAGTAAGAAAGATAAGTTGAACTTCATAGCGAGTTACAGTAACGAAACAATGTTCCTTTTATAGAAAGCCAGATCCAGAATAATAAGAACATAATATATTTTGTTTAGTTGAAAATCAATGATCCAAAGAAAGTCACAGCACAGCATCCCAAAAAAGTATTTCAGGGCTCTTTTCGTAGTAACATATTTTATCTCATACATTATCTGTTACGCGAGCAATAACAAAGCAGAGACAGCGAAACTTGCAGTCACTGACGAGAATAATCACGTATTGAGTCTCGCATATTTATGCTCTTACTGTGTGAACAGTGCATCGTAACCAAAGAGACGTTTGTTGTTCATGTCGGTTTGTTTCCGGTGCGTAGAGCGCTTTTATCGTGGAGACAGGGAGACTGATGGAGTGTTTAGCATTAAAGCGAGACAAAACGGTAGCTGTCGTCGCGAAATGCGCTTCTCATGCAAAGAGGCTTAAGTCGTATGGCCTTTTTGCGTTCGTACGAAAACATCTCTTCTCACTCGACAGCAGCGTCGGTACTTGTGTATGTACTGGAACATGTCAACAGGCTTCCGTTCGGCCAATCCTACGAATAGGGACGTAAATTTAAATAATGTAAATGACTGTGTGATTAATTGTTGTAACAATCTCGTTATTTTACAGAGAATGGGCGGCGGAGCGGGGTTGACGGAACTCGTTTCGCGATTTATTTAATGTCCTCCTACCTAAGTATAGTGTCCATTCAAAACCCGTCGCTCTGCATTCGTAGGTACTATGCACAGGATGAGAAAAGCAGCGTTGAAGAAAACCACCGTCCATACTTACTATTACAAATTCCGCGTAACTCCAGTAACAAGATAAACCTGCAAATCTCTATTAATAACGGGCAATGTGTTTGCTTCCTCCCTTCATTGAAAATGTTTGTTTGTAGATACTGATGTTTTATTACGGTCCATTTTATTTATTGTGTCACCAAGCCCACATTTACGTTGGTAGTACATCTACTACTAGTTCGTGCAGCTTATATCACACGTAAGACAGCCAGAAATGTGCTAAGTCCAACCTGAAATATTATTAGATTCACACAGGCAACACACTGATACAAAACGAGTTCAAAATCGGCTCTTTCCAGTGGATTCTTCGAAAGAAGATGCTCGCCAAAATGTTCTGTACATGCATACGGAACACAGCACGAAGAATACTCACAAAGGCCGATAGTTTCACAAGCGGTTTATTCTGAGACCAACATTCCAAACCCCTCAAAGCTTCACCGAAATGTCCGTAATTGCACGGCGATATAAACTGAGCGCGATTTAACCCTCATTTCTTCATCTCACACATAATTTTTTCGGACACTTTTAACAAGACCTTCTCTTCCGACAGCGAATCCATGACTGAGTGAATGCCGCCGCTCACAGGGCATATAACTCATACAATTACGCGGGAAAGACTTTTCTCTCATTGGTTCATCAAAACGATCATCCAATCACATTAACCTTTCATGATCAATTTCGCGCGCAAACTGCTTTACTCCAATCAGCATTCGCAGATGCATCTACATCATTTCATATTGCAAAACTTCACAAAATGTTCCACAAAACCAAACGAAACGAAAATCAAAAGAAGACTATGCTTGATATATACTTTAGAACTAAGTATCCTCTTACTATATTTCTGGCTACCTTATTACAAAAGCAAACGCTCCTAGACATACGTCACCTAGCAGTTAGGGGGATTCACCGTTTTCAGGACATCCTGGTTACGTAACCCTTGCTAGTTATGGGAGGTGTAATACATTACAAAATTGAAATTTGACGTATGTCCCCACATACACACTCGCATTCACTCTCATCTACTCCCACCCTAACACAAAATATAAATATCAACTTTTAAACTATTATTTTCCTTACGAAAGCAAAATTATTAAAAGTTTAGAATTGAAATTCTTTAAAAATAACTTCTGCGCACTGAGAGTGCTGTTAGCATTTACTTTACTAAGTGTAGGTTAAGTACTTTTTAATAGGTTTTTTTATATTTTCAAAACTATTAAAATTATCCTCATGAAAATCTTACACACTGTTCTTCTAAATTATAAAAGTTCCTATACCAAATTTGAAAACAAACAGATCATATTTGTCATAGTTATTTAGTTTCTTAGGTGAGAGGAATAAGTCATCCTAGTATCTTCCACACAGAGCAGTTCTCACGCTCCGCACACCACGACAGATAGCTTTATGACGCCAGCAGCCGATCATACAACTTCCGGTTCTGGAGGCTTCATTGCCAGCCTCCAATACAGCTTGACCTAACGGAATAAAACTTACTGCAAAACTCTGCAGCCGTGTAAATAGCTGCGACGTTACAAATGGAATGGGTTTTGTTACTTAACAGGGATTAGTTCCACGTTTGGGGCTCTGAGCTACAATACTAAAATCAAATTTACTGAGAAACACAAAAAAAGGAAGCTGTGCTTACATAATCGCCTTGTAACTTCGCTCAAACATGCAAACAACAGAATCAAGAAACTTAAAAAATTATCAGTCTTTGGGATTTAATAAATCTACCACAAGTATGTACCACTAATATTGTTGACTAATGAGTATGTGTGTACCCAGAAATGCACTTATTTTTTCAAAACTAGCTGTTAAAGACAACACTGCTCGTGTAATCATTTTTTTAAAATTTTGTCTTAAAAATGTATGGTTTCCGTACGCTGGGAGCAGTTTTGTTAATGTCTCTATAGCAACGCCTGTTCATAGTACTATAGACGCCTAGTCTTTTTGCCCACCGCGTTTTGCATTCGGCAGTTGAAAGCTGTCAAACACGCTGCCACGTGTAAACGATTTCCCAAGTTGATTCGACAGTAGAAGTGACTTAGCGACAAGGAATAACTGTATTAAACTTCATGCATGTTGGGGGATTTTTTCAGATATCTCAGTGTTTATGACGTCATAACTCCTGAACTACCTGTGGTACCATGATATAATTTTGTAGGTGCCTTTAGCGGCATACGCGGATACTGTCTGAGAAATTTATTGCGAATGGAGTTAGTAGTACATCATTAATGAATGTAGGTGTCATGCAAGATGTGATATTTATTTCACACATTTCATTGTTAATGAGATCATTCCTACTGAAATATGATAAGTAGATGACCTTACCTCCTCAGCGATCGTTGACTGCAAGGGATATTGTATTGTATTGTACCAAGTTTGGTTAAAATCAGTCAAGTGGTTTAAGAGGAGATTTGGAACACACACACACACACACACACACACACACACAAACATACGTAACACAGAGACATACATCCATTTTAACAATATGTATGGAAGCCCCGTGCGTCCAACCCATATACTCGCGTAATATTGTAAGGAAATCGGCTCCAAACACGTATACACCAGCTATTAAATTCGAACACCGTGCAGGCTGCGGTCCTCGGGCAATAAGAACAGAGCACACTTATGACAGGTTCACAGACAAGCCGTTTAACGGCTATTTGTACACGAAAGTATTTATTTGTTACATGACGGGTCAGAACCTGTGAAATGTGGCAGATAAACTGAACAAATGGGTGCATGTACTAATGACTCCGTTACAAATAATCAGGAAACATTGTAGGGAGTGACGTTGGTATTGTCTCAGCGAAGGTAGTATCGGAGATTGACGAATTACTGTACTGCAGTAGGAAGAACATTTTATTTGAAAGAGTAAACTGGTACTATGTTACATTTGAAATTGAGTGTCTTATTTCTTTCCGTTTCTTTCCTTTCTTTAAAAAAAAAAAGAAAAAAAAAACAATTTCCTCTTTAGCTGCACCTGACCTCGTTGCAAAATATCGTTACCATGCCAACGCGAATCAGTGTGGTTGAGGGAAGCTTACGAACTGAAAACATTATATTACGGTACCCTCCGTTATGAACCATACAGTGGGTTGTGCAATACGTATGTAAATGTATAACCGATCTGCGTTCAGTGCAGCCAGGCCCAGTTCAGAACATTTTTCCACTCAAGCAACTCACCATTTGGCGCACTCCGCCAATCTGTTTTAGTCTCGTAGTCTTTTATGCCGCGTCAGCTTTCGCTAGCAATCGCTATACGCACTCTGTACAAATGATGGACTCTCCGCATGGCGCACCAAGAGGTCGCTACTACACGGTCAGTCACATAAATGTGACCACTGCCTTTGTTCGTCATCAACGTGCGATAACCACTCACAGGCGGCAGGTGGCAGCAATAACAGTGGAGAGTGTACCAAGCGTGTCACGAGAAGGAGGGGAAGGGGGGGGGGGAACATTTCAGTCATTACCGTGATGCGGAATCTGAGCGTCTTATCTGAAGTCCAATAGGACTTTCGGGCCAAGGATGGAACCATTTGCGAAACGAGTAAGTTTGTAAACTGCACGCATGCCGCCCTGGTTAAAGCACACTGAGCGTGGCAAAATGGAACAATGCCAAATCGGAGCCGAAGAAACTGTGGTGCACCACACCAGTTAATGATGGCTGCGGAGATGTGTCGGGCAGTTACACGTGCAACTGTTGAGCAACTGACTCCAGAGATGTCTCCTTGGTAACCGTTCAGCGAACGTTGCCGTGTATTACGCCTGATTCACACACCCACACGTGGCGACGATTACGCTTTATGATGGTGATTCTGCATTCAGAGCCGCTTTAAGGTCGAAGCGACACATGCCAACATTTGGGCGACAGATTTGAAGAGGCGACAGAAATGCAACAACAACTGTCAGATCTGCATACAGGAAGCGTCAGAAATAAACTGTCCAGTCACGTTAATTTCACCACCCGTCGAAAGCTTCAGTAACCACCTTTTTCAGCGCCGAACCGCAGTGAGACGTGCAGGAAGAGAGTCAGACAGGCTCTGGAAGGTACAGATTAGGATCTGCAGACTTCCCACTGCAGTGACTTGGGCAGCTGCGCTAGGTTTCTCGGCTCAGGATCCATGGGGCGAACTGCCTCATCGAGGTGGTCGCACACATTCTCGACTGCGTTTGAATCCGGGGAGTTTGGTGGCCAGAGTAGTAGAGTAAACTCGCCCTGGTGCTCTTCGAACCAGACACACACTCTGCGAGCTGTGGGGCACGTTGCATTGTCCTGCTGGTAGATGTCGTCGTGTCTCGAAGAAAGAACAAACTACATAAAGGTTGGTCATAGCCCCAAGAATAGATGCATACTTGTGTTAATCCACTGTGCCTCCCAGAATAACGACATCACCCAGCGAATGCCACGTAAACATTCTCCAGACCATAACACCCCCTTCTGATTCCCAGTTGTTTGCTTTCAGACGTTTTACGCCGTACACGCCAACGGCAGCTGTCCGAAGGAGTATAAACTGTGGTTCGTCTCAGAAGGCCACCCGTCGTCACTCGTCGGACGTCCAGTTGTGGTGCTGGCGTGGAGATTCCAGCCTTCGTCGTTGATGAACAGCAGTCAGCGTGGATGTGTGAACCAGACGCAATACACGGCCACGTTCGCTCAACAGCTGCTGAGAAGACACGGTTCGTAGCCCCTTGTTTCATCTTGGGAGTCAGTTGCTCAACAACTGCGCGGGTATTTGGCCGTACACATCTCCGCAGCCGTTCTTAACCCCTGTGGTGCCCCACAGTTTCTTTGGCGGCGATTTTGTATTGTACCATTTTGCCACCCTCGGTATTCTTTAACCACGGTGGCATGCGGACAGTTTACAAACTTACTCATTTCGAAAATGGTTCCATCCTTGGCCCGAAAGCCCTTCTGGACTAAATACGACGCTCAGATTCCACTTTACGGTAATCACTGAAATGATTCCCGTGTCCACCCCCTCCAACTCGCCCCTCCTCCTCGCGACACGCTTGGTACACTCTCGCAGGTTCGTATCCTGCATCGGGCATGGATATGTGTGATGGCTTTAGGTTAGTTAGGTGTAAGTAGTTCTAAGTTCTAGGGGACTGATCACCTCAGATGTTAAGTCCCGTAGTGCTCAGAGCCATTGGTACACTCTCCACTGCTAGTACTGCCACCTGCCGTCTGTGAGTAGTTATCACACCTTGATGACGAACAAAGGCGGTGGTCACATCGAAAAAGTTCAAAGAAAGGCAGCACCTTTTGTACACTACTGGCCATTAACATTGCTACACCACGAAGATGACGTGCTACAGACGCGAAATTTAACCGACAGGAAAACGATGCTGTGATATGCAAATGATCAGCTTTTCAGAGCATCCACGCAACCTACAACGTGCTGACACGAGGAAAGTTTCGAACCGATTTCTCATACACAAACAGCAGCTGAGCGGCGTTGCCTCGTGAAACGTTGTTGTGATGCCTCGTGTAAGGAGGAGAAATGCGTACCATCACGTTTCCGACTTTGATAAAGGTCGGATTGTAGCCTATCGCTGTTGCGGTTTATTGTATCGTGACATTGCTGCTCGCGTTGGTCGAGATCCAATGACTGTCAGCAGAATATGGAATGGGTGGGTTCACGAGGGTAATACGGAACGCCGTGCTGGATCCAAACGGCCTCGTACCACTAGCAGTCGAGGTGACAGGTATCTTATCCGCATGGCTGTAGCGGATCGTGCAGCCACGTCTCGATCCCTGAGTCAACAGATGGGGACGTTTGCAACACAACAACCATTTGCACGAACAGTTCGATGACGTTTGCAGCAGCATGGACTATCAGCTCGGAGACCGTGGCTGCGGTTACCCTTGACGCTGCATCGCAACAGGAGCGCCTGCTATGGAGTACTCTACGACGAACCTGGGTGCACGAATGACAAAACTTCATTTCTTCGGTTGAATCCAAGTTCTGTTTACAGCATCATGATTGTCGCATCCGTGTTTGGCGACATCGCGGTGAACGCACATTGGAAGCGTGTATTCGTCATCGTCATACTGGCGTATCACCCGGCGTGATGGTATGGGGTGCCATTGGTTACACGTCTCGGTCACCTCTTGTTCGCATTGACGGCACTTTGAACAGTGGACGTTACATTTCAGATGTGTTACGACCCGTGGCTCTACCCCACATTCGATCCCTGTGAAACCCTACATTTCAGCAGGGTAATGCACGACTGCATGTTGCAAGTCCTGTGCGGACGTTTCTGGATACAGAAAATGTTCAACTGCTGCCCTGGCCAGCACATTCTCCAGATCTCTCACCAACTGAAAACGTCTGGTCAATGGTGGCCTAGCAACTGGCTCGTCACAATACGCCAGTCACTACTCTTGATGAACTGTGGTATCGTGTTGAAGCTGCGTGGGAAGCTGTACCTGTACACGACATCCAAGCTCTGTTTGACTCAATGTCCAGGCGTTTCAAGGCCGTTACTACTGCCGGAGGTGATTGTTCTGGATACTGATTTCTCAGGATCTGTGCACCTAAATTTCATGAAAATGTAATCACATGTCAGTTCTAGTACAACATACTTGTCCAATGAATACCCATGTATCATCTGCATTTCTTCTTGGTGTAGCAATTTTAATGGCCAGTAGTGTATTATCGCGAAATATGGGAGAGAGTGTCACAGAAATGATACAGTACTTGGGCTGGACATCTCACGAAATTCCAATCAACAACTTTCTTCTCCGAATGCGAAAATATTTTGTTGACACCGACCTATATTGGGTGGAACGATCACCACGATAAAATAAGGAAAATCAGAGCTCGTACGGAAAGATACAGGTGTTCATTCTTTCCGTGCGCTATACGAGATTGGAATAATAGAGAATTGTCAAGATGGTTCGATGCACCCTCTACCAGGCACTTAAATGTGATTTGCAGATTATCCATGTAGATGTAGATGTATGACAGGACCGTGTAGTAGCAACCGCTTGGTGCGCCGTGCGGAGAGTCCATCATTTGCACAGAGTGCGTATAGCGATTAGTAGAGAGAGCTGACACGGCACAAAAGACTACGAGGCAAAATAGATTGGCGGAGGGTGCCAAATGGTAAGTTGCTTGTGTGGAAAAATGTTCTGAACCGGGACCGTCTGCATTGTACACAGATCGGTTATACATTTACATCTACACCTACATACATACTGCGCAAGCCACAGTATGTTGCATAAAGCAGGGTACTGTAATGAAATGTTGTCAGTTCGTAAGCTTCCCTCAACCACACTGATTCGTGTTGGCAAGGTCCCGATGTTTTGCGCACTATGGAACTGTTCATGTGGCTACCATCTTGGGCTGTGTAAAAACTGGTATAGCATACATATGTCAGAGTAATTCTGCCCTGAGTACTCCACCTTGCCAATTTGAAGTCAATTTTAGACACCTTCTTATAAAGCACAGAATCATCAGCAAACAGTCACAAATTGCTGTTCACCTGATCTCTCATACAGAATAAGAGCGGTGCTGTCACACTTCCTTGGGGCACTCCTGACGATACATGTGTTAAAGGCAATCTTAGGACTCCTGCACTGCCGCACCTGTTATTTTCAGCTTTATGTTGCGAAGATGAAATTCCTTAGTGTGCACATTTTGCTGTGCGCAGCACTGACATATTTACTTTCTTCGTAGCAGCCGCGAAATAGTTTCAGTTCAGTGATTGTCACGACACACCTCAAGACTATTTCGCATCATAACACACCTCTGTAAGTGTTCCAACCTGACCATCGTGGACACACACACTGTTTCATCAGTGACACATCGATTGGTGTCCATTGCACAAGCGAGAACTGTCTTGGTTCATCCACACATCAGAGCAGAACACGAAGTTCCCAGTTTACTGAGTATTAATCACGTCGATACGGAGCACACATCAGTTAAAATGCTGTATCCCTGAATTTAAGCACGAAAACCAACATACCCGTATACCGCCACATCAGCAATCCGCTGTCTCTTTTTCATCGCCGCCCTTCCACTAGTACGTCTAGTCACGATAGTCAAAAATAACCTCTCTTATAGCAGAGATATTGTAAGTAGGCTGTTTAGGTTTTTATGTTGGTGACGCCACGCAGAGTTCTGTATGAAAGTCGCTGACTGCGCTGAGTGCAGTCTGTGGCTGGTTGGACTCACTGTTGGAATATTCGCTAGTGTAGCGTTGGGCAGTTGGAGGTGAGCCGCCAGCAGTCGTGGATGTGGGGAGAGAGATGGCGGAGTTTTGAGAGGTTACTATGAGCGGACGATCTGGACGTGTGTCCGTCAGAAAAAGGAAATTTGTTTAATTGGATGTCACAAAATTATATATATATTATGACTTTTCAATGCTATTAAGGTAAATACATTGTTTTTTCTCTATAAAAATCTTTCATTTGCTATGCCTATCAGTAGTTAATGCCTTGAGTAGTTAGAAACTTTTATTTAGCTGGCAGTATTGGCACTCGCTGTATTGCAGTAGTTCGAGTCACGAAGATTTTTGTGAGGTAAGTGATTCATGATAGGTATAAGTTATTGTTAGTCAGGGCCATTCTTTTTTCGGGATTATTGAAAGTCGGATTGCGTTGCGCTAAAATATAGTGTGTTACTATATTCGCAGGAGAGCTTCTGTAAAATTTGGAAGGTAGGAGACGAGATACTGGCAGAAGTAAAGCTGTGAGTACCGGCCGTGAGTCGTGCTTCGGTAGCTCATATGGTAGAGCACTTCACCCGAGGAAGGTAAAGGTCCCGAGTTCGAGTCTCGGTCGGGCACACAGTTTCAATCTGCCAGGCAGTTTCATATCAACGCACACTCCGCTGCAGAGTGAAAATCTAATTCTGGATATAGTGTGTTAGTTTAGTGATGATCAGAATAAGTGTCGTGTACATTCAGTTTTAGTCAACTGTTTGAAAATCAAATAACGTAAGAGTTTTACCAGCACAGTCTTTCTTTACATTCAAAGGCGACGTTTCAGTATATACAAATACAGTGAATAGGTGTGTTGTTTGAAGGTACTGATATTTACTACTAATTTTAGTGAAGAATATATAGGCACCATAGACATGTATTTTTTCAGTACGCCATTTATTGCACATCTTCGGCATGGCACAGTATAAACAAAAGAGTTGATGCGGACGTCAGTTCATTGCCGGTCGGTTTTCTTTCTAGATTTGGTGCTGCTTGCCATCTTCTGTTTTGGACAATTTTTTTCCTCTGCTTACCTACATACACTCACACTCGTTGTATTGGTGGAATTTCGTTTCGAAGGAAGTCTTAGATAACGAGGCCCTCCAGTATGATATGGTAACATCACAGCCACCATCAACTTGAGGTCTATCAAGACATCCCACACTTTTGCAGAGAACCGTTCTCGAATAGGGCTCTCCACAAAGGCATGTCGGCGTTTGTGTGGTCACCGATTTGCGTTAGAAGTGAAAGTGGCTTCAGCAGTAATGCGACAACGTCACATTATTTTACGTGTAACATCGATACATGTAAAATACCCGCCAGGAAAACCGAGAGCACTAACGCGCTGCTTCCTGGACTCGGGTAGGCGCGCCGGCCCCGGATCGAATCTTCCCAGCGGATTAACGACAAGAGCCGGTTCGCTGTCCAGGATGGATGTGGTTTTTAGGCGGTTTTCCACATCCCGATAGGTGAATACCGTGCTGGTTACCACGTTCCGTCTCAGTTACACGACTCGCCGACATCTGAACACGTTCGCACTATTCCATGAATTACACTAGACGCAGACAGCTGGGAAACAGTAATTCCATCCTCGGGGCGTACAGGGTGGCGGCAGGAAGGGCATCCGGCCACCTTTTCATACTAACCTTGCCAAATCCGTTCCTAATGATGCCGACCCTGAGTCAGTGTGGGACATGGCACCAGTGAAAGAAAGAAGTGAAAGAATTGATACATGTAACGTATCTGCTGTGTGCTTGTAGAAGGACTACGTCCTGCCAATGATGTCTTCCACTTCATCCATAGTCTGTTCATTTTCATGTTCAGATGAAATAAAACTGTTGAGCAATGCACCAGTCTCACAAGGATTAGTGACAACATGAGAAAGCACTGTTGAATCTTGTTTATTGTGACTAGGATTCTCCACAAGCAGCATCATCGTTTCTGAAATATGTTTATAAGCGAGGACTGGGATGTTGGAAGGTGGCAGGGCACAAAAATATAACACACTACCCAGAAAAAATTTGTGAAACATACACCGCAAACAAATTCTTTCAACAATCGAAATTTTGCAAAGTCAGGTGAATGCAAGAAAATCAACAGTAAATATTTAGTATTTAAAACCTCATCAATTTTAGTTGCATTTTGGAATCGTACTGTTGCATACAGCTCAAAATATATTCAGGAAGGCACAATATGATTCCAGGCACTACGAGAACAGACAGAAAAACATTTATTTTAACATATGCTCCAAATAATATACATCAAGCATCAACAAACATTTAATTGAGACATCAGTTAACTCCTGAAAGCACTACAGATGAGGGCATGGGATAACCAGCCATAAAATAATATGAAATATAACCAATACGAAAATCATAGAAATATTATTTGATCTCTCATTAACTGGTGGCAGCTGTCTCATTAAAATAGCCAAACATGGTATTAAGTACGAGGGCTATTCGGAAAATTATGTACGATAGGCCGCAAAAAGAAAACGACAGTGAAAATCCGATGAAACTTTGAATAGGCGTGTTGGGCAGTGTCTCTAGAGCGCCTGTTGATCGTCTCACTTTGCTCTTTTCAGTTCTGAGCACACAGTAATCTCCTAAAGATGCCTGGATTGACAGTCTTCCGCCACATATGGGCGCTCACTGAAAGGCTTCGCCTGATCTCATGCAACCCCACATAACATAGCTGTCATGCATTTCCTTCTTCATAACAATTCTTGGCCGCACAGTCCAGGGGCAGTGAGGACGCCCCTGCAGCATTTTCGATGGGAAGTGTATGATCACACACCATACTGCTCGGGCTTGGCCCCTTATGATATACATCTCTGCTCACATGTACACCACTAGCTATCAAGACACCATTTTGGTACAGACAACGTACTGCAGACCAACGTAGAGAAGTGGCGGAATTCTTAGGCAGCTGCTTTCTATGACACAGTTATTGAATAACAGTTACATCACTACGAAAAATGTCTAGGTCGGAGCGGTGATTATGTAGAGAAGTAATTGGAAGGTGTGGCAAAATGTTGCAAATAAATTATTTTTGATTTTCACTATGCTTTCCATTTTGCTACCAATGGGACTTACTTTCCAAACAGCACTCATAGAATGCATATCTCAACCACGAGAGAATGTACCAAGGTACCTCGTTTCATTTTAAGTTGCGATAACTGAGACTAGTTCTATATAGGAATATATAAATAAATGACAACACTCACGTGGCTTTAACCAAAACAGTGGGTAATAAAATTGAACTTCTATTAAACCTAATTACAAAATAAAGTAGGCGACACTGGCGCAAATAATAATCACAAATTATCATCAGGCCCTAAATCTGATGGACAGGAATAACTGTGGAATAAACAATTTTAGCTACATAATTTCGTCAAGTCGGAACCGGTAAATTCTTTCAATAAATTCAAGGTTAACACTAACTTAAGACAACATAGCATAAAGAACACTACGGCACAGTGGATAATACCGAATAACTTTTCGGACAATCTATAAAATAAGTCTACTAACCAAACAAGGTTAACAACGGCCAGTGACTGTGGTTCAGTAATCCCACTTTGCCTGTGAATTCTATAGATACAAATAACAGACAAGGTTCCAAGGCTTCATGCACATCACGGTTAAGATGATGAGGTAGAGAACATGCATGTTCAGTGGCGTGACGCGAAGTAGGTAATTACTTAGCTACATAGTCGAAATTATTATATCACTCTTTCGATTTCATATCCTAGCACCACATGGGTCAGTTTACAGTGTAGAACCTCTGCACAAATATCATATCGACATACAAATCATTTGCAAATAGATGTCACATGTTTAAACGATACAGTTGCCTCCAATCATACTCGAAAAATTCAAATTTGTAAACTCAGGCACTACTTCACACATAGAATTTAAGACCAGAAATAACTGTTCATAAACAAACTTTCAACAACTGGAGATACAACACATGAAATGAAAACCTATTTCTCTATACAGCTGTATTTCTGTAACAAATAAAAATTCGAAGCATGTCATATGGAGCATTTAATTCGAATTTACTGGTCCTCCAAACACACCCAATATACAGAGTGAATTACCGAAAACTTGCACAGCAAATATTGCGAAAATGGGAAGAAATATTGATGTACGGTTTTCATAGAATGGCTTGAAAGCTCGTGGCTCGTATTATTAGCCAATCTGCAGACTGTAATAACAATTGGAAAGTGGATTTTTGTGCAAACATGCAGATTTAAAATGAAACCATGCCTATTAACATTAACAGACAAAAGTAAAGTAAATTAGAATGTCAGTGGTGTTTGTTGAAGGATTCTATTGCAAGTCGTTCACGACACATCATCTTTTGAAAAGTTCCCGCAACAACGCTTGAACAACACCTGCGGCAGCATACACTAAAGAACAGCACACGTGGATGCACTACTTATGTGGATCCTGACCAGTAACAAGCCTTGTAACCTTCACAGGTTCTGTTCAAAACAAAAACCGGCAGCGGCAATACACTCTTCCAGTATGTTATGAAACGACTGTTGCACATGTGCTAGCATTTCAGCGGAGATGTCCAAGCATGCTGTGGTAATACATCGTTAGATATCATTGGATGTAGTTGGTATGTCCTTGTAGACAGTGTATTTCATCTTTCCCCACAGAAAAAAGTCTACAGTCGTCAAATCCAGGGCACAGGCCAGCCAATGTACAGGTCCTCTGTGTCCAGGCCAACCATTTGGTAACAGTGCGTTTGAAGACATGCTGCGGTACATCGTGCACTATGAACTGCACAGCCATCTTGTTGGTACCACAGGTTCCTCACAGTCTGCAGAGGAAAGTCTTCTATCATCTGTGAAAGATAGTCTATTAGCAAGCTGCGATACTTGTGCACATCCGGTGATTCACCTACGAAAGACGGGTCTATGAGCTGATGGTTCACTATCCCAGACCACAAGTTTAGGCTCCATGGACGCTGACGCTTTACACTCCATGTACGCTGATGTTCCACCCAGCGAAACCAACGGGGATTGTCAACAGACCAACAGGGCACATTTCGGTGATTTACGTGACTATGATCGGTAAATGTGGCTTCATCGTTCAAGATACATGATACATCGCCAGTATCCTGCGTAATGACCATGTACAGATGTTAAAATGATTATCATAATCCCTTCCGTGCAGCTCTTGATGCAGAGAGATGAGAGAGATGTAAGAAGGAGGAACCTATCTCGATGGACAAAGAGTAGGATACTTGCCTGCCTCACGCCACTGCCCCCTTTTTATTCCCACTTTTTATGTAATCACCCTTCTGTATTTTTGTAAAGCCAATTGGCTGAAGAGTGGTGGACTGTGCCGCTACCAGCCCTCCACTGCCCATATGGGGCAGGGGAATGAAATTACAATAAGTAAAAAAAAAGTTTTCAGAATTACTCGAATACTTACTAATGCAGGATAAGTAATATTCACCAATTCTTGGAGGACTTGGATTGTATTAAGGTCTACGCCAGCATTCTGATAAAAATAATTGCAACAGCAACAACATTTTCTCCCTCTTTCGTCGTCACTTGCTTCCCTCCGTTATGTTGCCTAGGTGTTGCACTACCATATTTGCGTAACTTGTTGAAGAGGTCTATAAATAATTATCGGGATGGTTGATGTCTATTGGGATATCTTGCCGCATACACAGTACAAGGAAAAGCTGCATTCTTCCTACACTCTCCATCGTTAAATCCATCGTCCAATCACGACCTACTGCTTCGACTGTCACACAATGACTACCAAGTCGCAATGCACTCAAGGAACACACAGGCACACTGTAGGCAGACATAACAACATCGTACCTACGAGCTACGCCGGTTGAATAGCACAAACAAGTTCAGTGTGAAACCTTTTCAAAATACGATATCTCGCAAACTACTCGCGCTAGAATCCTGCTAAAAATACTGCTAACTTTCTAATTTAATATACTTTTATCTTGTTGAAGGCAACAGGAATTTTTCATTTAAAAAGTGTAAGTTTGCAAAAAAAATTCACTTTATAAGTGTTATTTCACTCTGTTTATTGGCTAACAATACGAACCCCTGACTACCAATTCATTCTGTGAAAACCGCAAATCAGTAGCAGTTTGTAATTCTCCAATATTTGCGACGCAGGTTGTAGGCGATTTTCAGTGGTGCATCGAATACCAGATACTTGACAGCCAGGAGAGGTTCCATGCGAGGACCATAGCCATGTTAATCTCATGAAATCAGCAAGGAGCCTGTAGTTTCATTCGCGATGCAATTTCTGTGTTGGATCGTTAATGTGAGGGTGCAAGGGCACCAGTAAACAGACAGTGGTGCATCGGATACAAGTTGCTGGACTCCCAGGGAAGGTTCCATGTGGTGAATATACCCACATTAGTCTCTTGGAGAGAAGTCGGCATGGAGCCTGTAGCTTTCAGTTGTGATGCAAATTCAGTGTTGCATCACCAGGGTGAGTGTGCAAGGGTTAAAGTAAAAAGGCAGTGGTGCGTTGGATCAAGCTACTTGTCTCCCAGAAAGTTTCTATGTGGTCACCATAGCCGCATTAGTCTCTTGGAGCGAATTCGGCATGGAGCTTGTAGTATTCAATCGTGATACGATTTCTGTGTCTCATCGACAATGTGATGGTGTGAAGATTACAGTAAATGGGCAGTTGTGCACCAGCTGTAAGCTACTGGACTCCCAAGAGAGGTTCTATGCAGTGACAGTAGCCTTGCCAATATAGTACATGTACACTAGCAGAATGAGTCCAACAATGTTCTCGATGCTTATGCAGTAGTTCGGCACCTGTATAATGGCGAGGCAACTCATGATTGCTGCATTCGTCTATTGGAGAGAAGTCGGCATGGAGCCTGTAATTTTCATTCATGATACAATTTCTGTGTTGCATCGTCAATGTGAACCTGCGAGCTTTAAGTAAATGGGCAATGGTGCATCAGATACAATGGGACTGGGCTCCCAGGACAGGTTCCATGTGGTGACTGTAAGCTCATTAGTCTCTATTGTAGAACTCGGCATGGAGCCTATCGTTTTCAATCCTGATGCAATTAATGTGTCCCTTCGTCAATGTGACAGTGCGAGGGCTACTGTAGATAGGAAGTAGTGCATTGGGTACAAGCTACTAGACTCCCAGGTCAAGTTCTATGCTGTGACCATAGCCGCATTAGTCTCATGGAGCCTATAGTTTTTAATCATGATGCAATTTCTGTGTCGCATCGTGAATGTGAGGGTGTGCGGGTTACAGTAAATTGGTAGTGGTGCATTGGCTACATGCTACTGGTCTCGCAGGAGAGGATCCGTATTCTGACTGTAGACACATTTGTCTCTTGGTGAGAATTCGCCATGTAGCCTGTAGTTTTCAATCGCGATGCAATTTTTGTGTCACTTTGCCAATATAACAGTGTGACGGGTTACGGTAACTGGGTGATGGTGCATCAGATACAGGCTACCTGACTGGTAGGAGGAGTTCCATTCGGTGACCATCGCCAGGTTAGTCTCTTGGAGAGAAGTCGGCATGGAGCCTGTAGTTTTTAACTGTGATGCAATCATCAATGTGCGGGTGCATGTGTTATAGTAAATGGGCAGTTGTGCATTAGGTATAAGCTGTTAGCCTCCAAAGAGAGGTTTTATCAGTGACAGTAGCCGTGCCGGTATTGTAGATTTACACTAGCAGAATGAGTCTGAGAATGTTCTTGATGCTTATGCAATATATAAGCAACTGAGTAATTTCGAGACAACTTGTGATTGCGGCATTAGTCTCTTGGAGGGACAATGGCATGGAGTCTGTAGTTTTCATTTGTGAAGCAATTTCAGTGTTGCATCGTCATTCTGAGGTTGCGAGGGTTATAGTAAACTGACAGTGGTGAATCGTATACATGCTACTGGACTCCCAGGTGAGGTTCCACGCATTTCCCATAGCCGTGTTAGTCTCTCGTAGGGAAGTCGTCATGGTGCATGTAGTTTTCAACCGTGATGCAATTTCTGTGTCGCATCATGAATGTGAGGGTGCGAGGGCTACAGCAAACAGGTCGTTGTGGATCGGGTACAAGCTACTGGACTCCCATGTGCTGTTCCATGCTGTGGTCGTATCTGCTTTAGTCTCTTGGAGAGAAGTAGGCATGGAGCCTGTAGTTGTCAGTCCCAATGCAATTTCGGTGTTGCATCAACAATATGAGGCTGCGAGGGTTACAGTAAACGATCGGTGGGGCTTCAGATACATACTACTGCACTCACTGCAGAGGTTCCAAGAGCTGACTGTAGTCGTGTTAGTCTGTTGGCAAGAGTTCGGCAATGAGTTTTCAATGGCAATGCATTATGTGTGTCACATCGTCACTGTGAGACTGTGAGGTTTTCAGGGAATGGGTAGTGGTGCATTAGATATATGCTACTGGACTCCCAGTAGAGGTTCCACCATAGCCATGTTCATCTCATAGAGAAAAATGGGCATGGAGCATGTAGTTTTCAATCCCAATGCTATTCCTGTGTTGCATCGTCAGTAAATGGGTGCGAGAGTGACAGAAAAGTGGCAGTGGGGCATCAGATACAAGTTACTGGACTCACAGTGAAAGTTCGATGTGGTGACCATTGTCGCATTAGTCTTTTGGAGAGAACTGGGCCCCCTGTGGATTCATGGGTTAGAATAGGACTGCGGTATTCCTTCCTGTCATAAGAAGCGACTAAAAAGAGTGTTGCACGTTTTGGCCTTTATGTGTTTGTCCCCTCTGGGGTTTGACCTTTATACTTTCGAAATTTCTGTTGCTAGTGCATGCCATTTGGGGAAGGACACCTTATGAGGTTTTTTTTTTTTTGTTTGTCCATCATGCACCAAGTTCTTGCATGCTACTTATTGTTGTCCAGCGGGCTTTGCACCCAACGTCTTATGGGTTGCCGACTTCTCCTCTCCTACACCGATTCTTGACCAGTTTGGCACACGCAACCCAGCACAGTAGCCATTCCATCGTGGTGGGGTTGTCATACAACCTTTTGGTGGCAGGACACTGACAACAGAAATCGCACTGCAGATGCCAGAGCTGAGACCTCCCCATGTATGCCAAGCAGTATGGGCACATGCTTCTGGGGCACCAGGACTCTCAGCACTGGCAATCCTGCCAGGTGGCCCTTGCTGAGGCTGGGTAGCGCCCATGGCAAAAGCCCTTGATCAGAGTTGGCGGCATTATGGCGGATGACCGGCAATGAAAAGGGTTAAATCAAATCAAATTGTTGGTCGCTCCGCCCCAGCGGCATCTAGGCATGTACAAAATGAATTTGATGCTACGACCGATGATTCCCGATCGTTCCCATCTCTGATCAATCCCTGGGAGGACCGTAGGGCGACTTGGTCTCATGAGCCATATTTGCCTCGGTACCTAGTTTGCTGCAGGACTGATGGAGACACCTTTCAGGCAACGAAGCTCCAGTTTTTCGTAGACATCTCGAAGATAGGTTTGGGGAAGTGGCGGCGTTGTATAAAATGTGCAGCATGATTATTTTAATCCAGGCGGCCTCCCCAGCCCAGTCGCAGGCGTTGCTTGCCTGTTACAAGCTGGGTGACATTCCTGTCTCAATAACGCCTCATAAAAGCCTTAACATGGTACAGCATATTATTTTTCATTGAGACTTCCTTTTGCAGTTCGATGAGGAGCTACGCGCTAACTTAGAGCGACGGGGTGTCCACTTTGTGCATAGGGGACTCAAAGAAAACAGGGTTGCTACCAGTGCCTTCATCTTGGCTTTTGAGCACGACTCGTTGCCTGAAAAGGTCAAGGTCATGGTTTACCGTTGTGACGTGAAACCATATGTCCCTCCTCCTATGTGGTGCTTTAAGTGCTGGCGGTCTGGCCACATGTCATCTCGCTGTACCTCCAGCGCCACATGCAGTGATTGCGGTCGTCCTCTGCACCTGGGTGATCCATGTATACCTCCTTTCACTTGTGTCAACTGTGGGAAGCACCACTCCCCCTGCTCAATTGACTGCCCTGTTCTCCATAAGGAGCGACGAATCATGGAAATAAAAACCATGGGCAGGCTCACCTATCAGGAAGTGAAGAGGAAATATGAATGGATACATCCTGTGCAGATGACTACCTCGTATGCTGCTACCTCGTTGCCCCCCCCCCCCTGGCTGTGCTTCTTAAGCCTCGAGTGGGCCCTCTCAGGGCACTTCTCCCGTGTCGGCTTCTTCTGGTGCTTCCAAGGTACCTCCTTTGGGAGACCAACCCCCCAAACTGATAGAGTATCAGAACCCGCCAACCCCCTCCCCACCCCCGCTGGAGGTACGCCAGCCTCCTCCAACTTCTCTCGTGTGGAAAGGGACCCTTGGAATTCTTCCTTCGAAGGTATCCTCCAGTGCAATAGCTGACATCAGTGGCTCAAGGCGCCGGGGTGTGAGGGTTACAATAAACGGGTAGTGGTGCATCAGATACATGATCCTTGACTTTGAGGAGAGGTTTCTTGCGGTGACTACAGCCGCGTTAGTCTCTTGGAGAAATGTCAGCATGGAGCCTATAATTTTCAATGGCGATGCAATTTCTGTGGTGAATCAATACTGTGAGGGTCCAAGGGTTACAGTAAACAGGCAGTGACATATTGGATGCAAGCTACTAAACTCCCAGGAGAAGTTAAATGTAATGACTGTAGCCCCTTTAGTCTCTAGGAGAGAAGTCGTCGCTGAGCCTGTAGTTTTCAGTCCCAATGCAACTCCTGTGTCACACTGAGAGTGCGATGGTTACAGTAATGGCAGTGGTGCATTGGACACAAGCTACTGGACTTCCAAGAGAGGTTCCATGTGCTGACTGTAGCTGCATTAGTCTCTTGGGGAGAACTCGACATGGAGGCTGTGGTTTTCTGTCACGATACAATTTCTGTGTCGCATCGTCATTGCGATTTTGCAAGGGTTACAGCAACTCTCAGTGGTGCCCCGGATACTAGCTACTGGACTCGCAGCAGATATTCCATGCAGTGACTGTAGCCACATTAGTGTCTTGCAGAGAAGTCGGCATTGGCCAATAGTTTTCAAATGTGATGCTTTTTCTGTATCGCTTCGTCAATGTGATGGTGCAAGGGTTACAGTAAACGGCAGTTGGGCATTGGGTATGAGCTACAGGACTCCCATGAGAGGTTCCATGCGGTGACTGTAGCCACGCCAGTATCGTAGATGTACACTAGCACTACAACTCTGACAATATCTCTGACATGCATACAATAGCCCAGCAATCATGTAATGTCAAGACAATTCTTAACGGCGTCATTTGTGTCTTGGAGAGAAGTGAGCATGGAGTGTATAGTTTTCAAATGCGATGCAATTTCTGCTGTGCATGGTCAGAGTGAGGTGAGAGGGTTACAGTAAAAAGGCAGTGGTGTATCTGATACAAGCAACTGGACTCTGAGGAATGGTACCATACCGTGGGTGTTGCCGTGTTAGTCTCTTGGAGAGAAGATGGTGTGGAGCCCGTACTTTTCAGTTTCAAGAACAATTTTGTGCCGCATCGTCAATGTGAGGCTGCAAGGGCAGTTGTTCATCGAGTGCAACCTACTGGACTCCCACGAGAGGTTCCATGCAGTAACCGTAGGCACGTTAGTCTCTTGCAGAGTAGTCGTCATGGAGCATGTAGTTTTCAATCTCAATGCTATTTCTGTGTCGCATTGGCAATGTGAGCATCCAAGGGTTACAGTAAATGGGCAGTGGTGAATCGGATACGTACTCTACGACTCCGAGGGGATGTTCCTTGCGGTGACTGTAGCCGCGTTAGCCTCTTTTAGATAAGTTGGCATGGAGCCTGCACTTTACAATCGCGATGCATTTCTGTGGCACATCGACAATTTGAGGGTGTGAAAGATACAGAATACAGACAGTGGTGCATGGGATACAGTATAGTGGAATCCCAGGTGAGGATCAATGCACTGACAGTAGCCTCATTGGTATCTTGGAAAGAAGTCGGCTTGGAGCCTGCAGTTTTCAGTCATGTTGTAATTTCTGTGGCACTTCGACAATGTGAGATTGCGAGGGTTATAGTAAACCGTTCTGGGGCATCAGACAGAAGCTACTGGACTGCCAGGAGAGGTTCCATGTGGTGAGTGTTGCGGCGTTAGTCTCTTGGAGAGAAGTCGGCTTGGAGTCTTTAGTTCTCAATCGCAATGCAATGTCTGTGCCTCATCTTCAATGAGATGGGGCAAGGGTTACAGTAAATAGGCAGTGGTGCATCGGATACAGGCTACTGGACTACCAGGTGAGGTTCCATGTGGTGACCATTGGTGTGTTACTCTCTTGCAGAGAAGCTATCATGGAGCCTGTAGTTTTCAATCGCTATGCAAATTCTGTGTCGCATCGACAGTGTGAGGGTGCAACGGTTATAGTAAATGGAGAGTGAAACATCGGATGCAAGCTACTGGACTCTGCAACATAAGTTCCATGCGGTGATTGTTTCTGTGTTTCTCTGTCAGATAGAGGTCGGCATGGCGCCTGTGGTTTCCAACATCGATACACAATTCTGTGTCACATCGTTATTGTGAGGGTGCGAGGGTTACAGCGAATGGGCTATGCTGCATTGGTCTCTAGCTATTGGAATCTCAGGTACCATGTGGTGACCATAGCTACATTAGAGTCTTGGAGAGTAGTCGTCATGGACCCTGTAGTTTTCAATCGCGGTGCAATTTCTGTGGTGCATAGACAATGTGAGGGTGGTATGGTAACAGTAAACTGGCAGTGGTGCATTGGATACAAGCTACAGGACTGCCAGATAAGGTTCCATGCAGTGGCTGTAGCTGCATTAGTCTCTTTTAGGTAAGTCGGCATGGAGTCTGTATTTTACAATCACGATGCAATTTCTGTGACACATTGACAATCTGAGGGTGTGACGCTTACAGTTAACGAGCAGTGGTGAAACGGATACAAATTACTAACCTTTCAGGAGAGGTCCATTGCGGAGTCCGTAGCCGCATTAGTCTCTCACTTCCATTCATGATGCAATTTCTATGTCCCACCGACTTGGTGAGGGTTGAGGGCTACAGTAAATGGTCAGTTGTGTACAGGGTGTGTGCGACTGGATTCGCACAAGAGGTTCTGTGTGGTGACCGTAGCAGCGCCACAATCGTAGATGAACACTAGCAGAATGACTGTGTCAATGTGCTCGACACTTATGCAATAGCCCAGCACCCGCTTAATGGCGAGGCAGCTCGTGAGGGCGGTAATAATATCTTGGAGAGAAGTCGCCATGGAGCCTGTATATTTCAATCGCGATGCAATTTCTTTGCCGCATCATCAATGTGAGGCTGCAAGGGTCAGAGTATGTGGGCAGTTGTGTATTGGGTATAAGCTATTGCACTCCCACGAGAGGTCCCACGTGGTGCCCGTAGCCGCACCAGTATCATTGATTCACACTAGGAGAATGACAGCATCAACGTCCTCGACACTGACGCAATAGCCCAGCACCCGCCTAATGGAGAATTAACTTGTCAGGGCGGCATCAGTGTCTTGAAGAGAAGTCGGCATGGAGACTGTAGTTCTTAATTGCAATTCAATATCTGTGGCGCATCGATAATGTGAGGGTGTGAGGGTTACAGCAAATTATACAAGATAATGGACTCCCAGGAGAAGTTCCATGCGGTGACCGTAGACGCATTAGTCACTTGGAGACAAGTCATGGAACCTGTAGTTTTCAATGTCGATAAAATTTCTGTATCACACCAACAATGTGAGGGTGCTAGGGTTACAGTAAATGGTCAGTAATGCAACGGATACGTGCTCCTGGACTTCGAGGGGAAGTTCCTTGCAGTGACTGTAGCGGCGTCAGTCTCTTGGAGAGATGTCGGCGTAGAGACTGTAGTTTTCAATCGCAGAAGAAATTTCTGTGGTGCATCGACAATGTCAGGATGCGAGGGTTACAGTAAACGGGCAGTGGTGCATCATATTCAAGATATTGGACTCACAGCACAGTTTCCATGCAGTGACCGTTGCCGCGTTAGTTTCTTGGAGAGAAGTCAGCATGGAAGCTGTAGTTTTCAATCGAAATGCATTTTCTGTGGCTCATCGATATTGTGAGGCTCCAAGGCTTCCAGAAAATTGGCAGTGCTGCATCGGGTACAAGCAACTGGGCTCGTAGGAGAGGTTCCATGTGGTGACCGTAGCTGGAGAATAGTCAGCATGGAGACTGTATTTTTCAATTGCAATGCAATTTCTGTGTTGCATCGTCAATGTGAGGGTTACTGTAAACAAGCAGTGGGGCATCCGATACGAGTTACTGAACTTCCAAGTAGGTTCAGCGTGGTGGCCGTAGCGGAGTTACTGCGAGAGAACTCGCCATGGAGGATACAAGGTACTGGACACCGAGCCGACGTTCCATGTGCTGACAGTAGCCGCATTAGTCCCTTCGAGAGAAATCGACATGGAGCATGTAGTTTTCAATAGAGATGCAATTTCTTTGGGGCATCTACAATGTGAGGGGTCCATGTGTTACAGTAAATGGGCAGTAGTGAATCGGATACGAGCAACTGGACTCCCAGGAGAGGTTCCATGGCGTGTCCATAGCCGCGTTAGTCTCTTGCAGTCATGGAGACTGCATTTATCAATCAGGATACAATTTCTGTGTCACATCGTCAATGTGAGGTCGCGAGGGTTACAGTAAATCGATTGGACACAAGCTACTGGATTACCAGATAAGCTTCCATGTTGTGAGTGTTCCCGTGTTAGCCTCTTGGAGCGATGTCGGCATGCAACCTGTAGTTTTCCATTGCGATGAAATTCCTGAGTCGCATCATCAGTATGAGGGTGCGAGTGTTACATAAAACAGTCTGCGGTGCATCGGATACAAGCTACAGAACACCCAGGAAAGGTTCAACGAGCGATAGTATCTACGTTAGTCACTCAGAGAGAAGTAGGCAGAGTGCCAGAAGATCTCAATTGTGATGCAATTTCTGTGTCGCTTAGGGAATGTGAGGGTGATAGATTTACAGCAAATGGGCAGTGGTGCATCGGATACTGGCTACTGGACTCAAAGGAGAGGTTCCATGCGGTTGCCGTAGCCGCATTAGCCTCTTACAGTGAAGTCGGCATGGAGCCTGTAGTTTTCAAACGTGTTGTAATTTCTCTGTCTCATCGGGAATGTGAGGGTGCAAATGTTACAGTAAGCGGGCAGTTGTGCGTGGGGTATAAGCTACTGGACTCGGAAGAGAGGTTCTAAGCGGTGACCGAAGCTGTACTTGTAGTGATTTTGCGTGCTTATGGAATATTGTCTCTGTTATGTGACTGGATTTGTGATTTCCTGTCAGAGAGGTCAAAGTTCGTAGTAACAGACGGAAACTCATCGAGTAAATCAGCACTGATTTCTGGCGTTCCACAAGGTATTGTTATAGGCCCTTTGCTGTTCCTAATCTATATAAACGATTTGGGAGACAATCTGAGCTGCTGTCTTAGGTTGTTTGCAGATGACGCTGTCGTTCATCGACTAATAAAGTCATCAGAAGACCAAAACAAATTGCAAAACGATTTATAAAAGATACCAGAACGGTGCGAAAATTGGCTGTTGACCTTAAATAACGAAAAGTGTTAGGTCATCCACATGAGTGCTAAAAGGAATACGTTAAACTTCTGTTACACGAGAATGATTTCTCGTCTAAAAGCCTTGAATTCAACATCAAACCTAGGTATTACAATCACAAACAACTTAAATTGGAAGGAATACATAGAAAATGTTGTGGCTAAGGCTAACCAAAGACTGCGTTTTATTGACAGGACGCTTAGAAAATGTAACAGATGTACTAAAGAGACTACCTACACTAAGCTTGTCCGTCCTCTTTTAGAATTCTGCTGGCCGTGTGGGATCCTTACCAGATAGGACTCTGACGGAGTACATCGAAAAAGTCCAGAGAAGAGCAGCACTGTGTGATTGATCGCGAAATATGGGAGAAAGAGTCACAGAAATGATACAGGATTTGGGCTGGACATCATTAAAAGAAAGTCGTATTTCGTTGCGATGTAATCCTCTCACGAAACTCCAGTCACCAACTTTCTCCTCAGAATTCGAAAATATTTTGTTGTCACCGACCTACAAAAGGAGAAACGATCACCACGATAAAATAAGGGAAATCAGAGCTCGTACGGAAAAAAATATAGGTGTTCGTTCTTTCCGCGCGCTTTACGAGATTGGAATACTAGAGAATTGTGAAGGTGGTTCGATGAACCCTCTGCCAGGCACTTAAATGTGATTTACAGAGTATCCACTGAGATGGATGTAGATGTAGATGATCCGTGAAACAATTTCTGTGTTGCGTCGTCAATGTAATGGCGCGATAGTTCAATCAAATGGGCAGCTGTCCATCGGATGCAAGCTACTGAACACCCAGGACGTGTTCCATGCGGTGCTCGTAGCCGCATCACTATAGATGTACTCTAGCTGAATTACTCCGACAATGTCCTCGAAGCTGATGTAATTACCCAGCAGCCGCCTAATGGCTATACCTCTCCTGGAAGGAGTATTATTCTCTTGAAGGGAAGTCGACTGGGAGCCTGTAGTATGCTAACGCGAAGCAATTTCTGTTTCGCAACGTCACTGTGATGGTGGGAGGGGTACAGTAAATGGGCAGCGGTGGATAAGTTTCAAGCTACTGGACTCCCAGGAGAGGTTCCACGTCGTGACCGCAGACGCTCCAGTATTATAGATGTACACCATCGGAATGTCTCCAACAATTTCCTCGAGGCTTATGCAGTTGCCCAGCTACACCCCCCCCCTCCCTCCAAATGGCGAGACAACTACTGAGGCCGGCATAAGTCTGTTGGAGAGAAGTCGGCATGGAGCCTCTAGAATGCAATCGCGAAGCAAATTCTGCGTCGCAAGTTCAATGTGAGGGTATTTGAGTTACACTAAACGAGCAGCGTGAATCTTTTAAAAGCTACTGATCTCCCGGGAGAGTTTCCATATGGTGACAATAACCGGGACAGTATCATATATGTACACTAGCAGAATGACTATGACAACATCGTCGAGGCTTATGCAATAGCTCAGCATCCGCAGAATGGCGAGACAACTTCTGCATGAAGCATTAGTCTGTTGTATGCAAGCGCCAAGCCATTACCGTGTCGCATCGTCAATGTGAGGGTAAGAGGCTAACAGTAAATGTGCAATGGTGCATCGATTACAAGCCACTGGACTCCCAGGATAGGATTTATGCGGTGACTGCAGCCGCGCCAATATCATAAATGTACTCCAGTAGAATGTCTCCGACAGTGTTTCCATGGCTCATGCATTAGCCCAGAACCCGCCTGATGTCGAGACAACTCCTGAGGGCGGCTTTAGGCTGTTTGACATAGGTCGGCGTGCAGGCTGTAATATACAATCGCGAACCACTTTCTGTGTTGCATCGTCAGTGTGAAGGTGAGAGACAACAGTAAACGATCAGCAGTGCATTTGTTACAAGCTACTGGACTCCCAGGATACATTCCATGCCGTGACCGTAGCCCCGCCAGTTTCATAGAAGTGCACTATCAAAATGAATCCCACAATGTCCTCGAGGTTTATGTAATGACCCAGCTCACGCCTAGTGGCGGTACAACTCCTGTGGGAGGGTGTTAGTCTCTTATAGCGAAGCCGGCAGTGAGCCTGTGGTACGTAATTGCCAAGAAATTTCTGTGTCACATCGTCATTCTGAGGGTGTGAGGGGTACAGTAAATTAGCAGTGGTGCATCTGTTACAAGCTACTGGACTCCCAGGAATGGTTTCATGCTGTGACATAGCCGCGCCAATGTCATAAATGTACACTAGCAGAATGACTCCAACTATTTCCTCGAGGGTTGTGAAATAGCCCAGCACCCACCTTAGACGAGACAACTCTTGAGAGCGGCATTAGTTTCTTGGAGAAAAGTGGTAATGAAGCTTGTGTTATGCAATCGTGAAGCAATTTCTGTGTCACAACGTAGTATGCAATTGCGTTGCAATCTCAGTGTCATATCGTCAATGTGAGGGTGCGAGGGATACAATAAACGTTCAGCGTTGCATTGGTTACAAGCTACTAGACACCCCCCCTCCTCCCCCCCCCCCCCCCCTCTGTGGGTCCAGGGGTTAGAATAGCCCCGAGGCATTGTTGGCTGTCGTAAGAAGTGATTAAAAAGAGTCTCACACGTTTTGGTCTTTATTTGATTGTCCCCTGTAGGGTTTGACAACCATTTCTCACAATTTTCTCAAAGATCGAGCCAGTTGGGGAAGGCCGTATTGTATGTCCATCTTGTGCTGAGACATCTCGCATTCTTCGTCGACATGGATGTGCACTTCCACTCATTCTCCACCTATTGAACTAGGCCACCCTCCTGGGCGCGTTTTGCTCTATCTACTGTGCAGTATCGCTTTCTGCATTGATCGTGACAATAGATTCCTTAGCTCGTTTGCACCCGATATCCAGCATGGTAGCCAGTCTTCTGTGGTGGAGCAACCATGTACGCTGTTGGTTGTAGCCTCCTGACCACACACGGATCGCTCTGCTGATGCCTGCGCCGTTGTCTCCGCATGTATGCCAAGGAGTAGATGTCCGTCACCTTGGGGCATCGGGACTCCCAAGAATGGTCATCCTGCTGCTAGCTGGCCTTTGCTGGAGTTTGGCGGCGCCCGTGGATATGGCACCTGGTCGGTGTGGGTGTCCTCAGGGTGGATGACGAGCCATGAAGCGTAGGACGTCATCTCTTGCTGGTTGTCCACCATCAGCAGTGTCTAAGCGGTCAAGTTCTAATTTCAACTCAAAGAAATACGACCCCAAATCGTTCCCCTACCTGGCCATGCCATGGGAGGACCGCCAGGCTAAGGATGGCAGTGAAGCTTATTTGTCCTGGTACCTCGTATGTACGAGAATTGATGGGAAGTCTTTCCTCTCAATGAAGCCTCAGTTTTTTGTGGAGCATTTAGGATACATGTTTGGGGAGGTGGAGGACTTGTCCAAAATGCGGTTATGGTCATTCTTCATAAAAACAGTATCATCTGCCCAGTCACGGGCATACTCACTTGTGAAAAGCTGGGGGATGCTTCTGTTACCTTCACATCTCACAAGAGCTTAAATATGATCCAGGGTATTATATTCCACAGGGACCTTGTTTTACTGTTTGATGACGAGCTGCTCGCCAAGTTCGAGTGACGAGTTGTTCATTTCGTCCAGCGTGTCCATCGGGGTCCGAGGGGTAATCAGGTTGCCACCAGTGCCTTCACCTTGGCCTTTGAGGGTGACTACCCGAGAAGGTCAAGGTGATAGTCTACCGCTGTGATGTCAAGCGATATATCCCTCCCCCGATGCGGTGCTTTAAGTGCTGGTAGTTCGGCCATATGTCTTCCCGCTGTACTTCCAGCGTTACATGTCAAGATTGAGGACGTCTGTCACATCCGAATACTCCATGTGCCCCGCCTCCCATCTGTTGTCAACTGCGGAGAGCACCAGAAGAAAAGGAAAATAATCGAACACAAGACCCTGGACCGACTGACCTACACGCCAAGAGAAAGCACGAGAGGCTACATCTTGTGCGTATGATATCAAATTATGTCATCGCTACGTCAACGGTTCTAGTACCTTCCATTCCGCTATGTAAAGCTGCCTCCTGCGCCGTGAAGTCCTGTCTCAGTGTTGCGGTGGCGCCCGGTTGACAGTGGCCCATATTCTGGTGCACTGTTTCACTCTGACTGCCCTGCTTCGAAATCAACGGCTACCAGACTCGTTGGTGCTAATTTTCTATCACAACGCCTCATCTGGTGATATAGTTTTACTTTTTCTTAATGAGGATGGGATTTATCATTTGATCTGGTTTTAGCGCATGTCCTTTGTCCCTCTGTGTCATCCATCCTAGTGCTTTTGGGGTGAAGATTTTATTGTGTTGCAGATTGGCTGGCTTCTCCGTTTTATTCTCATGGTCAACCAGCCATGGTAATCTGCTTTCTTGTTTTAGTCTCTTCCACCTGTTTCGTGCAACACTCTGTGGTTTCCATGTCCCAGAACAACTGATGACGGCGGCATTGGTGTACTGGACAGAATTCGGCATTAAGCCTGTACTATGCAATCGCGAAGCAATTTCTGTTCGCACTGTCAATGTGTGGGTACAGTAAACTGGCAGCAGTGCATCAGATACAAACTACTGGAGTCCCAGGAAAGGTTCCATACGGTGACCATAGGCACGCCAGTACAATAGATGTACACTAGCAGAATGACACCGACAATGTCCTCGAGGCTTCTGCAATAGCACAGCACCCGCCTAATGGCGAGAGAGACGTCGGCGGAGAGCCTGTAGTATGCAATCCCGAACAACCTTCGCGTCGCATTGTAAATGTGAGGGAGCTAGAGTAACACTGAACGTGCAGCAGTGAATCGGTTACAAGATGCTAGACTCACAGGAGAGATTCAATACGGTGACCGTAGCCAAGCCAGACTCATAGAAGTACACTGGCACAATGACACCAACAATGTCCTCGAAACTTATACAATATCCCAGCACCCGTCTAATGGCGAAATAACTCCTAAGGGTTGCATTAGTCTCTTGCAGAGAGGTCTGGAGGGAGCCTATAGTGTGCAATCATGAAGCAGTTTCTTTGTTGCATCGTCAGTGTGAGGGCACGAGATTCACAGTAAACGGGCAGTGGTGCCTCGGTTGTAGGCTACCGGGCACCCAGGAGGGGTTCCACACGTGTCCGTATCCTGCGTCAGTATCATAAATGTACAATAACAGAATGACTCAGAAAATTCCCTTGAGGCTTATGCAATAGCCCACCACCCGGCTAATGGCGAAACAACACCTGAGGGCGGCATTAGGCTCTTACAGAGGAGACGGCAGGGAGCCTGTAGTATGCATCACGAAGCAATTTCTGTGTGACGCATCTTCAATGTGAGGGTTACAGTAAATGGCCAGTGATTCATCGGATACAAGCTGTGAGGGATCCACTTGTACGTGGAGCCCGATATTGTATAATATTTCATGAAAAATTACATGAAATGTTTACCAAGTGTAGAATAGATTATACCTTAGGCAACAATGAACCAAAGATATTACCCAAGTTTCAGAATCAATTGTAAGTAAGGATGTAAGGATGCGCGGAGCGGAGTAGCAGTTGCCGTTGCACTCTGTTAATAGTACTACGTAAGACTTTAAGCTAGTAGCTCGCTGTGAGAATTTAGTTATTGTCCTATGGACGCAGCATAACACAGTTTTGTAAGGCAGATAAATTTTGTATATTTAGTATCAAGTATGCAGCAATGCAAGCGGCTTTTGCGAATTTAAAAGTACCGTCCCTTGAATGTAGGAACCAAGTATTTGCCATCAGATTTAATGTGTACGTTCTTTTGGTATGCCCGATTTGTAACATCTTTTGTATTTTGTAATCCTGATACAGACTAATTAATTCTGAAATCTATTTCCTCAAACGATATAAGACGTTTTGTCATGTAACTACCCAAGGATTGTTAATTACGTCAGTAAGATGTTTCATATTATATTTTGTGAAGGGAAATCTTTATTTTGAAAACATTTTTTGAACTAAAGAATCCCCTCATCAGTAACTCATCCTCTTCCACCTCGTGTTTATTTAAAGCCAATGAATATTTTTAAAAGAAATGATTTTTCAATCAGAGACAAAAAAAGTTAAAGTACCAGAATCAGAAAAGTATTTATGCTTGTAACAGGTTCAATGCGAGCAGCATTGCACAGAGCTGAGCCAACATCCAAAATTATCACTAAACATTTGCAAGCTTATTCATTTATCAACTAATCTACTGGCATCATTTGTATGAAGCTATTTTACGGCAAGCATTGCACTTCGCTGAGCCAAGTTTGAATATTTTGTTTATGTACTATGGAGAGAATAGAATACCGAGACTACATCCGTTGTAACTCAAAAGCTAAGGAAAATGTATTTCATTGTTTATTTGCATAGGAAATTTTATAGGTTTATTGCTCATGGCCATAGAACTAGGTGCACACGATACTAAGTAAAGTTCAGAGAAATTGATTTCGTTATACGCATTATATACTGGTTTTCCAGATGAAGTGGTTTAATTTTTCTTTGGATTACAGTAAAACTGATTAGCACACCATTTTCTCAACAACGCAACACACAGTAAATTTGGATAGCACAAAGTTATTGTATTTTAAAGAACGTTAAACTTGGCGACGGCTCTGCCGGTCGTTCGCCTTGTGAATTCTTTGATATTAAAGTAGTCAGATAAATATATTCTGTTGCCTCTAGCTCTCTGTAGCGAAAACAGTAGTTAGATTGTTTTGGCGCAACGCAGTTTATTAACTTGTATAAAATTTTTCCGCAGTTCTTCGGTGTTCTTATGCTCCACCTTGTTCTTTTTCATTGAGTTGAGTGCTGAAATTTTGTCTTTGGATTTGCACCCTGTACGTTATTTGCGATGCCGCGCAAAACTGTTAAGGTTTCGGCGCGTAATCTCACAGTTCAAGATACCGAAATAGACGATTTTCCGAGGAGCAACCGTTGCAAAGCACTATAGAAAACGTGAGTTCCACTTCTCCAGATCATGAACAGATTCCTGACACTACAATTACGCCAACTATTTTGACCAGTAATCAGACGGTAGATTCCGATATTGCAGACACCGCTGATCTGCACATGACTGATGTACGCAATTCAAAACTTGATTGTTTTCCAAATCGGGTCAATGAACTTCCCAATTATAGCCGGCTGCTGTGGCCGAGCGGTTCTAGGCGCTTCAGTCCGGAACCACGTGGCTGCTACGGTCGCAGGTTCGAATCCTGCCTCGGGCATGGATGTGTGTGATGTCCTTAGGTTAATTAGGTTTAAATTGTATGATAGGTTTACGTAGTTGTAAGTCTAAGGGTCTGATGACCTCAGATGTTAAGTCCCGTAGTGCTTAGAGCCATGTGAACCACTTTTTCCATTTCCAGTTCAGCCAATCAGAATGCCAACAGAATGCCAGACAACACGGTTGCGCAAAGCATCAGTCCGTTTTACGAAATCCGTCAGATTCCGTAAGCGGTAATTATACAGATAATGCGACAAACGAGACGCCCATGGTTGTAGATGAAGTCTATACACAGTAAAACACCACACAAATGACACCCGACGCCTCAATTGGAAAGAATACGGAAGCGACGCTTCAAAATCTCATGAAAAAGATGGCTCACCTGAATACTCGGTTCAATGAACGGATTAATAAAACGATGAACAATTTTCCATCATACGACAAATACAAGTTGACACCACCACTCAGTTCAATGAACGATTTAATAAAAATCAGAAACAATTTTCCACCATACGCGATTGTACACAGAAACGTCTGATGACCGTTCATACAGGCAGATACAGATATTAAGGCCAGTGAAAAACGTCTTTGCGATAAAATTGAAGCTATAGCCAGGCAATGCGCAGACAGTACCAAACCTTTGATAGATGACATTAATGCTTTAAGCCATCAGTGTAGCGAAATGTATCAGAATTTTACTGAGAAATTAACCATGACCTCTTTTAAGCCGCGCCGGCCGAAGTGGCCGTGCGGTTAAAGGCGCTGCAGTCTGGAACCGCAAGACCGCTACGGTCGCAGGTTCGAATCCTGCCTCGGGCATGGATGTTTGTGATGTCCTTAGGTTAGTTAGGTTTAACTAGTTCTAAGTTCTAGGGGACTAATGACCTCAGCAGTTGAGTCCCATAGTGCTCAGAGCCATTTGAACCATTTTTTAAGCCGCATGACATTGTCAGCTTTCCCTCTGACGCTACCGTCAGCAACAGCGCTTTGATAATCTCTGAAAACATTAATGAATCCATTGTGCTTCCCAGATCTGATCACAAAGCTAAGTCTCTCAAGTCAGAAATTTCGTTACATTCCATTGATACTGACGACAATACCGACTGGAGTGAGGCAAATGGCCGCTCTGTTGAGTCACCCACGCAGTCTGGTACAGTTAATAGTGAACGTATCAAGCCCCATATTAAGCATTATGACACTAACAGTAAAGATGTTTTCTGTCAACCCAAAAATGGTACACACAAGGCCGCCTATTGTAGAGAAAACCTTCCATTCACATCACAGCCTTCCGCTTCATCGTATGCTTCAGTCAACCCTTGTGCTCATAAATACTATTTTCCCATAGAGTGATTGGCAAACCAGACTCATACAGAAAAATCAAACCTCAAGGAATAACTTCTATTTCCCTCCGATTAAAAATGCGAACAATCAAACATCAGACGCCACATTCAGTCCCAACAAAGAACAGAGTTTGTTTCCTTCCGTGACGCATACCAGAAATATTACATTGTCAATGCGTCACAACGCTAAATTTTTTTAAGAACAAGACGGCTTCCCTTTCACTGAATATTTGGATTGTGAAACTACTACAGCCCAAAAGCAAACTACGCACAACGCTGACAGCCTACTGACATACTTATCAGCCCATTCTGTACAATTTACTATTGCTACGGATTCCTGTGAAACCACACAATATATCACCAGTCCGTTTATCTCTTTCAAACCAGCTGCGTATACTCATGATAACCTACAGTCAGAACGCAAAATTAACAGCTACAAGAAAACGATGTCCATTACTGTTGTTGTTGTTGTTGTTGTTGTGGTCTTCAGTCCTGAGACTGGTTTGATGCAGCTCTCCATGCTACTGTATCCTGTGCAAGCTTCTTCATCTCCCAGTACCTACTGCAACCTACATCCTTCTGAATCTGCTTAGTGTATTGATCTCTTGGTCTTCCTCGACGATTTTTACCCTCCACACTGCCCTCCAATGCTAAATTTGTGATCCCTTGATGCCTCAAAATCCTACCAACCGATCCCTTCTTCTAGTCAAGTTGTGCCACAAACTTCTCTTCTCCCCAATCCTATTCAACACCTCCTCATTAGTTACGTGATCTACCCACCTTATCTTCAGCATTCTTCTGTAGCACCACATTTCGAAAGCTTCTATTCTCTTCCTGTCCAAACTGGTTATCGTCCATGTTTCACTTCCATACATGGCTACACTCCATACAAATACTTTCAGAAACGACTTCCTGACACGTAAATCTATACTCGATGTTAACAAATTTCTCTTCTTCAGAAACGATTTCCTTGCCATTGCCAGTCTACATTTTATATCCTCTCTACTTCGACCATCATCAGTTACTTTACTTCCTAAATAGCAAAACTCCTTTACTACTTTAAGTGTCTCATTTCCTAATCTAATCCCCTCAGCATCACCCGATTTAATTTGACTACATTCCATTATCCTCGTTTTGCTTTTGTTGATGTTCATCTTATATCCCCCTTTCAAGACACTGTCCATTCCGTTCAACTGCTCTTCCAAGTCCTTTGCTGTCTCTGACAGAATTACAATGTCATCGGCTAACCTCAAAGTTTTTATTTCTTCTCCATGGATTTTAATACCTACGCCGAATTTTTCTTTTGTTTCCTTTACTGCTTGCTCAATATACAGACTGAATAACATCGGGGAGAGGCTACAACCCTGTCTCACTCCTTTCCCAACCACTGCTTCCCTTTCATGCCCCTCGACTCTTATTACTGCCATCTGGTTTCTGTACAAATTGTAAATAGCCTTTCGCTCCCTGTATTTTACCCCTGCCACCTTCAGAATTTGAAAGAGAGTATTCCAGTTAACGTTGTCAAAAGCTTTCTCTAAGTCTACAAATGCTAGAAACGTAGGTTTGCCTTTTCTTAATCTTTCTTCTAAGATGAGTCGTAAGGTTAGTATTGCCTCACGTGTTCCAACATTTCTACGGAATCCAAACTGATCTTACCCGAGGTCCGCTTCTACAAGTTTTTCCATTCGTCTGTAAAGAATTCGCGTTAGTATTTTGCAGCTGTAAGTTATTAAACTGATAGTTCGGTAATTTTCACATCTGTCAACACCTGCTTTCTTTGGGATTGGAATTATTATATTCTTCTTGAAGTCTGTGGGTATTTCGCCTGTCCCATACATCTTGCTCACCAGATGGTAGAGTTTTGTCATGACTGGCTCTCCCAAGGCCATCAGTAGTTCTAGTGGAATGTTGTCTACTCCCGGGGCCTTGTTTCGACTCAGGTCTTTCAGTGCTCTGTCAAACTCTTCACGCAGTATCTTATCTCCCATTTCATCTTCATCTACATCCTCTTCCATTTCCATAATATTGTCCTCAAGTACATCGCCCTTGTATAAACCCTCTATATACTCCTTCCATCTTTCTGCCTTCCCTTCTTTGCTTAGAACTGGGTTGCCATCTGAGCTCTTGATATTCATACAAGTAGTTCTCTTCTCTCCAAAGGTCTCTTTAATTTTCCTGTAGCCAGTATCTATCTTACCCCTAGTGAGACAAGCCTCTACATCCTTACATTTGTCCTCTAGTCAACCCTGCTTAGCCATTTTGCACTTCCTGTCGATCTCATTTTTGAGACGTTTGTATGCCTTTTTGCCTGCTTCCATTACTACAGAAAATAAAACACAGAAACTTGGTGGAAGTCACATTCAGAATTTAAGCACGGATGTAAATGTTATTTTGAGCAAACAGAGTTTTATTATCGACGATAAGCTATCCCAATCACGTTACAGTCCGTAAGAACGCTGGTCACAACAGTTCGAATTTATTTCAACAGCTCACTTCTAACGAACAGCATATTCACTCTGATTACGTTAGACAACTACAATTGACAGCAGCTTTCATAAAAAAAAATTATCTTATGCCACAGTTGACATTACACTATCAGGCAACATTGGTGATATTTCAGACAAAATTTGTGAAAGCGCTCAGAGTAATACGTTCAGCACCTGTACAGAAAAGCCAAAGCCACGAAAGCAACGTCCTAGGAAGCATATTCAGAAGACCGGTATATATGCAAATGTCACTTTGAGTGAACAGGATTTTATTATCAATCAGTTATATCTAACGAGAGAGACCCTCAGGATAATGCCAAAAACGGTTCCAAATTATTTTCGCAACAGATTATGCAAGAGAAAGAAAATATTTTATATTCGATTCACCATTTATTTAATACAAGCAAACACACAGACTCCGATATACCGACCCCGCTCTATTCTTCTACACAAACTGAAAGCAACTCTAATAAATGATAATTAATTGAAACCCTCAGCTGCCGACAGGTGTTGTTGATATACCTCGATGGAGACAGCTGAAAATGTGTGCCCAACCGAGACTCGAACCCGGGATCTCCTGCTTACATGATACACGCTCTATCCTTTTTTTTTTCTTTTCGGGTCTCCTTCCTCCCCTTCAACCCATTCTTTACGCTCGCCAAGTGTTACCTTCTCGGCCTGGCTTCTCCGCCTTTAAAGAGAGAATGTAACGTGATGATGTGGAAACACGCTTATTCTGAACGACAAACTAAGTAAGCCCCTTCTGTTGTCTTTGTTTGCAACATGGCTTGAATAATGTAAATTCCACTGAGAAAGCAGTCACATAATTGTTAAGGAAAAGTAATTTCGTTCTCCGTGCGTGGAGAAACGGAAGGAAGCTAACTCATTATTGCTGTTAAGTAAAATTTTCTTCTTCAGAAGATTATAAAGTAATGTAGGCTTCTGCTGCTTGATTTTACACATAATTAACATAAATATTTCTTCCTGTGAAACAAAGTAATATATACTCATAGGCTTAACTGGTCTATACTGATGATCTCTGATTACTTTCTGTTGGAAATCCTTCTCCTGCTACGTGAAGTACAAACTTTAACCAAAAATCATTCGTCTAATATACGAAATGCTTGGATGTGTAATGTAAATTACGCACTTCTATTCGTTACAGTATTGTTTTAGTTAAAAATTTTGCGTAATTTTCTTTGTATTATTTAGTACACGCCAACTTGTGGTGCTCAGTTGTAAGATATACCCAAAAGTCCTCCCTATTGCTTGATCCTTTTGTTAGGATGTAATGCATCGTTTGGCCTTTCAACCAGTTATTGCGTTTCCTTTTGATTTAGGATAAGGTAGACTGACAGGGTTTAAAAATTCAGCAGGCGTAACGGCGTTGGGCGTAGTTCTGCTGAAGCTCGCTATCTTTTGTCTTATGTAGAGCCATATGTCTTTTACCCTGTCACACAGCAATCTATGCTCTTCGGTATCTGGTATATTACACAATGTACACAGCGGTGACTCGGCCAAGCGAATAGAGTGAAGTTTAGAGTTCGTCGTAATTTTCCTGTGGACAGCAATGTACGTGGTCGATTTGACATACGTTGGCAGGTTCCGGCAGTGAATATTTTCCCATTATGTTTCCCAGTTATAACAAGGATACTTTTGTTCTACGTCGTTTCTGGGTTTGTCTTTCATCAAGTTATTGTAAAGTTCTTTTACTTTCATTATGTCTTTTTCAGGGATCCTTGCCTGTATGTAGCTGTATTATACTAAAAAGTATTTCAAGTGTGCAGCAAGGGTACCACTTGGTTCTTTCCATTGTTTGTATATGGTAGAAAAGTATAAGACTTGCGCTTTTTTGCTGACATCGGTGAGATTTAACCCACCACATTTCGTAGGGAGCATCAGAATGTCATATTTGACTTTGAAAATACGACCGCGGCTCACCAAATGTCCTAGAGCAGATGCGATGCTTTTCGACAAAGTCGCAGGTGGTGGCAGAACTTGTGCTACGTAATTATCTTTGGATGTGATGTATACATTTACCACTGTTACTTTTTGAAGTTCATCGACTTTCCTAATACTATGTGCTTGTACAGAGGCGCGCATGCTGTTAAGTAATTTTCGATAATTCGCAGCAGTAGTGTGCTTCATATTTCTTTTAAAATCTATGCCGAGACATTTCATGGTTACAAGCTCGCGCAACAGACCTTGCGTTTGCGTCCCAATTCCACGGCCGATGTTGAAAATCGCCGACTTTGTGCTATTAAGTTTTGCACCTGATGCCTGTTCATATTTTGTTACTGTTTGTAGTGCGCCCACTGACGTCAGAGGAACTTCCTTTTACTCGCAAAGCCAATCTCATTTAACAGCAGTGCACAGATCCTATGAAATCGATCGCAAAGTCATCAGCAGCAAATCTGTTAACAACAAAATAACCAGAGCTCTATATCACCAGCCCCAAACTGTCAAGGAGATTTATTTGAAAACATCGATTTCCAAACCTAAGCACATCTACATTCATCTCAAAAATATTATGCCAAGTCAAACACAGAGCTGGATCACTTACATTGCGCTCTGTATATACTACATAGCAGATTCTCCCACTACGTATATTACGTTTTGTACGGTTTTGCTTTCCCGGACCGCGACGTTTCACACGATTTTGACACTGATACACTGAATTTGTCCATTTTTATGTATTTTGTCGCTATGCAGCACCTGAATATGTACTGGATAAGTGTTGAATTTAAATTTCCATCGTACAGCAATAATGAGAAAGTACTGCAATACCAATAAGGTAAGTTTCAGCGCCAACAATACAGATGTGATTCTGAACGAAATTAGACGAACGCTCTTTTCAACAGCAAGAATTTCAGATGAAAATTTTGCGGCATTTATTCTACGAAATTTCTATGTAACCAGCCACGTTATTTATGCTACAGATATCCACCAATTTTGACGACATAAATTGTTTCTTCAGTTGGACATATTGCATTCTGAAGACATTACACTATTGCCATTTATATTTTTGGTAACACTTTTCAGATTTGTATAATTTTTTTTGGTATTTTTCAGGAACTATGCCAATTGCCAAATGTTTTACAGATGTGCATATTTACATTGCCAGCTTTCATATATGCTTATTATGATTTACACATGAGCGTACATAATAATATGACACAACACAGATCGTTTTTACCTGATGCATTTCCCATGTTTATACAAATTCTATTGGTAACCTTTTTTTCACGTATCCTTCATTAGTCAGCATTTCAGTGGGTGGCGACGTGCCCGGCAGGGAGAATCTTACAGGTCGGTTCTCTTACTGTAAGCTAAGGCCTTGTACATTTTTCTGTTTTCATACGCATGTACATGAAAACAACAGCTGAAAGAGACAACATTTGTTTTGACATGTGTCCCGCGGATCACATCCTCTGGGTGGTCTGACCGCTGCAATGTGTAACTCGAACATTTTTTTTCATAATAAGAATTTGTGTCCTTGGTATACTGCCTCTATATACGTCTTATGTTCATTTATTTCTGATGCTACTTTGTCTTTACTGATACCGTGTAATGTACTATTTTTATGATACTATGCTGAAATTTGTGCTATTAACTAATGAATTATTATTACATTTTTTGTTAGGTTAGTCACTCTTTCTATTTTATAATGTTGCCATGTTTCATTTATGTCCAGTTTTGCGCTCTAATTTGCTCTATATCTCTTGTATTTGATGATGTCACCGGATTACTTGCTTTCACTTACGTATATTTGAGAAATCAATGTACCAAGTAACTCATGTCCATTACATATTCTCACCCATTTTGTATATTATGCAGAACCAATAGTCTCATTGTATTCAAACGAGACATTATGCTAATAAATAGAAGTACACGGAGCTACAGGATATGCAGTACGTAGAAACCATGACATAAGCAGCTTATAGGGAATTAAACACCATTGACACTTCTCATACTGTTTCCTGGCAGGCCTTTATAAACGTAAGTGTTCATATTTGCATTTTTTATCTCCTGATTTCTTGTAATGTGTTACATTTATCTAGCCAGTAAGTTATTTTGCACATAGTACTCCTGTCTTTATGCGTGCATATACTATGATCACATTTCTTCTTTGCTTTGGCTGCGCGGCTTGAGATGCCATGTCATGGATTGCGCGGCCCCTCCCGCCAGAGGTTTCAGTCCTCCCTCAGGCATGGATGTGTGTGTTGTTCTTAGCATAAGTTAGTTTAAGTAGTGTGTAAGTCTAGGGACCGATGTCATCAGCAGTTTGGTCCCTTAGAAATTCACACACATTTGAACATTTCTTTGCTTTGGTCATAGCAGTTCTTGATTCAACACAAATGACGATTGACTTTTAATCATTTTCATTACAGATAAAGTGCACTGCCCTTATCAATCATCCCCATATCCTTCACTGTTAGATATGTGCATTGTTAGAGATATAGGTCATTTAATGGACAGTTTTTATGAAACCTCGAGGAAGCTACACAGCCATAACGAATGTGTCTTTATGATTCTATATTCTAATATGTACTTCCACAGGCCATACCGAGCCATAGATTTAAGTAATATTGCTATTTATGCGCTTTGTTCTTGCAGAAAGCCATGCTGACTTAGCTTTGATATTTATGCTATGTGAAACAAAGCCACCTTGAGCCAGAAAGATGTTTTCTGGCACATTAGCAATTAAGATCAGCATTTATTTAATGTAAAACCAGGCCACTGTGAGCCTCAAAGTAAATTTTTGTCGCTTTTGAGCTATTAAGGTCAGTAATTACTTCTCCGTAAAACTTAGCCACTTTGAGCTACAAATATTATGTCTGTAACGCTTTATAGACATTAAGACCAGCATTTATGTGTGTAGGAAGGCTACTTGGAGCCTCTGATTGACATTTTCTATTCAACGGATTAGATATTAATATTTACATGTATTTAACGTCTTATGCCACTTGTAGCCATTCAGTTCTTGACTTTACTTTTAGGTTTTCTAAAGTAATTATGTCAGAGTATTGCATTAACAAGGCCACTGAGAGCAAGCATCCTAATTTTCATGACATTTTATGAGCAGTTTGTGTAAGCATTTATATGAAATGGCCATTGCGAGCCAGGAACTTTAAATTTACACTACAATTTTAGGTACTTATGTACTCATGCATACTCCGCAACGGCGACTTGTAGCCAACCTATGACCTTTCAATAATATATATACTTTACGTAAAGCCACATGCAGCCATACCACGAGTATTTCTTATTACCTTCTTAAATATTTTGTCAGGATATATACTACGTAAAATGAGCTTGTAGACATCTCGCGATTTTTCTGATATGTCTTACCACTGCTATCGCAATATTTTAGGTACATAGGCCACAGTAGATCATTATGAAGCATTCTACATTACCAATAATATTGTCTTGCCTCGTTTGCTTAAATCTTTATATCTTGTTTATGTACTATGTCTGCTAGTATTGATATACTCACAGGCAGACTGTTGCCACACTTCCCATAATATTGTATAGAATTGATATGTCATAATGTACAGCACTATGGCTTAGAACAGTTCATGGTTTCATTAGGATATTGTATCAATACTGTTCCTTGTCCCCACATTTATTAGAAGTTGTCATGTTGCAACACTCAGTATAGGTTTATTTAGATCTTACAAAGACATTTTGCTACAATTTTAGGATATGTTCCCCTACCCTACCTGTCTTACTGCTTCCCACCTGCCATCATCCAAATTCCCTCCATCTACTCATGGCACTGGAGCTATTGGATATCAGCATTAATACTTAAGTGTGGCTATGCACGATATGTATCGATGAAGAATCTTCATTTCAAATGTCTTGATGATGATCATCATTACAATAATGATGTATTGAGAACAATCAACTTTGGATGTTGGTAAACATGGTGCCATGTGCCAACTGTACCTTTGTACTGGAGTAAGACTATGGTGACTTGTTTAGCTATTTTTGGACGCTGGACCAACTTACTACGGCTACTGCTGCGATGCAAAGAATTGGACTTAGTAATGCAGCCATGTCTACATGGTTATAAGCTTCACCGATGCAACAACCTTCCCTTTACCATTTTCCCATTATTTTCTTGACCACTAGGGATATACTTTACTCTTAGTATCACAAATGATATACATCTTCCAACAAACTTTTTGTATTTGACATGGCCAAACTTTACATTTACTACTTATGCACCAGAGCCCCAGCTTGCTCAAGAGCTCAGTGATTTCTACTGTCTTTAGGATTATATTGTAATGTTTATGTAATACCTTTTATTCATATTGTAAATACTGATGCAAAAAATTTCTGTTCATTTGGTGTCCTCTGCACATCCAAATCATATGGTAAATTTAACAAACCCCACTGGAGGGTTATATGAGGGATCGACTTGTACATGGATCCTGATTTTGTAAAATATTTCATGAAAAATGACATGAAATGGTTACGATATGTAAAAGAGATTGTACCTTTGACACCACTGAACCAAATATGTTGCCTGAGTGGCAGAATCGACTGTAAGTAGGGGCACACAGAGTGCAGTAGCAGTTGCCATTGCACTCTGTTAAAGGTAGGATGCAAAACATTAAGCTAGAAGCTAGCTGTGAGAATTTAGCTGTTGGTCTATGTACGCAACACAATAGAGTTTTGTAAGGTAGATAAATATTGTATACTTAGTGTTAAGTATGCCCAACGCAAGTAACTTTTGCTAATTTAGCAGTACCGTCCCTTGAATGTAGGAACCAAGTATTTGCCATCAGATTTAATGTATAGGTTGATTAGGTATACCCAATTTGTAATATTTTGTCTATTTTGTAATCCTGATACAGACAAGTTCATTTTGGAATCTATTTCGTCAAACGATGTAAGCCCTTTTGTCTTGTAACTATCCAAGTATTGTTAACTACGTCAGTAAGTGAGAACTGCAGAACAGGTGAAAAGTTACTAATTTTGAAGTTAATGTAAAATGTTTGATATTAGGTTTTGTAAAGGAGAAACTTTAATTTGAAAACAATTTTTGGACTAAAGAATTCGGTCTAAGCGTATCCCCTTATCAGTACCTCATCCTCTTCCACTTCATGTTTATTTAAATCCAAGGAATACTTTTTAAAAGAAATTATTTTTCAACCAGAGAGAAAAAGAATTAACGTGCCAGAATCAGAAAAGTATTAATGTTCGTAACAATTTCAATGTGAGCAGCATTGCACAGCACTGAGCCAACATCCAAAATTATAACTGAACATTAGCAAGGTTATTAATTCATCAACTAATCTACTGATATTATTTGTATGAAGCTGTTTTACTGTTGGCAGTGCACTTCGCTGAGCCAAGACTGAAAATTTTGTATGCATACTACGAAGAGAACAGAATACCAAGATTACATCCGTTGCGACTCAAGAGCTAAGGAAAATGTATTTCATTGTTTATTTGCATAGGGAATGTTGTGGCGTAACAAGCTAGCTACGCCACACTGAGAAGGGAGCCGAAAGGCACGCGTACACACACACCGACTGGCGTCAAGTCTGGAACAGGATACGTTATGACTGCTATAAAGAAAATACGTAGCTTTGGAATATACTTAACTTTATTCTTTGGTGGTCTACAACGTTCTTCTTGAGACATTTATACGATAACTCTCAAACTAGGTAAGGCTAATGGTGCCTTGCTAGGTCGTAGCCATGGACTTAGCAGAAGGCTATTCTAACTGTCTCTCGGCAAATGAGAGGAAGGCTTCGTCCGTATTGTCGCTAGCAATGTCGTCCGTACAACTGGGGCGAGTGCTCGTCCGTATCTCGAGACCTGCCTTGTGGTGGCGCTAGGTCTACGATCACACAGTGGCGACACGCGGGTCCGACATGTACTAAATGGACCGCGGCCGATTTAAGCTACCACCTAGCAAGTGTGGTGTCTGGCGGTGACACCACATTCCTCCCCCGCAAATCGGCGAACGGTCGTGAGATAAGGCTTCCGCCCGCCGTGGGGAGGACCCCATGTTGACGTATGTGATGAGGTGGGGAGCCTAACAACAGGCGAGGCTGTGCCACCCGCACCCGGCCATTCGGTCCGAGGGGATCTAGGAAACGCCTGAAAACCTAGTCCAGGGTGCACGTCAACATGCGGTGTATGCGCCCGTAAAGAGACAGGAGGGGCCGAAGGGTCGACCTCCATTGCGTCGGGGTATCCCACGCGCGATGACGTCATGTGGTCCGGAGCGGGCAAGAGTTCCATGGCGGAGGACGGCTGGTCACGGGAAGCGATCGGCGGCGCGTGACCCAGGGAGGGGCTTGGCGGCTGCAGCGAAGCGTCCACTGCGGGCGGCGCCGGCGGGAGAACAGGCGGCGGCGGCGGCGGCTGCGGCGGCGCGTCGCCATGGGGCAAAATGGAAGGCAGCGTCGGTAACACCTGGGGATGAGGCGAGCCAGTAGATGGGTCCCCAGGGCGCTGACCGGACGGCACCGTCGCTGAAAGCAGACGGGGAGCGGCAGAACCCGTGCGACGACAGAGGCGCAGCTGATTGAGATGCCGACGCACCTCACCAGAGGCCCCCAAAACCAAATACATCGCGCGGCCGAAGCAGCGAAGAATGCGCCCTGCGAGCCAACGCCGTGAACCTCGATAGTTGCGATAAAATACAACATCGCCTGGAGCAAAAGCGGGAGTCTGCCGCTGCACAGGAACCTGATGCGGCGGATGCAGCAAAGACATCAAGGTTCGATGAGGACGACCGTGGAGCAACTCAGCCGGCGAGCGACCATCTCAGGGCTGAGAGCGATACGAAGACAAAAAGAGCAACAATGCGTCCTCCCGAGAATGCGACTCTTTCAACTTCAACATCTGTGACTTGAAAGTCCGCACCAATCGTTCAGCGGCACCGTTTGACTGAGGCGAAAACGGCGCGGATGTCAGATGTTGAATACCATTGGCCTGGCAGAATGACTGAAATTCTGCGGACATGAATTATGAATTGTGGGCCATTGTCGGAAACAATAGTCTGCGGAAGACCTTCAATGCAAAAGATAGCAGACAACGCTTGGATGGTGGCAGATGACGTCGTGGAAGACATCCGGACAACAAAAGGAAAATTACTGAAGGCATCTACCACAACCAACCATCTAGCATTCCAGAATGGAACAGCATAATCAATGTGCAAGCGTTGCCAAGGGGAAGTGGCTTTTGGCCATGCAAAGACTTTCCGCGGCGGTGCGAATTGGTGTTCGGCACACGCCATGCAAGAAGAACACATATTCGTAATCGCAGCATCGATTCCGAACCAAGTACAGTGCTGACGAGCAAGTTGATTCGTTCGCACTATACCCCAATGTCCTTGGTGAAGAAGCCGTAAAACAGAGGACTGTAACGAACGTGGGACCACGACTCTGGACTGATCATTATCAGAACGCAACAATAAAACACCACGTCGAACAAAAAGTCTCTCTTTGTGAGCAAAAAATCGGCGAACCAACGGATCCTCGATCCGAGACTTTGACAAAGGCCATTGCGTAGCAACAAAACGCAAAACAGTAGCAAGGACAGGGTCAGCAGCTGTGGCTGTAGCTACATGACGAAAATCAATCGGAAACGATTCGACCACTTCATCGGTTTCCGAATCAAGGAACATGCAAGCAAGTTCGGAAGAATCGAATGCCTTATCCTCAGCAACAGGCAAACGGGACAACGCATCGGCGTTTCCGTGCTTAGCAGTGGACCGATACAAGATATCGTAGCGGTACTGCGAGAGGAAAATAGACCAGCGAATGAATTTCTACGCTGTACGCGGAGGTACAGGCTTGTTCGGATGAAAAAGCGAAGTCAAAGGCTTGTGGTCTGTGATGATGGTAAAGTGACGACCATACAAGAAATCATGGAACTTAGTAACACCAAACACGAGAGCCAAAGCTTCTTTCTCTATCTGTGAGTAATTTCTTTGCGCAGACGAGAGCAATTTGGACGCATAGGCAATAGGGCGATCATGCGAGCCAACTTTGTGCGCAAGCACAGCATCGATCCCGATATCTGATGCATCTACCATCAACAAAAGGGGTTTCTGGGGATCGAATGGCGTAAGGCAAGTATTAGAAAGCAACGCCGATTTCAACTGGCGAAAGGCGCGTTCGCATTCCGTCGTCCAGACGAACGGAACACCTTTACGGCGTAAGCGATGAAGCGGAGCTGAAATGGAAGAAGCGCGCAGCACAAATTTATGATAATAGTTAATTTTACCCAACACATTCTGTAGCTCCTTCATATTTTGTGGCGAAGGCAATTCGTGTATGGCACAGAGGTGCTCTGGACTCGGATGTATGCCTTGGGCATTAATGACATGTCCCAGGTATGGTAAGTCACGAGCAAAAAACACACATTTGTCCTTCCGCAAGCGAAGACCATTTTGTCGCAAGACCTGAAATAGTGTTCGTAGGTTCGCAAGATGATCTTCTTCTGTCTGTCCAGAGATCACTATATCGTCCAGATAGTTTGCTGCAGTAGGGACCGACGCACAAATAGTTTGTAAATATTGCTGAAACAATGCAGGGGCGGATGCACACCCGAACGGCAGTCTTTTGAACCTGTACAATCCAAGATGCGTGTTAACCACCAATTCGCGCTGGGATTCGTCGTCCACCGGTATTTGCAAGTACGCATCGGCTAGGTCCAACTTTGAAAAATATTTTCCCGGGCACAGTTTAGCAAAAAGATCTTCCGGGCGGGGCAAAGGAAAAGTAGCAGTCACTAGTTGTGGATTCACTGTGGCCTTGAAGTCCATGCAAAGTCTCAATTTTCCGGAAGGTTTTGGCAAAATTACTAAGGGTGAGGCCCAGAGAGAAGCTTGCACATGTTCAATTACACCCTGTGATTCTAGATCGTTTAATGTTCTTGCGACCTCATCACGCAATGCGTGGGAAACATTGCGCGCTCTGAAAAATTTCGGTTGCACTTTGACTTTCAGTTCCAAATGTGCTTCATAGTTTGTAGCGCAACCTAAGCCCAGTGCAAAAATGTCTGCAAATTCGTCACATAGCCGAGAAAGACTGTCTGAAGGCACAGTCTGATTCACTGATAGGACCTGATTTACAATAGACAAGTTAAACAACTGAAATAAATCTAAACCAAACAAGTTCACTGCAGTAGAAGAACGAAGAACGTAAAATTACACAAGTTTCGTTTGTCCCTCGTATGTGGCAAGAAGAGTGCACTGTCCTAACACAGGGATCTGCTGTCCTGAATAACTTTGTAACTGAACATTTGCGGCACGCAACGGAGGTGCGCGCAGTTGTTTGTACGTGTCGTGATTGAGCAGTGAAACTGCAGCTCCGGTATCGAGCTGGAATGGTATGACCTTGCCAGTAAAGTCCAAATCTACAATAAGTTTATTGTCCTGCTGATGACAAGAGCGACTGTTTTGTGCAATTTGAACAGACACTGATACAGAATCACTTGCTAAGTGACGTGATTTCCGGCGACGTCGACGCACACTTTGTGTGGGACGAACACAGTCACTGTTAGAGAAAGTGTCACTGGACGAAGTGGAATTAACGACATGAATGTCCATGGGCGTAGGTCCACGAGCCTGAGTGTCCTTGGTTCGATTCCGGCGCGAAGCAAAGGGCCTGGAATGGTTGTGATTGTCTGATCTGAGCTTTTTCTGGCAAACACTTTGAACATGTCCTTTCCTATTACAGAAAAAGCAAATAGCTTGGCGTGACGGGCAATGTTCACGCGAATGTCTAGTAGCACACCGCGGGCATGATTTCACTGCATTTGTGGGCTGGCGCGGCACACCTGGTTTAGAGCGCGGCGGCAGCTGCGTCGAAGTGCGCGAGGGCCGGTTACCGGGCCGCGCAGCGCGTCCAGCGGGCCGGTTAATGTTACACACGGCTGGCGAAGTTTCAAAAGATTCCTGAGCACAGTCAAGTGTGTCTTGTCTATCCAATATGTCTATCACTTGTTGAAGGGAGGGATCAACTAGTTTCAAAATTTGCTCCCGTATGCGAACATCAGAAACGTTCTGTGCAATTGCATCACGCACCATTGTATCTGAATAAGAAAGGCCACAGTCACAGTCAAAGGCACAGTCCCTAGTAAGTCCTTGCAATGTTGCTACCCACTCCCTATTAGTTTGACCAGCCGTACGTTTTGTACGAAAAAACGTATACCGTTTTGCAACCACATTAACTGTTTCTTTGAAATAGGCATCTAAAGCAGACAAAATTTCTTCGTAGGACAGAGTTGCTACGTCGCGTAAGGGAAACAATTTCACTATCACACGGTAGGTGGACACACCGACACAAGAAAGCAAAAACGGCTGCCGCTCATTACCTTGAATTCTGTAGGCAGCTAGATGAAAGCCAAACTGTCGGGACCATTCAGTCCAGGACTCGTGGTTTTGGTCAAACTGGCGAAACTGCAGTGCCACTGCATGTTGTGGCGGCGGCAGCGATGAAGCGGCGGCTGCCGCATCGGTTTGAATGGCACATTGACCCTGGACGAGCTGTCCAAGGGCATCCAATAACGCCTGCGTCTGCTGATTCTGCAAGCGATAAAATTCGGACAGTACATCTGGCGAAGCCATGACACAAGTAAATGTAAGCAATCAGAAAGAACACTTCTCTCGTCGCCAATCTGTTGTGGTGTAACAAGCTAGCTACGCCACACTGAGAAGGGAGCCGAAAGGCACACGTACACACACACTGACTGGCGTCAAGCCTGGAACAGGGTACGTTTTGGCTGCTATAAAGAAAATACGTAGCTTTGGAATATACTTAACTTTATTCTTTGGTGGTCTACAACGTTCTTCTTGAGACATTTATACGATAACTCTCAAACTAGGTAAGGCTAATGGCGCCTTGCTAGGTCGTAGCCATGGACTTAGCAGAAGGCTATTCTAACTGTCTCTCGGCAAATGAGAGGAAGGCTTCGTCCGTATTGTCGCTAGCAATGTCGTCCGTACAACTGGGGCGAGTGCTCGTCCGTATCTCGAGACCTGCCTTGTGGTGGCACTAGGTCTGCGATCACACAGTGGCGACACGCGGGTCCGACATGTACTAAATGGACCGCGGCCGATTTAAGCTACCACCTAGCAAGTGTGGTGTCTGGCGGTGACACCACAGGGAATTTAATCAGTTTATTGCACAGGGCCATAGAACTCGGTGCTCAGGAGACTGAATAAACTTCAGAGGTATTAATTTCGTTATACATAGTAAATCCTGGTTTTTTAGATTAAGTGGTTTAATTTTTCTTTGGATTACAGTAAAACTGATTAAGCACACCATTTGCTCAACAACACAAAACACAGTAAATTTGGATAGCACAAAGTTATTTTCCTTGAAAGAACATTAAAAAGCTACTGGACGCCGAGGTGAGGTTCCATACATTGACTGTAGCCGCGCCAGGATCATAGATGTACACTAGCAGAATGACTCTGACAATGTCCTCGAGGCTTATGCAGTAGCTCAGCACCCGCCTCAGGGCGAGACAACTTCTGATGGCGGAGTTATTCTCTGGGAGAAAAGTCGGCAGGGAGCCTGTTGAATGCAGTTGCATAACAATCTCAGTGTCGCATCAACAATGTGAGGGTGCGAGTACTACAGTATATGGGAATGGGAAGAAGTGCATCGGTTACAAGCTACTGGACTCCCGGGAGAGGCTCCATGTGGTGACTGTAGCCGCGCGGGTATAATAAATGTATACTATCAGAACGACTATGACAATGTTCACGAATGTTATGCAGTATACCCAGCACCCACCTCATAGCGAAACAACTCCTGAGCGTGTCATTAGTCTCTTGGAGAGAAGTCAGCTGGGAGCCTGTTGTATGCAATCGTGAAGCAATATCTGTGTCGCACCAAAAAGGTGAGGGTGCAAGGGTTACAGTAAACGGGCAAAGGTGCGTTGGTTACAAGCTACTGGACTCCAAGGATAGGTTCCATTCAGTGACCTAGCCGCGCCAGTATCATAGATGTACACTACCAGAATGTCTCTGACCATGTGTTTGATGCTTATGCAATAGCCCAGCACCCGTCTAATATTACTCAACAACTAACATGAAGTGAAAGTGTAAATTGCATGATTTTGAGTTAGTTATGTTAACTTCAGTATAAAATGATACAAAATCATCATCTTCATAAATATTTAGTCCTAGTTTTTTTTTTAAAAAAAAACGTAATCTACATTTTTGTATAAATAACTCGCTAACTAAATATGCATTCTTGTTCCAAGATTCAGCACAACGAATTTTAAGTGACTCATTACTTGAATTATGTAATGTGTTATGCATTGACAAATTTCATTGCCATTCTGGAGGTATAAAACTAAAATATTAAGAGAAAATGAAGATAATATTACATGATTGAAAATACTTTGTAAGTCTACTTTGTACCAGAACTATGTAAAGCACAAAAGAAAATATGTAAATTAACTGGTCACAAATGTATATAAAGGATTACAAATGTTAAATGTCCATATGAACAGTATATTCAATTACATATTTTGTTCAGAGGGAAATTCTGAAGATGACTGTTTTCACTTAGCTTGAAATTTATACTCATACTCGGGTATATCCCCTATGGCAGTCCAGCAGTAATCTGCTATAATAGTAGGGCTCCACTTTCCGGCGTACCTCTTCTCAAATGTGCCAATATCTTGATGAAATCGTTCCCCATGTTCATCACTTACTGTACCACAATCTTTGGGGAAGAAATCAAGATGACTATGTACGAAATGCATTTTTTATGTCATGTTGCAACCAAGTTTTCCATAAGATGAGAACATGTTATGTACAATCTCCTTGTAATTTATTGCTCGTTTGATTCCTAATAACTGTAAACAGACTGTCTTAAACCATTCTTGTGCATGCTTCTCATCACCTTGCATGATTCCATCAAAAGTATAGTATACAAAAACTCTCGAATCTGTGGGCCTACAAAGATGCCCTGCTTTACCTTGGCATCACTTAAGCAAGGGAATTCGTCACCATCTTTGTTCATTCCCTTAAGAAAGTTTTTCATGAGACCCAACTTTATGTGCAAGGGTGGTTTAGAATCTTTTTACGGTCTTCTAGAGGTTCACTCTTACTGTTCTTTATACCTGGTTGAAGAGATTTTCTGGTGGGCCATTCATGTTTACTGTAGTGAGATGCACGAGCTCGGATATCCAATTCAAAGAGAAAGCAGCAATATGTAGTGTACTCTAACTGTATACCTAATAGCAGTGCAACCACTTCCAAGTCACCACAAATTTGGCACTAAAAGTCATTATACTTGATGGCCTCTAGTAAACTGTTACGTTTCGGTATGACTCTTTCATATGCACACTATGCCCAACTGGAATAGAATGAAGCTCATTACGAACATGTAAAAGCATTGCTTTTAAGCTTAACTTTGACGAATCAATAAAGAGTCTCCACTCATCAAGGTTGCAATTAATTCTGAGAGGCTTCATTAAACCATTTATGTCTACACATGCCACAAGATTATCTTGCATGTTAAAAAAAGAGTGAATTATTGTTCTCTTCTGCGGTAGAATGAAGCATTTACATTGCTCTCCAGAAAACTGCGCTGCCGCAATCTTGACGCTAAAATCTCATCCTTAGCTTTAGAGAGCTCCAAATCTCTAAAGATATCACTTAACTCATCTTGAGACAATTTTGTTGATCATCTGTTAATGATATATTTGGAAGAGACTCTGGAATTTGTGATGTACATGGTTCAGGACATTCAGAATTCCAATCAGAAGTAATCTCGTACTCTGTCGGTTGTTCAGGTATTGGCAATCCTTTCCCATGTAGAACTGGACGTATCGTAGTTGGAATTTTAAGACAGATCACTGTCCGTTTCTTCTTCCTAGGTATTCCATTCTTGATAGGAGGAACCATACAAAAGTAGCAGTCCCTGAAATTGTTAGTTGGCTCACGCCAGATCATGTGCACTGCAAAGGGCATTGAACATCCTTTTCCACACATCCATTTCCTGAGGTTGCTGGCACAGGTGTTGCAGATCACATGTGGAGCCCAGGGTTTATCCTGATCACCTATTTTGCACCCAGAACGAAAACTGTAAACCTTCTTAATCAGTGGAGTTATTTGCTGTTTTTGTGAAGCAAAAGTGACTTCTCCACACAAACAGCAAAATGTGTCAGCACTGATAACACAAACTCCTGGCATTTTTGTTCACTTCAGTATCAGTCAACTTGAACAACTAGTAGTTAGTCTGGAAACAAATGTGCAAAAATTATTATATGCATTAATATAGTCACTGAAGTTGAAGAGGTGGGAGACCAAAAGATCACTAAAATTCGTATCAACATGTTTATATCCAAAATATTGCACGCAAGTAACACCAGGGATAATAATATAATCCATTGTTACTAGTTATTATGACTCTGACAAAACCATTATAGTATTTCATTTTAAACTTAACATAAAAATCTGTATATAATCATCTCTCAAAAATTAAACAGTGTAAAATGAAAAATTGAGATAATTTTGAATTCCCTTCGTGATATTCGTGATCAGCGTATTAGAACTGATAGGAACTGCCTATTTTCATTCCATTAACATTTTCATTGTTGCACAGTGTAGCCAGACAATTCCTGAGAGCGGCATTAGTCCCTTGGAGAGAACTCTGCATAAAGCCTGTAGTATGCAATCGCGAAGCAATTTGTGTCACATCGCCAATGTGAGGGTGGGAGGGGTACAGTAATTGGGCAGCGATGCATCGGCTGCAAGCTACTGGACTCCCAGGATAGGTTCCATATGGTGACCGTAGCCTCGCCAGTATCATTGCTGTGCATTAGCATGAAGACTCTGACAATGTTGTCGAGGCTTATGCAATAGCCCAGCACCCGCCTAATGGCGAGACAACTCCTGAGGGTACGAGGGTTACTGTAAGTGGGCAGTCTTGCATCGGTTACAAGCTACAAGACTCACAGGATAGGTTCTTTGCAATGACCATATTCGCGCCAGTATCATGTATGTAGACCAGCAGAATGACTTCGACAATCTCCTCGAGGCTGATGCAGTTGCACAGCACCCGCCTAATGGTTGGTTAATCGAACACCTAATTGGGACGTGTGGTAATCAGAATCGCTAAAAGAGAATTTTATGAAAAATTTGGCCAAAAGAAGGCATCGTTGTTTGGAGCACATCCTGAAGCGTAAAAGGACCGTCAGTTTGTTAACGGAGGGAAGTGTGGGAGCTATTGCAGCTTCAGTCCGGAACCGCGCGACTACTATAGTCGCAGGTTCGAATCGTCCCTTTGCCATGGATTTGTGGGATGTCCTTAGGTTTAAGTAATTCTAAGTTCTAGGCGACTGATGACCTCAGGTGTTAAGTCCCATAGTGCTCAGAGCCATTTGAACCATTTCTGAAGTTATTGCAGAGTGAGGGAAGGACTTGAATACAGTTAGCAGTTTCATACGTACGTAGGTTGCAGTATTTGTGAAGAGAGAAACATCATACCTAATTTTACTCTTCTACCGCAGATCAATTAATGTGACGCTCGTTTTGGATATATTTCATCACTAATCCTCTTCATATATTTCACGAATGGTAGGAGAAAGCACCCTTTGTCTGTCTTAGGTCCAAAACTGCTAAGTCTAATAAACCATGAATTCTTTTTTATCTTGTACTCATAGTGATTTCCGTGGGAATGATCTTTTTATTTTCGGATACTCATAATTATCTCTTGAAACAAATGATTCAGGACGATTTAAGCAGCCATTCCCAGATATAAAGATTTTGAGTGACATTCCAAACCGTTATTTGACAAAATATTTGTAATTGTTTCCGAAAATGAGAATTATTTGAAAAACTGTTAAATATGTGGAATGACTGTCACATACTTCTGCACACAACTGGTTTCCTATCGCGAACGAAACAGACATGTCGCTGGACCTGTTAAACGCTGAAGAGCACTCCACATATCGTTAGTCTCCGATAGAAATAGTTCCAGGTCATATGTTTTCACCTTAGTTTACCATTAAGTAAGATGACACAGATAGCTAATCTTCGTAATTGCAGCGACCTTGAAATCTGGAGGCTGTATGTCTTCATATAAACAGAAGCTGGCGTATTACTGCCGTAGTAGAAATAGTTTCCTACTATTTTGTTTCTTACACTATGTTAGAAGAAAGCTGACACAGTTGGACCGAGAGCAAATGTTCCACTTTTATTCACTGTTAACACGCTAAACTAGAAGTTCTCCTTGTTTTATAGGACTTCGTTGAAGTTAACATATTTAAAAAAATTTGCAGATGTAGCATTAGACTCTGACATAGCTCTCATCTCACACACTCGCGTGCACTGAGTTTCCGACAATGACCTAGTGAGAACCTCGAAAAAATAATCTCACCACCGTGCAGATGTCTGGTAACAGAACTTTTTTTTCCAGTAGTCAGCTACTGGATTTTGCAGCCAGTGACGTTAGCAGGACAGATTTATGTGGTGTGTCGTGCCTTCCACGAGCAACAGGAGTACTCGACTCCTCTGGCGGTTAGCAGAGAGTAACTTTGTACTTTCGAGCTGAGCGACCGCAGGGAGCCGTACATTTTTGCTGTGGTAATTCGCTAGTCTGAAACTTTGTCAGCAGGACCGTTGGTTCTCTTTCCACACTTGAGCGAAATAATGCAGCCCTCTTGTTCGTTGTAATACATATGCATTACAGAGGACGAACTACATCGCAGTGTTGTACTGAAGGGAAGAGAAAAATTCGACTTTGCAGCCAAATATTTACTTAGGGAATTACATAGGCTAATATTCATGTATAACGTTTTCTGTTGAGTATACTGCCAATCAACAGATTTAAATCTGTAAAACAACTGACACCTTAATGGAATGAGATTTTCACTCTGCAGCGGAGTGTGCGGTGATATGAAACTTCCTGGCAAATTAAAACTGTGTCCCGAACCGAGACTCGAACTCGGGACCTTTGCCGCAGGAGAGTTTCTGTAAAGTTTGGAAGGTAGGAGACGAGGTACTGGCAGAAGTAAAGCTGTGAGGACGGGCCGTGAGTCGTGCTTGGGTTGCTCAGTTGGTAGATCACTTGCCCGCGAAAGGCAAACTTCCCGAGTTCGAGTCACGGTCTGGCAACTCAGTTTTAATCTGCCAGTAAGTTTCATATCAGCGCACACTACGGTGCAGAGGGAAAATCTCATTATGGAAACATCCCCCAGGCTGTGGCTAAGCCATGTCTCCGCAATATCCTATCTTTCAGAAGTGCTCGTTCTGCAGGGTCCGCAGGGGACCTCCTGTAAAGTTTGGAAGGTAGGAGACGAGGTACTGGCAGAAGTAAAGGTATGAGGACGGGGCGTGAGTCGTGCTTGGGTAGTTCAGGCGGTAGAGCACTTGCCCGCGAATGCAAAGGTCTTGAGTTCGAGTCTCGGTCCGGCACACAGTTTTAATCTGCCAGGAAGTTTCAGATGTGGACAGTTCCCTCAAAAAACTTAGCGTTTTACAGGAACAGTGGTTTAGGGTTGCAATAGAGAACAGTGCCTACCCTGACAGTCTTTGTTTTCTTTCTGGACCAGGGTTTCAAAAAGGACCTAGCAGAGTCAGTCAGCATCATCTTTCGTTGAGTCCCAAAGCAATCAATAAGTAGCGAGCATGTAGTCAGTGTCTGTCACAGAAGACGTCATGGTTGGCGCCATGTTGGTGAAATCCTGGCTCTAAGGCCTCACAAACTTACAGCAGTAGCAAGATCCTTTGAAAATCGACTATGACGTAAGACTATTCGCGAACCGCAAGTGACCTGTGGGATTCACGCACTAACAAATCCGCCAACTACCGTCTGCCTAACATGGCGAGGTGCCTCGGCCTAAAGGCTAAGTGACGCGTCCTCATACTCCGCACCTGCTCTTATTGATACTGTTTTTCTCTCTCTCTCTCTCTCTCTCTCTCTCTCTCGCTCTCGTCTCAACCCAATAGTCGTTTTCTTGTTACCATCTTTTATTTTTCATTTATCCTTGACTACTTCCGAAGTCTGATACAGATAACCTATGCATTCTTTCCTCCTGATTCTTAGTATTAATTACCTTGTTTGTTCGTACATCTTAAATGCAGAGAACATTTGAATTACAGAGTCTAATTTGGTCTCTTCCCACCGCCATGAGTGTTTTACGGGCCTTCCTGTTCATCTACATCCCCCTCCAATTAGCCGATGTTCAGATTGACTGCTAGATTGATGGCTGTAAGTAGGTCGAGTCAGATGCTTCCAAGATCTCGCGTCCGTCGGCTGTCGTAATTTCATTTATTGTTTACTACAGAAATTGATTGGTAACGGTGACTGTTGCCGACTTACGTGGTGGGCCTTAATCAAAGTGACATTTCATTCAATTTTTATTTATATTTAAATGCTTTTATGAAGTTCTCTTTTTTAACAATATTGATCTGCAGTGACAATTATTTCTTAGGTTAATGAACTTTAGACTCGCTGAATCTTAAAACATGAACATGTAAGTTGAATAGTGGAATAAACTACTCATATTGATTTCCTCGGCTAGTCAGTTCACTTTAAAGCAAAAACCTTTAGTTATTAATTACAATTGCGGCCCACACACGCGCCAGAGTATTTTTTCTTACCTCCGTTAACCATTGCATAGTAGTCGGAGTCCTGGCTCTGGCTCTCGGTTGTTGTACTGAAAATAAGAATCTTAAAGCTACGTATTTTCTGCAGCGTCGTGCGGCTGTGGAGAAAAATGTATATTATGTTAATAGTGGGCGAGTTTTCCGCTTCCGCTGATTTTTATGAGTTAATATCGCCACGTAATGGCGTCGTTGGCTGCATCGTCCGCTGCAGTTGTTGCACTGTAAATTACTCTAATGCAGGTTAATTCAAGGAAGGCGGACAATAATATTAAATCAATATATTATCTGCTTAATTAGTACAAATATGCTTACATTTGCCAGCACTCGCAAGATGTCGGTCTACACGCAACTAAGACAAGAGAAGAAGTGAAGAAGTGAAGACGACTAAAAAAAATTAACAAGAGAGCATATCTTGTCGTCTGTTTAGAGCATTTTGTTGTATTTCTTTGCCCTCGAAACTTACACAGAGAAATTACTGTAATGCGGGGAAAAATGTATGTTCGCCTGAGCGGATAGTGTCCACTCATTATTCAAATTTTAAATATCTCTTCTTTATAAATACTGTTTTTTAAGTCTTTTCTTACTATTTCACTGGGGACGCTATAAAGACCACAGTGTAGGACATCACCTCCTTTGACTATCACTTATTATTGAAATGGGGGGTGGGGAGAGGGGTGGGGATGGGGGGGGGGAGGGGGGGCAAAAAGCTGTGCCATCACAGTCTCTCTCAACATGTAAAAAGATCACGTTCCTACAATGAATGAAACGCTACGGAAAATTTGTGCTGAACTTTCTCGAATTATAAAAGAGAGACCACTTCTGAGGAAACTGCATTCCTTCGATACTATAGAGGTTCGTGGCACTCAAAAGTCTTTTGCGCAGTAGGAAGTAGTGTTTTGGTACATTGACCAAAGAGACTTCTACATCTTATCATGGCCAACATAAGTGTGTCACGTGTTCCATTTTGTTTCCCTGGAACTATGCGGAGCATGAAAAGAAAATCGAGACTGTTGTTAGTGCTTGCACAAATGAATTAGTAACTGCTGCCAAAATAAATTATAAAGTAACCTAATGCTTTTCAGGTTACAGGTTTCAATTGGCCGATGATGCATTAGTAAATTCCTAACAGACATAGAGTAGTTAAGCGATAATTTTTTCAATATAACGAGAACAAAAATAGTCAAAGAATACGGAATCACAGGCATAATACAAAACAACTTCAAACTATAAATATGGGTTTGGCAGTGTAAACATATTTAGTACCAGTTATTAGTTATTCCGATGAACTGGAAGATAGTAATTTTTACCACACTCAGGATTGCTGGACTGGCCATTGCAAATATTGTAAGTTGTATACAACATTAGGAAGGAATTTGTCGCAGAGCTAACGTGACTCAGTAATCAACATGTGCGTCACAGAGAATAGTATTGCCTGCCTCTCGACTTGCACGGCAACACATGCAAAATCGAAAGTGTTTAGTAATTTCAGCATAAATGGAATCAAGATACAGAAAGACGGGAAACGATATGAAGTGTAGACAAGATGGAAGAAACTAGTGAAGTACCTGACGTTTTTATCTGTGCCCAAAGTGTTATTGTGTCTGAGAAAGTTTGGAGTCTTTCCTTTAGTTAGGACGTACATGGTATCACACTCACCTGATTCCCAAATGCAGTTAAGAAAAATACCATGACAAATAGTAACTTGCGATTTGTGGTATAATGTAAATAACTAAAGTAGTGTTACTGAAAGCCTAATTTAGTTCTACATGGGCCTCTTTCGCAACCAGTGAAATGTCCATATGGTACTCTACCTCAAAACATGTGCACACAATCATATCTGGCGTGATGGAGGCTACTGCGCCTTCACTTTGTCTATGCAGACCTGCATGGACACGTAAAACGTCTTTTACATAACCACACAGGCGGTATTCAAGAGTGATTATGCGCAGAGATCATGGTGGCTAGTTGGTTGGTCCATTACGTCCTATCAAGCGCTGTGGAAACGTTGGGTCCAGGAATTCAAGAATATGTTAATTTCAGGGCAACAGTGGACCATCACACTGGAAGATCCCATTTTGATGAGGGGAGGAAGCTGATGAACAAGATTTTGTTCAAGCCTGTCCAGATAAACAGTTCCTGTTACAGTTTTCTCGATGTATAAAAACGGTCCAGTTCTCCTATCTTTCACAGTGCACACCAGACATTCACCTTGACGCTGTCTCTGACATATTCTCGAAAACTGTGTGGAATGTAGTTTCGTTAGAGAAAGTGACACTTCCTAGATACATGGGGCTTTGGCCAACCTGGTCCAACAGTTCAATAGCAAACTCGTGAAGAAGTTGGAATGCTTTTTCGCTTGAGTGCTTCCACAATCTGAACTTTGTAAGCGTGCAAGCGAAGTCGATCTTGCAACACCTTGTGAGCTCTTGATCTAGGATTCTTTAGATTTCGTACTGCTTGGCGTACTAACTTTGAGGGGCTTCATTTGGATGTCTCCCTGACCTGTACCATTTCGCCTAACCTACATTTTCTGCAACAACCTGTTCACACTGCCAGTGGCTAGGAACTTGTGACACGAAACCTGAAACTTCCTAACTTCTGATGTCTCCCTCCTTTCAAGTTCACACTGGGAATTTCTTTGAACAGCGATGGATGACTCGGTTTCCGCACCCCCCCCCCCCCCCCCCCCGCAGGCATTCGCCTCTGCCTTCAAGAGTAGTCATTATAGTGGTATACTTAGCAGGCTGAAAGAAAGCAAAAGGAATTGTTTGGAGGAAAATCTACACAAAACGTTTTGAGTCGTTTTACATGATACCGCAAATCGCAAGTGTATTCGTCTCGTAGGTGTTTATTTTGAATTGGATTTGGAAATTACTGTGGCTTCGTGTGGACACCCTCCATGACAGCTCTTTCTAGTGCACCTTTCGGAAATAATAAAATATGTTATACGTGACAAATTAAGTTTTATTCGAACTTTAGGAAGACTGTGAGAGCTTCCCCGTACGTTACGGCAGTTTAAAAGCATAGAGGTGCGTTAAAATGTTGCGAAGAGTGCTGGGATAGTAAAGAGTGGTAGAAGGGGCAATAACAACTTTCTTAATATAAGAAGAGGCAATGAGAGTGCAGGGGAAGACGGGAAAAAATTAACCAATGGGCAAAGCAAGAAAGCTGTATGGAATAGACTCGCGCAGAGCAAGAAAGTAGTCTTTGGTAAAAGATCTCTAATGGTATGGTACGCTGATGAACAGATAAGAAAGACGTAGCTGAAACTATTCGTTTGAAGCACACCATTGTGCGGATGTCAAGTAAGGACGTTTTGAGATGAATAACCTGGAAACATTTGAAATGTAGCGCCGTCGAGAAACACTAGAATTTAAGATGAGAAACTATGTTCAGAATGAAGAAATGTTAAACAGAATAGAAGATTTAGGAACTCTATGGTGAACCTTTACAGGGTAGTGGGTCATTCCTGTAATGTATCTTGTTTCGCAGTCAAGTGCAAGAGCCAGTTTGCGGAAACGCGGTATGTTATACGTGGTTTCCCACAGAATTGTTGCAACGCGTGAAATCTTCTGCGATGTTAGCCACGATTGTTTCCCCGGTGAGATTTGTACGAAGAAATATCGCTATGGCAGACCTGAATTCGCCCAACACTCGTGGTGTTCTTCTGTGTTTCGAATGTTTCTTCAAACGGTATCATCCAAGAGAAAGCGCAAACTCTTGCTGAAGAATAAACATAGGAATCCAATATAAGAATTAAGAACTACTATAAGAATGAAAAACAAGAATATGAGAATCTGAAAAGATTGTAACCCCAGAAAATATTATATACACACATATTATATAAAAAAATGTGTGACACATATTGTGAAACCCATTTGTAACATTACAATTAATATGACGCCCCTATAACTCAGAACTCGATAAGAAATATTCGAGTAGTAATCTTCTACGGACAGGAGTAGGTGAATGGAAAATAAATAAAATAAAAACAATAATCGGGTTTCGAGCACGAGATGCAACCCTCAGGAGACGTGACGCATGGCACTGTGACACCCTCTGTGCTGGGCTAGTTGACCGCTAAAAGACTTAAACTGCGTCAAAAACTATGGCGGTCGTTTTCTCAGAAATAATCGAGTATCTACGAACAAGGAAAACTCCTGTTCGCCTGACTCCTCTCCCACTGAGTGAAGTTTCTAAAAACGGCTATGGCACCAACCACGTTCTCCTCGTAAGCTCTGTATCATATCCGTTGAGCAAATGGATTCGACAAGTATTTCACGTCTAGGTCATTGCACTACTGACAAGTAGAAAATAATATCTCTGCGAGGATTAAGGACATGTGAAACTAATTTACTTTTAGCACGTGATAGAACAAAATGCAAGTTACTTGTGATGCCGTATTGATCTGTGTATGTTTTTCTGTGATTTTCTTTTTCAAGGCACTCTGTCTCTACACTGAACCCCTAATTCCTCATACCTCACGATAAAACAGCGAAAATGCGGCTGAAACTCTTATGAAATCCAATCAGTTTTCGGAGACCGCACACTCTCAGAAACGTGGGCTATTTTCATTCGGAAATTCGTTGGCTTTTTGAGACGACAGTCCTCTGGCAGCCGGCGGCGGCAACTTCCCGCAGAATTAATTGGTTCGTTTTACGACTCCAGAAGTTTCGCAGTTAATTGCCGCCTGGGTAAAATGAGGGGCGGCGCTTATTGAGGCAGTAAACCTCTGGAGCCCGCCACTTGATATCCGTAGTGCCATCATTCGCAGGACGCAGGTTTGCGCAGTGAAAGTTCTGTTGTCTAGAGCGTAACCGAACAAAAGGGACGTATGGATAATTTCCGCGGGGACCGACGTACGGTGCGTCAGAAACCACCAGTAATAAGAAAGGGTTATTGGTGACTGTCTGGGAACGGATGCAGTGTGTATTGTTGTTTATGACTTTGCACACAACTGTAAAGAGTAGTGGGATACTTAGAGGTGCGGCAGCTGTTGTCATAGGTAAGATGCACAGGAGCAGAGATGAATATCGAACTATACATGGTGCTCCATTGATCGTGTCCGGGCCAAATATCTCACGAAGTAAACGTCAAACGAAAAATCTACAAAGAACGAAACTTGTCTAGCTTGAAGGGAGAAACCAGATGACGCTATGGTTGGCCCGCTAGATGGAGCTGCCGCAGGTCAAACGACTATCAACTGCGTCTTTTTAAATAGGAACCCCCATTTTTATTACATATTCGTGTTGTACGTAAAGAAATATTAATGTTTTAGTTGGACCACTTTTTTCGCTTTGCGATAGATGGCGCTGTAATAGTCACAAGCATATGGCTCACAATTTTAGACGAACAGTTGCTAACAGGTAAGATTTTAACTTAAAATACAGAACGTAGGTACGTTTGAAAATTTTATTTCCGTTGTTCCAGTGTGATACATGCACCATTATGAACTTGTCATTTCTGAGAACGCATGCTGTTACAGCGTGATTACCTGTAAATACCACATTAATGCAATAATTGCTCAAAATGATATCCGTCAACCTCAATGCATTTGGCAAAGCGTGTAACGACATTCCTCTCAACATCGAGTAGTTCGCCTTCCGAAATGTTCGCACACGCATTGACAATGCGCTCACGCATGTTGTGAGGCGTTGTCGGTGGATCACGATGGCAAACATCCTTCAACTTTCGCCACAGAAAGAAATCCGGCGACGTCAGATCCGGTGAACGTGCGGGCCACGGTATGGTGCTTCGACGACCAATTCACCTGTCCTGAAATATGCTATTCAATACCGCTTCAACCGCACGCGAGCTATGTGCCGGACATCCATCATGTTGGAAGTACATCGCCATTCTCTCACGCAGTGAAACATCTTGTAGTAACATCTGTAGAACATTACTTAGGAAATCAGCATACACTGCACCATTTAGATTGCCATCGATAAAATGGAGGCCAATTATCCTTCCTCCCATAATGTCGCACCATACATTAACCAGCCAAGGTCGCTGATGTTTCACTTGTCGCAGTCATCGTGGATTATCCGTTGCCCAAAAGTGCACATTATGCCGGTTTACGTTACCGCTGTTGGTGAATGACGCTTCGTCACGAAATAGAACGCGTGCAAAAAATCTGCCATTGTCCCGTAATTTCTCTTGTGTCCAGTAGCAGAACTGTACACGACGTTCAAAGTCGTCGCCTTGCAATTTCTGGTGCATAGAAATATGGTAAGGGTGCAATCGATGTTGCTGTAGCATTCTCAACACCGATCTTTTTGAGATTCCCGAGTATGGCGCAATTTGTCTGCTGCTGATGTGCGATTAGCCGCGACAGCAGCTAAAACACGTACTTGGGCATCATCATTTGTTGCAGGTCGTGGTTGACGTTTCACATGTGGCTGAACACTCCCTGTTTCCTTAAATAACGTAACTATCCGGGGAACAGTCCTGACACTTGGATGATGTCGTCCAGGATAACGAGCAGCATACATAGCACAGGCCCGTTGGGCATTTTGATCACAACAGCCATACATCAGCACGATATCGAGCTTTTCCGCAATTGGTAAACGGTCCATTTAAACACGGGTAATGTATCACGAAGCCAATACCTTCCGCACTGGCGGAATCTTACGTGATACCACGTACCTATACGTTTATTAGTATTACAACGCCATCTATCACAAAACGAAAAAAGTGGTCCAACTAAAACATTCATATTTCTTTACGTACTACACGAATATGTAATAAAAAAATGGGGGTTCCTATTTTTAAAAAACGCAGTAGATGTCTGTTTGACCTATGGCAGCGCCATCTAGCGAGCCAACCATAGCGCCATCTGGTTTCCCCCTTCAAGTTAGACGAGTTTCTTTCTTTGTAGTTTTTTCGCTTGATGCTTATTTCGTGAGATATTTGGCCCAATCACTTTCAATGGACCACCCTGTATAACGCAACAAACAGAATATTTACATAACTTGTATTTCTCCAAGCATATGAAGACTCATTACAGACAACGGAGCAAGAAATAAGTCCAGCTATCTCAGTGTCAGAAAGTATGAGGTTTCCTGATCTAAGCACAAGTGGCGGTGTCAGAGACGTGAGTAGGCGGCGTCTGCTTGGCGTCACGTAGAGAAAACGCTCCGAGAGTGACCGATCCGTGTGGCTGTCGCCAGCAGTGCTACGTCACAGCGGCAGAGGGCACTCGTGGTAGGGAGCCACTGGAGGCGTCCCTCAGTGGGAGCGCACCATTGGGTTCACCGGATCACACACCACTTCTGTCGGCGTCTGACGGAAACTTGCAATTCCGTTGCCAACTTTGACGCTTGTTGGGTGTTACCGATGTGCGATACCACAGGCACGATCACAGTTTGGTCTCAGTGGGTAGAGCGTGTAACGGAGTGGCTGCATAGCTTGAAGTGGCACCTGTGTAAGGAACCAGCAAAAACCTATAAAATATGTGCAAAAAACTGATGTGATTGCCTGATCTACTAAAAATCTCATCATTCGCGATTACTTACAAATAATACGGAACAATTACTATTCATGCCATTCAAACACTTATAATTCGGCTGACAATACATGTGTCAATGGTGCTGGAAAACAATCGTAATAACTGGTTAAAATCATCTACAACAATACACTCTAATGCAACCTTCATAAAAATAAAATGTAAATGACGTGTGACTAGGGCCTCCCGTCTAGTAGACTGTTGGCCGGGTACAAGTCTTTCGATTTGACGCCACTTCGGCGACTTGCGGGTCGATAGGGATGAAATTATCATGTTTAGAACAACACAACACCTAGTCCCCGAGCTGAGGAAATCTCCGACCCAACCGTGAATCGAATCCCGGCCCTTAGGATTGACATTCTGTCACGCTGACTACTCAGCTACTGGGGGCGGACACCTACATTCAAAAAAAAGTAGATAGATATAAGGATGGAGTTGAAGAGCAGAGATAAACCTTTCCAGGCCTTGCCAAGAAATAGGCGTCATTGATCACTAACAACACTTCTTCAGATCCTAGCCTTTCTGAAATATCCCCGTTAGAGTGGTCAAAATAAATGTTGCATATTGACGAAACTTCAATATTGTAAATTGTGATCCGAAAATACTTTCTGATATCAATGCAATGGTTTGTTGGTAACATAACTCTGGAGAAAACGGTCCTTATTTCTACGGTGAGGGCGCAGTGTTTGTAGGCTATGGCAGCTGTGCTGCGTGCAAATATTGCAGAACTTGTGCTGCGAGAGTTTTGTTGCTCCATGATGATTCCAGAGAACAATAACGCACAATCAGTAAGTCACTCTAACGGAGCATGGAATGAGGCAAATGGAGTTTGCAGCGAATGTTGCTGTTAGTCAAAAATGGTGTCTCTAGGGTCTGTGATATCTTTCGCTAGCGAAAGAATCGATTGAGGATCAACATAGAAGTGATCGTGGAAGAAGTTCAAAGGGTGTGCAGGACCGATATCTGCTTGTAACAGCAAACAGAAAACGTCATGACGATGCCACATCTCTACGGTGGCACTTCAAGAGAGCTACAGGAACCCAGGTGGGTATGAAATAGACTCCATTAGCAGGGATTGCGTGCCAGAGGACCTCTCAAGGCGCCTCGTCGCATGGGTATGGGCACAAAACCATTCTTTGTGGACTCGGCTGCAGTGGTAAACAACGCTCTTTTCTGATGAGAGGCGCATCAGTCTCCATAGCGACAAAACTGATGTTCGTTGCGGAGCAACGAGGAGAACGTTTACTGCCTAACAGTACCGTAGACCTCCACCCCTATCAAAGCGATTCAGTGTTGTTTTGGGATGGAGACATACACTCCTGGAAATTGAAATAAGAACACCGTGAATTCATTGTCCCAGGAAGGGGAAACTTTATTGACGCATTCCTGGGGTCAGATACATCACATGATCACACTGACAGAACCACAGGCACATAGACACAGGCAACAGAGCATGCACAATGTCGGCACTAGTACAGTGTATATCCACCTTTCGCAGCAATGCAGGCTGCTATTCTCCCATGGAGACGATCGTAGAGATGCTGGATGTAGTCCTGTGGAACGGCTTGCCATGCCATTTCCACCTGGCGCCTCAGTTGGACCAGCGTTCGTGCTGGACGTGCAGACCGCGTGAGACGACGCTTCATCCAGTCCCAAACATGCTCAATGGGAGACAGATCCGGAGATCTTGCTGGCCAGGGTAGTTGACTTACACCTTCTAGAGCACGTTGGGTGGCACGGGATACATGCGGACGTGCATTGTCCTGTTGGAACAGCAAGTTCCCTTGCCGGCCTAGGAATGGTAGAACGATGGGTTCGATGACGGTTTGGATGTACCGTGCACTATTCAGTGTCTCCTCGACGATCACCAGTGGTGTACGACCAGTGTAGGAGAGCGCTCCCCACATCATGATGCCGGGTGTTGGCCCTGTGCCTCGGTCGTATGCAGTCCTGATTGTGGCGCTCACCTGCACGGCGCCAAACACGCATACGACCATCATTGGCACCAAGGCAGAAGCGACTCTCATCGCTGAAGACGACACGTCTCCATTCGTCCTTCCATTCACGCCTGTCGCGACACCACTGGAGGCGGGCTGCACGATGTTGGGGCGTGAGCGGAAGACGGCCTAACGGTGTGCGGGACCGTAGCCCAGCTTCATGGAGACGGTTGCGAATGGTCCTCGCCGATACCCCAGGAGCAACAGTGTCCCTAATTTGCTGGGAAGTGGCGGTGCGGTCCCCTACGGCACTGCGTAGGATCCTACGGTCTTGGCGTGCATCCGTGCGTCGCTGCGGTCCGGTCCCAGGTCGACGGGCACGTGCACCTTCCGCCGACCACTGGCGACAACATCGATGTACTGTGGAGACCTCACGCCCCACGTGTTGAGCAATTCGGCGGTGCGTCCACCCGGCCTCCCGCATGCCCACTATACGCCCTCGCTCAAAGTCCGTCAACTGCACATACGGTTCACGTCCACGCTGTCGCGGCATGCTACCAGTGTTAAAGACTGCGATGGAGCTCCGTATGCCACGGCAAACTGGCTGACACTGACGGCGGCGGTGCACAAATGCTGCGCAGCTAGCGCCATTCGACGGCCAACACCGCGGTTCCTGGTGTGTCCGCTGTGCCGTGCGTGTGATCATTGCTTGTACAGCCCTCTCGCAGTGTCCGGAGCAAGTATGGTGGGTCTGACACACCGGTGTCAATGTGTTCTTTTTTCCATTTCCAGGAGTGTATATGAGCGCAGATCACCTCTCGTGCCACTACATGGGAGGACGACTGGTGTGAAGTATCGGGACGACATTGTTGTTCCATCTGGTGAACATACTGCAGCAGGATTCAGGCTGATGGACGACAATGCACATCTCCAGCGCCACAATCTTGTGAACACTGTCATAGTGTAGAGGAGAATCATTGGGATGGAATGGCCTCTATATTCTCTCCACTGCGCCGTGGTAAAACGAGCGGTTTTTAACCGACATGTCCCACCAGAGACCTTACGGAGCACCAAAGAGGCTGCTGTGGAGGAGTGGGTCAATATTACACAGGCCTATCTGGGCAACTTGTTAACGAATGTGCCTAATTGCATTCAAAAGTGTCTCCAGTTACGAGGAGGACCAGTTGATTCATCTACAATGTGTTGTTACACAAGATGATAGTGAGAAGAAACTGTAGTGTGTGCTGTGGAATCTTTTGTAAGATTTTGTTTTATGTATATCAAGTGGAAATGCGTTTAACTTCTATATTTTTGTTTCCTTATGACTATAGCTGATGGAACAAATTCAGTTTCGTTTCCTATTGCATCCAGTACTGACAACAAGCAATACACTGCATTTGTTTTGAGCACTGTATTTTATCAGAGAAGTATGAGGGAAGATTACCATCAACATTAACATGGCCGATTAGATTCCTGAGCACAGATTCCGCACACTCTGGCCTTTTAATTCATCTAAAAGAAGTAGTGTGGCCACATATTGCGTGCTAGCAGTGGTAATTGAAAGTAGAACTCCAAAAGAGACAATAAGAAATTTCGTAGAATTTAAACAGTTCATTTATGTCGATAGTTTAGCTAGAAACCTTTCAGAATAGTTGATATTTATATGAAAATATAAAATTGGTATTAATTATGTTAAGAATATTTAGGAAGGTGCATTTATTGCCTGAATCGTATCTTTTATGAAGTTTCCAATTTAGTACTTAAGATTTTATTGTGTTGTCTAATTACTGTTTCCTGGTGATATTTTCAGCTTTGGCCTAATATATCGAAGTTGACTACTGCAGAAATGGTAAAGAGAAGAAACGAAGCGTTTGAGATGATGCCCTGTAAATGAGGTATTCTGAATATTATGTGTTCAGTCACAGTTCTTCGTTGAATAGGTATTGTAATGTAATAAAATAAAAAAATTTATTTGTTTTGTGACTATTAGTGCAATGTAATAAAATTATATATGAGCCGCGACTTATATAAAAAAGAAACACACATTAATGCAATGACTCAGCATAAAAGAGAAATAACTAATGTAGGAATATTATTATTAACAGTGTAATATATTGTTTAATTTAGCCCGACGTGTATAAGCACTCAGTAACTAGCTCAGTTCTCAGAGTAATTACGTAATCGTCGATAATTAATTGCCCTTTTTTTATTTCCCAACACTACGGATGTGCTTATTGTACCAGAGAATATTTGGCAAGTATGTTCGATGAACACTACTGTAATACGTTACTTATCGTGGTTTCGTCTCGATTCCCCAATATAAGATAACAAGAGCAGCATCTACAAATGAAATTCTATAATGGAACTGGAATCCTGTGACCAGACCTTCTCTGCCTGGGATGTTACCTCATTATATAAAGAAAATCTGTAAATAAAATTGTTAAATTATTAGTAGGTGCCTCCGGTTTCGTGGGATCTGAAATAAAGCTAATTGTCCTAACCGACGGCACGTCTCGTAGATGAGCTAAATGAAACACGTTAAAGATTGTTCTAAGATGGGGCCTAACAATGAAAATTCTTTGTTAAGGCACATATCTAATTAAGACAGTCTAGGTACCAGACGATCAATTAATTGACCACATACACAAATTCTTTTGACAAAATAACCATTGTATTTCTCTGCTTTAAGTACAACTTACATTATCAGCTGATACAGCAAGATGAGCTTTACACAAGAACGTCCTCTTAGGTCCGAATCCAAGCAGATAAGATAAGCGGATGACAAAGGAAAGATAGTTCATGCATAGAAGCGCAAGAGTCCATGGAATAACATGTCCATTGTAGTTCTATCTCTTCCTCTTTGGCGTACTTGTCGATTATTTATAAAATTTTCATAATATTTAGTGTACATTATTTTAAACCCCAGTCCACACAGGAGAAACAGTACAGTATGGAAACGAATATGTGTATACGCTACATAAAATAAGAGAGAAGATGATAGGACATGTGTTGAAAAATCAACAAATTACTTCCATGATAGCAAAGGGACCAATATGGGACCACAAATGTAGCGTGATTCCATTCGGTTTTTTGTGTTGTAAACGTCTGCAGGGAGTTTCAAAAGTCTGTCCACTGCGTTTAACATTGCATAGACTCCGTTGTCGATCCCCTTAGGCCACCGTTCCTTTCAGTCGGCTGTCGAGATAAGTGCCGCCATCCGGTCTTGAGAGGTCCGCTCGGTGCTTTGGTAATAGCCGCCTGGTGCCGCCGGTCCTTCTGCCCTTTGAAGTCTGCCGACTCATATCGCACAGCAAGATCGCGCCAAGAAAGTGATCGCTATAGAACAGTTTCATGTTAAAGCTATGTGATGTTCAGTTCTCTGCAGGTCGCTGCTGTAAAGGATTCTGAGGCCAGTTAGTTAGTTACATGTTTCATTGATCAATCTCACGGTGACTGCTATTTTCATTTTATTTTTCAAACTATTACTGCTGTCTGTAAGACATTTTATTTCATATGGTAATTTATCGAAAAGTTTTCCTGAACCATATTTTACCCCTTTCTGTGCCAAAGACAGGTTAAGTAGAGGATAGTGCAAGTCTTCCTTTCATCTGGTATTACGATCATGAATGTCACTGTTGATTTTAAACTGGTCCATGTTGTTGAGAAAAAATTTCGTTTTTGATTAAATGTACTGTTAGGCTGTTGTAAGAACTCCTAACCTTTTAAACAGGTGCCTATAAGATGTGCAACTATGCGCTCCACACATTATTCTACCAGTTACTTTTGAGCATTCAATACTTTTTGCCTAAGTGTTGAGTTACCCCAAAATGTTATTCTGTATGACATCAGAGAGTGGCCGGCCGGAGTGGCCGTGCGATTCTAGGCGCTACTGTCTGGAGCCGAGCGACCACTATGGTCGCAGGTTCGAATCCTGCATCGGGCATGGATGTGTGTGATGTCCTTAGGTTAGTTAGGTTTAAGTAGTTCTAAGTTCTAGGCGACTGATGACCTCAGACGTTAAGTCGCATAGTGCTCAGAGCCATTTGAACCATCATAGAGTGAAAGTATGCAGAGTATGTTAGGTTACTAATTTCCACATCCTCAAAGTTGCAAGTGTTCTGATCGCTAAAGTTGTTGAACCTAGTCTCTTTAGTAGATCCAAAATATGAATTTTCCAATTAAGATCCTCTACCCTGGCTACTGACTTCTGTTGATCTGTTTTATTTATTGAAGGGACTGTACTACTTGTAGTAGAAAATTGGATGTACTGTGTTCCTTCGAAGTTCAGAGCAATCTCATTCGTAGAAAACCGATAAATTTTCCAAAGACATTATTTGTATTCAGAATGAGATTTTCACTCTGCAGCGGAGTGTGCGCTGATATGAAACTTCCTGGCAGATTAAAATTGTGTGCCGGACCGAGACTCGAAGTCGGGAACTTTGCCTTTCGCGGGCAAGTGCTCTACAATCTGAGCTACTCAAGCACGACTCACATCCCGTCCTCACAGCTTCACTCCTGCCATTATCTCGTCTCCTACCTTCCAAACTTTACACAAGCTCTCCTGCGAACCTTGCAGAACTACCACTCCTGAAAGAAAGGATACGGCGGAGACATGGCTTATCCACAGCTTAGGGGATGTTTCCAGAACGAGATTTTCACTCTGCAGCGGAGTGTGCGCTGATATAAAACTTCCTGGCAGAAAACACTGGTAGTTTTAATCTGCCAGGAAGTTTCATTATTTGTATTATTTTCTGTTCGAGTTTCTTTTAATGGATTAATAATGATGCTTGTATGATAAGCAAACAGTTTCAATTTGGTTTCTTGTTTCAGATAAGAAGGGAGGTCATTCACACATATATCAAGAACAGAAGGGGACCCATAATCGAACCCCGTGCAAGACCTAATGTAATTTCACGCCAGTTAAATGAATTGGGAGACTCCCTTAAACAGATTGAAACCTATAAAGAAACTTTTTGCTTCCTGTTGTGCAGATATGACTTAAATCACTGATATTCTGTTCCATTTACACCATAGAATTATAATTTCTGTAACATAATGTCATGGTTCACATATGCAAATTCTCTGGATATGTCAAAGAAAATTACTATCGATGAGATTTTATTACTTAAAAATTCTATTATGTGGATAGGGAAATCGTATACTGCTGTCTCAGTGGTACAGCATTTTTTAGATTCGAACTGTGATCTATCAAGCATCCCATTACTGTTTGGATGGCTAACCACTCTTGAGAACATCACTTTCTCGACAATTTTTGAAAATGCTTTAAGTAAGAATCCTGGCCGTGATGTCCCCTTTTCTATAGAGAGGCTTTACATTGGCATATTTTAACCTGTCTGCGATAATATGTTGAGTTAATGATTCATTACGTATTTGGCCCAGAACATCAGCTGTAACGGCTCCACATTCTTTTAATAGCTTGTTATAAATGTCGTCTACCCCAACAGAACATTTATTTTTCAAAGATGTAATGATTTCCCTTATTTCCCAAGAGGTTGTTAGGTGAAAATTAATCTGACTAGGACTTCTCAAAACCAACTCTTCCATGTATGGCTTGGCTTTTCTTTTGAACTATTCTCACCAATTTTTTCATCTACATTTAAGAAATGCTTGTTAAATACATTAGCTACTTATTCATTGTTAGTTAAGATGGCTGCATTCTCTTTAATAGTAATACTACCTACCCCAGTAGTTACTTTCCCTCTCTTCTAACAAAGTTCATACTGATTTGATTTTATTGCCTGAGTTGTCAATGTCATCTCTAATATACTCATGTCTTGATTTTCTGTCAACTTTTCTCAGTATGTTACAATAAAATCTGTAGTGTAAAATCATTTCCGGGTCTTTACTAATCCTCACTGTCACTTACAGTTTTTCTTTCTGAAAACACTTTAATACTTGTAGTAATCCAAGAATTTTTTGAAAACTATTTTGTGTTACATTTAGTAATTTTTTGGGCAACAATGTTCAAAAAGGGCTGTAAAATCACGAAAAAATATATTGAATTTATCATTAGCATTTAGCTCATTATATACATCTCCTCAATTAACATTTCTTAAAAATCTCTGAAGTGCTTTTTAGATACTGGGTTGAGCTACCTTACACTTTTATTTAATGGTTTCTGAACTGTTCACCCTGTTAGGTTTTGTAAGTTAATCAGTTGTGCATAATAGTCAGATAATCTTCAAACATGTGTGAATTCCTAAGGGAGCAAACTGCTGAGGTCATCGGTCCCTAGACTTACACACTACTTAATCTAACTTAAACTAACATATGCAAAGAACAGCACACACACCCATTCCGAGGGAGGACTCGAACCTCCGGTGGGAGGGGCCGTGCAATCAGTGACATGGCGCCTCTAACTACGCGGCCACTCCATGCGGCTTTCATAATGTATATCACAGCTGTGTCTGTCTTTTCAGACAAGTCCACATGAGCAGGCACCATGCATTCATATATAACTGATTCGTTTCGATGGGCAATGAATCCACCACCTTCAGTGTGGATGTACAGTTATTTTATTATTTCTGTGGGAATCTCAAAGTAGCGAGCATGTAAGACATTGACGGGGACAGCAGATAATTGGTGCTACGTGGGAATGTGGGTCAGCCAAGAAGTGTGCTGAGATAGTCTGGGCAATTTCTGTGAACACCGTGTCCTTTTGGCGCAGTGTTTAACACAGCTGCCTAATAAGCAAGATATTCCAGGTTCGCATCCCTTTCTGACACACATTTTCATTCATCGTTGCCAATACGGCATAAAGTCCCAATACAGCTGACATGAATAGTTCCTTCCATTTCCTTTCCTCTCTCTCCCTTTCACCTTTAATTTACATGATATGTATCACATCATACATACATATATTTAGCTGTTTGTTGTGTGTAAGGTTTCTATTAAAGTTTAACATCCTCTTGCTGTTCAAATACATTATCTATTAGAGTGCTACTGTTTTGAGCTATACATTTAGGGAAGTTGATCACTGATTCTAAGATATGTGACATTAATAACAATTCTAGCACATTTTTCCTTTCAGAATTGCTTAGAAAGTTTACACTGAAATCATCAGAGATTAATAATGTCTTTTTGTCTGACAGAAGTCGTAATATGGAGTCCAACTTTTGTTTGAATAGCTCCCAATCTCCTAATAGGGATCTGTACGTTGTTGCTAATATTAACACTATATTATCTGGGTGTAGTTCATAAAGTACTGATCGACACAAAATTTGTCTACTTCTACAGTTTTGTATTTATTCCCATGTTTTGTGTAAATGGCAACTTCTCCTTTATCCATACCAGATGTACAAGTTTCAGATGTTAAATTATATTGTAGTGGTAGTAGTAGTAGTAGTAGTTGTAGTAGCAGTAGTAGCTTTGTTCATCTATAGATTTATTTTTCCAAGGATATAGAACATGTCAAAGTATTTACAAATTCAGATCAATTTAAAATAAGCTAATTCGTATACACATATATTTACAGGCTTCTCGTTGAGAATATCATTAGATTTACTCCTGGTATACAATACTTTTTTTACAAATAACTTATTAAATACTGTAATGCCACATCGTTCACTCATATCCCACTATCAGTCATTGCACACACTATACACACATTGTTTCATAATACTTGACTCACTAAACACACACACACACACACACACACACACACACATACTGGTGATCTATGGGCCGTTTTCTGTACCGCAACTTCCCTTTTGCTATCCTGAAAAGGTGAGTCACCATCCCTTCAAAATGAGTGAGATGTTGATCTCAGAAGGAGGAAGATGTGTTAGTATTGTGTTATGCATAGAAAGGAAAAAATAAACTGAAGGTGTTATGTGGAATGTTGGATGTATTATAACCATTATTATTATTATTTATTTGTATAACATTTTTTATCAAACCCCTACTCTGTTTTATCGAAGTAATCCTTCAATGTATAACATGCATTGCATATCAGGTACTTTTTACCTGGCTTTTTAAACAAGTATATTTTTCAATTTCTTAAATCTCTTTTGGTAATTTACTGTACAGTTCTATTCCTTTGTTGAAAATGCTGTTTTGAGTTTTATGTTTCTTTCTTCTAGATAAATGTAAGTTGAGTCTATCTCTTGCGGCATGATCACGGGCAGTGCTGTTTGTGCAGTAATTACCAATCTTTTTTTTGTGTACAACTGGCTGGTAAATGTATTCACATGGAGCAGTTAGAATCCCCAGTGTTTTGAACAGATATTTACAATGAGCTTGGCTAGTATTTTTGGTTATTATTCTGATGGCTCTTTTCTGGAGTTCGAAAAATATGTTCATATTTTGTGCATTGCTAAGAATTGCCATAGCTAAGAATTAAGTATACGTATGAATAATATGTAACTAAAAGACACTGCATGTTACACACTGATGATAGAACTCTAAGGGCATAACATGCTGATAACATTTTGTTTACAAGTACCTTTGTGTGTTCACACCACTTCAGCTGAGAATCAATATTCATTCCTGGAAATTTTTCGTTTGTTACACAGCCAGCCGAGGTGGCCGAGAGGTTCTAGGCGCTTCAGTCCGGAACCGCGCGACTGCTACGGTCGCAGGTTCGAATCCTGCCTCGGGCATGGATGTGTGTGATGTCCTTAGGTTAGTTAGGTTTAAGTAGTTCTAAGTTCTAGGGGACTGATGACCTCAGATGTTAAGTCCCATAGTGCTCAGAGCCATTTGAACCATTTGTTACACAGTCTGTAGAGGTGCCACCTACATTTAATTTAACATTGTCATTTTTCCTCTTCGAACTGAAATTCATGGCATTACTTTTCTTTATGTTAAATGTCACTTTCTTGCTTATTGACCATGCTTATTGACCAGTCATAAACTTCCTTGAGGGCTACGCTTGCTTTCTAATCAAGGAGTTCTCTTGTTTTCTCAGTTACTATAATATTGCTGCCATCAGTGAAGAGAATTATTTCACCATGAGTAACACTACTCGGAAAGTCATTGATGTGTATCAGGAACAGTATTGGTCCTAGTATGCTACCTCACAGAACCCCTACGTTAATGTATTTTGATCCTGATAAGTGTTTTACTAAAAGCTTAGATCTATTTGAAGTATGTGTTATCTCTACTCTTTGTACCCTATCTTTTAGGTATGATCGAAACCAGTCATTAGCTACCACTCTAATTCCTAATGCTTCTAATTTGTTTAATACAATCTTATTGTCGACTGTATCAAGCACCCTAGAAAGATCCAAAAATATGCCTGTGGCACACTCATCTTCATCAAGAGCATCAAGTACAACTTTTCTGAATTCTACTATGACTGACTCCATATTTCTGCCATTTCAGAAACCAAACTGTGATTCGCTTAAAAGATTGAATTTATTGAGGTAATTCATCAATCTGTCTTTCACTATTGCTTCTATTCTTTTTGAGAATGCTGACAGCAGGGAAATGGGCCAGTAATTTTCTATGTCTTCTGCATTACCTTTCTTAAGCAAAGGTACAACTCTTGCCTGTTTTAACTGCTCTGGAAATGTCCCTGATGTGAAGGATTCGTTTATTATATCTGTTAAGGGGCCTTGTTTAATCCCTATGCATTGTTTCAGTGTACACATTGGTACTTCATCTAAGTCTACTGACATTTTATTTTTTAGTTTTTGAATTGTCTTACTGACTTCATTCTCTGTGGTTGCAAGTAACACCATTTATTTAGTGTCACATTATTTACAGTTGTTATAATTGTTTGGGGGAATTTTTGCTGTAACGTATCTGCAGTAACTGAAACATGCTTGTTTATGTAGTTTACTAAGTGAAGTGGATGATTTATTACTTTATCCCCCTCCCTTAGCAGCATGTTATTCTGCATTTGTTTGCCTCTACCCATTTTCTTGTTTATAACATCCCAGACTGCTTGAAAATTTCATATTCACATTGGTTTCCTTATACACTTCATCCCAGCTTTGTTTTTCTAGTTCTTTTGAAAAATCTTTTATTTTGCTTTCTGATAGATGTCGTTTGTAGGCTTGTAGTGTAGGAATTAATTCGATGTTTGACTTTACTGCTGCTATTTGAAAGAGATGGTCTGATAGTCCGAGAGCTTTTACAGCTACATCACATTTTTCCTGGCCATATTTGTGACCACATACTCAATTAGTGATTAAGTCACTGTGTTAACCCTCATTGCACTATTGACTAACAGGGACAAGCCAAAACGTTGAAGGATGTTTATGAAGGTGCTGCTGGATTCATTTATGACGTAAGTGTTGATGTCAATGTCCCCACACAGAATTATGTTGACCTTTGTACTTGAGACTTTATCTGGAACTTCCGTTAATTTATCTATACTCACACAATATGATTAATTTCTTGGTGATATCAAGCCCTGTTAATTCAGTAGCTGATATTTCAAGGTGATGACACTCTTGTTCCTCACAGTTACATGGTGTTCAGACAGACAAAGTACATCAATCTCTTTCTTGTTTTTGAGATCATCTAAACACACTAGCAGCTCATCTACGTATTTTTTTTATTCCCCTGATATTTCGATGAAGTAAGTTGATAATACCCTTAACTTTATCCCTATCTAGTTGTCGGCGATCGGAGCATATCAAGTGAATATTATTCTCGTAATAGTTTAATGGTGGATCAGAAATCTTCACTGAACGGCAGGAGCATTCACAATTCACGAAAATTTATAAAATTTGCGACTTCCTATCCAGATGGCTGGTGAAACTTACCATTCACTCTCTTCCACACACACACACACACACACACACACACACACACACACACAAATACATTATGGTTCATCCACTCACTGTGGTTGAATGTGTGGTTTCCAATATTTCAAGTGGTCGAATGTGTGGTTCCCAACCATTAAAGTGATAAATTATTTTGGTCAGATTCACCAAGAACATGAGAGGCGACTTATGGAGAAGGTGGAAAAGATAATAGAGACAATCACCCCGATATAAGGGAGATAGTGCAGTGCTAGGAAAACTGCTTAGAGAAGAGTATTTTGCAGTTCAGCCCACAGTGATACACATAAGAACTGGAAACTGTGTTATTCTGAATCTGAAAATGGAAATGGAAATGTCATGTGGCTAGGGCCTCCCGTTGGGTAGACCGTTCGCTTGGTGCAGGTCTTTCGATTTGACGCCACTTCGGCGACCTGCGTGTCGATGGGGATGAAATTATGATGATCAGGACAACACAACACCCAGTCCCTGAGCGGAGAAGATTTCCGACCCAGTCGGGAATCGAACCCGGGCCCTCAGGATTGACAGTCTGCCACGCTGACCACTCAGCTACCGGGGCGGACTCTGAAGTATTAACACACGCATTTTCATTCCTTACTAAAGACGCAGTTTACTGAAGGCTTGATAGAGAAAGATAAGATGAATTTAGCTAGCACATTTCTTAGAGATGAAAGTTAATAATTACAATGCAGATATTCCAGAAAAATATGAACGATTTGACAGTTGTTCTAAGAGTTTTCTCGAGAAATTGTGGTCTGGAGCTACATAATAAATTATAGTGTGAAAAGATAACCCAGACATCATAGTTAATCAGGAAATATAATGAAGGATTAGCTAGAAAGCTTACACATTAGTACCACTCCTGGACAGAAATGATGGAATAAATTTACTAATGGAAAAGATACCATACAACAAGAGAGGCAGTCTGATACATAGTAACTAAATAATGATAAAATATTTGCAGAGGATAGAAGCAATTGATAAATGGCAGGTAGTTTATAACCACAATCAGGTTGATTATATCGGGACGAGAGGTATGAGAGGAAGGAAAAAACGTAACCGTAATTTTGGAGGAAGTGTAAATTATTATGAGAAAGTGAGAGCAGAATCTGAAATGGGATATGAAGTGCTATAACAGTGACTGCCAGCCTGTTGTTGATCTAAGGGAAGCAGCTATCTAACTGAGCCTATGTAAAGCAAAATAATCTCATCTGAAAAAAGATAGTGGTGGAAACATAGAAATGAATAACTGTGAGATGTACAAAAATAGATTGGTACCAGTGGTTGAATGTGACAGAAAGAAGGAAATATGTGTAGAAATGAGTTAGTTCACGTCTGTGAGGAATATAAGGCATCTGAGAAGCTGAAGATCAGTAAAATGGTGGTTTTTATTAAAAAAAAGAACATAAAACTAAGAATGGAGTAAATGCGTAAAGTGTAACGAAAATAAGAAAGGAGTTGTATGTAACCATACGGGAAAATCGTCAGAAGGGAAGGTACAGTGCAGAGGAACCTTTGATGCAACGAAAAGTTATTATTAATTAAGAGGCTATAGATGAAGATAGGGAATTCCAGATATTTTTTGTATCTGGTGGTAAAGGAGTGACAAAAAATATACTGAGGGAGATGACAATGTTCAGCTAAGAAGATTGGTATAAAACAAGGGGATATAAATCTGAATACTTGGACTCCAAAAGCAATGTAAGAATATGTATTGCTAGGAAGACTGGGACAATGAGGATGATGATGACAGACAATATCTTCAATATTTATCGCTGCATATGGAATAGAAGAAAGGGGATTACCACTCATGGACAGTCAGATTTGCGCAATCTAAGAGCCCTTTTCTGGGAAATTAGAAATAAAAATAAAAAAATGAAAATGACTGTATCAGGGTTGACAGTTTCGAGGGCAATATTGAAATTAAATAAAGCTATTAAGTGGCAGGTGATACGAAAGTTTCAGTTACTTGAAGTAAATATAGTACATCTCCTTTAGTAGTCCCATACATAATTGTATGTATAATTAGTGGAGTGGATCTGTTGAGGAAATGTAGAGGTAATGTAGACTGAACTAGGTGTCTAATGAATTTAAGAGTGGAAGACAGATGGGTGATTAAATTTGAGACCTTCAGTCATGCGGTAGGTAGACTAAAAGTATTAGCTACATCTGTTGGAAGCGAAATGATAATAATAACGTATATTACTTTTTACATGTGTAACTGAGAAAGGAATTACCCTGGGTCTGCCACTAAACGATTCCAATGAAAATCGTGGAGCAGTAAGTACAGTAATTCGTCTCGCCCGCTGCTCAGCACCAAGAGTTTGCACATTCTGGCCACCATCACGGAAGTGACTTTGCACTACACTATGGGAGCTTCGAGCCACCGACAAAAGGAACGGTTCAACAACGCTCAGTTTCTCGTTGTTCCTCACTGCCCTTCTAGACAGTTAAAACGCTTCAGTGAAAAGTACTTGGGTACATAACGGGAAACAACTACTGTATTTGTGTGTCAAAGTCCTGTCAATTACGTCTTTCGAAATCAAATTTTACCAATTCTCTTCGACAGCAAATGGACCAAGACAGTGGAGACAGGTACACGTCAGCTTATGATCGATGGATCATTGAGTTCACTGTTTGACTCTCACCCATACCGATATACAGGGCACTATGGTACCTTATGCAAATGCATAGATCCATGTTGCAGTTGTTAGGATTACTATAAGTAGATATAAGTCTTATATTTTCTCCCAGTTAGTCCTTAACGCTGCCCCAAATATCTGTCCATTAAACTTTAGGATATATAATGATATTCGAACCTGTTGCCGGTAGACATATACAGTGCGAAATGCTACCGTCAAGGCTTAGGTCATCGTCTGTTACTCGTCAGGGGGCAATGATATAGAGGGAATCACAAATAGTATATCTGTACAAACTGTGAAACACTCCCACTATAAATTGAAAAACCAGCCATTGGAATCCCGACGTCTGTTTCTTGTGATGAGTCTTACCCTATGTGTATCACGATCAGAGTCCAAGGTCCTGGATGCAAACCCAAGTTATGACTGTATTTGAGAAAAGTGCTATAAACATGTGAAACCTATAGGGGCATAAAATTTTTTGAGTACAGGATACCAAATATTTACAATAATATGAAGTAAAAGAGAACGATTCATCACAGTCGTTTTATTATTAGAAGGACTCCACGGTTTTAGAAAGGGACGACCCTGTTCAGGTACCAATTTCACAGTTAAACAGATAACAGATAAAAAGGGAATCTAACCTTGAAACTCCTATAGCTCTTATTGGTTAGAAAAAACCATTCGCCCGAGTAAGTAGGGAAAAATTATAACACAGAGAAAATATCTGAATCACCTAACTGAAGTACAACAAAGTATATATAAAGTTACCTATTTACAAAAGTCAGAGTAAGTATAGTAAAAAGTTAAGGAAAAACTAAGATTCAAGGCAGAATTGTAATTTGTCTCCTATTACATTTTCAGTTCATATAGAAAGCCAGATTAGAGTACAGATGCATAGAACTAAGGGAGGCATCTGCATTGCTTAAGACGATGCTGCATGCTGATGACAGATCATTATAAGTAATACTGAAACTATATGAGAATTCTAATTTTAAAATTTCCGTAAATGAAACAAAAGCAATGGCTTTCAAAAGTTAATATTTAGTTAGAAACAAAACAATAATTAGCGATTCTCTCTTAGAACAAGTCACATGTTTTAAATACCTAGGAAAATAAACACTGTCAAAACAAGCCTTGAAGGTCCAAAGGGATCGACTGACCGCCATGTCATCCTCACCCTCTAGGCGTCACCAGATGCAGATATGGAGGCAAATTTGGTCAGCACACAGATCTCCTGCTCGTTGTCAGTTTTCGACACAAGTGCCGCTATTTCTCAGTCAAGTAGCTCCTCAATTGGTCTAACAAGGGCTGAGTGCACCCCACTTCCCAGTAGAACTCAACAGGCTAGGACGGTGACAAATCCAAGAGCTACCCAACCCCGACAACGCTTAACTTCGATTATCTAACGAGAATCCGTGTTACTAATACAGCAAGGCCGTTGTCACCTAAGAACCTGCGTCAGTTATAAATATAAAAAAGATTTTAAAATTATCGATGTTTCTGGACACATATGGCATAATAAATAGAAGCTTAAGATCTCAATCTAGAAAAGAAACACGGCTGAAGGTCTATAAAGTAATTGATGTGCCTTCTTTTCTCTATGGCTTTGAAATATTGTCGTTGACATGAGCTGATAAAGTTGAGAGACATGCTGCCGAAACGAGATTCTGCAGGGCAGTAAAAGCATGTACCCTTTCAGATAAAATTTAAATGAAAAAGCAAGGGAAGAATTATGAACAAATTCTTCGGAAGAAAATACTGTAAACTGTAGGAATCGTGGAGACAGTGTGCCCAAGGAGAAGATCTAAGGAAGTGTTTACTGTGGGACTAAGGGAACGAGAGCACCGGGAAGGCCAAGGATACGATGGCGAGATATGTTTTGAAGGAGTAATACGCGACATTAGGCCGGTCCCTGTGGCCGAGCGGTTCTAGGCGCTTTAGTCCGGAACCGCGAGACTGCTAGGGTCGCAGGTTTGAATCCTGCCTCGGGCATGGATGTGTGTGATGTCCTTAGGTTAGTTAGGTTTAAGTAGTTCTACGTCTAGGGGACTGATGACCTCAGATGTTAAGTCCCATAGTGCTTAGGGCCATTTGAACCATTTGAACGCAACATTACCAAATCAGCGGAATGCAGAAGAAGAAGATAAAAAGCATATTGTAACAGCTTTTATGTCAAAATGATCTGTCCATTTCGGGCCATGGCTGAAATGACGATAGACAACTGCTTAAACAGAAACAACTAAAACGATTCCGTTTCAGAGTATATAGAAGTAATAACGTGTGCATGCTGTTAGTGAAAATCTCACCACCGTTTTCCTATATGTTATTTATTAATCGCTTTTACATAAATGAGAAAACACAAGTATATTTTAGTCTTTGTTTTTAATTAATTCAAGTGTAGAAATAATATAATACACTGCTCAGCCAGAACATTATGATCACCCACCTAATAGCCAGTACGACCACCTTTGGCACGGATTAACAGCGGCGACACGTCGTGCCATGGAAGCAATGAGGCCAGCTCTGACACCATGTTCAATCACATTCCAGATGACTTCGGTCGGTTTCAGATCCGGCGACTTGAAGGGCCAGCGCATCAACCTGAACTCGCCTCTGTATTCCTCGAATCCATCGGACTCCTGGCCTTGTGACATACAGCATTATCTTGTTGAAAAATGACACTGCCGTCGGGAAACATAAGCGTCAAGATGGGGAATAAGTGGTCTGCAAGCAGCGTACTATACTCCTTTACTATCATGGTGCATTACACGAGCTCCACTGGAACCATGTATTCCCACACGAATGTTCCCCAGAGCATAATGGAACCGCCGCCAACTTGTCTCCGTCACGTAGTACAGGTGTCAAGGACATTTGCCACACCGGACATTTGCCACACCGGACATCTGCCACGGTTTTACCTGCTCCGAAGGGTCGGGCCCCTTTCCTCCCCCCCCCCCCCCCCCTCCTCCACCTCCTCCTCCTCACCCGGCCGCCCAGTTTGCTTTCGAAGTTCCGAACGTGACATCAGTATGGAAGATATTACAACAAACAAGGGCAGGCCTCCTGCTCATTACAAAGGTTACGCGTATCTTAAACAAAGGGAATCTAAAGAAGGTGCTGTTACATGGATGTGTTTACCCCGAAAAGCGGATCATTGCAAGGGAAAGCTGCTTTCGAGGAACGCAGAAGTGTTGAGCGTATTAGAACATCTCTGTGGACCACCTGACGATGCAGCTCTGAAAGTGAGAAAACAAGTGGAAAGGGCGGAGAGAAGGTCTCGAGAAGAAACTACACAGTTATCGGAGATATACGCGGATGAAATGGGAAATCTACATGATACAGTTTGTGACTTTGTTACAATGATGCCTAATTCAGAATCTATGAAGAGAACCATGCGTCGTCGACGGAGTCAAGAGCGGGGTAACCAACAACAGCCTAAGAACTCTTATGAAACTGATCTTCATGAAGATCTATTAAAAATGGGAGATGGCAGTAGTTTTCTTCTGGAAGACGATCGATTAGAGGCGAGAATAATGATTTTTATTGGAAGCAAAGGAAAAGAAATTTTAAAAACATGTGTCCATTTTTTTATGGATGGAACATTTAAGAGATGCAACAAGCAGTTTGTACAGACCTTCACCATACACGTAGACTTAGGAGCCCCGATTAAAGAAACAAACATTCTTCCTATTGTATTTGCACTGCTCCCTAATAAGAAGAAAGACACATATGTTCGTCTGTTTCGTCTGATAAAACAGGCAGTGTCTGAGTGGTGTCCGAAACAAGTAAAGGTGGACTTTGAGGCAGCTGCGATATCGACCATTCGTCAAGTTTTTCCCACAACTGAAATATATGGATTCTATTTTCATATGAAGAAGAGTTTATGGAGAAGAATTAAAGTTCTCGGTCTAACTGAGGAGTACCGCTAGAACGAGGATTTAAGACTTCACGTCAGCGTGTGTGCAGCGCTGGCAGTTGTAACACCGGAGGACGTAAACAATGGATGGATTGAGATTCATGCAAAAGCTCCTGTTAACGAAAGGTTCCCTCATTTTCTTGACTACTTTGTGGATAACTGGCTAGAGAATGAGGATATCGCAATAGAAATATGGTACTGTTACGGAAAAAGGCACCGAACGACGAATGCTGTTGAAGGGTGGCAAAACAAAATAAATAGTATTATTGGAAACCCTCACCCTAGAATCAACTATTTGGTGGAGTGCTTGAAAAAGGAAGCAGAGCTCACAAACTGCATGTACATGAAATTGGAAATGAATCTTGACGGTAAGAAGAGGAAGAAGAAGTACTTGGAGCTGGACGACAGGATAGAGAAAATCGTCAAGAATTATGAAGAGACTGGCAGCATTAGGCCTTGCTTAAAAGCCATTGCCCATATTCAGAAACTGGACTAAAATACGTTAAAAATGTATTAAAAGCTATGAAGACCACTGAGTCCTCGCAGATTACTAAGATAATATTATTAAAACATTGAAGCAGCATTATTGGAGCTAATATTAAGTTGTAATTGTAAATAGAGTGTACATTAGTTCAGCGCGATTAGGCTGATTTTACACACGCCAGAATGGTAGATGGTCATTTATCATTTTCACGGTCCAAAGCCTGTGCAAAGTGTGATGCGAATCAGCCTTTAATGTAAAAATTCAAAAGTGTTCCAAGCCTCATAAAAGTATCCCTATTGTTGTCACGTTAAGATAACTTTTTTCTACCTTCCAATATTATGGCCATACTATTAAATAATTGTGAGTTCTAAAATAATTTTCTGAAGCTTCAGAATCGCAACTATCACCTAAAATATCATGGTTTGTTAAACTGATAGTATACGCTTTTGTGAAAGGAAATGGGAACTTAACCTTTGAATTCCACCTAAAATTGACATCCCAAAACTGATCTGATCCTAAGGTTGACAATTTTGGCACCTCAAATATTTCTTATTTAAGTTTAGCTGCAAACATTTATAGCAGATGTAAATCTGCTTAAGTACATTTAAATATAGTCCTTTAAAAATCAAAATGTCTTACTAAAATGTTGATTATCTTTAAACAGGTCAGAAAAGCAAGGAGCTTACTACTGAAAATTAATTGTTACTAAAGAACATCAGAATCAAATGTATTAGACCTACTTTTCTTATACATTAGAGACTTTTTGAAAAGATATTTGACCATTTCCTCTATCACTGACAGTGTAATTTCAGTTGCTTTGCAGCACCAGGGGTATCTACTCCAAAATTATGTTTCCAGCTGTTCTCATTTCGAATTCTGGAATATTTACTTCGTCTTTTTTGGTGAAGGAATTTCGGAAAATGCATTTACTAACTCCACTTTAGTGGCACTGTCTACAGTAACATTACCATCGCTGTCGCGCAGTAAAGATACTTACTGAGCCTTTCCACTGGTTTACTTAACATGGGACCAGTATCTCTTTGGATTTTCCGTCACATTTCTAGAGCGAGTTTCGTTGTGGAAGCTATTAAATGCATCTGGCATTGAAATCCGCACCAAATTTCGAGCCAGAGTAAAACTTCGCCAATCTTGGAGATTTTGCGTTCGTCTAAATTATACGTGCCTTTTGCGGTGCTCCTGCAACAGCTTTCTGTCGTGTTTTGTGTACCATGGGGGATCAACTCCGTCTCTTATTAATTTATTTGGTATGAATATCTCTAGTGTTGTTGATACTATTTCTTTGAACTTAAGCCACATATGGTCTTAATTTACATAGTTTGGAAGGGTTGGAGACTACCTCTTGGAAAGACGTCACCCGAATGTTTAGCTGCTTTTATAAATAGATATATTTCGCGTTTAGTTTAGGTGAATTTTTTTGTTACGGAAGTGAACCTCGCTACGACTGCGTGTTCACTAATTAATTCCTGTATCCGTCGTGATGCTCAGGATTATTTGTGGCTAAGAGTTCAAGTGTGTTTTCGTAACCATTTACAAATGGTTTAAATGGCTCTGAGCACTATGGGACTTAACATCTGTGGTCATCTGTCCCCTAGAACTTAGAACTACTTAAATCTAACTAACCTAAGGACATCACACACATCCATGCCCGAGGCAGGATTCGAACCTGCGACCGTAGCGGTCTCGCGGTTCCAGACTGCAGCGCCTAGAACCGCACGGCCACCAGCTCTGTAGCTGACGTGTACGCATCGCTGTGCTACTTTATGTTTTCGATTATTGAATCGCCCGCCGCGTGTGAGATACGGTCAGTGATACGTTTTTTGACCGCGAGAAGCCTATCAGCTGCAGAAATTCATCGTCAGTTAACAGAAGTTTATGGCTTGAATGCAATGAGTGAAGGTAAAGTGCGTCAATGGGTTAGAGAGTTTAAAAATGGCCGTCAAAACGTCCATGACGAAGAACGCTCAGGCCGGCCCTCTGTGATCACTGATGATTTGGTGGCTGCAGTCGAAACAAAGATTCGTGAGGACAGAAGATTCACAATTTCCACTCTTTCTTTGGAATTTCCACAAGTTTCAAGATCGGTTTTGTATAAAATTGTGTCTGAAAACCTAAACTTTAAGAAACTGTGTTCTCGGTGGGTACCCAGACTCCTCACAGAGGACCACAAAGGGAAGAGATTTGCCACTTCATTGGACTTTTTGATTCGTTACGAGGAAGAAGGGGATGACATGTTGAGTCAAATTGTCACTGGAGATGAAACATGGGTATCCCTTATCACTCCCGAAAGCAAGCGACAATCGATGGAATGGCGACACACAACCTCACCCGTCAAGGTCAAAGCCAAACAGACGCTGTCAAAGCGCAAGATTATGGCAACTGTGTTCTGGGACCGGCGCGGTGTTTTGCTAGTGGACTTTATGCCACGAGGAACGACAATCAACTCAGATGCCTACTGTCCAGCTCTAAAGAAGCTCCGCAGAGCAATTCAAAACAAAAGGCGCGACATGCTGACAAAAGGAGTTTTGCTCCTGCACGATAACGCTAGGCCTCACACCTCTCAAAAGACTCGGGATTTGGTTGATTCTTTTGGCTGGGAAGTTTTGGACCATGCACCATACAGCCCCGACCTTGCTACTAGCGATTTTCACCTCTTCCGGTACCTGAAACACCATCTTGGCGGGCAGCGCTTGAATGACGACGACGAAGTGAAAGCGGCCGTGAACTCTTGGATGTCGGAGCAGGCGGCTGAAGCCTTTGAAGAGGGAATTAAAAACTTAGTTGTACGGTATGAAAAGTGCTTAAATAAACAAGGCAACTATGTAGAATCTGAAAATAAGTTTTTTTACAAAAGTATTTCTATCTTTTTTTAAAAATAAAAACGGCCCTTACTTAAAAAACAACCCTCGTAGTTACACAACATTCACCCTCCCCCCCCCCCCCCCGTTCTGTTTTACCAGTCTGCCCAGCCTACGACGTTCGAAATATGCAATGAGGGGTGGCCGACTAACCCCACCTTCGTTTCGCCACGTGTTCAAGACACTAGACACATCACTCTAGAACACTCGACGTCACAATCTGCCCTCGGTCAAACTCATATCACGCGCCATCCCCATTCTTCCACACGAGCAGCACGCTCGCTGATACTACAGGGACCATGTGTGTATAAACCATGGAGGTAAGAATAGAGGGAGACGCCGTGACGTCACAGCTGTGAAGTCATGTGAACCCGAGGGTAGCCGTCTCAGTCCGACCAAAACATTGCTGCTGTAAGCTTGTGTGCATAGGCTTGTCGCTCGCTTTTGGAAGGATTTTGCGCTATTATGGTGACTTGTGTGGTGTTCGGATGTACGAATCGTTCTGATTGTGATGCGAAATCGAAGGGAATAACATTTCATGTGTAAGTTGTCTCGTTAAGTGTGATTTTACAACTTCACTGTGAATGAACGTGTGCTACATCGGTACTTGTACTATAGCGTGTTTTTCTCCTGTATGATTTTAGATTTCCTAAAAATGAAAGTCGGAAATCTCTGTGGGAGAATGCCGTGAGGAGGAAGAATTGGCGTGCGTCTAAATGCAGCACTATATGTTCTCAGCATTTCCGAGAAGAGGACATAGACCGAACTTCCCTGTCGACAGTAAGGCTTCGAGAAAATGCTGTACCATCAGTTTTCCCTACACACCCAAAACATTTGCAAAAGGTATGTTAATTCAAAGAATTAAATTCTTAGTTTTCAAGTTCACGTTTCAGTATAATACGTACGTATCGTCGATAATCGAAGTGTTGAGTAACTCACTTTGTCTTCATCATGTACCAAATTAAAAGCTAACACTACATTAACTGGCGTAAAGTATAGGCCTAAACAGGACACTGAGTAGATTTGCCATTCTATGTACCGCATTTCAGTAAATATTGGTGGTAATGAACAGTGTTTCCCAGTAGTGTAACGTAACTGAAATGTCCCAGTACGTATTACAAACAAGATGTATTTATGGGGCTTTGGAGGGAGGGTATAGCTAACTTATTTTTCAGTTTCTATTATTTAGTTTGTGATACACGTTTATTACTGAATTAACAAATTGTATCGTTTACATTGAAGACTAGCTATTCGTAATACTACATTAAAAACTATTTTTAATCAGAAGAAACGCGGAATTTCGCCTTTACGAGATTTTATTTTAAACAAAAACTTTGAAACAACCAATCCGATGACGTTACATGCGTATATGGTGCAATTAGCGACTGTAATACACGCAGCGCTACAGCACACTCGCAATGTTTTGGTCAGAGTGTCATGGCAGCGAGCCACGCCCCCATGGCTTCAAAACGTAGTACGGCTGGGATACGTAGCGTCATCTCCCCTTATTCTTACCTCCATTGTATATTACTAGCAGTCATTCCTCGCCAGGTGACTCTGCTATCGCCTGTATGGGTTTATATCGATAGTAGGTCGGTGGTCATACAATGTTCTGGCTGATCAGTGTATAGCAATGTGCCAGCACATAATACATATAGTTGAGAGAAAAATTTAATGTACTTGCATGATGTAAAAATATGGCCAACAAGTAAGAGAAAATATGTGCAGAAACTTGCGATTATATTTTACTATAAAGACCTACTAACCAGCAGCAATACACCCTGTATAAAAGAAGTGCCCAGAACCTTTGAACGTGAACGTCATAGTTACTCACAGCGGAGCAAATGAGTCCGCCCATAGGTTGGCGAACGGCGAAACTATCGCAAGCTTGGCGTCGGAGTATTTGGTATTTAATTCGGTTCCATTAAGGTCAGTTTGACAGAATCAAATGATTCTTTATTAGGCAATTTTTTCTTGTGATAGTACCCGTAAATCCATTTCAGTTTTGATTCGATCTCCAATACTCTTTCTGACTTATTTTCTTTTTGGGAAAGTGCAATAATTTAGTTCAGCTCGTGACTGTTGTGGTGCTGCCTGTGTGATTTTTTTCTCTGGAGGGGAACGCTTCACTGAAATTACCATTCTGTTCTGTAATAGCGGGAAATGGAAAAGTCGGTTTGATACGTACAGGGTGATGTATGTCGAGTGCCACTGTTTCTCAACATCGTTGAAATCTATAACTGTTAAAAAACCTAGCAATGCATTTTATGGTAACTGCACGCCAAATGTTACTGCGTCACTGACGACGTTCGGGTAAGCAGAAGCCTATTAACAGGGATCTAATGAATTTGAATCCAAAAAACCGAATTTTCAAATATTTTATTTTCTTAATCTACAGAGTTTAATCTATGTTACGTGTGAATTTAATCGTAATAGCAGCATTAAAAATGTCTTTAAAATATTAAACTGTTTAAATATGCGCTGGCAGCCGCTCCCACCTTTCCCTACATTTGGCAAGCTGCTTGCTTCAACGAAATTTTTTTGGTTGCAAAGTCTGACATCTGTATCTTTGGCTGACAAGTTTCAAGCATGTGATTTATTTACGTTTCGACAATACTAAAACATATTAGTACATGCAAGGCTGAATTAGCAAACCTTTAGGTGGAACTTATACTACGGGAGAGCTATCAGGTACAACACAAACAATTTAGAGACAATGAGGCGTGTTGGATGGGCAATTTTTTTCCACAATCTATCCACTGACGACACACCAATGCATTATCTGCGTCCGCAAAACGATTGGTGTAAATACAGCAGAAAAAGATGAGACCTGTTCACACAATCACTCATTACCAGAACCTGTTATGAATGTAATTAAGCTCATATTCAAGTTCCATGCAAACCCCGATTTACTGAAGAAATGTCTTCACGGGAAGACAGAATTTCAAATGAAAGAATCAGTAATTTAATTTGGACTATATGCTCAAAGACGACATTCTGTGTGCCTGAAATACTCAAAATAGGTGTCTATGATGCAGTTTCATGTTTTAATGGCGGCAGTAATAGCAGAACTGAAGTGCTGAAGAGAGTTGGCTCAGTTCCAGGTGTGTTTACAACAGAAGCATTTTACATCATCGATGAGTGCAGGATCAAGAAAGCTCACAAATGATTGCCTCACCTAAAAATTCAGGCCAGGTAGATTCGAAGAGGAGAGTGGAGAAACTTGGAGGATGAAGAATATGACTATGGAGGATTTTAAAATTGAGGTCAGCTAATTACATGTAGAAGTATGAAATGAAAATCTTTGATCCCAATTTTCTCGCTTTTACATTTTTTGCATTGTTAGAAATCTCTTCTCATAGCGCTAACGATATGAAAGCTTCAGGAGGAGTTTGAAACATGTCGCTGTCTCATTAGAACCAAAAGATAAGAGATCCTGCAATTTCTTTCTGATTTTTATAGGATTGTAGAGGAAAAACTTAATTCTGGATGTGTAAATTCAAAACTTCGTTAATAATTTAATTTGTACCATGAATTAATGATTGTTGTTCTTGGTCTTGCAACGTTCTTAGGACACTATAATAACATTTTCAGTTTCATTGCATGAATATAATGTGAATTATGGCTTTTTATAAAAAAGGAAAAAAATTAAAAATTAAAATTCCTGGCAAAATCCTAATCCTGCGGCTTCTATTATAATTTTCTCTTAAAATACATCTCTTTTTTATCTTATAATTAATTTTCTTCGAGACATTTAAATCCCAGGAAATGAATTAAAGTCTGTGCCACAGCCAGGACTTGAACCGAGGTCTCCTTGTTTACTAGGCAGCAATGCTGAACATTTCTTTAAGTAATCTCCCCGGCGCCCAAAGTAATGAGTGGAGGCAAAGTGGGCAGGGGTCGCAACCTGAGGCGTGGCCACTATGTTCCGTTCTCACCCTGCAGAAACCATGAAATGCATAGGGAATGTGGAGTATAGGTAGAATGAACATCGTTTAGTAATTTATTTTTCTTTTCGTCTTTTTATGTTTATTTTTTTATTTATTAAGTTTTGGCATTACTACCACCGAGGATGTCAGGGAACCGGAGTCACGCGTACACAAGGACGCAGCAAGACGTCAGACTAAGAAGAACATAGATTTTTGGACAGCGTGGTTTTGGAGATGAATCAGCGATTAGTATGATTAATCAATTATTCAAAAACATTCTTAATCGCATTTATTGTAACTATACCGTCAATCGGTTTCAACCCGACGTAGGGGTCATCTTCTGTACGTTTACACCATTGGTCGACAGCTGGTGGTGTCACTCCCGTCTACATAACGGCAGGAAACTAGTGACACCACTAGCTTCCTGCCGTTGTGTAGACAGGAGTAACACCACCAGCAGTCGACCACTGGTGTAAACGCCCAGAAGATGACCCATACGTCGGGTTGAAACCGGTTGGCAGTACAATAATAATAATAATAAATGCGATTAAGAAGAACATTCCGATTACCAGAGAATATATCGGTTCTAAGTGCGGAAGAGGTGGGGATCAACTCTTCATGACAGAACTCCCCATCTCTGGGGTGGTTTAAGGAAGACACTACAGAGGAAACTGGAGAAAAATTGTCTGTATTTTGAATTGGGACAACTGCACAGTGGCATTCACTAAGGAACTGCCAAAGGTCAAGGACACCTTTCTCGCCATCATCAAACAAGTAGTGTGCTGCGTGTACACAAATCCACCTCACAGAGTTCGTCTTTGCATGCGGGAACTATCCCGCGTCAGGAAAGAGGAGCAGCTTAGTAGGTATCTGGTGAGGAGTCGTACGAGTAGTTACGGACAACATCTGTCACACCAGGAACCAGAAACCTCTCGCCGATCTGCACACGAGGCGGTGCTCGTCTGTGTCCATAACATCACAGTCGACAGGCAAGGGGGTGTCCGCGAGATGAATCCTGTAAAGGCGTGACCAGCACACTTGCTTTCCATTGACAGTAAGGTACCATGCGGACTAGACGTCAGTGTCAAGATAAGAAGCGCACGCCAGTCGACTTGGGGAAGCTTCCCCTCAACCACATACTGTGACCTGTGCTGCTGAAGGAAACCATAGATCGCCTTTGTGGATGTCAATTGCGCCGGCAGTATCACCGTACGGACGTAGCTCAGTTCAAGGAAAAAGTGGCGGAAGTAAAACAAGAGCGGCGAGACTTCCGAAAGTTAGATAGGTGCTGCGACTGAGTGTGGTGCAAACAGGCAAGTAGGACACGTAGGACTACGGCGCCACAATGTCATGTGAGAGCTAATGGACAGGGTTACCGCTATGTCAGACACACGATACAGACCTAAACCGCCCCTGCACCGCGGGAGGGTGAGTGTTTCGTACCTTATCTTCAATAGCAAGCCGTCGCAAACAAACGAACCCAATGCCGCTAGCATGCGGCGGGCCATGGATGGCGGAACAGGAGGCGTCTGTATTGTGTGTGTCGTAGAAGATCGAGAGCTCGTAAACGGTGATCTAAGCCCCCGGCTCGTAGTTGTGAAAGTAGACGTCTGCAGTTGAGGGCTATTGTCCACTGCAGATCACTTGCGAAATCGACTCGTAGCTCTACGATGGTCAGACAACAGTTTTCGTACGTCTTCAGAGAATGAGATTTCGTAAAGAAAAACATAGTGATTTAAAATTAATTATCCGTTTTGTAACTTCTGTTCCAACTTCCTATGACTTTCGTAATCACTCTAAATCACTTATAACTCGCTTTACAGATACAGCACGTTCTAAAAAGGAAAACCGACGGACCTTACGGACAAATTCCTTGTACAGAATTAAGTAAAAAATGTAACAGACATGGGCTCTAAAATGTATACCGTAAGAGATATGATCAATTGTTCATCTTCGATATTATTAAACAGAAGTCTCCTACTGCAAGGTCTTTGCTACTCACATTTTGGGAGGAGATACTACGGACCAAAACGATAAAACAGATCTACTGATTGTGTAGTCAAAAATGCATTGTTTAAAAACTATGAACACTTGTTCGTCTTCGCTAGTGTGAAACACATCCCGTCTACTGAACAAGTGCTCATAGCTCATAGGATATACAGTTTAGAGTCAATGTTTATAAGACCATTTTTCTTGTTTTGGACCATACTCAAATGGTTCAAATGGCTCTGAGCACTATGGGACTCAACTGCTGAGGTCATTAGTCCCCTAGAACTTAGAACTAGTTAAACCTAACTAACCTAAAGACATCACAAACATCCATGCCCGAGGCAGGATTCGAACCTGCGACCGTAGCGGTCCTGCGGTTCCAGACTGCAGCGCCTTTAACCGCACGGCCACTTCGGCCGGCTTTGGACCATACTACCTCCTCCCAAAATATGGAAAGCGAAGAACTTGTAGTAGAAGAAATGTGTTTTACTTTATCGAAAATAAACAAGTGCTTATATCTCTTAAGGCGTGCGCTTTGGAGCCCTTGCTTTGTGTAAGGAACCAGTCCCTAAATTTTTAAGTGTTTCTCTGGGAAACCATATCACTTTCAGTTTATTTTATCGATATTTTCAGGTCATTTTGGCGAAGATTTTCATATATTTTCACTTACTAAAATGTGGGCCTTGCGATTACAGGTCCTTTTTCACATTCATAAAGTAAACAAATTCTCACTAGGGGCAACTGCTCCTAGTGCCCTGCCCCCCACCCTCCCTGCTGCCTCAATTCCCTCCCCATGACACTGGGAATATTTTTGTTAATAGTGCGCCGCGTTTAATTACAGTATTGTATTCTCGTCTTGACGTCGCTAGTGAAACCCGCCTCTCCATGTGCTGAGACCATTTCCCCAGTAGGATTCCTAGGGTAGACTGAGTGCGCACAAGTCGCTTAGGTGATGCACAGTAGAAAGAGCTTGCAAGCAGGCGGCTGAATCACCCTCTTGAGCGACTCCGAGCCAATGAAGTCATACGAATTTACTTCACTGTACCTGAATACTGCAGAGCAGTATCCCTGAATTTATTTCGCGATACAACCATCACAAGAATACTAGGCAGCTTCTCAGAAATGGTGACAGATACAAGAATACGCTGGAAAACTGAGTGGCTCGCAACTTCTTCAAAGAGACGCCTTGATGAAAACACGTTCTTCTTTGCGTTGATTGACGCTTAACCAGGTTGGGAAACCTCTCAGGGACGAAAAGTATTACCTGTTGTCTACATCCAAGTATGTACAGTTCGGCCATTGAATTTCTCAGCAGTTGGTAGGAGACCTCTTTTTCGTCGTCAGAGGTATACTAAACATCGGGCACTCCGAGTCATAAAAGCGCGGAATAGGCAGTCTCGTCCCCTATCTAGCTTGTGCCCGTTCGGAGTCAGATTGCATATTCCGACAGGCCAACCGGTTATCGGATTCAGCTCCAGACACTTGCCGCCTAGAGTCTCGTTACAGTTCTGCTGTCCACTGCCTTAGACATGGACGCGTTATGACGTCCGTGACAAAGAGCTACCGTTTTAATGCTGCGCGAGCAGCTGTTCCGATAGCACCAATAAAGTCCGTGTAGCGGCATCAGCGGACGAACCTAAACGTCAGCAGAAGCAGCACGAAGCCCGCGAGGCCATGGCGCGTACGTCACAGCACGTGACGCTGCAGGTCTAGGCTAGGCGCAAATTGAGAAGCGTATAGCACGTGTGACGTGACATGAAACTACAGCGCGACACGCACGGGTCACGCGGGTCCAGCGCATATTGCGACGCGTACACCATACTTCGCACACGCCGACTGGCGACGCTCTGCGCTGATTGAACCTAAGCGCGCGCAACCTCTTATCTTTCTCAAACGATTTTACAGAAACTATTCACTGAAATTATATGATTTTTGCCTTACTTGTAGCGTTATATGTCAGCTTCGTGCCCATCACCTCGCTAATGACCATTCTTATTGTGATGTACACATTTTAGCAAGACACTACGCAAAACTTGAAAAGTTTGCAACGAAAATTAGGGGTCGCTATGATTTTGAGTTTGGTGCGTATTACACCATATGTTGCTGCGTATGAAATTTAGCTAACATGCTGAATTTTTGTTTAGACTTGGGAGGAAATCTCTATCTGCCTGCGATCTCGAGAAAATGGATCCCATGTAGCGCGCTCACTTCCGATCTCATTCCCACGAGAATGAAATACTCGCAACATCTCTCGTATCTCCTAAACCGCTCGAGACATCGAAACGAAAGTTTGGCGAATGATAGCACACAAGGAGTAGAGTGTTTTGCCAATTATTAAACACACGGAACTTTCTTATCTATGGCGATATATCACTACTTATACTTCTTTTATTTATTTCACTCCAGTGACTGTAATTTTTTAAGAATTATCGACAGCTAGCGAAACAAGAGCTTCCCAGTATGAAAATAAACATGAAATTTCTTCTTTTATGTTACTGCAAACCGATACTATGAGGTTTTTCGTAAGCTATTGAGCTCTGTAATTGCCAATTACTTGTTTAATTAGGCCCTACGTTTCGGAATTCTGTCTCAATAGCTGCTGTGAGATGAGTTTGGCAAATTACATTCTGACAAAGGAAGTACAATTAAACCAGTCACCAAGAGAAATGTGGTCTTTACTCATAAATGGCGATGCTTCTTCGAATGAGAAAAGGTTAACAACTCACACAAAAACAGATTGGCAATTCTGTTGGAATTTTGGTGGAATCCCCGTAACCCATCGTATTTTGAACACTGAGCGACGGGAATGGAAACTTACCAAAGGATTTTATTCCTTCTCTTGATCTGAGCAGTATTAAAATACTGACGAGCGTTCCTACAGGCGGAATCATAGGCACATGCCAGATACTGTTTACTCACCTAGGGCTTGCCAAACTGACAATGCGTGGTCGCGAATAAAATAGTTGTTATTGAGAAAAATTAACAATTATTCTGTCGCACAACACAATGGTTAGTGTAGTATCAGCAGCGAAGGATAATGCGCGCGACAGGAATGCACAAGTTAGCCATGTGTGCCTTGTGAGATGGAGTTCGAAAAACATTGTCATGAAAGTAGATCTGCCTTTGTCAGCAGCACATTTCAACAAATTAAATATGTCTAATCATAACACTCTTTTAGGATATTCCTACTTTCGTAATAATACCGACCATTTTCTTCATTTGTGTAGCCTGTTGTTGTATAATTAGTTTATTAATGCTGATAATGTCCATGCAACAATTGAAATGCATTTTCTCATCACGTAGGATCAATTAAAACATTGTTATTTGTGACTGCTTTTCGACTGTTTCTAGTTTGCAGTGCAAATGTGATGTTCACATGCATGTAGTACAGAGTGGCCTATTACATTATTACATCCATATCCAAGTAATCACAGTGAGACTTCTATACTTCAGATCTTGGACGCTTTTTACCAGGAGCACAAAGGGATCACACCCGTGGAGATTATCCCTTTCGAAATTCTTGTAACAGATCGTACAGATACGCCAGCATACTAGGCAGCGAGAAGATAACCTTGTTTTACTTTCCTGCCTTGCTTCTTAATCACCTGATTTTATAATAGTCCTTGCTTCCTTATTCACTACCCTCTGCCCCTTCTTGCGATCTGAAAACATTGCGGAGGCATATGATACAATTGCAGCGGCCAATGGCTCATCAGTTACTGAAGTATGCATTTTTCTTGACAGAAGAAAAACAAAACAAAACTATACAGATATAAATAACAGAAAAGTATAACGTACTAACGAAGAAAGCTGGAGCGTTTAGATGGCGCAAAACGAAACACTACCGAAAGGCAATAAAATTTAGCACACAGTAAGGCAAAATTAATCGTATGGGCAATACTACCACTGCTCATATGCGCCGTTCCGATGTGAGCATATGGCCGGACTACTTTTCCGCTTCCCTCCTCAAATTTCCCACGGTGCTAGCGAGGCACGCGCGACGCCCGGCGCGAGAAACTGTGCCTCAACCACAACGCCGCGCGACCTGGCGCAGGCGCGTGTCGCGTCCCAGTCGCGTCGCGTTGCAGTTTGCGCGGTCCCGTTTGAACCTGTGAAGCTACAAAAACGCGCGCTGCGCTGCGTCGCGCCACACGCGCTATGCGCGTCTCAATTTGCGCCTAGCCCCGGCGTGGAGCAACTAACTATCTTAGACGAGTTTAATAATTCTTGACTGCACGATTAAATGCTTGAAAGCTCTCGGTAGGACACGAGAAATGTAAGACCTTTAGTAGGAACCTTTTCAATTACATATTGATTTCCCATGAGCCCTGCACGGAGCAGAATGTCCGCGTAAGTCCTCTAGTATGACGTCACAAGTTTGCCGGCACCGAAGCAGCAGCAGCAGTTTCAGATTAGACACGTCATTAACTTTAGCTTTTGACTCACTTTTTTCTGCGATGTAGTGAATTAATTGATGTGTTTGCTCACGAAAGATTACTAAAATCTTGTTTTAAGTAGAATTTGAAATAAATTGCCAGGAGGAAAACTTAACATTAACTGGTGCAGACAGCCATTGTTGACGGTGGCTGCATTTTTGCTTGTGGCCGAACTGACTTCTAGTAAATGGCTCTGAGCACTATGGGACTTCTAGTAAATAGCTGTGAAATTTAGAGAAGATTACACCTTTTAATACCACCATCAACTTTGCGGGGCTAATAGCTGTAATTTAGGGTCGAAATAGAATCATAGCTTGGAGACTGTGGCCAGATCATTTGAGGCTCGACACTTGCATTCAAGTTTGCAAAAGGCCTCGTGATGATCGGCAGTTAATCTCAGGGACGCTGTAGTAAGTTTCAAATGAATAAATGGCAGAATACTAATTGTATTCGGCCATTGCGTCTCCACGCCACCAACCGTTAAGCTCGTACTGGTCGTTGGCTTAACAATAAAACATTAAAGAATTTCATGTACCTTATATCTGTTAGGACAACTGTTAAAATGAGAACTCATGACACTCAACTAATTTAATAGCAAATGGTTCTAAACCTAATACATGACACGTACATAAGATTTGTCTACACAAAAGAAGGATTCATTACTGATATACTTGGAATGCAGCTGCAGCGCGTCGTATTAATCTAAAGGATTTGGGCGTTACAATATTCAGTCTCGCTACGACAACCCTATGTTCACTAATCCCTGTATCAGTTTTGATGTTCGTTATTAGCTCAGGATTATTTGTTGCTAAGAGGTCAAGTGTGTTTTCACAACCGTTTAATGTTCGGGTGGGCTCATGAACTAACAGCTTGAAATAATTTTCAGAGAATGCGTTTAGCACAATTCGTGATGTTTAATGTGTACCTCCTCAATGAAACATGTATTTTCGCCAGAAAATCGAGGGTAAATTAAAGTTACCACCAACTATAATTGTATGAGTCGGATACGTGTTTGAAATGAAACTTTAGTTTTCTTTGAACCTTTCAGGAATTGTATCATCTGAATTGAGAGGTCGGTAAAACAATCGAATTACTGTTTTATTCCGGTTGCCAAGTATGACCTCTGCCCTACTAACTCACAGGAACTATCCACTTCAGCTTCGCGACCAGCTAAACTACAACTAACAGCAACAAACACGCCACCGCCAACTGTTTTAGCCTATCCTTTCCGAACACCGTTAGGTTCTTCGCAAAAATTTCAGCTGAACTTATCTCCGGCTTCAGCGAGCTTTCAGTGCCTGTAATGATTTGAGCTTCAGTGCTTTCTATTAGCGCTTGGACCTCTGGTACTTTCCCAACACAGCTAAGACAATTTACAACCGTTTAACCGACGGTATCTATTTTCTTCCTGTGTTTGGCCTGCACCATTGTGACTGAAGCCCTGTTTTCCGAGACCCTCCAAGGCCTGTACATTCTGTACTTCAGGTTCTGACATTTCTGTATCGGAATCTGACTTCTGTTCAGTCGACGCCACTGTACTGTCGCCATCGACTGGAACCTGTTTTTTTTTTCTTTTGTCTTTTTCCTGATTTACATTCATGCTTACAGGCTTTCCGATTTTTGTCATAATCACAGAAGTTAAAATTATTTGCTCGAATCCAAATAATTATCACTTATAAAAAGAACCAACAAATACTAAACATTGCAAAAAAATAATTTACAACGACAAAAGACAAGATGGATGCCTAATTACAGAGACATCAGAATGGAGAACTGTCCATCTTGCCGACACGCTGTGTGAGAGAAGCCATTTTGGCAACTTCTGACACAAAAATGCTTTATAAGAAATCTTGCACATGAACGGTAATCAAAATAATTCCTTACAAATTTTGTATTTAATGAGCCATACATTAAATACGCGAATTATAAAAGAAGTTGCCGAAATGCAAATGCGGGCTAGCAATACTGGCGTCAAATATATTTTTGTTAACGTACAGTTTCCATCTGTAAGCAGTATCTTCATATTTGTAGATTAGTTGGTCCTCTGACAGATTGGATGCATGAAAAAGAGAACAAACATACGTAATTCATGCATAATTATTTTTCGGCTCCCAACGCTCGGTGGCAAAATGACGCGTTTGCTCACGCAACATTACCAAAATTTTGTTTTAAGCAGAAATTGAAATTAATTACTGAAAGAAAACTGTTAAAATTAATCGGAGGCCATTTTGGTGGTAGAAGCATTTATTTTAGTGGGCAAACTGATTCTAGAAATTTGCTGTGAAATTTAGGGAAGATTACAGCTTTGAATACAGCCATCCATTTTGCGGGACCGGTAAGTGTTATTTACGGGCGAAATGCAATGATAGCTTGGAGATTGTGGCCAGATAATTTAATGTTCCGCGCTTGCATTCAAGTTTGCAAAACGCTTCGTGATGATCAGCAATCAATCTCAGGGATGCTGTAGCAAGTTGCAAATGAGTAAATGGCAAAATGCTAATTGTATTCGTCGATTGGGTTTCCACGCCTCCATCAGTTAAGCTCGTATTGGTCGTTGACTGTAACAATAAACCATTGAAACATTTCATATATCTTACATCTATTGGGAGAACTGTTAAAATGGGAACTCATGCGACTTAACTAATTTATATTAATTTAATCGCAAATGGTTCTAAAGCTAACAGATGACACTTACATCAGATTTGTCTACACAAAAGAAGGATTAATTACTGACACACATGGAACGCAGCTACATTGCGTCCTTTTAGTGTAAAGGCTAATAGACGAGCAGGACGGTGATCAACAGATGTTTACAGTAAGCAGACTCAAAAGGATGTAAGTTGCAATATTATTCGGAGATGAAGAGACTTTGGGATAGATTAGCGTGGAAAGCTGCATCAAACCAGTCTTCAGACTAAAGCCCGCAGCAACAACAGGAAAAAAACCATTATGGCGTGATTACAAGCAGAACAATCAATGCAAGCAGTCATACACATAAAATATCTGGGAGTATGAGACAGAGTGATTCGATGTGCAACAACTACGTAGAATTAATCGAAGTTCAAGCAGACGCGAGACTCAGATTCATGGGATAAACCCATAGGAACTATAGTCTACCCACAAAGGATGTAGCTTAAAACACCCTCACGCGACCAGTACTTTAATACTGTTCGTCAGTCTGGGACCCGCACCATATGGGACTCAGAGGAAACAGACGTTAGGAAGAAGAGCGGCGCGTTTTGTTACGGACTCATTTAGTTTACGCGGAAACCTTACGGAGATACTTAGCAATTCCAATGGCAGACGCTGCAAGAGAGGTGTTTTGCGTCAGGGTGTGCTTTGCTGTTACAGTGGAGAGCGTTAAGTCCCTAGAAGATTCAGCCAATATATTGCTTCCTCCTACGTCTACATCGCAAAAAGAACACGAAAGTAAAATTACCCCTCCGCCACACACCTTAATCTGGCTTCCGGAGTGTAGATGTAGATATAGCTGTAGCAGTCTCCTGGATGACGTAAGCCACCGCTAACATCGCCCTGTGGCATGCGCCTGATCGTAATAATCTCTTTGGTTTAGGAGTATTTCGAAAGCTTTGCTCTAACAGTATCTCAAGTGTAAAGGTTAAACTGACAAGGGGAGGCAGCCAAATGTGAAATTCAGATTCAATTCATACTGCACATAATAAAAGCTCATGGCCAGAGGTGTAATGTGGCAAAGCACCAAGATGCACTTCTCAGCCGTTGTCGAGAAAATCGACAGTTAAAATAAACCGTTGCGGTGAAATACTGTCAACGATTAATATTTATCGACAGCGTCGTGGCGCAGCGGTAAGCGCTCGGGTTCGTAATCCGAAGGTCGCCGAATCGAATCTCGCGCCATGCAATTTTTTTTTTTTTTTTAGTATTTGTTTTTTATTATTCAAATGTGTCTACACACACACACATTATACATACACACATACATATATATATATATATATATATATATATATATATATATATATATATATTCCCGGCAATCAGTTGCAACAATTATGCATATAATAAGTTGTTGAAAGTCGTTTGTCGTGGAAAAACTGGCGACTTCGAACATCATTATGTTTTCCGCAAACAAAGTTGTATTTCACAAATGTTATTAATTGTCTTCATAATGTTAACCACGTATAGTTAACGGAAGACGTAGAAATGATATTCCGAAACGAATACGTATAGCGTAAGTCAAACGTTCGAATTAGAATAGAGACCCCACGAACACAAATTTGCTGTGGCAGGTATGAAATATAAGCTCCGTTACTCGCTCGTTACACTTGAAGGACAGATGTTGAACGGGCCGAAACGAGCCGCCGCATAAAAGCGTAGTTGCCTGCTAACTTCGAAAGAAGGTAGATGCGGTCCCTAGCGCAACTTACAACATCGTCGAAAATCAGTGCGGACGTGAGAGCTTTGGTACACCCTGTTAAACAAACGGAAAAATGGAGGCGGTACAATTGGAGAGCGATCCGCCTTCACCAAAATGCATAAGCAATTCATTAATAGTTTATATATATATATTATATATTTGAATTACAAAAAACTAACAATAAAAAAAATGTTGCATGGCGCGAGAATCGATCCGGCGACCTTCGGATTACCAACCCGAGCGCTTACCGCTGCGCCACAACGTTATATAAGAATACTAGCCATAGAGAGTATTTCACCGCAACGTTTTCTTTTAACTGTCGATTTTCTCGACAACAGCTGAGAAGTGCATCTTGGTGCTTTGCCACATTACACCTCTGGCCATGAGCTTTTATTATGCGCAGTATGAATCGAATCTGAATTTCACAATTGGCGGCCTCCCCTTGTGAGCTTATACGGTATAATCAGGTTGTACCCCACTCTGTGACGACGATTTGTTTAGTAATTTGCTAAAAATGCTGCTTCACCTTTAAGAGTCAGAGCTTTGATTATGGTTGTGTGCAGTGCATTTTTGCCTACAATTGTACGTCTCTGAATGCTGTCCTCCCTAATGTGAAAGTTCCTGGTTGTATATACGAGTACTTCAGTGATAACCTTTTCCTTCGTGATGCAACCCCTGTAGACCCACTCAGTTAGTTTATCAGTCAGTTTGGAACCGCCTGAAGATACGGACGAATTCGATTGCATAAAGGGGTGACGACAGATAGAAATCATAATTAACCGTAGCTCCGCAGAAAAATGTTAAACACAGCAGTATTTTTTAGCCCTCCGATACGGGAGACTCGGGTATGCAACCCTAGGCTCACGTAGAGACGGTAAAAGCCATCGGTTAAAACCGATACCGATATCGTAATTCTGTCTAACCATCATTTCTCAGTATTTGTTTGGTCTCAATCACGTCAGGATTTTTTTTTTTTTTTTTACTGATAACTGGATAAGAAACGGTTATATCAGTTTGTAGCAGCAGTGGTGCTAAAATATTTGTTTTTTAAATGAAACTTTTTTAAAAAGAGTGATGTTAATTTGTTGAATTTTTTTTGCTTTGAAATGTTGGCTTATATAGAAAATGTGAAAAGCGATCAGAGCTATTTTAACAACAATATCGTCAGAAACAAGGCGTAACAATCGGTACAGCACGGCTGAGACAATACATGTAGCTGTTGTAGTTTACTACCTATAAGCAACGATCCTTTCGTTGTTTGGGAGCAGAGACGAAGGTGTGTGCCAGACTTGTTATATGTAGCCCAAAAATATTAATCATTTATGAAGTTATGTGGCTTCTGAAGGACTGGAATCGTCTCTAAATGATATTGTTTCTGATGAGAGGAGTCGGCTTGCAGATCAACAGATATAGACTGGGTACTTATGAATGTGTTGGAGAATAAATATTGGATAATGGACAAATTCATTACTGAACTCTTAACTGTTGCCAAGTAATTGTTCTTGGTAAACGTTCTAGTTTGCTTACATAAATTGTTCACTTTCAGGTTTGTCATCAAACAATCAATTGTATTCAGATTACTATTAAAAAGTATATAAATATATTTGACTACAGGTTTTTTATTCAGAATAATTAAAGAAAAGGAACGCTACAGTTTTTTCACAGAAGCTTCTTATTTGCCTGTCATTTTGATAACATAATAAAACAGGAAGGAAATGAAGACAACACTATGGTTAATACATTAAAAATTTTACAATTTGTTCATTGTTTATATTAAAAAGAGTAAGTAGCTAATCTGCTTCTTGTGTCAATATAGTATGCCTTGCCTGTATGCATCCATTGGAAATGGACGACATAACACGAAAGACAGATTACTCCAAACTCAATTTTCATCGTTTAACACTGACTGTTCGTAATGCCCACTGTTCGTAATGATCTTCGATTGCGGCATGATTTTTGAACATAATTTCCAAAAACTAGAGTCGAAAGAATAATACTGATTTTATATAGTATTCAACCTGTCATTACTTTTCGAGCAAAGCAACGAACTGTACGTGAACTAAGTTTTGTTTTATGTAGTTATTTGATTTGATACTTTGATCTGAAGTATCTTGATACTTGTAATACGAAAGTGTAAAGGTGACTTAGAATTCTTCAGTCATTCTTCGATGTCTACGTCGATTAGTGGAATACTGGTTATTTCAGAGACCGGTTAGTTCGAGCAGTTTTTAACAGCTAGGTTGAACTGGAGATGAAACAACCAGCGTAAAAAAAACTAATTGTTTCCGCGATGTCCCTAAGCTCTGTGTCGGGCGTGGCAAATACCGTCCGCCAGCAACCGCAACGTTGTGGTGTGGCAGGGTAGTGGGGGGGGGGGGCGGTTTTCGCCTAGTTCCCATTCGCACCGCTGAGCGGTGCCACACTCCCTCTCATCCGCAGAACAACGATGCGTAAGGGCTGAATTTGGGTGAACAAACAACTCAATACCAGATGCTACACTGCAAAATATCATTTACGGATTTACTGCTTATTTCACTTATTATTACTGCAATATGTAATTTGAATGTAGAGTTCTGGATATGCATGTTCTCGTTTGAGTCAACTAATTTTGCAACATTATTAGTCTGCTGTATCTCAGATCTGGTTAATTGTCAGGAAATACCTGTTATGGTCGCCAGATATAGTGGAATTTTTGGTAGGTGTAATTGCCTAATAATATAATGAAAATAAAGTTTTATTTCATCAATGTACAAACGTCTTGATGGTGAAGTCAGTTTTATCCCATGTGTAATGCATATACATTGCTACATAAATGCGAATGAGATACAAGAGCAACACCTGTATTGCAGAAAATACGAAACTTTTTTTGACAGTAGTTTCGCATTTCCTAGAACGGATATTCCTCTTTGGTTCGTTTGGATGACATTACTGGTCTTCGCGCAAATCCCGCAATTTTTGTTTGACATTCTACCCATAACTGAAGCATTAGACGTTCTTGGCATTAGTTGCATGTTGTTCATCTTGACACACACACAGAAATGGTACGTCCTTCAATAGCTGCTTTTAAAGTTGAATTTTCTTCGTCACTCTCTACACTCAAAGAAATTGGTTTATAACCCGTTTCACTTAAATTGACTGTAAGACTGATTCTTTTTCATCAAATGTCTATTTAAGCAACAAGAGGAACTGAACTACAACACTACTGAGTGTAAGTTACAGTTAACTTTATCGGAATGTATCTTCATAAAATAATCCCACACAGAGCTTTATAACGCCACAGATGGAGAGATAAGAAACGACATAAAATGTGTGGGAGCAAACTGCAGAAGTAACGTGTTTGAATTGCGCGCCAAAAACACAACAACCAATCAGAGACGGTGCTCGACATCTATTGAGCATCCCAGAGTGCCACAGAGTGCATCCCAGAGTGCCCCAGAGAGCTACAACACTAAGAAGAATCGCTTCTCGGCTTTTGGCAAGATCAATGTGTAGTATTTGTGGCCCTTAAAAGGGCCGTTTGTTGAGAACTGCTTTCAATTTCTTCTAGATTTCATTTGCGATCTCCCATTGTTATATATAAACTGCCACTCTGGGCGTTATGTTGTTGTTGTTTATTAAAAACTTATAGGGTTACTTGTGGTTTTTTTAATGTGATTACTCTACATGGGTAGATAAGCCTGTGATGTACTAGGTGTAAAATTTAACAATATTTTTCACTCTGTTATTATTTGTAATCCAGTTTTATTGTCTCTTTGTTTTCAGTAATCCTGAGCTGCATTAAAGGTGGAAAGATGGGGCGCAGATGGAGTGATCCCCCCCCCCCTACCGAAGAGCTGAAACTAAATTAAAATCAAATAGTAATTTCTGTAATCTGCGCCAAAGTGAAGCACGCAAATTTACAGTCTTCGCCAGTGGATTCAGTCATTTAATTCAGTATTCGCCAAACCAGCTTAATTTATGTGCCCAAGACAGTTTACTACGTGTACAAGTAACTTGAGCGTCCCCTCCTGTTCGAATTGTGGGCACCAAATATTAGTAGGGCTTCCTCATCTGCCACTGCAGCTCGCACTTCGCTGTTGTCGTAGGGCTCTATCTGTTTAACGCCCATTGTTGTCATTGCTACTATTGTTACACTGTTTGCCCAATTTAGGAGCGTATCCAAACAGTTCAGGCGACTTCAAGTGACGCCACCGAGAAATGCTTCTCTGCAGTTCCAGAGCTTTCACACAGCGCGGCGTGGTACGCCGCCATTCAGAACAGTAGCCGCTGTTGTGTTCAGTTTTCGAGGTTTCAGCGAGCAGCTGTGTTGGTGCAGCTACTGCTGCTGCTAAGATGACGTCACGTGCCGACTTCTCATAGCCGGCAAACTGAGTCTCGGCGGGTCAAATGCGCCACCGAGTGACGTCATGAGAAGGCCGCTATTGAAAGCAATGTTCAGTAAAGTTGGGCAACACGATTCTTTTTCCCGATTCGATTCCTACGATTCAATCTCACATTGCGAATCGAGTCCTACGATTCGTTCACGATTCTTTCACGATTCATTCTAATTTGCGATGCCACGAACCTTACGGAATGCAAAAAGTTCTACATCTTACTCAAAGATGGTAGGACATGTCTGAAATTGTCAATGGGGTTAGAATCGAGCTGTGTCATGATAAGATATTCCAGAAATAGTTTATTTATGAGTAACCATGCATATGACGTTACAAGTGTGATTCTCGATTTATGTGTGTAGTGCGTTAATTGATGAAAGGTCACGTTCGATTTGATTGCATCTATTGTTTTATTTCAATATTCCAGGAAAGAGGATTGATTTTATTGGTGTGTATTGGGAGCTGTGTACTCGCTGAATATGGTTTCTGTCATCACTAGTTCGTGTATTACTCGCGCAAACTAAGCTCACGTTTGCGCGGTGGCTGATGGTAGCGATAGTAAATGGGGAAATGCCTTTACGCTCGCTCCCGTCAGCCACAGGCAAGTGTCAGCTTGATTTTCAAGAGTAATTTTACGGCCCACGAACTTCGTTTGTTCGTTCCGAGCTTCCTTTGTTCACACGCATCCGCCACTTGACTGCCAACTGGCGGTCGTAATCATTCGGCACGACTCGGCATGATTCGGAAGATACCTTCGAAGCATAGCGTACTAAGAATCGATGAATCGTTGGAACTTGGAATCGTCAGGACTCGGAAACACGCAGTCGTTCTTACGATTCTTTTGAACGACGATTCCTCCGTATCACGATTCGATTCTTACGATTCTTTATTTAGAGTCGTTCAAATGAATAACTCATTCACGAATCGCCACTACTCTAATGTTCAGCCAGCGGTAGCTCAGTGTGAAGTGGGTGTTGACAGTGCAAGATAAAACGAGTTTAAAAACAATGTCTTTCTTCTCTAAAAAACAGAAGACAACATGTAAGTGACTCCTTGCGTATTGTTGACCAGTGCTTTTTGTCCCCATATTACTTAATTTCGGAATTAATGTTAGCAGAGTAACATTATTTGAGATTATTCACAAGTTTTTACACCTTCTTGTCCGTAGTGAACTAGTTTTGTTGCCGCGATTGTAAAGTTACATGAGAAAGTACAGAGAATTTCTACATTATTCGTTCCACTTGCTAAGCATGAAGTATCTAGATGTTGACAGGTCATCTTCAGACGGTAAATCGATCAAAGTAACTGATGAAACTAAATTAGTTTTAATGTATTTACTTAGCCAGTAAACGTATCTACTTAGTCAGCGAAAAGTCAGCATTCGGGGACAGAAGTAATTGTGGATATGATAAATGCTCTTGAGCGAAGGGTAGCGTATACTTCCTTGAATTTTTCCGAATGTTTGTACCCGGATCTGAATAATAAAGTGATTGACAGTGAACCACAGTTGATCATAGTAGGGAGCTACGTCGATTTACCGATGCCGGTGCTCGCAGTATGGCTGTAGTAGAAACTGCTGCGCGGTTCCATATTGGACTAAGTTTTCACGCCGCCTTTTAACGTGCGATATTGAGTTCACTTTATGGAATAGTAATATCCTTGTGGTTTAACAAACGCACTCCTGCGTATAAAATTATAACCTGTTCCTCTTATCTATATAGCTCAACGAAATGTCTTTACCCCTATTCTTGATACAACAAACACTGATCTAGGAAACGGATTCTCTAAAGATGTTCTAAGTGTCTATAATCCCGACATACTTCTACCATAAATCTGATCATCTTCATGTTTTTGGAGTCAGTTATTAGGGATGCAGAGACTCTGGCTACAAAGTAATTGGAGAGGATAAAAGCGACATCATTTCGAATCTGAAAGCAGAGACCATGCTGTGGATGGCAAAATGGAGAAGGGAAGGCGCAAACAAAATACTTTTACCAGGGTTTGCAGTTTTGTGCTCCAGAAATTTTTCCTACAATTACCAATTACATCTTTGATGTTGATTCTTTCTTCTCTTCCTGTGTCAACTGCAACAGCAGAAGGATTTATCTTGACACTCAAACTCATTAAAAATTCGCGGTGAAACGGCTGTGTGTAAATTGCTTAACAGGGATTGGTTTGTTGTACGTCCAAAGAGACATCATTATTAACAGAGAAAAATTATGTATAGGGCGGAAAGAACAGAAAAGATACTTTTCCGAACTAATGGTAGTTTTTAATATTGACAGTTGTTGTTCTTCTGCGATGTAAAAGGATTGAGTAACTGGCATTCACACAGTCTTGTATACAGACTGAAAAATGTGCAAATCAAATGCTAATATGCCTGAAGCATACCAAATATACACTGCAGCTGTAGAGAACTAAAATAAAAAATATAAAGACAATTGTTTTTTATAAAGAGACCTTATTTGTCAGATTTAAGCACTCAGTGTATCAAAGAAACACAATAATGCAATCAAAACTATGGTTTTATGTACCTGCAAGCAAGCTTTGAGCTATTGTAATGATGTAATATTATTCTCACTGTTTACACTGTACTCCTTTAGAAGCAAGAAAATTCATTGTTTTGATAACATAATTGATATGGATACTCCATTTTATTCCGAATATTTTTGTTTAAAAGTGAAAATCAGTATGAACTGTATTGAAAATAAAAATTAGAAAAAAATATTTGAGTATCTATTCAAGGCCTTACAATTATTATTTTCAAAATTTAAATATATATAAGATCTAAACTGTCAAAAATATAACTGACAACAAATTAAGAACCACAGTTTTATAATTATTTTATTCTAATTTCAGATTATTTGCTTTTAATTTGCTTATCAACTCTGTGTTAAGGAAAGGCTTATGAGGTTGTTACTGTGTGAACAATTATATAAAATACCTTACCTAGGAAAAGAGTTGTAAACACTTCATATTTCAAGGGCTTTAAAACTTTTTTGTCTAAAAAAAGACACATTTTTGCAATTGTTTGATATTTTTAAGTATCAAAGCAGCTTAACACAGTAGTTTTTGAAAGTTTTTTACTCTTAACTTTCAATGGGAAGACTCCTGGGACTTCTTTCTCTTCTAGGCAACCACCGCCACCCATGCAACTCCATTAATCTGCCCCTGTCATGTGTCAGTAACATTGAAACTGCATCGTATAGTGCTACTTTAAATGTGTTTCTGTATCTCTCCCGAACAGGGACCTTTTCGGAGACCGAATAGAATGAAACATCACTGTTTCGATGCAGCTCGTCGTTCTATGCAGAAGTGTACTGAATCAGTACTGTTTTGAAGTACATGAGTATGCCTGAACGTTACAGTTTCTGTGTCTAAATCTAGCACACGTCCTAGCGAAATGAAACACGACTGTTTCGAAACAGTCAAACATTGGAGTTTCGAGACACTGAAAGGGTACATTGTTTCAAAAGACACAAACAGTAGTGAACTCCAGTACAGAGCTAAAAGTTAGTTTCTGATATCAGTTACTGCACTTAAGTCATTTTCCGGGAGCGGTTGTAAATAACTACCAAAAATGGTTTATTAGCAGTATCAAGTACACCAACAGTATTCCTATTCTTAAGGTTATCTATTATGGGTATTTTAGAACCCGTGATTGTTAATTGAAGGTAAATACGTAAAATTGCAACCTGTCACATTTCAACCTGTCACTTTTTTGAATAATTATTTATTATTTCATGAACCGGTTTTCGAAACTTTTCAGGTTCATCCTCAGATGGTTTGTGGAAGTTACATCACTATTTCTAGCATAATTCTGAGTGCTGGCTTGCGAAAGTATGGGTGGTCTCGCGTCCGTCGGCCGTCGTAATTTAATATATATATTATTATTGTTATTATTATTTTTGATTGTTGCCGACTTACGTGGTGGGCCATAATAAAAATGCTATTTAAGTTGAACAATGTAATAAACTTTTCATATTAATTTCCTCGGCTAGTCAGTTCACTTTAAAGCAAGAAATCTTTAGTTATTAATTAAAATTGCGGCCCACACACGCGCGAGAGTATTTTTCTTACCTCCGTTAACCATTGTATTGTAGTCTGAGTCCTGGCTCTGGGTCTCGGCTATGGTACTGAAAATAAGAATCTTAAAGCTAAGTATTTCTGCAACTTCGTGCAGCTGTGGAGAAAAATTAATATTATGCTAATAGCGGGCGAGTTTTCCGCTTCCGCTAATTTTTCATAAGTTAATATCGCCACGTAATGGCGTCGTTGGCTGCATCGGCCGCTGCGATTGTTGAACTGTAAATTACTTGAATGCAGATTAATTCAAGGAAGGCGGACATGAAATCGGGATCACCTCTTACAAATTAAAAGTGCACAATAATATTAAATCATTATATTATATGTTTAACTCATACAAATATGCTTACATTTGCCAGCAGTCGTAAGATGTCCGTCGATACACAATAAAGACAAGAGAAGAAGTGAAGTCGACTAAAAAATTAACAAAAGAGTGTATCTTGTCACCTCTTTAGATCATTTTGTCATAAATTATTTCTTTGCATTTGAAACTTGGACAGAGAAATTATTATTTTACGGCTACATGAAAAAAAAAATCTCTTACAAATTATGAATGTCTTCTTTATAAATATTGTTTTTAAGTCTTTTCGTAATATGGCCCTGGGGACGCTATAGTGGCTTTTTTCGTCGATGTCCATCGCTTTGCTTCCATTTTCATGACCTGTTGGTATATCACTTCACACACGTTTACACAATCTGTATTCATCTACACTGTGACAGCTAAAGTTTCGCCAGCACCCAGCATTATGCCAGAAATAGTGGGCTCCCTTGCCGCTGTTAGATAAGCAGCAGCCAGCAACAAGTCGCACTATTAGCTTACCTATTTGTTGTATAGTTTGATTCTTAATTTCTTTGCGTGTTTTCGGGTACTTGAGTAGATTAATTCTCAAATTTCTGGCGTATTATAGTATTTGAGAGTTGCCGCATCGTGTTTTAGTACCTGAAAAGGGTAAAGTCCCGTAGTCGTCAGTCAGCTAAGGACGGGAAGAAAGTCAATGTGGACTCCGTGTGCATACCGTGGGGAGTCATCTAAGATGTGGAAAGAGTCCTTCCGGATGCCAGGAAGGGTACAGGGTGCAGCCAACTGCAGGTGGTGGTTCATGTCGGCACTAATGACGTGTGTCGCTACGGATCGGAAGAGATTCTCTCTGGTTTCCAGCGGCTATCTGAGTTGGTGAAGACTGCCAGTCTTGCTACCGAGATGAAGGCAGAGCTCACCATCTGCAGCATCGTCGACAGGACCGACTGCGGACCTTTGGTACAGTGCCGAGTGGAGGGTCTGAATCATAGGCTGAGAAGGTTCTGCGACCGTGTAGACTGCAGATTCTTCGAGTTGCGCCATAGGGTGGTGGGGTTTCGGGTTCCGCTAAATAGGTCAGGTGTCCACTACACACAGGAGGCGGCTACACGGGTAGCAGGGGCTGTGTGGCGTGGACAGGGTGGTTTTTTATGTTAGACAGTCTCGGGAAAGATCAAAATGGGCTCCAGTCTCAAAGGGTACAGGGCAAAGAAACGACGAGAATCGACCAAGCAACTCTCGATATTGTAAACTGTGGTAGTTGCGTTCGAAAAGTACCAGAGCTTCAAGCGCTGATGGAAAGCACTGAAACTGAAATCATTATAGGAACAGAAAGCTGGCTAAAGCTGGAGATAAATTCTGACGAAACTTTTACAGAGGCGCAAACCGTGTTCCGAGAGGTGTTGTGTTTGTGTCTGTTGGTAGCAGTTTACCTTGTAGTGAAGTTGAAATAGATAATTCCTGCGAATTACTATGGGTAGAGGTTATACTCAAAAGCCGTACCAAAAAAATAATTGGATCCATCTACCGATCACCCGACTCAGATGATATAATAGCTGAACGGTTCAAAGAAAACTTGAATCTCATTAAATATAAGTACCCTACTCATACAGTTATAATTGGTGGAGACTTCAATCTACCCTCGATTTGTTGGCTAATATACATGTTCAAAGCCGGTGGTAGACAGAAAACGTCTCCCGAAATTATACTAAATGCTTTCTCTGAGAATTATTTTGAACAGTTAGATCATGAACCAACACGAATTGTAAATGATTGCGAAAACACTCTTGACCTCTTGGCGACAAGTAATCCTGATCTAGTAGAGAGCCTCACAACGGATACAGGGATTAGTGACCACAAGGTCATTGTCCCGAGGCTCAAAACCATATCAACCAAAACCACTGAAAATAAATGCAAAATATATCTATTTAAAACAGCAGATAAAAACTCGCTTGATGCCTTCCTAAGAGAGAGTCTCCATTCCTTCCAAGCTAATTATGTAAGTGTAGACCAGATATGGCTCAAATTTAAAGATACAGTATCGACAGCAATAGATAGATTCATACCTCATAAATTAATAAGAGACGGGACTGATCCACCATGGTACACAAAACACGTCAGTACACGAAACAACTCAAATCACTTAAGATAGGCAAGTCTTCCGGTCCATCTGTGCAACACAGATGGCTCTTTATTCCCATGAAGTAACGAGTGCTGTCGACAAGGGATCTCAGATCGATTCCATATTCCTAGATTTCCAGAAGGCTTTTGATACCGTTCCTCACAAGCGACTCAACCAAATTGCGTGAATATGGTCTCAGTTGTGTGACTGAATTCGTGATTTCCTCTCAGAGAGGTTACAGTTCGTAGTGATAGACGGTAAACTATCGAGTAGAACGGAAGTGATAACTGGCGTTCCGCAAGGTAGTGCCATAGGCCCACTGCTGTTCCTGATTTACATAGACGATCTAGATGCTAATCTGAGAAGCCCCCTTAGATCGTTTGCAGATGCCGCTGTAATTTACCGTCTAGTAAAAACATCAGACGATCAATTCCAATTACAAAATGATCTAGAGAGAATTTCTGTATGCTGCGAAAAGTGGTAATTGGCATTAAACAAAGAAAAGTGCGAGGTCATCCACATGGGTACTAAAAGAAATCCTATAAATTTTGGGTGTACGATAAATCGTACAAATCGAAGGGCTGTCAATTCGACTAAATACCTAGGAATTACAATTACGAGGAACTTAAATTGGAAAGACCACAAAGATGATATTGTAGGGAAGGCGAAACAAAGACTGCGCTTTGTTGGCAAAACACTTAGAAGATGCGACAAGCCCACCAAAGAGAGAGCCTACATTACATTTGTCCGTCCTCTGCTGTAATATTGCCCGCGGTGTGGGATCCTTACCAGGTAGGATTGACGGAAGACATCGAAAAAGTGCAAAGAAGAGCAGCTCGTTTCGTGTTATAGCGCAACAGGGGTGAGAGTGTCACTGATATGATACACGAGTTGGGGTGGCAGTCAATGAAACAAAGGCGGTTTTCTTTGCGGCGAGATCTACACTCCTGGAAATTGAAATAAGAACACCGTGAATTCATTGTCCCAGGAAGGGGAAACTTTATTGACACATTCCTGGGGTCAGATACATCACATGATCACACTGACAGAACCACAGGCACATAGACACAGGCAACAGAGCATGCACAATGTCAGCACTAGTACAGTGTATATCCACCTTTCGCAGCAATGCAGGCTGCTATTCTCCCATGGAGACGATCGTAGAGATGCTGGATGTAGTCCTGTGGAACGGCTTGCCATGCCATTTCCACCTGGCGCCTCAGTTGGACCAGCGTTCGTGCTGGACGTGCAGACCGCGTGAGACGACGCTTCATCCAGTCCCAAACATGCTCAATGGGGGACAGATCCGGAGATCTTGCTGGCCAGGGTAGTTGACTTACACCTTCTAGAGCACGTTGGGTGGCACGGGATACATGCGGACGTGCATTGTCCTGTTGGAACAGCAAGTTCTCTTGCCGGTCTAGGAATGGTAGAACGATGGGTTCGATGACGGTTTGGATGTACCGTGCACTATTCAGTGTCCCCTCGACGGTCACCAGTGGTGTACGGCCAGTGTAGGAGATAGCTCCCCACACCATGATGCCGGGTGTTGGCCCTGTGTGCCTCGGTCGTATGCAGTCCTGATTGTGGCGCTCACCTGCACGGCGCCAAACACGCATACGACCATCATTGGCACCAAGGCAGAAGCGACTCTCATCGCTGAAGACGACACGTCTCCATTCGTCCCTCCATTCACGCCTGTCGCGACACCACTGGAGGCGGGCTGCACGATGTTGGGGCGTGAGCGGAAGACGGCCTAACGGTGTGCGGGACCGTAGCCCAGCTTCATGGAGACGGTTGCGAATGGTTCTCGCCGATACCCCAGGAGCAACAGTGTCCCTAATTTGCTGGGAAGTGGCGGTGCGGTCCCCTACGGCACTGCGTAGGATCCTACGGTCTTGGCGTGCATCCGTGCGTCGCTGCGGTCTGGTCCCAGGTCGACGGGCACGTGCACCTTCCGCCGACCACTGGCGACAACATCTATGTACTGTGGAGACCTCACGCCCCACGTGTTGAGCAATTCGGCGGTACGTCCACCCGGCCTCCCGCATGCCCACTATACGCCCTCGCTCAAAGTCCGTCAACTGCACATACGGTTCACGTCCACGTTGTCGCGGCATGCTACCAGTGTTAAAGACTGCGATGGAGCTCCGTATGCCACGGCAAACTGGCTGACACTGACGGCGGCGGTGCACAAATGCTGCGCAGCTAGCGCCATTCGACGGCCAACACCGCGGTTCCTGGTGTGTCCGCTGTGCGGTGCGTGTGATCATTGCTTGTACAGCCCTCTCGCAGTGTCCGGAGCAAGTATGGTGGGTCTGACACACCGGTGTCAATGTGTTCTTTTTCCCATTTCCAGGAGTGTATTTACGAAACTTCAGTCACCAACTTTCTCTTCCGAATGCGAAAATATTTTGTTGACACGCACCTACATAGGGAGAAATGATCATCATAATAAAATGAGAGATATCAGAGCTCGGACGGAAAGATTTAGGTGTTCCTTTTTCCCACGCGCCATTCGCGAGTGGAATGGTAGAGAAGTAGTACGAAAATGGTTCGATGAACCCTCTGCCAGGCACTTAAGTGTGAATTGCTGGGTAACCATGTAGGTGTAGATGCAGAAACAATCCGAATATGAACCTGAAAAGGCGCGACAACCTGTTCGTGAAATAATAAATAATTATTTAACAAAGTGAGTGGTTGGAGTTTTATGTATTTACATCATACGCCTCTATTATGCTATTCATGGGCTGTGCGGCTGGTCCCGGCAGAGGTTCGAGTCCTCCCTCGGGCATGGGTGTGTGTGTTTGTCCTTATGATAATTTAGGTTAAGTAGTGTGTAAGCCTAGGGGCTGATGACCTTAGCAGTTAAGTCCCATAAGATTTCACACACATTTGACCATTTTTTGATCTATTATGGGTTACTGCAGATGGAGTTGTTTATGAGTGTAGCAGTCAGAGAACACGTAGCAGTTACCGCGGTTGTTGGTATCTGGCAAATACTGAAATGTGTCAAGCTGAGTTCAGTCTGTATATTGAACAACCTAAACTGACTCTTTCAGTTAATAACGATTCGGTGGTTATCGGTGTTTCATACAAGATGGAATGACCTAATATGAAATGTAGTTATCGAAGCAGCTTCAGATAGTTATAATATACGCTTTGTGCTCTGTAGCTTGTAGAAATCGTAATATGTCATATTATTAATTAACTTTTAACAAAAACTCTTCTCGCTTACTGTAGTTAACATGTATATTCTACAGAATAACATGTTCCAGTTCTGACCACTCAGGCCAACGAAAGATGTTCGTGCAAACCGGAAATGTAATTTAATGTACTTGGGAAGTGTGAAACATCCCACCGTGCTCGAGCTTCGTTGTTGTGTGTGAGGAACGGGTGTAAGAGACATCAGCCCGGGGCATCGACAAGACGCGACGGGATATAAAGCCCTCCATTTGCTGTGGGGGAGCGCTTGTTCTTTCGACATAGCGGCTTGGGGGTGCCTTGGAGAGCACGGAGCAAAGGATGCGGTCGGCAGTGTAAATTCCCAAACAATTGAAGAGTGGCTTTGAAATGTCATGTTGTGACCTATTGAGAGCTCCACATTTGGAAATATTTATTGCCTGCAAACTGTAATCAAGGTTGTAAAGAATTAATATTTTGTTGTAAACACAGAAGAGTTCACGCAGAACTGAGTTTATTAGCTTGAACAGACAAGAGCTCTCTTCTAGCACCCGCAACTAGCTGAAGACGCCAACGGTACGGTTCAGTGGCACTACATAGCAGGTCCACTACGACGAATAACTTTAAGAAAGGCGAACGAAGTTATTTTATAAGGTAAAAGTTGACTCACACATGCAGCCGGGTGAGAGATCGTACCTGGAGTGGAACAAATCATAACCATTCACTCTAAGACTCCATTTCAGCGCTCTAATGCAGGACGCGAATTAGAGGTGCTAACAGAAGAAAGGTGGAAGAATAATAACTTTCAAGAATTTTTACGTAAATAGAGGAAGCAGATACGACGTTGCCAGTAGCAGCCAAGTCAACAACTAAGAATATATGAGCGGACACACACAGTATCGTTGCACGAATTAATTTGAATATACAAGAAGAAATAAGTTAAATTTCTTTACTGCTAATGACGTGTTAATTGGTATCGAGAGTTGAAGAAACATAATTACTTGACAGTCGCAACGAGCTCAAGAGCAAAAGATATTCGTGTGCCCATTAATCTCCAGTAGGTAAGTAGAGAAGTATTTAGGACGAAGAAATAGGCATCCTTGGCGTTGACAAGCAGCTGATAGAGATGAAAACAAGTAAGTCGCCAGGTGTGAGTGGAATCCAAGTTCGGTTCTACAGACACTTCGGCACTGGCCCCTTACTTCACTTGCGTTCATCGTGAATATCTCGCTCAGCACAAAACCCCAAGCGACTGGAGAAAAGTACAGGTGAATCCTGTATAAAAGAAGGATAAAACAACGGACCCGCAAAAAATTACACGTGAAAATCCTTAACATCAAAAAATGTTCAAATGTGTGTAAAATCTCATGGGACTTAACTGCTAAGGTCATCAGTCCCTAAGCTTACACACTACTTAACCTAAAGTATCCTAAGGACAAACACACACACCCATGCCCGGGGGAGGACTCGAACATCCGCCGGGACCAGCAGCACAGGCCATAATTGCCGCACCCTAGACCGCTCGGCAACTCCCGCGCGGCTCCTTAACATCGATTTACTGCAGAATTTTTGAACATTTTCTCGGTTCGAAGATAATAAATTTTCTTGAGGCAAATGTATTTCTGTCCACAAGTTGAAACAGATTCAGAGAGCGCTGACCATGCAAAACTAAGGTAGCTCTTGGATGAAATCTTCGCTCTGCAGAAGTGTGTGCCAGGATGGGACACGCATTCGGGACTTCTGTCTTTGTGGGTAAGTGCTCTACTGACTACTCGCAAGGACGACATACAACTGCCCACACAGCTTCACTTCTATAGCTCAGTCAGTAAAACATTTTTCCGCGAAATGCAAATGTCCTCAGCTTCGGTCCAGCACACAGTTTTAATCTGCCATGAGGTTTCAAGCAAGTCTTTCTCTCATACGATGTCCTGCGAACCATGGGTGAAGGACAAGAGTCAGATTCCATATTTATAGATTTCCAGAAAGCTTTTGACACAGTGTCCCGGTGCAGACTCTTAAGAAACTTTCGATCCTGTGGAACAGATCCCAGATTTGTGAGTGGTTCGAGGATTTCTTAAGTAATAGAAGGAAGCAGTTTGTCCTGGATGTTGAGCGTTCAGCAGAGGCAAGGGCATTGACAGGAAAGTGTAGAACTGGAAAGTGTCTCTTCTTCTCTCTATACATTAATGATCTAAAGGACACAGTGGGCAGACTGTTTGCCGGTGTCGCTGCAGTGTACTGGAAAGTACTGTCGTCGAGTGACTGTAGGACAAAGGATGATTGGACAAAATTTCTATTTCACGTGTTAAATGGCTGTTTTCCTGTAATGTTGGTATACAGTACTAGTATGTGGCTGGACGCAGTTAAGTCTTTTAGTTTTGGTGGTGTAACGTTACAAAGACACATTAACTGGTATGAACACATACACTCGAGAGTAGGGAAGGCAGACGTCCGGTTACGGTTTATGGGAACAGTTTCAGGAGAGTATTGCTTGAGTGTTTGTGATCCTCATCGGGTAGGACTACAGGAAGGAATCCAAGAAATTTGTAGGCATGCTTCTAGATTTATTGCCAGTAGATTCAGTAAACACGCAAGTGTTACAGAGATGCTTCGTGAACACAAATGAAAATCCTTGGGAGGACGGCAACGTCCTTTTGGCGAAACTGTATTGCGAAGTGTAGAGAACCGTAATTTGAGACTGACTGTGGAACGATTTTACTGCCACCAACGTAAATTTCGCGCAAGGACCTCATGTACGGCGGCTTATAATCAGTTGTTTTTCACTCGATCCAACTGCTAGTACATGAATAAAGTGATTGATTAGCGGTGGTAAAAGATACCCTCCGCCATTCTTGCGGAGCATGTATGTAGATGTAGACCATGTACATACGTAGTAGTTATGTCACTCAGTTGACTGACAGCTTCATTGCATTTTGTTATAGCTTTTTAGAGATTTCTGTAGTTTGTCTACATGTAATCTGTATTTTCTTGTATGCTACGCATTGTTCACAGATACTAAAATCGGGAATATTCTGTGTATAGGAATGTAAATATAGTTTTACATTTTCGCCATACAGGAACAGTGTATTTTTTAATTTTTTAGTGATGATGTCATTTTCTTGATTTTACTTTATTTTTACGTTCATTTATTACATAACAAATGATTGTTTTAATGTTGACAAGAAAAAAAATTACATGTGCCTTTTGGAAAAAACCATCAGTGTAGTTCCGTACAGATTTTCTCTGCCTCGTGATGACTGGGTGTTGTGTGCTGTCCTTAGGTTCGTTAGGTTTAAGTAGTTCTAAGTTCTAGGGGACTGATGACCATATATGTTAAGTCCCATAGTGCTCAGAGCCATATGAACCAGTTCCGTACATGGTGAAAATAAACCAGCTGAAAAATGCTACTGCTGGAACACAAAAGAGGTGAATGTGCACCCCTTTAAAATATTCTACCAAAAAAAGTGGAGAACCGACTGCCTCAATCCTCAAACCGCCTCCCTCACCAAAAGTTTTTGATGTGAACATATTCACGCTCTTTTTAACACACATCATACCAAATCCGTTTGTCCAGTCTCTCTTCGTAGTGAAGCCGTCACACTCAGCATCTCCCTCTCGCTTCCACTGTCTAATACGAGGATTAGAACTTTAATAGTGGCAGCTATTTAATTATAGCTCGTACAAAATAGATACGTATTTCAGAATTTTACTGACCTTCAAAGTAGTCACCAGCGTTTTGTATAACTCGTTGCCAGCGATTTGGAAGTCGTAGGATACTCTTAGCAGTGCCAGTTGTGTTGACAGTTCAAGCGGTGCGGTCTGTTGCCCGACGAATTTGTAGCAGTTCTGAAGCGAATGCGCGTGAAGTGTTTCCTTCAGTTCAAAAATCGAGTTGAAATCACGAGGGCATAAGTCAGGGGATTGCAGTAGGTGGTATAGCTCTTAGCAGCCACATCAGTCAAACAAATCAGTAACAGCTTGCACTGCACGTGCTTGAACATTGTGCTGCAAAAAGATAGTAAGGTCCTGCAGAAAGTGTCATCACTTCTGTCTCTATGCTGTTCATTTTTGGAGCACAACCTACGGTCAGCTTGGAGACAGAAGTGATGACACTTTCTGCAGGACCTGACCATCATTTTGCAGCACAATGCTCAAGCACGTGCAGTGCAAGCTGTTACGGATTTCTGTGACTGATGGGTCTGCTAAGTGCTATACCACCTGCTGCACTCTCCTAACTTTAGCCCTCGTGAGTTTCACTCGATTTCTAAACTGAAGGAAACACTTCACGGTATTCGCTTCAGCACTGCTACAAATTCGTTGGGCAATAGACCGCGCCGCTCGAACTGTCAACACAAGTGGCACTGCTAAGAGTATCCTACGACTTCCACATCGCTGGCAACGTTTAATACATAACGCTGGTGACTACTTTGAAGGTCAGTAAAACTTTGAAACACATATCTATTTTGTACGAGCTGTAAATAAATAGTTGCCATTATTAAAGTTCCAACCCTTGAGTGTCTCTCTTTCACTGTCTCCTTTTTACTACCATTGTCACTTTCTGCTGTCTGTATTGTCCACTGCCACTCTTCATCCCTCTCTCTCACTCTTCCTCACCACTGCCTTCAACTAACTCTGCCCCTTTCAGTGTCACTCCGTCCCACTGCCATTGTCTTTGTCCCATTTGTTTCCTCTCCCATTGCCGCTGTCTCATTCTTTGTCGCTGACAGGCTGCTGTCTTTCTCTCCAGCCACCCATGTCCCTTCTATCCACACATCTTTTGGGGGATGGTTTGCTCGGGGTTTTTACATCCAGACAGGGAAACTTTAAATCTGGGTGTAGGGGATAGGGAAAAATGGGCCATACTTTTGTGTTAAAATTCGAAAGCATGCGGGGATGGAGGTGGGGTGGGAGGGACGGAACTGGCGGCGGAGGGCAGGGTGCAGGAGGGGTGGCACTCGGCCCCAACTCCAAAGGGCTCGTCTGTGTACGGTCACCACTCATGTCTCTTTTTCGTCTCCACTGTCTCCTCTATCTTTTGCTCCCACTGCTATTGTCTTTATCCATCTCTGCATCTCTTCCACTGCCATCTTCTCCCTTCTGGCAGATGAGCCGCAGAAAGATTTTGGTGGAGAATACGACGTGATGATGTGGAGTAATACGTAAGAAATGGCATTCCATAAGCTCAATGAACAGATTTCAGTCAGCAAAAGGCACAGGTCCAGAAATTATCAGAATCAGAAAAAACTTTTTAGATGATATTAATTGATGTATTGTGTGAGTTTAATAGAGGTTTAGTGTGTAGTATGTGTGTACTGACGATGATCGACCCTTTTTCAAGATACCTCGTAATGACAGTAATACCAGGTCAAACAGAGAGCACTGTAGCTGTACTAGAAACTATAGTACAAATGAAGTAAGTAATATTATGTCTGATGTGATGCAACAGTTGTGTCGTCTATTGAGTAAATAAATTGAGTACTTGTTTGTTCCACTTACAACCTAATGGTCATACGGAACGAGTCCAGCGAAGGTTTAAAGTCGCTGCCGTCCGGAGTGGCCGAGAGGTTCTTGGCGCTACAGTCTGGAACCGCGCCACCGCTACGGTCGCAAGTTCGAATCCTGCATCGGGCATGGGTGTGTGTGATGTCCTTAGGTTAGTTAGGTTTAAGTAGTTCTAAGTTCTATGGGACTGATGACCTCATAAGTTAAGTCCCATAGTGCTCAGAGCCATTTGAACCATTTTTTTTTAAGTAGCTACGTGTACAGTCAACGTTTAAACCGGTATGCCTACATACGCTTTGTAGTGACTGTGTACAAATGAAACAGTTATACAGTGACAGGTCATTCACCATATAAAGTTGTGTATGGCCGAAAGAGTCTGTCACTTCTTGATTTAGTATAGCGAAAGACAGGAATGCAGGGCCAACAAGTGAGGCAATTCGCTAAAACGTCAAAAGAATTTCGGCAACGAGTGGAAGGTTGAAATACGAAGGCACTGGAACATTATGAGATGATTGCACAACGTACGAGTAAATTACGTGAGTACTGACAATGCGTAGGACAATGGATGTACTAGAAAATTCGTACCCCCTTAAAAGGTAAAACAAATAAATTCTTGACGAAGTTTCAAGGACCGCATAACGTAGTGGAGATGAGTTCAGCGGTCAATGTTAAGTTATAAACGCCAACAACAAAAAATTGATTGTTTATTTGTTTATGTTAGCCGCGTTAGACATTTTAAGGGTGCAGTTGATACGTTACTGCAAATACACGCACTGTTACCGCAGAAAAAGAAATTACCACGATGAACGGAAGTAGCACAGAGCATAGCTTATGAGCTTAAGTACAGGGACGAGTAACAAAATAGCAATGTACCGTGTTGGGTTACCTAATTAATACATGTATTTTTTTAGTTTGCTTTATTGGTTTTCTGTGAGGTTCGTTTTTTTTCCTAAGGAGGGAGGGGATACATGGTAATTCCTGAATCCTAGATGGTGTCGAAGATGACGTCGCAATATATTACCGGGGTGTCATTTTCTTGCACGTATGTGAGGCAGAGGTCATTAAGATACAGCCATTGTAATACGGAATTTGATCCACACGACGTGCTTCTCACGAGCCATAAGGGGTGGCTGAAACTCGCCTTCGATATATGGGTGGTAAAAAAACTAAATTAAATGTTTACAAAACTGTTCACAAATGTATCTACGGAAGGGAAAAAGGAGAAATGCTAACAAATGTACAGAACGAATACTACGAACTGCAGTTACACTATGAGAAACTTCGTGCTCAGTTACAGCGGATGACAGAGTTAATAAATTCTAGACAAAAGAAAAGCGGTTGGTTAGATATTGGTGAGAATTATTGAAAACTACATGGGGCAGCAGACAACGTGACATCGCAAATTTAAATAGTGTGGTAGAGGCAGTACTAGAAATGGCAAGGAACACAGAAACAACAATGTTAACATCACAGCAGTTTATACTGTGACTGCAGCTAGTGGAAAAAGAATTTGTAGTTGTGATATAACACGTTCTGCCTTTAATGAACAGTAATATAGCATTCTTTGTACAGATAAGAATTATTCAGTATACAACTTGGGTGTATATTAACATACAGTTTCCAGCTGCAGATTTAAATTTTCATTACCAGTGTTTCGTGATCCGTCCGTATCCAGTAATATGGGAAATGATTGGAGAGTGGGAACAAGTGCTAACTATTGAAGTGTTACTTGTCTCACAACAAAGAGATATACATGTTGATATGTCAACAGGAGATATCAGAAGTCGTGTCAAGGAGTTAGTCACCAATTGGTTCAAAATGACTAGTGATCGTGTTAAATTCAGTTGTTCCTAGGAATTATGGAAGCACAACACTATAAAAAAATAGTATCAATACCGCAATCACATTTGCAGTGGCCTGACAGTCACTGGTTATATTCTATATTTTCTCAGATACAGTAAAATTAAATTGCTCCAATAATGAGACATTTACAGGGATGACAAAATTAGAATTACAGAAAATGGATTATTAGTAAAGCAAGTGGAACCATGTGTGATAGTGCCGAACAAACTTTCACTTGCTACGTAAACAGGTATCATGATGAGATCCCACAGCATAGGACAGATAGTTTGTGGAAAGGGGTCAAAATGAGTGGCTGTCAGTTGCACTCGAACAGACAGCTTTATTCATTAGACAAACGTTACAAGAGTAAAGAAAACATTAAAAACAGAGCAAGCCAAACATTAATTTTAGAACTTAATTCCCGGCTAAATCCGCCATTCAATCTCAAGCCTCAAGGGCAAAACAATTTTAATTTAAGAGCGGCTGAAGGCCAGTCACTTAAGACTCAAAAACAAGAATTTTAAAAGGCAGAAGGCTTCATCTTAAAACATTTCTCTAAATTAGGCTGAAGGCCCAAACAATCTCACGCCTTAAGGGCAAGACAACTTTAATTAAAAATCGGCTAGAAGCCATACATGAGAAAAAAACAACGACAAATAAGAAAAGGCAGCACATCAAACGGCGCTCAGAAGTTTCCAAGGGTCGGCCTGGAATTCAAAACACTAATGCTCACTTAGGTGAGACAGGCAGTCGGCCCAACAATTCTCAATCCGACGGCAACCAAACCGACATACAGTCAACGGACCAAGTGACAGGATAACTCCCGCTCCACCCCACCAGCACACAACAGGAAGTTCAATGGAACAATGCAGAAGGTATCGGCGCCCTCAACGAATTACACATTCAGCTGTCAAACTACACACCGTGCTGGACAGCCACAACACAACGAGGAAAATACATTGCCTGAATTTACGTAAATGGCTAGGGCAGGTAACCGGAACGTTAACGGCCATAAGGCAGAAGATTCCGTTGATGCACTTCAATTCAAAAATAAAGTTAAGTTTAACTCCACAAGAGGGCAGCTAGAATTTCACCAACTTGAAAACACACGTTGTTGCTTACAGGAATGTCTCAACACCCCACAATCAAATTCAAACGGCACAATGTGAACAGTTGGGGCCGGCTGGTAGATTAAGTAAAGACTCAACTTTCGTGTCCGGGATCGGTGAGCCACGGGCCTCATAGCAATGGGAACATCCCCTCACACTCCGACCGCGTGTGGACGCCCCCAGCGGTCCCGGCCAGACACGCGCCACGGAGACTTCCTCGCTGCTCCACGCAAACAGACCAAATGCCCGCACACGGCATAGCCCAAAACTATAAGTGGGGGGCCAAAGATAGTACAAGGGTGCGAATATCGATACACGCTGACGATGCGACTCATGGAGGGAAACAGCATAATAGCGACAACCGCGGGAGAATAATCACAGAATAGCAACCAGGGTTTAATGCAAATCATAACATGAGCCAGCCACGGCTCACACGATAATCACGGGAACTTGACCAGTGTTGTATTTGCTGCGGAAACTTTTTAACATGTTACTCATGCAAAACTAAATCTTCCTGATTAATTCTTTAGATCCCACTTCAGTACAAAAAAATAGATGACATATTCACTACAGAAAAAGACAGATTTCGAAACGTCTCAAAAATAAGATCGACAGGAAGTGCAAAATGGCTAAGCAGGGATGGCTAGAGGACAAATGTAAGGATGTAGAGGCCTATCTCACTAGGGGTAAGATAGATACTGCCTACAGGAAAATTAAAGAGACCTTTTGAGAAAAGAGAACCACTTGTATGAATATCAAGAGCTCAGACGGAAACCCAGTTCTAAGCAAAGAAGGGAAAGCAGAAAGGTGGAAGGAGTATATAGAGGGGTCTATACAAGGGTGATGTATTTGAGGACAATATTATGGAAATGGAAGAGGATGTAGATGAAGATGAAATGGGAGGTATGAAACTGCGTGAATAGTTTGACAGAGCACTGAAAGACATGAGTCGAAACAAAGCTCCGGGAGTAGATAACATTCTATTATAACTACTGACAGCCTTGGGAGAGCCAGTCCTGACAAAACTCTACCATATGGTGAGCAAGATGTATGAGACAGGCGAAATACCCTCAGACTTCAAGAAGAATATAATAATTCCAATCCCAAAGAAAGTAGGTGTTGACAGATGTGAAAATTACCGAACTATCAGTTTAATAAGTCACGGCTGCAAAATACTAACACGAATTGTTTACAGACGAATGGAAAAACTAGTAGAAGCCGACCTCGGGGAAGATCAGTTTGGATTCCGTAGAAATATTGGAACACGTGAGGCAATACTGACCCTACGACGTTTCTTGGAAGCTAGATTAAGGAAAGGCAAACCTACGTTTCTAGCATTTACAGACTTAGAGAAAGCTTTTGACAATGTTGACTGGAATACTCTCTTTCAGATTCTGAAGGTGGCAGGGGTAAAATACAGGGAACGAAAGGCTATTTACAATTTGTACAGAAACCAGATGGCAGTTATAAGAGTCGAGGGTCATGAAAGGGAAGTAGTGGTTGGGAAGGAAGTGAGACAGGGTTGTAGCCTATCCCCAATGTTATTCAATCTTTATATTGAACAAGCAATAAAGGAAACAAAAGAAAAGTTCGGAGTAGGTATTAAAATCCATGGAGAAGGAATAAAAACTTTGAGGTTCGCCGATGACATTGTAATTCTGTCAGAGACAGCAAAGGACTTGGAAGAGCAGCTGAACGGAATGGACAGTGTCTTGAAAAGAGGGTATAAGATGAACATCAACAAAAACAAAACGAGGATAATGGAATGTAGTCGAATTAAGTCGGGAGATGCTGAGGGTATTAGATTAGGAAATGAGACACTTAAAGTAGTAAAGGAATTTTGCTATTTTGGGAGCAAAATAACATGATGGTCGAAGTAGAGTGAATATAAAATGTAGACTGGTAATGGTAAGGAAAGCGTTTCTGAAGAAGAGAAATTTGTTAACATCGAGTATTGATTTAAGTGTCAGGAAATCGTTTCTGAATGTATTTGTGTGGAGTGTAGCCATGTATGGAAGTGAAACATGGACGATAAATAGTTTGGACAAGATGAGAATTGAAGCTTTCGAAATGTGGTGCTACAGAAGAATGCTGAAGATTAGATGGGTAGATCACATAACTAATGAGGAGGTATTGAATAGAACTGGGGAGAAGAGGAGTTTGTGGCACAACTTGACAAGAAGAAGGGACCGGTTGGTAGGACATGTTCTGAGGCATCAAGGGATCACAAATTTTGCATTGGGGGGCAGCGTGGAGGGTAAAAATCGTAGAGGGAGACCAAGAGACGAATACACTAAGCAGATTCAGAAGAATGTAGGTTGCAGTAGGCACTGGGAGATGTAGAAGTTTGCACAGGATAGAGTAGCATGGAGAGCTGCATCAAACCAGTCTCAGGACTGAAGACCACAACAACAACACAAATGGTACAGCATCCACGGAAATATTAACAGAATCGTAAACAAAATACCGTTACAATCAGTGTATCAGCCACTAGTGATTCTTTTGTTTTTCGAAATAAAAAGCCACGCTTGAGAGGTCCTACCGACCGAATTGGTCAACGAAGGTATTTACAGTTTCCAAAGTGTAGTACACAAACCCGAGAACATACATCTTACAAGATATTAATGATGATAAAATCGCAGGCAGTGTTTTCACAGAGAAGTTACTGGGAAGCTCTGAATCGAACGTGTTCCTCGTAGATAGGGTCGTAAGAGGTCCAGGGTACAGGAACAGGTGAAATGGCTGAGTTTCTCATCAAATTACAACAGCTGGTGAACGTTCGCAGTTTTCTACATAATAGGGAACGCAAACCTCAAACCATACAGTTGTGTGACATGTGTGATTGGAACTGTATCATCAAACGTGGAGGTGGTATACTCGAGAATTTACGATTAGAACATAATATCGCTTGGTACAACTTTTTTGAACCTGGAGCGAAGTTGAAACAGCGCCTAGCTCGTGTTGATGAAGGAGTTAATAGCCTAGACAATGCATGCAAAGAGCACCACATTACTTCCGCTATAAATAGAGGTTGTTGCATTGCAGTCCAAATATTAGCTGATATGGCTAGAAGATACGTCGAAGAAAGAATATTGGTATATGAAACTTACTGTTACACTCGCTGTCGATCAGGCAATGTATATCTACCTTTAATTTGGTGCTGCAACAACCTTCAAGCGAATAATGAATGCCGTCACACACTAAAGAAGAAGGAAAAGCCAATGGAATGTTTAAAAAATTATTGGGATATCGGCCCTTGGTTCATTAGGTGGGGGACCCACTGCCATAACTCGAGCTGTAAAGAATGCTCGAAACGCTAAGAGGCAATTAAAAGAAACTCGAAGGCATAATGTGGCCATAGAGATCATCGCTATAGGTAAAGGCCCATATTTACAACCATACAGGAAAGGGCATGGCTTGTGCAAAAACAAAAAAGGCCATAGCGATACTACCAGACAGACCGCTTACAAATATAAATCTCTTAAATCCACCAGAAAATTCAAAATCCCGAGATGTTGCGGTGTATTTATGCGATATATATTGCCCGAGGCAATGTGGAAACCCATAGAATGTGGGATTGTTAGTTTAAATGTTGTGAGGGTGGGGGGGGGATACGGAACTTACTGAGTTGTGTATGTTGGAAAATACCATCTACTCATTTGGCGATATAAGGCCGCCTGAAGAATTATGCCGTTACTTCACCGACAGGAACCAGTTGTGGTACAACTTTCGATGCTACGAACACTTCATTTCGTACCTGTATGGGAATTTCTCCCTAGTGCTTCTCCTGATAATTGCATAAAAACCGGCAGTATGCACGTCACTACATCATTCGAGGTTGAGATGTGTTGTCGTTCACTATGACTTTAAAAGGACGTTTGTCTAAATTTTAAAAAAAACTACTGTGCTCCAGTAGATCTTAGCAGGGGCTATGAAATACGGCTGAGATGAATCTGCGAACATACATCAGCATAGCTAATGACACTGAGGTAAATAATAAGCTGCATCTTGGGAATGGAGAAGTTGTGGTAACACCTCCTGCCTGCTACGACATTGACGATTTAAAGTATGTATATAAAACTATCTGCAAAAGAATTTTACCAACATGCAAACGTCAAAATGTTTAAAACGCAGATAAAAACAACAGAAGAGACAGTGGACTTCAGCTACAAACGTTCAGTAGGATCCCTATTAGGTTTCTATGGGGGACAAGAGCTGGAGAACAATACTGATAAAATTTATGAGACGAATCAGCCAGTGGACATACTGCCAGTCAGTACGATTTGTGTAGAATGTGTAATATCGAGGCGAATTCGTACCTTAACGAGAAATTATTCCATACTATATACACATCCTTTCCTTCAGTGGGTCCTGGTTAGAAAATAGCGGAGGTTCCCAGTAGTCCAGTGTATTTCCCTGTGATTGTTCAGGCATTAATCCACCTCGAGCTGAATATCGCACATCATACCACTATCAGATGAAAAGAATCTGAAATGTTCACAATATTCTGAATTCAAGAGTGCAAATGCCCTTAACTTTCAGTTCATGGGAGTTATTTGAATGTCTGATCCTTCCACAGCCATCTCGCCAAGTATGGAATCTTTTATCCAGCAGGGAACACCTCATTTTATTATTCTAGTGCTGTAGACAGGCAAAAAGGATAGTCTTGAAGAAGATTTAAGAGTTTTTGGCGACAGTAATTTGACTAATACAACAATTTACCTGAACTCACAGTTTTTTTTCCCACATAATAAATTACAGTTCGACTGGAGCAGAAACGTTCATGGACATTTGTATGACATGTATGCAAGATTTTACACGTCATATTACGAGACTGATGATGATCTCAGACACACGCTTAGCCCGCAGAAGTTAAAGAATTATCACCTATAGTGGTGACAGTTTGATCAAAGAAACATGATGTGGTGAAGGCTGGAAATGTGGGTGTACATATTGAGGTCGAATCATCTGAAAACTTTCCTGCAGGCATTTCAGCGTATACATTAACAGTACATGACCGTCTCATAAACTGCTTGACGCTAACAGTCACTGTACAACATATGGCAATACACAACGTATAACACATTATACAACGATGCCTCAACGAGCAAAATTAGTTGCAGACACGCAAGGGTATTACAACGAGTGCGGACGATTTATGTCTAATGTGGTGTTCCTTGCACTGCCGGCACTGGACACTTAGTTACGAGATGTTTAACGATTACTGCGTCACCCAAGACATTTAACTCAGTGCAGTGTGCTAAAACTCGAAGAGTAGCTGTGTGGTAGACTCGGTTTTATCACGCAAATCGCTGGGACGATAAAGGAGTGGCGTATGAAGATATGGTGTTGTCGCTCCGAGCGTATGATCGTAGAGACAGCATAATTTATATCAAAAGCTCTGAGAAGATTTCCTGGTTGAAAAAAACTTATAACTTTGTGTCTCTCTAGAATATGGAAACAGAAGGAAGTCCTGATCTCATACAGCTGAAGAAGAAAAGACATGGACAACATGAATTTTTCAACACTTCAGAAAATGTAGAAGTATAATTCAATTGACTTACTAATACATAAATTGTTTCTTAAAAGACTTTGCATTTAATTATTCAATTCCTGTTTTCCACCGACTCAAAAAAGTGGTTCAAATGTCTCTGAGCACTATGGGACTTAACTGCTAAGGTCATCAGTCCCCTAGAACTTAGAACTACTTAAACCTAACTAACCTACAGACGACACACACATCCATGCTCGAGGGAGGATTCGAACCTGCGACCGGAGCGGTCACGCGGTTCCAGTCTGTAGCGCCTAGAACCGCTCGGTCACCTCGGTCGGCTTCCACCGACTCACTTTCTTACTTTACGTTAGTATTTAACTTACTCTTTCCACTACACTACTCATAAGAAGAAGAGGTTCCAGGGGCCATTGCAAGGAGCTATGTGGCGGCTGTAGCAGATAAGCTGGTGGCGACATGCAGTAGCGGGTTGTGTGACCTTGTTTACATTACGCTGGAACATTATCACGGCACCACGTATGCTCCTCGTGCAGAGATATTGGATCACAAGTACAGTAAGTATGCATATAGTAGTGTTGGATTTCACATACATATGTATGTGAACTAAAACTAGCTCCTGCTCTCGCGAAACGTATGCAGAGTGGCACGTGCAGAGATGAGCTGCACATACATCTCTCATTCCTATGAAAAGCAGACACACCAGCGCTGTGCCAGATTCACACGAACGCAGACATCTGCACCTCTCACCATATGTGTACCTACATCCAAGAGCGGCCGCCATCTGCATGTAAATCAGCGCTGAAAGGTTTCTTCTCATTTCAGTCCGATCAGCCATGAAGCGCTTTGCAAAAGCTGGGGAGGAAGGCGTTTGTAAGTGTGCTCACTTGTAAGATGACAGTTTGATTCCACTTTTCGATGATGAGGCAATCGCATTTGCCATTATTCATTTAGATTATGGTGAACGTAAGAATTTATTTTCTACACCACTGGTCATTAAAATTGCTACCCCACGAAGATGACGTGCTAAAGACGCGAAATTTAACGGACAGGAAGAAGATGCTGTGTATTGCAAATGATTAGTTTTTCAGAGCATTCACACAAGGTTGGCGCCGGTGACGACACCTACAACGTGCTGACATGATGAAAGTTTCCAACCGATTTCTCATACGCAAACAGCAGTTGACGGACGTTGCCTGGTGAAAGGTTATTGTGCTGCCTCGTGTAAGGAGGAGAAATGCGTACCACCACGTTTCCGACATTGATAAAGTTCGGATTGTAGCCTATCGCGATTGCGGTTTATCGTATCGCGACATTGCCGCTCGCGTTGGTCGAAATCCAATGACTGTTAGCAGAATATGGAATCGGTGGGTTCAGGAGGGTAGTACGGAACGCCGTGCTGGATCCCAACGGCCTCGTATCGCTAGCAGTCGAGATGACAGGCATCTTATTCGCATGGCTGTAACGGATCGTGCAGTCACCTCTCGATCCCTGAGTCAACAGATGGCGACGTTTGCAAGACAACAACCATCTGCACGAACAGTTCGACAACGTTTGGAGCAGCATGGACTATCAGCTCGGAGACCGTGGCTGCGGCACGAATGGCAAAACGCCATTTTTTTAGATGAATCCAGGTTCTGTTTACAGCATCATGATGGTCCCATCTGTGTTTGGCGACATTGCAGTGAACGCACATTGGAAGCGTGTGTTCGTCATCGCCATACTGGCGTATCACCCGGCGTGGTGGTACGAGGTGCCATTGGTTACACGTCTCGGTCACCTTTTGTTCGCATTGATGGCACTTTGAACAGTGGACGTTACATTTCAGATGTGTTACGACCCGTGCCTCTACCCTTCCTTCGATCTCTGCGAAACCCTACATTTCAGCAGGGTAATGCAGAACCGCATGTTACAGGTCATATGCGGGCCTTTCTGGATACAGAAAATGTTCGACTGATGCCCTGGCCAGCACATTCTCCAGATCTCTCACCAATTGAAAACGTCTGGTCAATGGTGGCCGAGTAACTGGTATGTCACAATACGCCAGTCACTACTCTTGATGAACAGTGGTATCGTGTTGAAGCTCCGTGGGCAGCTGTACCTGTACACGCCACCCAAGCTCTGTTTGACTCAATGCCCAGGCGTATCAAGGCCGTTATTACGGCCAGAGGTGGTTGTCCTGGGTACTGATTTCTCAGGATCTATGCACGCAAATTGCGTGAAAATGTAATCACATGTTAGTTCTAGTATAATATATTTGTCGAATGAATACCCGTTTATCACCTGCATTTTCTTGGTGTAGCAATTTTAATGGCCAATAGTGTACGTATGCATGTGAGTTGCTTTTTTTCATGTTTGCGTATGATACTTAAGTGTTCCTTTGTTTGTTTTCTGCCTTAGGTGAACGGATGGATCTGTTACAGCTAGCACCTATGACGCCATTTCCCTCTCAGAGCTCATGGAGATGCAACAGCCGTTGAGAGGCAGATATATGAATAGCAGTATTTCTACTTCTTCTATGAAAACCAGTATTATTCTGTTTCTTCTAGATTCACTTGATGGCAAGGAATGTGGAAATCGAAAAATATTGGAATACAGAAGGCCTAATATTATGATTAACCGTGAGCATGACGAGCGGCTAAAAGTACTTATTGTCGGTGACCGTCATTGTGAGCATCTTAGATCGTTATTGGTGGATGTACATGACTGTTTGATACTAAGCAATTACGCTCCTTATTCCTAGCAGAAGCAGGTGGGCGTCGACTTCTGCGTCACGTCGGCATAACGGTAACGGGGCGGTGCAGTCGACGTCTGCGTTATCTCAGCCAAGGGCGTCAGCCTACAGCCCCCGGCCTAGCTGTGGCTGGGCAGTACCGTCAACATCATCTGTCACATCAGCCTGGTCCATCGGGCTACCGCTCCTGCCCTAGCGGTAGAAGAGCAGTGACGCCGACTTCTGTGTCACCACATCCGGGGCTGTCGGCTACTGCTCCCAACCTAGTGGTAAGCATGGCGGTAACGTCTACGTCGTCGCCATCACATCGTTCAGAGTCCAGCAGTGGCAGCCCCACGCCTGCCTTGTCCCCCAACTGCAGGCAAATCACGCAGCCACCTTAGATCACAAAACCACATTACACTACTCTGTGGTTACTGATGCTTTCAGGGATAGCACTGGTAACGTCAGCGCAGAACTTAGGAATTTGTCTACATTCCTTCGTGCATGTCAAGCAGTGTTCGAAAGATCTCCCTGACGCCATAAAGGTCCTGTGGTATCCCGCCATCAGGTGCAAAGCGGTTGTCCACTGTGAACTGTTGCACCCTCCTAAGGAGGGCAGTAATGTTGCTGCAGAGACAAATATGGCCCTTATATTACAGGATAAGTCAACTGCAGAATGGTATCAGAATGGCATCATACGAAGCCGTTTTTATGGTATGGAGGGAAGAGAGCGTGGTAACACCCTCAGCCATGTACTCCACGTTTATGTACACTTAAGTGTTTTTCATCCGGTTAATAAGGGCGGGGGGGGGGGGGAGGGGGGGTCCATTTTCATCCGTCTCCCAGATGATATTGCCCGTTACTAAGGAGGCATGCATTATTGTCCAGAATACCTAGAAGGAGGATAAAATTGCTTCGCAGGGTCACTTCTGCCTTGCGATAGAAATTACTCAAAAATGTAACGTCTGTGGCTACATACAAGGCATCTAACACCTGCAGGCATCTGCTATCCACCAAGCGGAGTGTGGCGGCGGGCACAATTTGCGCCAAAATCATATCCCCCCCCCACACTGTTCCACTCACAGATCGCGCGAGGGAAAAACGATTTTCTCAACGCCTCAGTACTAGCTCTAATTTCCCTTATCTTAGAATGGTGATCATTGCGATATTTGAAAGTTGGTGGTAATAATATTTGCTCTATATCCTGCGCCTGGCTATGCACAGCCTCAATTTTCTAATTGAACTGTACAGTGTACAGTGAATGTGACCTCTCCTAGTACCTCGCCCACTTTTGCTAGACATCAGACAGCAATAACGCCTCGCCAAGATAGGATTTCGGAATTTAGTAAGCAGCTCCTTCCGCTTAGCGCGTCGTCTATCTACAAGTGTGTCACACTTCAAACTATCTGTGTGATCTGTAACGCTCTCGCGATGGCTAAATGTACCAGTTACGAATCTTGCCGCTCTTCTTTGGACCTCCTCAATCTCTTGAATCAGACCCAACTGTTAAGGGTCCCATGCAGACGTACTCTAATACTGGACGAACTAACGTATTGTAAGCAATTTTCATTCTTGAAGGACTGCATCGCCTCAGAATTCTACCAATAAACCGCAATCTAAAGTTCGCCTTGCCCGTTACTTGTGTAATCTGATCATTCCATCTGAGACCATTTCGAGTAGTCACATTCAGATACTTGAAGGATGTTACCGCTGACTAGGCATTTGTTTTGTACTCGTGCATTAATAGGGATTTGCGTCTTGTTATACGCAGTAGGTTACACTTACTAATATTGAGAGATAACTGCCAGCCATTACACCACGCATTTATTTTCTGCAAATACTCATTGATTCGTTCACAACTTTCGTGTGTTACTAGTTTCCTGTAGACTGCAGCATTATCGGCAGACAGTCTAATGCCGCTGTCAATACTATCAACCAGATCGTTTATGTAAATCGTAAAAAGCAGAGGACCTATTACGCTGCCCTGAGGCACACCTAAAGTTACGCTTGTTGAAGTCACCCCATTCAGGACGGCATACTGCTCCCTGTCTGTTGGGAAACTTTCTATCCAACCGCATATGTCATCGGATAGACCGTAAGCGCGCACTTTTTGCAGCAAGCGACAGTGCGGAACTGAGTCGAACGTCTTTCGAAAGTCGAGAAATATGGCATCAGCCTGGAAGCCGGTATCTAGAGGCTGTTGTATATCATGCACAAAGAGGGCCAGCTGTGTATCGTATGACCGCTGTTTCCTAAAACCGTGCTGGTTTCTGCAGATGAGCTTCTCAGAGTCTAGAAAGGTCATTGTATCTGAACACAAAATATCTTCCATGATTCTACAACAAATCGACGTCAGTGAAATTGGCCGGTAATTATTTTCTGTGAACGTGGGGTTGATCTGAGATTCTGTTATTCTGTGCAACGGATTAATCTGAGATGTACCCTTTACCCTGCAAGATGCAATTTCCACCCCCACACTACTACAGAAGTCAGACAGATGCTCCTAACGTTCTAAAGAGAAATGCCTGAAAAACTTTCAGCAATAAATATTTTCTGGAGTCGTCCACTGTAAAGAAATTACACAAAAATTCAAAAAATTTCTTACGTGACTAGTGGGATACTTGTGTACCGGAGTAGTGCTAGTTAGTGTAAGAAAAACATGAAACTAACAAAAGTTATTATTTATTTTGCAAAATTCTGAGAAATCACAATGGTGCTTTTAGTTATGAATTGAACAAGTTATATCCTGGTTCTTTCCGGAATGTGAAGTTACCTCTCAAGGATAGGATTCGCTAATGAAATTTCTATACAAAGTTTAAGATTGTTGCTGACTTGGCAGAATGGCTGAGAGGCGCACCTACTCAACTTGAATAATTGTCCTTTAGAACGTTGCTAGGTATGGTCGAGGCTCTTGTGTGTGAAATGCAGTGAAGTGTACTGTTGTGGAGGAAATATGTGCCGCTCACTGCTGACAAATAAGATAACTATCGTTTTATCTGGATTGACCTTCTCCAATCAAACTCTCCCTACGCCTTGCCAAAGTCAAGGATTCCTATTCGCCCCTAGTCTAACTGTTGGCGTGGTACACCAGTCAGACAACCAGTCCACCGCGATGCCACTCAAAAATTCGCTCGCAGGTGTTTAACTATAACTCTGTCCGTCACACCGCACAATAAAGTGTGTCGGCCAACACAGTGAACAACGCTTAATCGCAAGGACTCAATATAGAGAGTCGCACTTCGATTTGCTCTTGACAGAGGTGGTCTCCCAGTGAAGTACTGAGGAGAGACTTGTTCCTCGCTCCAAGAGCGACAACAGAACGACGCCTCTCTGCGCCAGACGTGAAGGGGTATACCTTTCAGTCTCTTCCATTACTCCTTCAGCTCAAGGCGTCAGAAATATCGTCTGCCAATCAGCATTGCTCTTCTAAAACGGGAGAATGACGTTTCGTTTAAGGTGACCAATCTGGAAATCTGTAGTATTGGCTTTTGTCGATTGCTGTCTCCCTGTGAAAATCTCTGAAACTGCGTGCTATGTGTAAAGAATGCATAGGCTGGCCGCTCCCACACAATATAGCGGAATTTGCTTTTAAGCCGAACACGGGGTTGTTCCTCCTTTCTTTTGGGCGAACGCTGTCTGCTCCATGGGCGTCCACCGGCTGACGTAGATGGGTTGGGACTGGCCTCTTGGCGTGCGGTTGCCTCTCTCGAACTAAAAGCTCCTGTGACCGTCATGTCCGGAATGTATGTGTGTACGCCAGCCTCGAGTATTTCAACCACGGTGGGCACTTGCGGTTTATTAATTATTTGCATATCGTTTACATGAATTCATACAACATTGACTTTATCTTATCGAGTTTGGGTTCGAATGAAGCGTCTTGACGTGCGGAATATGATTGTGAGGGCGGAATATGTAGGCATTGAAGGTCAGGAGACCACGACGTCTTACATTATGTTCATCCGATTTTCTACCCCTTTTATAGATTGCTTTGACCTGGACCTTCTTCCAGTCCCGTCGAACTTTCCGCTGCTCCAATGATCTCTGATAGATGGTGGATAACAATGGTGCTATATTTGTAGCATAGTCAACATATAATCTCACGTTGATACCGTCTGGGCCAAATGCCTTCCTAGCGTCTAAGGATCTTAACTGTTTTACAATCCCAGATGCACTAAACACTCTGCCAGCCATCCTTTCGTTTGTTCGATAATTGAAAGGGGAAATGGTGCTGCTGTACTCTACCGTAAACGAGTTCATATATTATGTGTACCATGTTGTTGTTGTGGTCTTCAGTCCAGAGACTGGTTTGATGCAGCTCTCCATGCTACTCCATCCTGTGGCCTCCACGCTGCCCTCCAATATTAAATTGGTGATCCCTTGAGGCCTCCGAATATGCCCTACCAACCAATCCCTTCTTCTTGTCAAGTTGTGCCACAAATTTCCCTTCTCTCCAGTTCTATTCTATACCACCACATTAGTTATGTGATCTCCCCATCTAATCTTCAGCATTCTTCCGTAACACCGCATCTCGAAAGCTTCTATTCTCTTCTTGTCTAAACTATTTATCGTCCACGTTTCACTTCCATACATGTCTACACTCCATACAAATACTTTCAGAAACTTTCCGGACACTCGATGTTAACAAATTTCTCTTCTTCAGAAATGCTTTCCTTTCCTTTGCCAGTCTACATTTTATATCTTCTATACTTCGACCATCATCAGTTATTTTGCTCCCCAAACAGCAAAACTCCTTTACTACTTTAAGTGTCTCATTCCCTAATCTAATTCCCTCAGCATTACCCGAGTTAACTCAACTACATTCCATTATCCTCGTTTTGCTTTTTTTGATGTTCATCTTATATCCTCCTCTCAGGACATTGTCCATCCCGTTCAACTGCTTTTCCAAGTCCTTTGCCGTCTCTGACAGAATTACAATGTCATCGGCGAACCTCAAAAGTTTTTATTTCTTCTCCATGGATTTTAATTGCTACTTTGAATTTTTCTTTCTTTTCCTTTACTGCTTGCTGAATATACAGATTGAATAACATCGGGGATAGGTTACAACCCTGTCTCACTCCCTTCCCAACCACTGCTTCCCTTTCATGCTCCTCGACACTTATAAACCTGGTTTCTGTACAAATTGTAAATAGCCTTTCGCTCCCTGTATTTGCCCCTGCTACCTTCAGAATTTGAAAGAGAGCATTCCAATCAACATTGTCAAAAGGTTTCTCTAAGTCTACAAATGCTAGGTTTGCCTTTCCTTAATCTACTTTCTAAGATAAGTCGTTTGGTCAGTACTGACTCAAGTGCTCCAACATCTCTACGGAATCCAAACTGATCTTCCCCGAGGTCGGCTTCTCCCAGTTTTTCCATTCGTCTGTAAAGAATTCGTGTTATAAATTTTCCAGCCGTGGCTTATTAAACTGATAGTTCGGTAATTTTCACATCTATCAACACCTCCTTTATTTGGCATTGGAATTATTATATTCTTGTGAAGTCTGAGGGTATTTCGCCTGTCTCATACATCTTGCTCACCAGATGATAGAGTTTTGTCAGGACTGGCTCTCCCAAGACCGTCAGTAGTTCTAATGGAATTTGTCTACTCCTGGGGCCTTGTTTCGGCTCAGGTCTTTCAGTGCTCTGTCAAATTCTGCACGCAGTATCGTATCTCCCATTTCATCTTCATCTACATTCTCTTCCATTTCTGTAATATTGTTCTCAAGTACATCGCCCTTGCATAGACCCTCTATATACTCCTTCCACCTTTCTGCTTTCCCTGCTTCGATTTGGACTGGGTTTCCATCTGAGCTCTTCATATTCATACAAGTGGTTCTCTTTTCTCCAAAGGTCTCTTTAATTCTCCTGTAGGCAGTATCTATCTTACCCCTAGTGAGATAAGCCTCTACATACTTACATTTGTCCTCTAGCCATCCCAGCTTAGCCATTTTGCACTTCCTGTCAATCTCGTTTTTGAGACACTTGTATTCCTTTTTGCCTGCTTCATTTACTGCGTTTTTATGTTTCCTCCTTTCATCAATTAAATTCAATATTTCTTCTGTTGAGGATCAGTGGACAAAGTTGAAAACCATCGTACAATATGCGTTAGATGAGTATGTGCCAAGCAAGCTCGTAAGAGATGGAAAAGAGCCACCATCGTACAACAACCGAGTTAGAAAACTGCTGCGGAAGCAAAGGGAACTTCACAGCAATCATAAACATAGCCAAAGCCTTGCAGACAAACAAAAATTACGCGAAGCGAAATGTAGTGTGAGGAGGGCTATGCGAGAGGGTTTCAATGAATTCGAAAGTAAAGTTCTATGTACTGACTTGACAGAAAATCCTAAGAAATTTTGGTCTTGTGGCAAAGCGGTAGGTGCATCAAAACAAAATGTCCAGACACTCTGTGACCAAAATGGTACTGAAACAGAGGATGACAGACTAAAGGCCGAAATACTAAAGCCTTTTTCCAAAGCTGTTTCACAGAGGAAGACTGCACTGTAGTTCCTTCTCTAGATTGTCACACAGATGACAAAATGGTAGATATCGAAATAGACGACAGAGGGATCGAGAAACAATTAAAATCGCTCAAAAGAGGAAAGTCCGCTGGACCTGATGGGATACCAGTTCGATTTTACACTGAGTACGCGAAGAAACTTGCCCCCCCCCCCCCCTCCCTGTTGCAGCGGTGTACTGTAGGTCTCTAGAAGAGCGTAGCGTTCTAAAGGATCGGAAACCGGCACAGGTCATCCCCGTTTTCAAGAAGGGACGTCGAACAGATGTGCAGAACTATAGACCTATATCTCTAACGTCGATCAGTTGTAGAATTTTGGAACACGTATTATGTTCGATTATAATGACTTTTTTGGAGACTAGAAATCTACTATGTAGGATTCAGCATGGGTTTCGAAAAAAAGGCGATCGTGTGAAACCCAGCTAGCGCTGTTCGTCCACGAGACTCAGAGGGCCATAGACACAGGTTCCCAGGTAGATGCCGCGTTTCTTGACTTTCGCAAGGCGTTCGATACAGTTTCCCACAGTCGTTTATTGAACAAAGTAAGAGCATATGGACTATCAGACCAATTGTGTGATTGGATTGAACAGTTCCTAGATAACAGAACGCAGCATGTCGTTCTCACTGGAGAGAAGTCTTCCGAAGTAAGAGTGATTTCAGGTGTGCCGCAGGGGAGTGTCGTAGGACCTTTGTTACTCACAGTATACATAAATGACCCTGTGGATGACATCGGAAGTTCACTGAGGCTTTTTGCGGACAATGCTGTGGTATATAGAGAGGTTGTAACAATGGAAAATTGTACTGAAATGCAGGAGGATCTGCAGCGAATTGACGCATGGTGCAGGGAATGGCAATTGAATCTCAATGTAGACAAGTGTAATGTGTTGCGAATACATAGAAAGAAAGATCCTTTATCATTTAGCTGCAATATAGCAGGTCAGCAACTGGAAGCAGTTAATTCCATAAATTATCTGGGAGTACGCATTAGGAGTGATTTAAAACGGAATGATCATATAAAGTTGATCGTCGGTAAAGCAGATGCCAGACTGAGATTCATTGGAAGAATCCTAAGGAAATGCAATCCGAAAACAAAGGAAATAGGTTACAGAACACTTGTTCGCCCACTGCTTGAATACTGCTCAGCAGTGTGGGATCCGTACCAGATAGGGTTGATAGAAGAGATAGAGAAGATCCAACGGAGAACACCGCGCTTCGTTACAGGATCATTTAGTAATTGCGAAAGCGTTACGGAGATGATAGATAAACTCCAGTGGAAGACTCTGCAGGAGAGACGCCCAGTAGCTCGGTACAGGCTTTTGTTGAATTTTCGAGAACATACCTTCACCGAGGTGTCATGCAGTATATTGCTCCCTCCTACGTATATCTCGCGAAGAGACTATGAGGATAAAATCAGAGAGATTAGAGCCCACACAGAGGCATACCGACAATCCTTCTTTCCACGAACAATACGAGACTGGAATAGAAGGGAGAACCGATAGAGGTACTCAAGGTACCCTCCGTCACACACCGTCAGGTGCGGAGTATGAATGTGGATGCAGATGTAGTTGTTGAGGTCCTTCAGTGCTCTGTCAAACTCTTCACGCAGTATCGTATCTCCTAATTCATCTTCATCTACATTCTCTTCCATTTCCATAATATTGTTCTCAAGAACATTGCCCTTGTATAGACCCTCTATATACTCCTTCCACCTTTCTGATTTCCTTTCTTTGCTTGGTACTGCGTTTCCACCTAAGCTCTTGATATTCATGCAAGTGGTTCTCTATTCTCCAAAGGTCTCTTTAATTTTCCTGTAGGCAGTATCTACGCTACCCCTAGTGATATCGCCTCTACATCCTTACAGTTGTCCTCTATCCATCCTTGCTTAGCCATTTTACACTTCCTATCGATCTCATTTTTGAGACGTTTGTATTCCTTTTTACCTGCTTCATTTGCTGCATTTTTATATTTTCTCCTTTCATCAATTAAATTTAATTTCTCTTCTGTTACCCAAGGATTTCTATTAGCCCTCGTATTTTTACCTACTTGATCCTCTGCTACCTTTATTAATTCGTCTCTCAAAGCTACCCATTCTTCTCCTACTGCATTTATTTTCCTCATTCTTATCAATTGTTCCCTAATGCTCTCCCTGAAGCTCACGGTAACCTCTGGTTCTTTCTGTTTATCCAGTCCCATCTTCTCAAATTGACACCTTTTTGTAGTTTCTTCAGTTTTAATCTACAGTTCATAACCATTAGATTGTGGTCAGAGTCCATATCTGCCCCTGGATATGTCTTACAATTTGAAACCTGGTTCCTGAATCTCTGTCAACCCATTATATAATATATCTGAGACCTTCCAGTATCTCCAGGCTTCTTCCATGCATACAACCTTCTTTTAGGATTCTTGAACCAAGTGTTCGCTATGATTAAGTAATGCTCTGTGCAAAATTCTACCAGGCGGGTTCCTCGTTCATTCCTTACTCCCATTCCATATTCACCTACTATGTTACCTTCTCTTCCTTTTCCTACTATCGAGTTTCAGTCACCCATGACTATTAAATTTTCGTCTCCCTTCACTATCTTAATAATTTCTTTTATCTCATCATACATTTCATAAATCTCTTCGTCATCTGCCAAGCCAGTTGGCATATAAACTAATACTACTGTGATAGGCGTGGGCTTCGTATCTATCTTGGCCACAATAATGCGTTTACTATGCTGTTTGTAGTAGCTTACCTGCATTCCTATTTTCCTATTCATTATTAAACCTACTCCTGCATTACCCCTATTTGATTTTGTATTTATAACCTAGTATTCACCTGACCTGAAGTCTTATTCCTCCTGCCACTGAACTTAACTAATTCCCACTATATCTAACTTTAACCTATTCATCCATTTCGATTTCTTAATTTTCTAACCTACCTTCCCGATTAAGGGCCGACCGGAGTGGCCGAGCGTTTCTAGGCGCTACAGTCTGGAACCGCTCGACCGCTACGGCCGCAGGTTCGAATCCAGTCTCGGGCATGGATTTGTGTGATGTCCTTAGGTTAGTTAGGTTTAAGTAGTTCTAAGTTATAGGGGAATGATGACCTCTGAAGTTAAGTCCCATAGTGCTCAGAGCCATTTGAACCATGTGAGCCAACCCGATTAAGGGACCTAACATTCCACGCTCCGATCCGTAGAACTAAGGCCACATCAGTCAATCATCCAGACTGTTGCCCCTGCAACTACTGAAAAGGCTGCTGCCCCTCTTCAGGTACCTACCAACGGTAAGGTCCATGGCTCATGGGGGGAGGATGTGTACCATATACACATATAACTACACACTGTGTGTACTGCTAAAAAAAATTGTGTGTATTTCGTGTCATTGTGTGTATGTGCTGCTGCTAGTCCCTATAAACTCTCAATATTGTAAATAATTTTTAAAAAATCATCCTAGAGTAATATATCTCTGCTGCTGTAAACGTTGTATAATTAATCAGTAGGTGTTATGTAAATAAAATCATTCTGCATTTATGCCATCTATTTTAGAAAAACAAAAGTATAGTTACTGCTATAGGGAATCTCAGCAACTTAATGTGTAGTTTGTCAGTAGCTGTTATGTAAAAATTAAATCGTTCTAGGTGTATGGAATATCTTTGTTTGAATGAACGTTGTGAGTTAGTTTGCCATTTCTGTATTATTATTGTTTCATTATTTCACTGTTAAAGGTATTGTAGGGTGAAAGTAAATATCAACAGATTTAAAAACTTTTATTTCATTTTACACATAATCATTCAGATTTACAGGAAGCTCGAAATAGATACTTCTTATATGAGCTGAATTCAGCCTGAATCTTATTGAAGCCTATAGGTGCAATTATGTAATGGGCATTCCTCCAGCAAAATCACCCCGCTCTGATTTTATAGATACAGCCTCACTACTTACACACTTTGTTTCCAAAGGAATACAGGCATTTATTGATTGCTCCACTTGATCAATATCTGCTCCATTATTGGACAAATACTCAAGTAATGTATAGTACACTCCACTCACATATTGTCGCCAACAACATAATCTATGAATGTTAATTGATAATGGACAGTACAGGCCAGTCACTTCAACTACGCTTGGGCGTTTTTAGATACATTTTTGTGTCCCATGAGTTTAATTCTAGTGTTGACTCACCACACATACCTACTATACACAATTTACGACAAAACATGTGAATGCAAGTAATTGTGTGAGATGCGTTCCTACCAATATATTCCATAATACTGCATAGATAGTCCCACTCATACCATGGGCACTGCACTTTAGCAACATGACATTGTGCATTTTATACCTCTATAACTACGTTGTCAGACGTCAGACCTATATATACACGATTAGAACCACTGACAGTTGCATTGTATGTACTAGCGGATAACAGTACTCTTGTGAGACTCAACTGCATTGTTGTGCCACAATATAGCGGATCAACACCAAGTCCGAAAAGTCGAGTAGACATCCTGCAGGCTGGGTCTGAGTGTCCTCTTTCAGCACTGGATCAGATACACAGCACAGCTGCTCTGCACATGAACCTTACACGTATATTAGTGTATTATAGTTGTGTTACGAATATGTGTTTCGTTATATAAAATTGTCATGCCAGCTGTCCTCTTCTTTGTAAGATGATTTGAAAATGGACAAAGGTGTCCGAAACTACGCACTATCAAGAAATTTAAAAAAATAGATGCTGCTCAGTGCAACTGTGTTCCATGTCTGCTGATTTAGCAACATCCAACAGCACTTTACGAGAATGGAGGTTTTCTTCACGAATTACGATGATCAAATTTTCTGGGATTGTCAGTGGAGTCGAGGTATCGTTATCCTCAGCCTCAAGATGATGAGCAGGAAATTCATCGTAATGTTGTGACAACACAACGCAAAGACTTTTTTTTTTAGGTTAGAAGGCCTCGGGAAAGTACGGGGTGGGCTGCAATCTCAAAGGGTACATGGCAAATACAGGACGTGCTTGGATCAAGGAACAGTCGGAATTGTAGTTGTAAATTGTTGTAGTTGTGCTGGGAAAGTCCCTGAGTTTCAAGCGCTAATAGAAAGCACAGAAGCTGAAATCGTTATAGGTACAGAAAGCTGGCTAAAGCCTGAAATAAGTTCTGCAGAAATTTTTACGAAGTCTCAGACGGTGTTCAGGAAAGATAGATTAGGCAGAATTGGTGGTGGAGTGTTTGTGTCTGTCAGTAGTGGTTAATCTTGTAGTGAAGTCGAAGTAGATACTCCTTGCGAATTGGTATGGGTGGAGGTTATACTTAACAGCCGAACTAAGTTATTAATTGGCTCCTTCTACCGACCCCCAGACTCCGATGATATAGTTGCTGAACAGTTCAGAGAAAATTTGAGTCTCGTAACAAATAAATACCCCACTCATACGGTTGTGGTTGGTGGGGACTTCAACCTTCCCTCGACATGTTGGCAAAAATACTTGTTCAAAACCGGTGGTAGGCAGAAAACATCTTCCGAGATTGTCCTAAATGCTTTCTCCGAAAATTATTTCGAGCAGTTAGTCCACGAACCCACGCGAATTGTAAATGGTTGCGAAAACACACTTGACCTCTCAGCCACAAACAATCCAGAGCTAATAGAGAGCATCATGACTGATACAGGGATTGCTGACCACAAGGTCGTTGTAGCTAGGCTCAATACCGTTTCTTCCAAATCCATCAGAAACAAACGCAAAATAATTTTATTTAAAAAAGCGGATAAAGTGTCACTAGAAACCTTCCTTAGAAACAATCTCCATTCCTTCCGAACTGACAATGCAAATGTAGACGAAATGTGGCTCAAATTCAAAGATATAGTAGCAACAGCAATTGAGAGATTCATACCTCATAAATTGGTAAGAGATGGAACTGATCCCCCATGGTACACAAAACAGGTCCGAACGCTGTTGCTGAAGTTCAGACGAACGCGAAATCCCGAAGACTGGCAAAAATTTACAGACGCGCGAAATTTGGCAAGGACTTCAATGCGAGATGCCTTTAATAGGTTCCACAACGAAACATTGTCTCGAAATTTAGTAGAAAATCCGAAGAAATTCTGGTCGTACGTAAAGTACACAAGCGGCAAGACGCAGTCAATACCTTCGCTGCGTAGTGCCGATGGTACTGCTACCGACGACTGTGCCGCTAAAGCGGAGTTATTGAACGCAGTTTTCCGAAATTCCTTCACCATGGAAGACGAATGGAATATTCCAGAATTTGAAACACGAAGAGCTGCTAGCATGAGTTTCTTAGAAGTAGATACCTTAGGGGTTGCGAAGCAACTCAAATCGCTTGATACGGGCAAGTCTTCAGGTTCAGATTGTATACCGATTAGGTTTCTTTCAGATTACGCTGATAGAATAGCTCCCTACTTAGCAATCATATACAACCGCTCGCTCACCGATAGATCTGTACCTACAGATTGGAAAATTGCGCAGGTCGCACCAGTGTTTAAGAAAGGTAGTAGGAGTAATCCATCGAACTACAGACCTATATCATTGACGTCGGTTTGCAGTAGGGTTTTGGAGCACATACTGTATTCAGACATTATGAACCACCTCGAAGGGAACGATCAATTGATACGTAATCAGCATGGTTTCAGAAAACATCGTTCTTGTGCAACGCAGCTAGCTCTTTATTCGCACGAAGTAATGGCCGCTATCGACAGCGGATCTCAAGTTGATTCCGTGTTTCTAGATTTCCGGAAAGCTTTTGACACCGTTCCTCACAAGCGACTTCTAATCAAGCTGTGGGCCTGAGGGGTATCGTCTCAGTAGTGCCACTGAATTCGTGATTTCCTGCCAGGAAGGTCGCAGTTCGTAGTAATAGACAGCAAATCATCGAGTAAAACTGAAGTGATATCAGGTGTTCCACAGGGAAGCGTCCTGGGACCTCTGCTGTTCCTGATCTACATAAATGACCTGGGTGACAATCTGAGCAGTTCTCTTAAGATGTTCGCAGATAATGCTGTAATTTACCGTCTAGTAAGGTCATCCGAAGACCAGTATCAGTTGCAAAGCGATTTAGAAAAGATTGCTGTATGGTGTGGCAGGTGGCAGTTGACGCTAAATAACGAAAAGTGTGAGGTGATCCACGTGAGTTCCAAAAGAAATCCGTTGGAATTCGATTACTCGATAAATAGTACAATTCTCTTGGCTGTCAATTCAACTAAGTACCTGGGTTTCAAAATGACGAACAACTTCAGTTGGAAAGACCACATAGATAATATCGTGGGGAAGGCGAGCCAAAGGCTGCGTTTCATTGGCAGGACACTTAGAACATGCAACAAGTCCACTAAAGAGACAGCTTACACTACACTCGTTCGTCCTCTGTTAGAATATTGCTGCGCGGTGTGGGATCCTTACCAGGTGGGATTGACGGAGGACATCGAAAGGGTGCAAAAAAGGGCAACTCGTTTTGTATTATCGCGTAATAGGGGAGAGAGTGTGGCAGATATGTTACGCGAGTTGGGATGGAAGTCATTAAAGCAAAGTCGTTTTTCGTCGCGGCGAGATCTATTTACGAAATTTCAGTCACCAACTTTCTCTTCCGAATGCGAAAATATTTTGTTGAGCCCAACCTACATAGTTAGGAATGATCATCAAAATAAAATAAGAGAAATCAGAGCTCGAACAGAAAGGTTTAGGTGTTCGTTTTTCCCGCGCGCTGTTCGGGAGTGGAATGGTAGAGAGATAGTATGATTGTGGTTCGATGAACCCTCTGCCAAGCACTTAAATGTGAATTGCAGAGTAATCATGTAGATGTAGATGTAGATGTAGATGATAACCCGAGAAGATCGGGAGCTGCGAGTATAACAGCATTTGTTTCAAAAGTTTCCATTGAGAAACAGTTTTTTCAGAGGACTGACCCATTGTAGTTTTATTTATTTGTGTAACTAACTGCCTTTCGCGCTCCGACGTAAAATCAAAATTTTTGCCCCGGTAACGAATTATGTGGCGTGAATTATAGCATTCACAGTGGATGCCAATTAAAGTTCACAAATAAAGCTGCTGGAAATACAACTTAATTAATTTTAATATAGTTATCACACAACGTGTTCCGATGTCACTCATTGTTCTAGGAGCGTAAGATCCGATTGCTAGAAAGTGCTAGTTAGAAATCCATGGCGGTATACGAGTTTCAAGCAATTTTAACTCATTTATCGCTGTCCACGTTGTGACTATGCTTGCTTTCCTACAGAAAATTGTCATAAGTTCCGAACAGTCTTCTGAGTCATCTACTTTTTCTATTTTTTTTCATTTCTGCATATTTTTAATTCAGCTTATGCCCTGTATAATGTATTTCATTGGTTATGTCAGTTCTTACAAAACTGTCATCTACTGTTTCTCGAAATGGGGACTCATATGTTTATCCTCATATTGACCATCTTGGATCATATATTCCCTTCAGTTCCTGTTATTTCTTTCATTTTTCCCTTTTTTTTACCAACTTCTCCTCATATAGTCTTATCCTTTCCTCTGTCCACACTGTTCCTCGTAGATATTTTTTTCTTCACTGGAATGTCTTCAGTTTAATATATTTGGCTTAATACAATTTCTTTCTGGCATGTCCAATTCCTTGACATTGTTTCTTTCTGGTTATTTGTGACTTTTGTAATACAAGCTCATTTTCCTTTCACTAAAAATTTTAATTCTTGTCACATAGTGCATCATTCAAAGACAGTCTGATCACTCTTGGCAATTCAGCAGAACACGAAAAACCATGATGTGGAACTAATTAAGTTCATTTTATCCATTTAGATCATTTTTATGTTTATCTACTGTTTTCAGTGTTTGATGGAAAGTTCGCGTTATTGTTTACTTTCATTAAAATGGAATCTAACAAAGAAAAAAAAGTACATTTATTTCTAATTACATCTTAGACTCAAAGCTGCTGTAGTTTATATTTTGTGTTTCTCTAACAGTGAGAAATCATGAGCTTTATGTTGAACGAACAAAAATTTGCTTATGTTTGTAAACAGTGAAAATTGTTCATAAATACGACTCTGTGCTGCAATGGTTTCCTGTATTCTCTTTTCCAACTGGTGAATTTCTCAGTTTGTTTTTATTTTTGTTTGAGAACGTGGCAATGTAGGACATTCTGAGTTCATTACCTGATAACAGGAAGCTAATTTTTCATACAAACCTCGTGATTGTCTAATTAATGTTTTACAGGTACAGAAATGAAAACATTCTGTTGTTGCTTGTAATTGCTACTCATACGAAGGATATTTTAATTATCCTAAACATTGACGTCGGCTGTCTGTCTGCATCTTTTTAGATAGGTAGATACTGTTTCGTTTCGTGTTGAGTTAGTATTGATCACATAACAGCTAATTATTTTCACATTTATTGAAACAAAAGAAGGATACTAAATCGTGTGACATTCATGAAAGAAGAGAAATTGAGAAATACTGTAAATCTGTTATTCCGTAGCCATTTCTGGAAAACTAAAATTCTGTTTTGACTAGTAAATACAGATGGCAATACAATCCACGTGTTGGATATTCCGTTACTGTGCCCTTCACTTAGCTGTGGAGCGTATTTCACTCGTTCTCTGCTTGTACCACGGAAAGAACAATTACTGAGCTGCAAGTATTACCTCATGAAGATTTCTATGGACACAAAAGTTTATTTTGTTGCTTTCATCATACAAGAACCCCATAACCACTATACCACGGAAAGAACAATTACTGAGCTGCAAGTATTACCTCATGATGATTTCTATGGACACAAAAGTTTATTTTGTTGCTTTCATCATACAAGAACCCCATAACCACTACATAATCGATATTCCCTTAGTCATACTTTTAACACTTTCGGTCATGAAGTACATTTGATTGAGATTATTTGGATCCACATTTACTGATACTGAAATTTAATACTGATACTGAATGTATTCGTTCATTAAAGGCAAAGAATGCTCAACTAACATGTAATATACCTTTCTTAAGAGCTCATCTGTATTAAAGGTCTTTAATCAATTTAATTATTTATTGGATTACGACCATGAGATAGCGTCCATCGGTTGTTTCGCAAGGTGAATTAAATTTCGTACATTCGGGCGCCAAAGTGCGGTTCCTTGCGTACTGAGAGTACAACAATGTCTGTAAGAAAATTTCTTCTCCCTCATATTTTCAGCAGAAGATGGACGCCACAGGACGGCACTTTTTGCGTCATTGTAATCAGACGTCCGGCAAGAATTTTCACTCAACACTGTGTCTGGGAGCTGCCCATTTCCTGCACCGGGCAGAGCTTTGCACCAGAATACTCGAGTTAGAGCCCGTGTCCAGGGGAATGTTTCTCTTATTTTCAAATATTAGTATATTATACTGTGTATAATAAAGTTTGGTTTCGTATTAATTGTACAGCAATTATAGTAGATCGTAAACAAAAAAGTGCCATTAATTAGTACCAGCACAGACACGAGAGTACATTGAATGAAAAACATTCTGTCCCTGATAGCGTATTTAAAATATTAGAATTGTCCATGCTTACTGAGCGTGGAATGTGCATTTAACAGCCGGCCGAAGTGGCCGTGCGGTTAAAGGCGCTGCAGTCTGGAACCGCAAGACCGCTACGGTCCCAGGTTCGAATCCTGCCTCGGGCATGGTTGTTTGTGATGTCCTTAGGTTAGTTAGGTTTAACTAGTTCTAAGTTCTAGGGGACTAATGCCCTCAGCAGTTGAGTCCCATAGTGCTCAGAGCCATTTGAACCATTTTTTGCATTTAACATCTGCACACTGATACATTTTGTACATATTTATGTGCTGTGACTGGTGGTTTGATTTTAACCCTACTAGATCCACAGGGGTCACTAAGAACCTAGTTAACGTTGTATGTTTGTTTCTTAAATTTAACATTTATGAAAACAGAGTGGCGATTTCTAACTTTTAACATTTATACGAAACACCTGCAATAATGAAAATATTATTTACCCCTTACTTCTGTATCCTGTGTTGGGGTTTCCTGTCTCAGCTATTGTTGTAGCGTTTCCTTTACTGAATTCTTACATGTACGAGATCGTCTTCGACATCATCATCTGAACTGTTGATTGTATCAGAAAAAGGAAAGAATGTGTTAAGATTCTGGATGGAGTAGTGGTAAACAAAGAATGCAACGGTGAAATATACACGTGCAAACTGCGAAGTACTGTGTCTGATGTGCAATTTCTACGACGCACAAAACCTTCTGTACTAACTGGGCGGCACTGATACACAGTACTGAGTGAATTTACTTGGCGGACATGTAATTACGACATTGTAAAATAGTATTCCTTTCACGTCAGTTTCCTACCGAAAATGAGGTCACAATGAAATTTTGTTGGGGACGTTTTTGTAATGGTAGCATGCGGCGAATCGCGCTCTGGTGTCTTATTGTGTGTTTCCGTTCATCCAGTAAATTTAACTTCGGAACTTTGGTTTCTCTTATTGTAATTGCTTTAAATTAGATTTCAAAGGACACTGTTTGCTTCAGTGTATGTCTGTTCCACCTGCTAGCTCCATAATAATTTCTTCGCGTTTACAAAGCTGTTTATTTACAGTTCCAGTTACATGTGTTATACGGCACCAGGGTATGATGATCTAAAGTGGGAAGCGGTGTTTAATGGTAGCCAGTTCTATCAATTTCCATCTCCCTTCTTGTCCTGTGTGTGTGTGTGTGTGTGTGTGTGTGTGTGTGATCCTCTGTCCTGCTCTTAGCAAATTTGATACCTTGGGAATGATTTTCTTTTCTCTCAGAATGCTGACCAACTTACCGCTTCCAGACTGTTTATACCACTTCAGAGGTTTATAGATAGTAACGAACTTTTGCTACGTATCCTTCATCTCGGACAGCAAATAGAAACTAGACTAGGAACTCGATATTTAGTAAGTGAAAGTGATTATGAAAATTATAGCAGAATTGATAGCTTAGGGTAGTTGGATGAACTGAGTCCTAGAAAACAAACACAGTTTATTACTATTATCGTTTTAGGAAATATACCCCGTTAAGTACAAGGACACACGGCAACTAAAAATTGATGAATTTCTGGTGATTCATCTGATTAAGCGAAGAATAAAAGACCACCTCTATCAAAATATCCTTTATTTATGACGCATTTTGAAACAGAGTTACGTTATCGAAACAGTCGAGCTATAAACTTAATAAAAGTCAAAACGTATACTATAACACTAAAACCTTTCTCATCAGTGTATTGCACACTTTAATGTACACAAATACACCCGCTCAGCAGAGTAAATTTACCCGGTTCCAGTTTTATTAAGGAAAGAGCAGCACAAGTAAAGACAGCAGAGAGGTGCATCTGGCGTTAAAGTTGAAAACGGAAGCAAGAGGTGGGAAAAATATAATCACCTCCATAGAATCTGACGATCTAGTAAAGGCATTCGACAATGATGAATCGTGCACAACTTTCGAAATACTCAGAAAAATAACTATAAGCTATAGCCAAGGACGGATTATATACTACATGTGTGAGTACCACGAAGGAACAGTAAAAATGGAGGAAGAAGCTGAGAAGAAGGCAGAAGAAATTTAAGCTCTCGTACTGCCGCACCAGGATGATGAAAGTTAGGCAGACCAATAAGATAAGAAATGAGAGTTTATCCGCACCAGGGACGATGGAAATATACGGAGAACAATGACGAGAAGAAAAGACAGGATGCCAGGACATGTGTTAAGACATAAGGGAATAACTTTTCACGGTACTAGACAGAACAGTAGAGGGCCAGAACTGTAGGAGAAGATCGATATTGGAATATATCGAGAAAATAATTGAGGGTGTTGGATGATAAAGTGATATGAAGAGGCTGACGTAAAAGACGAAGTCATGGTGGGAGGAATTGAACTTTACCAAGTAATTATTCAGTCTCCACAACACTAGCAATACGATGCACAGTACAGTAGCATTTAATTATAATATAACAATAAAAGTGAAATCGCCAATGCATTACAGCTCCTAAATATATGCGAGTGTATGGAATTTGGATATACGTGATAACCTCCACCTCAGCTCTCTCTCTGTCCATCTACTCTTATCCCATCCGCAGGTCGTGGTCTAGTGGCTAGCGTTGCTGCCTGTGGATCACGGGGTACCGGGTTCGATTCCCGGCCGGGTTCGGGATTTTCTCCGCTCGGGGACTGGGTGTTTGTGTTGTCCTCATCATTTCATCATTATTCATGAAATTGGCGAGCTTGGACTCAGCAAAGGTTGGGAATTTGTACCCTTCGCTGATACCCGAGCAGCTGAGAGCCACAGAAACCGAACATCATCATCATTATCATCATCATAACCATGCTCCTGTCCCTCTCGCTGTCCATCGTCCGCCGGAGTGGCCAAGCGGTTCTAGGCGCTTCATTCTGGAACAGCGCGACCGCTACGGTCGCAGGTTCGAATCCTGCCTCGGGCATGGATGTGTGTGATGTCCGTAGGTCAGTTAGGTTTAAGTAGTTCTAAGTTCTAGGGGACTGATGACCTCAGAAGTCCCATAGTGCTCAAAGCCACTTGAATCATTTTTGAACCGCTGGCCATCATTTCCTGTCCTCTGTTTGTGTCCATCTCCTCCACCTTCACTCCCCCCCCCCCCCCCTTCTCTGTCTCTTCCCCTCCATCTCCTCCTTCCTCTCTCTCTGTCCCTCCTTGCCCCTCTTTCCATTTCCTTCCCCCTCTGTTCATCTCCTATTCACCCTCTACCTGACCGTTAATCATGTTTATTGTTGTTGGAAACGAAATCTTGATTACGGAGTCATTTAAAATGAATGAGTAAATCGATTGGGATCATTGGATACACGGTATGAAAGTGACTTCTCCAGCTGCTGGAACTGTGAGTATAGTTGCTTCAATGACGGTATTCCACATATTTTTATCAGCGACTGCGGAAGATCACACAGTTTTAGAGAAATCACATTTCATTGTAGTATTCTAGTACCTATGACAATAAGCCATAAGTACAGCTTTCCTGTTTTCTGTTAAAATCGACTGTGGGGAAGAAAACGAAACAGCACATTGTTGTTTCTGCAATTTTTGTTCTAATTACATATAAGAAGAAAGCATCACAGAAATAATTTGTCTAATGATATAAATGCTCCGCTATCGTAGTTAAAAAGACTGTAAAAAAGAAAAAAAAAACGCGTATACATTCAAAACAGAGCGCGGCCCAGCACTTTCTCTCTCGCACTCAGTTTGAACAGAAAACCAGTACATTGTTGTTTAAAAATTTTTATCCTATCTGCCGGCCGCGGTGGTCTAGCGGTTCTAGGCGTTCAGTCCGGAACCGCGGGACTGCTACGGTCGCAGGTTCGAATCCTGCCTCGGGCATGGATGTGTGTGATGTCCTTAGGTTAGTTAGCTTTAATTAGTTCTAAGTTCTAGGCGACTGATGACCTCAGCAGTTAAGTCGCATAGTGCTCAGAGCCATTTTTTATCCTATCTCCGTCAGAATTTTTACTAGACTGTGGCGTAAAAATACGAAGTAAATCAGTCAAGAAGATGAATAAATTTTTGCTAAAAATAGAACGTTTATTAAACTATCCTGCAGAATGTTTATGAAACTATCATGCAAAATCTGAAGTCAGTTTGTCCAGTAATTTTCTAAATGTTTATTGACAGCAATTTATATTTATGTGTTACATGTATTAAAAAATTGGTTCCAATGGCTCTGAGCACTATGGGACTTAACATCTGAGGTCATCAGTCCCCTAGTAGAACTACCTAAACCTAACTAACCTAAGGACAACACACACATCCATGCCCGAGGCAGGGTTCGAACCTGCGACCGTAGCGGTCGCGCAATTCCAGACTGAAGCGCCTAGAACCGCTCGGCCACACCAGCCGGCTACATGTATTAAAATCTATGTATATTTGTGTTATGTACATCAAAAATTACACAGCTTATGCGTGTGTGAATGTTTATTAGAGCATCATTTAAAAATCTGCTGTAAAATGGTCAAGAACTATTCCTCACTTTTGCTTACAACGTTTCCCTATTACACAAAACATCGCTTGATTTGTAAAAAAGGAGGTTCCGGTACTCTGACCCACCAAGAGGGGGGAGGTGCTCTTGAAACTCTTAATGCGTTATTTTCACGCTTTTCTAAGGCGATGAAAAGTCTGAATTTATCACACCAAGCAGGTATTGTCTTACGTCGTTTCAACCGAGGAAGTTGTTCTCTTGTATCACATCTCAAAATCTCTGGTTCTCATTTTTTTCCCGTCAGAGATTCCCACACGGGTAGCGATACGTACCGTCACAGATAGGCTGAACATCAATACCACCTGCAGAGACGGATTCCCAAATGGAAATGAATGAAAAAACGTCCTATGACCACGTGTCCGGAAATGCATCGTAGCCACGGCAGATTGTGCAGTCGAGTGAAAATTCCTCTGACCGCTTGCCGTTTATTCCTTGTGTTTTGCAGTATAGTGTAAGCAGCAGAATGGCCCGGTATTTACGTCGGGAACAAGCCGAGATGGTGTTTGTGCACGGCCAAGCAGGCGGAAATGGTTGAGAGGCAGCACAGCTATACCAAAACAAATACGGTACCCTTACAGACACCAGCCACATCACATAAAATTTCAAACCCTATTCGGACGTTTGTCTGAAAGGACTCATGATTACCTTAAGGTCGAAAAGGGCTTGAAAAGTTGTGTGATGTGGTTGGTGTCCATCTGCTTGGCAGTACTCACACACCATCTAGGCTTGTTTCCGACATGAATACGGGACCATTCTGCTGCTTACAGTATACTGCGTCAGTCAGACAAAATGCAACACAGGAGGAACTTTCGTTCGTCAGCGCCAACTACCAAGGCAGATACGTTTCCGGGTTCATGTTCAAAGGACCTTTTTTCTACCATTTCCAGTCAGGAATCTGTTCCTGCTGTTGGTTGGTTTTATTAATGTCCAAAATACACTACTGGCCATCAAAATTGCCACACCAAGAAGAAATGCAGATGATAAACGGGTATTCAAATATATTGTACTAGAAATAAATATATTGTACTAGAACTGACATGTGATTACATTTTCACGCATTTTGGGTGCATAGATCCTGAGAAACCAGTACCCAGAACAACCATCTCTGGCCGTAATAACGGCCTTGATACGCCTGGGCTTTGAGTCAAACAGAGCTTGGATGGCCAGAGGTTTTCAATTGGTGGGAGATGTGGAGAATGTGCTGGCCAGGGCAGCAGTCGGACATTTTCTGCATCCAGAAACGCCCGTACAGTACCTGCAACATGCGGTCGTGCATTATCCTGCTGAAATGTAGGGTTTCACAGGGATCGAATGAAGGGTAGAGCCAGGGGTCGTAACACATCTGAAATGTAACGCCCACTGTTCAAAGTGCCGTCAATGCGAACAAGAGGTGACCGAGACGTGTAACCAATGGCACCCCATACCATCACGCCGGGTGATACGCCAGTATGGTGATGCCGAATACACGCTTCCAATGTGCGTTCACCGCGATGTCGCCAAGCACGGAGGCGACCATCATGATGCTGTAAACATAGCCTGGATTCATCCGAAAAAATGATGTTTTGCCATTCGTTCCCCAAGGTCCGTCGTTGATTACACCATCGCAAACACTCCTGTCTGTGATGCTGCGTCGAGAGTAACTGCAGCCATGGTCTCCGAGCTGATAGTCCATGCTGCTGCAAACGTCGTCGAACTGTTCGTGCAGATGGTTGTTGTCTTCCAAACGTCCCATCTGCTAACTCAGGGATCGAGACGTGGCTGCACGATCCGTTACAGCCATGCGGATAAGATGCCTGTCATCTCGACTGCTAGTGATACGAGGCCATTGGGATCCAGCACGGCGTTCCGTATTACCCTCCTGAACCCACCGATTCCATATTCCGCTAACAGTCATTGGATCTCGACCAACGCGAGCAGCAGTGTCGCGATACGATAAAACGCAATCGCGATAGGCTACAATCCGACCTTTATCAAAGACGGAAACGTGATGGTACGCATTTCTCCTCCTTACACGAGTCATCATAACAACGTTTCACAAGGCAACGCTGGTCTACTGCTCTTTGTGTATGAGAAATCTTCATCATGTCAGCACGGTGTAGGTGTCGCCACCGGCGCCAGCCTTGTGTGAATGCTCTGAAAAGCTAATCATTTGCATATCACAGCATCTTCTTCCTGTCGGTTAGATTTCGCGTCTGTAGCACATCATCTTCGTGGTGTATCAATTTTAATGGCCAGTAGTGTGTATTAACCAAGTAGGTAGTTTACATCTGTCCAAATTCTTATTAGTGTTGAGAAGTGTCAGCCTCTCCATTTCATTTCTCTTTCTGATTGGGAAATCCTATTAATAACTCGGCGGATCATGGTGAGATCGATCGAGCCTTACTCTGATTTGATAAGAGTAACAGAAGTGATGGTAAGATCAGATTACGATATTCTTCTCTGATTAACAGTATGGTCTTACGCAGTGGTAGGATTTCGCTTATGAAACACAGTATTGGGTGGAGGGGTGAGAGCAGCTTCTGCCAGCTGAGAGACGGTAATGGCAGACTTGTTCTCCGTTAAGAAAGGACCGCAGCTAATCTTCCCACCAGAGGAGCGGCTTGTTTTTATTGTTCGGCTCTCCTACAAATCCGAGGATTGTTTTTAAAGGTTTCTTGGATGTCTGATGAATTCGAGTAAAATGATAATAAGGGGTTCCCATTTCGACACGCGTTTCTCTTTTCCTATGTGTCATTTTTTAACACCAGGTTCAGAGGCGACTTGCTGCGACTGGAGAAATTTCGCCACCCACAGGCAAGAAGAAACGTCCTGAGAAGTGAAAAACCAGAGCGCCGTTTCAGTATTTTTTTCCTGTGAAAGAGCTGGTCATTGGCTGACTGAAGACATATAGCCACGACGGAGGTCCAAGGCCAAGAACTATCGGCACAGACAAGGCTGACTATCTCAGAATGGCAAGCTACGTTTTCACAATGCATCGTTGGAGAGAAACTACACTGGGGGAAAAATCTTGTCATTAGTGCAAAATCTCGTGCAGAGCAGATGCTGGGAGGCAGTTTCTTCGCTCTTCACGAGACTTCCGCAGACTTCTTGAGACTTCACTCCAGACTGGATTTTCCCTTCTGTTGTGTCAATTTACATGCAGGGAGCACGTATGGTTTTGGTCTTAAAAAAGGAGAACGGCGAAAGTAATATCTGCAACAGGAATCTGTCGTAATTCTAGTGATCTCCCTCTACACGTCTGTAGTCAGTTTGTCTGCTCACATTTATGATGAGATATTATTGCAGATTTGGCGGATTAGGTTACAATAAAATTCCTAACTTCACTAAAGTTTACTGACGCAGGCTCACCATGCCTGAAGTAAAGACATCCCGTCAACACAGAGGTCATTAGAGACAGAGCACAAGCTCGGTTTGTGTCAATGACGGGAAAGGAATCGGTAGCACCCTTTCAAAGGAACTATCCCTGCATTTGCCAGGAGCGATTTAGGGAAATCACGGGAAACATAAATCTGGATGGCTGGACGCGGATTCGGCCGTTGTCGTCGCCGGCCGCTGTGGCCGAGCGGTTCTAGGCGCTTCAGTCCGGAACCACGCGACTGCTACTGTCGCAGGTTCGAATACTGCCTCAGGCATGGATGTGTGTGATGTCCTTATGTTAGTTAGGTTTAATTAGTTCTAAGTTCTAAGGGACTAATGACCTTAGATGTTAAGTCCCATAGTGCTCAGAGCCATTTGACCTGTTTGAACCATGGTCCTCCTGAATGCGAGTCCATTGTGCTAACCACTGCGACACCTCGCTCGGTCCACCGTGACTGCATTCACAGACGTACTGCACGTGTGATTTTCCTTCTTTCTCGCGATAATGCTGATTCATGTGACTCCATAAGTTCAAAGAATATATGTGGAATTGGTTTGTCATTGTCGTGCATATCATTATCAGCTAGCCTTTCCTGGAACTTAGTGCACATTCTTTTGCAATCGATTTCGTGTATCAGCTGAATATTCTTGAAGTTTGTGTAACGAAATGTTAACCTGTGCACTGGGCTGACTGGGAGAATAAAGCCACGAGGGGCTTATGGTCAGTCATTAAGCGAAAAGATGTACAGTAAAGGTACAGGTTAACACGATGGCTAGGGACTCCTTCCAGTTTGGGAATATTAGCATTGGGCATCTGTAGGAGATTTAGATATGTACGCCAGCGGGTGTTCCGATCCATCTAGTAGACAGTGCGAAAGGACAGCCGCAACACAATGGTCTGAGGTGTCCGTAGCCAAGAGGAGAGGTATAGTGGCGTTATATGGCATGAGACACGCCGCAGAGTGCAACCTCGAAGTTAAGGTTTGGAAAGCCGATTCACAAGCCAGGGACCAATGAAAAGGCACGTTCATTCGGCATGGGTGATGGAGCGGTTCCGCAATGTGGCCGGCGGAGGCAATGAACTTTCGATAGCAAGCAATTTTACCCAGGAAAGTCTGCAATTTGTGGACGTCGCGCGGACTGCGAAGGTCCGTTATAGCGGCGGTGTGGGTGGAGGTAGGCTTTATGCCTTAGCGGGAAATGACGTCAAGCAAGTTGCAGATAGCAGGTTGAAAAAATGAGCATTTATCAAGGTTGCATTTTAGGCCCGCAGTCCGCAGGAGAGGGAACAATTGTCGCAGATGACTGTGATGTTCAGCTGCGGTATGGCCGGTGACGACTATGTCGTTGAGTTAGTTTATACGACCTGGCACATCCCACAAGAGCCGTCCCAAGTAACGCTGAAAGATGGCCGGTGCACCAGTGATGCCATACGTGAGGCATTTCAACTGGAACAGCCCAAACGGTGTATTGACGACTGTCAAGTGTATTTGGAGGTAGGCCTCAGTAAGATCGATCTTCGAATAAAAGTCCCCCTGTGAGCTCGGAGAACGATCCTTGTGACGTGGGAGTGGATAGTCTTCAATCTGTAGCTGAGGGTTAAGCATAGCCTTCAAGTCGCCACAAACTCGAAGACGCCCATCTGGTCTCTTGAGGGCGACCAAGGGTGTCGTCCACGAACTGTAACGGACTCGAGTGACGACACCCTCCATGGTGAGACGGTCCATATCTTGTTGAAGAGGCTGCTGGAGGGCGTGAGGAACCTGCTGGGACCGGAAGTACTTCGGGTGGGCAGACGGTTTCAGCTGGAACGACGCACGAAAATCTTGAGCACTGCTGGCGCCTGGCGAGAAGTCCTGGAATTCCGTGAACATGGTATCGTCTGCCAGGAACGGAACCTGGTAAGACACCAGATGAACATTGTCATCGATGGCGATGACTTCTTTCACTTGATGGGCGCTGTTGCCGTTATTCCTGAAAACCTTGCGTAGGTGGCTCATTTCGTGGGGCAGGTTGTCGTCGCCTGATATTACTCTTGCACGATGCACCAATGTTTGCAATACTGTGCGCTTCTGTGCTGGATGATGATGGCTGGTGGCGTGCGGGTGAAAGAAGTGATTTCTGGGAAATATCAGAATAAGACCACCGATGAAGAGCAGGCGAAGAAACTTGCTTTGCTGCCATTCTGTGGCTCTGCGTCGGGCAAGATAAGCCGCCTGTTGAAAAGACACAAGATCAAATCAATCTTCAGGCCTCCAACGAAAATCCGTCAATTACTGAGACCAGTTAAAGACGTAGTAGGTCTCAGAACACCTGGAGTTTACGAAATATCTTGTGAGTGTGGCCAGAAGTACATCGGACAAACAGTGCGCACTGTGGAACAACGCAGGAAAGAACATGAGAGGCATTATAGCCTACGCTATCCAGAGAAATCTGCGTTAGCTGAGCATGCGTTAGAAAACGCTCACCACATAAAATTTGACGATACCTCTGCCGTGGCTTGCACTAACGGCTTCTGGGACGGTTTAATAAAGGAAGCTATTGAAATAAAAATTATCGCAAACACCCTGAATAAAGACGGTGGCTTGCAGCTCAGCGCTGCGTGGGATCCAGCGATCGCGAGGTTAAAGAGGGCACATCGAATGCCGGCTCAAAACATGCCCATATATGGCAATGTCACGGGCACCAGTGACGTCACAGCCGGCAGCTAGCGTATATAAGGGCGCACCAACAGCCCACTGGCAGTCATAACACCTGACAATGGCCAAGGAGTGCTTGGCCGAAAGCTCGTGTAGTTTTAAGCAATTGACGCGGTTGGAAACCCGAGAACATTTTATTCAATGTTATCGCCGCGAGACTCTGCATTCATATGTTACTGTTGTGTCTAACAATCTATAACATTTAGCCTTCATGGTGTATGCAGTAATCCGCAGTCATACAGTGAAAGCACTCGAAGATTCGGGATAACATCGTTAGTGGTGACTTACCCTGTCTGCTGAAAATTATCTATCACATTAGCGCTCATCAAGGAATGTGTATGGAATTTAATTCCGAATACAAGTTAAAACATAAGAAAGAAACGTACCATCCCTTGAATGTACTTGAAAATTCCAGTATGGATGTGAATACAAGTGATTGTAGTTGATAATTCCAGGAAAATATAAAACTTAATGGATACACGAGATAGCTAACGCATATAAATGTGGTAACTGATCATATAAATATAAATTTAATAGATAAAAGATATAATATCCCAATATTGGCAGATTGGCGATACATAGACATCTAACAAGAGTACTTAACACATCCTCGGGAGGAAGATATCAGATTCACACAGAAATGATATTATAAATCCCCTGAAAATTTTTAAAATGAGAATAAAATGGTACACCTAAGTCATCATGTGTTCTGTAACAGTGTGAGTGGGAAGGAAAACACGATAATCTATAGGTGAGATTTTCTCACGAAAGCTGACGAAAACGGTACGACGTAATTCCGAAAAACTGACGCGAGTGCAAGGCTTTTCGTACAACTCACTAGGTTCCAAAGCTTCCTAGTCAAGTGCCCTTACGATTCACACTAGACAAAATGTCTGCAAGACTAATTTCTATAGCATAGTTCTCGATGATGAGGAGGAAGAAGCTCTTCCCCACACAGCGATCATGGAAGACGTTCCAGCTTTGCTTTGTGAAACTTGTCGGAAACAGAATGAATTCTTATTACGAAATTTATTCGCCACTTGCGAATATTTTGGGACCAGCTGTTTTAGGTATGGAAATATTAGCTCTTGATGACACATGAAAATGTGTGCCAGACCGATTCTTAATTCCGGATTTCTCACTTATCCCGAGTGATTTCATTAACCGTCTCGGGTATTTGTGTACGCTCCATGGACCGATCCAACCCTGCATATACCACACCGTCTATGCCGATACTGTTCGGCGCGTCCCTTGAATTTCCGTAGCAGGATTACTAAGATAAACGTGTTCAGTGTTAACATTAATATGGTCCTTTTGTCTTTCTAGAACTGTAATACTTACTTGTATTAATGTTACGAAATTTTTAACTACTAGCGAATACTTTTGACGTCAGCTGTGTTAAGAATGGAAATATTACCTACTGGTTAGACATTCAAATTGTTTCCATAATTTTTCTCTTTTATAACCAGGTCATTCTGGAGCTGTGCAGCAGGGGGAGAGGTTGTAGGCTGTATCTGTTTCTTACCGACAAGTAACGTTAAGAAACGTCAGATGTGGTCTAGGGTGGCTATTTGTCAACAGCAATTTCATATTACATCATTTGAGATACCAGCAGAGATGACAACTAGGCAAATATGTAAGTACTCTCATTCTTCCCAGATGTTAAGCTTATTAACACAGTTTCGTATTTTTTCCTTATTTACTACAATCTCCAGTATGTTCCAAAATTTTACCTACTTTATTCAATTACGTGAGTTCTATCCCAGTATTCTGTGCGTCAGGTCGACGTCATGATCCTCTCAGACAACCATAATGCAGTATGTGTCTGAATCAGTTATCACTGTTATCGAATCACCCCTCCCGAACAACATCTTCTATAATTGGGACACCTGAGTGGGCTGGAGAGGGAGAGAATCAGTTTGTGTCTATTTGTTATTAACAAATTACGTTGAGTCACGTTCGGTTTATTAATAACAAATTACACTACTAGCCATTAAAATTGCTACACCAAGAAGAAATGCAGGTGATAAACGGGCATTCATTCGACAAATATATTATACTAGAACTGACATGTGATTACATTTTCACACAATTTGGGTGCACAAATCCTGAGAAATCAGTACCCAGAACAACCACCTCTCACGTAATAATGGCCTTGATACGCCTGGGCATTGAGTCAAACAGAACTTGGATGGCGTGTACAGGTACAGCTGCCCATGCCCATGCAGCTTCAACACGATACCACCGTTTATCAAGAGTAGTTCACTGGCGCATTGTGAGAAGTCAGTTGCTCGGCCACCATTGACCAGACATTTTCAGTTGGTGACAGATGTGGAGAATGAGCTCGCCAGGGCAGCAGTCGAACATTTTCTGTATCCAGAAAGGCCCGTACAGGACCTCCAACATGCAGTCGTGCATTATCCTGCTGAAATGTAGGGTTTGCAGGGATAGAATGAAGGGCAGAGCCACGGGTCGTACCACATCTGAAATGTAACGTCCACTGTTCAAAGTGCCGTCAATGTGAACAAGAAGTACCGAGACGTGTAACCAATGGCACCCCACACCATCACGCCGGGTGATACGCCAGTATGGCGATGACGAATACACGCTTCCAATGTGCGTTCACCTCGATGTCGCCAAACACGGATGCGACCATCATGATGCTGTAAACAGAACCTGGATTCATCCGAAAAATGACGTTTTGCCATTCGTGCACCCAGGTTCGTCGTTGAGTACACCATCGCAGGCACTCCTGTCTGTGATGCAACGTCAAGTGTAACCGCAGCCATGCTCTTCGAGCTGATAGTCCATTCTGCTGCAAACGTCGTCGAATTGTTCGTGCAGATGGTTGTTGTCTTGCAAGCGTCCCCGCCTGTAGACTCAGGGATCGAGACGATCCGTTATAGCCATGCCTGTCATCTCGACTGCTGGTGATTCGAGGCCGTTGGGATCCAGCACGGCGTACCATATTACCCTCCTGAACCCACCGATTCAATATTCTGCTAACAGTCATTGGATCTCGACCAATCCGAGCAGTAATGTCGCGATATGATAAACCGCAATCTCGACAGACTACAATCTGACCTTTATCAAAGTCGGAAACGTGATGGTACGCATTTCTCCTCCTTACACGAGGCATCACAACAACGTTTCACCAGGCAACGCCGGCCAACTGCTGTTTGTGTATGAGAAATCGGTTGGAAACTTTCCTCATGCCAGCACGTTGTAGGTGTCGCCACCGGCACCAAACTTTTGTGAATGCTCTGAAAAGCTAATCTTTTGCATATCACAACATCTTGTTCCTGTTGGTTATATTTCGCGTCTGTAGCACGTCACGTTTGTGGTGTATCAATTTTAACGGCCAGTAGTGTAATATTTAGTGATTCATAGCACCAGCAGAGGTCCCACACAGACAGATAGGTAACTATTATAATTATTCGCAAAATTTTGTGTGTTTTTACGTATATTCTACAATTTTACGTATTTTTCCAATAACACGAATTCCGATCTCGACACCGAGACACAGCGTTGCGTCGCGTCGCCTCGATGTCATGATACTCTCAGCCGTTGACAACGCAGCATCTGCTCGAATTAACTATTATTGCTAAGCCACCACTACAGGACAGATTAAAACTGTGTGCCGGACCGAGACTCGAACTCAGGACCTTTGCATTTGGCGGGCAACTCATCTACCATCTGAGCTACCCTCGCACGACTAACGCCCCTCCTCACAGCTTTGCTTCCGCCTGTACCTCGTCTCCCACCTTCCAAATTTCACAGAAGCTCACCTACTAAACAGGATCTGGCATGTTTTGTATACTTCGTTGGCAGCTCTCTGCAATCCATCTTACTTATTCTGAATTAACACTTGGTCATTTGCGAATAACAAACTCACAATGTATTCTTTGTGGTTGAAGTTATATGTATAGTCCTTCAGTTTCATTTTCCATTGCCGTGTAATGTCGTCAATGTACACTACTGGCCATTAAAATTACTACACCACGAAGATGACGTGCTACAGACGCGAAATTTAACCGACAGGAAGAAGATGCTGTGATATGCAAATGATTAGGTTTTCAGAGCATTCACACGAGGTTGCCGCCGGTGGCACCTACAACATGCTGACATGAGGAAAGCTTCCAACCGATTTCTCATACACAAACAGCAGTTGACCGGCGTTGCCTGGTGAAACGTTGTTGTGATGCCTCGTGTTAGGAGGAGAAATGCGTACTATCACGTTTCCGACTTTGATAAACGTCGGATGAAGCCTATCGCGATTGCGGTTTATCGTATCGCGACATTGCTGCTCGCGTTGGTCGAGATCCAATGATTGTTAGCTAAATATGGAATCGGTGGGTTCAGGAGGGTAATACGGAACGGCGTGCTGGATCCCAACGGCCTCGTATCACTAGCAGTCGAGATGACAGGCATCTTATCCGCATGGCTGTAACGGATCGTGCAGCCACGTCTCGATCCCTGAGTCAACAGATGGTGACGTTTGCAAGACAACAACCATCTGCACGAACAGTTCGACGACTTTGCAGCAGCATCGACTATCAGCTCGGAGACTATGGCTGCGGTTACACTTGACGCTGCATCACAGACAGGAGTGCCTGCGGTGGTGTACTCAACGACGAACCTGGGTGCACGAATGGCAAAACATCATTTTTTCCGATGAATCCTGGTTCTGTTTACAGCATCAAGATGGTCACATCCATGTTTGGCGAGATCGCGGTGAACGCACATTGGAAGCGTGTATTCGTCATCGCCATACTGGCGTATCACCCGGCGTGATGGTGTCGGGTGCCATTGGTTAAACGTCTCGGTACTTCTTGTTCACATTGACGGCACTTTGAACAGTGGACGTTACATTTCAGATGTGGTACGACCCGTGGCTCTGCCCTTCATTCTATCCCTGCAAACCCTACATTTCAGCAGGATAATGCACGACTGCATGTTGCAGGTCCTGTACGGGCCTTTCTGGATACAGAAAATGTTCGACTGCTGCCCTGGGTAGCTCATTCTCCAGATCTGTCACCAATTGAAAACGTCTGGTCAATGGTGGCCTAGCAACTAACTCGTCACAATGCGCCAGTGAACTACTCTTGATAAACTGTGGTATCGTGTTGAAGCTGCATGGGCATGGGCAGCTGTACCTGTACACGCCATCCAAGCTCTGTTTGAGTCAATGCCCAGGCGTATCAAGGCCATTATTACGTGAGAGGTGGTTGTTCTGGGTACTGATTTCTCAGGATTTGTGCACCCAAATTGTGTGAAAATGTAATCACATGTCATCTCTAGTATAATATATTTTCGAATGAATACCCGTTTATCATTTGCATTTCTTCTTGGTGTAACAATTTTAATGTCCCGTAGTGTATATATTATAATGCAGTGGAGAGAGGTTGCAACCTTGTCGAACTCCTAAATTAATAACCTTTGTTGTTTCTTCCTTATGGATAGAGACATTTGCATTATTTAAACAACATGCGTGTGTATCTACCCCTGTTATTGTAATTTCGACTGATGCATAGAATCCCAAAGTCGCAGGCTGGATAGCAAGCAAACTGAAGTAAGTGACTATGTTATACAACACGTAAATTCAATCGTGCAGGAAAACTGACTGTAGGTAGCGTACTCCAGCGCTCTCAGGCATATAGAATGATATATAAATCACGGAATAGTACTGTGAGACAGCACTGTAGGACTAATAAACAGACGCGGAAATAATCTGAAGATCTGAAGTGTATACGTCCTCGCCACACAGAAAGGACGCTGAGCAGTAGCCACAGTGCAGCAAATATAAACTTTTCATATATAAAAAGTCAGTGACTCGCAGGGATTACTATAACTACCGCAGTATATTACAAAAACTGCGACCTGCGAGATCTTCAGAGGTCGGGCTGTCTGTCGATCAGCATATCCTCCAAAGACCAGTTGTTACAATTAACCTGCCAATGGCGTGATGCAAACAACTGATAAGGTAGTGTGGTTGGGGGTGGGAGGGTGGAGGTAAATCGCTGTCCTGTGCGTGATGCTACCATTAACGGCCTAGAAATTCCTCCCAACGGCCACACGTGAGTCTCCGTCAGACTGTCTGTAGGCTACTCTGCAGTCGTTAAAGAAAGGCGACTTCTCTAGTGACCCGGCCGAGTGTAGCGACCGAACACAAGCAGAGAACTGTTGCTGAGTTCCTTTTGGTGGAAAACCAGAGCATCAGAGATTCTTACAGGAGCTTGCAGAATGCCTGCGGAGACCTGGGATCGAACAAAAGCATGCTGGATCGTTGGGCGATTGTGCATCCTCACAACAAGGTGGCGCGGAACTGTCTGATCTACGTGCGCAGCTGTGACTCCTGCTGTGTTGGATAGTGTGGACACCCTTATTCGAGCGACTGATGGATCACCCATCAAGCGCGTCTCGCTGGACAACTGGACGCCTCTGTTGGTTGTGCTGACACAATCGTCTGTCAGTTGGTGTACTGTGCCCGCTGAATTCCTCGCCAGAAGACCATAAACTGCAACAAAAAACCATCGGTGCGGAATGACTTCCACGATACGACGCTGATCGTGACAATTTTTTGTCGAAACACGGGTTCATCACTTCGAACCGCAAATAAAACGGCAGTCCAAGAAGTAGGGCTTCTTTAAAAAAAAAAAAAAGAAAAAAACACTCCCTCAGCCGGCAAAGTCTTGGCGGAGGTCCTCTGGGACTCTGAAGTGGTTATTCTACATCTACATCTACATTTATACTCCGCAGGGCACTCATGGTTCGCGGGAAGCCTCCTTGCGCGCTCGAATCTCTCTAATTTTACATTCGTCATCTCCTCGGGAGGTATAAGTAGGGGGAAGCAAAATATATTCGATACCTCATCCAGAAACGCACCCTTTCGAAACTTGGACAGCAAGCTACACCGCGATGCAGAGCACCTCTCTTGCAGAGTCTGCCACTTGAGTTTGCTAAACTCTTGCTTACCAAATAATCCTGCGACGAAACGCGCCGCTCTTCTTTGGATCTTCTCTATCTCCTCTGTCAACCCGACCTGGTGCGGATCGCACACTGATGAGCAATACTCAAGTATATGTCGAACGAGTGTTTTGTGAGCCTCCTCCTTTGTTGATGGGCTACATTTTCTAAGGACTCTCCCAATGAATCTCAACTTGGCGCCCGCCTTACCAACAAATAATTTTATATGATCATTCCACTTAAAATCGTTCCGTACGCATACTCCCAGATATTTTACAGAAGTAACTGCTACCAGTGTTTGTTCTGCCATCATATAATCATACAATAAAGGATCCTTCTTTCTATGTATTCGCAAGATATTACATTTGTCTATTTTAAGGGTCAGTTGCCACTTCCTGCACCAAGTGCCTATCCGCTGCAGATCTTCCTGCATTTCGCTACAATTTTCTAATGCTGCAGCTTCTCTGTATACTACAGCATCATCCGCGAAGAACCGCATGGCACTTCCGACACTATCTACTAGGTCATTTATATATATTGTCAAAAGCAATGGTCCCATAACACTCCCCTGTGGCACGCCAGAGGTTACTTTGACGTCTGTAGACGTCTCTCCATTGAGAACAACACACTGTGTTCTGTTTGCTAAAAACTCTTCAATCCAGCCACACCGCTGGTCTGATATTCGGTAGGCTCTTACTTTGTTTATCAGGCGACAGTGCGGAACTGTATCGAACGCCTTCCGGAAGTCAAGGAAAATGGCATCTACCTGGGACACTATATCTAATATTTTCTGGGTCTCATGAACAAATAAAGCGAGTTGGGTCTCACACGATAACTGTTTCCGGAATCCATGTTGATTCCTACAGGGGTAGATTCTAGGTTTCCAGAAATGACATGATACGCGAGCAAAAACCATGTTCTAAAATTCTACAACAGATCGATGTCAGAGATATAGGCCTATAGTTTTGCGCATCTGCTCAACGACCCTTCTTGAAAGCTGGAACTACCTGTGCTCTTTTCCAATCATTTGGAACCTTCCGTTCCTCTAGAGACTTGCCGTAGAAGGAGGGCAAGTTCTTTCGTGTACTCTGCGTAAAATCGAATTGGCATCCCGTCAGGTCCAGTGGACTTTCCTCTGTTGAGTGATTTCAGTTGCTTTTCTATTCCCTAGACACTTATTTCGATGTCAGCCATTTTTTCGTTCGTGCGAGGATTTAGAGAAGTAATTGCAGTGCGGCCTTCCTCTGTGAAACAGCTTTGGAAAAAGGTGTTTAGTATTTCAGCTTTACGCGTGTCATCCTCTGTTTCAATGCCATTATCATCCCAGAGTGTCTGGATGTGCTGTTTCGATCCACTTACTGATTTAACGTAAGTTTTCTGTCAAGTCGGTACATAGAATTTTACTTTCGAATTCACTGAACGCTTCACGCATAACCCTCCTTACGCTAACTTTGACATCGTTTAGCTTCTGTTTGTCTGAGAGGTTTTGGCTGCGTTTAAACTTGCAGTGAAGCTCTCTTTGCTTTCGCAGTAGTTTCCTAACTTTGTTGTTGAACCACGTTGGGTTTCATGTTCTCTCTCGTGGTGCAACGATCAACTCAGGAACGTATCGTGTTACTCTCAGGAAACTGAAGAAACGAATTCAGCGTGTTTGTCACTACAAAAATGCAAACGAACGTTTCCTTCCCCATGACAACCCAAGGCCTCTACAAGTCGGCGCACCTGAGAGGAGCCCACAAAACGTCACTTGACAGTTCTTACTCTCCCACCCTACGGCCTGGACCTCGCAACTTCCGACTTCTATCTGTTTATATACTAAGATGGTATCTGTTCTTTCGGATATTTCATTCTAACGAGCTGCATGGTCACCGATGGTATCTATTCTTTCGTACATGTCCGAAGGAATAGATACCATATTAATATATATATAGTTAACGCTTACCGGCCACTTGACCATCTTCTTCTTCTGTGCGAATGCACAAACAGCGCCCGAACTCTTACGGGAATCGGCAACGCGCCGCGAGTAATGAGTATAATGGGCGGGGGCACCACGAAGGTATTGCAGGACAATACGTTGAGAATGTGGGTTTCGCGGGAGACGTGCCACAGATAATTCCATGCAGTCGGGCTATCGTCTGTGTCCTCGGTGGCTCAGATGGATAGAGCGTCTGCCATGTAAGCAGGAGGTCCCGGGTGCGGGTCCCGGTCGGGGCACACATTTTCATCTGTCCCCGTTGACGTATGTGAACGCCTGTAAGCAGCTAAGGGTGTTCATTTCATTGCAATTCCATCTGTTTGATCTACTGAAGGATGCACTCTACGGGAAGCAGTACAGGAATGATGCGAAGATCATTGATGCAGCCACTCTTTGGCTCTGACGTCGTCCAGTAGAGTGGTACCACGTGGGAATTCAAACCCTTCCAGTAAGGCGGCGTAAGGACGTCGTATTGAACGGAGATTACGTTGAATAATAAGGTTTCGCTGCCAAAACGGTGTCCAATAATGTGGTGTGTTGGAATAACGAATACAACCAGCGTGCTTTCAGAAAAAGTTATGTTTCATTACTTCTTGAATGCCCCTCGTACGTCATTATGGACCCTGATCGACTTTGCCTACGTAGAGTATCGAGGTATTGCATTCTGCAATTACCAAATAATCCACTGAAACTACAGTCTTCCACAATATTAGGAGGATAAACAGAAAAGGCGTCATGATCAGAGCCATCTAATCTAGTATTACAAAATAGACAAGTTGCAGAACGATGTTGTTGTTGTTGTTGCTGTTGTTGTGGTCTTCAGTTCTGAGCCTAGTTTGATCCACCTAGGCATGCTACTCTATCCTTTGCCAGCTTCTTCATCTCCCAGTACCTACTGCAGCCTACATCCTTCTGAATCTGCTTAGTGTATTCGTCTCTTGCTCTCCCTCTACGATTTTTACCCCCCACGCTGCCCTCCAATACTAAACTGGTGACCCCTTGAAGCCTCAGAACGTGGCAGGTCGTTGTCACTATGGATAACTGTTACGGCAAGATGATACGGCGTCCTGAAGCCTATTTTGTTTTTTCTATTTGGACCATCATCTGGAAAGGAGACATTTCACTTCATTCTCAAAGTTTGTAGGATACATTTAATTTCCGTTTCCCGTAAAGGAAGCCAACAGCACATGTTTCTGCAACGGTACCTCGACAATGAATGCAATACTTGGAGGGCGACAACCAGTTCAACATCAAGAAGCCAACAGCACTTTTATAGCACGACAAACTAGCCAATAGAAGGCGTTTTGTGGAGAGCTAAAAGGCTGGGCTACAAGAGAAGTTATGAGGCCAAATTAAAAAAAAGAAAAAGGTGCTGTTGGCTCCCCTTCATTTTTTTTTCTTTTTATACAGCCACTCCTGCCAGCCCTGTTTCCATACCACCTTCCTGAAGTGACAAAGATACTAAAAAAAAAGGAAAAAAATGCACCGGTTCTCGTCCGATCACCGAAGTTAAGCATCATCGGGCCCGGTTAGTACTTGGATGGGTGACCGCCTGGCAACACCTCGGTGCCTCGCGTGCAGTGTTTCCTTGTGCGACTGGGCCGGCGGCGCCTTAGCGTTCGTCTGCTTACTGTGCCACGTGGATTTCTTTCTACTGAACTGTAAGTAATGGATATACTTTACGATGACAGTGAAGAGCGACAGAACAATGTTCACTGCGAGTTTGGTCGTTCCGTAGAGAAACCTTCGGCTTTTGAGATTCATCGTTGGTTAATTGAGGATTTGTTGTTGTCTACTAATGACGTACTTGGTATTCAGTTCGATACGTTCTTAAATTCAGTGTTTTTAAAACTCAAATGTTCCGATCTGTGTGATGCTGTTGTTTCTGCTCATGACGGTATTTGCAAATTTCGACACCTTAACGGAAATATTAGTAATGTCACTGTGTCTCATGCTGGTTTTGGTCTTCGACAAATACGCATATTTAACCTTCCGTTTGAAATTCGCAAGGACACTATTGCTCGTCACTTGCGGCTATATGGCACTGTGTTATCTGTTGTGAAAGAGAAGTGGTCGTCTCCGTACATTTTTGAAGTAGAGAACGGTGTGCGAAATGTCAAAATGGTGGTTCGGGAGCATATTCCATCTTTTGTTTTGGTTAACGGTCGCCGTGCGTTTGTCACGTACAGTGGCCAGCCACAAACTTGCTCCTTTTGTAATGGTGTCGGACATTATAGGCAGGATTGTCCGAAGCGCAAACGGCCTGTTCAGCTACCACTTGAGGCCAATTTGCAAGGAGCTAGTTTTGCTTCCGTCGCCGCTACGGTCTTGGGTTCCGCCCCCCCCCCCCCCCCCCCCCCCCGGGCCCGCGCGGCGTGCGGCAGATGTTAATCTTGCTGCCGCCGCGGAGGCGATGGATGTGTCTGCTGATGCTACTGTCTCTGTTCTTGCGACTACCTTAGGTTAGTTAGGTTTAAGTAGTTCTAAGTTCTAGGGGACTGATGACCACAGATGTTTAGTCCCATAGTGCTCAGAGCCATTTGAACCATTTTGTTAGTTGCACTATCCTGGGCGTTGTCTTTGTTAACGTTTATGCCCCGTCTGGGAACGATAAACCGGCGAGGGCTGTTTTTTATGGGCAGGAATTGTGTGCACTGCTACACCGGAATGTGGATGCTTTAGTTGTCGGCGGCGATTTTAATTGCGTTTTAGATGTTGTCGATCAGGTGCCTCGTCCTAACATTTGTCGCGAGCTCGGCGACTTGATTCGCAGTTTTCAGCTCGTTGATACGTGGCGTGTTTTAAACCCTGACGTTACCCACTATACTCATTTTTATCCCACGGGGCACAGCCGCCTGGACAGAATTTACATTTCTGCCTCGCTTTCTGCCCGTATTTGTCGCACGGAAATGTTTCCCGTGCTGTTTTCTGATCATTCCGGTTACCTCTGTCAGCTTTTATTGCCTCGCTTTTGTGTTTCCAGACGACAGAATCTGTGGAAATTTAATTGTGCTTTATTGACCGACGACCATTTTGTGCGGTGTTTTACCAATCTGTGGCATAAATTACTCGGGACTAGACGAGGTGACTGTAGTGTGCTGGAGTGGTGGGTCGGGGAGGCCAAGCCAGTGATAAGGCAGTTTTTAATTGATTTTAGCCGCGAGGCGGCTCGTTGGCGTCGCGCTACGGCCCGCTTCCATCAGGCGTGTTTACAAGACCTCGCGTGACTGCCTTGCTGCCCGCTTTTCAGCAATTTCAGCTTAAGCTTCTCGCTGATTTGCGCGCTGTTAGTGATGGTGTCGTCGTGCGCAGCCAGCCTGCGGGGGTTGTGGATGGCGAACCTTTGTCGCTTTACCATCTGACCAGGGAACGACGGAGGCGTGCCCGTCTGCAAATCAGTACTTGGAAAAAGTGCGATGGTGGACGGACTACTGTCCAGTCCGACATTGAGCGGGATATTTTTAATCATTTTAGTTCCCTCTTCCGTGCGCTGGACGTTGACTGTGATGCGTTGCGGGATTTTTTACAAGTTATACCTCATGTTTTAACTCGTGCGGATAGGACGCATTTAAATGCTGCTTATGTGCCTGACGACCTGTACGACGCTATCCGACGAAGCCCTAAGTGTAAATCGCCTGGTCCCGACGGCATTCCTTCTGAATTTTATTTGAAGTTTTATGATCTTTTTCGTGAAGTTTTTGTGGCTCTTTTAAATGAAATACGGGATGGTGCTGTTATCCCTGCTGCGTTTGAGGAGGGGGTAGTGACCTTAGTACCTAAATCGACTGCGACGCCCTGTATTGACGCTGTTCGGCCGATCACCTTACTTAACGCCGACTTTAAGATTGTGACGCGCTGTGTGGCTCAGCGCCTTAAAGTTGTTTTACCGTCGGTTCTCAGTGACAGTCAATCATGTGCGGTGCCGGGTCGAAACATTTTTGACGCCGTTCTCGCATATCGCGACTGTATCGGCTTTGTTAAACGTGCGAGAGTGCCGACAGCTGCCATCTTATTGATTGACTTCAAAAATGCTTTCGACCGCGTTAGCCATGTATACCTCCGCCAGGTTCTTGTGCGGATGGGATTCGGCCTTAAGTTTACGACTGTGGTAAAGCATCTTTTACAGAATGCGACGTCACGAGTTAGTGTCAACGGCCGCTTGACGCCGGCTTTCCGTGTTGAGCGCTCGGTGCGGCAGGGGTGTCCCCTTTCGATGGCCCTTTTTTCCGTAGCCTTAGATCCGTTGCTGCGGATTATCGGCCGCGAATGCCGCGGCATTCAGGTCGGGGCGGACCGCCTCATTTGTAAGGCATACGCCGACGACCTTGGTGTTTTTCTTGGCCATTCCGATGACGTTGATAATTTATATGGCGCACTGCAACGCTTTGAAAAAGCCACAGGTGCCATTGTCAACCCTGCTAAGACTGTTTGTTTGCCTCTTACACCCCGCGCACGGTCTTTACAGCGAAACTGGTTCTGCGTCCGCGAACAACAAAAAGTCCTAGGCGTGCTTTTTTCTTCTCACCCACAACGGATGGAGGCGCTTAATTGGCGGTCCACGCTGCACAAGGTGCGTGCCGTTGCCAAGATCTATGCGGCTCGCACGTTGGCGCTTCGTGATAAGGTGGCCTTGATCAATAATAACATTCTGGCCAGGGCGTGGTATCTCGCACAGGTCCTTCCACTGCCTCGGCAATTGGAACGTGCCCTCAAGCAAGCGGTGTATTGGTTTTTATGGCGAGGTGACATTTTTAAGGTCTCGTATGACACTTGTACTCTCAGCCCGACAGATGGTGATTTGGGTTTAGTAGATCTTCGCGCGAAGTGCTCTGCTCTGTTTTGGAAACGGACCACTGTTGTGATGGAGAGGGCGCCGAACGGTCCCACTGCGGCGGTCTTTAATCTGTATCGTCCTCCATCTGCGGCGGCGCCGGTGAATGTCTCGCACATTCCCTTTTTTCTTAATTATGTGCGTCGCTACTATATGGAAAACAGCTACTTGGAGCTCTGTGACGTTCCCAGCCTTCGTGTCAGCGATGTCGTTTCCGCTCTCCGTGGGTCTACTGCGCGTTGTAAGTGGGAGTATCGGCTACCGTGGTATAACTGGGTCACGGTATGGAAAAATCTTGCCAGCAATGTTCTTCCTCCCTCTGTACACGCAGTGTGGTACAAGGTTGTGCATCGTACCTTCCCTACGCATGCGCAGCTCCACTCCATTAATCTTCTCTCGTCTGGAGCTTGTGACCTGTGTGCTGTGGAGGATACCCTTGAACACCGTTTCGTGTGTGGCCATTTTTGCAGTGTTTGGCATACCGCCCGAGATATGGTTCGCCTTATCAATCGGGTGGATACGCGCTCTGTTTTGCCGACAGACGTCTTAATCCCTCAGTGCGCCGCCTACCCGAATACTAAGAAGAATGCCACGGTGTGGCTCCTGGGTCACACCGTTTTTGCAATGTTTTCCCTGAAATTGACAACCGAATTTGACTTTCTTACATACTTATGGACTCAGCATGAACAAATTGCAGTCATGCCTGGCTATCGTGCTAATTTCGCGAATTTTTTGCAGGTTGCCCTTGCTCATGCATTTACCCGGATGTCGATGGCTACTTAACATGGTTTGATGATTTGGTATACTCTTCTACTTAGACCGCTCGAGTTGTGTTTTCCAGGAACGTACAGTTATCGAAATTCGTGTAATCAGAGGTACTCTACTTTTTATTCTTTGTGTTCCTTTTCATTTCCGGTATGGTTTACCTTCTCCTTGTTTCTGATTATTTTTATGCTGTGGATATCGGCGATTTCTTTTTGCAGAACTGACTTTCACATGTCGGTCTCCCAAGTGGCGGCAGTCCTATTTTTAGTCCTTTCCTGTATTACCGCGCAGTGACTTTCATTTTCTTCTTTTAGTTTCATTTCTACACTTGTTGGACTTTACTCCTCTGCTTTACTGGTTTGGAACTTTCCCAGTAATAGTACACCTGAGGAAGTGTTTTCTTTTTCTAGTTTTGGATTTTATCTTTTTTGTATACTGGAATCTTGTTTTTTCTGGTGGAATACTTGTCTCCATTTAGAAGATTTCATGGATTATGGCTTTTTCTTTGCACCTGCCGCTTTTTCCCGACGGACGTCGACATTCTCAAGGATGCTAACGGGGGATACGTTTTCTTTTTCGTCAGTCCGTCGTGGGACATTGAGTCAACAGTACCTAAAAAAAAAAAAAAAAAAGGTGCTGTTGGCTACCTTCCTTTTTTTTTTTTTTTTTTTCGTTTTGGTATTATGTCGCTACCCCTGCCGGCCCAATTTTCAAACTACCTACCTGTTGTGACAAAGATGCTTCCTTATGCCTTTTAAACTACTGTAATGGTACGAAAATGCAGTAATTAACTCGGTTTGAGGGAGAATGTGCTAACCAAGTTTGCAAAGAAGACTATGAAAACGACAAAACAGTACGAATCGGCAGGTGATTTCTGAAATACGTCACCGCCTATTGTTGTGTAGGAGTGTAGAGTTCCAAATTTGGTTTGTAATCATGACTTTATTCCTTAGTTGTCTCGTCTCGTCCCGCAGACGTTTGTCGTGCTTGCGCTGTCATATGGACCACGACCCGAGCGGCAGCGAGCGGCAGTCGAGCAAAGTCGGGACAAGTCGGGACGGGGACAGGGACAGGAATGGTGCGAATTGAGTGCAAACTACGCAGACACCTGGTGTGAGGCGTGGCGAGGCGAGGAAGCCCACATCGCTACCAGTGGCGCCCTCCAGCACGACACTGCACCACCCCGCACAGGCCCTCCGCTGGACACCAGGGACAAGATGCGTCCTCCGCTAGTGCCGAAGGCTGCACGCGCCCAGCGAATGACAGGAGGTGCAACGAGCAGCAGTGCGTCTCACACACGCGGCGGTGGGGCGCGCCCCCCGCACGCGTCCTCGAGGAACTGGCTGTTGCGGAAGGAAGTGCTTTCGTCAAATGCGGCGGAAAACTAACATTTTGTGTGTTGGGAAAAAAGCCGAACGCGAATTCTGCCGTGCTCCTACATTAGATGCGCGCCAAGGGCCATACCATGATGGATACACCGGTTCTCGTCCGATCACCGAAGTTAAGCATCATTGGGCCCAGTTAGTACTTGGATGGGTGACCACCTGGGAAACCTGGGTGCTGTTGGCTACCTTCCTTTTTTTTTTTTTTTTTTTTTCGTTTTGGTATTATGTCGCTACCCCTGCCGGCCCAATTTTCAAACTACCTACCTGTTGTGACAAAGATGCTTCCTTATGCCTTTTAAACTACTGTAATGGTACGAAAATGCAGTAATTAACTCGGTTTGAGGGAGAATGTGCTAACCAAGTTTGCAAAGAAGACTATGAAAACGACAAAACAGTACGAATCGGCAGGTGATTTCTGAAATACGTCACCGCCTATTGTTGTGTAGGAGTGTAGAGTTCCAAATTTGGTTTGTAATCATGACTTTATTCCTTAGTCGTCTCGTCTCGTCCCGCAGACGTTTGTCGTGCTTGCGCTGTCATATGGACCACGACCCGAGCGGCAGCGAGCGGCAGTCGAGCAAAGTCGGGACAAGTCGGGACGGGGACAGGGACAGGAATGGTGCGAATTGAGTGCAAACTACGCAGACACCTGGTGTGAGGCGTGGCGAGGCGAGGAAGCCCACATCGCTACCAGTGGCGCCCTCCAGCACGACACTGCACCACCCCGCACAGGCCCTCCGCTGGACACCAGGGACAAGATGCGTCCTCCGCTAGTGCCGAAGGCTGCACGCGCCCAGCGAATGACAGGAGGTGCAACGAGCAGCAGTGCGTCTCACACACGCGGCGGTGGGGCGCGCCCCCCGCACGCGTCCTCGAGGAACTGGCTGTTGCGGAAGGAAGTGCTTTCGTCAAATGCGGCGGAAAACTAACATTTTGTGTGTTGGGAAAAAAGCCGAACGCGAATTCTGCCGTGCTCCTACATTAGATGCGCGCCAAGGGCCATACCATGATGGATACACCGGTTCTCGTCCGATCACCGAAGTTAAGCATCATTGGGCCCAGTTAGTACTTGGATGGGTGACCACCTGGGAAACCTGGGTGCTGTTGGCTACCTTCCTTTTTTTTTTTTTTTTTTTTCGTTTTGGTATTATGTCGCTACCCCTGCCGGCCCAATTTTCAAACTACCTACCTGTTGTGACAAAGATGCTTCCTTATGCCTTTTAAACTACTGTAATGGTACGAAAATGCAGTAATTAACTCGGTTTGAGGGAGAATGTGCTAACCAAGTTTGCAAAGAAGACTATGAAAACGACAAAACAGTACGAATCGGCAGGTGATTTCTGAAATACGTCACCGCCTATTGTTGTGTAGGAGTGTAGAGTTCCAAATTTGGTTTGTAATCATGACTTTATTCCTTAGTCGTCTCGTCTCGTCCCGCAGACGTTTGTCGTGCTTGCGCTGTCATATGGACCACGACCCGAGCGGCAGCGAGCGGCAGTCGGGACAAGTCGGGACGGGGACAGGGACAGGAATGGTGCGAATTGAGTGCAAACTACGCAGACACCTGGTGTGAGGCGTGGCGAGGCGAGGAAGCCCACATCGCTACCAGTGGCGCCCTCCAGCACGACACTGCACCACCCCGCACAGGCCCTCCGCTGGACACCAGGGACAAGATGCGTCCTCCGCTAGTGCCGAAGGCTGCACGCGCCCAGCGAATGACAGGAGGTGCAACGAGCAGCAGTGCGTCTCACACACGCGGCGGTGGGGCGCGCCCCCCGCACGCGTCCTCGAGGAACTGGCTGTTGCGGAAGGAAGTGCTTTCGTCAAATGCGGCGGAAAACTAACATTTTGTGTGTTGGGAAAAAAGCCGAACGCGAATTCTGCCGTGCTCCTACATTAGATGCGCGCCAAGGGCCATACCATGATGGATACACCGGTTCTCGTCCGATCACCGAAGTTAAGCATCATTGGGCCCAGTTAGTACTTGGATGGGTGACCACCTGGGAAACCTGGGTGCTGTTGGCTACCTTCCTTTTTTTTTTTTTTTTTTTTCGTTTTGGTATTATGTCGCTACCCCTGCCGGCCCAATTTTCAAACTACCTACCTGTTGTGACAAAGATGCTTCCTTATGCCTTTTAAACTACTGTAATGGTACGAAAATGCAGTAATTAACTCGGTTTGAGGGAGAATGTGCTAACCAAGTTTGCAAAGAAGACTATGAAAACGACAAAACAGTACGAATCGGCAGGTGATTTCTGAAATACGTCACCGCCTATTGTTGTGTAGGAGTGTAGAGTTCCAAATTTGGTTTGTAATCATGACTTTATTCCTTAGTCGTCTCGTCTCGTCCCGCAGACGTTTGTCGTGCTTGCGCTGTCATATGGACCACGACCCGAGCGGCAGCGAGCGGCAGTCGGGACAAGTCGGGACGGGGACAGGGACAGGAATGGTGCGAATTGAGTGCAAACTACGCAGACACCTGGTGTGAGGCGTGGCGAGGCGAGGAAGCCCACATCGCTACCAGTGGCGCCCTCCAGCACGACACTGCACCACCCCGCACAGGCCCTCCGCTGGACACCAGGGACAAGATGCGTCCTCCGCTAGTGCCGAAGGCTGCACGCGCCCAGCGAATGACAGGAGGTGCAACGAGCAGCAGTGCGTCTCACACACGCGGCGGTGGGGCGCGCCCCCCGCACGCGTCCTCGAGGAACTGGCTGTTGCGGAAGGAAGTGCTTTCGTCAAATGCGGCGGAAAACTAACATTTTGTGTGTTGGGAAAAAAGCCGAACGCGAATTCTGCCGTGCTCCTACATTAGATGCGCGCCAAGGGCCATACCATGATGGATACACCGGTTCTCGTCCGATCACCGAAGTTAAGCATCATTGGGCCCAGTTAGTACTTGGATGGGTGACCACCTGGGAAACCTGGGTGCTGTTGGCTACCTTCCTTTTTTTTTTTTTTTTTTTCGTTTTGGTATTATGTCGCTACCCCTGCCGGCCCAATTTTCAAACTACCTACCTGTTGTGACAAAGATGCTTCCTTATGCCTTTTAAACTACTGTAATGGTACGAAAATGCAGTAATTAACTCGGTTTGAGGGAGAATGTGCTAACCAAGTTTGCAAAGAAGACTATGAAAACGACAAAACAGTACGAATCGGCAGGTGATTTCTGAAATACGTCACCGCCTATTGTTGTGTAGGAGTGTAGAGTTCCAAATTTGGTTTGTAATCATGACTTTATTCCTTAGTCGTCTCGTCTCGTCCCGCAGACGTTTGTCGTGCTTGCGCTGTCATATGGACCACGACCCGAGCGGCAGCGAGCGGCAGTCGGGACAAGTCGGGACGGGGACAGGGACAGGAATGGTGCGAATTGAGTGCAAACTACGCAGACACCTGGTGTGAGGCGTGGCGAGGCGAGGAAGCCCACATCGCTACCAGTGGCGCCCTCCAGCACGACACTGCACCACCCCGCACAGGCCCTCCGCTGGACACCAGGGACAAGATGCGTCCTCCGCTAGTGCCGAAGGCTGCACGCGCCCAGCGAATGACAGGAGGTGCAACGAGCAGCAGTGCGTCTCACACACGCGGCGGTGGGGCGCGCCCCCCGCACGCGTCCTCGAGGAACTGGCTGTTGCGGAAGGAAGTGCTTTCGTCAAATGCGGCGGAAAACTAACATTTTGTGTGTTGGGAAAAAAGCCGAACGCGAATTCTGCCGTGCTCCTACATTAGATGCGCGCCAAGGGCCATACCATGATGGATACACCGGTTCTCGTCCGATCACCGAAGTTAAGCATCATTGGGCCCAGTTAGTACTTGGATGGGTGACCACCTGGGAAACCTGGGTGCTGTTGGCTACCTTCCTTTTTTTTTTTTTTTTTTTTCGTTTTGGTATTATGTCGCTACCCCTGCCGGCCCAATTTTCAAACTACCTACCTGTTGTGACAAAGATGCTTCCTTATGCCTTTTAAACTACTGTAATGGTACGAAAATGCAGTAATTAACTCGGTTTGAGGGAGAATGTGCTAACCAAGTTTGCAAAGAAGACTATGAAAACGACAAAACAGTACGAATCGGCAGGTGATTTCTGAAATACGTCACCGCCTATTGTTGTGTAGGAGTGTAGAGTTCCAAATTTGGTTTGTAATCATGACTTTATTCCTTAGTCGTCTCGTCTCGTCCCGCAGACGTTTGTCGTGCTTGCGCTGTCATATGGACCACGACCCGAGCGGCAGCGAGCGGCAGTCGGGACAAGTCGGGACGGGGACAGGGACAGGAATGGTGCGAATTGAGTGCAAACTACGCAGACACCTGGTGTGAGGCGTGGCGAGGCGAGGAAGCCCACATCGCTACCAGTGGCGCCCTCCAGCACGACACTGCACCACCCCGCACAGGCCCTCCGCTGGACACCAGGGACAAGATGCGTCCTCCGCTAGTGCCGAAGGCTGCACGCGCCCAGCGAATGACAGGAGGTGCAACGAGCAGCAGTGCGTCTCACACACGCGGCGGTGGGGCGCGCCCCCCGCACGCGTCCTCGAGGAACTGGCTGTTGCGGAAGGAAGTGCTTTCGTCAAATGCGGCGGAAAACTAACATTTTGTGTGTTGGGAAAAAAACCGAACGCGAATTCTGCCGTGCTCCTACATTAGATGCGCGCCAAGGGCCATACCATGATGGATACACCGGTTCTCGTCCGATCACCGAAGTTAAGCATCATTGGGCCCAGTTAGTACTTGGATGGGTGACCACCTGGGAAACCTGGGTGCTGTTGGCTACCTTCCTTTTTTTTTTTTTTTTTTTCGTTTTGGTATTATGTCGCTACCCCTGCCGGCCCAATTTTCAAACTACCTACCTGTTGTGACAAAGATGCTTCCTTATGCCTTTTAAACTACTGTAATGGTACGAAAATGCAGTAATTAACTCGGTTTGAGGGAGAATGTGCTAACCAAGTTTGCAAAGAAGACTATGAAAACGACAAAACAGTACGAATCGGCAGGTGATTTCTGAAATACGTCACCGCCTATTGTTGTGTAGGAGTGTAGAGTTCCAAATTTGGTTTGTAATCATGACTTTATTCCTTAGTCGTCTCGTCTCGTCCCGCAGACGTTTGTCGTGCTTGCGCTGTCATATGGACCACGACCCGAGCGGCAGCGAGCGGCAGTCGAGCAAAGTCGGGACAAGTCGGGACGGGGACAGGGACAGGAATGGTGCGAATTGAGTGCAAACTACGCAGACACCTGGTGTGAGGCGTGGCGAGGCGAGGAAGCCCACATCGCTACCAGTGGCGCCCTCCAGCACGACACTGCACCACCCCGCACAGGCCCTCCGCTGGACACCAGGGACAAGATGCGTCCTCCGCTAGTGCCGAAGGCTGCACGCGCCCAGCGAATGACAGGAGGTGCAACGAGCAGCAGTGCGTCTCACACACGCGGCGGTGGGGCGCGCCCCCCGCACGCGTCCTCGAGGAACTGGCTGTTGCGGAAGGAAGTGCTTTCGTCAAATGCGGCGGAAAACTAACATTTTGTGTGTTGGGAAAAAAGCCGAACGCGAATTCTGCCGTGCTCCTACATTAGATGCGCGCCAAGGGCCATACCATGATGGATACACCGGTTCTCGTCCGATCACCGAAGTTAAGCATCATTGGGCCCAGTTAGTACTTGGATGGGTGACCACCTGGGAAACCTGGGTGCTGTTGGCTACCTTCCTTTTTTTTTTTTTTTTTTTTCGTTTTGGTATTATGTCGCTACCCCTGCCGGCCCAATTTTCAAACTACCTACCTGTTGTGACAAAGATGCTTCCTTATGCCTTTTAAACTACTGTAATGGTACGAAAATGCAGTAATTAACTCGGTTTGAGGGAGAATGTGCTAACCAAGTTTGCAAAGAAGACTATGAAAACGACAAAACAGTACGAATCGGCAGGTGATTTCTGAAATACGTCACCGCCTATTGTTGTGTAGGAGTGTAGAGTTCCAAATTTGGTTTGTAATCATGACTTTATTCCTTAGTCGTCTCGTCTCGTCCCGCAGACGTTTGTCGTGCTTGCGCTGTCATATGGACCACGACCCGAGCGGCAGCGAGCGGCAGTCGGGACAAGTCGGGACGGGGACAGGGACAGGAATGGTGCGAATTGAGTGCAAACTACGCAGACACCTGGTGTGAGGCGTGGCGAGGCGAGGAAGCCCACATCGCTACCAGTGGCGCCCTCCAGCACGACACTGCACCACCCCGCACAGGCCCTCCGCTGGACACCAGGGACAAGATGCGTCCTCCGCTAGTGCCGAAGGCTGCACGCGCCCAGCGAATGACAGGAGGTGCAACGAGCAGCAGTGCGTCTCACACACGCGGCGGTGGGGCGCGCCCCCCGCACGCGTCCTCGAGGAACTGGCTGTTGCGGAAGGAAGTGCTTTCGTCAAATGCGGCGGAAAACTAACATTTTGTGTGTTGGGAAAAAAGCCGAACGCGAATTCTGCCGTGCTCCTACATTAGATGCGCGCCAAGGGCCATACCATGATGGATACACCGGTTCTCGTCCGATCACCGAAGTTAAGCATCATTGGGCCCAGTTAGTACTTGGATGGGTGACCACCTGGGAAACCTGGGTGCTGTTGGCTACCTTCCTTTTTTTTTTTTTTTTTTTCGTTTTGGTATTATGTCGCTACCCCTGCCGGCCCAATTTTCAAACTACCTACCTGTTGTGACAAAGATGCTTCCTTATGCCTTTTAAACTACTGTAATGGTACGAAAATGCAGTAATTAACTCGGTTTGAGGGAGAATGTGCTAACCAAGTTTGCAAAGAAGACTATGAAAACGACAAAACAGTACGAATCGGCAGGTGATTTCTGAAATACGTCACCGCCTATTGTTGTGTAGGAGTGTAGAGTTCCAAATTTGGTTTGTAATCATGACTTTATTCCTTAGTCGTCTCGTCTCGTCCCGCAGACGTTTGTCGTGCTTGCGCTGTCATATGGACCACGACCCGAGCGGCAGCGAGCGGCAGTCGAGCAAAGTCGGGACAAGTCGGGACGGGGACAGGGACAGGAATGGTGCGAATTGAGTGCAAACTACGCAGACACCTGGTGTGAGGCGTGGCGAGGCGAGGAAGCCCACATCGCTACCAGTGGCGCCCTCCAGCACGACACTGCACCACCCCGCACAGGCCCTCCGCTGGACACCAGGGACAAGATGCGTCCTCCGCTAGTGCCGAAGGCTGCACGCGCCCAGCGAATGACAGGAGGTGCAACGAGCAGCAGTGCGTCTCACACACGCGGCGGTGGGGCGCGCCCCCCGCACGCGTCCTCGAGGAACTGGCTGTTGCGGAAGGAAGTGCTTTCGTCAAATGCGGCGGAAAACTAACATTTTGTGTGTTGGGAAAAAAGCCGAACGCGAATTCTGCCGTGCTCCTACATTAGATGCGCGCCAAGGGCCATACCATGATGGATACACCGGTTCTCGTCCGATCACCGAAGTTAAGCATCATTGGGCCCAGTTAGTACTTGGATGGGTGACCACCTGGGAAACCTGGGTGCTGTTGGCTACCTTCCTTTTTTTTTTTTTTTTTTCGTTTTGGTATTATGTCGCTACCCCTGCCGGCCCAATTTTCAAACTACCTACCTGTTGTGACAAAGATGCTTCCTTATGCCTTTTAAACTACTGTAATGGTACGAAAATGCAGTAATTAACTCGGTTTGAGGGAGAATGTGCTAACCAAGTTTGCAAAGAAGACTATGAAAACGACAAAACAGTACGAATCGGCAGGTGATTTCTGAAATACGTCACCGCCTATTGTTGTGTAGGAGTGTAGAGTTCCAAATTTGGTTTGTAATCATGACTTTATTCCTTAGTCGTCTCGTCTCGTCCCGCAGACGTTTGTCGTGCTTGCGCTGTCATATGGACCACGACCCGAGCGGCAGCGAGCGGCAGTCGAGCAAAGTCGGGACAAGTCGGGACGGGGACAGGGACAGGAATGGTGCGAATTGAGTGCAAACTACGCAGACACCTGGTGTGAGGCGTGGCGAGGCGAGGAAGCCCACATCGCTACCAGTGGCGCCCTCCAGCACGACACTGCACCACCCCGCACAGGCCCTCCGCTGGACACCAGGGACAAGATGCGTCCTCCGCTAGTGCCGAAGGCTGCACGCGCCCAGCGAATGACAGGAGGTGCAACGAGCAGCAGTGCGTCTCACACACGCGGCGGTGGGGCGCGCCCCCCGCACGCGTCCTCGAGGAACTGGCTGTTGCGGAAGGAAGTGCTTTCGTCAAATGCGGCGGAAAACTAACATTTTGTGTGTTGGGAAAAAAGCCGAACGCGAATTCTGCCGTGCTCCTACATTAGATGCGCGCCAAGGGCCATACCATGATGGATACACCGGTTCTCGTCCGATCACCGAAGTTAAGCATCATTGGGCCCAGTTAGTACTTGGATGGGTGACCACCTGGGAAACCTGGGTGCTGTTGGCTACCTTCCTTTTTTTTTTTTTTTTTTTTCGTTTTGGTATTATGTCGCTACCCCTGCCGGCCCAATTTTCAAACTACCTACCTGTTGTGACAAAGATGCTTCCTTATGCCTTTTAAACTACTGTAATGGTACGAAAATGCAGTAATTAACTCGGTTTGAGGGAGAATGTGCTAACCAAGTTTGCAAAGAAGACTATGAAAACGACAAAACAGTACGAATCGGCAGGTGATTTCTGAAATACGTCACCGCCTATTGTTGTGTAGGAGTGTAGAGTTCCAAATTTGGTTTGTAATCATGACTTTATTCCTTAGTCGTCTCGTCTCGTCCCGCAGACGTTTGTCGTGCTTGCGCTGTCATATGGACCACGACCCGAGCGGCAGCGAGCGGCAGTCGGGACAAGTCGGGACGGGGACAGGGACAGGAATGGTGCGAATTGAGTGCAAACTACGCAGACACCTGGTGTGAGGCGTGGCGAGGCGAGGAAGCCCACATCGCTACCAGTGGCGCCCTCCAGCACGACACTGCACCACCCCGCACAGGCCCTCCGCTGGACACCAGGGACAAGATGCGTCCTCCGCTAGTGCCGAAGGCTGCACGCGCCCAGCGAATGACAGGAGGTGCAACGAGCAGCAGTGCGTCTCACACACGCGGCGGTGGGGCGCGCCCCCCGCACGCGTCCTCGAGGAACTGGCTGTTGCGGAAGGAAGTGCTTTCGTCAAATGCGGCGGAAAACTAACATTTTGTGTGTTGGGAAAAAAGCCGAACGCGAATTCTGCCGTGCTCCTACATTAGATGCGCGCCAAGGGCCATACCATGATGGATACACCGGTTCTCGTCCGATCACCGAAGTTAAGCATCATTGGGCCCAGTTAGTACTTGGATGGGTGACCACCTGGGAAACCTGGGTGCTGTTGGCTACCTTCCTTTTTTTTTTTTTTTTTTTCGTTTTGGTATTATGTCGCTACCCCTGCCGGCCCAATTTTCAAACTACCTACCTGTTGTGACAAAGATGCTTCCTTATGCCTTTTAAACTACTGTAATGGTACGAAAATGCAGTAATTAACTCGGTTTGAGGGAGAATGTGCTAACCAAGTTTGCAAAGAAGACTATGAAAACGACAAAACAGTACGAATCGGCAGGTGATTTCTGAAATACGTCACCGCCTATTGTTGTGTAGGAGTGTAGAGTTCCAAATTTGGTTTGTAATCATGACTTTATTCCTTAGTCGTCTCGTCTCGTCCCGCAGACGTTTGTCGTGCTTGCGCTGTCATATGGACCACGACCCGAGCGGCAGCGAGCGGCAGTCGAGCAAAGTCGGGACAAGTCGGGACGGGGACAGGGACAGGAATGGTGCGAATTGAGTGCAAACTACGCAGACACCTGGTGTGAGGCGTGGCGAGGCGAGGAAGCCCACATCGCTACCAGTGGCGCCCTCCAGCACGACACTGCACCACCCCGCACAGGCCCTCCGCTGGACACCAGGGACAAGATGCGTCCTCCGCTAGTGCCGAAGGCTGCACGCGCCCAGCGAATGACAGGAGGTGCAACGAGCAGCAGTGCGTCTCACACACGCGGCGGTGGGGCGCGCCCCCCGCACGCGTCCTCGAGGAACTGGCTGTTGCGGAAGGAAGTGCTTTCGTCAAATGCGGCGGAAAACTAACATTTTGTGTGTTGGGAAAAAAGCCGAACGCGAATTCTGCCGTGCTCCTACATTAGATGCGCGCCAAGGGCCATACCATGATGGATACACCGGTTCTCGTCCGATCACCGAAGTTAAGCATCATTGGGCCCAGTTAGTACTTGGATGGGTGACCACCTGGGAAACCTGGGTGCTGTTGGCTACCTTCCTTTTTTTTTTTTTTTTTTCGTTTTGGTATTATGTCGCTACCCCTGCCGGCCCAATTTTCAAACTACCTACCTGTTGTGACAAAGATGCTTCCTTATGCCTTTTAAACTACTGTAATGGTACGAAAATGCAGTAATTAACTCGGTTTGAGGGAGAATGTGCTAACCAAGTTTGCAAAGAAGACTATGAAAACGACAAAACAGTACGAATCGGCAGGTGATTTCTGAAATACGTCACCGCCTATTGTTGTGTAGGAGTGTAGAGTTCCAAATTTGGTTTGTAATCATGACTTTATTCCTTAGTCGTCTCGTCTCGTCCCGCAGACGTTTGTCGTGCTTGCGCTGTCATATGGACCACGACCCGAGCGGCAGCGAGCGGCAGTCGAGCAAAGTCGGGACAAGTCGGGACGGGGACAGGGACAGGAATGGTGCGAATTGAGTGCAAACTACGCAGACACCTGGTGTGAGGCGTGGCGAGGCGAGGAAGCCCACATCGCTACCAGTGGCGCCCTCCAGCACGACACTGCACCACCCCGCACAGGCCCTCCGCTGGACACCAGGGACAAGATGCGTCCTCCGCTAGTGCCGAAGGCTGCACGCGCCCAGCGAATGACAGGAGGTGCAACGAGCAGCAGTGCGTCTCACACACGCGGCGGTGGGGCGCGCCCCCCGCACGCGTCCTCGAGGAACTGGCTGTTGCGGAAGGAAGTGCTTTCGTCAAATGCGGCGGAAAACTAACATTTTGTGTGTTGGGAAAAAAGCCGAACGCGAATTCTGCCGTGCTCCTACATTAGATGCGCGCCAAGGGCCATACCATGATGGATACACCGGTTCTCGTCCGATCACCGAAGTTAAGCATCATTGGGCCCAGTTAGTACTTGGATGGGTGACCACCTGGGAAACCTGGGTGCTGTTGGCTACCTTCCTTTTTTTTTTTTTTTTTTTTCGTTTTGGTATTATGTCGCTACCCCTGCCGGCCCAATTTTCAAACTACCTACCTGTTGTGACAAAGATGCTTCCTTATGCCTTTTAAACTACTGTAATGGTACGAAAATGCAGTAATTAACTCGGTTTGAGGGAGAATGTGCTAACCAAGTTTGCAAAGAAGACTATGAAAACGACAAAACAGTACGAATCGGCAGGTGATTTCTGAAATACGTCACCGCCTATTGTTGTGTAGGAGTGTAGAGTTCCAAATTTGGTTTGTAATCATGACTTTATTCCTTAGTCGTCTCGTCTCGTCCCGCAGACGTTTGTCGTGCTTGCGCTGTCATATGGACCACGACCCGAGCGGCAGCGAGCGGCAGTCGGGACAAGTCGGGACGGGGACAGGGACAGGAATGGTGCGAATTGAGTGCAAACTACGCAGACACCTGGTGTGAGGCGTGGCGAGGCGAGGAAGCCCACATCGCTACCAGTGGCGCCCTCCAGCACGACACTGCACCACCCCGCACAGGCCCTCCGCTGGACACCAGGGACAAGATGCGTCCTCCGCTAGTGCCGAAGGCTGCACGCGCCCAGCGAATGACAGGAGGTGCAACGAGCAGCAGTGCGTCTCACACACGCGGCGGTGGGGCGCGCCCCCCGCACGCGTCCTCGAGGAACTGGCTGTTGCGGAAGGAAGTGCTTTCGTCAAATGCGGCGGAAAACTAACATTTTGTGTGTTGGGAAAAAAGCCGAACGCGAATTCTGCCGTGCTCCTACATTAGATGCGCGCCAAGGGCCATACCATGATGGATACACCGGTTCTCGTCCGATCACCGAAGTTAAGCATCATTGGGCCCAGTTAGTACTTGGATGGGTGACCACCTGGGAAACCTGGGTGCTGTTGGCTACCTTCCTTTTTTTTTTTTTTTTTTTCGTTTTGGTATTATGTCGCTACCCCTGCCGGCCCAATTTTCAAACTACCTACCTGTTGTGACAAAGATGCTTCCTTATGCCTTTTAAACTACTGTAATGGTACGAAAATGCAGTAATTAACTCGGTTTGAGGGAGAATGTGCTAACCAAGTTTGCAAAGAAGACTATGAAAACGACAAAACAGTACGAATCGGCAGGTGATTTCTGAAATACGTCACCGCCTATTGTTGTGTAGGAGTGTAGAGTTCCAAATTTGGTTTGTAATCATGACTTTATTCCTTAGTCGTCTCGTCTCGTCCCGCAGACGTTTGTCGTGCTTGCGCTGTCATATGGACCACGACCCGAGCGGCAGCGAGCGGCAGTCGAGCAAAGTCGGGACAAGTCGGGACGGGGACAGGGACAGGAATGGTGCGAATTGAGTGCAAACTACGCAGACACCTGGTGTGAGGCGTGGCGAGGCGAGGAAGCCCACATCGCTACCAGTGGCGCCCTCCAGCACGACACTGCACCACCCCGCACAGGCCCTCCGCTGGACACCAGGGACAAGATGCGTCCTCCGCTAGTGCCGAAGGCTGCACGCGCCCAGCGAATGACAGGAGGTGCAACGAGCAGCAGTGCGTCTCACACACGCGGCGGTGGGGCGCGCCCCCCGCACGCGTCCTCGAGGAACTGGCTGTTGCGGAAGGAAGTGCTTTCGTCAAATGCGGCGGAAAACTAACATTTTGTGTGTTGGGAAAAAAGCCGAACGCGAATTCTGCCGTGCTCCTACATTAGATGCGCGCCAAGGGCCATACCATGATGGATACACCGGTTCTCGTCCGATCACCGAAGTTAAGCATCATTGGGCCCAGTTAGTACTTGGATGGGTGACCACCTGGGAAACCTGGGTGCTGTTGGCTACCTTCCTTTTTTTTTTTTTTTTTTTTCGTTTTGGTATTATGTCGCTACCCCTGCCGGCCCAATTTTCAAACTACCTACCTGTTGTGACAAAGATGCTTCCTTATGCCTTTTAAACTACTGTAATGGTACGAAAATGCAGTAATTAACTCGGTTTGAGGGAGAATGTGCTAACCAAGTTTGCAAAGAAGACTATGAAAACGACAAAACAGTACGAATCGGCAGGTGATTTCTGAAATACGTCACCGCCTATTGTTGTGTAGGAGTGTAGAGTTCCAAATTTGGTTTGTAATCATGACTTTATTCCTTAGTCGTCTCGTCTCGTCCCGCAGACGTTTGTCGTGCTTGCGCTGTCATATGGACCACGACCCGAGCGGCAGCGAGCGGCAGTCGGGACAAGTCGGGACGGGGACAGGGACAGGAATGGTGCGAATTGAGTGCAAACTACGCAGACACCTGGTGTGAGGCGTGGCGAGGCGAGGAAGCCCACATCGCTACCAGTGGCGCCCTCCAGCACGACACTGCACCACCCCGCACAGGCCCTCCGCTGGACACCAGGGACAAGATGCGTCCTCCGCTAGTGCCGAAGGCTGCACGCGCCCAGCGAATGACAGGAGGTGCAACGAGCAGCAGTGCGTCTCACACACGCGGCGGTGGGGCGCGCCCCCCGCACGCGTCCTCGAGGAACTGGCTGTTGCGGAAGGAAGTGCTTTCGTCAAATGCGGCGGAAAACTAACATTTTGTGTGTTGGGAAAAAAGCCGAACGCGAATTCTGCCGTGCTCCTACATTAGATGCGCGCCAAGGGCCATACCATGATGGATACACCGGTTCTCGTCCGATCACCGAAGTTAAGCATCATTGGGCCCAGTTAGTACTTGGATGGGTGACCACCTGGGAAACCTGGGTGCTGTTGGCTACCTTCCTTTTTTTTTTTTTTTTTTTTCGTTTTGGTATTATGTCGCTACCCCTGCCGGCCCAATTTTCAAACTACCTACCTGTTGTGACAAAGATGCTTCCTTATGCCTTTTAAACTACTGTAATGGTACGAAAATGCAGTAATTAACTCGGTTTGAGGGAGAATGTGCTAACCAAGTTTGCAAAGAAGACTATGAAAACGACAAAACAGTACGAATCGGCAGGTGATTTCTGAAATACGTCACCGCCTATTGTTGTGTAGGAGTGTAGAGTTCCAAATTTGGTTTGTAATCATGACTTTATTCCTTAGTCGTCTCGTCTCGTCCCGCAGACGTTTGTCGTGCTTGCGCTGTCATATGGACCACGACCCGAGCGGCAGCGAGCGGCAGTCGGGACAAGTCGGGACGGGGACAGGGACAGGAATGGTGCGAATTGAGTGCAAACTACGCAGACACCTGGTGTGAGGCGTGGCGAGGCGAGGAAGCCCACATCGCTACCAGTGGCGCCCTCCAGCACGACACTGCACCACCCCGCACAGGCCCTCCGCTGGACACCAGGGACAAGATGCGTCCTCCGCTAGTGCCGAAGGCTGCACGCGCCCAGCGAATGACAGGAGGTGCAACGAGCAGCAGTGCGTCTCACACACGCGGCGGTGGGGCGCGCCCCCCGCACGCGTCCTCGAGGAACTGGCTGTTGCGGAAGGAAGTGCTTTCGTCAAATGCGGCGGAAAACTAACATTTTGTGTGTTGGGAAAAAAGCCGAACGCGAATTCTGCCGTGCTCCTACATTAGATGCGCGCCAAGGGCCATACCATGATGGATACACCGGTTCTCGTCCGATCACCGAAGTTAAGCATCATTGGGCCCAGTTAGTACTTGGATGGGTGACCACCTGGGAAACCTGGGTGCTGTTGGCTACCTTCCTTTTTTTTTTTTTTTTTTTCGTTTTGGTATTATGTCGCTACCCCTGCCGGCCCAATTTTCAAACTACCTACCTGTTGTGACAAAGATGCTTCCTTATGCCTTTTAAACTACTGTAATGGTACGAAAATGCAGTAATTAACTCGGTTTGAGGGAGAATGTGCTAACCAAGTTTGCAAAGAAGACTATGAAAACGACAAAACAGTACGAATCGGCAGGTGATTTCTGAAATACGTCACCGCCTATTGTTGTGTAGGAGTGTAGAGTTCCAAATTTGGTTTGTAATCATGACTTTATTCCTTAGTCGTCTCGTCTCGTCCCGCAGACGTTTGTCGTGCTTGCGCTGTCATATGGACCACGACCCGAGCGGCAGCGAGCGGCAGTCGAGCAAAGTCGGGACAAGTCGGGACGGGGACAGGGACAGGAATGGTGCGAATTGAGTGCAAACTACGCAGACACCTGGTGTGAGGCGTGGCGAGGCGAGGAAGCCCACATCGCTACCAGTGGCGCCCTCCAGCACGACACTGCACCACCCCGCACAGGCCCTCCGCTGGACACCAGGGACAAGATGCGTCCTCCGCTAGTGCCGAAGGCTGCACGCGCCCAGCGAATGACAGGAGGTGCAACGAGCAGCAGTGCGTCTCACACACGCGGCGGTGGGGCGCGCCCCCCGCACGCGTCCTCGAGGAACTGGCTGTTGCGGAAGGAAGTGCTTTCGTCAAATGCGGCGGAAAACTAACATTTTGTGTGTTGGGAAAAAAGCCGAACGCGAATTCTGCCGTGCTCCTACATTAGATGCGCGCCAAGGGCCATACCATGATGGATACACCGGTTCTCGTCCGATCACCGAAGTTAAGCATCATTGGGCCCAGTTAGTACTTGGATGGGTGACCACCTGGGAAACCTGGGTGCTGTTGGCTACCTTCCTTTTTTTTTTTTTTTTTTCGTTTTGGTATTATGTCGCTACCCCTGCCGGCCCAATTTTCAAACTACCTACCTGTTGTGACAAAGATGCTTCCTTATGCCTTTTAAACTACTGTAATGGTACGAAAATGCAGTAATTAACTCGGTTTGAGGGAGAATGTGCTAACCAAGTTTGCAAAGAAGACTATGAAAACGACAAAACAGTACGAATCGGCAGGTGATTTCTGAAATACGTCACCGCCTATTGTTGTGTAGGAGTGTAGAGTTCCAAATTTGGTTTGTAATCATGACTTTATTCCTTAGTCGTCTCGTCTCGTCCCGCAGACGTTTGTCGTGCTTGCGCTGTCATATGGACCACGACCCGAGCGGCAGCGAGCGGCAGTCGAGCAAAGTCGGGACAAGTCGGGACGGGGACAGGGACAGGAATGGTGCGAATTGAGTGCAAACTACGCAGACACCTGGTGTGAGGCGTGGCGAGGCGAGGAAGCCCACATCGCTACCAGTGGCGCCCTCCAGCACGACACTGCACCACCCCGCACAGGCCCTCCGCTGGACACCAGGGACAAGATGCGTCCTCCGCTAGTGCCGAAGGCTGCACGCGCCCAGCGAATGACAGGAGGTGCAACGAGCAGCAGTGCGTCTCACACACGCGGCGGTGGGGCGCGCCCCCCGCACGCGTCCTCGAGGAACTGGCTGTTGCGGAAGGAAGTGCTTTCGTCAAATGCGGCGGAAAACTAACATTTTGTGTGTTGGGAAAAAAGCCGAACGCGAATTCTGCCGTGCTCCTACATTAGATGCGCGCCAAGGGCCATACCATGATGGATACACCGGTTCTCGTCCGATCACCGAAGTTAAGCATCATTGGGCCCAGTTAGTACTTGGATGGGTGACCACCTGGGAAACCTGGGTGCTGTTGGCTACCTTCCTTTTTTTTTTTTTTTTTTTTCGTTTTGGTATTATGTCGCTACCCCTGCCGGCCCAATTTTCAAACTACCTACCTGTTGTGACAAAGATGCTTCCTTATGCCTTTTAAACTACTGTAATGGTACGAAAATGCAGTAATTAACTCGGTTTGAGGGAGAATGTGCTAACCAAGTTTGCAAAGAAGACTATGAAAACGACAAAACAGTACGAATCGGCAGGTGATTTCTGAAATACGTCACCGCCTATTGTTGTGTAGGAGTGTAGAGTTCCAAATTTGGTTTGTAATCATGACTTTATTCCTTAGTCGTCTCGTCTCGTCCCGCAGACGTTTGTCGTGCTTGCGCTGTCATATGGACCACGACCCGAGCGGCAGCGAGCGGCAGTCGAGCAAAGTCGGGACAAGTCGGGACGGGGACAGGGACAGGAATGGTGCGAATTGAGTGCAAACTACGCAGACACCTGGTGTGAGGCGTGGCGAGGCGAGGAAGCCCACATCGCTACCAGTGGCGCCCTCCAGCACGACACTGCACCACCCCGCACAGGCCCTCCGCTGGACACCAGGGACAAGATGCGTCCTCCGCTAGTGCCGAAGGCTGCACGCGCCCAGCGAATGACAGGAGGTGCAACGAGCAGCAGTGCGTCTCACACACGCGGCGGTGGGGCGCGCCCCCCGCACGCGTCCTCGAGGAACTGGCTGTTGCGGAAGGAAGTGCTTTCGTCAAATGCGGCGGAAAACTAACATTTTGTGTGTTGGGAAAAAAGCCGAACGCGAATTCTGCCGTGCTCCTACATTAGATGCGCGCCAAGGGCCATACCATGATGGATACACCGGTTCTCGTCCGATCACCGAAGTTAAGCATCATTGGGCCCAGTTAGTACTTGGATGGGTGACCACCTGGGAAACCTGGGTGCTGTTGGCTACCTTCCTTTTTTTTTTTTTTTTTTTTCGTTTTGGTATTATGTCGCTACCCCTGCCGGCCCAATTTTCAAACTACCTACCTGTTGTGACAAAGATGCTTCCTTATGCCTTTTAAACTACTGTAATGGTACGAAAATGCAGTAATTAACTCGGTTTGAGGGAGAATGTGCTAACCAAGTTTGCAAAGAAGACTATGAAAACGACAAAACAGTACGAATCGGCAGGTGATTTCTGAAATACGTCACCGCCTATTGTTGTGTAGGAGTGTAGAGTTCCAAATTTGGTTTGTAATCATGACTTTATTCCTTAGTCGTCTCGTCTCGTCCCGCAGACGTTTGTCGTGCTTGCGCTGTCATATGGACCACGACCCGAGCGGCAGCGAGCGGCAGTCGGGACAAGTCGGGACGGGGACAGGGACAGGAATGGTGCGAATTGAGTGCAAACTACGCAGACACCTGGTGTGAGGCGTGGCGAGGCGAGGAAGCCCACATCGCTACCAGTGGCGCCCTCCAGCACGACACTGCACCACCCCGCACAGGCCCTCCGCTGGACACCAGGGACAAGATGCGTCCTCCGCTAGTGCCGAAGGCTGCACGCGCCCAGCGAATGACAGGAGGTGCAACGAGCAGCAGTGCGTCTCACACACGCGGCGGTGGGGCGCGCCCCCCGCACGCGTCCTCGAGGAACTGGCTGTTGCGGAAGGAAGTGCTTTCGTCAAATGCGGCGGAAAACTAACATTTTGTGTGTTGGGAAAAAAGCCGAACGCGAATTCTGCCGTGCTCCTACATTAGATGCGCGCCAAGGGCCATACCATGATGGATACACCGGTTCTCGTCCGATCACCGAAGTTAAGCATCATTGGGCCCAGTTAGTACTTGGATGGGTGACCACCTGGGAAACCTGGGTGCTGTTGGCTACCTTCCTTTTTTTTTTTTTTTTTTTCGTTTTGGTATTATGTCGCTACCCCTGCCGGCCCAATTTTCAAACTACCTACCTGTTGTGACAAAGATGCTTCCTTATGCCTTTTAAACTACTGTAATGGTACGAAAATGCAGTAATTAACTCGGTTTGAGGGAGAATGTGCTAACCAAGTTTGCAAAGAAGACTATGAAAACGACAAAACAGTACGAATCGGCAGGTGATTTCTGAAATACGTCACCGCCTATTGTTGTGTAGGAGTGTAGAGTTCCAAATTTGGTTTGTAATCATGACTTTATTCCTTAGTCGTCTCGTCTCGTCCCGCAGACGTTTGTCGTGCTTGCGCTGTCATATGGACCACGACCCGAGCGGCAGCGAGCGGCAGTCGAGCAAAGTCGGGACAAGTCGGGACGGGGACAGGGACAGGAATGGTGCGAATTGAGTGCAAACTACGCAGACACCTGGTGTGAGGCGTGGCGAGGCGAGGAAGCCCACATCGCTACCAGTGGCGCCCTCCAGCACGACACTGCACCACCCCGCACAGGCCCTCCGCTGGACACCAGGGACAAGATGCGTCCTCCGCTAGTGCCGAAGGCTGCACGCGCCCAGCGAATGACAGGAGGTGCAACGAGCAGCAGTGCGTCTCACACACGCGGCGGTGGGGCGCGCCCCCCGCACGCGTCCTCGAGGAACTGGCTGTTGCGGAAGGAAGTGCTTTCGTCAAATGCGGCGGAAAACTAACATTTTGTGTGTTGGGAAAAAAGCCGAACGCGAATTCTGCCGTGCTCCTACATTAGATGCGCGCCAAGGGCCATACCATGATGGATACACCGGTTCTCGTCCGATCACCGAAGTTAAGCATCATTGGGCCCAGTTAGTACTTGGATGGGTGACCACCTGGGAAACCTGGGTGCTGTTGGCTACCTTCCTTTTTTTTTTTTTTTTTTCGTTTTGGTATTATGTCGCTACCCCTGCCGGCCCAATTTTCAAACTACCTACCTGTTGTGACAAAGATGCTTCCTTATGCCTTTTAAACTACTGTAATGGTACGAAAATGCAGTAATTAACTCGGTTTGAGGGAGAATGTGCTAACCAAGTTTGCAAAGAAGACTATGAAAACGACAAAACAGTACGAATCGGCAGGTGATTTCTGAAATACGTCACCGCCTATTGTTGTGTAGGAGTGTAGAGTTCCAAATTTGGTTTGTAATCATGACTTTATTCCTTAGTCGTCTCGTCTCGTCCCGCAGACGTTTGTCGTGCTTGCGCTGTCATATGGACCACGACCCGAGCGGCAGCGAGCGGCAGTCGAGCAAAGTCGGGACAAGTCGGGACGGGGACAGGGACAGGAATGGTGCGAATTGAGTGCAAACTACGCAGACACCTGGTGTGAGGCGTGGCGAGGCGAGGAAGCCCACATCGCTACCAGTGGCGCCCTCCAGCACGACACTGCACCACCCCGCACAGGCCCTCCGCTGGACACCAGGGACAAGATGCGTCCTCCGCTAGTGCCGAAGGCTGCACGCGCCCAGCGAATGACAGGAGGTGCAACGAGCAGCAGTGCGTCTCACACACGCGGCGGTGGGGCGCGCCCCCCGCACGCGTCCTCGAGGAACTGGCTGTTGCGGAAGGAAGTGCTTTCGTCAAATGCGGCGGAAAACTAACATTTTGTGTGTTGGGAAAAAAGCCGAACGCGAATTCTGCCGTGCTCCTACATTAGATGCGCGCCAAGGGCCATACCATGATGGATACACCGGTTCTCGTCCGATCACCGAAGTTAAGCATCATTGGGCCCAGTTAGTACTTGGATGGGTGACCACCTGGGAAACCTGGGTGCTGTTGGCTACCTTCCTTTTTTTTTTTTTTTTTTTTCGTTTTGGTATTATGTCGCTACCCCTGCCGGCCCAATTTTCAAACTACCTACCTGTTGTGACAAAGATGCTTCCTTATGCCTTTTAAACTACTGTAATGGTACGAAAATGCAGTAATTAACTCGGTTTGAGGGAGAATGTGCTAACCAAGTTTGCAAAGAAGACTATGAAAACGACAAAACAGTACGAATCGGCAGGTGATTTCTGAAATACGTCACCGCCTATTGTTGTGTAGGAGTGTAGAGTTCCAAATTTGGTTTGTAATCATGACTTTATTCCTTAGTCGTCTCGTCTCGTCCCGCAGACGTTTGTCGTGCTTGCGCTGTCATATGGACCACGACCCGAGCGGCAGCGAGCGGCAGTCGGGACAAGTCGGGACGGGGACAGGGACAGGAATGGTGCGAATTGAGTGCAA